>NC_084885.1:7492500-9990000 GCF_023558435.1 Drosophila sulfurigaster albostrigata | reverse complement strand
ATTTTATATTGTTATTACTTAAATTATTCATTCATTATTTATAAATTATAATCACAGACTTTAAAATGAAACCATTTGTATGTTTAACAGTTGTATTATGATTACAATCCCAAGCTTAATAAGTTAAAGTATTCATTTCATAACTAACTTGTTTTCCTCTAGAGATTCTTATATTATATTATATTTATATTATGTATATAATATTATATTATATTCCCAATCAAATTTTTCGTTAAATTAATCTGCTTAATTCTGCTTAAATAAAGTATTCGACATACTTAACACTTTATTTGATATTTGAAAACACTTTTTTACATTGTAAAAGTTTCTTAAGTCGATGTCTTAACAAAATGTTAAAACTATTAATTTTATTAACATTGGTTTTAAATGTTATTATTATTATTACAATTAGTATTCTTATTAATTTATATTCTTTCAAGTTTTTGTAGTAAACTTTTGAATTTCTTTGACAAGATGGTGCTAAATTTATAAAAATAAGAGTTGACATTTGATAAATTTTTCTCATTCAGTTCTGAATATAAGATTGAATACGAATAAAAATAAAAACTTTTTTTTTTTGTGAAATAATCAGTTTTAAATAAGCTTCTTTGATTTGGATGTAAACGGTATTCAAACGTATGTGAGAGCTGTTCAGCTTACTTGAAGAACGAAGCGTAGTTGGTGGATGGAGGGGGAGTGGAAACTGTGAGTGTGGAAAGGGAAAGGTGAGGGGAAAAAGTACGTGGAAATGCAAATTGTGTTGCATGTTGCATGTTTGCCGCTTTCGAGTGTTTTGTAAGGCGCCGACGGCGTCGGAGAGCCACTAATGTGAAATTTGTCGGAATAAGAAGTAATTCATCCACACACACACACACATACATATACATATATATATATATATATATATGTATATCTATGTGTGGGTGCAGCTATTAATAGAGTGCCACCTGTGGATGCAGCAAGAGTTGCAAACAAAGTTAACAACTTTTCCAAAAGTGACCACTGCAAGCAAAAGTCAAAATCACTTTCACATTCATTCCGTCTCTTTCCAACATCAACTCCTTCTCCTTCTTCTTCTTATTGCTAGTTCTGCAGACATAACCTCAAAGAGCAGCCCAATTATTTGCTTACAAACACATGATAAACTTATTGTTCGACTCAAACTGGAGATTTACAACTTTCAAATGCTCTGCAATTGATTAGAATATTATTTATATACAAAATTAAATATTTTTAATATATATATAAATTGTAGAACATCATAATATTTCACTTGAAGTTGTTTCATTATCTGTTGTATAAATTTTTAACACAAATTAAAAGCATCACTAGAGCTAAGATATTTGATTCGAACTTTAGAGGTGCAAATCAATATAATATAATATAACAAAGTAACTTAAAATAAAGTAAAGAAAATATTAAATTTTTTGATCATTTTTTAAAAGCAAATATCACGTATATTTTGTGTGTTTATTTTTTCCCCTAAGCAGCTAATTTATTATCTTCTTTACCTTGTTTTTCCATTAACAAATCTATATTATGTTCCTTGCATTCTTTGTTTTTTTTTTAGTAGAAAATATTAATATGAACAGTAATTTTGTTTAACACCTTGTAAAATTTCCTTTCGTATTATTTTAATAAAGTGTTTTTATTGGATATTGCTATCAATATTTATGTATATATTTTAACTATTTCCTAAGATTATATATTTTTATTATTATAAATGTATCCCATAAGAATATATTATATTGTTTCGTTTACTTTTTATTATACAAATAAAGTGTTTTTTAATAAAAATCCAAAATCCTAAATCATTAAGAAACATTCTAAATAACATATAGCGAATGAAAAGAACAATTTTAAAAATTAATAAAAAATTGAAATAATTTAAAATGTTGAACTTTGTTGTACAAATTACTTAACTAGTTACTTATATTATATTCCCAACCTTTTTTTAATTAATTTAAAATTTCATTTTGCTCTTCTTCTTTATTTACAATCTGTCTGTTAGATAATATGTATATTGGTTAATTTATATTTTAAATTTACAGAAATAACAGTTTTCCAATCTTGTCTTATCTTTTCTACTTATTAAAATTAAATGAAAATTTTTAATGTTTGTTATTATCAATTCAATTAAGTTTCTTACTTAAAACTTGTTTATTAATTTTAAATAAAAAAATGTTTTTAAATTGTGGATTTTTGCTGTGGAAATTGTTTATTTTTCTCGATGCTGTAAAAATCTTAAACATAAAATAAACGAGAGTCGAAATGTGCGTAAGAAGCGAAGGAATTATCTTTGACATCTGTATCTCCATCTGTATTTTCATCTGTCTTGTTCTTTCAAGCGATGCTCCACTGTACTGTCATTGTGGAAAAAGTGTCACTAGTTTACGTTTGCATCATCATGGCGACCGCCAAAGCTTGATAAGCTTTTGGCTGTGATGCAAGTTTGAAGATTAGCGCAAAACTCTCAACAACTTTGCTGCATGAGTTGTTGAAACAATGCGAAATGCAACTAGTTGCTGCTGTTGCTGTTGCTGTTGCAACTGTTTGCAGTGGCTGTTGCTGTTGTTGCTGTGGTTGCTTGGGAAAGTGCGAAAGTTGTGGCATAGGCAGAGAACGAGCACAATTAAAATTAATTGCATGCATCTAATTACCCAGGTATTATGCTAATCAGCTTCGACTTGCGACTTGCGACTTGCGAGTTGCAACTCGTTGTTGCTGCCACGCATCTCTCCTCGCGATGTTGCTGATGATGAGCATGAGAAAGAGTATGATGAGTTTGCCACATGATTGCCAGATGTGAGAGTTGTGACATGTGAGAGGGGCAAAGTCAGTCTCTAATGAGACTGCTGACCAAATTGCCAAACGGTGACAGGAAATGAGAAGACCAACAGCGAGTTGTCGAGTTTGCCAAGTTGCAGGGCCAATTATTGTTGTGGCCGATTAGTTAGCCATAAATCAGGTGGCAGGTGAGCGAGCAGTCCACATCGCAACATCGCAACATCGCACCACATTGTGCCACCAAGTTGGCGCCCAAAAACAATGCCCGGTCGGAAGTCAATAGTTGGCTACTCGCAAATCACAAGTTGCAAGTCGCAAGTCGAGTGGCCGACTGCAGCAACAAAGAGTCATAAATAAATGCTTGCAACTAATGCTGGCAGTTGGCTGCCACATTGCGTTATTATTGATGGTGGCAGCAACAATGGCCCAGACCACAAAACCAGACCACAAAGGCTGCCAGTTCCTTGTCGCTCGCTCGCTCGCTTCCCCCTTGCCACATGTTGCAACGTAGGTGTGATCCTGTTTGTCGTTGTCCCGCATGGGGCAGGCTCTCTCTGACCACTTCTCTGAGCCCTGATTAATGTTCTTCCCCTCCACGAGTAATCGATTGAAAATCTTGCTTACTCTTTTGGCAAATCGATGCGAGAACTTGCCATAAATTATTATATTATATTATACAATGATTCACATACAATAAAGTGCCATGATAATTAAATTATATTATTTATTTTATGAATTATATTTTTAACATATTTTCTTACAAATTTCAATTCAGTTGTCTCTGGAAATTCAATTTAGATCAGAGTACGACTTAAGAAAAAATAATTACAATTTCCAACTTAATTAACATTATGTTTTTTTGTTAATTCTTTTATTAGCACATACCAACTTTCTATGCGATAAATTAGACAAGAGTGGCTGCTGCAAATTTAATCCAAGTCTCAAAATTACTAAAGAATCATATTAATAAGGTAACTTTAAGCTCGGAGTTTAATTATTTTTATGTTCACATTTATTGTTGCATTGTTTTTAGGCTTGACTGCAGTATGATTCGCTAATTATAGTTACATTAAGTCTAATAAAAATATTATACAATTTAGAATGCTACAGTGAACTATAAGATACTCGCTACACACTTGAAAAAAAAAAACATTGCGGTATTATTATACTAAATAAGTATAACAAAAAATACTAAAATATGCAACAGATTGTATTAGTATACCGAAAAATTCTAAAAAAAATATATATATGCTTAATACTTAATACTTTATATGGTTACACATAAGAATACCGAAAAAATACTGAAATATGCCGAACACTATATATGGTATATACATATACTTTTACATTGAAAATATACCACTTTAAAATATAAGTTTTGTAGTGAATAAGTATACTGAAAAAAAATACAAAAATATACTGAATACTATATTTGGTATATAGTTAAACTTTTCCGTTCAAAATATACCATAGACTATAAAATATACCAGATTGCCAAAAAAAAAAGAAACTGTATACTGGTATACAAATATACTTTTATGTTTAAAGTATACCATTTGTATTTGGTACATGCTCAAAATATACCAGAATACCAGCAGAAGCATTTAAAACCCTTTTTTCAATAACTTCTCTCATTTTTATATACAAACACAAACGGACAAACCACAAAAAAGGTTTACGAGTATCTATCAAAGCTCTATAGAATTCAAAGCTGCTTAAAACTTTGGTCGCTTTAGGTATATTATTATATATTATCTAGAATTGAGTAAAATAATAAATGAATTAACAGATTTACCTAATCGATATACTACTATCCATTCATTTTCATTATTATTATTTTATTACAGTATTACATATTTTAACGACGTAATTAATTATACAAATAAAATTAAAGATACATTAATAAATGCTTAAGTATTAATTTGAAATCGATCCTGACTATATCAGCTTTATAATATAGCTCAGAGTGTGTAATTTATGCTATAATATCGATATATCAATAACTACTTAAGTATTAATTTTAGTTCGACCCACATATATCAGTTATATAATATAATATAACTCTAAATGTGTAATTTATGCTTTAATATCGATACATCAATAACTGATTAAGTATTCATTTGAAATCGACCCTTACTATATCAGCTTTATAGTATAACTCTGAGTGTGTAATTCATGCTTTGAAAGTTGCCAGTTGCTTGTCGAAGCGGCGTCTAATTAACGAAATAACAAGCGGACGGACAGACAGACAGACAGATGGACGGAGTTCGAGTCGAGTTTTGCATGCGAATTCGCAGCGCCATTTTGTTTTCTAAAGGCTGCCTAAGCGAACGGACGAACAAACGAACGAAGGAGCGAAGGAACGAATGAACGAATGAAGGAAACACACACGCAATGGCAATGCAATGACCGGATGTACAGTCGACACACAAAAAGCAAAAAGCAACACACAACATGCAGTGCAGACAAAGAGCGAGTGAGCGAGCGAGAGAGAGAGAGAGAGAGTGTGGGAGTGGGAGTGAGAGGCATAGATATGTCCATTTGGCGAGGCGGCTGCGGCTGTGGCTGCCACTCGCATTTTGCAAAACATCATCAAAATTGTAAAAATAAACAAAAGCCAACATGCATAAAACCAATTTCCATTAAGGCACACACACACACACACACTCGCACATGTGGATGACGCACACACGCATGTGTATGTGTGTACATGCACCCTCTCACTCACACATGGCTCTCTCACTCGCTCTGCAGCTTTGCTGCCATCTCGCTCGGACTGTGTTGTCCAAAAAAAAAAACGAGTAGAAGAAGGCATCGAACAACGTTGGGGACTTATAGATGAGCTGCACATGAAGTTGCAAGTGCCAGTCTCTGTGTGTGTGTGTGTGCGGGTGTGTGTGTGTGTGTGAGGCGTGGCTGGACGAGGCAAGTCTGCCTATTGCTCCGAAAAATAAGCGAGCATATCCTTAATTGATATCACAAAAAGCGAGCCAAGCAATTCGCACACAAAATGGCAACCCACATGAACTCTGCCTTCCCCTCTCCCCCCTCTCACCCACTCTCTCTACGTATGTGTGTGTGTGTGTGTGTGTGGGTTTGTGGCACACACGCATGCAAGCACCAAAAAAGCGGCAGCAACGCAACGCAGCAACTGCCGCTTACTGCATGCGATAGGTCGGAAATTTTGCAAAGGGCGACGCGTTGCAAGGGTAAAGCTGTCTGTGTGTGTGGAGTGGAGTAGTAAAGGGAAGGGGGGTATATGCGGGTGCGCACCTGCAGCCCCATGCAGCATGAAGGGTGCAAGGGTGCAAGGCTGCACGCTGGGCGCACTAAAATGGCGGCTCAGGTCGGCTTCGGTTGCCACTGCTGCTGCTGCTGTCCACTGTACAGCTGTGTGTGTGTGTGTGTGTGCGTGTGTAGAGGGAAGAAGCAGAAGCAGAAGAAGAGGGAGGGGGTTGTTGTTGTGCTTGTGCATTGGATTCGAGTGCGGCGGCCTCAGTTCGCTTTAGTTCGCTTCAGTTCAGTTCGGTTCGGTTTTTGGTTTTGGCTTTTTCGGTTTGCACTTTTCCTCGATCTGCCTCTTCCTCTTCTTCTTCTTCTTATACTTCTCGTTGTTGTTGTTGTTGTTCTCCTCTTGAGCTCCATTCGGTTCAGTTCGGTGCGGTTCGCCTTTGGTTCGTGGTTCGCTGTCTGCAGTTCGGTTCACTTCGGTTTAGGCTACAAACATAGGTCTACACAAGTGTATGTGTGTGCGTATGTGTGTGCATGAGTGAGTGGGTGTGTGTGGGTGTGTGAGTGGGTGTGTTTGTATGCTCGTGTGTGCAGTACGTTTTTCGCATGTGCAGCGAACGCATTTGACGCACACACACACACACTCCGCACACACATACACACACACATGCACAGCTGCTACTATTAAATGCATACCCCTCGAAAGTTAGGGTATCAACTAGAGTCAAGTGTTCGCATCCCAAAACTATAAATAATTCAATTAAATGCGAGCAAGCGAGAGAGAGAGAGGGAGAGAGAGAGAGTTGCAATAACCTAACCTCAACAACGAACTTCAAGCGAAGTGGCTTCGTTGTAATAATAACACAATTATAATTATTATTATTGTTTATGAAATCACCACTAGCAAATTGTTATGAAGAAAATATTATTAGTTCTAATTATGAATTTATATTTTTATCGAACTGATAAGATGTTATATATGAAAAATTGCAGGGCTCATTGAAAACTGTCATTTCGGTAAAATTAATATTAATTAATTACACAACAGACAGATTGTAAATAAAGAAGGGGAGAACAAAATATTTATTTTAAAAGACAACTCTATATTTTTAATATCTGATATTTTAACCAGTTACATAAAATAAACAAAGTAAATGAAATGAAACTAATTCAATTAATATTAACAGTTGATTACCATTGCAATTCATTGAACTATTGTGGTAATATTTATTTTATACTCATCATAATTTTTTTAAGGAATTATACTTAACGAAGGCTTTCTCACAATAAAATGGAAATTCCTTAACATTTACAAGTCAGTATATGGTATTAATATTTTAATAAGTAAAAGGCATTTGCAACCAATACTTTAGTAAGTTAGTTTTAAGATAATTAAATATTTTAATAATTATTCCTATTACTATGAAAACTTATTTTGGGATTTTTATTTGGTATGATTAATTAGGTATTTGAAATTTGCATTTGTCTTCTAAAGATAATTGAAATATAATGAACGATTTATTGAATTGATATTTAATATATATTGTTCAGAAAAAAAATAAAAATACAAGATTTTTGTAAACTTTATTGTACCTTAAAATAAACAAAATAATTTGTAATTAAAAAAAAGAAAATTACAATATTTAATATTTACATATTCAATAATAATTATAGTTTGCTTACATTAATTTCGTGTATTTTGTTGTATTTCAAATGTGACAAATATTAAAAATGTCAATGTAAATATTTCAAAAATCAGTTAAAATTAATATGTAAAAAAGCTGTTTAAAACATATGTGTACGTTGATAATATATGTAGGTAATATTTTTAATGTGTATTTGGGATTTACCAAAAAAAAAATTAAAACAACTTAACAAATATTGAAAAAAATGTATAAAAAATTGTATAATGCTTTCACTATTTATATATCGAATTTCATAATGTTTTGTAATCAATGAGCTTTCGGCTTAAAAAGCTTTGCAATTAACTTTAGCTTAATGCTTGGATTTGTTATATATTTGATTTAAAAATATTTCATATAATTCAAATTAGAAGTAACTTATTTCTAAATCACCAGGCCATCGGCATTGCTCAGCTTTGTTTGTTAACTTAATATGTATTATATTCTAGAAAAATACAGTGTGACCGTATATTATTGAATATTATATCATCAATTTACTTATTTTTATTATATACCTTTACAAAAAACGCAGTGTGACCATATAATATTGAACGTTAATTTGTTGATTCACTTATTATTTGGTATTAACTTGACTTTTATTTTAATACTAAATAATTATAATAAATAATATCCATTTTTGCATGTAGTAAGGGGTATCTCATAGTTGAGCATGCTCTCCAAATAGTGTTATGAAAAACTACAGTGTGACCGTATATTGTTGAATATTATTTCATAAATTTACTTATTTATTTTTATTTATCTTTACCGAAAATAGAGTGTGACCGTATATTAATGAACATTATTTTTTTTCATTATTTACTTATTTATTTTTATTTATCTTTACAACAAGTATAGTGTGTCGTTATATCATTGAAAATATATTTATTGATTTACTTATTTTTATTTAAATAACTACAATAAATAATATCAATTTTTGCATGTAGTAAGGGGTATCTCATAGTTGAGCATGCTCTCCAAATAGTGCTAGCTTATCTTCTTCTTCTTTTTATTTCACATGTCGTTGCAAATGTAGTTGTCGTTGTTGTTGTTGTTGGGGCTCTTTTGGTTCGTCTGTTGCAGAAAAATTGAGTTGAAATAAAAGTTTTTTGCTGGCCATCAACGTTTTTTGTCCTCTCGTGTGTGCGTGTCCCAATGTGTGTGTGAGCGAGTGTGTGTGTGTGTTGTTGCCTTGTGCTATGCGTTAACACGGTAACGGGACGTGGAGCGTCCTTCGCCCACGAGTCACGCCTATGCGAGGCTGAGGCTGAGGCAAGGCCCCATTTTTGGGGGCTGTCTGTCTGCTATCCAGCGTGGAGTGCGGGAGAGGGGAGAGGGGTGTGGGTTAGTCTGTTGGGTTTTTAGTGGAGCTTAAGCGAGTGAGCGAGCGAGCGACCAACAGACAGACGGACGGACAGACAGACAGACAGACAGTGTGACCAGGCGACCGTTGAGCAGCTTCGGTTGGCGCTTTGGGCGCATTTCACATTTGAGTTTTTGAAGCAGAAAATCGATAAGTGCGCACGTACAGGAATATATATACACATATAAATATATACATATATAGAGTATGTGTGTGTGTGGGGCATGTGGCGTGTGGCATGTGGCATGTACTTAACGTCGCATGTGGGCAACGTCATGCGTCTCCAGGCGGCTTCGCAGACGCAACTGGTCGCAGGACACCGACACGGACACGGACACACAACTTGCTGCACGGCCTGCCTGCCTGCCTGCTCCACGAGGCGGAGTGGGTGTGGCAGAGTGAGAGAAAGAGAGACAGAGAGAGAGAGAGAGAGAGGACGGCTCGAAAATCCCTACGTGCGCTTTGCTGTTTCATCAATTATTTGTTTCGGTTTTGTGCGAATGGACGAGCACACAAGGATGCAGCAGGACCAAGGCACAAACACAGACCCAGAGAGAGAGAGAGAGAGAGATGAAGTACTATGTGAACGAGAGAGGGAGATAGTGTGAGCTAGAAAGAGAACTCGCACCCATTGCAGCGTTTTGGGCATTTTGTTTTGGCCAAAAGCAAAAACTGTCTGCAGTCTAAGCGAGCACACAACTACACACACACACACACACACACACACACATATATGAAATATATATATGTATATGATATATATAGCAAATATGTACGTTGATAGTAGATGTATATGGCTGCGCTTCATGTATTGTTTATTTGGTTTGCCATCGGATCATTTGAAGCGCACAGACAACACGTCCAAATTGTTGTTCTTGTGGATAATTTCAGCAGTTTATACTACATACACTTCGCCTTGTATCTCGTGTATCTTGTTGTTAGTACGCGTATCTTGCAGATACATGCAACTTGATTGTTCCCAAATGGATTACGGCCAAAACTTGTTTAGTTTTGACAGCCAGCCAGCCATCGAGCCAGCTATCCAGCCAGGCAGCGATTCAAACAGCTCAAGATCGACAGAGTTGCAGTCTCTTAAACGATAACGCATGTAACGGAAGTGCAACTTTATTGCAACAAGCTTAAAGCTTAATGCATATCGCTTAAAGCGAAAGCTTCGATATATGTGCTTCCACAAGTGAAAGCTTCTCTTAAATGTGTTTTTGTCAGCAAGACACACTTTACTCTTCTTTAGATGTAAGCTTCTGTCTGTGTGCTTTCGCTAGTGAAAGCTTCTGTCTGTGTGCTTTCGCTAGTGAAATCTTCTGTATATGTGCTTTCGCTAGTGAAAACTTATTTAAATGTCCTTACACTAGTGAAAGCTTCTTTAAATGTGCTTTTGCAGAAACACTTTACTCTTCCTTAGTTGAAAGCTTATGTATGTATATGTGCTTTCGCTAGTGAAAGCTTATCCACATGTGCTTTTGCCAGCAGAAACACTTTACTCTTATTTAGATGAAAGCTTCTGTATATGTGCTTTAACTAGCGAAAAGCTCTATTGTATAATTGAAATCAATAAACTGATTATACGTTACACAAAGTCGAATCATTTTTATGAACTGTAAAATTCTTCAAAATTTAAATTGCAGAATCAAATTTAAAGCTCACACTTTAAAGGAAAAGCTTCTTAGAATGTGCTTTTGTCAAAATAAAGCTCTAATTTACATTGCAACTCGATTAAATTATTATTATTAGACATATCAAAAGCATTTTACTTAGTTCTGATTTCTGCACGACTCAAATTTGTGAAGCATATTTTTTTTGAAAGTTGAACTGTATTGCCACAAGCTGAAATTTTATCGCTTAAACCAAAAGCATCTTTGCATTTACTGTTGTCATCTGTAAGCTTTATACTTTTATTTATACAACAATTCTCTAAATGTTGTGTAGAAAAAAAAATGAATATCACATTGATGCTGAGATATTTCTTTAGATTCCTGTAAAATTTAACTTTATGAACAAGTTCATGTTTCATTAGAGGATTAAGCTCATGCTTTTATACAGCTTGCGAACAAAATTATATATATGTACATAAATGTACATTTAAAGTTAAAATATTAACATCCAAAATAAATGAAAAATTAATCAAAAGCTTCAATTCTACTTAAAAATTCGTTTTGCTATCTATACGATTTCTTTGTATTATTTAACTATTACTTCAATTACTTTAAATGTCCACACAATGAACCAATTTTAGATTGAAATGTAGATCTTGATTTTAAGAAATTTACGATTTTAAAGAAACATTCTTGAAAAAAGAATTTCAGATTGAAAACTTTTTAAAGAATTCAAATTTATTAGACTCGACTATGCAAAAAAATGTCTTTTAAATTTCTCAAGAAAATTTTATATCGATTTTACTTAAGAGGTTTTCCAATTAATGCACATATTATATTTCAAGTGCTAAAACTTTCAGATGTAATATTCAAATTTCGTATGTAAAAAATAAGTATAAAATGTGCTTTCAGTGCGATTGAAATAATTTCTTTACGCAAATGTGCTTTCTGAAATAAGTTTGATAAAGCTTTTAAGCTTTCTTCTTCAGCTGTACCTCACAATATTGCTGGCAAGTTGTTTCAGAGTCGTAAAGCGAGGCGAATGGCTCATGATTTTGGGCAATTAGGCAAAGTTAAGTTGGCTAACAGCCAACAACAACCAGTTTTGGGCTGTTGATAAGCAAAGCCCAAAGGCGAAGATAAGATAAGAGAGCGCAACGCTTTAGCAACGCGAAGATCTGATAACGTAGCGAACGCTACGAATTAAGTATGATGAGTGCAACGCACAATTGTCGCATAAATCATGCGAGGTGGCAGCAACAAGAGATCGAAGCCTTATCTTACCACAAGAGGGAGGAGGAGGAGGAGGAGGACGAGGAAGGGGCAACAGTCGACTGGGTTTTTGTCTTTGGCCTGCAGCAGGTGCCACACACACACACACACACTCAGATGATGTTGCAGAAGCAAACGCGATTAATAGCTGGCCAGTTGCTGGCCATGGCCAAGCCCATGGAGAGAGAGACAGAGTAAGAGTAAGAGAGAGAGAGAGAGAGAGAGAGTGTGGCGCCTAGACGTAGCACGGCCTCGCCTTTGTCTATGCAAACACAACACACTCAAACACACACACACACACACACACACACACACACACAAAATGCGGCAGCTGCCGATAAAAATGCTCACCTCAACGCCAACACCTGACCCCATTCCCCTCTCCCGCCCCCTCCCCCTTCTGTCCCCTTCTGGCAACCCCCTTGAGGTTGCACTCTGCATATGCGTTGAACATTTCGGACTCCTATAGAGAGAGAGAGAGAGAGAGTCTAATGCGATAAAAAGCTATATGCGGAACTGAACATGGAGACAACACGTTAGAAGGCAACACTCGAGGCTTGCTCGACTATGTAATACCCGGTACTCAATTTCAGGCTGCTTTACAACAAGTTATATGATTAAAGAATAAACATAAAGCTTCAACATAGACACTTATTTACAATATTTCGTATTTATTAAGTAGTTGAACCAGTACTGCAAAAAAAACACTATAATAATACATTTTAGCAAGAACTCGTTCAGGCCAAAGCTCATAAGGAAGTTGAATAAATAACAATAACATAGAAATAACTTTTAAGTTCGATTCTTATAGACAGATCGTCAAGTTGGCAATTTAAGGTTAAGCAAAAGCAATGAGTGTGACCATAGCATTAAAAAACTAATGTCTTAAATAACTACCAAGCAATAATAATCATTATCAAATTTTGTAACATCAAATTGCAGTTAAAACAACACTCAAAAATGTGTAATAATATTGCCTGAACTAAAATATTATTTATGTGCATATATTTTACATATATAATATAATGTTTATAGTGTGACCTGTTTAGAAAAAGAATTTCGCCCAAATGTAAGAATTCTTCTTAATGGAAATCTCAAAGCCTTGTCATTGACACATTTTTAGGGTACATATTTTTAATATATATGGGCATTTCCAAAATCGCGCACGGGACATTCGTACGCGTTCAAAGTAAAAACACGGCAAAAAGGAAACGTTTTTTTTTTCAACTGAAAAGCTTAATGTACAGCATTTTATTAGCTCTTTCATTGGTGCAAAGACTGATGATGGGTATTTTTTCATTTAGAAGATAATTGCAGAAGTCAAGTGATTCGCACGGGACACAAAACGGAAGTGGTTTAAGAGGTCAACCAATTCAAACGCAAATTTCAGCTAATCCAGAGGCAATATTTTAATGCAACTAATTTTAAATTTTTGTGCATTGATGCCTCATTAAGAAGATTATAATTTTTTTCAAAAACGACTTGTATTTTTTTTTTAATTCAATTTGAAGTAAATTCGCACGGGACATCGCGCACGGGACATTTTTTACCACCACTATTTTTACACCCGCTACCCATAGGGTAGAAGGGTATTATAACTTTGTGCCGACAGAAAATGTATGTAACAGGTAGAAAGAGGCATCTCCGACCCCATAAAGTATATATATTCATGATCAGCGTCAACAGGTGAGACGATCTAGCCATGTCTATAAGAGATAGAGCTGTAATTTTTTTTCGACAGCATTTGTTATGTTTGCACGCAGATCAAGTTTGTTTCAAATTTTTGCCACGCCCACTTCCGCCCCCGCAAATCAAAAAAGTTGAATAACAATCGTAATTTTATAGCTAGAGTTGCGTATTCTGGTATATAGAATAATAACTATAATAGTTATGATTCCTAAAAATTTGGTTGCGATCAGACTTAGATTGTGGAAGTTATTAAAGAAATACTTTTGTATGGGCAAAAACACCTACTTACTATGGGTCTGAGTTTCTTTGGCTGACAATCTGGTATATTGTGCCGTCTAGGGTATATTTTGAATGCGGTACTATATCGATATACCATATATACCAGTTGGTATATTTTTTTAGTATTTTTGTTGAATATTTGGTATATTTTGAGAATAATACCGCAAAATATATTGCTTTTTTTCAAAATGGGTAGCGGGTATCTCACAGTCGAGCACACTCGACTGTAGCTTTCTTACTTGTTAATTTTGCGGCAATGCTGCCAACTTACTCCATCATTCATATTGTGTAAATATGAGAGAGGAATAAGTTGGTACTTATGTTGTGTACTTACGGTCGCGCACGGACAAACTTTAAATGATCACCAAAAATACAAATATTTTTTTTTCTCCAAATTTTTTTTATATATTTACTGCGCGCATAAACTCTGTTTGCAAAAAAAATTTGATGCAATTCGAACAAGTTATTTGGATTTACTGATAAGAAATGTTGTTTTTCGGTCGCGCACGGGACATTAAAATAAGTGATAATGCAAATCAAAATTTTTACCGTTATTGGTGATTGCATGTTACTTTTTGCGTTCTCTTTCGTTTCTTGCAATCTCCAAATGATTTTACAAAGCAAAAGACAAAGCATAATGCATTTATTTTAGAAGTTGTTATCAAAACAAAATATGCCCTACAAACATCATAATCACAACAGGTGCGTTTGCGGGACTTTGCATTCGAATATTTTGAAATCTATAAATGATAAATGCAAAATTCTTTCAAGTTTATTAAATTTGAATATTTCTTTATGTAACCATGTTGGAAAAAATCATTTTCAAGAAATTTTAATTTTTTGGTCGCGGTGGACCTTTCTGTGGAAATGCCCATATCTATCTGGAAATTAATAAAAAAAAAACTACGAAAATTTCATCCGTTTTTATTTTAAGAACACATTTGAAAAGTAGTTCGGAAGTTATTATTATTTTTTCTTGAAATATCGAATACAATTCCCTATTTCAATGAGATCAACCAGAGCTATTAAAGCTTTCAAATAATAAAAAAAAATGATATAATACCAAAATTTGTAGAGCTCAAAGATCTGTTTTCAATCATCTTTAATTTCCTTCGGAATTTACTAATAAAAATAAGTTAACAAATTTAAAAAGCAACGAAACTTATAATACAAAAAAGATATAATGACAAAATTAAAAAAATTCAAAGAATATTTTTAAAAATGTTCAATGAAGTCGATATTTGTAAAATATTTAACGACTAACACAATAAGTAAAATTTCAATCGTTAAGTAATTTCGATTGTTAGAAGAGTCAAACTTAAAAACCAAGTCTTTTTTTCATTTATTTGTGATATACTCGTAATAATAGTTTAAGAATTTAAATAGAGATTGACTTAAAAATCAAGTTGATTTTTTAATTCACCTCTCGTGGCAAATAAATTCTTTATTTTTCTTGTAATATTATAATATTTTAGAGACTTTATTATTGTAATTTCAATGACAAATTATAATACAACTCTTCTCAACTCTTTCGGTAGTCGGTATAAAAGAGAGAATAGAGCAAAAAAAACCAAAAAAAAAAAAAAAAATACATCACGGTCGAAAGAGCAGCAGCAAGACAGGGAAGGCAAAAGCGAGTGCAAGAGAGAGAGAGAGAAAACAAGTGGACACCAAAACAAAACAAACAAAAAAAAAATAACAAAAAAAAAGTCGTTAGGTTCGACATTTGACTGCCCAGCCTGGGCCAAAGCGAAAGCCAAAGCTAAAGCTAAAGCCTGACGTGCAACAGCCTCGAGGAGCAAAACAGCAACAACAACGATTGATAGGGAGACGGGGGCGGAGAAGAGAGGAAGAAGGGGAGACGCATAGGACGCGGCGCATCCAATCAGCAGGCAACATGCTAACGGCTCGGGGTGTGGCCAACAATTTGGCCACCCCATAAAAAAAGGGTTTAATCCTGCCATCCGTATCCGCTGCCCTTTCCCCCTCCCCTTCTCCCTTCTCCCATCCCTCTCTCCCAGGGAAAACAACAAAAAAAAAAAACTAGTGGAGCACAGAGACAACGAAATGGAAAAACGCCACCCACGCCTCCAAAATGATTGACAACTGCACTCAGAGGACATCGTCATCCTCTGCCAGCCAGCCAGCTGCCACATTCTGCAGAGAGACAATGCAAATTTCAGGTGAACACACAGCCACAGCTCTCCATCCATCCATCTATATATGGAATACTATATATATATCTAACTGTCCAGATACGTGAGCATTCGGGAGTTGCACTTGTCACACTTCCTTGACTCTACTTTCCACCAAAAATTCACTTAATATATAAAAGAAAATAGCAAACTATTGTATTCAACAAAATTATTTATTATTATTTCATTGATCCCACATCATAATATACCGTTTTTCTATATTTTCTTAAAATTACACAATACACAATATAATCAATGATCTTCCTGGACACTTCATTAATTCCAAACTACTTTTTTTCTTCAAATTTTCTACATAGAAGTATTTTTTTTTATTTATTTTTGTGTATTATTAATTTATGCCAACAAATTATTGAATTTTTGAAAACGCTTTTTATTGATATTTAATTTATAAGATACTATAACAATTCTATAAAATGTATTTTTATTTATGTAATTTTATTATGTTATGCATGTCTTTAAATTCGTCTAAAATACCATTTAATCAATAATCTTTCTTAATTCTTCATTAATTCCAAGCTACAGAAACTGTCTTTCTCCAAAATTTCCTTAATAGAAGTATTTTTTTTATTTCGAGTTTTCAAATTCCTATCGTATTTTAAAGAGCAATGCTGAAAAAATTTTTTTCTAAAATATCTTACACATTTCTCAAAAATTTCACAAAAAATACGTTAGATGAGCTTCCTTGACTCTTAACTGAAGAGTTTTACAGAAACTCATTGGTTAACTCATTTGTGGAGAATACTAATATATTCTACTCAATTTATTCTAAAAAAAAAAAACATATTACGTATTCAATTCAATCAAATTTCTCACTTCGCATTTAATGAACTGTTTAAATTTTTTTATTTATTTTTTTTTTTAAATTCCTTTTGAATTTGAATGGATTAAAATATCTAAATCCTAAAGCTGTTTAAAGCATATTTCGTACTTCTGTCAATTAGCTTAAAAACATTTTGAAACTCTGTGGAACAGATGTTCCTTGCATTTTAAATCTAAGCTCG
The DNA here is from genome assembly GCF_023558435.1 of Drosophila sulfurigaster albostrigata. Classification (NCBI taxonomy): domain Eukaryota; kingdom Metazoa; phylum Arthropoda; class Insecta; order Diptera; family Drosophilidae; genus Drosophila; species Drosophila sulfurigaster. The sequence goes on along the minus strand of NC_084885.1, from coordinate 9,972,870 downwards.
GATCGTTTTCCATATTTCAATATCTATATGTCAATATGAAATTGTTCTTCAAGTTCTATTACAAATTTCTCGAAATTATTAAATTTTGAAAACGCTTTTTATAGATATTTAATTCAATAAGATACTTTAACAATTCTAAGATTCGATTTTATTTTTCAAAATATATTTTTATTACTTTCTAAAAATATGAAATACCCAATTTCATTATTATTACAATTATTTCTTATCAAGAGATCTGTTATTTTGTTTTCGCGTTGCTTTTATAATAATTTCAAAATATATTTATGAAATTTTATTAAAGCACTCTAATAAAAAGTATTAATATTAAAATGATTTCAATTACTTAAAATAAAAATTTCAAACCTATTCAAAGCCGTTACAAAATAAATCACAAAAATATTAAAATATGTATACCGCATGCTATATTTGGTATATTGATACATTAAAAATATACCAGATAGTGCCAAATATACCATATTGCTAGCAAAAGCAGCTAAGACTCCAAGGCAAAAGTATTTCCTAAATAATTTCAACCAAAAATTATTATCAGCAATTATAAATCCTTTAGTTATTATTGTCTGTAAAAAAAAGAAGTTAAAGTTGTGTTCAAAAATTCTTCCCAATCCCAATCCCAATAAAAAGAAGGAAACTTGTTGATTTGATTTTGATTTCGCTTTTATTATTATTTATATAATATATATATATATATATCTGTGTGTATATATACATACATATATATTAGTTATTACGTGTATGATGTAAAGTACTAATTCCATAAAAGGCTCGTTTCTTAATCATGTTATTCAAACATGTCGTACATAGATTGTTCAAAAAGCTGAGGAACCCAGAGAACACAACCACAATCTGAAAATCAGGAAATCTGAATCTGAAAGTCAGAAATTCGATATATGTATTGAATGGATGTTGTTTCTTCATCTTCGTGGTTCTGTTATTTAAAGCAGTCAATTTATGTACGAGCAATGTTGCTAATATCATAATAATTATCATAGTTTATTATAAATGTTTGTTGTTATTATTGTTGTTGTTGTTGTTGTTGGGTTGCCTGTATAAAACAATGCATCTGAGTTCTGTATACTTCTCGCTTACAATCATTTTATCTTTACAACGTGAGAGAAAAAACCCGCCCAGCAAAAAAAAAACTAAAATATATATATATATAATACGATTAAATCAATTTCTTGATGTTTCACATTCGTTTCAATCCCCCCCGTCCCCTCCCTTAGTATCCCCCCTCTACTTCCTCTCCACTTCATCATCGTCTCTCCCATTTGCATAATTCAGTCTTCGACCGCATACTTTTGGGTCCATTCACGGGCATTGCGAATGGCCTCGGCCTCGTTGACCTTCCACAATTCGGCGACATCGTTGGCCAGCGGATCATCGGGATTTGGGGCACTCAACAGCGCCTGGATGGAGAGCAAAATGGTGCGAATTTGGAGAGCTGGACTCCACTTATCCTTGAGCACATCGAGACAGATGCGACCCAAGCGATCGATATTCGGATGATAGATCTTTGTGATGAAACGCACCTTGGGCGCCGACATCGGATAATCCTCGGGCAGAAAGAGTTCCAGCTTAAAGACCCCACCCTCGAAGGGAGAATCATTTGGTCCGGTGACAATCACATGGAAATATCGGGCATTATTCTCATCGGGTATCGCATTGATGCCCGGCACCGGTTCCTGCATCAGACGTTGTGTCTCCTTGATGATGCGACGTGGCAAGCTGGACATGCTGTTGCTTCTTCTTCTTCTTCTGCTGCTGCTGCTGCTGGTTGAACTGTTCTGAAAGTGAAGAGCAGAAAAGAGGGAGTGGGAAAAAGCGAGGAAAATGTTGAGTTGAGAAGAAGCTTAGCTTAGATAAAGTTGTGCTTGTTGTTGTTGTTGTTGTTCTGCGAATGTTTCAAGGACGCAAGACTCTATTTGTGTCTGTCTGTGTGTGTGTGTGTGGTTGGGTTGTGGCAGGTACACGTGGCATGCACCTTCTTTGGCTGCTGCTGTTGCTGCTGTTGCGACTTTCACTTTCCGCAAATGGCAAAAAAGTTTTCGCTGCTGCATTTTATTGCAGCTACAAGACACAAATGCGAATTCAAGAGATGCAGATTCAAGTGCCTCAAAGTGCTGTATGTGTGTGTGTGCAAGTGTGTGTGTGTGTGTGTGTGAGTGTCTCGTCTGTGTCTGCCGAGTCTATAATTGCACACAATTAAATTGTTTGCAGTTTGTTGGCCATTTGCATATCAAAACAAATGCGGCAACAAGTTTAAGTGCTCTTCCACTTGCAACTTGACCGACTTTTGTATACCCGGCAAATATTTAATATTCATTTACAAAGTTCAACTTTTGTATACGAGGCAAATATTAAATATTGACTTAATTAGTAATGAAAATTTCAACAAATTAATTACTTAAGTCAGCTCTATCGATTAGTAAATTATTTCCACACTTTGTATGATATCTAAGATAGATACTCATATCGAATACTTTTAATATAGTAACTATATAATACCCTACTTATAAGTTATCTAAGCTTTGCTGTATTCCAAAATTCAAATATTAAATATAAAGTTACATTTATAACAAAGAATTAAAATACGAACAAGATAAATTATGACTGTAATAATTACAAGTTTCCTTAGAAAAATTACCAAAATATTGTCGTTGTATTAACTATATTTTAGGCAAAAAATAGAAAAAGATTGTCTGTTTCATTAAAATGATATCAAAATGAACAGAGATGTTTTGCTAAAAACGTTACTAGAAGGGGAACAAATTGAACTAACTAGAAAATACTTGAAAAATAAAAAACTAGTAAGTTATACTCGAGATGCAACACTACAAGATACCCTTTTTGTAAAGCCTAAGCATTTGATTTAGTAATATTTAATAATATTGTCAAAGTTTTAAAATAGATATTGACAAGTTTTTTCGCTATAGAATACTTAAGAAAACACAACAGCTATTGAAAACCTATAAAACTCAGATATACTATTGACGAAATATACCCTGTAAAGTTAAAGTTCTGAGGCAGCAATATTGAATTCTTTAACAACTGATGCAAATACTCTTTAAATTAACTGGAATTCATTTGTTTTATTTCGTAAACTTCAATTGAAACTTCATTAAGAAATAAGGAGATTCTGAATACATATCGAAAAAACCCAAGAGAAATAACAATTAAAAGCAAAGCTACAATAACAGGGCATAAAAGTTTTTCTTACTATAGATTTTAGTAATTTATTTTTCTTATTTTACTATAGATTTTAGTACTTCATTTATTTATAATTTTTAATGGGTCCATTGAGTTTTCAAACATAAATTTCAACTACATAATGAGTACAAACAACTTTCTAGCATATATAGAGTATATATGTATGTATATGTATAGCTTTTATGACCGCTAGTATTCAAGCACTCAAATAAAAAAACCGAACATCAAGAACAGAACATCTCTAAGTCAACTATACTGATTACAACTATACTAATAAACAATACTTTAAACTTGATAAGGTCGAATAAAACTCCTTCCACTCTTTAATCTTAATACACCTTGTCATTAATCAGAACAGGGTATAAATTCAATTTCAAACGAGTTGAAACCAACTCACAAGACGTCACGCTAAAAGCTTCTAGAGACTAATATGATGGACACCACTGTACACAAATGCCGACAAGAACAGCCACAACAACAACAACAACAAGAGGAAGAAGAACAACAGCAACAATCAATGGAATGCAGCGGAAAGAAAATTCCAGAAAGCTGCCAAAATGCAAACACGAATAATAACAAATAGCAAAACCAACAAGAACATCAGGATTTTAGTGTTATTATTGTTATTGTTGCTGCTGCTGTTTCAGGTGTTGGCATGCGGATTGTTGTTTTTGTTGTTGCTGTTGTTTTGTTTGTGTGTTTTACATTTTTCCATTGTATACGTTATTTAAAAATTTATCGATTTCTTAAGCGCGCTAGTGTCACACACAGACACACACACACGCAGGCAGCAAAAGCCGCTACACACATACGCACACATACTTGGAGCATACGGTAGTTGGGCTGGGGAAGGGGGGGAAAGCAAGCACATTTGTCACGCACGTTGCTCGAAAAATCAATAACAAAGCGAAGAAATTATAAATGCAATGCTAATGCAAACACGATTAAGCAAATTAATATGCCACACACACACAGTGTAAAATTTGACATTCGGCAATTGAAGTTTGAAGTGCACCAACAAAAACAACACACACACACACGCTTACCTATAATCAGACACTCTCACACACACACACACGCACAGATATTGAAGAAGGCGTATTATTTTCGTCAATGCGCTGCTACTGTACGTGCTTCTTCTTCTGCGCTGTGCCTTGTTGTTGTTTTTGCACTTGCACCGTACAAAAACGCACACACACTCTCACTCAAACAAACAGTAAGAAAACAATAATTGTGCACAAGTATTTACCACTTATTTTTGCGAATTTTTTTTTATTACAAATTTCTTCACAATATTCGCCGTTTTTTCTTTGTTTTTGTCTTGTTTTCTTGCAGCTTCGACAGCTCCCCAGCTCCACGCAAATTATGAACGTTGGAAAAAAAATTTCTTTCTATACGCGCTTTGTTTGTGTTGGTGCTGTTGGTGCTTGCGTTTTTTTGCCTGTATTGTATGCGTGTGAGCCGCTGTTTCAATGCCGCAGGGTTGCCAGATACCACGAGGCATGAGAAAATAAACTTTCTGCGCTCATTACTCGATAAATACTACATTTTAAAATAAAATACCAGTTTTGCTAGTATAAGCAGATTTTTTAACATATGTTTTTAATATTTTACACTTAAAAGCAAGGTTATATATCGTCTGCACATATATAAAACACGTAAATGTGCTGGCAACACTGCGCGCAATCAACAGCCAGACATGCGTTTGCTCTGTAGCAAGCAGCTTTTTGACATGCTGTCGCCATGAGTTTGCCAGCAGTCAGCTTTAGCTACGTTGCGCGGCATGCCAATTAGAAGAATTTGCCGGTTGATTGGCCAAATAAGACGTCCAATTCGACCGTCGCTCCAATTCGATTTGTTTTATGTTTTTCATTTGAAATTCAAAATGTTGCACAAAAAGTTATTACTTTTTATCCCAATTAATTTATTTGTTTGCATGTGTGTTATTGAACATATTGTGCTTCGCTTAGTAGAGAAGGTGTAAGTTCAAATGGCATTGATATTATAGATTTGTCTTAAAACTTTAATAATAATAATAAAAATAATAATAAAATTTAAAAAGAATGCATGGCATTACCATACAATTTATGATTTATTCATTTTCCAATTTTAGTTTTACAAATTTATCAAATGAATTTGTTAAAATATGTAAAAAAATGGCTGTAAAAATTATAACAACAAATAATACAAACAATTAAACAATTAAAATTAATAGTGAAATCCTCTTAACGGACACCTCTCTTAAGCGGACATTTTTGACTTTATTTCATTTGTTTATTTTATTTATTTTCTGACTATCAATTTTTTATTTTATTTTATTAGATATTTTTTTAACTACTTTAGTCCCAATTAGATAATATGCAAAAAAAAAATATATTACAAAAAGTTTTAATTTTATGAATTTTTGTTGTTGTAAATATTTGTAGTATAAACAAAATTCCAACAATAAGCATGTAACTTTTATTTTAGTTGTTTTTGCCATAAAAGGACAAAATATTAAATGCAAACAAAAACAAAACAAAATAAAACAAAACTTTTTTGGCTATATTCGTTGACATTTGAGCAATTGACGTTGACGCTGACGTTGACGTTGACGTCGCTGTCGACGCTATCAGCTCATGCACTTGTTTCAAATGTCGCATAACGGCCAACGAGCGAGAGTGCGAGCGAGAGAGAGACATAGTAATATACACATACAAAGAAGAAGAAAAAAGCAAACGCTCACATATGCGAAATATATCTACATTGCGTCCCTCTGTTTGGTCATTTGCAATTGAACCAATACAACAACAACAACAACGGGGAGAAAGAGAAGTGGAAGAAGAAGAGGAAACAACAACAAGTGCAGTGCTGACCAAACATAGGCGCGCATTTAACACACGCCCCCGCCGCGCCACCCCACACACACACACACACACACCACTGAAAAAAAAAAAAAAACAACAACGACAACGACAACAATTTTGAAAAAGAAAAATGTCAATTTGTGTGTAATCAACATTTATGCGTTTCAACGCCCCCCGCAGCAGGCCATTGGGCAGCAGCAGAGGAGAGAGGTTTGGCTTTGGCTCGACACGCACACACACATGCATGCTCTCCCGTATGCACACATGCACACATGCACACATGTGCAATGCCCAATGGACGCACAAGCCATCGCACATACAAAAACGAGCCTCGCAACTAAAAGCAAACCAACAACAACAACAATGAGAACAACAACAACAACAACAACAACAGCAGCAGCCATGTGCAGGCCACTCACACTCTCTCGCACACACACTCACACACATGCGATCTGCTTTTAGGCTGGGCGACTAGTTAGCCAGCACACAAAAACCCAGCCCACTCCTCACACTCACACACTCACACACATACATATGCACAGAGAGTACGAGTCGACTGACTCTTGCACTCTCGCCTTCGTCTCACTCTGCCCAATCCCTTCGAGTGTGTGTGTGTGTGCACGCGAGAGAGCGAGAGCTAGCGAACCGAATGCGCGCATTACATTTTGACTGCGCTCAACTTCTGCTGCTGCTGCGACTTCTACTACACAACTACTACTACTACTACTGCTACTATTACTACTGCGCTGCAGCTGCAGGCAGCGCTGCTCTACGCAGCTGTTGGGCGACCTTTATTTGCTCTTGAGTCGCTTGCAGCTGCTTTTACAACTTTTTACTACTACGCGGCAGCAGCAGCTGATCTGCTTCTTGTTCTTTTCCTTTTTTCACTTCTTATTCTTGTTGTTGTTCGTGTTTTAACTGCACGCATTTTAGGCGCTGCTGTCGACGTCGCCGTCGCTGTCGTCGTCGCTGTCGGCGCCAGAGTGTGTTCGCACATTTCTATAAATTTTAATGGCTGACAGTTTTCAATATGGCGCAGTTTACATTGCATTTCTTTTTTCTCTCCCCTTCTTATCTATGAGGGTGGCTTGCCCGTTATTTCTGTAGCTGCTGTTGTTGTTGTTGCTTTTGTTGTTGCTTCTGCTGTGGCCGCTAGTTGAGGTTGAGGTTAAGTGCTTTGCTTGCCTGCCTGCAATGTGTGCAACGTGTTAAATTATGTGAACTCTTGACTCGATTTTTAGGTTAGCCAATCACGAATATTTATCATGCCTAATTCTTAGACAATTCTTTTATTAGTTATAAACTATATTATTATTTAGAATTTGCTTTTTATGAAATACTTTTTAATTACTTTATAATGATTATCTATTCTTTAGTTTTTTTTTTTTTGTATTGTTTTCATAATTGAGCTGAACAACTTTGTAGGAATAATAATATTATTCTTTTTTTCCTTTTTTTAGTTGTTATTGATCCATTTTAAAGTTTAAAAACATATTCCTCAGCTTTAAAATCAATCTAAGCCCAAAATATCATTTCTACAAAGTTTTTTTAACTCAATTAGGAAAATAATAAAAAAGAATACTAAAGAACACATAATCATTATAAAGTAATACAGTTAAGTTAAAGTATATTCCTAACTAAAACTAAATAACATATGCCTAAATTTAAAAAAAGATATAAGAACCATAATAATTTTACAAAGTTTTAAGACTATAATCTTCAACATGGCTTCTTCAAAAATGATTTCAACTTGTTTTCTATATCATTCATAAATATAATTCTATTATTGTTGTCATGGCTAAGATTTTTTTTTTATAAATTTTTGTCTACTTTTATTAATAAAAAAATAAATAAATTCTATTATTTTTCAACAGTCATTATATTATATTATAGCCATTTATTTAGTCATGAAACTTTAGTAAATTTCAACATTTATATTAACGATTTAACGATTCTTATACAATTATATCTTTATTGTTTTGTATTTCTTAACAAAATGTATTATATATATTTATATATCAAACTTGGCATTATAACTTTATTGTAGTGTTTAAGAATAATTTGTATATATATATATATACTATATTAATATTTGAGTTATAATTTAGTTTACAAGATATTGCAATTTTGATATAACAAATTTTTTATATGTCTAATATAACAATTATAGATCAGTAATCATTATTTTATCAGCGAATTTATATAATCTTCAATTATTATATTAAATTATATTATATTATATTAAATTATTATTATATATATACATATATGTATATTATATTTTTTTTATTATATTAAATTATTAAATTATTATTATTATTTGATCCCTTTTTGTATAATTCTTATAATGTTTCCAGTGCTTCAGTTTATATTCTTTCATCATCACAATTCAAAATAGAATTAGAATTACGTATATATATTTAAATTATATAATTGACTCATTAAAAAAACAAAGAATAACATTAAAAATGTTGATAAATATAGGCTATCACAAAATAAAACTAATAATTTTCCTGCTTCTTAAACTCACTCAAATTTGTCATAATTTTCCAACAAATTTAAAAATGAATAATAATAAAAAATAAGTTGTAAGATATTAACATTATATTCTTCAATATCCATTCAAATCTTAGAATATTTCATTGTTTATTGTTTTCTACAAACTTATAAAAAAAAAAATCGAACAACTAATTGACTTTTTTTTCGTTCTTTTTCTTTTTCTTATTTATTTATTTGATTTTTTTAAATACAACAAATAGTTAATGTAATGCATTTCTATATTCGTGATATAATACGTTGTTTTAAATTCGAAAAATATTTATATATTTTATAAATATATATATAAATATATATATATGTTTAGTATGATATGTTGTATTATTTTTATATTATACTATATCATATGAAGGTAGTTTTTATAAAAATCTAAGATAATATTAATCTAAGATATAATATAACATATATTATAAGATAATAAGATATTAGTTTCTAGTTTCATACATATTATGATATCTTATTATATTAAAATATATATTATATATTATATCTTAGATTATTATATCGCTTTAAACTAGACCTAATATAAAAGTCTATATAATAATCTAAGATGTAATATAACATATATTATATTATATTATATTATACTACATCTTAGATTTTTATATCTTCTTATATCGCTTGAAACTAGACTAAAAATTTTCATTTGATTTCTTTATTGCACATTTTGTGTGTTTTTCTTTAGATTTCTGTGTCAATCTTAAGTCGAAAAACTTTGTGACCTTAGCGAAGTCTCTTAAAAAGTGGGAGAGAGAGAGAGAGAGGGATGGCGCAATATTTATTGTGAGCATAATGTTTTTAGTAGTTGCCAATTGCACTTTGTTTGTCCCATTTGCCGTTGTTTGTCCTGCGGCAGCCTTGAGACAACTCTCTAAGAATAAGAGTGTGTGTGTGTGTGTGTGTTGTGTGTGTGTGTGTGAGTGTGTGTGTCTTAGCTTCGCTCTCGCTTGCACACACACACACGCACACTTCTCTGGCTGCTGCTTTCGCTTTCTCGATTGTAAAAATATTATTATTATTATTTTGCCCAAAAATCCTTCACAATCCTGCTTCCCCTCTGCTTCTCTCCCCGCAAACTTGTTCGCCTCAGTTCATTAACATTGACAGCGCATCCTTTCTCTCTCCCTCCAACTCACTTCATTGCATTCATAAAAACAAATTTGGTGGCAACCCTGTTTCCCCCTTCCCCCTCTTCCATCACCCTCCACACTCTTCACATTTGTCACGCATCTAATTAAAATAAATGCAAAAAATGCTGCCGCGCAACATGTTGCTAAAGGAGCACACGCTCTCTCCCTTTCCCTTTCCCTCTCTCCCTCTCCCTCTTACACTCGCACTCACACTCAAAAGTCTCGCAGTCTCACTCACACACACACACACACACACACACACACACACGCTCTCTTTTGGCTGCCAAACTGCATTCAGAGAGAGAGAGAGAGTGAGAGCGCCAAAGAGCAAAACGCAGCGAAGTCGCGCTGCCGGCGTCGACGTCGACGTCGACAAGTGTGCGACGCTGACAGCGGCCGAAAACGCAACGAACAAAACGAGCAAAACAAAAAATGCAAAACACACACAGAACGGTGTTTTTTTTTTTAGGCAAAGCGAAGGGCAGGCAACAATAGTAGAGGGAGAGGGAGGGGGAGCAGCAAGTGTAACGCAGTGCATGTGTGTGTGTGTGTGTGTGTGTGTGTGTAGCTGAAAAAAAAGTGTCCGTTAGTCATTAGGCGTCGTCGTCGTCGTCGTGGGGTCGTGAGTGCAACAGACTTGAGTGCGATGTAGGGTGGATGGAGAGAGAGGGTGAGAGAGGGAGGGGGTAGGGGAAGGGGGTTTCAGCTTGGCTTGTGTGAACAAAGGAAACCCTTGGCAACGCAGGCCAACAAAAAGGAGCGCAAAAAAAGAAACGCAAAACGAACGCCAAAAGGACGAAACTTGTCTCGGCTGCGACGTCGACAGCGACAGCGACGTCGACGTCGATGTCGAGACGCGTCGTCTGCGTTCTATGTGTCTGTGTGTGTGTGTGTGTGTGTCGGCCGTTGGGCCTTGCACATAGGCACAGAGTCCATTCAGACGCCCCCTTCCACCACCCCCCTCGTCTAGCAACCCCGTTGATGTTGTCGTTGCCTTTTTGGAGTCAATGTCTGAGTTTATTTGAGTGTTGCGTGCTACGCGTCTGTGTGTGTGTGTGTGTGTGTGACTGTCTGTGTGTGTGGCGACTGCGTGCTGGTCTCTGTATGGTGAAGGGGGGAGCGGGAGGGAGCGTGCGTTGGCAGCCCAAAAGGGGTTGCTGACGTTTTGCCCAAAAACAAATTCGAAGCAGTCGAAAGACGAAGAAGAAGAAGAGTGAGGGTGAGGGTGAGAGAGAGCGGGGGGTGGGGAAGGGAGACGGGGGGATAACTGTAATGTCTTGCATTTCGATTTTATTGAGCAAACAACGAATTCGCAAATAAAAACAAAACCAACGATGAAAATGCAAAACAACAAAACGCAACGAGAGCAACATGAAAACAAGCAAAAGCGAAGCGGGGGGGAGAAGAATGGGGAGTAGGCGAAAAGGAAGTGGGGAAGGAGAAGGAGAAGAGACGCGACTTGTGGTTGCGTTGAATAATAAAGTGCGAGCGAGATGCGAGAACAAAACAAATCAAAACAACAAACATGATCTGCTGCATCAGTTGCTGTCAAACCGCATGCAGCAGTGCTTGCTAAACCATAAACCCGCAGGGAAGTGTTTTACAATCGCAAAACAAAACTTAAAAAGCGATTTGTACTATTTTTTTTTTAGTTTTTTTTTAATTACTAATTTTATTGATTATCAAATTAAAAAAAAAAGCGATTTGTACTTTTTGTTAAGTTTTTTTTTTAATTACTAATTTTATAAATTATAAAATTTAAAAAAAGCGATTTGTACTAATTTGTATTTGTACTAATTAATTACTAATTTTACAAATTATGAAATTAAAAACAAAAACAAAATGTACTATTATTTAAGTTTTTTTCCAGATTACTAATTTTTTAAAATATAAAACTAAATAAAGCGATTTGTACTTTTTTTTAAATTTTTTTTTCAAATTACTAATTTTATAGATTATAAAATTAAATAAAGCGATTTGTACTATTTTTTTTAGTTTTTTTTTTAAATTACTAATTTTACAAATTATGAAATTAAAAAAAAAAACAAAATGTACTATTATTTAAGTTTTTTTCAAATAAATAATTTTTTAAATTATAAAATTATTAATTATAAAATTAAAAAAAGGAACGATATGTACTATCTTTTTTTTAAGTTTGAATTTTCAGATTACTAATTTTTTAAATTAAAATTAATTATGAAATAATACATAATTTCACATGCGTCATATTTGTTATCAATACACTAAAGAAAATACCGAAACTTTGTTTCTTTTTAGTAAATTAATAAACTTGCATATTTAAAATCATTTTGCTAAAGTTTTGCCAATAAATAATAAAATAAAATAAATTATACGAATACATATATGATTATAATTTATAAACAAAAATCGCAAATAATTAATTTTATTTTTTATGGAATTTTTATATATTTTATTTTTCATTTTATGGTTGATAATATAATAAAAATTAATTATTTAATGTATTTTACAAGATTTTATTATTTTTTTGCGATTTTTTAAAAATTGTAATGAGAATAGATTCGATAAAAATAGTAAAATTAGCAAAAAAAAAACAAAAATTGCGTTTAAGAATTAATAAATGTTATCTATTATTAGACAAATTTGTTATATATTAAAATGTTTTGTAATTAATTTATAATAATAAATAAGCGAAGAAATTATGCTCTAAAAAAAAGTTGTAGATTTATCCATAGTACTATGAAATTATTTAATATATGACCCAAGTTCTTATTATGTTAATAAAAAAACAAATCTTTCAGTTTTAAAACCTAAAAAATAATAATATCAAAAATATATATATTTTTTTTTTGTTATTATGTACTACTTATGTACTTATGTACTACATATAAATATATAACAGTGAAAACTCAGGATGGGAAATACACAAAAAGAAGTGTCCGCGCTGCGAGTTTTCACTGTATTTAATTAATTTTTCCATATAACTTAAATCTATTTTTTATGCATTTTTTATATTATACTTACTAAATATTGTAAATCAAAAATCATATTATTTAAAAATTATAAATATAAAATGAAATAATCTAAAAATATAATTCTAATGTTAATTAAAAAAATACAAGAATATTAATATTTAATGAAATAATTTACAAATGTAATTCTAATGTTAATTGAAAGCTTTTAATCATTAAAATATAAATATTTCATAATTTCATTCATTTCCACTTTGAATCACAAAAAAAAACATAAAGATAACAATAATAAAAGATTTTTCCAGTAGCAAATTGTATTTCATGATGAAGGGCAATACAGTTTGAAAAGCGCTGTACGCGTAAGCTTTGCCAGGCAGTGGCTCGTCAACTGTTAGTGAGTGATCAATTGCTACTCAAACTGTGGTTTTGCATGCGTATGCTTGGCAGCAGTGCTTGTCAAAGTGTTGCGCGCAGCGAGTGCACGCTTTGTATGCGCGCAGCGCTTGTCAAACTTTCGCCACGATCGCCGAGCAGCAGCAGCAACAACAACAACAACAGCAACAACAACACAGGTGATTAATTATGTCGTTTGTCTGCCCAACTCAGCAGCAGCACAATCCTCCCCCAACTGCTGCCCTGCCCCCCCTCTCTCTGACCAACCACCTCTTCATTGCAAAAATGTTGTGCGAATTTGTCGGTTAAGTTGTTGTTGTTGTTGTTATTGTTGTTGTTGTTGTGCTCATTTCTAGACTCATCGGGGGCCCCTAGCGAGATATCTGCGCGAATCGCGTTTTTTTTATTTTTTTTGCTCATTTAATTTATGTTTTTCTTTTTTTTTTGTTTCTCTACTTTTTTTGCGAGCCGAAAAAGTTAACTTGTTGTCCGTGTGTGTGTGTGTGTGTGTGAGTGTGCTTTGTGTTTTCTAATTTTTTTGCACACTTTTTCTATGCCATGTGCTTCTCTCTCTCGCTCTCTCTATATGCGGGTCTCTGTGTGCGTATGCCTGTGTGTGTTTGTGTGTGTGCGTTTGTTGTTGCTATTTTATTTGCTAATTTTTTCGCACGCTCAAGCAGCGACAGCAACAGCAGCAACAGCAACAACGACGACGGCAGCGACGCGTTGGGATCTCTTTGGCACACACTAGCAAGCAGGTGTGTGTGTGTGTGTGTGTGCGTAAGTGAAGCGACAAAAGAGAATTCGCAAAATGGCAAAGAATGCTTCGCTTCACTCACTCACTCATACGCTTGCCTTGCCTTTGCCTTTGCTTTTGCCTTTGCTCTCACTCACTCTCTGCTTGCTCTCAGAATTTTTGGCGACAGCAACATGTTGCTAAAGAGCTGTGCGAAAATGAAAAAGGGGAGCTTGGCAACATTGCTGTTTGTTGCTGCTGCTGCTGCGACGTCTGCTGGAGGATCTCGCTCACTCTCTTTCGCTCTCGCTCTGTCGTTCGCTCTCTGCGAATGCAACTTTTTTGCAAGTGGCGACGCGACGTTTTCACTCTGCCGCCACGTATGCATGTGTGTGTGTGCAGTTTGCAAAAAAATTTTGCGCTGTCGCTGCGTGTGTGTGTGAGTGGAGTGTCTGTGTGTATGTTTGATTTGGTTTGCTTTGGTTTGGAGCACAGCGACTGCGAGTCTCTGCCGCTGCCGCCTCCGCTGCCGCTGCTGCTGCTGGTGTTGACGTCGCGTCGCTTCAGCTCAGAGTTGTTCAGTTTGTTCATTCGGTTGTTTCGTTTGCTCCTCGTCGCTTGTGTGTGAGTGAAGCGCTAAGAAAATCTAACTACAACAATAACAACAACTACTATTTTTTTTGTTTTTTAATAATATTCTAAACTCGAAATTGCGTGGCTAATAAAATATCCCCTCTACAAAAAAAAACGGCTAAAAACGGCTAGTGCAAAAATCATCAACACACAAAACAAAAAAAAAGACGAAACGAAATTTGTTTTTTTTTGTTGTTCCAACTTTCTTTGTGAGATCGTTGAGGGTGGCTCCCCTTCCCCCTCCCCCCACTGCCTTTCTTCGCATTGCGTTGCAATTCTATTTTGGCGGCTTTCTTTGCGCTCTCTCTCTCTCACTCTCTCTGTGAGAATCTTCTGGAAATTATGTTCAAATTCTACAAAAATTCTTCGACTATCATTTTGTTTGTTCTTTACCGTTATGCGCTTCTAATTCTATATGTATTTGAAATTACGCAATTTATTGCATTTTGTTGTTGTGTGTAAATTTCAGAATATTGGCATAATTGTTGATTTGTTCATTAATAATTATTTTTCGTGTGTTTCACGCGCCTTGCGATTCATTTTAGCCGTTGATTGGCTCGCACTAAACACACACACACACACGCACACAAACAGAAAGACGCACACACACCAACATACAGTTGGACATGCACTGAGAGCAGCGTCGCAGTCGCAATCGCAGTCGCGTGTGTTACGCTCTTTTTTTGGTTTTTTTTGTTGCTTTCGTCTTCTTCTCTTCTGCTTGTGTGGGCGGCCAGCATTTAGGGGTGGAGAGCAGGGAGAGCGCAGCTGCAGCTGCAGCGATGCGTCGACGTTGACGTCGGTTTTGAGCGTCGCTTAGAATCGTTGTTGCTCGTGTCTCCGCTGCTGCTTCTTCTTCCTCTTCGTTTTTGCATTCTGCTGCGTCTCTCTGCGTGTGTGTGTGTGTGAGTGTGTGAGCCTGTCGCGCTGCCGCCGTTGACGTCGCGTCGCAGCCTGCCGCGTGGTCCGGCGACGTTCAACGTAACGTATCGAAAACGTATTGAATCATAACAGATCCGCACGTTGTCGCGCACAAACGCAGCTCGCGGAAGAAGCAACAACAACTTCGAACAACCAACAACCGACAACCGACAACAAAACTCATATTCAAAAATATTTCAAATTATTAAACACAATTCTCTTAAATCGTTTCGTTCAAGTTGTTGCGCCTTCTCACAAATAACAACAACAAAAAAAGTAATTCAATTTTGAAAATCAATTTTTTAACTCAACTCAACTCCAAAAAATTCTTAAAAACGCGTCGCGCGCGCCTTAAAAAAAAATAAAAAACTCATTTTCTCTGTTTTTTTTTACTGTGTATTTTCAATTGCCAGCAAAATTTTTTTTTTTTACTGTTTGTGTTGTGCAAAATATATTGGAAAATTTGCAAATAAAAATCGAAAATAGAAAAAATCAAATTCTAAGAAATATATATGTATATAAAAATGCAAATTTTTCATCTTCAAGTGCAAATCAAAAATATTTAATAATAATGAAAAGCTCTAAAGCAGTGGAAAAGTGAAAATAAAAAAACGTTTTGCAATATTTTCTCATCTTGTTTATTTTTTTTTGGAAATTTTTTTTTCTTCTTTGAAATACAAAAGTGTTTTTTGTATTGTATTTTTTCGATCTCTGGAAAGTGTGTTGAGATCGTGACAAGAAGAAGAAACAGAAGAAGAAGAAGCAGCGAACAAAGTGAGAGACAAACGCTAAACGCATGCGAAAGAGAGAGATAGCGAGAGTGAGAGTTACGAAGAATAAGAAGAAGACAGACAGACTAAATTGCCGTCGGTATTTTTTGGTTTTTTTTTTGTCGTCTTAAAAAAAATATAAATGGAACACAACCAGGACATTGTTAAATTTTTATTAAAATGTGCAAAGTTTCTAACGAACTAAACAAACAATAAAAATATTCAACTTAAATTGCGATACTCAAAATTTGAAAAAGTTTCATGAAAATCAATTAAAACAAAAAAATAGCAGTTAGAATAAATTGTGAACTTAGTTGCCAGACTTGAAAACAAAATTATACAAAGGAAATTTACTATAAAAAATGGAAAAAGAAAGAAAATCTTAATGTTGCAAGTTTATTAAATATAATTAAATTTGATTTTAATTAAATTAAAAGAGGAAAAAAAATAATTACAAAATTACAAAAGAATTGCAAAATTTATATTCTAGATTTTCCAAGTTTTTATCAATATTAGTCATTTTTTTGTAATAAGTTTTGTGTCTGTTTTAAATTTTAAATTTTTAATTTAAAATTTGTTTTGTTTTAAATCAGCAGTTAAATTTTTAATTGAAAAATAATACTAAATTTTATATTTTTATAAAATTTGCAATCTCTTTTGTAATTTTCAATTCCATTTCAAATTTTAGAAATTTCCATTTTAACTTTTAGAATTTTATTTTGTAAATTTTGTTTTTAATAAATTTGCAGTTCAAAATATTAATTAAAAAATAAAATGCTTTACTAAATTTGTTGTTCTTATGAAATTTGCAATCTGTTTTCTAACTTTCAATTTTTTATTTTATTTTAATTTGCAGTTTGCAAATTTGAATTTTATAATATATTTTTTTTAGTACATTTGGTTTTGAATAAATTTGTAGTTGAATTTTGAATTTTATAATATTTATTTTTGTCAAATTTGCAGTTAAATTTTTAATTTACGAAATTTGTTATTTTTATTAAATTTGCAATCAAAACTTTTTATATTTTAAATTCAATTTTAAATAATAATTATTTTCAATGATAATTTTGTTCTTCGACATTTTGTTTTTAATAAATTTGCAAATAAATTTTTCATTTTTTTTTACTAAATTTTGTTTTTAATTAATTTAAAGTTAAATTTAAAATGTTTTTAAACTAAATTTTGTTTTTAATTAGTTTGCAGTTCAATTTTTATAGTGAATTTCGATTTTAACAAATTTGTAGTTGAATTTTTTAGTGCATATTTTTTTTGTAAATAAATTTGTAGTTGCATTTTTTAGTGCATATTTTTTTTTAAAATAAATTTGTAGTTTTAATTTTGAATTTTATAACTTTCTTTTTTTTTTACTAAGTTAGAGTTTGAGAATCGGATTTATATAAAAATAGAATTTTGCATTTTCAACAAATAGTAAAGTGTGGTAAACGAAGTTCACAAAGTGTTTCACAGCTGTGACTAGAAACACACACACACACACACACATACGCATAGAGTAGATATTACGCATACGACATGTGCGCTGCGTTTGTATTAATTTTTGAGTCATTTCCATCGACTGCAGCTGATTTGCGTGCGGCGCTCAATTGAGTGAAAGAGCGCAAGCAGAGAGCAGCAGCAGAGCAGAGCAGAGAGAGAGAGAGAGAGCGCAAAGTGCAATCGTTGACTGCGCTGCCAGCAGCGCTGCTGACTGCATTTTTGCGCTCTTGCCGAAGCGCGTGCGGCGCTCTTAAGTCAAACACACACACACACACACACACACACACACACACACACAGAGTCGAAGGCATAGAAACACACGCACGCAAAGCAAAGCAAAGCAAAGCGAAGCAAAGGCGACGTCGTCATCGTCATCGTCGTGTTGCGTCCGAAGCGCATTCGCATTCGCATTCGGCAGCGACTGCCGACTGCGACGTCGACGCTGGCTGCGACGCTGGCTGCTTTGCACGTTCTTTGGACTTTCGCAGAGATTTCACACGCGATGCGATTGCAGTTCTTGCAGACACTTTCATACGTTCGTTCCTTCGCTCGTTCGTTCGTTCGTTCGTTTGACTTTTTACTGCGGCGGCAACAACAACAACACAACACACGCAACGTGCAACGTGCAACGCGCAACTTGCAACAAACAACACGAATGTTTACTAAATTCTAAATATCAAAAAATTAAAAGTACATAAATTTGAATTTCAACAATTTTGTTTGTTTGTCGCTTTGTTGTTGCGCGCGCAATTTGTGTGTTTGTGTTTGTTTGTTTGTGTGTCCTTGCAACATTGCAACATTTGTGCACTTTTTTTGCTAGTTTTTTTTCTGTTTTGTGTTGCGACGGCAAATGAAATAGTAGAAGAAGAACCAAAACAACAACAACTCTCTTTTTGCAGGCATAAACTCAAAACACAACAAACAACAACAACAACAACAAAATGTTTTATAATAAAATTCATAACAAACACAAGCGTTTTTAAAACAACAACAACAAATTCAAATTTAAATCTACAAAACAACAACATCTCAACTCAATAACAACAACTGCAATGCAACAGCAACCACAACAACAACGGAAACAACAAAAGCAACAACAAAAGCAACAACAACTAAAGCAACATCAGCAGCAACAACTGAAACAACTACGACAACAACAACAGCTACAACAACAACAACATCCAACAACAACTAAAACAACAACAACAAATGCAATTCTTCAAGTGTGTGTGTGAAAAGAACAGCAACAGCAACAGCAACAACAACAACAACAACATTTGCAACTGCAACAAGAACAGCGGCAGCAACAACAACAACAAAACTTGCAACAATTTTCATGTCTAGTTTTGGGTTCTTTTCTTTTTTTTTTGAACAATCCTCAAAATCAACATCAACAACATCAACAACAACAACAACAAATTGCAACGCCCCCAACAACAAATTGAACTTTGAACTTTCCAACAACAACAACTAAAAGAAAATGCAATGAAAATTCGAAGCAGACAAAACACACGGAAAATTTAATGAAGCTGCAAGATTTTCATTTTCCATTTTTTTCGTTCATCAACATTTAAAAGTTTTTCGGCAAAAAAAAAACAAAAACAAAAGCGAAAAAAAACTCCCCTCCAAAAACACAAAAAAAAAAAAAAAATAAAACGCAAAACGAGGAAAAATTTATAAATTTTTTCAGAAAGAACAAAACACGAAAAAATTTTTGTTTTGGTTGTGCATGCAAAAAATTAAAAAAAAATTTCACTTTTCGAACAGTTTTTTAAACAACAACAACACAACAAGAAAATAATTTAACAAAAGTAAAACAACAAATTTATAAAAGAAAACAAGAAAATATTCAAAATAAAAAATACAAAAATACAACAAAAAAATTCACACAAATGCAAAAAGAGGCAACATCAAGTGACAAAACAACAAAAACAAATTCAACATCAGCAACATCAACAACAACAAGAACAACAAGAACAACAACAACAACAACATTAACAACAAAGTATTAAACTGCGGTGTTTGGCGTTTATGGTGAGTGCAATTAATTAATTACTATAAATTACATTAATGTTCAGTGTTTGTTGCCAACTTAATTACAATTCGCAGCAGGAAAGAACTTCTCTATAGATATACATATATGTATATAGAGACGTGTTATTAAAAAAATTATGCATAAATATTGCTCTATAATAATAAGGAAAGAGTTGGAAACAAATAAAATATAAAACTAATAAAGAGTTAGAAGAGAATTAGAAAGGAATATAAAATAAATGAAAGTATAGGAAACAAAATTGAGAAGAATGAAATTAAAGGAAGCAGAGATTATAACTTAAATATAATTATAATAAAAAAGAAAAATAAAAGAAGAGATAATAAAATAATAATAAGGAAGAGTTTAGAGATTACAAATTGAGAAAAATGAAATTATAATAAAAAAAAAAAAAAAAAAATAATAATAAGGAAGAGTTTAGAGATTAGTTAGTTAGTTATTAAATAGATACAAATTATGCATAAATATTGGTCTATAATAATAAGAAAAGAATTGGAAGAGAATAAGTTTATAAAGAAATGAATATATAATAGTATAGTAAGTATAGTAAGGGAAAGAGAGACTATAACATAAATACAATTATAATAAAAATAACAAATAAAAAAAAAATAAAATAATAATAATAATAAGTTAGAGCTTAGAGTTTAGTTTAATAATTATACATAAATATTTCTCTGTAATAATAAGGAAAGAGTTAGAAGAGAATAAGTTTATAAAGAAATGAATATATGATAGTATAGTAAATAAAAATATGAAAAATTATATAAAGGGAAAGAGGGAATATAACGTAAATATAATTATACTAAAAGAGAAATACAACGTATAATAAATAATCAAATAATCATTAAGAAAAACTTCGTAGAATTCGAATAAAAATTGTACAAATGAAGGATAGTATAATAAATAAATTAAACAACCTTCATAAATATTATATAAATTAGAGTAGTAGTATTATATAATTGTTTTTGTAGTATTAAAGAGTTAAAACAATAAGTTTTATATCGAAAGTAAAAATATGAATTATTAGATATTATTCAGTAAAAAATAATATATATACGTGAATATTAGTTCAGTTTAGAGTGTTTTAAAGTATACAAGAAGGTTAATCGGTTAACTATATAAATCAAATAATATACATATAAATAAATAAATAATTTCATGAATATCTAATAAACATAAAAAGCTTAAACTGAAAGAAATTTGGTTACAAAAATGTATTTTAATATGATACAATTTTTAGTAAGGAAGAATATAAAACTTATACTTTTACTTTCTGAAATGTTAATGCGAAATAATTGCATTCTTAAGATTACTAGAATATTAGCTGTTATTTAGCTAAAATATTAGATTCAGATTCAGTTTTGTTCCATTTTAAATTCAGAGGTCAACTAGAAAAGGATTACATAAAGAAATTCAACTATTACATATCCAATACACACTTCAGATTGAAATATATTTGTTCAATCGTCTGATCAAAAGTTTATTCTAGACTCGCAAAGAAATAATCTAGAATTTTTCTATATATATTAATTGTTTGTTACTTTTCGCAAATGCAGCGAAAAGTTTTGATGCAAGTTTTGCCATAATTCGCATTTACTTCCCGCATTGTTGTCGCATGGAATGATTGATTGACGGATTGATTGATTGACGGATTGAAGCGATTACAAGAAACGGATGTGCGCTGCAAATATTGCTGAATGTTATCAAATGTGTAACGGAAAACATTTTGTGGGCCAAACAAAAGTGCCGATTACTAAAAAAAAAAAAACAATTTAAAATCAAAAATAAAATGTCTATAAGAAAAAAACTTTAAGCAAATGCGCTTGCTCAGAATTAGGAACTATATAAAAAGTGACTAATTCGTCTTCCGGCCGCCAATCTGAAGAGTTTGCAAAAACGAAAGACGCCGAAAAAAAAGCGAAAAAGTAGAAAATAATTTATATACGAATATATAAAAAAAATAGGTAAATAAATAAATGACGTGTGTTTGGCGCCAGAAGCCAAAAGCCGAAAGTCGAAAGCAAAGAGAGCGTAATTTGAGCTCGTATTCAAATTATTCACAAATCAATTCAGAAATTTCCTCAAGTTTTATTTACAATTGTTGGACAAATTCTTCTCCAAGCGCGGGTTTCATTTCAATATGCTAAACATTTTAAAAATTATATCTACCTTAAAATTAATTATAAATATGTCTACAAAGAATTTTCTAATTATGGTACAAACTATAAAAATCGAAAAAAAAAATAGTTGATGCCCCTTAATTTAATCAAATTTTTATATATTTGTCATACTTTCAATAATGGTATTAAAAATAATACAGTATAAAAAGAATTTTAAAATTATTGCACAGTTCACAAAATTCATCATAGAAACAGTTTCTTTTTCATGAACTTAATTTCGTTTAAATTTGAATAACATTATTATTAATTATTTTAAAAAGATGCATTCAAAAATGCATTAACAAAAATTAAAAGCTAAAAAAGCTACTAAGTTTTCACTTTATAATATACATTTTTATTTATTTAAAAAGTTTGAAAAGAATTTGTATATTTATTATTCATAAATTCTTAAATAGAAATCCATTTGGAAAGAATTATTATAATATTCTTAACATAGAAATTTATCTTTCCTGATTTATTATATAATGAAAAATCTCTTAACATAGAAATTTATCTTATCCTAAATTATTATATAAATTCTAATATAATAAAATAATAAATATAAATTTAGTTTTTCCATTTAATTCTTTTATTCATAAAATTAAAATTTAGATTTTTCTTTTAAAAGGAATTATTATATGGTTCATAAATTCTTAAAACAGAAATGATCTTTGTCATTAAAAAAGAATTCTTTTATAATTCTAAAATTTTACCAAATAGAAATTTATATATTCCATTTAAATAGAATTCTCATATAATTATAAAATTCTTAACATAGAAATTGATCTTTTCAAGAATTATATAATTCATAAACTCTTTAAATTGAAATTTTGTTCCATTTCAAAAAAATGATTATATAATTCATAAAATGTTAAAATAGATCTTTCTCTCTTCCAGAATTATTGTAATTCATAAATTCTTAGTATTGAAATTTATGTTTTATATGATGGTTGATTGAATTGAATTCCTGTTTCTATTATTATTATGTACTCACTATCTTCTTTAATTGAAAGTTTGAGCAAGTTGCTTCTGCAAGTCTGCACTTTATATGTCGACCTCCCGCAGTTCTTGATCTGATCCGATGCCAAAAAGTCTGATGCTAATGATTCTCAACTTGATTCGTTCGCGTGGCGCACACAAAATTTTTCACACCAAAAAAAAAAAGGAGGAAAAAATGAAATAAGAAATAAGGCTGCAAATACCGCTTGCAATTTTGTTGCGAGTTTATTGAAAAATCGCATTGCAATTATAAATATTTATAAAACGCCTACTCACGCAGTTGGAGTTGAAGTCTCTGAACTGCGACTGCGACTGCGACTGCGACTTGATATCGGTCTTTTTTTTCTCTTCTTTTTCTGTCAGGGTATTTTAGGAGTCCGTCTGTCTGTCTGTCCGTCTGCGTCTTCAGCGTTTCGTAGAGTGTGTTTTGGATGCGTGTTGGCGCATGCGCAACTTTGTTGCCATCAGTTTTTTTAGTCTCTTTTCATAATTTTGTGGGTTTTATTTTTTGTAGACAAAACTTCATTGAATATTCGCATAATTGCGTTGTTTTTGCGTTTGTGTTTGCCTAATTTCCTTTTGTGGCTTTTCCGCATGTTCAACTAATGAGCAAATGCAGTTCGAGTGTTTTATTATTGTTGCAAAAGTGCGAAATTATCAACATTTTACAGCTCGTGGCTTTTTTAATAGTACTCCAATCTCTGCTTCTTTCGTCTACTTTCAATGCGTGGCAAAGATAATTACTATTGTTAAAAGCTTGCACAACAATGTCGAATGCGAATCCGAATGCGAAATAGAATAGATTTATGCCCTCAACAACATGCAACAGCAACAGCAACAGCAACAACATCTCCAGCTGTGAGTGTTCCTCACACTAATGAGCACTTCCACGCACAGGAGGAAGCTGCAATCAAAGAGCTGCCGCCAGTGCAACGTTTATGAAATGGAACGACGAAGAGAAAGTGCTGTGAGACAAATATTATTCGAGAAAGGTCAGGCTAGTAAGCAAGTTGAATAAGTAGATAGATAATGCAGCCAGTTGAATGTCTACGAATGGGACAACAAAAAGAAGATGCGATAAAAGAGTAACTGGCAACTGGCAGCCAGTGAAACGTTCACGAATGAACGGTCAAGAAAAGAAAGTTTGCCGAAAGAAGTAAAACCACAAATAGGGAAATATCTTACTATCAAATGTAATTTAAGAACTCAATTGAAATTAACAACTGGAAGCCAGTGTGACGTTCACGAATGAAAAGGCCAAAGAAGAAAGTGACAAATAGAGAAATGTCTACTACTAACAAATTTAGTTAAGTTAAGGAATTGTCTAAATAAACAACTGGCAGCCAGTGTAACGTTCACGAATACAGCGTGAAATAGTTTGATTGCTGTTGGAGCGACAGCTACAAGCGATTTACAATATTTATATATAGAGGCGGATGCATAAAACTTTTTGTTACAAATTGAAAGGACACCAGAGAGAGAGAGAGAGAGAGGGAGTGTGGGAGTGAGAAGGCAGTGTACAAATCAATATAATCCAGACAGTTGAAATAAAACTACATTGGAATATTACGCATACGCCGCATAGTACGTCGCGTCGGTATAAAATATAAAATACGAAAAAAGTCAAACTCAAACTCAAACTCGTCTCGAACTCGAACTCGAACTCTCCAACTGCAGCAGCGGCAAATTAAACAATTTTTAGATTCGTCCTTTTTTTTTGTTTTTTGGCGATTTCCTTTTCTGTCTGGCATCAAAGCAAGACACACAGAAACACACACTCATATCGGAGTGTATATATATATTTGGTATATATAGAATACGTAAATATGTCTATATTTGCATTTGACAAAATAAGTGTGTGCAAGCCCTTCGGTGTTGTATCCATTGGATCTGTGCAGCACCAATAAAAAAACAACGAGCAAGAAAGCTACAGTTGAGTGTGCTCGACTGTGAGATACCCGCTACTTGTTGAGAATAAAAGTAAGACAGTGCGGTATTTATTTTAAAATATATCATATTAATGTACTTCAAAAATACTATAAATATACCAATAGCTTTATTTGGTATTTATAGTTTTATTTGGTATATACAATAATTTTCAAATATACCAAATTTATATACCACAAAACCCTAAAAATATATCAATTGCTTTATTTTGTATATATTGATAAGGAAGCAAAGCTGTGCGGTATTAATATTTAAATATATGTATACCAATTTAATATACTGCAAAAATTGTAGAAATATACCAAAGTCTTTATTTCGTATATTGACAAGTTAGCCAAATAGTACAAAATTAATTTTTAAATATACCAAATTTATATACAACAAAACGCTAATAAAATACCACATTTAAATATACCACAAAAACACTAAAAATATACCAATTGTTATATTTGTTTGAAGCAATACGGTATTATTATGAAAATATACCAATTTTATATATAACATAAACACTAAAAATATACCAAATGCTATTTTAGGTAGATTTATGCGATACTACATTAAAAATATACCATAGATTGCAAAATATACCAGATTGCCAGACAAACCCGTAGTAATTAGGCGCTTTTTCCCCATACGAAAGTATTTCTTAAATAACTTCTACAATTTTTATGTGAACGAAACGAAATTTTTAGGATTCTTAAATACTAGCGTTATTATTGTATGTATCAAAAATCCTAGCTCTATCTTTAAATGTAAGATTTGTGGGGTCGGAAGTGGGCGTCGCAAAAGTTTTGTATCAAACTTGAACTGCGTGCAAAAAATTATAGCTCTATGTTTTATAGTCTTTGAGAACTAGGTGTTAATACGGACGGACAGACAGACAGGCGGACAGATAGACATGACTATAACGTCTCAGCTGTTGATCAAGAATATATATACTTTATAGTATTCGAGATGTCTCCTTCAGCCTGTTACGCGCATTTCACAAAGTTATCATACCCTTTTACACTTTGGGTAGCGGGTACAATAACCGGCAACAAACAACACTTTGGGGCCGCGTCAGGTCAGGCATCAAGAACCTGGGCAACCTGCCTACGACGCATTTGCAACGTGCAACGTGCAACCTGCAACCAGGCAACAACAACAACAACAACTGGGTGGTGGGTGGCAATGTAATTTGGCGGCGTTTTTCGGCTCGTCTTTTTCTTCTTTATTTTTTATTTTTGTGGATTGCTTCTGTTTTTTACGCTTTTCGCATTTCTCATTTCGCATTTCGAAACTCGCACTTCAATTAATCAGACGCTGCAGTCGCAGTCGCTGTCGACGTCGACGTCGACGTCAACGTTGCAACGTCGTGTTGCAAGTGTCGAGTTGGAGTCGCCGCCGCCGTTTTCTGAACGTTTACGTTGCTTTTTGTTGCTATTTGCTATTTGTTGTTTGTTGTTTGTGCTCTCTTTCTCTCCCTCTCTCTTTCGGACTGTGCAAATAAAATGTGTATATTTTCTTCTTCTACTTTTTTTTGTTTAGCATTTTATGCCAGTTTTTTGATGTCGCTTTTGTTGTGCGTCTGCTGCGATTTCATTTCTTTCTTTCTTTCTATTTATTTTGCTACGTTTCGTTGGCAATTTTGTTGCTTGTCCTGCTTGCAAGCTCTTCTGTCTCGCTTCAAAACTGCAACTGTACGCATTCCGCTTCTTCTTCTCCTTCTCCTTCTTCTTTCATCTTTCATCTGAAACGCATCACAAAATATTGTGCAACAAAATGTAATTAAAGCGAATTTTATTTTGCAACTCTTTATTTTTTAGACTTTTGGACATGGATTTATTAATTTCTAAATTGCATTAAAGAAAACAGTTGATAACATTGAAAGAGATTTTATTTTAGACCTTTTTCTTGATAAATTTTCGTTTCAAAATTATTGTCAAATTTCAAGCACAGAACTTAAAGACATAAAATCATAGACTTAATTAACAAAATTTAAAGCAAATACGTGTCACATAAAATAGAAAAGTAATTAAGGCAAATTTTATTTTACAACTCTTTTGAGTGCAGCCAGTGTAACGTTTACGAAGTGAAATTCTATAAATTGGTTAGCTAAATAAATATTAGTGATAGATAACAAAAGCAACTATCAATACAAAAAAAAAGAAAGATACATGAGGTTTTCATAATAGCCAGTTTAACGTTTACGAATGAAACACCAAAAGGGAAGTGCTCTGAAATATATGGTAGATAGACATATTTGTTATTAAATGCTTTCATAACTCTTGTATTTGACTATACAAAACGTAAAGCAACCAGTGTAACGTTTACGAATAGAACGCTGAAGCAAAAGTACTTCAAGTGGGACAAGAAGTCATATGTAATAGAGTGAGCTAGATTTAATAATCGAATGAAAAGAGAGCAAGTCTGTGCTACGTTTATGAATGACCATCAAAAGATAACATTTTGAACTGGCTAAAAGAAAAATATTGAAGAAATGTGGCGCTGCCAAAATAGTTTTTGCTGGCAGCCAGTTTAACGTTTACGAATGAAACACCAAAAGGGAAATGTGATGTTAAAAGAGACATGGGGAAGAAACTCATGAAGATAATGTGTGATCAAACATAGAAGAAAACTTTTGTTTGCAGCCAGTGAAACGTTTACGAATGAAACACCAAAAGGGAACTTTAACATATGAATAAGCACAGAACACATCAACACAGACTTAACAAATAGAATTCTTTACAATTGAAATGCATGAATAGCAGATAAAATAATGAAAATGAAGGTTGTGCTTTGTTGGCGTGGCAACTTGCCACAGAAAGTTGCAAGCTTAGCGTGCAAGCTATCAAATCTCTTTCGCTGTCTTTGGCGATTTTAGTCAGCGACTTAGTTTGGGTTTAAGTCACAGTTTAAGTCAGCTTGCAATTAATCTCGTTGTCGGTTTATGTGGCACAACAAATGTGAGTCTGAGTGTGTGTGTGTGTGTGTGTGAGTGCAACACGTCTGTTGCATTCACAGTTCATAATTCAGGATTTGTTGAGGCGCCCACGCCCAAGCTAAGCGCAAAACCAAAAGGCAAAATGCAAAATGCAAACGGCAGCTGCAGCTCGACAAGTGTCAAGTTTATGTTGCAGTTGCAGTTGCAAATGCAGTTGCAGTTGCAGATGCAGATGCTACCGGTTTTACACACTATGCAGAGACAGAGGCACAGAAAGAGCGAGAGAGAGCGAGAGAGAGAGAGAGACGAAACGAGATCAATTATGATATAATTATCTGCACTATTGACAGCGGCCCACCGAGCTGCGTGGCACGTTGCCCGTTGCAAGACGGCAAGTGAAATGCGCATGCTCACAAGTGTTGCTTGTCATTATGTTAATTGCATTTAAGCGCCAAGAGATGTCAGTCGAAAGAGGAGAAGGAGAAGGCGAAGGCGAAGGAGAAGAGTGGAGAGTGGAGAAGCCAAGTTGCAGTTGCAGTTGCAAATGGAGCTGGAGAGACGCAGCTTTTATTATATTAACTTGCTGCTGCATATAATTGATGATGATTAAATCAATGCTACCGCAATGCGCAGCAAGCAGCTCAAAAGGGGAAACAGAGACAGAGAGAGAGGGAGAGAAAGAGCTGTCGAGGGGCAACATTCGCATTGTGTAGGCATGAAGCAATGCAATTGAAGCGTGTGCTGCATGCTGCATGCAGCATGTGGATGCTGCACATATTTCATTTCCTCCCCTCTCCTTCACTTCACTTCACTTCGCTTCAGTTTCAGGTTTCTGCTTCTGTGGCCGCCCTTTTTTGAGCATCTGCGCATCTGCTCCCGGTTTAATCTCTGATTATGTAATCTGTGTGGCATGCACCTTACCTTAACATGCCCCAACTCAACTCAACTCAGTTCATCGCACCACATCTTGACTTTTGATCTAGTTTCAAATGTGTTCTCAACCTTTATTTCAGGGCGTTGATTGACAATCAATCATACAATCAATTGTGAATTTGAAGCATTATTAGGGTGACCATATTCATGTTCAATATTTCCAACAATCTTAGAGATTTCAATTAAGACAATTTTAATCAAGTCAATAATAAATATTGAGCTTTATATAAAACTACATAAATGTGATCTCATTTGAGATTAAAATGCTTTATTAAGGTGACCATTTTTGTGATGATTATGCAGACTAATCTTAAAGCAATATTTCGAGTGACTTTAGTCAAAACAAAATTTGCAAATCACATTTTAATACGCCATAAGATTGATCACAATAAAAATTGAAATGCATAAGGTTGCATTATTAGGTTGCCCATATTTGTGAATTTGTAAAAATGTATGTTAAGGCTATAATTAAGTGTATTGAGCGAAGAAAACAATTGCTAAAGTCAATCAAATGCAACATGATATTTAATGTTATTTTAAGGTGACCGTAATCAATATGGCTATACGGCTAAATCGTGTAGGCATAATTAGAGTGACCTTAACTTGGAGTCTAAACTTTGAACAACAATTTATAAGCTTAGGAGTGACCACACTTTAAATTGGAGTTCACTCTTAGAGCTATCACATTTGGAATTAAACTGCATTATTAGAGTGACCATATTTAATAGTAATTGCAAATTGGTAAGAATCTTTAAATAATGAGGTATAGTAATATATATGAATTAAATGACATTTAAAAGGATCATAATAATATTAGAGTGACCATATTCCAATTTAATTTAAAGCAATATAATCCATAAATTGTCTGAAAAAGTTGAAATGAGTTATAAGTTATTAGTTATGTGGAGTACTAAGACAATTAACTCTCGCTCTCTGTGTACTGCATTATTAAGGTGACCATAATCGACGTTAATGTGCTTCAGGGCAATGGCGATAATGATTTGGGTTAATTGAAATTGCTCAATTGTCAAGCTTAATTTAATGTGACTTAAGAGTATCGGCAAACTTGATTAAGGTGACCATAGTTTAATTTATGAAGTTACAAATTTGTATGGAATAACATTTGTTACTTATGCTAATGGCTTTTGTCTTGTATTTAATATTATAAAATAAAAAGTGCAACAGCTGGCACTGAACGCTATAAAAGGGAGACCGAAGTTGACTTCTCGTTAGCTTTTAATAATCAGAAATGAAAGAAAGAGTGCAGAACACAAAAGGGTGACCTTATCGAGAAACTGCAATATTATTTGCATCTCATTTCGTATCGTTATCCTGTAATCGTTGTTGTTGTTGCTGTTGTTGTTGTCTTTCATTTTGTTTGCCGTATTTTCGGCAGTTTGTCGTGCAGGTGGCAATGGAAATTTGTCGAAAATATAAATTGCAATTTCACTTTTAATTTGGGGTCTTTTTTTTTGTTTTTTGTTTTTTCGAATTGTCCTGCGTTCCATCATTATCTCGTTGCTGTTGTTGTTTTTTGTCTGACTACGCTTTACGCTCTAAATACGCCAAAGATAATCAAGGAAAACAAACAGCGGCAGCGATGGCGACATCAACAGCAACAGCGACAGGGTCAGGTGTATAAAATGGAATTTTTAGCCTCAACACAAAAGGAAGACAAATGCGAAAAAAAAAGGGGGAACACAAGCCATGGCTCGTTGCCTTTTGCGCTGGGGTTGCTGCTTAGGGTTTTTTTCGTTGTTGTTTTTGTTTAATAGTAGTATTGTGTGTTATATAGGGGGTCTTATAGGCTTCTGCTTCTTCTTCATCGTCGTCGTCGTCGTCTTGCACTCGTTTGTTGCACTTATCGAGGGTTGCAGCACACGCGGCCGCCAGTTAAAAGCTGCCAAGCTGATCGTGTGTGTGTGTGTAGCTCGTAATTTGGCCAAAATATGAAATAATATCAGCGTACTATCTGACTGAGGCAGACAGCCAGACAAGACACGCCAGATAGACAGACAGACGGACAGACAGACAGACGGACAGACGGACGGACGGACGGACGGACAGACAGATAGACTTATAGATAGAGAGAGACCTAGACACGCACACAGGAGGCACACGACGACGACGACGACGACGCTGGGCGTTGCAAGCATAGTCTGGCCATCAGTCAGTCAGAGTGAGGGCAGCAGGCAAACATGTTGCAAGCGTGTAAGCGTGTGGCAACAATACACTAGTAGTTGCAACAATGGGCACACAGCAACAGGGCGAG
This sequence comes from Drosophila sulfurigaster albostrigata, assembly GCF_023558435.1. Classification (NCBI taxonomy): domain Eukaryota; kingdom Metazoa; phylum Arthropoda; class Insecta; order Diptera; family Drosophilidae; genus Drosophila; species Drosophila sulfurigaster. The sequence goes on along the minus strand of NC_084885.1, from coordinate 9,941,926 downwards.
AGAGAGACTCACTCGATGGAGGACGATGATGATGAGTAGAGGAGGTGGAGCAAACGAGATGTGCAGGGAGGGGCGAATGCCAAACAATAATACAAAATGACAATGCGACAACGACAACGAGTGACAAATATGTCAGCTACAACAATGAGCAACCAGCAACTAGCAACCAGCAACCAGCAACAGAGAGCAAACAGTAGCAACAGTTGGCCACAAGATCGTTCGTCAGGTGTTTGCAGCCATAAATTCAACGTTTTCATTGGGAAAACGTCGCTACTTTTTTTCCGTTGTCCCTTTTTGCATCGGTGCACAAAGTTATTCACTCAGTAACTGAAATGGGTTTGCAATAAAATTCAATAATTCATTGTTTAATTCGACATTTCCAAAATAAAGTAATTATCAAATGAGAGATTAATTACTAATTACAAAGTTAAGTTAATTATTGCATAAGACATTTTGTAAATTGATTTAATTTTAACTAAATTTTAACTAAATAAATATTACTAAACTACTAAATGACATATTAAATGAATTATTAAATTTAACATATTCAAAATGCATCAAATTAACTGAGTAAATTAAATTTCATAAATGCGATGTTTATAAAATTTATAAAATAAATTATTTTTATTTCGACATTTTCAAAATTTATTAAACTGAAAGCCAAATAGAAAACAAAATGATTATTAAATGAGAAAACAGATAATGAGGTATACATTATAATATTGGATTTCAGTATAAACCACAATTATAATAAATAAAAAAAAAGAAGAGAGAAATGCGACATTTTATTGTATTTCATTCAACACTTGATTGAATTTCTTATCATTAGCACATTTGTTATAATTATCGCATCAACTTGTATTCACTTCAGTTATTTTCCATTATTCAACTTAACAAAAAGTTTAATAAAAATACTATAAAAGTTTATGGCATAAATTAGAAAACAAGCTCAGCGATTTAAATATTTATTGAAACATTAATTGAAAGCGTTTTGTTATTTCCTAAACGTTTTATTATACACATAACTAACATTGGCGTATTAAATCTGAAAGTAATTAGACATTATTTAAAATTTATTAAAAAAAACATTAAATTCATTTTTATTACAGTTAAATCAGAAATTAATCACGCAATCACTTGAAATTTATATTCAAGAATATTAAATGAATTTAATATTTTAACATTTCTTATTACACTCGGATTTTTCTTGATCTCGCGTACGAAGCACTTAATTGTCATATTTTCATTAATATATAAAAAAACTTAATTAATTAAATTAAAAAAATTATTATCAATTAAATGAAAAATATACATTAACTAAAAGTTAGTTAAAAGTTAGTTAGTTAGTTAGTTAGTTAGCTAACAAAATATAGTACTTCAGTTAACAATGTGAAACAAGGGCTGTCGAAAAAATTATATCTCTATTTTATATAGTCTCTGAGTTCTATGTGCTCAAACGGACAGACGGACAGACAGACAGACGGGCATGGCTATATCGGGTCGGTTGTTCACGTTGATCAAGAATATATATATAAATGTACTTCATTGGGTAGGTTGTCGGTTGTCTCTTTCTGCCTTTCTTGCTCAAAATTGAACAACTCAATTGACATTCTCTCAGTTAATGAGATAGACAAACTCTGTCTTGAGATAAAAAATAAAACATATTTTTCTTCTATATTTTAATATTAATAACTTATCATTTATTATATTAAATGCATTCATTTAACATATTAATTTGTTTGCTATTTTCCCAATTGATTGCATATTTAAAAAGTTTTGTAAATTTCTCAATTTGCCAAGCTTAAAGCGAGCTTAAAGCTGTGCGAATTGACCATTGAATAACATTCGAAATTCGAATCATTGTCAAGCACTTGCCTGCTCCTCCTTCTTCTCCTTCTCCTCCTTCTCCTCCTTCTTCATCCTTCTCTTCTTTCTCCTCCTTCTCTTATTTGCTTGTGCTTGCTGTGTTTATTAAAGCTCAGTGCCTGGCATCTAAGTCTGCTGCGCACCCCACATACATGTCTGTGTTCCCCCCTTCCCACTCACTCTCCCCCTCTCACTCTCTAGCTGCACGCAACGTTTGTGTGTGTGTGTGTGTGTGTGTGTGTGTGTGTGCAATTCGTTGCAATGCTTCAAAAGCTTGCAGAATGTGAAACTTTGGCAAATGAGGGTAACAAAAAACCAACAAAAACCAAAAAAATTGCAAGAAAATAAAATATATAAAAATATACGAATATAAAGTACACACACTCCTCCCTCTCCCACTACCTATTCCCCTCTCTCTCCCTCTCCCACCCCCGCTGAGCTAATGCAAATACAACCCTGTGGCATTGGCAAAAGCTTATTGCCAAAAACAGTCGCAAAAGAAGCCAGGAAGAGCGAGAGAGAGAGTGAGAGCGGGAAGAGAGGAAAGAGCGGGAGCAAGGCGACGAATTATATTGCATAAAATAAAATAAAACGAAGATGCCGCCAGCACACACACACACAACAAAGTGAGAAGGAGAGTGGGGAGAGCGAGGGCAAAAATGAGAAACAAAAGAAAGCGGCAAATGCAACGCTGATGAGTGGCTTTAAAATTCCACGCGGGAAACGCCGGCGCGCAGCATATTTTAACCACCAGCAGCAGCAGCAGCAGCAGCAGGCGGTGCAGTGGCAGAGGAGAGAGGGAGGGGTGTGAGAGGGAGAGTGAGAGGGGGGAACTGGCGACGCCACCATGAGAATATCAACACCATTGCCGAGCCGTTGAAACTTTTGTTTTGTCCCAATTTTTTTGTGTGCAACTTCGTTTATTTTTCGCTTCCTTTTTTATCGTTCTCGCATTTTTTTTGTGTTTCGTGCTTTTTTTTTTGGCAATGCGTCGCTGCCACGGGACCCTCGTCGCAATTTTTGCGGTAACTTGGTTAAGCTGCCGTCCGTCTGTCCGTCCGTCCGTCTGTCCTTCAGTCTGCCCCGAAAATGCGCCGCATCGCATATGTAGAAAACTTTACACACACACACACACACACATTTACGTATTTTGTATACATGTGTATGCACATAAATTCGTGTACTCCATGCATTTTTATTAGGTTTCCCCCCCTAACCGAAAACCAAAAAACCAAACCGAACCGAACCGAACTGAAAACCCACTCAGCTGAAAGTTGTTTGTTGTTTTGGCAGAAGAAGGGGAATTATTTTCGGTGCCTATCGCAACTTTTTGGCATTCTTGAGCTTTGGTAGCCAAGTGGAACCAAAATTCTACAACTACATTCTGTTGCAGTTGTTCTTGTTGCTGTTGTGCACTGCCATTCGAAAACTGAAAAACTGACCGATTGTACTTTAATATACAATAGCATCATGAATTCCAAATGCTCTTACCTAAATTTCCTAAATGCGAAAAAGACAAATCTGTTCACTTAATTAGTTATGATCCATTTTAGAATAAGTATAATACAAATACAACATTTTATTAATTTGTAATTCAAATTAATTATTTGTTATATAAATTATATATAGAATTATTATATGATATAGGTTATTTAAGAAATACTTAGGTATGTCAAAAAAACGCTTATTACCATCGTGTCTTTGTTGCTTTGGCAACCAATATGGTATATTTTGAATGTAGTACAATACCGATATACCAAATAGAGACTTTGGTATATTTTAATATGTTTGTGGTATATTTTCGGTACATGTTCAATATGTTTTTTTTTATTGAAAATGGGTAACGGGTATCTCAAGTCGAGCAGTTTTCTCCCAACTCATTCTCTTTACTTTAGTTGTGAATCAATAAAAATTGTATTCCTTTAAAATGAAATTGATTATTATTTAAGTAATTAACACTTTACTTTTCACTCTTTACGCTACTTTAGTTGTGATCCAGTCAAGAATAATATATCTTTATTAAATTTATAATAATTCTTTCATTCAAATTTGTATTTGATGATTTTTTCCTTCCTTGTCATCCTTTTAAAAATAAATTTGTTTATACTATTTTGCTTACACATAATTTTATATATGATTGTTTCAGTCCTCCTTCTAACTTTTATTCAGTTGCAATACATTCAAAGATAAGTGAAATCTTCAGGTATATTCTTTGTATATGTTTCAATGCCTTGGTCATGGTTAATTACAACAACTTGAACTTTATTTAAAGTGCAGAATTCTTAACAAAATAGTTGGTGCATTTAATTAAAGCTTCAATGTTTTATCGAATCGAAGCAGTAAACTTTACAAAGTACATACAATTTCAGTTTGAATAATAATCATTATAGTAATTATGATTTTATGACCGGTTCGACTATTAGTTCAACATTGTGGCAAACAGTTTTCATAATATCTCATAACTGGCGATCCATCAAACCAAATTGCAGTTTCATGCAGCAAGCTCCCCAAAAATGAATGAAAAACAAAAACCAAAAAACAAAAAAAAACAAGAAAAACTCAAACTTTGGCCTAGCCTCAACTTCACATCGAAAGCCCCAACACAAACATTAAAAAATAAAAAAAAATAGAAAGAGAAAATGGAAAAAGGCGACGTAGCCTGCGATTAAGTCTGGGCAAATTGTTGTGTGCATTTGCTGAAGGATTTTTTGTTGGTGGGGCGATGGGAGATGGGGAGAAAGCAAAAGAAAAGAAAGCAAAGTTGCAGTCGTAAAGCAAAAACCCAATATAATATTGTATCATGCATACACACACATATACATATTGTATATTTCATATATGTATATATACATATATAGATTTATATATAAATATGTATTCTACATAAAAAGAACAACATCTGTCTGGCGCTTTTCGATACCCTCGCCGGCTGGGTCAACAAGCTTTTTCTATGTATCTAGTAAGGGAATATACTCGATATAGTATACTCTATATAGTATAAAATACTCGATATACTATATTAATGTTATCAGCCACAAAAAGTTTAGTTGTTTGTGGAAAGTTTAGTCGAAACTGTTGTATCAAATACACAACTTTATTATACACAACTATTTTAGATTTATTGTAATAAATTTAGTATAATTATTGGAGTAAAGTTCGTAAATTTATCAACAGATTTTAGAGTTAACATAATAAATTAAGCAGAACAGTTTGACTTTAGTACGGAAATATTTTTTTGTGTTCTTATGATGAAATGTTTGGAATTAGTATTATAGAGCAAGTTTTCTGGCTATATAAACTTTTAATCCTTAAGTTGAAATTGGTTCAAAAATGCCATATATTACTAGCTTATTTGTCACATTCATTTTTTGCTAATATATTTTATTCTAATAAGAGTAATTTACAATCTAAATGTTATAAAAATATATTAACTTAGTAAACTCGAAACACATAGCCCAATTTTTTTCTGAAGCCGTAAACTATATATGTTCATGATCAGCAAGATTTTCGAGGTGTTTGTATGAATACCTAAATTTCAGAGACTATAAGAGATAGTATTATTTTTCTTGAGAACAGTTGCTATTTACCAAATATACTTTCTGTGGTATATTATATATCAAATATACTTTTCGGTATATTTCAGTAATTGTTAGGTATATTTATTTGATATATTTAAGTGTATTGTCACAGTTTGTGTATACCGAATTTACTTTTGTTTGCAATATACTAAATATATATGCAAGTATTATTTTCGGTAAATTTTTAGTATTTTTTGAAATATTTATTTATGTGGTATTAGCGCAGTTTGTATACAATATGAAATTCACTTTGTTTGACATGTATCACATATTCTTTTTTTTTTTTTGGTATATACCAAATATGAGTTTCGGTATATTTTAGTATTTGTTTGGTATAATTATTTGATATATTTAAGTGATATTAGCGCAGTTGTTATATACCAAATATTCTTCTCGGTATATTTTAGTATTTAGTATTTTAAGTGCTATTAGCGTAGTTTTTATATACCAAATATACTTTGCTTGGTATATATCAAATATCGTTTGTTTGGTATATTTATTTGGTATATTTTTAATGATATTATCACACTCTTTTTGCTTTTATTCACTGTGGCTCTCTTCGTTAATTTATTAATTGAAAATTGATGAGAAAATTGTTTAGATACCAACTATACCTTTTGGTATATTGGTGTGGTACATTTTAATGTTTTGTTTTTTTTCTTCATTACTTAAATATAGCTTCTCTTATATATGATAGGGTATTTAGTTAGCTAGCAAACATTGCAAGGATATTTGAAGTTCGTGTTGTCGATGTCTAAAAAAGTGTTTGACTTTTTGTCTTTTTTTGGTGTAAAACACACACACACAAACACACACACCTTGAACGTCGCGGCGAGTTTTGTAGAGTTCAGTGCGGTTCACAACTGTAGCTGTGTGTGTGTGTGTGTGTGTGTGTTACGTGGCCGGTTTGTAACACATTCCGTGTACTGAAAAAAAAAAGAAACCGAAAAAATAAAGAAAAGCAAGAAAAAGGGTTAAACACGCGGCGACAGGATAACCGGGCAATGAGGCAGAGAGCGGGAGAGAGAGAGAGGAGAGACGACCTCCCCACCCTCCCTCCAACACACAACCGTCTCCCCTAACCCGTTGTACCCCTCTCTCTTGTCTTGTCTTCACCCCTTGTGAGCCAAGCGAGTGTCCCGCTTATATTGTATATTGCATGTATTTTTCGGTAATTTTTGGCAATTCTTCTTCCTTTTTTCATCGTCAGCGTCGTTGTTGTTGTTGTTGCTGTGTTTTGCATTTTGCATTTTGTACGATGTGTGTGTGAGTGTGTGTGTGTTCTTTATGTTTGGCATTCCTTGCTTTTTGTATTTCGGGCATTTTTCCGGGGGTTGCAGCAATTGCATCCCGTGTGGTTGCTGCGTTGTGAAGTGGAACGCGTGTTGACGACTCGAGCGACAAGCTGCGAGGACGACCCCAAATGCCACTTGTGTCCTCGTCCTCGTCCTCATCCTCATCCTCATCCTCGTCTTCGTCCTCTTCGTCATCGTTGTTGCCGCCGGCTTCAGCACTCAGCTAGTTTTGTTGAGTTGCTGCTTCGTTTTGCGTTTGCGTTTTGGGACATTTATTTGTGGCTGTGTGCCTCAACTGTGTTGCACGCACTTCCGGCCGCATTTTGAGCCGAGTTTATTAGCCCTGGCCAAAAAGGCACACAACACACAACACGGGGGTCAGCACATGTCCTTTTTGTTTCGTCCTTGTTGATGACTTGCCTCACTCACACTCACACTCTCATTCTCGTTTCTGTGTTTTTTTTTGGGGACTTGCACTTGTCGCGCTGTTGCATCTGCCCCTGGCGGGGGCAAAAGCAAGCGCGCAACGCTGTCACAATTAGAAATGAAAGCGAACTCAAAGGGTAACGCAGCTTATCAGGCCAGCGGCTGCTGCTGTTGCTGACAGTCAAGGCAAATCGACTTTGACAGCCGACTGTGCAACATCGTCATCATCGTAATCATCATCATCATTGCGTTGCAGTTAATGAGCAGCTGTATTCAGCGAGTGCGTGTGCCGCAGCTTTTCATCACAGCACAAAAAGCCACAAAAGGAATCAAAGTGCATGCATGACAGAGACAGCGACAGAGACAGAGACAGCAACAGAGTGTGGGAGGGAGACAGCGCACACACACAGCGCTGTTAACTTTGGGATCACAGTTGTAATCTTATAAAAGCTCACAAGTCTAAGTCCATGTAATTGGCGTCTTTTAATGCGCTTGCAGCTTTTAAAGCTCGCCGCATTCCACTTGTGACTTAAGCTCTTGCTAAAGCTGCGGCTATACGCCCAAAAGATGCTAAAGCACATGCAGCTTATAGCACAAAGTCAACAACTCACTAATCCATATCATTAGTTTAAAGAAAATGTTAATGTCAACTTTTCTTAAGTTCAAATACATATTAAAACAAAAAATAATATTTAACAAAGTGACAAATATAAATCTTATTTCAAATTTATAATATTATACATTCTTCTTCTTTCATAAATTTCTTCGTTTATAAATTGAAGAAAGTTCTATTTTGCTAAAACCAACTAGTTTTTTAGTAGAGGAGCTTTAAAGCTGATGATTTCTAATGTAATTCTTTAGTAAGCTATCAATTTCTTACTATATATTTTTCTTTATGGGCTGAAAAGCTTTAAAGCTCTTTATTTATGTGTTTCTATAAAACATATTAATAGTTTGCTAAGAGATTAATAATAAAAATGCTTTAATAAACTTCGAGCTTTAGCGAAGTTTTCTTTTTTTTGAACAAATACCAATGTTGTTCGGCTTAAATAGATAGAATGAAAAGAAAACCAATTAATAAATTTAGCAAAGTTTTTTTTGACAGCTTTAAAGCTGTTTAATTCTAATATGAATTTAAAAAAGAAATAAGTATAGTTTTTTTTACAGATGGAAAAAAGATTAAAGCTGATTAAATGAATAGTTTGTTAAGAGTTTCGCAAAGTTGTACTTGTTTTTTTTTTTTGTATGAAATACTTTTTCTGTTAAAAAGCTTTAAAGCTGATTAAATGATTGTTGTTAATAATAGATTAAACGTTTTAATTAACTTTGGCTCAGCTCATTAATTATTGAAAACTTTATAAATTTGAGCAAATTTGTTTTGCTACAAGTTTTTTATTTATAGGATTATCTTTTTTATGATTCTTGTTGAAGTAAAAATTAATTGATTCAAAGTTTTGAGTAGAAGGGAAATATGAACTTGCGCAAAGTTTCGATGAACTGCATTGCTGTGGTAATGTCTGTGGCACTAACACTCGATTAGTTGCAAGTGCAACGCGAGCATGCCACAAGCCACGATGAGACAAGATGCCACTGATGCTGCTGCTTCCGTTTTACAGGACGATGGCAATGCACGATTCATGGAATGCAACGCATTTCGACGACCTTTCATTATCTCGTCGCGTGGGAGTGAGAGAGGTGGAGAGAGGGAGAGAGAGAGAGAGAGGGGAGGAGAGCGTGTCCCCTTGGGTGCTTTTCTTCAAGTTTATTGTTGTTTGTTGCCTTTGTCAACAGGCATTGTTGCTGTGTGTCGTCAGTGCGAAACTCTTCTTTTTTTTTTATATTTTTTTTGTTGTTTTTTGTGTGTGTTTTTCTTTACATTTTCCTTTTGCATTTATCATCTCGCATTTTCTGTTTTTTTTTTTGTTGTATTTGTTGTTCCTGTTCTCTGTGTTTTTTTTTTTGCAAATTGCGTGAGCTAGTTGCGAGACTGCGACGTTGACGTCGACGTCGACGCCAGGATCAAAGGCGCTTTGCGTGGCATCTAAGTTTCGTTTCGGTTTTTCTTTTTTGTCGTTTGCTTCTTTCTCTTTTTTTCCTGCTGCGAGAAGTGCGTTTTTGAGTGCACTTCAACAAAAAGAAACGCAATGCAACAAAAGCCTTTGCTTACTCCCCCCCCTCACCAAAACCCAAACTCCAAGAGCAGCCTCTTCTCTTGCCTCTCTCGCTCTCTGCTTTGTAGTTTCGCCGACGCCAAGAGCATTGCCTACTTCTAGGCGCACTAAAATGCGTTTATGCATAATTTTGTAGGGTCTCTTTTTTTTCCTTTTCAGCTCTTGGCGTCGGCTTCTAATTGCAGTGCCTGCGACAAAGTTTGCGCCATAAATTATTATTAATTATTTGAGCCCACCCTCTGCAAGTATGTGTGTGTGTGTGTGGATGCGTGTGCTCCACATATCGATTGCATTTTGAAATAAAAAGAAAGCAAAAAAAAAAGAGAAAAAAAACGCCCAAGTGGCAGCTGACGATGCCGCCAAATGCGTGCTCAAGTGTTTGTGCGAAAGAAGGCGGCATCAAACGCACACACACACACATACACACTAATACACACACACACACACACACACACACACACACTTGGTGACATGCACTCAGAAGTGACAATGTCCCAAGTGGCGCCCTGTTAAGAGCCTACGCAATACGCCATCAAAAACGCTTCCTTCCCTTTGGCCTGGCTGCAGGGTTCAATGCAGGTCACCAACAAGTCCCACAAAACCCATGTACATATATAGTATAATATCTCTATCCATAGACTATACAATATATCGAAGAACATATCATTAAATAGTTGATTAGAAATGCAAGCAATCATGGGAATATTTTAGTCATTAAGTTGAAGATTAAAGTATTAAAAGTTGCCGAAATGAAGTAAATTTCTTTATTTGCTTTTTCAACACTAAGTGTTGTATAACAACGCACAGCAAATAACACTTAGTTTATATACAAAATATAATCATATAATGTAATCATATGAAAATTTTAATGTTGAAATTGTTTTAATGATGGTAAAATTCAACATCAAGGAACTTTAAAAAGTTCTTTACTTGCTTGAGCAACACTAAGTGTTGCCTAACAACACTGCTGTGTACTTTTGTAACAGTATAATAAATAGTTTAGTATATATTTTATTGCTGAAATTGTTCTTATTATGTTGCAAATGCTAAGCAAGTTGCTTTAAATATGCTAAAATTCATTATTTGCTAACAACACTATTTTTTAGCATAGACTATATATCACAGAATATACTCGTATTATTACATAGTTGTTGAGTATATAATTTAGCTCTGAAATTCTTGAAAGTAAGTTTAAGAATTAATGCATTGACTTTGCATTATTCGTAAGTCATGAAAATTGTCCAAAACATCAAGTTTTCTATTTGAGTGTTGCCTAACAACACTGTTTTGTTGTCAATGCAAAAACAGCACATAATATAAATTATTGCATATACGTTTTAGTGCTCAAATTCTTCAAGATTAAATGCGTCAACTTCGCTCATTTATCAGCAATGAAATTTATAATTAAAGTTCTGTTTTTTAACTTGTGGCCGACATTAGGTGTTGTCTAACAACACTGTTTTGTCTACAATAATAAGGCAGCACAAATCAGTGCTCAAATTGAGTTTATTATTTTGTAAATTAAGTGTTTCAATTTTGTAAATTTTCATAGCAATAAAAATGACAGTCAATGTTCTTTTTCTCGCCTAACAACACTGTTTCCTTGTCAATACTAAAGCAGCTCATAATTTTAAATAATTGAATATATATTTCTGCCCTCAAATTTGTCTTATTTTTTTGTAGATTAAATATTTAAATGTTGTACATATTCATAGCAATAAAAATGCAGTGTTGTATAACAACACTGTTTTGTCAACAATACTAAAGCAGTTCATTATAATAATTGAATATATATTTAATAATTGTATATATTTTTAAGTGCTCAAAGTTGTCTTATTATTTTATGAATTAAATGCTTTAATTTTGAACATTTTCATAGCCATGAAAATGAAGTGTTGTATAACAACACTGTTTTGTGTGGACAGTTGAGTTGACTAATCGAATTGTGCATAATTCAGTCAGAAATTGTGCAATCCAATTGGATTGGAACTCAACAGGACTTTGGTCAAACAAAACTGTGCTTTTCGCTCACTTGATTGACAGCTCGCTTCATGCCTCAATCCCTCAATCAATCGCGTGGACTGATTGACAACAGACTTGTCCACGGCATGACACAGACAATTTGCAGTGTGTTGATTTCACAGCAGCGCCCTCTATGTGTGTGAGTGTGTAACTTTGGCTTTGCCTCCCCTCCCTCCCTCCCACAACTGTCTCTCCATCTTCGCTCGCTTTCCAAGCAACAACAAGTTTTTAGCGCGTCTGCAATATTTGCATAAATTATTGTACAACAAACAATAAGTTGTTGTTGCCTTCCTTGCATTGCATTTATTTTCCAGAAAATGACGTTGTGAAAAAATGCAACAATAACTTTTAGTAGCCACTGCAGTTGTTGTTGTTGCTGGGCTTATGGCAGCGTATCAGTGACGGAATTCCTGGAAAAACACATAGGCAAAATGCAAGAAACAATCAACAACAAAACAAAAAAAAAAAACATAATAAAAGAAAAAAAATTCGAAATAAAGCAAAAACAATTGCAGCAAGAAGATCGACAACAACAACGACAACAACAAGAAGAATAAGAACGAAAAATTGTTGAGCCAAGAATATGAAACTGACAAAAAGCCAAATGGAGACCCGAGAGCCCAGACATTCTGAAGACTGACGACAGAAACCGAATCAAATTCAAAGAGTGCTCAGCTCAGCAATTCGTGGCGGGCGGTCTGCAAGTTCACTGGCGATAATAAGTCCCAATAAACAAATTATTCATCATAATTGTACAACAAAGTACAACTAAGCACATCGCAATATTAACAAATCAAAAAAACGAAAAAATAATGGTATTGTGTATATTAAGTTGCTTTAAGCGGAATAACACAAACACAATCGCAATCGGTTACTTGGAGTTACATTTTCCAATTATTTTTTTGGGCGTTATGCAACACTTAAAGTCCGAGAAAGAAGCAAAGCGAAGAGAAAGATAAGCACATCTTAAAAAAATATACTTTTAAATTCGATCTTGCAAAGAAATTTGAAGAAAATTTGACAACAATCAAATGTGAATCAACTATTTTTAGTTTTAGTGAAAAGTTCTTGACCAGAATTTGATATTCTATTTCTATTTCGTTGCCTTTTTCTATTAGTTTTTCTTTCATTATTATTTTTTTTAAGTACATAAGGAACTCTCTCTTATATTATAAACTCCAGCCTTTTGTGAAATCTAAATACTTTTCAATTAAAAAATACTGCTTTCAGTATTTTACCGATTAAATAGAAAAATTATTTGGTATACAGAACAACAATAAAAAGTAAAGCATATATAAAAAGTTGTAGTTCAAAGTTTTCAATTCGAATTTAATATTTTTTTTATATTTTGCCAAAAAATACTACAATACTTTATTTTTCTTATTCTTTGTAAATACTTTTTCTTTGCTTTAATCTATTATATTCTTTATTTAATAGTACTTTTTCTCTGCCTTAATCCTTTATTTATTATTTTTTTTTTATCAATTTGTACTCTCTGAACTCATTATCATATATTATAAATCTTCAGCCACAAAGGAAATATAAATATTTTTCAACTAAAAAATACTACTTTCAGTATATTACTGTTTAAATACAGAAGTTATTCGGTATGCATAATCAGTTGTAGTCTACTTTATGGAAAGCGTGTGATTCAATTGAATTTCTTGTCGCCGTCTTATGTCATCCAATAAACTGCCTCAAGATGATATTGTTCTTGTCGTGGTTATTGCTTTTGTTTTGTTTTTTGTTTTTTTGTTTAATGCTATCTCATGTGCAAACTGCAATTCCGTGACATGTGCCCTGTTACTCGAGCTCCATAAAATGCTCAGTATTTGTTTTTTGTTTCGATATGTTTTATTTTTATTTTTTTTTTTTTTTTTTCGCTTGCTTCATTTTTTGTGTGGCAAAGTTCTAAAATTTCATAAATTCAACGAATTTGTCGCGCAGCCGTCAACGCTTGACTGGGAAATTCCGCAGTTTCTAATAAATGGCAAGACAGGCAGTTTCCTATGGTTGTTGCTTCTGCAGAAGCAGCCCAAAAGTTGCATGTGGCAAGACTGCCAAATACCCTATCGACTTAGAAGTCCGTAACTTTTTAACGCGCTGATGAATTGTTCTGAAATTTTCAGAATATGAAGTCTAAGGAATTAGTTGGAAGTGTGAGGAAAAGAAAACTTATAAGTCGAGTAATAAGAAAATTATGAGGAATATTAGAAAATCAAAAATACATAAAAAACAAAACATTGAAAGTTCTTTCAGTAAGAGCCGCTTGTTATTGAGTTTATTTACTACAAATGATATTTCAATTAATTAATCATTTTATTCAACATATTTCAACTAACTTAATAAAAAAGAAAAGCCTTAGATTAATAAGAAAATGATGAGGAATATTAGAAAATCAAAAATACATAAAAGAAAAAACAAATTAAAAGTTATTAAGACTTTGTTATTGTTCACTTTATTTAATACAAATGATATTTTATTTTATTAATAATTATATTATACATATAGTATTTCAATTAATTTAATATATGTTTTAAGAATCTAAAGATCTTTAATAGTAAATTCGTAAAGAGTTTGCCGCTCTTTGAGCATGTGTTGTGGATTGAGGATCGCAAATGATGATGATGATGATGTTTATTATAATTGCATAAATTTATTGTCAACAGCGACGGTCACGCATGGTAACAGGAACTGCGATGTCCTTGCCATCGTTGTTGATGTCCTGACAGCCTGTGAGCTTATCATAAATAGGCAATGCGATCGATAAGCGAGAGAGAGAGAGAGAGAGAAGGATATCGAAATGAGATGGGAAATATATGTGCAGAAAGGAAAACGAAATTAAAAGACGCAAGACGCACGTTGCAAGTCGCATTGTCAGGAATAAAACAAAATTTAATGTGCAAAAGAGAGAGAGAAAGGAAGAGAGAGAGGGGTAGCGTTGTGTCTGCCCCATTTCAAGTTGCATTCCTCCTCATTTGCCATTCCAGCGCTCTCTGTTGTTTCATTCAGCATTCAACATTCAACATTCACCTGCGACTTGCTTGCAACTTTGCAACTTGGTGACTTTGCGACTAACTGTCGAGAGGTTTTGTCGCTCATTCTCAACTTTTCGTCCCGCTCTGCGTACGTCTTTCTGTCCGACTGTCCGTCTGTCTGTCTGTCTGGCAACATTAAAAAATATGTCGATGGCATTGTGCATGCCCTGGCTGCAACTTCAACTGTTGATGCAACACACTCGCACACACTAAGACTTGCAACCATAACAGCCATATCAAACAGCTGTGCAGACATTTTAAGCAGCTAGTCATCAAGCTGTCGCTGTCGTCGTCAGCTTTTTGGTTTGGGCCGCGTTTGTCTGCGTCTCTTTCAGCGTCGCTCAGCGGGTGGAGCATTGTAAGGTGCATGCAACACACTCACACACACACACACGCACACACAGACAGCGACAGCGACAGTTAGACAGACAGTCTGAGTCTAGTCATAGACATATTCTTCGCCGTGTTTGGTATTTACCCAACAACCTTTGTCTGTCCAACGGTCCAACTCACTCTATCTATTCCCTCTCTCTCTCTCTCTCTCTCTCTCCCAGTCCACCACTCTCTGTCTCTGTGTCGCCGTCTGGCATTTGCTTTTAACTGTCTGGCTAACTGGCTCCTTCTGATTGCGTTGCGTTGACTTGCAGCTCCTTTTATTTCATTTGCGCCTTCATTTTTGTCAGCAATGTTGCCTTCGATTCCACAGCAATCAAAGTGTGTTGATCAAACAAAAGCTTGCAAAGCTGTTGAAGCTTTATTCTAGAGCAAAGATGCTTAAAGCTGCTTAGAAATAGTTGCCATTAAAAGCTCTATTTTACAAGTTCATTAATAAAAAGCGCAGTTTTTGATGTGAGAACTTTTAAAGCTTTATAAAAGGAGTTGAACCCCTAACTTATTTGTTGTTGTGAGTGTAACTCAATAATATTATCTGAGCTTTCACATTAATTGAAGTATTTAGATAGACTAAAAGCTTGGAAGTTGATCTTTCTTGCTAAGCAAAGTTGTTAAAATAAACAGAGATTAATTTCAAGCTCAATTCATTGAACATAAGAGGGATTTTGCTGTGTCATTAAAGCTGAAGTTTGTTTTTATTTGTAACTGTGGTTGAAAGTTCAACTCAGCAATATTGTCTGAACTTTTACATTAATCAAAAGATTTATAGCAACTAAAAGCTCTTTTCTCTAAAGCAAAGTAACCAGAAATTAATCTTAAGCTTAGTTCATTAAACACAAAAGAGATTTAACTTTGCTGTAAGCTGTAAGCTAAACAACTATGATTACTCGATGGTATTATTGAAAATTTCATAGCAATCAGATCACATAGAAACTTATAAGTTGCAAAGTTGATTAAATAAAAGTTGATTTATGTCAAAATTATTCTTTAGTGTATGTGAATATTTGTATTAATGTGATTTGCGCTGTGTTTGACACAAGCTTTAATCGTGTTTTAAGAAGTGACTGCTTTAAGTTAAGCAAAGTTTGAATATGTGAATGTGTGTGTGTATGCAAATGAATAGTATTCAAGCGATTCACTTGCTGTTGTTAACAAGTTTTTGCTAAAGCTTACAGGATATCGCTTGCCGTGAACTTGAACTTGTTGCCCAGACAAAGTCACAGACAGACAAAGCATAGAGAGAGAGAGAGAGAGAAGGAGCAAGAGAGAGAGAGGGAAGTGGAAGTGGGAAGGGGTTGAGGCACTGACATTGAGGCAACCTACTTATGAGGCAAAGTAAAAGTTTTTCAATGTCAGAGCGCAACTTTTAGATGCCGCACATGATGATGCTGTAGATATATAACATAGAGTTGATAGAGTGCAATGCTGATGCTGCTGCTGCGTGCCACATGCCACCGCGTTGCAAGTTGATTAAAATATGCTGCTTATATATGTATGTATGATGACGTCAGCTGCCGCTAAACTTGGCGAACAATTTGGTGAGTGAGTGTGTGAGAGCTTATAATTCAACTGTTGACATTGTCGCTGTGACTTTTCAACGTCATAATTAAGCGTGCCACATGTTGCAGCAGCCCCAACAGCAGCAACAACAATGCAACAAAACTTTCCATGCATGTGCTCTCCCTCTCTCCTCCATCTCGCTCGCTCTCTGTCTCGTCTCGCGTTGCACTTGTGTGTTGCAGGGCACTTGAAGGCAGCCGCAGACAGTTGCCAGACTTTTTGAGACAGACGACAACAACAGCAACAACCAGAAGAAGAAGAAGAAGAACAACGGTTAAAACATTCAGTGACTTTGGCATTGGCAAAAGCTCGCCTTGTTCTCATTCTCTTTCTCTTCCTCCTTCCTTCCTTGTGTTTGCTGTTGGTTCCTCTTCCTCTTCCTCTTCGTCGTCGTCGTCGTCTTCTTCTTCTTGTTCGGCAACTAAATTTGCGCTTGGTAATTAAAATAGTGAAAGTTTCACGTCAAATTGCTGTGCAATCGCTCTGTCTCGCTCGCTCTCTCTCTCTCTTTCTATGTTAGTTTGTCATAGCCTACATTTGAGCTTTTTGTTTTGCGCAAAAGTTTTGTTTACCGTTTTGTTGTTCACTGTGCAGTGTGACCATATGTTGCTGTTGAACAACAGCAGCCTCAAGGTTGCATTCTTTGCATTCGCATCGAAGGCAATAAAAATTCCAGTTGAAAGTAAAAGCAAACAAATTGCTAATGAATTAAGGAGATTGTTGCTCTCTGTGTTTTTTTTTTTTTTTTGTTATTCTCTGCACACAATTAGCACAATAATTAAGCTGACGAATGAGTCAAAGAACTGTTTGTTAGATCATGTTGGAATACTCTGGCACTTGAAAGTTATCTGCCAGTTAAAGGTTAGCATTATGTTAGAGTTTGTTCTCGTTAGTATAATAAATATGTAAATTGGAATAAAGCAGCACAAACAAATTAAAAAATTGTACACACAGAAAATGAGTGCATTGAGTGGAATATTTTAATACTAATTTGGTTTTTAGGTAAAAAGGATTTATATAATAAAAGTGTCATCTGAAAGTGCTTTCACATATATTTTTGGTAGTGTTGAGAAACAAATAAATTTATAGAAAAATACTTTTATTAGTTAATGCTACTATTATCAATAAATAAACACAAATAATAAACTTCTAGTTCTTGAAATCGATATTCAATGATAAAATATAATTAAACATTAAAACAAATTTAATAAATAAACCCTAAAAATATAAATAAAACATATGAAATAAGTAAGATGAATGAAATAAATAAAAAAAAAATTAATTATATAAATTTAAAAAAAATGTAAATAAAAAAAAATAAGTAAAGAAAAAAAAAACAAGGGAAATAAAATAATTAAAATTAAAATATAAAATAGAATAAATAAATGAAAATTAAAAATAAAGTAGAAAACAAAATAAAAATAATAAAGACGAAAAAAAAACAAAATAAATAAAAAAAAAATTGAATAAATAATTTGTATGTTAAATTTGATGGTTTCTTTATGTAAAAAATCGAAAATAGATTTTATATCTAGCGGTATTCTATTCTGTGTGTTTTTGTTGTTGTGAAATAATAATAAAATTAATGTTTCTATATAAGTCCAACTTTAATATGTAATTTAGAGTTGCTTTAAAACTCGATATAGAGAGAAGTGCTAGAAAAATGTTTTATAAAAATATAAATATATTTCATTATAATCAACTATGAAATCAGTTAACTAATTTAGTAATTCTTTTTTTTTTTTGGTTATTTGCAGCATATTCTTCAAAATTCTAAATTTCAACGAAGAAGAAAGCGTGTAAAACTTAAAGAAACCCATACTCGAAATCTCGGCGTATCGAAAAGCGAATCAGCGAAAAGCTTGACGACAACAACAACAACAACAACAACAACAAGAAGACGAAGACAACAGAAGAAGGAATCAAAAAACACGCTACAACTCTGGCAGCGCTCTCTGGCTATTGAAAAATTGCAACTCTCTCATTTACTTACACACACACACACACACACACACATGCACACACACACTCTCTCTCTCAGAAAGAAAACTTGTCGAAATATTTGCAACCAACTGGACCAATTCAATTTTTATCGATAACAACGTAAAAATCTAAAAGACGAAGAAAAAGCGGATACGGATACGGAAAGCAAAAAGAAGCTGAAAATGTTTACAAATTGAACAATTTCTTTCACAAAATAACAAAACAAAACAAAACAAAAAAGAAAATCTCTTGAGCTCGAAACGTGGCAAAAAAAAAACAAAACAAAAAAAAACTCAAAACTTTCAAACTCAAAAAGCCAACAAGAAAATTACGGTTATTTTTCGGACTTAACAGTGTTGTAAAACGCTCGCAGCAACAATTTTCGGTGTGCAAAATCAAAGTGTAAAAAAAAAACTAATTTTGAACATAAATTGCGAAATAAAGGACATTCAAAATTGAATAAATAAAAACTGCTGCTGCAAGAAACCACAAGCAACATCCAGAGCAACAACAACAAAAACAACAAGAACACCTACAATATTACTAATAATAACAACAACAATTACAACAATTATAACAACAACTATCAGACCCACGACGCAGAAGACGACCCCGAACAAGAATCACAAATCAATTGAAAATTGCAACTTATGGATTGCTGGACGGGTAACGCCCGACTGGCGAGTGTTTTAGTTTAAGGTAAGTTACTCAATTAATTTCACTTATAATTAATACACAATCTTAAACAAATATGATGAACTGAGTCGAAAGCAGAGTGAATATGTGAATAATCTCCGATTTTGTTAAACCAAGTATAAAAATGTTTCATAATCCTGAAATTCTTAAGTTACAGTTAACACATGGTATTTCTTTCTTAAATTATTCAGTATAAAATATACTAAATAGTATATACTACATAGTATATTTTAAGGTTTCACTCACTGGATTTACTGCATGCATTATTTTTCAAAAGCAGTGTCAGTATTTAAGTATTCAGTATAAAATATACTACATAGTATTCAGTATTAAATATACAGCATAGTATTCAGTATAAAATATACTACATAGTATTCAGTATAAAATATACTAAATAGTATATACTAAATAGTATATTTTAAGTTTTTACTCTGTGGGTTTACTGTCTGCATTATTTGACAAAAGCAGTGTCAATATTTGAGTATTCAGTATAAAATATACAGCACAGTATGAAATATACTAAATAGTACGTTTTAGGGACTTACTCTCTGAGTCAACTCTCTGCTTCATTTGCAGAGAGCAGAGCCAATATTTAAATAATCCTCAATTTTCTTAAACCAAGGAACAAAAGTTGAGTCAAAAGTATTTCTTTCTTAAAGTATTCAGTATAAAATATACTAAATAGTATATACTACATAGCATATTTTAAGGTTTTACTCTCTGGGCTTACTGTATGCATTATTTTTCAAATGCAGTGTCAATATTTGAGTGTTCAGTATAAAATATACTGCATAGTATTCAGTATAAAATATACTACATAGTAAGCTTTAGTGCTTTACTCTCTACTCTCTGCTTCATTTACCAAAAGCGGAGCCAATATTTCAATAATCCTCGATTTTCTTCAACTAAGGAACAAACTCGAGGCAAAAAGTATTAGACCACATGGTATTTCATTCTTTAAGTATTCAGTATAAAATATACTACATAGTATACTTTAGGGTCACTGAGTTTATTACCTGCTGCGAAAGCAGAGCCAATATCTGAATAATCCTCGACTTAAACCAAGTATAAAAATGCGAGTGTAAAATTTAATACCATATTGTATTTTTTCAGTATAAAATATACTACTTAGTATACATTGAGATTTTCCTCTCTGTTCCATTTGTGTGATTGTGATTTTCAATTTGAACTGAATTTCTTTTTAAGAAACTTTTCTGTTTCTTTAATGAAATTGTGTATTCAGTATTGAAAGTCCTTCAACTATACCATGATTCTTTTAGATCTCATTTATATATTTTCAAATATTTTTTAAACAAATTGAAAAAATATTTCTCTTTAATCCTAACAAACTGCTGAAAATATGTGTGTATTAGTAATAAATTCAAAAGTTTACAACCAAGACTTTAACTTTTAAATTGCATTTAAATACATTATAGATCTTAAAAAAATACTCATAATTATTTTTGAGTTACCTCATAAAGTTGCTTGCGAATAAATTGTAATATTGTTCTTCAATCAAAGTTAAAAGTCAATACATCGTAATATTATTCTTCAATCAAAGTTGTCAGAATAATTTTATTACAATTTTAATGAAATTTTCAGAATAAATACCAAATATTAAAAGACTGCAATTCGTTCAAAGATTTTGTAAGTCATAAACAATAAAGTATTTTATAGTTCCTATGAATACGCGTACTTAAGCCAAGGCAAAAAGTCAACGTTAGAGTGGCATTAAAAATAAAAATCGAATGGATTTCTGTTTGTTTTGTGGGCGTGTCAGCTGTCAATCACTGTCCATGTGTGTGTTGGTGTCTGTGTGTGTGTAAATGACAGTGTTGGCAAATTTTAGATAGTGCAATTAATGCAGAAATACAAACGAAACGTTTTTTTTTTTGGTTTTGGGGGGCTAATTAAGGCAATTTTTGCAATTGAAATGCGAAGAAGAAAAACACACACAAATTGTATTTTCAATTAAAATTGAAACCTTCGCCATGTTGTGTGTATGAGTGTGTGTGTGTGTGTTAGTGTGTGTGTGTTAGTGTGTGTTTTGCCTGCCTCTTTGTGTATTTTGCTATGATTTTTGCATTCACTTCCCATTGTCAAAAAAGCAAAAAAAAAGCAAAGCGCAGACGTCGCTCACTTCCGCTCGACGACAACAGCAATTAGTTGTTGTTGTTGTTGTTGTTGCTTGAGTTGTTGTTGTTGTTGTTGTTATGCATTTTGGGCTCGGTCTAAGCCAATCCGTTCCGATACGATCCGTTTCTGGCGCTGACCTTGGCCTTCAGATTCTTTTTTTTCGCTCGCTCTCTATTTTTATTTTTTTCTTCTTTTCGAATTTTTGTATTTGTTTGTTTGTTTTGTCTTGTTTTGTTTGTTTGTTTGCTGTTGTTGCTGCTGTGGTTTCTCTTTGGGCATTTTTCCCAGGCGCCAAATGCGTTGGCTCATTAATAAAACGTTAACACCGTTAAATTGCAGACGGCAAAAATTAACGCCTAATTGATGAAATGGCAAAAGACAAATAAAGAAAGCAAACACATAAACAGAGAGAGAGAGGAGGAGGAGAGGGGAACAAAAAGGGTTATTACTATTGATTGAAAAGCACGGAGAAGTAACTGCAATGACTGCAGCTTCCACCAGCAACAACAACAACAACTGCAACAACAACAACAACAACAAAACAGTTGCAATTTATGCGCAGCGTGACAAATCAATTTTACTTGAGTCATTTTTAGAGAGTTTTGCCATCGCTTTTCTACGTTGCTGTGTTGCTGTTGCTGTTGACAAGCAAAGTTGTTGCGTGATCAGCTCAGCTCAGGTTCAACTCAACTCAGCTCAGTTCAGTTGGGTTGTGGACAGAGTGAGAGGTGGTGGGGAAGTAGGTTGGAGATTTCGCACGCTCGCTTCGAAGCGATGCGAAGCGAAGAGCGCCGTTATCATCAGCATAAATATGTGACATTTACGAGTAATGGCAAATGACGTTGCCACAACAACAACAACAACAGCAGCAACAACAACAACAAAGTACAGACAACATTAGCAAATAGTTTTCATATTACAGTTGCAGTTGAAAGGTTGCAAGTTTCGCTGTCGCTGCTGCATCGATTGCCACGCTTGCTCTTTTTTTGTTTGTTGCCTCAAGATCGTGCCGCATTGAATTGAAAGCTGCTTTTTGAACTTACCACAAGTTGTCAGCCAGTTAACAGCTTTAAACATTGCTTGAAAAGCTCAAGAAAGTTTAAAGAATTGAAAACTAATATGAATTCGAATTCATATACTCGTATTTAACATTTACATCTTATTTTTAAATTTAACAACTTTAACTTTGCCTCAAAAGCTCAACTAAGATAAAGAAAAATAAAACATTATTAATTTTAATT
The DNA here is from genome assembly GCF_023558435.1 of Drosophila sulfurigaster albostrigata. Lineage (NCBI taxonomy): Eukaryota > Metazoa > Arthropoda > Insecta > Diptera > Drosophilidae > Drosophila > Drosophila sulfurigaster. The sequence goes on along the minus strand of NC_084885.1, from coordinate 9,919,521 downwards.
CAAGTTATTTAAAACACAATTAGTATCTTATTTTAAAAGTAAACAGCTTTCAACTTTGCTTAAAAAGCTCAACAAAGTTTAAATAAAATTAAAACATTATTTATTTCAATTCATATATAAAAAAAATCACAAAATTCACATCTTATTTTCAAAGTTAACAACTTTAAATTGTGATTAAAAAACTCGACAAATTTTAATTCAAATATTTAAATTCGCATCTTATTTTCAAAGTTAACAACTTTACTTGAAAAACTGGACAATGTTTAAAAAGAAATGAAACTGATCTTAATTTTAATTCATATATTAAAAATTCTCCAAATTTTGCTGTTAAAATTAAATTTAAACGCTGTGCTATAATTACATCCTATTTTTAACAGTTTAAAACTTGGCTAAAAAAGCTCAACATATTTTAACAAAACATATGTAAATAAAACTAGATTTTCATTGATATAACTTAATTCAAATATTTTAAATTCTTATATTAAAAATCGTCAACAATATGAATTTGAATTTTATGCTTCATTTTACGTATTATTTTCAAAGTTCACAACTTTAAACTTTGATTGAAAAGCTCGACAAAGTTAAAAAAAAATTAAACTAGATTTTTATGAAAGTAACTTAATTAAAATATTTTAAATTTCAAAAAAATCGCATTTGCATTTAATGCTTTGTGTTTTATTTTATATTAAAAACTAAAACTTTTCTTTTTCGCTTTCAAAGCTGGTATTTAATGAAATTCTTAATGTTATTCAAAAACGTTTTCTATTTAAACCAAATTGTAAAATTTTTTATTTATGTTTTATTTAACATTACATTTTGACTATATATATATTTAATATTTACAATTTTCATAGGTTTTTTTAATTAATTTTATTTCTATACCATTTTTTTAATTCGAAATTTCATTTTCGTGAATTTATTCATTAATAGATAGCTTTATTTATATTGCGAGATGTATAAACATACAAAAAAAATATATATTCCTTGGCTTTGATCCAAATTCGTTGATTGATTGTAATCAGCTTTGAATGTTGAAAGCGCCTGAAATCGAGCTTTTGGCCCAAAAGACAAGGCTGCAATTAATTATGCCAAAAGTGAGCATTGATCTCAGATCTCTTGCGACAATCTTGGCGAAACTTTGCATAGCAAAACATAAATCACCAAAACTTGAGGTTAAATCAATGAACTCAAGACAGAGAGAGAGAGAAAGAAATTAAAATGCAATAAAGCAAGAAAATAATTGAACATAATACTAGACGCAATCTTTTCACTGCTGCTGCTGCTGCTGCGTGTGGGCGACGTCGTCAATCAATCGCTGCAACGCAGTCGGTGAAATGTGCCTTTTTGAGGCTTGACGCAATCTGAGGAGAGCTCAAAGCTCAGAGCTCTGAGCACGTTCGTTGAGCATTGCGAAAAGTGAATTGTTTTTGTGGCGCAAAATGTAATTGCCGTTAATCAAGTGACGTGTGAGCTGCGTGCCATTATGAAAGGTGGCGCCTCACGCGTACTTGCGCCCACTTAAAAGGGTGTGGCAACAACACAACACAACACAACAGAACAGAGCAAAAGAGTGAATTCCACTCGGTAGTCGACTGAGAGATACCTCGCATATCGATTGAGACTATGGCTATGTAAATATCATTAACGTTTATAATAGGTAAACAGCAGCGAGCAAATGCAAGTTGATTGGCAGCGCGTACGCGGCGTATGCGCAATATTTGCATTCAATGCGGAAGCAAAGCGTGCGAATGAATTAAAACAGGGGTAGGGTAGAGGAGAGAAGAGAAGAGAAAGAGTGCGAAAGTTCTTACAGCAGATGAATGAAAGCGAAACGCAGCTGATTAAATTCAATGAATGATTGGCGAATGATAAGCCAAGTGAAAGAAAGCGAAAGAAAGGGAGAAAAAACACTGATTTTTAGTATGTAGTACAGAAAATGAATAAGAAATATAAGTAAATAATAAAATGTATAAGAACTCTTTAAATAATATATATTATTATAATGAAGTACAAGTATAAATGCTAAGAAATATAAGTTTATAAAAAAATGCATAAGAATTCTTTAAATAATAGGAGAAGTATGTATATATGGGAACTAAGAAAAAAAAAAACAACAGAAAAGACAAGTTACAATTGAAATGAAAATATTACTTTCGTAAATTTTAAATTAAAGTAGTAAGAATAAAAATAAAAGAGTATTGGTAGAAAGAGGGAATAAGTAGAAAAATAAAAATATTATTACGTACAATACAATTTTAATGTATCATAAAGAAATTGAAAAATCAAAATCAAAATAAATGCGAAATAAAAGATGATAATATAAAATATGTGTGTACTATATAGGAAAGAAAACGTATTCAAGACAAAAAAAAAATAGTTGAATTATTATAGACAGAAAAAGTATTGAAACATTTCTAAATTAAAGACAGAATAAGTAGGAGGAAAACAATATTATTTTGTGTGGAAAAAACTTTTATGGCATCATAAATAAATTGAAAGAATAAAATATGTGTGCATAGGAATGAAAAATAGCTGAAATAAGTAAGGAAAGAAGCCTGAGCATTTATTGTCAAAGTTTGAGTAGTTTTAAAGTTATTATTTAATAATAAATTTACATAATGTCATTTTTTATTAGTAACTTTAAAATGACTTTAATAATACGAGTATATACAAAATCAAGCACGTCGAAACATGTCTATAAAGAAACAACTACATATATATGCAAATACTACTTTTAATAAAGTAACGGGATAGAACTTTGCTGTTGTTATTAAGTAATTACTCTACTTAATTGCTGTTGTTGCATAGCTTTAGCTTTTCTCTCTCTCTGTCTCTCTCTCTCTCTCTCTCTCTCTCTCTCTCTCTCGCATTTCTATTGACATTTTTTCATCTAAATGTTTGCGCCTTCTTCGCTTTGTCTTGAACTTATAATAAAGTTCTTTGGCAAAAGTTAGTTGAGAATTAGTTGAAGGAAGCAGCAATGCAAATGCCTTGTAATCGATAAGCCAGTCGAAATCGATATCGATAAAGTCAACAGAAGGGAAACTGAAAAGCATATTTCAAATAAATCAAATATTGATGCACTTTTGTTGTTGTCGTAGTAGCCAAGCTTCCCCCTTCCCCCTTCCCCGATGCTTCTATTCCTTTACCTCCTCCTTCTCAGCACAACTTATTTATCTACACACTCTTCAAGGTTGTGTGTGTCGTTTGCTGACAAATGCACAAAATGCATGACGCCACACGGTTGGAGAAGGGGGCAAAGAGAGAGAGAGAGAGAGAGAGAAGCGCGTGCAAAGCGCAAGAAGGAAGTGATTAATAAGGCAACGGCAACGACAAAGCAAAACAAAGCAAAGTTTTGCCGGCAGCTTAAGAGACCGCAAAGAGACTTACAAAAATGCAAATGCACTAAGAGAGAGAGAGAGAGAGTGAGCGTGCGCATGTGTTGCGGCGATATGGTAACCCTAAATAAAAACAGCAAAAACACACAAAAACAACAACACACAGCATTGTCAACGTATGTGTGTATGTGTGTGTTAGTGCGTGCGTGTGTGTTATCGTTCGCATTGCAAAAACTACAAACTATAACGCAATTATATGCACTGCCTCCCCCCCTCACCAACCCTCATTCGATTCATTACCCGCTCTGCTTGTGTTTGTGTGTTGTGGCGCCATCTCGCTCTCGCTCGCACACACACTTGCATGCGCCTTTTTCGCTTGCACCTCGAATTCGTTATTGCATTTTGCGTGCATCAATTATTGCGCATTTCTCAGTTGCGTTGTTCAATTGCTGTTGTTGTTGTTGTTGCTGCTGCTGCTCTTTATCTGGCAGCCGCCTTCTAATTTACACAACAACAACAATAACAACAACAAATATTGTACAATAACTAATGCATAACATTAGCTGAACATCGCTCAAAACAACAGCAGCAAAAGCAACAACAACAACAAAGCAGACACCCACGAACATTCACACACACACACAGAACACTCACAGGCAAGCGTAAGCCAGGGCTGCACACGCATCTGAATGTTTTTGTTTTGACTTGAAATTGAAAAGTGCATTTTTGCTTTAGATTTTTGTTGATTTGAAAGAGAAGAATTGAAGCTTTGAATCAATGGAAAAATTTTATACTATGTTAAAGTTATTAACAATATAAATCACTTTTAATATTGGACATGATTATAGAATAGTATTATATTATACAATTTTAATATTATACAATATTAAAGCAATAAGAAAAGAGAGAAATTTTGAATGCTGACGTAAAATTAGTAATATTGGATGGAATCTAATATAGAATAGTAAACATGCTGATAAATTTAATATACTTTTATTTAAAAAAATGAAAATTGATTTAAAGTACTTTCAGTTTTAGTATGAATATAGAAAATGATATAAGATAAAAATATTGATGACAAACAAATTTCAAAAATATTAAGGAAGATTATTTAGAACAAAAAAGAAAGCTACAGTGAAGTATGCTCGACTGTGAGATACCCGCTACCGATTGTGAATAAAAGCAAATCAAATTAAAATATACCACAAAAATACTAAAAATATTCCACAGATTCGTAGTATAAACTTCATTAAAAATATACAGTGCGAAAAAATATCAGATTATCAGCAATAACTTCGACAATTTTGTTTTCCAATTCAAAAAAATCAGAAGCTTGGCCAGAAATGTATTAAAAATAAACAATATTGTTATATTGAGTTGAAATTGACTTGCTTTATTTAAGCTAGTATTTATTTTACGCAATGTGAAATGCACACGCTGCGTATGCGTGTTGCGCTTGTGACTGACGCTGAGAAGCGCTGAGAGAGGCGCAAATAAATGGCTGCGTGACACATGGCAGTGGCTGCGTTTCTAGCTAATAGCTTGAAAATAGCTAGAAAAAACAACAACAGCGACAATGTTGACATGCAAGCAAGCCATGGCTGACCCAATGGCAATTAGCATTTCGGCTGACAGAGAGAGAAAGAGAGAGAGAGAGAGAGAGAGAGAGATAGAGAGGGAAGATGGGAGACGGAGCTGCAGCGGCCAGGTGCCAATTGCAATTTATCTGATCGCTCTGGGTACAGTTGACGCCCCACAAAAAAAAAAAATACAGCAACAATGGAAATGTGGACAAACGCTTGCGTGTTGTGTTTGTATTTGTGTGTGTGTGTGTGTGTGTGTGTGCAATTGTGGATTAATTATAACCAAGGACTCACAAGATACAAACAAAGATACAAATGTATCTGCGCTCGTATCGTGTGTGCGTATCTATGTCTCTGTGTGTGTGTGTGTGTGTGTGTGTGCAATTTCCGTTGGGCCAGAACAAGGTTAATTCAGTTAGCCATTGTTGCTGTTGCTTTAATTACGCTTAGTTACATAATCATTTTCAACTGATGATGACACACACACACAAACACACATAAATTATTTATTTATTTACTTCGCCTTCTTTTTTTGTTGTTGTTGTTGTTGTTGTTGTTTTTGTAGTGTGTTCGCATTATTTAATATGTAGAGCTTTGGGAAAAACGGCGCTTAAAACCCGTTGACAACACCCAAAGTTTGCCTAGTTTTTGAAGAAGTAAAAGCAGGGCCCATAAAATTTCTTTCTCGGTTGTTTTATGCCATTTAATAAATCCAGCAACGCTAAATAAAACCCTCTCGAATCCGGTTCCTAAAAAACTTTCTTGCTAAACAAGAAAACAAAAACTCTAACTAAAAATGAGGAGAGAAAAAAAAAACATAAATTAAAATAAAATACATCAAATATAAGGGGGCTAACTAAGCATGTGTGTCGTGGCTCTATGGCCAAATGCCTTTTGCCGTGTCACAGGCAAAAAAAAAAACATACTACAAAGAGGCACAAAAAAATGGCAAAACAGCTGCGGCAATTAGACGCTGAAATTTCACCAACAACAACAAAGCGCCGCTTGAGAACTCGCCACAAAACATCATCGGTCATTGCAAATTTCCCATGGCACTCCAAGAACTTTCGAAAGTTTTTTGTTTTTCGCCTTTTTTTTCGCACACAGAAAACTGCATAAATTTGGCATAAATAATGAATTCTTCACCCTCTCTCTCTCTCCCATTGGTGCGTGAAAAATGATGGCAAACATTGTTGGAGATGCACAAAAACGATCGCAGATGATCGCAAAGCATTTGCCAACACGATGAGAACAATAATCGATCTAATTGCATTCGATAGTTGTCCATATATCGGTAATACTATCGTTGCAATGCAAACAAAAGTTATTAATGCATTTATTGGCAATACTATCGTTGATATGTAAAGATGTTATTCGATTAATCGGAAATACTATCGATGCAATGCAAGCAAAAGTTATTAATCGATGTATTGGCAATACTATCGATGATATGTAAACATATTAATCGATGTGTCGGCCATACTATCGCTGCAATGCAAACAAAAATTATAAATTCGATGAATCGGAAATACTATCGATGCGATGCAAGCAAAAGTTATTAATCGATGCATTGGCAATATTATCGATATTATGCAAACACAAATTATTAATCGACAGTACTATCGATACTATTGCAGACCGATTTCCCAGTTCTATGGAATGCTTTAGATAACAACTAATTTCGATTATTTGGGTCAACAACGAGTAATTATGGCATGTATATCTATCCCAATAAAATTTCCAGCAAATTCGCAAAGCCAAAAGTTATCGATAACTAACGATATGCAGCAAATTTCAGCTATCGATCAATAAGTGAAGCTATGAATGCGTGTTTAAAAAGAAAAAAGAAAGAAAAATCGAATTGATTCATTTTAAAATATGTTTTGAAAGAGCTGTTGAAATCGCCAAGTTCTTGAAATACAAAATTCAATCATTAGCATAGGCGATAATAAAGTCATTAATATAGTAATTATATAAATGGTTTATCAGAGCGATAAATTTATTTAGTAGAACACAATTAAACAAACATAAATTGTAACGGAATAAAATTGTATTTTGAAATTGAATAGTGATAAATTCATAGCAGAAAAGAAAAAATGTATTTTCATTCGAAATGTATAAGGATCTATTTAATAAATTAAACTAAAGCTTTTTTGTTTGGCAGAATCTCTATTTAAAGATTTTGCAAAAAGAAATTCCATATAAATTTGATATCAGGCAATCTTTTGGTTACAATTTCGAGGCCTTTGACCGTGAAAGCAGAAGAAACTACATATGTGTGTGTGTGTGTGTGAGTTTGTGTGTGTATGTGTAGGTAGCATGATGTTCTATGCCTATGCCTATGGCAAATTGTGCCCGAAAACTATCAAAACAACAAAAAAAAACATAGAGAAGAAAAAAATATATTCGCGAGTCTATTGAACTTTGTGTTACAACAACAACAACAACAACAACGGCAACAACATTGCCAAAATGGTTTTGCGCAAACGCAGAAAAGAAACACAGAGCAAACGCAAAAAAGTTCATTGAACCCCGCAGGCAGAGGCCCAATCTAGCTACTGTTGTTGTAGTTGCTCGTTTTGCTAGAAAGATCAACGACACGCACAAAAAAAAAAGCATAGTAAAAACAACAACACATCACACAACATAATCATACTCATAGGCCCGACGACGCACAACGCACGACGCACGCACAAAAGTCAACGAACTGTCGACGTTCGCAGTCGTCTTTTATATGTATTTGCGCAGAGAACGAACAAACACACACACACACACACACACAGAGAAAGAAAAAGTGCGTGAGCCACGCGTCAAACAACAGCAACAACAACAAAGAGCCTCGCACGCATAACAACAAAAGCAAGAGCCGAAAACAAAAAAAAATTCGCAAAGATCGCGCACGCACAGCGACGACAGCAGCAATCGCACACATTCACACACACACACACACACACACAGAAGCTAGTATACGCACAGCGCAAAAATGAGGCCGGCCCCAAAACCTACAAACAAAAATGTTGCCAAAATTCACTCTCTCTCATTTGTTGTGCTCTCTTTATCGTCGCTCGCACGCTCGCACACGCACACGCACACGCACAATTTGCAAAAGCGCTCTCTCAACACATTACGTTTATCTGCGTTCGTTCAAAGTCAAGTTGAAGAGCACAATTGCTCATGGCCATCTCGCTTGCTCTCCCTCTCTCTTAGTGCGCGTGTGTGTGTGTGATCGCACATTTATTTGCCGAATTTGCGAATTCTCTTTTGCAGCAGAGCAGCGCTGTCGCTGTTGCTGGTGCTATTGTCGCTATCGTCGCTTACGCAACTCGCATGTTTGCCAAACATATGTGTGGCCCCAAAAAGCGACCGAAAATTAGCGGCAGCAAATAAATATTATTAGCAGCAAAATAAGCAAAAGCAACGAATGCGAGATACTCTCTCTAGTATTTAGAGTAGATAATAGCATGAAAAGTTGTCGACTACATTTTGTGTGTTTTTATCTGAGTGAAGGCAGCGAGAAGAGTTTCTGCGGTTGCCTTGCACTTGACTACGTGCATTGCTTAGCATGTGTGTGTGTGAGTGTGTGAGTGTGCGAGCATGTTATCACACAATATGTGTATGTATGTGGCTGTCCCCCTCACACTTCCCACTTCCCGCTTCACACTTGATGCCAAAGGCACGTACGCAACTCACGCTGCATGCCATTAGAAAGAAAAAGAGCAAGAGCAAAACTACAAAAAAAAAGCAAAATAAGTAAATAAATATACTTCTATATATAATGAATAATTATGGAAACATAAAAAAACGGGCAAACAACACACGCAAACAACATCGCGACGTCTGAAAATAAAAAATGCATTTTGAATGTAAGCTCGTTAAATTTCGCGTCGAACAAATAAAACTGAGAACATGCAACAGGAAAATTATGCAAAACGCAAAAAAAGCACAACACAAACATAGTGCTTATATAGCTACATACATACATACATATGTATGTATGTATGTATGTAGCTATATAAGCACTACATACATACATATGTATGTATGTATATATGTATGAGTTTGTTCTGATCTAATATGTGTATTCATAAGACTTGTTTGCTTTTATGACAATGCAATTTTAATTCCGCATTCAGTTCTAGAAGAGATCATATTAGCACTGCTAAACTTTGTTAAATGCGTTACTATTGTTCTCTGTTGTATAATAAGAAGGCTAATAATAGAATATTTAGTTTATTTCTAATTTTTGATTAAATTGCCAATGTCATTATTACGTTTCTGAAACTATAATAACTACATATGTCAAATTATACTATATTACTATACTAAATACTATAAAATGATTTCCAATATCACTATAAAGTTTTTGAAATTAACTTTATATAAATATCCCATAATATTATTCTAAATATTATATCATTATACTATATTAGATTTCAGAAACTATATATGAATATACTCTATATTTATATATTAAATACTATATCAGGACCAATTTTAGAAACTATAATAACTATATATTAATATACTAAATACTTTATCAAGATACTATATATTAATAACCATCATAATAATATTTTTTTCTGAATATCTTTCAAATTTCTTGAACTTTTACTAAAACATATTCTGTTCCATACCTCAAGTTATAAACCTTTTAAGAGCTTTCTTTATTAATAGTATATTTTATATATAGCTATATAGCTAATGTCAAATTTTTCTAACTAATTAATGTATCAATTATTTTTCATTATTGTATTTGAAATTTTGAAAACTTTTACTAACTTATACACTTAATAATTAATAGTTTTATATAATAGATAAATGATTATACTTTTAAATGCATTCTTAACTCTATAATTTATTTATTTAGTTGATAATTATAAAGCTTTTAAGAGCATAACAACTCTATAGCATTTATTTACAATATAATACTATAATACTTGTGACTTTTTTATAAGTCTTCTATAACAAATTTACAAAAAAAGAAACTTTATTACATTGATCTTTTTTTAGAAGTCTTCTTGCTCTACTAACTCTATAATTTCTTGCATTCGGAACTCTATAACATTTATTTACAAGAAATACTATATTAATTGTGATTTTTTTTATAAGAGTCTAAAACATTTATCGACTTTATTTTTTGGGGTTTTTAATAAGTCTTCTTATAATATAAGAAATATACTATATAACTTGGAACATTTTTGAAGTCTTCTTGCTCTACTAACCCTGTTGATCATTTTAATAGTCCGTTTTTATTTCATTTTGCCAACTACAAAGTTCAAATGATTTGCTAAAAATGATCTTATCGCGCTCTCTTTCTTTCACTCTCTCCCTCTCTCTCTCTCTCACTCTCTCTCTTCTTCTCTTGGGAACCCTTTTGAAGAATTGACTTTTAATAACATGTTTAAGCATATGCGTAGTTAATGCTTGGCGATAAGCTCAGCGAATGTCGTCATCGGCGTTTGGGTTACATGGCTGACTGTTGATCGCTGATCGCTGATCGTTGACTGCTGACCTATTAACAGCGTCGATCTTTGGCCAATAATCTTAAGCATACATATTGATTGCAGCTGTCCGAAATTTATTGGCCAAGCTGCGAGTAATTTGTCTTGTGTCGAACCTTTTGAACTGCAGTCGAAGCGCCGCCATTAATCAATGCCAAATAATGCAGCCGTCGATAGAGATGGCAAAGTGTGTAACCCCTCTGTTTTGGCATCACTAGCGAAACTAACGAAACACTTCCGCCAACTGCGTGCTGCGTGTGGGACAGAGACAGCAACAGAGAGAGATAGACAGAGAGAGAGAGAGAGAGGAGAGCAGCTGTTGATACGTTTAGTTTGCGAATTGTGAATACCGAAAACATATGTTGTTATCTGTATCTCTCCGATACGTAAGTAGGTCACACACACGCACACACACACATACACATTTTGTCGGCAATTCGCACGCACTCACACGCAACGAGCCGCTGCGTAAATTGCGTATACGCAATGTGTGTCAAGGACAGATATGTGCGAATTTTTTCTTTTTTTTTTTGCGCTGTTTCTGTTTGTGTTGTTGTTTCCTCTCTTTATGATTTTCAATGTTTAATTTTTGCCGGCTGACGGCGTCGCCACTCGCTGCTAAATTTAAATGACGCCAGCAACAACAACATCGACAACAACAACAACAACGCGCACCTACTGAACTAATTTACTTGTCTGCCTCTCTGTATGTATGTGTGTGTGTGCGTGTGTGTGTGCGTGTGTATGTGTGTTTGTGTGCGTGTGCGTAGATAGCATTGAATTTCAACTGCCTGGCGACCCGCTAGAAACATTTTTCGCAACTATGTTATTTATTTTTTTTGTTGTTTTTTTGCTTTTTGTTGTTGTCTTCTTTGTGATTTTTCGCACAACTTACGCCCACGGTCAAGCCAAAGGTCAGACAACAGCCAACTGCAAAATTTCTCCAAGTTTTGCAACATGACAGGCCAAATGGTTTTTCGTTTTTTTGGAGAACTCGTCACATAAAACGCACAGAAATTTGTGAATTCTGAATACTCTGAAACCGAAAATAAGTAGAGCGCCAAAAAGTTTTCTTAAGTTGTGAAAAACACTTTTGAAAATAAAAAAAAAAAAAAAAAAGAATTTCAAGAAAAAAATTAACTATATGAAAATGATTTCCGTAATACAATGTTTAATGTTGACTATATGACAATAATTTCTAGAATAGAAAATATATAATCATTCTTATTTGAATTTGAAATAATAAATAATAATTCTTATTTTAGTTTGAAATATATGGAAAACATTTCTATAATACAAAATATAGAAACATTCTTATTTGAATTTAAAATATGTGAAAAATATTTCTTTAAAACACAATGTATAATTCCTATTTTAATTTGGAACCATTTATTACTGCAAAAACTGAAAGTAAAAACAAATAAAATAAAAATGGTTTGGAGATTTATTTCTATTTGATTATATAATGTAGGCAAGAAAATGTTTTGAAAATAACATTTCATTAAATTAACAGCAATAAAATCATTTATATTAAGAATCTGTTGCATTATTCTATATGGAAATTTAAAAATAGTTTATTTTATTTGACAACTATACGATTTTTTCTTCTTACATTAAATGTTCGTGAAATCAAGATGTGTTTTCTAACATTACTATTTTCATGTTCTTCAAAATTTTTAGAACTAAGTTATATTAAGATATATTATATTATTTTTGTATATTATATTATATAGTTATATTAAAAAAAAAACAGCTTGTCAGACTTCAATTTGAATGATAAGCAAAGTTAAGGCAATTATTTAAATTATTATAAAGAAAACTTTAAAAATAGTCAATTGAGGTAAATTTCTACAATCTTTATTGTGTTGTGATATTCATATAACACATTGAAATATCAAAATTAACTGCAAATTCGCAAATAAAAGTAAAAGTTGTATAATGCTGAAATGAAAAAGATTTATTTATTGTATTCAATAACTGAATTTTATGTGGGAATATATTGACAGGCTTCTTTTTAATTATTTATTATTGCTGAAATTAAATATATATTTATTTGACACTTTTTTTTGTTAAGAACAATTAATTGTTGTGCTTATGGCTTTGAACCCGGCAAATGTTGCTCTATAAAGACATTAAAAAAAACACAACAGGCTCCTGCTATCTCTCTCTTTCGTTCTCGCTCTCTTTTTCTGCTGCTCTTTAACTCTCAAGTTTTTGTTTTGTATGTCAAATTTCCAATTGGGTCGCACACATTCATAGCTAACTTAGCTATTTGCGAATTTCATTGTCGTTGTTGTTGCTGTTGTCGTTTTTGTTTTAGCAAGCTTCGCGTCGATCGCGGAAACGAAACAAAACGTTGTTGGTCGCTCTCCTCTCGCTTGATATGAGTGAGCGTATGCGTGTGTGTGTGCGAACGCATTGCGTAATCGACGCTGTTGCTGCTGCGCCTTGGCGACTTGACAACAGCAAAAGCAAAAGCAAAAGCAGCGCTCTTTGTTGTTGTTGCTGCTCTGCTGACAGCAGAGGGCGCTAGTTAAGTTTAGTTGGCTGCCTAGTTAGCGCCTCTGCGTCTGTGTGTGTCTCTATGCGTGTATGTGTGTGTGTTAAACAGTTAGATGTCAAACGGCGAGTGAACAGCTTTCAAGCATGCGCCTGTGTTTGTATGTGAGTGTGTGTATGAGAGAGCTTTTGTCAGCTGCTTTTTGGCGTCATGCGTAAGCGGCTATAAATTTAGCCGAAGAAGAGGAAGAAGAGCCAAAGCTGCGTCGGCGTCGGCGTCAGCGTCGACAGTGACTTTTCGCTTTTGTGTACAGTTGTTCATTTCATGCCTTTATTTTTCGGCCGCCGCCGTCGAACGCGGAATAGAATTTTTATTCTGTTTTTTTTTTTGCCATTCTTCTTTTCTTTTTTTTTTTGCGAAATTAGCAGCAACAAGAACAACGCGAATTCTTTTTATTTGCCATTTTATTTGACTTCGTGTTGTTGTTGTTTGTTTTATTTTTTTTTTGTATATTTTGCGTGTGTGTGTGTGTGTTGTCTTGTCCATGGCGACGCACAAAAGCGCGTTAAGTTTCGCCTATTGAGAACTACAACAAAAGCAACAACGACAACAACAACAACAACAACAATGGAGAGGCAGCGTATTTAGGTCAAATGCTCAACTAGCACTGCGTGCCGATTGGCAAAAAAAAAAGTAGCGAAAAAAATTAAATTTTTTTTTTTGTTGCGAATTGTTTTTTTTTCCTTCTTTCTAGTTTAGCTGATTTCATTTATCTTAGTGTTGCTGTTGCTGTTGTGGTTGATGTTGCTGTTGCTGTTGCTGTGTTGAGTTGTTCGGCAACAACACGAATGTTTTATTGCCTATGGTGTGCGTTGCTTAAATAACGGTTCATCAAAAGCTAGCGAACATCATGGCACAGATACATACAAGCAGATACGACAACCACACACATACACACATACATATATGTATGTATATATAGAGAGTTCATGCCTGGTATGCAGATGGTAGCTGGTCTAAGCAGCAGCTATAAAAATGCCTAAAACAACAACAAAATTAAGTATTTTTTGCGGTTTTCCAACCGTTTCTACCTGCTTCGAAATACGTTTCGTATCTCTCATTTTTGGGAATCGCTCGCAATCGCATATTCAAGTAGTTGGATGCCTTGGAAGTCAAGGACCGACAAACTTATCCCAAAGCAAACTCCATGGCATTTATTTCAATACATTTGTAGAATCGCAAAATTTCATTTAAATAGCAGCTACTGTGAAAACTTTTGAATGTCGCCCAAAATTAATATTTTGCTTTTTATAATTAACTTAAAATGGGTTCATTTTTGACAAAAACCTAATTTAACAATTGGAATTATAATAAAAAAGCAATAAAATTCGAAAATGCATTTCAGTTATAAAAGATGAATATATGTAGATATAGGAAAAATTAAAAAAGATATTCAAAATGTAAAATATAAATATAAGGTGACACAAATTTTAGATCTATTTATGTATTTACAATGGAAATTTGATAAATATAATGAAAATCAATGAAGTTGAAACTTAAAATATAAATATAACTTAATATAACTATGGAAACGAAATGTAGATATAATATATATAACATAATGTAATATAAAACATCATTAAACGTTAAATATAAATATAACTTAAAGGAAATGTAGATACAATACAATATAATATAATACGACATTAAATAAGAACTTAAATATAATAAAACACGTTTTCAAATAAACTTATTAGAGAACGGAACTTTAAATATATTTTCAGCATAAAAAGTTATTTCAAAAGCTATTGTAGATATAATATAATATAATATAAAACAAGTTTAAATGGAAACATATGTAAATATAATAGAAAAAGATGCGATCTTAAATACTTTTTTCAAAATTTAAAAATAAAATTCATAGAAAGAACTTTAAATATATTTTTAGATTAACAAGTTATTTAAAAAGTTATCATATTACATGAATTTTCACTTTATGTAACTTGTTTCTAGGCAAACATGAGAGTTAAATAATTTGAAGAAGTCAATAAAGAAAAGTATTATGACAGATATGATTAGCTGTTGTTAGTTAACAAACCGTAACTCAAAAGAAGAAAAAAAAAAAGAATTACTAGATAGTAATCAATTTGTTGTTATCTTATCTTCGAACATATTTGGCTAGTTCATATTATCCACCCACTTTATAGGCATTGATTTCTTTATAGTTTCCAGTCGAACATAAATACATTTCTATATATGCTTTGGTAATCTTATTCAGTTTAAAATATATTTATGATAAAGAAAATAAAGTATTGCCTTAAATTTATAATAAAATGTTGTTTGAGATTAGGAAATAAACGCAGTTTTTATGTTTTTACGTACAAAGTATATAATAAATCAAGACGCTGAATGAAAAAGTTACTACAACAATGTACTTTGATTGAGCAAGTGATTGATTGATTGATTGATACGATTTGTGTGAATCCTACATAATTTTGTGCTTTGCAAATTTGGAATAAACGTCACAAATGTGGAAATTGAACTCTAAGCTTTATCTCTCTAGCTATCTATCTAAGTTGACTTCTATATCTTTTCTACAACTTTTTGTTATTCTTTTTGTGCTTCTTCGCGAGTGTTTCAGTCAACGCTTGTTGCTTCGACAGCCGCTTCTTCTGCTTCCTCTTGCCCTGCTTTCGCATGCACTTCGACTTTGGCAGCGTAATCTTGTCCAGCTTACTCGACTTGCTTTCGTTTGTCAGAGTTTTGTTGTTGTTCTCGTCGCTTCTTTTTTCCCCGTTTTCATTCGGCTTCAGACTTGGCGTCGACAAGATGACGGAGAGCGAACATCCTGCTGACTGCGACTTCTCCTGCTGCGCTCGCTGAGCTCGTTGCTCCGGCGGCGTCAGAGTTCGCAGCTTCCTCACTCCACTGTTGTTGTTGTTGTTGTTGTGGTTGTGATTGTTGTTGTTGTTGTTGTGCCGAGCGAGGGGCGCATCGAGGCAGCAGGGTGACGTCTCCGCCAGATTGTCGTAGCGCGGCTTCTGAGCACGTCGCAGCGTCTGCAACCGCGTGGGCTTCGTTGGCGGTGCATACGATTCCATAGAGTACATCGGAGCTCCGCCTTTGCCAGCTGGCACGCTGCTCAGCTTCCAGCGGCCGGCTCGCTCCATTTGGATGGCCCGATAGAGCAGATGCTGCGGCACTGGGATGGGCAGAGCTGCGTGCTTCTCCTGCAAAAGAGGCACGGCGGAATTGGAACGGTTTAATTTGGTATAGTGGTGGAATTGGAATAGTGAAATGGGAACACTATGGCATAGAAGCATTGGAATTGTTCATTTGAAACAGTGGAAGTGGGGTAGAATAATGGAAATGGAAATGGGAAATGGAATGGTGGAATTGGTATAGCAAAATGGGAACAAAATGGAAGTCGAATAAAAAGTGTGAATGCTGAAAGTGGAATAGTGAAATGGGAACACTATAGCATTGAAGCGTTGGAATTTTTCATTTGAAACAGTGAAAGTGAAATGGAATACTGAAAATGGCATGGTAAATTGAAATAGTGGAATTGGAATAGTGAAATGGGAACACTAGCAATCCAGCATTGGAATTGTTCAATTGAAACAGTGGAAGTGGAGTAGAATAATGGAATGGATACATGGGAATAGTGAAATTGAAATAGCAAAATTGGAACACCTAGAATTACTAAATTGAAATACAAAGTGGAATTGGAATAGTAGCATTGGAAGATTGGAACTGCTCAATTGAAACAGTGGAAGTGAAATAGTATAATAATGGAAAGTAAGTATAATGGAAAGGGTATATGGGAATAGGAAAGTGGAAAAGGAGTAGGTAAAATGGTATCCTTACAATCAGATCGTTAGAATTGATAGTTTGAAACAGTGGAATTGGAATAGTTCCTTTGTAACTATGGAAGTGGAATGGCAAAATTGAAACAATAATATTAGATAGTGGTAACGAAATAATGGAATTTGTTAAGAGGGAGTAGTAACATTGAAATAATTGTATAGGAACAATGAAATAGAAACAGCGTGAGGGGGAGCATTAAGATTGGAACATTAGTATCCATGGAATAGAAACTGCGGAGAACAGAGGAGCAATGAAATTAAAAAAAAAGAATAGAAATGGAAAACTTGGAACATTTTAAATTCGATTTTGAATGGTTAAATTAGAGGAGTGAAATGATAAGAGTTTAATTGGAATAATGTAATTAAAGTACATAGTTGTATTAGAGCAATGAACACTGAAATTGTAATATTCAAAGTGGAGTAATGGAATAATTGAAAATGAATTCTCAACCTTACCGAATTGTATAGTTCTCTCTCTGATCGGTGCTGAGCGCTTTCCAGGCGATCGGCGCTCTCTCCATGGCCTCATCGATGCTGCAGTTGTGCATGATGCAGAACTCCCTTACATAGTTGTAGAATTGTATGGGCGTGGCATTCTTGGGCCTAAAGTGTCCCATCGCCGTGATGAGAGCAGAGCGTTTCTCCTGCGGCGTTTTTGCTGGCTTCGATTGCTTCGGAGTCCGACTTTCGGTCTTTGTTGTTGTTGTCTGTTGTTGTTTGCGTATCTCTGGCATTTTCTATATTTATATTCTATCTATCTCTTAATCTAATAACTATATGTGTATTTCTTGTGTATTGTGTACGTTTATTACTTTCACGAATTTTACAATAATTTTATGCCTAGTCTAGTAAAACTTGTGTGCTTCGATCGAGCAACTAAAATCTCAATACGAAATGTTTATTCTAACCCAGTGTGAACTTAGATCTGAAAACTTTTTTCTTTTTGTTATATTTGTATATACTAAGAAGTTCAGTCAGGTGAAGTAATGAATAAAAAGGAATACTTGAACTTTGGGAAAATCAAGTTTTAAAATATTAATACAGAGTAAGAAAAATAAGAAGGTAAATATGAATATAAAACTATGAAAATATTGCAAATATAAAAAGGAATACTTGAATTTGCTAGAAATTAAGATTAAAAATAATAAACAAATATTACTCAAGATTAAAACTAATAAATGGTAAAAAGGGTAGATATAAAAATATGAACAATAAATAAGTGATAAATACGAATATAAAAACGAATTTGCTAAAAATAGAGATTACAAATAATAAAAAACAAATATTACTTAAGATTAAAAATAAGAAATATTAAAATGTAAATAAAATGATGGATATAAAAATATAAAAAATTTGATTTGTATATGTAGGTGATTTGAAATTATAAATAACAAAAATGATAGGTTATAAGAAAGTTCGATTATATTAATAAATAGCAGAGGAAGAATGCATAAAACGGCTTCAAATAGAATTTTAATAGATTGTTAGCATTAGTTTTGTGAAAAAGAAAACATTGATAAGATAAGATGTGCATACTTGTAATAATGTGCTTATATAAAGAACTTCGCTATCGATGAGGAATCGAAAAAGTTTGCAATTTGATAGAAGTGCAAGCGATTTCATAGTTAAATGAATTGTTAAACAAATCAATTATGTGCAAGTACTTGAGATAAAGCATTTGCTTAGAAGGGTAATAAAAGAGACGGAGATAGAGATAGTGAAAGAGAGAGAGAAAGAGAGAGAGAGAGAGGGAGAGAGGGAGTGCGATAGAGGAAGAGACAGAGCAATGTTGCTTATTAAATAGCCTCGACATCGACATCGACATTGAGTGTTATCTTCATCTGAACAGTTGCTTTGCATTTAGCTATCACTTTGTGGGGAGCATTATCGATGCGATCCACACGACGTCGACAGAGACGGGGACAGAGCGAGAGAGGGAGAGAACAGCTGCGACACGTCTATGTGAATGCCCATTTCCTGTCTCCCCTGGTCAGCTCAATCTCAATCTAGTAGCCGATGAAGCTAAAAGCTAAAAGCTGAAGCTAAAGCGGACTGAACTGCACACACTTGAGAGCTCGCTGTTAACCTTGAACAGTCGAGCAAACGATGTTCCCCTCCTCTCCTCTCTCTCTCTCTCACTCTGTCTTTTTGGCTTGCGATATATATAAGAATAGAACACAAAACTTCTAACAAGTTTTGCGCGTGCGCAACGCAAATGCAGCCGAGCAAAGGTACAAAACCAAAAACCATAAAAAAAATACATACATACTATATACAACAACAAAAATAAAAAGAAGAAAATAATGAAGAAAAGCAAAGCTGGCGAATGGACAACAAATGAAATATTAAGAGAAACGGCAACGACAACGAGACAGCAACAACAACAGCAACAACAATGAGCAGAATAATCATAAGAAAAAAAAGCAAAACCGCAACAGGGTGGCTTAATGTATGGATGACGAGATTGATGGCGAGCGGAGCATTGAAAAGAGTAGTCCAAAAGTAGTCGAAGTAGTAGTGGAAAGAGTAGCCAAAGACAGGCAGGCGGTTGAGGAAGTTGCTGTGGAAAAGGGAAGGGACGAAGTCAGCAGCCAAAGCCGAAGCTAAAGCTAAAGCTGAATTTAATTCGCGCGCGTAACATGCACACAATGCGCACACACACACACACTCTGACACACACACACACACACTCTAACACACACTTTTTTGAGTTCCGTCATCAAAGCGAAACGAAATCAAAACCAAGAAATTAACAAAAAAAAAAAAAAATAAAACCAAATAAGTTTCAATGTCAAAGTCAAGCAGCATAAAGGAAGGCAGGCTTAATGAGTAGTTTGGTCACCCTAATGACCAGCCAAGGGGCGTGGCAAAGAGTGGGGGGGGGGGGAAACATGAACAGGTGCAGATTAAATTCATTAACTGTCCACAAGGGAATTAGTTAAGCCAATGCAACTAAACAGCCGTTAAAAAGTTGTCTTATTAGACAAAGTATTATGCAAATATACTACTATACTGCAATATACTATAATGTACTAAATATACTATAGACAGGGCTAAATACTGTCGATTATCAATTGCATTGATCGTTTAAGGCCAATTAAAAACGTGGCTAGTTTGCTACTTTGATGAAAGGTTCTTGATTATTTGAAAGCATAGTTTTAGATATGCAATACATGTTATAGTATATTATATTATTATACATTCTAGTATTGTATTATATATTATATATAAAATATTCTTATATAATTATAATTACTATCATTAATCATTGTAATTAATGAATGTTGAAGAACAATCTTGACAATCTTGAAAAGCTTTAATCAGCTGCAAAAGCTGTAGCAGCTTTCAGCTTTCAATTTGCTTTGTTCTTGTCAAAATGGTTGCTCTATTTTACAAATATTTTAGGGTGGAAACTACAACTCAAAGCAGCGCATTGAATTATCCCCTAAATGTTAACGAGAAGCCATGTTTTCTTCTTCTTTTTTCTTGTACAATTTCAAACTACTTTTTATTACAATACGCAGTTATATACTCAAGATTACGCTTAGTTTATTCACTTGAACTTTATTAGCAATAATGAATTCAATAAATTAATCAATTATTCTTATCAATATTTGCATTTGATATGGTTCTCAATGCATTTAATTGATTCTAATCAGCATGTAGTTAAACATTTTCTTGAGAGCGAGAGTATAGTAAATCAATTAATCATTAAAAAAGAGCTTTTCTAAAAGCTTTGATTATGGCTCACAATTATTGTGGAAGATTTGAATATGAATTTTTAAAATTGTGAATTTTTACTACAAATACCTTTGATTGTAATCAGCGGAATGAAAGTAAAACAGTCTGAAATGGCAGGAAATAATTTAATGAGCTTTTAATGCGCTTTTAAGAAGCTCTGAAAGTTGCTTTGCATTTTATGCATTTTTCCATTGTTAATAATGAATTATTAATATTAATTATATCAATTCTGATCGGTGAACTGCAAATTTGAAATGAAAATCAAAGTTATTTGCCTGGAAGTAAAATAAAAAAACAGATGACATTCTCCTTTCTTCATTTTGTGTTCTTTTTTTTATAGTACATATATTCTTTTTAAATATATGCTAAATTTAATTTAATATTAATTCTACAATATACTTATTGTTTAAACAGACAAATTGTAAATAAAAGAAGAGAAAAAAATCCCAATAATTATTTCTCGTGATTTTTATATTTTTGAGGAATTCAGATTGAGCTTGTTTCATTGAAATATGAGTTTAAAAAAATAAAACGAATATTTTACAAATTTGTGAATTTTGTATTCAATCAAAATACAAAATGTGATATTTTGTTTTATTAAATAAATATGCAAATCGGATTTTCAGTAATAATACTTTTACAAATATTGTTAGTTTACAATTCTGCATTGTTTTTTTTTTTAACTTTGCCCTGTTGATTTGATTTTCGGTAATAATACTTCTACAAATATTGTTAGTTTACAATTTTAATTTTTTTTTAACTTTACCCTGTTGTTGCGTGTTTAATTTTCCAATTTTTTTCATAGTTTTTTGTTCGATTTCGTCTGTCGCAGTGTTTGTTATTTTATTAGCTTTGCTGTGGTGCATAAATCGTTGTTGTTGCCACTGCCGCTGCTAATGTTGTTGTTGCTGCAGTTGTTGTTGTTGTTGTTGTAATACTTATGGCAGTCACGTGAAGCAACTAAAATGGCAGCCGCAGCCCCGTTGCTTTGCTTCCCCGTTTTTGTTTTTTTTTAATTTTTTTCCTAGTAGTTTTACCTTTACACCTTTTTAGCCTATCGCTCTGTCTGTCTCTCTGCCTAGGCTCACAATATAACTGTATAGGTCTCTCTCGCTTGCACACACACTGTGTGTGTGTGTCGCAACCCTTACCACTCTCTCTCTTAGTTAATGCGTTCGAAGAGGTTCGCTCGCACTCGCTCTAACGCATCGGCAATCGGCGCACTCACACTCTCTTTCTCTCTTACTGTCACTCTTACTCTTACGGCTGTCCAGTTGTTGTTGTTGTTGCCTGCTGGCTTGGCTTGACTTGAAATTGAGCTACCCTACACACGCACACACACACACACACACACACACACAGGCGCACGCACATGCATAGCGCACGCCTCTTTTTCGTTGATTTTTTCTAGGCTCTGCTTTTGCCGTTGCTTCCTGCTTGCTTGCTTGCGTGTTCTTCTTTCTCTACTCTCCCCCTTTCGCCTTTAGATCAACCTCGAAATATATTTCGACTATTTCGACACACACACACACACATGTACTTTGAGTTGTGTTTGTTGTTGGGGTTGGACATTTGCTAGGGCGGTTTGCCAATTGTAGGCGTGCTGTTGTTGTTGCTGTCGTTGTTGTTGTTGTTGTTAGTTGCGTTGCCGCAATAATGCAACGGCCATTGAAGTTATATGTGTGTGTGTGCATAAGTATATACATAAGCATTTATATAGCGTATTTTACAGGGCGAATCGCTGAAGCGTTGAATGCGACAGCTTCGTTTTATGTTTCGGCTAGCGTGCAGTCGACTGAGTGTGTGTGTGTGTGTGTGTGTGTGCATTACCCACACTTATTGCCACACACATGCCGCATGCCACATGCCGCATGCCACATGACACACCATTGCATTCACCTGCCGCCGTCGTTTTCACATTTTACACTATTTGCATTTGCGCAAAAAGTGCAAAAGTTGACACACACACACACACACACACACATATATGTATACACTTGTGTGTGTGTTCGTTTAATGGCCGCCATTTTGCTGGCCCTTTGGCAGGCATTGCACTTAATGAAATTCTTTTTTACACATTATTTTCATTTTCATTTAACACGTTTCTCACTCTCTCTCTCTCTCGCTCTTTGCAGGTGAGTTGTCAACGCGTCGCTGCTGACTTTATTTATTAATGGATTTCTCATATCGGCCACAACCATGCCATCCAATTTAATCCCCTCCCTCTCTCTCTTCTGGCATCGTCATCACTTGTAAGTGCATTAAAAACGGGGGGACATCATAAATAAATATAATCAAATAAAAAATATATATATTTTTCGATTTTAATGAAAATGGCATTTCAATGCAATCGATAATTATTCCTTTTCCATTCAATATTCACATTATCTCCTTAAACGTCATCAAATGCATATATGCATTTTAAAGCTGAAATACAAAATTTAAATTCACAATTTATGCAAAATTTTCACATTTCTATACAATACAAAAGCTTTAACAATTCTTATAAACATTTTTACATTTATAAATTAAATAAATTAATATGAATATAAATGAAATAAACTCTTTCTTTAATTAAAGATTTCTACATGCAATACAACATTTTCAAATTTTATTAAAATCTTTTAAAAATAATGCAAATATTTGAAATATGGATTTATAAATTTATAAGTGATTCACAACTTTTAAATTTAGTTTAGAATTTTGGCAAATTTTTTATATAAAAACTTTGCAATTTTATTAAGAACTCTTTAAGTATGAATTTATAAATTTGTAAATAATACAAAAGTTCTTTAGAAGTTCTTTTTCTTTAGAGTCTGCGAAAATTTTATTTAAAACTTGCATTAATTGAAATTTTGAAATTTTCCCTCACAAATTTTGTTGTTTTAAATGTTTTTAACGTAATGCAAATATTTGAAAAAAGAGTGCAAACAATTTTCTTGATAGACTAGAAAACAATCCTAGACAATTCCAATTATTAAATGCAATTCCTATATGTATTACTATTATAATAGAATTTCTTGTTTCATGTTTAGAAAACTGAGCGCTTTAAAACTATTTCGGCAAATAAAAAACATTTATTGTGAATGAATTCAAAACATACTTCGAAGATGATATGATTTTCGGAACAAGTCTCAAAGCATTCGCATTCGTTATAGTTCAAATGGTATTCAAATCTATTTCCGAACATAATACAAAATTTATTATAATGAAATAATTTAGGAAACATGTAGAAAAAGAATGGAAGAGTAAAATGATGAGCCTATCGCAATAATTTAAATATAGGATTACTAAAGTAAATAAATAAAAGCTAAACTTTTAGAAATTTGTGGGAGAAACCACAAAGATTATATATTATATATAATTGAAATGGTATTACAATTATACCAGCAAAAAAAAAAGAAGATATTTATTCCAAGAATGAATTTAGGAATTTCGAAGAAAGAGAGTTAGTAAAAAAAATAATTAAATGCTAGATTCATTTTTGTAATAATTTCTCAAACATTATATATAATATATGAATATTAGAAATGGTTTTAAAAAAGCATTTCTTGAATAGAACAAATTTTGGAAGTAAGCAGAAAAGGAGTTAGATGATGGGATAATAGCAATATTTGAAAAGTAGGATTACAAAAGTAAGGATTACAAAAAGTAAAAATATATATTCTATATATTTGAAATGTTATAAATATTATATCAGCAAATTAAAAGCATTTAAAGTAAAGAATAAATTTATGAAATAAGTAAAGGACATTTTGGGAGAAACCTCATTCTATTCGATTAAAGATTATGAGATTATAATCCAATTTGGGAGATTGTAAAGAGTTTAATTGATAGTGCAGAAGAGCAAAGCAAAAGAACTGAAGTGAGAAGCGGGGAATAGGGAATGCGGAATGAAACTAAAACTGGGAATGGAATGAAATTGGGAACTTGGAATGGGAACTGGGAATGGGAACTGCGCCCAGTCACGACAGTTTTGTTGGGTTTCGGCAATGTTGTGTTGTTGTTTTGTGTTGTGTTGCATGCGTTGCAGGTTTCTGGGGCATTTACTGAGCTGCGACAGCTGCGTGCGTCGACTTGTAATTAGATTGTTGACCTCAGCCTGGGGGCATTTGGCATCTTAAGAGCTGTGCTGTGTGGCACATTCGAATGTGGCAAGCGACATCTCATGCCTCATGTTGCATGCCACAGCACAGAAGAGCAAAAAAGCTGCAATCTCATGCTTGCCTCATGTTGCGTATACGCGCGCACGTTGTGTGTCTCAAAAATCAACAAAGCAACCAAAAACAGAAACAGAAACAGAAAAAGCGAATAAAATGTATGCAAGTTTGTGCTTTGACAAGTTGCCACAGCAAGTTGCAGGCGGCAATGTAAACAGTGGCAAACAAAGTGGCAACTAAATAAGACGCTGACTTTTGCATTAATATTGACAGCATTTCGTTGGCATTTATTTATTTTCTTTTACTTCTTTGCTGCTGGGGGCAACGATTTTGTTTATTATTTCGCTGCTGGCTTTAATTCGATGCTGCAACAGCAACAATGATGATGCCACAGGATGAGCTTGAGAACGATGCTTAAAGCGTGGCAAGTGTTGCGTCGCCTTTGCCATGCTGCGGCATGACGGAATTGCAACCCACAACAACCGCAACAACATGTTGCACTCTCTCGCTCTCTCTCTCTGTCTCTCTCTCTCTCTCTCTCTCTGTCTCTCCTTGCAACGTGCCACCCAGCGGCAGTTGTTGCGCAGGCGCGCACCTACACTTTTGCCCTGAATGCTACTTGGCTGCCTCCTACTGACTTTGCCAACTGCGACTGCGAGTTGCGACTTCGACTTCGTCTTCGACTTCGACTTCGACTTTGACTCCATCTGCAGCTCTGCATCTTGCATCTCTGCAACACTGCAACTCTGCAACTTTCAACGCGACTCCGTCGTCGACTCTTGGCTGAGATTAACATCACTATGTCATAAAGTTTGCCAAGTCAGCTCTGATCCCATAAAGTTTTGTGCGTCGCATTGCGTTGCGTTGCATTACGCTGAACTTGCCACTGCCACAGAGTCCATGCCACAAACGCAACACGCTTGCTGCAATGGGCGATTAATTGAAGCTATTGAATATATATTGAAGCCAAATAAAATAAAATATATGTATGTCTCAAATAAATTAAGTAATCTAAGGAAATTTTCATATATTAAAATTGTCGCCAAATAAAATAAATATATCATAAAATGTATAACAAAAAAATTAGTAACAAAAAATAAAAATAAGAACATAAACTGTTAAAAGACAATATGAGATATATAGGCGCGAAATAATAAAGAAATATATATCAAAGTAAAAGGATGAAATTTTCAAATATTCAAATAAAATGTGTAGTAATAAAATTAGTAGTAAAAGATTAATCAAAAAAATATACTATATAATATAAATAAAGCAAGGCAACAAACAATAAATAATAAAATAAAAATAATATAATCGGGAAATAAAATGATATAAATATTAGAAACAAATTCTTTAATAAAATAAATATCATAAAATAAACTTAGTAAGGTGCCTACATAAATAGATAAATTATTTCGATTTGTTGATAGCTTTTTAAGCAGTTAGCATACAGCTAATACTATATTATAGTAGGTAAACTTTTATGAAATGAAGTCTTTTAATGCCTTTATTTTCTAGAAATATTACTACGCTACTTGCAATAATAAGAGCTTTCAAAGATCATTAAAGCTGAGTAATCAATTATAGAAAATAAAATGATATAGTTTAAATTGTTCTAATTATCAAATGTATTTTATATATAATACTACTTTCAATACTAAAACCTTTCAAGCTCATTAAAGCTGAGTGAAACAAAATGATACAGGTTATATTCTTTAAAAATCCAAAGGATTTTATCTAGGGTAATTTACTGTTAATACTAAGAGCTTTCAAAGCTCATTAAAGCTGAGTAAAATCAATGCAACAAAAAACAATAGTTTAATTGTTTTAATTATCAGAAGTATTTTATATGTAATATATAAACTAAGAACTTTCAAAGCTCATTAAAGCTGAGTGAAATCATTTCGATTTGTAATAAGTTACTTTTGAATGTGAAACTCTTGGTTATGAAGAATAAAGTGTGTAGCTGTCTTCGACTTGTGCTCGCTGTACTTAAAGAGTTGTTGCTGTTGCTGTTGCTGTTGCTGCTGTTGCAGTTGTTGGAGTTGCCGCTATCGTTGCACTTTAGGCTGCTGCACGCAGAGCACGCATTTTCAGCGTGAAATGCAATTTCTGCAGCAGTGGAATTTCAATTGTGTTGGTGTGTGCCAAGCACCGCAGACTGACTCTAAACAGCAAAGATCCCAGAGACTGTAGTCTCTAGACTCCCAACTGACTCCTCCAACAACTGTCCCAGCAGCAGCAGCAGCAGCAGTTGCAACAACAACAGCAACAACAACATCTAAGCTCGTGTGTGTATTGTAATTTGGGTTTTGTGGCAGCTGGAAAAACTCCCGCTACAGAGTCGAAGTCGAAGTCAGAGTCAGATTTAGAGTTGGTGTTGGTGTTGGAGTTGCAGTCAGTTCAGTTCGTCAGTTTATCAGTCAGTCATTCAGTCAGTCAGTCAGTCAGTCACTCAGTCAACGCACGACGCTCACGCAAATCACGCAACTCGAATTGTCTTCTTTTGCCACTTTTCTTCACTCTTCTCATCATCATCATCATCTTCTTCTTCTTCTCTTGCCAATTTCATTTACCGCCGCATTCCTTTGGCTAGCTGCTGTTGTTCTCAGTTCTTCTGCTTGCAGCCGCGTCTTCAACTCCAGCTTCAACTTCGTCTTCAACTTCAACTGCAACTTCAACTGTGCGGCTTCTACTTTTCTCTTTTAATGTTAGTTGAACTTGCGAGGCCACTGCAAATTGCACTCGCCACAATTTGAAGACGTCAAAATCTATTCTTGTTCGCCGTTCCTTTGGGATGGCTTATTTAATATTATGAGCTGATGAGTCGATGGCTCTCCAGATATTGCGCATTGATAAGCCAGCTCTTAATCATAAACAATTTGTATACAAGCTAAAGCTTATCGAATTTATGACAACTATTTCATTTTATTCATGAGACTTTAACTTTAATATTTAGAGCTTTTAAAGCTCATTAAAGCTGCTTTCTATTATTGCAACTTATTTAATCAGTTATGTTAATCAAATGATGATTTTCTTTCGAAAGTATTTCAAACAGCAAAAATACTTGAAATTTACAAAAAGTATTTTACCTATAGTTGATTCTAATATTAAGAGCTTTTAAAGCTCATTAAAGCTACTTACAATTATTTTGACATTGAAGAAATTACGCATTTAAAACACATCAAACCTATAAGCTAATTTATTTTATTTGAGGAAGTAGTTTTATTTAAATGAGTTTACATTAAAATTTGGTAAATTACTGAATTTATTAACCATCAAAAACACATGCAACTTACAAGCAAATTGTTTTTCATATCAACAGTATTTAATGATAAATATAATTGCTTATCGAGACTTTAATTGAAATATTGAAAGCTTGCAAAGCTTACTAAAGCTGCTGGGAATCAATGTATATTATTAATTAGTTATACAGGAGAAAATGGTATATTTAAAATTGTTATAAATTGTTATATTATCAGAAGTATTTTATAAATAATACATGTGATAAGCCTCTTTCAATACTAAGAGCTTGCAAAGCTCATTAACGTTGAGTAAAACGATTTCGATTTATCAATCAGTTGTGTTTAACAAATTTACAACTAAATTGCTTTATTAGTGAAATGTATTTTGCATATTTTATTTTATTGTTTAGTGAAACTGCACTTTGTGTATTAAGAGCTTTCAAAGCACATTAAAGCTGTGTAACTGATTAATAATACTAATGCTGTTCATTAGTCACTTAAACAGGTAGAATATTTCATATTGATCAGCAAATAGTTTTTAATTGCTAATGCTTTTCAATGTCGATGTAAAGTTTATAGAGCTATTTGTAATTCTTTTGGGTTTATGCTTAAAGCGTTAAAGCTGTTTAAGAAGCTTAATCCATGATAATATGCAAATGAATGACCTTAGCTTGCCTAATTTGCCATTTATGATAAACATTTTCCCTCAAGAAATGGAATTTAATTTGTGTGTTTTCACTTTACGCACTGCAATTAAAATAATTGCATAATTATGGGGGGCTGAGCTGCACACGATGATGATGATTATTTCATTATTATTTGAGACGTTTTATTGGCGTGGCCACATGCAAAATGCATTTCGATGCGCAGCAATAATTAGCGCAGGATAAAAACAAAAAAAAAAAACGGCAAAAGAAATTTGCATAAATGACGTGTGCGTTTTGTTGTGTGTGTGTGTGTGTGTGTGTGGCAGCAAACATATGCAGCTGGAACGTGCCACAGGAGAGCGCAGCACGCGCTGTAGAAGCTCCTCGCTTTTTGGCTCTTTAAATTTTTTTTTTTTTGATTCGCGCCAACTCGCTGTGGCCAGTTGCCAAATTAACATGTTGTTGCCAGGGTCGGAGTCGGAGTCGGCTTTTTCGGCTTATCTTTATCGACATTTGTTTTCGCTCTCGTGTCCGCTTTAAACTTGGCCCAAAAAAAAAAAAGAACACTACACAAAAAGGGAAGACACACAAAAAAAGTGCCAACTGCTGTTTGTCTGTTTGTGGTTTCTCCTTCTTTTTTGTTTTCGATGTTCTTTCTTTTCCCCTTTTTTTTTTTTTGCTGGTGGTCCTGCCACTCGCCCTTTTGTTCTCCGACAACTCCTTTTTGACCACAATCAATGCTCAGTTACTCAGTTGCTCCTCGTGGCCAGCTGCCCCATTGTTGCTGCAACTTGTCTCGTCTCGTCTCGATGTGTTGTGTGTGGTCAGTTTTGTGCCTCGGCCAAACTTGATTACTTAATTCTATTGATGACGTTTTGACTGATTGCCTTATGAGCTTTCACTTTTTTGTCTGCCCAATGCCAGTTAATAACTGAGCCTCCTGCTTTCATGTTTGCTGCTGCTCGTTTTTTTCTTTTTTTTTTTTTTTTTTTTTTTTTGTTGCCGCTGCTGTCGTTCATTGTTATGAATTATTCATGCAACAAGTCAGAAGGCGCAAGCGGCGTTTTTGTTGCCACTCTGCTGCACTGGGACTTCATCACAGCCACAACCTCAAGCTCAACCTCAACTTCAATTTCAATTTCATCTGGCAGCGGCAGCGGCAGCGACATTAAACGTTTTAATTTATCTCTCCCCAAACACCTTGTTTCCTTCTACGTCTTTCTGTCTGTGCGTTGGACAACACTGTGCAACAAATCAATTAATGAGCGAATCGATTATGATGAAAATTCTAATGAAAATTGTTAAAGTTAAAAAGTTACTAAATTGGCAAAAATATATGAAAATTATAAATATTATTTAAAATAATAGTACTTGAAATGCTTCTAATGAAAATAGTAATGAACAATGTAATGTAGCTAAATAATGCAGATTATCATAAATAAAGTAATGCCAAATACTTCCTTGACTTTGAAATGTTCATAAATTAAAATTAATATAAGTAAATAAGATCATGAAAATATTCTGTATGAAATGGGAAAGTAACATTAAAAGCTCATAGATTACCAATTAATAATGAGCGTGTAATGATAATTCTAATGAAATATTTAAGCACATCAAAGAAACAACAATGAAATACATAAATTCAGCCTTTAAACTAATGAACAAATGTGAATGCTGGGCATAAATCATATTTAATGCAAACTCTAATGACATTAAAGTGTTCCATTTTATAGCAGTTTAGTCTACTTTACTTTTGCATAATAAAAAAGAACAAACAAATATAATTCCAATCCTAGTTGGTTGACAAAATGCGAATGTTAGTGTTGCATTTATCATAAACCATATTTAATGCAAACTCTAATGACATTAGAGTTTTGCAATTTATAGCAGATATGTTTGTTATATATTTTTGCATTATACAACCGAATATAATTCATTAATTAATCCTCTAAAGTGATGACAACGTATGAATGCTAGATATAAATCATATTTAATGCAAATTCTAATGACATTGAAGTTTTCCTCTTTTTTTTTTTAGCAAATTTGTTTGTTATACATTTTTGGATTATAAAATATAAAATATTTGAGAAATTCAGCCTCTAAATTAATGACAAATTATGAATGCTAGATATAAATCATATTTAATGCAAATTCTAATAACATTAGAGATTTGCATTTTATGGCAAAATTGTTTGTTATATTTTTTGCATAATAAAAAGGTTGGATAACAAACTGCAAATTAAACATTAATAATTAATACTTCGTATAAGTCATATTTAATGCAAACTGTAATGACATTGGAGTATTGCATTTAATAGCAGAATTGTTTGTTATATAATACAAAAGCAAATACCAATAAATAGATAAGGAATTTTGTGTAGTCACTTCCCTTGTTTGTTTGGACAGTGTGGTGGCGTTTGATGCGAACCGCTAGATGACTTTATTAAGTGCTCCAAAGTGACCAAATGGCGACACACAGCAAAAGTGCGAATGCAACTGCAACTGAGACTGAGACTGCAGCGAGTGAATTTTGTTGTCCAATCAAAATGTGGACCGCACAACATGATTTAGTGGCGAATTCCTTCACACCTGCCATGTGTCTGTCATGTCAATAATGCCGGCTCCAATACTTGCAATACTCCAACACTCCAGGCCAAAGCCAAAGCAAGCTGCGAGCCAACAACATCAACGACAACAACAACATCAACGACAACAACAAAACTTGGCCAACTCAACTGATAATGATGTGACAAAACAGCAGTTGGCTGTTTCAGTTTCGATCGCCTTTATTTTCATTCAGCTTGTTGACGTTTGTCTTTTTTCGCTGTTGCGCCTGCGGAACAGCAATCGAAGAGAGAGTGAAAGAGACGTAAAGACAGAAAGAAAGAAGGCAAGAGAGAGAGGCCAAGTTGAAGCTGACTTTGCGGCACGTCGTCGCTGTCATTAACGTGATTTTGTCGTCGTTGTTGTTGTCGTTGTTGTTGTGGTTGCTGTTGTGATTGTAGTGGTTGCTGTTGCTGTTGCCGTTGCTGTGATTGTTGTTGGCACATTATGCGTTATTACGCGTGCGCGCCGCCGCTTTTCCCACTCGACAACGACAACAGTTGCTGCTGCTGCTGCTGCTGCCGTGGCTGCCGCTGCCGTGGTTGCTGCTGGGAGACTTGGGGAGTGGCAATCGCAGCGACTCGGGGAATTGTCTGCGATATCTTTTGGCGTTACACCAACGTTAAGCTAAAGTGACACTTTGACAGCGATGCGTGATAAACGACAAAAGCAAAAACCCATTGCCAATGTTGCTGTTGATGTTGTTGCTGTTGCTGTTGCTGCTGTCGGCTGTCAATGCGTTGACCAGCTGAAGATATTCGCTGTACATGGCCAACACTCACAGCAAACGCTGCATTCTTCTCTCTGCTTCTTCCTCAGCTGCTTCCTCTGCTAACGGTTGCCGTAATTTGTAATTCTTTTGGCCAAAATGCCTGCCGACCCCAACTGATATGCTAATTTAGTAAAGCCAACACCAACCAGCAACCAACAACCAACAACCAGCAACCAGCTGCTCCTCTATTTAGTTGCAACTATTTTAGATATTTCCTCCCAAATAGTATCTGAGAAATGCCAAATGGAGTTAATGCGATTGTCCAGTATGTCTTAAATAAACGGAGCATTTAAACGCAGGAAGCGAAAATTACTTTTTACAAAATTAGAATAAAAATGTTGAGCTTGTATTTGGAAACTCAAATTCGCGAAATAAGATTCAAGTCTAAAAAATTTTAATGAAAAAATATATTTTTATGAAATTTGCGGAAATTCAAGTATTTATTTTACAAAGCTGATAATAAAATCATAAAATATAGAATATTTTATGCATAGAAAAAATCTTATAACAAGAATTATAAAATAAATGTTGCAATTTTCTTTATAACCTCTTAGAGCGCTCAACTATGAAATGTTCTCAACCTATTTTTAGTAAAATTAATACAGTTCGGTATTATTCTTAAAATATACCAAATTAGTATACCACATAATATTAATATTTATATAAGGTTATGATTGGTATATCGATTGGTATGCTGATAAAGAACGGTATTAATATTAAGAAAATATCAAGTTAATATACTGCAAAATACTGAAATATACCAAATTCTACAGTTGATATATATATACATATATGTATACTGAAATAGTGTAGTGGTATTTTTGAAATATACTAAGTTTATATAGTAAAATATACTAACGTACGGAAATATACCATAGACTCCAAAATGTACCAAATTGTTTTTGGAACATGCAAAAACTGAATGTTTACTAAAATATACTAAATACTGTATTTGGTATGTCGATATACTATGAATTACATTTAAATTAAGTGCAAAATATATCAGATTATTTTTGGAGCATTCAAAATATTGTCGAATTCGAAGAGCTGCTTTAATCAGATTTATTTTAATTAGCAAGCAGACTAAAATCGCGCTAAGCTAAGTTCGTTTTGCACTTTCTCTTTTGTGCGTGTGCTTCGTAAACGTTTTGTCGATTGACAGCAGAGAACTCAGCGCAGAATCGTTTAAGAAAAAAAAACAAGCGAGCGATCGATCGATTTAGCTGATCAATTGCATCAACAGCTGTGCTCCACATTGCTTAAGTTTTTGCCAATCGCGACATTTTGATCTTCAGACTGAGGGGGAAATTGGCTTTTCTTCGACTGATTGATGAATGTGTTAGTATGTGAACGTGTGTGTGTGTGTGAGTTTTCGGAAATTGTAAGCTCATAGCTACAAGGTGTAGCCGAAATTGCAGCTGGGGAAAAAAGTAAATCAAAAGTTGGCGAGCCAATTGACAACTCTCTACCAACAACAACAGCAACAACAACGCTTTCCGCTCACGATAAGCAACAACAATGAAATGTGTGTGTGTGAGTGTGTGTGTGTGTGAGTGCGAGTGTGTGTGGGCGCAATTTTCCATTGAATTATAATTTTTCTTTTTCCTCTTTTATTATGATTTGCCAAAGTTGCTGTTGTTGTTGTTGTTGTTGTTGTTGCTGTTCGCTGTTGTAGTTGCAATTGCAATTGCAATTGTTGTTGTTGGTTGTTGTTGCCGTTTGGCTTGTCATAATTTTCATTACATGTTTCACTCTCCATCTCTCTCGCTCTCTCTCTCTCTCTCTCTCTCTCTCTTGTTGCTGGCATGTTGTTGCGGCCTGAACCTACGACTTGATAAAGATCTCTCACTCTGCTCTCGCTGTCGCGCAACAACAACAGCAACATGCGCAACATTGCAACAATCTGATAAGAATGTTGCTGTGTCTTGTGGCAGACAACAGACAACAGGCCACAGACAACACAAAGCGCGACTCTTGCAACCAGCAACAACAGCAACAACAACAACGAGAACTGCAAAAAGTTGTAGACAAATTTTGAGCAGGCAAAAGTCGAAGTTGAAGTTGAAGTTGAAGTGCGTTTTGCCTGTCAAAACAAAACAAAACGAAACGAAAACAACAATTTCAATTGTGTGTTTTGTGTGTGTGTGTGTGTGTGTGTGTTGCCCACCCACGCTGCCGCCGCATGTTGCATGCCCCATGCGCGTATTGACGAATTGTGGCAGTCGACGCAGTGGCGCAAATCGGGAACGCCAATGACATTATAATATGTCAATTTTTATGCCGCTTGGCAGGCGCGTGTTACAAAATGTCAAAGCAAAAAAATCGAAAAAACGAAGTAAAACACGAGAAAAAGAAAACAGCAAATGCCACAACAAACCGAGAGAGTTGGAGGCAACAACTCTATTGTGCGCCCACGCTGATGCCCGGCTCATGTTGCCCCCAAAATGCAACAAAGCACACAACATGCAACATTTAACATATTTTTATGCGATTTTAGCAACATTTTGTCATGTTTGTGTGACAGAGGGAAGCCACAGCGTGGGGGTGCACAGCAATGCGCCAGCAACAAGCAAACGGACAGACAGACGGACAGACAGACAGACAGACAGACGGACGAACAGTTTGTAGGCAAGAATATCTGAGAGTTGCGCTTGAGAATAGCGCCTCAAAACGTAGAAGGACATTAAGTTGATTGATCAGAACTGATTCTCTAGTTTAATTACAAATTCTTAACAACTTTTAAGAACAACTGTTTAAAGCAGAAGAGCGAGAAAATTGTTATAGTAAAATTCTTAAAATAAGATCAAAATTCTTACCAACTTTTAGGCACAGAGAATTATTATAGTACAATTTTTAAACAAAGATTAAAATTCTTAACATCTCTTAAACTTCAAGTAGAGAGAGATTTATCTTAGTAAAAGAATTAAAATTTATCATGAACACAAAATATCAATTTATGAAATTAGATCAAAATTCAACATTCATTTTAGATTAATCATTCTTGAAATTCCAAAATATATTCTCAATTAAGCAATTCAAATATAAAATTGTTAAACACAGAACGTAATATCTCAAATCAAAATATAATTCAACTTTAGATTGTTAATCTAGTTTCTTAAACATAAAATTTCTCAATGATAAAGATAACTAAAACAAAATAGAAGGATTATCTAAAAAGGAAAGAAAAGTATAAAATCATATAACTCCGTATTGCTTAGGTAACTTTGGTGAAACGACTTAAAAATAAAATATAACTCCGAATGGAATAAGAATGTAATAAATAATATAATAAGAATATAATAAAGAGCAAGTCTCTTTAATCTAAAAAGATCACTACTTGTATTACCACAAAATTTTATCACTTTAAGCATAGCTATAGAAGAGTTCAATACAACATACGATGTGGTATTAAAGTATAACTGCAATTCAACTCGCAACTATTCAAAGTAATAAGCAGCAAAAGCAAAAACAAAAGGAAGAAATGAAAAAGAAAAAGAAGTGATCACATCGTTGTTAAATCGTTTCAATTGTCAGCTTGGGCAATCGAGTTGTTGACTCAGTTTATACGATGCATAATTACAATGATCTCTAACCGACTTTTAATTGAATTAAAATGCGAAGTAACAAACGCTGCATAATAATAAATTGCCGTCGATTGACGATCGTTAGCCAAGAGCCAAGAGCCAAAAGCGAAAGTTGCGTTCGCTAAATTGGCCAAGTCGAAGATCGTTTGCGATCGCCGATCTCTTCACTTTGCCGGTAGTCCTGTGTCTCCTCCACCCCCTTCTCTCTCTCTCTCTCTCTCTCTGTCCAACTTCCCCTTTTCTTTGCTGCTGCTGCTGCTGCGATTGTTGCTGTAAATTAAGATCGTGCGATTAGCGCTGACAGCGCGATCCCAGAGCGCGAGAGAGAGAGAGAGAGAGCACTCTCTGAGCTTTCTACATTTTTAATGAGCATTTCAGCTGCAACATCGATCGTGGCCCGTCGGCATTCAAGGCGCCATCATCGATCCCAAACACGGGGTGTGTGGGTGGGTGGGCGAGATCACTCTCCACTCTCTAGTAAAGTTTTCTTATCACAAATTATGGGAACGTTCGATTACGCCTCGGGAATAATCCATCCACCTCTCTCTCTCTCTTTCTCACGCTCTCTTTCCTATTTTTGCTCATTCTATTATGGCTAGGCTTTTTTCCACAGATCATATATTCCAACGTTCTTAGAGATCTACTCTACAGATCGCAGCTTTCAATAAAGTTTGAGTTGCTTCACAACAATTTGCGAATTTTTAAATTTGTATTAATTTTACTTATTTAATTTTCGGTCAGTTATTCTACAACGTTTATAAAAGTTTGTTGACGCCCTTATAAAAAGCTTTCTTGCCATAGCTCGGCAGCAAATTTGACATTTCCAAAAATTATATTTATATTGATTTACTTTGTATCACAGCTACTTACTTTTTTTTACTAGATTTTCTTAATTGCAATTTCTTTGTGCTTTCTTTTCTTGCTGTTTTGTTTACATTTTCTTTGTTAGTTTTATACAAAATTGTAAATTATGCGATTGGAATAAGTATAGGTTCTGAAAACTTACGAAAGCTTCTTTAAAAGCTTTAACAACACTTAAGCTATTGTGGGTTTCTTTATTTGTTGATTGAATTTATTTATTGTATTATATACATATTTATAATCTTTCATATCACAATTCTTTCTTGCAAAGTAAAATAAAATAATGTTGACTGTCAAATACTTTGAGTATTTGATTAGTAAAAGCTGCTTAAAGCTTATGCAAGCTGATTTAAAAGCTTCAATACAACTTTGGGTATTACACATTGTGTGTTCTTAAACGCATAAATGTAGTTATTATATAAAATGTTTGTAGCATCTTGCATATCGCAGTTTGTTAATATAATATTTTGTAATTTGCAAATGAAAATGAAAATATATTGATTGTCAACTACTTTGAGTAACTTATTAGCAAAAGTTGCTGATAGCTCTTGCAGGTTCATTTCCAAAAACTTTAAGCTTTACCTGCATTTTTTTGCTTTTATAGTGTATTTTATTGGTCGCTTTGTTTTTCGAATGCTGTTTGTTGTCTGGCATTGTTTGCGGCTTGTGCGGGTGCTGCCAGTTGCCAGTTGGAAGTTGTTGTTTGTTGCCTGGTCAGGTCGTCGTCGCAGGCTTCTGCAGCCACGACCCGACCTGTAAATCTCTTCCCCTCTGCTTACACTCTTTGCACCTTTGTCTGCTGGCTGTTGTCTTCTGTAGTCAACACAGTCTACAGTCTACACTCGGCAATCTTTTGCACTCTCCACACACAAACACACACCCGCTGGCCAGCTTAGTTTAGTTTAGTTGTGTGTTGCCGTTGTTAATTTGCGTTTTGTTGCGTTTGCCAGTTCAACAACATGGATTTGTTGCTCGTTGTTCGCTGTTGTTGCTGTTGCTGCTGTTGCTGTTGTTGTTGTTGTTGGCTGGCAAATTGTTACACGCGTTGCTGCTTTGATGTCTTTATGGGTTTTGAATTTGTGGGCTCCATTCGCCCGGCTCACACAATCGTGACTGCAATTCACAGGGCTCTGGCAAAACTCTCGACGACTCTCGGAGGCTAAAGTCGAAGTCGAAGTCGAGTCGAAGTTGAAGCTGAAGCTGCAGAAACTCGAAAAGCTGAAAACTGCAAACTGCAAACATTGTGGAAAAGCCATGGCAAAGCTCGACACTCGCTGGCTTCGCTTCGGCCAAAAGACATAATCAAATGTGGACAAAATTATTGAGCAATTTAGTTTTACTTTATGGAGCAATTGCAATTCTTGGTGATGCTTCGCCACAGTCTTTTTTTTTTTAGTTAGCTGCGTCTCCTTTTATTTTCTCAGCGTTTTCTCTGCGATGTTTATGCGGTAAATGGCATTAATGGATTTATAGATGCACGCTCCTCTCTCTCTCTCTCTCTCTATCTGTATCTCTATCTCTTGCTATTGCTTGTTTGCGCACAGTTTTGATTAGGATTTATGTGGTGGCAAGACACCATGTGAACTCTCCTCGAAGCAGGATCGAACGAGAAAGCGACTAACTGGACGTTATTGAGAGCACATCAAATGTGCGTGTCGAGGCATCAATCGCGATGTAGCGACAACTTAAGATCAACTCAATATCAATCAAGACGAAGTTGCACACAAAAATAATTGTAAATTATAGCTTCAATCAAAAAACATTTATTATTATGTATTATCAAGAAACATTTACTAAAACTGTAACTTCAATCATGTTTGATTGACGAAAACAATCATAATTGATTTTTGAGGCATCAATCACAATGTAGCGACAACTTAAGATCAACTCAACATCAATCAAGAAGAAAAAGTACATAAAAATAATTGTAAATTATAGCTTCAATCGAGGAGAATTGGCTAAACCTGTTATTTCAATCATGTTTGATTGACAAAAATAATTACAAATGACTTTTGAAGCATCAATTGAGATCAACTCAACATCAATCAAGAAGAAGTAGCACACAAAACTAATTGTAAATTATAGCTTCAATCAAGGAACAATTACTAAAACTGTAACTTCAATCATGTTTGATTGACGAAAACAATCATAATTGATTTTTGAGGCATCAATCACAATGTAGCGACAACTTAAGATCAACTCAACATCAATCAAGAAGAAAAAGTACATAAAAATAATTGTAAATTATAGCTTCAATCGAGGAGAATTGGCTAAACCTGTTATTTCAATCATGTTTGATTGACAAAAATAATTACAAATGACTTTTGAAGCATCAATTGAGATCAACTCAATATCAATTAAGAAGAGGTAGCTGACTAAAATAATTGTAAACTATAGCTTTAATCAAGAAACATTTATTAAAACTGTGATTTCAATCATGTTTGATTGACAAGCAATAAAATCGCGATGGGGCGACAACTAGAGATCAGTTTAGCTTCAGAAAATTACTTTAATCATGCTTGAATGACAATAAAATATTAAAGATGATATTTAAAAAAAAATTTGGGTGCAATTTTCTAGTTTAGCATCAATCATTAAAGAAACAGCGGAAAGAATATGATACAAAATTATAACCTCATTCAAAAAGCACCCACAAACACATTCATTTCAATCATATTTGATTGACAAACAAATAATTTCAAATGTGAAACATCATTTGCGAGATAACGACTAATTGAGTTCAGTTCAGCATCAATCATAAGATAATAATTGTAAATTATAGTGTTAACTATAACGTATCACTTCAATCATGTTTGACTGATAACCTAAACTTGTCAATTAAATCTATTAAAAATGGCAACAACTTTAAGCAATCAATAAACATATCACTTCAATCAGGTTTGAATGACAACTTATTCTTTACACAAAAAAAACAACGTGAATTAATTCTGTGGAATGTGCCACAACTTGCGGCAATCAATCAATCGTAGTATATCACGCAGTCAATAGTAATTGCTATGTTTCGTCACTATGATTATGGTATGGAAAATATTTCTTGATAGATATCTAATGGGTGTTTTTTTTCTTCTTTTTTTTAATCAATCAATCATTTCAATTTGGCTTGAGCTCATTAGCATTCTAGCCGGCACTTGTTGGCGCGCAGGCAGACACAATGCCGATGAACTTGCAGTATGCGAAAAGAAAAAAATAGCTAAAAGCTTCAATCAAGACGCTTCGATTGAGGCGTCAATCAAAACATCGAAATGAGATTTGAACTTATGAGCGACCTCTGAGCACAACAACACCCACAATATATACATACATATGCAGAGTGGGGTAAACAAGTAAATTTGATTGATGGTTGCATTGAGTTGGCAATCGACCGCTGAATGCAGCCTCGAGGACGCAAGAACACTCTCCTCGCTCCACTCTCCACTCTCCACTCTCCTCGCTCCATTCTCCACTCTCCAGTCGCGAGCCTGAACTGAAAAGCATGACAAACGTATTTTTTGTTGCTGCTATTCTTTTGCTCAGTTTTTTCCTACATTTTCGTTGCGCTATTTTGTTTTGCGCTCACGTCTTGGGCCGTGCCCTGTTTTTATTTTATTTTTTTCTGTTTCTTCTCTGCACATATATATACTATATGTATATATATTTATTTATACACATACATCGAGGTTGGTTTGGTTTGTCGCTTCTTTTAGCCGCTTTTGCCCTTTGGCCAAAAACTGTCGCAACTCATCAATTTTCATTCAGGCCGCAACTCTCCGACTCTCGCCTATTATTCACGCCTAGCCATCGGAGCCATCGTGGAGCATAACGAGCGTCCACCAGTTCTTTCCTCTCTCTTCCTCGTCCTCTGCCTCACACACATCTCTCTCTCTCTCTCTCTGTCTTGGTCCACACCACTCGGTGGGCGTTTGGCGTCTGACGTTAAGCCAGAGCAATGAATGCTTTTAGCTGAAAACTGAGTAATTGAGTGACAATTAAGTTATTTCTAGACGAACAAGCCCCGATCAGCACTCAGCTCTAGCCAGTCAGTTGGCCAGTTCTCTTCGCATTTTCCACTTCTCCCCAGGTTGTCCAGTTGGTCAGTTGGCGTTTTCTTTTTCTTTTTGTTTTTTTTTTGGTATGAAATATTACCAAGTTCATATCTCAATTATGAATGCCGCTGTCACAGTGGACCGCATCGGTTGTTTATTTTTATTTTTTTTCTGTTTTATCCATCGTTAATATGCCTTTCTATATCTGCTCGAAATATTTCGCATTATTTTTAGACACTTGTTTCATATTTATAGTTATGTTGGTTTACTGTTCGCATTAGTTTTGCATAGCAAACAAGTCGCATTATTTATAGACATTCCAATGATATTTATAGTTATTTTTACTAATTTCAGCAGTTATTTAGTTTCAACATTAATGTCTGCTTTTATTTATGTTAATTTTTTATGCAATTTAAATATTGTTTTTTAGACTCTAATCACTTTCTCAATGGATTTGTCAATTTAAATGCTGAATCGTATTCAATTTATAATTTTTGTACTGTTTTTTTTTATAAATGTACATAATAAATTTACATGCTAAATAATATTAAATTCATAATGTACTGTGTCTTTAATCGAAAAAGTTTTATTTTATGTAAATAATCAATTTATATGCTTAGTAGTATTAAATTTATAGTGTTGAATATGTTTTTGTAATTAATCCCAATTTTATTTGGTTTATACGTGGAGATATTTTTATATTAATGGCTCTTATCATGCAATTTAAATATGTTTTATAGACTTTATTTACTTTTTTTATTTTTTGCCAATAGTGAAACAATAAGAATGGTAAAAGATATAAGAGGAATTAAATTGAATTTTATTTTTGGTTTCATTTGATATTATTTGATTTTATTTATTTTGTTATAATTACATTAAAATTAAAATTAATAAATCTTAAAGTATTTCAACAATTAATGTTATCTATAATAATATGTAATTTTGTTTTGAGTAACCCATGCTATCATGTCATGGTCCCACTGTGCTTGAAGCTGCGTTCGCTCTCTGCGCTTGCTGCGCTCTCTGAGTGAGATTAATCGCAGCTTTGACAGGCGCGCTGCATTCGACGGCGACGCTGCTGCACTTTTTGCATTATATACATACATACATTCAAACATGTTCACATACACATTCATTTTTTTTTTTCTTGAACATGATTAAGCGAGCGAACTGTAGGCGAAGCGGGGGCTGCGCAGCGCTGAGTTGTGAGCTGCGCTTTCGACTGTCTTTGACATTATCGCCTTCGTCAATCATTGCCTAGCATCATCAGCTGATGATCATCGTAATGAGCTTTTGTGAGCTTTTTGGCGTTGCCTTTGATGTTTTCATGTTTTTGCTGTTTGTGGGCCGAAACGTTGAACTTTAACATCGCTTATGTCAAATTATGTCTTCATTTTTTTTCACGCGCCCGCGCGCGCTCTCCCAAAAGGGGGCGACAGGGCGTGGCGTCCGTGTGTCTCGACTAGCGGCTCTCAACTTTTGATTTATGCTTGTTTTTGTTTACCGCATGCTGCAATTTGTGAATTATTACGCATTCGTCTGAATGCTGCGTATGTGGTGCGAAAGGGTAGGGAGGGGTGTGGAGAGGGAGAGGGAGGGGTAGTGCTGACA
Organism: Drosophila sulfurigaster albostrigata; assembly: GCF_023558435.1. Taxonomy (NCBI): domain Eukaryota; kingdom Metazoa; phylum Arthropoda; class Insecta; order Diptera; family Drosophilidae; genus Drosophila; species Drosophila sulfurigaster. The sequence goes on along the minus strand of NC_084885.1, from coordinate 9,877,465 downwards.
AATTGCACAAGAGCCGCGAACTTGAGAAAAACAATTGCGGGCGATAGAAAAACATGCGAATACAGCAAAACAGACGCCAAAATGCAGCGATATGAAAAGCGCAGCGACAAAACTGCAGGAAGTGCCTAGAGGGGTGGGGTGTTGGTGGGGGCGGGGGGTTGAGTGACCCAACAGAGCGGGAGACGTGCGTGCACAATGTGCATATACATACATACATATGTATGCACATTTCAAAGACGATGTCGACATCGCTGCCCCATTGTGGTTGCGCTTACATAAGCAACGCGTCGTTTCCGTCAATGCCGAACTTGCTCTCTCTCGCGCCCACACGCGCCATCGCATATGTATGTGTGTGTGTGTGTGTGTGCTCTCCCAGTCGGGCTCTCTCTTTGGCATGACGCGCTCTCTCATTCTTTGCACTGCTGCAGGCAGCGATCGCATTGCGTTGCGCATCGGCATCGGGCATCGGAATCGGAATCGAACGACGCTCCTCGACCTTGACAGTGAAATTCATTTGCTGTTGACGCGGGCAGCGACGACGGCGACGTCGACGTCGACTGAGGCGCTTTTGCAATTTACGAGCGCAAATTGTTTTTGCTCTTTGCAATTTGTAGAACACTCAAACATTTTGCGTATGCGGGCGTACTGCACACTCATTATTGTATTTCTAGTTGTAGTTGTAGTTGTTGTTCTTATTGTTGTTGTTGTTGTTGTTGGATTAGGTGCATTCGCCGCGCGACCTTGAACATTTTGCAATTGCCGCAACTTTGGCAGCGTGCGCACATAAAACAATACGTAGATCAAAACTAAAGCATATGTATGTGTATGTAAATACACACATTCGTACATATGTATGTATGTATGTATGTATTTTTCGATATGCCTTTGAATGCACTTTCGTGATCGTGGCATAGAAATTTCACATTGCACCCTACGCTGAAAAGTTTCTGCTTTACAATTCATACAACAGCAACAAAAGCATTATAAGCTGCATTTAAAAAGCTGTATATATTATATATGTATGTGTATATATTATTGGAATAAAATGCAGTCTATAAAATATATAGAGAATTTAATACTAAGCTATAAAGATATTCAAAAAATTAATAAAATTAATTGTAATTTGTAGGGTAATATAGAACTTAACTACAGTAGATCAGCTTTTAAAACAACTTCATTTTTAAAAATTAACTAAATATTAGTTTGAATTGATTACATTAAAATAATTTCCGAAATTTAGATAATATTATCTTTTAAAACAATATATTTTTTATAACAATGAATAAATTTTTGTCAAATTTAGCATTTTCTATTTCTAATTCATTTTGTTTTACAAGCGTTTTTACGTTTGCAAGCATTTAAACAATTTATGTTTACAACACAAATATGAAATAAATGCGAAATATATATTTGAAATATTTCAATATTCGTTTTATGGGTGCATCACTGTAGCTATTTCAATGAATTAAAATAATACCATCTATATGTATGTAAATACGTATGTCTGCAGTTAATTAAGTTCATTTTCCTTTCGGTTCTTTGCAAACATTCAAATTCTTCAGTTTCATCTCATTTGCGCACTTTCCTCAAACGTCACAGTCCGAAAATACAAACACACACACACACCCTCTCCTATGCAGACACGTTTGTATATGTACGCATGTGTGTGTGTGTACCATTGAACGTGAAGAAACGAACACTTGCCAGAGCCCCCCACTGTCCGTCCCCCTTACAATCATTCATTCTACGTTGCAGTCTCCTCCGCGCATCTTCGTCGTGTCGATTTGTCATCTCGTTTACATTTTTTGAGTCTTATAGGCAGCACCTTAAGTGTTTTGTCATAGCCAAAATACATTACATAATAAAATGCCCGAAATTGAATTTGTACATCAGAATTGCATAGAATTTAATAGATGCATAATTCTATGCAATTCGGGCATTTGTTTGCTTCTAACTTTTTTAGTGCATGCCGTAAACTTTAGTCTTAGGTGAGCAGTGTAAACGCTTTATTTGTCTTCGCCGTCGTCTTTTGATGTTTGGCTGGCTGCGCAGTGCGCATTATTTTGGTCTTACTTTTCTATTCTGTCTCTCACTTTTGTTTCGCTTTTGTTGTTTTTGCACATAGCATAGCGAAGCAATTGTAAGAGCTGATGGGTTAGTAAATACCCTGCATGCTGCATACTAAATATACGTGCATTGAGTAATGAGCAGTTCTAATATGTGCAGGGTATTAGAAACTTGCAATTGCAAGTGCGTGATGAACTTGTAATACCCTGCATATACTAAATATATATACGTGCATTGAGCAATGGAATCGTCATACCCTGCAGTCAGTTCTAATGTGTGCAGGGTATTAGAATAAACAACAACATGAACTAAACCGCATTTGTATAAAAATTGTGTTTGGCAATGAAAATTGTTGGACATTGGCTTTCAGCATTTACACACCAACACACACACACACACACACACATGAATTTTTCGTGGCTTTTGCAGTTTTCCCCTAAAAATGTGTTTTCTTTTCTTTTGCTTTTCACATGCAGCAAAAGTTGTTTTGGTTTTTATTTTGTTTTTGTAAGAATTTTAACAATTTGTGCACTTTCTTTTGCTTGCTAGCAAACATCACGTTGGTGTTGCGATTGCTGCGATTGTGGGTGTGCAAGGAGGGCAAGGAGGGGATGCGGGGGAGGAAGCAGCAGTAGCAGCAGAGGCAACGTCAGCTTTGGCAGCAGCTGCTGCGCCCCGTTTGGGTCAAGTTTTCAAGGGCACGCGTGTGCAGTGCATGATGGATGTGTTTATGTGTGTGTTTGTGTGTGTGTGTGTGTGTGTGTGTGTGTGTGTGTGTGTGTGTGTGCGGGTGCGGAGAGGGAATCTAAGTGTGTGGAGAGCAAGAGTGAACAGACCTCTACTCTCTCGTGTGCCAATAAGTTCGTTCGTTCTCGCTCTCGCCCATCTAACGCGATCAGTTACACTTGCCCAGCCGCACACACACACACATACACACACGCATACAAACAACGCACACGCGTTCGCCGACTCTTTCGCACGCGTTTGCGTTTGGCCTTGCACATTGCGGTTTATTCGCAGCTGCGTCACCCGCTGCACTTCCGTACACACACACACATACATACGCATACATACATACGTTGGTTATTCTATTACACACGCTCTCTGTCTCTCTCTCCGAAAAAGCTCTCTCGCCGCTCTTTTTTGCTTTGCTCCACATCTAATGCGCGTTGCGAGTGCGAGTGCAATTGTCGCAGCGACGTCGTCGTCAAAAAGTGAAAAGTTTGCTAAAATAAAAGCAAAACAAAACAAAACGAAACGAGACGACGAGACGAGGCGAAAGAAAGAAGAAACGCAAACTTGCTGTTGCTGCGTTAGAATCGTTTTATATACGCCAACGCGCAGCGCAGCGCAGCTGCATCAGCGTCGCAGTCGCTGCCGCTGTCGCTGTCGCTGTTGTCGTTACTCGTTTTCATTTCGCCTGCGGTTTCAGTTGTCATTTTACTACAGTCGCTGTTAGTTATTTGTGTGCGTCGTCGCCGTTGTCGTCGTCGCCGTCGCTGACGTTGCATTCTAAGTTGGTTATATTTTTCTCTGTTCGCACACGCATCCATCCAATCAACAAAACAAACAGCAACAGCAACACCCTTTCATTATTTTTGCATTTTCGTTGTTGTTGCTGCTGTTTTTGTCATTCGCGCAAATTTCCGCTATTCGCTGCAGTGCGTTGAGCGCAAAAAAGAGGCGCGCAAAACGCATGCGTCTTTGTCGCTTCTCAGTCGCGTCGTGATCTCAAGGCTACACGCGTCACTTGTTGTTGTTGTCGTTGTTGTTGTTGCCGCCGCCGCGTCTGCGTCTGCGCCTGCGTTGGCTGCGCTGCCCCTGTACGCTGCTGCGTGTACGTGTTTTGTACGTGTTCATAAGCGCAAATTCCTTTGGACGCAGTCCGTGCCTTCGTTTATTATTGTTCTTGTTCTTGTTCTTATCGCGCCGCGTTGTAAAATTGCAAACAATTTTCTGTGTGTGTTTTCCTTGTGCTACGTTTTAATTATTTGCATTTTTTTTGTGCTCGAGTGTTTCGTTTTTCTTTTCTTTTTTTTTTTTTTTTTTGAAGTGTGTTTTATTTATTTATTTATTTTTTTTGCTGTTTAGCGCACAAGAAATCAACGCCACGTTTTTCATATAATTATAAGAAAGAGCAAGCAAGCGTGCAAGTGCAAGCGAATGAGAGAGAGCGAGAGCGAAAGGAAGAGAGAGAACAACATTTTGCAACATTTGTGAAAAATTCAAATCGTTTTTTTTTTTGTTTGTACAAACAATTACAATCACAATCACATATATAATATATATATATATAGCATATAGTGTGTGTGTGTGTCGTCGTCGTCGTCGCTGCCTGCTGCATAAGCAAACAGGGTGAGTCAAGTTAGAAAAAAATCGAATGCAACACACATCGCGTATACGCGACGCATCACATCACGCATACGCACCGTGAATAACTTGCATATCTTGTTTTTAACTAATTTCTCTATAAAACGAAAGTTTATGTTTGGGGTAGTTAAAGAGATTTTGTATTACTTTACAGTTAACAAATTTTATTCGAAACGAAAATTTTTATTTTATTTCTAGTACATATTTTATTGTAGAGTTAGTCAATTGATTATGAATAATATTCAAATATTACATTTCTATATATATATTTTTTTTAAAACTATACTTTTACCATAAGTAAAATTGTTGTTGGTATAAATTTTACCATAGTGAATAGTTACTTAATAGTTTATTTAATACTCTCGGAATGCATTGCATCTTCTCAATGTCTTAAGTCTTTTAACATTTTTGAATATGATGCGAATTTCCTGGATTATAAAATAATAAACTTGGTTAATTTGTTTATAGCACAGACATTCTGTCGTTGCAAAAATTCCGTTTGTTGTCACAGTTCCGTTTTTTTTTTTTTGGTTTTTTTTTTTGGCTATTTTGTTTGTTGTTTTTGTTGTTTATCAGCGCGATTTGTTTTGCCTTTATCAGTGGAACGAAATTTGAAATCAAGAAGAGCATACGAAATTTGAAATGAAAACAGAATTTGAATTGAAATAGGAGTGCATAATATGCAAGCCAGCAACAGTCGCAACCAAAAGCCGATAAACGCTGGCAGCGACGTCGACGTCGACGTCTGCGTCGTCGGTTTCTGATAAGTAATGATGGACGAGCTCGGTGGTGGGGGTGGGGAAGGGGAAAGGCGGTGCTAAGCGTAAGGTGGCAGAGCGAAGGGCGCCGTATAAATGCGTGTGTGGACGATAAGGAACAATAGAAACGAGCATAGAATAGAAAGAGAAGTGTGAGAGCGACCGAGACAGAGACACAGACAGAGAGAGAAAGCGATCTTTGCAACCAGGTGCGACTACAAAAACAAAAGCGCTGATTTCGCATAACAATTATTGTTGTTGCTGTTGTTGTTGTTGCAATGCTCTGCTTAATGCAGCGCAACGAATTGCGGCGAAGCTTTTTCATCAGCCTACACATCAAAACAAAAAAAAGGAAACAAGTTCGACAGCAACAAGAACGTTGGGCATGCTCGACTACAAGATACGCAGTGTGACCAAAGCAGTGAAATTTTTACTATATTACTTTAATTTGAGGTATTTTCATAATTGTATGACAGCAACAAGAACGTTGAGTGTGATAGACTAGAAGATACGCACTACTCTCAGCATTTAGTGTGGCCAGATCAGTTAATTTTCATTATATTACTTTAATTTTAGATATATTCATACTTCAGTGTGACCAGAGTAGTTTTTTATTATATTACATTAATATTATTGATATTTGCATATTTCAATGTGACCAGATCAGTAATTTTTATAATATTACCTATTTTAGAAATTCAGTGTGACCAGAGCACTTAATTATTATTATATATCTTTATTTTTATATATTTTCATTTATTGTGTTTTTAAGATTGATGAAATATGAGTTCAAAAAGCTGTAAATTATCAAATTCGAAAATTTTCATTTTTTTTTTATTATTGTATTTAAAAGTCTTTAGTTTAACATTCTCAACTATGAGATTAAAGGTTTTGAAGATCGACTTAAATAAATAAATTAAAATAAAAAAATACAAATATTTTCAAATACAAAGTTTGCTATAAATTGAGTTAAATATTAAAATGTGCTAATTCTGAGGTAAAATAATTATGCATTAAAATGCAATTACTGCAGCCTTTGGTTAAAATGCCCTTTTTGGGCTCTGAGTGTGTGGGGTACGAAAAGCCCAAAAACACAGCAACAGCAACTACAACTAGAAAAAGAGAGCTAGAAAGAGAGAAAGAGAGAGAGAAAGAGCGAAAATAAGGTAAAACCGAAAAACAGCAATACACCCAACCGCAAAAACGTGGCGAGCAGGAAGATTGGGGCAGAGAGCGATGATGTTGGATAGCAAAAATCAAGACTAGAGAACACAAGCAGTGGTTGAAGGAAGGAGGAGTAAAGAGGTGAGGTGGGGGCGTGGGCGGGGGCGGGTGCAGAGCTTGAGCATAGCTGATTTTCCCACGAGTGCCGCAACGCTTTTCATCAACGTCAGCGTTGACAGACAGCCAACGACAACAGATGCGAATGAGAATAGGCAAAACACAACACAACAACAAAAAAAAAGCAGAAGAGAAGAGAAAAACAAGGGACAAAACCAAAAACAAAAACAAAAGAAAGGAAAACAAGTAAAACGCAGTGCAAAAAAACTAAAACGAAACGCGAAAAGTGAAGCAGCGATGCTCAGGTGTGAATAGCATTTTGTGTTTTTGTTGTTGTTGCCCAGTTTCCTCAGCTTTCCAGTCAAACACTCCCACACACACACACACAGACAGAGAGAGACAGAGGAGAGGAGAGGAAGAGAGAGAGCGAGATAGAGATAGACAATACCCCTCTGGCATCCTAAAAACACTCATAAATTTGATTCAATTATAGGCAAATGGGAAAATGCGAAAATGGCAAGTGAAAGGCATGAAAACTCATGTTGCACGCTTAGCTTAGCGGCAGTTGGGAGGTTGCACAGCAGTGAAGGGGCAACTAAAGGCCAAAGGAAGTTGCAAATGAGTTTGGTAAATGATGCCCGAACAAACTGCATTCAAAAAGCAAATCAACCAATCAAACTATTATTCATTTATTTTTAAATTTGTAAAAAAAAAGAAATTATTTAAAGGAATTAGTGAAATGTGATTTATTTTGAATTATCTATTATTTTATTAGTTTATTTATTAATGTATCAAATTGCAAAAAAAGATTAAGATTACGTTATTTGATTTAATAAATTTTGAGAATAGAAACGTTTTCTATATTTATATCATTTAAAACTAATATGAATTTAAAACTTGTTTTAAATTTCCTTTTACTATTTATTTAATTCCCTTTTTAGTTTTTTGTAATTTTAAAATAATAAAATGATTTTTACATTTATTTTTTTGAATAGCCTTTAATAGAAAATTAAATGAAGTCGTCAAATTTATGAAAATTCATTAACTAGTTGTTATTTGTGTTTAGTATTTTAAAGGTATATTTATCTAGTATATTTTATATGATATGAATGTCATACTTATTATTTTGATATTATTATTTTTGCTTCATCTTAGTTTGGTTAACGCAAAATGAAATCATTTTGCATTTGCATAATGACAAAATTTGTCATGCAAATGCGAAAACGATATTGCGTTTAATTAATTGAATGTTGAAATGGAAATGCAAAATGCAAAATGAAAAATGCATTCACAGCTCATTTCTAAGTAGTTTCGCTTCGACTTGCATTCATTTTGTGGGTTGTGCTCGAGTTTGTTAAGCAGTTGCATTCGCTGCTTTTGTTGTTGTCCTCTCTCTTTTAACTTATTTGATATAGTTGCTGCTGTTGTTGTTGTTGTTGTTGTTGTATCGTGACAGCGGCGTCGTCATCGTAAAAAAAATACAACAACGAAAAAAAAATAAATATATGGGTGTGGGAAAAGTGGGCGGAGTTAAAAGTGCGACTCGTCGTCGTCGTCAGCGTCAGCGTCGTTGGCGGTGGCGTCAACTCTTCGTGTCTGTGTATTTAGTTGTAATTGCATTTGTACAACAACGACAACAACAACAGCAACAACAATCGCTAGTACAACGACAACGACAACGACAACGACAACTGCAGCAACAACAATTTGCTATTTGCTGTTTTTTGTAGTTTGCATGCGACACGCGCTTAAATTGAATTGGATCATATCAGCCTGTTTTTTTTTCTTTCTTGTTGTTGCTTCTCTTCTCTTCTCTTCTCTCTTTTTTTTTTGTTCACATTGCTCATACGCAGTGTTGTTGTTGTTACTTTGCTGTGCAGTAAAGTAAATTTGTAGCCACGCCTTAACGCTCGCTGCCTTTCTCTCGCCAACTGGACATTTGAAAGTTGTCGTTTTTCCCCCCAACAAGCATTTAAATTGCAACTATTTATGTGCTGCATACCCTGTAAATAGTTATCCCAAAATAAACTATCATATTTTTTGGTATTTTTAATGAGATTCCTGAATTAAAAGCTGGGTTTTGTTATTGAGTTTTTCAACTGTTAAAGTTGCAGATTGATAAATTATAGACATTTTTAGATTATTAATTATTCACTTTATTAGAAATTTGGATAATTACAAGTGTATAAATGCAAATATAAGAAATTTCAAGTAAGAAAGCTAAAGCTAAAAGCAAAGCATTGCGGCATACAAAATCATATACCGAAGAATATTAAGATATACTAAAGGCAATATTAACTAAATACCGAATAATACTTCGACATAAAGTTTTTGTATATTTGATTTGTCCATTTTTTAAAATAAATATACCAAATAAATATACCGAAATAATACAAAAATATGACATAGTCTAAATAAACCACATAACAAAAAAAAAACAATAAAGTCATATATATTATATACCAAGAAAATACTAAAATATACCAAATGATATACAAACTATATATTAGACAAATACTAAAATATACCAAATGGTATACAAACTATATATGGAAAACACCCAAAATGTATAACAATGGCTATATAAATGATAAACCGCAAAAATACTAAAATATACCAAAGTAATGTATTCCCAAATTTTGAACTCAATTTTATATGGCGTTTTTGTTTCAACACAACCAGTTTTAAGCGATTACCTTGTATTGGGTTCTTTTGGTATATACCAAAAGAATACTAAATTATATCAAATGGTCAAACTTTGGATTTTCCTATAGTGTGTTTTGTGTTCACTTTCCCTGTTTTTGAGCACTCACCTAGTTCAGAGTATTCTTGGAATATACCAAATGAATATACCAAAATAATACTAAATTATACCAAATGGTCAAGCTTTAACTGGATTTTCCTATAGTGTGTTTTGTGTTCACTTTCCCTGTTTTTAAGCACACCACATAAATATACCAAAAGAATACTAAATTATACCAAATGGTCAAGCTTTAACTTGATTTTCCTATAGCTTGTTTTGTGTTCACTTTCCCCTACCCGCTTCGAGTGCTTGGCTCATTTGTTTAAGCTGTAGTTTTGGTTGCGTAGACGCGTCATTGTTATTGTGGCCCTGAAATGTCCATTATTTCATTAGGCAACAATTGATTTCCTTGCCACGCAATTGGCAATTGGCAATCGGCAAATGGCAATTGCCGCAAGCTGCATTCGCAGCTGCATTTGAACTTGCCACACAATTTGATGAATGAGTTTAATCAATTTTCACAGCACTCGCTGCAGTTGCCAGTTGGGCAGTTGGGCACTTTGCCATTGTTGCAAAGGTTGATTGTTGATTGTTGCAGTTCCAGTTTCAATTCTTGGCCAGCGTGCTGAGTGCTGAGTGCTGAGTGTGTTCAGTGTCCAGCCCCCCAAAGACCCAAGTGTGCACTTGACTCTGACTGCAAACGCAGAGTCTCAGAGACTGAGACTGAGACTCAAACACAGACTCAGACTGAGACTGAGACTCAGACTGAGACTGCACTGAATTGCGCTTAATTGCAGTTCGCACTTATGTAATGGGGCCGAGCAAATCCAAATCGAAAAGCAATGCAATCCATTCTCTCCATTCCAATCTCCATCCACCATATTCAATGAATACAATGCGAGGCGGCATTCGCTTTGTTGTTGCTGATCGATTGTTTATTAATAAGCCAGTTCTTAATGTACCTAAGCATCTATATATCTATCTCTCTCACTCTTTGTGTGTATTTCCATTCTGCACTTCATTATTATCTTTATCTAATTGCCGCTTTTGCCTTTCGCTCTATTTTCAGGTAAGTGCAGCCTGCCATCTCTACACGATTCATTTGTGCCGCGAATCCACAAAAGTTAATGGGTAAATCTTGTGTTAAAACGAAGATACTTTTTGCCTTACTACAATCCTTATTTCTTTATACAAACTAGGGGGAAATATATTAAACATTTCAAGTATCTTAACACTTTCATTTGAACCTGATTAGAAAACTTTGAATTATGTATATTTCCTTATAAAAATTTCGATGTGAGTTAAAAAAGATTGACAAATTTGAAAAATTTGTATAAATACAGACGTCAATACAAGATCCAATACAAGTCAATTAGGAAAAGTAAAAATATATATATTATATAAATAAATTCAAAATAGGAGCTTAATTTATTAGATTTGAAAACGTAAGCGCTTGGCATAATGTAGAAATCTTATGTTTATTTTCACATATTGTATTCGAAATCGAGAAATTTCAGTTCTTATATGAATCTTTTTTTAAATACATGTGTATAGTATTTTTATATACTGTATATTTTATAGTATATGTTTTTTTTGAAGTATATTGTATTTCTATATACTATATATTTTGTAGTATTTTAGTATTATTTGAAGTATTTTTATATACTATATATTTTATACCATAAGTAGTATTTTCTAAAGTATGGTATTTTAATATACTATATATTTTGTAGTATTTTAGTCTTATTTGCAGTACATAGTATTTTTATATACTATATATTTTATACTATAAGCAGTATTTTCTAAAGTATATTATTTTAATATACTAAATATTGTGCAGTATTTTTTTGTCTTATTTGAAGTACATAGTATTTTTATATACTATATATTTAAAACTAACGTAGTATTTTCTAAAATATAGTATTTAAATATACTAAATATTGTGCAGTATTTTTTGTCTTATTTGAAGTACATAGTATTTTTATATATTACATATTCTGTAGTATATAAAGTATTTGTTGTGCTGTGTAGTATTTTTATATACTATATATATTATTATTTCTTAAATAACTTTACAACACTGTGCTCTGCACATTTAGTTAAATTTTTTTTCCATTTTGCGAACATCCCTTGTGAGTAAAGTGCACAGAAGCGAAGTTTATAGAAAAAACGGACCCACTGACTGGCTCGCTGACTCTTTATGCTTGCACTCACCGTTATAAAGTCCTGTTCCGTCTTTTTGTCCGTCTGTCTGTCTGTCTGTCCGTCCGTCTGTCAGCTGTTTGTGTTGACCCAATTTCATGATGCGCGACTTTTTGCGAGGGGAAGATTTCTATCAGCTTAATGAATATTGGCAACCCTTTTATGTTCGTTTTGTGTTCTTACTTGCCTCGTTTTTCGTTTTTTTTTGTTGGCCAGGTGAAAGTTGTGGCACGTGCCGCAGTGTGTGGCAGCTGCAGGATATGTTGCGCTAATTGTGAGGGAAATGCGCCAGACTCTTCTTCTATGTGCCGTTAGGTTCCTTTTCCTGTCACCAGGGTGAAGCGCAAACTTTCACTTGCAAACTGACAAAAAAAAATAACCCCGAAAAGAATGCGTGGCAGCTGCCCCCAGTTCGCAGTTGTTGCATGCCACACAGCGCATTCCGTTAGCCATAAAAGCAGGCATCAATCATATAGACTTGGCTACCTGCAACCTCATATCTGCCACAAAATGGGGCGTTATCGCTCTTAATGACGCGTCATTTGTTGCGTCTCTCTCTCTGTCTCTCTCTGTCTCTCTCTATCTATCTCTCTCGTTGCTCTCAAGAGTCCAACTTATTAGATTTGCACATGCCGAACGATTCATCTTTTAATTACCGCGTTGAAAGCGCACATTTTTCAATACCGCATCGATTGCGCGACGGCGCAGCTCCATCTCCCTCCCTGCCTCCCTCCCTCTCTCGATCACTCTTACGTTAGCTTGCTGTCTCTGTCGCTCTCGCTGCCCACGCATGCCTGAGCAATTTTGCACTGCGCTTTGCACTAAAATAAATCTACAGCGATTTGTTTGTTTGCACAAGCCGCCAACTCCATTCCGTCCCCGTCCCCCTCCCTCTGACTCCCCCTCTCCCCCGCTCAACAAGCGTGCGGCAGCTGCGCCTATTTTTGGAGGCGTCTACGCAGACTCCGTTAAGCGCTCGAGGGAACTGCACTAAATATTAGAGGCTGCTTAGTTTAGTTGCTTAGTTGCCTAGTGCATATTCATGTGCATATTCCCCTCTCTTTCACTCTTTCACTCTGCCATACTCGCTCTCTTTCGCTCTTTTGCGCTCGCTTGGTGTTATTTATCATAAAAAATTGCTCAGATTTGTTTTGCGACGGCAAAGACATGACGCTCATTTGTTAGCCAGCGAACTGGCAAACGAGAGAAGCGAGAGCAGCTTGTGTGTGTCGCTTGTTGGCCAGAGAGGGGGAGGGGAGCAGATGAGGAGAGTGGGAAGGAGGGAGGGGGGAGGTAGACCGACACTGACTACACCAGCTGTCTACCTGTGACCAACTGCTTCCTCTCTCCCTCCCCCTTTGAATGCTTTCACTCTAGACTAGAGAAACCTACGAAAAGTGTTTTGCAGCGAAATCAAATGATACCCTGCAATTTAAGACGGGTATTAATTCTGCCTTGGCCATTCATTTGCCTAATGATATTCATGCTTAAAAGTGTTTATTTTCATCTCAAACTTGTTGGAAGTTGCAACTCAAAAAAGTCTAGGGTATCTGTTGATTGTGCAACGTTTAGCCACTGTTTTTAAACTTTTTATTGTAATTAATTTACAACAAAGCTCAATAAACCTTAAAATACTGGGTATCCATGCATCGAATACTTCGTTTTCGAATATAAAGATAAGATTTGGGTTTGGACAACTCTTTATGGCTTACAGGGTATGTGCTAGTCGAGCTGTTACCAGCAAATTAAGCGAATTACTTTGAAACTTTAGAAATTACATATTGTGTATGTTTGGTAGCTAGAGTTGCCAACCACTTTGCATAAATTAAGATTATTAAGATATGAGAACATAAAAATTTTTAAATATTTCACAAAAATGATCGCCAAGTTATTCAGTTATGTTTAATAAGCTTCTCGCATATATAACTTACAAATTTAGGATCGTTTTTAAAAAAAACTTTAACTTTAACTTTTTTTTATATAGTTTTTTGTTTTCCTTAACTTGATTAAATTTTTCTACAAAAACGTTCCAACTATCAGAAAAAAAAACTAACAATTTGTATTGTGTAGTTTATTTTCATATAATAGTAAAAATGATTATTGTAGAGAAAAAATTCTGAGCTAAAGGTATTTTGAACAGAAAGCTTGGCAACCCTAATACAGATTTTGTTTAACACTAAAGTATTTATTTTACTATTTAAAATGGTTAGATATAATTACAATTAACACTAACGTATTTCTAAAGAATTGCCTGCAAAGGCCTTCCACTTAATTACTTAAGTATTTACTTTCAAAGAAATACAGGGTAGTGTTAATTCGAGCATTGATTCACACATTTCACAGTGAGAGATATTTTAAGATATAGAAAACATAGAACACAAGGTATATTTGAGTCTGCTATTAATTAAACGAGTTTATAACAAAAAAAGTAATCACTACAAAAAATACAGGGTAGTGTTAATTCGAGCATTGTTTCATAGATTTTACAGCTGGGGAGAGTTTTATAAAATAGTGAACTATAGAATGCAGCTTTAGCTTTAATTCCACCAATTTACTAAACGAGTTTACATCAACAGAGATTTTCAACAGCAAAAAGTAATCACTAGAAAGTATACAGGGTATTTGTGAGTCGATCATTCGATGGATTTGTTGCAGGAACTGGGCGAACACTTGGGTCGTGTGTTCTTATTTTTATTAATGCAGCCCGCCGACTGTTGCCAAAGTTCAACGCAAATATAATCTGTCAAATAATTTATCAGTGTTTGCTGACGATGAGATGAGAGCAGCAGCAGCAACAACAGCAACAGCAACAGCAACATCCACAGCAGCAACAGCAATACGAACAGCAGCAATAAAAAAAGCATTGAGACCTCGCTGTCTGCGCCTGTTGCCTTGTGCAAAGTTCAGTTCAAGTGCTTGACAACAACAATCGAGAAACGCGCATCGCGAATCGCGAATCGAGCATCGATAAAGAGATGCTTTCTTTTGCGAATTCTACCTTTGCGATTTTCATTTGGAAGCGATTTGTGTGTGTGTGTGTGCACACTCTCGACTATTGAGACTTTCAGTTTACACAGATGCTTCAACAGCATTTATTTAACTAATCTCCTTTCTTTCAGCTGTCAATCAAGCCGTCCCCAAGTAGTTCTTATCGAGCCATCGACATAGGAATTGACAAAAATGAAAAAACAAAAAAAAAACATAGAAGCAGAAGACAAATACAATGATTATGTAGAATTTCAGAATTTCTTTGTTTTTGTTTTTTTTATTGTTCGTCTTTTTTGATAACAATAAAAGTCATGTTTAATCAATGGAACTAGTTCACCAGCAAAGAATCATTTGGAATTTGAAATATTTGCTAGTTCCGGGTTTGCTTTGCATTTCGCAATCTTTTTTTTTTTGTTCTTGTTTTGTTTTGTTTTATTTTTTCTTCGTCTTCTCTGCTGCGTTGTAAAATGTTTTCAATTGTTTGTTGGCATTCTCGCTTTTGGCTCGCTGTCGATCGACAGCGTGTCTGTGTCTGTGTGTGTGTGTTTGTGTTGGTTTGTGTGTTTGCTCGCAAACAGAAACGATTAAATTATCTCAAGGTTGCACGCGCGCTAGTTTGTGTCTGCTTCTTCTTCTGCTTCTCATTCTTCTTCTTCTTCTTCCGCAACGTTGCTGTCATTCTGCGCTATTTTTCTACGCTGTCGATTTTCCTTTAGCGTTTGCGTTCATTTCCCTTACCACCTCTTCTCTCTCTCTCTCTCTCTTGATCACGATCGCTTTATGCATTGCAATCTATGCAACATTGAATATGCCCAAAAAAATAGTTTGTGACTCAATTTCATTTGTATACAACACACACTTGAATTTCCTTTCTTTTTATGCTGATTTAAGAAATTCAAATAATTGATATTCAATTTGGTATTTTCTATCTCCTTTTTTATGCGAATTCAAAAATGATTTCACATAATTTCATTGCATTATCTTCTTGATTGTTGTTCATATGTTAAATATACAATGTTTTTGGTGATCAAATCAATTTGAATGCAGAAACAGTAAAAGTATTAGAAGGTAGAAGGCTGATGCAGTTGGATCTTAGATTGACAATCTAGTATGTTTTTAATTGTATGGTATATTTTCTACATAATAGTATATCCATATACCAAATAAAGTCTTTGGTATAATTTGGTATAGTAATTTAATAATTTTAACATAATAGTATATCCATATACCAAATATAGTCTTCGATATACCTCAGTATTTTTTGGTATATTCATATATGAATTTTGACATAATAGTATATCTATATACCAAATATAGTCTTTGGTATAATTTAGTGTTTTTTTTTGTATATGCATTTTGTAATTTGTAACGAAATAGTTTATCAATATATCAAACATAGTATTTGGTACAACTTATTATTTTTTGGTATATTCATTAGGGATATTTTTAGAATAATACCAATAGCGGGTATCTTACAGTCTATATATTTTTGTACTTTGGTATTTTAAATATAATATTCTTCTACTTTTCATTACTTTTGGATTATAATGCAATTTAACTGCAGCAAAAGTATTCTTATTTTGTTTATAAATTTATAATTTGAATTATTCCTTTAGTTAATTTTCTTTTGTTTAATTGTTTAGCTTAATTCTTAAAATATACGAATTTATTCTTTAATTTATTGATTAAACTCTTAACTTTGAAAAGCTTACTAGCTATGCAACTTTTATTACTTTTACATTATAAAGCATTAATGCATTATTCAAAATATTGCATAATGTTGATGCAGTTTTCTCTGTAACACAGTTTAGTCCAATGTCAATTTGCTGAGGCCAAAAAGGTTAAGCCAAGCTGTCTGTGTTTGTGGTTGCTGCTGTTGCTGTTGCTGCTGTTGCTGTTGCGTGCCTGTGGTTGCCGTGTTTCCTGAGTTCTTCATCTGGCGATCTGCGGAATGTGTTGAGCTGCCCTCTGCCACGTTTGTTGTCTGGCATTGTTACCCAGAGACCTACAGACAAGTGCTTGCTTGGCTGCTGCTGCTGCTGTTGTTGTTGTCGCTGGTTGCTGGTTGGTGTCAAAAGCTTGGGCGAAGGCCACAAGTGAATGCGGAAGCTGCAACTGTTGTTCTCGCTTCTCTCTTTGCTTCTCTTCTCTTCTGTTCTGTTCTCTTTGGCCTGTTACACCTGTTGCTGCTGTTGCTGCTTCGATTTATCGCTCATGTTGTTGCTCGTTTTATTGCATTTCGATTGCAGTTCATGTGTTCGTGTGTGTGTGTGTGTGTGAATTATGAGCAACATGTTGCTGTGCAGTGCTTTGATAAGAAGCGCCAACAGATGTTGCAACAACAAAAACATGTTGTTGGCCCTTCAATTGCTCAAGTGTTGGAAATTTTGATTGAAATACTTCTTTAACAGCGGCAGCTAGAATAATAATACGCAGATCATTAGAAGTAGCAGCAATCTGTAGCCGCATTCTTGACAGCAACAGCAACAGCAGCAGCCGAGGCAACAGCAAACAATCATTAACAATGAAAGCAGCAGAACAGATATTAAGTATGTCGAGTGTTGCACTGTTGCTGCTGTTGTAGCTGCAACAACAACAACAACAACAACAATAGCTAAGCCTAAGCCTTGGTCGAGTGTTTATGTTGGTTAGTTGACACCTACGCACCAACCGACAGCAATCGCACCTGGTTTGCTTTCTCACCTGGTTGACAATTGCTGCTGTGGTTGCTGCTGCTGTGGTGGCTGCTAACGATGCGCGCGTGTCAGCAACATGTTGCTGCCACGTTTAGTATCATTAGTCAAAAGAAATGCGAACAAAAATAAATAAGCCAAGGCAACTCGGCAATCAGCAGCTCAAAAGCAGCCCAAATCAATTGCTGCCGTTGCAAGTCCTCGTTGCTGCTGCTTTGGCTGCTGTGGTTGCTGTGGTTGCTGCCGTTGCCGTTGCCGTTGTTGATTGTGTCAACGCAACAACAACCAAGTTGGCACAATAGCCAAAGTCTTGGCATGATTTATGGCCAGGCATTTCTCGCATCACCCACACAGAGATGGGCCACAAAAACGGCAACCAGCAACCAGCAGCCAGCAACCACACGCTAATTGTGTGTGAAAGCAGCAGCAACAGCAGCAACTTGCTGCATTGCTCATACGCCCACGTGTACAGCAACAACAGCAGCGATCACATTTCCATTCGCTGGCATATTTAGCATTCGCATAGACGCAATCATAACCATAAAAAGTATTTTTTAGCCACCATTTTTTTGGCTGCTTTTGTTAGCAGTTTTTTTGGCTTTTGGCTTTGCTTTGCTTTGCTTTTGCTTAGCGTCGCTTGTTTTGAATAAAAAGCGAGCGACAATTTTGGTCAGCTGCCACTCCCCTCTCGCCCCCCCCTCTTGCGTCCATAAAAGGCGCTTGTAAGTGCTACTGTTTATCCAATGCGCCGCTAACGGTAAAAATGCGCTGCATAATTTACGCAAAAAAGTTGGGGAAAATTGGAAAAACAGCTGCCGAAAAGTTTGTGTGTGTGCGAAGAGAGAGCAAAAACAACAACAACAACAACAACAACAACAACAAAAAAGGAAAAACGTTTGCGGCTCGCTTTTCACTTTTCACAAATGGCCATGCAAATTACAAGACACATTAGCCGAGTCAACAATCCTACGCCTAACCCAAAAATGGGAGCAACAGCAACGCAGCACAACGCACAGCAGCAGCAACAGCAGCAGTAGCAACAACATGCTGCATGCCCCATACCGCATGCCACATGCCGCATGCCACATGCATTTTCGGCCAGGCGAGAGAGCAGCTTACAAAACGGAAATACGCCCAAAATATGTTTACAGCAGCTGCTAAGCGATCATTGCAATTGCTCCACGAACTCACCAAGGTGGCTAACAGCAACAGCAACAGCAACATGAAAATTGCCAGCAATGGTTGCTGCTGCTGTCTCCGATAGAGTTGCCAGCAACAAAGAATATTCCATTCGTTGATCAAATTACCAATTTAATGTATAATATAATAGACAAATTATAAATTTGAATTAGTAGGCATCAAAATGCATCATTTAAAAATTCTATAAACTTTCTTCAACTCAATTTGAATGCAAAAAAAAAAGTATAAATATATTTATGTATAAAGTATAAATATATTTATGCATAAAGGCATTTTTTATGATCAGTAAATATTCAACAATTTTTATAGTTTGAATAATTAATGAGCATAACAATTTCTATTTAATATTTCAACTTCTTCGATGCTTCTTTGATTCCATTTGATTGCAAAACAAAATTATAAATCTACTACAAAATTCAAGAAAAATTTTAAAGCAATTTTTTTATTATTAGTTTGTTTGCTCAACAAATATTCTTTAATTTTCAACAAATATTCAAGTCTGAAAACTTAGTTTGTAATTTAAGATTTCTATTAGCTTTTTTTTATTTCAATTTGAATGCTTATCAACTTTATACAAATTTTATCATGTTTACAAATAGATTGATTTAAATACATATATTTTTTTTTTAATTTTAAAGCTTAAATTTATTATCAGTTCTTAAGCTCAATATTTGTACATTCAATAAATATTTTGTATGTAAAATAAATTTTAAAGTCGCAAATTTTCATTCCTTGCCCTAAATACAATGAACACATAAATTGTAAAAATTCGAATTTAAAATTACAAAATTCTATCAAAATTATTTAATTCAATTTGAGTGGGAGTAAAATTAAAAAAATGAAAATCATAAAATTTAAGAAAGAAATGATCTATTTTTTTATCTGTTTTAAAGTTAAATATTTCATGCATTTATTTGCTATTAATTCAATTTTAATGATTAGCATGAATTTAAATAATGTTAGAGTTAAATATAAAAAGTTATTTATTTATTTTTCAAATTTTCTAATCTGATTTATACTTTTATTTAAAGTTAAATATGAAAGAGAGATTATTTCTTATTTGAATTTTTTTCTCTGAGCAATTTTACTTTTATTCCAAGTTGAAGATAAGAAAGAATTGATTTACAATTCGAATTTTCTACGCTGAGCAATTACACTTTTTTGTGTTTTGTAGACGTCTCATTAATAAATGAAAAAATCACCATTTTGAAATGTGTTTATGATGAGTGATTTGCTAATTTTTGGAAATTCTCATTTGCCATAATTTGCAACACTAAATGACAGCAAAAAAACGAGGGAAATGTGCATTAACAAATAAGTTAATTGTGCGGCAAAGTTCGTGACAATTTGTTATAGATTTTTGTGGTTGCCTTCCGCTTTGCTTTTTCTCGGGGAGGTTGGCAACTCTGGCTGGTATTTGGTATTTGTTTTTGGTGCGCCTGGTTAGCCTGGTCAGTTGGCAAGTTGGCAAGTTGAGGTGGACTTTGTCGTGGCCTGTTTGGAATGTTTAGTTAACCGTAAATACCAAAAAGTCGCAATGCGCCCGCGCCATTTTGGCATTGATTGCTGAGACCGACACACACACACATAGACATGTGAATACACTCACTGGAGCGTGAATAACATTTGGTAATCATGGCACAAACACGAAAATGCATTAACCAAAATTGTGATCATAAATTTTCAATCGACACGCGGCGGGTGCTGTTGTTGTTGTTGTTGTTGTTGTTGCAGCTCTAACTAACTGAGCTCTATGTGTGCGTGTGTGTGTGTGTGTGTGAGTGACTTGGCCAAGCGCATGAATGACTGGACTAAAACTGAACTGGACTACGTTGCCATTTGGCCAGCAGCGTTTCAGATGTTGTTGCTGCTGTTGTGGCTGTTGCTGTTGCAGCTGCGCGCATTCTTGGCCAGAGAAAGTTTTTGTTGTTGTTTTTGTTGCACAAGTGGCAGGCAGGCAGGCAGCTATGCAGCTTCCACAGCATTTGCAATTGCAGTTGCAGTTGGGTCAGTTAAATGCCAAAGGCTGCCTCTGGTTGCTGCTGCTGCTGTTGCTGTTGCTGTTGCTGTTGCTGCTGTTGCTGTTGCTGCCTCCGCGGGATGGTTGCTGCTGTTCCCATTGGCATTTCGTAGGACTTTGCAGACTCCGCACAATGCTTTAGCGTGGGTGCAACACACTCAACGTGCTGTTGTTGTTGTTGTTGGTCTGAGGTTGCGCGACACTTGGTGCACTTCATTCTCCACTTGCCACTTCTTGCTTCCTTCCCTCCTCTCCCTTCCTCTCTTCCTTTCGCCTTCTTCTTGCTCTAACACTGCCACAGGCTGTGTGATAATCATGCACTTGTTTATAGGCACAAATTGCAAAGCAGCAACACACAATTGACATCGGACAAAACCCAATTGAAACAAAATTATCTTCGTATTTGACAAGTATGCGGACTATTTTCGACATTTCTTTACATAATACGTATACTTAATTTTATTTGGACTATTTTATGAAATTTATTTAAATTCGTTTGTTAATTTAACAACAAACATAAGCGGGTTTGAAATACTGAAGAGCAATAGAAATATATATCAAGCGTAATTTGAAGTCAGTTCTTAGTTGCATTGGTTGACAATCTGGTATATTTTGTTGATTATGGTATATTTTGAATGTAGTAGTATACAAATTTATATTTATAACGCGTAATTCGAAGAATTTTAGCTGCTTTGTTTCACAATTTGGTATATTTCGTACTTCATATATTTTTAATTTAGTATATTTTTAAGTATTGACAGTGTATAAACATAACAATTACACTTTAGTATTTTTTCGGTGTAGTATACATTCTTAGTATATTAAATTGGTATATTTTTAGAATATGGTATTATTGAAAATGGTGCTATTGAAAAATGAATAAAAGCAAAACAGTGAGGTAATATATACCAAATAATATGCCACACAAATACTTAAATACATTGAAAATCATATTTGGTATATTGATATAGTGTCATATTCGAAATATACCATAGAAGGTAAAATATACCAAATTGCTAGCCAAAGCAGCTAAGCAGCTATATCAGTAGTCGTAATTTGTCATACAAAAGTTTTACTAAAACAACGTTTACAATTTGTATCCAATCATAACTTAAAAAAATATTATAGCTGTATCTCTTATAGTCTCTGAGATCTAGGTGATCAAACAGGCAGACGGACAGACAGACAGAGAAATATTCTTTCTCCTTCTGCCTGTTGCATACGTTTCCTGTATGTATAAACCTTTAATAGTCTTCTACGTTATGGGTGGAAAATCAAATTTGAATAAGTTTAAATAAAGTACAAGCAAATGTTGAAATCATTTCTTTAATAATCTAGCATAATAATTACTTATTTAAAATTGCGTATTCAAAGTGTTCTTAGAACACAAAACACTTAAGCATCAAACCTCATATTTGTGTGACTATAAATTGAATTGCAGTTGAAATCGTGGCCACAGTTTAGTGAACATTGGCTTAATAAATGGATGGACTATGTCCAAGTCGAGTGTGTCCTGCTGCAGTATGTGTGTTTGTTATGCCCTCAAGCCGACAGCTGTCAGTGGTGGCAGTGGCTCTGGCAGTTATCCTTTGGCAAATGTCCTCGACTCGACTCGACTCGACTCGACTCGAGGGAGAAGGCAACGCACACAGCTTAATCGAATCAATTGGCGAGTTGCCGTTGTCGCCGTTGCTGTTGCTGTTGCCGCAGTTTCGAGTTCGTTTTGTCGACCAAACAATAAAAATTTCGACGTTTTCCTTTTTTTTTCATTGCTGTTGCTGCTGTTGTGTGTTGCTGTTATTGTTGCTGGCATATGACTCATGTTTTTGTGTGTTTTCGTAAATTTCCAATGCCTTCCTCGTTGGCTTCCTTTTTTGTTTTTTTTTTTTGTTTTATTCAATTCCCTTTTGTCGTTTTGTTCTGTGTTTGTTTTCGTTGCTGTTGTTGTTGTTGTTGGTGTTGGTGTTGGTGTTGCTGTTGCTGTCGTTGTTGTTGCTTATTTCGGAGGCGGCTTAAAGCGCGCGCTGCGCTTGCAACATGTGAGAAGCTGCTGCCGGTCGAAGGTTTTACCCCTTTTGGCCCAGCTTGTTGTCGTCATTGCTGCTGCTGTTGTTCATGTTGCTGTTGTTGTTGCTGTTGTTGTTGTTGTTGTTGTTATGTATGTGTTTGTACAACGCCTTTGCTGTGGCTTCTGTTGCTGCTGCTGTTGCTGTTGCTGTTGCTCTTGTTTCCATAGTTGTTTCAATATCAACGCATTCCTTTTAGCCTGGCCAATTGACTTGCCCACACACACACACACACACACATACATGTGAGATGCGATAAAAATTTATTGAGCTGAGGCTTTTGGCCTGTGCCTCTATCTGTTTGTTGCCTGCAACTGAGCCTCGCACTTGGAAGCTGTTGCTTGTTGTCCATTCCGTTGTTGTTGTTGTTGGCTCTGCGATATCTTTGCTTTTTTGGGTGCTTGTTGCTGTCCGTTGTTTATTTTTATTGTTGGCGAAGGTGTTGTTGTTGCTGTTGCTGTTGCTGCTGCTGCTTCTCAAAATCAATTGAGTTTAACTGCTTTTAATTTACTTGGAATTTGTACGGCTTTAATGGATTTATGTCGGCTTATGTTGCTGCTGCTTGCTGCTGCTGCTGCTGCTGCTGTGTTGCATGCTTCGGCTGCTGTTGTGCTGCTGTGCTGCATGCAACAGGTTGCTTATGTTGGTGGCTCTCTCTGTGACTCTGTGATGCTGCTGTCGCTGGTGACAAGCTGCCACATATTAAAATTTATCATGTGCTAAAAACTTATCAATTAAAAGTATGCATAACATTTTTTATGCCTCGACTGACGTTGCTGCCTTTTTACGCTCGCTGCACCTCTCAACCCCGCAGCAGCAACATCAATCAAAACGCACAGCAGCAACAGCAACAGCAACAGCAGCAGCCAGAGCAGCAGCAATTTGATGTCGCGACTGCAATTTAGACATGCCATGCCATGTTATTAACTAATTACAGGCGACTAATCTAAAACGCCGCGCACAAACAGGTGCCCATGCATCATCCCCAGACCCAACAGCAACAGTTGCCGCTGTGCTGGCTGCTGCCTAATGAAAAGTGACATCTTGGCCATGGCCAGGCCTAAACTGTCAACGTCGCCTGGCAAAGGACCGAACTTGTTTGCATGTCTTGTCATTCGTCATTCGACGACGTTGTTGTTGTTGTTGCCGTGGTTGCCGTGGTTGCTGCTGCTCAGGTGCAACGCCAGCAGCTAGAAGATGTCGCGTTTGCTGGCCACCCGCTAGCCAAACACATGTCACATGTCATGTTTGCTGCACGCACTTGTTGCACTGCTTGCAACCAACAACCCGCAACCAGCAACCAGCAACGGTTGCTGCCTGCCAGTTGCCATTGCCGGAAGCAAGCTGTGTGTTAATTACAAAGAACTCTTTGCTGCCATTTGTTGTTGTTGCTGTTGTTGTTGTTGTTGTTGCTGTTGATGATGATTATGATGTTGCTGTTGTGTTGCGTTGACATGCGTTGCTAAACGTGCCGCCGGTCGGTTGTTGCTGTCGTTGTCGTTGTCGCTGCACGCATTCAAATGAGCCAGACGTTGAGCAACTTGATTTCCTGCAACATGTTGCTGCCGTGGCTGCATAGCGAATGCGGCTTGAGCAGGCAACATGCTTTTGAGATTATGAAAATTAGATATACAAATCAGCAAACGGATGCTGCCAGCAACAGCAGCAGCAGCAGCAACAGCAACCACAGCAGCAGCAACAACATTTGATGCCTGCAAGATCAAAAAGAAATGTTTAAAATGAAAAAAGGAAAAAAAGAAAAAAGAGAAGCAAACGTTGCTCAAGTCATGTTGATGTCTGTTGCTGTTGTGCTGCCGGGCCAAAACACAACATGCAACATGTTGCTGCGGGTCAGGGTCGTTGTTGCTGTTGCCGCAGCAGCAGCAGCAGCAGCTTCTGCTGATGTTGCTGTTGCTGCTGTCTCCTGCGTAAATTGCTTACCAATCAAATGGCACTCGACTTGAGAGAGTCGCGGAAATTGCTTGAAACGGAAATGTGCTCGTCGTGGTTGCTGCTGCCACTGTTGCTGCCACTGTTGCTGCTGTTGCCAATTTCATGTCATTTGTTGACAACGCGTTGCGGATATTGTTTAGCATTTTGCATAAAGTTTTAGCGAACAACTTAAAAAAAAAAAACAGACACACAAATTGGGTTAGAAGGAAGTTGTCGCTTTGCCAGTAAGCGCCTCTCTCTCCCTCTCTCCCGCTCTCCCTCTCTCTTCGTCTCCCTCTCGCTCTTCAGTGCCTCCCCAAGCAATGGTTGCTGCTGTTGCTTTGCCTGTTGCTCTTGTGGCAGCATTCAAAAATGCCCTCGGCACAACTTAATTATAGTGCTTTGGCCTGCATTGGCAGGCGCCGCACCAGCAACACAACAACACAGCAACACACAGCAACAACTGCCAACTGGCCACGCCTCCTAAATGCACACACACACACACACACACACACTAACACACACGCATGCATACAATTGGTATTTGCTTTAGGCCACGGCTGCTTTGTTGATTTTTCGATATAAGTATTTCGCTGTTGTTTTTGTTTTCTGTTTTCTGTTTTCTTGCTTTTTACGTTTGTGTTTTTGTTGTTGTTGTTGTTTTTGTTTTTTTTCTTGGGGCTGTGTTTTATGTCTCTGCCTGCCGTCCACGGCTGGGCGGGGTGGCTTTGGGGGCGTGGTCAGCGGCCAGCGCCAAGCGCTTTTCTCGAGAGAGGAAACTCTCGAAATAAATTTATTACCCGCTCCGCTTGATCAATGCGAAGAAGAAGAGTTCAGCTTAATACACTTTTATTAAATAGATAACCAAAAAACCTCAATTGAATGCTCTTTTAATAGATTCTAAGAGTGTTTCAATCAATTGATTTCATCTAAGCTTTACAAATAATTCAAATATATTTGAATTTCTTTCCTTCAATTTCATTTTGAGATTCATTTCAAAATGTTAAAGTACCAAACAATTAATTTGGTATTTTTAAATTTATAAATAAGGAGTATTCAACACAAATGTTAATTTCAATATAAAACTAAAGAAAATATTAATAAAGTTTTGGTTTAATGTGTGAAATATAATAGAAGAATATTTATTCTCCCAATAAAGTGCTGTAAAATAATAATAGAAATTTTTACCAGCTTATTTTATGTTTTAGTTGTTTCTCAATTTTGTTTTGTAATTTGGATAGATGACTTTGAATTTTTCAGACTTTTCTAGCATACGTTTCCATATGTTTTATGTTATTGAAAGATCAATACAAATTTTTGTATTTTAGTATAAATTAATATTCTTTACTTGGGTTTGATTGTAATCATTTTTTTGATTGACACCGTTGGCATAACTTTTTGCTTTCTCTAGTCCAAAAATTCGATTAGAATTATATTATTTAAATATCAATAGAATTATTAATTAACAATTTATACATTCTTTAATATTTAATTTTAAAGCAATTTTAAAGTAACAAACTAATTTGTTTAAAAACGAACTTCATAGTTGACTTTATGAATAAAAATAATATAAATAAATAAAAATAGGATAGAAATAGCAATCGCAATCACAAATAAAAATAGAAAAGCAATAGGAATCGCAATTCGTGCAATTTTCTATGTGTCCCAACTGCATTTGTCAATCGACTAGCAATATGTCATTATAGAGTTGCCGTTGTTGCCTGCAATGCTGTTGCTATTGCTGTGGCTGTTGCTGTGGCTGTTGCTGTGGCTGTTGCTGTTGCTGTTGCTGCGTTGGCTCCACTTGCAATCATTATAATTTATGGTAACTCATTTGTGGTTTTTTTTACACCCGCTAACGGGGTTGGTCAGCACCTTGGCAAAAAAGATTGAGGAGAGTTGTGGAGAGATGCAGACGGTGGAGAGTTGCGGAGAGGTGGAGAGTTTGGAGAAACGAGACCTGCAGCTATTCGAGCCGCTTAATTATAGGCGGCAAAGCAAGCCTGACACAAGAGAGAATACAGTGGGCGGGAGAATGGAGAGTGGAGAGATTGGAGAGTGTGAAGAGCACAGGGAGAAGTGGAAGTTGACTATGAAGATGGAGATGGAGATGCGGTTGTGGTTGTGGTTGTGGCTGCGGTTTTAATAAGCACTTGCCTGCCAGATCATTAAAGTAAAAATTGATTTTCTAACTTGCAACGATTTTTGCATTAACAATTAGCTTTTGGCATTGCCCCCTTTTTGCTTTTCTTTTCCCATTTTTTTTTTGTTGCAACATTTTGTTGCGCTCTTAGTTGCAGCTCATTCGCGCCGCTTTATTAATTAACAATGCCACACCAGGCAGCCGCATTTAAGGCATTAATTGCCTCAACCGGTTACCAGCAACACAGCTAGAACAGAGAACACAGAACAGCAGCAACAGCAGGCTGGACGGCTAATCAATCTAGCAAATTGTCGCCCAGTCACTATCGAAGCAATATTCAAACACCAAAGTGATCTACAATCTGCATTCTCTGTCTCCCTCTCTCTCTCTCTCTCTCTCTATCTCTGTCTATTCTCTAATTATGACAACTACGCAGCTGTGCGTGCTCACGTGTTTTTCTAATTAGCCGGCCCCAAGATGACAATAAGCGATAAAGCCGTCGCCAGCATTGGACGAGCAAATTGACAATCATCGTCGCTTGCACTCCGAGTTGAGTCGCAGTGGCTGCCTCCCCCTCCTCCCCTTCCATGCGGAGGAAACGAGTAAACGTGCTGCCAACTTGTCGCAAATTAGATCAGATCAAAAGCAAAAAAAACAACGAAAAAAAATGAATGCTGCTTTGGTTAGTTGAACATTAATGAGGAATAACATATAAAGAAACTCGAGTGCAACTCATGCTTAATAAAACACTTGGTTGAATCTACAAGTATATTGAACAATAAGTGCTGCCAACTTAATTTAATGAAAAACTTGGATTTTATTTATATTTCAAAATTTGTATTGAATAATCTGTTCGTAAACTTTTTACTCGAGTTTTGAAACACTCTTGAAAGAAATATAAAATAATTTGATTCCCTTTCGCCATTTTAAATACTTTTTAACCTAAACTGTTTGCCAACGCATCTAAATTCATTTTGATTTTTAGAAATTTTATAATTTGTAATTTAATTTGGTGTTCATTTCCTAAATAACCTTACAAAATGAAATCTTTAATCTTACATAAATATTGCAAATACATATTATATGTATATACAGTTAGGCATTGATACATATTAAATTCTTTTAAAAGTGCAAATTTCAATGGCTTCAATGGCAAGTTTTAGGATTTTTAATCTTTAAGATTGTAGCAACAAAATGTTTTTTTTTTTTATTAAGAGTTATGTTTCTTTTAAGAATCCCATATGGATATATTTAAAAGCAAGTTTCAAACTATAATTTTAGCTGTTTTCTAAATTTGAAAAACTGTTTCTGGTACTCAGATTCTTTTGTAGGTTTTAAGAGGACTTTTTAAATATAGATATTATAAATTATATTATTTTTTATATGTCTGTCTGAGATAATTAGTTGCGCTTGTTTGTTGATTTACAAATTACAATTTACAATAAAGCGACTTATTTGTATATTTATTGTTAATACAATTCGACTAGAAATGGGATTTCATTTTTAGATATTTTATGAGATTTATTTAAATTGCAATTCGTTAGGAAATTAACTACTTAATTCGACATTTTATTGGGTATTTGGATAATATTACTGCTGTTGTGGAATGGTCGAATTTTGAACCAAGTTGGCAGCGCTGTCGCATTTGGTATTGACAGTCAATGGCACCGTCATCGTCATCGTCACCGTCAACTTCATCTTCAGTTTTAACTGTGTGGCGTTTGCGTCAATGGCGCTGCCTGGCACACCCACTGCCCGCGTTGCAAGTTGCAAGTTGCCAGCAGTGTTGCCCCCTCTGAGTGTGTGCCCCGCTGCCTGCAACGCCCACTGAGCGTTGGCTGAGCTTTAATGCGTTTTCATTTAACACAGGCCCAGTTGTTGGCTCCAGCTTGTTAGCTATCCCCACATGTGTGAGTGTGAGTGTGTGCGTATGTGTGTGTGTGTGTGTGTGTGTGTGTGAACACCTCCCACTTGGCAATCTAATATAGAGCTGCCTCCCCATGCTGCCGCTGCTCGATCCTGACTTTACTTAAGTCCCAGCTTGACTTGGTCTGCCTATCAAGTGCCCCTTGTTCGTTGTTGTTGTTGCGGTTGTCGTTGCAGCTGCTGTTGTTGTTGTTGTTGTTGTTGGTGGCGCGTGTTGGCGTTTCATTTCGTTCTTCTCTTTTTATACCCGCCACCGATAGGGTAAAAGGGTATTATACAGTTGTGCCGGTAAACGTACGCACAATCTATTATTATTATATATACTTTATATATACTTTATATATACTATTAATATTATATACTTTGGTTGACCAAATTTTCTACTCTTTGGTATATTTTGAATGAATACATTTGGTATATATTTTAAATATAACATGGATATATCAGCTATATTTAGAATATATTTTAAATGTTATCGTATAGCGATATATCTGTGATATATTTAGTTATATTTAAGTATACATGTATACATATAGATTGCAAATGTGTATTGATATTGCTGCTATATTTGGTATATTTTGGTATATATTTTAAATGTTATATCGATATATCTTCTAGATTTAATATATATTCTGAACGTTATAATGATATTTGGTATATTTAAGTATATATTTTGAATGGTATATCGATATACCTTCTATATTTGATATAGTTTAGTATATTTCAGTATATATTTTGAATGTAATAGTATATCAATATATCGGTGATATTTGGTATATTTAAGTATATTGATATTTCTGATATATTTAGTATATTTTGGTACAATTTTAAATATAACATCGAAATATCTCCTATACTTTGTATATATTTTGAACGTAATAAACGTATATCAATATATTTTGTGGATATTTGGTGTATTTAAGTATATATTTTAAATGCAATGTTATATCGAAATTACTGCTATATTTCGATATATTGGCAATATCTATGCATATATTTGAAATATAATGGTATATCGACATACTTGCAATATTTGGTATATTTTGGCATACCTGCGATATATTTTGGTATATTAAAGTATATATTTTTAATGTTCCACTTGGTTGGTATATTTGAGTATAAATTTTAAATGTTATAGTATATCGGTATCTCTGCTATGTCATGCATATTGAAGTATTCTTTTTTTTGGCATATTTCTTCGGTATAATTTAAGAATAATACCGCTTTCGCATAGTTTGAATACCGGGTATCTCATAGTCGAGCAGACTCGACCGTAGCTTTCTCACTTGTGATCATTTTGTGATCATTTTTTTTTTCTCGATTTTATTTTGTGTGTTGTTTTCTTAAGCCATTTTTCGCACATTTTGCTGACGTTTTGGAGCTATTCGCTTCCGCATGCCACACATACATATGTATGTAGATGCCACAATATCTAGCAATATATTTATATACGTATAGCTATATATTCATGGCTCATATCAATTATTTTACGCTGCGGCTGCAACGTCGCTCCACATTAATAACGCATCCACCCTCTAATTGCATTCTGCCTCCGCTGCCGCCTTAATCGAATTCCAATTGCAACGTGCAACGTGCAACGCGCAACGCGCTGCGATTTCGATTACGCGCTGCTATTTTCGGGGCAAGCTGATAAGGCAATTCCCCCTCCTCCTCCTCCTCCTCCTTGGTCTCCTCCCCAAGGCAGACAACTCGAGGCTCTTTGTTGGGGGCTTTTCTTTAGTTTTTAGTTTTAGAAAGTGGCAACGTTTCGTAGCTGCTGCTTCCGCATTTGGTTGCGAGTCCGAGGCCGTTGCTAAGTTATGTGCTCAGATTAGCGGGTGTGTGTTAACTCTGTGTGTGTGTTAACTCTGTGTATGTGTGTGTGTGTGTGTCTGGTCAACCTCTATCGCCCAGCCTAATGAAAACCATAACTTTGGCTTGGCATTTTGGGCCGGCCACAGTTGTAGTCTAGTGGCAAAAGGCGTCGCCTTTTTTGGGGTCACTCACTGCAAACCTCATCATCAGAGCGCAGATAATGATCATTAACGAAATGCTGATGATGAAAGATTGAAGCTGTTGCTGATAGTGCTTATCAGCGGACAGTCAAAGTAAAGTGGAAAATTCACCAGAGATTTTTGATTTTGAATTCAGCTAAATATGTTAAAAATATATTCACAAAATATTAAGCTTACATTTTGTGTGTTTGATTATAAGTTATAAAACTTGTAAAATTTATATCAATTTGTATTTCAAATTTAATTGCATTGAAAATAATATTTTGTTGATCTTTTCTTATTTAATAGTTACCAGATGATGTAGTTACTAAATGATGTACTAGGTTTTTTTTAATTGCTACAAAGTGAATCTGACATTTTTTGTTTGATTAAATATTAAATGTGTGAACAAAAAGTTAAAGAACTAGTCAAAATTAAATGTATTTTAATATCAAATTAAATAGAATTATAAAAATTACTTATTTGATGACAATCTGGCATATTTTGTACTTTATGATGTATTTTCAATGTTATACCGATATACCAAATATAGCATTCGGTATATTTTAGTATTTTATATTGGTATATTTTTAGCATAATGTTGCGTATCGTATTTTTTTTGGTACCGTATGAAAGCTAAACAACATTTATGTTAAATAAAAAAAATGTTAATGCAATTAAAGAATAAATATAATCTAGAAAATGTTTTTAATTTGTATTTATTCGTTTATCTGTTTCCTTGTCATCATTGATATAAGTTCAATTACCATTTCTAATATACATATTATATATAGTATTAATATTTTCTATATGCTCCTCAATATGTTTATTAACATTTGCTTTTCACGTTTTCCATTCTATTTGCAGGTGAGTTGAAAGTCTTTTGGCGCTTCGACGACTTATGTGGCTTATGCGGCCACATTGCCAAGCAGGTAAAAATGCCTTAAATAGTAATTCAGGTTGACCAAAATTGCTGACAACTGCAGTAGCAGCAACCACAACAGCAGCAACATAATCAGCATAAATATGAGCAAGGAGACGTTGAGGAAATCAGCAAAGCCAAATTAAAACAATTTGTAAAAAGTTCACACAGTTGCAAGAAAGAGAAGCTGTACATATGTATGTATATGTGTTGTATATGTATATAGATGCCTATTCAGTTGGCTGATTTTGGCTAAAGGCTGTCACATTTTGCAGTTGTTGTTGTTGCCATCGACTGACCATAGAGAAATGACCACAAAATGTGCGCATAAATCAACACAATGGCCAAATGCAGCAGCAGCCACAGCAGCAGCAGCAGCAACTTGAAGTCTAGCTGCAACAGCCGCCAAAGGTGTGGAGCCTGCCACAGCAATAGCAACAGCAACAACATCGCATGGAAAATGCAAATTTCACATGGAAAACGAGCCGCGGGGGATGACAATTTGTTGTTGTTGCTGCTGACTGAAAACAGTTGCTGTTGCTGATGTTGTTGCTGTTGCTGTTGCCGTTGCCATTGCTGCCGCTGCGAAATGAATTAATAAACTTGCAACGGCGGCGGCTTTTGTAAAAATGCCGCCAATGCTTGTTGCTGCTCCTGTTGCTGCCGTTGTTGCCGTTGTTGCTGTTGTTGCTGTTGCCTTACAGCAACAATACGCAATGAGTGCTGAACAAACGAAATTGAAATCTGACACCAAAAAGAATTGACACACACGATTTGGCTTTGCCCCAAACGGAGAGTGAGAGAGACTCTCAAAAATGCAAATCAATGAAAATTGACCAACTGCAGCAGCAAACGTTAACGTTAACGTTAACCTGACTCAAATTGCTTTTAAATTGTTTAAAAATAACAGCGGCAGCAGCAGCAACCAAAAGTAAAACAAGCTATGCAAAATGCTATTAGCGTTAGTTTTTATCCCTGCAGCAACAACAGCAACTGCAACAGCAACTGCAACAGCAACAGCTGCTGCTGCCTTTGTTGCAATTGAAATGTCCAGCATCCGTTTTTGGGTTGCGGCCACTTTTGGTTGCTGCTGTTGTTATTTTATTGATTCGCCAGCCTGAAAATTGATCTGAATTTTCGGCTCAGCAACTCAGCAACCACTTTGACTGCTGCGGCTGCAGTTCATTTGCATATCGCGACTCTTGACTGTCTTTTGGTTGCTGTTCCGATTATGAATGACTGTTAATTGTTTTGGGCTATTACGTTGCACCAACTGCAACTGCTTGCCACAGGCTGTGTGCCCCACCAAAACTGACCTTTGCAGACCAGAAAGCGAAGGTATTGCAAGTGTTTAAATAAGGGCAAAGCAATTCATTCGATTAGTGCGGTATTAATTTAAAAATATACCAATTTTTTGTATACCGAAAAAGTATCAGAATATACCAAAAGCTATATGTGGTATATTAAAATACTAATATATAGAGAATATACTATAGCATACAAAATATACCAAATGTCTGAGTCGAGTAACTCGATGTCCTGAATATCGTATATCGTATTTTCACATATGTATCGTATTTTCATATATCGTGCATAATTCTAGTTGTAGCTTTATTATATCGCATAGCTTCGATACCTCTCTCTTCTCATTGTTGCTGCGATTTTCTCTCTTTCCTCCTCCCTTTTCTCTATCCCTATCTCCCTCTATCATTTCCTGTATCTCTGTCTTCCTCTCTCTCTCTCTCTCTCTCTCTCTCTCTCTCTCTCTGACTCTCTTTCTCTCTTCCTGTCTCTATCTATCTCTGTCTTCCTCTCTCGTTCTATATATCTCTGTGTCCCTCTCTTCTTTCTTCTTCTCCCTCTGTCTCTCCCCTGTCTATCTCTCTCTTTCCCTCTCTCTTTATCGCTTCCTCTTTAATTTTCTCTCTCTCTCTCTGTCTCAAACTTTGTCTCTGTCTCTATTTCTCTATATCGCTGTCTCTATCTCCTTCTATCCTCTCTCTCTTTTCCTATGTCACACTCTCCCTCTCTCTTCCTCTCTCTCTGTAACTCCTTCTCTCTATCTCTCTATCTCTGTTTCTCTGTCTCCCTCTCACCCCTTTCTTCATGCTCTGGCCCTCTCTATCCCTCTCTCTCTCTCTCTCTCTCTATCTTCCTCTCTTGTTTTCTATATCTCTGTGGCCCTTTCTCTCCTTCCTTCTCCCTATGTCTTTCTCACTCTCTCTCTCTTTCTGTGTCTTTTTCTCTCTCTCTCTCTCTTTCCCTCAAAATTTATCGCTTCCTCTCTCACTTTCTCTTTCTGTGTCTCTATCTTTGTCTCTCTATCTCTAGTTCTCTATATCCCTGTATCCCTCTTTTTTCTATCCTTCCTGTTCTGTCTCTTTCTCTTTCTCT
This sequence comes from Drosophila sulfurigaster albostrigata, assembly GCF_023558435.1. Classification (NCBI taxonomy): domain Eukaryota; kingdom Metazoa; phylum Arthropoda; class Insecta; order Diptera; family Drosophilidae; genus Drosophila; species Drosophila sulfurigaster. The sequence continues at coordinate 9,843,766 of NC_084885.1, read as the reverse complement.
CACTTTCTATCTCAATCTCTTCCTCTCTCTCTCTCTCTCTCTCTCTCTCTCTCTATCTCTCTCACTTTCTATCTCAATCTCTTCCTCTCTCTCCTTCTCCCTTTCTCTATCTCTGCTTCTCTGTCTCCTTTTTTCTCTTTCCTTCTCCCTCTGTCTCTTCCTCTCTCTCTTTTAATCTCCCTATATTATATACATATATCTTTCTATCTCCTTTTATTTTTCTCTCTCTATCTCTTCCTCCATCCTTCTCCTTCTGTCTCTCCCGCCCTCAGTCTCAGTCTCTGACTCAGTCATTATCTGCACAGAGGCTGCGGCATAAGATTTATGATCATCAGTTTGGCAGGTTAAGCAGAAAGTTCACGGCTTCCACTTGCTGTCCGCACTCGTCTCACTTCTCATTTCTCGCTTCTCTGTGCTGTTCTGCTCTCTACGTTTCGCTTCTCTTCTCTTCACTTCTTTTCATTCGCCCGCTGTGCTGTGATCTGTGATTTGGCAAGGGCTTTTGTTGCTGTGGCTGTTGCTTTGGCTGTTGCTGTTGCTGTGTTGCTTCCCGTCTTTATATATCGGCTTTTGACTGAAGTCTGTCCTAATGACAACGGTAGCAGCTACTGCCAGGCAATTACTTAATTTACACTTGCTTGTTGCTGTTGTCTCAGCAACCAGTTGATGTTGTTGTTGCTGTTGCTGCTGTCATAAAAAATTGTTGGGGTCTGCAAAAGCTATTGAACATAGATGAGAGAAAGACAACAACAAGAGAAAAAAAGTGCTCAACGGACAATAGCAGAGTGTGGCCACAATTCAAAAGCAACGCCTGTCACCCCCCTCTCATCTTCTGCCACCACTTGCAACTGCAACCTCTCTCGTGTTGCTGCGTAAATCAAGCGACGCTGAGACTGAGACTGAAGTTGAAGTCGCGGCTCAGCTACTGAAGCAGAAAATTACTTTCATCATAATTTAAAGTTACTTATGACCGCAGAGTAGCCCCAAGAGGGAGTCTGCAACACACACACACATACACTCACACACACACACATACGAGGCAGAAAGTTGAGATTTGTGTTGCTGTTGCTGTTGTTGTTGTTGCTGCGGTTGCTGATTGTCTTAGGCCGCTGCACAAATTGAAAAATCATCTGGCCAGCGTGCAACCAGGATGTGCTGCTGCTGCTGCTCCTGCCACTGTGTGGCAAGCGCGTTGCAAGTTGCCAGTTGCAAGTTGCTGGTTGCCAGTTGCTGGTTGCTAGTTGCTAGTTGCAAAAGGCAAACATTTGCACGTCAAACAAAGTGGCAGTGAAATAACAAAATTATGTTGGCAGATTTGTGGCGACGTTGAAATTATTGCAACAACTGTATGCTGCACCACCGTGTGGCATGCTGCCACACTGCATGTTGCACTTGAGCTGTGGCCCATAATTGCTATGTGGTTGGTCGCGCCTGTTGCTCTGCTGCTGCTGTTCTCCCTTCCTTCCTTCCTGCCACAAAACGAAAAAAAATTGTGACGCCTTGTGGCATGAATGATGTGGCGTGGGCTTCCTCCGCAGCTACTGGGCACAGAGCACGGCCCCGATCCACATTTTGCATAAATTACACTTCATTTGATTTGGGCAGTCGCGTCTCCAATGACAATGCCACAGTTGCTGCTGCTGCTGTGGCAAGTTGCTGTGGCCATGGCCACAATCAAGTCAAGTGTTTATTTGTTTATGGCCTCGCAGCAGCTTCTCTCTCTGCCTTGCTTTGATTTTGCTTTTGGCCACTCCTGCCGCTGCTGCTGCTGCCAAGTGAGTGGCATGTTGCACGCTGTACGCTGCACGCTCCACTCTGCCTGCTGCATGTTGGTGGTCCACATTGCGTTTGTTTGCCGCAATTAGCGTGTGGGCAGCAGCAACATCAGCAGCAGCAGCAGCAACTGTTGCAGCGGGTGAGTGAAAGTTTCGGCTTGAATTTTGATAAGCTCCCCCACAGTTGGCATACGCCCCTCCCCTTCCCCTCTTCCCCCCTCCCCTGGCCTGCCCTTTGGCACACCTGCTGCTGCGACCGGTTTAAGCCTCGTTAGTTAATTCAGCGTGCTGCAAATATTACAACTGCAGCACAGTTGCATTATTCTATTAACAAACGATTTCAAACTCGACTCGCTCTCTCTCTCTCTCTTGTTCCCCTTCTCTCTCTCTCTCTCTCACACTCTCGCTGTGGTATTTTTAGCATCCCACCAAACGGCATTTTTTTATAGTCTTACTTTATTTATTTTCGTTGCTATTTTTAGCAAATTGACATTAAATTAACTGCCACCAAGCAACGTTTTTTTTTTTTTTTTTTTTTGTCTTTTTCTACGTTTTTTTTGAAAGGTTTTTTTTTTTGTTGGTTGCTGCTTTTGTGCTGTGTTCGCTTGATTTATGTTGTAAATGATTTACATTTGCTTTTATTATCTCAAGCTAAATGCCCAATGAACATGCTGCAACAAAAACAAGTAAGAAAGCTACAGTCGAGTGTACTCGACTGTGAGATACCCGCTACCCATTTTGAATAAAAGCAATATATTTTGCGGTATTATTCTCAAAATATACCAAATATACTGCAAAAATACTAAAAATATACCAAATGGTATATGTGGTATATCGATATAGTGCCGCATTCAAAATATACCAAAGACGGCACAATATACCAGATTGTCAGCCAAAGCAACTCAGACCCCTAGTAAGTAGGCGTTTTTGCCCATACAAAAGTATTTCTTTAATAACTTCGAGAATTTTTATCTGATCGCAACCAAATTTTTAGGAATCATAACTACTATAGTTATTACCGTATATACCAAAATTCGTAACCCTAGCTTTAAAATTACGCTTGTTATTCGATTTTTTTGATTTGCAGGGGCGGAAGTGGGCGTGGCAAAAATTTGAAACAAACTTGATCTGCGTGCAAACATAACAAATGCTGTCGAAAAAAAATTATAGCTCTATATCTTATAGTCTCTGAGATCTAGGTGTTCATACGGACGGACGGACAGACACACAGACGGACAGACACACAGACACACAGACGGACAGACGGACATGGCTAGATAGTCTCGGCTGTTGACACTGATCAAGAATATATATACTTTATAGGGTCGGAGATGCCTCCTTCTACCTGTTACATACATTTCCTGCCAGCACAAAGTTATAATACCCTTCTACCCTATGGGTAGCGGGTATAAAAATAACGCCAAGTGGCATTTAGAGTTACAGTTACAGGCCTTCCAAAAGAGTTACAAGAAAATGCGCTTAAAAATACCGCAAATAAAACTCAAATCCAGCAATTGTTTAATTCCTTTTTGCTCACTCTCTCTTTCTCTCTCATGTGTGTGTGTACACATTGATTAGCATTTAAGTTTGCATTTAAGTCTGGTATTTAATTAGCAGCTTAACACAATTTTATAATTGCTTCCCATGCTTTTTCGACATTCATTTTAACTACGAACTATAAACATTTGCGGTATAATTCTTAAAAAAATACCAAATTAATATTCTAATATACTATATACTATATATACCGAAGGCCGTACTTGGTATATCATGTATACAAATTAACCTAAAGCTGAAAGCTTTTCAATACTTTGACTGCTTTTTGTTATTCAACTTGTTGATTACTTTGTCAATTACCGTAAGCAACATTGTTTCTATTACATTTATTTATTATTTATTTAATGGTTTCCTAGCTTTAACTAATAGCATATAGATCGAAGATCCTAAACACTTTGGCTGGCTTTTCTAAATAAATTTGTTGATCATTTTGAATATAAAATTATGCAACTTTAAATATGAAACAAGTAAGAAAGATACAGTTGCGTAAAAGCTAAACAATGCAGTATTTTTCTTAAAATATACCAATTTAATATACTGAAAAAATTCTTGTAAAAAACATTTTCCATATTATATTTGGTATATTGGGGTATAAAAAATTAGCTAGCAGCCAGAAGTTCTTCAGTACTTTTGCCAGCATTGTATATATACTGATAAAATACTAAAAACATACCGCATGTTATATTTGGTATATTGGGGTATACAAATTAACTAGCAGCCAGAAGTTTTTCAGTATTTTGCCTGCTGTTGTATGATTGCTTTGTTGATTACTTTGTCAATTACTGTAATCTGTATTGATTCTTATTCTTCCTAAATACTTTGGCTGACTTTTCTAAATATGTTTCTTAATAACATTGAATATAGAATTATGCAAATTTAAGTATGAAACAAGAAAAAAAGATACAGTTGAGTAAAAGTACAACAATGTGGTATTATTTTTAAAATATACCAAAGTACTATACTGAAGAATACTTTTGAAAAAATGTCAAATACTATATTTAGTATTGATTATAAATATATTGATTATTGATTGATTATATTGATTATAAAAGTTAGCTAGCAGTCAGAAATTCTTTAGTACTTTGCCTGCGTTGTGTGATTCAACTTGTTGATGACTTTGTCAATTACACTGTAAGCAGCATTGTTTTGTTGGCTGTCGCTCTGCGCATGTTGCTGCATGTTGTCGGTAATTCAATTTGAAGTTTATGTTAAGTTCAGAAAATTGTACTTGGTCTCAATGGTTGGCGATCGACGCGTCGATTGGCTGCTCGTATGTTAAAGCTGCAAGCCGTAATAATATATAGTAAGTCAAATGATATGCGCAGTGACAGTTTTTGGCCATTGTTTAATGGATTTTCGCACAATGGAGAGTTGTTGAGTGTGAGTCGCGGTTTGCTGCTGCGGGTTTGCGGCCACATTACTCATGCGCCGTGTTGCACACACTTGGGTATAAAATAACAGATTTATGCCTACGTTGCAGGCAATGACACGCCAATTAGCCGCCCAGCAACGGTTGCTGCTGGCAATGGCGGTGGCGGCAACAACAACAGCAGCAGCAAAAAGGCTTGCAAATAACGCTTTGACATTTTTATGATGCTAAGCGGGGGAACAGCAGCAGCCAGCAGCCAGCAACCACAACAACAACAACAACAACATCGTTGAGATCGTTGTTGCTGAGCCTTAAGCCTTAAGAGTGAAACAATCTTTGGGGAGCTGAGACAGGCCCCAGGCCACATTCAGGCAGCTGGCTGACCTTTGCATGTGTTATATGTTGTCCGTTGTCTGTTTTTGTTGTTGTTGTTGTTGTTGTTGTCTGTTGTTGTTGTTGTTGTTACTGTTGTTGCTGTTGTTGTTGGCTTGTCTGCGGAGGCGAATTGAGTTTGACAGCTGGGGCGACACGATCCGATTGCGATTGCGATCGCTCTTTGACCTTAATACGCGCCAGCTGCGTCAAAGAGGGGACAACAGCAACAGTCTCAGCAGCAACAGCAACCAGGGGGAAAAGGAGGCAACAGCCGAACGTCCATTGTCATTTGACACCTCATTTGGAGTATGCGGCGGGCACGCACAGCTAATAAGCGCTCAATAAATGTGCAACACCCGCTGGCAAACGGCAACAGCAACAGCAACATGTTGTTGTTGCTCGTGTTGTGCTGTGCTGTGCGTGCGACAGCAACAATGTTGTTGTTGCGCTGCCGTTGTTGCAGTTGCGCAATCAACTGGGCAATCTCATTAATAAATTGCACTGCATGCAATGCTGTGGCAACATGTTGCTGCTGTTGCTGCTGCTGTTGCTGCTGCATCGTCGTCGTCTAACATTAATTGCCTGCTTACAGCCTGACAACAACACACAGAGGCGACTCCAATTGCAGTTGCTGCTGTTGTTGCTGTTATGGCTGGTATCAATTTAACTGCCGATAGGTGGCGCTGCTGCATGCCATCATCGGCAACTGTAACTGCAATTGTAATTGCAAGTTGCAAGCGGCAAAAACGGCAGCAACATTAATTGTTTATACATTTCTGAAGGTAAATTTGCAACAGTTCAACAGTTGCTGAAGATGCTGATGGCGGGGGTGGGGTGGGGTGTCGAGGGGGAGGTTGGAAGATAGCTAATTGATTTTTATGCGCAGTCAAACCAGCAGCATCAACTGCAACAACAACCACAACAACAGCAGCAACAGCGACAACGACAACATAGGCGGCATATATTTTAAGCACAAATTACAAAGCAATAATCATAAATCTTTTTTTGCGGCTCGCCAACAACAGCAGCAGCAGCAGCAACATGTTGCTGCCATTTATCAAAATAATATTGTGCGTGTCTGTATGTATGTGTGTGTGTGTGGCAGATGCCAGACAAATGTGCATTGCGTGTGCCATATCAACGTGGATATTATTGTTGTTGTTGCTGCTGTCACTATTGCTGTTGTCATCGTCGCTCATATGTTGATAACTTTTGCTGGCAGCAACAATTGCAAATGGAGCACGTGGCCAGCAACAGCAACATGATAGCAATTATTGTTGCTGTTGCTGCTGCTGCTGCTGCCGCAACTGATTGCTCTTGATTAAATGCTAGTCACTCACTTGAATACTTGAATGGGAAGCACGGGGCTCGACTCAACTTGCCACAGCGGCCCCCGGAAATTGTTTGTGCCACGAACTGCAGTTATGCAGCGCGCGCCAGCATCTCTGTGGCAACATTTAAACGGCTTCCTGGCGGTTGCCGCTTATGTTGCTCTTGCTCTTGCGATCTAGACGAACGCCTGTTCAACTGTCCAACTGTCCAACTGTCCAGTTGTCCAGCTGCTCTCAAGTGGAGCACCCAGTTGCTGTCCAGTTTTGATGGATCTTTTTCTGATTGCAACACAAGCAGCAACATCTGCAGCAGCAACATGCAACCAACAACAAACGCAGCTAAATAATGTCAAAAAATTGTTCAATTCAAATCAGCTTTGAAACTACATAGAAAATGATTATCTAATTGTAATTTAATTAAAATGCAATTATCATTTGTTTTTACAAGATAGTTTTTAAATTGTTTTAGTATTTGTTTATATTGTGAGCATATGCATTTTTATACTAAATATAGTATGTTTATACTAAATATATACGTAGTATATATATTTTTTTAAAGTATTTTAATATTTTTGTATACTTCAAGACAGTTCTCAAGGTACTTCAGTATTTCATACTTTATGCATATGTATTTTTATACTAAATATAGTATGTTTATACTAAATACATGCATAGTATATAAATTTTAAAGTATTTTAGTATTTTTGCGTAGTATATACTATTTTTATATACAGTAAGTATTTTAAATACACTTTTGAAGTATTTTGGTATTTTTTATACTATGTTATATATGTATTTGAATAATAAATATATCCGTTCTCATGATATGTATCTGAGGTTGGGACGAAATAAATTCACATATAAAGGGTTGTTATGGAAGTTTATTGGTTGACTAGTTAAATTATTTATATAAATACTTTATATCATTTTGCATTGCATTTGATTTTCATTTCTTTTCGGACAACTCTTTTTAAGTATATTTATACTAAATATACTTTATATTTACATATATTTTATTTACTACCAATATACAACATTTATTCATTGCTGATTATTTTTTCATATTCTCTTCTGCTCTCACAACATACTTTAAAGCATTTTTTTGCATTGGATTTTCATTAGTTTTGACAAATCAATTTTAGTATTTTTATGGTATATACGTATTTTCTTTGACCATATTCATTTTTGGCTTAATATTTTTGTATTTACTTTTCTGCTTTTACAAGTTACTTTACAACAACGGAAAAATGCTCGAAACTTAATTGACGTTGTTTTTATCATGAAATGTAAACATTTTTTTCTCTTAATATGCAGTATTTTATTTGTGATATAGCAGTAAAAAATCAACTTCAATACTTTTTATTTACTACATTAGTTTTGGTAAAAAATAATTTTGAAAAAGTAACTTTACAGCAATAAAAATTTGTTCATACACATAACATATTTCTTTTCTGATTTTGTGACTTTCATTTATGATGTCTTCATTTGAATTTCGGCTAAGGATTGTCGCCACTTAGCGGCAACTGTTGCCAACAACAACAACAACAAGAAACTGCTGCAACAGCATTGCAGCTGCGTGTTGCAACGGTGTCAAAATCACTTACAACAGCAAAAGCGATCCCTAGCTTATTAAACTTTAATGACTATTGGGGTGGTCTTGGCACGTAGCTGTCACAGTTGTTGTTGTTGCTGTTGTTGTTGTTGTTGTTGCTGTTGTTGTTGCTGTTGCTATTGCAGTGGCAGTTGCTGCTGTCTCTGACGATTTGCGCAATGCGCGCAATGGCAGCAAATAATTGCAACGGCAACGTGCAACGATTTGCGGCCTCAACGAGGTGAAGGCAACAACAGCAATAACAACAACAACAACAACCACAGCAATAGCAACAAGAAAAGCCAAAAACAAAAATAATGTTTATATGAAAATTGAAAATGATCATTGCGCAATGCACATGGCGACAACAGCAGCAGCAGCAGCAACAGCAATAACAAAAAGAACCGACAACGTTTCTTTTGATGCTTTGCATTTGGCACGCAAAAACAACAACAACAACAGCAGCAACAACAGCAACGAGAACAGCAACAGCAACTTGCAGCCACTTTATGCCGTTTCATCATGGCGCGCAACGCGCAACAACAATTGGCTAATAATATAAATTTTGCGTCTAACAGCAGCCATAACAACAGCAGCAGCAACAGCAGCAGCAACAGCAATCGTCTTTGGCCCAAGGCTGCTCCAGTTTAGCATTATTATTATTGTTTTGTTGCGTCTAATTTAATTGCATTTCGATTGCTTGGCAGTAATATGTCAATAAAAATTGCTGCTGCACGCCAGCAACATGCACTGGCTGCCTCTGTAGTTGATGTTGCTGCTGTAATGGCTGCTGTTGCTGTTGCTTATCGTCTGACCACAAATAACTGCAAATTGTGTGTATAAAAATGCAAACTGCATTCATTGTTTGTCTCCAGCTTATCTGGCTGCAACTGGGCACTAAATCAGCGTAACAGCAACAGCAACAACCAAAGCCGCAGCAGCAGCAGCAATGGCAACAAACTGCCAGGCAACACGCATGCGCCGCCAAAAGTCATGTTCGTGCCACAAAGGCGACACCAAAGCCATACATATTGTAGGTGGCAGCAACAACATTGCCTGCTAAATGTGGCACACACACACACACACACACACACACACACACACACACATACATGCATAAAGCGCAGCTAATCATTTTGGGCAATAATTTTGCATTTTTATATGTTGCGCCCTTTGCTTTTCTATATTTTTATTTTTTTGTATTTTTTGGGTTGAGACGTGGGCGTGGGTGCAACGCCATGTGGCAGCTGACCAACAACTGTTGGTGGCAGGCAACAATAGAAAGCGCTGTGGTTGCTGGCAGGAAGATGCAGTTTAAAAATTGCGGCAGCACAAAATTTATGGGTAGCACCCAAAGCGAAATCCTTTCACCAACTAGAGACAACGCATTAATAAATCAATAACGCGTTTATAATCATAGTTGTTGCTGCTGCTGCTGCTGCTGTTGGTTGCTGGCTGCCGGCTGCTGGCAGCTGTTGCTATCGCTGTTATGTTGGATGGCTTCCGTGCTGTGGCTGTGGCTGCTGCAGTGACAAGCGCCAATTTGGAGCAACAAACACCTTGGCAACAATGTTGCCGAACAGAACAATTAACATGCCAGCAACATGTTGCGCAACTTATCAAAATAATCATCATGCGCATCGACAACAACAACATCCACAGTTGCAACTGTTGCAGCCAGCATTATGATAATCACAACGACGGCGGCGGCGGCAAAAATCAAAAACGAAGCAGCAACAACAACAAAAATAGAAAAAAATTGCAACTGCAACTGCAACTGTTTCTTATGCCCGGCACGCCCCCTCCTAGCCTCTATAGCGGGCATCAACTGCTGCTGCATGTTGCAATTAATAATCGACGTGGCAAAGCAGCAAACTGCACAAGGCGCGCCAGCAACTGTTGCTGCTGCTGCTGCTGTTGTTGCTGTTGTTGCTGCTGCATCGTGCGCCCTTCTTTTTGATTTAAAATGTGCCGCCATCGTTTTCAGCTCGCACGTAGGCGTCCTCACACGCAGTATATGAATAGAGCAGCTCTATGCCTACCTCCCCTCCTCTTCCCTACTCTCACTCTCTCTCTCTCTCTCTCTCTCTCTCTCTATCACCTCCTCCCTCTTTGGCAACAAGTGCTTGCTGCTTCTGCATCCACTTGGCATCATCAGTCAAGTGGGCTGCCGTCGACTTTGCCTCTGACTTGCGGCAATGTCACTCTCGCTATGCCAACTGCAACAGCAACTGCAACCACACAATTGCAACTGCAACTGCAACAGCAACAGCATCTGCCTCAGATCGTCATCAGGCGATTTGCAACTGACCGCAATTGTTGATGTCGCTGCTGCTGCTGTTGCTGCTGCTTAAACTGGCCAACGTTGCAAGTCGAGTCCATCAAATTGCCGAAGCGACACTTGCTGTAAAATGCCACTTAATCATTGGATTAATCTTGATGGCAGCTACAAATGATGCTCAATGTCCTCTAATGACACCTGCTACCTTTGCAAACTTTTCGACAATCGAATTTGCTACATTGCAAGCATTAAACAATTGTAAAACTATATTTGTAAACAGCAAGCTTTTAAGCTGCTTAAAGCTCACATTATGGATGTCAAGCTCAAAGCTCACATTCTGAATGTTTATGATAAATAGTTTTACAAAGAAATTGAAAAGTGTTTAGCAGTAATTTGTCTGTTTAATTAAGAATAAGATTTAAAGCAACAGCAAACTTTAAAAAAAATCAGTTGTGCTTAAAGCCGAAAAAGCTGTTTAAAGTTCACTTTATAGTCAAGTACATTTTCTACATTTATTGAGGTATAAAACTCAATCGAAAAGCTGTCAAGAATATACGTTGAACACTTACGACAACGAGCATTAAAAGCATTGTAAAATGCAAAAGCTGTTTAAAGCTCATTTTTATTAAGATATGTAAATATGTAGAAAATGAAGAATTATAAAAAGCAATTGAAATGCATTAAGAGGAAATGCTTCCAAAATAAATATTAACACTAAAGTTTAAGACTGATCAAAGCTGCTGAAAGCTATTTAATACTAATATACTATATTGCATATCTTTATGAATATGTTTAGAACCATCGAAAAACATTTTGAATAAAGTTCAACACTTAAATTGGCACAACAAATTGTGCTTAAGACTGAGCAAAGCTGCTGAAAGCACACTTAATGCTAATATAGTATATTCTATATAAAAAGCATTTCTTCTTAATGCATTTGAATTGCTTTTTATAATACTTCATCTACTATATATTTGAAAAGCGTTCATCATCACTAAAGTTGCAAACAGCAAATTATGTTTGTAATGCAAAGAAGCAGCTTAAAGCTCGCTGAACTTGCAAGCTTGATTGAGTTAATTACGCTAATATGAAGCCATCATGTTGAGTTCAAGTTCATTTGCCGCAGTCTCAGCGTTGCACATATAATATATGTAAAACGGAATATGCAGCTGCCACGCCCCACTGCGGCAACAGTTGTTGCCGTTGCTGCTGTTGCTGCCGTTGCTGCTGTTGCTGTTGCTGATGGTAAATGTAGGTAAGAAACGCCTCGCCGCTTGACGTGGAAATTTATGTAGCCTACTAATAAGTTTGCTGGCAATTACGCTTATAAATAAATAAATCAGCGCGGCAACTTCGATGTCGGCGCCTTTGTAGCGAGCTCCAACAGCTAGGGAAGAGCCGCTGGATGCCTCGTGCTGTGCTGTGGGTGTGACAAGTGCAGCGGTCCAGCCAACGACGACGACGACGACGACGACGACGTCGGCGCCATTCAAATTCACATGTGATCGCCCAAGCATGAGTCAGCCAAACCGGGATGAAGTTGGTGGAGTTTGGTAGCGCTTAATTAGAAAATTGCTAATAACTCATGCGCACGAAACAAATTTCAATATTAATGAGGTTTTAAGCCGCCAGCAACATTGGCACTGCAACAGCAACAGCAACGGCAACGGCAACTTAATTGAAAAGTTTTTGAATCGTGCCGTCAAATGGCACAAGTTGCAATGTGCTACCAACAGCAGCAGCAGCAGCCCCTTTTGCTTCTTCTTCTTCTTTGGCCCTGACCAAGACCCAAACTGTGCACAATGGGAGGTACAGCGGCAATTGTTGCTGCTCGCAGCGAGCTGCCTGTCTTACGCTGCAGTCAGTTTGGTTGCTCCTGTTGCTCATTAAGTTGCATGAAAACTCAATAGGTTTAGTGTTGTTGGTTTCGTTTTGTTTTGTTTTGCTTTGTTTTGTGCAATTAACGGTCGCCGTCTTTGACTGATTTAGTTGTCAGCTGAGCAGCAGCAGCAGCATCTGCAGCAGCAGCAGCAGCAACATGTTGCTGGGGGTATTCATAATTAGCATGCAAGCGGCATAAATCGCAGGCAGGCAGCAACAACAATTAACAGACCCAAATTGCATGCAACACACTCACTCGCTTTCTCTGTCTAGCAGCCAGTGGCTGCTGCTGTTGCTACTTAGCATGCAGTGCAGCAAGGTTTTGATGTCTGCAACAGAACACGTAGGCAACAGCAACCACAACAGCAACCACAACAGCAACATCAGCGAGCGAACGACAGCAGCAACTGTCAATTATATTAGTTGCTGTTACAACGCGCGCTAATTCAAAAATCATGCGTGGGCAGCTGTTGCTGCTGTTGCTGCTGCTGTTGCAACCTGGCACGCCAGCAACATTGGCCTCTGTGTGCCAGCAGCAACATGAACACTGGCAACTTTTCTTAATTAAGTGACGACCTGTTGTTGCTCTCTTCGTTCGTCTTCGCTTCTGTCTCTCTACTTGTTGTTGTTGCTCAGTTGATGTTGCTGCATGCAAATTTAATTTGCGCCATGGCGCGACCTTTGCCCATTGCGTGTTGCTGCTGCTGCTGCTGCTGCTGCTTCCAAGTTGGCCATAACTTCTTAACGGCAGCAGCAACATTTCGCATTGTTGTTCGAGCTTTGCGCACACAAATTGATATTTAACTTGTTTGGCAAAAGTTCGCACGACTTTTTCGCAGCCCAAAAAACTACGTTCGAGATTTCAGATTGCAGATTGCCAGATCCCAGATCGTAGATCCCAGCAGCAGCAGCAACCTACGATGTTTGCTTCCTCGATCTCCTTTTTGTGCTCTCTCTCTCTCTCTCTCTCGATCTCTCTTGCTTTCTGCAATTCCTCGCGTTCCGAACGTTTTCTACAACTTTCCAAGTTGTCCTCTGCTCTCCATATTTCCTCTTTCTCTCTCATTCGATCTTTGGTCTTGTTGATTATCTTTATTAGATCTTCACTCGATCTGCACACACAAAACTCCTTATTCAGCTGCTCTTCCTTTTCCTCAACGATCTTTGGCGATCTGCAGTGATAGTTTTATTCGTATCGTGTCGTTATCTGTGGCAATATCTGCACTTCTTGTTGCCTCTCGTTTCTATCGTGTGTGTGTGCCGTTAATGTTTTAACTATTATACCCAAAGGCACACACACACACACACACACACACAGAGTTATAGATCTCGTTGCATGCTGTGTGCGTAGCGTAATAAATCAAAGTTTTATTTGTTGAAATAAATTCACAGTTTATTGCTTCGTTATTATTTGCGCTGCTGCTGCTGCTGTTGCTGCAACTGCAACTGCAACAACAACAACAACAACAACTACAGATAGACAGCCATCAAACACTTGCAAATACAACGCATGCCGGAAATGTTTATTGTTCTTGTCGTTGTTGATCTCTTTCTAATTTTTAACGTCTCGTTGATTGCATGAATATCATTTTCGTTTAGCTCACGACCAAACAGCAGATTAATTAAAATCGAATTTATAGCAAAACTTTAACGATTTAACGAGTGTTTTGTTGTGCGAATTCTCTACTCACTCGACTCGAGTCATTTCATCAGCACGAAACTTTCATAAATCGCATATTGCATATACATATACATATGTATGCAAATTGGCAGCAAACAACCGGAGCATAAAAAAATGATATTACAAACGAGACTGCAAAGACACTAATAAATGTAGATCTAGCCATAAAGATAGAACATTCAAAATGATGATGGAAAACAAATGTGAGATGAATGAATTAGTTCACTTGAAGGTTTACTATCGATAGCTATCGATAGATAAAACGCTCAAAATGAAATATGGGAAACAAATGCGAGATGAATGTATTAGTCAAATTGCCATTAAATGAACAATAGTAATAGATAGCAACTGATCTTAAGTGTCACATTACTTCCGGTAACCATCGATATATAAAACGATAGATAGAAATATTGAGGGAAAACAAATTCGAGATGAATTCTATAAGCAAAAGTCAATTCTATAAGCAAAACTATCGATATATGAAATATTAAAATTTATGATAAATAAAAGCTAGATTTGTGAATTAGTTCAATTGCCATTAAATGAACAATAGTAATAGATAGCAAGTGATCTTAAGTACCACATTACTTCCGGTAATCATCGAACTATTGATAGAAATGATGATGGAAAACAAATTCGAGATGAATTCTATAAGCAAAAGTAGCTACGCCAACTGATCTTAAGTATTGCTTTACAATCGATAACTATCGATATATAAAACATTAAAAATGATGATAAATTTGTCCATTTTCCATAGTAACTACAATAACTGATCTCAAGTGTAAATTAATAATTTACAATTGAGTGTCGCATTACTATCGATAACTATCGAAAATAATAATTGCAGTAAGTCTTGCAAAGGGCAACAAACACTTCGTTTTCACTGTGTTCGATTTGCTAAAGTTTTTTATTGTGGCTGCAAATTTTTGCGTAAAATTTGTGCAAGTCAGAGCCGGTTGCAGTCGCTCGCTTGCCACGCCCACAACATAACTGGCCCAACAAGGCGGTCCACCTGCCTGTCGGAGGCTGTCATGAGGTTTTTGTCAGTGACATTTTTGAACCCTGACCGTTTTTAATTTGCGATTTGCGATTTGCAGTCGCAGTCGCCGTTGCCTTTGCCGTTGCAGTTGCAATTGCAGCCACTGCACGGTTTGCCATTAATTACAGATACGAGATACGAAATGTAGCTAGAAGATACACACTCACACACATTCACAGTATCTGTGAGTTTGTTACGCAATGCTTTTAATTAGCAAAACGCTTGGTACGTTAAATTGAGAAATTATTCTCATGCCACGTTGCAAAGCAAGTTGTTTTGTTTTCAATATTGCTGGTGATACTTATCGATAGACCTGCCAAACGATTTGGTACACAATTTATAATCAAAATATCAATCGATACTGCTAATATGTATTGATTTTTATCGATATCGATCATTTAAGAATATAATTGGATAACATTGCATTACATTCCATTGTTCTATTTATATTTTACCAAGGATTTAAATGGCAGATTCTATAATTATCGATAATACGCAATTGTTACCGACATCGATTACTTATCTTAATGGTATTTATTAAATTCTGATAATAATATGCAATAGCGAAATACAATGGGACAAAATGAAAATTGTCTTTTCGATAATAATCGATAATTCATTATATTTATCGATATTATTATTAATTAATTTAAGAAATACAATTTCGTAAACTGTAATTTGTAGTTTCTTCAGTTATCGATAATTGTTGATCTCGATAGCTATAGTTATCGATTCAATGCCATTAACATTATTATGTTAATATTATGCATTTCAAAAATATAAAAGATTATATTATTGTTGATTTTGCTTTATCGATAATTCAGTAGGTATCGATAGCACTTTATAATTATTGATTTCACATTATCGATCATTTTATTAGGTATCGATAGTATTTTAAATATAACGATTATTTTGATTAACATTAACATTAGTTTATTAGAAATTAATTTCAGAGAATATATTCAATATATAACGATAACTTCACCACATACTAACTTTGGTAATTCTTTCATTATCTTTGCAGCAGCGTAAGCTGTCACCGACATGGGCAGTGAGCAATACTGCTTGAGGTGGAACAATCATCAATCCAACCTGTTAGGGGTGTTTAGTCAATTATTACAGGACGGGAGCCTGGTGGACGTTACATTAGCTTGTTCAGGGGGCCCATCCATCAGAGCCCATAAGGTGAGTGCTTAGTGTTAACTATATACACATTTATCAATATTGAGTTCAAATTGAACAATTGAAGAGTATTAAATGACAACAACAACAACGAGAAAGAGAACGAACGGCAACTGCAACTGTAAAATGCGGAAGCAGTTGCAGTACTCTGATCAAGGTCGTCGTTGCAGTCGCCGTCGCAGTCGCAGTCGCAGTCGACGCTGTAGGCCTCTCGAAATGCCAAGCGCATAAATTAACGAAGCCGCAACAACAACAACAACAACGACGACGTCGACAACAAGCACAACACGATCAAATGCAATTTACACATTTGTCAGTAAATTGTCAACTTAACGCGCAACACTAAACGAGACAGCGCTGTCGGCGTCGCTGCCGGCATTCGGCAATCGCAGCATGTTGCTAACGTCGGTCGCGTCGTTCACTTGAGTGTTGCTTTCTGTTTGTTGCTGGCAACAATGTTGACAAGGTCAGCGCCTAATAGAAATTGACTGCGCCCCGCCACGTGGACGTGTTTGCTTCGTTTCGTTTGCTTGCTCGCTGCGTGTGTGCTGACCGAGTGTGCATATGTGTGTGTGTGTGTGCATGTATGTGTGTGTGAGTGCATAAATCATGCGTTGCCAGGCGGCAACAACAACAGCAACAACAGCGACAGCGCTTTGCGCACGTCTGTCAATTGAAATTCCTGTTAAATTAAGCGGAAAATATTTAACTGCGTTGCTGCTGTAGCAACAACAACAACAACAACAACCACAACATCAACAATCACAACAACAACAGCAACAGCAACCACAACTGCAGCAGCAACAGCAACGGCAACAGCAACCTGTAGTCAAGTGGTTGCTGCTACCTTTTGATGTTTGAAGCTGATAAAGTTATTTTGAATGTAATTTCTTGCTGCTGTTGCTGTTGCTGCTGTTGTTGCTGCAATCTCCCAACACACAACTATTTATATAACTCTATTTATACATAAATGTTTGTGTGTATGTGTGTGTGTGTGTGCCTATGAAACTGGTAAATTGTTCAATTATAATGCGTTTATTATGCAGTTGCAGTCCGCTCGATTGCCGCTTTGTCCACACCAGCAAGAACAACCGCAGCGACAACAGCAGCCACAACAACAACAGCCAATGACACTGATTGCCTTCAAGTGATCAGCATCAGCACTTGGCCAAGCATTTCTTGGCTAACTTCTAAGCACTTACCCATAGATAACATATATGTATTTATAAAGCTAACCGATCCCATGGCAGCAACTGTTGCTGCTGCTCATTGGCATCACAAAACGCATTTTTTACACATCCATTGAAATTTCTTGCTTCATTCAACATTTTTACGAGTTGCTTCTTCAGTTTAAGCAAACATAAAGTTGTTATTTTATCTACATTCTCTAAATGGAACATAATTTCTATCATACAGAATTCAACTAAAATTGTGTATATTAAATATTTGCAATAAAATGAATAAGGAAAATTTAAGTATTTATTTTGAAAAGAAAGCATATTATATATTTTTATCTATTTCGAATCTTCTTGTTAATTATCATATTGAATAATTTGGGGGTTTCTATGTCACTAGGAACTCTTATAAATTTCTTTGAAAACTAAATGAAAATCTTTACGAAATTCTTCTTTTTCATTTTCTTGAGTTTATTTATAGTTTTTGTTTTTTTAATCCTTATAATCAATGTAGAAAATATTGAATTCTTTTTGCACTTCACCTCAACTATAGTTATAAATTTGTCGACAATCCCAACTCTTTGGCAATCTCAAGTTGATTATATCAAGATTTTAGTTGACATTGCACGACTCCATTTCGATATTTGCCTTTGGGATTTTCTTTATTCTTTATTTATGTGCAGCGGGCAAGTCAACTTCATTAGGCGCACAGCAACGAGAAACGAGAACTGATGAATTCATTTCCTTTTTTAGACAGTCAACAAAAAATAAAACAAAAATCGAAAAGAAAATATGCCAAGGGCGATGAAATTACAACTAAAAAACGAGGCAAAAGGAAGAAAAAAATGAAAAAGATTTGACAACTGAAACTAGACGAGATTCAATGGAAATGTATACGAGACATGAGACATGAGAGAGACTTCTTCATACATATGTGCCGACTTTGTTGTTGTCTCTTTGCCAAACTAATTAGCAAATGTACACAGAGAGAAAGGGAAGGCGCAGGAAACTAAGAGAGAGACAGAGAGAGAGAGAGAGTTGTCAACGTTTATAAAAGTTAATAAAGCAAGGAATTGAAAAGCTAAAGCCACTGGATGAAGAACGACTCCAAGTGCTAGTCCAAGTTGAGGCCAGCTGTCAATTACTTTTGCATATCCTTGTGCCTTCTCATGTCCTTGTTGTTGTCCTTGTCATTGTTGTTTTTTATTTTTGTTGTTGTTGTTGCTGATAACGAGTTTCAGTTTGCTCGTCGTACTGCTTACGACGCCAGGCCGACACAAAAAAAGAGAGCAGCAAAAAATTGTTAAATTGATTAAAAAGCAAAGTGTCGATGAACGAGCCAATGATGACAGCAACACAGCAACACAACAACACAAGCCAACATCCTGCAGGCCAGTGCCAGCCAGGACATGTTGCACAGCTCCAAAGTCAATGCGAAACAAAACAACAACAACAAGAAAAACCGACGCAAATAAATGCAAAAAAAAATATATGAAAAGAAAAAAATGCAAACACAAGTGCAAGCGAGCGAAGGATAACAGAGCAAAAGGATGCACAGGCAACCTCTGCTCCTGGCAGTCCTCGGTCAGTCCTCGAGTCCAGTTCAGTCCAGTTCAGTTCAGTTCAGTCCAGCCTGAAATCTAGATGAGCGCACACACGCATGGGTTGCCACTAAAGTTTGTGCAATTAATGGGATGCCATCCCATATAAATATCACACAAAAAATAGTTCAATTAAAAGTAATATTTTGTATGACTGACTATCTAAACAGTTATGTTTGTAACTAAAATCCACAGTAAATATACTAAACTTGTACCTTTACTTTCATGTTGTGTTAGTAACTTAACTGTTATACTTTAGTTCAATCAAATTATAGAATCCAACATATTTATATACATATAAATTTTGTTATTGCTCAGTTCAAACATTCTATAAATACTAGATAAATGTGTGTAACAGATGAAAGCATCTTCGATCATATCCATGATCTGAGAAACTATAAGAGATAAAAAAATCATCATCATTACCATTATTATTATTATCTTTATTTGACAGCACTTGTTTTAACAATATATCAAATATACATTTCGGTATATTTAAATGATAATACGAAACTGTTTCAGCTTTCAGTTCAATATACATGTTGGTATATTTCAGTATTTGGTCAGTATATTAATGTGGTCTATTTAAATTATAATACCGCACTGTTTCAGATTTATATTTCGGTGTATTTCACTATATTATTGTATATTAATCTAGTATATTTTAGCCAAATGTATATTTCGGTATTTTTTCAGTATATTAATTTGGTGAAACTAAATACTAATACCGCAGTTTTAGCTTTCAGTCAAATATACATTTCGGTATATTTCCGTATTTGTTGTGTTATATTAATTTGGTATATTTCTGCCACATACACATATCGGTATATTTCAGTATTTTTGTGGCGTTTTAATTTGGTATATTTAATGATAATATGTGCCTCGGTAAAACTCAGTATTTTTGTGGTATACTAATTTGGTATGTTTCTGTCAAATATACAGTTCGGTATATTTGAGTAATTTTGCGGTATATTAATTTAGTATATTGAATATGTGTCTCTGAAAATTTCAGTATTTTTGCGGTATAATTATTTGGTATATTTCTGATAAATATAAAGTTCACTATATTTCAGTATTTTTGTGGTATATATTAATTTCGTATATTTTATAAGTGCCTCGGTAAATTCCAATATTTTTGCGGTATATTCATTAGGTATAGTTCTGTCAAATAAACATTTCTGTATATTTCAGTATTATGGTGGTATATTAATTTGGTATATAGTATATTAACTTTATTAACTGGATGTCACTCAACTTAAGCTGCGAACTTTGCTAGCTGCCCTCGTGCAGCTTCAGCTTCAGCCACTCATAGTTGTGCGGCTGTGTGTGGGTGTGTGTGTGGGTGTGTGTGTGGGTGTGTGTGTGGGTGTGTGTGTGGGAGTGTGTGTTGTAGTTTTTTACTCGCCGCACAGCCGCAGGCTTTTGTAATCCTTTTGCACACACACACACACACACGCAGGGGAGTGGCAATGTTAGTCCTGTTTCGTCCTGTCTCGTCCTGCTGTTGTGGCCATTCAGTCTCAATGCTCAATGCCAAACGGCAGCGGCACTTTAACTCAATTTGAGGCATTTAACGTATGCTCGGTTGATATTTGATGCGATTGCAAGAGTCGAGTGGTCAGTGGTCGGTGGTCGGTGGTCGGTGGTCAGTGCCACATGCCACATGCCGCATGCCACCTCTCGCACAGCGTGGCGTAGAGTTGTTAGTTTCCCTTTTTGCTGGATGTGTTGCCCCAAGGCAAACAAAGTGTAACAAATGTCGTTGCGAACTGTCGACGCGATGCTGAAGGTGAAGCTGAACCTGAAGCTGATGCCTGACGTGTGAGTGTGTGTGTGTGTGTGTGTGAGTGTGTGTGGGAGAGAAAGAGTCACTGACCATTGACCACTTCCCTTCCCTTGCCTTCCCTCTTCGCTGCTCCTCTAGTTGTTTGGCAAATGACTTTCGATGACTTTGGCTAAATGGAAAACTGAAGCGATGAGCAGCAACGTACCAAAAAAAAAGGGAGTTGACTGCAAATATTTGCAACAGTTTTGTGCCGCATCAGTTGGTTGTTGGCGTGTGTTCCTCTTCTTCTTTTTTTTTTTTTTGGGTTGTTGTCTTAAGTTGATTTGTTAGCTGGCTGAGCGAGCTGATTGAGTTCTCTTCTCATCTCCTAATCCGAATACGAATCCAGTGCAAATTTACATAGAGAGAGAGAGACAGAGAGAGAAGGGGTAGGCGAGGAGGGAAGGAGCAGCGTGTTAAACAGCATGCCATACATGATACTCGCAGTTCACAGTTGTTGTCGTTGTCGTTGTCAAAATGCATATATGCAAACACTTAACGGCAACAACGGCAGCTCGTAAGTCTTGCCAACACTTTTTTGACAAGCCGCCAGCAACAATGGCAACAATACAGCAACAACTACAGCAATAACAACAACCGCCTCTATTGACAGCTGCAACAACTTGCAACATATGTATGTCTGACAACAACAACAACAACAACATCGACAACGACAACGACAACAAAACAAATTGCCTGCCTAGCAGAAATCAACTAAAATGTCAAAAACAAATGCAGCATAAAAATCCAAATAATAACAATAATAATAAGAGCAATAATGTTAATAGAAATAACGCATTTTTCCATTGACCAACTGGCAGTGGTTGCTGTTGTTGTTGTCTTGGTTGTTGCTGTGGTTGTTGGCAGTGTGCTAATTGTTGCTTGTCGTTGATAAGCAGCTGAGCTGGCTGGGTTTATCGAGCAGGTAAAAGGAGGCGGCGGCAGCAACGTCGTCGTCGTTGAGCAATTGCTGTTATTAAGTGCATGCACACAGCCTGACTTTAAGACTCCACTCAAAGAAAGCAAAGAGAAGAGCGGAGAGCAAAGAGGAGAGGAGAGGAGAGGAGAGGTTGCAACTGCCAACAGTTATCTGACCATGGAAGAGTTTTTTATTTCTGGCTCTGACTAGTCGATAGACAGCTTTTGCATTGCTCTTTCTAGCGATTATACTTCGATTAAACCACCATCAATTTGCCAGCAATTGTCTTCGATGATGCCATTCATCAGCGGAAAACTTAGTACCAAATAACGTTGTTGATTAAGTAATCAACTCTCGAAAGGAAAAGGAAAGTCTTTAAGGAAAGCAAATATTGTAAATAGAGTGAGAAATTATTATCAAATCTCTAATGAATAGGTGAAGAATATTGTAGAAGAAAATAAGTAAATTATAAAAAGCAAGTCTTTATGGAAAACAAATATTGCAAATAGAGTCAGAAATTATTATTAATTTATTTATTAGTTTAAATTGAACAAGTGAAGAATATTTCAGAGGAAAATAAGCAAATTATAGAAAGGAAAAGGAAAGTCTTTAAGGAAAACAAATTTGGCAAATAGAATAAGAAATTATTATTAAACTTCTAATGAATAAACGATGAATATTGTAAAAGAAAACCAAAGCAAATTATAGAAAGGAATTGTAAAGTCTTCAAAGTAATCAAGTATTGCAAATTGTGTGAAAAATTAGATATTATTTTGTATAAATGATTGGTAAATACTTTTGCATTTGTTGTCAGCATATTTAAAGTGAAACAAACTATCAAAACTGATTTGTCAGGACTTATTTGCCTTGGCTGGCAAACTGATTCATTTTGATCTCTATGGTATATTTTGAATGCTATAGTATATAAATATATCAATTATAGCTGTCGGTATATTTTTAGTATAGTTTCTGTACATTAATTTAAAATGTTATAGTATATAAATATACCAATTAAAGTTTGGTATATTTTACAATTTTTTCTGTATATTAATTTGTGATGATGTAGTATACAAATATACCAATTATACCGTTCAGTATATTTTAGTATTTTTCGGCTTATTAATTCGGTATATTTAAACGAATGTTTATTGCAGCTTTCGTCCTTGTTTCAAGTAAAATTAGCAAAAATATTAAACTTAAGATTTTAATACAAATTCGTTTGCTAGTTCAAAGAACTGAACTTTTTCACATTAAAGAATTATATAGTTCTATTAAATTAAATGACAAACTTATTTGCTTCAAAAAATGTATTTATTAGAGAGATTTTTGAAGAATTATTCGTGTAATTTGTGTCTAGTCTAGCATACTCAATAAATATGTGAATTGTAAATAAAATTTACAAATTTTAATTGTAAATAATACAGATGTAAATTTAGAAACAAAATGTGGATTAATTTCCCATTAATTGCCCATCGATTAGAGTATAAATAATATGAGTAATGAGTCGCATAAACATATCACAAACCAAGAAAAATAAACTTGCGTCTTTTGGTTTCATAAATTTGCGATTAATGCTGATTACGAGTGCATTGGCCTAGCCTTGAGCTGTGAGCCAATTTTGGCAGCCGGTGTTGTGTGGCATGCAACAGGCTGTTGTTGCAACAGACACACCCCCACCAAGAGCATAAAATTGTTGCGCTCTCGCGCATTGCATTTGCATAATTGTAACGAAATTATCGTTAGCCCCTGAGCAACATTTAATAATTTACAATAAACAAAGAACAGAGTATATGACAAAAAAAAAGGAGGAGGAGGATGGAGGAGGGAGAGGCAATACAACAAAAACAAAAACAAAATAACAAGAGCAAAAAAGTGCGGCTAATTGCAATTTGATGTTAACAACGTTGAATCGAACCAAACTGAACTGAACCGCAAGGAACAAACACTCATTATTATTATCTTTCATCGTCATCGCATTGTGGAACTGTGTGTGCACGATGTGAGGGCGTGCTTGCTAGTGGGCGGCAATTATAGCAGCCGCAGTTGCCAGTCATGTTGCAATCTGCAACGTTGCGTATGCGTAATGCAAGAATTGCGCATGCGCCGCATTCGCCACGTCCGAGTCTCTAACTAATGCACCATGACAGCCTGCAATATAATTTGATAATTAGTCGCACAAATGCGAATTGTGAATTGTGAATGATACAACATTCACCGCATTCAGCAACAATTGTGCAACGATGCAATGCGATGCCTAAAAATGGTAAATCGATATTTAAGTGGTCATATGAGTTCAAAGCTGAGAGAAAGCAAATGCTACGAAACTTGTAAAACACACAATTTGAATACGAAATTATATATAATATGAAATACTTCATTTTCTTAGTCTTTGTTCCTATTGTCAACTCAAATTAATATTCTACTATTAAAGTTAAAAGATATAAGAAAGTAAATCCAATAAAAAACATATAAGAGAGCCATATGCTAATAATATACCAAATTAATATACCGCAAAAATACTAACACATACCGAAAAATGCATTTAGTATATTATTATAGTGTTAACAAATTAATATACCACGAAAATACTAACATACCAAAGGCTATATTCAGTATATCGATAAAGTGCTATATTCGAAATATACCATACAGTACAAAATATACCAGATTGTATTCGTTTTTATCATAAAAACGTAGTTCTTTAAAAAACTTCCACAATTTTTAGGAATAATAAATACTACAGTTATTTTCGTATGTACCAAAAATGAAATATACGATTTTCTTAGTCTCTGCTCCACTTGCCATAAAATTTCCACTTCGTTTCCATTCGAATGTCAACTCAGATTTGAATTATACTATGCAAGTTAAAAGCTATAAGAAAGCAACTTAATATACCGCAAAATACTAACATATACCAAAGACTATATTTAGTATAAATTCATAATATACCGTTGAGAATAAAATATACCAGATGGTCAAAAAAAACATCTAAAATCCATTTTTGTTGTTGTTCTCAAAAAACTTTCACGATTTATATCAGATTTTTTTGGATTAATAAATACGGCAGTTATTTTCGAATGTACCAAAAATGAAATATACGATTTTCTTAGTCTCTGCTCCACTTGCCATAAAATTTCCACTTCGTTTCCATTCGAATGTCAACTCAGATTTGAATTGAAATTTTTGGTGCATTTGCATTTCGGTTAATCATTTAATTTTGTTGTTGCGCGTCGGCTCGAATTGCAATTACACGTTTTGATTAGCTCGGACATTGATCAACTCGCTGCCATAATTATCAATTAGCAATCAATTGATTACATTACCATAATATGGCATGCAGCAGCAGCGGCAGCCAAAGCAACAGCAAAAACTTGATGCATTGATTTTTTTTAGTTTTTTTTTAGTTTTTGCCTACATTTTCTTGACTGCCATAAAACAATAGCAAACACAGCAACAACAACAACAACGACAACAACAGAAAACTATTATAAGCAACTGCATATCAATGCATTCCGCAGCAACCAGCAACCAGCAACAGCAACTAACGCATATTGCTGCCGGCATTCATTTTTTTTTCTTCTTCTTTTTTTGGCCTGGGAAAAAATCGACAACAGGCAGCAGCAACAATATCGCTGTTAATTTAAATTGGAAAATTATACAAAAATATTCAAAACGTTCGCGTTGTGTGCAGTTTGCTGTCGTTGTTGCTGTTGTTGTTGTTGTTGTTGTTGCAATTGTTGTTGTTGCTGTTACGAGTTGTTTTTGTGTTGTCTTTTTTGCTACATTCGAATCTGCTGTTAATCTGAGCAGCTCTCAAACGTCACGTTTTCACGCGGCCAACTTTGCCAACCTACGGCAACAGCCACAACACCAACAACACCAACAACAGCAACAGCAACCACAACAACAGTAACAACAACAAGGCAAAGAACTGGAATCTAACGATGACGACGGCTGCTGCAATCAACAAAAGCAATTCACGCATTCAATTAAATGCCTTCAAATGCGACTTGCCGACATTTGTTGTTGTTGTTGCTGTTGCTCGTTGCTATTGCTGTCGGTGAAGTATGCATTAAAATGGTATAAAATTGTCATGTTAATAACCAATAATTGTTAATTTACAACACACTCGCAATTCGCTTCGTTTCGATGCGATCCAAAGAGAAACAAAACAAACGCAAACTCTTTTGAGTTATTTGCGTTTTGACTCGTTTTGGCATTTGGCCGCCTGTCAATTAACATTTTTATACCCGCCACCCATATGGTAAAAGGGTATTCTAAGTGTGTGCCTGCACTTGGTATATTTAAGTAGTATATCAGTATAATAATTTGGTATATTTTAAGTACAACATAATTTATAGTTATATACCAAATTTAGCATTTAGTATATTTTAGTATTATAATGGTATATTAATTTGGTATATTTACACCCACTATCCATAGGTTAGAACATATTATAACTTTGTGTCTACAGGAAATGTATGTTGTAACATGCAGAAAGTATAGTATATTAATATACCAAAGACAGTCAGTATATTTTAATATTTTTATTGGTGACAGGTAGAACGACACATCTCCGTCGCCATAAAGTGTTTTTTGTATGTAATAGTATATTAATATACCGAATATAGTATTTGCTATATTATACCAATCTATCGATATATTAATTTGGTATATTTATACTCGCTACCCATGGGTAATTAAGGGTATTATAAATTTGTGCCCACTGGAAATCGATGTAACGGTCAGAAAAGTATATTTCGTATGTAATAGTATATTAATATACCAAATACATATAACGTTGTACGTACAGAAAATGTATGTAACCGACAATATAAAGTATATTTTCAATGTAATAATACCAAATATAGCCTTTGCTATATCTTGGTATTTTATAGGTATATTAATTCGACATATTTTATGAATAATACCGCACTGTTTAGCTTTTAGCATTTTCTTGACATATTCATTTGGTATATTTAAAGAATAACATTTGCCGTTTTATAGAAAATGAGTAACGAGTATTTCACAGTCGAGCACTCTCGACTGTTATTTTTCGTGCTTTGCTGCTGCCAAAAAATTGTTTATAGTTAGTTGTTGTTGTTGTTGGCAAGTGCAGGAAGTCGACTTATTCAATTTGGGAATTTATTACGAATCAGTACAATAAATATGGCAAATTTACAATCTAATTGAGCATTTGAGAGATGTGCTCTAAAAATAAATACAAGTATTTTTAGTTCATAAAAATGTAAATAGAAATTTAGGTATTTGTTGAAGCTTTCAACTGCAAATAAATCAGGTTTAAAATGCAATGCAAATAAATCGCATTAAGCTTTGTTTTGTTTTGTTTAGTTTTTTTTCTAACTTTTATTTTGTGCAATTTTCAGCATGCAACAAATCTTAAAATAGCAAATAACAGAAGAAAAAAAAATGGATGCATAGATAGAAAGAGAGAGTGGGAGAGGGAGAGAGAGGGGGAGAAGGAGAGAATTATAATTAAAATTAACAACTTTTCTTGTCACGACCGAGGCTGGAACTAAGCCCCAAGCAGCGAGCCAACAACCAGGTGTTGTTGCTGTCGTTGTTGCTATTGCTATTGCTGTTGCTGTTGCTGTTGCTGCTATAATTATGCGCATTTTCAACAGATTTATATCTTTTCTTTATATTTAAGCACAATAAAAACTAAAAGAGAGAGAAATAAAAAAACTGCAGACAGAGACAAACGCACATATCGAGAGGGGCAAGGTGAAGGAGGCGGAGGCTGAAGTCAAATTGAGATACAGACGCGCGAATAGAAAGATAGCGTCGTATCTCATTAAAGCAGTCAGAGTTGCTGTTGCTGCTGCTGCTGCTGTTGCTATTGCTGTCATATACATATAGTATTAGTATACAAAAATACTTAGTATATAATTAGTAATTGTTGCACAAGCGTCGCGACGATGCAAAGTCGGTGAGCGGCTTTAAGCCGGCTCTGTTAGCCAACTCAAGCCAAGCCAAGCCAAGTCGAGTTGAGTTGAGTTGAGTCGCGTTGAGTTGAATCGAGCTGGGCATAATTCTAACAACATTTTTTATAAGTTGCTGCCGCTACAAACAACAGCAACAACCACAGCAACAGCAGCAACAACAAGCGGCAGTAACTAACGACGGCAACGATAATAATAATAAAGGCAAAACGCAGCCGGGCAGGCAGCAAAAAGCAAAATTAAAACCCAGTTTGAAGGTCAGCTGCGACACGAGCTGCGTGGCCCGGCAACGACAAAACTATGCACAAATGTGTCGCTGGCGAATCTGACGTCAGCAACAGGAACTGAAAAGCACACACACACACACACACTCAGTCGCAGTCGCAACGCATGCGTTGGCGCGTTTTTAAACGCTAGCGACTTTGTATACCCGCTACCCATAGGGTAGAAGGGTATTAGAACTTTGTGCCGGCAGGAAATGTATGTAACAGGTAGAACGAGGCATCTCCGACCCTATAAAGTATATATATTCTTGACCAGCGTCAACAGCCGAGACGATATAGCCATGTCTGTCTGTCTGTCTGTCCGTCCGTCCGTATGAAACACTGGATCTCAGAGACTATAAGAGATAGAGCTATAATTTTTTAATTTTCGACAGCATTTATTATGTTTGCACGCAGATAAAGTTTGTTTCAAATTTTTGACACGGCCACTTCCGCCCCCGCAAATCAAAAAAATAAAAAAAAACCTAATCTTAAAGCTAGAGTTGCGAGTTTTGGTATATACAATAATTACTGTAGTAGTTATGGTTCCTGAAAATTTGGTTGCGATCAGATAAAAAATGGGGAAGTTATTAAAGAAATACTTTTGTATGGGCAAAAACGTCTACTTACTAGGAGTCTTAGTTGCTTTGGCTGACAATCTGGTATATTGTGCCGCCTATGGTATATTTTGAATGGTGTAATATATAGATATACCAAACATACCATTTGGTATATTTGTAATATTTTTTAGTATTTTCGGTATATTTTGAAAATAATACCGCAATATTTTGGCTTTATTAAAAATGGGTAGCGGGTATCTCACAGTCGAGCACACTCGACTGTAACTTTCTTACTTGTTTTTTTCTTACTTATTTTTTTCCCCCGCTGTCTTTCTCTTGCGAATGCGATTGCGATTGCGAGTGTGCGTTTCTAATAAACCAGAAAGAAAACAAAAAAATAAAAAAAAAACGCTAAATTCCAATCGTCGATAATCAAGGTGTGGCACCCTCAAAGTTGCATATGCATAATTACTAATTTCGATTTTAGGAATTATATGGCTTTTTTTCTCTGTCTATTATGCTTATTGAAATTTCATCTCTGTGTATCTGTGTGTGTGTGTTTATCATAATGGCATGCAAATTTTTATAGTTTTTTTTTTTATATTTTTTTTAATAAAAAGGAAAGTTGTTGAACAACTTGAGTTCTATAGCTTTCAACAGCCAACGGCAACTAAGCAGAAATGTTAGTTGAGATTATCCATTAGATGAGGGACTTTTCTTAAAAGAAGAAAATATATATAAATTAAAAAAATAAACAGTTTTTAAGACATTTATGTAGTGCAGACTTAAAATATTAAAAAATAAAAACAATGTAGTAAGCTTGAAAATATTTATTATATATTTTTTCATATTAAACATTTTAACGAAAACTTTTAATCACGCTTAACGTATATAGCAATAGAATGAAAGAAGTTTAAAAATTAACAATACTATAATCGATTTTTTAAGGAAAAATGTATTTATAGTAAATCTCAATTTCCGATTTCTTATTAATACATTTTGTATTTTTTATTCACAACTTGGTCAAACCATTTCTTCATATTTGATGAATTTCATTTTTATTAAGTTTTAAGTATGCAGACTGATTTTTTCCTTACAATTTTAATAGTTTTTAATAGTATATTAATATTTTAACAGTTATTACAAAAACTAAATTTATTTCCAAGTATAATATAATAATACTTAGGATCAAATCACTTTAAGAAAAATCAGAGCTTTCACTTAGCACACAGAAATATACAAACATACATATAGTATAAAATATATACATATGTAGTATAATATACTGCATGCAGCATTCGCTGTTAAAAGCTAATAATAATAACAAATGATTCGTTACTTTTCGCTTAACTGTGAATTTCTTGATTTCCCCCTTAGCTCAACAACAGCAACACCCACAGCAATTGCAATTGCAATTGCAACGGCAACGGCAACTGCAACTGCAACAACTTGCAAACTGTTGAACGATAAACGTAACGTTCTCTTTCCGGTTTCGGTTTCGATTTTTTCGACTTTGGTTTCGGGGCTGCAACGTAAAGCAAAGCAAAGCAAATTGTTGCCCAAAATGCATGTAACTTGTTCAAGATCTGATCGCCAGTTGTTTGTTGCCGTGCCCATAACGGCGTCAATTAAATTATGTTGCTGACTACATTTTACAATTTGCAACAAATTGTTAACAGCAACAAACACCAACAACAACAAATCAATAACAACAGCACAATCTGCTGCTTATGCATATATCTCTACATACAATAATAGTATATGCATCTCGCTCTCTCGCTTGTTGGGTGTCGATCACTTTTGTTGTCGTTGGGGTTTTGTGCTTTTGCGAATGAGGAGGAGAATGAGGAAGAGTGAAAAGTGAAGAGAGAGCACTGGTGCTGTCCCTTTTGCTTAGCGTGGGATAATCTGTCGTCGCTCTCTCGTCGCCTGTTGCTGACCTTGGGCCATTGCCTCTCCTAAGCACCATGTGCGTATGTTTGTGTGTGTGTATGTGTATGTGTGTGGTATTTCGGCGGGTCAAGTGCTGCGTTGTTTTTGTTATTATCTTTTTTCCTTTTTGGTTTTGTGTGTTCTGTGTTTTGTCCTGTTGCTCTCTGGCCGTCTTGCGAGCTTCCGGCTAACAAATGGATGACCACAAAAGCTTCGGCTGCTGCTGCTGCTGCCGCTGTCGCTGTCGCTGCTGACCACAGACACGCAATTGTTGTTAGACAACAATGACAAAAACGGCAAAACGGACAAGCGAGTGGAGACTATGTGGACTGTGGGACGGACACTTAGCGACTTTCCGGCGCGTCTTTTGTGCGTGCAACGCTGCAGCAATTTAGCTTTGGCTATGCCAAACTCTTCTTTTTGTTGTTGTTGTTGTGCTGCTTCTTTCTTTTCTTTTCCTTTCCTTTCATTTCTGTGCTTTACTTTTGCACGCTTCAAAGTTCTCATAGGCTGCTTGCTTGCTTGCTGACCATTGGGCGGATATTATTTAGACGCTATTGTGTGGCGCCGACTACCTGCAATTAGCTGTCACAGCTGCCGCTCTTGTTGGCTGGCTGCCTCAGTCGCAGCCATAAATTAATTACGAATTGTAAACAATGCAGCGCAGGCGTCGCATAAATAAATCTCTCGCATGTGCGCATAAATTTGCATTGCGACCTTGACAGACCCCACAGTGCAAAGATATTAAAACCGAGAGAGAGCAACAGAGAGAGAGAGAGCAAGCACTCTCACAGCAAACAACAGCTGTGTGAAGTTCGTTCTCTCTCAGTTGCGCACACTCGTTTTATCATCAGATAACGGCACACGCCGATAAGCAACCACACAACAACTGCGAATGGTGCGTACAAGCAACACAACGCAACACAAAGCAACGCAAAGCAACGCAACTTAACGTAACGCAACGCTCAAGTTCAAGTTCAATGTCAAATTGTGTGTACGTCGTCTACAGTATAAATATAAAACTCGTTCAATCACACACTCACACACACACACACACACGCGCGCACGCATGCAGACTACTACGACAACAACAACAGCAGCAGCAGCAGAAGCAGCGCGGCAGCAGCGCATGCAAAACATGTACAATTGCCTTTATGCGTTTTGTGCGTCATTTCGTCGGCAACAAGTGGGCAGACATCGACGACGACAACGACAACGACGACGTCGGCGTCGGCGTTGCGTGTGTATGAGTTGCTCTCTCACACGAACTTGTTGGATGTGACGTCATCCGACATTGCGTTCGCTGCCTCTACGCATGTTTTGATTTTTTGCTTTTTTTTGGGGGCGCGTCTGAGTCTGGAACTTGAAATGTGCGTGAGACGACAAAAACAACAACAACAAATTCAACAGCTGATTGTGCGTGTGCGTGTGCGTGAATGTGGCCTGCAAACTTGTCGAAGCTTATCGATTGAAATGCACACACATCGATCACAACAACAACGAACTGTCGAAGAGAGCTTGCAAATGAGTAAGCGCATGTGTGTGTGTCTGTGTTTTTGTGTGTGGCGCACACTCATACTGCTGCCATTTGAGTTTTCATACCCGCTACTCTAAAAGTAGAAGGGTATTGAGTATAGATTGTGATATTTGTGCAAATTCAAAGTATGTTCACACTTTGTTCTCTAATAATGCATAACGGGTATTTCGCAGTCGAGCTTTCTTGCCTCACTTTTTTTCGGCAACTTTTGCATAGTTTTGTGTGTGTGTGTATGAGTTTTTTTTCACTTTGTTGCGTTTTGGCTTCAGCTTCGGTTTCGGTTTCAGTTTTGTTAATGTTTCTTTATACATTTTTTTTTTCGCCACACCAATTTTGTTTGGACTCTAATTCCAAGGTCATTGTGCACAGTGAACAACAACAACAACAAAAAAAATACAACATACTACTACTATAAAATGTACATAAAGATGAATAAAAGGCGTTTCGACGCGATGTTTGATGGCATTTAATTATTTATGGTTTGTTGTTGTGCCGTTTGCTGGTTGCATTTGGCTAATTAACTTTAAGCATAATGGCCATAATAACAATAATAATCACCTCAAGATGCTTCAGTACTGAAATTAACGCACCCGCAAATCCCAAAAATATCACAACAACAACAACAATGAGAACTAGGAGGTGAAGAGGGGAAGAAAAATACTTAAAATAAACAGTCGCCACATTTGATGAGATAATTTTTAATTTTATTTATTTATTTTGTTGTTGTTGTTGTTTTTTGCTGCGTTTTTGCAATTCACATTTTGCGGCCGCTCCCCCTTTACGCCCCCTTCCGCTTATCACACGTTTGCTCTCACGCCATCACGCTCACTCACACAAACACACGCACACATGCACACACGCACTCGCAAGTTTTACAAACGCGCTGCGCCCTTGCCTTTTGCCTCCCCCCCTCCACCACGACGACTGCCTTCTCCACACTTTAGCTCCACATCAGCACCTCTTCCTCTTCTTTGGCTGTCGTTTCGCACGCTACACTAACGACAAAGCTCTCAGCTGCTGCGTTGCGTGCGCTGACGCTGTTTCTGCTTAATGCTTTGCACGCCGTCGACGTCGCCGCATCGAACAACACACACACACACACACACACACACATACAGACAGACAGACGCTGCTTGCACACACAAAGTTGGTTCCGCTGCGAATGCGAATATCAAGGTCAACATGTGATGTGTGTGGTTGCTGCCCGCTCGCTCTCTCTCTCTCTCTCTCGCTCTCTGTCTTGCTCTCACGCTGTGCCCCCGCCGACGTCGTCGTCGTCGTCATCGTCATCGTCGCTGCCGTTGAAATGAGCTCTAAGAA
Source organism: Drosophila sulfurigaster albostrigata (assembly GCF_023558435.1). Classification (NCBI taxonomy): domain Eukaryota; kingdom Metazoa; phylum Arthropoda; class Insecta; order Diptera; family Drosophilidae; genus Drosophila; species Drosophila sulfurigaster. Next base: position 9,810,609 of record NC_084885.1, on the reverse strand, counting down.
AATAATTAAATAGCAGCAGTTGGCACACAAAAAAAAAAAAAACGCAATTTTTATTTGAAGCGCAGTTGTTAAATTAGAAATGCCATATTTTTTTCTTTGGCCTTTTTCTGCAGTAATTTATTAATATTTTTTGTTGTTTTTGTTCTTTTTTTTTTTTGCATTATTCACTAAGCTTCCCTCTTTTTGTGTTGACCATTAATCAGCTTCACGAAAAAAAAGCCAAGTTAACTGCAAAGCTTTTGTTAATCGTACGCAGAATATATTTATGATATGTTTTGTTATCGAATCGACAATAATATATATAAATTGATATAACATCGCATCACTTCAATATAATAGTTAACAGATGGTACTGAGGCATTTAAGGTTATGCTGGAGATTATACATTGCATATTTCCGGAATACTAAGGTTACTCATAATGTTCCTCAGATGTGGTATGCATAGTGAATTCATATAAGGTCTTCAATTATTTTCATTTCTCTTAATGATTTCCATGTGAAGTTCAAATTTAAGCTCTATATTACATACATAACATATTCGATTTCATATTCACAAAAGTATTTCACTGTCTCTACAGTTTTGTACAGATCCACATAAAAATAAAAACTTGAAAAAAAAAAAAACAGAATAATATAGAATTTCAAAGGTTTACAAACAGAAAAAACTATCTCACTGTCTCTACAATTTCTATAGAATCTTCTGTAGTAATTTTATCTAAATTGTAGATACTGAATATATTCTATTTCAAAAACTAACTCACTGTCTCTACAATTCTTATAGAATCTCCAATAATAGCTTTCCTTGAAATGTAGATATTCCACAACCAAAAAAACAGAATAATTCAGATTAAATTCAGAATATATGCCATATAATATTAGTAAACTTTTGATTATGTAAACTGAAAAAAAAAACTATTTCACTGTCACAATTTCTACAGCATCTCATGTAGTAATAATAATAATAAAAAAAAAAACAGAATAATTCAGAATATTAGTCAAATTTTGACCATCAGCAGCCTATAAACTATTTCACTGTCTCTACAATTTTGGTACAGTATCTCGCGATAGTTGAAGTCATTATTTTAGTTGCACAAAATAAGATATTACAGCTTCCCGAGAAGATGACTAACCCGAGGCCCAATGAGGCATCATTTGATAGTCGTGAATCGTGAGTTGTGAGTGCAGTTAGTAGTTATTTATGAGTACTGCAACTCGTACTATAATATGTACGTATAGGCGAGTTTATCGGCTCTGTATACAGCTGTGAACTTGAAAATAGAGACACTAAAAAATGTGACTAAAAAAAAAAACATCAATTTAATTCGTATGATATTAATAATAAAATGTTAATAAACAAATATTTAAAGAATAACACAAAACATTTACATCTTAATAAAAGTGGTGCTATTTTTATGTGTGCGCGTGTGCACAGAAAAATGTTTCATTATTTGACAGTCTCGCATTATTTCACAGTTTTGTGAGTCAGTCAGGCAGGCAGGCAGTGAACGGTTTGACAAGCGCTGACCTAACGAAACGTGACTGCTTTATGGCTCTAAAACTGCGAACGCAGCAAAGCGAGCGTAAGCGAAAAGTTGGGTGTGGGAAAGAGATAGGTGTGTAAACGACTTGCTGCGAGACTCTGCTGCAAAAGGTTAACATTTCTATTATAGCCACTCCCTGAAAATATTTACGCTGTTGTTGTTGTTGTTGCTTGACCACCATCGGAGCAGTCGGCGGGTCTCCTCAAAAACACTGCGGCGAAATATGCAAATTATTATGTTTGCATATCGCTTCCTCCCTCTCTCTCACACACACATGCACGCATACATAGATTTTTCGTTGTTGCAGTTGCAGCAGTTGCTCTGCTGCAATTTTGCATTTGTTGCTTGCGGCTCTTTTCATTGTTGTTGTCCATTTTGGGCCGCGTTGCAAGTCGCAAGTCGCAAGTCGCAAGTTGTGGCAACGTCCTCTGTGTCCACATTTATGTCTTAATATAATTTAAGCTGCAGCTGCAGTTGCATCTTTTGATGCTCGCGCTACTGCCACAAATAGCCACCGAACAACTGCACCCACCACCTCCACCTGCCCCACCCAAGCTGCCCCACCCGCATCCTGCCACCTGCCCCAGTCCATGCCTCAGCTGTGCCCAGCTCGATGCTCAAATCCAACGCTCAACTCTTCCTCAGGCTGATCAACACAATTTGCGGCTTTTGCAAGCATTATTATTAGCTCTATTCCTCCTTCTACTCCTCCTCCTCCTCCTCCTCCTTCTCCCCTTCTTCTTGTTGTTGTTCTTCTTCTTCTCCTTTGTCTAGTTTATTTAATTTTGCTCTCCCTTGCCATCGTGCCGCACTTTAAATGTGCGCAAATTTCTATAATTTGTATTATAGCATTTTCTATGGCAAATATTCGTGTAATTATGCTATAATTTCATTTTATTGATTTACCATAAACGAGCTGAAATCATCTTCTTGCAACCCCATGTTGCATGCCTCCACACGTGCAATGCCAAGTGTGGAAAAAGACGGCACTCAATTTTTACATTATTCGAACTATTCGCTAATAAGAGAAAGTAGTAAAAATCTATTAAATAGTTTATCGATATACAATATCAATCGCATTCTGATCGATCTTTAATCCATCATCACTTCGGGTTGAGGAAAATGCTGCTGCCTAGTGTAGGAAAAGTCAGCAGCTACTTTTTTGTTTATTCAATCTATTCGCTCATATGAGATTCATTTATTTTCTTTTGTTATTAAATATTGGTTAATGTCGATCACATTCTGATTGATTAGATATGTTAATTGAAAAACAAGGCAGTACTTAATTTTTTAGATTATTTACTCAATTGTGATGTGACATTCTCTTTTGACGTGATCTGTAAATATTGATCGATAACTGATCGATGAATTATGCTTAAACGATTTTAGTTGAGGAAAATGCAGCTACTTTTTTGTTTATTCAATCTATTCTCTTATATAACTATTAGTAGAATACTATTTTTATTCGATTTTATTATGAAATATCAGTTAATGTCGATCACTTTCTGATTGATCAGACATGCTATCTTCGAAAAAGACAGAAAATAGTTTTTATATTATTGAACCTATAGTAATTTGACATTCTTTGCAACCAATAATATGTATTTATTTTGTTTGGTCTTGATCTGTAGACATAGATCGATAACTCATCGATCATTTAAGCTTAAACGACTGACAAGTGTGGAAAAGGGCATCACTTAATTCAACGATCTACTTCGTTTTGCTCTTGTTGCTCAATACGTTTATTCTTGATGATAATATCGATCGCAAAAGTTTGCAATAGATGTTAGTTCTCGCTGAAATTGCCGTCGATCGGTAGAGTTGGCGACTGGGCGTTGCCAGACTAGTTAAGGATCGAGCCCTTTAAAAGACACATTGCCAATTTGGTGCATTGATTAATGGCAAGTGCGTAGCGCGTAATTGGCAATAGATAAACTGAGCAAAGCATTGCAGTTGCAGTTGCAGTTGCAAGCTCGCATTCCAGTTGCAGTTGTGGCGTTGCAAGTGCAAAGGCTTGCAACATTTCCAGTTCATTTGGCTTTTGATCATCATCTTCAGTCACGTGCAGCTGTGAGGCGTTTGTGCTCTTTTGTAATTTCATTTAAATTCTCTGACGATTGCGATTCGAGAAAGTGGCAACGCCTCCACAGGACACGCAATCTATAAGTCGTACTTTAGTATCCCCCTTTTTCTTTGCTATCACTTTACCCCTCTTAAAATATGTTGTTGCTGTTGCTCTTAGTTAATCTATTGCAATTTATGCTGTTGACTATTTGGGTTGCAAATTACATGCAACATGCGCGTGGCGTTGGAAATCAAAGCCTTTGGCGTTCATTAGCTTTGGGGGCGTTATGCCAGCAATGTTAATAATAACACTGCGCTAAGACGGTGAAGGTGACTGAGCCAGCGACTGAGACGTTGACTGAGGCAGCGACTGCGACTGCGAGGCGTTCAATTAAAAGTGTTGGCAATTTGCGCCGCTTTGGACAGCGCCTCCTACTGTAAAAGCTGCTGTCCGCGTTTTTTGTAATCAGGAAATTCGATTTTCTTAATGCCAGACTCCCCTACTTCGCTTTCCTCCTTCCCGTTCCCCGTCCCTTCCCCCGTCGAACAACACTAATATGCGCGTGAATTTATTAACGCTCATTTTTGCGATTTTCCTATGATTTTTTTTTCATACTTTTTTTTGGGGCGTGTGCGCGCCGATTGCATTTTTTTAAATAAATTCTAGCGCAAACGGCGCGTGACAGGCGACTCCAGGAGCAGAGACCACGATCTCGTCCAACACACACACACACACAGAGAGTGAGAAAGACAGAGAGAGAGAGAGAAAGAAAAAAGCTCATTAGGCCAGAAGACTGCGGCTGGCTGGCGAATCTATATGCGAAATGCGCGGCCGACGCCTTTTCAATTTGCCAAGCCATGAAAATTTACAACATTGCTTCCCCCAACTCCAACTCTCGATTCCCGAAGAGTGCATTGCATACCCCAAGGCGTGCAAGCGCACATAAAAATCGACAGATATGTGGCAAGAGTTGTTGTTGCTGTTGTTGTTGCTCTCATTCCAGTTGCTGGCTGGTTGCTAGTTGCTCGTTGCTGGCAGCGCATTGTCATTCGTGGCGTGTTCACGCCTTGACGCCCGCAGCAATCACAGCCAGTTGGCCAGCCGAGGACTGACCACGTTTGTCTGCATCTTCAAAGCACCAACACCGATCGTAAATCTAATAAATGCCTTTCGTCCCCCTCGTTCCTTCCAGCTGCCCACTCGCAACTTGACGTTGCATGGCAACGTCGTTCGCAACTCTCTCTCTCTCTCTCTCTCTCTCTCTAATTCTCTTTATTTTACTGTCTTTCTAATGTACTATCGATAAATATGCAGTTATCGATACACTTGAATTATGCGCTGAGCACTAATAGATAAAAAAAAACGGGGCAATCGATAAATTCTCATTATCGATTTACTGTTAGTAAATTGCGCGTCTAATGGGCAGCAATAAACATGCTATCGATAGACGCACTCAATCGATTATTGTGATGCAAACATAGCAGCTGCTTTTTATGTGAATTCTTTTCTTAATAAACGAAACGAGTAATGATATTTGAATGAGAAGTTTGGGCTTAATATAACTTATAAGTCATCAATACTTATCGGAGTTCAATATACATATATCGAACTTGAAAGTATCGATCTGTTGATATTTTTTATAGTTTCTTTGACTAAATCTTAGCTTTAACTTCGATTCTAAATGATCAATATATATGTATATAGGTCTTTAAAATATCGATATCATTTTGTATTTTATTCTATCTGTCCTTTAAATTTTAGACAACTGTCTTAACTTCTATTCTGAATGGTCGATATATATAGAGCTTTAAACTATCGATATGGCTTAGTGTTTTATATCTTAGTCAGCTGTTTTTTTTTTTGTTGTCTGCATTTTAGCTATGACAAACTATAGTTTAGTAATATTATAAATTTCCTTTAAAACTAACTTTTAATACGAATTAAGAAATATGCGATAAAACATTATGAATGACCGAAATTATTCGAAAGTTAATTTATGTATAATTAAAAAATCTTTCTATAAGTTGCAAATTTTCATTGGCTTTAACTATATTTCTTGTGCTTCTCTTGCATTTAAGGTGGTCCTGTCGGCCTGCTCGTCGTATTTCCAGAGCCTGTTTCTGCAGCACTCCGATCCACATCCAATTGTGATACTGAAGGACGTCCGTTTTGCCGAGCTGCAAACATTAGTTGAATTCATGTACAAGGGCGAGGTGAACGTGCAATATTGTCAGTTGCCAGCGCTGCTCAAGACAGCCGAATCACTCAAGGTGAGTAGAGAGTGAGAGCGACAGGAGAGACAGGGATGGAGAGAGAGAGAGACAGGCAGTCAGATAGAAAAGGTTATTAAGGAGATAGTTAGTCATGCAGAGAAAGAGAGAGACATAGAGAGTCATTCAAGATGATAGAACAGGAAGAAAGAGGCTCGCAAACAGAGAGGCATATGAATGGGCATACAGATAAGGAAAGAGACGAAAAAAGAGGGAAAAGATGGACAGCCACACAAAGAGAGAGAGAGAGAAACAAATAATGAGACCCACTGAAATATAGAAAAAAAACAGAAGAAGGTCGCCCGGTGACAAACTGAGAAGATCTCCAAGCTGTCTATTTGGGCACCAAAAAAATGCCGAACGAATGTAGAGAAATAATGAAAAACAAGTAAGAAAGCTACAGTTGAGTCTGTTCGACCTATTGTGAATAAAGGCAAAGCGATGCAGTATTAATTTTAAAATATACCACACAAATACTAAAAATATACTAAATGCTATATTTGGTACATGGATATAGTACTACATTCATAGAGTGCAAAATACACCAGACCGTTGATAGACCGCAAAAATACTAAAAATATACCAAAGCTATAATTGGTATATTGAGATACCCGCTACCCATTGTGAGTGAAAGCAAAACAGTGTGGTATTCGTTTTTAAAATATACCGCAAAAATACTAAAAATATACTGCATGTTATATTTGGTACATGGATATAGTACTACATTGAAAATATACCATAGAGCGCAAAATATTCCAGATTATCAGCCAAAGCAACAACAAATAATATACCGCAAAATACCAAAAAATATACTAAATGTTATATTTGGTACATGGATATAGTACTACATTGAAAATATACCATAGAGTGCAAAATATACCAGATTGTCAGCCAAAGCAAGAACAAATAATATACCACAAAAATACTAAAAATATACCAAATGCTATATTTTGTACATGGATATATAGTAAATATACCATAGAGTGCAAAATATACCAGATTGCCAGCCAAAGCAACAAAGACCCGTAGTGAGTAAAAGACAGAGAGGACACATTAAAGAGGACAGACAGTCAGAGAGAGAGAGAGAGAGAGAGAGAGAGAGAGCCAGAGACGTAGACAAAGGCAGACAGACCTCTCTCTATCTTCCCTATATTTATTCAGCTTACTAATCAATGTGCTTCGACAGGTTAAAGGCCTAGCCGAGATGACAAATCAGAATACGACGTTGCGGGAACCCGAACGGGAACCGGATCGACTGCGTCCCCATTCGCAGGCCAGCGGCGGCGGAGCGGGCGGTGGCAGCAAGGCAGCCGATAGTCCAGCGGCTGCAGCCCTGGATGCCACAACAGCATCAGCAGCAGCAGCAGCAGCAGCAGCAGCGGGAGCAACAGCCACAACAGCAGCAGCAACAACAACAGCAGCAGCGACAACAACAACAGCGACAGCTGGAGCAGCGGACAAGAACACAGCGGCAACAATTGCTGCGGGCAGCACGAGCAGCACATCAACAACCACAGCAACAGCAAGTACGACAGCAACAAGCACAACAACAACTACAGCAGCAGCCGGAGCCGGAGCGGGAGCGGGATCAACAACCGCATCAACGACGGAAACGTCGCTGGGGACGAAGCGAGAGGCAAGCGAACGCTGCAGTCCGACGCCGCCGAAGCGTGCGGCAAGCAGCAGTGCGGTGGCAAGCTCCAGCCATGTGACAGCCATCGATCTGCTCGAGGATGAGGACGAGGATGAGCTGGACGAGGATGACATGGAGGATGATACACCAATAATGCCGCTAGATCTCTATCAAAGACCCGCCGCTGTCGCTGTAGCCTCTGTTGAGCCGCCTGAGAGCTCAAGTGGCAGCCACAATAACAACAACAACAACAGCAGCAACAGCAACAACAACAACAGTAGCAGCAATACCAGCAACAACAACAGCAGCAGCAATAGTAACAACAACAACAACAACAGCAGCAGCAACAACAACAATAACAACAGCAGCAGCAGCAATGCCAATAGCAGCAGCAACAAGAACATCAACAACAACAACAGCAGCAACCAAATGAAGGCCACCTGCTCCTCCTCCTCCTCCGCCTCAGCGACAGCAGCAACAGCCACAGGAGGCGGCTCGCCAAGTGGCAGCAACGGCGACTGTGTTGCAACAGCGCTGACGAGCAGCAATGTGGTTGCCATCGACGATGACGAAGACGACGACGATGCTGAGGCCGATGCCTCAGGCGATGCCGATGGCGATGCTGAGATCGATGCCGATGCCGATGCCGATGCCGATGACGATGAGATGGAGGATAACGATTGCCGGATATCGGTGGCCACAGCCCGAGACATTGCCCAGCGTATTGCGCATCACAGCGCTCGATTGGCGCACGACGATCGATCTGCGAACAATGATGGCGATGCCGATGCCGATGCCGACGACGATGACGATGATGATGTCGACGATGTGCTGCGGGCCGAACACGAGGCATTGCTGCATTCACCGGCCACCGCCGGTCGGCTGCAGCCAAAGACCGAGGTGCTCGACGATGATTACGATGATGAAATGGATCTGGACGATGATGATGAGGCGGACAACAGCAGCAACGATATGGGCCTCAACATGAAGATGTCCAGCAGCGGTGGCGGTGGCGTTGATCTCTCCACAAGCTCCACCATCATCCCATCGCCGTTGATCACCTTGCCCTCATCATCGGCTGCCGCCGCCGCCGCAGCAGCAGCTGCCGCAGCCGCAGCCGCCGCCGCTGCTGCCGCGGCCATTGAATCGGCTCGATCGACACCGGGCGGTGGCGCCTCCGATCTTAGCCTGTCCATGGCACAGTCAGCGCGTCCAGCGTCGCGTTCGTCGCGCGACGGTGGCAACACCAACGACGGACGCGCCTCCAGCCTCATGAATCCCGTCGTTGCCGGACTCTTGCCAGTGCAATCGGTGCCATTGGTAAGTGACGCCCATTAAGTACACTACCTGTCCACAGCAGCATTCAGCAGTCAATTTTCGACATTCCTGGCTTTTGCTAAGCTCTTTCAACTTCTCATTGATGACGAATTTCATTTAGAACCTTTCTTCGTTGCTTCAAAATAGTGTTGCATACTTAGAATATACTAAATGAATGCACCAACAAAATACCGAAACTTATATTTGGTATATTGATATACTAATATTTTCAAAATATATCAGAGAATGTCAAATATACCAAATGCGATATACTATTACTTTCAAAATATACCATTGCGTAAAAAATATTTCACATTCGATATACTATTCTTTGGAAAATATACCATGATATATCATATTCGATATTCGAAATATACTATAGAGTCCAAAATATATCAAATTCTATATACCATTACTTTCCAAATATACTATAGAGTCCAAAATATATCAAATTCTTTCAAAATTGACCATCTTTATGGTTTATGGCAAAATATATCAAATTATATCTTCAAAATATACCATAGAGTGCAAAAAAACACCAAATTGTCAATGAAAGCAACTCAAATCCAACAGTAGCATCCTTTTTTTTGGCAATATAAACTATTTTCTTAAATGATTTTCACAATAAAACAAATAAATTCTGTTGTTATTATTGTATATACCAAAAACTGTGACTCTTGCTTCAAAAATACGTTTGCTATTTGATTTTTTTCAATTTGCGGGGCTGAAGTGAGAAAACAAACTTGGGCTTTCGAAAAAAATATAACTTTTTCTCTTACATTCTCTGAGATACAGTATATTATACGGACAGACAGACAGACGGGCATAGCTATATCATAGCTATCATAGCTATATCTTATTTTACACGTAACATGCAGTTAACATACTGTTAAATCACTGGTAATACACTGTTGACATACTGTTAACACTGTTGACATGCTGTTAACACACTGTTAACATAGAGTTAATATAATATTAACATAGAGTTGACGCACTTTTAACATACAGTTAAAATACTGTTAACATATAGTTAACTGCAATTAACACACTATTTACATACTGTTAATGCATATAAATTACGTTTAGATGAAATATATTTGTTGCATGTGTTCTTAAAATCTCTCAGCCTCCCTTAATCAAATTACACGTTTATTTTTATCACTACAGAGCCTCAAGAAAGAGATCGATTGCAGCGAGGACGATAACAGCAGTCACAGCAGACACATGCAACCGCGTTCGGCATCAGCTGGCGGCGGACTTGGCGGCGATCTCGACTACCGCGCCTCGCACGAGTCGGTAAGTGTTTCAATTTGCCAAATTCTCCTCCCTCCAAATCAAATCAAAAAAAAAAAAAAAAAACTGAAAAGAAAAACAAAACATGCAACCCAGCAATCCAGCAAAAAATAAAAACCCCCGCCCTCTTAAAAATATACATAAAACTCCCCGATACCCGCTAAAATTAAAACACAAAAAAAAAAAACAGACGAATTTCCCACAAATTGAAAACATTCCCCGATCCATTCAGTGAATGCTTTTGCTGCTTCGATAGGTCTTTATACAAAGTTGACAATCAAAATAAACATTACAAAAACAAAAACAACCCCCATTCCCCCCAAAAACCAAAACAAACCAAAAAAAAATTAAAACCACAACTATTTTTTTCTTCCAAATTCACAAAGTAAAAACCAAAAAACTCTTTTTTCGTGACAAACAAAATTTCACTCACAGATAGAATCAACCTATCAACTATTATAGAAATCTCTCAATATAGTTACTTTAGTAAATACGTAAATACATTATATATTTAATACACTTTATATGGCTACACGCTCTGTCTCTCTCTCTCTCTCTTTCTCAAAATTGTGAACTTAAGAATTCTCAAAAACAGATTCTGTATTTTGTTTTGTAACTTTATACACGATTATTACGTAATGCTATCTCTCTCTACATATTTCTAACACTATCTCTCTCTGTCATACTCTCTATGTCTCTCTCTCTCTGTCTGTCGTTTATATACCTGCCATTTATATACATTGCATACTTATCTATATTAAAAAAAAAAAAACAAATTTTTATATATATTTTATTACAAGAAAATAATACAAAAAGTAACAAAAAAAAAATATTAAGCAAAGAAAACAAATCAAAACTCAACATATGTTTTTGCTCTTCGTCGTGTTCTTTGTCTATGAATTTTATATACATACATATATATACAATATTATATATAACTACATATATATATATATATCTATATATAACCAAATATATATATATTTATATATTGCTATATTTTAACTTATACATCTACTATATATCCCATAAATATATACACATCTATATATTTATTCTTTCCTATTTTTTTTTGTGTTCAATCAATCAACAAAACAAAAAAAAAAAAATAAACCTAGTATTTATTCAATTTTCTGTTTCACATACAAAGCAAAGTACTAAATAATCAAAAAACCAAAAGAATATACCAGCAAAATACCAAAACAATCACAAAAATATACCAATCTAAAGTTAGCTGTGTTCAGTTGAATATTTCTCATATTGTTTTTTTTTTTTGTATAAAAATATTATCTTTATGTTGATGTTGTCGTTGTTGTTGTTAAATGTGTAGCTCTCTCTCTCTCTCTCTCTCTCTTTCACTCTGTCACTCTCTTTCACTATATCTTCCTTTCTATTTCTGTCTCTTTCTCTCTGTCTATCTCCCTTTCACTTTGTTTATTCTTTAGTCCACCTGTATTCGTAATATGCTATCTCCCTCACTCGCACTCCCTTGCCCATTCCCCCTTAGGCCAGATATATCTAGGTACACATACATACAAACATGACTATGTAATCACACACACCCATACACACACATACACCTACAGTAAACACTCGCTGCCATAAGTTTTCGCACAACTAAATGCCATTTTGTTCATTTTGTTTGCTCCTTTTGCATTTCGGTTTAGTTTGCATTGGTTTCTAATGTAGTTTTTTTGTTACAGTGTGTGCGTGCTCCTATCTGTGTGTTTGTGTGTGTGGCTAACGGATTTCGTTACCTCACACATACACACTCACACTGTCACACATTGCTGGCAATTTCCGCTTGCAATTCTCTCACTCCCTCTTCTTCTTGCTGTTGATGTTTCTTCTCTTTTTTGTGTGTGTTATTTATTTACTTTGTCCACGTTTTTTGTTTGTTTGTTTTCTATTTTAATTTAATACTTTTGTCTGTTATTTTGTTGTCCTTGCTGCCTGTAGTGGTTGCTGCAGTTGCATGCTTACAACACTATAATTTTCAATATGGCAGGGTCAGGCTCTCTCTCTCTCTCTCCCTCTCTCTTGTTATCGCGCTGCGAACTGAACTTCAAAGCCTTTTATTCAATACTGCAAATACCCTACGACAAATTCGATACACTATTACATTCAAAATATACCATAGAGTATTACATATATCAAATTAAATATTTAATTACTTAAAACTTATACCATAGACTGCAAAATAGATCAATTTCGATATACTATTACCTTCAAAATATACCATTGAGTGCAAAATATATCATATCCGATATACTATTAGTTTCAAAATATACCAGACTACCAAACTTATCAACTTTGACATACTATTACCTTCAAAATATACCAGACTACAAAATATATCAAATTTGATATACTATTACTTTCAAAATAAAATATAGAGTGGAAAATATATCAAGTTCGATATACTATTACTTTCAAAATATACCATATATCAAATCCGACATACTATTACTTTCAAAATATACCATAGACTGCAAAATATATCAAATATCATATACCAATATTTTAAAAATATACCATAGAGTACAAAAAATATCAAGTTCGATATACTAATATTTTAGAAATATACCAAACGGTACAAAATATATCAAGTTCAAAATATACCAGACTACAAAATATATCAAATTCGATATACTATCACTTTCAAAAATAATATATATATCAAATTAAATGCCTTTCATTCAATACTGCAAATACCCTACGACAAATTCTGCAATTCTCGTATGTGCTGAACATTGTTTTTATAGTACATGCAAAGAATCTCCTCATAACGTATGCTCTATAGTATATCAATAACTAGTTCCACTGTAAGCTGCCAATGAGCTAGTTCCACAAATTGTTTTTGTACATATTGAAAGCAGTTTCACGAATTGTTGATCCCCTACTAAATGAATTATTTACCCATAAAACCCTCACTAACTCATCGTAGAGTACATGCTTTTATCATGTATGTAAATTCGATATCCCTATCCACCTGCAAGCATTGAGAATCGCATAGAGAGGCGCATATTGGGTAATTTATTGTAGCGACATTTTTCGGGCTTTGGGCTTTTGACCTTCTTGTTGTCTGTCGCTTTGCCAACTCTTTCGATTGCATAATTTATTATGCAAAATCTCCATTTTGAAAATCAAAATGGCGAATGAGAAAAATGTCATGTGTGCAAAATAGAATACGAATAATACAATTTAAGTACAATTTCTAATTGAATATTCGTATTTGAAGATGAGAAAAGTGCTCTTTTCGACAAAAAAAATACTTTAGGCTTGCTGAGCACAACTGTACCTTGTGCTCAAGTGTGTGTGTTAAGTAGGAAAAGGGGCGGGACAATGTGTTAAGGACTGGCCAGGAGAATGCCAAGTTGCAAACTGGCAAAACATTTAGCTTCCGGCAAATATATATTTTCACATTACATTTTCTTGTTTTCTTATTTCACATTTTCACCCCTTTCTTCTTGTTCACGTAATGCTTTCTTTTTTTCCTGATTTGTTTCTTTTTTTGCCTCCGCTGATCCTTTTTCAACACAATCGTTGCCTCGCTTCCCCCGACGCCTGACTCCTTTTTAAGCGAACAATTTTTGTGAACACGCAAAAACAAAAACAACACAAAAAAAACGAAGGAAAACATATAAAAAAAATTTAGTCGCCGCTGTCGTTTTTATTATATTTCTTGGAGCTGTGTGTGTGCATCCCTGTGCATGTGTGTGTGTGTGTGTGTGTGTGTGTGTGAGAGCTACTTTTTTCTTCTACGTTTTTTTTTCGACGACAATATTGAGGACGTTGCCGGCGCAAAGAAAAAGCACAAAACGCACTTTGTTGCAACGCTTGACGAATTTTAGCGACGCACATGGACGCACACAAACACACACACACACACACATGCACATATACATACGCACAGTTACAATTATGGTTGCTAGCAGAGGGGCCAAAAGGGAGTCTAAGAAGTGGGGAGTGAGAAAGTAGCATTACGGACGACAGAGAAGCAGACGCAACAAATTGGCAAATGCTGCACATACAATTTTAAAAGGAGCCAACAGTTCAGCTATGTCAAAGATATCGATAAAACATAAGTGAGTTGGCATTTATCGATAGTAAGATCAGCAATGGCGATAAAACATAAATGAATTGGTCTTTATCGATAGTAAGTTCAGCAATGTCAAAGATATCGATAAAACATTAAACATTTAAGAATGGACATTTATGCACAGTAACAATAAACAAGTAAACACAATTTTAGTTCAGCTATGTCAACGTTATCGATAAAACATTTAAACGTAGGCATTTATCGTTAGTAACGATTAGCATTTGAATGCAACTTTAAATAGATAGCGAACGGAAACGATTATGGATGAAGATAACTTTTTAAATATAAATTACTTTCATAAAGTGATCCAATTACATATGATATGATCCCACAATATTACTAGTTTATTTCGTTCCAAGTATCGAGTACAATTATTAGCATTAATCTGCAGCGATATATGGTAGATAAAGATAACTATTTTAATATCAATTACTGTCACAAACTGTTTTGCCAAGCAAAAATATTTCCGACAATGTTACTATCGATAGTTCACTTCGTGTACTGAGCGTACTCATAAACATCAATCAGCAACAATTAAATAAAGATGAAGACTACTATTAATATATAAATTACTTTCACGAACTGTCAGCTTATGTCAAAATCAGACAGAAAATACCAAAAATATTTCAGACTTTATTACTATCGATAGTTAACTTCGTGCTTCATGTGTCGAGCATACCCATTAGCATCAATTTACCGCTAGCTGAAGCCTTTGCTCAGTGCAACACACACACACACATAGGCATATGCAATTTATGCACACACACACGCATACAAAGGTACAGGAAACGCACATGTGCATAAATTCAAATAAAAATTTATCTAAAAAATAAAAACCAAAAATGCAAAGAAAATGAAGGCAAAAAGATACAACAACAACGTTGCCAACGACACACGCGTCTGGAGTCGTTGTCGGACGTTGACGTTCACACACACACACACACACACACACACATACATATGGCTACCCTCTGCGTGTGTGTGTGTGTGTGTGAGCTATGCAATTCGTTGCCTCCACTTTTGGCATTGCTGCAGAGCCTGAGCCAAGCCGCATTTGCCGCATCATAAATACTTTTGCTTTTTACACTTTCCTTTTTGCAAATATATATATGTGTGTGTGTGTCGCCTTCTCGCTCTCTCTCTCTCTCTCTTTCGCACTGCCGTCTTGCTTTGGGCGTCTAGAAATTATAATAATAATAATAATGGCAGCGCATAAGCGCAAAAAGACAAAAATCAACGCACAGAACCAACAACTTTTGCTTTCTTTTTCCTTTTGCTTGCTTTTTACGGCAAACGCAAACACAACACACACACACAAACACACACACACACATACACACCTATACACACGCGTATTTAATTTTGAAACAAATACCTTCTTTTTTTTCGTAAGCCGACTGTTTGCCTCATCCACTCTTATGACTTGCTTGCTACCTTATTTCCCCCCTCCTCCTAACATCGTTTGCCCCTCAGAGCTCGTCTCGTCGTTGCTTTTATACAATTTTTTCGTAGCATACCTTTAGGCTGTGCCTCTCAACTCACTGTCGTCGCGTCGTCGTCGTTGGGCTTGCATTTTATGCCGCGTCATCGTCGTCGTCATCGCTTTTTACAGCTGCCCTCTCTCTCTCTCTCTCTCTCTCTCTCTCTCTCTCTCGCTCTCTCTCTCTCAGCCGCTGCTTCAGATTCAGATTCAGCTTTAGGTCCTGCTCCTTCTGCTCGATGTGTGTCTGTGTTGTTGTTTAGCTGCGTATGCGTAATATTTTTTTGTTTGTTTTTTTGTTGTTGTTGTTGTTATTTTTCGTTGCCTTTTATTTGGGCTCGCATAACTTTTGACTGCATTTAGGCAGCCGCATTTCAATTATACAAAATATGAAACGCTCCCTAGTCCCTGCCCCCTCGGTTGCCTTATCAATGGAGCTACTGTCAATCACACACACATATACAACATTGTGCATTCAATGGAGTCCAAACAAAAATCGCGAAACGCAACAAATGGCAAAGCGAAAAAATATACCGTATGTGTGAGTGTGTGTGTGTGTGCAAGTGTGTGTGTGTGTGTGTAAGCACTTTGACTCTACAGACCACGCACATTGCACATTTATGCAGGCGTCGTCCCTGCGACGTTGCTGTCGACGTTGACAGCGCTGCCTGCGCATTGTAATCAGTGCGCCGCGTTGATTGCAAAGTTTTTCAAGTGGTTTTTCTGGCCTCAGCCGCTTTTCAACCGCCTCCCCCACCCTAGTTTATTTTTGGACCCGAAAACTTGGGCAGAACGAGCTCCCCAAAGCAAAGTGCTGCAAATTTCATCATAATGCTGCTTAAAGAGAGCGAGTCTTGGCCAACAAAAAACGAAAATAATAATATTTTGTTCGTGCACACGAATCGCCATCGTCAAGTTCACTCTTCACAACAAATTTTGCCAATTAGTGAACGAACAAATAATGTTGCATACGCGTAGGCGCAGCATTTAAATGCGCCTCAACGCAAAGTGTTGCATACTTTTGGGCTGCGATAGAAACGAAAGATTTGATTTGAGTGCAACTTTAAAGTGAACATTCCCCGTTCAATGTCTGACTGTTGTTGTTTCCACAGATTTGTTCTCTTCTTGTTTTTTTTGTTGTTGTTATTTTGTTTTGTTTTGTTTTTCTGTAGTATCTTTCAACTGCCTTGGCTGTTTGTATTTTGTGCACATCGCGGATTTCTATGTGTCTGATTTGTGTGTGGGCATACACACACACTCACACACACACATATGTGTATACATATATTTTATTTTTATTAAAAATCAGCCAAAAGCGCAGCGAACAACACAGTCCAAAAACCCCCACAGCCAAAACGTCAAACGGCACACACAAAAAAATATATTACGAAAAAATATTACAAAACTCTCTCTTGGCTGCCAAACGAAATACACAACCAAACACCCACACCCACACCCACACACACACACGTTTGCACACTTTCACAAAGGCCCAAAAAAAAAGGAAGCAGAAAAATATCGTTGCATACGCGCGGGGGCCAACTGCAGTGCCATATGTGTAGCACTCAAGTGTGCGTGTGTGTGTGTGTGTGTGTGTGTGTGTGTGTGTTTGCACTGCTCTTCGTCGCAGTTGTTGTCATTGTTGTTCTTGTTGGTGTTGTTGCCTACAAAAAAAATTATAACAATACATAATAATTTGAGCAAAAATATTACGAAAAAATATTTCAAATAGTCGCTTCCGCTCTAACGGCTTCTGCCCCGTTCCTCACCCTCCCCCTCCTCATTTGCAACCCTTTGGAATCTACCCTAACCTTTTCATGTGTGTGTGTGTGTTTGTGCTTGTGTTTGTGTTTTGTGTCTCCTCTTGCCCAGATGCGTCTCATATGCGTCATCATCTATTGCGTCTACTTATTTTGGCGGCTGTTTTACTAGAATGTAGATGCAGAAAAACGGGGCGGAAAGGGGGAAAGGGGGAGTGGGGAATGGGGTAAATTTTGGAGGAGAAAGGGCAGGTGCAGCAGCTACTCAAAGGACCGACCGCAACGAGTTTCATTAAAAATGCGATTTTATATTAAAAATGTGAAAGCCAAACAAAATTGCAATGCAAGAGCGAGAAAGCAGCTGCTTTAAGTGCACAAGAAAAGCGCGCAAAAAGTACAACGACAACGCAGCTAAGTAAAAACAACAGCAGCAACAAATATATATTGTATAAAGTAGAAAAAAAAAAACGAAAGAAGGCAAGAAACAAGAAATACAGAAGGCGAAAAAAAGGGCCGACGACCGTCGAAAATTTTCGTGCAAAGAAGCCAAAAACCAAAACCAGACGCACATGGATCGATATTTGATTATTATTACGACGTCGCCGACGACGACGACGACGATGACAGAAAAGTTGCAAGACGATGACGCAGACACCGAGCGACGACAACATCAACATCAACATCGATGGACAGTTGAGAGGGACGTTGACTGAGGACAGACGAAGCCAGCTCATAAAATTCAATGACAGAGCCAAGAAGGAGACGGCAGAGGGTGGAAGGGAAGGAAGGGGAGGACAGCACTCAGCAAGCGGTTGATGTCTGGGGCGCTGATAATGATTCCATTAGCCACAAAAGGTGGCACATTGAACTTGCCACAGTTCAACGACATTCTCAAAACACTTTCCCTCTCTCACTCTCTTTCTCACTCTCTTGTATTCGGCGCACTTCAATTAGAAAACAATTGCCAAGTCAGGCTAAAGGATGCGATTGCCTGCATAATGGCAAATTGGCTAGCTGGCTGGCTTGGGCTTTACTTACCCAACACATGACCCAGATTGCAACGGGCAACTTGCAACTGGCAGCTGGCAGCTGGCCATCGGCAGCATGTTGTCCGCTTATTGAATAATGTGCCGCATTTCGTTTGTGGCGACACCCAAAAACCCAAAACCCCAAATCTCCCATGGGCAACGCGCCACACTGCAATTTGCCTAATGGAAACCTTTAGCAAAAGGTCGTTCGAACGAAAAAAGGAAAAAAAAAGAAACAGCAGCAAATTGTGCTACATAGGAGAAACAAATCACGCAATAGCAAAACTGTGAACTGAACTGTGTTTCATGTTACTTTGTAAGCGACTCTGCTGCAATCTATTCACTAGCATTCACTCAGTCACTCACTCAGTCAGTCAGTCAGTCAGTCAGCGAGTCATTTTGCTTGACCACTGGGCCAAACTAGTGCGCACTTGTAAAGGGGACAAATTTCAAGTGAATTAAATGAAAATTGCTGCAAATTCTGTGAATGCGATGTTATCAATCATATTCACAATTAAAATTCAATAAGCTATTAGCGACAATCAGTTTAGAGATTATCAAATTGATATCAAAACTGCACTTGAAATCGCTTCGCTCTAGGATATCGATGTCCTTCAATCTGATCAACTTTGACTGATACTTTGCGTCGTGTTTTTTATGTTACAACATTCAAGTGAATTCAATGAAAATTGTTGCGATGTTATTAATCATATCTGTTTGATGAATGCCACAATTAATATTCAATAAGCTATTAGCGACAAACAGTTGAAAGATTATCAAAGCAATGAAATCATTTTGATTATGATCAACTTTGACTGAAAAATTTTTTGATTATGTGGTACTTTTCTTTCTCCCTTCATCTTCAAAATTGCATTTGAAATCGTTGTCCTTCGATCTTATTCACTTTGGTCAATACTTTGCTTTGTGTTATTATGTTACATTAGAGTTTTTGCTTATCGAACTAGTAAAGGAGACAAATGTCAAGAGAATTAAAAGAAAGTTGCCACCAATTCTATGCTGATGTGATGTTATCAATCCAATTTGATTGCCTCAATTCAATCAGTATTAAGACTATTAAATTGCTATCAAAACTGCACTTGAGATCTTTTCGATCTATGAAATCGACCCGATAAACTTTGATTGGATACTTTGCTTCGTGTGTTTATGTTACATGAGAGTTTGCTTATCGATTATGTGATACTTTTCTTTCTTTCTTTAACTCCAAAACTGCACTTGAAATCGTTTCGCTCTAGGAAATCAAGACTATGATCAACTTTGACTGATACTTTGCTTCGTGTTATCGATTTTGTGTTACTATTCTTTCACTCTTTAACTTCATTTCAAAATCTAGTTTGATTTCTACAAAACAAAAAGGTGTATTATTTATGCAGTCGTCTTAATTTATTACTATCCCTAACCTCACCAAACAACAAACACAACATTTCCCACACCCCAAAAAAAAAAAATACACGCACACAATAAAAATATCAAAAAATTTGTCACTTATACCAAACGTAGAACTAGCTACTATAATCTTTATATATTTATATTGAATTGTTTATTGCATGCTTCAAATACTAATATACTACTAATCAATTTTCACAACTTAGTATATAAAAATACCAATACTAATCAAAAAATACCACAACAGATTAAAAACTAAAGAAAATTTTAGCTTTTTTGTTGCGCTTTATAAAAAAAGAAAAAAGAAAAACCAAACCAAAACCGTATAAAACCAAAAAAACCTATCAAAATTATCAAAATTTATTAAATCAAATTTGGCCAACAAAATGAAGAACAAAATTGAATTTGAATTGCACATGAATTTGGACTATACCCGAAAATAATATTCCCCCAATTTGAATTGTAATACCCAAAAAAACAAAAACAAAAAAAATTTCCACAAAATGCTCAACTAAAAACAACAAAAAATTAAAATGGATTAATGCTGACAATAATTTTGCATATGTTTTACTAGTTGAAAATACTTCTTGATTTCCCCAATTCTTTTCTGTTGTTGCAATAATATTTTGAACCAACAAATAATAATAATAATACTCATAACTATGCCATTTAATTATATTGCTCTTAATTGTGTAATTTTTGCTACTTAATCTCTTTGCTGTCTTTGTCTTACACGCTCTCTGCCTCGCTCTCTCTCTCTCTCTCTCTATATATACTATATAAAAAAAAATATATATATATCTGTCTCTCTCTCTCTCTGTGTCTCTCTATCTCTTTGTCTTTATTCTATCTATTCGTAACTATTAAAATAATATTTCAATGTGTCAAACTGTGTTGTGCTTTTACATACTTAATTAAAATTAATCCAAAATCCAACAACTGAATATCAATGAAAAGAATGAAAAATCAATAAGAAAAATGAACTAAAAACAGTCAAGAGAATCGCTATGAAGCGAAGTCTGCTGCCATTTTGCTACTACTACTACTACTACTACTACTACTACAGCTACAGCTACTGCTACTACTTTATTATGTCATCAATTCAACCTATAAAACAAGAGGGGTCCAGTAAAAAAACAGAAAACAGTAAAAGAAAAAGAAAAAGAAAACACATATCAAACATGTTCTCTGAACGTTGTGCAATTAATACCAAAAAAAAAAAAAAAAAAGAGAAAATTATTATCTATAAAAATGCATTAATTATAAACAAGAATATCGTACTAAAGCGCTTTTGGTGTTTTTTTTAAGTTACGACAAAACAAAAAAAATCAAATACAAAATAAAATACCAAGAAAAAAATCAAAATAAAATACCAAAACATCCAACGAAACAATTTCGTTTAACAAGCAACAAAACAACTACAAAAAATGAACAGACAAACTAAAATCAAATTAACAACATTGATGCTACACACACACACACATACCAAACACTTACACACACACAGACACACACACACAGTCACACCGAACACGTACACTACACACATACAAACGTATATATATATTTTTTTTTTCGATATATCTATGTATTATCTAAATGTGGAACGCTTTTACATAAATCGTTCGTTCGTTGTTCGTTTATGTAAATGGTAAATGTGTGTGTTCTAAGTATATATTTTCCATAAACTAAATGTATTTCTTTATTTTTGTTACATTTATACAATATTATTCTATGTGACATTTTCTATACAAATAATACATATGCTACATATATACAATATATATATATATATATATCTACTATGTATGTGTGTGTACATGTGTGAGTGTGTGTATGTTTTTCTTTGTATGTCTCGTTGTATGTCTCTACCGTGTCTGTATGTGTTCGTATGATTATTATTCTCAGTTCTGATTGTCTTTAGAGTTTTCGTTTTCGAATTTTTTATCAATTTCCAAATTTCAATTTACGTTTACGTTAATCTACAATACTCGCAATTAAAGAACTACATCAAATTTGCAATACTTCCCAAAATAGCAATTTCACAGAGCTGCAGGTGAGCTAGAAATACTTAGCATCTAACGAGTAACGAGTAACGAGTTATGTGTTACATCGAGTAAGGAGTTATGTCTTACAACGAGTAACGAGTCATGTGTTACAACGTATAGCGAGTCATGTGTTACAACGAGTAACGAGTAGGCTGCCTTCAATGAAAAGTAACGAGTTAACTTATCGCTAAAAATTTAACGAGTTCAATATTATTAAAAAAACGGAACGAGTTTAGCTATCAGCTGCTTTTGCCACTTATTTTCATTTGTTCACTGAGTTCTTTTCGTTCATTTGCGTTTGCATTGATTGAATTACTTTTCTTTTTCTCTTTTTCTGCAAACTAAATTACGTCTGTGTGTGTGTGTGTGTGTAAAAGGAAACTTGTGTGGGTGTGTTGTTGTTGATGTTGTCGTTGTGTTTTACTTGTTGATGTTTTTATACCTTGATGTTGTTCAAAGATTGTTGTTTATTTTCACTTTATCGTTTACTCTGTCTCTATCTCTAACTCTAACTCTAATTCTATCTCTAGCTCATTACATTTCTATATATTTTTCTAACTGTCTATTTCTCTCTATCTCTCTATTTATCTATCTGTATCTCTCTCTAACTCTATCTCAATCTCTGTCTAAGTCATAAAAAAAAAACATAAGAAAATCTATCTAACTTGCTCTGTCTGTTTTTAAATATATAAAATACTCGACAAATAATATATATACATACTATATGCCTCTCTGTACCATATCATTTATCGTTGTTGTACTCTAAAGCTACTTACAACTAAGTTTCAAATTTAAAATAATTAACGAAATTCGATCCTCATCTAAGAACTTAATGTAACCTGTTTCTTTCTATCTCTCTATCTATCTCTCTCTCTCTCTCTCTCTCTCTCTCTCTAAATGGCATATTATATGTATATGTATACTAGTCCACAGATCTCTGTATCTTCATTTAGGTATAGTATATATATATATATTACTTGATGCAAGCATATACATCAGACATCAGCCTATGTATATGCCGTTGCATAATATTGATATGAATATATATCGACTATATTGACCTGATCAGTAATTTGTGCACTAAACTCTCCGTTGAATCGGCTGTTTCGACCCTCGTTTGCATTTAGTGGCATTGCCAACAACAGCAACAGCGTTGCCAGATTGCAATAGATTCGTACTTAACGGCGGCGTTGCCAAATTGCAATAGACTCGTACTTACGGGCGGCGTTGCCAAACTGCACTAAGAAGGAGCTAGTAAGGATGATTTTTATGGGACTCGCGAGTTGGGTTCTCCGAGTTGGGTGCTAAATGATTTCAATCTGGTCGGGGTAATATTTTTCACATTCTTCAGACTTTGCGAAAAGGATTCTTGTCTTATCTCCAGGCTTCAAAATGGCAACTAATCGTTTCTTCACACCAAAATTTGATTTTGTTGTTTTTATGTTTTTTTTCTGTATTTTCGATCTTTTTTTCTTGTCGTACTTTGTTAATTTTTGTCAAGAAGTTGATCTACGTGATTTTTGTCGTGATTTATGAAAACAAATCGAATCCAATCCAATCAATAGCTCAACTGGAAAGCTACACTGTGCTCCACAACATCTGAGAATGAATTGCGTGCTTCCAAATGAGAAAATAAAGAGTGGAAAAACTTCTTGAAAACACATTACATTTCAATTTGTTCAACTCTTAATAAACATTTTATTTTTGTCTCAGCTGCAATAAATCTATAATCAAAAAGAAATACAAATGAAAAAAAAAAAAAATGAAAAAAAAAATTGTAAATCGAAATAAATCTAATAAAAAGAACACGATTTGGCCCAAATTGAATGCTACGAAGCTGCTGAGTTTGTTTTCTACCTGTTACGAAAGTGTTGTATGTTTATTTCTTAATCGACTATTATTTTCTATTGTTTTTTTTTACCAAATTGTTTATTATATTTTTTTCAAAATTTCTTTTAAGCACCTTTAATAATATTATTTACTATTTAATCAAATTCAATCAACCGAATGTTGACGCAAAAATTGGCAAAACACAAAAAAAAATAAATAGAAAACGTTTTTTTCTTCTTGTTTTTGTTTGTTTGTTTCTTTTTTGGTTTTTGAGCGCACATGTGAAAAACGCAAAGAAGAAGTAGGCAAAAATACGTGGTAAATGAAAAAAGAGAAAAAAAGAGAGAAACTCTCATTTTCGAAATTCAAATGCGATTTTTGACAAGAACATTTTCGTTTTGTTTTTTCGACTTTTTGCCAAAAACCAAAATTTTGTTCGTCATTGAAAAAGAACAAAAACCCAAAAACCAAATTAAATCGATATCGAAATTATTCGCGCATCTGAAACTTGTTCGAAATTTCCCCATTTTGCAACGAGTGCAAAATTTACATAAACGTGAAATTTAAGTTTTAACGATAAGTTTGTATGAAAACCACAAAAAAAAAGAAAAACAATATAAAAAATGATGTAACAAAAACCAAAACATACGAAAACACAAAAAAAAGCAAAAAAATGTAAAACTAATCAAACAAAAAACAACAACAACCAAACAAAAATATGAACAAAAAAAAGAAAAACCAAATGCTAAAATAATATTATTAACGTACGTACGATTATGTGACGTTTTTCGAACGACGCCCAAACAAAAATCGAAATTCAACTTCTTGAAAACAAAAACAAAAGCAAAAGCAAAGCAAAAGTATTATATAAAAATCTATAAATATACAAAATATTTATTTATAGATATCGAAATTATTTAGAAACAACAAAGAAAAAGAAAAAAGAAATGCAAAATAATGAAAAACAAAAAAAAACAATCAAATAAGAGTAAAGCAAAAATGATAAGCAAGCAGTTATAGATAATAAACAACAACTACAACAACAAAATACACAACGAAAGACATGCTGAAAACCCCCTCTTGTTTTTACTGGCTATACTACTTACTACCTATATATATATATTGACTATATAAAGCTAAGAGTTGCGAGCCCCAAAAAGAGCTCTCTAACTGTAACTGTAACTGTAATTGTAACTGTAACTGTAACTGTAACTTTCCAAAATATATATATATATATATATACATATATATATATATATATATATATTTACATATGGTAGCAGAGGCGCAGAGCTGAGAGACCGTCGCCAGATTGTGTGGCGGCCATTTTGGCTTCGCTAATTAGTTTCCACTCTACTTCAAATAATGATATCATGTTATTCTCTTCTATTCCAAGCATTATATATATTTATTTTTTGTATTTTTCGTTCATTTGTGAGAAATATTTAACCATTGTAATAATTATTTGTTCTTCCTATCTCTATCTCTATCTCTCTCTGTAACTCTCTGTACCTCTCTCTTTCTCTATCTCTCTCACTCTCGCTCTCTATCTCTTGCTATATATAAATATATAACAACTATCTTTCACTTTCTGCCACTCTCTCTCTCTCTCTCTACTCTCTGTCTCTTTCTCTCTCTCTCTCTCTCTCAACATATTCCTTTCGAAAGCAAGAAGAGGCACATTTTAAACTATAGCTCATTTGATATTCGTATTGGAGCGAACCAAAAAAAAAAAATAATAAATGAAAACTATAGCAAAACAACATAAAAACAATTTTCCTATTATTATTTTTAATTTCGATTACGTTAATTTTCATTGTATTCGTTTTGAAGCTCTAACTCTGTCTTTCTCTATCTCTCTCTCTCTCTCTCTCACTCGCTAAGTCGTGCTCTGTCCCTATTCCTATCACTATCTCTTTCTCTTTCCACCTATACTCTGTCTCTCCTCTTCTCTGTCGCTCAAAGTAAAAGTACAACAACAAACAAAAGAAAAAAAAAAAACAATATGTAAAATAATTCTGCATTATTTAATTTTTTTTTTTGTTGTTTTTAATAACTTTTTTGTTTAAGTTGTTTTGTAAAGAAAACAAAAGCTACAAATATAAAAAGTAAAACAATTAGTTGACAAAGAAAACGAAGAAAAGCAAAAATGAAAGAGAAGCGATAACAAAAAATGATATCAATGGCACTTATACCGATAAACATACTATATAAAAAAAAGAGCTAAGCAAAAACTAGAGAAAAAAAGACAAAAATTATCGATCGATCGATTGCAAGCAAAAACTGAAACTGAAACTGAAACTAAAACTAAAAAAAAAAAAAACCAAAATGCAAAATGCTAAAAAATAAACAAAAACAAAAACAAAAACAAAATGAAACGTAGTAAAGAAGTTGATGTTGGATTTTTGTTTGGTGTTTGTTCCAGGAAACGTCCGAATCGCCGCAACAACACGCTGTGGGCGCTGTTGGCGCGGTCCTCGGCGGCGGCAGCAGCAGCAGCAGCTCCGCCTCAGCCGCCGCCGCCGCCGTTGCCGTTGCCGCCGCGGCAGCCGCTGCCCAAGAGCAGCAGCAGCAACAGCAGCAGCAGCAACAACAGCAACAACAACAGCAATCGCAATCACAAACTTCGCCACCGCCGCCGATGCACATGTGCATGTATTGCGGTGCCACATTCTCCAATCCAAACAAATATACGCGTCACGTGCTCTCGCACTCGCTGAAGACGCTCGAGTATCGCGAACCGAGCCACACCCATGCCGCCCTCCTGCAATCGCATCTGCTGTCGCACGACCTCAGCTTGAATGCCTTGGCTCAGGCGTATCCCTTCCAGATGAACGCCGCAATGGCGGCGAGCGCCGGCAGCGCCGATCCCCAGGAGCATGTGGCCGCCGTTGCCGCTGCCTTGGGCATCGAGATGGACTTCACGCTCCACGGCACCAGTTGCACATATCAGAGCTTAACGGCCGGTTGCCTCGAGGCAGCAGCCGCAGCAGCAGCCGCCGGCAGCAGCGGAGCGCCCGGCTCGAGCGGTGCCAGCGGGCGTCTCGGATTATCGGGCAGCGGCGGTGGCGGTGGCGGTGGCGGAGGCGGATCATCGACATCGGGCAACGGTGGCTTGTCTGCTGCATCGGCTAGCCTCTTGCTTGGCGGGGGCGCAGCGGGCGGTGGCGGTGGCGGTGGTGTTTTGTCTGGTGCTGTTGTTGGTAGCTCAGGCGGTGGCAGCGGCGGTGGCGGTGGCGGCTCATCGTCGCCCTCAACGTCCGCCGCAGCGTCGGCAGCGGCGCAGTCCGGCTCGTCGGCCGCCTCGTTGCTCGGCGCGTCAAGTGATCCGAATAGTGTTGTCATGTGTAAGTTCTGTGCTAAAAGTTTTCCCGATGTTACATCACTGATCACGCATTTGTCGGTACATACAGGTGATCGACCATTTAAATGTGAGTTTTGTGGCAAAGCGTTTAAGCTGCGCCACCACATGAAAGATCATTGTCGCGTGCACACGGGTAAGTCTCTCAATCCCGATCCCCACAATGGATCAACTACTATACTATACACACGATTATCACATTTATGCATTTCACACACACACACACATACATATCCGAAACGGAGGCTTAAAGTCAAAGCTATTAAGATAGAGCTTTCCTTCAATTCCAAATTGTATCGAGAACTATGTTAAAGACTGGTATATACAGTCAAAGCTTTTAAGATAAAGCTTCATGCTGAAGCTTTAAACAGCTTTTATCATTCGTTTTCATTAATATTTTCTTCAATTCGAAATTGTATCGAGAATAACGTAAGAGACTGGTATATACAGTCAAAGCTATTAAGATAGAGCTTTCTAATAAAGCTTTAAGCAGCTTTTCTTATTCGTTTTCTTTTAATATTTCCTTCAATTCCAAATTGTATCGAGAACTACATATGTTAAAGACTGGTATATACAGTCAAAGCTTTTAAGATAAAGCTTTATGCTGAAGCTTTAAACAGCTTTTATCATTCGTTTTCATTAATATTTCCTTTAATTCGAAATTGTATCGAGAATATCGTAGGAAACTGGTATATACAGTCAAAGCTATTAAGATAGAGCTTTATGCTAAAGATTTAAGCAGCTTTTCTTATTCGTTTTTCAAATATTTCCTCCAAAAAAATTTTCAATTTTAGGATGAAGCTTTCAACAACTTTTCTCATGAGTTGAATGAAATATTTTCTTCAAACGAATTTAAAATTTTACCTAATCCATCATTTTAGAATAGGTTTTTTCGAAATACTCCAATGAAAAAACAAATGGTTTAACTTCATTTAAACTCAGCCTTTTTTGAAATCTAATATAAAAATGTTGACAACTAGCGTAAAACTGATATATACAGTCGAAATTGTTTTCTACAGATCCTTTTGATTAATTTGTTCTTAAAATATATCCACCTAAAGCTGAAGTTGAAGAAAATAAATTAAAATTTCACAGATCACAATTTCGAAAACTTTTAGAAATACAATTCTTCAATGTACATATGGTTTAATCGAAAGCTCAATTAAGCTTTAAAGCTGTTCTTTTAACTTTCGTATTTTATTGTAAAATAAAGCTTACATATGTACATGACACAAACAGTAACAAAGTCTTCGATGAATCAATTAAGTTCTTAGGTTCAGTTTTAAAGATGTCTTTTAAAGTGAACGCTTTCCTACTTTAATGCAAAGTAAAGCTCACAAAAGTAATCAAGCTTTCATAATAAGATATTGACACTTATGGACTTAAAAATGTCAGATTGTAAGCAAAGTTATTAACTAGAAAACAATGAAGCTAAATATTGCATAATTTCGAATAATTAAATGACAATTCAAATAATTCCCTTAATCCTTCAGCATTGTAGCTTGATTTTTAAGAATTCAAACTCTTAAATACATACATAACATATACACTCACAAATTTATACACGCACACACACACACACACACAGAAGAGACCTTTGGTAGATTGTGATTGATATCTGACATATTGCTATATCTTCTATGCCCGATTTGCAATTTGGCTGGGGCGTTGCAGGTGAACGTCCCTTCAGATGCCACATGTGCGGCAAAACGTTCTCGCGCTCGACGATCCTCAAGGCGCATGAGAAAACGCATTTTCCCAAATATGTCCGGAAGTTTTTGTCACCCAGCCCGGTCGACACAAAGGATGAGCTACCGCAATAGTGAAACGATTTTAGTTTGTTATTAAATTATTATTATTATTACTACTACTATTACAATAATAATAACAACAATAACAACAACAACTCTAATAACAACAACAACAACAACAACAGCAGCAGCGGCAGCAATGCAAACTTTATGCATAGCAACAACAACAACAACAGTAACAACTACAACTACAATTGATGTGAAGGAGACAACAACAACAGCATCAGCAGCAGCAGCAGCAGCAACAACAGCTGCGAAAAAGAGACAACAATATATATATATATTTGACTTACTTAAGCGAAAAGCGCAAAGCTTAGAGACACACACACACACACACACACACACACACACATAGACACAGACACACACATACAGACACAAGATGTACATACATATTTTATTAATTATATTATACAAATAACTAAAAACGAGGCAAACACACACACACACAGAAAATAACTGCAAATAGAATTTGCTCTTTTTAACTGAAGCGTAGCGTGTAGAAAAGAGACAACCATACATACACACATATAAATATTACAAGTGAAATGAAGTGAGAAGAACGTATATACGCGATTCTGATTTTTATAGCAAATCAGATATATATGTGAAATTGTTGAACTTTATACCAAGAGCGATAATATTTTTTTTTTCTTTATGTAATTCCCACTCCCACACACACACACACTTACATACACAGACACCCTCACTTTTTGTCTCTATTAAACATAAAGGAAATTTCGAGTTAGAAGAAAGAAAGAGAAAATATGTTTAATTTGTAATTTTAGTGAAGCGAAAGTGAAACCCAAGCAAAAAGTTTAAGCGTTGATCATATATACAACATACAACAAGAACATTTTTTTTTTCTATAAAATATTTTAGTGAAGAAGCGTGAACAGCGTGGAGAGTTGTAGCAGGAATCTAATTACAATTGTTATACATATGCATATGTCTATAATAATTTTGCAGAAATTGAAATATTTTAATAAATATATGCATATGTATATACATGCATAAGAGAACGTAAGACATATATATATATACATACATAAATGAAAATATTACAAAACAAAAACCTAAAAACTGACAAAAAAAAAAAAACAAAAAAAAAAAAAAAATAATGATGATGATGATGATGAGAGAAAAGAAATCCGCAAAAAGTAAAGTAAAGAAAAATATACTAAATTATAATGATATATACATATGTATGTATACATATACATATACGATATAGATATGATATAGAAAAAGAACAGTGAACACGTGATGTAACTTTTTAAGTAATGATTATCATGATGCAAGCAGCAGCACATCGTGAAGTTGATGGCGAGCGACGATATTAGCGAGAGATGATGGTAATAAACAATATATGAAAAAACAGAAAACAGAAAACAAAAAGAAAACTACAATTAGTTTAAAAGTGAAAGATCTGCATAGGTACATACACAAACACACTCACACACACACACACTCATACAGAGAAACGCGCGCGCAGAAGAATATATAATATGTATACATATACACTATATACATATATATATATATATAAATATTTTAGAGACACAACAAAAGCAAAGCAAAGCAAAGTGAACTGTCAAGAAACAAAAAAAAAGTGTAGCATACTTTTCTGCAGAGCAACTCGAACGTTTACCGCATACATATCCCCACACACACACACACACATACACACACACACACGGACACTTAGAAGAGTGGCTTCTTAGGCTCTATATATATAGTATATATATATATATATATACTGAACTAGTACCTAATGCGATACTATTAATAGCAAGAACTTTGCCGCAACATTTTGATCGATTTGTAGCAATTGATAATAAATGAACAAATATTCAAGTTAGCCCCCAACAAATACACACACACACATTGTATATATGTATGCGAGAAAATATATATTACTAATTTTTAGCCACATATACATATATGTACATAGTATACATCAAGAAGCAGCATCTAATGTGACGGAAAGGAAAAAAACACACACAGAACAGAAGAGAACAGCAAAAAATTTTGGAATTCAAATCATGGAATACAGACATACGCGTGAATTATGCAAAGCAGCAGAATTACATAGAATATCTGTGATCTTAAATATATATACATACGATACACAATAACATATACATATATACACATACATACAACAAATATATACACATATAATGAAAATAAATCAACTTTAGACCAGTGGGAAAACAAACAACAACAACAACAACTAACAATTAATAGACTCAGAAAACAAACAACAAAAAAAACTAATTACAGCATGTGTAGGCAAGCTTAATACGCATAGGTCTTTATATATATCAGATATATCAGAGGGTTTAGCCGACTTTTATTGAATCAATTCGAAAATCACTCTTCTCTGCAGATTTTCTTTTTTCTTTTGTGTCATAATTTACTACCAAATTTATGAAACTCCGCAAAAGCATTCAGCTTTTGTTCGTAATGAAACCCTGTAAAAGCATTCAGCTTTTGTTCACTCACACACACACACACACACATTCACATTGCTGACAAACACTGACAGAAATACGTTTTTTTTTTTATTGTTTCAAAATGGCGCTTCAAATTTTTGACTTCTCGTTTACTTTGCTTTGAATGAACTTTGAATATCAATTAAAACACATTGATAATCAGTTATATATATATATATATATATATATATATATATGTATATGTATACCTGCATATATATATTTTTTTGTATTTTTTAGTTGTGAAAACTAAGAAAAGAATTACCAACCATTTTGGCTAAACATTTGCAAGAATTATGGAAAACAACAAAATTAATTGCTAGTATTTTAGGCGAAATAGAAAAACAAAGAAAATAATTGTTTGTGTTATTATGTTTATCTTTATTGCTATGAATACGACAAATTAAAGTTTTCTTTTTTTTATTTTATACTTTTTTTTTTTTTTGGCAATACACTAAGTGGTCGAAATGTCGCATTAAAAAGTGTCGAGTTCCCCTCAAAAACAATTGCAAAATTCCCGATACACAATTCTGAAATCTGAAACTTGTTGTATAGCCCCAGTGCCTGTGAAAACACACACACACACTCATACACACACCATCAAAGCAAACAAACAAAATATATACAAAATCGATCTCAAAATTATAACAAACAAAAAAAAAAAAAAAACACAAAAAAAAACAAATTATATTATAAATGTATAATGTATGCACGAATATTTGGGGCTCTGGCCAGACTATATAGAGAAGACGTTAGGCGTCCATGGGCGATATTCTGGGATCGGTTCAGATTTCCGATCTGATATTGTTAACAGCAGCAGCAGCAGCAGGCGAAGGCAACAACAAAATGCGCACACTTCAAAAAAGAAAACAAAAAAACAAAAAACGAAAACGCACGCTAGACAAAATTCAAAATTCTAAATTTTAAACCAAAACAAAAGAACAAAACAAAAAAAAACGCAAAACTTTTTCGGCAAACACAAAAAAAAAAAAAAAAAAAAATCGAAAAGAAAACCCCAAAAAAAACAACTAAAAAAAACTTTGGATTAAACAATTTGGCTGTGATAGCATTAACAAAAAACAAAAACAAAACAAAACAAAAAACAACATGAATGAGCATGTGAATATTTAAAGCATAAATAAAAGAAATAAAAAACAAAATGGAATTAAAAGAAGAGATTTTCGCTTTGCATTTTGAAAACAATGGAAATGGAAAACGAAAAGCTGGCGCCATGAAAAATTTTGTTGTTGGCTTATTTTCTCGCAGGGAGCGCAGTATTAGAGAAAAACAAGACACAGAAAGTGAAAAAACCCAATAAAAAAAAAAACAAGGAAAACAGGCATCAATTCGTAAATTGTGATGTTCAATTGCAAAATGGAAAACAAAAATAACTTTTGCATAAACAATAACAATTATAATAATAACTTAAAACATAATCATTAATATCATAAAGAAATATGAGGAAAGCAAACAAAATTTAACGTTTAGGAACAAAACAAAACCAAAATTGTGATTTTCGGCCTTTTAGAAACAAAATTATTAAAAAAATAAGAAAAACAAAAAACAAAAGTACTACTCAATAATTAATTAAATTAATAACTAATAATAATTAAAACGTAACCAAAAAACAAATTGAAGAAAAACTAAAAACGAAGGAAGCAAAGCTAAAGAAGAACTTTCATCTTTTCTGCTTCGGCTAAAAATGGGAACATTTATTCTAGAGTATAGAATTTTTTTTTTAATTTTAATTTTTGTGGCAGCCCAACAAACAAAACAAAAAAGAAAATGCCCAAGCGACAGCCGCGTCAAATGTGAGAGAAAAACATTCCAAGCAAAGCGAAAGTGACAAAGTTGAGGAATTTTTTGTAACGGGTTTGTTTGCTTATGAGGAGGGAACTTCAAAGAACTCAGCGAACATTTCGACCACAGACAATGAAAAGAAAGATCTATGTTTTCTATTATTATTTTCGATATTTCGATGACTAATTTCTAATTGAATTATTTCGACTGCACTGACAAACCAACAAAACAAAAACAAAAACTAAACAAAACAAAAAACAAATCAACAACAATTTAATGTTTTTATTATGCTCTGTGTCTCTACGAAAAACAACAAAACAATTTAATAATTACTTATTGAATGTGTTTGTTTTATATATATATATTAAATATATTAAATATACATATATATTTTTTTTTTGTCATATCTCTAATTTAATGTTTAAGCAAATGTTATTATTATGATTATATAACACTTATTGTACCAACTTATATGAAATTTATTTAGCTTTAGCGCAAAAACAGCAAAAAAAAAACACAAGAAGAAAAAGAAAATATTTAAAACATGGCAACAACCTTAAGTTTCTCATTTCTTTAAACAAAATTCTGTTCTGAATGTACGCGTATCTCCCAAAATCAATATTATAATTATGTTCCCCCCAACACACACACACACACACACACACACACACACACATACACACAATGAATTTGTCAGCTATATGAGAAAAGGTCAAATTTAACAACAACAAAAATTATTGTGACAACAACACAAACAAAACAACAACAACCACAACAACAAAAACAAATTAAAAAACAAAAAAGAAAATGAAAACAAAAATAAAAACAAAATTTAAAAAAAAAAAAAAAAACACATAGTTGAAGCAAAAATATATATTTTTTGGGTTACTTTTATTCTAGTATTATTATTGATTTTTCTCTATTTTTTCCAATATTTTTTTCGTAATCATTCCATTTTTGTTCGCATATCATTTCAAAATTCATTGTGTTACATCACTCACACACTCACACACACACACACACATACACATACATATATCATACATACATTTTGATACATTTCTTTATGCATAATTTCGTTAAGTGTAGCGCCTAAGTTGAAGTATGAGTTTTTGTTTAGCCTTTAAGTTGTGATCAAAAGTTCCTTATTTTGGTTCCCCGAGAGCGTGCCCGCCCCGCATCGTGGGCATTATACATATATAATTTTTTTTATATATATATATATTTTTTTTTGTTTACTTGACGCCATTTGAAAACGTTTCAACAAGTTCCTTGATGACAGCAACACACTCAACAAAAAACAAAAAAAAAATACTAAAAAAGAAAATCTCACTTATAGCAAAATATACAATAACAAAGAAAACCATACACACACACACACACACACACACACAACAAACTGTAGTTAATCCTTGATTTTCTTTCTACTGTTATTATTATTATATTTTCCTTAGTTTTTGCTTGTTTTACGATTACGTTTTTTACGTTTGTCATTGTTGCCAGGTTTTTCATATCTACATATATTTAGTAGACACATACACTCATAATGAGAAGCCAAAATGAAGAAAAAAATCTACTGCTTAAGGTAAACTCATGCTAATACAAATTTTTAGTCAAAATTTTATCACGAAAACGGAAGAAAAACAAAGAAAGAAAACACACACTTTTTAGGCAAAAACATAAAGAACATAAAACAAACGTAGAGCGCTTCAAAAAAAAAAAAAAAAGAAAAATCGAAAAGACGACAAAAAAATTAAACAAATATGAAAAGAATTTTCAGGAATCGTTTTTTTTTGGTCTTGGGCAAATGTTAGGCACACAGTACGATTAAAGCACTCAAACAAAACAAAGACATCTAAATTAGCAATTTAGAAAGAAATATATTAAACAAAAAAATAAAAAAGATTATAACTACAACATAAGCAAAGGCAAATTACTCAGTACTCAGTATTTTAGAGCTGAACAAATCTTGTAAATCTTGCTTTAGTTGCGTTTGCCTTTAATTTCCCCAATTTATTTGAAAGCTAGCAGCACACGCAGTAGTAGAGGCAATTAATAAAAGACAAAATTCAACAAAATTATAATCATCACTCACACAAATACACACACACAGTCACACAAACTAAGAAGAAGCAGGAAGAAGAGGAGGAAGAGAAGAAGTATATCATTAGGCGTACTGCAAAAATGCATTTTAAAGGAAACAGGAATTTAAATGATCTATATACAGAAGTAAAACAAAAACAAAAAAGAACAAAAGTAAAAGTTATATAGTATATATATATACATACTTATATGTATATGTATATCGGATACATACATTCATACAATAATACTATATATACATTACATATAGATATATATATATATATTTGGAGTAACCAGAGAAGTAAGCAAAGCAAGTTATTTATATATGAATCTATATATAAAACAATGCATAGGACACACACACACACACTCTTTCACATACCCCCACACACAAGCTATATACATACCCTCGATCGATCAAACGGAAGCTAAAGCATGCTAATTATGAACTTTGTACAGCAAAACCAATATATAGAATCGAATTCTAAGTGAGATTGGCCCCCAAAATATACATATATACATAGCGAACAGTGACACGTACCGATAACGATACCGATAACGATAACTATCGATATCGATCGATAACATGCAGCGTGCAAAAAGAAAATAGAAACATTTACGCTAGATTTGCAGATACAAGTCGAATTTATATAAATACTTATATATACCATAACTATATACTATATACTAAATTATGCTATACATACGTACATACATACATTACATATAACTACCCCAACCAAACCTTAAAAACGAAAAACATTTCAATACGTACTTAACCTAACAAAACAAAAAACAAAACGCATTTTTGTTTCGACTCCGCATTGAACAAAAAGTAGGAGAGAGAAATACAATACAATTTCGATAAATTTTGAACTCAAAGCTTTGGCACAAAACAATTAATATTTTGATATAAACGAATCAAAAATGAAAACCAAATATAAAACGCAAAATTTCAAGCAAAATTCAAAATACAAAACCCCCAAAACTCCAAAACCAAACTCAATAAAACCAAAACCAAAAAATACAAGTTTCGGCAACAAATAACAGAATATTTCAAAAACTTTTTTCGGCAAGATTTCGAATAATTATTTTGTGATCTTTTCTATTAACATTGAGCATACATGATAAAACAAACAAAAGCAAAGCAAAAACACAAAAAGAAAAAACAAAGATATTATATTTTGATTTTGTACAATTATTTTTTAGTTGATTTTGTCTAGCAGAAAAATGCTCAGGGTAAACACAGATTCTTCCAATACAATATAACTAAATAACATGAACAACAACAAGAACAAGAACAACTGCAAGCAATATTTATATATGCATATATATATATATCGATATACATATATATACAATATATACAAGAACAAGAACAACTACAACAGCTACAATAACAATAGTACCAATATTTAACAAGAACCAGAGAACAACAAACAACAACAAGATGGCTGCAAAATGCTTTTACATGCATAGATTTACAACTATTTTTTTAAATTGATGCATATTTTTTTAACAATAATAACAATAACAAAAACAAAAATAAGAACAAATCAACTACATAATTCAATTATAAGATGATGAATGAGACAACAACTGAACAACAACTGATGATAAAACAACTAATAAGAAACCGCATACCTACTTATAATACAAGCAACTTATTTACACAATCAAACCATAAACAACAAATACATATAACAAATACAAGACAACTCTCTCTCTCTTAAGCAAGCGAGAAAGAGATACAGAACCATAATAAGTATACACAATTAATTTATTTATTATTGCAACTTTTCAATAACGAAACTAAAGCAAATAACAAAAAAGAGACGAAAGATTGGAGAAGCAAGCAAACAAATAACAAGAAAATAGTGCAAAATAATTATAAAACAAATGCTGTTAAACAAATATCTTATATAACAAATACCTAATTCAATCCCAACCAAATGCCTTCTTTACAGTCGTAGCGTAATTTAAAAAAATCAACACAAATGCGCTCTTCATCTAATATTTTTTTTTTTACAATTTTCCATGTGAAATTTGCTGCAGTTCACGCTGGAACTAGTTCATAAATAAAAAACAATAGAATTCTTGCAAAGACAATAAACCCAAACATAACTCGTAAAACACATATCAATTGATTTAACAATCACAAACAAATCAACTAGCTTACCGATTAGCTTTTAAAGCCAACTACAAACTACAATAACTAAACGGAACTAGTTCCGATTCAAAAACTGCAGCAGTAATGCAAAAAAAAATAATAACAAAACATATCATCGGCAAGCCGACGAGCGAAATGCGTTTGCAGTGCTTCAAACAATGATGAATAAAAAAAAAAAAAAATGAGCTAAGCAAGTGAATGAATTAAAACAAAAATAAAAAAAATTTAGCTCAGCAACCGAATGAAAAGTAATACGTTCAAATCTTGATGAATAACAAACAAAAAAAAAAAAAAAAAATCGAGCACTGCAAGCGTATGAATACCAAATGTACCCTGTTGACCGAATGCCTTGATTTACATCATTCCACACATAATCACCTACAATACAAAATACTTTAAGAGACTAAGAGAAAGAACACACACAAATACAAATCCTTATATCGACTATAGTGAGAGCAGTTCATCATTGTGTTGGTTTTTTTAGTTGCCCCCACTTTTATCGTAACATAATTGTTAATGCATTTTTAATGGCATCACAGAGTACTTAGCAATTAAATATACAATTGTTTGTTTGTTTATTCCAAATGTGCAAATCTTTTTTCTTTACCGAAACAATATAAAAGAAAAATATGCAAAAATACAAAAAAAAAGCAAAGAAAAGAAAAAAACACAAAGTTAATCCAATTAAATAAATATGATAACAACAATCAATGCCTTTTTTGAGTTCGTTCGTTACTTTTGTATAAGCGAAACTTGTAGGAGCTCAGCCGATATCGATAAACTGATAACGAGACACAAACTGTGAACAGCTAAACCGATAACCGATAACCAATAACCGATATACCGATAAACACAAACAAAACAAATAGTTAAACAGCGAAACGCAATAAAACAAGAAATTGGTTTCATCGGCGTTAAATAAACAAAGCAACAACAACAACATCAACATCAACAAAATAACAAAAACTATGAGATCCCTATAACTAAATATATATGTTTGAGTGCCAAGCTAACAATTCGAGACAAACTGTAAATAGTCAACAACAAGAACAAGAACAACAAATGAATAAAATATTTTTTTTGGTTTTTTTGTAAGCTTACTGTATGTAGTTGGACACAACTGTACATAGAACTTGACGAGAGCAATAGAATCTTATTTTTCCATTTTACAACACTGACAGGCAGTAAAACAGTCAAAATGGAACCACTAACTTACATACAATACATACATACATACATGCATATATGTAGTATAATGGGAATGCCTGTAAATATTATTATAATAAACAAGTGAACAAAAAATATAACAAATAGTTAGCAGTTATCTAGAATCGATATCGATTAAACAATGCTGGACATAAGAATATCAATTTCAACTATTTAATTACCAACCCAAATAAAACAAAATAAAAAAAAAGAGAAAGATAACAAAACTGATTGCAACATAGAACCAATTTTTGAATGCCTAAACACCAATACGAGTAATTGTACATTTCCAACTATATACACAAGAAATATTTGCAGAAAACAAATCTTTTGATAGGCTAAATTCAGTTATCAGATTGTATACAAAAAAAACCGATACTAAAAAATGATGCAGTTACAGCTACAGATGCTAGAGAAAGAAAAAAAACCATTTAAGATACTTTCGATTAACTCTTAACGCTTGGCAGTTTCTACAAAGAAAAAACAAAACACTTTTTGGCATTCGCTCAAGGAAACAACACACACACTCACACACACATACACCTAATACATACACAAATTTAGGCTGAACAAAAAAAAAGAAAAAAAAAAAAAAAGAATGAAGTGAGTTGTTAATAAATATACTTAAAAATGACAAGCAACAAATAAGGCTTTTAGGCTTATTTTAAGCAAAGCGATTCATACATTTTTTGGTAAGAAAAACAAGAAAATAAAAACATAAAAATAAAACGTAATCCATAAGACAAGCAAAAGAACACGAAAAAGAAAAACACACAAAAAAGAAGTAACAGAAAGAAAGAAAAAAAAAACAACACTGTAGTGCCTACTCCCCTTTAAAAAAAAAAAAAAAAATAAAAACAAAATGAAAAGAACAAAAAAAAAACAAATATATATATATATATAAACTTATATATATACAATACATATATACATTATACATACTGAAGTAATATTTTATAAAAACGCAAATGTAAAGAGAAAACGGCGATAAAGCGAAACAAAAAAAAAAAACAGAAAAAGAAAAAGAAAAAGAAAACTAAGGAGAATCCGAAGTCAGCAGTTTTTTTGATAGTTATTTTTTTAGTGAGCAATGGAGGCATTGAATCATATACATATATATAAATATATATATATATACATATAACTAAATATACATACTATATACACATATTCACACACACACACACACACAGCATTTTTAGGCCGTTGAGAGAAGGTGGTGTAAAAAAGTTTCTAAAAACACGAAGCGACAACTCAAGACAAAGCAAATAAAATTTAAGATTTAAGCAAGTGAAAAAGGAAGTAAAAAGAATGGAATTAGCTATAAACACACACACACACACAAATGTCACAACCAAATCAACAACAACAACAACAAGATGAACAACAACAAAAAGTAGAAACACAAACAACAAAGTAGATTTGCATATCCACACAAAAAATACTACAAAAAGTACATTTAACAACAAAAAAATACCAGAAAATATAATTATTATTATTGACAAATATATTAGTTTATAGAGCGCAAATATTTTCACAGCCACAACAATAATAACAATAACAAAACAACAACAAATACAAATACATATTAAAACCAAAAACAAACAAACGAAAAAAAAATGATTGCTAAAAACACGCAAAAAAAAAATACTTTATAAAATTTAAGAAAATGCAAACAAAAATAAAATGAAACAATACAAATTTTTTAACCTTCCCATTAAAACCAAAATGCAAAAACAAATTGCTAACAAAAAAAAAAAAAAAACAAGAACAAAAACAAAAATTAAACATACTTAAAGAAGAGAAGAGAATTCATCTCTGTTGGCTCAGTTTAGTTCAATTTGTTTGAAATGCAATGTTTTCATTTACACACACACACACACACAGACACACACAAACATGCCCATACCATATACCAATAGTTGATTAATTAGTTCTTATATGTTTTATAAAAACATTAATTAAGTTTCATTTAATTTAGCAAATTTTGCCACATCCCAAAAACAAAAACAAAAACAATAATTATATAAACAAATGCAACTAATAATAGATACAGACAGAAACAGTTGAACAGATAAAAGAAGCATTGATTGATCAATCATGAATGA
This sequence comes from Drosophila sulfurigaster albostrigata, assembly GCF_023558435.1. NCBI lineage: Eukaryota > Metazoa > Arthropoda > Insecta > Diptera > Drosophilidae > Drosophila > Drosophila sulfurigaster. The sequence continues at coordinate 9,769,799 of NC_084885.1, read as the reverse complement.
TTGATTGATCTGTCATATGAATTATTTAATTAGCTAAATAATAGTTTAAGTTAACTACGGTTGAAATTTTAAGTTTCCTATGAGGCTCATCTTAATTTTTTGTTTAATTTTTATTATAATGACATTTTTTTTATTCGATTTGATTGATGTACATCAGATACAGACACACACACACAGACACACATACATAACGTTATAGACTTTAAAAACGGCTCAAGCAGAAGTTTAGGGATTTTTTTTTTGTTTTTTTTTTTCCATTATGTGTGGCTCTCAGATATTTGTTTGTTGATGAAATGATATGAGGGTAGCAATTTTTTTTTTGTGAAGAATATCCTTAGGAAGAGGCTGCTTTGACTTGCCAATAGATTTGAGTCGTAAAAACAAAAATATAGAGCTGAGTTTTCAGTAATCATGATGAGAGTTCGTGATCGAAACAAAAACAAAATGAGCAACACAACAACAAGAATAACAACAACAACAACAAGAAAAAGTAATAGCTGCAATACGTTATAATTACGTCAATATGTTCCTAACAATATAGACATACTTACATTCATATTTATAAATTATGATTAAACTAACTATAAAGCAGAAAGAGGAGACAACAAAAGAGCAAAAGAGAGCGACAATTTGCATACAATAAATAATTAATTTAAACATAAGCAAGCAGTTACACACACACACACACTTACACTTATACTCACACACACACACACACAGACCAACATAGCAGAAACTAACATATTTTAATAAAAAATAATTATAATTCTAAAGATGATGAAAAACAGTTCTAGTTAAGCAGGAAACTAAATTCAATTTTCATTTTCATCGATTCGTATGTTAAGTTGTGTTTGTCTTTTTTATTACGATTATACAAAATATATATATATTTATATATATATATATATATAGGTATATATTCACTTAGGTATTACTGATATTATTTTGTACGCGTTCAACCAACCATAAAACATAAAACAAAACAAAACAAAACTTATTTATTCAACAAAAAACATGAAGAAAAACAAAAACCAAAAAACGTAAATTTAATTCACATTTCGCTAAATAATTTTAATTAATTGCAATTTAAGTTCCATTTCATAAACTTTAGTTTTTTTCCACTCAATTTTAAGTAAATACATCTATATATACAAATATATATTTGAAGTATATATAATTTTTTCGTAAATAAATCGATATAAAACAAAAAAAAAACAGAACATAATTTATGTCAAGCATGTTTCATTCATTTTTTCACTCATACACACTCACACACACATGCACATAAACATATTTGAATTACCTCGATTTTGGAATGGAAATTGAGTATATTTGTTTGTTAATTCTTTTCCGATGACGATCATCGTTCGATATCGATATCGATAACGATGATCCAGCTGGTTTATATATACACATATACATACGTAAATATATATATATATCTGATAAATATATATATATAGAACGCCAGTCGACGAGCTTGAGCTTGATTTAATACTATATATTAAACCCTCGAAATCCAAAAACCCAATTACAGTTAAACGGAAGGTTAAGAAATCTTTACATATATATATACACATATACATAAAATACTATGTATATATACATATATATATCTATTTTTTTCTCGTAGTCAGAGACAAGAAAAGTATGAAAAAAAAAACGCAAAACTAAAAGCACTGAGCAACACACTTAAACATATAGCCCAACTCATTTTCGAGTTGTATCCAATGCTGAATAAAATGAATACAAGTCAAGTACGAGTACGAATGCGAATGCGAGTTCGAGTACTCGTTACGAATATTGAATAATGATTATAAATTATGAAGAAACTGCTTATATCAGGCACAACCACAAATAGACGCAACACACACACACACACACACACACACACACAAATATTTTAGCAGAGAAAATTCCACTCACACACACACACATACGCATACAGACACCCAAAAGTAACAAGAACAAAAATGGTAAATTAAACATATTTTAGGCAAAACAAAAGAAAACAAAAAAGACAACCCCAAGAAAATTTATATAAAATTATTAAACGAAAAGCTAAAAAGTTTATAAACAAAATATTTAAGCAAAGCAAGGCATATCATAGTTTATAACAAAAAACCAAAAGAGAAAAACGAATGAAGAAAACCTTAACACACACACACACACACACACACATACAGGCACACACACACACACACATACAGGCACACGCACACATCAGTTAAAACACACACACACACAGAGAAAGCAGAACATTTGGTTGAGAAATATCGTAATATCCATAGCGCTGATCCCCAAAAAAATAAAGGGAGAAAAAACGAAAAAATGCAAGGCGAAAGCGAAAACCGAAAACCGAAAACAGGCTAAAGTCAGACTAAAGTAAAAATTAAACACGGTAAACCTAAAGTAAAGACCTACAACAATACATAGAAGATGATATTGATGCTGATAACGATGACGATGACGATGACGATGACGATGATGATGATGATGATGATGATGACGATGAAGAGGAAGTTGAAGATGATAATGTTGATGATATAGCCAGCTATATAGACACCGCAATTTCTAGTTGATGACAGTGTAGCCCTTTTTAAGAGACAAAAACCAAAACAAAACAAAAAAAATATGAGCGAGATAACATGAAAAGAAATGAAATGAAATGCAAGAAGAGAAAAATGAACAATACAAATACAAAAAAGAAAACAAAAAAACAAAACAAACAAAAAGAAACTAACAACAAACAAACAAAAAAAAAAAAAAGAAAAGAATGAAACAGAAAAAAAAAACAAGATGATGAAGAAAGGAAGGTAAATTCTATATAAATAAAACTATTGAAAATAATCGAGTACGAGTTTTTGTTTTCTTCGCTTCACAAAACATTTCAAAGCAACAAATCAATTGCTTTGTAATATCTAAAGCATACTTTTTGGGGCAAACAAAATCTTATATTTTTTACAGTTATTATGGTTAATTTTGAAGAGTGTTTACTTACTAAGAAAATGTACTTTAGTTTCTCATTGAAATAAGAAACTATTGTGTATAATTTTTTTGTTTTCTTCGCTTCACAAAACATTTCAAAGCAACAAATCAATTGCTTTGTAATATCTAAAGCATAATTTTTGGGGCAAAACAAATCTATTCTAATTAAAACTGTTATAATGGTTGCTGTTATAATTACAATATATTTTTAATATTGAAAATGTGTTATAATTGTAACTGTTATAATTGTAATACATTTCTAATATTGAAAAGCTGTTATAACCGTAACTGTTATAATGGATGCTGTTATAATTACAATATATTTTTATGTTATAATAGTAACTGTTATAATAGTTGCTGTTATAATTTTAATAAATTTCTAACATTGGAAATGTGTTATAATAGTAACTGTTATATTGGTTGCTGTTATAATTATAATAGATATAATATTTGAAGTTTTGAAAATCTTCAATTCCTACGAAAATTAAAATAATGATTCATTAACATATTTACAAATTAAATTCGGGTTTGCGATAAAAAAAGAGGATTTCCATATTTTTATTTAACAGTTTATATTTGTCCACATTTGATTTGAAATCATTAAATGTTTGGCATCGCGTTATTCTCTGATAATAGAAATTTTACTCACTTTGAAAAGTTTTTCTATAAAGACTTTGGCTTTCTATTGCAAATAAAGGTAGCATCTCAAGCAACTGGCAACGCATTCCGTAAGTAAATCTTCTGCTCGATAGTCGTGATGAGATATAGATATGATATTCTATAGATGCAAACTTATCTCTATGCTTAAGTCATTTGTACGTGTTTTATAAATATTTCTTATGATTTATTGCTTGTAAATAATGCACCGCATGCTCCTCATCTCTGTTTGAGGCTTAACAACTTATCATTTCTATACACAAAGCACACACAAAAGTCACCCACCCACCAAATAAAGCCCACACTTGATACAGAGTCCCGCCTCAAAAAGTCCCCATTCACCATTTAGAATTTTAGTAGCAGCAAATCGAAGAATTAGTTTCAACATTTTCCCCCCGACTTTGACCCGCTCCCCTCGCCCACGACTTTGTTCACAAGTTATCGAAATATCTAATAACTATATATTCTATATCATTATTATTTACCTCTCCAATCCAAATCGGAATCGGAATCACAATTCACAGCTCTTGCGCAACTTTGGCTCACCGATGAGCGCTATGGCCGCCAGTCGCTGCCCCACGCCCTTCGCATTTCCCTTCACGCCGCTCGGCTTGAGCCTCTTCGACATTGATCCGTCCAGAATACTGAGCCTGCTCCACCACCAGACCTGGCTGGCCGAGGAGGCATTGCGGTAAGCCTTTATTTTGCTTATACGAGTGCAGATTTATTTATAGCAGAATTTAAAAATGATAAATATATTTTTGTAAGTAAATTCCAAAACAGTGTAATATAATAAAGAAATTGTAGTAATTTTACAAAATCATATAAAATATCACACTTTTAACACCTGAGTACATTGATTGTGTGAAATTTAAAAACGATGAATATATATTTTTAACAAACTTTTTAAAGCGTATAAATTATGAATCTATTGATTCTAAACATACCCAAAGCTTACGATAAATATATTTATTTGGCGTTAACAGCCGAGATAATATAGCCATGTCCGTCTGTCTGTCCGTCCGTCTATATAAACACCTAGACCTCAGAGACTATACAAAGTAGTGATATAATTTTTTTTCGACAACACTTTTTATATTTGGACGCAAATCAAGTTAGGTTCAAAATTTTGCCACGCCCACTGTCGCTCCAGAAAATCTCGGAAAATCAAATAAGAATTATAAATATTTGGTAAATACTACTAGTTCTACTACTAATAATAACAACAAAATTTATTGTTGCTGAAAAAATGGTAGAAGTAGAAGTCAGTCATATATTTTCTATGATATCTTTTGAATAGTACTATATCAATATACCAAATATAGGTTTCAGTATACTTTAGTATTTTTGTGGTATTTTAATTTAGTATATTTTTAAAATATGGCTTTATGGATAATGGGTAGCAGGTATCTCAAATCAAGCACTGAGCTACTGACTGTAGCTTTCAAAGTTGTTTTTAATTGAAAATTTATAAATTTGATGAGCTCTTCCATTGTGTCATAATCTAATGATACTGAAAATTTCCCAACTGCAAAAGTATTAGAAATCTTTTTCATATTTTAGAAAAGCCTTGTCTATTATTAAAAGAAATAAATATATTAGATAATTTGCATTAAAAATAAGTATAAATTTAAGCTCAAATTAAATTGCATATTGAAAAGCGCGACTGTTTCAGTTAACAATCTGGTATATTTTAAATATACCAAATAATTTCCATTCAAAAATAAGCATAAATAAATAATTATAAATCTGATGGTTGATTTGTGTGTATGTGTTTCATCTCTGAACAGAACTCGCGGCCTGTTAAGCGCGCCCAAGGATTTTTCCCACCGTTTTACAACGCTCAGCGATCTGCTAACCAAAGACTATCAGAGCGCCGCAGCGGCTGCTGCTGCTGCAGCTGCAGTTGCACCTGGCTACGGGGCAACAGCGAAGCAGTCGCCGTCGCCGTTGCCAACGCAGTCGCAATCGCAATCGCAGTCAGCCCAGGGTCAGCAGCAGTCCACAACGAACCGTTCCAGCGATGCACAGTACAAAGCACAGCAACAACAGCAACCACAACAAGTAACTCAACAACAACAACAACAACCACAGCTGCCTCATGCCGCATTCAATCTGCGCTATGTCACGCCCACCAGCTTCTTTGCCCAGTCGAGCAAGTCGAGCAAATCGGCGGGCGCTCCATCGCCCCAACAGATGGCCACCTCATCGAGCTTGATCGCCAGCGAATCGCAGCTGGCCGACGAGAAGCAGCGACAACATGCCAACGACAGTTGCGACGATGTGACCATCGTGGAGCTGCCCAGCGAACGCAGCAGCAGCGGCGTTGTCACTCCGAACAGCAGTGCGCTGCTCTACAAGGAATCGCTGGAGCAACTTCTAGCCCAGCAGCAACAGCAGCAGCAGCAGCAGCAGCAGCAACAACAACAGCAGCAACGTCGTCGTGCCACCAGCAACAATACGCCAGGCTCAGTCACAGGCGGGACAGCGGGGGGCGTCATTGTGGATGCAGCCGGATTGCGGCAGTACACGCAACTGCTGCTGTCGGGGGCGGGCACACCGGTCAGCTGTACGGACACCTCGAGCAGCTGCAAGGAGAAGAGCTCCTCGTCGTCTACCTCATCGACGCCGCCGCCAAGCGGCGCACTGCTGTCGCAGCATCAGCAGCTCAGTCAAATGCTGAAGAGTCCCTCGGACACGTGCTCCTCGCTGTTCAGCGAACCCATCGAGGAGGAGACACGCTGTGTCGTCTGCAACGCCCACTTCCCGAACGTCTGGCTGCTGGAGCAGCATGCGGCACTCCAGCATCCGCACATCGGGCCCGGCGAGGAGAAGCCCTTCATCTGTGAGCAGTGCGGCCAATCGTATCGCTATCGCAGCGCCTATGCCAAGCACAAGGAGCAGAATCATCGCGCCCGCCTTCCGGCCGACAAGCTCTTCACCTGCGATGTTTGCGGCATGCAGTTTCGCTATCTCAAGAGCTTCAAGAAGCATCGCCTCAATCACGCCCTCGAGCGTCTCCATGGCAAGAAGAGCATCGGCGTTGGCATTGGCGTCGGCATCGGAGTCGGTGTCGGTGTCTCTGCCTCTGGTCGCCAACTGGGCGGCAACAATGCTTCGGCCACCTCGGCTTCGGCATCGGTGCAACTCGAACAGGATGTGGTCACCAGCTCACAGGAGCCGATGCTCGCCGATGAGGGCGAGGATCTGCGCATCAATGTGAAGCGCGAGGGCGATGAGGCGGCTGCCCAGCACGCTCAGCACGATGCCGCCAGCGAGGAGCACGAGCAGGACAACACCATCGACTCAGCTGGCATCACCATGCTCTACAACGACAACAACTCATCGGCCTCGGCCTCCACCACTGCCACGGAACCGAACATAAGCAGCTCGGATGGCATACATAGTACAAACAAGCGGGTGAGTAACTAGCTAGACCCTCGAGACCCTTTCGCGCAAAGCAAGCAAGAGTGAGTAGCTTAAGCATACGAAAGTCAAGAAATCAAAGCTCGAAAACTTTGCCTTCAAACCAAATACATATCGCCATAACCAATTTTCAAATGCTCAAAATATAAGGTCTCTAAAAGTTGACTAAGCTTGCTAGATTTGTAAGCATCTACTTTATGAAGTTGTCCTAAAAAATAAAGATTTTTCCACTATCCACAATACAAAGTCTTTCACAGACTCTCTAATATTGGTAATTTAACAACTTTAATGAATATGGCAATAACGTATAATATTTTGAATCCATTTCAAAAAATATTCTTAAAATAATGTAGTATATTTTTAATTACTCATACTAAAGAGCAGCTAAATTTCAATCCTACCATTTTAACAATTTTTTCTCTATCCAAAATACTGACAGGGTCTTTCATAGTTGACTAGGATAGTTAGTATTTTAAGTAAACAGCTATATTTACAATATTTATTGTGCAAAAAAGCAATGGAATTCCTTTTTTAACCCATCTTTCGTTATACACAAAATACAAAGGGTCTTTCACAGTTGACTAGACTCGTTGATTATTGATAATTGCGTGAACAACTTTAATGAAATAATGAAATTTGTATTATTCTCTTAAAATATTATAAGGGTGATAGATGTTATTGTGTTAAAGAGAAATAACATTATTTTTCATCTTAAACTAGCCGGTCCGGAATGAGAGAATTTTAAATAAATTAAGGAAAACTTTAGACATATTAATTTACATGCCTGAAAATATTTTGCATTATGCTAAGGATAATAAAATAAACACCATCTGAAACATCTTAACCATCTTACAAACAGGGTGTTTCGTAGTCGACTAGTCGCGTTGATGTTCATAATTATATAGCTCTGTTTATTTGATTTAGTACCAACAATTTGCGAGTTGAAAATAAATTAGAAATAATGCTATGAAAATTGTGTTATTGATTTAATTATATTAATATTACTTTTCATTGCGCTAAAAAACAAATTTGCTATTGTCAATTGTTCTGAACCTTTTATACTGTCTAATCTGCAACAACAATTTTGGTTTAAAATTGTGGTTTTATTACTACCAATTAAATTAGATTAATTGAATTATCTGCTTCTCAAGACATTGACTAATCCATGTTGAATTTTGCAGTCTCGCCTGTTGAACAGCGCACACCACTTGGAAACGGATCCCTCCTATCATCACCATCAACACCACCAACATCAACACCAACACCAACACCAACATCAGCACCAACATCAACACCAACAACACCACCATCATCACCAGCAACAGTCGCAGTCACAGCAGCAGCAACAGCAGCAGGCACAGCAACAACAGTTGCCACCGCATTTGGCGCACGTCTCACTGCCAATGGCCAGCGCAGCAGCTGGCTCCTCATCGGCAGCCGCGGCAGCTGCAGCAGCCGGCTGCAACTCGAGTGGCGGCAGCGGCGCTGGCACCGCCAACTCCGGCAGCAGCGGTGGCGCCACCGGCGGCGGAGGCGGAGGCGGCATCAGTTCGCTCAGCTCGCTGACATCGCTGATCAATGCGGAGCGCATACCCAACGAGCAGTTCCTTGGCCTCAATCCCCAGGAGGCGTCCATACTCAATTTTTTGCGTGTCGATGCCGCTGAGCGACAGCGTGACAAGCGGTAAGTGCGAACAACTTTTGAGTACTAACTGAATTTGAAACTCAACATATGGGGAAAAACGTATATTTCAGTCAGAACTTCGTTGCTTTGGTTAATAATCTGGTATATGTTAAATGTTATAGTATATCGAAATACCAAATAATGCTTACAGTACATTTTAGGACATTTTTTGTTGATTGGTATATTTTTAAAATATGGTATATTTTGAATTTAAATATACCAAATATTGTTTATAGTACATTTTAGGATATTTTTTGTATTTGGTATATTTTTAGAATAATATGGTATATTTTGATTACAATAATATACCAATATATGTTTAATTTTAGGATTGTGTTGTATATTTGGTATATTTTTAGAACAAAATCGTATATTTTGATTACAATTTAAATTGTATATTGGAAAGCGCGACTGTTTCAGTTGACACTCTAGTATATTTTAAATTTCAATATACCAAATATTGTATACAGTATATTTTATGATATTTTTGTGTAGTCGGTATATTTTTATAGCATTATATTGTATATTTTGATTATAATAATATACCAATATACATTACATTTTAGATTTTTTTGGTATATTTGGTATATTTTTAGAATAATACCGAAATGAATCGTAAGGTCGATCACTCGACAGTAGCTTTCTTAGTTCTGCTCATTATTTTTGTAAATTTTGTTTGCAACTGGATCTAATGAGTTTCATTTTCTTACAGCCCCGCCACCTCGCGCTTCGCGTGCCCCTTCTGCGGCAAGTGTGTGCGCTCCAAGGAGAACCTGAAGTTGCACGTCCGCAAGCACACAGGAGAACGTCCGTTCGTGTGCCTCTTTTGCGGTCGGGCATTCGGTGGCAAATCGGATCTGACGCGCCATCTGCGCATCCACACTGGCGAGCGTCCTTACCACTGCGAGTCGTGTGGCAAGTGCTTCGCTCGGGCTGATTACCTCTCCAAGCATTTGACCACTCACATACACAATGCGCCGCGCTGAGATGAGGCGCGTAGGAGACGGCTCCTACGCAGATAAGCTCCATAATCTCAAATAATCCACACACACACACACACCAACACATAAAGTACACTACACTACACGAAGAATGCAACAACCCAAGAGGCATAAATTACAGGAAACTTATGGAAATTTATGTATAGATCTATTATTACTAACTTTATTATTAGGACTTACAACAATTGTGTAACTATTCAATTTTTTTTATCGAATTTTTTTTTTTTTAATGTGTGAGCGAAACGCCGGAAAAGTCGCTGAGATGAAGTCAGCGCATTGAGCCAGCCATAGAGCAATGTGTGTGCAGGGTTAAAGAATAGTTTTTTTCGTAGTAAGTTGTAATAAACACAAAGAAAACAGGATATATATAAAAAAAAACATTGGCAACTATTAGCACGGGTATTAATGTGTTTAAGATTTGAAACTAAAGCATAATTATTGTAATTAGTAGAAGAAATGCGTTTTTTTTTCTTTGCAATTATTGTACGTATAAGTGAAGGTGTTTTTCTAAAGAATTTTGTTAGGTTGTAATGAAATAATGAAATGAAATGGTTCTGGTAGCTACGAGGCAAACCACTGACTAACAAATCAAACAAACAAGCCACAATACTAAACAAAAATAGTCTGTTCTTTTCTATTGAGAGAAGTCTGTATAATCGAAAGATAGAAAAGAAGAATTCACTAAGTACCGTAATCTGCCGTTTACACAACAAATATTACAAATAGTTCAAGAATTTTTTAATTTGGTTTAAACGATCAACATAGAAATAGCTAAAAATGTATTGTACAAAATGGGACGAGTTGGCAGCGCCAAAGCGGAAGAAGAAGAGATTAGTCCCCAGCACACAAATGCAATATACAAAACGATTGTTGAATCGAACTCAACTAAAGCCACCACAAAAACAATAATGCAATTTTTTGCTATTCGTTCATTAGCAATAATTAATTACACACACATACACACACACACACACACACACACACACACACACATGCATAGAAGCATACAAAAATGGGAAACGAAAATCAAAAAGAAAGTAGGAAAGAGAAGAAACCATAGAGGCAAGAGACAAATGTAATTTAAACTAAATGCAAATGCAAATGCAACACTTACATTGTGTACAATACATACAAAAATACTTATGTAACTAACTGTAACTATGTTTAATCGTATGTGCTAGCTAAAAGCAAACAGACAACAAAACAAAACAAAACATAACTAATTATTATTATGATTATTATTTATACAAAACAACAAACAAACAAACAAACAAATCAAATCAAATCAAAAATCAGCAAAGCAAACAGAATGAGGCAAACAAAAACGAACTTGAACTCGATTGGGGGCGAGACATCAAGGAGAAAGGTAGGGGGAAAGAAGACAGGTTGGAAAGGCTAGAGTTACAAATAATATTTACTTATGTGCAACCACCGTCAATAGTTTAATTATAAACAATAACAACAAACAAACAAATATATACAAACAAAATAGGAAAAAAAAACCAATAACTAATTACAATAGCAATAATTAAGGGAACGTTTTTTTACGAAACTAAACTAAACAAATGAAACTACAACTAATACAACAACAACTACAACAACACAAACTAACTGTGATTCCAGCAACAACAAAATAAAATATACTAACAATTAATATTACTTACGATTCGCGCAATATTAAAAAAGCGAAACTCACACACACACAACAACAACAACAACAAACAAACAATAGCAAAGCTAATTAATAAATAGAAAAAAAAGGAAAACAAAAAAACAATAGGAAATTTAACGAAACGTGCAATTGAAACAATAAAATAGGAAAAAAAACGACTTCTGATTTTGATATGCGTAGGCTTCATTTTTTGTTTATCACTCATTTCTCAACAAGTTGCAACAAGTTACCACCAAAAACACACACACATGCCACATGCCACATGCCACATGAGACAAACAAGAAAAACAAAAATAAAAAACAAAAAACAAAATAAACTTAAAAACAAAATCAAAACCAACTAACAAACTTTGAACCAAGAACATCGAATTAAATTGTAAATGTAGTTTCAACCAGAGGCAAAAAGCGAAAAACAAAATCAAAAATTAAAATGTAAAGCAAGAAAACGTAATATACATAGTATATACATACATACATATATGAAATAATGTTTCTAGTTTTTTTTTTTTTTTGTATACTTATAAATGTCCTTAACCTAAAAACAAACAACAAAATATTTGCCGTACCAAAAAAAAAAAAATAACTAAATACAATTGAAAGAAAAGAAAACACACACACACACACACATACATATTAAATAAATGTAAAACGTGGTAAAGGAAAAGTAAAATGAAGAAAAACTTTCACTGTGCCAAAAAGTTTAAAGTACCTCATAATTTAAATAACTATTAAAGAAAGAACCGAAACAGAAACCGAAACAGAAGCAGAAACTTGCCCACAGTAGTAGAAATTGAGAGTGGTTATAGATAAAAGTAAATAAAATAAAAGAATGCATTAAATAAATACAAATAATAGAAAGTTTATGACAAATGATAAACACTTGCAATCGCCAGTAGAAGCCAATTGCAAACACAACAATTTTGCATATAGATGACGTTCACATAGTTCGAATCCCTCAGAAATCAAAGAAGTCAGCTAAAACAAACAAATATCGAATGACGGATAGTACTCGTATATAGAAGCTACATACTTATAATTTACCATCCGGTTGCAATCAATTAAATCAATTTTTCTTCTCTTTTTCTTTGATCACCGTTGTATATAAGAATGTGTTAGAATAAGCTCGAGATTTCCCCTCAAAAAAAACTAAAAAAAAACACTTAAATTTTAAGCTCTCATCTCGCTCTGTCGACATTTATTTTATTTCACTTTGATTCTGCCGTTTAATTTGTCTCTCAAACAGCAAATAGTGTTCAATTGTAGTAAAATTTTGTGATAGTTTAAACAAGATTTACACATTTCTATTAGATTACTTAATTTCATGGAAAAAAAGACAACTTTGTTTTGTTTTTTTTTTTTTCTCAATGCACTCTTCTTAATAGTTTTTTGCCTTTGAAATCAAACTTTTATGATATAATCAAACAATGATCAGGGCCTCTAGAAAATGTTATAGATTTTATTTTAATTTAATTCTACATATTATATATTAATTAATTCACATATTTTTAATCAAGCCTCGTTTTTTATTTACTTACTTTCGCACATTTTGGATTAGTTTGATTTATCTATGTATTAAAAACAAAAACAAAACAAAACAACAAAAGCTACTGCAACAATAATAAACAACACTGCCTTTTTATGAAGCACAACAAAAAAAAACAAACAAACAGAGCGAAATAATGTATCAAATTTGCTTAACTACTAATTTAAATAATATTTATTAAAAATTAACTAATCACTTCACCTTTTTTTTGTATTTTTTCAACATCACAATTGCGAAAACGTTTTGATCTTTTATTATAATAAAAACAAAAAAAAATTTGTAACTTTTATGCTGCTCAATCTGCTATATATATTTTTTTAAAGATTTATCAATTTATATACATATATATATACATATATATATAATTATTTGAATTATCGACAACAATAACATGCTGTGAGCTATGTATGTGAACTTTGATTTTTTGTGACAATTATTATGTATTTAATATTATTATTTTGTAGTATTTATTAATAAAGTTTTTTGCATTGATTCATTTTGAGTTTTATTATTTTAAAAACTTCTATCGAGAAAGAGAGCTGGGCCCCCTCTGCGTATGTGTAATTTTTTTTTTATGTTCGTAGTGAAAAATGCGCCTTAAAAGAATTTAGCAAGTAAAGGTTATAAGAAAAGGTAATGCTAAAAGATTCCCTTTTTGGCAAAACTACAATATATATTATATATAGTCGTAGATAAGCAACAAAGCAATACTAACAAAATTACAAAAAAAAAAAATACAGAAATAAATTACAAATTTAAGTAATCTTTTTCCCATTCGATGTTTGCAACTGCTAAGCTAAAGGAATTCAATTACCACATAAATGTTGATATACTAAATATGATCATAAAACATAAAAACAAAACATAAATTTATAAAATACATTTTTTTTTTAATCCACTTAACTTGTGGATAGTTTGTAGAGAGAGGATAATGATGATGATGATGAAGAAAGAAATTCATTTGAACAAAAACCAACAAACTGGAGGGATTCAAGACTCTTATTTCATATATATATATACATACATGCATACATACAAAATATATATATATATAACAAATTTACCGTATATATATTTACATAATATATGTATGAATTTTTTTTGTAATTTTTTTCTAAGTAAAAAGCAAAAAAAAACACAAAAACAAAAACAAAAAATGATAAAATGAAAAAACGGCATAGACAAAATGCAGGAAATACGTGTAACAAAAATATTACAAAATCCAACAACGAAACTTTTGGCATTACAATTAATGCATTTTTTAAACCATATTTATTTATATATACATAGAGTTAAATAAATAAAACACACACAAATACACAGACATCCACACACACACACACACACACACACACGCACACACATACACACAGAAACACTTTCGAAAAATGGAAAAAAGAAAACAAAATATAATATTATACATAGAATATATCTATATACAGATACATAAATGTACATGTGGTTTTCGGTGTCTATACATAGTACGATAGATATACAACATATACATACATATATTATATATACATAGCATATTTTGAAGCAAAATTATGAATGTTGTTCATTTGAGTAACCAAACGAAAGAAGAAAAGTCCAACAACAAAGAAAATCCAAAGGTATTCCCCCCATAAGCAACACAACAACAACAACAACAAACGATATGATCCTAAGTATTCCGTTTTGCAATGCTATAAATGGAGTTTAGTTTGGATCAGACAGGTTTCGCTATTGATGAATTTGTTACTCGAATTAATTCTCTTTTCAGTCAAGTCATATCTGAATCCAAATTCAACTAAACTAAACTCACTTTATAGCAATCTACATTGAATACTTTGGACTTAGTCGAGGACAAAACAAATGTAAAACATAAAGAAAAAAGTATCGAGAAAAAACATTTAAGAGAAACATAACAAAGCTACGTTTTCATGAAATTAAGACAATTTCGAGGTTTCACTTAAATAAAGTTAAAAACAAAATACATTTTTTAAACACCAAAACAAAAATAATCAAATTAAATAATGAAAAAGAAAAAATGTAATAAAAAAAAAACCAAAGACACGTGTTTATAAATATTCTCTCCATTGTCGTTTAAGTAGATGTGATTTTAAGTCAAACTATTTATTTTAATTGTCATCAAGTATGATTTAATTTAGTTGTTTTCTTTACGTATTATGGGTATATTTTTTAAATGAGAATTAAACATAAATTGTTAACAGCAACTAACTCATGTATATAAATTACAAAGAAAAATCTAACGGAAAATGCAAAGAACTAAGCATAATAGACATAAAATGTAGTACATGCAATATATTTTTCGGTGTTAGGCGTCTTTTTGAGATTTTTACAAAAATACAAAATAAAAAACAAAACAAATACAAAACACATAAATACTACATGTAACAAAATTTAAAAACCAAAGCAAACCAAGAAAAAAAAAGAAAGTAAATTAAACTATTTCATTGTTGATGTTGTGAGCTATTAAAAAGTCGAAAAACAAAAGGTAAAAATAAAACTAAAATGATAACTATATTTTTTTTCTCCTTCTCTCTCAAAGTCTCTCACCTAAGCTCTACACTTTAACTGTCGTGTCTCTTAAAATACTATTTATAGAGTTTTACATACATAGTTAAGTGCATACACACATACATCCAAACACACACACACGCATATGTAGGTGTGCAAGTGAATCCGAAATTTTTTTATACTTACTCGTAAAGAATGTCAGTGTCTACAAATATATACGAAACGCAAAACCATAAAAATACAATTTTAGATGAAATTCAAATGTTTAAATGTAAAACAAAAAAAAAAAACAAAACAAAAAATGCAAAAACATAACAAAAATTAATAACAAATGCAAGCAAAGAATTTGTAGAGCTGGGACAAAAGTAAAAGTCAAGGATAAGCGAAAGAGAGTACGAAAGGAAAGGCAAGACAGGAGAATGCAAAGAGAATGAAATAAAAATATGAAGAAGAACTAGCAATAATTCTGAAATGACCTCAATCAAATATTTTTTAAATTTTATATATTTTAGTCGTGCAGCAAAGCAAAGCAAACGTCTTAAATAGAAACGTACTGTAAATACAAGTTAAAACAAGAAGAATACATACAAAAGGAAATAGCAAAACCAAAGATAACACAAATAAACCAAAAAACCAAAAAAAAAAACCAAAAAAAAATGCAACAAAATGTAACCACATTAAAAAATGTCTCTCGAACGAACGAAGTAAGAATGTGATATTTTTCTAAGGTGTATTACAAAACATACAAACCAAACAAAACAAAATAAAACATAAAAAAAAATACCTAAAAATATATAAAATTCCAAAAAAATGAAAAAACCGAAAAATATTAACAAAAAGGGAATTAAATAGAAGATACAAAAACAAACTTTTTACTGAGAACATTAACAACATTACAAGTAATAGGAAAACGAAAACGAAAAAATGGAAATAATGATGAACAAATGATAAAGATGCTAACAAATTCATAATTTGATAGACAAGCACAAATAGAACAAAGGCAATAGAGACTGATTTTTGAACAAAACGAATAAATACAAACACTGAGTTAAGTGCAGAATGCAGAATGCAGAAAATTCCCCAAAAGATCCCCCCCCCCAACAAAAACACCACTAACAATACCCAAAATATTAATAATATCGATATTAATAATAACTAATTAAATAATAATAATATTATTATAGATCTGTTCAAAGTTTACCAGACTTTGAACATCTCTTGACGTTATTTCCGTACAATTATTCATGAGTTTCTCAAAATTTGATTTGTTAGCAGAATGCGAGTGAGAACTAAAGTTGAGATTATGTTTTGGGATGAACGAGAAAGAAAGGGGGAAAGAAAGGTATTTAGAAATGTAACAAGAAAAATAATGGAACCAAATGGAGCGCATTGCGTGGTTTAGGTTTAGATTGAAACACTTAGAAGCAATGATAGTTTTTAACCAAAGTCTGGAATGGGAGCGAAGAGAGAGCGAGAGAGAGAGAGAGAGAGAGAGAATGGGAAAGAGAGCGAAAGAGTTGTGCAATTTGCACAGAGTTGTAATTGTTTTTGTGATAAAATCCGAAGCGCAATTTTTTTCCAACTGTATGATAAGGTAAGCGTAGTAAGAAGAAGAAGAGGAGAAGAAAAAGTGTGAAGAGGAATCGACAACAAAATGCCACACGACAAATGAGGTCTGTAAATAGTTAGACACACGTTGGTTATGCATTGGAATGTAGTAGATGGAAGAAGAAGCAGAAGACGAAGAAGAAGAAGATGGTGGAACGGTGATTGAAATGAGAATGAGAAGCTATGTGGGAAGCACGTTGCCAGCGTTTGTTATGAAGGTGCTACGAACAAAGACGTAATTGAAAATGTGATACAGTTTTTTCCTTAATCTAAAACTTATGTATTTATTGAGCCGGATATGGGGATTGGAGATTGGAGATTGAAGAGTGGAGAGTGAAGAAATGGCAGTGAAGAGATTGAGAATTGATGTGTTTTCATTTTGGACCAGCTTTTGGACGAATTGGTAGAAAAGTGAAGGGCGGCAGCGTTAAATGAATGAAACACGAATGTTAAGTTTATTTTTAGGTTTTCTTTTCTTTTCCGAATTGATTCCATTCAATAACTTAGTTAAAACCGTTTTTGTTTTTGGTCAGCCAAAACAAACTATAACTGAAAACTGAAACAAACACAAAAAAAAAACAAAATCAGATTCAGATTCAAGCGAAATTCTCAAAATACACAAAATCGGAAATACAACACACCAAAAGCACGACAAACAAACAATACCACAACAGGAGCAACAACAGCAAATGACAAACGAGAAAAATATTGTAAAAAATTTACACTTTAGGAAAATCTCTAAATTTTAAGCTTTCGGTGTTTTTAAGCAAACATAAAAATCTAAACACAATAACAGCAAACATAACAAGATTAGCGGAAATCAAAAACCAAAAAGAAAAAAACCAAAACTAAGAAAAAAAGAAAACAAATTTTAAATATATATGTATATGTATGTGTATATTATATATACATATATGTATATATGTGTATTTCGATATTTAAATCTTAATTCGGAAAAAAAAACGCAAAGGCAAAAGCAAAAACCAAAAACCAAAAAATATGAAAAACAAAAATTATGAAACTTTTGAGCAAAATCTCGGTGTTTTAAAATTAAGCGCATGGAAAATTTAATTACACTACAAATAATGACACACACACACACACACAGAATAATTAATGAAAATAATAATTTAAGCAAAAAAAAAACAGACGTAAACCAAAAACAAAAACCTCTTTCACTTTCGTGTCTTTGACTTATAAAACCAAAAGCAAAAACAAAAGAAACAAAAAAAAAACAAAAAAAAACAAACATATTAAACATATTTTTAAAATGTAATTTAGCACAAAATAAAAGAAAAACAAATGAAAAACAAAAAAAAAACACAGACAAAAAACAAAACACAATTTTTAAACTACCAAAGTATTGATGTGTATTTAATATATGAAATGAAAAAAAAGAAAACAAAAACAAAACAAATCAAAAAGAAAACCAAAGCAGAACAAAAATCAAAATGAAATCTAATTAAACGTAAATTGATTGATTTATTGATTATTAATGTATGATTTCGTTACAGATTTGGTTTCAATCGTTTTACGAAACTTTTACAAAACTACGAAATGCAATGCCTGCCAAAGAATTAATGTTTTTAATGCAACAAAAACAAAACAAAATAAAAGATAACAAAATGTACTTATATGCAAAACAAAAACCAAACAACAACAACAACAAAAAGTTCAATAAAGCCGTTCCAAACAAGAAACAAACGACAAACAAAAACCAAAAAAACCAAAAAAAAACTAAAAAATCAAACAGAACTATATACTTGTTTTGAGATTTTTTGCGTTTCCTTATACAATACAAACAAAACAAATGTGTAATGATAAACTAACAACAAACAAAAAACATGTAAGTAAACTGCAACAAATGTAGTTTACATTTTGCAATTTAAAAAATCTGAATGAAACAAAAATGAAATCTTTAAAAAAAAAAACTGAATAACTATTTGTCGTAAAACAAGTGAAATTATTTGTATTAAACTAATAAAGTCAAAATGTTTATTGGTTTAATTTTAAACAACACAATTTTTATGCATTACATTAAAAAAAAAAGCAACAAAAATAAAGAAAAAAAAAATAATAAACTACATTACAAGAAGCCTCAAATTGTTTTCTGTCAATTGCTTTTTTCAGCTTCTAACGGAAAAACAAGAGTTGCCACTTTTCACCCCCAAAGTTTTCATAACGATAAGGCTATTTACATTCTTTTTTATAGACATGGGCAACGCTGTTGTTTGAAGGGTGGCAACACCGCGATGCGCAAGGCAGAACAACTTTCCAGGCTGAAAATTGTAGTCAGTATGACCAATTAGAATTACAAATTCTTGATAAAAGTCCTTTGTTGGTATATTGCAAGCTTTAGAATGCTGTCACACTTCGTGTCATAATTTGATTTTCGCTTATGAATTTAGTCCAAAATCCTTATTTTGCCTAACCACAAAAACGTCATTCGTATAGTACACAAACATTTGTATGTACGGTATGTAATTTTATAGATAAACACGAATGCAAAAAGCCATTCAAAAATTTGCGCCATTTAATACACGTTTTTAGTATATACCAATATACGATTTTGCAGTGCATGCAACTTGTAATTGTGGTGTAGTATATTTGCCGATTTAGCTTGCGGTCACACTGGACTCAGTCGCAAAATAAAGTTGAAAGCGCCCAGAGGAGGCAAACACAGTGTCCGTTATTTAATTTCGCACATTACAAAGCAGTATTATTGTTATTGTTTTTGGTTTTTGCGTTCTTTGTATTAAACCAAGTGCCGGCTACTTTTCATATTACTCTCTGCGTGATTCTTTTTTTTTGTCTGTGTATGTGAGTTGAACTCTTGTATTAACAATTACTACGCACATTTAGTGCAACAAAACCAAAAAAAACAACGAAAACTAAAACTAAGACGTCACAACATTTCCAATTTAAAGAAACTGCAATTGCTTGAGAAGTGGAGAAGGAGGAGCTGAAGGCGAAGGCGAAAAGTAAAGCCAGAGGTGACGCCACCGCACAAACTCAGAACTAAGTTCCAAGTTCAAGGCACAAACCACAAACCACAAAATAAACTAAAAGCTCAAATCACTGAAAACCCAACTGAAAAGGCAAAGCCGGTGTGTGTGGGTGTGCGTGTGTGTGTGGGTGTGTTAGGATGCAAAGCTATGCGGATGCATTAAGCGCTAAGGGCTATCGCAGCTTTGGCTTTGACACAGATATTGAAATGGACATGGAAATGGGCTTGGATATGAGACGCATTGAAAAGCGCAAAGGAGGTAAGTGTACACAAACACACATACACTCACTTCGTATGTGTGTGTGTATGTGTGTGCATTGCTTAAGCATGCGTATATGGAATGTACAGAATACATTAGTGTGAGTGTATGTCGGCTTAATTACTGGTCATTGGCAGGCAACAACAATACCGAGTACATATAAAATGTTTTACTTCTGACACGTTGGCCAGAAATGAAAAAAAAAAAACAGTGCTACGACCCCAAACTGGGGCTATTTCGCCGTATTGCGTGTGCAATTATTTATGCGCTCAGCTAAGGCATGCTATATTGCACTGTCTCTCTCTCTCTCGCTGTCTTTCGTTCTTTCTTTTTCTATCCCACATACTTTACACTCGACTGCAAGTGTTGCTAACTGTTGTTCTGTTTAGTTGGCGTTGCCAACCATTAAAGATGCTACCATTTTTTTGACATCTTTGTGGATGGCATTCGTTTTGTTCCACATCGCAGTAAATGGAATCCAACCGCTGTCGATTTGTTGATTTCATTTGGTTTGAATTGAGGATGCGCCGCTGCTTGCGATAATTTGGCAAATTGGCAAATAATACTATGTGAGCGCTATCTCTGCTGCTGTTTACAAGGTATATATAGAGTCGAGTTCAAGTAATCAACGAAATTATGTGTGGAAAACAAGTTAAGTGTAGGAAAAAAACCAAACTGGAAAGACTGAGCAAAGCCATTTAGAAAATTGGATGCCAATGGTGCACGCACAGCCCACAACGCAAATTATGGATATATATATGGTATATATATATATACTTTATATGTATATGCTGGTAAATAGATAGAGTAGAAGGGATATATGTTTATGCAGCACAATGTCAATAAGTTGTTGACTGTGTTTGCACATTTAGTCAGCTTTAAAAAAATACCATATTGTATTGTATATTGGCAAGGCAACAACAATCTTATCTAGGGCACAAAACACCGCGTTGCTCTGTATATATGTATGTATTTTGTTTATATTGCTCGATTTATGGGATGCTTGAAAAAAGACTCACAAAATATGGAGTACAAACCACAGCTAATCAACAGCAAACTATCATGCTTAGTCTCAGTGTCTCCCCCCCGCTCTCTCTACCCTCCCACTCCACTCTTTCTCGTTCTGTGTATGCGTCTGTTATCAGCGCCCCTTAAATTTCTCTGACGTGGAGCTTATCATTAGCTCTTTGGCGGTGGCTATAAATAAGCCTTATGAATAACAAACAACAAGCCAACATTTCTACCAAGCACATTATGCATTATTCCCCCTGGCATTTTGTAGCAGCTGGTAATCATTTCAATAACCAGATCAACATATGTATATATGTACATATGTTTCTATACATATCTTGTTATATGTTTTTGAGTACGTATTTATTATAATTGAACTGTGCGCACATAAGAAACTGTAAAATGTTTCCCATGAGACGCGTGGGTTTCCTTATTTTCCTTCAATTATCACATCATTAAGAAGCTTTGATTAACCCAATAATTATTCATAATTTCAAAAGAATGCACAATTTAAATGCAGCTAAGAAGTCAGGTTTAAATAAGTTTATTTTCTTAGTCAAAATTCATTTTTGTAGTTCCTAGTTCAAGAAGTTCAAGAAGTACCCGCTACCCATTGTGAATAAAAGCCAAACAGTGTGGTATTAATTTTTTTAAATATACTAAATTTATATACGATTGAAATACTTAATATACACTAAAGACTACATTTGGTATATTGATATAGTACTACAATGTAAATATACATTTGGTATATTGCTATAGTATTACATTGAAAATATACCGTGGAAAGCAAAATATATTAAATCGTTAGTCAAAGCACCGTTAAAATACTAAATATATACTAAAGACTACATTTGGTATGTTGTTATAGTACTACAGTGAAAATATACATTTGGTATATTGCCATAGTATTACATTGAAAATATACCATAGAGAGCAAAATATACTAAATCGTCAGTCCTATACAAAAGTATTTCTTAAATAACCTCTAAAATGTTTGTCTGGTCGCAAGTAAATTTTTAAGGATTCATACATAAAATACATTTCGAATATTTCGAATCCATATCGAAAAGATAAACTCGCCCCCATTTTGTTCGAGTTTCCAATTAAGTAAAAATATATATTTTACGATATTGCAGCTGGATACCAATTAGAATCATTAATTTCATGGGCAATTACGTTTACACGATGCGCAATAGTGCGTCGCGAAAGTGTGCAATAAACTTTGCATAAATTACATTTAACGAGTTTTGTCATTTCACATTTGCATCAGCTGTTAACATGTTAAATATGATATACTACACGTTTATTTATATTCGCGCTCAAATTCGCAATTCACACGATGAATCATCACACCAAGTCATCTACCTACGTACCAATGTACGTATGTATTTCATCACAACTAATTGAGCTTTTTGAAATAGTCATCAAGAATAACAACATACATACATACATATGTATGTATGTATGGGAAGTGCTAATACATACTACGCCAGCGATAGGAAACTTTGATAGAGCCGATTGGCTTTCGTCTAGGCATAGGTCAGGGTTTCAATTAGAAGAACACAACAACAAAACGACAACAAGCAAAAGTTTCCCACAATATGTCGCCATAGCTTTCAATCTTTTCTTTCTGCTTCCCCCTTTTCTATTCAAGTTTTCGTAAGTCTGCGAAAAAAAAATCAGATTTGTGTTCTCATTCTCTCTTCTTCTGTGTCTCTTCTCACTTTCTCTCTTGCGCTTGCTCTCTTTCCTTCTACTCTTTGCCGAAAAAATAAAAAAATCTAACTGCACTTAGTCACGCAAAAATCAATTGCTAAACTTTGTTGTTGCTCCATTTATGTGATACCCTATAACTCGGAGTTCTACGAATTGTGAAAATTTGCAATCTTGTAAATTGCAGTGCATAAATTCATTGTCAGCTGCCAGAATACATTTATAAACAGATCATTAGTCTTTGTTGGGAATTTCGAAGAAAATGTTAAGCAATTTTATTTTTTTTTTCGCAAAATTAATTAATTGCATTGCTCGACATCGACGTCAACGATTTATTTAGCACGATTATGATTAATTTAAGTATCATGAATTTCATGGCATAAACTTAGAGTATTTGATCTTCGTTGTGTGTTATACTCCATCGGATTTTGTGTTTGGGTATTTCCAAAAGCTATTCCCATTTGTATTTGTCATTTTCACTTTTCTTTCTGTTTTTATTTGATTTTTCGTGATGACTCGACCCCGCGTTAGACAATTGCTCGAAGGAAAAATCAGTTTACTTCGCGGATTCGTTGAAGCAAAAGCGCAACGACAATATAAAAAACAAGAATAATAATAGGTATTCCTTGCCTTACAAATTCCTTCGAGTTGCGCATTATGCAATGACCAGTTGACCCAAAACCGTAAAAAGCATGAAAAAAAAAAATATAAACGAAGGGAACTCTCTTGGGGCCAACTTGAGAACTTGTGACAGTTGACATTCTTATGAAAATCAATTGAAAAGCGGACAATGGCCAAATGGCAAAGTGCCCGAAAAACACACACACAGCTAAAACCGAAAACAAAACGCAGCAATTAATAAGCCCACAATTCGGTCAATAAAATCAACAACAACAAAAGCCAAAAATAAACGCAACAACAACGACCATGAACAAAAAAAAAACTGAACTCTTCATGTGTATATCATAACATTTATATATTTGCAAAATAATGCAAAGAATCAAATAAAAATCGACCATTTATCGTTAAATAATTGTGAATACTTCAGGCTAGTTACCAACAATAAAAACAAAAGTGTTGTGGAATAAATTAAGAACCGGCTAAACTCGAAAACAACATTTAAATAAATTCTATATTATCCATATCTATAACTAATTTGATTGTTTTGCCTTGCCGTAATTTAATTTTAAAAATAAAGTTTTCAGTACAAAACTTTTGTGACTTTTATTATATTAATTTGTCATTTTCAAAGTGGAACTAATTTATCATCTTTCGACAATACAACAATTCTTGACTACACTTCACGATGCCATGCATTGTGTTTACCTATTGTGTGTTTTAGCTTTTCAAGAGGCCGCCGCCGTCGTATTTTGTTTACGTACTATGTATATACCGCATATATAGTATTTATATAGTATACTAATATACTATGTGGTATTTAGTAGTCATTGTCCGCGAAAGAAGGCAAATGAACTGTAATGACTTGCAATTCTGTCGGCGAATTTGTTTTACTTATAGAGCCATCACATAGAGCAATAAATACTATAGCTGACTGAGTGGTTAGCCTCGTTATCATCTGCATGCTAATTCTGATAGACTTGTTGTCATCAACAAACCAAACCGTTGATCAAATTTGATGTTAGGCTCTTTCAAAGTTTCCACTTTGTTGTTAAAGCCATTAGCATTGATTGCTTTGCTTCTACTGTATTTGGCTCTAAGTGCCCAAGTTACGTGTGTTTGTAACTACGCCAAGCCCCTCGAGAGGAAAAAAACCAGCACTTTTTTTGAGAGTATTGCAAATATAAAGTCTAAATATAAATATCGTTTTATTGCTTTAAATAAAAATGTAAATAATCGATCTTAATAATATAGAGAGGCAACAGATGTTCTTGGAGAAAATAAGAATATTTGTGGATAGATTGAATTTGTACATTTTCTGAGTCAGCAGATTCGGAAATAGGGGGAGGATTTTGAGGTTAATATACTAATTATATAGCCTAGAAGTGGCCAACTATCGATAGCGTGCGCAATCGATATTCGACTATAGTTAATTTTGAGCAATCGATAGTGCCATCGATAGTCGCCGATAATATCGCACACACTTATCCACACCGTTTCCCCTCTCTCATTATATATGTATTTATAAATAAATAAATTATAAACAATACAAAATTTATCAATGGGGAATTTTTGCAAATAGATATTTAGGACACGCTTCTGAATACTCTTTCTATTTAAGAGAACGAATTGAACGAAAAAAATCAATAAGAGAGCATGCTTAAGTTGCTAATGACAAAGAGAAAGCTAAGCTGAGACTATCGTATAAGAGTGAGATGCCAAAAAATAGGTGTACATTAAATGGGCAAAGAAGATGAAGGCATATAAATATGTAAAAAAAAAGCTTGTAATTACTCACCTTTATTTACATGCTCAACAAAACTGCAGATATCCATATTTAAAATTCATCTTCACCTAAGATGCATTAAACTTCACTTATAAACACCAAAAATAAATATTAAAAAAACACACACACACATATAAGACAGATTCTTATACTTTCTATATTCACACTTATAATCACATAAAAAAAAGGAAAGAAAAAAAACACACACGAACGTATAAGACCGACTTTTATATTTATATTGCACACTTTTTCGCATAGCATGCGAAACAAGAAAAATTACGATGCGCGAGTCGCTTACACCAACACAACGACGAACTGCAGCAGCCGAGTGGGAAAACGAGACGAATAGACTGCACCACACTTTTTGCAATTTGAAAGGAAAAAAAATGAAACAGAACTGCGCACTAATTTTATCCACACTTGTAATTGAACAATAGAAGGCGAATTGGTAAATTGCGACACAATACACAACACTTAAAAAAATTAACAAACAAAACTACATTTCACTTTTATGCTTAGCTTGTGAAACAATGAAAGGATGCGCGAATCACTTTACACTAATACAACGATGAACTTGCTGCAGTAGACGAATGTGAGAACGGGACGAAAAGACCGCGCGACACTTTTTGCATTTTTGCATTCAGAGAAAAAAAAGAAGAAGAACAGAAACTGCGCATTAACTTTAGCCACTCTTGTAATTGATTAATAGAACATGAATTGGTAAATTGCGACTAGGTGGCAAAAACAATACACAACACTTAAAAAAATTTACAAACAATTGGCGATTTATAATGCGTAACACAATAATTATTAACTTAACAAAATGAGCGGCGTGCTTTCCCGGTCAATTCACGTTCAATACTGAGCCCTAAAAATTCCCCCAAGGGAGATTTGGAGCCACTTTACCCATTGAAAAAAGGATTTTTTTACTGTCTGCTTTGTCACGATCCAATTAACCGTTTTGTGACATCGTGCATACGCATGTTTGTATGTGTGTGAGTGCGCCAAAATGTTGAGGGCAACAAAGTCTAACTTGAAAGATGCTTGTCGATGCCTTTTTTAATATCGCAGCAAACCAATTGCATTTTCTAAATGTTAAATAATGAGCATTAGCACATATAGTGCAATTTTCTGTTATTTGATATTTGTGGAATAATAAAATTCCCCCTCATGACTAAATTGAAAGATTTTGCAAGCATACACTTGTGGGCAAATTATGCATAAAAGTATATAAATATGTACCATTGTTCAAATTGGTCAATTCCGACAGCAATGTCCCATAGTGACGAAGGAAATTTTCCTAGGAAATTTCCTAGACAACACCCATGCATATACAAATATACATATGTATGTATCTATGTACGTATGTATATATGTATGTTTATTTGCATGTGAGTGGCGCTTGATCTAGCATAGCGAGAGCAAAATATCCTTTAGCAATGTGGGTTTAAATGTTCCAATCTAGACCTAGAGGAATTTTCAGCTCTCAGTATTGAACGAAAACTGTCCGCGAAAGCACGACGCTCGGTTTGAATTGTTAGTAATTTTTGTGCTACAGATTATATATCGCCAAATGCTTTTTTACTTTTTTTTTAAATGTTTTGTGTTGTGTTTGCAAGTTAGCTATAATTTACCAATTCACCTTTCATTATTCATTTACAAGTGTGGATAAAGCTAATGCGCAGTTTCTGTTTCTTAATTTTTTTTCTGTGAAAATGAAAAAAAGAGTCGCGCGGTCTTTTTGTCTCGCTCTCACATTCATCTACTGCAGCAAGTTCATCGTTGTATTCGTGTAAGTGATTCGCGCATCCTTTCATTGTTTCACAAGCTAAGCATAAAAGTGAAATGTCATTTTGTTTGTTATTTTTTTGTAGGTGTTGTGGATTGTGTTTGCCAGTTAGTTGTAATTTACCAATTAGCCTTCCATTATTCAATTACAAGTGTGGATAAAGCTAAAGCGCAGTTTCTGTTTCTTAATTTTTTCCTGAGAAAATGCAAACAAAAAAATATGATACAGTCTATTCATCTCGCTCTCACACTCGGCTGCTGCAGCAAGTTCTTCTTTGTGTTGGTGTAAGTGACTCACGCATCCTAGTTTCTTCTTTATTTCGCCTGCTGTGCAAAAAAGAAAAATGCAAATATAAGAGTCGGTCTTATACATCAGTGTTTGCATTTTTTTTTTCGTATTTTTTTACTGTGCTTATGAGCGTGAATATAAATACGTATAAGAATCAGTCTTATACTTAGGTGAATGTGTTTTTTCATTTATTTTTGGTGAATATACATACATACATAAGTAAGCAAGTTTTAGTGTGCAATCTAGCTAAATATGAGCTCTTAAGTAAGCCGCTCAGTGCTGTTAAGTGAAAATTATGTAAAGGGGTAAATGCATATAATTATTTGTAATTAAAATCTACTAATAATATATAATTATACTTGAATTTACTTAAAGCAAATAGCCAAAACAAATAGCCAAGCTTTAAACAGTTAAATACTAACAGCAAATCATTTTAAAATAACATTAAACTAAAATAATGACACTTTAAAATTTGGAAATGAAATAATAAATTTCATAGAATTAATTTAATGTTATATATATTGATGTTACTATAACAAAAATGTCTAAGTATTAGGCTTGCAACAATATGAGAACTAAAGTGCATAACAAAATTAAGTGAATGTAATAAGGATTGATAGAATAATGATTGCTGAAATGAAACTCCAACGTATTACTATTTCTTGCATGTTTCGAATGATTATATGTTTTTTTTTTTTTTGACATCGTTAGACTGAACATTATCACTAATTTCAACCTTCAGTTTACAAGTTACTCTGACATTTTTGATGATAAGTGGATCATTATCAGTAGACCAATCATACTTGTGGGGATCTTAACAGATCTTTTACTTCTATACTATCTTTTTGCGCACGTTCAGAAATTTGTTAATAGATAAGTTAATCAACATACGACTTGCTATATGTGAAAATGTTCTATAGATAAACACTTTGTGTGGATCTAACGTATTAATTATAATAAACACAACAGAGAACAGAGAAAAAAAAAGCTTTTCACCAAAGAGTGCGAGCGGGAGAGCGCACTGAATATGCACTGAGAGCGAAAGCTTTCGACCCCATTTCGATATTGCGCTCTCGCTCTGGCGCCCGTCTCTAAACTTTAGGCAATGTATAAACTTTAGATGAACAAATCTCGCCTCCCATTTGACAAGGGGCAAAACAAAGAACAGAACACATATCCAAAAGTGAAAAATTAGTGCGTAGATTTGCCAATTGCGTTGCATCTTCAATTTTTATCGCTCCTATCTATCTAATCTGCGGACAGAACGAACCGGACAACGGAACAACAAGCAACGGCAACGACGACGTGATCGAAATAAAAAAAAACACTCGCTGTGAAGTGTCAAAATCTGAGAAAAAAAAATAGAGAAAAATATATAACAAACAAATTACAATTGAGCGAGAGCAACAGCAAAAAAAACAAAAACACAAAAAAAAAACAAAATTCAAAATATTACATAAAATTGTTTGTGGATTACAATGAACAAAATTGTGAATGCATGTGAATAATACCGCAAGTTTCGATAATAATACTACGGCATCGATACCACCACAGCCGCCACAACAGCTGAGTGTGTGTGCGTGTGTGTGTGTGTGTGTGTGTGAAGCATCAATCAAGTGTTTTTGTCCTGCCCTCCGTCTCTGTCTATCACCGTCTTTCTCTGTGGCTTCAACCCTCGAACGTGAGGGATACTGAAATTATCGAAGAGGAAGAACAATTGGGCGACCGGGCGTTATATTGTACGGCGTATTCTTGCGGCGACTGACCTGTGGCAATCGATTGCTCTACAACAGCAGCAGCAGCAGCAGAGGCAGCATGGCATACCGAGGCATTATCGGCACCACTTCCGATGGCAAGAATCCCCGTGAAACTGATAGCGATTCTTTCGATGACATCCTCACCGAACCCAGTGCCGAGGTTATGGTCCCAGTGTCACGTCGCAACAACACTAAAGGCCTCTCCGTTGACTCCTACGATGGCCCCGCCCCAACGCCTCAAACATTGCTCAAGGCGAACCGCTTGGCGATGACAACAACTTTGACCACAACCACGACGCGTTGCAACTGTAAGTGGCAAACTGTGTACACAACACCACTCAGTAGTTGCTGCCACAGACAACACACTCTCACTCTCTCTCTCTCTCTCACACACACACACACAGACACCTGTTAGTGTCACACCTGTTTGCGTGAAGAGCTGAAGAGGCAACACTGCGCTACAAACAAATTGGCACCCAACGCATAGCGATAACTGCATTCGCATATTGATAAGAAACGTTTTCAATCTATTACACGCAGAAAGCTTATAGTAGAGGTATACGGCATCATTCGAGATCATTATAACCTATATCCTGCTTTATTCACGATAACCCAATAAATTAAAGTGCATATATTAATATCAATATATGAGGAAAGGTTCTCCTTTTCTTTATTCACGATTTATATAACCCATTAATGAAGCTCAAATTCTTAACAAACATTCGATATTAATATGTCTGGAAAGGTTTTCAGTTAGAACACATTGCTTCATTCCAGATTATTATAATCTAATAAACTAATGTACATAATTAATATCAATAAATGAAGCAAGGATCTTCTTATGAAGATACTTTTCTTTATTAACGATTTATTTAACTCATTAAAGAAGCACAAATTCATAACGACAACAATATGTGTGGAAAGGTTTTTATGATTATGAGAATAGATTTATTCAATATCATTATAACCTCTTAAACTAATATACATATATTAATATCAATATATGAAGAACGGTTCTCCTAATGAAGATACTTTGCTTTATTCATAATTCTAATAATATGTATTATATCAAATAATATATGCTATCAATATATGAAGAAAGACTTTCCTCATTATAAAGTATGCGTAGAAACTTTGCACTAGTCAAGAAAATTAATGATTAACTCATTGAAGAAGCACAAATTTATACTAAATCAGCATAGCAATAACTACATTAATATTAATATATAAAATCACACTTTTTTCAATATAAAGTGTATAAAAATACATTTTCAAGACCATTGCAACCTATTAAAGAAACACAAATTTATACAAAATCAACTGAGTTCTATATACATATAAAAATCTTTGCTGTAGAAAATAGTCTTCGCTATAAAATGTATGAAAAATATTTTGCTAAACCTTATAACCCAAGGATGAAACATTTATTATACCAAATCAGCTAAGCTGTAGATAACTACAACAATTCAATAATTCAACAACTAAATCTGTGCTTTGTAGTTCATTTTGGTGACGTAGTTCAATAGTTAAATTTGAACTGCTTGAACTATGATTCCTTTATTTAGTTCCAATGAGTCCCATTCTAGTTATTTTCAGTCGCGATTTAGCGTGCGGTAAAAATGAAGTTTCTTTGTGTGATTCTGACTTTGGAGTGAAAATGTACTATATAGTAGTATAATGTTGAGGGAAAATAACTAAATTAATCGAATGACAATGGAACTGGAACGATCTAAATGAACAAGCTTGGGATTCAAATTTACTGATTCCACTGTTCTTGACGAACAATATATGAGTCTAGCTCTATATATTTGATTATATGAATTCTGTTAATGAAATTATACATTTAAAAAGGTTGGATATAGTTAAAATTAACACTAAGCACTGGCTTTCAGCTTAAAAATGGAATTAACTTTTAACTCTATTAACTAAGCCAACTAATATTCGAAAACTTGCCTCTTCTAACAGATTCTAAAGCATCAATTAACTCACTTTTTGCTTCATAAACAACTTAATTAATGTTTTAGCACCTGAGCTAAGCTTTTTTCTCACTCAACTCTCGGCGTAACTGAACCCGTTTTGATAGTGTAGCTTAGTCTTACTTGTTGCTGCATCATTTTCATGCACTCAGTCAATCATTTAAAGTGCGAAACAGAGAAAAAAAAAAGAATGAAGGAAAAGTGGATGCTTGTCAGCTCTCATCTCTCGCTGACAACTATCTCCACACACATCTCCATTGGACTCGATTTGACACTATCTCTGATCTACTCTCTACTCTCAACGGGATGCCATCGATGTCTGATGTTTGATGTGTGTTGTGTGTTGTGTTTGTGTGGGTTGGTTAGTTAGTTTTTATACCCGCTACCCATAGGGTAGAAGGGTATTATAACTTTGTGCCGGCAGGAAATGTATGTAACAGGTATAAGGAGGCATCTCCGACCCTATAAAGTATATATATTCTTGATCAGCGTCAACAGCCGAGACGATATAGCCATGTCCGTCTGTCCGTCTGTGTGTCTGTGTGTCTGTCCGTCCGTCCGTATGAACACCTAGATCTCAGAGACTATAAGAGATAGAGCTATAATTTTTTTTCGACAGCATTTGTTATGTTTGCACGCAGATCAAGTTTGTTTCAAATTTTTGCCACGCCCACTTCCGCCCCCGCAAATCAAAAAAATCGAATCACAAGCGTGAGAGTTCCGAATTTTGGTATATACAATAATAACTATAGTATTTATGATTTCTGAAAATTTGGTTGCGATCAGATAAAAATTGTCGAAGTTATTAAAGAAATACTTTTGTATGGGCAAAAACGCCTACTTACTAGGGGTCTTAGTTGCTTTGGCCGACAATCTGGTATATTGTGCCGTCTATGGTATATTTTGAATACGGTACTATGTCGATATACCAAATATACCATTCGGTATATTTTTAGTATTTTTGCAGTATATTTGGTATATTTTGAGAAAAATACCGCAAAATATTTTGCCCTTATTAAAAATGGGTAGCGGGTATCTCAGAGTCGAGTACACTCGACTGTAGCTTTCTTACTTGTTTTTTTTTTTTTTGGGCACGTATTGATTTCCAATATGTAAACAGTGTAACATTTGTCTTACTTTCCTCTTATACTCTCTCAGTGGATCAACTTAGCTATAGAATCCGATTTGCATTTGCTGAATTGACGAATTTCGAAATAATATAATGATGGCTAGTTTATACCCTCTACTGTTAGGTCTTGCTATTTTGGAAAAACAAACGAAATCTTCGATATTCAATATAGTAATTGATATGGTCTAAAAATTAATGTCAATTATATTAATGATACTATTTTCTATTGGTATTGCTAATATTAAAAAAAAAAATCTAAAGACACCTAACTATATCCGAGATTAAACATTCGTGTCAATAATATGAATATTCTTAATTAAAAAAAAAAACACTTAGCAACTATAACTAAAAGAGATTTCAAATTAGTCTCAAGAGTATTAATAATACATTCTAGCATTAATATTCTGAACATTTCACAAAAACACTTTAGCGAAAAGATATTCGTTATTCTCTTATCATAACTTAAAATAATACGATTGAAATCAACATATTAGTCTTAAATATATTAATCATACTTTATATTCTACATATAAAAAAAAAAACACTTGGCTACTACAACTATAACCGAGACTAAAAGTTAGTGTTAATAATATTTAAAGTTCTTTTTTAGCATTAATATTCTGAAAATTTTACAAAGACTTTAGCCAAGAAATCTTTATTATTTTGTTTTCATATCTTAAGATACTTAGCTTGGAATTGAGATATTAGTATAAAAAATATAAATATTACTTTTCA
Organism: Drosophila sulfurigaster albostrigata; assembly: GCF_023558435.1. Taxonomy (NCBI): domain Eukaryota; kingdom Metazoa; phylum Arthropoda; class Insecta; order Diptera; family Drosophilidae; genus Drosophila; species Drosophila sulfurigaster. The sequence goes on along the minus strand of NC_084885.1, from coordinate 9,736,629 downwards.
ATATTAAATTTCAGAAAATTTTACTTTAGCCAACAAATCTTCGATATTCGATTATCATATTTTAAGATACTATACTTGGAATTAATACTTTAGTGTGAATAATATTAATAATTCTTTTTAGAAATGACATTTTTAATTTTAAAAAAAATACACACACATCTTTCGTAACTTCAACTATTTCCAATATATATTATGAAAAAGTTTACCACAAATATTGTAAAGGGTATCGTCAGTTCGTTCCTTCTTAAGCTTCGTATTACTTTATTGTTTTTTTTTTCTCTATCGCCACCTGCTGTTTTGAGAGCTGCGCTTCTTCAGGTTTCGCCCGAGAGCCGTTTGAATTTTGTTTTGTCTTTATTTATTTTTCGAAATTTATAATTGTGAGCATGCTCATAACAACAAATTTGTCGTTTGTTGTTTTCGAAAACAGTGCCGCAGGGAATCGTCTCTGTCTCTGTCTCCGGCTCCGACTCTGGCTTCGGTTTCGGATCGAGAGATACAGTTTCGATGTCGATGTCGGTGTCGGTGTCGGTGTCAGTTTCAATCGCAGTCTCAATCTCAATCGCAGTCGCAGTCATTGAAGTGCCAGCTTTCGTTCGGGTTACAAGCGTTTTGCCATTCCCGAGATCTGTTCGTCGCATATAAATTTGTGTTTTGTTTGCTCTTTGTTGTTGTTGTTGGCCACGTTATGAACTTCAATCGCATGGACAGTGCACATCGTTTGAGAGTGGACGTTAAGCTATTTGGCGACAACGTTATCGATAAGAAGCCCAACATTGGCAACGAAAACGATAACGAAAACGAAATAGATCTTGTTGATGAGACAAGAATTGAAACGACGGACTGTACGTTCTTTGTTTGATTTCGAAACTAGTTTTGTTTTTTTTTATTTCGAACTTGTGTGTTATCATCATTTGCAATCAGCCGTGTTTTTAGTGCATATTCAACAGCAATTAAATGTCAATTTGTTTATACATTGCAGGCGACATGACCGATTCACCGGATGCTGATAAGCCCGATGCTGATAATGAGCTAACTAATGAAATTTCGGCACCTTATGAAGTACCTCAATTTCCCATTGAACAGATTGAAAAGAAGCTGCAAATCCAACGGCATCTCAATGAGAAGTGAGTACAAAACTCTCTACTATACAAATTATGAATGTTCAATTTGCATAATGAGTACAAAAATCTTTAGCATAAAAATTAATAATGCTCAATTTACATAGTGATTATAAGTCACTAGTATAGAATTAATTATTGAAAAATGTATATGTATATAAACTGTATAATGAAAGATTAAGAAGTAACAAATAATATTGGTTAATTTCTATAAGATGCCAATTAAAAAATAGTTCAGAAAAAAGTTCCACTCAGAATTTTTTAGAAATGGTTAGACAATTGATTTTTCGGTATAAAAATAACGAATATCGAACAAATCAATATTTAATAATTAACATAGAATAGGTAAAGATTTTATAATCAGCATAGAATAACTAAAAGGTTAAGAAAAGTCTTTTAAAATCAAATGTTAAGATATGATAGTTGAAAACTAAGCTAGGATCAGTTTAAAAGTGTTGACACTAAAACAGAGCTTTGGTGAAAGTTTAGTATGAAAGGGAAGAAAGAAATTTGAATACAAAAGATAAAAGGAAATTTAGCTAGGAAGTGTTGACATTAAAGCAGAATGTTAGGTGAAAGTTTAGTATGAAAGGGAAGAAAGAAATGAGAATATAAAAGACAACAAAAGTTGTAGTAAATTTACAATTAATTAATTAGCAAAATTCTTCAATTATTTGATGTTTAACTTATACTGTAATTTATCCCAATTCCTTCTAGTTGTAGATTAAAGTTAAAAAAAAACAATTAAGACTGTTAAATTAGAGTGTTCTCGAATGTGAGATACGCGCTACCCATTTAGAATAAAAGCAAAAGCAATGCACTATTAATTATACTATACCACAAAATATACTTCAAATATACCAAAGGCTATATTTGGAATGTTGATATAGTACTGCATTCAAAATAACCATAGAGTGTAAAATATACCAAATTAATAAACCACAAAAACACTAACAAATATATGAACATCTATATTTGGTATATTTATACAGTACTACATTCAGAATACATTAAAGAATGCTAAATATACCAGAGTAATATACCAAAAAATACCAAAATACCAAAAGTACTACACTTAAAATACACCATAGAATGCGAAATATTCCAGATTATTATACCGAACAAATACTAAAGGTATACCAAAGACTATATTTGGTATATTGAAAGAGTACTACTTTAAAAATACACCATCGAATGCAAAATATACCAGATTATCAGCTACTACTAGTATATATATACATATATAGTATATATCATCACTAACTCTTATAGTCTCTGAGATGTAGGTCTTCATGATAGATAGATTCTGATAGCAAATAAATCATCCCAGTTGATCCTACGATCAAAGCTCTTAATATAACTATGCTTTAATTTATCCCAATCCTGACCACAACTCAACCAAATTCTGTAGAGTTTTAGGTTTTAAGTTAAGGAAGAAAGTTGTAGCAAATAAATCATCCAAGTTGATACCGCGATCAAAGCTCTTAATTCAACAATGCCGTAATTCCAATTTCTGTGTTGTGTTTGTCTGTTTGTTTGGGTCATAAGAGACGCTCCGATTTTGAATAGCGTCGTAATGAACGACGACTGGGGACTGACTAAAGAGCTGAGAACGGAGAACGGCAACAACATGAATGTGCAGTCGTTGTAATTATCAAGTTCACATTGTTTTGGGGCGGCTAATCCAAGCAAAACAGCCAGACCCAGACCCAGCGGACAAGGACAGATGGACACCGCAGCACCGAGGTGCAAGTCTCCCTCTCCCTCTCTCTGTCTCTCCCTCACTTTCTCTGTGTGTCTCTGTGCAGGTGGTGCAAAGCGTAGATGGCAACGACACGTTTTGATTTTGAATGGAACTGCATTAGGCGATGGTGGCGGCCACCATGACCGCGAGCCACGTTGAGGCTTATGGCATAATGATGGAAGCACCACACACACACACACACACACACACACACACACACACACCTACACACACACACACACACAGAGAAACATCGCAGGTTTTGCGCCACGAGCTTTGCTACCAATTTGAGTGTTTTTGGATGCCGTCACATTTAGTACAATTTGTGCATCCATATAACTTGCACACGCAGTTTGTGGCAAGAAAGTCAACTACGCCGGATTCGATTTCGGATTCGGGATTCGAATTATTCGACTTACCTCCCTTAAAAAGACGCGACTCAACATCGAGCTGTCCAACAACGACCTACACTGACATTGAGGACTGACTCCTCGACATTTTTTTTACCTCAGACCCAGACCTCAAAAAAAAAAAAAAAAAAAAGAAACGAGTTGTGTTCGTGTTCGTGTCACACGCCAAGCGTCGACAAAGTTGGCCGAACTTTTTGGCTTTGGCACACACTTCAAGTTTGTTGTCGTGTGCAAGTGTTAGGTTTTGAGCAACGGCGAGGCGACTTGGATGATTGCCGTACATCAAAAATGATTGATGTTGATTCATAAAGTTTTTGCCTACCACAGAGACAACAACATTTTGCCCCTTTCCCCCTTCCTTCCTTCCCGGCCCGGCTTGGCCGGCTATTTATAATATTTGTCAGGCAAATAGCTTTGCAAATTAACTACGCAACCATCTTTGTTTTGTTGTTTTCCCCCCTTAATCGAATCCGAATCGCGTGCGAATTCTCCTCGAATCGAAACGAATCGAATCGAATCGAATTGTGTGAATCGGTCAATCGATCATTGGTCAAGTGACCTGAAACGTGACCCGCCATAAAACAAAACACAAACAAAACACAAACGCATTCGCCAGCCAAAGCTCAGGAGTCGAACATGTCGTTTGCGGATGATAGCTATAGCTTCTGCCGTCATTACGAGTACCAACCCCAGGAGGAGCAATGGTGTGCAACTGCGCACCAAATGAAAAGGAAAACTTCTTTTGCTAAGCCACACTTTACTCTCTTTACTCTTCCGTTAGGCAATCGACTGTGCCACGAGTTGTGCCCTATGCCGGCACCCCAAATTCTGAGAGCAGTCCCGATTCCGATGATCAGATGTCGACGGAGAAACGCGAAACCGATGCGGACATCAATTTCCAGCGTGTGTCCGTTTCAGGCGAGGACACGAGCGGTGTGCCCCTGGAGGATCTGGAGCGTGCCTCGACGCTGTTGATCGAGGCGCTCAAGTTGCGCTCTCACTACATGGCCATGTCGGATCAATCGTTTCCCACAACAACGGCCCGGTTCCTGAAGACGGTGCGTCTCAAGGATCGCTACGATAACATGCCGGCTAAATCGGTTTCGGGTAAGTCCCAAGTCAAGACAAGTCCCCCGTTCATTGTAGTTCAGAGTTCAGCCAGTGTTGTGTTGCACCCCTTAAAAGAAACGACAAAGGAAAGTTGTGTACATGCGATGTGTGTATTATACAATCGATAGTTTATCGCTAATTATTTTGTAAATACAATATGCGTAGGATCGCGTTTTATTCTCGTTTCTTATTTTTCAGCTGCCTCCCAAAAGTCCTTTTCTCCATATTTTTGTTACGTCTCTTTCACTCTGTTTAAATGCATATGTATTATGCCTCTCTCTCTATCTCTCCTCTCTCTCTCTCTCTTTCTTTTTTTGTTGTATATCTCTCGCTCTCGCTAGGCGCTGCCTCATATTTTGTAAGTTCTATTAAGATTTATGGTTTCACGAGTCCGACCCACAACGACCCACAAAACACGACCCATCTCTAAGGTCTCTATCCCCATCTCTATCTCTCTATCTCTCTCTTTGTACTATATAAATACTTATACTTTGTTTACTCTTGGTTTTCGTGTTTTCCTTTTATGATTTACTTCGCCTAATTTTGTACAAATATTTATTTCCTATATATATATTTTTCATTTTATTTATAGACATAATTCGCAAACAGAGTATGGCGACCTACAAAGGTAATTCGTGCGCTCGGATCCAACTCGTTCCGTTCTTTTCTCGCCTCTTTTTTATCTCACTCACACACACACACACATTTGTTTGTTTGCCGCTTTGTTTTCTTTTATTATTTATTTGTTGACTTGCCTCAATATTATTATTACTCACACTTTTATTATTTGTTGTTGAGCCGCTCCATGCCATTTGTTCTCACCGTCCTCTCTCTCTCTCTCTCGCTCGCTCTTTGTGTGTATTTTTTTGTTACTCTCTTGTGAGAGCAACACACTCGTTTGGTGCTGCAGCGCTCAGCTTTTGTCATGCACAACAATCTAACCACATTGAAAGTTGCTTTTTGTTATGAATTTGTTCTTTTTGCGCACTTTTTGGCTAACACTTGTTTTGCTGCTAACAGTGGACACTATCCTGCCTCTCTTTCCTTCCCTCTGCACGCACCTATCTATATCTTTCTCTCTTTTGTCTTCCCCGCCCCCCTTGTCTTCGCTCTTCACCACGTTGTCTTCTGCCTGAAGTAGAAAATGTTAATTTGCTTCGTAGGAGACCCAACAAGAAATAAAACACGCCTTTGACCTTAATCACCTTTTCGAATATGGAACAATTGTATTGTACCAGGGTTGTCATCTTTTTGAATTATGCATGATCTTTATCGCATTCAATTTAAAGAAACTGACAAAGCCAAAACTCAAGTGTCAGTTAATCGGTCATTAACCCCAAAGTTGTGTTCTTACTTAAATGTTTTTGTTATTTTGATATGGAAATTGACAAAAATACATTGAAAATACACCAGAAAGATCCTCAGACAAGTCAGGTGACAACCCTGATCTCGTTACTCACACGCACACATGCACAAACACCAATACAAGAACACTCTGTATGTGTGTAGAAAGAAAAAGAAAGTATATTGTTAATTGTAGTTTTAGAGTTTTATCAATAATAATAATAATACAATGTTTACCAACACTAACGTGCAAATGAAATCAAATCGAATCGAATCGAATGAATAACAATTATGATACTCTCCGAACTCTACATGAAATACTCGTATTTTTGTATTATTGCATAAAACACACGTATACGCACCGTATTACACCTAAATCCCGACACCGTGCAATCCGTGCAGATCTCCTCAACCAGACGCCAGTGAAGCACACGCATGCCTGGGACGTTGAGTTCGTACCGGACGAGGACTATCACATAAAACCCCTCAATGGCGTCTTTCACATCTATACGGATAAGGTAAGGTGGTCGATGGGATATTTTAAACAACTCCCCCCGTTACTAAAATTTCCCAAATACTTCCCTTTTTGCAGGAACATTCTGGCGAACTCAAGTTCGAGTATCCGGACATGAATCAGTTCGTAAATGACATGCAGGTCATGTGTAATATGATTGCCGATGGCCCACTGTAAGTTGTTGATATCGAAAGATTTAAGAAAAGCGTTTATAACAATACTTGATTGTTTATAGAAAATCATTTTGCTATCGTCGACTGTGCTATTTGTCGTCGAAATACCAGATGCATGTGCTGCTTAACGAACTGCGCGAACTTGCCGCCCAGAAGGCGGTGCCACATCGCGATTTTTACAACACCCGAAAGGTGGACACTCACATCCATGCGGCGTCGTGCATGAATCAGAAGCATTTGTTGCGTTTCATTAAGAAAACACTGAAGAACAATGCCAACGAGGTGGTCACCCATACGAATGGCAAACCGATGACACTCGCTCAGGTGTTCCAATCGATGAACTTGACCACATATGATCTAACTGTTGATATGTTGGATGTGCACGCCGATCGCAATACGTTCCATCGTTTTGACAAATTCAATTCCAAATACAATCCCATCGGTGAGTCGCGATTGCGTGAGGTCTTTCTCAAGACGGATAACTTTTTGAATGGCAAATACTTTGCACAAATTATAAAGGTAAGTATTTCTGGATTTATGATGATGATATATTTCATATATTATTGAATTTGATACACTTTTAGGAAGTGGCCTTTGATCTGGAGGAGTCAAAGTATCAGAATGCTGAGTTGCGTCTCTCGATCTATGGCAAATCACCGGATGAGTGGAACAAACTGGCCAAATGGGCCATCGATAATGATGTCTACAGCACGAACATACGTTGGCTGATTCAAATACCTCGACTGTTCGATATCTTCAAGTCAAACAAAATGATGACATCATTCCAGGAGATACTCAACAACATCTTTCTTCCACTGTTCGAGGCGACAAACAAGCCCAATGAAAATCCCAATTTGCATCGTTTCTTGCATTATGTGATTGGCTTCGATTCGGTGGATGATGAGTCCAAGCCAGAGAATCCATTGTTTGATAGCGATGTGCCACGACCCGAGGAATGGACCTACGAGGAGAATCCGCCATATGCCTACTATATCTACTATATGTATGCCAATATGACGGTGCTGAACAAGTTCAGACAGTAAGTTATCATCTATCATCCCCTACATTGATTGTATCCCCTACAAAGTTTGAATACCAATTTGTTTGTGTTCTCCGACAGGCAACGTGGTCTGAATACGTTTGTGCTGCGACCGCATTGCGGTGAGGCTGGACCCGTGCAGCATTTGGTCTGTGGCTTCCTCATGGCTGAGAACATTTCGCATGGCCTGTTGCTGCGCAAGGTGCCGGTGCTGCAGTATCTGTACTATTTGACACAGATTGGCATTGCCATGTCGCCGCTGTCGAATAACTCGCTCTTTCTCAACTATCATCGCAATCCATTGCCCGAATATTTGGCACGTGGTCTAATTATCTCGCTATCTACCGATGATCCGCTACAGTTTCACTTCACCAAGGTAAACACAGAGCAGTAAATCAAACTATTCAAAATCAAATACTAATCTCTAATGCATGCCAACAGGAACCGCTTATGGAGGAGTACAGCATTGCGGCCCAGGTGTGGAAGCTCAGCTCCTGCGACATGTGTGAATTGGCTCGCAACAGCGTCATCATGAGCGGCTTTCCGCATAACGTAAGTCAATGAAATCGTATTGTTTTGATTATTTTTAATCAATCCCCGATTTTGTATCGTCCTCTTCTTTTTACAGATCAAACAACAATGGCTGGGTCCACACTATTTCGAGGATGGTATCTTGGGCAACGATATAACACGCACCAATGTGCCAGAGATTCGTGTCGCCTATCGCTATGAGACCTTGTTGGATGAGCTCACCAATATATTCAAAGTGAATCAAAAATGCCACTTGAAGGAAGCCAAATAAAGCGTTAGTTTGTCACAGCAAAACAACAACAACAACAACCACAACAAAAGAAAAGAAAACATTTTCTTTACAAACAACAACAAAGAAAAACAAAAAACACAAAATGCTTGCTTATAATATGCATAAGTATACACAAAAAATGTCGTACATAATTACGTACTCTATGTAAACGTTTCTCTACTAACCAATTTATATAATATTTAATTCATTACCGGACAGACCAAAATTATACATGCATGCATTAAATAATAAATACAAAAGTACATAATTAAGTACAATATATGTATGTATACAACACTTATATACAGGGCACATTGGCTGGCTGACGGTGGCAACAGCAACTGCCAGAGCAGTTGCATCAATAATTCAACTCCTAGCTAAATATCTAACGATATACTATATTCTATGATTGTCTATTTGTAGGTAGAATTATATATTTTTTTTGTCGCTCTGCTGCTGGTTGGTTGCTAGTTGCTGCTGCATTGCAAAACGAATTATAAAGAGAAATTATATATATTTCAATTACAAAATCTTATATACTGATTGTAAACTCAGAAAAAAACACAAAAAAAAACAAAAACAATAAATAAAGCAAATTACGAGTGCAAACTTTATTGCTATTAAAACTTCCAACTGTTTTTTTTGAATTCAAACTGAAGTTGCCAACTTCGAAGAAGCGCCATCTAGCGGCAGTTCAGCGCACACTTGCGCAGCGCTGCGAAGTATCGCGCGGAGTATTTTTTAAGCCAGGTATCGATAGACTGGAGTAGTGATTAATGGTTCACATGCTAAATGTCTACTAATCTTTGAAAATTATGTGTTGCTAGAGAAACGTAAAAAATAAGTATTTAACTCTCGCCGATTTCTTTGCTGTCATTACCGGCCAACGGCTGTTGTAATTGAGTGGAGTATCGATAATAATGTAATGAAGTGAAACGCATTGCTTAAATCGATGTATCGATAGAAGATCAACAAACCTATCATACATATACACACATAAGTGTAGTGTATGTGTGTTATTGTGCATGAGAGAGATTCTTCTCTTCGTTCGCTGCCTTTGTTTTCCACCAAAAATTGAAGAAAAATGTTGCTGTTACCCAGTTGATAAAGAAAAGTGAAACAAATTGAAATCATTTCATAGAGCGGCGGCCTTTGGAAGAAGTTATTGAACGAGGCAGCAATTGTTGGAAGTCAGCGCTCCCCAAAAAAACGAGTCATACTCACACACACACACATACATAACATATATGCATGCGACGTATATGCTGCAATAGTGTGTGTGTGCATAATGACCACCCAGCGAACGCATCGAAATGCCACCAGCGCGGTGGTGGGAGGAGGGGGGACCAGGAGGAGGAGGCGGAGTTGGTGATTCTGATTATGAGACATTAATGCAGCGTCTACACATTGGCAGCTATCAACGTTCGCCCGGCGCCATCGAGCACTATATGCACGAGCCGCAGCAGCAGCAGCAACAACAACAACAACATCATCAACAGCTGCAGCAGCAGCAACTGCATCATCATCATCATCAACAGCAGCAGCAGCAACAACAGCAACTAATGCAACCACGCCTGCCCAGCAGCGAGGATTACACGCTTTATGAGCGCGGCAGCATCATAGCCGCCTCCAAATATGCCACTGCAACGCCCAAAACGAGCATGGATCACATGCTCGGGATGATGGGTAACGGCGGCAGTGGCAGTGGGAGTGGGAGTGGCAACAACAGCAGCAGCATGGGCAGCGCTGCCATGTTGCAACAGCGTGGCGGCGGCTCACCACACATCTATGCACCCACCGCCCAGGTGCTGGGCCAACGTATTGTGCCCCAAAAGCATTCGCCCGTCTACGAGAATCTGGAGTTCTACGGGCAATTCGATACGAATCAGAAGCGTGCCCAGCCGCAGAGTCCGGCGAGCAGGCAGAGTGTCATGCTCAACGATTATCTGTTGATGCAACCGATTGGCGGCGGTCGTTTTGCCCACACGCCGGTGCCGGAAGCAACAACCATAGCAGCAGGAGCAGCAGCAGCTGGAGCTGGAGCGTTGAAGCATTCACATCCACATCCCCATCCGCATCCCATTGAGGAGCTGTCGGCCACGGCGCCCATCTATGAGAACATTATACCGCATTCCGGGCAGCGAGCCCAGCCGCAAGCATCGCCGGCCACCGCCAGCATTTATCAGCACACCGAGATGGCCACGCCCACGCCACACAATGTGGAGCTTAACGCCTTGCTGCTATCGGCATCATCGCCGCTCCATCAGCGCAGCATCAGCAGCAACAGCTCGGCAGCAGCAGCTGGAGCTGGATCGGGATCGGCAGCTGGGACAACAGTTGGTGGGTTGCATTCGCCAACGCAACGATATCGCAATCTATCGCTGCCCAGTCACCTCAGTCCGATGGCATCGCCGGTGACGGTGGCAACCAAATTGCAGCTGCAACAGCATACGCCACTGAAGCAGCCGCAGCAGGCGCAGCTGGGCATCAATGTGTCCGTCAATCCCAACTACATTGAGGACATCAACAGCTCCGATTACGTTTGCATGACGGCCAATTTGCATCGCAGCAGCAGCAGCAACACGAACACCAACAACCACACTAATAGTAACAGCAACAGCAACACGAATAGCAACAGCAACAACACCAATAGCATTAGCAACAACAACACCAAGAGTCGCAGTCCCAACAATGTGCGTTTGAGCGCCGCAAGTCCACAGCCACCGCCACCGCCTTCACAGCAGCAACCACTGACACAGCAGCAGCAACAGCAGCAGCCACTGCCACAACAACAGCAACAACCACAGCAATTGCTGCAGTCGTCGCATTTGCAATCACAGCCGCTGCCCATTCAGACGATGGCAACAACAACAGCGAGCGCTGCGCAGCCGCTGCAGCTGCGTGCCACGCCCCTGGCAACAACAGCGCCCCTCGCTGTGGCCACCTCGCCAACACCCTCGCAGAGCAGCACAGGTAAACAAAGCTCTCAGTTATTGCCATGTTTACTAATTACTATTCTCATCCATCCACCAACCAACTAAATAACCTTAACTAATCATCTCTCTTTCTCTCTCACTCATTGCTTTCGCAGCCGCTTTGCGGCCTAAACGAGGTATGATCGACTCTATATAGATAGATATAGATGGGTATTATTGTATTGAATGCCCAACTTAAATATCGAATATCGTATTTACTTTTCAAATTTTTGTTATCTCAGTTATTATATAGTGAAATGGCTTCTAAAGTTTTGCCTTTTAGTATTTCAAAACATAATATAGATTTTTTTTAGTTTATATGTCTTTCGTTCATCCGTCTGTCTGTCTGTCCATCAGTTATTACAATGAAATAACTTCTGAAATCTTGGAAAAAGTTGCGTTCGGAAATTTATTTAATATTTATATATTTAATTTATAATTGAATGTCTAACTTAAATATCAAATAACATATTACCTTTTAAAATATTACGTTATCTCAGTTATTATTATGAATATGTTAGGCTTTTGGCAATTTAAAACTATATATTAAAAATAAGTTTCCATTTTTTTAAGTTTCTGCATCTATTTGTTCATCCGTCTGCCTGTCTGTCTGTCAGTTATTACTTCTGAAATTTTTGATTTAGTTGTGTTTGGGAATTTAAAACATAAATTCGATAAAAGACTACTCGACTCTATTCGAAAGTATAGAAGTATTGAATGCCCCACTAATATCAAATATTAGATTTTTTATTATTATTATTATTTCACTGACATAACGTATGCAATTCCTTATTCCAATGAGATAAGCCAGAGCAACTAAGGTCTTCAGACTACGATTTCTTTTTTTAAAAGGTTCTTGCGTATATTCGTTCATCCGTCTGTCCGTCCGTCAGCATAAGCACTTGCTTACCTCAAGCGTTAGAGCTGCCAAATTTGCTTTTCTTTGTCCTGCCCAGTTCAAGTTTGCAGTGAAATATACGACCACGCCTACTTTAATCGAAAGCAAACAAAATACAGGCGATATTTTGGAAGTTGTCGACACACAAAACAAATATCATCGTCATGTCGATAATTGAAAACCAATCATTTTTTTTTAAAGTTATTTTTATACCTAAACTACCTTTCTAATCTTGCTTAATTTTGCTTTATACAACCAACTTTGTATAAAAAAAAAAGAATTTCATGAATTTCACAAAAGTGTAGTTAAATGCAATGCATTTAAGTTAAAAGGAATGCAATTGTCTTTAATTATTATTACCTTTTTCTTTTCTACAATATATTTTTCCATTTGAAATAAATGCAATATATTTTATATATTATGATGAAAGAAGAATTTCATGAATTTCATAAATGTGTAGTTAAATGCAATGCATTTAAATTAAAAGGAATGCGATTATCTTCAAAGTGAAAATAAATTAACCATCGCTGTTATATTTTTCACAATTTTACCATTTGAAATATATTATATTATTTAAAAAGGTTAGATATAATTAAAATGAACACTAACTTCCTCCCTTCCTTAGGATTTTCATTTGAAATAAATGCAATATATTTCATATATTATGACATAATAGAGCATATTTAGATCCGCACTCTTACATTATAAAAATTCCGATAAAAGATATTTAAACAAATTATTTGATGTTTATATTATAATCGCATGCTTTTCAATTTCTATAAATTTCATTACAATTGCCTAGCGATAATAATTTCAATTGAGTTTCAAATTCAGTAAAGGTTCAAAGTTTGCTTTGTATTTCTTTTTTGTATTCCCAAAATAGATTCCTATGCCACTTTTTTTACTCGATTATTTATACAACTCTCATTTTCTACGATCTTTAGGTCTCACCAAGAATCTACTGCCGTACAGCGTGACTCCGCCACGTCCGGCTGGACCGACTGAAGCGCAGCGTAAAATCGAGGAGCTGACACGCCAGCTTGAGGAGGAGATCGAACAGAGCGAGGAGCATGGCGAATATTTTGGTATGTCCTCAACTACAACTACAATTACAACTGCAATGAAGTCAAACTCAACTTTCCCATCTTCCAGGCATCTGTCACACGTGCGGGGAGAAGGTGAAAGGCGCCGGACAAGCGTGCCAGGCGATGGGCAATCTATATCACACCAATTGCTTCATCTGCTGCAGTTGCGGTCGAGCTCTGCGCGGAAAGGCGTTCTACAATGTGCATGGGCGTGTCTATTGCGAGGAGGACTATATGGTAGGTTCAGCTCAGGGCTTATAGGATACAGTACTGAGAGATTAGAATATTACTAAACTCTACAAGCTCTTCTTTTCCCAATCTAAAATATTATGTTTTCTTTAGTTTCATTTTTTTGCTGTCAAAGTAAGGATCCAAATTGTCAGTTTTCTTTATTGTGTACTAAAAGTTTACAGCTAGTAATGTATATAGTATAAAGGAACAGTATATATAAACATCCCTAAATGTAATTTTCTGACTGAAGAAGAGCCTAGCACCTATTACAATTTCTATACACGCTACCCATAGTATAGAAGGGTATTATAACTTTGTGTCTACATGGAATGTATGTCAGAAAGAAGGAGATATCTCCAATCCTATAAAGAGATGATATAGCCACGTCTGTCTGTCTGTCCGTCCGTTTGAACACCTAGATCTCAGAGTCTTAGTATATTTTGAACTCTATGGTATTTTCAATGTAGTACTATATCAATATATCAAATAGAATTTTTGGTATATTTTTGTGGTATATTTTAAGAATAATTAATAATCCTTTATTTACAATGAGTAGCTCTCTTACTTGCTCATAAGTGGGATATTATTATGATGTAGAACATAGATCAATTACTTCTTTTTTAGTTAAGCTTAAATGAATGAGGCGAAAAGTATAAAAAAAAACGTTAAAAATCAAAGTTAAGAACACGATTACAGTCTGCCTGCTTGCTCTTAACAATCTGTTCAAAGACACAAACTGAAAAGGGTTTAATAGGATCACAGTCGAGCACACTCGTTAATAAATGAGATTTTATTACGATGTACAGCTTAGATATAGATCAATTGCTAATCTTAAAAGTCAACGGTGATGGCTTTAAAAGACTAACGCTAGTGTCTCACAGTCGAGCACACTCGATTGTAGTACATTGTTTAAATTTGTTGTTTTTCTTGGACATTGCAGTATTCAGGTTTCCAGCAGACGGCTGAGAAATGCGCCATCTGCGGGCATCTCATCATGGAAATGGTAAGTATTGCCCTCTCACTCTCTCATATACTATTGCCATCTCAACTGTTGTCATGTATGTATGTGGCTATAGATACTGCAAGCTATGGGCAAATCGTATCATCCGGGCTGCTTTCGATGCTGCATCTGCAACGAATGCCTCGACGGCGTTCCCTTCACCGTCGATGTGGATCACAAGATTTACTGTGTCAACGATTACCATCGCATGTTTGCGCCCAAGTGCGCCAGCTGTGGCAAAGGTAAGATAACAAGAAGAAAGAAAGACCTCTTCTAATTTGTTATTTCCCCACTTAGGCATCACACCCGTCGAGGGCACCGATGAGACGGTTCGCGTGGTTTCCATGGACAAGGATTTCCATGTCGATTGCTACATCTGCGAGGAGTGCGGCATGCAGTTGACCGATGAGCCGGACAAACGTTGCTATCCCCCTTGACGGTCGTCTGCTCTGCCGTGGCTGTCATCTGCAGCGTCTCGCATTGCAATCCTCGCCGCACACACGCCACCAGGAGCCGGTGTGCGCCTCCTATCAGTATATGGGCTGAGCTGAGCTGAGTTGTAGCCGGACTCTTCCTCTCCCTTCCCCCAACAAAAAAACGAGACTAGACTAAAAACATAACTGATGCAAGAAACGTAAACGTAAACCGTAAAAGTAAACTATTCAACAAATTTATAACGCACACAAACATATTTCGCAATAAACGATATCCAATCTTTAATAAATCATGCAGCGCAAAATACACAAAAATTTAAATCTCGAAACAACTCTCTTAGTGCATCAATATCTCGAGCTGCACGAGACGATTGTTGGTGTCGGAGGGCATGCGATAGGGCAACGTTGCGGCCATGTTGGTCAACGCCTTGGCACGCTGTCGCAGCTGCTGGAGCAACTCTTCCTTATCGCTGATGGTGCTGCTGCTGTTATCGTTGTCCGCTTGCAACAGATTGCCGCCCTTGAGACGCTGATATTCGCCGTGTATCAGATCCATGGCAGCGAGCAGCACATCGGGCAGCACTTTGATAATATCGGAGCCAATCAACTTCAAGCTGCTGACGCAGCTGTCCACCTCGCGACAGTTGTCGGGTGTTATGCGATGTTTGGCCAACACTTCGGCGGCCAGACGCGATTCTCCGGCATGATAATAGTCGAAGAATTTCAACAGTTGCGAGAGCAACTGATATGTGCCCAACACATGTTCGTCCACATCCATTTTGCGGCGTGCCAACGCATGATTCATGCGCTCCGCAATCGCTGTTAGCTGTTCGCGCATGCTGCCGGGACGCGACGGTTGATGCACCACCTGTGTGAGGAGGGAGCAGAGCAAACGCAAAGCCTGCTCCAGCTGGCCGGCAATGAAGTACAGCTTGATCGCGAGCTCGAATTTGGTGCGTTGCGACAGCTCATCGCCCACCATGCTGGCCAACGCCTGTTTGTCCTGTGCCATGTTTGGGAACTGCGTGAAGATGCCACTAAAAGAAACAAGATTAACAATCGTTTATACTACACACTACACTAAAGGGAACTCGACATGTTTTCTTACCCGTTGAACGTCCACGGATCGTTGGCATCGGATGTGCCAAAGATCAGCTGCAGCAGCTTGTCGTCGCAGTTCTCGACAAGCAGATCACAGATGCAGCTAAGCATTAGATTGCGACCATCGTGTGACTTGAAATTGCGCAACAAATAATAATATTGCAGCGCCTCATTGGTGTCCGTTTGCTCAAAGCATTTCGTGTACATGATGATGAGACGGGCCAGATTCAAGCGACGCATCGGTGCCGGATCGTCCGAATCGGCGCTGAGCAGCGGCTGCTGAACGCTCCCCGGTGTGCCCAGCATCCCGAGCTCATTGAGGGCGATGGCCATGTGGACGGCATGCGGACGATTCGCATCGGTGCGTGCCAAGAACTCGATGGCCGACTCAAATTGTCCGGTCAGCACCAGCACCTGGAAGTACAGTGGCGTCTTCTCACGGGCATTGAAGTAATTCTCGCCGTATTTGTCGAGGATCAACGACTGCAGGCCGCCGTAGCTCAAACGCTCGATGTGATAGTCGGGACGTTCATCTGTGGCCAGCACCGACAATTGCATCCACAGAAAGTCGTCGATGGTGCGCACAACCTCCTGGTGCGGCTCCTGCGGATCACAGGCCAACACAATGGCATACACCTGGCAAGAAAAAAATGAGAATTAATACAAGTAAGAAAGTTCCAATCGAGTGAGCTCGACTGTGAGATACTCGCTACCGATTTTGCATAAAAGCAAAGCAGAACAGTGTTATTCTTAAAATATATCGAATTAATATACCTAAAAATACTAAAATATACCTACATTTAGTATATTGATATAGTACTACATTCAAAATATTGGTATATAGAGTACAAAATATATCAAATTGTCAACCAAAGCTACTTAGACCCTTAGTAAGTAGACATTAATGCCTATACAAAGGAATTTCTCAAATAACTTCCACATTTTCTATCTGATTCTCAGAAATTATTATTATATATACCAAAATTCGCAACTCTAACATTTAAATTACGCTTGTTATATTCTGTTTAGTCGAAAACTACACTTGTTTTCTGTCTTCGATAAGCACATATTGAAGAATACGATATGGAGTTTTAATTTATTCAAATATCTTCATTGCGGGATCATTTGCAATAATTTGTACATATTTTAATTCCAATTTAACTGAAATTTTGAGAATCCCCTTTTTATAAAGTTGGGTTTTACAGCCTCCTAGATATTACACTGATTGTTCTGCAGTCGGTTAGTAGTTTTCTATATAACTTATAGATTGGATATATCTTTTTTAACTCTCCTGCTTTCGGACTTGAAAATAAATGCATTAATAATATATAAATGTCCAATAAATATTCTGTTTACAGCTTTAGATGGTCAGAAGACTCGCTTAAGGAATGAAAAAATGAACCTCAAGCTTCTACCGTTTGATTATATCTTTCAAATATATTTGTCAATAAAGTCTAACAAAAATATAAATGCATTGTTAATTAAAAAATATTCTTTGAAGAATTTTAGATGATTTGAAGACTTGCATAAGGAATTATCGGAATGAAAAAATGAACTTCAAGCTTCTATCTTTTTCAACTTTCATTTTTTAAATATATTTGGACTTAAACATAAATGCATTGTTCATATAACGATGTCCCATAAATATACTGATAACATTTTTAGACGATCAGAAGACTTCCATTAGGCATTTTTGAAATAAAAAAATGAACCTCTAGCTTTTACGGCTTGAGTTGTGTTCGACAGACATGTCAAGTAACTTTAAGCCATGTAGATCTCTAATTTAAGCTGAAGGCCTTCGCTGCCATTGCTTTATCATTAGCGTTAGTATTAATTTTATAGATCTCTAAATCTTAAGCCCTTCATCTATATAAAATTGTTGAGACTGCGTTAGACTTACCGCTTTCTTGTAGGGATCAGTGCAGACGCGCAGCTTGTTGTTGTACTCGAGCTTCAGCTGACCCTCAAACTTGGCATGCGGTCGCTCTAGGTAGCCAAACTGCTGAGGATGTCCCGCCTGCTGTTGCTGCAACTTCTGCTGCTGTTGCTTGTGCTGCAGCAGCTTCAATAGCTCCGGACAAACGCCGCCCTCCTTGAGGAACTGCACAGCAGCCGCATAATCACCGCTGCGCAAACTGTAATAAACCAAGGCCCACAGGGGTCGGTTGTGGGAGACATCGAGCAGGCCCACCAAAGACTGAGGCTGCTGAAATGTGATGCTCACAAAGGAGCTGACAGTGTTGTAGACATTGGGAATGCCGCCCCGCAGTCCAACGAGGCGATTCTTTTGGATGACGGTGTTCATGTATTGGCGATAGCATTTCTCCAAATAGGCCAGCGCTTGCTGCACAAATTGCGGTCCCGTTTGACGCGCCTTGAGCGGATCTGTGCTGCGACCCAATGGCGACACATTGGCCATGTACGACAGCACGCTCCACATCTCGTGCACCTGACTGTCCAGATTGCTCAGCGTCTCCTTGGCCAGCTGCGTTAGCTTGGTGAGCAGATTGGGACGATGGCCCTGCAGCTTCCACTGGAATGTGGCACTTTGATTGTAGGCGCATATCTCATGCGCATAAATCGCCTCCATGCGATTGAGACGGGAACGTGGCAGGGCGTCTTGCGGCAGCACAGTGGGCACCATTTGACGATGCACATCGGGAAAATCTTCTTGATTGGGACCAACTAGCGCGTTAAGCAGACGCTCCTTCTCCTCGCCCCACTCCGCGAACATGCGCCACATGCGTATGCGCTCCACATTTCTGAAGATCTATGGGAATTCGTAAGAAATTATAAATTTATGCATATTTATAAGGACTACTTGCATTCTTGTTGGTTTCCTCGATGACGGCGATTATAGCGTTCTCGCGCTCGTTCTTCAGATATCCCTCCACATCAGTGTCGGCCAGGGGATTCAGTGGCTCAAAGGATTTTCGCGCGCTTAGCGATTCCAACTTTTGTGTAAGCTTTGGCAAATCGACACCTCGCGATCCCATCAATATGTGACTGCAGCAGAATGATGGCAGTTACTAACAGTGGCCTAGCTTAATCATTAAAAAGAGAAACTTACGCTTGCAAATCATTTGTGCCCGCCTGAGTAACCCGCGAATGCATTTCCTGCGTGGCTTGCAGCACTTGGGACAGTGTGCGCTCCACGCGCGGCATTTCGGTGTCCATTTTCGTTTCATTGTTGAGCCGTTGCGCCTGCTGCAGCAGTTCGTTTAAATCCATTATTACACGATTTGATGTTCAACTAAACGGGACAATGATTACAAATAACAAGTCGAAATTCTAAACTCGCCGCACGCCGGCAAGCATTGTTGCTTTACTTTTGAAATATCGATAGGTAGCTTTTGCATTTAATATCGAGCAATCTTTGTGGCCGCAGTCATCTTGATGAAAAATATCGATGACATTTTAACAAAATTTATTATAATAAATCGATGTGAATATCAAGCGAAAGTATTAGGTGGAATATATATATTATAATGTAATGTATAATAAATAGTAAAAATGCAAGCCCTTTTCGACTCGCAATATTCAAAATACCAACTTCTACCATATGATGAGTAACCAGCTAGTTTTTGTAAATATGACCAATACTTCAGTATAAAATAGTGTATTTTCAAATGAACTTACGGTCACGCTGTTAGCAATCGAGCAGCACACCGCAATCGCTTGCCGTTCCCGTTGGAAGCAAACGTAATTTTTTTAAACACATTTGTATTTTACAACACACATTCAGAGAGACAGACGTGCTAAAGTACAGTGAATTTTTGAAAATTGTTTTCTGTGTGTTCTCGTTCTTTTCGCGTGTGTGAATATTAGCAAAATAAATTAGCACAACAAAAAGAGTAAAACACGTACGCACGTCACGCGCACGACGAGAAAGAACGGCGATAACAACGCAAAAAAAAGGAAAAAAAACACCAACAAAACTTAAACTTACAAATTTTGTGCACAAGACAAGAGAGAACTTGAAGCTTTTGCAAAAACGTTAAAATCATGTCAGACGCCGATTTTGAGCCACAGTCACAGCCGGAGTCGACAAATGGCAGCAGCAAATTTGATGTGCCCGAGATCGAATTGATCATCAAGGTGGGTTTTATTTTGCAGCCTAGACCAGACATACACAAAGCCACTTGCAATGCATACACAGGCACACACACACACAGATTATGTATGCATGCATATGTTGTGTGTTCGTATCCCTTCAGTATGACTGGTGTCGATTGTCTCCATTCATTGTTCTAGTCAAGAACTTATCTATGTACATACTTCGTAGACAGCTCTGGACTATACCAATGGTGGTGCGTGTTTCTTACAGAAGGTGACTGCGAACTATACAAGTACATATATAATATCTGCAATTGTGTGTGTGTGTGAGTTTATTAGATTTCTTTATGCGCGCTTTGCAAATTTTTGCTGTGCTGCAATAAAGTGAAAATGTTGTATTGCAAATAGCTGCTGTTGCTGCTGCAGCTGCACCGACACTTTCTTCTTCCACATCGTTTCTCACCTTTTGCTTGTTGTCGTCCACTTCTGTGTGTGTCACATGAAGAAATATAAAACGTATTCATTATGTTCATTTTTCGTTTTTTTTTTTGTTGTATTTATTCATTATTGTCTGCGCTGCCGCCGCCGCTGCCCGCCCCCTTTAGTATTGGGTCTACTCTCAGTCAGTGTGTTCTTCTTATTCGTCTTAGTGTTTTTGTTGTTTCTAAGTTGAGCATCGCAAAAACTGGTTTTGCTCTCTCTCGTTATCTCGCTGTCCTCTTTCCTCTTGAATATGTTCTTGACCAGCTAAGCAGCACACTCACACGTACATATAGACACACACACACATCGGGCATACCAACACTTTGCTAGGCGATATGCATTTGCATGTGTGTGAGTGTGCGTATGTGCTGGAGTTTGCATTTGTATTGACAGCCCTACTACAAGAGGCATTCTTGCAATTTGCTGCTATTCAGTTAATAATTTCTTATCTGGCATAAACTTAATCATTTTTCATAGCCGCAATTGGCTGACAACGAACAGGTTTCCATTTTGCTATATGATTTCGAAATCGAAATAAATATCTTTGGAGCCTACGTCATTCACGTACAATATGAAGAAGTCGAAAATACTTGAAGCTCGTGAACAGTTTGTTTGCCCAAGTAATTGTCTTTGGCAAGCCCCATTCATTCATTGTTGATTCTATTAGTAAAGCAACAATCATTATTATTAGGGCCTTATGCGCCACTCCTCTGACACCCACACAGGCACACGCATGTTCACGAATGTGTTTGTATGTGCCGCACCCTATATAAAAGCATGACTAATGCAACTCCACACACAACTCCAACTCCCAATTGCATACTGTTGTTGTCACCCTCTCTGTCTCTCTCTCACTCCCTCACTCACATCCCAATTCCAATCCCATAGCGCGCATCGTGCTTTTTGTAATGCAGAGAGAAAGTGAAACATGGCGGGGACCAAAGCAAAGCAAAGCGCACCTGTTGAACTCAATGCACTCCTCTCTCAACGAAGCAGAAGCGTCTTTGACATAATGCACACACATACATACATACATATGATCATGTTCGTGTATGTGTGGACATTTGGCATTTGCAATGATCAAAAGGAAAATAACATCACAATACACGTAAATGTACAAATAAAGCGTTTAAGCAAAAAGTGAAAGTTCAATTTGGTTTTGCGCCCAAATACATTGCGCCCGCTTGTTATTATTATGTGGTTGCTGGCTGCACAGATGAAGAAAGCAGCAAGAGCAGCATTCACTCTTCCCAACTTGCTTGCTTGCTTGTTTGTGTCTGCGTGTTGAGTGTTGTGTGTTGTATGTTCGAGGTCCAACAAACTAACAACAAACAAAACACACAATCATTGAACGCTAAACAGGTTTTTCTCGTGTGCAGTTTTCCGCCTCCTTGGCCAAAGCCAAAGGCCCAAGAGGCATCGCAACAGTCATCGCCCACACACACACACACTCGCACATACATATGCATGCACACATAATAGATGAAAAACAAAACAACGTCAATTACAACTACAATTGCGCTTCGTTCGATGCCTTTATTTGGCATCGAAAATGTATCGATAACTTTTGGCTACAGCTCTTTAAGGTGTGTGTGTGATTACCGATCGCAGTTTGTTTGGCAATAAACATAACTGATTGACAATTCATAAAGTTTTATATTTGTATTGTAATGCAAATTGTGCATAATATTTATTAGATCATATAATCACGATCTGCTCACGCGCTCATCTCCAACCAAGGCGCGCTCCATCCACCATGACATTTAAGCAAAGCACGCAAGAGAGGCTTGTCATGCTATTGTTTGTTGTGCATGTTCTTCTGCTTCTTCTTACTCTTGCTCTTGCAGTTGCTGTTGGTGTAGCTGTTGTTGTTGCTATTGGAGTGGGTGGCATGTGTGGATGCATTTTCATTGACAAATCCAAAAGTACACGCTATAGGAGAGAAGAAGAAAAAGTGGAGCTGCGCAATGTTTATGTTTATCTTTCTGACACTGCCTTTTAAAATACATTTCGCAATGGAAGGCGATTTATTATATTGTGTAAATGACTTAACACCCCACTATATTTATTTTATCTGTATATTTGTGCTGCACTAAAATAGCAATTAATTCACAGCCCAGAGTTCTTTGCAAATTAAATTGACAAGCGTCGTCGTCGTCTCAGCATGCCATAAATAATAATAATAATAAGACACGAAAGGTGAAGACGATAAAGAACAAAAAAACAAAAATATGGAAAAAAAAAAATAAAAAACGGCAACAAGAAACCCATTAGCCATTTACCAATTTAGGCCAAGATACGAGCCAAGTGAGCATTCTTCAAGCTCACGTTCTTCATTCTCCTTCCATACCGCGGCAGTCACTCTTGATTATATTTTATTATTATTTTTTTTTGGCTATTACTTCATCATGCTGAAGTCGCTTTGCCTGTGCTTGCTTCCGCTGCTTTTTGATAAGATATGTATTTCGTGTATGTATTTTTTTTCTGTTTCTGTTTTTGATGGTGGAGCAAACGGCAAGAAAGCGCTCAAGGTTGACATCTCTCTGCCCGCCCTCAACATAGTATGTACATGTGTGTGCAAGCATGCTCGCATCAGTGCTGTCACTTTTGCCTTTTTAGGGCAAGACATAGGCACCTTTATAGCTAATCAGCCATTTCTTTATTTTAATTGTATTTGTCACATATTTTGGCTAGTTCTACGTGTTTTCATTGAAAACCCGTCAAATTTCATATCAACAACAACATTTAGAAGTGGAGTGACTAATTTTAGAACAATCTTTCTATATGCGAATTATGGAAAACAGACGCTCGGAAATTAAAATAAATATGTTTTCAAAGTAATTATATTTGTCGATAACTTCAGATTCCTAAAAAAAAAATTTCCCTATTCAAACTATTTTATGCGTAAATCAAATTAGAGAGAGCATATTTAGGAAAGAGTTCATTTCTTGTACTTTATTTGTTTATTTATTTAATTCTATATAGCAAGGGCTCAATTCTAATTTGTGATTATTTTCTACTGAACTACTGCATGGTTATTTTTAAAGCAATTGCAAATACTTTATTTTAGCCATTTTTAAGCCACGTTTTTACCCACAATTCTGGCAGCACAGTCATAATGTCATTGCCGAAAATTATTGTGCTGCTCACTGCAGCTGTCAGCGCGAGCGAACCGGTTCCAAAAATAACGCACGCTTGAACTTAAGCACATAAATACAGTGGTATGCAGATGTACATATGTATTTATGAACATACATACATATATTCATTCTTCTCATTTATATGTTCGCCGCGCTAACAATTTGAATTTTATTTTTTGTATTTTATCTTATCGCACTATTATTTCTGTTTAATTACGTTGCCCCCACTTATACAACGAAAGCAACAAATCAAGAGGAATCGAACAGACGGAGATGTTTTTGCTGCTTTAACTAGGAATGGTGGAATAGCAATAGAAGAAGTCATGAGCACACATACAAACACACACACAACTACACGGACACAAACGATAACAAATAGTGGGTGGAAAAGAGACAATAAACCACATAGAATACATATATTTGTCTCACTTCTCTGAATGCCATTCAATATCTGGCTGGCTGTTTCTCCATCAACGATAATTTATTGGCCAGCTAAATGAAATGTATTTCAAAATTAACGTATTATTATTTTTTTATGACTGATCAGCGATTGTTGTCGTTGCTGTTGTTTTTGGCAAAGCATTTCATTTTGTTTATGGTCCACGATCTTCAAATATACTTATGAATTGTGCTGTTGTATGCCACTTGACATTTTGCTTCTGCTTTTGGTGGTTTCGTTATTTATTCTGTACTTCTGATCGTCATTTCTATTTTTGATTGGCAATTGCAATCAGTTGTTCCAAGTTGCAATTACAATTCAATGAGGGGAGAAAGAGAGAGCAAGACCATCTTGACCTTTGACGTGTTGCACATGTGCAATAAATACACTTTGCAAAGCACACATACGGCAAACGTAATTACTTTTGCCACTCACGTATACAGACGGGTAATGAGTTGTTTGGGGAAAAAGTAATCAGGTCATTTGGGAAGTTGAAAGTACATTTGTATATATACAATTGTGTGTGTTGAGTTTGTTGTTGTTGTACATCGGCTGCACATGTACAACTATTTCTGCCGCAATAAAAAATAAAGCGTTAAAGCTCAAGCGTTAAATGCTTTGAGTGAACGACGCACCCGTGACGACGCTCCCTTCTCCTCCTCCTTCTCCTTCCCTTTTCCCATTCCCATTCCTCAATCGTTTCACCGGCCCCATGCTTGACTGCCTAATGAGGGGCGGTTGGTCGATGTGGGCGTGATTTATTTTCTACCCTACTTCTATACATACAAAAAGATATTATGTACACATTTTGTACAAATAAATGTTATGCTATTGGCGACATTTAATCATGTACAATAATGTTTGTATGTGTTTATTAAGCTATTAACATTTCTAAATACATCAGCACGCACGTTAATTACTTCTAATTTGAAAATTAAACGCAATTGCCCCGTTTGTTGGCTGACTGGCTGGCCTGGCCTGCTAGTGTGTGTAAACGATGTGTGTAAATGCTAAAACAGCTGATTGCGTGCGATTACGATAGTGTTGATGACAGGTAAATCGCTAGGGTAATCGTTACTCCATGCGATTACTCATTATCGATTGGCAGGCGATTATTACAAGACATCTATTTTAGGCAACAGCTGGCAACCTTGTACGTACAACGACGACGCTCTGTAAATGGATTCGTCTGTTGTTGTGCCGTGTAAAAACTTACAAACACAATTGCATGCTTTTATCTAACACACTCACACACACACACACATGCAAACGCAAACATGCGCATGCACATGTACATGTGTTTATTACCGGCTGTCGGTAAATCAACAAGTCGAATTTGAACAATAGCAAAGAGAGCTGGAAATGGAAAGATGATGACATCACATCATCATCACACACGTCTCTTTGGTCAAATGCCACGCAGGCGTCGTATACAAATATGTGTGTGAAGTGTGTTGTCGGTGATGCCAAGAACTTGGCACTTCCTGGCCATGTACTTTTCGATGCGCCCCCCTTCATCATCATCATCATCATCATCATCGTCGTCGTCGTACATATGCGTCAACAATGCATCACGCGACGCTCGTCCATGGTTAATGATGATGTCACATGATCAAATTTACGTTCGACACTCGAGCGAATATATTCTGGTTATGCAAAGTGAAATAACTTT
The DNA here is from genome assembly GCF_023558435.1 of Drosophila sulfurigaster albostrigata. Lineage (NCBI taxonomy): Eukaryota > Metazoa > Arthropoda > Insecta > Diptera > Drosophilidae > Drosophila > Drosophila sulfurigaster. The sequence goes on along the minus strand of NC_084885.1, from coordinate 9,710,858 downwards.
GTTAAATCGGTTTCAAAGCTTTAACAAGCAACGAGAATTTCTCACTCAACATATTTTATTTCATTCCTAAGATATTAGGCAAATTTCTTTAAAATATGATTATAGTAAAGTTTTAGAAAAACTGATTATTGATTTAACTCAAATGTTAAACTTTGTTAAATCGGTTTCAAAGCAAAAAACATATTTTATTTCATTCCTAAGATATTAGGCAATTTCTTCTTATAGTAAACTTTTACTGATTATTGATTTAACTCATGAGAAATAACTTTGTTAAATCGGTTTCAAAGCTTTAACAAGCAACGACAATTTCTCATTAAACATATTTTATTTCATTCCTAAGATATTAACCAAAGTTCTTTAAAATATGATTATAGTAAACTTTTAGTAAAACTGATTATTGATTTAACTCATTATTTATTTTTATTTATTTCTTAATTCTTAAAGTTAACAGTTATGAAATAAAATTGCATATTTTTGTTTAATGATCAGTTAGATGGAAACGCTAAAGTATCAATTTGTACATAAACTAGTAAATATGCATATATTTAGTTAAGAAGCTTATCCGATTATTCAATTTAGCCACTGTATCTACTATTTGTATTCAGGTTATGCAAAGTGAAACGATTTTGCGGCTATTTGCTTTTCACGCAATCGAGTGTCGACTGTATTTTGGCACAATTTGTTAAAAATTCATTTGATTTATTCATTTAACATGGCACGCGATCAGCCATTAGTGATCATTTGTATGCCCATTTGACCCAGTTGAATATCGAAATTATAATTAGCATCATTCTTTTCCTCCTTTTGAATCCACATAGGCCTCGACCATCGATGGACGTCGCAAGGGCGCCTGCCTGTTCTGTCAGGAGTACTTTATGGATCTGTATCTGCTGGCCGAGCTGAAGACGATCAGTCTGAAGGTGACCACAGTGGATATGCAGAAGCCGCCACCAGATTTTCGCACCAACTTCGAGGCAACACATCCACCAATTCTGATTGACAATGGCTTGGCCATTTTGGAGAACGAGAAGATTGAACGTCATATCATGAAGAACATACCCGGCGGCTATAATCTGTTTGTGCAGGACAAAGATGTGGCCACGCTGATCGAGAATCTGTACGTGAAGTTGAAGCTGATGCTGGTGAAGAAGGACGAGGCGAAGAACAATGCGCTCTTGTCGCATCTCAAGAAGATCAACGATCATTTGGCCAATCGCAATACACGTTTCCTTACCGGCGACACCATGTGCTGCTTCGATTGCGAGCTCATGCCTCGTCTGCAGCACATACGCGTTGCAGGCAAATACTTTGTCGATTTTGAGATACCGGTAAGGATGAAGCTATACCTTTGAAATCACTTATCTTCAAATGAAATGAAATCTATTCTCTTTTGTAGACGCATTTGACGGCGCTGTGGCGTTACATGTATCATATGTATCAGCTGGATGCTTTCACACAATCATGCCCAGCCGACCAGGACATTATCAACCATTATAAGCTGCAACAGGTAAGAGTACGTCTTTGCCTTCCCCATTTGGATCTCAACTAAATGTTTGACATTTCTCTCTTAACATTCGCAGAGTCTCAAAATGAAGAAGCATGAGGAGCTGGAGACGCCAACGTTTACCACATCCATTCCAATTGATATTTCAGAGTAGAGTTCTATAGAGCCATGCACAGTTATTATTATTATTATTATTATTGTACTTTTTTTTGTGACAACTCTACAACTACAACTGCAACTATTCAGCGACAACTTTGAATGACAACACATACTACTACAACTATACAAAAAGCATACAAGTAGAATATGTATAGTATATATATACATATACTATATACATACAATAATACGTATATGACATGCATATATATTTATATACCTTTATATAGATACGCAAGATGACAAGCAATTGTTTTTCTTTTAAGCAGCCACCGTTGCCTTCCTCCTCTGAAACGCTATGCATTATTTTTTATTTTTGACTTGTATTTTAAAAACATTTTTGACTTCATTGCCCGCCTGCGTGTTTTTTTTGGTTTAATTACGATTAAAGCTACAAGAAAATGTATTTGATATACATTAACAAAACGTATCCTCTGGGTTTCCCTTTTATTAGATTTTTGTTTTATCAATCTGCAAGGAGCTTTTCTATGTAAACGGAAAAAGTGTTGTTCTTATTTTCAATCAATTTTTTATTTCTTTTTTTTTTTTGGCTCCCTGGCGCATGTTGCCATTTTGTTTGCTTTAAATTTTTATTTAATACCATAACAAGAAAAAATTAAAAAAAAAAACAAATCAATAAGAATATGAGAAGAGGAAATTAAGAGTATTTTTGTATTAAGTGAACAATTATAAATAAAAACAAAACCAATTTGAAATACATATTTTTGAGTTTTTATTGACTATTGCATTTAAGAGGGTGTACTTGGGGACAGCTCCATTAAAATTTAGTTTTTCTATGGAACTTGACCATATTTGGAATTTAAATGGATAATCGATAATTTAGGCAAAACGATACATATTTGAATACAATTGGCGCTCCTAAAAATCGATGTTAGTAAGAACAGATTATGCAGCCCTGATTGAGCCACTGATAGAATATGGTCTCACTTATCGTTGTCGATTGCATTTTATTTTCGATTTTATAAACTGACATTACTTGATCAGTAAATTTCAAAAATTGAGAAAAACTACATTTTTGTAGGCATATTTTTAAAACAAAATTAATATTTATTTCAAAAATACAATTAAAAAAACGGACAATTCGATATAGTAAGATTAAATTCAGTTGGATAAATTCCATATCGTCCAGTTATAAATAAATTCAAATAGTTATTAATATAATAATAAAAATCTTTCAAATTAAATATTTTTTGCGACATCGCACAATTACTTTAATTCAGAAATTACGAACAATTTCAGATAAATAACCCAAAACTTTGTTTAATTATCGATCGTCCTTGGAACTAGTTTGGTTCATGGTGTATAATACATATTGTCGATAATTATTTTACACGGATGTCTGATTAGCCTTAGAAGAACAAGCTTGCATGATGGAAACAAGTTTAATAGCTAAAATTTTCACCAGCCACGGTAATTAAAAGATGCTTAAAATACGCGCCTTTCAACGCGCGGTTTGGAAAGATGCCAATACATTATATGCAGTGTAACCAGTTGGGTTATCGAAAATCTGTTTGATTTCGTTATTTTTACATAAAAGAGGCTATTTCATTAACTAACAAAGTCGGAATGCAATTAAAATGGTTTATTTTAACGGATGTAATAGTTTTTTGGAAAGCAAAAGATCGATTCAAAATTAAAGAATCGATTGAATTACGTGATGAAAGGGAATCGAATATAATCGAATGCTTTGGAATCGGTTCCAGCGTTTCGCTGCACGCGTGCACGCACACTTACACGATGGCGCTTTTAGGTGCAACTCTGATTCGCAACATTCACAAATCGTCGGCACTTCGGTTGTCCGCCATTTTACCTAAAAAATCTATAACCCCAGCTCGAAGTGGAAGTAGTAGCGGAGGTCAGTTGCAATTTGGAATTCAGTTTGTTCGCGAATATTCTAACGGATCGAAAATGAGTACTTTGCCAAGAGTATTCTTCGATATGACCGCCGATGGCGAGCCCGTCGGCAGAATAATTATGGAGGTAAGTTAACTATTTTTTTTTACCCGGTTCTTTTTTTTTTGCTTGGATTAATTTTTTTTTTGGAATTTTAACGGTATGCACATATGTACAGTACATGCACATATACTATGCACGTGTGTGTGTGTCTTAATGGAAAAGTTCATAGTACGACTGTTAGATTTAACACGTGATTAGCATTTATACTCTTCATTTTCCGGCATATTGTATTAATTATGTACATACTAAAGCCAATTGTAACAGATGTATATATACATCTATATATATGTATATGTGCATAGATGGCTATCAGTTAATGTACATTAGTTTGTGCACTCGCCTTAAGTGGCAATTACCATTTCGACACCTCCAAGTATGTATGCATGTATATGTACATACATACATATGAATGTAAAGGAAAAAAACTGCATACACATATGTGTATGTGCATGTATATGTATCTTATTCATGTGTGTGTATGCGTGTTAAGATAGCACAATTAAAGTTCAGCGACTATATTTTTAGTAGCTGTGTTAAATATATGCCAACTCCCATGCTCATATCGGCTGTGAAATTTTCAATTTAACATATAAAACAACGAGGAAAATGCCGAAAAAATGCCGGCATCTTTCTCTATGTGTGTACATGTGTTGTTGTTGTGTATGTGTGCGCATACACAAATCAATACACACAAACATAACCTCAATTTCAACACGTAGTGGAGGCTTGCCTGTGTGATACACACACACATACATGCATATGCCGTGCATACATGTGAAGCAGCGTGCATAGGTGTGCGCTAAGAATTTCAGTAAACCCGTTTGACTTTGACGAATGAACTAAAAAAGAATAAAATTAAAAAAAAAATGAAAAAAAGAAAGAATGAATATATTCGATGATGTAATGGGCGCTTACGTCAATTAATTAAGAATTAATTTTGAAAGCAATAATTTAGTCGGTTGGAAAGCAAAAACCCAACCCAACCCAACCCACTCGTTGTCACCTCACCTCTCTCATTCCTCGAGTTGCAATTAATTTAATGTGTGCATGGGCATTTCGTGTGCCAGTGTGTACACATCTGGCTATACTATATTTATTTACACAAGCCTTTGGTAATTTTCCGGTCATTGTGCATATTTAAATTTTTTGTTGATTAGTTCCCCTCTATATACACATACATATATACCATGCATATTTGGATTTTGAATTAATCATTATCTCTCTTTTTTTTGTACTTGTTTCATTTGTTGTTTTTAGCTGCGCTCCGATGTCGTGCCCAAGACCGCCGAGAATTTCCGTGCTCTGTGCACCGGCGAGAAGGGTTTCGGCTACAAGGGCTCCAGTTTCCATCGCGTCATTCCAAACTTCATGTGCCAGGGCGGCGATTTCACCAACCACAACGGCACTGGAGGCAAGTCCATCTACGGCAACAAGTTCCCCGATGAGAACTTCCGTCTGAAGCACACCGGCTCCGGCATCCTGTCGATGGCTAACGCTGGCGCCAACACCAACGGCTCGCAGTTCTTCATCTGCACCGTGAAGACCGCTTGGCTGGACAACAAGCACGTCGTATTCGGCGAGGTCGTCGAGGGTCTGGATGTTGTCAAGAAGATCGAGTCATACGGCTCGCAATCTGGCAAGACCACAAAGAAGATTGTGGTTGCCGATTGTGGCTCACTTTAAGCTGATCTGGCCTGTGTCACCCTGGCGTATTTCTGTTAAGACGAAACCCGTTCGCATTTTCTCCAAAAAAAAAAAAAAACAAAAAAAAACAAAAATGAAAAGAAAACCACATTTTTTTTTTTTTTACCAATAACTGTAATGATATGAAATACAATACATATTTTCAATAGACATTATTATGGATTATGTTATCAATATTCTATTCTCTTATCTCGCTATCTCTCCACACAATTGGGTTAACCTTGGGTTAAACTACTTGCTACTTTTCAACAATGCAACAACAACAACACAGTCGCCTCGTCTAGAGCTGTATTGTCTATATAAAATGTATATTGAATAGTACCTTATCGAGTATGTTTGTATTACCTGTCACACACACACTTACATAGATACACACTGATGTCTTATATGAAATGACTAATTTGTGACTAATACTAAGCTGCAAATTAATATGTGACTTGGCTAATAGAAAAACAAAACAAAAATGAAAATGAGAAAAAAAGAGTAGCGATCTAACCAATTAACTACCCGACAATTTGTTGTATTTTGCCTGCATTTATAATACACACACATAAATATTCCAAAAGCGATCATTTATTTAAACAAATCGACTGTCTTGAGGTTCCCTTATATAGTACTATATATAGTATATGTATATTTATATGGTATACGTGAATAACTTTTGCATTCGTCGTTCCCGTTTATGAATTTTTGAGTAGTTTGTCTAACCAACAAAAATTGTACTTGTATTAACAGAGTTTACAAAATGGAATTACAAAATGAAACCGAGAGTAATAACAACAAACAAAACAAAAGTCTTTTTAAACTTAACAATCAGATTTATAGTTTCGTCTTAATAAACTGAAACTGATACTAAAACTAAAACATCATTATTGTTATTACTATTATTATTGGAAGAATATTTCAGCGCTGCTCAATGTGGCATACAATAAATTATACTCCTGCTCATAGGCATTCACATGCCTCTCGGTTATGGCCACCGTCTGGAGCAGCTTCTCATCCACATTGGCCTTGTGTGGCGATCCTTTTTGTGTCGTCTCCGAGGTAGCCATAATATCCTTGAGCTTGAGACGCTCGGCCTGCAGCTGCTGAGCTGTTGTTTGACTCCAGCCAAGCTCATGGAATTCGCTCAGTTGATTCAACATATTCAGTATATAGATGAGACCAATGGCAAAGCCATCTTCGAACAGCGAACATCGCATCTGATCTTTTTTATACATTTTCAGCTTCTCCTTGACGCGATAGTCGATGTAGTTCATCATAAGCGCGGGCGTGATCAGAAAGAATGTCTTCAGATGATGATTATGCGGATTGCAAAGGAATGGCTGAAAGCCTTGCATCAACAACTGAAAGATCAGAGTAAAAGTTATTCAAATAGCTATTGAAACTATCGAACTTGTGCATTACCTTGAAGTAGTTTGTGTTGTCCGAGTAGCATTCTTTCAAGTGCTCAACGCTTTTCTCGTACTCTCGAATGGAACTTTGTGTTGTCTCCTCCAGATTCTTTTCGTCGCATCTTGAGAAATTACTATTGAAACGGGACATAAAGGAACGACTTCGATAGTTGGCATTCTTGCTGCCGGATTGCAGCAGTCGCACATAACCCACAGCGTTACCTGAATCATAAATATAGTATATTTAGTATGTTGTAGTATATACTATACATATATATATATTTTTTTTTTCAATTTTAAACTCAAAACCCACCCACTTGTGTGATGACTTTACGAAATAGATCCATGTAGGTTTCGCCATTCTGCGAGACGCCCAATTTGCGTATCTTCTTGATGAAGCTCTCGGCTCTCTCATAGGGATACGATTGATAGGGTTTCACATGCTTGTGATCGGCATGATAGCGAAATTCCTTGAGCAGACGCGACTTGATGTGCTCATCGTGCAGGAACGTCGAGAATGTGTAGAACTTTTGCCGCAAGAATTGATAGATGAAGTTGACGGTCGTGTTGATGATCCCAGTGCCGTGAGTCTGCACGGAATTCGCCACGTGACGTGTTCCAATGATATCCAGATGCTTGTTCCGACTCTGCATCTCCACAAACAACTGCAAGTTCATATTGTAGGCGTAGCTCGATGCGAATGTGTGGATATTACGCATTATCTGCAGCACATCGATGCCCTGTTTACATGAAAGCAAAATAAGTGAAAAATTATACTACAGCTTAGTATTTTATTTATACTGTATATGTATGATCTTGGTATTTAATTTATACTACTATGTATAATTATGAAAAGTATTTAGATGAGATCCACAAATATACCAAAACTATACCATGAACATATAATATACTGAAGGCTATCTTTGGTATATATTTTATCGATGCCCTGTTTACATGAAAGCAAAATAAGTGAAAAATTATACTACAGCTTAGTATTTTATATATACTATATGTATATGATATCTTGGTATTTAATTTATACTACTATGTATACTTTTGAAAAGTATTTAGATGAGATCCACAAATATACCAAAACTATACCATGAACATATAATATACTGAAGGCTATCTTTGGTATATATTTTACGCTTTATCTGCAGCTCATCGATGCCCTGTTTACATGAAAGCAAAATTAAGTGAAAAATTATACTACAGCTTAGTGTTTTATTTATGATATGTATATATTCATGGGCTTAGTATATTATTTATACTACTATGTATACTTACGAAATATATACACAGCGGAGATCGACATTTTTTGCTTTAATCCCCCAACTACTAAGATAAACCAAACCATTTTCGATAAAACCATATCCTACAAATATACAGTAAAAATACTAAAATGAACCTAAGGCTACATTTGGTATATATATTATGCATAAAAACAAAGTTAATAAGTGAAAAAATATACTACAGCTTAGTATTTTATTTATACTATGTATGTATTTATCGGCTTAGTATTTTATTGATACTACTATGTATATTTATAAAAAGTATTCAGTGGAGATCGACACTTATTTGTGATCCCATCGTCAAATTCTTACATTTCATAAAATTAACCAAAAAATATAAATTTATAACAACCAGAAAGAAAAAGTTTTACTTTTATTCCAGCGCAAAAAGTGCAGCCTCCCATTTCTTAAATATTTATAATCTCAGTAGCCTCCCTGGTTAAATTTCTTGAATTGGTATGACGTAATTTATACATTGTCTGACAAAATTGATCACAAAAATCGAAGCCTAACATTCGATGCATTGACGTAGGTTAAGACTTTTGTTATGCATTCGTATGTTGGTTTTATACTTTGCTTTGTTTTTTGTTTATAAACTCAATCCACGATTCTTTGTTTACATGTATAATAAAGCTGATGTTTACAAATTTGAATTAAGATAATTAGAGCTGGGATTTTTATAAACACTCATTCTGCACGATCAAATTTCAGCCTCCGAGCTTTTACTCCGAGTAGGTGAATAAGTCAGTTGGTCACAGAATTTAAATAAATAAATAAAATCCATCTTTACGTAATAAACAACTTCCCAAGTTTATGTTAACAAATTAAGAATCACTTAAGAGGAGGTTGACAAATTGATGAATTACAAAATATCGTGTTTCATTATGAAGTCAACAATTTGAGAATCACTGTGGAAGGAGTAAAAATGCATATGAAATGCAAAAAATATTTGATAGTCGCTAGGCATGTCTTTCATTTTTTGATTATAACTAACGAAAATGTACAGACATCATTTCTGTACATTTTCGTATAGAAACTGATAAAGAAGAAATCATCGAGCAAACTCTATTTGGGTAATTCTCTGGTGAAAATCTAAATCTGAATTAAAAAAAATGAATAGCAAAATATTATTTTTATTTTGAGTAAAGGCGAATCTTATAGTACTCTAATTAGAGCTGTTTTTTATTTTATTGTAAACCAGAAAAAGTTTCTAAAATCAATCTTAGCTCTAAATATAGTGATAATCCAGAGCTATAAGAAAAGCCTTTAGTTATTTTTAAAATAGCTTCAGGTTATCATATTTTTCGCTGTAAACAGAGAATTTCCCATATGTTTATTCTCACATTCGAAATAAATCATTCACAAGTACATATTTCAGAGATTTAAGAGTTTAGCTTGATAATGGGAATATATAAAACGAATAACGAATAAAGCTACAGTCATGTGAGTTCGACTGTGAAATTTCTGTTGACTAAAGCAAATATAGAAAAAAACAATGTGAAAATTGGGGGTCTTCTAACAATTTTGTAAAAGCCAAGTTAATAAGAGTGCAATGACGAATTTGTGGCTGAGATCATGCATGATGTTTAACGGGCTAAGAGTCATGAGATGGAAGTACATAAATAAGCTGCTGCAGTTGAATCAACCCAGTGTGATCAACGCTTAGTTATGACGCCATCGAATGGCGGTTGGCGTATAATATAAGCACGAACAAAACACTTACTTGATCTATAATTTGATTGGGCAAATAATCGTCAACAGGTCGCAATTGCAGCAGTTTGTTAGCCAAGTGACGCATCTTCTCATATGACTTCCAGTCGTGTGGCGCAATTGTCGTTAAATTGTAGAACGTGGCCGTAAAATAGTTTTCAAGGTTATCTGCAATTCGATAAAAGGTATGCAACAAAATAAATATATAAACTGAATACATACAATATCACTTATGACATACCTCGAAGTATATTGTAGACGCCATCATTCTCTATGGCAGCCACATTGATGCACAATCTATAGTCGATGGTTTGCTGCGTGAATGGTTGATCCTGACTAAGCAGGAGATGCGACAACGCTTCCACTCGCAGTAGAAACTCCAAATGGTTGCTCAAGAATTCACGTTCCCAGTCAAAGATGCGCTGACTTCTCACTGACTCGTCCTGTGCCTCGCGATCGACTTTAAACAGCGCCAAGTTCTTGTCCAGCTTGTTGCTAGCAGCGAAGATATTCTAAAAAAAACAAAAACAAAATGGTAATAATATAGTAATATTATTGATTGTAATCTCATACTAAGAGTTGATGACTAAAAGCTACATCATCATCATCATCAGTAAGAAAGCAAAACTCTTTGCTTTAGAGATGAAAAGAACACAATCAAAGTGCTGCAGCAACTTAGTATCTGGTTAACTAGTCAACAAGGGACTAAACTTGAAGATAGAGAAGCAAAGCATACCTGCAATAAAAAGGGATTCTGCTGTTGTTGAACGTACTCCTTGAGCGCCGCATCCGAAATCGACAGCGAATCGTAGTTGTTGATCAGTTGCGTCGAATCAAACTGGCCGAGAATGTTCTGCTGATAGCGACTGAGATTATTGGCACGCATCGAGATGGACTTGAATAGCTTCTGTTTATCCGTGGGCAACAGACGCTCTTTGCCAAGGAATTCGCTCAGCGCCAGATTCACGATGGTCAGACGACGTCGTGTGGGCGGATAACCCTTGAGGGAACGTTCGGTTAGCTTGAGCGTAGTCAATATGCTCATCTTGCGCTGCATCAGCTTCAGATCGAGAATGTTGCGTTTCGTTAGCAGCAAGAGATGTTGAATCTTTTGCGTTTGCCATTGCAACACTGAGCTCACATAGCGCATGCAAACAATTTGATTGCTGGCAAATATCTTTTGCAGCATTTGCAAATACTGCAGCAACTTGTAAATTGTAAATAAGGCACTCTTCGTAATGGGCAGCGCAAGGGTTAAATGGCGTCGGATTAGGCCATCAATAAGACTGTTCACCTGCTCGCCATAACTCTGACCCAATAAAATGAGCTTGGCAAACGTCTTCAACTGATTGATGGGACCGGCGGCAAAGCAGCGCTGCATGTTGATGGACCAAAGTGCAATCTGTGTGCCCAGCTGGCGACAAGTCTTCAAATCATTCGATGTCAACTTCTCGGCGGATGCGTTATATTGCTTCAGGCAATCGACGGCTTTGTCCTGCGTCTTTAGCAGCGTCTTGGCGTGCCTGCCAATGAATGTGTGTGGCGACCAGAAGACATTCCGTTGCAATGGCACACGCTGGTATCTGGACAATGTCTCCAAGACACTCTTGATCAGTTTGCCATCCAGGAGGATGCCCAACTTGTGCAGCACACAAATAAATGCTGTTAGCCGCAGCAGTTGCTTGGGCTCTTCATAGTTTCGCCACTCGTTCGCTTGGGTCGCTTCAATCGCGGTTGTCAATAGTTGGCGTACATACGCATTGGAATGTTGTGTTATATAGTTGACGCTGGCGTCCTTTAGATTCATTTGTTTCTTCGTATCCAGCAAGCTGACCAGCAGCATCTGAAAAAGTTAAGTTCTAATATCGATTCATTTGGCAAATGCTGCAAATACCGCACCTGAAAGATATTCCCAGAGATTACAGTGTCGATGTCATCGAGTGAACTCTGCACGCCTTGCACTTCGAATATGCTGGAGCTACTCTTCCCCAACAACGTTTGCAGCCACTTTTTGTACAGCGGCCACTTGGCCGAAAGACTTGATTGTTCGGTCAGTTCATTGAATACGACCAGTTGCTCCAACAGCTCGGCCATGGCATCGAAAACATGCTGCAATCAAAGCGCAGCGTTATATATAATTCAGTCCGGCTTGTAGCATATTTACAAAGAGATGTGCTTCATGGATGTTGACAGTATTCGAGACATATGCTGTTAACTGCATCCAAATATTTTGCAGCACAACAATAATCCGCTTCAAAAGGAAGTAGATTTGGCAAAAGAAATCGATGGCTGCACTCATTTGGTATAACGTTTGCTCCCGTCCCCCATTCCCAGCTCTCGTCTCAAGTCGTGTGCTTGTGGTGACAAATTGTAGCTGCAATTGTTGCGCTGTTTGTGTCAAATCGTTGCATTGATTGCACAAATTGGCCAATGTTGTGAGTGGTTTATTGGCCAGTAGCTCTGATTCCGTTAGACGTGTATTGTGCCAGTTGAGAAAGTCGTTGTGCGTGTCATCCAGGTAGTTAATCTCTATAGCCGGCGTTAATGATGTTAGCAATTGACTTCCGCCGGCATTATCAGGCATTTGTTGTCGTAAAGTTTGCAATTTACTGTCATGTTCCTCCATGAACGAGCCGTAATCCTTAAGGATGTCTTCGGCGAACATAGCTGGGAGATATTAAAATGTATAGTAAAAGTAGTTTGCTTATTTTACTAAATATATACGTACAAAGCGAGCTTTGCTTCATTTTGCCAATTATCCCAATTGCAGTGTTTTGATTTTCCTTTGTTATTTATCGTGTGGATGGAACTTTTGAAATGGGCGAGTTCTGCAGTTATCGATACCCATATCGATACCGGGCGGTGCTAACGTAACGTATGTGCAACAGGAAAAACGTAAAACGGTTCATTATGTGAAAATAAAGAGCACTTGCCAAAATAAAAATGTATTTTCAATCCAGCAAGCAGCTATAAATACAAAATTTAAGCACGTTTAAGGTAAATATTGCGAGTTAATGTTATTAATGTATATAGTGTAATTAACGTAAATATAGCACTTGCACACATATCCGAAGATAGTCATAATAAAGCGAATAACCGAAACTATGCATATGTCTGTAACGAATTTCACAAAGAACAATCGCACCATATTTTAAATTAAATCTAGGAAATTTATACAACAAAAAAAAACTGCATAGCCTGCTTGTGCAATCTTGGCATTATTTAAAAAATATACCACCTCAAACTATCGATTAGTTGAGCAATGCAACTGTGATATGCGCGATGCAAGATGTCTATCGAAACGGCGCGAAATCAGCTGATTTTTGTTTTTACGTCTACGTAGCCAGAACCGCAATTCGCACTCAACTGATGCCCCTTCTTACACGCTGTCTCTCTCTACATGGAGGGAGTCCAGATAATCTAATTAGAGGAGCATATGGATGTGGAAATAAAAGTATGCAAATATGCAAAAAGTGTGTAAAAACTTGTACATTCTGTTGGGCATCATACTAAGCCTGGCCACACAGGGAATCTCACAAAAACATTACTCCCGTACCCGCAAATTGGAACTCCGGTAAGCCCAATAAAAATCTAGTTCGAGTTCATGTGTGGTAAACGTGGTACTACTATATTGGATATTTAGTGAGGATGTGCGGCGCATGTTTCAGCATGCCTACGATGGCTATCTGCAGCACGCCGGCAACTACGATGAACTGCGTCCGCTCACCTGCGATGGTCACGACACCTGGGGCAGCTATTCGCTGACACTGATCGACGCCCTGGACACCTTGGCCACCATGGGTAACTACACGGAATTTCGCCGCGTGCACGCGCTGCTCATCGACAAGATGAACTTCAACAGGGACATCAATGTGTCCGTCTTCGAAACGAATATACGCATTGTGGGCGGCCTTCTATCCGCTCATCTGTTGTCGCGACGTGCCGGCATCCAAGTGGAAGCAGGTTGGCCCTGCGCTGGTCCGCTGCTGCGCATGGCCGAGGATGTGGCGCGACGTCTGCTGCCGGCGTTCGACACCAACACCGGGATGCCGTATGGCACAGTGAATCTACGCTATGGCGTGCCCAATGGCGAGACCTCCATCACGTGCACAGCAGGCGTGGGCACATTCCTGGTCGAGTTTGGCACGCTCAGCCGCTTGACGGGCAACAGCATCTACGAGGAGGTGGCCCTCCAGGCCATCTATGCTCTGTGGGAGCGCCGCTCGTCGATTGGACTGTTTGGCAATCACATCGATGTGCAGAGCGGTCGTTGGACAGCACTCGATTCGGGCATTGGCGCTGGCGTCGATTCGCTGTTCGAGTACCTGGTCAAGGGAGCCGTGCTGCTCAATCGTCCCGAGCTCCTCGAACTGTTCGCCGAGGCGAGGGCGCCAATTGACAAATACATGAGGAAGGACGACTGGTATGTGTGGGTGGGGATGAACAAGGGACATGTGACGTTGCCCGTCTTTCAGTCCCTCGAATCCTTTTGGCCCGGCATACTGAGCATTGTGGGCGACACGGCGCCCGCCATGCGCACCATGACACGCTACATTAGCGTGTGGAAGAAGTACGGATTCCTACCCGAATTCTTTAACATTCCCGCCGGCGAAGCGGCGCCCAATCGTGAGGTCTATCCGCTGCGACCCGAACTCATCGAGTCGGCCATGTATCTGTATCGTGCCACGAAGAATGAATATCTGCTGGAGCTGGGCGAGCATATGCTGGAGACGATTGAGTTCAGTGCGAAGACCAAATGCGGCTATGCAACTGTAAGTGACGGGGGGCAATTAAACATTATTTTACACCCGATATTATATTATATAGCCATGTCCGTCTGTCTGTCTATGAACATCTAGATCTCAGGAACTGTAAGAGATAGAGATATAATTCTTTTTCAACACACTTAGATGTTTTGTCACGCTCATTTCCGCCCCCTAAATCGACAAATAATCGAATAGCAAGAGTTACAAATTTTGATACTACATAAAATAATATCGACGTTATCCTCCAAATTTAGTTGTGAACAGATAAGAATTGTAGAAATTATTTAAGAAATAATTTTGTGTGACAAAGGATATCAAAGTTGCTTTGTCTGACAATGTAGTATATCTTGAATATTGCCATATATCGATATACTAAATACTGTCTGAGGTATATTTTAGTATTTTTCGGTATTGTAATTCGGTATATTTTCATAATCGCCATCTATAGAGTATATGGGTATTATAACTTTGGGCCTGTAGGAAATGACACTTACAATGTTGTATATTTTTCACTCTATGGTATATTTAAAACAGTACTTGATTTTAAATATACTATAGAGTGAACAAATATACCAGATTGTCAGGCACATTTCCTACAGGCACAAAGTTATAACATCAATATACCAAGTATATCCTTTGGTATATTTTTAATATAGTACTATATCAATTTACCAAATGTAGCCTTTGGCATATTTTGCAGTATTTTTGGTGGTATATTAATTTGGTATATTTTTTTTAAAATTAATAGCCCTCTGTTGTGCTGTTATTCATGATGAGTAGCGGGCATCTCAAAGGCGAGAACACTCTGCTGTAGCTTTTTTATTTGTTTTATTTGGTATATTTTTAGGAAAATAGGTAGCGGGTATCTCACAGTCGAGCACACTCGATTGTAGTTTTCTTACTTGACTTTGACACTCTTGACACTCTTACAGATACGCAATGTGGTCACGCATGAGAAGGAGAATCGCATGGAATCGTTCTTTCTGGCCGAGACCACCAAGTATTTGTATTTGCTCTTCGACGAGGACAATTTTCTGCATCACGCCGGCGAGGATCGTCACGGCGAGTTGCTCGACAACGAGGAGAACGTGTGCATTGTGCAGGCCGGTGCGTACATCTTCAATACGGAGGCACATCCCATGGACATGTCGGCGCTGCATTGTTGCCACAACCTCAAGGAGGACATCTACAATATGCTCGATTTGCCCGCCTTCAGTGCGTCGGCGATATTCGAGCGCAGCAGCCGAGAACGCCAGGAGGCACAACAAAAGTGGCAGCCACAATGCGTCGTGGAGAAGCAGACAGCAGCTCAGCAACCGCCCAGCACCAGCATGGCGGTGGACATTGAGGTGTTCGATGAATTCCAGCAGCCGGCCGCCGAGCAGCTGGTGGGGAACTTTGAGCGGATACGCGAGGAGCGTGAAATGAATCGAACGCTGCACGACAGCAGCGTGGCACGCAATCAATTGACTGTCAGCGATCTGGATGAGTTCTATCAGCAGCGACGCGAACGCTTCGCCAGCGCCGAAGATGCACTCGGCTATGTGCTCAACTTTATGGTCAACTATACGATGGATGTGAACTTCATACGCGGCCTCCAATTGTACGATACGAACATCAGCAGCATTCTGGGCAGCATCGCCCAGAAGGAGTACGAATCCCGCATGCGTTCACTCTGGCAATTGTATGCGCTGGAGCAACAGTTTGCCATCAATGTGCGGCTCATCCAGCGGCTGGGTTTGCACAACTTTGCTGCCAGCGACAGCGAGCAAATGCGTCGCCACTTGGCCGACGTACTCGCTACCCTGGACAGTCTCAATCAGCCGCTGGGCAGTGATAATGCAACAACGCATCACAATCAGAAAGAAGAAAGTGACATTCAGAAGGCGATCTTTGAGGCGCTGCTCGAGTACGAGTTTGCCATGCTGAACACGACAGCGATGCAGGAGTTTGTGCATCGTGTCTATGTCATGGGCACCACAGACACGCAAAAGTTGCACATGCAGCCGCTGCTCACCGCAGCCGAACTGAATGCTCTCGATGTGGTCGAGTTGGAGCCACTCGAGCAGCGCGAGCTCTTCAAGTACACGCGTCGCATTGTCGACTTTCGCAAACGCATGTCCGAGACGGTCGATCGCCTGCAGACGATAATGCAGGATCTAAATACGGCCAAGACGGATGCGGCGACAGCTTCGGTTGCGGTGCCTCAGCTAGCGACGCCCAGTGTGGAGCAACAGTTGCTGCAGGATCAACAGCAACAACAGCAGCAGCAGATGCAGCAACAACAACAGCAACAGCCACCGCAGGAGTCTGGCTCTGTGTGGTCGCAGTTTGTGCAGAACATATTGCGTAAGACGCAAGTGCAGCGGGTGAAGTTCGATGAGGCTGCGCTGCTGGAGAAGACGCGCAAATCACTCGAGAAGCACGCCCACAAGCAGCTGACCTATGAGCTCTTCAGCTGCCGTCGTCCCGCCTACATTGAGGCATTCGCCTATCGCGATTACTATCCGGAGGGAATGTAATCAATGCAAACCACCAACACCAACACCAACAATCAAACACTCCTCGACCATAAACTTAATGGGCCACATGACTGATCTGTAGATACTATTTATATATATTATATACACATATGGTTAAGTGGATTGTTTTTTGTATATACCTGTAGTATACACACCATAACTAGACATCTGCCCAGCTACCCCAAGGGTAGTCAAGCCTCTTATAACTTGGTGTCAAGCAGCAGGAGGCATAGCCGAGGTCCGTATAAACTGTTGTATAAACAGCTCGATCTCTGTGACTACAAGAGCTAGAGACAGCAAATTTGGTGACAATACTCTTGAGTTCCTAAGCAGTTAAGGTTTTGCTTTTTCCAAATTTGAGACACATTCTAAATGGTTTCTTGACACTTCATTACGATCACACAATGTGTTTAAGATATAGAGAAATATTCAATGATCTAGCTTCAACATTGAATTCAATTTGCTATTGGAAACGTATTTTTATTTTGATTTTTGATTTTTAAAGGTCAATCTAAATTTTAAAATAAAAATTGTAATTTAATAATTAGTTCAACATTTCTTTTATTTCAATTTCAAGTTATAGTCTTAATAGTTGAAAATAGATCAGACTCGCTTTTGCTTTGGTCACACTTAAATCTTTACACAACGGTTACCGGGTGCATAAAAGTCGAGCAGACTCGGCTTTAGTTTTGCTGTTTGCTTGAAATGTTGGGTGCGAATAATGTCACTGCATTTGTTTTTTTTTGTTTGTTCTTTTAAGCTATTGCGTAATTTAGTATATTAATATACTGAATGTATACTCAAGACAACCTTGCTTTTCTCTTCAGCTTCTTCTTCTTCTTCAAGTGCGTGTTTGGAATGTAATTAATTGGCATTGTGTTGTTTGTTGTTGGCTGATTAAGTTGGTGTATGTTAATGTTTCGATAATATTGGCAGTAAAAAGGATTGCACAACTCTCCAATCAGAATGTGAGGGGTGAACTGCGACTTGGTGGTGGATCGGGGAGGGGGAGGGGGGATGGAGCTGAAGCGACAGCACGCAATGGCATTCATTTCAATACTTGTGTTTATTTTCGGAAATTGCTGCATACTTCAAGGGTTCGGTTCGTAACGACAACAAATGACGTGAAATAAACAGGAAAAACTTTTTTGCAGTTCATGGATAACGATAACGATAATGATGATGATGATGATGATGATCAGCTGTGGCCCCATTGCAAAATAATAAATGGCAAAGCCGCTGTGGTGACGTTGGCATTATTATTGTATTTGTGTGTGTGTGTGTGTATGTGTGTGTGTGTTTGTAGGTCACGTTGAAGTTGCCGGCTTGCCATTTGTGTGCGTTCGTTTGTATGTGTGTCCTGTGGATGCGTGTGTACAATGGCGAAATTGCCTGTCATGGGCTGCAGTAATAACAACAGAAGCAAGTACAACAAAAACAACAAAAGAACAAGAAAAGAACAACGACAACAACAACAACAATAATAGCAATGGCAAAAGTTTAATGAGTTCAAGTTTTATAAATGAAAAGACAGGTGTCCTTGCAGCACAAAAATCCCAATCTCAGACGTAAACAGCACGCTACGCGCCACAGACGTTCACTTTGTGCTCTGTCGGCGGAGGCATGAAACCAAATGCAGACAACGACGACGACGAAGATGGCGACGAACAAAATCCCGATCATTTCGAAGGTGATCCACGTCCACTGCCCTACGACTTTCAAAAGGAATTAATCGAAAACTCCAATAGGCACATACGCATCTGTGAAGTCTTCGTGCCCTCGTCCAAAGGTATGTTAATGTTGGAGTTTAAAGCGTCGGTATTTTCATTTTAAAATACCAATATTTTCATAGGAATTGAAATTCGAAATGTTGGTATTTAGAGCAGCTTAAATTTCCCTAGGGACATTATTGCAAAATCCCTACGCTATATTACTTTCCTTGTCAGAGGAGTTCCCCTGCTGGTGGTCATCTATCTCACTCTAATCCATTTACGCGAAACTGTCTAATTTATTTTTCTGTTTTTTACAGTTTATCCTATCACTTCCAAGTTTTACGCCAAATACGAGTCACATGGCAATCAGTTGCCGCAGCGCCAAAGGCAAAGCACCAGACTGTCGTCGGAATATCCGTTGTTGGAGTCGCAGGTTTATGGCTGGATGCCGCTGCAGTGTCGAGACGCCGCCAACTATTTAAATTGCATACATGCACCCAAGCGACGTTGTCGCATGACAATACACGGCGAACAAATCATAGCCGGACGAATTACCGAGCGACCGCCATTCAACGGCCTACAATTCATACTTCATTAGGAACAACAACAAGAAAAAACCCAATATATTTGCAGTAACGATGTAGCCAGTGTGTCTGTTGTGTCTCGAAAAATATACTAAAACGTACCAACTAATTACATTTTGTTGGCGGTTACACTTCAAGTAAGACATGGTAATTTTAAAGTGAAAGTTCATTAAAGTTGAAAAGAAATAAAGTCAAAGTAAATAACTTTTGTTATGATTCGTAAATGTTTTCTATGCCAATAAAAATCCTCAAAAATTCAACAGCGTGGCAACGTCTTTTATTGCGGTAAGTTGGCAGCGCGGTCGATGCCAATGTTTACTTCTAATGCGGTTTTTGTCTCAAAATATAAATATACATAACTGTAAATAAAACGTAAAATGGGCATAAGATTGGCCCGAAATTAAAATACAATACACGTCACAACGCTGAGAAAAATGGTAAGCAAACGCAAATGAACCAGCGAGGTGCGAAGGAAATGTCGCAGTTCATGTATTTTATGGGCATTATTTTTGTTGTTGCCCCTGGCAGCAGCAAATCACTTAATTGCTAAACATTTCAATAAACTTGATTATATTAATTTATTAACAGGTGCAGCCAAATAGAGAGAACTTTGATACCACTTCTACGGATTTGAATGCGGATCAATTGCTATGCGGAGCATTCAATGCCCTGCAAAAATTATGTAGGTATACAAAATATGTTAGATATTCTACCTATGTAGCTCTTTCCTTCTTTTCGTTCGTTTTTGATCAGTGAACTAAGTCGTTCTTTTGTTAGTCAAATTTCGTTCCCAAGAACGGAACAAAATCATCAGAATAAGAGTGAACTACTATTACAATGTACTTGTTATTTTCGATCACGGTCACACTGAACACAAATTAAAGCAAGCGCCGATGCGCACTTGAATTCCATCGAATATATTTTCTTTTAAAAATGTCGCGTTGTTTATCGCATGCACTGGTCAAATATCAAAAAGATTTGGACTTAGGCATTAAGGAATTAACGAAGGAATGGGATGAGTCCGATTCAGATTTAGCCCAGCGCTTAATACAACCTGCTAGAGTTACTAGTGAAGACCTAAGTCGACAATATAGTCCTGAAGATGTCCGACAATTGTGTCTGCGCACCAAAGTGCGTGTCGATATGACGCTTTTCAATTGTCTATGGGACGCAAAGAAACGTTTCGATAAAAAGGAACGCCTAAAAAATCGTTCCGAAGTCTTCATCAACAAAATGTACATCAAAGCAGTGAAGAAAAAAATGGTGATACCATATGAACCGAAGGAAATTGAAAAATCTGTGCATATTCGTCGTTGCATACTCAAGAAGCGTAATAATCTACGTTTAGACAGATGGAATAACTTGCCAACCCAAGAGTCATCAACATCTGTGTTCATTGAGGATATCACTGAAGACCAAGAGCCGTCATTAATGTTGGCGCAAATACCCAATGGATTGCCCAGTAATCCCAATGGAACTACTAATCTACATTTAGACAGATCGAATAACTTGCGAACCCAAGCCTCGTTGTCCATTGAGGAGATCAGCGAAGACCAAGAGCCGTCATTAATGTTGGCGCAAATACCCAATGGATTGCCCAGTAATCCCAATGGAACTACTAATCTACATTTAGACAGATCGAATAACTTGCCAACCCAAGCCTCATCAACATCGTTGTCCAATCAGGAGATCAGCGAAGACCAAGAGCCGTCATTAATGTTGGCGCAAATACCCAATGGATTGCCCAGTAGTCCCAATGGTAGCAGAGTCGCGTCTGATAATACAATTAACTACCCAGTTGTCGACATATCGTCAGGTCCCATTTCCAGCGAACCTCAACTTTGGGACTTCGAAAATACCGAAAGCGAAGTTCTTCAATTGCCCACGATTGCTGAAAACGAAGACGTCAATATGTCAAAAAATGCCGGAGCCGAATATGCCCAATTGGCTATAAATGATGAGTCTAAAGATGCCCAGAAATCCAAGGAGAAGAGTTCGGAGAAGTCAGGGGTCGATTGGGAAAATGCAGCGATGGCAATCGATCCTGAATCTATGACCATCGACTCCGATATACAGACTCCACAAACAGAGAGTGAACCAATGGCTGAAGATTACTCCATCTTCAACACCCAAGTGCCTTGCACATCGACGCAGTCCACTCAAAATACTGATGATTTTATTTAATTTTTTGTTCGCACTTATTTAGAAGTATTAACTAAAAAAAGTAAAAAATACTACGAATTATGAAATTTAAAAAATGTAAAATTAATTGAATTACAAGTTTTTGAAGCATGCATTCCGAATAAAAATATATTCTTGTTCTTCGATCGGTAATGAACTAAACACTAGTTGTAAATGTGTCGAAAAATTCAATTTATTTAATTTTACTTTATTTTATAGGGACACAGGGACGTCGCTGCGCCAGTTTTGTTATGTCGGAACTGGGTGGAAATGAATTTATTGAAGCTGCGATTAATTGGTGTCTCGAACATCCAGATATTGCCATTTGCGTGATGGCCGCTAGTTTCGTTATCCTGTTGCCATTGTTAATCATTTTTGGCTTTGGCATTGCAACCATGGTAATCACATTCACAGGCATTCTCGTGCTCGAAGGTATTTATTTGTAAATGACAATTTCACTGATAACTTTGGCGATAACTAATTTACTATTTTAGGAACTCTCTTAACGGTTGTTGTCATGATATTCCTTGTTTGCATTGCAAGTTTAGCCATTGCAGTAGCTGTTTTTGCTGTTGTTGCTTATTTTGGATTCTCGCAAATCTACGAATTCTTTGGTTTGAGCCGTCATCGAGATGCTTTTGTCAAATTTGTACAGGAAACTCGAACAGAAAATGTAGAATCAACCCAATAAAACGATCCTGTAGTTAAGTAAGCTTTCTGAAAAAAAAACTTCACAATATATCTGAAATTCCCAGTAATGAAAAGACTGTAATATGAAATATAACGATATAAAAATAATCAAATCTTTATTATCGTCATTAATATCATAGTTGACCTCACTAAATTCGTTTTTAGCTGTTGAAGAATTTCATTTAAATAATACAAATATTTTTATTATAATTGTTTAATTTAAAAATTTAACTTCTTTTTCCTGCTTATTAAAAATAAAGTTGGCAGCACCGAAACATACAAGTTATCGATTATTTCTTTGATCAATTCAGCTTTTTTGGAAATTCAGCTTGCGGTCACGCTGTTCACCTTATACACACATACTTTGTTTTCGCTGGAGAATTTTTTTGTAAAAATCGTGAATTTAAGTGTAAAAAATTAAATTAAACTGCTGTAAAGCAGATACAATTATTATTGACGTGGTAAGTTACTTAAGTCCTCTAATTGTTATCTATCAACTCGCAAAATGGTGCTCCAAAAGTTGTTGAATGCAAAACATGAAAACCTGGCATTAATAGAAAACGCGAACGCAAGAAAGTTGTTAGCAATCATGAGATACAAACCAATCAGGCGGGGGTGTGGTAATCCCCACACATACTAAACCAAATACTGCGTATTGAACATTAGTGCATGTGTGTGTGTTTAAAGCTAATGCTTATACAGATAATAAACATAAACAATGCAAAAAGAAAACAAGTGGTTCGCGGCATAATAAACATTAATGTTTTCAATTTTTTGTTGTGACCTGCTAGTGGATAAAATAAATATCTCCAACGTTTACTCATATACATTCATGTAGATAGAAGCAAGCTATCTTCTGCGCAGCTTAAGACAATTCCTAAGTCAAAATAATTTAAGGGCTTCAAAAGAGACAATATTTATGTATTTACGCATATGTATATAATTTATGTGTAGAGGTGATTTGATTGGTAATGGAAATATGTAGTTATCGTGAGTGTTTACTTTTTTTTATTATTGTTTGCCATTTTGCGGCATCTGGCAACGCTGCTAAGCTGCATTGGAGTTTCCTACTCTCTTGTACCTATAGAATACATACACACGCATGTATGAATGAACACCAGCATTCTCTATCTATCTCTGTCCATCACACTCTCAGTGGTGCACTGTATGTATGAGTGTACGTGCAACGCCGCTACGAAGCGACGGCCGCAGCGTTCTCGTTTATTTTCCAGTCACTTGTCTGTTTCGGTCGTCGCTGGTCGTTCAATTTCCGAGTGCGTTTTATCTCAAGAATCTGCAAATTTCAATTGCATACAAATAATTTTGTAATTTTTTTTATTGTTATTGTGGTACATCAAACATAAGAGTTGAATTATATTAAGTGTGGTTTCACTTGCGTGATTTAAGTAACTTCAGGTGTGTATGTATATCTCTCTCACTCTGACTCCCTTTTGTGTTCGGCAGGTAATTTATCAAAACTACTTTGGATACCCTACATACACACACATACGTACATTTCTACATACAATCTTAAGTATGCTTCGTAACATATTTGGTTTGGCCTGTGATGAAGTCTTTAAACGGAAATACCTGGTGTATGTGTATGCGTATGTGTGTGTACCTAATTGCTACAATATTTGCTGGTAACGATAGTTACCTGCCCTAGAGGCTTGGGTTGAGTTGAAACTCTCAAACTTGACTGTGTATTTATCTCACGTTGAAATTTTTCAACTTTAACAGAGATAGTGTTAATTAATACATAGTACAGATTCATTTTTGGGAAGTTTTGCTAAATTAAAATATACATATGTGTTAAGAAAACTAGGTCGGGTCTTTGATAAGTACTAGTTCAATTAATTACTGTGGGTTGTTTCTTAAATATGAATGAAATAAGCGATTGTATTTATTCTACATTTCTTAAATATGTTTTCAAATTATACAATGATCTTAATCTTATATTTCAGGTGTGGTGTAAGCGCCTAAATCACCAAGATGAGTTACATGCCAGCACAGAATCGTACAAGTAAGTTGCTTATTCTTTTTTTAAACTCGATAATCCTACCTTCAACATAACCCCAATATACAAATATACAGGACTACAAATATTTTGTTTGGATTTTTTGCATTCCCCAAAGAGCAATACGGCAATAAAAAAAAAAAAAACAAGACCCACCTTCATTGCGGCTTTATGCACTTCAATGCCCATCGACAAACAGATCCTGGTGCACAGTAAAAGCGCATTTTTCTGTAATCGATTTGATATCGTGTGGCTGACTTCAATGTTCTACTGTAAAAGAAAATAATAACAATCTATCGGCTTTCATTGTGCCGTTGTTTGTGTCCTTTTGTCTGCTGCTTTGCTAAAATCCAACATCCCTGCGAATTGTCGTTGCTTGTTCATTTTGCTCACTTTCGTCCCCTTTGCTTTTCAACATTTTCTGCTTCTCTGCGAATTGTGCTTTAGTGCTTTTCCTCAGTCTTGTTGTTGCTGCTTCATTTGCAATCCTTTTATAGCGGGGTTTTTGAGTGTGGGAGTGCGTGCACTCTCTTGATGTTAAACTCGCTATCCCTTTCTCTCTCCCCCAATGTGCAGCTATTTCAAATGGCGACACACGTTAAAACTTGTGCATTTCCTTGTATTTTTGTTCACTCCAAATTTAATTAAGGCACGCAGCATCTTCGAGGAGCTAAGAGGGGATGTTGAGTCCCGCTTGAGAATAGAGCACAAAGCGCTTAATCGATGAGGGATATAGACGAATTAACGGCAGTTTTGCAGTTGCTGCACTGCATAAGCAGATGAAGCAAATGCGAAACAAAGCGAATCCCTGAGTAGGCATAATTAAGGCAAAGTGGCAAACAAAACGCCCAGCGTAGCAAAGAACAGAACAGAACAGCACAGCGCAAAGCTTTTTGCAACTCAAGCTTGCTGGGAGGCGATCCACCCCTTGCAGAGCGTCGTACAGTGGCATTCGAGTAACAAATATCGATACCAAAACTAATAAAGTCATTCAGATCTACGTTAGTTTTAATAATAATTCATTAATGGGAGTTTTGAATTAATCTATATTTAAAAAACTTAATTTCTGAGCACCGCTTCTTAGTAATATGATCCAGGCTTAGGATCTTTAAATGTATCTTTAAGTGTTACTCAAGCCATTCGATATACTATGATAATCCTTAAGTCAGCATCTAAGAGGTGAAGTAGGTATTTTTTATATCTCTGGTTATTTAAACGGAAAAACTCAACTTGCGCCACTGTACTTCGTTCGGTTCTCATTTTCAGCCTTGATTGCTCGTTGAGACACAACGCCAAGAGCACACACAAACTCGTATCCATGTCCATATCCTTATTCGTATGTGGTGTGGTGTGGTGTGGCATGCCACATGTTTCCTCCACTCGTTTGAGGGGGAATCCTTTTTACAATATGCAAAAATGTCCTGCAGCGCTGAAACTGTCATGTTCCTAGTTCAGTTTGCTTCTGTTGCTGTTTTTGCTGTCATTTTGCTGTCGTCGTGTCGCATTTCAAACGTCGTATTTGAGCCAGTTCTTTAATCCATTAGACGAGTCTTGTTCGCTTTAATCCTGAAATGAAGAACACTCAAATGCAAATGGAAATGAAGAGTTGGTAATGGGACTTAGAGGATATAGATTATTATGAATTATTCCTTGTAGAAAGAATTGTTATTTGAATTTCTATGTTGCTTGCAGTGTCCCACAGCAATCAATACAATCCGCCGGACTTGCCGCCAATGGTGTCCGCCAAGGAGCAGACGCTGTTGTGGCAGCAGAACTCGTATATGGGCGACTCCGGCATACATTCGGGAGCCGTTACCCAAGTCCCGTCGCTGTCGGGCAAGGAGGATGAGGAGATGGAGGGTGATCCGCTGATGTTCGATTTGGACACCGGGTTTCCGCAGAACTTTACACAGGATCAGGTGGACGATATGAACCAACAGTTGAGCCAGACCCGATCGCAGCGCGTGCGCGCCGCCATGTTCCCAGAGACTTTGGAAGAGGGCATTGAGATACCATCAACACAATTTGATCCACAGCAGCCAACCGCTGTGCAGCGTCTATCGGAACCGTCGCAGATGCTAAAGCATGCCGTGGTCAATTTGATCAACTACCAGGACGACGCTGAGCTGGCCACACGTGCCATACCGGAGCTGATCAAGCTGCTCAACGATGAGGATCAGGTGGTCGTCTCGCAGGCAGCCATGATGGTACACCAGCTGTCGAAGAAGGAGGCCTCGCGTCACGCCATCATGAACAGCCCCCAGATGGTGGCCGCTTTGGTGCGCGCCATTTCGAATAGCAACGATCTGGAGAGCACCAAGGCCGCTGTGGGCACGCTCCACAATTTGTCGCATCATCGCCAAGGCCTGTTGGCCATCTTCAAGAGCGGCGGCATACCGGCTCTGGTGAAGCTGCTCTCGTCGCCCGTGGAGAGCGTGCTCTTCTATGCGATTACCACGCTCCACAATCTGCTGCTGCATCAGGATGGCTCCAAGATGGCCGTGCGCCTAGCTGGTGGCCTCCAGAAGATGGTGACTCTGCTGCAGCGCAACAATGTCAAGTTCTTGGCCATTGTTACCGATTGCCTGCAAATCTTGGCCTACGGCAATCAGGAGAGCAAGCTCATCATTCTGGCCTCGGGCGGACCCAATGAGCTGGTGCGCATCATGCGCTCCTACGACTACGAGAAGCTGTTGTGGACCACATCGCGTGTGCTGAAAGTTCTCTCGGTATGCTCGAGCAACAAGCCGGCGATTGTCGATGCCGGTGGCATGCAGGCACTGGCCATGCATTTGGGCAATATGTCGCCGCGTCTGGTGCAGAACTGCCTCTGGACATTGCGCAATCTGTCGGACGCCGCCACCAAGGTGGAGGGGCTTGAGGCGCTGCTGCAGTCGCTCGTTCAGGTGCTGGCCTCGACGGATGTGAATGTGGTCACATGTGCTGCCGGCATTCTCTCGAATTTGACGTGCAACAATCAGCGCAACAAGGCGACTGTTTGCCAAGTGGGCGGCGTTGATGCCCTCGTTCGCACCATCATCAATGCCGGCGATCGCGAGGAGATTACCGAGCCGGCGGTGTGCGCCTTGCGTCACCTCACTTCGCGCCACGTCGACTCAGAGCTGGCCCAGAATGCAGTGCGTCTCAATTACGGCCTCTCCGTAATTGTCAAGCTGTTGCATCCACCATCCCGCTGGCCTCTAATCAAGGCTGTCATCGGCCTCATACGCAATTTGGCCCTCTGCCCGGCCAATCATGCGCCCCTGCGAGAGCACGGCGCCATCCACCATCTTGTGCGTCTGCTGATGCGCGCATTCCAGGACACAGAACGCGTAAGTAGTGACATGATTAGGCTTCCTTGGTTTACAATCTAAATGAATTTCATTGATGTGATGCAGCAACGTTCGTCAATTGCCACCACTGGGTCACAGCAGCCATCTGCGTATGCAGATGGTGTCCGAATGGAGGAGATCGTCGAGGGCACTGTCGGCGCCTTGCATATCCTTGCGCGCGAGTCCCACAATCGTGCTCTCATACGCCAACAATCGGTTATTCCGATCTTTGTGCGTTTGCTCTTCAACGAAATCGAGAACATTCAGGTGAGTGTCATATAAAGAGTCCCTGAACGGCCGTTATAGAACGAGACACTATCGAAGATAAGGAGTTTTGACTGGAGTTTTAGGAACGAATAGGAAATTTCTGGGACTACCCTAAACAGAATTCCTAAGTACTCTTATTACTAAGGAACTGAGAAGAACTGTTAACGTGTGTTTGAAAACCCGGACACTCTTTATGATGTTCTCCCTTTACGGTGGATCCGATAGACTTAGAACACACCCACTGATATATTATCCCTGAATAACTTGATCTATTTAAACTGACACTCCTTAAAGCTCTTGGAAATTGATCAATACTAAATAAATTGATACTATTGCAGCGTGTCGCAGCTGGCGTGCTTTGTGAGTTGGCCGCCGATAAGGAAGGCGCCGAGATAATCGAACAGGAAGGGGCCACTGGGCCGCTCACTGACTTACTGCATTCGCGCAATGAGGGCGTGGCGACTTACGCAGCAGCTGTGCTCTTCCGCATGAGCGAGGACAAGCCGCAGGACTACAAGAAGCGTCTCTCCATCGAGCTGACCAACTCGCTGTTGCGTGAGGAGAACAACATCTGGGCCAACGCTGATCTGGGCATGGGTCCCGACTTACAGGTGTGTAATATGACTGATTGATCGCTTGATTGATCAATTATGAGTTACGATATTTTAATTTATTTAATGGAATCGAGTCTGTACATACGAAATTTGTAGTATATGAAAGTATTTTGAAGCATATTGATTATTATATTGTATATATTCAACATTTACAAATTTACAATTGATCATTTGTTTTGTATTTCGAGAATCGATCATTTTCAATGTTAGTTTAAGGTAGAAATTGCAAGCATTTGGCCGTAGCTGGTTATCGATTAGAAATCACAATCGAATTACAAATTATTTGAATCTCGATAACCGAGAGAGAGTGAAAATTATGATTATTAACTTTATAAGTATTTAATTTTGTGTTTTCGTTAAATGTTGATTAACTTATTAATGATTAGTTTTGATTTTGTAATTAATTTATCTTTTGATTTACATTGTTTCTTTTCTTTCATTATGTTTTCTTTGTGTGCAATATCGAACAAACCAAACCAAACCAAACACCAAAATGTATCACTCCACAACAAACAACGACGCACCAATCAACAACACTTAACAACAACAACAACACGAACACCAACACCAACAACCGCAATCACACAACATCAACTACTATCACATCCTCTACTGCATATCCTTTCTTGAAAACCAAAACGCAACACAACAACTCGTGTTCTGTGTCTGTGTGTCTCTTCTTTCCTAACAACTTTTCATTTCTGATCCATCCAAATAATAATGATAAAATCACTACACCAATCAACCCACAATCAATCACAATCACGTACGTACACAAATACACACACCAATCGACAACACGAATACTACGTACACAATCAATCACGATTACGATCACAATCACGATCATGATCACAGGATATGCTTGGACCCGAAGAAGCATATGAGGGCCTTTACGGACAAGGTCCGCCCAGTGTGCACAGTTCGCACGGAGGTCGCGCATTCCATCAGCAAGGTATGTATGCTTGGTTCAGGTTCTACGAGTATAAGGATCTACAACCAACAGCCATTCAACATAACCCCCAATTACCTTTATTGTTAACTATGTGACACCCGCCCCGCTCCCCTCGAATGTGTATTTAGTTAATCTAATTAAGCGGAAGATGGAAAAGCTGAACAATTTGAATGCAACCACCCTTTGTAGTTTACCAACCTGGTTTACCCCACCCACCCATGGGCACACAACATTATTATATTCATAACTCATCATTTTTACAAAATCGAACTACGAAAGCAGCTGTGATCAGCAATATAGCTCAAACTTCGTGGGTTAACCTTGTTTACAACATTGCATGCCAGGTTATTAAAAATATAACTAATTGACAATACTACTGAAAAGTGTGAGAAATATACTGAAAATATACTGAGCTATAAAGAAATGGATTTCTTTCTGTTTATGCTGAGCGGCGTGAAATGTAGACAACTGGAATTATTTGAATTTTTCTTACAAATGCTGTTAACAGTCAACTGGAAATCTGAAAATGCACAGTGGTGTTATTGTACTCACATACACGAACAAAATGCAAACACATCCGCTAAATGTACTTTGAGTCTACCCCAAAATTTGATTTTTCAAATTTTCGAAAATTATCGAATTTTATTTTTATTTAAGAGTCTTGTTTTTATGACTTATGTTTTTTTATTAGGCCTGTGTGCATATGTTTTGTTCGGCATGATTTACAACTTTATATGCAGTTGCACGAGATGAATTATCCAACGTAAAAATAATAAATATATGTTACTTTAAATGGAAATGCATAATCCATTATGAGTCTGCTTAGTAAAATATTGTACTATGTCTATTTTTTAATAATTGTTTTATACATATTTAAGTATATAATTGACATATCGACTAATTGATTCAATCATTCTTTACTTGACAGGATATGATACTCTACCAATAGATTCAATGCAAGGTCTCGAGATCAGCAGTCCAGTAGGAGGTGGTGGCGGAGGTGCTGCTGGCAACGCGGCACCTTCGGTTGGGGCACCCACATCGCCCTACTCCATGGACATGGATGTCGGCGAAATTGATGCTGGAGCTATGAACTTTGACTTGGATGCCATGCCGACACCACCCAATGACAACAATAACTTGGCTGCCTGGTACGATACCGACTGTTAAGCACACATATGACAGACGATAACAACATTGTTATCAATATGGAAAATAAACGAATGTTTGCAATAGAATTACATATAAACTAAACTAAGCAAATGTGTTTTAATGATTTCATTCGTTGCTTGTTAAGGGGGAACCCCACAAGGGCAAAGTCTTAGCGTCTTTTATATAATTTGATGGCCAATGACTCTCGAGGATGGATTGAGAGAAGAAACTGGCTTTGCTGTTTGTGCTTTTCACAGGTCAATTAATCTTAAAGAGCAGAATGGCCAAGAAATCCTGTAAGCGCTTCTTAGATCATTACACACTACTCTAGCGGAAGGAATAAAGACAATTTAATTGACTGGAAATATTTATTATTTGGCCAAAATATCCTAAATTTATATATGAAATTAGTAATCGTAAGAATATATAGGTTGTTTGGTAATGACATACCGGTTTCTTTATTGGTTTTTGATGACGATTTTAACATAGTTAGCATTGTCCGATTTAAGTGCTATATGTACCGTTGTCTTCGATGATTTTCTGCCATTTTGATGGTAACTTGTATATGCCTCTCCTAAAGAAGTCCTTGTCCCTACTGGCAAAAAACTCTGCGATTCGATTTTCACAATCCTCCCTTGAACTCAATTTTTGTCCATCGAAAAAAGTTTGCATTGTCAAAAACAGATGGTAATCGCTTGGGGCAATGTCCGGACTATAAGGTGGATGCATTAACACTTCCCAACCAAGCTCCCGTAGCTTGTGACGCGTCACCAAAGATGTATGAGGCCTGACGTTGTCATGATGGAACACAACGCCCTTACGATTCACCATAGCTGGCCGCTTCTGTTCAAGTGCAATCTTCAATCGCTCCAGTTGTTCACAGTAGAGGTCAGAATTGATGGTTTGGCCATAGGGCAACACTTCATAATGGATAATTCCTCTGATATCCCACCATACACTCAGCATCACCTTCTGAGCCGTCATTCCTGGCTTTGCCATCGTTTGAGACGACTCACTGTGCTTCGACCAGGATCTTTTACGCTTTATGTTGTCATATGTGATCCATTTTTCACCTCCAGTGACTAACCGATCCAGAAATGATTCGAGTTTATTACGGTGCAACAAAGATTCGCAGATTGATGCACGATCGAAAAGATTTTTTTGGGATAACTCATGAGGCACCCATACATCGAGCTTTTTTGTTAAATTTCTTGACTTTAAATGCCTATGGACGGTTTCCGTGCTTAGTTGCAGCTCCTCTGCGATGGTTCTAATAGTCACATAACGATCTCGATCCACTATTTCCATGATTTTATCTGTATCAACGGTCACTGGTCGTCCGGACGGCTTGGGTGTTTCGGTATCAAAATTGCCACTTCGGAATCGCCTAAACCACTGTTCGGCGGTTTGAATCGAAAGTTTGTTATCTCCTAAGACAGCAATAATCTGTCTGCGAGATTCCGCAGCAGTTTTTCCCTGTGCGAAATAAAATTTCAAAATTGCCCGAATTTCTGCGTTTGTGAACTCCATTTCAATCGATTGCCAGATATGATTATATTTCACAAGCGAAGCGCGGTTTAATGATTTTAAGGTATTCTTATCGACACCGACAACTTTTCCCTAAATATCGACAAAGTTAAAATGTTAAGATTTAAATCTATATATACCTCTATTTTGTAGAATTATCGATAAAAATGCAGTACCCAGCTGAGAAAGCATCGAGTACAATTCTGTCCGTTCAAATGTAGAGGGTGTGCGGATGTTGTTGACTGCGAAAATATCGACGATAGCGATGTATCGATAGTACCATCGTTGTTTTTCCACCTCCATAATACACACATATTAAATTTTCGCTGGAGAATTTGTTGTAAAAATCGTGAGATTTAAGTGCGAGAAAATAAATAAAACCTGCTGTAAAGCAGATACAATTATTATTGACGTGGTAAGTGATTGAAGTTTTATAATATTAGGCTTTCTGTCATCAATTTACCGAGAAATTATGTGATTAATAGTACTGTCTGTGCAAACGTTAACTAGCATTGAACGGAACATAAGAAAGCTGTTCAAGATAGACACAAACCAAACAGCGGGGGTGTGGTAAATCCCCCTTCCCCACACATACACTTATAAGTGATTCGTATGGCATACATACAATAGATATGTGTGTGTATATTTATGTATACAATAATATAAATGTTATAAACAATAACAAATGCCAACATTTGGATGAAACTGACAAGTTTAAATTGGTAGTTCATTCAATATGGCGATCATAGTTAAAACATTCTTATGTACATACATATGTATGCAAGTGTGTGCCATATGTAGAGTGTATGTTGTATGTAGTGTGTATGTGGTGGAAGAAGGAAGTTGCCAACATTCTGCGCAGCATAAATCAATTTGCCATTTAGTTTTGCTTAACTTTTATTTGTATGGTTTTTAATTTTTAACTACTCTTTCAAATACTGTTAAATACTAAAATTGAAAGAATAGATCGCGGTTGGTTAAAATATGCAGCAGGCTTCATTTGTTGCTTTTGAAATATCTGGCAACTCTGTGAAGTTGCATTGGAGTTTCTGGGCTCATACAAGAGTATACAAACATATACACGCACATGTATCATTCCTTCTCGTTCCTTCTCACGCGAGCTGCACTCTGTATGCATACTGGTTGAGCAGAGCAATGCAGGGCAGGGCAGAAGTGTACTTGCAACGCACTGCCGCAACGGCAACGGCATCGCTCTCGTTTACTTTTCCAGTCACTTGTCTGTTTCGTTCGGAGCTGGTCGTGCGATTTTTGGCTGCCCTATAGAGTACTCGTCTTTTAAATACAAATATATTGTTATAAATTTTCTGTTGTGCACTAAGTAAAAAAGCAAGTGCATAAGTTACATTTGATAAATTAAAAGTGTGGTGTTTGTTCCACAACTTGTGTGATTTCGTTAACTAAAGGTAATTCTATTTAGAGTCTTCTACTCCCACATTCACACAATACTTATGTATGTACATATGTATGCATGTGTGACATGTACAATCTGTAAAATATTTTGTTTGCACCGCAACGTCTTAATGCGGAAATACTTGTTTGTATGTTTATGTGTATACAGAGAGTGTGAGTAACCATCGCATAGTCGAGTTACCTGAACGAACTCATGGCTTAAAATGAGGGAATACCTCTCATTTCAATTTGTTTTCTTTGAAATTCGACGCCGCACTCTGTCAATGTTAATTTACATTCTTAAAGAGATAGTTTCGTGTTTGTTTGCTTGTGACTTGCACCGCTTGAATTCAGCCAAAGAAAGACGCGAATAGATTCTGTTTTCTTAGAATATGTTGTATGCTTTGCCCTAAAACATATTAAATTTCCTTTCTCGATATTCTTTTTATTTTTATTTAAGTTCGTACACTTGCTTTTTTCAGTTCATTTTTAATGAATAACTTGGACGTAAAATAATTTAAATTGTTCTTGTATAATAACATTTTAAGACACATTAGGATAAGTTCAAAAAGATGCCGTATGCATGCCTAGAATGAAAATAGGTTGTACATAGGAGCTTGCGAAAAACTGTGTTTGTTTATTATTGGTGTATAAAGTGTATCAATTTCTTTTTATTGCAAGTGCAATAACTACTGACAGCAAGAAAAATTACATTTTAGTTAATTATTATTCTTACTTTTATAACTTTGTATTTAAAAGTGGTAATTACAATATAATTTCCATCTGTGTATTTTCAGGTGTGGTGTAAGCCGCCTAAATCACCAAGATGAGTTACATGCCAGCACAGAATCGTACAAGTAAGTAGCTATAATTTATATATTCTAATCTATTATATACATAAATACCATTTTATTTAAATCTAAACATATTCATACACATAATCTGTAGATAATAGTGGCATAGAAGATATTTTATTTGGGAAAAATTTATCCATCGTTCAAAGAATTTTGATATACACACAGCGACAACAACTGAAACCTTTGGCATTTCTTTTCTAAAGAGCAATGCACCAGTTAAAAAGAGGGGGCAGGGTCTCACTGCGGCTTAAATTGCACTTCAATTCCCATCGACAAACGATTATTTGCTTGCACAGCTCAAACGTGCACTTTCTGTAATCGATTTTAAATGGGATGCCTGGCTCCACTTTGTTGTTATTGCAAAGGGATTGCAATAACAACAATAGCAACAACAGAATCTATCGGTCCGCATTGTTGTTGTTTGTGTCCTTTTGTCGGCTCTTTCGCTGAAATGCATCACCCTTATCCATCCCCATGAATTGTTGTTGCTTGTTCATTTTGCTCGCTTCTTCGCCCCCTTTGCTTTGCTTTTCCACATTTTCAGCTTCCCAGCAAATTGTGATTTGGTGCTTTTAGTCTTGTTGTTGTTGCTACTGCTTCATTTGCAATCCTTTTATTGAGGGGTTTTCGAGTGTGGGAGTGCGTGCACTCTCTTCCTGTAAAGCTCGCTATCCCTTTCTCTCACTTCCAGTGTGCAGCTATTTCAAATGGCGACACACGTTTAAACTTGTGCATTTTCTTGTATTTCTGCTCATTTGAAATTTAATTAGAGCAGCATCTTCGACGAATTGAGGGTGTTCTGATCCCGCTTGAGAATAGAGCACAAAGCGCTTAATCGATGAGGGATATATGTGGACGAATTAACGGCAGTTTTGCAGTTGCTGCACTGCATAAGCAGATGAAGCAAATGCGAAACAAAGCGAATCCCTGAGTAGGCATAATTAAGGCAAAGTGGCAAACAAAACGCCCAGCGCAGCGAAGCAACTGGAGTTGGGAGCCGAGTCAACCCTTACAGGGCGTCGTTCGTTTCTCGTTTTTGACTTTGATGGCTCGTTGAGACACAACGGATATAGCAGCACAGCATATACATACATACACACTCGTGTGGCATGTGGACTGCCACATGTTTGCCTCATTCGTTTGAGGAGGAGTCCTTCTTACAATATGCGAAAATATCCTGCAGCGCTGAAACTGTCATGTTCCTAGTTCAGTTTGCTTCTGTTGCTGTTTTTGCTGTCATTTTGCTGTCGTCGTGTCGCATTTCAAACGTCGTATTTGAGCCAGTTCTTTAATCCATTAGACGAGTCTTGTTCGCTTTAATCCTGAAATGAAGAACACTCAAATGCAAATGGAAATGAAGAGTTGGTAATGGGACTTAGAGGATATAGATTATTATGAATTATTCCTTGTAGAAAGAATTGTTATTTGAATTTCTATGTTGCTTGCAGTGTCCCACAGCAATCAATACAATCCGCCGGACTTGCCGCCAATGGTGTCCGCCAAGGAGCAGACGCTGTTGTGGCAGCAGAACTCGTATATGGGCGACTCCGGCATACATTCGGGAGCCGTTACCCAAGTGCCGTCGCTGTCGGGCAAGGAGGATGAGGAGATGGAGGGTGATCCGCTGATGTTCGATTTGGACACCGGGTTTCCGCAGAACTTTACACAGGATCAGGTGGACGATATGAACCAACAGTTGAGCCAGACCCGATCGCAGCGCGTGCGCGCCGCCATGTTCCCAGAGACTTTGGAAGAGGGCATTGAGATACCATCAACACAATTTGATCCACAGCAGCCAACCGCTGTGCAGCGTCTATCGGAACCGTCGCAGATGCTAAAGCATGCCGTGGTCAATTTGATCAACTACCAGGACGACGCTGAGCTGGCCACACGTGCCATACCGGAGCTGATCAAGCTGCTCAACGATGAGGATCAGGTGGTCGTCTCGCAGGCAGCCATGATGGTACACCAGCTGTCGAAGAAGGAGGCCTCGCGTCACGCCATCATGAACAGCCCCCAGATGGTGGCCGCTTTGGTGCGCGCCATTTCGAATAGCAACGATCTGGAGAGCACCAAGGCCGCTGTGGGCACGCTCCACAATTTGTCGCATCATCGCCAAGGCCTGTTGGCCATCTTCAAGAGCGGCGGCATACCGGCTCTGGTGAAGCTGCTCTCGTCGCCCGTGGAGAGCGTGCTCTTCTATGCGATTACCACGCTCCACAATCTGCTGCTGCATCAGGATGGCTCCAAGATGGCCGTGCGCCTAGCTGGTGGCCTCCAGAAGATGGTGACTCTGCTGCAGCGCAACAATGTCAAGTTCTTGGCCATTGTTACCGATTGCCTGCAAATCTTGGCCTACGGCAATCAGGAGAGCAAGCTCATCATTCTGGCCTCGGGCGGACCCAATGAGCTGGTGCGCATCATGCGCTCCTACGACTACGAAGCTGTTGTGGACCACATCGCGTGTGCTGAAAGTTCTCTCGGTATGCTCGAGCAACAAGCCGGCGATTGTCGATGCCGGTGGCATGCAGGCACTGGCCATGCATTTGGGCAATATGTCGCCGCGTCTGGTGCAGAACTGCCTCTGGACATTGCGCAATCTGTCGGACGCCGCCACCAAGGTGGAGGGGCTTGAGGCGCTGCTGCAGTCGCTCGTTCAGGTGCTGGCCTCGACGGATGTGAATGTGGTCACATGTGCTGCCGGCATTCTCTCGAATTTGACGTGCAACAATCAGCGCAACAAGGCGACTGTTTGCCAAGTGGGCGGCGTTGATGCCCTCGTTCGCACCATCATCAATGCCGGCGATCGCGAGGAGATTACCGAGCCGGCGGTGTGCGCCTTGCGTCACCTCACTTCGCGCCACGTCGACTCAGAGCTGGCCCAGAATGCAGTGCGTCTCAATTACGGCCTCTCCGTAATTGTCAAGCTGTTGCATCCACCATCCCGCTGGCCTCTAATCAAGGCTGTCATCGGGCTCATACGCAATTTGGCCCTCTGCCCGGCCAATCATGCGCCCCTGCGAGAGCACGGCGCCATCCACCATCTGGTGCGTCTGCTGATGCGCGCATTCCAGGACACAGAACGCGTAAGTACTGACATATTTTAAGTTCATTGATTTACAATCTAAATGAATTTCATTGATGTGATGCAGCAACGTTCGTCAATTGCCACCACTGGGTCACAGCAGCCATCTGCGTATGCAGATGGTGTCCGAATGGAGGAGATCGTCGAGGGCACTGTCGGCGCCTTGCATATCCTTGCGCGCGAGTCCCACAATCGTGCTCTCATACGCCAACAATCGGTTATTCCGATCTTTGTGCGTTTGCTCTTCAACGAAATCGAGAACATTCAGGTGAGTGTCATATAAAGAGTCCCTGAACGGCCGTTATAGAACGAGACACTATCGAAGATAAGGAGTTTTGACTGGAGTTTTAGGAACGAATAGGAAATTTCTGGGACTACCCTAAACAGAATTCCTAAGTACTCTTATTACTAAGGAACTGAGAAGAACTGTTAACGTGTGTTTGAAAACCCGGACACTCTTTATGATGTTCTCCTTTACGGTGGATCCGATAGACTTAGAACACACCCACTGATATATTATCCCTGAATAACTTGATCTATTTAAACTGACACTCCTTAAAGCTCTTGGAAATTGATCAATACTAAATAAATTGATACTATTGCAGCGTGTCGCAGCTGGCGTGCTTTGTGAGTTGGCCGCCGATAAGGAAGGCGCCGAGATAATCGAACAGGAAGGGGCCACTGGGCCGCTCACTGACTTACTGCATTCGCGCAATGAGGGCGTGGCGACTTACGCAGCAGCTGTGCTCTTCCGCATGAGCGAGGACAAGCCGCAGGACTACAAGAAGCGTCTCTCCATCGAGCTGACCAACTCGCTGTTGCGTGAGGAGAACAACATCTGGGCCAACGCTGATCTGGGCATGGGTCCCGACTTACAGGTGTGTAATATGACTGATTGATCGCTTGATTGATCAATTATGAGTTACGATATTTTAATTTTGATTAATGGAATCGAGTCTGTACATACGAAATTTGTAGTATATGAAAGTATTTTGAAGCATATTGATTATTATATTGTATATATTCAACATTTACAAATTTACAATTGATTATTTGTTTTGTATTTCGAGAATCGATCATTTTCAATGTTAGTTTAAGGTAGAAATTGCAAGCATTTGGCCGTAGCTGGTTATCGATTAGAAATCACAATCGAATTACAAATTATTTGAATCTCGATAACCGAGAGAGAGTGAAAATTATGATTATTAACTTTATAAGTATTTAATTTTGTGTTTTCGTTAAATGTTGATTAACTTATTAATGATTAGTTTTGATTTTGTAATTAATTTATCTTTTGATTTATATTGTTTCTTTTCTTTCATTATGTTTTCTTTGTGTGCAATATCGAACAAACCAAACCAAACCAAACACCAAAATGTATCACTCCACAACAAACAACGACGCACCAATCAACAACACTTAACAACAACAACAACACGAACACCAACACCAACAACCGCAATCACACAACATCAACTACTATCACATCCTCTACTGCATATCCTTTCTTGAAAACCAAAACACAACACAACAACTCGTGTTCTGTGTCTGTGTGTCTCTTCTTTCCTAACAACTTTTCACTTCTGATCCATCCAAATAATAATTATAAAATCACTACACCAATCAACCCACAATTCAATCAATCACAATCACGTACGTACACAAATACACACACCAATCGACAACACGAATACTACGTACACAATCAATCACTATTACGATTACGATTACGATTACGATCACAATCACGATCATGATCACAGGATATGCTTGGACCCGAAGAAGCATATGAGGGCCTTTACGGACAAGGTCCGCCCAGTGTGCACAGTTCGCACGGAGGTCGCGCATTCCATCAGCAAGGTATGTATGCTTGGTTCAGGTTCTACGAGTATAAGGATCTACAACCAACAGCCATTCAACATAACCCCCAATTACCTTCATTGTTAACTATGTGACACCCGCCCCGCTCCCCTCGAATGTGTGTTTAGTTAATCTAATTAAGCGGAAGGTGGAAATGATAAAATGGATTTAATACAACAAGTTTTTTGCCACACCATCCACAGCAGTTCACAGCCCTGGTTTATCCAACCCACCCCTGACTAATTACTCACCCGTTAAAATCTATATCTATTTATTCGATAAGTAACCATGCATTCTTTAACACATCTCATAACTATATAAAAAAGACAAAAAAGAAGAAATTCACCCTCAAGTTTTCAATATATATCATTTATATATATGTTTTCGCAAGCTGACACCACAGAGATTTCTGTAAGAATTATGACCAAACTCCATGGACGAAAGTGCATGCAAAGTGTTTTCAAATTAAACGATATTTTATCCATTCTTATTTGGTTCGACTGTCTCAATTTTTATTTTATTAAATTTAGATTTTAAGATTTTGAACTGAGGTCCTTAAAATTTAATTGAATTTTTACTTCATTGTTGAGTTTTAATTTCATAGAAAAAAACATATTTTCGAGTTTTGTAGAAAAGTAGGAATATGATGAGAGTTTAGTGAAAGGTTGTAAGGCTTATTATTGAATTTATTAAATTCACAATACACTTGATACGTTCATACACACAAACTGCATAGTTTGAGATTCTATTTATAAAATTCTTTTCATTATATCCTGTTTATTATTATAGTTTTTTTTTGTAATATTAAGTTAGATTCTTTTCTTGTTGAGATAAGCAATCTTGTGTTTGAATTTGCATGCGCGCCTTCATAAACTATAATTCGCATGTTTGTGTGTGAAATGTAGTTAAATGCATGCGAAGACTACCCTAAAAAATTATATATATATATATATATATATATATATATATATATATATATATATATATATATATATATATATATATATATATATATATATATATATATATATATATATATATATATATATATATATATATATATATATATATATATTTGTATAAAAATTTATATATAAATATCTTTAGTGATGAACAGTGTTATTGTAAAACTTGAGCTGACTAAATTAATGTCTTAACTCATTTTGTCATTCCACAGGATATGATACTCTACCAATAGATTCAATGCAAGGTCTCGAGATCAGCAGTCCAGTAGGAGGTGGTGGCGGAGGTGCTGCTGGCAACGCGGCACCTTCGGTTGGGGCACCCACATCGCCCTACTCCATGGACATGGATGTCGGCGAAATTGATGCTGGAGCTATGAACTTTGACTTGGATGCCATGCCGACACCACCCAATGACAACAATAACTTGGCTGCCTGGTACGATACCGACTGTTAAGCACATACATACATATGACAAGAGGATTTCTAGCGTCTTTCCACTATGCTCACATATTTCTGCGTTTTTTTTTACATTTCGATTTACATATCTAAGAACATAATATTCAACTCTTAGTGGAGAGAGGCAATTAGTGTATATGGAAATTTAAACAAATATTTGCAATAGAATCATAAATATAAACTTAAACATAAAATTACATTGTGTTTCAATTGATTTTCTTCAACGGATCATTCATTTTATGGGCTTTTAATTTTCAGCAAAATAGAATCCAGGGAGCATAAAAGTTTATCAAACAAGAACTTCATCATTTCCAACTGATGTTCAGTAACGCCAATTATTAACATAAAAATATTATACGAAGGATTTTGTTCAATTAAGAAAAACTAAAATTATTTCCAATTATAAGTAATTGAAATTACTTATGGGGTTGTTTTCATTCACAACATTTTATGGATGTCCAATTAAATGAGAAATGTCATGGACGTCCCTTTTTCCACATTCACATTTTGATATTAGAGTTACAGATAGAAATCATAATCATTTTTCATCAAATGGAATAAAAATAATAACTAAGCCTTAAGATGTATTTGCCTGAAAAAAGCATAACTATTCAAAGCTTAATCATTGCCAGTAAATTACACATTTGTAATTGGAGGCAAATTTAACAAAGCAAAGTTTGATCAATAACAAATATAGAACACATCCGTGCATTTATTTATAACAAAACACGCTCGTAAGTTTTAAAGAATTCAACGTTAGAAATGGATCTCTATAAATGCTTTCCGAACCATTTGTGATCCACGGGCGAGAGCCATCGATGGCAACCATTCAGATTGTTTTGTATAACGTATTTTAAGGTGAAGGGATTTTGATTTGCACGCGCCAGTTTCTCCTCATCGTCGCGCATTTGGTCCAGCATCTCTTGGGAGACAACCATTGCTTTGAATGGCAGTTGATTGGCCACCTGCTGTAGGAAGCCCTTGCATTCGATGAACTCGCATCGGCCGGCGATCTCGACGATAACTCGGCCCTCCTTCACTGGCGTCACATAGTGATCGATGGCGCCTTTGCCACCACCCATGCGTTGTCCCTGGCCCTTCTTTGTGATGGGCTGCCACGGAGCTGGGACACGCCAGGTGGCAAACATTGTGTTCACGTTCATTTTGCGACCAATGGTTAGACGCATCATTTCGTAGTGGCCCCAACGCAAACGTCCGCCACCAGTGGCCACGATCGCGTATTGTTTGTGCAGCAATTGATTGTGAACGAGCTCCGGACCTCGCATATAACGCAATCGCTTTTGCATTTTGGGTGGCCGCAGATTGGGTGGATGCTGTGGCATGCGTTCCATGATGCGCAACTTGGGTCGCTCCACTTTCTCAATATCTGTAAAAATACAATAAGTGTTGATAAAAAGCAATTTCCGGCGGTGTTATGAGAACATACTTTCATATTTGATTGGCGGAGGAAAATACTTGAGGCCGGCGACACAATTGTAATTCACATTGACAGCTAGAAAATTGAATGAGAATGTTGTTCAAAAAGTTTGTTATGCATACGCAAAGCCATTTACTTACATGCTGCCCCAGTTTTAAGTAGTTGTGTCACTGTTTTAAAGCACCACATGTTGTTTTTAATTTACGCTATTCTATTTTCTATTGCCTACCGAGCGATCCATGTATTGTGGTCTAATGATGGTTGCATCAGCACAGCGTTGCCAGACTGTTAGCCGACCAATTAAAATGTAAACTTCAAATGTTTACAGCTTTATAAATGTTCTTTTTATTGTCCTCAACTTAAAATACATGAAGTGAAGGCACTTAAGTATTTTTTGGTAAACAATTTATAAGCATTAATTAATTATTTTATTGGTATTTTTTATTGCTTGCGATTTTGGTGTGTACACACTCTTTCTGAGTATCCATGGATGGCATTGTCTGTTATCGCTATCGTTTTTTAGCACGGAATTCGATAAAACACGCATGCACGCATTGTTTAATTGGCTTTAATCAAATATCGCTACATTTTGTAACATTCAAATTTGTTTAATGATAATAAAATGAAAATTAAAAATGCATACATTCAATCCAATAAGCAGTGACAGTGTGTTGGAAGAGAATAAACTTGCTGAAGTGTAAACCTAGTATTATTTTGTGGTGTGGGTGTGTGTACTTGTTGTTATCGAAAAATGCAACGCTGTCGAAATGTGGTATTTTTCTTCATATATTATCACTGGTTAAGGTTTAGGATACACTGCTGCATACACGAAAATAATTTTTTTTTTGTCTAAATAGTGTATGTTTTGAAGCATTCTCTCTATATGTACATAGATACGCGTAAATCGTAGAAATCGAAATCTAAATGCATTAAGCATCATCTTAATTTTGCCAGCGATTAAATGTGTGCGAGCCGTGTTGGATGATTTTGTTGTTATGAATATATCGAAAGTGACACCATCGCTTGCTGCTGCGGCTGCTGCCGCCGAAAAAGCGAAACCTGAACGTGTAACATCTGCAGCAACAGCAACGGCACAGGCAGCGCTCAGTTTTAACACGATCTCGATACAGAAGCGCAGCAGCAGCATCGACGACAACAGTGTCGATGATCCAAATCGCAAGAAACTGAAAAGGGACATTGTTATATGCACGCCAACGACCAGTTTACCCGCCAAACAACGTGCAGCGACTGCGACAGCAACAGCAATAGCAATAGCGACAGCAACAACAACGGCAACAGCATCAGCATCGGCGACAACAGCAGCGACAACAACAAGCGCGTCCTCAACATCATCAGCAACAACAACGGCAAAAGCAACATCGGACGTACAGCAACAGCAACTTTTGACAACATCCAATCTAATTGTCAGTCATTCGAATGCAAAGCCAGAATCTGCTGCTGCTGCTGCTGCCGCTGTCGCTGGTGCTGCTGTTGATGTCTTGTGGGAGCAACGTGATGATCAAATTATTGTCTGTGAAATGAAGCCAGATGATGCATCGTCCGCAAGCAGCAGCAACGCTACAATTACTAATAGCCAAAAGCAAAGTAAGTTACAAAATATAATTGCCTAGTGTGGTCAATTTGTTAATCATGTGCGATTTAGGTTTTGCCAGCTTTACCAAAAAAGATGTGGCCTCCACATCATCGGCCTCCTCGTCATCATCCTCGACCGCCTCCATAATATCAATTGAGCCAAGCAGCGGCAGCAGCAATGAGCAGCACAATAACTCTGAGCAGCAGCTGGGCAAAGCTGTTGCTGTCGAAGAGTTGGACTATGTGTTGCTGCCAGCGACAACAACGGCCGAGCTTAAGCCAGCTGATGCCCCACAACAAGTCACAAATAACAATAATAACAACAGTGGCAGCAGCGGCACTAGCAACAATGTTGCTGGCAGCACCACCAGCGGCAACACAAGCGGCAATAGTGGCAACATAACAGCAACGCTTAAGGCAGCGCCAACATCAACGCAAGCCAACTATAGCATGTTTACCAGTGTTGGCACTACAACAGGCACGGCAACGACAGCGGCGACAGCAACATCGCTGCTCAATCGTGTCAATTTGCACACTAAGATGAAGGGCCAGCAGCTGGTGGTGAACGCGAAGAAATTGTCGGAGGTCACACAGACAACGGCCAAGGTATCGATAGGCAATAAGACGATATCGGTGCCACTGTTGAAGCCATTGGGCAGCACACAAATACTCCAGACCACCCAATTGATGAGCGCAAGTGGTGGGGCAACC
This sequence comes from Drosophila sulfurigaster albostrigata, assembly GCF_023558435.1. Lineage (NCBI taxonomy): Eukaryota > Metazoa > Arthropoda > Insecta > Diptera > Drosophilidae > Drosophila > Drosophila sulfurigaster. The sequence continues at coordinate 9,666,424 of NC_084885.1, read as the reverse complement.
ACAGCTGGTGGAGCCACCATTGTGGAGAGCAAACAACTAGTGACAACAACCACGACGGCAACAGGTGCACAACAGCAGCAACAGCATCAGCAACACCAGCAGCAACAGCTGCAGCAGCAAACACAACACCTGAATCTGACGCGTCTGTTGAAGGGCACACGCAAGAATCCAACGGCAATTGTCTCGTTTGCCGGCGTGCAAATCAAACCAGCCAATACCAAAATTGTCACGGCCAAGGTGGTTAGCAAAAAGATGTCGCTGCAATTCCAACAACAACAACAGCAACAACACCAGCAGCAACAGCAGCAACAGGCGCCGCCAACGGGAAGCATTGTGACAATAACGCCAACGAATCTGAATCAAACGTTCACAATGGTGCAACAGCAGCCGCAACAACAAGCGCAAACGCAGTCAGACAAACAGCATGATTCCGAACAAGGAGATCAAACAGATGCCACACCAGTTGCTGCTGGCCGCTTGCAAGCAGTTACAGTTGGCGGCCAACAGCAACCGAAAACCATCACATACAGTGAAAATATCCAGAAGATATTGTTGAACAAGAGCAAATCGTTGGATGGCAGCGATAGCAGCGAGATTGCCAAAATCAATAATGTTGTGATCAAACCGCTTGACAATAGTCAATTGCATCCTAGCATCAATATATTCAAGCAGCAGCAGCAACAACAGCAACATCAGGTTGCTGGTGGAAGTGCGACGAACGTTGTGACCACAATCAGTGAGCTGACAACGAGCGATGCCTTGGCCAAGGCAGCAACAAGTGGCGCCACAATTTGTGCGCGTCCCATCATCTCGATACAGAAGAACATATCGCTGGTGATGTCCAAGGCGACAATTGCACAGCAAAAGCCCAAAATGATAACAACATCAGCGAACAGCGCTGGCGCCATACAAATTCAACATGCAGCGTTCAATCAACAGCAGCAGCAGCAGCAGCAACAACAACAGCAGCAGCAGCAGGTGTCAACAACGGACACGGTTGACACTGTTGGCAAACTGCAATTGAAGGCACATCCGCATCCACATGCGCATCCGCATCCACAGATCGTAACGGCCAAGCTGAATGAGATGTTGTCAGCGAAACCGGCAACAGTCGACAGCAGCAACGATGCTGAGCCCAAGGCCAAGTTGCGACCAACGGAAGTGGTGCTGGTGAAGCAGGCAACGACGACAGCAGCAACCGCAGCAGCAGCAGCGGCAACGGGCGCAACAGTCGTTGCCGCTGCAACAGCTGCAGTAGCAACAGTTGTCGATGGCAACAACAAGAAGCAATCAGCCGATGCAACCACAACGGAGCAACAGCCCAACGATGATCAGCTGGTGATTGAGAAGCGCATTACGATTACGAGTCGTGTTGATGACTCGAACAATGCGTTGCTCAAGCAATTGCTGCAGACCAGCAGCACCACGAGCAGCAGCAGCAGCAGCAGTGGCAGCAGCAACAACAACAGTGGTGGCAACAGCAACAGCAGCAGCAACAATAGCCACAACTTGCAGCAGATATCGATAACATCGGCGCCGTTGTCGGCACGCAAAGTGATCAATGTGCGAGCGCCAAGCATGGGATTGGTTAGCTCATTGGAGGCGCAGTTGGCGCGGCCCGTTAAACCGCCGGTGCCAACAGCCGTGAGCAGCAATAGCAGCAGCAGCAACAACAACAACAACAATAATAGCAGTGGCAACAGCAGCGGTGGCAACACCACAACAACGACAACAACAACCGCCACCATGGTGGCGATCAGTCAAACGGCGACGCCAACAGCAACGGCAACAGCAATAGCAACACCATCGGCGCCAAGTGCTGAGCCGCAAAAGTTGCTGCTGGAGGAGACGCCGGCAACAGCAACAGTGGCCGCAGCTGCAGTGCCCACAGCAGCAACAGCCATAACAGCAACACCAGTGGCTGTTGCTGCTGCCGCAGCACCCACAACATCGACAGTGACTGTGGTTGCAACACCTGCTGCAGCGACAGTAACTGCAATGCAACAACAGCAGCAGCAACCACAACAGCAGCCAACGCAACAACAGCAGCAGCAGCAGCAGGTGAAACAATCTGTGCAAATCGTGTCGAAGGAGACATCGTTTATATCAACGCCCGTGCCGTCAGGAGCAGCAGCAGCAGCAGCTGGAGTTGCCGCTGTGCCGGCAACAAGTGTTGCTGGTGCTGCCTCGATTGTTGCCGCTGCCATGCCCACAGTGGTCAGCAAATTGCCGCCCACATTAATTGTGGAATCGAATATAATGAAGAGCGAACCGTTGCCGCCGCCGCCTTCGTATGAGCTGAGCACCGGCAACGTCTCGAATGTGACCATCTCGATAACGACAAAGCCCAGCAAGGATGTCAAGTTGGGCACCAAGCTGGAAGTGATGGATGCCAAGGATGCAGCAACAGTTGCTGTTCAATCGGAGCCAGAGAAGCAGATGGCGCCACAGCCGCACGACAATTGGAAGCTGCAAGAAGCGAACGAGCCGCAAAAGCGCAAATTGTCGTTGCCTTTGCAACAGCAACAGCAGCAGCAGCAACAACAGCAGTTGCAGCTGCAACAACAACAGCAACAATCGCAGCAGTTAGAGGACAAACCTTTGACGGAGGTGAAAAACGAAATTGGTTTGGTTAGCGGCAACACCAACAGCAACAACAACATCAACAGCAACAATGTTGGCCATGAGATGATGCCGCTGCTAAAAGCGCAGCCAGCAACTGCTGCTGGTTACGAGAAGTTGCAGCTGATCACAACGTATGGCAAGAAGACAGCAGCACAGCAACAAGTTATCAACGCGGATCTGCAGCAACAACAGCAACAGCAGCAGCAGCAGTTGCAACCGCAGCAACAAAATCAGCCATTGCAGCAACAACAGCAGCAGCAGCAACAACAACAGCATTTACAGCTACAGCAGCAACGACAGCAACTGCAACAGCAGCAGCAACAGCAGCTGCAACAGCAACAACTGCAACAACAACAGCAGCATTTACAGCAGCAGCAGCAACAACAGCAGCTGCAACTACTGCAACAGCAGCAACAACAACAGCAGCAGCAGCAGCATCCTCAACAGCAGCAACAACAACAATTGCAGCAGCAACAGTTGCAACAGCAGCAACAAGCAGTTGGCGCAGTTTCTGTGCCCCTGCCCGTCTCCGTTTCCGTGACCGGAGGAGGACCCCTCAACCTGCCGTTGCCAGTGTCTGTGCCTGGGCCAGCGATGGAGCCGAAAGTTCAAGGCGAGCAGCGCAAGCGTCGCAAACGCGAGACGCAGAAGCCGCGTCGCACCAATGCCAACACTGCAGCCGGGGCCGCAGCTGCGGCTGCTGCTGCTGCGGCAGCCGCTGCCGGAGGGAGCAACATCAGGGAGATGAGCGGGGCATTGCCAGCTGGCGCCGTCGTCCAACTGACAACGATGTCGTCGAGTGGCGTGCCAATGGGTGGCCAAGCGACGGTTGGCGGCGGGCATTTGGCCAGCGGCAGTCCGGGTGGCAGCAACAGCGGCGGCAGCATGCTGAAGAAGCGTGTGCGCAAGTTCTCGAAGGTCGAGGAGGATCACGATGCATTTACCGAGAAGCTGATGACGCACATACGTCAAATGCAACCGCTGCAGGTGCTCGAGCCGTTGCTCAATCGCAATTCGCTGATTGGCAGCGGCACGCTCTTTGCTGCTGGCGGCAACAGCAGCAACAGCAACGGCGGCAGCAATGGCAACAACGGCTCGAATGGCAGCAACGGCGGCAATGGCAGCAATGGCAACAATAACGCCGGCGGCGGCAAACTGAAGGCCATTTCACGTGCATTGCAATTGCAGCGACAGCTCGACGATGGCAGCGGTGGCGGTGGCGCGTCTGGTGTTGATTGCGAGCAGCTGCTGGGACGCTTTGGCAATGTGCGGCATCCGAGCATCAAGTCGCTGTATGACAGCGAACGTTTCGGCGGCAGCGGCGAGGCAGCAACAGCTGCAGCAACAACAGCAGTAGCCACTAGCAACAATGCTTTTGGCGGTGCATCGCTGTCGTCGATTCAGAATGACTTTTACGATCAGGAGTTTTCCACGCACATACAGCGGGATTCCCGCGAACGTTTGCAGCGTTTGCTGAGCGCTGTTTGTGATTGCAATGTGGAGACCACGGATCTGGTTGAAAGTCAGTTGCAGCAACAGCAGTTGCAACAACTGCAGCTGCAGCAACAACAGCAGCAACAGCAGCAGCAGCAACAACGCTTGGATGGTCCGTTGGCCTGGTCGCGGCTGAGTCGCTTTCCGGGTCTGGTGTTGCTCAACACGAACAGCAACCAGCGCAGCGCACCCGGCCGCATGTCGCCCGTGGCTCTGGCCATGGATGCCAGCAGCATGCGGCTGCCGGTGTCGCCCATTGTGCGCAGCTGCAGCGAAGAGTTGCGCAAGTCGCAGCAAATGGAGCTGGGCATTGGCGGCGGCGGCGGCGTTGCGACAGCAGCGAGCCACAGCAGCAGCCAAATGAGTAACAACAATAATGTCAATAACAACAACAACTATCAGCAGAAGAACCAAAATGTGATACTCTCGCTGCACACATCGGCAACGGATAACATTGCCGGCGTGCTGCGAGATTTGGCCAATCTGTTGCATCTGACGCCCGCGTTCACCTACAAGCTGCTCGATGCCACGGCTGGCGGTACGGCGGCAACACCAACGACAGCAGCCACAGCCGGAGCAGCAGGAGCGGATAAGATGGACAAGGAGCAGGGCGGCGAGCAACAACTACAACAACAACAACAACAACAGTTGCTGCACAATGTGACCAGTCAAGGCAACCTGCGCAAGATACTCACTGGACAGCGGAAGCTGTGTCGATGCTGCGGCAGTCCCATCGCTGCCTTCGGGCTGCGTGTGCCCCGACAGAATGTGCCCGAGGAGACGCCGTCGCCGATGCTGGCGATGCTGCAATCGCTGTTGCCACGCAAATTGCCAACGCCGCCGTTCGTCTACTTCTGCAATCGCAGCTGCTTTGCTCAGTACAAATGGCGCGGCAAGGATGAGCCACTTGGCGAGGATGCTATTACTGCAGCAGCCACTGCAACAGGCACACCAACAGCAGCAACAGGCAGCGATGTTTTGTCGACAGCAACAACGCCACCAATTGTCAAGCTCGAGCCGGAGGATGTGGACATGGAGCAACCACAGCAACAGCAGCAGCAACAGCGGCCGCATAGCAATAGCAACAGCAGCAGCAACAGCAACAGTGAACTGACAACAACATCTCAGGCGTCGTCGTCACAGCAGCAACCCGTGTCAGTGCCAGTGCGTAAGAACATCATCAAGTGCTTCAGTGCGGATTGCTTTGCCGCAACCACAAACGTTGCCGCTGGGGCCATCAAGACTGAGAACGGCGAGTCAATGGCCTGGGAAACGGAATGCAGCAGCAGCAGCGCAGCCGAAGCACTCGAGGATACGCGGCAGTGTGTCTTCTGCAATCAGCGTGGCGACGGTCAGGCGGATGGACCATCGCGTCTTCTCAACTTTGATGTCGATAAATGGGTGAGTTGTTGTTTATTACAAGGTGTGATTGGATGCGATTACATAACATAGTCAAAATCTGTAATGAAACTTAGTAGTCATAGAAATAGTCTTCAAGTCTAGATAAGGAAAGGTGCAGTCAGACATGTCTAATGTCTTTATATCAAACCTGATGCTTTACCAAATGTGCAATAATCCCTAATTCAATTACTAAATTGCTTTTCATACCCGCTATCCAAAGGGTAAACGAATTTTCTAACTTTGTGCCTCCAGTTAATGTATGTAACAGGCAGAAGGATACATCTGCGAGCATATAAAGTATATATATTCTTGATCAGGGTCTACGGCCTAGATGATATAGTCATGTCCGTCTGTCTGTCCGTATGAACACCTAGATCTCAGTGACTATAAGAGATAAAGATATATATTTATCGACAGCACTTGTTACACATAAATCAAGTTTTTTTTTTGGGCCACGCCCACTTCCGCCCTCGCAAATTGTAGAAGCCAATAATGAAATACTTTTGTATAAGCAAAAACGCTTACTTAGTATAAGTCTTAGTTGCTTTCGTTGACAATTTGGTATATTCTAAACGATATGGTATATTTTGAAATTAGTACTGTACCAATATACATACCTAAGATAACATTCGGTATATTTCTTTTAGTATCTTTTCGGTATATTTTGAAATGAATACCGCACAAGTGAATAGCACACTCGACTTTATCTTTCTTGTAATAATATTTAAAATATAGTATAGTAAAATGTAGTATTTAACACACATCCCTGGAAGCAAGCCACTAACTACTTTAGAAACAAATATTAATAGATACAAACGGGAGTTTGTAGAAAAACGCATTCGAAAGATGAACCACTAATTATTATATCTTTTTATCGGACTACTCAGGAGCTATAGAAAATTAATTTTGTTGTTGTCTTTGGTATATTTCAGGTTCATCTGAACTGTGCCTTGTGGTCGAACGATGTGTACGAGACGGTCTCGGGAGCACTGATGAATTTCCAGACAGCGCTGCAGTCGGGACTGAATCAGGCGTGCAGTGCCTGCCATCAGCTGGGTGCGACAATCAAATGCTTCAAGTCGCGCTGCAGTAACCTGTATCATCTGCCGTGCGCCATCAAGGAGGAGTGCGTGTTCTACAAGAACAAATCGGTGCACTGCAGTGCGCATGCGTGGACGAGTGCGACGGGGGTGACGGAGAATGAGCTCAGCTCGTTTGTGGTGCACCGTCGGGTGTTTGTCGATCGCGATGAGAATCGTCAGGTGGCAACGGTGATGCACTATTCGGAGCTGAGTAATTTGTTGCGCGTCGGCAACATGACGTTCCTCAACGTTGGCCAACTGTTGCCGCATCAGCTGGAGGCGTTTCACACGCCCCACTACATCTATCCCATTGGCTACAAGGTGGTAAGTATATTGACTATTTAACTGGCTAATAATATATTCACTGCTTGCCACATTTAACTAACGTTACTCCCTCCCTGCAGAGCCGTTATTATTGGTGCGTGCGTCGGCCAAATAAGCGCTGTCGCTATGTCTGCAGCATTGCGGAGGTCGGCTGTCGACCCGAGTTTCGCATACAGGTGCATGAGACGGGCGAAAAGGAGCCGGATCGCGAGTTTCGCGACAGCACACCCTCCGCTGTGTGGCAACAGATACTGCAGCCGATTCAGCGCATGCGCAAAGTCTACAAGTGGCTGCAACTCTTTCCGCAACACATCAGCGGCGAAGATCTCTTTGGTCTAACGGAGCCGGCAATTGTCCGCATCCTAGAGAGTTTGCCGGGCATCGAAACGCTCACCGATTATCGCTTCAAATACGGACGCAATCCATTGCTCGAATTCCCGCTGGCCATCAATCCATCGGGTGCGGCACGCACCGAGCCCAAGCAGCGTCAGTTGCTGGTGTGGCGCAAGCCGCACACACAACGCACCGCCGGCAGTTGCAGCACACAGCGCATGGCCAATTCGGCGGCGATTGCCGGCGAGGTGGCTTGTCCGTATAGCAAACAGTTTGTGCACTCCAAGAGTTCGCAGTACAAAAAGATGAAGCAGGAGTGGCGCAACAACGTCTATCTGGCGAGGTGAGTGTGCAACGCGCAGTGACTACAACTATAACGTAACACTTTCTTGTTCTTCTTCTGCACAGATCAAAGATTCAGGGCTTAGGCTTGTATGCGGCACGCGACATTGAAAAGCACACGATGATCATTGAGTACATTGGTGAAGTGATACGCACGGAGGTGTCCGAGATACGCGAAAAACAATATGAATCCAAGGTGCGTGCGTGGCTAACTTAAGTATAAATTGTATACAATATTTACATCAATTTCTTTATTACTTTTGTAGAATCGTGGTATTTACATGTTCCGCTTGGATGAGGATCGCGTTGTCGATGCAACGTTGAGCGGCGGCTTGGCGCGCTACATTAACCACTCGTGTAATCCCAATTGTGTCACCGAGATCGTTGAGGTTGATCGCGATGTGCGCATCATAATATTTGCCAAGCGTAAAATCTATCGCGGCGAAGAGGTGCGTCTTAACATTTGTTCCATATTGGTTGTGACTCTTTTACAATTAATTGCTATTGCTATGTTGTTTACAGCTTTCGTATGACTACAAGTTCGATATTGAGGATGATGCGCATAAGATACCCTGCGCTTGTGGTGCGCCCAACTGTCGCAAGTGGATGAACTAAATGGAAAGTAGGAGCAACAGGAAACAAACAAACAACAGCACAGCATCACAGCATCACAACAACAAGAGTAAGGAGGAAATCAGGAGCAGTTCACAGAGATGTGCTCGACCCAGTGAACAGAAGAATCATTATAGTTTGTGTTGTGGCCAACCACACACACACACACACACGCACTCACACCCACACAGACACATAGAACTCACATACACCAACCCAACATGGAATATTCTCTAAGCAGTAGCAGTATATACATATGTACATATATTTATTATATCTATATGTATGTATAATTCAATTTATATGTATATATATAAACACACACACACACTCTCACACCCATACACACAACATACATACACATATGTATATCAATATCTTTATCTATATGCACGAGTTTAAATGGCAAATATCTTGTAAGTTATCTCTATCTATCTATGTATGTAACCCCTACCCCCTACTCCCCTCCCCACACTCCCCCCCTACCCCACCCCACACGAATGCGCCTCTCGTGCATATTGTAGCTAATTTGTATCCTATTATTGCTCATAAGCCAAAAGTGTTTTGTAGTATAAATTAAAAAACAAACAAAAACAAAAACGAAAACTAAAACTAAAAAAAAAGCAGAAAACAAAAATGAAACTTCATGCATAAAATAATTTATAGATACAAATTAAGCATGTATTTTATGTTACTTAAAAGCCCATCAACATTATTCGTGTTTTTCAATGTACATTTTTTTATATCCAAAATCTTCTCTATAAACTTTTCCTTTCATTTCGGTCGCAGTGAAGATAAAAGCGAAAATAAGAAAGAAAGAGAGAGAAAGTGCTAGAGTTAATGCAGACCTGGGAGTGCCTTCGTTTTTATTTTATTATATTCTTAACCATTTTTTTTTCGCTAGATTTAAAGAGACTGTATAGGAAGCATAATGTTAAAGAAATGAAAAAAAAAAGAATGAGACATACGCGAGAAAGAAACAGAAACAACACAAAAAAAGCAAAAAAGAAAAAGGAAAACAAAATCTCTTTTCAAGTGGTGTAGTAATTTATTTAATGTGCATCCAAATTGAATGTATTTCTTTTGTTTTACTTAATTTCATCTCTATATATTTTAACAATACAATTATCCATCAAGTGTATCTTTAACTTTTAAGTAAATGTAAACAACACTTTCAAAACTTACAAGCGAATATGTTTTTTACAATTGATTTGCGTTTATTACATTACATACATCCCTTATCATCAGATCAGCGGCATCTTTGTTTGCTCGATAAACAACAATTTAAACTAAATTTGAACAAATTTTGCATAATATATAGTATGTACACTAAATCCTGATCGTGTCTGTGTTTGCAGTTAAAAACATATCCATTCTAAACATATAGATTCTCTACAGTTGCATCTATGGCTTTCTTCTGAATCGATTTACGGTGCTTTGCACATGCACAGCAAATGCTAATGTCAGCATATCGAAGTTTTTCAAATACCACGAAATGTTGTACATCAGATGGATGCGTCGATTCTTATCCAAAAACGTTTTGTAAAACACACTCATTTGATCGGCCGTCAGTTCCTCGGATCCATTCAATTTGTGTAGACGAATAAAATCATCTTTTTCCTGCAGATAAACAACATGCACATATTATCTCAACTGCACTATTATGCTGGACATGCATTAGAAAGAGACACAACTACTTCCGGAAGCTAGCGAGTGAGCGAGCCAGAGAGCTAGAGTCGCTTGCCAACAAGTGTTAAAAATACTGCACAGATACGCACCTCATAGAATCGCTTGTTATGCTTCGTCCAGAAATCCATGTTCCATTTTTCGACTTCAATGCGCAGCAGTCGCAATTTCTTGGCCATCTCGGTTTCATTCTCATCATAATGTCGCACATACGGACGCAGGTTGGACTTGGCATCTGGTGGTCCAATGTAATCGCAGCTCACCGATTCCGCTTCTGGCGGTTGTGTAAGACCAACGTACACAGGACTTTTCTTGGGTCGCGTCTGTGTTTGTTTCGCTTGTGTTTGTTCTGTGGCATAGCGTCGGGACCAATGCTAAATAGTTATGAATATCAATTAGTTGTTGCACAGCATTTTATTGATTAGGAGCACTCACTTTTAATAGACTACTTATGGTACGAGGCGGCAAACTGTTTCTATTCATTTTTATTTGTCGTATATTGTCATGTGTGTAGACTTGTTGTTGTTTCTTAACATATAAGAAGCTTTATATGAAAGCTGTTTTATTTTGCTTGAGTGTGACCACAAGCAGCATTTCCGAAATGCACGTTTTAGCAATGGTATATACTGAAATATAGTATATCATTTAATTGTGACCTGGTCACCCTTAATTTGAGATAATTTTGAAAGGCGCGTTATTTCAAACTTGATTTTTCGTTGTGTTACAGAAATATAACTTCTTTAAAAAATCTAAAATGTTAAAATGAATAATTAATTGCTATTAACGCTTCGAATTCGTACTCTAAAAGTTACTTTTTTGTGGCAAAATATAAATATTACTACATCTAACATAACACATTAGATTAATTGTCTGACTTTATTTTATTGGCTTCACTCTAATTCCTTAAAACCTATATAATTTCTTTATTTTCTTAGGATTTGAAATTCATAAAATTGTTATTTGATGTATTTACAAATTTAGAATTTGATTTTTTTTTCAAACACTTTTTTAATAGTTTCAGATTTATGACTAATAATTTCTGGCCCAAAATACAATTGTTGGATGTTCATCTAAGCATAGATTTCAGTTGATGGCTTTTCATTAAATTAAAATTCACTGCCCACAAACTAATTCATTAGCTGCAAGGCAAAGCAAATGAAGACAAAAAAATGAAAATGAAAGTGAAAATAAAAATTTTTCACAAATGCAAAAAAAAAAAAAATGAGAAGGCGAATATGAAATATAAAACGCGAAGCGAGCGTTGATTGTGCATGATGGATGATGGACTGATGATGGGTTTGGACGAAGTGCCTAAATGACAGACAGACAGAGAGACGGACAGGAGGCCGGAATAATGGGTGGGGGGTAGATGAGGTGGTGTTGCGTCTGATGATGCCGATGGTGGTGCGGTTGGCAATAGCATTTAGCAAAAAGGCAAGAAACAAAGTTGAAAATCTAAAAAATTGAAACCAGAGCATGAACGAGACGCGAGTGCGGGCGGCACATTGCAATTTATATGCAAACAAACAAATAAGCCCGACAAAGTACGCAGCACCCAGCGCCGAGCAGCGCCCCGCACTCAACCAGTTATCCAAGCAACCAACCAACCAACCAACCAACCACCCAACGAGAACACCACCCATACCCACACCTCCATCCCGTTCTCATGCCCATTCCCATTCCCTTGGCATTCTCATTCTATTGCCTCTTACCCTTACCATTCCAATTTAGTCATAATGCTCAGCGCAGCGCAGGTCTCTTTCTGGCTGCCTTGTTTCGTCCTTCATCCTGACTGCTGCCGGCTGCTGCATGTCCTCAATTCCCATACCTATGCCCTATCTTTAGTCCTTCATCCCCATCCCTAGCAGTGTGTTGGTGTGTGTGTGTGTGTGTGTGTGTGTGTGTGTGTCGTTCGTTCGTTGAACATTTCAATCAACGCTCGAGTGAAAATTGAAAAAAATAAAGGCCAGGATAATGTGGCTGCGACGAGTTGTTCGCTGTGGTTACGTTCTCTTCTGCTTCATAGAAGTCTTGCCAACATAGATGGGACACTGACGGCTGAAGAGGGCGGGGAAGGGGAAGGGGGAGGTGGAGGTGGAAGTGTGGTCGCCGCCTAAGCGGAAATGGATGCGCAACACTTAAGTGGCACAAATTGTGTGCCATATGTAGTGTGTGGAGACATTGCGCGCACTGCAAACTATCTACAGATGAGAGATATATTCTCGTACTTGCTGCACAGAGAAAAAAAAAAACGTATGTGTTGATATTATGATTAGCAAACGGAACTCTTTGAGCTCAGCTTAATTTTGGAATAAATATGTATTCATTATTTATTATTAATCACTTACTACAAAGAATGAAAAGTATTGAGCGTTGAACTCGTTTACTAGTTCTCGATGTAATAATACTAACTACATTGTCAATTCAATTTTCAATAAATTATTTAATTTTTTTCAGTTTTAATTTTCAAGTCGCCGTTTTTTCTCTCGGTGTACGAATAAGTGCAGAACGACGTCAGGTGGAACACCTATCGACAGTTGAACGGAGACAGTTGCTGGAAAGTGAAAAAACTCTACTCTACTAGCCGTTTCCTTCTAAAATAAAACAGAGATTTAGGAACTTCGCTTGACGAGTCAGACAATGCAGTGGTAATATAAGAGTGCTAACAAGATTGACAGCAATTTATAAAGATTAGATTAGAATTAGAACTATGGATTACTGATTCAGTTGAGTGAAACTTGAGTTCCATTTCATTAAATTAATAATAATAAAATAAAATAAATTATTACAAATGAATGTCATGTGATTTTCATAAAGACAATAATTATATTGTATATATGTCACCACATTTAATAAAATGGAAGCGCTGGTAAATTTGGCAACGGCGGTTTGAAGTTTGGCAACGTTGCTTGGCTTTATGTAGTAAAAATAGGAATTAAAATTAAGTTAGTTAATAAAGAATGACCAAGTAAATTCTTATCTTCAAGCATTTGATATTCCAAGAAGAAAGAATACAGCTCTATCAACTAATTGATATACAAATAACCGATGGGGATGACACAGATCATGCTAACAAAGAAATTTGGCAACGTTGCGCTGTGAAATTTATACGCTGTCATGTTGAGGAATCAGTTGCAATCGGATTGTATTTCACTTAAAAAATGTGCATGCAGCTTTGCCGCATTGTCGCATTACCACAGTGTCTACCAGAGATACTCGTTCGCCTCCCCCCGTCCAATCCTCCGTCTCAATCCTCGAATCCCCCAATGCCGTGCAATGGCAACAGCCGCTGTTACACGGCTCCACCCATTCCCGCCGCATTGCCATAACAACCGTTAACCGAAAACACATTTAAAAGCAGAGCAAACCAAACAAAATTTCATATAGAAAAAAAGTTGGCAGAAAAAAAAAAATGCGACGACCAGCATCAAATCCAAAGTGTAAACATTCACAGCCTTTGTGCAATGTTGCCACTCTGAGGAATAGGCAAATGTGGTGGGGAATGTGACGTGAGCGTGATGGGAGGTGTGAGGTGTAACGTGGGAGGGTTGGGGTGGCAGTTATGTGGTGGTACAGTAGACAATGCGCCGCACTGGCAACAGCTTCCTTCCGAGCTGACGCGCTGCGACTGTGACTGTCGCTCGTTGCTCGTTGCTGGTTGCTCTGACGTTTGATGTGCAGCGCAGACAACGAACGGAGTGTGAGCAATGGATGGAAAGGGGGCGGAGGGGGAAGTGTGGCATAGAGGTAGGGAATTGTGTAAATGTGGGGAGGTGTGTATATCTTTCTAACAACGCACTCAACGACTGGCAAACAGCAAACAGCTAACACAGTATTTATTTCCAAACAAATCCAGAAAAGCAGCAGCAACAACAACACCAACAACATCAGCAGCATCAAGCAACGCACATGGCGAAAAGAAAGAAACGTCATGAATGCGGATGTGAATACCCCACTCTCATTCACACACACACACTTATACATTGCAATTGCTTGGCAACACCAACAGCAGCAACATCAGCAACACCATCGCTTCAGCGACTGCAATCGTCCTTTCGGGGATGCCGCTAATGAAGTCGCAAACAGGCAGCCGCTTTGCATATTCATTAAAACAAAAAAAATGGCAAACACATAACAAAAAAAAAAAAAAACAAAACAAGAAAAGGCAGCTCAACATACTCGCTACCGCACGCCTTTATTGTAATAGAAATTATAAGCTTATGGACCGCCCACACAATTGCCAGTCTGTGGGTCTATTTTAGCAACACGTTGCCCATTTCCATTTCCCCACAATCCCATTTCCTATTACCATTTTCATAAGCGTCTTTTGTTCTCGCTCGGAAAACATCACACAGGCAGCCGCAGCCGCAACCGCAGCGTCGGTCGGCAATAATAAGTTGTAATGAAGTGCGGCAACAGTGCATGCTAATGTGAACATAACCAAATGAAATTTGATAACGTTGCACACGATGACTTTGCCAAAATGCAATTTATAGAAATAAATTTGTATGAAACTGTGCTGAGAAATAAGTTAAGACAGTTAAGTCAACATTTATGCTAAATCGACAATTTAAAGAGATGAACTGAAATGTGGCAACACCGCATGGCTTATACCGATCTGCTAAGCTAAGCCTTTCTCAGCTGCTAATTCGCAAAAGCTTTCGTGCGTCGACTGCAATTGCTTTGTGCTGCATGCAACGAACACGAGGGTGGCTCGATTGTTGACGCATTGGCTTAACACTTTGCCAGTGTTCGCTGTGTTCCAACTGCTGCTGCGCACCACCAACATCATCAGAAGCAGCAACACCCACCCAAGTTAGCGGCAACCGACGCGTCGGCTGCTGTTGCTTATGCCTCGTTTCATTTTCAACAACAAATTCATAATTTTAAAACCGTGCCGAATGCTCGAGTTGGCTCGGGCTAAGGACTCGCGTCTAGTGGCAAAACGGATTCGCATTCGGATTCGGATTCAGATTCGTTAACGTTGCCGTGCGCCATGCGCTGCGTATCCTGCGACGTCCTCACTGACTCACTGAGTGAGTGCCGCATGCCAGGCGGGCGTTCATTTCATTTGATTTTTAACTGTCATCGACGGCAGTTCACCACTCAGCACTCAAAGTATCTTTGACTCCCTTTCGAATTGTGTCTCAAACAGCGTGCTGTAGTTCCGTACTTTACAGCCGAATATTCCAATTTTTTTAATTAATTTTTTTTTTGCTGTAGTGAATAATACTTTGTGAACCCGATAAGAATAAACAATCGGTATCAATTAAATGTGAGTGTGTGCCAATGATCGAGGATTGCCAATAAAGGATTGTGAATAAAGACACAAAATTGCGAAGTCATAAAGCTAAAATAAGAAGAATACTTTACATCCAAAGTAAGATATTTTTAATATTTAATAACTTTAATGGTGCTTACGGAAACAGAGTTTAAACAGATTTCCATTTAGATAAATAAATGTAAAAATCTGCCAAGTATAAAACGGTCTTGATATGATTATTTGTATTTTTAAAGTCGTTGAAATTTGTTCCTGAAAATGTTGGACAATAAATATATTGTAAAAATTTTATAAATGTTTGATTATTATAAAAGGAATAATTTTTTATATTTATATTTATAAAATTCAAAAGTGATATTTAATTATGGTGTTTAATATTATGTATCTTAAACGATTTCACATATTTTTCATAGTGCACAGTGTTCATCTTTTCTTGATCTTTTAATAATTATGTATTTAAATTCACAGCAAATTAAACTTCAAATTTAAGTAGCTCTAAAATGTATATTTATGTTACTACAGCTCTAACCAGGTGCTATTAATGTTATAATTGTGAATAATGAAGTTTAGATATCGCAATTAAGAAGTTTACTGAATATCCTACGTTTATTTTGGAAGAACAAATAAACATGTAATAGAAAAGATAAACATTGTATAGATCACATTATTAGCTCAGTTGTTCATAGAAGCAAATTGCAATTTTCAAATAATATTCTTCAAA
The DNA here is from genome assembly GCF_023558435.1 of Drosophila sulfurigaster albostrigata. Taxonomy (NCBI): domain Eukaryota; kingdom Metazoa; phylum Arthropoda; class Insecta; order Diptera; family Drosophilidae; genus Drosophila; species Drosophila sulfurigaster. Next base: position 9,650,523 of record NC_084885.1, on the reverse strand, counting down.
TTTAAATTTCGTATAATTTTCGCTTTATCTTTAAAACATTCTTACAAATAATAATAACTTAATTAAGTATTTTTTCGCTTTAACTTTTAATTATCATTTCATTTGTTTCAAACCTATAAAGTTAATTGATCAGAAATCATGAAAACTTTGTTGGTTTTCAATTTTTATGAACTCTTTACGTTGCCCCAAGAAGTATGCTACAATTTCATGTAGTTCTGTTCATTGCAATTTCTATAGAAATGTCTCACACAATAATGTTAATAATATGTGCAAATGTGCGCCCAATCTGATATAGTCCAAAACACATTCTGGCGTAATTCAGGATTGAGCTGGAAGGATTAAGTTCGTCCGCTTGGGACCATTTCAATTGTGAGCATCGTAACTCGTAACTCAAGTGGACAAAGTGCCGCAGTGTTTGGCACTTTGTTGAGGTTGTGCCGCGAGCAACCACTGAACTCCCAATGAACCCTCAACACACGAGCGAGCGAGTCTATCAAATCAAACTGAACCCTGGCAAAAGAGCCCGAAACTCAATCCACAAGTTGAGTGCAAACAAAGCGCATAAACTGCAAAATTATTTAAGCATAACTCATACGCACGAAGGTGCAGCCAAGCGTCAGGGATTGCAGTCGACACACACACATACACACACACATACACAACACGCACATCAATCTCAGTGAAATGTCCTCGAAAAGGGTTCAAATCAAATTCGATTAGGGTAACGATGTGTTGCTGCCTCTCCCATGTGTTGGCTCACACGATGAGGACATGGCCATGGAGTCGGAGTTAAATGCGAGTTGCCAGCGAGTCCGAAGGGCGGAGTTCTGTGCTCGAGTCCTGCGACAGGTCCTGCGTCCTGGTCCGCTTCTCACACACACATGCCAAAAGAGCCACAAGTGGCACATTATTTTAATTCGCAGTCAAACGTTGTAACGTTAACACCACGACCACAACAACATGTCCATCTCCATGTAAGTGGATGACTCTATATGTTTCTGCGTGTTTACGTGTTACTCTGCTTATGTGTGTGTGTGTGTGCGTGTGTGTTTGGGTGCTATTTGGGGGAAAGTTGAACAAGGGCTTAGACGGTTAGCAGTTATGGAAAATATGAAAAACGACCACAGCAAATTGTCATCACATTCTCAGTACTTCAAATGTTGAGCGCCTTAGTTAAGAAACCTCAGCTGCTTAAGAAGAATTTATGTTTACAATTCTGTTAACGACAGATTTATTAAGACGTTGTATATAACAGTTTACTACCAGTCTTATGAAATATCAAATCATTGGATTGATTGATTTTAAGAATACTTCAGTTTGAAGTTTTTTTAAACATCTATTCTTAATAAGGTTTTGATTTGTGTTTTACAAAAATTATAAAAATAAAAAATCTATTACACAAAACTTCTGTCATATTCATAGAAGCAGATTGCGATTTATATATTTTAATTTTAAATTCTATGTTATATCATTATCGACTTGTTTTTTTTTTACCATTAATAATAATATCTTTATGAACTTTTTATTTCCCATCAAAGACTAATTATCTTCATTAAATAATGAACTAGTAAGAAAGTATACCAAAGGCTATATTTGGTATATCGATATGGTACTACAGGAATCTTAAATGCTATAATTATTATTGTATGTACAAAAAAGCTTAAAAATTACTCTTGTTGGAAATCGACAAGAAGTGGCAAAAAAAGTATAGCTATATCTCGTATTGTCTCTCAGATTTAGGTGTTCATATAGACGGATGGACATGCAGATAGACGGACATAGCTATATAATCTCGGCTTTTGACGAGAATCAGGAATATATATACATATATGTACTTTATGGGATCGAAAATGACTCCTTCTGTCTGTTACTGTTACTGTTATTTCCAGCAAACACAAAGTTATAATACATAATAATGAAACACAAGCTTTAATCTAATATTTTAACAAATTTTAGTAAAATTTTAACAAAATGCCAAGTAAATTAAGAAAAATCTAAAAATTCATGAATCATATTATATGATTCACGTATTTTAAGCGCAAAACGCACTTTACTTTACTTTCCTAATCCAATAATTAAAATAGCTTTCGGAAAATAATAGTATCCACTGATAAAAACTCTCTTAATGTATTTTTGTAAGCAATTGAGAGACCTGCAAAGTCATAATATATTATTTCATTCTTAATTTATATATTCAAATATCTTTTCGAATATAATCAACTGCAAGTGTCTAAAGTCTAATTTTAAATACTTGCATTAATTTGTTTATGCAAAAAACTGAATTATGACTTCCAATATACATATATAACAGCTTGGGAAGCAAATTGAAATAGAATTTTTAATTTTGATTACTTTGCTGGACTTCGAAATTGAATTTTAAACTATTTTCAAATTAATGAAATTTCTATTTACTATAAAACTGTATTGTGTATAGTCCGCATTTAAAAGTTATTAAGTTATTTTTTTAAAAGGTTAGTTATAATTCAAATTAATACTAACACTATTCTATGTTGTATATAGTTCGTATTTTTAAGCTAAAAACAAATGTAAGATTCTATATATCTATTTCTATATATACATATTTCTATTTCTATTTCTATTTCTATTTCTATTTCTATTTCTATTTCTATTTCTATATCTATTTCTATATCTATTTCTATTTCTATTTCTTATTCTATTTCTTATTTTATTTCTACTTCTATTTATATTTCTATTTCTATATCTATATCTATTTCTATATCTATTTCTATATCTATTTCTATTTCTATTTCTTATTCTATTTCTTATTTTATTTCTACTTCTATTTATATTTCTATTTCTATATCTATATCTATTTCTATTTCTATTTCTATATCTATTTCTATTTCTATTTCTATTTCTATATCTATTTCTATATCTTGTTCATGGCACTTTGCTGAGAAGCAGTAAAGCTGCAGCGTTTCAATTACGCTTAGAGTTGTAACTCGTAGCTCCCAGTGGAATGTAATTGTAGTGCCCTCGGTTGGACTTCAGTTAGTGTTATTCAGATTCAGCGCCCTTTTACGAGTATGTATGTAAGGGTTGTATCGCTTCGTTTGGAAGAGGGAATGACCTCTCACCTCTCAGTCTTTCGAACTGAGTTGAATCGAGTTGAATTGAGTTGGGTTGAGTTGAGTTGAGTTGAGTGTGCCGTCTGGCTAAGCCTTGTTTGATATGCTGTAATTATGTTATAAGGTTGTTTTCCGCAAAGTGCTAGTCAAGTGAAAGTGTATGTGTGTGTGTCTGTGTGTGTGTGTGTGTGTGAGTGTCGAAGCAACCACGCAACAGGAGCTCATCTGAATCTGAATAGAGTTATAGAGTGGCCAGGAAAAGAAGAGTTCAGTTGAGGGTTGTCCGGGGGTTGCTTTGATTTATGGCTGGCGGTATCAATCAAAAGTGGCCTCGCTGCAATCGTTGACAGCGTTAAGCATCACCAGCAACCACAACAACCACAACAACCACAGCAACCACAGCCACAAACTCTGCTCCAAGAAAGTTTCTAGTTTTATTTGCCCCAAGATAAACATGACGAAGTTGCAGTTGGTTTGTTGCACTTTTACAGCACAGCTGCCTCGCATTAATCTCGGCACGAAAGTTAAAAAGACGTTGGCCAACTTCTTTGTTGACGTGGCCATAAAAATTAGCAGCGTTCGCTTGCCGACAGCAGCAGCTGCTGATTGAATATTAAAATGCTGCCAGCAACTGTGGCAATTAAAGCGCTGCCGCAGCCAATCCATCAGTTAATCCAGGGGGTGAGGAGGGAAGGGGAGGGAGAATATTATAGTGGACGGCGCCACGCCTTAATTAGCATAATCTAATTTCAACTTTGTCAGAAATGATTCTTCTTTTACTGTTGCTTCTGCTGCTGCTGCTGCTGCTGATGTTGCCAAAAAATGCAAATCAACTAACGGAACGCAGCCAATTTGTGTGTGCTCTTCCCCTCTTCCCCTCCTCCCCCTTCACATCCTCCTCCGATCCACACCGCCTGACGACGACTGTTAAAAACTTTTATATTTTTACAACGAAATGAAAAAACAATAAAATGGGAACAAAATTGAGAAATTAAACCAACAACAAGATGACAACAGCAACAGCCTCGACAGCAAACAGCGGCGACGGTTTGTTAAAAACTTTTCCCCACTTCTCATTTTCATTTTCATTTTCATTTTTTTTTTGTGTTTGCTTCTTTTTTGTTAGATGCGAAAATGAAAGAGCAACAAGACGAGTTTTGCCATAGACCAGTTGTGCTGTCTCTATGGCGGGGGTGAGAGGTGTTTGTGGGGGGGCGTTTAGAATTGACAGCCACAGGATACGGGCAACTGCGTGCGTTGCCACACCGCAGCAACAGCAACAGCGACGGCGTCAAGTGCCTCAACAGTTTGGCAGGCGAACATAACAATTGAGTTTGTTTCCCTCACTCTCGAATGTGTGTGTGTGAATCGGTGTGAGTGCGACATTATGAACGGCAACTGGGGACAGACGCAGTTGGCAGCTGTTGAAACATTTAATTTGCTGGAATTTGGCGCATCATGTAAGCTTATTAACAGACTCTGACTGTGACTGTGACTGTGACTGTGAGGTGTGTCCATGATTGTGCCTCTGTGTGCGTCGGTGTGTGTGTGTGTTTGTGTGTTTTTATGTCGTCTTGTTTTTTTATGCAAATTATGCGAGTGACACACGTGACGTGCCTCAGCAGACAGGCATTACCCCTTCCCTTTTTGAGTCAGCTAACAAAAGAGCTGCGACAATTTTAAAATGCGTCTAAAACTGCAGTTTTTAGCGTTGTCGATCGCTGTTAAATACAAAACGCTGTTAACTTTAACAGAGGGATACTTGCAGAAGCTATGCAAACACTAATTAGCCAGAGCGCTGTTAAATGCAAATGCCCTGTTAAATCGCATGTTAAGTTTAGCATAGCGACGCAATTAGCAGAATGAGTTGTTCAGTCGCAAGTTAACTTTAACAGATCGCTGTTAAATACAAATGCTCTGTTTAGTCGCATGTTAACTGATAAGCTATTCAGCATTTTCTATAACTATTAATAGCAAGGGCTGATAAATTAAGACCGTGTTTCCGCCTTACAATCTATGTACATTTATGTTATCTCATAGTTGTTTGGTAGCCAGTGGCCACTGCTGAACCAAATATAATATTAACTTTAACAGGCTGAAGCTTTTTGCAGATGCTATGCCAATACTAATTAGGTAGATCGCTGTTAAATCGCATGTTAACTGTAACCTAGCGACGCAATTAGCAGAACGAGCTGTTAAGTCGCAAGTTAACTTTAACAGAGCAACTCTTTTTCCAGAATCTAAGGAAATACTAATTAGGCAGATCGCTGTTAAATGCAAATGCGCTCTTAAGTCGCATGTTAATTGTTAACCTATTGAAATTTTTCTATAGCTATTAATTGCAAATGAAACAATCAAAAAAGAGGTTGATAAATCAAGAGCGTGTTGAACTTTACAATCTTTTCACATTTACGTTATCAAATATTATTATCCAACCAAATACTAACTTTAACAGAGCGATGCTTTTTGCAGACTCAAAGCAAATACATGTATTAGGTGAACGTATTGACCTTTAAGTATTATTAAAATGTTCCATATTACTGGGTTTTTTAATTTTTGAATAATAATTTATAATAGTATTCGTTAATTTTAACAACTGATGGTCCAGCTAAATAAATCACTGCAATTTAAATATGTTCAAAGAATAAGTAAACTTTATGGACTGTAAACTATTATAGTACTATAATAATTGTTAAAGCACTATTGGAATTAAAGCTGTAAATATGATGGACTATCAGTGTTGAGATATTTATTAAGTACATAATCCAGAAACAATTATTTTGAATAGTAAGTTTGTAAAACTATTAAAAACTATTATTCGCATGAAAGATGCAAATATATGGAATTGTAGGATAATTAAAAAAGCAAACGCTATTATTCGCAGGAGTAATCCTTTTTCTCCTGCTTGGGACATTAAGAGTCCTTGCTGTTTGAGGAGCAACGCCTGAGTACACACAGACTAGCGCCAGCTGGGCGAATGAGAAATCACTTTTAATTGCCATTAGACGGGAAATGAATAGAAAGTCGAGTGTGCATGTAAAAGGTAGACTCCTCTGCTGCTGTGGCATTCAACACTAGTTGTAGAATGAGGCATGTTGCAGTCGCTGTCGCTGTGTTGCTGTTGCTGTTGTTGTTGCTGTGGCAGGAGGCGTGCACAGCATTGAACAGAGAACAGAGAACAGAGAACACAGAGTCGAGATGAAGACGTTAACGAATACAATGCAAATATGGACATAAATCTTGAACAACGTCTTATTCAAGTCAACAGCAGAACGAAAGTTAAACACAAAACTAAACTGAAAACTGAAAACCAAAAACTTCAACTAAATCCAACCAATGACAATAACAATACTTCTTTCTGTCTTGCTGGCATCTGAGTTAGAGATGCTCGTGCTTCAATCACATTTAATTGAGTTAATGAATAGACAATCAAATTGAAATTTAAGTACATCACAAACCAATGCTTAAGTTGATCACAAATGTTTCTTTGCCAGCTAATTATCAATTTTAAATTATTTTTTCGTGCACTTTGGTTTAAATATGTTTTAAACAATTTAAAACTTATTTGACCTAAAATTATAAAGAAGTTACATAAACTGAAATAAAAATCGTGTTAACATCAAGAATAAAATCTTGAATCTAGATTATTTGATGTTAAAATGTAACCAAGAAGGTTTATTTTTAAATCAAGATCAAAATTCTACAATAATTATATTTCATTCTTAAAATTCAAGATGATAATCTCTACTGACTGAGCTAACAGAAACAACATCAGAAATAAGATTATATTTATAAGGGAAGCGAACTCCAGCATTTTAAGAAGCAAGAACAACCTTTTTTTTTTTAAGATCGAAAAGTTCTTAAATCAAAATTTGCAATCTTCTTTTCAATCTAGAATAAAACATAATTGAAAAAGGATTTTAATCTTAAGTTATAATGTTTTTCATCTTACCACAAAATTCTTGATTTAAGATTTTATTAACTTAAAAACATTATTTCAAGATTGTTTTTGTTTTTAAGTCTGAATAAATTTTACTTAGTTCAAGATTTGCCATCTATTTTTTTATCTAGATTTTTTTTCTCTCTGTGTAGAATTAGCAATATGTATTGTGCTAATTTTTATTACAATGATGAACTGGAAGACTAATTTTCAATTTATGGCAATTGATTTCTTAATGAGATAATAATCAGTTTGGTATTAAAAGTGTCTGCTCTTTTCTTACTTTAAACTTGTTAAACGATATTATAAACGATTTTGAACATTTAGTAATACTAAGTTTAAGGAATGTTCTTTCCTTTAGAATTACGCTTGTTATTCGATTTTATTGATTTACGGAGGCGGGAGTGGGCGTGGCAAAAAATTTGAAACAAACTTGATCTGCGTGCAAACATAACAAGTGCTGTCGAAAAAAAATTATAGCTCTATCTATTATAGTCTCTGAGATCCAGTGTTTCATACGGACGGACAGACAGACAGACGGACATGGCTAAATCGTCTCGGCTGTTGATGCTGATTAAGGGTCGGAGATGTCTCCTTCTACCTGTTACATATGTACATACATTTCCCTTCTCTTTATACCGGGTATAAAAACTAACTATCCCCAAAGAATATTCGTGCTTTTCGTGTCACGTGACACGATCGCATCTCTAACTTGAGTCAACTTCAAGTTCTTTGCTAAAGGAATTATTGTACCTTCTTCTGCTTACAGCCGTCGCAACATGAAGGACACCAACGGCAACAGCAACAGCAACACCAACAGCAGCAATAGTAACAATGGCAATGGCAACAACAACGGCAGCAACAACAACAACAGCAACAGCAACACTGTCGCCAGTGGCAACGCCGCTGTGGCTGCCACGCCCCCAACGGCTCAGCAAACAGCGGCAACAGTTGCAACTGGACAGCAGTCGCTGCAGCCACAGCAACAGCAGCAGCAGTCACAGCAAGCAGCCGGACAACAGCAACTGACGCCACGGAAGAGCAACATTCATGAGCTGCGCAATCAGGATTATGTGAGCCGCCTTATGGCTGCCACGCCCCCATATTTGTACTCGGCTCCCGTGGGTCCGAACAATTACTTCTTCAGCGATATGCTGCGCTCGCTGGTGCAGACGCGCAACAACGAGACGGCGCGAGTGTTGCAACTGCAGCAGCAGCAGCAACAGCAACAGCAGCAACAGCAACAGCAGCAACAACAACAGCAGCAACAGCAGGCGGCATTGGTGCGACGATCGAGGAAACGTTCGTGGTCGCATCGTCCTTACTACGAGCAGTTGCGTGAGCGTCGCGATGCCGAGGAGAAGCAGCAACATCAACAGCAGCAACAACAACAGCAGCAGCAACAGCAACAGCATCACCAACAACAGCAGCAACAACAACAGCAGCAGCTGCAACATGTGAGCAGCACGGCAACAACCACGGTTGAGAAGCCACTCGAGTTGACCAACAAGTCAGCAGCCACGCCCACACCTACGCCTACGCCCACGTCATACGCGTACACAAAGCTGGAGACAAAGCCGCTGGTGAAAGCAGCATTGGGCGGCGCCGTCGACAACACGCTGCTGGACAACACGCCGCCAGCAGCCTCGTTGCCGCCACAGGATCTGGTGTTGCCGCCACCGCCACCCGTGTGGTATCCACCGTTGTATGCACCGTACGGCATCGATCCGCTGCACTTCTTCATCGATCTGCGCGTCTCGGGGCACATCTACGATCGCAAGAAGGAGAACGTCTCGCCGCTCTCCAACAGCAACAACAGCAGCAGCGCCACCTCAGCGTCCGCGGCAGCAACCGCAGCAGCTGCTGCTGGTGCTCTCCTCTCCGCAGAGGATTCAGCAGCAGCAGCAGCCAGCAACTTGTCGAGCAGCAACAATCTGCTGAGCAAGCAGCGACATGGCTCCGCCTTCACAGTCCCCATCCCGAAGTCAGCGCAGAGCGATGCCATCAATCTGTGCGCCAACGGCGGCAACAGCAGTCTGTTGACAGACAATCCGTCTGCTGCGCTGGGCAAGTTCGAGCACTATGCCAAGTACTATGATCTGGGCGAGAGCAAGGAGAACAATCAACCGGCAGCCAGCACAGCAGCAGCAGCTGCTGCTGCCGCCGCCGCTGCAGCGAATTTGTCCAAGTCCGGCGCCAGTTATATGCTTCAGCATCTGCCGCGACTTTACAGTCAGTTCGCCGCTCAACAGGAGGCGGCGGCAGCGGCCGCTGTTGTCGGTGTTGTCGGTGCCTGTGATCTTGATGCCAAGTCGGAGTCGGCTTCGGCTTGTGCCGATTTGTGTGACGATGATTCGCTGGGACGCGGTTCGAGTGACACCGCTGGCGCTCTGCTCGAGAGCAACAGCTTGCAGAACGATCGGGACATCGATGTCGAGATCATTGACTCCATCAAGTATCGCACCGATGGCGAGAGCAGCCGCTGCTCCAGCAACGATGAGGCCTCTGTCACGCAGATCGATTAAGCGGGCTCCCAACTTTGTGTGTTCGTGTTCGTGTTGCATCCCAATAAAGACGTCACTTGGCTAATGAAAAGATTGTTTTTTTCTCTATGAAGAACATATTTAAGGTGGTTTTTTTTAGCATACAACTTATTTACTATACACATTTGATAAGGAAGCATCTCTAACTTGATAAAGTATATGTATGTGAATTCTTCGTCAGCATCAAGTGGATCGAGTTGATATGTTTTGGTTGACTATCAGGTATGTTTTCAATTGTATGGTATATGTTGAATGTGAAAGTATATTGATATACTAAATATAGCTTTTGGCATACTTCAGTATTTGTCAGGTAGATTAATTCACTATTTTATTTTTATAGCGTTCGGTATATTTTAGTATTTTTGCGGTAAAGAATAATACTGCACTATTTTATTTTGTTGTTTGATATATTTTTAGTATTTTTTCCGGTATATTAATTTGATATATTTTAAGAATAATACCGCACTATTTTGTTTTTATATCGTTTGGTATATTTTTTCAGTATTTTTGGTATATTAATTTGATATTTTTGTTAAAAAATAATACTGCACTATTTTATTTTTTATAGCGTTCGGTATAATTTAGTATTTTTGCGGTATATTAATTTTGTATTTTTTAAAGAATAATACTGCACTATTTTATTTTGTTGTTTGATATATTTTTAGTATTTTTTCGGTATATTAATTTTGTATAATACTGCACTATTATATTTTGTCGTTTGGTATATTTTAGTATTTTTTCGGTATATTCATTTGATATATTTTAAGAATACTATCGCATTATTTTTTTTACAGCGTTCGATATATTTTAGTATTTTTTGGTATATTAATTTGATATATTATATTTTAAGAATAATAACGCACTATTTTGTTTTTATTGAAAATGAGTATCAGCTATCATATAGTCGCTTTCTAACTTGTTTTTAAATTATTTTAGTTATTATCTTGCATTGGCTTTTGCATAAAAATATCGACAAAATGTTCCTTAACTACGCAGAAACAGAAAAATAGTTCAAAAATCATTCTTAGCTCTAATTAAAGTGCTAACCAAGAGCTATAAGATTTATCTTTATTTAAAATAAAGAAATGTTTTGGTATAGAGATTTATATATATACTATATACTATACTATATATTAGAAATGAAGTATTATAAATAGATTATAAACAAAATAATGATGAAACCTGAAAGCAGAAGCTCATGATCTCTTACAGTTACCATGAGTAAATGATTTTGTTTGTTGAAAACAAAATAATACCATTGTTCAATAGAGGCACAACTTAAATAATCACGCAGAGGAATATGTTCAACAACTTGTTAATGTAGCTGCAGCTTCTTCCCACTGAATAAATGTCACTGCTATTGTTGTGTTCATGTGCTGTTAATTGACGGAACATCCTCCATCAGCTTGAGCTCCACTCAGACTCCATTCGCAAGACGCGCCTCAAAGTATGCAACGGCAAATGGCAAACGGTAAAAGCAATTTCATAAATCATTTGACGCCGTCGTCGTCGTCGTTGTCGTCGTCATTTCTCGCGCTCATTTTGCCAGCCTCAAGGCTTTTTTTAAATCGTCGTCGCGCAAAATTGTCAAGCTGCCCTCCCTCTTCGTCCCCCTATGCTTCTCTGCTATCCCCAAGATCTTTGCCAGAGTTCTCCCTCTCTTTCTCTCTCGCCATCTCATGCCATCGTTTTCCCCCGTTGTTGTCGCATTACACGCCTGACTACGCTTTGTGTAAATTAAAACTGCTGCCGGCAGACTGCCACGCCTCCCCTCCTTCGCCATCCTCCCCCCTCTTCCACCACGCCTCTCGAACACGCCTTGGCATAAGAATTGTCACAGCGCGAGTTCTTCTCTTTCGCTCTGGTTTTTTGTGCAGCATGATTTTGTTTTATTCTGCTTTTGCATTTTTATTTGTAATTTTTATTTGCGCACAGGATATTAATTTTTACACCATTCATTGATTTTGTTTGCGCGCGGGCGCGTAATGAACAAGCACGATACGAGAGCAGTCGCAGCCTTTATTTTTTGTCGCCTTTTTTGTATGTGTTTTTTCCCAATGACCGATGGGCGTGGCAATTGGCCGCCTTATGCGCTCCACCAGCTCCATTTCCGTTTCCGCTGCTCTTGCCATCATCATATGCGATATATCCTGTAGACAACGTTTGCGAGTCTTTAATGCGCTCCTATTTGAATTTACTCGCTGTGGATCGATTCGAATACCAAATGCTGACAAACTGCAAAAGATTAACATTTTTGCATTGAAAGTAGTTCTACATATAAAAAATACATACATTGTGTATGAAAAGTAAGTTTGGTGATTCTTTAGGCGAAAATAATGATTGTGTTAATTTTGTTTGATTAAAACTAACTAATAACTTTAAGAAGAGTAAAAAAGATACGAATATTATTTGTTATTCCTATGGCGAATTCTAAAATGGAATATCTTTACTTTATTTTTTAAAATTACAAAATTTTATTTAATGTTTATATGCATTTTATTTTTATTTTATTTATTTTTATAATAAAAATCAACTTTAATTTGTATAATAAAATTCGAAAAATAGAAAGTGACTAATAAAAATCATATTCAAATTTCTTTTCAAATCAAATCATAGATTTACATCATATTTATCTGTATCTTTAAATTGATTTATGTATGTATAATCTGAGCAGCTATAACATATGTATGCTTCTGATCTGATCAAAAGATATTTAAGCTAGATTTTTTTTCGATTATTACTATAAAAATTATCTTTTATTTCAATAATAAAAAGTGAATTATAATCATTTATTTTGTATGTGTAATTTATTATTTGTATTATTTAAATTAAATTCAGTAATTAAAAAAAATTAATTATTTTATCTTATTTCAGAATTCTCTATTGGAATAATATATAATATACATGGATAAAAGATTTGTTTGGGTTTGATTCCTTAACAAATCATTGTTTTATAATAACTGGTATTTCTACTATTAGTTTTAAATCAAATTAAAATGCATTGAAAAAGCTGAAAAATTAAAAAAAAAATGTATTTTAAGAAGAATTTCATATTAAATTTAATATTTTAAAACAATCTCTACTTCTCTTTGATACATAATCTTTAAATATACATAAGCTCATCTGATGGAAATTTCAAATGTATTTCACACTGTGCTGTGGGAATTGAAATAATAATATTTAAATTGCATTCCGTCAGCAGTCGTTGGTTGAGTAAACAAATCTATCAATTAGGAGAAAAGCTTTAAACTGTCAAAAGACGCCCACAAACACAGTTTGCAAGTTATCTGTGTGGTCTCTCACTCCTCTGGCTGAGAATTGAGAAATGCTTGTCGAGAGGATGCAAGCAGCATTGTTTGTTCAACCCCATAACAATTCCCAAGCACTACCGACTCTTCCCCCTCCCCTTCCCCTTCCCCACACCACCCATCACCCACTCCCAAGCAAGGGGTTTTCATTTTTCCAGTTTTGCTGTTTTCTCTGGCGCGTCTTGTCATTGGTAAAACTTTTTTGGCGCAAGTTGAGCTTATTGTCCCAGCCCAGGAAATCATCCCCAACCCCCTTGGCAGTGAGAACGCCTCAAGTAGCGGACGGACGGAAAGGCGCACGGACAGGCGGACTGCCAACCCCAACTCCGGGACTGCCAATCGCCGAGTGCTGCATGAATTATGAGCTCCACGGCAAAGATTTATGAATCCAAAAAGAACGAAAGAAAAAGAAAACCCGAGCTCAAGACAAAATCTGTCAGCTGTTAAGTTGCGTTGTAAATTTCCTGCAATTAGGTTGAATTTCAATTTCCCTCGATGCTCCGTTTTCGTTTTCCACCTTCTCTTCCCCTCTCCCTCCAGCTCCTGGCAAGTACTTACTTTGATTGCGATTATACAATGAAATGATGACAACAATTCAGCCTCAATCCATATCCATATCCTTTCTCCCCCCTTTTAGCTTTTAGCTCATAAATCATACAAGTCGATTTTTAGCGCGTTTTATCGACGCCTTTTGTTCGCCTTGTTCGACTGTACATTGTTTCACATTCCTTTTGCTCTTGTTTCCACTTGTTTTTCTTTTCTTCTTTTTTTCTCTTTTGGTTTTCCTGATTGGCTGCCACTGCAGTTTTTCTGCCTCAATGCTTTGCCGAGCTCGGTGTCTGGTTGCAAATTTGCCAACTCGCCAAATTCCATGCATATCCTATAAAAAGACAAGTTACCAAAAAATGACAAAAGCAAATATGTATGTATATAGATAGATAGAGTAGTGAAGTGGTAATCCAGATCAGGAGCATAAAATAAACAATACTAACAAAACTATTTTGAATATGGTTGCAATCCAATAATTTTTATATATTTTATAATTTCAAAAGCATTTTATTAAAACATCAAGGAAAAATAAAGTACTTTCGTTTGTTGAATCTAGAATTTGCAATAATAAAACTTCAACGATATTGAAATTTTTTTTATTCAATTTAGAAATTCTTAACTTAAAAAAGTTCTTAAAATTCTTCATGCAACAACGTTTGGATAATTTGAAATGAGTTTTAGAATTCCATTAAGAACTTTTATGGATATATAAATTTTTTAAATTAATCATTTTCTCTGTATAATTATTTTTAAATTTAGCGTTTACGACTTGTAAATATTTGTATATGTAGCTTACACAGTTTTTGCTTTAATATTACTTCTATATAATATGTATTTCCTCAGAAATCGAATTACACAAAGTAATTGTGTCTCAGCTTCATATTTCCAGCACTGTTGAATTGACATTTAGTTCTCTACTAGATTTAGACCATTATTTGTCACCTGTCAAATTTCCATTCTCGATTACAGCCTACTTTAATCGAAAAACAATTTATGGAAGCAAAAAATTTGAAATCTAGTTGTCCTTGACTTCGAGCGAGAGCCAACATCATGAGAGTTTCTCCAGGAATTTAGTCAGTCTCACTCCAGTCTCAGTTCGAACAACATCTAAATTGTAACAAACACTGAAAACAAAAATTTTAAATTTTAGACCAAAATTTATATTGTCGAATTTTTTCGTTTCGTTTCTTTTATTTTTTTCATTTTTTTTTTTTTTTTGGAAATCAAAAATGTGTTCTCCTTGCGGACCGTGCAGCCCCTGCGATCCATGCTGCGGGCCCTTCGAGTGCTCCCCCAAGTGCTACAATGCGGCGCAATTGGAAGCCTTGCCCCAGTGTGCGCCCCGCATACCGCCGCCGTTCCCCAAGTGCATCACAGTCCAGCAGCCGCCGCGTCTGATATGCAAAAAAGCGTGTGGTCTTCACCGAAAAGATCGTGCCGGAGCCGATGGTGGTCAACCGATGCAGACAGATCACGGTGCCCAAAGTTGTGGACGCCACGCGGGTGATCAAAGTGCCGAAGCTCATTTGGGTCTCGCAAATGGTGCGGGAGCCGCGTGTCATATACTATCCATCGATGATACCGGATCCCTATGTCGTCTGCTATCCGAAGCGCGTCTGCGAGCCACGCGAGGTCTGCCAGTCGATCTTGTGCCAGCCCAAGCCGCAGACCATCGATATTCCGCCGCCCCGCGAATACTGCTGCTATCCAAATGGACCCATCAACTACAAGCCGAGTGCCGCCTGTCCGCCCTGTCCGATTGGACCGTGTGCGCCCGGCGGTGCGTGCTGTCCACTGCCCTGCTTCTCCACCAATCAGTATCCGGTGTGCGAGACGCGTTGCGGTCCCTGCGGACCCGGACCCTGTGGCCCGGGACCATGTGGCCCTGGACGTTGTGGACCCTGTGGCCCCTGTGGTGGACCGTGTGCAGTGCCCAATTGTGGACCCTGTGGCCTGACGATGCCTTCGGGGCCGTATATTCCTGCGCCGTGTGGACCTTGTGGAACAGGTTGCGGCCCACTAAGCAATGGACCCTGCGGACCTTGCGGACCCTGTGGACCTTGTTCGCCGCCTTGTCCATATGAGTCGCCAGAGTGCGGACCTTGTTATCCTTGCGCACCAACGCCTTGGAATACACATTGTGGACCAGTCGGCCCCTGTGGCCCCTAAGTTCCATGTGGACCTTGTGGTCCATGTTAGAAAAGCCTTTGAAAGTCTAGTTACGAGTCGGCCGAATCCCCGTTTATAAATGCATGAATAAAATATTGTGATACCAAAACTAGTCAATTATATTGCAATAGTCTTACCCCAAAGTGAGAATCTTAATGTCGAGAGAAGCTTATTGTGCCCAACCGGCTGTAACCGCCCTCCTCAAATACATATATGTAACACAAAAACCATTGAGAATATATTTTTTTAGCTGCGATTATTGGCAATATATTTGCAAGTATTCATTAGAAACGATAAATTTAGAAAGAATTCATTTGCTCAAGAATATGAGCACTTTAAAGAAAAAATGTAGATATAAGTAGTGTTCTTCTTTAAGCACGTTTTGCTATCGTTTAGTTGAACTGTTGGCCTATCTCACCCACACACTTATGTCACTTCAGCGACGAGATCGAAAATACCAGTTGGGCCAAATGAAATACCAGGCGAACATAAATTAGTAGCAAGCAGAAATACAAAAATGTTGGAGGCGCAGTAAAAGTATGCTGCAAAATATAAGTTGTTGAATTCTAGAAACGACACATCCTAAAAGTATGCAAAGCTAATTTTTCCCATTTGCAAATTTCATGAGCCGCATTCACGGCTGCCACTTTTGGTACAAATGTACCAAAACGGGTTCATTTTTTATGCGTTGGTACATTGGATCACTGTTTCACGTTTTGGTACATTTTTAATATGCCTGTTCTATTATTTAAATTTTTCATAAAATTTTATGTTCACACATTTTATTTTAACAAATGGCTCTGTTCCACGGACAGAGCGGACATAGCGGACACTGCGGACATAGCGGACAAAGCGGACAGAGCGGAATTAAAAGTTCCAACCCACCAGATGAAATGCCAGGCGAACATAAATCATCAGTAGGCAGAAATAAAGCAAGTAGCGCTATCGATCATCAGTAATGAAGCACCCTCAAAGTATGCTACAAAAATGCAGGAAAAAAATTATATTTTAGTGTCGCCAAATTTAAAATTTGAAAGCAAACGATAAATAGCGTGTCCACTAACTTTTGAAAATAACGAACGAAACTGTTTTTCAAAGCTTGCTGCTGATTTATGTTCGCCTGGTATTTCAAATATTGAGTGGACAGAATTAAAAGTTCCAAAGTATGCGACTGAATAATTAGAACAACTACTACTAAACTGATTTTCAAATCAACCGCTTGCTGCTGATTTATGTTCGCCTGGTATTTCAAATATTGATTCGGCAGAGCGGACAGAACTATAACATCAATAATTACAACACAACTACTAATTATGTCAAACATAGCGGACATAGCGGACATGGCGGACATGGCGGACATAGCGGACATTGCGGACATAGCGGACATGGCGGACATAGCGGACATAGTGGACACAGCGGACAGAGCGGACAGAGCGGACATAGTGGACACAGCGGACAGAGCGGACAGAGCGGGCATAGCGGACATAGCAGACTGACTGACGAAAATTACAAATGTTGAGATCTTAGATGACCCCACATTTTGTTGATCTTGGTCGATAGAGTTCGTCCTTGCGATCCTATGTGCACGGTTGCCACTTTTGGTACAAATGTACCAAGACTGGTACATTTTTTATGCGTTGGTTTATTGGATAACTTATTTACATTTTGGTACATTTTTAATATGCCTGTTTTAGTATTTAAATTTTTCATAAAATTTTATGTTCACATATATTATTTTAACAAATGGCTCTGTTCCACCAGACACAAATTTTGTATCAGTTAGAAATTGAACCATGACTAACACTGGTAAATATCGCATACAGTCGATTTGCGATGACAATTGACAGGATAATTGAGAAAATATGTATGCGCCACGGTTGCCATTCTAAAAAAATGTTTTGTACCAAAATTTTGAAAAAATGTACCAATTTGAGCAAAAATGTACCACAAATTTTTCTCGGTATTTTTTAAAACTAAAATTTCTTAACGTTTTTTTAAAATGATCTTTTATTATTTCACGTTTCATTTTTTACTTCAAATTATAGTAGTAGTATAGTATATAGCGTATAAAAAAAACAGAACTTTCATTAAACAATAATAAATTAAATTTAAACTTAGTTCATTTTTAAAAATGAACAGTCTTTTGGAGACCAAACATAGTGAAGGTCCTTACAATTAATCAATTCTTTACAATACATAATATTATTTAGTGTCTTAAATTCTAATTTATTTCGTAATTTAGTTGTTATTAAAGAAATTTCAAAAAATTTTCTCTCTGCAGCAGCAGAGCTGTGTGGCAACGACATCAAGTTATATATGAATTCTATCAAGCTTTTGAACAGTGTTTCGTCAAGACCGTTTTTTTTTTACTTCCAATGTCTGTCCAAAATTTACAAATGTCTTTTTCTTTTCCCTCATTTAAAGACGGACGGAGTTGGTTCCATTGGGATATTAGATCATCGGGATCACCATTGTATAAATTTTCGAAGGTTTTCATCAAAGGTACTATTGAAAGTTCATCTTCGCTTAGAAATTTAGCTGGAGTTATTGCCTATAAAAGTTTTACATCTTCTCTTTCGAAGTCAAATCTCATTTTTATTTGTGAAATCAGCTCAATATAAAATTCACGAATAGTTTCTTTAATTTTACACTTTTCAAATTCACTCAGATTTTCGCTATCAATATACTGCTGCGCTTTTGTACCAATACAAATATTTGCTACTGGTAAAAAGTGATTTTTATCTTTAAGGACGATATCTTTTATATTTTTGTTTTTAATATAAGGAGTTTGACAGAAGTTACATAATATTAACTTAACAGAAACTTCAAGTCTATTGTATAGGTACGGAAGCCTGACAGATTCGGATTGAAATTCAGTGTTAAGTTCATTAATAATTTTTTAGAGCGTACGTTAAAAACAACATATATGCTTTTATTTCCGGTGCTAACATAATATTGGCTAACTCCTTGGGCTTTATGTTATTGACTTCCGAACATTGGGATAGAAAATAAAGCTGTAGTGCATCCCACTGCTCTACAATTCTACAAATAACTTTCTCAAGAGAAAGCCACCGTGTCATTGCTAATCCTAAGATCTTATGGGGATTGATGTCGCAGAAGTCTTGAAATTCTTTTAGCTCTAGCACTCTCTTAGGACTCCACGCGAAATAGGAATAAATGTTCCTGCACAGCTTTTCAACGTCTGATGGCAATTTTTTGCAAGAGTAGCTTGCGCACAAATGTAGTGAGTGACAAGTACACTTCATATACAATAAGTTGGTGTCCTTACTCACTTCCTTACTTTGTTTTCAATCCAGATAGGCTTCCCGCCATAGTATTTGCGCCGTCGGTTGCAAGTCCAATTAAATTGTTTAGTGGGATCTCGTTTGATGTAAAAAATTGTTTAATAGATTGATAGATTGACTCAGCGTCACATTTGTCAAGCTCTATCAACCCAAGAAACTTGTCCGTAATTGTTTTCGTAACGCTTTGAAACTGCCTTGCCACCAGCACAAGCGCCTTGCGGCACGAAACATCAGTAGTTTCGTCAACAATCAGGGAAAATTTTGAATTTTTTAGCGAATAATGTTATAATGTTTTTGAATGACTTTCCCGCCAGCTGCTCTGTCATTTGTGATGCTTTTGTTCGCCCGCACTTTACTTCTTTTGCTATTTTGGAATCCGGACAGCATACACACAGCAAGTTGGGCAGATACTCCATAAGCGAAATTGGCAAGTTATGCATTATGACAAACATCATTAATGTGTAAATGGCATGCTGAACTTCATCATCAACTTTTTTTGACGCAGAGCCTGCTTACTGTGCCGATCAATATGACCACCTTCGTTTTTAAGCCACGAAAACTTGGTGAGCCACTCGCTGCGAAATTTTCGATTCGCTTTGGGCGAATTGTTGCTATTAAAGAATGCGATGTTAGAAAACTTATACATACATACATAAGTGTATAATGTTTTATAGTAATAAGACTCACTTTGGTTCATCATCTACTGTCACTTGCGGAGCATTAGCTTCAGAAGCTGCTTTTTTTGTAATGAATCTATAAAATTGATATATGTACATATATACTTTGTTGTTTCAAAAGACATTAGCTTACTTACCTATCCATCACTATGTATAATCTTCAAAAACTGTTTAAACAATATATTTTTCAAATTCAAGTTCTCGAAAGATTTTATGTATTTCACAATTTATAACTGTTTACGTAGTGATGGACCTTACGTTGGCGCATACATATTTTCTCAATTTGAGACGGAACATCGCAAATCGACTGCATGCGATATTTTTCAGTGTTAGTAATGGTTCCATTTCTAACTGATACAAAATTTGTGCTTGGTGGAACAGAGCCATTTGTTAAAATAATATGTGTGAACATAAAATTTTTGGAAAAAAAAAACTAGACCAGGCATATTGAAAATGTACCAAAATGAAAAAAAGTGATCCAATGTACCAACGCATAAAAAATGTACCAGTTTTGGTACATTTGTACCAAAAGTGGCAACCGTGATGGCAACCGTGGTCGGATTACTGCAATTAATTTGCATCCTGAAAGTATGCTTTAAAATACCATCAGAAATTGAAGTAAAAGTATGCTGCAAATTATAATTGCATCAGCATCAGCACACACCATACAGAAATTGTCTATGATTCAGAAATTGTCCTGTATTTCGGTCATTTGAATGCCGATCGTGATGTCCTTTGGATCAAGGATTTCTCTAATAATAACACAATGATTGCTGTACTCAAAAGGACTATCATCCTTACAGGATCCGAGAAAAAAAAGTAAATTTTAAATAGTGTAAATCTCGGTCATATCCTTATTGATCCTTGTGAGTCCTGTGTCAGTCAAAGCGTACTTATGAGGACTTTCATCCTGCCAAATTTGATCCTTATCGTCCTGGTAATTTTCGAGTTATCCTTGAATTACTAATGTATGTATTTTCCATTTGGCCAACGGAACTGAAAAATTAAAAGTTTTTGACATCAATGGATAGAGTTGGTCCTTACGCTCCTTCCAATACATGTCCGCTGAAAATGTAACAGGATATGGCTGAGATATACGCATTTTTAATTTTTATGGGCCATATTACACCATAAAAGTATGCTATAAAATATTTTTGCCCAACAATTGGTCAGCCCCAAACCAACGATGAGATAGAAGTCTTCTATTAGAAGATCCAATGTAAAATGCCAGTTGGGCCAAATAAAATACCAGGCGAACAGTAATCAGCAGCAAGCAGAAATACAAAAATTGACTGGGCGAAGTAAAAGTATGCTGCAAAATATTAGTTGTTGAATCATGAAAAGAGCGCACCCTAAAAGTATGCCAAGCTAAATTTGCGCATTTGCAAATTTCATGAGCCGCATTACTGCAATTAATTTGCATCCTAAAAGTATACCTGAAAATATAATCAGAAATGGAAGTAAAAGTATGCTGCATAGTATTTACACATTTGCTATGATTCAAAGTGTTCTGTATTTTGCCCATTGAAATGCCAATCGTAATAAATAACTATTGCAAAATACTATTAAATTTTCAGCTGATGTTTTTTAAGGTTTTACAAATAACAACATGAACATTATTGCCAACATTTCCTGCAGAAGCAAATGGTTGCTTGCGTAATTACAGTTTTAAACATCAAAGTTGTGATAGAACATAATTGTAATAATAATAACTGCAGTTCTGAGGAACAAGTACATACTTATGAAATAAAAGTTAGACTAAGAAATCAGACTATCAATTAAATTGAACTACTGCAACGGTTTGATGTAAATAACAAATGTATATATTCATCCATTTCGAATATAACTGCATTGTTAAACCCTTAATATGTTCAACCGTTGATAATAAAAAAGCACAATTATTTGTTGTATTTTGTTTTTTTTTTTCATAAAATAGAATCAAATGCATTCAGGCCTAGGACATGTGTACGACGGTGTTCGGCAATTATGTTTCAAGCTAAGCAAAACAGTTGAGAGTAAAAAATTAAATTCATGTACAGAATTACGCACATAATAATGTAGGCGACAAGGCGGTATCATTTCTTTTTTGGCATCCTTCAGACCGGCACCGGCATTAAACTTGAAGAATATTATATCGCCGTCCTCGACTGTGTAATTACGTCCTTGCTGGCGATACTTGCCGGCAGCCTTTGCAGCTACCTCGCTACCTTCGGCCTTGAAGTCATCGAAATGCATCACCTCAGCCATGATGAAACCCTTCTCGAAGTCGGTGTGAATGCGACCAGCAGCCTGGGGCGCTTTCGTTCCCTTTTGAACGGTCCACGCTTTGACCTCATCGGGGCCAGCGGTGAAGAAGTATTCCAACTGCAATGCCTTGTAGCCGGTCGTAATGATCTTGTCCAGTTGGCTCTTGCACTTCGTCTCCTCCTCATAGGCCTTGCGCTCCAGATCGTCTTTCTCGCTCAGCTGCTGCTCGAAGGCACCCGAGAAGGGAATGAGCAGTGCTCCAGGATCGTGTTTATCGATCCATTCCTTAATTTTTGGCAGCCACTTGTTCTTCTTGCGAATGAAGTCTTTGTCCGACAAATTCACCAGGTAAATTGCTGGTTTCGATGTCAAGAACAAGTACTTGTTCAGGGTTTCAATCTATGGATTCGAAAGAGATGGTTAGTGAGTGTGAATGGGATAGAGATATTAGTGTATTTGTTAACCTTCATGTGTCTAGGATGGCCTTTGAATCTAATTTTGCTTTATTTGCTTTAGACTGTCTAGCATATCTAGGTGTAGTGAAATGAAGATTGATATCTCAGAGACTATCTCAGAAATATAGAAGAACGAAACGTACTTTGGATGTTCTTTTAATATGAATATGGATAATTATGTAAAGGGGTTTTGTCGACACTATTTACAATGAAAAATAAATAAACTGAAGTAATTTAACAAATATGTAATTATTAATTAATTATTCTTATAGCTCTGAATTACCACTATATTTAGAGATAAGATTGATTTTAAGAACTTTTATATATACATATGTATAAGATTGTTCATTTTATGGTTTGCGTTGATTTTTGCAATTATCTTAAAACAGAAAAATAATTGTAAAATCTTTCTTAGCACTTAATAATGTGCTAATCAAGAGCTATAAGATTCATATTTACTCCAAATAAAAAAATGATTTGGTAGATGTTTTTTTTGTCACTTTAGATAGTGTCGCCAGAGAATTACTCATATATAATATAGGATAGGTGATTTCTAGTCTTGGTTTTCAATATTAAGAATTTAGCTTTGCACTTTATGTAAAGTGTGAATTTTGAAAATACATTGTTGAATTTTGATAAAGTACTCGCAAAGTATAAATTAAGATGATTTCGAAACTTTACTCACTTTTGTTCTCAATTTGAGACAAATGCATCAAATCGAAAGTAAAGCACATGAAACTAGGGCAATCTTAGCAACTAGAGGGTTAAGAATGTATAGTGTTAGGGGGGTTTCACTTACATCGTGGGCATTCCAGTCCTCGAAGCGCAGGTGACGCTTCTGATCGACCAAGATCTCCTTGATCTTGACCATTGAATCGTACTCGGGCTTCAGTTTCTTGTCACCGCCACGGGCCACAACCTTTTCGAGCTTGTCGAGGGCCTGCACCAGTTTCTCCTCATCCTTGAGCCGGAGCTCTTCGGCAATGATTTCCAGATCACGAACAGGATCCACTTCGCCTTCGACGTGCGTCACATCGGGATCCTCGAAGGCGCGACATAAATGGAAAATGGTATCACAGGCACTAATGTGCGAAAGAAAGTCATTGCCCAATCCTTGGCCCTCGGCAGCGCCTTTGACCAATCCAGCGATGTCGACCACATTCAGATAAGCGGGCACAACGCTGCACAGCACAGGAAAGGGGAAAAAAGCAAAATCCGATTTAGCACTCAATATACAAGACGGTAAGACAGACTGACAGACGGTTACTCACCTGGCAGGCTTGTGGAACTCCACGAGGTAGTCAAAACGCTGGTCAGGCACGGGCACGCGACGTGATGGTAAGGCAAGAAGCATCGAGAGAACAGAAGAGCAGCGAGCAGCGAGAAGGGAGAAGAGAAGACAAAGCGCATGTTAGCTGGGATTGGGATTTGAGCAGCCAGCCAGCCAGCTAGCCAGTGAGCCAAGCAGCCGGCAGCGTCTTTTTGGCCAATCAGTGCAATTTTCTATAATTTTGTACAATCACCATCGATGACGATGGCGATGACGACCCCACGAGCCACCGCCACAGCAACAGCAACAGCAACAACAGCAACTGCCACACTCGATTCTAACCAAAATGAAGTCGCTCAAATTAAAAAACAGCCTCGCTGCAATTTGCATATGAAGCAGCAGCAGCTGCTGTTGTTGTCCTGGCCACGCCTGCGAGACGAGACGAGATGGCAGCCAAGTTAGAAGCGATTCAGGAGCAGCGATGCCAATTTAGCTATTTTCACGACAAAATCTAGTTATTTGATAATTTGAATATACTAAAATGTCGATAATTGAAGATCTATTTTCTATACAAATTATGCATTCCAAATTATAATATGAAATAAAGCAACTTTTCTGTGTTTAACTGCGACTGACAACAAATCCTTAATACAATACTCTTGTTAACATTATATAATTGAATGGAAATCTTAAAAATCCTTAACTTTTGTTAATACAATATAATTGAATGGATAACTGTGTGCAAAGTTCTCAATCAAATTTACAAATCTGATGTCTAAATGATGAAATAATCTAATATTCGTACAATAAATTTAAAATCAATAAACTGCATTTTATGATTTGCATACAATTTTGTGTAGCTATCTTAGATGTGCGATTAATTTCGTAATTAGCACACGCTAATGAATATTATAGAATATAAAACACAATTTTGTGAATAAATAGTAAGACACAAAGTTGAATACTAAAAAACAGACAGACGGACGGATATTTTAGCTCCTATATTTCTTAGCTGTTTTCTAACTCACTCTCTCGTTTAACTGCAATTTTGGCAGCACTGTTGGAAGTTGTTGGTGTTTGCTGCAGACGCGCTCGACAATCGATCGATCGAGAGAAACAAAGGCAAAATTCAAATGCCAATGATTACAATGATTATCAAAATGTAAAAAAGGCAAAAAAAATAAAAACAAAAAAAAAACAAAACTGAACGTAAATTGCGATTGGCCGGCGGCAGAAGTCATGGTTGGTAATTGGAATACTTATTCTCATTGGGCTTAATGGTGCAGAAAGGAAAATTCTCAGCCGGCGCGGCGCTTTGGGTCAGCACATTGAAAAATGTTGACTTGCCAACGTTGGGTACGCCTACGATGCCAATGCGGAGATTGGTGCCAATGCGTCCGATCAACGGCTTGCGTTCGGGTTCATCATGCTTCTTAGGTGGCATATTGTTGTCGTTGTTGTTGTTGTCTGCAATACAATACATACATATTTAGTTTGACTTTTTTACTATTTTTGGCCACAGCCGCCATTGGACATAACCTCAAAGCCAAATTGTTTGCAGCATTTTGTGTACGTACGAACCTGCTGCTGCTGCTGTTCCGATTAACTGTTCAACTAGACACAATTATTATTGTGCACTCACGATAAATAAAAGAAAACAAACAAACGAACTTTTACGCAAGTTCTTTAATATATTGAATACAATCAATATAAAAATGTTTTGCTGTTTAGTAGCACGTCTGTTGACTGCGGCGACCGACCACCTCGTTGAACGATACAGCCAGAAAGAGAGAGAACGAACCACAAACAGCTGTCAGCTGTAAGCAATAGTATGCAATAGCGCCGCCAGCGGTTAAGCGTCAAACCAAATGCTGTTTGTTGTGAGTTCTGTGTGTATGTGTAGCAGTCAGCTTGTGTTCGCTAACCTTTCAAATGTTAGTTTACCATACAGCCGTTGGATGGCGCATGAAATAAGCGCGTAATTTGAACATTTTAATTGCACAAGTGAATAACATACCAGCGTGATGTGAGACTATCAAACGACAGTGAGTATTCCAATTGTATTTAATATTCGAGCTTTATTTTATTTGTTATTTTTCGTTTTGCCGTCGCTACGAAACAAGCTGCTGCGTTGTTGAAAATATAATAAATATGAAAGCAGCGCTGTGAAAGTGAAAGATACATTCGTGTGGACGTGCATCAGATTGTTAAATATCTTCAGGAATTTTGCAGCGCAACTTGTGTGGATGGCTCGTCGTGGGATCGATCAGCAACGGTGCAGCATAGTAACATACTATACTATATAACTGTCAAGGTCACTTTGCAGACGCACGTACACACAATTTACCGAGTTAGTGAAATGCCCAAGATAATCAGTAATTACGCATAATTATTAGATCGATCGATTTATTGCACACTGAAACGCAACCAGATCCAGATCCCCCAAATGAAACAGAGAGAGAAGTAGAGAGACGGCGACGAAGAAGGGTAAAGAGAAAGATGCAAGAAAAAATATAACTGATCGTTTGAACAATTTGACCATTTGATTATTGTTATTATTATTTTCTTTTTCATTTTTTCTTTGATTTCAGTCTCTCCAGTTTGTGGTTCAAATTAAAAGCGCCGCTATGCATGAATGCCCCAGTATGTGTGCGTGTGTGTGTGCGCGTGTGTGTGTGTGTGAGGTTCGATCGTGTCGCTATGCATACAAAGAAGAAGAAAAAGAAGTTTGTTCATCATTTCACGCTAGTTTGACCTCATTGATACTGCGGTTTTCGAGATATTTAAAAATCCATTTGTCACAGCCATCTAGCTGCAACCGCAAAAGTGTTTCAAGGATAATGCACATGCCAACTGCTGTTTGACTGCTGCATATCCGCATGTCCTGCTGTCCAGCTCCTCTTATCTATGTAACGCTTGTGTCCCCACAAACCGCAAAGCGTTTTCTCACAGGTTTTTTTTTTTCATTAAATACTTTGTGTTTTTTTTTACCTTCGATTGTTGAGTGTGTTTTTGTATAGGTTTCTTTCGACTGCGGTTTGCCTGCTGACGTCTGCTGGATATAAAGCCACAACTTTGATGGTCAAGTGCGTTAACGTTTACTGCGATACTTTATACATTTAGATACTTTATATATTGTCCTTGTGTAAACAGTTCAATCACTATTAACAATACAACTAAAATATGTTCAGCATTTTTATACCCGCTACCCATAGGGTAGAAGGGTATTATAACTTTGTGCCGGCAGGAAATGTATGTAACAGGTAGAAGGAGGCATCTCCGACCCTATAAAGTATATATATTCTTGATCAGCGTCAACAGCCGAGACGATATAGCCATGTCCGTCTGTCCGTCCGTCCGTCTGTCCGTCTGTCCGTATGAACACCTAGATCTCAGAGACTATAAGAGATAGAGCTATAATTTTTTCGACAGCATTTGTTATGCTTGCACGCAGATCAAGTTTGTTTCAAATTTTTGCCACGCCCACTTCCGCCCCTGCAAATCAAAAAAATCGAATAACAAGGGTAATTTTAAAGCTAGAGATACGAATTTTGGTATATACAGTAATAACTATAGTAGTTATGATCCCTGAAAATTTGGTTGCAATCAAAAAAAATTGTGGAAGTTATTAAAGAAATACTTTTGTATGGGCAAAAACGCCTACTTACTGGGTCTGAGTTGCTTTGGCTGACAATCTGGTATATTGTGCCTTCTATGGTATATTTTGAATGCGGTACTATATCGATATACCACATATACCATTTGGTATATTTTAAGTATTTTTACAGTATATTTGGTATATTTTGAGAATAATACCGCAAAATATATTGCTTTTATTCAAAATGGGTAGCGGGTAGCTTTCTTACTTGTTTTTTTAAATTTTGTACAAATTTTTTATACAATGTGAAATACACAATTATACCCGCTACCCATAGAGTAGAAGGGTATTATAACTTTGTGCCGGCAGGAAATGTATGTAACAGGTAGAAGGAGGCATCTCCGATATATATTCTTGATCAGCGTCAACAGCCGAGACGATATAGCCATGTCCGTCTGTCTGTCTGTCCGTCTGTCCGTCTGTATGTCTGTCCGTCCGTCCGTATGAACACCTAGATCTCAGAGACTATAAGAGATAGAGCTATAATTTTTTTTCGACAGCATTTGTTATGTTTGCACGCAGATCAAGTTTATTTCAAATTTTTGCCACGCCCACTTCCGCCCCCGCAAATCAATAAAATTGAATAACAAGCGAAATTTTAAAGCTAGAGTTGCGAATTTTGGTATATACTATAACTACTATAGTAGTTATGATTCCTAAAAATTTGGTTGCGATCAGATAAAAATTTTCGAAGTTATTATAGAAATACTTTTGTATGGGCAAAAACGCCTACTTACTAGGAGTCTAATTTGCCTTGGCTGACAATCTGATATATTGTGCCGTCTATGGTATATTTTGAATGCGGTACTATATCGATATACCAAACATACCATTTGGTATATTTTCAGTATTTTTTCAGTATATTCAGCATATTTCGAGAAAAATACCGCAAAATATATTTCTTTTATTCAAAATGGGTAGCGGGTATCTCAGAGTCGAGTACACTCGACTGTAGCTTTCTTACTTGTTTTTATATTAAATTCATTATCAAATCTTTATAATAGGAATGATTTTCCCCTAAAATGTGTTGTTGTAGTGATCTTTTACTGTACTGGTTCAACTACTTAATAAAACCAAACTTAAAAACAAATATGAATAAATTCTTGGCTTTTGCTGAGATTCCTATTCATATCCTTAATACACAAGTCTACAGAAATGCTGAAATCATTGGAAATCCTAATGCAGAATGTAAAATCTTAATTTTAT
This sequence comes from Drosophila sulfurigaster albostrigata, assembly GCF_023558435.1. Taxonomy (NCBI): domain Eukaryota; kingdom Metazoa; phylum Arthropoda; class Insecta; order Diptera; family Drosophilidae; genus Drosophila; species Drosophila sulfurigaster. The sequence goes on along the minus strand of NC_084885.1, from coordinate 9,622,107 downwards.
TTTCCATTTTTCTCGATTTGTTGAAATTCAAGGTAAAATGCAAAAATTAAACCCAAAATGAGATATCTCATGTGAAAATCAAATATTCATAAATCTAGATTGTTTAAATAAATAATTTTGCAAACTATGCTTCAATCAAAATAATCTATATAATCATAATAATCTATGCTTTAATCATAATAATAAAAAAATGAATAAAACAAAATATAGTTTCCTTTTTGGGATATTGTTTGGATTTTGTTTTACAATAACTTACAATTTTCACTAATCCTGAACAACGTGATGTGAAAATGTTGGAGAATGAAAGATAGAATATTCTTGTTCTCATTTAACATAGTATAACATTAGATTGCAATGATCCCATGTAGAACTATTTGTTAATTTATTTATTAGTGTAATTTTATAAAAAGAATCCCAATTAAAAATCACAAAACTAACAAATTACATTCAATAATATTTTATAGAACTCACATCTCTTTCCAATATTTTATTTCAGTTTATACGATTTACAAATCGAAGTGATATTTAAGCGTTGATTTATCGACTATTTAATTCGTCGTAGTTTCTTTAGAATTCTGCCGAATGAATGAAATTTAATGCAAATTCATTTCAATATCGTATTTATTTTTATAATATACATTTTTATTATATGCAAACGATCTTAAAGTGCATAAAAAATATATACTTTAAGAATTCTCTTGGTCGGACTTATTTAAATATATCTTGGCGACGGGAAACTTAAATTTGTATAGGGTGCAGCTGAGCAACTTGGGACAAGTGGTGAAGAGTAGTCGGGGGGCAAGGGTTGGAAATATAATGCTAGGGAGCGTTTCTTCTCATTCTCTTCTCCGATTTGAGTACTTGCGATTTCGATGTGAGAGGTTATCTAAGATCTATCAGATACACCAATCGCCCATGGCTTGCAATTAAACTGATCCATAATATTTGCGGCGCCGTCGATGTCATGCAATGTCTTAATATTCAGCTTAACTTAAGAAAACTGGGTGCATTGAAAGTGAAGACTCTACTTACCAACCTTAAAATTAAATTCGTGTTTGACAGAAATGAATGTAGAACAATATTTAAACTTATTTGACTTATTTTATTAAGTGTAGAATCTGTAAAAACAAAACAACTCTTGGATGGAAAAAAATTGATACGCATTATAAGGATTACAATTATGTATACTAAATATATTTAGTGCTATTTCAAATCAACAGGTTTTTACAGCTAAAGTTCCATACCTAATCAAATAAAATTAAATGAATGAAACTCTCTTGAAAATTTACACTTTGCCTAAACTCAACTAAACAACGAATAGATTTGAAAACATAAATTTATAATAAATACACACAATACGGAAAATGGATTATTTATTCATTTACCACTGGAATGTGTGTAGTTTGTATATTAGTGTGTATAGTTAGTTGAATTTATAGCCAAGATAAGTTCAATAATACTTTTTTTTTAATCAATTTTATATATTATAAGTGTTCAACGTCAGTTTGAAGTTCACACAAATGTTATCTCAATATTAAGTATTTATAAAGAAAACTTAAAAATTATATTGAATCGCTATGATATGCACTGTACATAGATTAATGTTTCAAAAGTAAGTAAGAGAAGGTCCTCAGAAACGTCATGATTACATTCCAAGATCCTTGCACTTTATTAAGCATCTAGAACTTAGAAGAAATTTTGATTTTCTATAGTATGTAGAGTCCAAATTTATTTTGCATTATAATGTTATTTCAAATAATAATAATAATTTCTCGGTTTAGTTAGTTAGGTTTATTGCAAGTTCATTATTTGTTCAGAACTTCTTCTTATCAATTTTCTATCTATGAAAGATTTGTGCTCATATTCCAATTAACAATCAGAAAACTATAAATTAATTGACTCTTTACTATTGCTAGCCACTTAATGATGTTGTAATTAACCAAAAACGAAATAAAAATCATTAAATAATTTAAACAAATATTTAGTTCTCTATACTCAAATTGTGATAAGAATGTTATTATAATGTTATAATTTATAATTGCTGCGAACTATTTTTACTGAAATGAAATAACTAATCTTTAATTGACTAAAAAGTTCATAAAACATGTTATACAAATTTTGAATTTGGGTTCTCAAAAGTATAATTAATTATTTTAAAGGCAATTACTATATTAAAAAATATCATAGGTTGATGCATAATCGATATAAATCTTTAGTTTAATACCGCATTGACTTATATCGATCAAGGATTAACAAATAAAATATACGATATCACCGTGGAATAATGTTTGGTTTAAAGCATATTAAAGCAAAGAAATTGAAAATAAAACTACTTTTTTGTTTATATAATGCACAACTAAATGGAACAGATTTCTCTAAGCATGCGTACATAAATGTATAAATGTATAAATAAAATAGGCTACTTTAGATGGTGGATGAAGGTTAGAGTTATGCTTAATAACATTAACATTTTCATTAATTGACGCAACAAGCTAGAAAAGCAGCCACAACAAACGACACAACAACAACAAAAACAACAACAAAAACAACAACAACAACAACACAACAGGCGTCAGGCTGAATTCGTGAAATTGTTCACGGTGCGAGTGTATGTTTATTATATACGTATTCATATTCATATTCATATTCATACTTTATTCACATTCACATTCATTTCACCTGCTCGAACGCAACACGCCCACGTCGTAGAGCGCATAATATTAAAGCGAATATAATGAGTACGAATAATGAAAATACAAATGTGCACAAAACATACTTACAACTACACTGGAAAAAAAAGGCCAGGTACAAAAATGAAAAACATTCATCTTAAGAATTGTGTGCTTAAAATATGATTCGATTATTGAAATCAAGAAAAATTATTGAAAAATGTTAAACTTTCAAAAGAAAAACTAAAATTCGTGATTTAGATTACAAAATTCTCGAATCCATTGAAATTCATAAAATGCTTTTATCTACATATCTATCAGTTCATTCGTTTATAGCTCTTTTATAAGAACTGTCATGAACCATTCTTCTTTGTAGTTTTCTAATCGATGATAAGTAATAAGAAGGAGTTGATCAACTGAATAAATATAAAACTACTGACGACGCAAATTAAATAATAAAACTATACAAAAAATAGAAAAGTAAAGTCAGACTTTTTGTCTCTAATAATAAGATTTTCGGCCTGAAAAGAATATATTCTCTTTTATTGTTTTTTTTAAGACCAAAAATCTTATTATTGGGGACAAAAAGTCTGGCATTATACTTTACTTTTTCATTTTTTGTATAGTTTTATTAATTTTTATTTTATTATTAGGATAGTTTACTTTTCTATTTATTTCTAGTTTTATTATGTAATATTTATTTTCTCCTATAATTAGATTTGTGGTCTTAAGACTATACATTTTTGTTCTCCTTTTAAAAGGAACTTGATCTTATTGATAAAAGACAAAAATGATATAAAAATGTATTTTCTAACTTCAAGGTTTTTCTAACTTCTTGTCACACTTTTTCGAATAAAATTCTTAGTAGCGATCAAAATTGTTGATTTTAGAACAGTTTTTTCAATGTAAGTACAACTGAATGCGCTTATTAAATTCTAAATTATAAAATAGTCAAATAATAAATAATAGTAATGTAATATTTATTTTCTCTTCTAATACAAGGTATACAAAAAGTATAAAATGTTGTTCTCTTATTTAGATTTTTTTTGTGAAATCGAGATGTGTTTTCTAACTTTAAGATTTTCATGTTCTTTACGCACTTTTTAGATGAAATTTAGATAGTTATTTTGTCAGTGTATATAGTAGTTATATATGTGAGCACACACTATACAAACTATGATCATTTTGTCCGAGAATAAGGAGGCGTTGCTTAATTATGACCTTAACCAGAGGACGAATGGGGGAGCAGAGGATGAATGGATGGATGGTTGGATAGTTGGATGGTTGGATCGTTGGTTGGATTGTTGCGTGGGTAGCCTATTAAAAAGGCGGCTGCACCGCCAATGGAAAACAGCAGCAGCAATTAGAGTCAAAAGTAATATGTGTATATAGAAATTTATGGGCCAACACACACACATACACACACACAGACACACTTTTCCCTCCGCCACTTGCCATGTTCAAATGCGGGCATACATTCATAGGTGGGTCGCACCCAACCCACTCCTCAACTTGGTTGCCACCGCTGCTTCTCGCTCGGCTTGGTCGCCAAGACGCCGCCACCGCCATCGCAACCGCCACCGCCACCGCCTTTGCCACCGCCAATGGCCGCTTGCGATAATTAAGAGCAATAAAAGCCAATTTAAGGCTGCAAATTAACAAACAATACGACCACGAATATGAATACGAATATGAATACGAATATGAATACGAATACGAATACGTTTGCGACTACGATTACGATTACGAATGCGAATGCGACTCCTATTCATAACTACAAAATATATTCGGGCAAACGCGCAGCCAGCAGAGAGCCAATTAAAATGATTAAAATTATTATTATATGTTATGGTTATACTCGTACGCAAATGAGTGTATACTACTCGTATTCGTATTCGTATAAATATTCAAATGTCAATTTACTATGCGTTGCGATGTCTATCTGCATGAATTCTAATTCACCACACCCAAAAATTATGATGAATGGTCTGCACATTTTTTATCCACTTTCCACCTGATCTCGATTACTTTTGTGATGTCATCGTGACAAAGAAAGTATCTGAAAGGATCGAACTTGAATCGCTGCAACTGTTTTGGTTGCTTTGAAAATTGAGTTTATATTATATAGAATGAAGATTTATACTTAAACAAAAAGATAATTACTACCTAAGCATATTTATGATATTAAGAAGCAAATTTAAGGAAAGCATCAAATATAACATATTAACACAAACAAGAGTACTTACAAAATCCTCATTAATTTCGAGTTTTCAACTCAAACTTCAACTAAATAAATGATAAGTTGGTAGTATTGTGTATTAATTGTACAGCTTTAAATGTGCTTGGATTGAACTAAATAAATTCCTTCTAAGATTCTATGAAGGACTAAATTTACTGAATTACTGAAATTATTTGTTCTTTTTTCTCTTATAAATCAAATATTAACACCGATTACAAATTGAAATTAATATAAATTCCAAAGTGTACCTTAAGAAAATGTTTAAAAAACACAATTTGTAAAATGATTTGAATATTGTATTTAAAGTATCATTTAATACCAAATGATTTTGCATATCAACTTCGTTTGAATCTTTATTAAACCAATAAATATTAAGCATATTTTAGTTTATGTGTGAGAATAAAGCTTAGTTATTCAAATCGACAGTGAAAACAAGGTTGTTTTTATTGATAACAAAATAAGATAAGATGTTGTTAATTATTTAATTTTTATTTGTTATTTTGATTATTGTATACTTTGTTTACAATCTGGAAACAATAATTACATTTTTTGGTTTTGAAATAGTGACAGTCTGAAATATTCATTAATTATAAGTCTTAGATTATAAATAAATTTATAACCTAGCGTAAATTTACTAGCGCAGGTTGCTTTGGCCTTTGGCTAGGAACGAGTTTGATTTAATTATTTACAAAAGGTTTCTTAATGTAATGATTAAGAATTATATATCTAATATGTACAAGTTGTAATTATACTTATATTCAGTCTGAATTACATGTACATTGTTCATATTAAAAAGAAAAGTGTTGAAGCTTAAACAATTGACAGAATTATATTCCCACTTTTTGGATGACCTGAAGGGAAGGTCAACCCTTTGATGACTTTTTCTTTTTATTTATTTTATTTTTTGTACATTATTCATTTTATTCAGTTTGTTTGAATAAACATACAGTTCTGACAGCTTGTCTTAATTATATATTAACAATTTCACATATTGACTAACATAACTTAGTGGATCAGGACTCAATTTGCAATACATTAAGAGTAATTTATAGAGATGAAACAGATGAGGATATAAGCCTAGCAGAAAGATCTTGCTTGTGCAGTCTTTTTAAACACTTTTTGCCACTGACTCTCAAGAGATGTTGATACGGCACATTTGGGATGATGGCTATAATTAAGTAGACTTATCGTTATTTGTTGTTTCTGACTGAGAATTCTCACTTCATCAGTGACAATTGGGACACTGAGTTCTTTGTGGATATCCCTATTCTTTACATAATATGATACTTTTACTAAGCTTTGAAATGTATTTTTTATTGTTTATTATTTGTCAGTATTTTGTTTTTGTTATTTTATAAGCAAGCACTTTTTCTATGATCTTTGTTGTGTGTAGCGATCACTTTTCTCTTCAAAATCTGATAAGCATTTGATATATAGTATGAATACTATATTCTGAAATATGGGTATTCACAGGAGTTGCACTTTCATGGATGTTTATTTACAAATAGTCTTTCACTTGCTCAACTAAAGCATACTTCTTTATTACTTGCTCATATTAACGATGTTTTTCGTATATTATCAAATAAATTTATGATTTTATTGTACCTGAGATTCAATCAATTTAATGTCAATTTGTCAATGTTCAATGTCTTTTGCTGCTGCTTGATAAAATAAAATCGAATGATTTTTTAAAAACTTTATTTGGTTAAACGGTAAGTGTTCTTCGATATATAACGATTGCTTTAAATTGAATCATTAACTAATTATAAAAAGTATAATAAATAAGCAAGCTTTTCAAATTTTGAAAAGAACAAACTAATTTTTCTTGTGATTTGAACTTTCGTTTGCAAACATGATTACAGATTACGTGCTTAAATTAATTTCAATTACTTAGACATATATTGTCTCTCTCCGAAATTGAAACTAATTTCTTTCGTGTCTATAGAAATGTTTGTATTAAACTCTGAAATATCAGATACTTTTACAAATTTAAATTGAACAAAAATAGTCGTGTATCACAAGCAGAAAGAATGCGCAAAGAAATAAATTTATAATTCGGTTAAATAAAATTACTTTTCTTGATTCAAAACTTGTCGTATTCATACAGGAAAATGCGGAGTATTTCAATTCGATCAACAAAATATAAATATTCGTAGCGTAAATAAGGAATTGTATTGTATAATAATAATAAATACTCGTATTTTGAATTAGATTTTTAGTAACGAGGTAAGAAAATGCATAGAACAAAAATATAAGATTAAAATATGAAATAGATTAACATACAATAAGATTTTTAGTACAAAAGTAAGACAATGCATAGAAGATACTTATGAGAACAAAAATATAAGCTTAGATTCTAAATTAGAATAAGATTTGTAAAACAGAAGTAAGAGAATGCATAGAAAATAGTTGTCAGAATAAAAATATTAGATTAGATTATGTAATTAATTATTAATTGTGTACGAAAGTAAGAGAATGCATAGAAAATATTATTCAATTAGAGTATAAAATAGAGTTAGGTTTTAAGTAAAGAATCGTAGAAGATACTAGATAGAACACAAATACGTAAGTATGTAGATTGATTAATAAACGAGCCTGAAAGGGAAACAATAAATCTGGGTGGCCCAAAAACCGCCAAAAGGGCAAATACACGCAACGAGGAGCGAGGAGTGAGGAGTGAGGAGCGAGGAGTGTTAACTAAAGGTCTTCTCGTATCTAGCCCGATTTAGCACGCTCCACAATTGCGAGGCGTGATTAATATCCCACGGTGATAATCGCTTAATAGGAACGGGGATTAGGCGAAGTGAGCATCTAAGAGTGGACCAAGGAAGGAGGAGGAAGGAAGCGAGGGTCGGAGGAAGGAAGTAAGTAGCTGCATGAGACTTGTAGCTAGTAAAAAAAGGAAAGGGAATGGATGCAGGCTGCAAGATGGAGATGAAGGTGAAGGGTAAGGAAGAGGGTGAGGGTGACGGTAAGGAGAAGATGGCAGAGACATTGTTGCCAGCTCGTCGCATGCGTCATGCACGCTACTTTAAGGAGGGGCCAGACACACACACATACACACACACACACATGGAAGCGAGGGGAGGGAAACGCTGCATGCAACGGCATCGGGAAAAGGAAGGGAACGGGAAGGGGAGCGGTGACAGTGGACAGACTCTCTTAGAGTCTTTCTCTCGGAGTCTCGTTGCTACTTCGGGGTTAATTCCAAATTCCATTTGCACAATGCTGTGTGTAATTTTTTTTATTGTTGTTTAGGTTTCGTTTCGTTTTCTATGTTCTGTTTTTTTTTTTTTTTATGATTATTATTGGGTTTATTACGATTTCCATTTCAGCCCTGCGGCCAAAGGGGGAAGTTATAAAGGCAACGCCCACCTTTTATTTTATACACGCTCGTGTATCCTCCGATATAATTCTGTGTGTGTGTATGTGTGTGTGTGATCGGTTTCGTTCCGGTGTCAGCTTTTTCCATAACAATGACCCAAATCTACATAGACACAACTCAGCTCAGTTCTATGTGCAACACGAGTGCATTCGTCTGCATCTGCATCTGCATCTATAGCTGCAAATGTATCTGTATCTGTATCTGCATTTGTATCTGTATCTGTGAGTGTGTTTGTGTGTGTGTTTGTGTCCGAATTATCGCACCTTTGGCATTCATTCAATTCAATTCTCTTGCATGCTTCCTTCCCTCTTCTTCCTCTTGTGAGACGCTCTTGTGTCCTTTGAGCATTCATTATTTCCGCTTATTTTTTTCTTATTTAAGAAACACCTCCGTTCTTCTCGCAATAATTCATAGTTGCTTTTCATTTTGTAATTTATTCAATTTGCTCATTCTATGTTTTTTAAAACATGTAATTTACTAGCAGATGCCTGAGAAATGAATAACATATGGAAAACGCGATCTGCATTGAGGAACTAGACAAGAAACTTTTCGGAGATCGCAAGCCTCATATTTATATATATTATATTTGAAATACTTTATTCACATAAATTGTATAATATATTATCATTATTTTACGCTATGAGCTTCTCAGAATTAGCTCAGATCAATACCTTTTTTATGGGTCAAAACTTGCCAGTACTGAGAGTGCAATCAGCGCAAAATCAACCTTCAGCTGAAAATTCATATTATAAATTATAGTAAATAAATTTATCATTATAATAAAGATTGAAATCCTTATGTTCCTGGATGATCCGAGTTATACTCCAACATTTGCAGTAATACCAGAAATGCGTTTAATAATGAAACTATTCGAGCACGTAGAGCTTCAAAACATGAATAGAGTAAGTTGATAATAATCAGCTAGTAATAAATATATATACGATAAATATATATACAAAATATAACTGCAGTTATCTCTGTCCAAGCTTCTAATCAACTGCTGCTGTTATTACTGCTGTAGAAATTCCTCACATATATCATAGATCGACTGAGCTAAAATTTAATTAATTTGTAATACTAACTAACGATATTTACTTAAAAACTCTAATGAAGTTCAATAAAAATACCAAATTGTAAGAGTACATTATGCAAATGATTAAATACCTTTGATAGGTACATCTCAGAACTTTCAATGATAAGAGTTGCTGGTTTTTATACCGGCTACCCATATACATACATATTACGTAATAGTATATCGACTTACCATATATAGTCTTCAGTATATTTTAGTATTTTTTCGGTTGCTTTGGCTGACAGACTGGTATATTTTGCAGTATATGGTATTTTTCGAACGCAATAGTATATCAATTTCGGTATGTCAACTTCGGACTTTGGTATATTTTAGTATTTTTTCTTTTGCTTTATTAGTATATTTTGTACTCGATGGTATATTTATAACTAATAGTATTGCTTTGGTTGACAGACTGGTATATTTTGTACTCTATCGTATATCCATAACGTAATAGTATATCGACACACCGAATATATATACATTTTCTTCGGTATATTTCAGTATTTTTTCGGTTGCTTTGGTTGACAGATTGGTATATTTTGAACTCCATTGTATATTTCGAACGTAATAGTAAAATTTTAGTATATCAATTTCAGACATCGGTATATTTTAGTATTTTGTCGGTTGCTTTATTGGTATATTTTGTACTCGATGGTATATTTAAAACGTATGTCAACATACCATGTATAGACTTTGGTATATTTTAATATTGATTAATCAGTGACTTATATTACAATATTGTAAATGAATTGAAATATATTAACAAAACATTATAGAGTAGTGTACTCAATACATTTGTTTTGTTGTCAGCCTTTGTTCATATTCAAATTCGAGGCTGAAGTTGAGGAGACCGCAGAGCTGAAGCCAACAATTTGAGGAAGAGGTATTCTTAATTTGATGAAACATTAAAAATTCAGTAATAAAAGGTATGTTAGAGTGAAGAAGTTGAATTTAAAATTCAGATGCCGGAGACGAAGGCGACTTACCCAATTATTATTAGTAGCAATAACAACAACAACAAGAGGAACAGAGCAGCAACAACCACAACAAGTTGCACTTGAAGAGCAAAAAAAAAAACGAGTGAAATAAAAAAAACCGGCAGCTCTGGACGATTGCAGAGTGAGCAGAGCAAAAAAGTTAATAGGACCGCATTCATTAAATCCATTTAATGCACTAAGAGGCAAATTGTGCTGAAAGAAACTCAAACAGCAACAGCAACAGAGCAACAGCAACAGAAAAAAGTATACAGCGTACTACCATAATTGCAGTCGGCTGAACACCCCATTCGACAACGGCGACGACGACGATGATGACGATGACGATGACGGCCATTAAAATGGCCAACAAATTTGCCGGAATTGAAGGATGGGTTACGTTCTTCGATACTGACACTGGCTTGGCCTGCTCTGCTCTGCTCTGCTCTGGCCTGGTATGTGAACCCAAAACGAACCGCAATGCAAAAAAGCTGAAAAATAACTCAGCAAAAAAACGAAGAAAAAATAAAACCGGTAGCTGTAACTCGACTAAAACTCGACAAAGGAGTCGAAGCTCCAACATGTGTGTGTGTGTGTGTGTGTGTGTGTGTGGCACGTCCAGCTGTACAGCTTCAGCTCCAAAAACCAGGCCATGTTGTGCTCTCTCTTTCTTTAATTACTTTCGTGGAAAACACGCGCACCATTTTGTTGCTGCCCCATGTTGCAGTTGCCTCCGCTGTTGCTGTTGCTGTGGCTACTATTATAATGGTGGCCTTTTTCCAGAGCCATCGTCGAATTGTAATTTTCTTTTGTGCCCAAGTTACCTTCTCTTTCTTAATCGTCAAACGATTTGCAAATCGCATGCAATTTCTACTTTTGACTTTTGTCGCCCCTCTTTCAAATCGCGTTGTTGCTCTGCATTTATTAATTTCCACAGTACCGCTAATTACGCAAATGTTTCCTTTTTTCCATGTGCCGAACATCATATACTCTTTCTTCTTCTTGACCAAAGATGAACATTAAAACCATAATCTAAACTGCATTTCTTTTGTAACTTAATTTTTTACCTTTTTACACTTTCAATATTCTATTTTCTGTCTCGGATGATCGATAATATTAAATGATCGTTGATTGTAAGATCAGTTTTGACGTGTAATTAGTATTGATTATTTAATTAATATTAAATCAGATCTGTTTCAACACTTACTTAGTTTCGATTATATGTCATCATAACAATAGAAATTGTATTCGAATAATTTAAAACAAAAATCCACTACCCAAAACGTTTTCTGAGTATTTCATTGAAAAACTGTATTTAAAATACAACTTAATCTTTTACTATCATCTTCCACTATCAATTGAAGTTCATTTTTATTCTTTTTACTGCAATCGCCAATTGCTGATCGATAAAATTAAGTGATTGCTTACTCCAAATGTAATTAGCAACGATTATGTTTCATGATAACAATGACAATTGTTTTCGATATCTTTCATATATCTTCAAAGCAGTTTCACACAAATACTACAATCACAATGAAATTTGTCAATATGTAATATTATGCATAAATTTATTTATATGGTGATTCTACATCAAAATAAATGAAAAAGTAACGCAAGAATATCCCATTTATTTTAAGAATCTCAGTAAATAATTAAAGTCTTGACATTTCCACTAAAAAAGTTCAGCGAGAAATTATAGATTAACATGTATAATATATAAATATAAGCCACAGAAACAAAAGTTTGTTTATTCTCTAATACATTTGCATTCTTCTCTAGCTTAAGAAAATTTTACATTTAAATAACGAAAACTATAGAATCTAATTTATATATAATCTTATCCTAATCTAACTTGAATTTTTGCATAGTTTGCAAATTAAATAATAATATAATAATACAACTTGTAAAAAACAAAGTAGTTAAATAAATGTAAAACTACATTCGTATACTATTTTGTTTAAAAGTATTTTATTTTACTCATTTTCATATTTAAAAAAATATAAATAATATGAAATATATCTATGCAATTTGGTTTATAAAGAACTAAACATTATAATTATGGATCGTATATACATAATTTCAGCATTTCACTTATCTGAGTGCTGTTCCAAAAAGAAGAAAAGTAGAAAGTAGGGCAATTTCACACCTCATTATAGTATATTAACTAAAGTCTATTCGATAATGTTGGCATTGTAATGATGTTGAAATTTTGGACTTTATTACCAGAAGTTAGTAAAAAAAGTGGTTAAAAAAGTGGAATTTGGAGAACAAAATCTCCAATCAAATATGAATATAAAAATTTGTATATATGAAAAAGCTACAAACTTAATTAAAAGGATAATTCTTTTTGGAATGTGCAACTTCATTGGATTGAAACAAGTAAGAAAGTTACAGTCGAGTGTGCGACCAGCTTTAAAAATAAGAAAAGGTTATTTTTATAGCTCTTTAGCAATTCGTGCGTATACTTTGGTATGCTCTCTAGCGACGGTCGCAGATCTTTGTAAAAGAAATATATACTGTATTAACCAGATCATTGACCAATGCACGTGCATACTGTTAGTGGACACCTTAGTAAGAAGTGTCTGAGAAATTTGTTTATCGGATCCATAAGCATTCGTCCGGCTGTAGCCTTCCCAAGCGGTGATTGCGAAGCTATAAACATCACATTTTTCGGTATATTTCACGCCATTGTAGACCTGCTCATCAAAAGGTTTGTTCAGCAATTGAATTTGAAAAGAATTTCAAGCTTACTTCAGGTGACATATACCTGTATGTGCCAGTCTCGTTTGACATACAACTTTTCAGGAATCATAACTACTACAGTAATTATTGTATATACCAAAATTTGCAACTCTAGCTTTTAAATTAGGCTTGTTATTCATTTTTTTTTGATTTGCGGGGGCGGAAGTGGGCTTGGCAAAAATTTAAAACAAACTTGATCTGCGTTCAAACAATAATAATACTGTCGAAAAAATTATAGCTCTATCTTTTATAGTCTCTGAGATCCAGTGTTTCATACGGACGGACGGACGGACAGACGGACATGCCTATATCGTCTACTTTACAGGGTCGGAGATGCCTCCTTCTACCTGTTACATAGATTTCCTGCCGGCACAAAGTGATAATACCCTTCTACGCTATGGGTAGCGGGTATAAAAAAGGCCTTTAAAATAATTCACTGAAAAAATATTCGATTAAATTATTTGTTTTTGTTTATTTATTGTTCGTTGATCAAAAAAAGTTTATATTAAACACTTAAATTACGAATAAAGTTTCTTTTATTCCCAATTTAAGTGATTAATATAAACTGTTTTTTTTGTTACACAATTCTCTATGAGATATGATGAGGATGACTAATTATATTATATGTACAGTGGCGTGCAAGTGTGAGTACATGTTTGCAACTACTGACTTTGGGTTCGCATAAAAAAGTTATTAGTAAAGTAAATGAGTCCAAATTTTTTGTGTTTATTCTTTGAATATTTATTAACAAAATCTTATACAAAATATACCAAAAAAATCGAATTGGTTTATTTACGAAATAAAAAACAAAAAAAACTCGCATGTACTCAGTTATGCTCATTTTGAACACTTTTCAACAAACATTTTTTTTTAAATACTTGGTCCAAAAAACCGATATTTGTAATTGTGATATTTATTCATTCTGGTATATTTTCTACCAAATTTGGTAATATTTATTTTAGAATAGCTCTCCATTCGTGCTGGACTCGTTGTTGCATCTCGCGTTAGCTTGCTGGTACTGATTCGTAGCGTCCCAATCATTTTCTCATTATCGACCACAAATTTTCGATCGGATTTGGATAAGGACTCTGTCCTGGCCACTCCTTTACCTTAAAATGTTGTTTTGCGATCCATACTTTGAAGATTTTGGACGAGTGTTTTGGAACTCCGTCTTGTTGAAATGTGATATCTCTCACCTTATATGCACATTTGTCAACCAAATCGCAAATATGGGTTTGAAAAATATCTAGAAAGTCTTCCTTTTGCATAGTATCATCTATTTTCACAATTGGTCCAACGCTCCACCAAGTGGAACAGCTCCAGGCCATGACATTTCCACCTCAGTGTTTCGCAGTTCCTTGTACGTGGCCTATCTGCAACGACTCCTCTGGCTTCTTCAAGCAATATTGTTTACAATCCGACTGGAATCGATTGAATTGCGTTTCATAAGACCATATAACTATTTTCCAGTCGTCCAATTCCCAAGTTTTATGGAAGAAGCCAGAAGAGTCGTTGCAGATAGGCCACGTACAAGGAACTGCGAAACACTGAGGTGGAAATGTCATGGCCTGGAGCTGTTCCACTTGGTGGAGCGTTGACCAATTGTGAAAATAGATGATACTATGCAAAAGGAAGACTTTCTAGATATTTTTCAAACCCATATTTGCGATTTGGTTGACAAATGTGCATATAAGGTGAGAGATATCACATTTCAACAAGACGGAGTTCCAAAACACTCGTCCAAAATCTTCAAAGTATGGATCGCAAAACAACATTTTAAGGTAAAGGAGTGGCCAGACAGAGTCCTTATCCAAATCCGATCGAAAATTTGTGGTCGATAATGAGAAAATGATTGGGACGCTACGAATCAGTACCAGCAAGCTAACGCGAGATGCAACAACGAGTCCAGCACGAATGGAGAGCTATTCTAAAATAAATATTACCAAATTTGGTAGAAAATATACCAGAATGAATAAATATCACAATTACAAATATCGGTTTTTGGACCAAGTATTTAAAAAAAAATGTTTGTTGAAAAGTGTTCAAAATGAGCATAACTGAGTACATGCGAGTTTTTTTTGTTTTTTATTTCGTAAATAAACCAATTCGATTTTTTTGGTATATTTTGTATAAGATTTTGTTAATAAATATTCAAAGAATAAACACAAAAAATTTGGACTCATTTACTTTACTAATAACTTTTTTATGCGAACCCAAAGTCAGTAGTTGCAAACATGTACTCACACTTGCACGCCACTGTATGTTAAATGCTTAATTGGTAAATCGATACGACTTTCCTTTAGGTGTTTTTAGGGATGAATTTCTTATTTCTTATTTCATCAATTAAATATGAGTAAATTTCGTGATCGCTCTTAAACTTTTTCTATAAGTTTATTGCTTCTTGCTTATTATGGACATATATTTCCTGATCTATTCTGAAACGTGATATTTATCCAACTTGAAGTCTATGTTTAATCATAACGTGAAGATCATGTTGCTTACATAGTTAGCATATCCAGTTGAGCATCTTCATCTTCATATTCAGATAGATGCATCCAGGTGGCATCGTGTAATCAACGAATGCCAGTGGCAAATCACTTGTTCGATGACCCAATCAGATCAGTCTTTGCGATAATCTACAGTCGAAGCAAGTGTAGAGAGTGTGGAGAGTGGATTGTAGAGTCTGTGTGTAGAGTGTAGAATAATGGGGATAAGAAGAAGGAGGAGGAGGAGGAGTAGACTCGCAAAGGCAATTCATTTTTAGTAGCCACTCAAAGGTAGCACCTAGCTACCACTAAATAACGGTAACCACAGCCATTAATTCAAAAGACGTGAAGAGCGCAAAACAACAAAACAAAACGAAAAACGAAACGAAAAAAAAAAGAAAATAAGGAGAAAAACGAAAATGAAATTCAAATGAAATTGGAGAATTGCAGCAAAATATGGCTTTCTTCGTCAGCAAAGCTATAATTGAGCTTATTATTAGCTGTTGTTGCTTTGTTTGTATGTGTGTGTTAGTGTGTGTGTGTGTGTGTTTTTGCCAAAGCGGTTTTCTCGAAATGACGCATTTTTTCGCTGGATTGCTGCTGGGAGTTTCAGCCCAAGTCTAGTTTAAAATGGCAACAGTCGCTGTGAACAGTGAAGCGAGAGCCCAGCCGCAGGGTAAGTGAGCAAGAGAGAGAAAGCAATATAAATGGTATGTGCTAAAAGTGCGATAAGCAACGAAGGGGAGCGAGCGAGAGAGGCGCATGCTCGTAAGCAAAAGCTGCAACGCAACAAAGAGCAACGTTTTGCGATTGGAGAGAAGAAGTTGAAACCGACGGACGCGGACGCGGACGCGGACGCGGACGGAGACGCGGACGCGGGACTCGGACAAACAATGAAAAACGCCTTCAACGTGACTGATTGCCACTTGGCACGCAAGCAAGCAAACAGCAGCAACAACAACAACGATGTCGATGACGGCGGTTTGACGCCTTAGCAAGCCAAACCCAACACACATTCTCGCAACCAAACCCCAACCCCAACCCCAACCCAACCCAACTCAGACTCAAACTCAGACTCGAACTCAAACTTGAAACGCAAAACTGCAGTCAACGCCATTGCGCAGTCGCGGTCGACGTCGAAGCCAGCGCAATGGCCGCCAAAGCTGTTGCGTTCCTTTTGCTGTTTTTATTTTTTTCTGCTTTTCTGTTTTGTTTTTTTTTTTTTAGTTACTGTTGCTGCTTACCATTTTGTGCGTGTATTTGCCTTTTATTTGCTGCTGGCATGCAAACCAAAAGAGAGCCACTCCCCCCTGCATCAATCGCCTACCAGTCGCAGTCGCAGTTGAAGTTGAAGTCGAACCCGAACCCGAAGTCGAAGTCTCAGGCAATCGAAACTGGTTGCAACTTGCCTCTGAGCTGCATCTTGCAACGACTTCTGTTGTTACACCTCAAAACCAGCTGTGGTGCCATCTCCTACTTACCAACATATAACATCATTTTATTTACATATTTTAAGTTCTCATGTATAATAAATAAATTGCTATAGAATCTTTATTTATATTACAAATTTATCAATTGAGGGAGCAAAAATAATTCCTTAAGAAACGTTTATTTTATGTTTTTACAAATAGTACAAAAACTATAAGAAGAGACCATCAAATAAAATACTGGAAAATATACCACTAGTTTAAACAGAAACCATAAATTAAAATATTAAAACACTAATCCATCTTCTTGAACATTTTATTTTAAAATTGCTTAAATTTCTATTATTTTTAAATATTTGCAATAATTTGTAATTTGTAATATTCACTCAAACTTTTTAATGGAGCATAAATTATTAATTAAGAAACGATTATTTTACATTTTGATTGTTTTTTCAAATATTACAAAAAATATAAAAATGTTGTCTCAGAGACCATAAAGTAAATACTAGAAAACATACCACTATTTCAAACAGTCCCATAAATTAAAATACTAAAACTCGTATCTATTTTGATGAACATGTTATTAGAAATACGCATACATTTCTATAATTTATAATTAACCAATATTACAAATTTATTAGTGGAGCATAAATTCTCACTTAAGAAACGTTTATTTTACATTTGGATAGTTTCTTCAAATAGTATAAAAAAGTAAAATACTATAAAATATACAACAAATTTAAATAGAAACTGTAAATAAAAAAATTGAAATACTAATCCACCTTGTTGAACATAATATTTTCATAATGCGTAAATTCCTAATTATATAATCGAATTCGTTAATCGATTAATCGTTTTCTTTAGCTCTAACTGTAAATTAATGGCTAGCTAATTATAATTTGAGTAATAGATGGTAATACCCAAAATAATGTTAATTATTCTTATAAAAATTGTAGCTTCTTTAAATATGAAAATCAAACTAACCCTACATTCTATACACATAGGTTTTAGCGTATTTAATTTGGATAAACTTTCATCATTCTTTTCTTTATATCTTAATTCTTATATACGAATATATTTTATGAAGTTTCATTTAGCATATTCCTACTTTATTATGATGTTATATGTGATATATTATATTCATTAATGTGTGTAAAGAATTGTTAGAAATTAGGTTAACAGCTTGTATACAATTAGTGAATAAATGAATTCATATATTAAACAGTATAGATTTTTTAATTTAAGCTTTTTTATTACTTCAGAACTAAAGTAATGCATATGTTACATATAAGCTGCATACAAAGTTTAGCTTGAACTATACTATGTAAAATATTATTATCAATAGCAGATTTTCTTGTTATTGTTTTTGGCACCGAATTAAATGAGATATATATTAGGTAAAACCAATTATTAGTTCATCCAATCATTTGCTGATTAAATTATATTGCTCAAGTTTAAATATGGTTACTTCAGAAGTCTGGGGTATCTGAGGATTAAAGATAAAGCAGTTTTTTTTTTGTTAAAGATTGATAAGCA
This sequence comes from Drosophila sulfurigaster albostrigata, assembly GCF_023558435.1. Lineage (NCBI taxonomy): Eukaryota > Metazoa > Arthropoda > Insecta > Diptera > Drosophilidae > Drosophila > Drosophila sulfurigaster. Next base: position 9,603,577 of record NC_084885.1, on the reverse strand, counting down.
ACAGCAATGGGAGTTAATCATAAACAATACAGTAAATAGAATCTTAAGCAAATTCGAAAAAAAGCATAAGCTGTTATTAAAATGATCAGTTTTAAGGAAATTCTATTAAAAGGATATGGGAATAGATTTCTTAAGCGAATTCGATTCAAGGAAGTTGTACATCATCGGTACTAAGAAACAAGTTGGCAAATCCATTGATAGCGTTAAGTATGTAGTTCAATACATATGTTCGGTGGGGGGATTAAAGTGAGTGTGAATCGGGTTATTTAGTGATTGTTAAGCCCATTTTGTTATGGCAAATACTCCTTCAGAATGGGTGGATAAGAGCATTACATTATCTGGCAAATATGAATCCAGTTAGTGCTAAGTAAATTTGTTGCTGTCGTTGTCGTTGTTGTCACCCTCAAAGGGAGAGGAGAGAATTGGCGTAGCAAAGAGAGAGAGAGAGAGAGAGAGGGAGGAGTGGATGGTGGATGTGGTTCACACCCCATCGGTCATTAGGTGTAACGCCCTCCATTTCAAAATCATATTATAATAAAAATGGACTCATTCTGTTCAACGCTGAGCAAAATGAAAGGATTATGAGTTGCTGGCTGGCTGGCTGGCTGGCTGCTGGCTGGCATAGTCTGATTAGTTGACGTTGTTGACACATTCCAGGGAACAAAACAAAGAAGCACGACTGCGAATACAAACAGTTGCTGCAAGCAGTATGCTGACGACAACGACAACGACGATGACGCGTTGCCAACGAGGTGCAAAATCTCGAGCCAGCTGGTGAACGCCCAGAAGCTGGGCGAAAGCGAAGCGAAGCAGCCGGCCCTTTTTCTTCATTCTTCATTCGACTAACAGCGTTTTGTGCAGCGATTCATTTGACGGGCGGGCGGGATCACGCCCCCGGTGTGTATGTGTATGTGTGTGTGTGTGTGAATGCAGGACGAACGCGTTGCCTGTCACATGTCAAACCGGAAGTGTGCAAAAATTGACCAAAAAAAAAAGGAAAAGAGAAAAACTAAAGGGGCGTAAGCGTGCAAGCAATCGAGATTCGCTTGCTCCGTTTCTCGCTCGATCTTTGCTCTCTCTCTCTCTCTCTCTCTCTTGCTCTCTCGCTTTGCTGTAATTACGGCCACGCAGCAAGCGCATATTGCACCCTTTTGACGCCTGCAAGGACAACGAACGCACTAATATAATTATAGAGCCCAGCGCCGGAAGCGCTTTCATCAGCAGCACCCAAAAAAAATAAAATAAAATAGAAATGAAAATGAAAACGGAAAATATGAATCCAAGGGTGCCAAAGCTTTGTGCGCCTGCGCGCTCCTGTTGAGCGGAAATCAAATCTTAATACGTCGATGGCACATGCCTCAGACTCAGACTCAGTTTCAGACTCAGACTCAGACTCCATCCACATTGAATCTGCGTCAGCTACAAAAATATTGTACTCTAATATCTCGACATCTTTCGCTGCAACCATATAATTATGATCAACAATGCGCGAGTATCGGTTTTCACGCATCCTGTTGAGAGCACCCAGGACAACAACAACAACAACAACAACGCGAGCAGATCCTTCGATGTCGCAGCTGCCTAGAATCCAGTTATTTTCCATACACACTCACTCCCAGTTGGCATCTAATTTGATTTGAGCATTTTAATTCATAGGCTTCACATCCGATTTGCAATAATAATTGCATTGCACTCCATCCCAATCCCAATCCCAATAATAAGCTTCAATATTGTTAATCACAAAAACACAGTGGTAGCTATCGTCACTATAATTTATTGACAATATATTTAATTGATTGCGTATTATTAACGTAATCACATTTGCTCTGAAAGTCTAAAGAATTTTAGCGTAGTCTGCTTTATTAATTGCATTGTGATCCAAGAAAGAACTTCAATTAATTCTTGGAAAAAGAGGCTATACCTTAAAAAATAATTATGTAAATTAAAATATCTATTAAATAATGACAAAATTTGCATAGAATACTATCAAATACTAGAGTAGTAGTAGTAGCAGTATAATATACTATATTATATACTATACTGTACACTACATTATATACTCTATACTAAATTATTACCGTATAATATACTATACATTTTTATATCATAAGTATATTGTACGGGAATAGTTCAGAATATATAATATACTATATAAATACTACACCGTTATATATTTTATTAAATATACTATAAATTTTATACCAAAAGTGTATTCTACAGTAATAGTTCAGTACACAGTATATTAAATATACATACTTCTGATTTAAAACTTATAGTATTATATATTTGTTAGTATATTACAAATATACTGAACTACTAACGTAAAATATACTTCTGATATACAATTTACAGTCATTCTATTCCAAGATGTGATATTTTAATCCTAAGATATTAAGTTATATTTCTTCATTCTTACATACTAATTATGCCAGATCCGAAATCTATAATAACAAAAGTGTATTTCTCTAATTATAATGCACTTTTGTTATTAAGTTTTTGATTTCGGATCTGACATAATTTTGAAATTTCTAAGGATTGTACATAAGAGTCGGTATATTTTGATAACATCAAGGATGAATTCATTAAAACTGAAATTAATAAATTGATTTCAATACGAAATTGAATATCAATTGTCGAAGGTGGAATATGTGTAAAATTGCAGATCTAATAATAATGGATATATCTTCTTTTTTTTTTAATTTTTTTACTATCTGCTTTGAAATGATAAGTAAATTTTATAAATGAAGATTGTTAGAAGATTTTTGCATACAACGATATCACAAATGTGTATATAATGATTGCATTAAAAGTTATAGAACTATTTTTAGTATTCTTTTAATTTAAATCACTGTGAATTGATTGAATGTTATACTGAATTTAAGTATTTTTGTGCTGAAATCAAGAATGATAAATTAGAATCGTTGAGGTTCCCGGTCAGAATTCTCTTTGATCCTCGTATGTTAGGAATCTGTGACAAATAAAGCAACTCTGCGGTAACTGCTGTAATAAAGGCAGCAGAAGCAGCATTAGCATTAAATTAATATGCATTTATTGACACCGTGCCGAGCCGTGGCAATGGTGTGGCTATAAGTGCATAGAAGATACGAGTTGAGTTCATTCTAATGGGCAGGCAGATTCTACAACGTGTGAGTGTGTGTGTGTGTGTGCGTGTGTGTGTGTGTGTATCCACATCCCCAAGCATACGTTCTTCGTATGTAATCCAATGCAAATTGCAGGCACTTTATGAGATATCAATGCATTGCAGTAGCAACAGCAGCAGCAGCAAATAATGGCAGCAACAACAACATCAGCAACAACAGCGGCAGCAACAACCAGTTGTTGCAGGTAGCAATTTCCACGAATGCCGAAGCTTAATAATACAACAAAATGCATTTAATAAGCAACTGCGAATGGCAAACTTGCAAAGTCAAACAGAATTGGCAACTGGCAACTGGCAGAACAAGTACTGAGAGAAGGCTTCGAAAATCGTTGGCATAAATAAATGCGATGAAGAGGAGTGTGGAGAGATGTCTACATATCATACATATATGAGAGAGAGAGAGAGATAGAGAGAGAGAGAGAGAGAGACGGGGCCAATACGAATTGGCAATGATCGCTTCCTGCCGATAAGAGATGCAAACGAACATAATAATGATTTTCACTAGCACGAGACGCGATCGCAAAATACTTGTGAGTTCAGTTCAGTTCAGTTCAGTTGAGCTCAATCAGCTCCTTGTTCCTCTGATTTGCGAGCGCCTCCAGCTTACAGTCAGTAGTCAGCAATCAGCAATCACCACAAGCTTCACAACGTCAACCGATGCGACAATTATTAAACGAATTTAAATAAAATCCAGTGCGGGAAATGCACTCGAGTGTGCTCGACTGTAAGACACTCGCTACTCATTCGTTGGGCAGACAAAATAGAAACGTTACCAAGCTTATAATTTGATCATTGTGGAAACAGCTCAAATTGCGAGCTAATATATATCACATCGATTAGACCGATTTTGAGGGCTGAGCTGAATAATACTAACATCAAATGTAACTGATGAATATAGGAATTGGAATTCGGTTCTAAGCTTAACATATATTTATTTTAGTTATTTAAGAAATACTTTTGTATCTCAAAAAAAAAAAAAAATAAAAAAATAAAAAAAAACGCTTACTGCAATCGGGTACCAACTGCTTTAGTTGACAATCTGGTATATTTTTTATACTCGATGGTTTATTTTGAATATAGAACAATATCAATATGCCAAATATAGTCTTCCCTATGTTTTAGTATTTTAGTTGTATATATTAAGAATAATACCATAAATTTGTAATGTACAATGGCTAGCAGGTATATCGAGCACGCTCGGTAAATCTGGTATATTTTTTTATACAAATATAGCTTTTAGTGTGTTTTTGTATTTTTGTGGTATATTAATTTGGTATATATTAAGAATAATACCGCAAAAATTAGTTTTAATTTATGATGGATAGCAGGGATCTCACAGTCGAGCACGCTCGGCATATCTGGTATACTTTGTATACTCTATGGTGTATTTTGAATATAAAAAGAATATAATAGTATTCTATTCTATTATTCTACCGAAATTTTTGGTTTTTACTCACATTTGGTGGTCAATCAAACTCGACTGTAGCTTTCCAAATTGTTTTTGTTTCTAATAGATGATAACCATTGCATTATTGCAACAATTTCATCGTACTGGAATTGCTTTGAAAAGATTAGTTAATTTAATTTATGGAATTATTAGCAAGTGATCGACTGTTAAAATAACAACTGATATTAAAATATATTTGCCAAACAAAGTTAGCAACATTTTGGATTGAAACGGTATAATTTGATATCAGCTTATTACAAATGAATAATCTGCGGGCAAAGTAATGAAACTGCTTCAACTTTAATTTATTTGCACTGATTACAAAGATTTTATGAATTAAAATGAATTTTTAATTACGCTTGAAAAACATGTATTAAACCAAATTTATCAGAGTGATAAACAATTTTTATTTATTGAATATCGTTCCTGCTGTCTATTGCATGGATGAACATCTATATTTTTGGTTTCTTCTTAGATAGAATAATTTTGATGTGCAAAAATAGCTAAAATAAGTTCAGATTTTTATATTTGTTGTATTTGTATAACATGGATATCATTTTACCTATTAATTTATATTCTTAATTACTTTATATTCAACTTAAAATAATTGCCAACATTTCAGCTAAGTTTAAGCTCAATTGCTTAATAAAATGAGATTTTTGTTCTATCGCTTTACAATATATGAATTTAATATGTTTTATATACATATACAAGATATACACTGAAGTATCGTAATGATAAAATATATGAAATTGATATTAATATGTTATTAACCATATTAACGAAATAACTCGCTCAGAATTCACAGAGAAAAAGCGTAAATTGAAAAGCTGAAAACTTTGCGATCTTAATAAAAAAACTTTTAAGTTAAACAAGATTTCGTTAAAGAAGATTTCGTTCTTTAATCAATGTTTTAATCAATCATTTATTGATTTAATTAATCAATGTTTTAAAAAAAATTTGTCAAATTGAAGAACTTTATTCTAATTTCTTAAATCAAAGAATTTGAACTTATTTGCAGATTGAATGTTGTAATTCTCTTCCTCTAAAAATAGAACCTAAAGAACAATAATATTATATAATATTAATATGATATATTCTTATATATTATGTTATCAAAAAACTACTTTCTGGCTTGTCTGCATAATTGAATTGAAGTTATTCATTATTATGTGAAAAGACACCTGTTTTTAAAGTTGGTGTTGCTCTAATTAACCCGATCATAGGCAAAAAAAAAGAACAAAAACAAAAAGTGGGATGTTCTGTTGTCATCTGTCATCTGGATGACAAGACCGAAAGGATGCCAACCTCAAGTGATCGAGTGTGGAATTATGTATCAGCGATCCCGTGACCCATTATCTATCTACCAACACACATACACAAGTATTTACATACACATATATGTAAGTGTATATAGCAATGCCTGATGGCGTTGCGAGAGCAATTACAGTGGAAACAAATGACACGCATGTCGAAAAGTCGAAAGGAACAGAAACAGAAAAAAAAAACGCACAGGCAAATTCCGTTTTTTTGTTTTTTTTTTACGTTTTTTTCATATTTTATTGTTTTCTATTTCAAATTTTAATTTGCCTCTAAATGGCAGTTAGAAATGCACGCAAACTATGAGAAAACACATTTCATTTGTTGTTCAGTTTTTTGTCGTCGTTTTTTATTGTTGTTGTTGTTGTATTTTGTATTTTCGCCTTTTGCTGGCAAACCGCAAAGAGGTGAACGATTACAATGTCTATGAAGCATGGCAAAAAGGGCACAGATGGCCAAGAGATTTGTGCCTCTAGCTCACGACCACGAGTAAAGGGGGGAGGGGGGCTTTAGGCCAAGCAACGTTGCTTGGCCAATCAGAGGCCGAGCACAAGGCAGCCACAACAAACATTGACGCTTGATTCGACAGTTGATTGGAGTCGAGTTTTGAGGCAAGTAGGAGGCGGAGGAGGAGGAGGAGAAGGAGGGGGAGTAGGCGGTTGCATGGCATTCGTCGTTAGTAACAATGCGTATCCATCAGAAGCTACTCTCAAACAAAAAAAAAAAAAAAACGTTGAAAGAATGTGTTATTAAGTTAACCGCGTAATTATAGCAAAAAGGCAACGAGAAAAATATAAATAACAAAAAAAAAGCAAAAACAAAAACAACAAAGTTGGCTAAATAAAGGGGGACGCTGGGGGCGTGGCAAGTGTTCCGTTGACAGTTTTTAAAAGCAGCCATTTTATTTTTATTTTTTTGTTTATACTGTCATCCTCTCTCTCTCGCTCTCTCTCTCTTTCTCTTTCTCTCTGATATGTATATGCATCCATGGCTCAGAGTATATACTTAAAACTTGTTCATTCTGTCATTCACGTATTCAGTCAGCATTTGTTTATTATACGACTCGTAATCACATAAGCAAAGTTCTGCCCGAAGGCTGAAATAACTGAATGCCAAAGTAATTGGCAAAGCGAAGCAACTGCGATCGCATTAATTATATGCTATACAGGTACTTTACTTTATTGTTGATTATCAAGCATCGAAAGCATCGTTCATATTTCTCTCCCTCTCCCTCTCTCTCTCTCTCTTTTTTGTCCACTTAGTGTGGCAAGGTGTATCAGCGAAAAAAAGAACTAATGATTACACTCCTTCAGCCAGTGCAAATTAGTGACAAGATTTTCAGAAAATGCAATAATTAATTATAATAATTATGGCCGATGCTTTGTCAACAATAGCAATTTTAATCATGTTCACAGACCTGCTTAGTAACACTTTGACAATCATTTAGCTATGCAAAATGGCTGACCTGATAGCATCAGTGATGCTATACATAGAATTATAATATGGTGGTAATAACATAGAAATGAATGAGAAAGCCACAGTCCAGTCGGCTCGACTGCGAGATACCAATTTCAAAAATACCATATTCAAAAAAAATATTCCAAACTAATATACCGAAAAAATACTATATATACTATGTATATCCAGAATACCCAATTTCAAAAATACCATATTCAAAAAAAATATTCCAAACTAATATACCGAAAAAATACTATATATACTATGTATATCCAGAATACCCATTTTCAAAAATACCATATTCGAAAAAATATACCAAAATAATATACCGAAAAAATACTAAGATATACAGCATCCTATGTATATTTGGTATATCGATATAGTAGTAAATATAGTTAAACATTCAAAACATATCATGGAGAACAGAATATACCATAAAGTACAATATATACCAAAAATACAATATATACCATAGAGTAAAAAATATACCTGGTTGATTCAACATTCAAAATATATCATAGAGAACAAAATATATCATACAGTGAAATATATACCATAAAGTACAATATATACCATAGAGCACAAAATATACCAGATTGGCAGCCAAGGCAACAAAGACCCAATTGCAGTAGGCACAAAGATATAATACCCTTCTACCCTATGGCTAGTGGGTATAAGACTAAATATCTGTGAAAGGCCGACCTCATAAAGTATACTACTCGTATTCTATAATGTCAATCTTTGATTAACACTGGATATAAATAAGAGCCCAATTATATTCATTGATTTAATTTAAACGGTATTCATTAAAGATCTTTTCAGATTATTTATTCCGAGTTAAACTTTGACATTCATTCAATCTTGAAATAAATATATATAATATATTCATCAATTTGAAGAATGGACAATCTAGAATTATTTTATCATTTTGAGCTTTGTTTAGGAAGCCATCTTCTGGGTTCTTTTTGGTATTATTTAATTACTGAGTGTAGAGACTGTACAAGATAGAGATACCATTTGTTTTTAAAATATTTGCTATGTTTGGATGCCGATCTAGTTTTCTTCAGATTTGAGTAACGCCTCTTTCGCCAATGCAATTGAGTGTAATTTTGGCAGTGAACGCATAAAAGACTTGAAAAAGACTTAAGAATTCATTTTATTGGACATTTTATTGAATCAATTTTCTTGGGTGGCAAAGTATAATAAAAATGTGTAACTTAATATATATTTATATTTTTATATTTCTGGCATTGGGTTTCGGTTGCGGGTGTTTCTATTGTTTTATTTAAGTAGTATTTACTTTCTATTCAGTCAATAACATTTAAATGCTTATCCCAATATATCAAAATGTTATTTGAAAATGTTTAAAAGGAGTTATTATGCAAATAGATATATTTTACTATTTATTGATGTCTTGTTGTCTTTTGACTCTTGTCGAAAGTTAATGTTGAATTCATAATTAACGAAAACTTAAAATGAGATATGATTCATTGGTCTAGTTAAACTAAAAAGCAGTAAGTGCATTGCTTTAAAGTGCCTATTCGAATTTGAAAATAATAAAAGCTACAAAACTAAGAATAAAATATCATTAAATTGAGCAATCAACAACTTTAACAAATAAAGGGAATAGCCAAAAGGATTGTTTTACTTTTGATTTTATTAAACTTATAATTTAAATACTTCAATCATTGCCTTTTACTATTCGACTTACGAGGTGATATTTTTGTTTTAACGACCTTTGTAGACTTTACTTTCTAGCATATTATAGAACAGGAGATTATAAAATTCACAAGTTTTCTGTACTATTATTTTCCACTTAATTTAATTTGATCAGAATTTAAGATGATTGAGGTAAGCATCATTTAATCATCATGCAGTTAGAACTTTTGCAATCTATTTAGCTTTAGGAAGGTGTTCGATATTTCGTGAGGAATAAGAAAGATAAAGCGAGAGAGAGGGAGAGAGAGAGAGAGAGAAACCTTCATATGCATCTATATTTTGCAATCTGTTTTGATTAACGAAGATGTTTAAAAAATACAATAAGAAAGACACCTCGTTTTGCATCTATATTTTGTCATATATTTTGATTCTTGAAGATGTCCGAAATGAACATACATAAAGCTTGTATCTTATACATCTATTCATAATACTGATATACTCCTATGACGGTTAAATTGAAAACAACAGATTTATTTGTACATCTCCCCATAGATTGCTGGATATCTTATAGTTCTTCTTGATCGTAAGAAATAAAACAAAGAGAGAGAGAAGGAAAGCCACCTCGATTTGCACTTTGAAAGAAGCCGCTTTGGTGTTACTCTATTAATTGGAGTATCGCTACCTAAGCACACACACTCACACACACACGTCTGAACATATGTTATCCCAATTCGCAGTAATAAAGCCTTTCCGGATATGTCTAATAAAAAAAAGTGAGCTGCTACTGTTTGGTGCAGGGAAAACTAGATTTTGCGAAGTGTCCATTGGATAATACGTGCCATAAATTGCGAAAATTGTTATAACAAAGTCAACGGTGGTCAACAAAAAAGAATCTATAGAAAAGGCCAAAAGAAAGAAACAGGGTCCAGGACAATGCAGGCAGCCGGAAACAATTGCGGACGGCAAAAAAAAAAAAAAAAGTGCGTCCACATATTGGAATTGGAAAAGTAAGAAGAGAGAAAAAAAGTGAAGTATTGAGAATGTGTCGGACAAAAGTTATTGTTTGCGTAAGTAATTGATACGGTCTCAATGGGATTCGATGGGAGATGGAGGATGGAGGATGGAGAAATAGCGTCATCGGGCAGATCCTGCCAGGGGCATTTACAATAATAACAATAACACGCATAAATGTCAACTTCATGCGACTGAATGTTACTTTTCTCTACTCTCCTGTTCTCTTCTCTTCTTTTCTGTTCTGTTCTGTTCTGTTCTGGGGATGCGGTTGCCCCTAGCCAGTTGTTCAGTTGTTCTCTTCTCTGTGCTATTCACCATTCACCGATCCCTGTTGTCTGTTTGTCCGTTGACCTGGTGCTTGGTGAGGACACAGCATGCGACACAATTTATCATGGGGTCTTCAGCCCTCTAATTACGCGCCGCGCTGACAAATTCCCCTAAACTAAACTATGCACACGGGGCAACATTATATTATTTTCATTTTTGGTTATTGCACTTTTGCAGACGACGACGACAACGACCCTCTTTACGATGATCGGGAGTCGGGAGTCATCGGAAATCCGGGAGACAATCGAACCTCGTAAATCCTAACAAATAATAATAGTTGTCAATTTCGTTTGCTCATTGTCACTTTGTCGAATTCCACTGATCGATGGATTCCCTAAATGGTTGTGTCCATGAGCCCATGGCATGTGTGCTCATGTCCTTGTCTCGATTGTTTCTCTGGCTAACCACAAAGCGTCGTGCTTCACTGTCTGTCCTCTGCCTCTGTCCTCAGTCTCTGCCTCTGCCTCGTTCTCTGCCTAGGCTAACTACTGGGATTTGGATTCGGGGCAACAACTTCAATCAGCAAACAATGCAAATGCTGCCACAGCATGCGGTCTCTGGCTGCATCGTAAATACGTAAATACTGATCCAACCAGCTTACACAAAGCGATAAAAAGCGAAAAAATATTATATCAACAACCACAACAAAAAGTAAATACAAAAAAAAGCAAAGCTTTAAATTGAAAGTCGCGCCTGATGTGTTTGTATTTTAATTTTGCACCGCTGTTATACAACTTTTTAATTGATTGACAATTTTCACATTTATGGCTCAAATTAACAGCCGGCAACAAAGCACAATTATTGTTTTCTTTCATTCTTTTTTTTGCTGCTGTAATTCGCATTGTTCTTTCAACCGAATTCATTTGAATGAGCTCCTAAATTAGGAACACTTCAATGAACTAAACCCCAATCCATATTTTTTTATCGTTTTACCTTAGTGAATCCATTAACTTAGCTTCATCAAAATGCAAAGTACTAGATACGAATTATAAATTTATTAAACTTAATTGAAAATGTCACTTCAAAGGAGAGAATTAGAAATAAATAATAGATTGAATAGAAGGTATTGCTCTGTTTTTGATTATCGTTTAAGGGTTAGGTCTGCATACATCAAGTACATCAAATTCGCCACTTAAAAAAAAAAACTAAGAATTTGCATCTTCGAGTTTCAGATCAGTACTTAAAACATATAGTTATGCGGTAGAGATAATAACTACACAGAAAGAAAAACGTGCCAATATTATGAATAAAATCTTGTCAGAATTGAACCAAGATTACTTATTCATAAATCAACAAAGAAAATCTACAACAAAATCAAGATTGTCCAATCTTGACATTCAAGATTATTATTTTGCTTCATGAATGGAAAAATATTAAAATGAAACCAACAAGGCAAAATCGTAAATCTTGAGAATTTGTTTGCAATTAGATAAAAAAAAAACTTATCCACAAAATATTTGCATAGGACAAAAAATCGGGTCGGATCTTATTTGCTATCATTGACAATCTGGTATTTCTTGTACAATATTTATATATTTTGAATATAGAAGTGTGTTGATATACCAAATATAGCGTTTGGAATATTTGTTAGTATTTCACTGGTTTATTGATCTGATTTGCGTTTGTTAAAACTGAATAGCGAGTATCTCGCAGTCGAGCACACTTGTTTATAGCTTTCTAACTCAGTCTATTTAAAATGTTTTTTAATTGTTTTAACAACGATTCTAGTTGCTTTAACGTCATTTCTTCTCTCTGTGTATAAGATACATTCCATCACAATAAATACAGTTTATTTCCTTCACATTTAAGCAAACTTTTCAAAATTAATTTCTTTTTTTATTGCTTATGCAAATTAATTGAACTTAAACACACCTTCACAAAATATAGGAGTGAATGCATTGAATGTTAATAATAAAAAACATAAAAAACATGCAATTTATTTATAAATAGCTGAGTTTAATAAAAATAGTAAGTAAAAATGTAAAAGTCGTATTTCAAGATTTTTTAAATCAAGATTTGCAATCAGCTTGTCAATCTAGATTTGTTTCTCTCTGTGTATTTAAAATAAAAATTAAGAAATAGAAGGAATATATTGTTTTTTTTTTTTGTCAAAGTATTAATTGTATCAATAGGATAATTGGTTCAAGATATCATAAGAATACACAAAGTCTGTTAAAGAAATCCCTGGTTGGAAGAAATATAAAAGTCACAATAAAATGCATCTAATAAGTGGATGTCAAATCTATTAATTGGTGGCAAATGGCAAATGGCAATTTGTTAATTTGGTGTTTATATAACAAGTGTTCTAAGCATCAGTTACATTGACAGACAATCTAATTCAGACATCGACTGCCATGGGTCTGCGTTATGCTGAGAATAACAATTAAGATATCATCCAAAGTGCATTTAATGCACTGAGGCAACATTTTGAAATCACTCAATTAGAAATAATAATTTATCAGAGCTTCTATTTGCAATTAGCATTGGCAACAACGATTCGTAATGAAGCAATAGAAAATGAGCAGAAATTCTCAGCTTGCGAAATCTCATCGCCACAAAAGTATTAATCGTAAATAGCTTTGCTTATTCGTATTTCCATTTTCAATTTCAATTGAAAGCTGAGTCGAGCAATAAAATCGAAATATCGTATATTGTATAGACTCGTAGGTATGTATGTTCTGTATGTGTGTGTGTGTCGGTAAGTGCGGCAATGCACAAAACCAATTGCCTCTAATTTTCTAATTAAATCATTAAATTTAATAATAAGGCGAAGCCAAAGACACGAACCCGCCGGACGTGTGCATAACTTAGAATGGTATTGACTTCAGACTGCAGCCGGAACTTGGCCAACTTGGCCAACGTTCAACAACGGTTCAGCACGGTTACAAAACCCTTTCTCACCCCGTCCCAATGAAGGTCGCAATCAAATGTGGTTACTTACTACTTACTAAATGGGGAGAATGTCTCTCTCTCTCTGTGTGTGTGTGTGTGTGTGTGACAATTACTGGCAAATCACTTTATCATTAATAAAGAGTGAAAGTCACTTAGGCAGTCCTGCCATTGTCCTGCATATTGTGATTTATGTTAAAAGGATAATGTCACTTTGCGTCAATGTCAACGCTGCTCTGTCCTCTGTATTCAATGCTCAATGCTCAGCATCCCCTCTGGCCTTTTGCTGGGTAAGCACACGAGTCGAATTCAATTAGTGAACCCAACTTGCACAATTAATAAATACTATGTTATAACATACGCTTACAGCGCTATCGACCATGAAATTCTGCATCAGATAAAAAGCAAAACAAAACATAAAAAAACATGACGCTCACAGTTAATATTTTCTATTAAATGATCAAGTTAGGTATTATGTTTGCATAAGATAATGAATACAGATCTTTGTCATAGCATTGGAGCTGTTTCTTCTGTATAAAAATATGAAAAGGGAGTACAGGATTAAATTACCATGACTTAAGAATACATTTTTATTATTAAAAATATTATGAAATTAATAATATATAAGAATACTAAGAAAACACTTTTGTTGAGAGAATAACATCGTTGGAGTTTATAGACAATAAAATGTAACAGAATTATTTCTTTATTTTATGTTAACCAACATTATAAAACACCTCATCGAAAGATCAATTGAATTATTAAGCGACTATAAAAAAAGAGGCAACGTAAGAAAACAAAGTTTCTCAAGCTCTCGCTCTCTCTTAATTTATGAACTTATTGGACAAATAAAATAAGAGTTTGTCTTTGAGCGGTCTAAAAAATCTTGTATACTATTTACATCATCAACTTTGCCAATGCTAAAATGCAGACAAAAAAAGAAGCAATTAAGTATACTAAATATTATATTTTATTGCTTCTTATATAGAAAAAAAATAACAAATATTCCAAAAAATAACTGCGATTTGGTTAAGACAATTTTGTCGATAGTCAACTTTGGTATCGAAAGGATTAATTTCAAAAAAGAATTTAACATAAGCAAAATGCAAAAATTACATGCGGAAATAAAAGTAGCTGCAGGCAATATTATTTATTATATTTATTAAGAATTATATTCATTAATGTGTTAAATAGTATACTTATTTATAATATTGAGAGAAATCTTTGATATAAAATAGTTACAAAAACATCATATGAGAAATTTGTAAGATTAAATGTTATAATCTATTTTGTGAAAATAAGTCAATTTTGTGAAGGAAAATAATTGTCAGTGTCAGATAAATCAAATGTTAGTGATTAACCCCATAATTTATAAGATTGTAAGTGCTGCAATTGATGAAAGAGATAAATAAACAAATACATAAATTCAGTAATAAATAAATATTTATAGCAACAATTCATAAATAAATAGTAAATATTGTTATATTGCAAATACATTTTTAAAAGTCAGAAAATATAAAAAAAAATTATAAGATAAATTGTAAATTGTATTGATTATTTTATTTATATTGTAAAATATATTAGCTGAAATGATCTGTTATTAACTCAAATTAGCTTCAAATACAATTTGATTGACTTTAATAATCAGATAAAGTGATTTGCTTTTTATATTCTTTTTTGCAACACAGTTTCAAAGTCAGTCGCGTCATTTGGGTCACGTCCGTCGCTCTGTCCGTCCGTCCTTTTGAACACCTAGATTTCAGTGACTGCAAAATGTAAAGTCAGCAAACTCAACTCGGCTGTTGATGGTGTTCAATAAATAATGTATGTACGAGTGATAGGTCTAAGGACTGGCCTATCTCATATGCACATTGGCAAAAATTAATGATACCCTTTTGTTTGGTGGTGTAGAAAAAAAATGACAACATTTCCCAGCCTGGATGGGTTTTGTGATATCTCATGGCCACAAGTGCTAGTTTGTTTTATGTTGTTTGAGTTTTTCTTTCTTTTTTTTTCTGTTTTTTGTTCTTTTTAACAAGCTACACGACAGCAGCGTGAAACCGCAAAATGTGGTCAAGAGGTGTGTAGTGAGGATAACTAGATATTATAAGGAACACACACACAAAATAAAAAAGAAAAATCAAGAGTGGGAGAGCAAGAAAAAAAAAAGTAACTAATTGTAATGCGTTTTATTTGAAAAATATTAATTATGAACCGGCTATCATGCACGTATCGTGTAGAACAAATTTGAATAAACAATGCGAGTGCTGTCGTATTCCCAATATTAAAAAAGGACACAAGTAAGAAAGCAGCGCAGGAGTGTGATCGACTTTGAAATACCCGCTCCCCTATTGCAGTAAAACCAATGCAGTGTGGTATTATTCTTAAAATATACCAAATGAAAATATTAAATATACTTGGTATATTTTAGTGATTTGGTATATCTATATACTATAGCATCCAAATATAAATTACAAAGTAACGCGGTATTACTCTTAAAATAAACCAAATGCGAATACTCAATATACTAAAATATATCAAAGTGATTGTTTGGTATATCGATATACTATAACATCCAAATATAAATTACAATCAAATCAATACGCTAAAAATACTGAAAATATACCAAAGGCTATGTATTTGGTATTACATCCAAAATAAGCAATAACAACAAAAAAGTGCAGTATTACTTTAAGAATATACCAAATCAATAAACTACACAAATACAAAAATATACCAAAGCCTATGTTTGGTATATCTATATATTATTTCATTGAAAATAGACAATAAAAGTACGATAGTGCAGTATTATTTTAAGAATATATCAACTCAATATACTAAAAAAATACTAAAACATTCCGAAGCCTATATTTGGTATATCTATATACTATTACATCCAAAATATATTTCACTTTGTCAAGATAAGCAACTAAGTACCGATCGAAGGAGTCGGACGGACATGGCTATATCGTCTCGGTTGTTAACGGTGATCAAGAATATATGTTATATACTTTATGAAGTTGAATTTTACATATATTTCCTGTAAGCACAAATTGATAATACCCTTCTACACTGTGGATAGCGGGTACAAAAAAAAAGTATAGGAATGGGCTTAACAGAAGTTTACATTTTTCTACAGTTTTTTTTTGTTTTTGTGGATACTCTGTTTTGAGGTTTTTTTATACCTTTGCAGTGGACAAGTCAAATAAAATGTTGACAGGTGGGCGTTGCTAAAATGGAGGGCGGCATTTGAAAATTGGAACAGGCTGACGACCTAATTGTGAGAACCGACAAGTGTGCAGCTACATATAATCTGATAAACCGACAACAGCAGCAGCAGCAGCAGCAAAAACACACATGTTGCGTTGCACTTGCAACGTTAGAAGCAGCAACACAAAAGCAGGATATTTGAGTGGTGCATCATTGGCTTAGGTATCTTGTATCTTGTATCTGGCAACTCGCAACTCGTCACTACCAATGGCATCTAATGTACGAATGATAAACGATATAAATCGCACAATGTGATTATCTCAGCACATTGCGAAGAAGAACTTCCTGCCAGTCCGTCCGTCTGTTTGTCTGCTATCCTGCTGTCTTCGTCTCCCATTTCATCAATAGAGACAGAGAGAGGGAGAGAGAGAGAGAGAGATCATTGAGTAGCGCCTTGCTAAGCAATTTTTGGCACAGCGTGGGAGCCACAAGGTCTCGCTGGATGGAAAGATGGCAAGACAGTGGACAATAAATGGTAGACAGGATAAGGTGCAGGACGGGCAATAATTTCATTGTTCACCGCAGCACCCAAGCAGGTCCTGTCGCGCTTTGAGACACACGATACCACTTCAAATGCTGCCTGGCTGACTGGTTGGCTGCCTGGCTGGCTGGCTGGCAAAAAGGGATAATAACGAGGCTAATAGACGGTATCAAATTTAACTCTAGCAGATAATCATCTTGCCTGCCGAGTCCCACGTTTCCGCTTTTACGTGTCTCGTATACACAGAGCTAATACTTGACACTCACTACTGTGTGGCTCTGGCTGTGGCAAGTAGGTCCTTGAAGCTGCTGTCCTGAGGTTAAGGAACTATTTTCTCCTTGCTTTTCTCTGTTTTCTGTTGCTACCCCTTTCGGTTGCAATTCCTTTCGGTTGCAGCCTTTTGTGCACATGCTTCAAAGTTGGCAGCAGCAAATGAAGCGTGCTGCATACTAGATACCCAGATACCCAAATACCCAGATGCCGATCCCTGATCCCCGGATCTCCGATCATAATGACGATCCTCAGGTGTATCGCTTGCCGTCAATCTGACATCAGTAATTAAATGCAAGTTGCGAGTTGCGAGTTGTGTTGCACGAATAGAACCCAAAAAAGGATTGCGTGCACTTTTTATTATTTTTGTTGTTTTTGGGGAGCACAGTTGTCAGTTGGTTCCTTCAATTAAATGTCATGTGAATTACGCCTCCCAAAAAAAAAAAAAAAAAATAGAAAAAAGAGTTCAATTTGGTTTCTCAGTTGGCATTCAATTATTTACATAGCAATCGCATGCTCGACAAATGTATCAAAACTTCCCATGAGTGCGTGTGTTGTACAGTTGTCATATATTCGAAATGAATACTATTTGAATACTATTCAATTGAGTATTGTCAGAGTGTGTGCGCTCAACCCTTTAGGGTTGTCGTTCTCATTCGTTGTCGTTGTCGTGAGGCACAATTCAAATAATAGGTTCTACATACAATTCAACATTAAACATTAACTAATAATAATAATACCTGTGCCGCCGTTTGAAGACTTGTTAACGAACTTATTAAGCGTAACATCAGGAACTTAGAAAATTACTAATACCCCCTCTCCATCTTCCTCCCCTCGACTTCTATATGTAGACGAGTTCATACTCGTGTGCAATTGAAACTAATGTATTTAAGTCTATAATAAATGATACTAGACTCAACTCAACCCAACTCAACCCAACTCGACTCGACTCCCGACTCGCTTGAGTGTGGACAGTTACCACTGACCCTTGGAGTTGTCTATTGCCTATCCGCAAATAGAGCAATTAGTGTTTCTACTATAGCATTTGTATGTGCTACCTTCTATGACATTTGCGGATACTAAAACCTATTCCCACTTTCCTGCTTTTACTTCTATTTTATGGCCTCTTGCAGAAGTTCTCGACTTATTGCCAATTGCCAATTGCCAATTGCCATTCGTATGCAGAGTGAAGACAGTGGACTGACTTTGATTGGGTTTTTAAATTATTCAGCTTGAACTCAATTAAACCTCGACTTCGAGAAGAAGTTACATTTCTAATTTCATGTTGTGTTTTCACAGCGAGTATACTTGAATACGTAGTATATCTAATCAAAGCATCGAAACGTACTACAAGATACAATGCAATCTCATATTTAGATTAGGTAAATCGGATCCCAATAATATAACCTTTATAGAGCCAAAAATTACTTCTGCCTGATAAGTACATTCGTACAGAATTTAGGTAAAAATTATATTAAAAGTTTAAATTTTATAATGACAACATTAGATTATATGAACATGCATATCTTGACTGGAATTATCTATAAGAATTATTATTACAATGAGATGAGCCAAAGCGACTAAGGTTAATCTATTAAAATCCATATGTGAGAAAATTTCTGTTATTGTTTAAGAACATAAATATCAAAGATTTTAAGAATCAACGATGTACAATTAATGCACTTATGAATTTGTTGTGCAATTTTGATATACTGAAAGGAAATATTCTATGTATTCCGAATAAATGATAAAACAATGCTGTTTAACAAATTTTTTATAATTTTTATAATTAATCGATGACAATTTTTCTTATTCCTTTTCTAAAATTCTTTTTGGTCCCATAACTTTGATAAGTTTGTCCAAATTGCCAATTGGAAAAGAAATGGATTTTAGAGATTAAGTTTGCGTTAAGCGTGTCTCAACTGATGAATGCAACTTTAAGCTATTGCACATTTCTTTTAGAGAGCCGAAATTTGAAAGATATTTCTAGAGTAGCTAGAAACAGTCGTGTACATAGAATAAAAGACGATTGTATTCTACTGAGCAAAGAAGAGAAAACTAATTAATAAATGAGACGATTTGATACAAATGTATCTCAATTGAAGAGTATGTTATTTGATTTTGTATTGATTGCATTTACAATATCCCCTGCAAATATCCCTTATTGAGTCCTTTCTGATAGGGGGAAAAACTGGAAGCATAAATGAGTTGTGAGTACTCAGCAGCGAAAACCAATAGCCGCAGGACACCAAATGCAATTTGCTTAAATGTCATCGCATCCCACAACAAGCGAATGAAAACGATAAATGACAACAAAAACGGCAAAAGTTAATGAGATTAAAATACATTGCGGGTGTCCTTGCGTCGTTTTTGAATTGCGCACTGCGGGATACTTTACGTAATGCGCTGAAATCGAGAAATTGCCGAACGCTAAATGAAATCGTCGAGAACGAGAACGGAAACGAAAACGAAAACGGGAACCAGAACGAGAACGAGAACAGAATCGAAGTCACTAGTTTAATCATAGAAATAAGGGAATACACTACACATTCGGAGAACTGTACAACAAACATTTATAGAGCCATCAAAAAAAGAAAAGAAAAGAAACCAAAGGGAATTGTCACCAAAAATATTTGAATACGCTGCATGGATAAGTTATGAGACTAAGAGAGAGAGAGAGGGAGAGAGGGAGAGGAAAGAAAGAACGAAGAATGTATGTGAAGTGAGAAAATGTGAGGAATGCAGGCACATAATGTACATAAATCACTGCCATAAATTAGTTTGCTTTTAATTGCGATTATTATGCTGATAATAGCGCATATTTAACGCGAGATAAACATAAATAATCGTGTCAACTGCAAACAGATGCGGAAACCGAGAAACAACACTGAGAACAGAACAGAACAGAGCCGAAGAGAAGAGAAGCGAAATGATGAGATGGCACAAGAGCGAAGAGAGAAGCATGACAACACACGCTGGACAGTGACAAGCAATGCCAACAACAACAACAACTACAGTGAGAAGTAGATGTAGAAGAAGAGGAGACAAACAACAACAAATCACGCGCACTCATTCAGCTCAGCAGCAGTAATAACGGCAACCACACAACACACACTGATTTAAGACACTCGAAAGCAAAGGATGAAATTTGTGTGTGTGTGTGCGCTGCTTTGCTTTTGCTTAATGAAAACAATGTGTGAACAACGGGGGAAACAAACACCCGCAGCGCCAAAGGCGGGGCAACCATTAAGAAATTTTTCAAGTGCCTTGCCGACCAGTGCCGCCCCCTGCCGCCATCTCCCCTTCCTGCACTGCTCTGTCTTTTCTCCACAACTTCGACTCCAACTTTCAGCTAAAGTGTTGACAATTTGGAGCAGCTGGTATTATGCACCATAGTTCCCAGTTCCCCTCTTCCCTCTTCCCTGCTCCTTGTTATCTCTCGTATGTGACAAGTCAACGCTTTGCCCTCCTCCACTTCTGCCGAAGGGCGCTCGATTGGCAGTGTCTATCGTGTATTCCATATTTACATATACTATAGCATATACCCTGTACTTCGGCTGTTACTAGCGGGTAGTCTGAAAACAAAACTTTCCACTGCAATTTTAGATTTCGTTCAAAGAAAAAGCTGAACTCAATATTTCAACTTTTCCATTCAACATTTAAGATAATTACAATTTCATTTGTTTACTTGCCATTATAGTATATTAATGTGCTATTAAATATTATATTAAATACTTATCTGATATATTCGACATCTTTCAAATAAATTCCAGCTATAAATTTAATTACTTTAACTTCCCAACAAAACTTGAATTGGTTTAGATCGCATAAACATAAAAAGTTTATTTGTAATAGGTTTCATTTATGCTATAATTTAATTATTCTATTATAATAATCCTTTCCATTGTATCGAATGATTTGGTTTATATGTATATTTGATGCAATGCAGATTTGTTAAGTTCCCAATT
Organism: Drosophila sulfurigaster albostrigata; assembly: GCF_023558435.1. Lineage (NCBI taxonomy): Eukaryota > Metazoa > Arthropoda > Insecta > Diptera > Drosophilidae > Drosophila > Drosophila sulfurigaster. Next base: position 9,582,314 of record NC_084885.1, on the reverse strand, counting down.
TTGAATAGTAAATAAATATATTTAAAAACAAAAAATAATCATTACTAAAGCCTTATTTGAAAATTCTTTTTGATTTAAAAGAGGTATCTATTGTTTGATCAGTCTAGAACGTGATGTCGTACATCCTTCCTGGTTTAATTAAAATTTACTGCTAATGATTTTGTTAGCGCCGCCGAAGCGCCCATTTATCATCTGCCATGTCCTGTGCCATTGTCACTGTGGTGTGACTCTGCGTGCTCATACACTGAAAAAAAAAAAACACAATGTTCCTAAGTCAAATATATTCTAGTATTACATTGCTATGCTTTTTGTATACTAAAGTAAACAACATGTGTTTGCTTATTTATTGAATTAAACAAAAGATGAAATCAAGATTTGGTTTAAACATTTTTTGAATTTGGCTAAACTTTATATTATTATAAGAAATCAATTCTCGAGTATTTTAATATTTTAAATTTGTGTTTTCTGTCTAAAATAGTGGTATATTTTCTATAAATTTATTTTATGTTCCCAGTGATAATATTCTACAATTTGTTTTAGTATTTGAAGAAGTAGTCAAAACGTTTCTTAAGAAATTATTTATGCCCCCTTTATTAATAAAATTCTAATATTGATTCAAATTCTATCCCAATTTATTTATTATACATGAAAACTTATAATATGCAAGAAATCAAATATAATAGATTAGTTATTTAATGTTAGTTCATGATATAAATTGTTGGTTGTTGCCATGAATGACTGAACTTCAAATTCTTTCAGTGTAGATGCGCGTAGTCGTAGCATTTTGGGTTCTAGTGTCAAGTGTGAATGCTGTTGGAATCCAATGCCAAACGCATGCTGCTCTGAGACGTGTTGTGTTGTGTTCTGTTCTGTTCTGTTTCTGTTGCGTTGTTGTTTTGTTGATTTTCATTATTTTAATTTACAACTTTCGTGGCGCCTCTTTGAAATTTGACATTATGAGCGAAGTGTACAGCAAGCCAGCTACTCGAATATCCTCGAATATTCGACACTCAAAGCAGATTCGAGTTTAGTATCCCTGTTGTAAATAAAGACGATAATGACTGCGAGTGAGAATCATTTTGTCAGTTTGCAGAGTAAATTAACTTGCTGATGCTATAGTATTTACAAATTTTATATATTGTTACGGAGTTTTCAAAGCAACTAATTAGATATGATTAGTATTCCAAAACTATTTATGCACATTCTTTTTTTTTAATATTTTAACATTAATAAAAATAAATGTATAAACAAAATTTGTGGATTTTTTCAAGATGCTTTTTTCACTAGCAAAATATCTCCTCAATAAATGCACAGAAAAAAAACTTGTTAAAATGATGAAAAAATCTTTAATCAAGATTATATGATGTCAAAATTTAACAAAGAAAATCAAGATCAAAATTCTACAAAACATTTTGATTAATTTCAAGATTATATTTTTGTTTTATGAATAGAAAAAATCTCAAAATTCAACCAAGAAGGCAAAAACCTTCAGGAATTTTTAAATAAAATAAAAATAATATTTTTTCTTGTGTTTTTTTTGTACACGATTTATAATAACATTTACGTATGCTGCAAATATGAGCTGTAGACTCAAATCTTGAATCTTCTGCTGTCAAATAAATAAAGAATACAGTATATTTTAATACCAAATATATGTTAATTTCGCTTAGAAGTTAGGGAAAAGCTAAATAGCTATATATAAATGTATATATTATATTTAGTTAGTAACATTTACGAATGTTGCAAATATGAACTGAAGGCTCAAATTTGAATCTTCTGCCGTCACAGAAATAAAAAATTCAGTATATTCTTATACCAAATATATGTTAATTTCGCTTCGAAAGCTAAACTCAAAGCCAATAGTTATATGAACTAAAAAAAGATGGGACTAAGAAATACTCAAGAGCGTAAGTTAAACGGATACTCACATTTCTTATAGTAATTTATGTATTTGCTGTGAAGCATTTGCTATTCATTGTCATGGAGACATTGCGATTGCTAAACATATGAACATCGTTGGCCACCTCCCTCTTTAAGTTGAATCCTCCTCCCCCACCCCTAAGAAAAACGAAAATAAATGCACAGCTTAATCTACTCTTAACGCACACACACACACACAAAGAGGAAAAAGGCAGAAAAAATCAAAACCAATCTGTACTCACTTCAATTTCAATCTGTTCGTTCCCTTCTTCTTCTTCTTTTGGACCCTTGGAAAACATCTCCCCCATGCCGTGATTGTCTGGTAACGACCCCAGCTAAATCTACGGTAATAAAATTTAAATCACCCAAAACAAGAGTCAACATACAAACACACACACACATAGACACAGAAGCCAGCGATGAGTTTTGTCGTAAATAACGTAACTGGCGAAACCAAAGCAAATAGCGTTGAGCATTCAGAGCGTTAAGCGTTTTTCTACCCATGACATTTTTGTACGCTTACGCTTACGGTTAAGTCGTTAACGACAAGGATGGTCGGGCGGGGGCCGCCCACGATGACGCCCACTACGCAGTATACTATATACCAAATATAGTATTCGGTAAATGTTAAATAAACTGTCTCTGTCTCTGACTCTGCACTCCAAAAATGCCAAATGTCACCCTCTTTATAAGGAGGAAATTCCCCTTCTCGTTGCCTTTTGCCTTTTGCCACCCATCACCCCACTTCCAACAATGATCCGGTCGGAAGTCCTTGCGTCCTTGTGTCCCTGCATCCCCGATGATGGTCATGATTGAGTCTAAACATATTTTACGCTTACCACCCATTTTTACCATACTTACCAGCATAATTTGGGAATTTGGGAATTTCGGTTGCCCTTGCGAAAGATGCAGATACAGATACAATTTCCGACAATCGTCGACAAATTGATTTTTATTGGGAGGCAGGCACTAAACACAAGCTTCCAAACACAAAAAAAATGAAAACAACAACAACAGAAATAGAAATAGAATATAATGAAATTGTGTCCTAAATAACTTCTTTTTTTTTGCATTTATTTTAAATTGAAATTTATTTTTTCTTCAATTAAAACTTTTGAAATTTTGTTAAATTGTGTTAAAAAAAAAAATAAAACATATGAATATAATTACATATACATATATATAAATATAATATATTTACTAAAAGATGCAAAGTGTCAGCTAAAATCGATTTGTGGTCGTTTTGTTTTAATATTTATTTTGTTTTCTGGTTTTGAAGTAAATCCTATAAATATTTACTTAATCGTATGGAAATTAATAAAACAACAAAAATATTTAGCACTGAAAAAAATGTATTTATCATATGGTTTTTGTTTTGTTTTTGGTTTTTATTATTATTATACGGATAGCAAAAATAAAACAAATAACTAGATTTATTTTACAAAATGACGCTAAGTACGCAACACTAGAGAGAGACAAATTTAAAGAGAGCGAGATAGAGAGGACTGCATAAAATACAAAGAATTGAATTGTTTCCATTTTTTTATTTTATTTTTATGATTTTACGATGTTCTCTAATCTGTCTAGTTAATAAGTTGATGTATAGAAAGAAGTCCTCTCATCTTTTTTGTGGGTTTTCTTTCTTTGGTTGTCCCTCTGCCAGCACCCAGTTTTCTAAACATTTTTTCTTTTCTTTTTTTTTAATATTTGTTTTAAGCACATCCAATTAATTTAACTTTGAATCGATCTTTGTTGATTTTTGTATTAAGCAAAGCAATTGTTTTTTTTTTGTTTTGTTTTTAGTTTTGTTTTTTTGTAACCTTATTTAAGTTATCATCAAAATTGATTTGTTTTGCCTTCCTTTATTTGGACTAGAAATATTAATTTAATTATATATATATTTATATATTTAATATATTTTGCGTTTTCTTCTTCTTGTTCTTCTGCATTTGTTGAGCTTGCTTGTTAATGTTTGTCATCAACCAATAATAAGACTCTCATGTAATGAAATCAGATTTCGCATTTGTTTTTTGTTCGGTTTGTTTTGTTGTTTAGTTTCGCATTTTATTTTATTTTGTCATATTTCATTATTTGTATTCAGAATATAATATATGTATGTAATATTGATGTATATATATAATAAACGTTGCTGTTTTTCTTTCTTTTCTTATTTTTGCCAATAGATAATTCTTTTACTTATGCAATATTAAAAAAAAAATTACATCTATGTGCTAGTTAAAAAAAAAAATTATCAAAATTATTTTATTTTGCTTTTGCGCTAGCAAGAACAATATTTGATAGGTTCCATATTTGAGAATCATTTACGATTTAGACATAAATATCTATATGTGTGTGTGTTTAGACGTATTATTAAATATATATATATATATATATGCGTATGTATAGACATCTAGAGACATGTTAAATACATATATACAAAAGTTATAAACTGAATTGTGACACACAAAAAAAAAAAAAGTTGACAAAAAAAATTGTATTCGTCTTGCGAATTGATTTGCAAATTGATTGTTATTAATTAAGTAGCTGATAAATAGCTGATTATACATAACAACACACACATATATACATATATATATATATATATCGATCTATGTACACGTACACATATATATATATATATATATACATATATATATATGGTAAAGTATCTGCCAGATACTTTTCGCTCTCTCGCTCTGTTTGTTTCGTCTAAAACCTAAGGACTCGACACGTACAATTACAATTACAATTACAATTACATACATTCAATATAGTGTAGTTGTTTTTCATTTCATTTTCATTTGCTGTCGCATTTTCAATTGTTATTTTTGTTGAAGCAGCTCAAGAAGCAATTTGTGTGGCAACCAGGAACCCATTTCCGCTCAATTGGTGAACAGAAAGGGTCCCAGCGAACCTCAAACCATCGGCGGCTTGATATCGACCAGGGCGCTGTGATCGAGTCGATGATCCAGCCCTGGACTGGAGGCCGATGCGCCTGTGACCAGGTGATGATGATGGTGATGTAAATGCGTGTGTGGATGGGAATGTTGCTGCGAGAATTGCTGATGTTGTTGTTGTTGTTGTTGATGTTGTTGTTGTTGATGTTGTTGCTGATGTTGTTGATGTTGCTGTTGCTGTTGTTGATGCTGTTGCTGCTGTTGATGCTGCTGCTGCTGCTGCTGCTGATGCAACATCACCGGCGAGCCGCCCGCGGCGACCATCTGGTGCGGCGTGGCCAGGTGCAGACCGCCGCCCAGCAGGCTGCTGCCGCTGCCGCTGGGCGTGCTTGAGGCGCTGTGCGCGTGCAGCGAGGTTGGGGTGCCGGGATGGCTGCCACCGGCTACCGACCGATTAGAGCCAGCAGCAACGGGGCCGTTGCTTGTGCCGCCGCCATTGCCATTGCCGCCATTGCTGGCTCCATTGCTGCTGGATGCGGAGCCACCCCCGCCGCCACCAACGGCGCCCGTCTGTTGGCCACTGGACGCGCCGCCCAGCCCGTTCGACTCACCCGACTGATTGGCGGGATCCTCGGAATCGCTGCACGACTCCGAGGAGCCCTTCTTAATGCCACCGATGCCATTCGGGGCGGTGCCGTTGTGGGTCTTCACGTGCTTGGCCAGATGGTCGCTGCGCATAAAGCGCTTGTTGCACACGGGGCAAGCAAAGCGCTTCTCGCCGGTGTGCGTCCGCAGATGCCGCTGCAGCTCGTCGGAGCGTGTGAAACGCTTGCCGCAGAACAGCCAGTTGCACACAAAGGGACGCTCGCCGGTGTGCCAGCGCAGATGCGCCTTCAGATGCGACGTCTTCCCGTACACCTTGCCACAGCCCGGAATGTGGCACGAATGGATGTTCTTCTTCCGCAAATGCACCCCAGCCGGACCCAAACGCTCCGCCTCCTGGCAGTTCGGGCAATCGCATGTGGCGCGTCCCGCATAGCGACGCTGCGACCGCGGCGATGGCGTCGATGGCGACGATGTTTGTGGCGAGGCAGCGCTCGCTGCTGCCGCTGATGGCGAGCTGTGGGGCAACGAGAAGCCACCCACGCCCACTCCGACGCCCACGCCCTGACCGGGCAGCATGCTCTTGTAGGTGTCCTGCAGCAGATGCTGACCGGAGCCCAGCAGGTGGGCGGTATTCGAGAGCGAATGCGACAGCGCCGAACTGTAATCGCTGCCAGCGGCGGCGGCATTCGCATAGTTCGCCATCGTCGAGTGCATCCCTGCGGCCTGAACAGCTGCGCTCCCCATGTCCAGCCAGCTGCCGGCGGCCGCAGCGCTGTGCATGTCCCACCAGCCGTTGACGGAGTTGACGCTGGCCGCTTCGGCTGCTTTGTGCGAGACGGCATTGAAGGGCCAATCGTAGGGATGGCGTGAGTACACCGATCCAAAGGGGGCGCCCTCCACCTTCCCGAGTAGGCCTTGGTGCATGTGATGATTGTCGGCCACCATGCTGGCGGTGGAGGTTGCGGTGTTGGGAAAGTACAGATCGCTGCCGTAGGCGCTGGCTGCCGGTGAGCTGCCGACGGCGGCGCACGACGAGGCCAGAGGTCGACTGTAAGGATAGATACTGAAATTACTCGCAAGTTGTATAGGGCGAACTGCATGAGGGATGGGGGGGACGCGTACGCGTATGCGACGCTTTCGTTTTTCTTGTCGGCAACGCACAGTGGTGCACATCGCAATGTGCTCAAAGGTGCACCACTGTGCGACGCCGTCGCGCTGCTTACCTAGCTGTGATGTTCACCATCGTGCTGTTGCTGCTCGCACTCGATAAGATGCTGCTGCTCCGTGTCCCTGCCTGCCCGGTGTCTCCTCCTCCGCTGCCGCTGGAACTTGAGGAGCTGGCTGCTGAGATGGCGCATGGTGAGTGCTGGCCAACGCTGCTGCTTCCGCTGCCGCTGGCCGCACTGCCTCCGCCTCCGCCTCCACCTCCACCTCCACCGGATGTGCCACTGTTGCCCGCTGCGGGCGAGTTGGGACTCTTCTTCCACGGATGGAATCCTTTGCCCACAGCCGCGTCCGCGAGCGGCGGCGGCGATTTGTTCGACAGCTTGTTGCACTGGGCGGCCAGCATGGCCAGCGGAGTGCCGCGCAGACTGGGATGATCCTGCAAAGAAGCAAATTTCAGTTTCATCAATTACGGGTTGAAGTGAAGAAGTCATCTGTGGATACATCTGTGGAGTGCATGTTCGCTCCTTGATTTCAATACAAAGTTCACTCTAAATAAGGTGAACATATAAAATACAAATAGATGACCTTGTTTCGCCTAGAGAAATACCAAAGCTAATATAAGCTTACTTGAAATGTCGAATTTCAATTTAATCCTAAATTTCTGGGAATTCAGACGTACTTGGCTCCATAAATGTTACTAAAAGTTGCTGCAGCTGCCTATTTTCAATAAATACAAAACAGTCTGGTATTTTATTTATGAAATATACCGAGTTTATATACCAAAAAATACTACACATTTATGCCAAAGGCTTTTTTCCTACATCAATATAATCGTATACTCAAAACATTCAGTATTATACAAAATACCAAATTAATATACCAAAAAAATACTGAAATATACCGAAGTTTTTTTTTTCCTAAATCGATATATTCTTACATTGGAAACATTTCATAGAGAACAATATACCAGTTTAATATACCAAAAAAATACTAAAATAAACCTAAGGGGTTTTTCCCCTTAAATAGATATACTCCTACATAAAAAAACTTACATAAAATACCGAATACAAATTAATATACCGAAAAAATACTAAACTACACCTAAAGATTTGTTCCCTTAAATCGATATACTCTTACATACAACACATTCCATAGACTGAAAAATACTGAATTAATATTGTGCAAAAATACAAATATATACCGAATCGATATACTCTTACACTTAAAACATTCTATACTACAAAGTACAAAATATTTTAGATTGTCAACCAAAATAATTATTATCCTATTATTTAAAATTAAAAAATTCTGCAACTAACTCGATTAATTATATGGTATGCTTGATTCATTTAGTTAGTTTTCATCTAAGAAAACTACATATTCAAATCGTTTAACATATTAATTGCTTCAATTTTTTCCAATAGAAAAATGTTCAATTTGATTTTACTATACTTAATCTTTACACTAAATTGTTTTGTGTATCTATCTTATAATTTTAATTCGAGGTGTTCATAATAACAGTGTAATTACATGACAGCTTGTCAAAGAAAAAAGTGAAACAATTAAGTTGATTGGAAATTTTAATCATTCGCAACAAATGAAATGATTATAAGTTTTTCTTTAAAGTGTTCTGTTTTTTATGGTTTTCAGATTTCATTTAGCTAGAATTTCTATAAATTCTTTCACTGCACTTGGACTTGTTCAAGTACGATTATTTTGCATAATTAAGCAGAGCACCTTTTGCACAGATTTGCAAATTATTTAAATACAAATTCGTTATGCTCAATTTCGCTTCCTGTTGGCTGTTGGTTGCTGGTTGCTGGCTGTTGGCTGTTGGCCACACCGACATCAACAGATTTCTACTCGAAATGCCGCCGACCCACAAAATTAATTCGCTACGTAAATCAAATACAAATTGCGCTTTTTATGTTAAATGCGACGCATTTTTACGGTCTATTTTCTTGTCTTCTTTATGCAGCAGAACACAAAAATACGGCTACGTGGCAACTGTGAGACAGCACAGTAGATGCAGTGAACACCCGATGAAGTGAACTTTCTCTAGAGACAAAGGAAAAATATTCAGTATATATTTTATATACATATATATATTTTATATAGTATATTTTTTACAAAAGTATGCAAAAAAGGGAAGCAAAAGTGTATTTTTTGTTCCTCAGTATTTTAAAAAAGGAAAAAAAATATTCAGTATATATTATATACTAATATACTGAAACATTGTTAGTTATACTTTTATATATTCTTTTACAAAAGTATGCAAAGAATTTTGCAAAAGTGTATTTTATTTTTCGACAGTATTTTAATATACTAAACATATATAGTAATTAGGGAATTATGCTTTATACTGTCCGTTAAATTACTAAACAAGACTGGCATAAGAATAACACGTCAAATCGTAAATCGTAAGAAAAGTATTAAATAAATCGAAATCAAAGAATCTAGATAAATTCACTTTCTGAACAGTTGCAGTTGAAACAAATTCACCAATTATCTTCAGTGCTGTGAATCTCAAGATTTCTCGTGTCCTTTTCATTGTACATCTGTTTTGTTGTTATTGTTGAGATATTCAACTTAATCAATTTCCATCTGTTTATTATGACATGATTGACGACGGTCGAAGCGGAACTTTGGGCAATAATTGCCAAGATTACCAAATCCCATTTGCTGGCTGTCGTTGATCCTTTTGCTAATTCCCATCAAACATATTGCTGCGACAGCTCAACAACATTCGTTTGACGCACCCCAAAAAATACAGTAACAACAACAGCAATGAAAAAAGAAAAGATTGTCAACAAAAGCAACAAAACATTAACAGGCAACATCGTGAAGAAGAGGAAGAACTGCAACCGTAAATCGAGAGAGGTAAAAGTCGACTTGGCCACTTTTTGCTTTTGTTTTTGGTTTTTGTTTTTGTTGGTGTGTGTGTGTGTGTTGACCGCCCAGTAGTCAAGTGGCTGTCTGGCTGTCGAGCAGAATTAAGTTAATAGTTTCTGTGCAACGATTTACAGTTGTTGCCTAGTTGGCTTTACCGTTGTGCCTAGTCTTCAAAAGGAGAGCGAAAAGAAGGCAGGAGGAGGAGCAGAAGGAGGAGCAGTAGCTACGAAGGAGGTATAGCCAATGTTGACAACCAGCAATCAGCCGTAAGCCGAAAGCCGAATATCGAGGTCGCGGAAGCTGCTATTTGTCGGATAATTTCTCGGGGGTCGCCCTACTATTGTTGTTTTTGTTGTTGCTGTTGTTGCTGCTGCTGCCCACCAAACCAAAAACAGTTCAACTTAACGGCCAAGTTGCATTTCCGCATTCGCTCAATCATGATTGCAGGGGACGCTGTGTGAGTTGGGTGTGCGCTGCTGATTGGGCGGATAGACATTCGGATAGACGGATAATCGGATAATCGGATAGCTGGTTGCTGTGACTGTTTTGTGCGCCCAGCTTCAGCCCCACAGCCAAGACTCGAACCCCAAGTTCGACTTGAACCCCAAAGACAGTGTCTGGCATTGTGGCGTGCAATATGGTAGACAGGTGCCACTGTGCCCCGCTAGCAGTGTAATGACATTGCAGCCTCACACACACACACACACACACTGAGAGGGATGAGCCTGTCTTTGGTTCAGATCAGTCTCAATCGGTGCTGTCTTCGTCTTCAGCTCTTGCAATGAAGGCCACCGTTTCACCAAAATTCGATAGCCGAGCCAAACGAAGCCAAAGATCAACTCGCACCACATAATACATAATTGGAGCAATTTCAACGTCGTGCAACTGCGCCTCTTATATGTCTGTGTGTGTATATGTGTGTGTGTGTGTGTGTGTGTGTGTGCTTAAGTGTGCAGCATGAAAGTTATGGAAAACCAGTAAGGATGCTCTGGCATTGAATGATCGACCAGCAGATACCACTTGATCATCTACAAAAATGTTCAAATTAGTATAGATATGATTGATCTTATTTATATTCCTAATTTTTGTTTGATAATATAATAAAATATATGCAACATATTAATATTATAATATATATTTTCCTAATTTTTGTTTGATAATATAATATAATAAAATATATGCAAAATAATAATATAATAATATATATTTGTATGGTTTGAAATTTCAATCAAAAAATATGAAAAATGATTAGGTTTGAATTTCTTTTTTTACTGCTTATTTATTATTAAATTTTAAAATAAAGTTTGAGTCTTTTAATGAAAAATACATAAAAAAAACTTAGAATTGCATTGGCATTAAACATAATTCCCAATACTGTATAATGAACCTTTACAAATATATTGTAACAATAGAAAGCAGTAATATTGCAATAAGAATTTTACAAATTAGTAAAGAAAAAAAAACATTTAATTAAAATAATAAATTAACTTTTCAACTGACACCCGATTGATTTAATGCGATTTAATGAATTCCACTTTAAGTTAAACCCACGAAAAGATCATAAAATTGTTGAATTCGTAATGCATTTAAAGTGATCATAGAATTGCATCATATCGTAAATCAAGCATTTGAATTCAAAAGAATTTGCATAAAATGGGTGCAACACGGAATGGAAAACATAAAAAGAGAGAAAGAGAGAGAGATAGAAACCATGATACCCACTTGCCAGCATGCAATGTTTACAGAGCAGGCTAGTTAGTCAGTCAGTCAGTCAGTCGTTCAGTTAGTCAGTCAATCAATCAAGTCTTTGAAAATTAAAGTGTACAGATGTGTGTGTGTGTGTGTGTGTACGTTTGATTTGATTAATCGTTGAGCGCGCGGGAAAACAAAATAATAACAAAACGCCACTTCAATAATATGTGAGTAATAATAATATCTTTTATTTCAATATCAATATACGCCTCTAATCTCGCATAACGTGAGCTATGCTTAGCTTTTCTGCCCCACAGGGGGCGCCACTGAGGCGCCATCGAGTCGACCTAACGCCATCCGAATTGACCAAATTAGCGAAGCGCGTCGCTGTTGCTGTCCAACTGCAACTGCAACATCGGAAAAGAACAAGAGAACACACAGAGGGGAAAAACAAAAAAAACCGAAAAGAGAAGCCTAATCCCAAAACCGAAGCGAAGCGAAGTGAATTGAAAAGAGGACGACAGACAACAACAACACACATGAATAATGAATTGTTTTCCAAAATTTATGTTATTGGCAATGTTAAACAATGAGCCAAGAGAGCCAGAAGAGAGTTCTGAAACTGTGTCCAGTTCTCGCTCCCACTTCAAAGGGCAACGCTTCGGGCCACATCGAATTTAGATTTTTTATGTTTTTATGGTTATTGCCGACACGCTGCCTCAGCCTCAGTCGCAGTCGCAGTCGCTGCCTCAGTCAGCGTTTCGCTGCACTTTGTTGCACTCGTTACTCTGCAGTTGGTCTCCCCCCTCTCGCTCTCGCTCTCTCTCACGCTGTCTGTCCGTCCGTCCGTCTGCCTGTCTGTCTGTCTGTCTGTCTTTCTTTTGTTCTCCCACTCACACGACCGAGTGCGGAGCTCTTAAGCGCCAACACCTGCTGTGAAAATTATGACACCGCCTCCGATTGATACGCGCAACTTGTTGTCGGCTATCGCACAAAAGGTGCTGAACCTGCAGCGCCGTCGTTGATAGCGCCCGCTGTGACTGTGACCAGCGACTCTCAGTCTTCCGACCTGCCTGTTGCTCTTACTGTTGTTGCTCCCTCAGCTAGACACAGTAATTTGCTGCCGCCACCGCCAGTGCCACCGCCAACGTCACCGCCATCGCCACCTGCTGTGCTAACCGAATTTGTTTAACTCACGCCTTGCTCTGATTGGCTTCCAAATGACAATAAACTGCCTTTCATTAGCCAAATGCATTTTCCCCCCACCTACGTTTTCCTCTTTGATATTCCGCACAACAAACACTCGTAATTATGTTTGAAAATACTCCAAAATTTTAGTTTTCCACTAGAATTTTAAGAACTAATTAAGAAAATTGGAAACAAAAAACTAGGCGACACTCTAAAGTTTGAGCACGCTTTTTGAATTAATGTTTTAAGCTCTTTAAATATTACCTACTCTGTGTTTAAATTGATAGCTAAGAAGTTAAACAACATTTAAATACATGAACTATGAATTATTATTTTATATGGAATTTATTTACGTCAATCGTAAAAGTTGATAAAAGAATATAATTTGGAATTACAAATTGATTGATAATTTAAAATATAATATCACAAATAATACATACAGATATAATAACAAGTAAGAAAACTACAATCGAAAGCTAGCTATTTTGAATAAAGGCAAAACTTTTGCGGTATTATTCTAAAAATACACCAATTAAATATACTGAAAAATACCATAATCTAAGTTTGGTATATCGATAAACTATTACCTTCAAAATATACAACAGGTATTATTCTAAAAATATACCGAATGAATGTACTAAGAAATATCGAGGTCTATAATTGGTATATTATCACATCACAAATATACAAGAAAGGCATAACATCCAAGAAAAATATACTGATTCAATATAGTACAAAATACTAAAATACTATTACAATATACTATTACATTCAAAATTTACCATTTAGAACAAAATATGTCAGATTGCCAACCCAAGCAGCTAACCGAATGATTATATCGCTAAGATTTTTGTCATTGGTCGAGAATATAAATACATAATTTATGGGATATGCATCCTTCTGCCAGTTACATACACAACAAACTGTAGGCACAAAGTTAAAATTCTCTTCTACGCTATGAAAATCGAATATACAAATATGAAAGATATTTGAGAGCTAAGTTCACCGACGGCTGCACTTGAAGTTGCTTGTAGAATGGACTCAAAAGGTTAAATCATGTTGACACAATTCTCTGTGTTGTTGCAAAATATTGCCGAGTGGCAAAACATGTCTAGGAAATTGGAAAAACTAATTGAGAATTAACAAACCCAATTGTTGCAGACATGTGTGTGTGTGTGTGTGTGGATGGGATAAATGTTTCGGTTGCAACTCGCTAAACTAGTCTGAAAATAAATGATTTACGGCTATCATTTATTTTAATGGCACTTTTCTGTTTTGAATTAAGCGTTTTCAATTGAATCAATCGAAATGGTTTAGTCGGAAGCGCACACATTAGTTGAAATGATTCTTCAAGGCGTATCTAGAACATGTATCTTGTATCTCGTATCTTGTATCTCGTATCTTGTATCTCGTATCCATGTGTGTAAAAGTTGGGGTAGTAAAATCGCCAAACTTTGTGGCACAGTGTAACAAACACTCAAAGGCAATCAAAGCAAAGCAAACTCTTCTCAACTCTCAACTAGCGCACAAATTTTGTTGGTTAGTTTGGTGGCAACATAAAAAAGTAAAAAAGTAAACTGCAGTCAGGCTGCAGATCGTAACGGCGCCAATGTACACATATAAAAGCGAAGAAGAGGCAGTAAAAAGTTAAACTGGAGGCAACTGCAATTGGCAATTGGCAATGGCAAAACTTGCAGAGCTCCCAGCTCCCAGCTCCGAGCTCCGAGCTCCGGATTCACAACCAGCCACAACCAAAACAGGGTCTGCTGGTTGGCTACCCAAATACGCGACCCGCCACACAGATGAGCCAAAAAACCAAAAAAAAAAAAAAAATACAGAAACTAAATGGTGTGGTGTAGAAATTGTGGTGCTGTGGAGCCAAGTCGAATCAAGCCAAGCCGAGAGTTTCATAGGCAATTAAAAAGTTCATTTTTATTTCAGCAGTCAGGCAGAGAGAGAGAGAGTGTGAGAGAGGGGAGATGGCGACGGCGACGGCGACGGAGGCCTGCCAGCTAACCAGAAGCCAAAACATTGCCATCCTCTAGCCCAAGGCAATTTTTGAAGGACTCTCTCTCTCTCTCTGTGTGTGTGTTGACTGGGAAGGCTGAGGCTGAGGCTGAGGCAGAGACCGAGGCTTAGGCCGAGTCATTGCCATTAGCATGTAAAGTGTAAACTAATGGCTTTGATTTTGGCTGCTTGCTGGCTGCACAACAGCGTGGGAACTGCTGACTAACTCTGCTGACGATGGTGCACAGCCAAAAGCCAAAGCCAAAAGCAAAGGCAAAGGCGATGCCAAAGATGGGAATGGAAATGGGAATGGCAAAGGGAACGAGCGAGCTGCTAGCGAAGGGTCAATGTGGAGCACGGTTCAACTGGTATCTAAGAAGTTTAATAACATAAAAACGAATCGCACACAGAAGTTGGCTAAATCAGCGACTTCTATACTACATATACTATAATGTGCTGCTCCTCAGACAAAGTTAAAGTTTGAAAACTGAAGGCAGCATCCGTGCGAAAGGGTTTTGTTGACTCCTCTGTCTTTGTCTCAGCGTGGTCCAGAGTTCCTTGAAACTGGTCCTGTTCGTTGTACGTTGTTGGCTTGTTCTCGATTGCCTGGATGCTCTCTTATAAGTAAGCCATACACGAAAACTCATTAACAATGACGCAGCCGCTGCAAACGGGCCTCGAAAAAATAACAATAACAACAGCAACAAAAATTAATGGAGTTTCATCATAATTTTATTTCTGTTTTTTTTGTAGTTTGTATTTTTTTTTTCTCTGTTTTATCTGCAAGGCAAAAGCGAGCCTGTTTATTGTTGCTGGCGTTGCTGTTGTTGCTTTTTTTTATTATTTATTATTTTTGCGAAATCTTAAAAAGCGGAATCGACTCAAGTCTCAAGTCTCGAGTCTCTGAAGTCAAGTCTGCGCCAGAGATAATTACGGCTCCGGCTTGGGCCCCGATATATAGTATGCAACACACACACATGCACACACACACACACACAGACATATGCGTGGCCACCGTTTTGTAGCCATAACCCAAATTGATGAAGTGCATTAAGGTGTCTTAAATGTGCGGCAACAGCCCAAAGTCGACTCTCCAAAGCCGATCCCGATCAAAACCAAACCGAGCCGAATAAGAACTCTTTACTCAAGCCTGATCGATTACGAAATACCCTGTGAAGCAGTCCGATTGATCCGACTGATGAAGCTCTAAAAGCTCAAGGTATGGAATCTGACTTAAAAAAATGTACTTTAATTGAAAGGAAATATCGAAAATGATATTTAATATATTGAACTCAAATATTTTTCAATGTTTATTACTTTATCTACTTTTAAATTTAAAATATATATATTTTTGTTTTAGAATTTACAGCGATTAAACAATTAACAATTCTGAACCAAAATATTCCCTAACGTTTATTAATTTGTTTAATTTTAAATTACAAAAAATTTGATTTCAGTCTTTGTAGGTAAACATTTATATTACTTCATATTATTATACCCGCTACCCATAGGGTAGAAGGGTATTATAACTTTGTGCCGGCAGGAAATGTATGTAACAGGTAGAAGGAGGCATCTCCGACCCTATAAAGTATATATATTCTTGATCAGCGTCAACAGCCGAGTCGATATAGCCATGTCCGTCTGTCCGTCTGTCCGTCTGTCCGTCTGTCCGTCTGTGTGTCTGTCCGTCTGTCCGTCTGTCCGTCCGTCCGTATGAAACACTGGATCTCAGAGACTATAAGAGATAGAGCTATAATTTTTTTTCGACAGCATTTGTTATGTTTGCACGCAGATCAAGTTTGTTTCAAATTTTTGCCACGCCCACTTCCGCCCCCGCAAATCAAAAAAATCGAATAACAAGCGTAATTTTAAAGCTAGAGTCACGAATTTTGGTATATGCAATAATTACTGTAATAATTATGATTCCTGAAAATTTGGTTGCGATCAGATAAAAATTGTGGAAGTTATTAAAGAAATACTTTCGTATGGGCAAAAACTCCTACTTACTAGGGGTCTGAGTTGCTTTGGCCGACAATCTGGTACATTGTGCCGTCTATGGTATATTTTGAATGCGGTACTATATCGATATACCACATATACCATTTGGTATATTTTTTAGTATTTTTTTTAGTATTTTCGGTATATTTTGAAAATGATACCGCAATATTTTGCCTTTATTTAAAATGGGTAGCGGGTATCTCACAGTCGAGCACACTCGACTGTAACTTTCTTACTTGTTATTATTATTATCAATATACATATAACAAAAACTAGTTCAATTTCATAATGGATTACTATTTATTTTAAAAATACGACAAATATCAATAGTTAACTTTAAGGCTAATAAAAAGCTGGCAACATTTTATTTAATTTACATTTCCACATTGTGAATAAATATTTCTATTGAACTTGAAGCGAAGCGACTCTATACACGCAGTCTGCTCAATGTTTACAGGGTATAACAAGTGTAATATACGTTTTTAATTTACGAAATGCTTTAATTTTATGTTTATGCCTCGACAGCAGGAACAGCAACAGCAACAGACTCGAGTAGTTGGCTCACTTTACTGTTCATTAGTTGGTCGCCTTTGATGGCATTCCATTTGAACGCGCAGTTCATCACTGCCATGTGGAGTAGATAGAAAGAGGAGTATCGTTACTCGTTACTGGTTACTCGTTACTTCTTCCTTCTTCCTTCCACTTGTTCGAGTGCAGGACACATGAGTACTAGAAAGAAGGGAGCTTTCAACCCCACACGCCCACTTGGTCTAAAATGTCATGATTAACTGACCGCTCATTAAGACCACATGACAGTTTTTCCCTCTTCCCCCCGAGAATGGCAAAGCATAGCGCCTTCTAGCGCTCTCTCTCCCCCTCTCTCTCCCCCCGCTTTCTCAACTTCGATCAACCCTCAATGGGGTCACATTTAATTTGTCTCATATTGCAATTAATTTGAACTCTAACTCCACTCTAGCCACTTGGCTTGGATGGGAGACTAAAAGAGTGTTTGGAGTACTGTCTGCAATTAATTGGGGTTGATTATAATGGTTATCAATTATGTATCAAGTGCAGCAATCTTCGAGATATGGAAAAGGCAACGAAAAGATACAAATCGCAGCATTGCATTTTCCGTATTTGCAAATGATCCGATTTTATACCCATTAAACACGCGCTAAATTGGTATTACCTGATGTACTTCAATGTATTTAACGCGATATTTCCTGACTTTTTCAACATGTGCATACTATAAAATAAGCATACTTGATGTATTAAAAATATCTTGTTGTTGTCTGCAAATACTTGTATCCATTTAATTAGAAGTGTCATTAATATAGATTGACATCTAGTTTTATCATGAATAGTTTATGACTTACAAGTGTCTGATACACGAGGAACTTATCACTCAATGTTTTCTGATAAGTACTTTACTAATTATTAGACTTTATTAGATTAGTGATTTAGTTTTTTAGTTTCTGCCTTACTTCGATATGTATAACAAGCATAAATAAAAAATAATGAAAGCTACAATTGAGAGGAAAAAAAGCAACTCAGTGCGGTATTATTCTTAAAATATACCAAAATAATATGTTGAAAATACTAAAATATACTACGTACTATAATAATGTACTACGTTCAAAAATATATCAAATTATGAATCGAACCAATTATTTTTTTTGATTATTTTTGGCGTTTTTTTTTCATACAAAAGTATTTCTTAAATAGCTTCAACAACTTTGAACCGAATCATAAGAGTTAAATAATTTGGGATTTCAATTGAGCTTCATTTTCGTCAGTATATCATCGAATAACAAATTTTATAATAGAAAACTTCGTTTGATTAAGTTTATTATATTATAAACTATTGAAATTTGATAAAATATTATAAAGAGTGAGCTTGCTCAATCGACAGATGTGTTTGGGTTGTTCTGCAAACAAGTTTCTTAGAAAACCAGCAAAGGAGCTTCATATACTATACTATATGTTAATATGTATGTGTGTGCTTCTTTTGGTGAGCTTAGTCCTGGGTTCGCTCTACCATAGAGTGGATGTGATAATTGCCCTCTACTTAGACTGGAATTGGACGCTTTCTTTTCTTTTTTCTTCGTCGTTTTTGTGGTTCGCTAGTCTGCGTGTTAAGCAGCAATCCAAGTTTTTCCAAAACGTGCCACAAAATTAGAAAATTATTGCTAAACTATTTGCAACTTGACGTGTCCGAGATATAAAGTTTAACGAGAAGAATCACATTTTGTATAACAATTTGTGAGTTTGCTAAAAAGGTTGCGCAGCACTATTTGTTAATCTAAGAGGAGATATTTTTTATTGGAATGCATCAAAAAAAAGAACAGGATTCATTTAAATTTTGTTGTCATATTTTACATATATATAAAGATCGATATACTTTGTATTCAAGAAGACATTAATATTATATGCAGAGATAGAATAACCTGACGGAGTAAGCTGAAGTTTTTTATTCATGAAAATATTTGAAAAAGTGGTTGATAAGTTGTAAACAAATTTTTGTATGTGTTCTCTGGCACATTCAATTAATAAAGTTCTAATAAATTAGGAAAAAATACTTCTTACTTTTAAGAAGCATTGAATCTTATTGGTGCAACCATTTTGTTCTATGGACTGAGTCATGAGTCATCAGTCTTCAGTCAGAACAAAGAATTGTATAACATAAATTGAGCAGATGAGCTACTTTTAGTAATAAATTTTGATGAAATCAATTAATTGAGGAAAGCGTTAAGAGGCAGAACTAATGAAATCATTTAACCAACAAACATGAGTAAGTAAAAAAAACGAGTCAAAGAATTTCACAAATTTTGACCTTTCTACATGTATTTTATTTACATTTGAAAACTCTTCATATACTTGTATGTTAGAAATTTCGCACTTTGATTAATTAATCAAAATAGTTTATTAATAGCCACAATTTGTAGATTCCTGGCACAAATTGATAGGTGAAACTCAAATGTCTACAAATATTTGGCAATCTCTACATACGATGTTTATATTAATATCTTCAGTACATTACAATAGTGAAAGTTGAAATATTACAAGCAGCAAGTTAAATACACAATATCGAAAGCCATCAAATAAATTGAAAATACGTAAGTTAAAATAGAGAGAGTGCTTGACTTGGAGATACCTCTTAAACACTTTAAGACAACTTTGAGTTCGACCATGAAAAAGTTGAAAAAAAAAAGTTTAAAGCTTAAATTTTGATGAAACTCTTTTGACATCTATGGCTAATTATTATATATTGTTGAAATACATTACTGAAAGTATAGAATCAATTGACAATTTGTTAAATTTCATTTTTATTTAACTCCAATTTATTTACAGAGAGAGATTAATAACATAACTATTTGTGTCATAATTCTTCACCTTATATTAAAGAGTTTATTGAACAATCTACATCGGAATATTTTTTACGTTTTATTTTTATTTTATTATCTTTTTGTTGTTGTTGCTGGGTGTGCACGGATCAAAATTAACATTTTTGAAATTTTTCAGTTGAAAGCGTAATTTTAACAAATATTTACACGACCAGATAGAATCTTTAGCTCATTTTGCTTAAAAAATGAACAAATTTAAACGTCGCCGCAAGCAGTCGATGCTCATGTCGATGGTCAGGCGATCATGATCTTGACGACTTCGACTTCGACTTCGACTGCGACTGAAACTAAAGCGAGGACTTCAACTGCAACATTGAGATGAAGAGAGAGAGAGAGAGAGAGCGAAGGAGAAAGAGAGAGAGAGACTGTGACGGGGAACTCAACGCTAGGTCGTGTGTTGAAACCAAAAAAAAAAAATAAATAAATAAAAAACTGAGATCTGGCAGGGAGAAACTCTTAGATTACTCGACAAGTTAGTCAAGTCAGCTTAAATAACTCACATGATCAGTCACTCACTCATTGACGCTGTATGCAACTTGAGTAAGTGTGAAGTGTAGGTGACTGTGTATGTGTGTGTGTGTGTGTGTGTGTGTGTGTGTGTGTGCAACGTGTGTCTTCATTAGTCGAATAATGGGTCTGATCGCAAACTGGCAAATTTATATTGATATATTTATGATGAAGCCATTGATTACATTTGTTATCGACTGGCTTAAGATAAAGTGCAGACAATAAATAATTATTTATGCTAATGTGGTGAAGAGGTGTTTATAAACATGCGAGATTAAACAGATTTGAGGTGATAAATGCATGACTTTTATCAATACAGCCATAACTCACTTAGCCGCCGCACATATCATTTAACGGCCAAACTGTTTTGCGTGCATAATTGCAGTTGGCGTTGAATTCTCCTCAGCATTGATATCACAGTACAGTTACTTAACTGCACTTCATGTTTTTGCGCTTAGCGGCCTATTCATATTTCTTGAATCGTAATTGTGGCCCTTAAGTGAGATGGCACTTTAAAAGCATATTATACAGCTTAACTACGCTGACAATGTTTT
This sequence comes from Drosophila sulfurigaster albostrigata, assembly GCF_023558435.1. Lineage (NCBI taxonomy): Eukaryota > Metazoa > Arthropoda > Insecta > Diptera > Drosophilidae > Drosophila > Drosophila sulfurigaster. The sequence goes on along the minus strand of NC_084885.1, from coordinate 9,561,482 downwards.
TCACTTAAAAACTTGTAACTTTTTAGGATTACAATTGTGGCCGTTAAGTGAGATTATAGTAGAATACTAAAGCCGAGAACACGCAGCACCATTCATCGTTTGGCAAATAATGATTTCCTTTGATGAGGATCCTCCTAAATGCCGCTAAATGATTCAAATGGCGCAGCAGGAGATTTGGTCAAAGTTCAAGAATGAAAACACCGCTGCTGCTGATCACGATGACGATGACGATGGCGAGAAATTGCTGCTGCTGAAATTAATGAAAAAGTGAAAAGAAGAAAATGCGGCAGAAAGAGAGACTGCCAAATGGCAGCGCGCATTTCATTTGATGGATGACATGGGATCAAATCAAATCCCGACGAAGGGAAGCAACGGGGATGTTGGCAGCACAGCGCAAGGGAAATTAGGAAGAAGGCAAAAGCAAAAGCAAAAGCAAAAGCAGAAGCAGAAGCAGGCAAGTAAAAACTGAAAACTGAAAACTGAAAAGTGGCAGGCAGAAAGGCAGCCGAGTTTTAGGTGAGTTTAATGTTTACCCCATGTTGATCCGCATCAGCCAAATGTGCAATTTTGTAACAAATTAGCGAGCTATCACAAATACAAATACAAAATGGAGAGGCTCTTTTGTTGTTGTCCGCTCCGGATCAGGTAAACCCCGATCTGAGTCCGGGGTTAAGCACAAAACACTAACAACTAACAACTAACAATCACAGCAGTCGCGAGAGTGGACGACCACAAGATACCCTGCATGGCAGCCATTGTCCTTTTAACAGGCAGCTAACAAAAGAGGGGAGAGAATACACAGCTAATTCTCACTCACTGCTATTTCAATGCAAATCCTCAAGCACTATGTGGAATAGCGCCTGTTAAACAAACACACATACACACACAGAGAAAGAAGAAGAATGCACACATTGTGCACTTAACCAAAACATTGCTCTAAATCCTCGCTCTAATGCCCATTTTAGCGAGTGCAAGTGCAAAGCCCAAAACAATGCTCATTGTGTTCGTCTGGCTGACAAAGTTTTGTTTTGGTTTTTTAAACAAACAACAACAGCACTTGATTCCGAAAAGTACTTGGAAATTGTTGTCCGTCCGTCCGTCCGTCTGTCCGTCCGTCCGTCCGTGTGGTGCCATTGAGTGTTATCAGTAGTAAAGCGCAGCAAAAGTGTTCAATTTGCAAAAAAAAGGTAAAAACTTTACCTTTTATATGAGTAGTACTTTTATTGCTGTCGACGCGACCAATGTGGTTGCTATCGCTGTGTTGCTGAGTTGCTGTTGGTGTGTTGCTGTGTTGCTGTGTTGCCATTGCCGTTGTTGTCAGTCGACATGCGGTGTGTTTGCGGTAATTGCAAATTGCAGTGGCATGCAGCTGCGGCCTCTAGAGAACGAGAGCCGCTAACAGATGGAACCACAGACCAGCAACCAGCAACCAGCAACCAGCGACCAGCGACCAGCGACCAGGGTTCGGTTTGGCTTGGTTTGGGTCTCTGTCTATGCTATAACTTAGTCTTAAGCTGACGGTGGCTATTAATTAAAAGTGACGAGTGTGTATTACGTGGCTGGCTGCTTCACCACGTACACCGCACATTCGCGTAGCACGCCATTCAAACCCAGAAGAGAGTGAGATAGAGACCGAGACCGAGACTCTCGAATCAACAAAAACAACTTATCTAAGCGACAATATATGCATACTCGCTTAATATTGATATATTAAGTAAATTAGAAAAAAAAAACAATGCATTGCGGCTTACTTCCACTAATTGCAATTGCTCAAACTAATCGCATGCACTTTAGCTTTTTATTTCCCCCCGCATATTCATCATTTTAATCATTTTTTAACACGTACATATCTATTAGAAATAGACTGCATATTTATTCTGCACATGAATTCAATTCAAAACACTTTCCTACAGTTAATAATTCAATCAAAATTTGAGACAAAAAAAACTTGTTTCACTGCATTTTTGTGATGAGCTTGTTCGACGACATCAAATTGGGGCAATCTTAACAGGCTTTCAAAGAACCAAAATGTTGTGGAATAAATATTTAAACTGTTTTATATTGTTTGGTATATTTCAGTATTTTTTTGGCATAATAAATTGGTAAAAAAAAAAGTTGTATAATAATATATTTTGAAGTAGAAATCCATAATATCGTATCATATATTTTTTAACATATTTAAAATTAAATTTTGTATATTGGTATATATTTGAAAAGTAGAAATTTTTAAGCTCAAATATATTTTAGAATGTTTTCGGTATAATAATTTGATAACAAAATTTGTTAAATGGTCTATTTTGAAGTATTTATACTTCAGAATCTCGTATCATATATCGTTTGGCATATTTCAGTATTTTTTCGGTATATTAAATTTTTTATATTGGTATATATTTGAAGAGTAGAAATTCTCAAGCTCAAATATATTTTACTATGTTTTCGGTATGATAATTTGCTAAACTTTTTATTTTTTCGCTATAATAATTTGGTACATTTTTATATTGATATGTGTTTAAATAGAAGACATTCTTATGCTCATATAATACATCTTTCGATATATGTTTTAGTATTTTTGTAGTATATTTATTTGGTATATTTTAACAATAACACAGTATTTGTACGGTTTTACTACTTCTATTAAAATACGCTTTAAAAGACACAAAATATATGAAAATATGTATCGATAAACTGAATTTAACCCTTAAAATGTGTTTAACTGTTAACAAACTTGATCGATCAATACTTAAGAATACATTAAATAAAATACCGTTAATATTCACTTAATAAGTTATCTCAAAAATTGCCTGCAAACACCTACAAAATCACAAGGCATATCGAAGAAGTGTCAAATTGGAGATAAAACAGTTTGCCATATTGATCTTATTCATTTAGTTGCACTTATCTGAGATTGGGTTAGTGCGATTTACATTCATAAATATGCCATTGATAACTGACTCGAAATGGTTATGACAACAGCAAAATACAAAACGCAAAATAAATAACCCAAAAGCGAAGAAACAAAAAAAAAGTCAGACGCTCGTCTGCCTCATTCGTTCATCTTTGTTGTTCGATTCATTTGAATTAGCTCTATATATGGAATATGGATATGAAGTTGGAGCTGAAGTTGAAGTTGGAGTCCAGGCTTAAGTGCGGAACCCGAATGAAACTCACGCCCCGCTGTGAATGCTTCATTCAGTGAGTTCCCAAAATGCTGCCGAATGTATTCACAGTGTCTGCATTTTGTATATTTCACAGTCGCTGCTCTTGCTTTTGGGCTTCTGCTGCTGTCACTGCCACTGCCACTGCCCCAGACTCTGTTTCTGTTTCTGTTTCTGTATTTCTGTTTTGTGGCTCTGCCTCTGCCGCTTCTGTGCTGTCCGTCTGTCTGTCTGTCCGTCCGTCCGTCTGTCCGGTTGTGGCTCTTTGCCTCTTTTGCATATTCATTTGGAAGTGGTAGACAACAGCAGCAGCAGAACACCGGTAGCCAATTGCCTGGCAGTTTAGGTTGCACCAATTCATTTAATAATAAATAATAAAAAAACAACGCAAAAAAAGTGCATAAAAAATATATGTGGAAAGACAAAGAGTTTGCGTTCGCTGTGCAAAAATGTTACTTATTGATTTCTGTAGCGTTGACACTGGCTACAAGTTTAGTGTTTAGCTGTTACTGGTTCCAGTTTTTTTCTTTTCAACGTGTTGACTTTGATTAATGCCCATAAAAAACATTTACGAGTCAACTATAAAGAAACTCGCTCAATCGCTCGATGTTGACCAACATTGTGCACAATTATCTGCATATATTGAAAGCAATTTAGTTTGAAGTGGAATGAATAGCTTTCGGTTCGATTGAGTTTAAAGCTACTTCCCCGATAATATAATGCGAATATTTATTTACTTTACACTCGTACTATTTTATGGCAGGCATTTAAAAAGTGCTTATCTCGATAATTGATTGTCATATTCTTTGACCCCGCTGGACAAAACGAATGAATGAAAATAACTATATAAATATGAAAAAAAAAACATACAATATGAATAGCGGAGAATCAAACAAAATAAGCTGCTAAACAAGAAAATTATGATTAATATTTAATGACTCAATAAATCAAATCTGTGTGTGTGTGTGTGTTTAAGTGTGTGTGTTTGCCATATTGTGACTAGTTATTGTCATTGTTGCTATTGTTATTTTTATTGAGCATTAAATGACTAATTAACAAAACACAATAACACCATATAGCAAACAGTAAAGCCAGATAGACACCATCGATTAGCTTGGCCAACAACAATAACAACAACAACTATAATATAGATGGAATTTTAGCGTGGAGAGTGGAAAACAAGCCATAAAAATTGATCATTTCTGATGAATTCCACACACGAAAGCCAACAGCTTAACACAAAAAAAAACGTGAAATGAAAATTCATTTTAGTTTGTGATTGTTGTTGTTGTTGTTGTTGGCTAAACAGCAAAATCATTTCGTTTTAGTTAACAATTTTTATAGGCAGTTAGCAAGTTGCACCATAATTATGAGCAGAACTTCGAGCTCAAGCTGAAGCTCAATCTAAAGCTCAGGTCCACGAAAATATGACCCATAGACTTCTTCTTCTTCATCTTGCTAGCATGCACTTTGTTTCTGTGGCCGTGATGCCCGATGCCTTTTATTATCAGCACTTTTTTAGGTGCAAAGTAGAAAATTACAACCTGAACACACGCTAACTTCGACTGCACAAAATAACTCCCCCAGCTGCAGACAACCAAAGACCCCGAGATCTATGCGATCTATGAGAGAGAAAGAGTAAAGGGTTTTGCTTTTTTTCTTTCTTTACCGAAAATTACCAGCAATTTTCAAACGTTTAGTTTTTCCTCTTTTTGGCTTAGACGATGCTTGACTGCAGAGTCAAGTTTTTCCTCCTGGAGACGAATGTGGGAACAGCGCGCTTGGCGACGAATCTTATAAACGTTTTCGATTTTTAATATAGTAAAAAAAAACGAAAAAAAGAGAAAAAATAAAAATAAAATGCAGTCGTTGTAACTTTCTCTTTCGCTCTTGCTTGAAAACTGTTCTCTGATCTGGCTAATCGTACGCAAGCGAACAAGGAGTCGTTGTTGTTGTTGTTGCAGCTGCCTGCAAGGCAAATTTGTCATGTCAACAGCAGCGAACAGCAACAAGAGCAGCGAGCGGCAGCAACATTTTCTGTCAGTCGCTCTTGACAAACAACTGGAGTGGACAAAGGTGATGTTGCAATTCTCATCAATGGCACAGCCATTGAGAAAATTGTGTGTACTGGAATTTAATTCATTGCCTTCAAATGGCAGCAACAGTAGCAATTGCTGTCGCTGTCGCTGCTGGTTGCTGCTGCTGCTGCTGCTGGTTGCTGGTTGCTGGTTGCTGTTCTTGCTATTTGCATGCAACTTATTTATCAAACAAGCAAGCGCAGCAAGCTGACAACAATTTGTGCGCGAAACACATTTCGATTCAAAAAATGTTATGTGGTAGACGCTGCCATCCGTATCAGCAGCAACCACAACAGCAACCACAACAGCAACAGCAACAACTTCGATACACAAACTTGACTTGGCTTGTGGCCAATAGTGGGCGTTGCATAAAATTTCGTTACGTTTCAATTGCATTTGGTGCATATTTTGTCGCCGCCGTTTGAAAATAGACCGTATAAAAATATGCATACCTCAACGGATTTTGGCACGACAGCACAACACAGCAACAGCAACATCGACAGCACAACAGCAACAGCAACGCCAACAAATCCCGCCCACTTTATCACAACTCAAAGGCAAAGACGTCGCAGTAACAATATTTTTTTATTCTCTCTCAATTTTTTGTAGTTTTTTTTTTTTGTCGTGGGCAATGTGCCCTCAAAATGAAATTGAAACTGAAACGAGTTTTAACGCTGTTGCTGTTGCTGTTGCTGTTGTAGGTACTAACTACAAGTATGAGTATGTTGCTATGTTCGCTATGTTGCCTTGCAGCTTTATGTCCAGCATCGTGCCATGGCAAATCAATCAATTTGCTTGCCTCGCTTGGCATACTTATACCCTGTAAATATGCTCTGCGAAGCGGCAACCGACTCACAATCAAATTTGTCGAGATACTAGATTAGTTTTAATATTACAACATTGCTTAGCAGCTGAGAATTGTTTTTCAAACTATTTTTCAGAAAATTCAGATTATTATTTATCAAGCTTAAGAAAATTTAAGTTCAACAAAAATCCAAACTTTGGAAATGCTTTTATTATTCATTTCTCATAATAAAAAGATGTTTGGTAGTTAAAAGTTTTTTTTTTTACCCGTTTTTGAGATTATTAATATTATTATTATTATTGTTTTAGTTTACAAAAAATCACATTATGGAGAATATTAATAAGTATTCTTTTTATTCTACATTTAAGAAAATACAAATTCGAGGTATAAGATAATGTAATTAATAAGTTATTAATCTTTTAAAAAATGTTTGATATTATAATGAATATTCGGAATTCGCAGTTTAACATTTAATTATTAAGCTCTATAGAAAATATATATTCATTTGATTTACTATGTTTTTTAGTAATATCAAATTATTGACGAAAAAGAACTTAAACTAAAATAATCATATTTATTCCTCATTTTAAAAAATTTGAATTGAAATATTGAAAAATCATGAAATAAAATCAACAAATATTAATTTTGTTTCTAAAATATAAATAGATATCTTGAATAATCATCGAATAATTATATTTATTTCTTATTTTAAAAATATGACTGCAACTCTTGGGAAAATATCAAAATTGTTTCAAATCTTTTTACTATTAACTATTCTAATAAAATGTGTGTAAAAGCAATTTAATTGATATATTATTTATCTAACTTTTTCTAGATTGTGGAAATTCCGTTAAAGCCTTTTTTTGGTAATAAAATCAGTTGAATCAATTTGGTATAATTTTTCATTTCATTATTTCGAACTGTGTAGAGAGTATCAGATAGTCGATCATTTGGCTGTTTTGGCGTTCTCACTTATATTTTGTTTATGTTGATGTTGCTGTTGATGCTGCGGATAATCGTTGCGCTTCATCATGCCACAAAACATGAAACATGAACATCATCAACGCCATTTGAACGAGTGCCGTGTGCAAAGTTATAAATCGAATTTTCGAACGTTTGACTAGAGTCTCTTTGACTCAACTGAACTGAACTCGTGTGGTGAGTGCATTGAAATCGTCGAGGTGATTTCATTTTGCGACTCACAATGTGGCCCAAAAAATGTGAAATGAAAAAATGAAAAGCAGCAGAGAGAAGAGGGCATATAAAATGTTTAAGTACACGCTCGCCTGGTGGTAATCATTGCAGATACGAGTACGAGTACGAGTACGAGTACACATTAAGCGGCATGCTTCATGCGGCATGCGGCATGTGGCATGCGGATTATCGTTGCAGTTGCCGCCGCTGGGAACTTAACAGCCACAGCAACAGCAACAATGATTGCATATTTTAGTAGTAGAAGAAGAAGATGTTGACCTTATGACTGACTGCCTTATTAGATGTTTGAGCTTTAAGCAAATTATGCACCTTTTTTTTAGTTTTTTGAGTTGCCTTTAAGCGTTTTTTGAGCTGTCGTCAAAGTGTTTTTTTTGTTTGTCAGACTTGCAAATAACGGACTTCTTTAATCGCAATGTTCTTGTAGTGCAATAATACGGTTTGTTAATTAAGCGCACTTTTCATGAACATCAAATGAAAACAAGTACGAATGTGCCAAGCGCTGTTGCTCGACTCTGAAATACCCTGTAGCAAAAGTGTGTTGCTTGTTTTTGCTCTGCATGTTGTTGATTTCTTTCTGCATTACTATTCAGCTAATATACCCTACTCCTCAGCTTGAAAACTGAGTATCAAACGCGTCAAACAGTGGGCAATAGCATGGCAACACGCAACTGCAGCAGCAGCAGCAGCAGCAACGACATGCAATTTTCTCTTCTCTTCGTTGTTTTTTTTCTTCTAGGTATGCATAATGAATCTAAATGTAATGTGGCAAGCAGCAACGCCAACGCCAACGCAGTGGCAGTGGCAGTTGGCAGTTGGCAGTTGCAGTTGCAAGTGACAAGTGGCAGTTGCAAGTGCTCGGCTCTTGCATGCATTTGTCAATTTAGCATGCCATCAAACATCCTTTCAATTCTTTTTGACTACAGCCGCCGATTTGACACTGTATTAATGTCATGCCATATGGCTGGCTGCCTCGCTGCCTCGCTGCCATTTGCATGCCTCGCTAGAATGCAACGCAGCATTGCAACTGCAAGCGGCAGCAACAGCATCTGAAGCGAAGCGACGGCATTGAGCATCACTTCACTTGTCAACGCGTCTCGCTAACGAGAGCATCATGAAATGACTTTTTACGACTTCATTTAATATTTAACACAATATTTACAACAATGCTGCTGGCATTGTGGCTGCCCCTTTGCCACTTGCCACTTGCCACTTGCCGCCCGCCTGCTGTTTATTGCCTTGATCTTGCTTTTACTTTTGCTCTTTCTCACATACTACATACTATATATATATAACATATATAGTATTGCCGTTACGAGCTGCAAAGCGACACGGCGTCGAAATCATGAGCGCAATGAATGATCGTTTTATTCGATGCTTTGACAGTTGGTCAATTGATGCCTGATTTTATCGCATTTACAGTGATTGGAACAGCCGAAGACTTTTTCTTTTTTTTTTTTGTTGAATTGACACTTTTTTGTATCTTTCGTATTTACATATTTATATTTTTAATACAAAGAACATATTCAATTCTGTATAACTTAGCATATATTCAAATTAAAACAAACAAAATTGAAAGCAGAAAATCCAACTACAAGTCAAGAAAGATATCCGCAAAGTATTTCAGTAATATTTGAAAAATGTATTGAAATTAATATACCGAAATAATACTGAATGTAGATTTGGTATGTTGAAATACTACTACTCTCAATTTAGTAAATTACAGTCAAATACATTAGACTTCAAAAATACTGAAATATACCTAAATGTATACCATATGGTATATTGATATACTAACGTATTATGTATGCGCATTAAAATACAATCAAATACAAAATACCAAAAAAAATACTGGCACATACCAAAATGCACATTTGGTATGATAATATACTAACATATTCAATATATATTTTAGGAGTGCGCATTAAAATGCAGTAAAAAACAATTTACCAACAAAAATACAGACACATGTCAAAATGTACATTTGATATATTGATATACTAACACATTCAAAATATAATACTTTAGGAGCACGCATTAAAATACAGTCAAATACATTATGCTGCAAAAAAATACTGACACATACCAATATGCACATTTAGTATTGATATTGATATATTATACTAACACATTCAGTATAATTAAAATAAAGTCAAATACATAATGCCGCAAAAAAACGTACTGAAATATACGGAAATGTACATTTGGTATACTTATATACTACTACATTCAATATGTATTCTTTAGGAATGCGCATTCAAATGAAGTATACCCTATGTGTACAGACTTGAGAGCGGTATATTCACAGCTAAAGCAGAATAATGAATTAAACACTTTTACGACCATCGACAGCGCTCGTTTCCTGTCGGAAGAGAACTCAGAACGAAGAAGATTCCGTTGCATTCAACGCGTCTGCGAATGACACAGACACAACATTCTTCTCGTTGCTCGTTGCTCTTGACTGTTGACTGTTGTTGACTCGTCAATCAGCCACACTTCAACACTTGCCAGAAATATGGCCGCATAAAAAGGCATGAAATGCAGTACAACAACAACAACCACAACAAGACATAAACTCACACAGAGACAAGAATTTCACATGGGTTCCGTTGCCGCCTTTGCTTGGAAGCCTTTCTTTCCTGCTATGCGTCCTATATCATTTGCAACGCCCATTGCACCCCACACACACAAACACACACACACACACACACAACCTACATAACTTTAGAGAGAGATCTGCTTAGACAAATAGACAACATTACACCGTTACTGTGCTACATTGTTTCATAGTTCATGCTCATTAAACATTGCCCTGAAGGGTGTAATAAATTAGTGACAAACTGAGTTGGTACTTGGAAGGATCTTAGAAAGATTATCCACATAGAGAGGAATGTATGTTATATTGTTCAGTTTTGTAATCTCTATAGAGATATCTCAAAGTATTAACTCACAATATTTAGTATTAAAAATACCATTTAGTATTTTGGCATACGGTTGAAAAATCACACACCCCACAAATTTTTATTTTTATCTTTTTTTTAGATCTTGAAGGTATAACTTATTTTAATACATATTTCACAAGCGTAGTAAAAGTTAAATTAAGCCGTTTTTTACGAAAGTTGTGCTATTTTTATGTTGCATATTAAAAACTTTAATAAGTATAGTTTCTAATAACTCAATTAATATCAGATGATGAAGTTGTATAGTTTGAGAAATTATTGTTTGTTTTAGTCTTTTTTTCTGCCGTAAATTTGTGTTATTTATTGAATATTATGGCTTTAATTTAAAATTCTGTGTCTGTAGTGCCATCTTTATACGAGAAAATAAATATGTATATTTTTTTACTTTTTAACTTGAAATTCAATTTTATATTACAAAATGCAGTCACGTTGAAATAAAAAATATAATATTTTTGTATATTCTATAAAAATGAATCTTTAAAGTGAATATATTTTAGCTTCTTGTTGATTTACTTTTGTCTATTTCGATAGTTGCTGCATTTCTATGCATTGAAATAATCGGTTAACTCAGCTATATTTTTGATTAATTTAGTTTATCTTTTTTGTAGTTATTTCAAGCACAACCCGCATCTTATGAACAATCCTGCTTTCTGCGAGGGTATTCGAATAAAACAACCAAAATTGCTGTACACTTTAGACACGCATCCCAGAGACGTCAGAGCCTGGCCCGCGTGTTTTTCCCCTCCTCGTGCCCCCCTTTTTTTTGGGGGGCCATCTCTTATATGGCTCTCTCGATTTTTATATCGAATTCAAAGACCCAAAAGACTGCGACTCCGACTGCGCCTTTTCGGTATGATTATCACAATTATCTGTAATTCAGACCATAAATCATTTCATTCTGCAACAAACTTTATACGTAACCCAATCTGTTGCAGCTGAAGCTGTTTTTCAACTCCTTTTTTTGTTGTTTGTGTATTGTGTATAAACATTTCTGCTCGTTTTTGTTTTAGCAAATTGTACAAGAGTTTTGCACAAAATAGATACGTGTAAATAAATAAATTTACTTATGCATCGATTTGACTTAAGCTGATACTTGCTTAAGACACTTGTTCAACACCAAAACAACAAAAAGAAAAAAAAACGAAGAAATTTACAGCACGATCAAACAATTCGAGTTTCGAGTTTGGTTGCATCGATTGATTGCCAATGAATCGACTGACTGACTGAGTGAGTGAGTGAGTGAGTGAGTGAGTGAATGAATAAGCTCCAAAGGGACTCGAACTTCGATCGTTGCGAGTTTGCGAGTTTCGAGCCAGGCCAACAAGTTGTTATTATACTCACAGTTGTGGTTATTGCTGTTGCCAAGCATTAAAATTGATTAACTCATGAAGTTGCATTCAAATCAACATCAACGCTGGCAAAACGTTTTAACTTTGCGTCAACACAAAATGCTTAACAAGTCCATAGGTTTCATTTCTGACCTTTTCGTTCTTACGTAGCACTTATGTAATCTCTAGGAAAAGTATTCTTGACACTACAAACTAAACACATATATAATATTTCTATCAGCAATACTTCTCTAATTAGCTACTTATTAAATTAGACATTTTTCTTAACCAAATATATATTTTTTTTATTTATTTATAGTCTCAAATTATAGTCCTAAAATTGTTTTATCTGTCAATTTCTTTGAACTTTTGTTTACCATATGGTAATAAAAAACTGTTGTTTAAATATATGACGGACAACCAAATTAAATATTTGAATAAATTACCATTTGATTATTAACTAATTTAACTTTAATTTCTTAAAATTAAACTAATTTATAGGAATATTAGTACCCAAGAATTTGTATGGAAAATATATTCAATTGGTTACGCATAACATTACAAAAAAGTTTATCTTTATTTTCCAAATTTAAATAGAAAGAAATAATATCAATATATTGAAAATATTTTCAATTTATTACACATAATATTACAAATAAGTTTACTTTAACATAGCAAAAATTAAAAAAAATAATATGAATTATAAATGAGTTATGAAGTCCTTTAACTCAAGTATTTCCCATATAAAATTATTATCTGCTGACATTCAATTCGAATAAATATGTATAAAATGAATATTAATGTTGTTATTAACATCCAAAATGATGCTATTAAATATTCGTACACATTCGAGAGCAATATATGTATAATAAAGTGGGAATTTTACTTTGTAAATAATTTAATGCGCTTTAAATCTGTTAGATTTTCTTCTTACTTTTCTGTAATATCATTAAATGAAATTAAATCAGTCTGTGCTTGTTTTTTTTTACGATAGAATAAATATAATGGGTCTGTTCTCTTTTTTACCAGTTCTCTCTGTTTTATCATTAAACAACTTAAGCGGCTCTGTACACTTTTTTGTTGTATTATAAATGCACTTCCACTTGTGATATATTCATATATTAATATCAATTAAAGTGTTTTAAAATGCATAAATAATATTAATAAATTATGAAATTAAAATTTGATATTCTTCTCATACGCATAGCAGGCATAATAAATAGTTTACCAAGTGCCGTTGTTGATGATATCATAATGAGTGTTTTACTCCGAGTATGTACTAAATAGCTCGCGGGCGTTGAGGGCGTGGCCCGTAGTATTCGTTGTTGTTGCGTTGTGTTGTCAGCAGTTGTCAACTGTTAAGTTACATTGTAACGTCAAAGTAAGGTGCAGTGCACGGTTGTAAGTGTAAGTGTTAAATAATAGACAGACGGACGGACGGACGGACAGACAGACAGATAGAGACAGAAAGAGAGAGAGAGCTCAACAATATGGTGATGTGATGGCAAATTGTGCGCGTTAGCGTTGTATTATTTTGATATGCCTGGAACTTGACTCCTGGCCCATTAACATTAACTGTGTGCTCAAAGTATAAAGTACGTTATCGCGACGTCAACACATTTGCTAATTAGAAACACTGAAACACAGCCCCCCACTTTCATATGCAATTGTTGTTGTCACTCGTATTCGTTTTTGCAATTGTTGTTGTTGTTCTAAAGTTAATGAAAGTCGTTTAAGCGCTTAAGATGCGATCGGTAATCTAATCAGTTTCAATTTAACTTGTTCTCATACAATGTATTTTAAAAAATATTAAAACGTTTAGCTTTGAAAGTTTTAGAATAAGCTTTAAGTTTATTAAAGAATTGAAATTACCTTCGATTTGAAACTAAAATAAACTTCGTCTGTATATAACATACAAAAGAAAATGGAGAACATTCGTCTTAAAAATTGAGTTCTTAAAACTAAGAACATTAGTATGGAAAATGAATATATATATACATACTATAAATATAAGATTTTTTCTTAGAAAATGTTCTTGAAATCAATATGTGTTTTCTAACATTAGGATTTTTATGTTCTTGTCGCACTTTTTTAAACCAAAATTCATAGCCTTAAGACAAAAATCTTAATATTAAAACTGTTTTTATGTGTATATATTAATACGAATACATATATGTGAAGATCTCTTCCTTCTTGCCTAATAACTGTGATTTAGCAACTTCTTGAATAAGCTTTTAGTTTATAAAGAAATTGTTAAGAAACTGAAATTCCGATTGCACTTGATCTACAGTACAAAGAAGAATTCTTTTGAAATTGTAACTTCGATTGAACTTGGTCTGTATAAAGTACAAATAAGAAAAGTTCCCAAAATTAGTAGACAGATAGATATACATAATTATATGTTAATACACTTATATGAATAGATCTCTTCCCTCTTGCCTAATAACTGTTCTTCAACAACTTTTTAGTTTATTACGCTTTTTTTAGTTTATTACGGAATTTTTTAGGAACTGAAATTCCGATTAAACTTGATCTGATGAACAAAGAAGAGTTCTTTCAGAACTGAAAATCCGATTGAACTTTATCTGTAAAACGATACAAAGCACAATTGTTCCCAAAATTAGTATTCGCACCTCTAAAGAATTCAAAGAGACAGTCAGACAGACTTAAGCAATATATATCTACACTTATGTGAATAGATCTTTCGCTCCTCTTATCTATTATAATAGCGACTATAATTATATGCAAGTTTGATTCACACATTTTCACATGCGTTTATTGAAAAAAGAAAAATTCGAATTGAATGAGAACAGCAAAAAAAAATGAAAAAATAAAGTAAAGGCGGCACTTGTGAAGCGCAGGCGACGTTTTAATGCTCACTTCCACATTATTTGCCTCTGCTCTACTTACACTTAGTACAAAAAGTATGCGGCTCTCTCTCTCTCTTTCAGGTCTGGTACGTGACCTCTCTGCGGTGGCATTTAACACAGAGTCTCCGAGAGTATTTTCCGCAGCATCATGCCAACTAATTTTCCCAAATAATTCATGTTAATTGCGTCGGCACAGCCTATCGCAAAAGGTGAAAATCCACACAGACATTGGCGTTGGTGCATTCATTAAGCCAACTCATATACATACATACATACATACATATATATAAAATAAATATGTCAAGGAAGAGTGAAGAGGCAGAAGAGAAGGAAACTTGCAGGACAAGTGTAAAATACTTTACGAAAAGTAATCAATAAAACGCTATTTAATTGTAAAACGTTTTGCATCAAATTGAAATCGCTTCAAAACGTGAGCTTCCAATATTTGTTCAAAATGTGTGTTGCGATCGTTTCTCGCCATGAGATCGACAGACGGAATCTATGAAAAAAACCGCGGGACGTCTGCTGACAGCGACAGCGTCAGCTATTCTCTCAGCTCTCAACTCTGAACTGAACTGAAGTCAGGGCTACCGATGGCTCTCTGATGGGTTAGCGTATACCGTATAGCGACGCCCTGGCGCCTAACCAAGTTGAGAACACAACAAATTAGTCAATGACGCGGCAGATTTTGGCCACAGCTGGCTTCGAGAGACCGAGACCGAGATCGAGACCGAGACCAGACCGAGAAGCCGCTCACTGAGTATTTGTATTTTCATTAATATATTATTGCTTAATTTCTTTTGTTATGCTGATTATGCCGACAGACAGCGGCGGTGAGCAAACGAGGCCCAAGCCCCAGGCCGAGGCCAAAGATAGAAGAGCAGCAAGCAGCAAGCATCGAGCAGCAAGTCAAGCAAATCCAGGAGAGTATACAGATATATACAGACTATATGTATATATGAATGTGTGCGGGGGAATAAAACGTTCGACGGGGCAACAACGTTGCATGATTTTCAATAATTTAACAGCCAACAAAAACATACATTTCAATACGATATTTCTCTAAAAAGTTTTTTTTTTCTTTCTGTCTTTCTGTCTTTCTTTCTCGCTTTTCGACTCTTTAGCTGTTTTACTGTTCGGTCTGCAACACATGTTTTTTTTCTGTATTTCTGTTTTTTTTTTTGTGGGCATAAATGATAATTTCAGTTTGGCTTTGGTAATTAATCATTTTTTGGTTTTTAAGTTTTTTTCTTTCTTTTTTTTTTTTTTGGTTTTGGTGTTGGTGGGGTTTTTGTTATTGTTGTTGTTGTTGCTGTTGTATCTCGTGTCGCGTCTTTAAACGCTATTAATTGAAACCAATGCCCATGTGTAACTTTCTTAAACAGACCCTAAGATTAGAGTGGTCCAGTCCAGCTAGCCAAAAGCTGAACTAGTCTCTCTACACACTTTGGCTTTGGCTTTGCGGCTTTGAACTTGGCCGACAACACGTTTGTAAAATGATTGATTGATGTGGTATTCATTTTAATAAACGCCTGCATGCCACAGCTCCATCTACTACTACTACTACTACTACTACTACTATATGTACATACATATATGCATACCATGCTCAACTCGATACTCGATAGTCCAGCAACAACAACAGCGACCTGTTCGGACTCTAACTGCGACTTCAACTTCAGTTCTGACCTCGCACTGAGGGCATTTCGTTTTGCGGTTTTGATACCCAATGCAAGTGGCCAAAAGAGGAGTGTTTTCAACAATAATACATTTATGCATTATTTAAGATTGTCACACACTAAACTATGGCATAGAAAGTACAACCATTAAAGCAAATATTTATTCAATATGTGAACTGCATAATATAATATTTTCAACCAACAACTTTCATATAAATAAATTGTATTTACATTCCTTAAAGTTTCTCATTAAATTATTATTAAATCGATTATTATATAGAATATTTCTAAACTTTTGATTGAAATAATTATAATTTTGTGCATACACTAAACTATGCCATAGAAAGTACAACCTTTGAAGCAAATATTTATTCAATATGTAAACTGTATAATATTTCCAACCTACATTTTAATTTGAGATTGTTTCGAAACAAATATTTATTGAACATGTGAGTATAATATTTTCAACCTACAACTTTCAAATAAATAAAATGTATTTACATTCTTTAAAGCTGCTCATTCAATATAATAATAGAACATTTCTAAACCTTCGATGGAAATAATATACATTTATGCATAAGATTGCCTAGCACTAAACTATATTATAGAAAGTACAACATTTTTAGCAAATATTTATTTAACATGTGTTCAACCTAAAACTTTCATATTAACATTCTTTCTCATATTTTCGAATGCATTTAAATGGTGCTATCTTTTTCATGGAATATCGATCTTACTGAATCTAATAATATGACTTTTCAAGCCTTAACTTTCGATAGAAATAAATATTATTATATTTAGAATGCAATAAGATTAGGTATCTTTTAGTCAACCTTTATTCTCTTTCCTTTTTTTTTTAAGACTGTATGCATACGCAGTTGCTTGGCTTGCGGTCTTAACAATCCATGGATTTCTATGGGCTAGCAGGCATATATCATAGCATATCATAGCATAGTATAGTCTCTATACTTGACTGCCTTATTGGCGTTAGTAACTTTATTAAAAGTGTCATTTAATTTGCTTTGCCTCATCAATTTGGTTGGCCATTAGCAGAAAGGCAGTAAAAGACTTGAAGCCAATTGATAACTGTTCTATAATTTGATATCGACGCATCAATATATGTAGATAATCAATGTTATAATTTATTATTAATAAGCTCTTGAAATAATCTCGCAAAGTAATTTGAATAAGTTTATTCATTGCATTGTTTGAAAATAGTCTAAGAGTGAATTAATTTCAAACAAGAAATCAGAATAAAAAACTGATCAAAAATGTATCTATTGTATGCAGCTACAAGGCCTAACATAAGTCACTCAGGCTCATCTCATTGCAATAAAGAATTTCATTCGTTATTACAATAAAATAATGAATAATAGTAAAAATATTGTTATCCAATTTGAATAGTTAGGAAATAAGAAATTCATTTCTAAATATGTACTTCAAATTTAAACATAGCTACGGAAAATCCGAAATGAATTTATTTTTCATTTAGTTGGCACAAAGCGTCAGATGAATATACTATAATATATATATATATAGCTAGCAGACATTAATTTTTCATAGAGTTCAAACAGAAATTAAATTTGTCTTCTGTTCTTCTCCTGTCAAGTATTTATTTTCAGTTGCGTCGCAAAAAAAAAAATGATATCAAAATAATTTGTGTGCTTCATGTCATTAAAAAAATGTTGTTAAGAAAAATGTTATGCATGTCAAAGGACTAAAATTAAGCCTTAGTTAATGGGGCTCATCTCATAAGGAATTGTATTGTATTATTACAATAATAAATAAGCGCATTTATTTTATACCAAAGGGAAATTCCTATAAATTCATTTATTAATACAAATTATTATTCGAGTAAATTGAATACAATTTTATAATCGTTGGAGGAAGCATAAAGCAACCCAAATAGTAGAAATAAATTCTCACCAGCTAGATTAAATCTGGAAAATCAGCAATGCAGTCGAACATACTATAGAAGTTAGTATATAAACTAAATTCGAAATTATTTCAATTCTAATATCTTAACTGCAGAGTTTTCATCATTTGGCAGCTAGTTAAAATGGCTTGAAAATACATATTATAGAGCAACACTTGAATGTTGTAAATATATCATTATGCATAGAGCTGCGATTCTGTCTCTAATGTCATTAAGTATTTCAGAGCGGCAAACAATTAATTTTTTGGTATTACGACTACTATGGAATTACCTTAGTTTAGTGATTGAGGTCGAAAGCGGTGCACATCAAAGGCGCTTCAAATTGATGACCTGAGTGCAAAAATCATTAAATGCTGCCAGTTAAGAGAGTGTTTTGGTGTTTTGGAGATCAGCGCACAGTCACAGTTATCCAGTTCATCATTAAAGTCTAATGCCTACTTCCGTTTCGGGTTTCTTTTTTTTTTTAATTTTGTTTTTTTGCATATCAGATCACACACAAAAATAGAAGTTAATGGCGCAATCTTCTCACTTTGCTCTTTGTTATCTTGTAACACAATACATGCATCGATATTAGATCACAAAGGCACAAAAGCAAAACACAAATCAGAAATCAAAAAATCAAAAATCATTCAATCGTTGCGTTCACACCTCAAGTGTTTGAATTGAGCTCGAATAATTGATTTGAGATACGGAAAAGGATAAGCGGCTTCTCTACTTTTCGCCATCTATCTCACTCTCTCTGAATTTGTATCCTAGTATCCTTGTATCCTTGTTTTTTTTTGTGGCCTGTATTCGTTGTATCTGTTAAGTCGAAGAAGCGTGAAGAATGCTATGTAGCGTTGAACAAGCCGCATCTAATTGATTTAGGTTGATGCAGCCTGTGACATTCATTCCAACTGATCCCGAAATACATTCCATTTACCCATCATCATCGTCATCGTGAACAACAACAAAAGAGCCTCGAAAATCCATCAGCAATGACTCCAGGATTTCCAAAAACTGCAAACGAGGATTACAACTGGGCCATCAGTAAAAATACTTGTTGGCACTTTTGCAAACATCATCACTGGGCATTTGTAATTCCTTTCTTTCCTCTCATTGTCTTAAGCCTAAGCGCAAATTTCCTCATTCTGGCCATGGCCGAGTTTTCCTCATAAGCCACAAACAAACAAGAGCAAATCTCTTGCCAATTCTTTTGTACCTGGCGCATAATTACAATGTGTATTATCAAATTTTCCGCACTTTGTGCGTCTTTAGCTCTGACGACGTTTAGTTGCAGCGCCTCTTGAGCAAGTAAGCTGATCTTTTAGTTGTTTTTTTTATTTCATTTGATGCCCAACGTACTAAGAAATTTTAGATAATTTAGTTTAAGCGTACAACTGTTTAACTAAGCACAATGTAAACTTCTTTGAAAAATAGTTATCTAACATTTTCCATCAAATTTACGTCGGTTAAAATAATCAAACTTTATTATTGGGCTACTTTTTTCATTATGAATTGAACTTTAAACTCAAAAATTCACATAGAAAAGAATATTAACATAATATGTACATATGTTATTTAAAGAAGAATAACTTGAAAAACTTCCGAACAATCTTCAGTTATAAAATTATTCGCATATAATTATTGTAGAGTACGACACTTTTAATAAACGGTAGAAGAAATTGATAATTTGTCAAAATTCGTAGAAATTTACGATATTTTAGTTATATAGAATTTTCTTCTTAAAAAAAAATACTTTATTTTTTAAGAATTTTACGGAATTAGCAATTAGTTACTTCGTGCAAAGTTTTTAAGCAGAAGCCACAAAACTTGACATTATTTAAAATAGAATTTTGCAACTTTACATTTGAGCTCACAAATTAGAGCTCTGTGAAATTCGTATTGGAATTCAAGTTTTGGAAGTAATTAAAGTGGAATTTGAAATGTTTGTGTTGTATAAAAAATACAAAATTGGAATTACCTCAATAAGTAATTGGATCTAATTAGCCAAGTTATTCAACCAAAATCACACTGAAATTTTGGAAACACTGTGATATATCTATTCATAAAGTATTATATTGGAAAAATTGGGAATGTATTTCGACAAGTTCACTTTTTTTGGGTACAAAACAGAAATGTCAAATATAAAATCTATCTACTGATCAAGTATTATGTCAATTGTGTTGAATTTATTTCCTAAAAATTTGTTTCAAAATGAGAGAACAAGCAAACTTGACTTTGTGTAGTATTCTTTGTGTATCTTTCACTATCTGTTTGTATGATCTGAAAAATGTGGAATTGGTTCCGCCACTTACCGGATTTACTTGCGGTTTCTGCAGATGTGATGCTATATTTGTGATATTCATGCCAGCCATGGCCGGAATCTGTGAGCCATACAATTGGCCAGCCGTCGGGGTCATGTCCGTTAGCATTTTAGATGCTGCCGCTGCTGATGCTGCTGCTGCTGCTGCTGTTGCTGCCACAGCCGCTGCTGCTGTTGCAGTTGCTGATGTTGCCGTCGCTTTTGGTATCGTCGGTGTTGTTGTTTTAAGGCGTACAATGATTGAAATTTGATTTTCACTTACGCAAAACCAAAAAAAAAAATAAATTCTAGAATTTGACTTGTTTAAGTTAGATGCGTTTTTATTTATTTATTTTTCTCTTTTTTTTTATTTGTTGTTGTTGTTTGGCCAGGGACTGGCTGCTGTCACTGTTGATGCTACGGAAAAATCACAATTATAGTAGAACACAAAACAAAAACACGCGCGTCGCAAACAATAAAAAATATGCAACAAAAATTATTGAAATTGCCGTTGTTTGTTTTTTGTTTGTTTTTTGTTTACTTAATGCACTTTTCACAGTCAAAATGTGTATTGTATTTGTTGTGTTGTTTTGTTTAACTATTTGTTAGCAATATTCATTTGCTTTTTGTAGTTGATGTTGTTGTTGTTTAGATTGCTTTTTGTTTTGTGATTAAACTCTTTTCAAATGTTTTACCAAATGAAAGTGTTGTGCAGCAATTTTTGTTGCTGTTGTTGCTGTTGCTGTTGCTGTTACAATTGTCACTGTCACTGACACACTGGGGATTTGCACTGGGATCTTTGAGAAACTGTTAGATGTTTGTGTGTTGAGGATGCAACGGCAGGTGCGTTGCCTGCTGCGTTGCCTGTTTTGTTTGCTCGATGCTGCTCGGTGTGATTGGAGGTTGCACAATGTTTGTTGGGCAACGGACAAAAAGGGAACACAAGCGAAAAAATGCACTAGACTCGGTAACTGAAGCGAAATGAATATAAAACCAACAAAAACCGGACGCACTTGCAAACTGTATGCTATATATCTTGGCTCGATCTGATAGATGTTTATTGTTATTGTTGCTGTGTGCTGTTTGCTGTTGCCGTTGCCGTTGCTGTTGCTGTCGTTGTTGACGGCGGCGGCGACGACGTTGGCGACAAGGAGGCGCCTGCTGCTGCGGCTGCTGTTGTTGCTGCTGCTATTGCTGCTTAGCTGCTGCCTGCTGCCTGCCTGCCTGCTGCTTGGTTTGCTGCTGCCTGCTGCCTGCTGCTGCACAAACAAACAAAATGTATCCGCGCAAAAGTTTTCGGCGTCGTCGCTGATCGTTCAAAGGCTTGCAACTGTTTCACGCGATGCCAGCGCAAACAAAAAGCTTGGGCCCCGTTCTCGTTTTGTCGTTGGCGGTGACTGCGGCGTTAACGTCAAGCATTGGTGGTGTCGTCGTCGTCGTTGTTTCAGGCAGAGGGCGCGTCAAAACAAGTTAGCCGGCGCGCCACTTTTGTGAGAGAGACCGCGATTTGCAATATTGTGTATTTTTGTGTGTGTTTCGCTTCAGCTATGCACGCTGCTAAACTGAGAGAGCGCAACAGCAACACCAACACCAACAGCCAAACGAAGCAGCGACCCAACACACACACACACAAAAGCAAGCTGGCGCTCGACTCTCTCTCTCTCTCTCTCTCTGTCTCTCATCGAAGCAGCGGCAGCAGCCATTCCCATTCATCATGACGCAGTTATTCGTAACATTGGTATTTTTGTGCGCTTGTTGGGCGTGCAAACGAGACAGCAATAAAACAAGCAACCACCAAATATGCCTGTGTGTGTGTGAGTACGCGATGATCATCATCGTTGTTGGCTGCGCTCGGGCCTCGGCCTCGGCCACGAACACTAACACGAAACCGAAACCGAGAACGAGCCCGAGAGCCTGACGATGATGTATTATCTAGCCAGCCAGCCTAGCATACGCCACCGCTGCCGCCACCGCTGCCGCGCCAGCCGACGACGTCGTTGCGTCGCGTCGCTTCGTTCGTTTCATTTAATTTCATTCTTAAATGCAAGCGAGCACGCGCTCAAAACGAGTTTCGCTTTGGCGACGCCCCGTTGTGTGCATGCTGCGCGCCGACGCGACTGTATCGACCAATCAGCATACGGCAATATGCTCTGTGTGCCGTAACCTATAATTAGAGCGATGGCCGCTGTGAGAGCGAGATGGCTATACGTTTGGCACGCGCTTTAGCGTGCTAGCGCGTTTCTTCTCTCCCCGCTGCTAGGCCCCAGCCAAGCTATTGTTGTCTCTATCAGCAGCTGTGCAACAACAACAACAACAACAACAGCAGCAGCAGCAACAGAGAGAAGGCAACGTCGTATATTCGGCATTGTCAGTTGGAAATTGTCTTTAGTATGATCCCTTCGCGTGCAAACGCCAAAACGTTGCGCAGTTGTAACACTTTTTTTTTTCGTTGCTGTTGTTGTTGCTGGTTTCCTTTTGGTTTCCTTTCACATGCCAAATGAATTTCAATTGAAAAACTGTTGCGATTGGTTTAATGGAATTATTGATTACAAAAAAACAAGAAACACAACAACAAAAATAACCAAGCCCCGAATGACAAATTGTTTTATTCACATACCAACAAACATACAATTTTTTTTTTGTTTTTGTTTTTTTCTTTGCTTCAAGTTGATTTTAATCGATGCACAAAGTAAAAGAGTTGGTATGACAACCATTTATTCATGGAATTTTTTTGGCTTGTTTTCCTGCATTTGAATGTGCATATGAAGCGGATTATGTGTTGTGTGTTGTACAAATACATTTATTATGGGAATGGGGCACGAAATATTGCATTTCTTATTAGAGTAAATTCTTAAGTTCATTGTAAATTGAGCAGACACCATATTTCACCCATTTACTTGATATCAACTTGTTATACAATGTTTAGCTGCATATTGAATCAAATTGCCATTGACTATATTTGCTGAACAAGGGGTTGATAATCATTAGACTAAGAAATGTATTCATCCATTCATTTCTTACCTTTACATTACTTTACTTTGAGTAGGAAATTGTTGCTCTTGATTAATGAATTGCTTATTGGCTTTATCTACCTGAATTAATATGCTCAGCCACACATTATTTTTGATTTGTATTTAACTTAAGCTAAACTGTGCGCCAAAATAGTGTGTTCTTCATATTAATTGTCTCGTTTTTATTATAATATGTTTTATTATTGTTAAAATTAGTGCATTTAAATGTGTTACATATAACATTCTTTTTTCTAAACGCATTTGACGCTCTGGCTCAGCTTATTGCAATAAGGAATTGCATTTCAATAAAATAATAATGATAATAATTTTTCTTCACTGATGACGTTCCAAACAGTAATAAAATGTTAACACAACACTGAATTCACAATTTTATCGTGCATAAAAAGAGACTATTCAGAATTCCAAAACCACAAGTTTTCAGCAACTCTTTAAAATGAATAGGAAAACCCTTTAGTAAGCTGTGAAGTTATTTTATAGTTCTTTGCTATACATACATATATTGATATATTATATAAATACAGTAGCAGCTTACAAATTACAATTTTCTGAAACTCGAAACAGATATATGTATATATGTAAGTATTGAAAGTCTTAATGTAATTGGAATCGATCTTTATAAGTATCTTGTTGTGCTTGAATTTCTTACCTTACATAATATTTATAAATAAAAAAAGTTCATGAAACATATTCATTGAAATATTTTCCAAATTAAAATCCCATTTCAAATAAATTATTGCCAATCAAAAGAAAGTTCAGCAGCTGTCAAGCAGATTTGAATAGGAGTTGCCTCAACTGTCTGTGATTGGGCTCAAAGTGTTGCAGGAAAATCCGTAAAACATTTGCGTGAAGAAGGTGAGCAGCCAAACGAGGCCAGCAACATCCGGCCACTTGGCCACATCGTCCAAAGGGATGTGCTGTGATCTGCTGTGGTTGTGGTTGGTATTCATCATCAGTTTTGTCGGCGAGACGAATAGTTGAGATGACAGATGCGATGGCAGCGCCGCTTTTGTGGATTCGCCCCATTCATGCCCAATTGACTGATTGTAGCGCCTTGCTTATGTAAGTGTGTTCTTTCTGTGACATGCGACACACTCATTGCGTGTGTGTGAGTGTGCGTCACAGTCTGATGTGGGGGCGAGGGAGTCAACAGCAACACATCGTGTGTGCGCTCTCTTCTACACTCTATGGCAATTGCTGTCTCATTCACACTGCCTTGTCGTCAATAGAGACGGGGAGAGGACCCCAAAAAAAAACTGTCACCGGTTGGCTGGTGGTTACTTTAAGTGGTTACCTTTTCAGTTGATCCAAACCCACAAGAAAAAAAAAAAAAAAATACAAAATGCAAAATGCCAAGCCACACATCAACCAACCACAGCAACACGATTCCGACTCAAGTGCGCAACAGTTTTCGCATGAATAAACTTCTCTAATCCCACGTTAATGTCTGTTGTATCTGGCGACTAAGAAGGCATTTCGCATTCAGCACACTCGTCGTATACGTCATGCCTCAAGTTCAACTGCCAGCTGAGGAGCTGAGGGGAGTCGCTGTCACACAAAAGACTCAAAGAAGACAACACGTTGGCATGCAAATTTACAACTGAAATATGACAGAGAGAAATCAGCTTGAGTACTTGACTTGAATGCCGATCTACTATATTAATCGCTTATTTTACAAAAGACTTAAAATACAAGTATTATTCTTTTTTATACTAAATGCTTTTCGTAACTAAAGCAATCCATTTTATGTAGATCACTTAAGACATATTCAAAACGGAAAAGATATTTTCGAAACATTCTCCATAAATAATTGTATTCGTTATTTCAATGAAATCATAATAAGAATAACTTGGAATTATCATATATTTCGAATAGCGGAATATTGTTTTAATTTATTCTAAGTTGTTAAAAAAAACTTTTGAACTAATATACATATTTCTAAATTAGTTTCATAAAGCAAATCTGATAATATTCTTAATAAACAAGGACTGACGCTTTAATATATTCTTTGATATATAGAATTTAATTTTATTGTTGTACAATGCTTAAAATATATGTAAAAACTGATGTTAGTAAATTGAATCCAGTGATAAATTCAGTCACATTTCACTTCTTTAATGTCAAGTTTACATTGTAAACATTGAACAATTCATTAACGAGTTACTGATAGAAAAATAAACACACAAAAAGATCACACCTTCTATACTTAGAATTGTTGTTTTACCGTTTATAAATCGATTAATATTACTGACAAATTATAATGTTATTCTTTAAGAAAGTGGGCCAAAGAAAGAATTTTTTCAAAGCGTATTTATAATTTACAATTATAAGTTAAGATATTACTTTTCAATTTATTAGTTTCCTTTTTCTTTAATTTCATAATTTGTAATGAAATATAATCAATTTGATCAAAACTTTTTTGTAATATTTCCACTTGTAGATCATATTTATTTTATATAATGTATCCTAAAAAGAAATATAACTAAATTATTAATAATTTACAATTATAAGTCTATAACTTAAATCTATAATTTTAAGGTATTACTTTTCAGAGGTTTGTTTTTAATAACTTTCTCTTCCAGAAATATCATTTATATTCGTTTATATTGTTTATTTTTCTAAAATTTCATAATTCTTAAATAAATAAAATCGAATTGACGTAAACTGTTTTTTTTTCGACTTGTAAATTATTTATATATTTCAAATAAAGTGTCCTAAAATTAAATATAAAAACTATACTATATAATTAAATTTACAATAAATGAATATAATATGAAATCTGCAATATAGAAGTTATCAGATTTGCAAGCTTTACCCCTTAAAGTCTGGCTGCCGAGTTGAGTTCAAATATAGACTCGTAATTATGTGAGTTATTTACACGTGTTGTACAATTTGTCACATAATATTGATTAGCGCAGTTAAACGTTGGCCTTTTGTTCAATTTGATTCCCCGCTGCCAACGAGTCAAAGGAGGAGGAGGAGGAGGAGGAGGTCGGATATGACTTCATTTACAAATTCAATTATTCAATGCACGCACAACATAACGGAAAGTGGACTGTGCGACGTTTTGTGTCATCTGAGTTCAGCCTCAGCTTCTGCTTCAGCTTCTGCTGCTGCTTCAAATTCAGCTTCAAGTTGACTGTGGGGCGTAACCCTGGCAAGTGTGTAAGGGAAGGGGAAGGGAGTAAGGTGATTATGGCGGGGCGGGGCGGGGCGGAGCGAAGCGGACGGAATCTTTGCGGCAATGATTTGCACTTTTCGTCATTGGAGCCGGCAACAATTATAATGACACTTTTATTGTCAGCCATTTGTACTTAATTAAACCATTTGCGATTTCTCAACAGCTTTTGCACGACAATCTTCCCCAAGTTCCCCAATCGAAAGACACACACCTGAAGCACCCAACAAAAACAAAAACCACCCAAAATTGAACAATTTACCACCGCTTTTATTACAAATTACAAATTAATTTTTAATTGCATTTATTTTATAGCACTTTCTTGCACTTTAATTGTTTCAGTTGCCACCTCTAAATTACGATTAAGTTATGCGATGGATCAGATTTCATTCGCTGTAGTCAGGTGATGATAGGGTAACTCATACTGTATAATGATTTATTTAATTCGATACTGTCAACTAGTTTTAGTTGTTGCTCGCTTAAGCGTTCTATTAAGAACTAAATAATTATCGTGTTCATTGTTCACATTCATTATTTTGATTGACAATGACTTTAACTACTCATTGATTAATGTGATCATTTTATCACATGTCTAAACACTAACATATATTTTTAATTCGAATTATAAAATGTTGTCAAATTCTGTAAAATTAATTGATTAATCTAACGATGTAAAAAGTACATTTCCTATTAATATTTTTCATTGATTCGCAATGTTTTTATTTGAAACTTCATATTAAATAAGATTGTACAGATGATAATCAAATGAATTCATTTCGTTTCATTAATTCTATTCAATTGATTTTAGGATACTCTCTCAACCATACAACATAAAATAGTTTATGCTTAACTCCTGATGTTGAATTTAATATTGAGGTTAATATTAAATTATTATTAAGCGCAGCTGAAAGGAAGTTAAAAGATGTATAAATAAATTTTAGCAATAATTTTTATTATTATGTGTAGCATAATATTTAAATTTTTAAATTTCTAATATCTATTACTATTAACAGCACTAAATTAACTTTCAGAGTATGAAATGTAACTACAGCTGACGAAATGTTTACTTAATCAGGGCTCTATAACCTAATAAAAGATACTTGTAAGTCAATTTTCGAGAATGGTAAATATATACTTATACAAGACATATGACGATTGACCCTATTTGTGCTATTTAATCAACCAATTCAATTACATATTAATTTTTTTAAGAAGTTTTATGTAAATATTTGAATTTAGAAATTATTCCTTAAACTAAATTAGAGCGACCGCAATTGTAATTAGTTTTAATTAGATAAATTATTGTCGATTTCAGTTATTGGGATTATGACAAAACGTCATGGATGGATTTCCTCCAAAGATCGTATCCTTAAATTGTTGTTGTAAGTGGTGTAAGACTTTAAAATACTTTTATACTTTTCATTCTTTTCTTTTTAATGAAGTTTCTTAGTAATTTCAATATTATTCTAATGGAATGTTTTAATTATCTAAAGAAGGAAATTTAAATTGATTTTATTTATACGCTCACAGAAATGTGTGTAGTTAATTCTGTTTCTAGGATCAGCGATCTGTCTCACTTTGAGGTCATTTTATGGCTATGTAATCGCCATACGCACAAAATATAATATAATATTCAATAGAAAAAAGGAGACATCAATGTGGGTCTTGGTGCCAGCATTTGGGGTGCATGGGAGCTGGGAGATGGGAGCTGTGAGCTAAAAATAGCCCATGAATGCGAATAGACGAATAATAAAGTTGGGGAGCCAAGCCAGAGGTAAAAGTTCAAGTAGTATTGCGTGGAATAAAAAACAATAAGGGCAGCAGCCAAAGCAACCAAAGCAGCCTAAAGCAACTAACCAACCGCAGTCGCAATATAGCTGTCTGTGCTAAGTGCATGTGTATGGAGATAAGTGTGGATATATGTATATATAATACATATTCGAATACATCTATATATGTATGTGTGTATGTGTGTCTGTGTGTGTGAGAGTCTCTTGTTGTTTTTTTCCGAAGGGGGGATTCATTCTCTAAATTGCTAGGCGAAGGCGTGTCGCAAAATCGTAAATCACTTTGAAGTGGGTCGTAGACGTCCAAGCGACGTTCGAAAATTACGCCGTTACAACAAAGACAACAACAACAGCCGCAGTCGCCGCAGCAGCAGACACTAAGCAAACCGTCTATTGTTCCACGTCCACGTCCACGTCCACGTCCAAGGCGAGGGCTAGTTGAAGTTGAAGTTGAAATTGAAGTTAAAGCTAAGCTGGGCAACCCCTCAATGCCCGCCAGCGACAGGAAAAATCACGCTAGGAGCTTCGAGTTGGAAGCTAAGAGACTCAGACTGGCGCTGAAGCTGAAACTGAAGCCGAAACTGAAGCTGAAACTGAAGCTGAAACTGAAACTGAAACTGAAGCTGCCTGCTGTCCTGACACACAGTAGCAATTGAATGTCAAAGCCAAACAACCTCAAATTTCGCTGAAATTGATCGATCGCAAATGGGAATCAATCAACATTTCAATT
The DNA here is from genome assembly GCF_023558435.1 of Drosophila sulfurigaster albostrigata. Classification (NCBI taxonomy): domain Eukaryota; kingdom Metazoa; phylum Arthropoda; class Insecta; order Diptera; family Drosophilidae; genus Drosophila; species Drosophila sulfurigaster. The sequence goes on along the minus strand of NC_084885.1, from coordinate 9,532,451 downwards.
TCAATTATAAACCAATTCAAATTGAAGTATCAACAAAAGACGCGGATCCTTTTCGCATACAAATACTTTTGGCTTTCACTGTTTTCATCACGATGACAGACGTTGACACATTAGGGTTGTGACTTTATATTCATTTCTTTTTTGCTCGAGTACTTTCAGAAAGATCGTTTGCTTTTTCACATTTGGTATTTGGTATTTATTTATTCGTTTACAAAATCAGATATACCAACAATTTGTTCATTCTCAATTAGTTAAAAATGGTTTCGATTTAATTTTCAATTTATTGCTTTGTATTCCCTTTAAGCTTATGACATTAAAGGCTAGACACATTACTATTCTTATGGGTAATAAGGTAGCTTTGCTTAATAATCTGGTATATTTTGTACCCTATGGTATATCATATAAATAATAGTATATTGATATATTAAAATGTAGCTTTTAGTGTATTATATTATTAGCATAGATTTGTTTTTATGAAAAATATAATAGCACATATGATATATTTTATAGCCTTTGGTATATTTTTAGTATTTTTGGTATAACAAATTATTATATTATTGACATGGTTTTGCTTTTATGAAAAATATAATACCTTATATGGTATATTTTATACCCTTTGGTATATTTTAGTATTGTTGGTATAATAATTTATTATATTATTATTTTGTGAAAAATATAAGAGCACATATGGTATATTTTATACCCTTTGGTATATTTTAGTATTGTTGGTATAATAATTTATTATATTATTGGTATGGTTTTTGCTTTTATTATAAATACAATAATATATCGATATACCAAATGTAGTCTTTGGTATATTTTTGTATTTTTGGTAAAATAATTTATTATACAACATTATCAGCATATTTTCTTGAATTACAAATTGTTAGCGGGTATCTCACAGTCGAGCACCCTCTGAATATTTTCAAATGAGTAGGAAATAAATGTAATCAATATACGATTCATTTTGTTAATTATTGTAATACAAACTTGTTTTCATTAGCACATAAATAAATTCTCAACTGGTGCTGTCTTTTGGATATTTCATATATAAAATACTGAAGCTGCCAATTTGCATTTACTACGCTCAATTGCCATCATTGACAATTGTCAATGGGCCAGCGTTAATTATGAGCTGTTAGGCAATTAAAATTGAATGCCAAACGAATGCAAAAAAGGGACGGTTGCATTGATGAAACTGGGCTAAAAACCAGAAGCCAACAAATCGATGGCGCCATCAATGAAAATGTTCTGACCGTTTAGGCCACCACACGTCGAGATATTCGACGTTGTGCTAACCAGGTGTGAGAGAGTCGGATAATGACACAGGGCAGCGCGAGCAAAAGAGCAAGAGAGAGGGAGTGAGTGAGTGAGAGAGTGAGAGAGAAAGCGAAGCGTACGTTAAAGAGTGACGATAAACGTCTGATAGAAAGCAAGAATGGGTATAAAGTTGATGTGAGGAGCCATTAGCTGGCCGGCTTGTTGACCATTTAGTCTAATTATGATCATTTTATTAAGCTCCTCGGGCTGCAATCGATCAATTATAATACACAGAGAGGCGAGAGCTCACAAACACTCTCAGTGTTCACAGTCTGCAACAATTTTTGCAGTGTGTATCCTTGCTGTCTGTCCGTCTGTCTGTCTGTCTGTCTCAACCTTAACTTGAACTTCAAGTTGAAACGGTGGTTATATTCACACACAGTTGTTTTGTGGAACAACAATTTGCAAATTCGACATTTCGTCAACATGTTGCTCAACATCTCATCAAAACTATTTAAAAATAATAAATAACAATAATTAAGTGCAATGAAGCCGTAAAGGCGGCAGGCAGCACGCACAGCAGCGACGAAGCCCTCTAAAAAGATTGAGGAGTGATGACTACAAACGAGTGTGTGTGTGTGTGAGTGTGCTAGTGTGTGTGTGTGCGAGAGTGTGTGTGTGTGTGTGTGTGGAGTACTCGTGTATTGCAGACCACTGCACGTTGGCACCCTTTTCAGTTTAAACACAGGTTGTGGACCACGACAACAGCCGTAGCGACAGCAACAGCAACAGCAGCAGCAGCCACATCGAGTAACACCCTCAACTTGGCCCCAAAACAGAGTGAAAGAGACAAAGAGACAGAGAGAAAGAGAGGGATGGCGAGCAAAGACAGCTAAAGCTAAAGGTAACCACAGATACCCAAGTTGCAGCGCGAGTGTGTAATCAAGGTAGGTAGTCATTATATAGTAAAGCCAGCCTTAACCTGGGATTTATGTATAGCATTATATACGTACGATATACTCGTAACATGCGGTTGATCCATCAAAATTTTAAAAGCTCTATTAGCGAATAAGATTCAATTTAACTCCTCTTACATAATATTTATTCTTAACAAGTGAGAACGCTCCCCACATTTAAAGATTTTTGCTTTGCCACGCTGACGAACTGACACTCATATATAGTATTTATGTCATTACAATATGGGATATGCTGAAAAGAAAATGAAATTTCATAGCATTGCCTGATTTACATGATTTCTCCCGCTTTCGGAGTGATTTCAATTAGTATAGTTAACTGTTAATAATTCAGTACTTTGTTCAAGAGATATATTCAAAAATGGTTCTGAAATTAATCTAACTGAATTCTGTGTACAGAATAATGCAATGATTATTTAACATATTATTCCTAACTTCTGAGTGAAAGAAGAATTACGGTATTAAAGACACGGCAACGATTGCAAGAAGTCGTTTATAATTGTATTTTTCAAGCACTGCATAGAACACAGCTGTATGTCCATAATTTCTACTCACTACATACATACATACATACATATGTGCAGAAGGTAAACTCTTACATAATTCAGATATAAAAGGCCTTTTTTCTTATAGATAATTTTGCTACGCATATAAATACATATGCATATATTACAAAATAATGGATTTACTTTGTTGTATTTTATTTTTCAAAAACTCATATTCAGTTGGGCTGATCACTCTTCCATTTAAATACTTTTAGTGACATATCTTCGATTCCATAAAACGTATTCTGCCTCAATAGCGTTGAGATAATATGAATTTCGTTTAAACTCATATTTCTTATATTTATATAGCTCAAGAATATAACTACTATACTAGAGCTAGATGGATCTTAGAAACTGTTTCTGTTTTATGATAAAATATATAAATTGGTTTATTTTGCTTTGCGTACGAATTCTTTTATTATCTTAAAACAGAAAAATCATATCAAAATCAAGCTCTAATTATTTTTAAATGTATACAAAATCAAGAAATGGAATAAAAACATTGTCAATTTACATTTTCAAATTGAATTTTCAGTATTTCAAATTTGTGATTCAGTAGATTCTTAGATGAATCTTTACTGTTACTGACTCACAACTGATTGAAATTATAGTTGTGATTATTGGTTACTAACATTAATAATTAATAGAATTGTTTTTTTTCTAAAATTAAGTGCTTTGCTTATAAGAAAATAAATGCAAGCAATCAGATGACTCAGATGTTCTTCGAGTGAGAAACAAATTTGGCCAATTTGACAATATGGAATTTTAATTAAACGCTTCTACGCATTTTTGCTGATCGACAAGGAGAGAGAGAGAGAGAGGAGAGTTGTAAGTGTGTTCACTATCTTACTTACATTCGAGTGTTTCGCTTTGGATGGTCCACACAATTAATTACTATAGTCAACAACGTCAAAAAGTCGGCAAAGTCATCCACGGAATAGAGGCCCAGTTGAGCTGGTGTCCCAAGCTCCACCAGCTGAAGTCCAAGACGAAGTCGCAAGTCGAAGTCGCAACTCGAAGCTGAAACTGAAGCTGAAGCTGAAGCTGAAGCTCGATCTCGAATGGTGGATTGGGAACGGCGAGCGAAACATTTTTCTTCTTACCGCACAACCTGTAATTAACATTCGATACAAATCGAAAACGAAAGACACAAAAAAATTTATTATTGTGTATTAATAAATTTTATTTTGTTTGACCGCCGTTACCAACTTGTCCAGCGCACAGAAACTCCAGCTAACTCTTCCTTCCAGCGGCATAATTTTTTCTTTTTTCTTCTTCAGTCTCTGTTTTTTTACCTCTGTTTGCAGCCACAATTTTAATGCTGAAATAATTATACCCTGTGTCCATTAAAAATGAGCAATAAAGGGTATTATTGCCATTCTACAGACGTATGAAAAAAGGCTAACAAATTTCCATCCATCGTTGAATATCTATATATAAAGAATTGATGTATCTGAATAATGTTTTCTCTATTCATATCCAGATGTGAATCAATTAACATAATTTCACTTGTTTTTCTATTTGTCAGTCCTGAGGCTTTGGCCAGGGTATCCAATAGTCGATCAGTCTCCACACCCAGTGCTCTGACTTCCCGATATTCTCGGTACAGAGAGCCATAACTTAGTGACAATGGATAGTATGCGAAGAGGTGGGATTTTCATTCTCAAAAAACGTTAAAATATATACTCAGCACACACAGCCGATTCTATATGGACATGTCCTTCTCGCTGTCCATTCGAATAACCTCCAAAAAGAAAACTTTATTTATAGTACAACATCATCATACTATTTCTAGACTCAGATGGATCTGAGGTTAAACGATTTAATCAGATATAACCTCCGAAAAGAAATCTTTATTTATATTATAACATCAACTCTAATGCTTTAAACTACGAATTTTACACCCAGATTTAATAAGAATATATATGGATATTGTTACAATATTCAAACAACAAGATTAAAATAAAACTATTATAATAATCATTAATAAAAACTTCATAAATTGAAACTTGTTCAAAAACTAATTTCAATTTTCTTTTATTTCCGATCAAATTGTATAAAATTTATATATTTGTTTATAAGCCAGTTTTAATATAAAGTTTACCGGGTATACCATAGTCATGCACACTCGCAGCTTATGTTTATTCATACTTGTATTTTATTTTTCTTTTCTTTTGCGTTTCTTGTACTTTTTCTTTGCATTGAGTTTTGTACCCCTTTTTTTTTTTTTTTTTGTGTTGTTTTGCAATTTGCTTTTGTTGTCTGACAAGGCGCATATATCTTAGGCATTATCTTGTCATACAATCAGGCAGTCGCAAACCACAAAAAATTAAAAAGAAAAAAAAAACCCAAGATGTGAAAAATGTGAAAAATATGAAAAATGTAATGCTAACTTATGCGAACAAATTAAATAACACTCAAACGAGAACATCGAAAGTCTGTCTTGGGTGACAAATACATACAAAAACGAGTATGTGTGATATGTTTTAATTAAAATAACGTGTAATTTTTAACAATAATTAAGTGCTTTTTATATGAGAAACAAGTCGAAAAGTTTAAATTTTGGCAAGTGAAGTGAGTAAGTTGACGAACAAGTTTATTTTGAAGCAAACTTATGAGATTTGCAAAAACTAAATTACATAATTTCAGTGTGCAAAGTTTTAATTATATCAATAAATAATATATAATAAATACGTCCTTATGAAGTTTAGTCTTAAAAAGATTCCCATAAAATGTTCTTGTTATGGTACTTTATTGCTTCTACTGCAAATAAGAAAAGAAACAAATCATGTGACAAACTGACTTGGATTAAATTAATATTTAATACGTAATATTTTTATATTTCTAGTACTATAATTACTATACTAAACTTACTATAAATCCTATCACTCTTTATAAAACCCCTTTTTTTTAACTCTAAAGTAGCTTCACTTCTACAGCAATCACTTTTGTACTATCTATTTAAATTTCATTAAGATTTATATAGAGTCACCATAAGAATCGTACTAACTTAATGGAAAGCGATGGAACATCTAGGTTAGTTGGTATTCATAAAAACTTCTGATATTCACATTTTCAATATTAATTTGTTTTTAAAAGAAAGTTATGACTACAGCTGTGATATTTTAATATTAAAGTTGTCCACTCACTTAATTTTGTGACTGAATTTACTTAATTGTTAAAAAACAAGTAAGAAGATACCCGCCACCTATTTTCAATAAAACCATATTTTAAAACTTACCGAAAATACGAAAATATGCGAATACTGATATATCGATATAGTACTGCATTCAAAATATAACAAAGAGTACAAAATATACTATCTTGTCAGCCAAGTCTCGGTTGCAGTAGGCGTTATTTGTGTAACAAATTTTCAGTTATCATAAATACTGTTGCTATAAAAATACGAAAATATACCGAAAGCTCTATTTGGTATATACATGTAGAATTACAAATATACAATATGTGGTATTATGCTTAAAATATACCAAAATATCCTAAATGATACGAAAATATACCGAATGCTATATTTGGTATATCGATATAATACTACAAATATACCACGGAGTGCAAAATACGCCAGATATTAAAGTGAAGACACTTTTATCATTATTTACAAGTACATATTTTCATACATTTCTGAATATATGGCGAATATTATATTCGCACCACAAACGTTTTTTTAATAACAAAATTTAATAATTGTTTAATGAATAGGGAATAAACTAAACCGGGCATAAGTAATGGCAATTCTTCATAATTTTTGCATCCACCTGCTGACAGCATTTTCCACTTTCTTGTGGAAACTTTGAGCTATGCCAATATAATGAGGCATAATGTCAAATGGGAATTTCTATGAATTTTCCTTAAATATGTTTTCCTCGATTGGTGTGTGTGTGTGTGTGTGTGAAGTGGGCGAGGCATTTGAAATTGAAAACAAATTTGATCTGCATACTTTTTTTTCGAGGAGCCTACGTACTCTCATATATTGCAGCAAACTTTCTGCCTGTTAGTCTGTTAGTCTGTCCGATCTGGGCGATCTGTCCGATCTGGCTGGCATAGCATGAAGTGGCTTTTGGCCTGGCCCCATGTATGTGTCTGTATTATCCAGTCTCGCCCGTCTTTTATTTTGACATACAAATCTTTTGTCTGCGGCATATGACCAAAAAAAAAACAACAAAAAAAAAAAAAAAAGAGCGAAGAAAAAAACGAAACGAAAAAAGTGGGTTGGAGCAGAAATCTTCAACGCGTCGAGACACGTCGTAGTATGTGGCAAGAAAGCTGCAACATCGCTATGTGGCATATACGAGCATGTAGTCAGCCCTTGGGCCAGAAGACTTGCGCAGAACTCGCGAGTCAACGAGTCAAAGTCGCCATGTTCAAGCTGCAAAGCTGCAAAGCTCCACTCCACAGAGATTGTGGCAAGTGGCATAGCGACCGTGTGGCACCATCAAACGCCACGCCACGCCACATCATGCCGCGACCGTCGTCTTGGTTGCAAGTACATTGATAATGCAGACAAGCGATCCACCAACAGCATCCACAGCAACAACTTTGAAATTTCGAGAGCGTTGCGAAAGTGTTAAATGTTTACATTACCTGAAGAGTATGTTGCATACCACACAACAACAACAAAGCATTGCCAAAGTTTCGCTAATAAAATACCTAATCTTTATTTACAATCATTGAGCGATTAAATTCGCTAGAATTATGTAAGCATTATAATTGAAAATTAATGTTAACTATTGAGATATAACAGAAACACACACTGCGATCCTTAGAGCTTACTTACTTTCAACAACTTTACACTTAGAAACAAAAAAGATCATAAAATTGTAAATGAAATTAACTGCTGTATATTCTATTTAAAGACATGATTTTATACTTTTTCAGAATCAATTTAAAGACTCTGATAGATAACTTAATTTCTTGTAATTAACATGGAACAGTTTCCATTAATTTTCTCTCAAGAACTTCACTGAAAAGAGTTTAGAAATGTTCATCACAATTAATAATTAAAATAGAATTCACTTTATTCGTCTAATGTTTATTTAGAATCATCAGTTGATTAAATTCACCGCAAATAAATTAACAATGTAACTGAAATTCAGTGTTTACTTTTGTGATACAATACTTTATATACATTTTCAACTAATTTCCTCTCAGAAACAACTTCGAAATAAGCTTTTAATAAATAAACTAGACTGTAGACTAGAATCTTATTAAAGATGCAATAAACTAATTTAATTCTGAATTAAGTTTTGTATTAAACTCACTGCACGGATGTTAACAATATAATTTAAAATGAGTGTTAAATTTGTAGATACAAAAAAACCTTAGTACTTTATAAAGAAATGTGTACTTATCTCAAAGATGTCAAAATAAAATTAAACAGTAGATAAACATATTTATTTTGTAGAACATATTTTACTTTTTCGCTTCAATCAAATGATTGCGAGTAAAAGAAAGCGTAGATAGACTTGAAGTTTTTTGAAGAATATTTTATTCAATAAGAACTTATTTAAAATTATAGTTGTAATCCAATAATTGAATCAAGTGATATTCTGCAGATTGAAACCACTTTGTTATTAAAATAATTCTAATTTCTGTAATACTCAAATTATTGAAAAACTTTTTGGAAATGGAATTAGAAATAGACTTTAAATTTTATTTTACTTTATTGAACAAAATAAATAAGATAACGAATCTAAACTTGCATTCCTTAACTATATATATACATTAGAATTATTTCGAAATATTGTATACTAATTTCTGGAAGATTCTTAGTGCAGAGGATGGTAATAAATAAGCTACTGAATATATCAAATAAGTAATACTTTAATTGCCATCAGTGATTAACTGTGATTGAATTTCAAATGAAATTCATTAGCAGGATAGAGATAAATCAATCGTAAACATAACAAGCTAGTCTCAAGTTTATTTTCGTAGACTTCACACAATATGATATTCTGGGTCATTTGTGTTAGCTGCGAAATTGACACGTGCATTGATTTTACAGCTCTGATGTTGTGAACTTGTCAAAGAGTCTTCCCCCGCATGTCACAACAAGTCATCATCATGGATGGCATCTCGTCGTCATCATCTCATGGTAGTTGCTCTTTTTAATTAGCTGCTGTGGCATTTTTATGAGCTGCCAAAAGGGGTTGGCATCAGATCTTCAGCATTTCAATGGGCAGGTCTCTCTCAGTTCCACTGACAGCGCAATAAAAATAAATTGAGTGGCAGCAGAGTGTGTGTAGTCGATTGTATAGTGTATGTGTGTGTGTGTGTGTAGAATGCCACCCGCACTTGCAGCAGCCCCTAAGCAACACAGCAAAATTCAAAGCAGTTCAGCCAATTCACCCCCCACTCACTCATCCTGGGAGCAGTTCAGCCTCCTTCCTCAGCACTACCTTCACTTCAGCCCTCAGCTTTCTATTGTTGTTGTTGTTGTTGTTGTTGTTTGTTGTTTGTTGTTGGCCTCATCTGTTTGTTTATTGCTCGTCGGCGGTTGTGTTACCCTCCAACACACACACACACACACACAAACACAAACACAGTGAGAATATCAGCCCAATACTTGTTTCACTTGTACTGTGCTCCATTTTAATGCGTGCGCTCTCACTTAGTACTCTCTGTTGTTGTTGTTGTTGTTGTTGTTGTTGTAATGTTGCTTTCGCTGCCTTGTTGTTGTCAACGGCAATGGCCACGCCTTTTTTACGTTAATTTCATTGGGGAGCAAATTGCAGCGCTATTCCCTGAGCAAACTTGAAGCCGAAGCCAACCCAAACGCAAACGCAAATGCAGAACTCAAACCCAAACCTCAACTCAACTCAACTCAAACCCAACCCAAGTAAAGTCAAAAACAAAAATAGTCGAGTCCAGCCCAAACCCAATTCAAGCATATCCCTTCCTTCCCCCTTCCTATACATGTGTATATATATACATATATATCGCTTTGTAGCGCTTTATATTTTCTCATTGTCATCAACATTGTCAACGGTTTATTTGATTTTTTATTTACTTGTTTGTTTCTTTTTATATTTATTTTTATTGGTATTCGTATTTTCTCTTGTTTTCTTTTTTTTTATTGCCTTTCCTTTGTACTCGTGTCAATTGCGTGCACACAAAAAAACACACAACAAAAATTCAATTACAACTTTATTAAAAGTTGCATGAAAACCGAGAAATTTATCCACACTAATCAACCACATAAAAAAACTTTAATCTCTTTAAAATATATGGAAAATGTTGTCTACATTAAATCAATTGGATTTCTTATTATAAATTTGAGTTATTACACAAAGAGAAAATTGACTTTTAACAAATCATAAGTCAAATTTATTACCATAAGTTTCTTGAAATAAAAATACAATCTCACATGCAAGATTGACACAAATTGATTTTTAAGTTCTTTGTATGCTTTGAATTTGCAATAATAAAAAAATGAAAATCAATTTTTCAACATATTCTAGAGTTGACAATGATTCTATAAATAATTCAAATTTATTGTTCCAATTTTAAAATATAAAATAAAATATAAAATAAATTGTCAATATTCATAATTCTTTAAATAATAATATATATAATACATAGATGCTTTTAATCAATATATTATTTAAAAATTATCTTTTATCATAAATTTTGAAATAATTTGAATATCTCTTAAGATAAGTAAAATAAAAAAACGAATTAAGGAAGCAGCACTCAAGTATGTTCAACTGCGAGATAGCCGCTACTCATTTTGAATAAAAGGAAAACAAAGCTGTATTATTATGAAAGTATATCAAATTAATATACTTCTAAAAATACTATAAAATATACCAAAATATATTATTTTTATATATATGATACTACATTTAAAATGTATATGTACATCTCTTATAGTGTCTGAGGTCAAGGTGTTCATACGGACGGACGGACAGACGGACTGACGGAAAGACTGACATTGCTATATCGTGTCGGCTGTTGACGCTGATCGAAAATATATTATTCTTTATGGGGTCGGAAAGGACTCGTTTTGCCTGTGAAATGCATTTCCTATGGATAACGTGTATAAATATTCGAAAATATATTCTTAATTTTAAAATGATTTCATTTTGAATGGGTTTAAAGATACTATTCTCTATATTGAGAGGTATTTTCTCTATGGATTCAATTTCGTAAATGCTAAAAGATATTATTCCCATTATAAGGAGATCTTTTTTTTTGTGAAGTCAATTTTATAAAAGTTTAAAGATATTGATCTCCATATAAGAAGACATTTTCTGTATGGATTCATTTTCGTAAGGATATAAAGATATTATTTAATATTATAAAGGTTCGAAGATACTATTCTATAGATTAAGAGGTCTTTTCTCTATGATTTCAATTTTATATAGGTTTAAAGATATTATCTCGTATATAAGGAGACCTTTTCTCTATGGATTCAATTTTATGTAGGTTCAAAGATATTATTCCCATATAAGGAGACGTTTTCTCAAAGTTTGAAGTTATTATTCCACACGTATATTCTCTATGGATTCCATTTCGTAAAGTTTTAAAGATATTATTTTCCACTTAAGAAGGTTTTTTCTCTACGTGTAGCAAATACGAAAAACACTTGCCATATTCATTCATGGCAATTGCAAAACTATTCTGAACATCTGCCCAGCAAGGAGACAGCTACTTGCTGTCATTTATCTAAGTAGGACAGTTAGAAACAGTAGGTGCACAGTAGGTGCACTGTAGGTGCATTCATGAGTGCATTCATGGGTGCATTCACAAGTGGCGGGCCATCATCAAAGGGAGCAAATGAAACTCATTAGTTAATTTTTAGGTTGAAATTCGTAGAAGTGCATGGGCAAAAGTTATTTCAGCAATTGACCTAATTACATGCAAGTGCAAAACATTAAACAAAATTGCAGCTTCCAGAGCAAGAAACGAAAGAAAGAAGAAATCGTTTATTCATAGTACGAGCTCGCCTGGCCTGATCATTTATCATTTATCATTGAACTGGTTGCTTCTGATACTTCAGCCGCCTTGTTTAATTAGGCTAGGACAGGACCACAACAGGGCCAAGGACAGGACGGGGACAGGACAGAAGAGGGGTAGAAACTAAAATGGAAAACGAAAACGAAAAACAAAAAAAAAAAAAACGAAGAGCAACCTGTGCTATTAGTTTCTATGATAAATTGTGAGACTTTGCCTGTAATTTAGAGGCAACAAGAAACAATTTTGTAATGAAATTAATTAAAGTCGGCTTGCATGGATGCCTTTGTTGCTCCAATTAGGATGACGCCCAGAAATTTTCGAATTTAAATCTAATAAATGTTGCAGCTAGCTGCAGCATCTATACTACATACATATGTTGTGTTAGATATGTGTACCTCAACCTAGACCTAGATCCAGTCAAACACACGAGTGTGTTTGAGTGTTGTTCATGGCAGATGCACAAGGATACAAGGATGCATTGAGCATCCTCGTTGGCACCTGTGTGCGGTTGTCATGCGGTTGAGTTCTCTCTCGCTCTCTTCTCAGCCCGTTAGTCCAACAACTGTCTACAAATCATTCATCATTTGCACAACGTCTGACCCCTAGTAACATTACCATTTCAAATAAAAAAAAAGGCTTCAACTCCTCTTTCGCATCTACCAACCAACAAAAAAAAATTAAATGAAATAAAAAAAACCCAAACAACAGCCTCTCTCTCTCTCTTACTGTGCCCATCTCTCATATAAATAATTTGATTTTATTTTTTTTTTTGTTCGTTTTTTTCGCTGTCTGTTTGTTTCATTCCACATTCACTCTCTTCCGTTTCTTGAACTGTCCGCTAACCCATAATTATACGTCTTTGACCCAACGTCTGATGAGCTCTGGGGCTCTGTGTCTTGCGGATTGCTAAAACTTCTAAGGAAAACAAAATGAAAATATTCCTGGAAATTTTAGAAACCCTAAAAACTTAAAGCCCACGGCAAATGCATTCTTACATTCGCCACAGCCAAATTGCTTGCATTCTGCAAATGCAGATACCTCAAAAAAAAAAAAAATACAACAATAATACATAAAATATTTGGCATCATAATTTCATATTCTCAATTATCTAATTGCGAGATTAAACATATTATGTGAAAACAATCTTTATAAAAAAAAACAAAAAAACACTTTTAGTTTACTCGAATTTGTAGCGCAAATTAATTAAAGCACGTTTCTAACTTGTATACGTAATTTAATGAATACGCGCTGAGAAATTCTCAGAATATTAATCCTCTTAATTCAAAATGTGTGTAAGGTCTTGCGAGCTATCGCTTAAACGTGGGAATTCAGTTTGTGTATCTCGCGTATTAAGCATAAATTTAACCAGTCCATTTATATTAATAAACGAATATGACAGACTCCGACTAAAGATTGCTGAACCTTTTGTGGGCTTTCGTAGCGTATTGAAAATGTCAATGTTCGATAAAATTCAATATGTAGTAAAAGATTCAAGAAAGAAGACCAGACTAGACTAGTTTATAAGTTGTATTAGAGAGCTGAAAAATCAATCACTTGGAAGTAATAATAATAATAATAATAATAATAATAATAATAATAATAATAATAATAATAATAATAATAATAATAATAATAATAATAATAATAATAATAATAATAATAATAATAATAATAATAATAATAATAATAATAATAATAATAATAATAATAATAATAATAATAATAATAATAATAATAATAATAATAATAATAATAATAATAATAATAATAATAATAATAATAATAATAATAATAATAATAATAATAATTGGAGAACAAACTAAGCTGTTGCAATTTCACCTTATCACATAAAGTCTTCTTACTACTACTGTTATTCAGTTGGCACCAAGTTATGTTATAATAACCTTTTAAGCAGTCAATAATCATAATTGATTTTTATGTGGTGTCGCTGGTGGCGTCTTAAATGAAAATCGATCAGCAAGCGATGGAACATAAACAAATTTGTAAGCAAACTACCAGATTTGAGAGCCGTCAAAAACCCAACCGGAGATCATTCAGACCTGGCGCCACTAGGCTGGCCTATAATTAACCAAACAAAGAGCCGAATGGGCCGTTAAAGTGTCGAAGCCCAAGTCGAGCGTAGAGAGCAGCACTCTTCAAACCAAACCAAAAAAAAAGGAGAAAAAACAAAGAGGTGCAGCAAGAAGCAAAAGAATAAAGAAATACAACTATTTGAGCATTCAAAAAAACCCAATCAAAAATGCGGCAAACTACAAAGTAAAAGAAAATCAGGCCATGGAGGATTGCGGTAACACTCTCGATACTGTAACGAAATAACTGTCTGTGTGTGTGTGTGTGTGTGTGTGTGTGAGAGAGAGTGTAGGTGAATGTAGGTGAATGTGTGCGTGTCGGCATTAGTGAGGTGCCACCTACCCGACCTTGTCTCGGGATGAGCCTTCTTTTTCTTTTTTTTTTTGATTTCTGTTGTGTGTGTGGGACCTGTTGGTCTTCACAGGTTCCATGGGGTAAAGATTGACCTTGTTTGATCGCACGTTGAACTTGAAAATCAGTTCGGATCAGCAACCAACACCAAAAAAAACCATTAAGCCACAAAAATGTGCGCAAAAAAAACAAAAAAAAAAGGATTTCAATTTAATGACCTGCATATCAATTATTCCCTTAAATATCTCACAAATCCTTTAACTGATTTTAGTTAATCGTTTTCATTATTGTAATTCTGTTAATTATTATTTACAATGCTTTATCTTTATCTAATTTATATTGTGCAGTCTATAATAAAAGAGAATACTAAGTGTGTAAAACTTAATAACATAGTTAGAAATGAAACTTAGAATACAAAGTGTGTATTTTAACATAACTTAATGACATTGTTAGAAATTAAGCTTGGTTTTATTTTAGTAGAATAGTTATAATAATATTTGTTTTGCTCATCATATTTGTTTTGTTCTATAACACATACATAACATATTTCTTACAAATGCATAAAACCTTTTTTGGGGCTCTGCAAATTAAAAGCGCAGCGACAACGACTTTAATATATCATCTCAGTTGCTGTTGCTGTTCTTGATGTTGATGTTGATGTTGATGCTTCTGTTGCTGTTGCTGTTACTAGCAGTCCTGTAATTAGCCACAGAAGTTGCTGTCATTGGCAACTTGTCTGGCTTTGAGTTTTTTGGTCTGGGTCCCAGCCCGCATTCGAGTCTGTGCCTTCTATCTTGTGCCTTCTGCCTTGCTGCCTTTTGCCTTCTGCCTTTTGGCGTCTTCAGCTGCCGGCTGAAGGCAACTTCGCAACTTCCCAAATCCAAGTCAAGTCCATGGCTATGGCTTTGGCTTTGGCTTTTGCTTTTGCTGCCGTCGCAATTTTAACGTTGCTGTTTGACCACGCTGCCAGACTACGGCAACAGCATTTTAAATGTGTGCAAAAGGGTATAATCAAATTGAGCAAATATATCCGAATCGACCTATTTCAATAACACTTAATGAATTCATGTATTTCCACATTAAAATTAATAAAAAAAACTTACTTATTCTGTCATTTAAAGTAATAGATAAATCATTTGTCTAATATTTGCGATAATCTCGAATTTACAATATATTTTTTTGAACTTTTTTAGCGGACATATCAATAAAATTATTCCAAATTTATGAAATTATTTATCTGGAAATTACTCATAAGTAACCACATACAAAATTCATTAATTCTATGCGAAAGTTTTATAATAAATATAAAATATATATAATTATGATCAGTATTAATAAATTTGATCATTTGAAACCATAAAAAATAACTAAAAAAAAAAACATGTATTTTTGATAATGTTTTATTAGTTTTTTTATTTTAGTTTAAAGTAATTAATTATTTTATTTTTATATTTAAGTTTAAATTATTTAATTACTTTATACAATATTGCTGCTCATTTATCGTTAAGATTGCTTTATAGAGTATCTTCAAGTCAATCTCAATCGAATGCAACTTTTTTTTCTCTTAATTCTTTTTTTTTTGATTTTGTTTTGGTAGTAGGTGCAACTCATAACAGTCTAGACGTGATTGTATCACGAATTCTGTCGCCATTTTTGTTGTCTTTTCGCGTCTGCCTTGTTTTAGCCATTTTAGTCCACTTCGGTTCCTTTCTTGGCCCCTGTGTGCTGTCATTCTGCACAGATCCATACGGTAATGTGAAGAATTCCTGGTAATTTTCGGCCAGGCCCTTTTAAAATCTTTCAAAATTTTCTCATTAGCCACAAATGGCAGCTGTAGCTGTATCCAGAGCAAAATGCGTACACAGTGAGAATTATGGCAATCTAAAATCGAGTCAATAAAAGTTCACTTAAGAATTCACTTCATTTTAGTTCAAAGAACACATTTTGGATCGCACCCTACGATCTATAGTATCGAATCTCGAAAACTTATGAAAAGAATGGGCAATGGATTTTACTACTAAATAAATATTAAATATTACAAACATGATATTCTATTATTACTATAATTATAATTATTACTTTATATTGATTAAGTTTTGTTATACGAAATAAAAGACTTAAAAAAACAACAACACTGTCTAGCATCTACTAGTTTCATATAAGAGTATGTGTGTGAGTGAGATGGCAATTTAACTTAGAGCTTGCGCTTAGTCTCTTTGTTAAGGGACAGCATTTGTACTGTGGCCAAAATAGTAAATTTGCATACAAACAGAAAATTGCCTTGCAGAATTGTGTTGGTGTTAGTGAGATACATAGAAACTAATTTCAGCACATTTCAATTCCTTTCTCATTTGCACGCACACACATTTGCATTAGTTCTGTGTGTCGTCCCCATAACGGTTGATTTGATCGTGAGAGCAAAAATCCTTTTCAATTAGCAATCTGGACACAAAAATGTCCCAGCGTTGGCATGGGGCAATTATCGACGCTTAGTATTGCATACAGCGTGGCCGAAAATCATCGCTCTGGATTGTCCTGTAATTAATACAATTTATAAGCCGCGAATTGTGGCTTTTGTGTTGTTACGTGGTGTGTATTGTGTTACCTGTTTATCGTTTTAGTATTCAATTACTCGTTTGTTAATGCTTAAGTGCGTCTTTGTTGTTTTATTTTGTTTTTTCTCTGTGAAAGTGCAAACAGTAGCGTAGCGTCTCTTTTCGTCTCGTTCTCACACTCGACTACCGTTCCAAGTCCATAATTGTGTTAGTGTTAGTAAGTGGAGTCGCGCATTCTAATTGTCTCACATGTTTGCAAGGCAGTGAATTTCATATGAGTGTATGTGTATATAAGAATCAGTCTTGTAAAATAGTTGTGTGTGTGTGTGTTTTTTTTTCTTTTTTTCGGTGGCTATAAGTGTGAGCACATAAAAATATTAGTAATTATTAGAGCCTGGCTTATAAATATGTGTATATGTTTTTTTCATTTATTTTTGGTGATTATAAGTGTGAAAGGATTAGCATGCTACCTAATTACAGCATCTTCAGTAAAGGCGTTAAAAATGGAATGCTTGAGTAGTGAGGGTGAGTAATTAAAAAAGATACATACTATTTATGTACACTTCTATGTAAAATTGTTTTCCACTTAAGTGTTAGAGTTAGTTACGAAGCACGTATGCATAAGTGAATACACAAATAAATGCTCCACATGGTGAGCACTCTCTCGAACACTGAAATTTCCCTTAACTTTCTCTCTTTGACATTGTCTCTTTGAGCAACTTAAGCATGCGCTCTCAAGTTAAATTTTGCCCCTTGTTGGATTTCTCTTAAGTAGATAAAGTCCTTTAGCGTAAGCAATGCAATAATTGAATGTGCAGCAAATTTGTATATAAAATACGTGAATAAAAGTTGGCCATTAACATGAACAGATTTTTCTTATAGGTTGCAATAATTGAATTTTTGGTAAATGATTCAATAGCATCTCAATCGACTTTTACCTTTTTTATTTGTTTTCAAATGAACTTTCACATTTATCCTAGACATTAAATAGCACATTAAAAACAAATGTACATATGACTATAAATTTGTAAAAAAAAAAAAATTGCATTTTGCCAATAATTACTTTCCTTTGAAAACAACAAGGTATTTAAAACAAATTTATGATGCACAATTATTTTGTTAACGACAACACAAAATTATTATTTTTTGCATGACAACAGTGAAACATAAAAATTCAAACAAAAGCCAACCTTCCATTTACCGACTGATTTTTCGAATAACAAATATTAATTACAATTATGTAACATCACCTTAAATATAGATCCAGAATCAGTTAAATTATACAAATTCAAGCTTAGTAATTGTAAACTTTACAATCTGATCTAGATTCTATAACGAGATTTTGAATGGGAAATTATTATTTTATTCTTCGTTTTCACTTCTCTCCATACATTATAAAATTTGAATGAATAAATCGACTTTACTACTCGCTTATCATCCATTAGTTAGTAACTAAATTTAAAAACAATATATGTTTTAATTAAATACGAGTAATTAATGTACATATGCATAATCAACAATTGATCTAGAATGGACTTTCTTCAATTTTGTTGGTAGATGTTCTATGTGTATAATATTAATTCAGGTAACAAATTGCAGTCTTGTAAATGAGTTATTATATTTAAATTGTGTTATTAATTGGAATCAGTTTAAAATAACATTTTAACAGCACTAATTTAGCAGTTCACAGTTCCATCTCATATCCAAGCTTGTCAGAATTTAATTGAGTTGTCACGTAGACAATAAGAGCTAATGGATAAGAGATCATTAATTAATAAAAGGCAGACGGCAGAGAGAGAGAGAGAGAGAGAGAGAAAGAGAGAGAGAGAGATATTTGCTTTACACATCAGCAATGTAAATACGCGTTTATACAAGAGCTAAGTGTTTAACCCTCTATGGCAAGTTGCTAGTATGAAACAATATAATGTAGTAGCTACAAAATATTTTAATTTATACAAATGACAAAATAATTAGCATTACTACGTTGACCGAATATCATTAGTATAACGATATGGCGTCGCAACAACAACAACAAATACAAAAAGGAAAAAAAAAACATCGAAGCAGAGCTTAAATGAGGTACAAGCATGAAAACAGCGGCAACGCCTAGGGAACCGCAGCAAGTTGACGAAATACACATAACAAATAGTAGAACAGAGTAGAGTAGACTGGTTAGCAACTACATACATACATACTACAATATATATATTGTGGATATAGCTAGAGGGTCAGAGGGTTCGTCTCGACAGTGGCAGTGGTGACAATTTTCATTATTGACAAATTAATTGTCACCTTTTAACAAAATGCGGATCAACAAAAGAGAGACCTAAGACAGCGATAGCAAGTTAACCAGGTCCCCAGCAAGCTAATGGGCCAACATTTTCATACAATTATTGCCGAACAATTGTGGCCCATTGAAATCGTATAATTATGATCAGATCGGCCAGATACTTTGTGGGGGTCCCTTAAGAAAACCGTAAACGCTAAACACGTCAAACATAGATTAGCGCCTTTTGTCAGCCACCCCAAGGCCCAAGGCCCAAAGCCCGAGCTAAACAAACTTGTCTAAGTGTCATTAGTTAGCACAGGATATGAAACAAGTAAAAATGCTCTATTCGAGAACGAGCGAAGGAAACCCACAAAAAAAAATACAAAAATATAACAAAAAACCCTGCGACCTGCCCAAAAATACTCTAACATAGGTTGAGTACTTTCGGTCACATATGTGAATATATATATGAATGCAAAATCTGGGAATAAGAATGCATAATTTCAATATCTAATATCTCGTTAGGACTTGACTTGAACTTGATTCATTTTTAATCATTACAAATAGCATAAATTGTTTGTTTTATTATTGCTCATTAGTATGGAACACTAATATATAATTAAAATTATTTTTTATTTGAAATTTCTATACCTTATAGCTTCAGTATTTCTCGCCAGAACATACTGAAACTTTTAGAATCTCGCCAGACTAGACTAATTTTTAATTTACCGTCTCAAAAGCATCATAATTCAATTATTATTAAGTCGAAAATTATGTTCAATAAAACACTTCTGATCTATAATTTCTGTGCCTTACAACTTCAGTGCTTCTCTCCAGAACGTACTGAAACTTTTAAGATCACCTGAGACTAAAATAACTTTCAATTTACTATCTCAAAAGCATTATAATATGTTCGTTAGTATAGTTAGTTAGTTTCTCTTCCAAACTTTTAGGATATGCCGAGCTGGGTTAGCTTACAACTTGCATCACAATTTAATATAAAACAGACTTAAATGTATACATTTCTGATCTGTAATTTCTAAGCCTTACAAATTCAGTATTTTTCGCCAGAACTTGCTAAAATTCTTACAATATGCCAAGACTAAACCAATATTTCATATATTTTGTAAAATGCATCACAATTTATTTTATTAAAAATACAAAAATGTTAAATGCATGATTAGCCACATATGCCAAAAGAAAGCGTACAAGCTCAACTTGAACTAGACTCCAATTTTAATTAAATAGACACGCCATCGGTATGAACCACAAAGTTAATCATATTTTAATGTGCCACCCTCGCTGAATAGAATACACTCGGCAGCTCGGTAGAAGCTCAGGCGGGCCATTGACCAAGCTAATTACAATAACAAAAGCAAGAAGCCTTAGCCACTGAACTATGGGGTGCCATTAGCGAGACGTCCGAGTCCTGCTTTCACCCTGTGTGTGTGTCTGTGTGTGTGTGTAGGTGGACGAGACAGACTTGCATTGATTTCTGTACTCGCTAACCAACGAGTGGAATTGTATAATAACTTCGTGTCATTGTTCGTAACTAGCGGAAAAGAGCGCCTCCGGTTTTTTGAGGAACAGCTCCATTTGGGAATTGCTTTGATATGTACTTTACAAAATAGTTAACAAAGAGTCCTTTAAAAGTTTACAGAATTCAGCATAGATTTTTAAAAAGTCGAACAATACTGAAAGCATAATATATATATTATATATATTATTATTTAAAAACTATGATAAAAATAATTTCCTCAACACATATTTTAAATTAGTTTAACAATTCAAATATAATATTTAAGATGTATTTTACTCATAGTTTTAATATGAGTTCAAGGTGCAAGTACTTGGCTGTCGAGCATTCTCAATAGTTCTTTAGTTCTATCAATGGGTAACTGGCAATTTGTAGACAGTTTGTGTCTATTTCTATATCTTTGCGCCCTTGCAGCCAGAATGTAATTTATCAAATGCAGTCATTAATTTCATATTAACAAGGTGTGGATAGTAAATTATCTTGAGAGCATTTGCCTAAACAACAAAGAGAGCACATTGAACACTTGACAGCCAAGGAAGGAATATGTCATAGGTTGAGTGTAAGTGGGAATGTGTCCTGAATTATGATTAGATCTTTCTATGAGTACGTTGAATGCAATGAAAATAAATGCACGGCGAATAGATTTAACACTAATGATAAATTGAGTTATACATTGACTTTATAAGTATATAACCAGGAACAGAAGATACCACTCAAAAAATTGATTACCTTTGGCATGCAGTATAATACTCAGTATTATTTTAAAACTGTTCAGTATTTTTTATGTTTATTACCAAATTTATTATTGAGTTATACATTGACTTTATAAGTGTACAACCAGGAAAAAAAGACACCACTAAAAAAATTGCTTACCTTTGGCATGCAGTATAATACTCAGTATTATTTTTATACTGTTCAGTATTTTTTATGTTTATTAACAAGCTTCTCAAACAATGACAACACAAAAATATGCAATGCAATATAATAATAATAATAAATATGTTCAGTATATTACTTGGTATATTTAGTATATTACTTATTTACCACATTATAACTGCAATGAATATTATATCTAATTAAAATACTTCGAATTACATTCATGATCATTTTAAAAGACCAATATACAGAATATATAAAAACTTAGTATATTATTTGGTATATTAAGTATATTGCTTATTCATCACATCCGAACTGAAATAAATATTAAATGTGATGAAATGAGTTTGAATTACATTCTTCACAATTTATAAAAAGAAACTTTATTCAACTTATTGAATATATAGTGTACTATATAATAATACCATCCTAAGTATATTTTTTTGATTTTGTAGACATACTATAAAATACTTTGTATAGCATCTAATTGCAGAGATTTTTATTGCCTTTGATATAAAGAATGACACTTAATTGCTGAGATTAAGGGAAAAGTTGTGTTTTTATTGCTTTTGGCATAAAGAATCATTTGTTGTTCAATATCAATTTAAAGTTGATTGTATCAATATCATAATGAACATATTGCGGCACAGATGAGCGCACTCGATTGTAAAGTAGAATAGCATTCATTCTAGTTAATGCTGTGAATGTTGTACTTTCCAGAAGGTTTCATTTAATCCGTTTGCCTATTATATGATATTAAATTATCTGTCATTATGCCACACACATACACACACACAGAGGCAATTTGTGAGGCATACACAGAGGCAGAGGCAGACGTCGAAAAGGCACACTGTGGCGAGACACTTTCTAGTTTTAAGCTGATAGATAAATCTAGAAATGTATCAAACGAATGGCACGTGACCTTTGACACATTAGTGTCGGTTGTTGTCTGCTAGATGCAGCCATTAAAATTGAAAGTCGAAACACACACACAGAGTGGGAAAGAGAGAGAGAGAGAGAGAGAGACTTGAGCAAGTAGAAAGACAAACAGCCTGACGACGCAATTTACGCAATTGTTGTCAAATTAAAGTGCATCCGCTTCGATGGTCATTTAAAGCTAAAAGTCGTCGCCAGCAGCATCAACACCCACCCACAGATGTGTGTGTGCGTGTGTGTGTGTGTGTGTGTGTGTTTGTGTGTGTGCACATAATGAGGCATCGCATCATGTACGCATTTCAAAAACAGTTGCAAAATCTTCACTTCTCTTGCCTCCTCCTTGCTTGAAATGTGCGACAATGTTGACGCTAATAAATTATAAAATGAAACTAATGACAAAACACAACACACACACACACGCCATGGGGAGGGGGCGGAGGGGTAGGTTGACTGTGAGGGTGCCTTTAAAATTGAGATTCACAAGCGAGACAATCGAGGGGGAGAAAACCGCGTAATAATCGCAAATTGTATGAACAGACTGTCCGAGCGTACACACAACCTCCAACTCCAACTCCGACTCCTCCCCTCCTGTCCCCTTCTGTCCACCCATTTCCCACTCCCCCTCATTAAACTACCCTCGCACACTCACGTTACTTGTTTTTTGGCTGTTGCTTTAGATGTCAGCAGCCAAAAGCATTATTTTTGGCATCTAAAGTTTGCGGATAGTTTCTCATTTGATTTTTGTCGAACAACAACAGCAACAACAACTACTACTACTACGAAAAAAAAACGCTCTTTTGTAATCATTTCAAATTACTCATACGCCATGTAAGTTAATTAAAAATTCCATCCTTTTTTCATGCTGTATGCAACATAAAATTAATTTCGCGACGTGTTTTGCTAAGCACATCTGCAAGCAGAACCAGACCTGACACGCCCCCCAAACCGAAAACAAAACCCCCCCTCCCAAAAACAAAAAAAAGACTGCAACAAAAAAAAACAGAAGAAAAGAAAAAAACGTTGGGCGGCTTGTAGAGGCACACCTGCAAGTGTCATGGCAGCAAGATCGGAGACGAGGCAGCCACGTCGCCAACGGAGTCGTCGCCATTTTCAACATACTATACTACACACACACACATATATATGTATATATTGTATATTGTATCTGCTTGCTGCGCCATAGTGCAAAGTGTGCCTCAAACGAACAACTGCGAGTACACTAAGCAAAGCCACAGCGACAGCAAACCAGGCAAAAATAAAAAAAATAAAGAAAAATTATAAAAAGCCACATAACAGCGCGCAACAAAAACAAAAACGAAGAAATATAAAAAAATAATTTCCAGAAATTGCTTGCAACACTATACCAAGCACACACACACTCTCACACATGCACACACACACACTCTTACGGACAGAAAGCATTTGCCTTCGCATGCTCGCATGGCTTGTGGGTTCGTTGGCTGAATTTTATTTACGCGTTGCACTTTATTAGATTTTTATCTGGCTATGTTTAAAATGACGA
This sequence comes from Drosophila sulfurigaster albostrigata, assembly GCF_023558435.1. NCBI lineage: Eukaryota > Metazoa > Arthropoda > Insecta > Diptera > Drosophilidae > Drosophila > Drosophila sulfurigaster. The sequence goes on along the minus strand of NC_084885.1, from coordinate 9,508,562 downwards.
GGTCTCTCTCTCTCTCCCTCTCTCCCTCTCTCCCTCTCTCCCTCTCTCTTTCTCTTTGGTATGAGCTCCGACAACGAGATGTTCCTAAGAAGTTCAAAGATACTCTCCTGTTTACATTATAACTTTCCACAAGGAACCAACGCTCAACTCGTTTCATTACACTTAGGCACTTACTTTTTAGTATTTCTGATCGATTTCGAGATGCCATGGAAGTAAAATGGAAATTTTACACGTACTCGAAATTAAAATCGCTGCCTGCCTAATGCAAAGCTTAATATATTAAAAGTTTTTAATAAACAAGTGAGAAAACTTTAGTCGAGTGTGCTCGACTGCCATGCTAAAAATATACCAAATTAATATACTGAATTAATACTAAAAGCTGTATTTAGTATATCAACATAATATTACTATTAATAGACGATCAACTAAGACAACTAAGTCTAGACCGAAGCAGACGTATTTTTTGGGCAGTATTATTATAAAAATATCACAAATTAATATACCGAACAACATGATAAAATGTACCGAAATCTGTATTTGGTATATCTATATACTCTTATACTCAAAATATACCACAGAGTATAATATATATTCCAGTTTGTCAAGTAAATCAACTAAGACTCGACCGAAGCAGACGTTTTTATGGTATCATTATCCTACAAATACTAAAATGTACTGAAACATGTATTTGGTATATTGACATACTATTACACTCAAAATGTACCAACGAATGTAAAATATACTAGATTGTCAACAAAATCAACTAAAACACGACCGAAGCAGAAATAGAAATGAAATGGATCAAATATGCGTTCTTTTATCTATAAATGTGCTTACTTATAAGTACATTATAGTCATACACTATTCCATGACTATTCTATGCTTTTATATTATTGAAAATTCAACGAAAATTTAAAAGTTTATTTAAAGCTAACTACACTAACAATCATTGCTTTAACCTTAATTAGAAGTTTTCTTTTACTATTTTACACCATGTTTAAAGAATAAATTATGTTATTTTCTACCTACAAATTGAAGATTAAATTAAATCAATGATCGATAACAATGACTAAGTACCTTAGCTCTTCCCTGCTTATTGCTGTTCTTATCAATATCGAAAGCCATCAGCAAAGCGTGATGTTACAACTGATCGTACAGATCAGATATGCAGTTAATTTAATGCACTTTTTTTTTATAAAAAGGTTAGCACGTCATAGCATGAGCAAAAAAAGGATTTGGCCTCCAAAATGTGATGCGAAAAGCGAAAGTTGTCCTACAGATGCTCGTCATCTTTTCAGCTGAACCGGTTGCTATTGAATGTTATACGAGGATACGAAGCATCTGGTGAAACCTCTCTTACGCACAATACAAAATTTGCAGCTTCTTTGTCGCTGTATGAGAAACAATTTTTATTCACACTTTGGCATTTCATGCAGTGATAAAAAGATACAGAATATCTCACTCTGAACTAGCTAGTTCATTAATAAAAACTAATTTATTGCTGTTGCATGTAGATAATATTCATTTCAGAAATCGAAAAAGTTAAACAAGGTACATATAAAATATAGTTTATTTGCTGCCCAACTGATATATCACTTCCTTGTTCATAAATAATATTTTTCACTTACTACAGTTGTCTCTGTTGCTCTGGGAAATTGAAAAAAAAGAAGATTCGGAAAACAAGTCAATGATTCTCGTGGACAAAGGCTATTAATAAATAATCTATAAGCTTAAAAACTTTAATCCTCTTTTGAGCGCGAGTGCACGTATGAAAATTAAAAAATTCATTGATTGTTATGAATGTATAGTAAGTAAAGGTGTATTGTCGGCTGTCTCTCTGTCCATTCGATAAGTAGAACAGGGTGTTACTCTGTAGTAGTCGGCAGCAACAGGCGCGCTACAAAAACCCATCGACAAATTGCATTTAAAGCCCACACCAACAACACACATACACATCAAGTCATTCAGACAGACGAACTTAATCTACGACTCATCTTGCTGACAGGCATCAATCAAAGCATTAATCTTAAATCACTAAGTGCGTATTGGGCAGAAACGTGGCGGGCATGTCTAGGGCGGCAACAAAAGATCACCGGTTCATGCGCTCAATTGAGCGTTCAATCAATGCTAACGCCCCTGACGCCCACCTCGCCACATACATCCACACATTGTACGAGTATGCTATAGTAGAGTAGAGTAGAGTAAGGCGCACACACACACACACACACACACACACACACACAGCTTCAACTACATCTCTACAGTAGTTAATATATTTTATTTATTTATTGATTTGTTGGCGTTGTTCGCGATGCTTTTCGTATTCATGGTGTTCTTCTTCATGCTCTTTTGTTGATTTTAAAGTTGAGTTGAAATTGCTATAGATGTTGTTGGGGAATCGTTGGTGATGTTGTTGGTGATGTTGTTGTTGATATTGTTGGTGATGTTGTTGGTGAGTTGTTGGTGATATTCGTGAGTATGACTGAGTTGGTGTGGTTGTTGGTGAATTGTTGGTGAGTTGTAGGTGAGTTGTTGGTGATGTTGTTGGTGAGATTGTTGGTGTGGTTGTTGGAGATATTAATGCTGCTGTTCTAGATATGATAACATTACTGATTTGGGTATTCGTGAATATGAGTGAGTTGGTGAGATTATTGGTGATGTTGTTGGTGTGGTTATTGGTGATGTTGTTATTGATGTCATTGCTGGAGTTCTGGGTAACATTGCCTGCTTGGTTATTAGTGTGTATGAGTTAGTTGGTGATGTTGTTCGTGTTGGTGAGGCTGTTGGTGATGTTGCTGCTGCTCTACTAGAGTGAGTAAGTTGGTCATGTTGTTGGTGTTACTGATGTTGTTGAAATTGTTGTTGGTGTTCTTCGTGATGTTGTTGACTTTCTTTGTTGGGTGATATGGTGTTGTTAGGAAATTTTATAGTATTGAATTTTTGTGTTGGGTTGTTGGTGAGATTGTTAGTGTAATAGCTAAATCGTTGGTGCTATTGCTGATGAAATTGTTGGTGTTACTCGTGTTGTTAATGTTGTCGATGTTGTTGAAATTGTTGATGTTCTTGGCGATGTTGTTGTCTGTTTGAAGATGACTATTTTATAGTTGGCTTAGGCTATTGATGCTGTTAATGTTGATAAAGTTGGTGATGTTTTTGTTGTTTTGTTGTTGTTGTTTTTATACACTGGTATTCTTATTATTGGTGATTTCGTTGGTGTTGTTGGTGTTTTAACTATTGTTGGTGCCTTTTTTGTTGTTGATGTTTTTACTGTTGTTGGTATTTTAACTGTGTGTTGGTGTGTTTACTGTTGTTGGTATTTATGTTGTTGTTGTTGTTGTTGTTGTTGATCGTCTTCTTCTTGAGCTTTTTGTTGGCGCTGTCACGCAGCTCTGACATTCAATTAAGTCGGCAAATAGCTGATACAAAGAAAGCGCCGCTCTTCGGAGTTCCCCAGTCCTGCAATTTCAACAGCACTGTCTTCTTTCAGGTCGCTCACAGCCTCTGATCGAAGCGACCGAAGCGACCGAAGCGACGTGGCGTCTGAACATGTTACACACTCCAGTGGCTGCTGCTGCTGTGGTTGCTGCTGTGGCTGCTGCTTCGACTGCACCTGTACATAATTTGCCTATTCACGCGGCTCCACTTTGAAATCAAATTAACAGCCACAACGCGCCGCCGCGCCGCAGCATATTCACTTTTGAAAAATCTCACAAAAATAATGTGCGGTCATCTTTATATCAGCAGTTTCTTTTTATACAAGCCGACCATTCAAACTGGGCAAAAAAAGAGTCTGCAATCCATGTAACAGGCATTAACAGGCATATCTTCAACAATGTATGAATATACGAATAACATACAAGATCAAGTATACACTCATATGCTACATACAGCTGCTTATTTTTGATCATTACCAATTGACGCTGCGTCTTCGTCCTGGACTATGTTATGTACTTATGTATGTCTAGAGAGACTTAAAAACTCTTCCTCTTATCATGATTATGTTTAATGCAAGATTACAAGCCAACTTCTCAAGCAGATAACAGCATTAAAGGAATACGTAAAATGTCTCAAAATAACATCAAACTTTGTGGAAAGATCTCAACTCGATTTAAACAACTTTGAAGATAATACATGACATACATTCTTATGGTATGTTTAAGATTATAAATAACATATATACTTAGACTTATACATAATCTTTAAAGTTGTCTTACGGCTTAAGACTTTTCACTTTAGTAAACTCTTTTTTATAGTATATTTGGTATTATTTAAGTAACTTAAAATTAAGGCAGATTACATTTTCAATCTTCTTACCATTTTATTATATTCTATTCTAAAAAGTTAAATAGAATAAATTAAATAATAAATCAACCATAATTCTAAGTTACTGAAATAATACTAAATATACTATCAAAATACTATCATCTTGTTCTTGCATAAATGCTTTGATCTCTTTAAGATATGATGAAGCAATTTGAGATACATTTACACCAAATTCGAATAATTTCATCCTTTAATGAGATGCTCAACATTGGATTTATATGAGCGAGAATTTGAAAAAGAACAGAATTCATAAAATAAAGAATTAATACAATACCATATACGACGAGTACATTTTCATTGAAGGAGATTATAATATATAGCTTACATTTATGAAGGTGATTTAAAGGTGAAAGGTTACTTTTATTAAAATAGTTTTCAGCAGAATGCAGGAAAATTCCAGTGCACCACAAAATTTCCATGGCCGTGAGAAATTCTACATATTGTAACTACACCCCTGTATATATATTTATAATTAAAGGGATTAAATATCAAAGTAAATTTGATATTCAAAAAGAGCAAGCAAGCGTTTAATGTAATAATCTATTAGTTCAGCTTACATTTGCTCTAAGCACATGACAATTTGGTTTTCTCAGCAGGCGAAAAAACATCGAGACAATAGTCAAAGTACACGCTTCACGTTGTTTGGGGCAAAGTCAGCAAAATGATCAACTGAGATTACATGAAGTCAATCAATTGAACAAAAACCAACAGCAACAACAACAACAGCAGCAGCCAAAGTGAAAAAAAAAAAAACAGAAATACAACAGGCATAAAATGGCAAACCCAAATCAAAGTAGAAGTCAGAGAGTCGAAGAGTCGATGCCACAACAGCAGCTATTTATTATTTTTTAGAAATAAAAACCGTTTGGGCGTGTCCCCTCGGCATAAACCGCCCCAGTCCAGCCCAGCACAGCCAGGGATCGACATTTGGTTTTGAGTTCTGAGTTTTTGGACTCACTACACCGCTACACCGGGCTCGATTTGATAGGACTTTTTGCATCAGGAGACTCAGCGCCGGTCTCCTTTTCAGACTCTCGAACTTACTCACAGCCATAAGCTTCGCCCCACTTTTTGAGATATACTCGTAGTAGAAAATCCATGTGAATATGAGTTCAAAAAATGCCGAGACAAGTGGAGCATTTGAGGTGAAAGTTTTGGGACAATAAAATACAAAATAATACACACAGAAGTAATTGTAAGTTTTACAAAATATCTATTAACATTTTCAAGCTAATGTATATAATTATAATTTTCGTTATTGTAATGTGTTTATAATGTCAGCCTTAGTTGCTGTATTTTTTTGAATAACATTATTTTTCTAACATATATAATTTTTCTAAAATTGTTTGTCTCTCAGTTTTGACCTTAACTTATTTTACGGCATCCTTAAAGTTGATTTTACGAAGTTACACAGACTGATTGATTACTCTGAGATTTTAATATGAATCAAGCGTGTTCCTATTGTAACTTCTATAACACTTCTTTTTCCAACAAATATTTTTATTCTTTTAAAGACAAATGTTTTAAGATCCTGTCTTCTTCCTTGTTCAGAACTGAGCCTAAGAAGTGGATCAGAAAAAACTGCAATACACAAAAAAATCTATGAATTCTTATAAAACTTTATCAGCAATCTTTAAAAATAATGTTTATTTAGTATTCATTAGTGTTAAGCACATCTGAGGCTGAAAACTCATACCACAAATATTTTATATCACTTCTGTGTAAACTAAGCCGTTTGAAGTCGTTGTTATTTTTAAATTTTAAATATATTTGAATTTATTTATAATATTTTCAAAGTATCTGCTTATAATTTTATAAAAACTAAATAGAAAAATATATCAAAATAAAAAATTGCTAAATTTTAGATATGAATAAAGAGATTAAACGAATTGAAGCAATATTGTTTCGTGTGATTGTACGGAAATAAATGATATTCTCTAAGTACCAATTAGATCAGTTAGTCACAAAAAACAAAAGCAAAAGAAAAGCAAAACCGTGCGGTATTATTTTATAATATACCAAATTAGTATACCGCAAAAAATGCTAAAAATATACATAAATATATGTATATTTGATATATTGTTGTAGTACATTAAAAATGTATCATTGAGTACATAGAATTTATATTTGGTATATTGATATAGTACTACATTCAAAGTAAAGTATAAAAAATATACAAGATATGAAATACGTAAATAGACAATTTGAGTACAAATTTTAAAACATACCGATTCAATACTTCACAAAAAATACTACAAATATACCGAAAGCTATGTTTGAGTATTAATTTTAAAATATGCCGAATTAATATACAACATTTTTGTTACAAACATTGACATAGTATATTCAAAATATACCATAGAGCACCCGCGCAATATTTAGTATACTGATATAGTACCATATGTATTTAAAATATACCACATTAATGTACCGGATAAGTAGTAAGTAGACAATTAGATTAGATATACCACTAAAATACTACAAATATACCAAATGCTATATTTGGTATATTGACATAGTAATTTCAAAATATACCATAGAGTTCCATAGGAGCTATATTTAGTATATTGATATAGTACTATACTAAAAATATACCAGATAAGTAGTATGTAGACAATTTGAGTATCTGCAGCCTAGCTCTAAAGTGTCCTTGCTCAGTTATCTGCTGCGCATGGCAAACGAGTTAAAGGACAACAACAAGAAGCAGAACGAATTGGGTGTCAACGCATGAAAATTAAACAAACACTCATTTTGTGCTGTGCGGTGCGGTGCGGTGCGGTGCGGTGCTGTGTGGTGGCGAATGCGAATGCGAGGAGGCCATAAAATGCCGAAACCCGAGCAGAACTTCAAAGACTTTGACAAAGTCAAACAAACGAGTGAACGAAAGAGTGAACGGGTGAACGGGTCAACGGGCTGCAAAAAAACCCTCCATTAAAGGCGCCCGTTCCTTAGTCTGAGGCAATGCCGCAGTGGCAGCCACAGCCGCAGCCCAATTTGCCCACCGCCACCCGCCTTCCTTCCCCCCCACTGCCTCTGGATTATTGGTTGTGTGTGTGCGGCACAAAAGGGTTCAAAATTGTTGGTCCACAGCGACGGCGACGTCGTCAACCTCATTTCAATGAAACGAGCAGAGGAGAAGAGTAAACAACAGCGTTTGAAAATTTGAATTGGGATGAGCATTACGTCGACATATTATGGATGCCAATGCCAACAACTGCGACTGCGACTGCGACAACGAACAGCGACCTCGACTACGACTAATTTTGCGTTTTGTATTCCCGTTCGACGTTTCCGGTGAACTTCCTCGTAGCTGTCACACCAATTCCATGCCACAGAAGATGTGCGTGAATTGAGTGAATTGAGGGCTGCCATCATCATCCTTCTAATGCTAATGCTAATGCTAATGCCAAAGCTAAAGCGCAGGCAATTGGAAAATTTATTCAATTGTTGGCAATTCAACTAAATAACTCATTGGCTTTATTATGTGCACCTAATTTAAATATCTATATACGTATATACATACATATGTATATAATCGTAGTCAGCTCTCGATTTTCTCTCGGTTTTCTGCTTGAATGTGCCACCCATTCCATTAATACTACTCTCGCATATACCCCATAATCATTGCCATCACATAATCAGTGTTGGTCCCCTTTGCTGGAAATAATTTGAAAATTTCAATTACTTTTGCTTTAGCTGGCTTGATTAAAGGCATATTGCCAGGACGTTCGTCTCTTCAGCTCTTCAGCTCGCCAGCTCTCCAGCTTCCCAGCTTTGCTTTGACCCCAGTTGAAGTTTTGTCATTCTGTCGCATCCACTTAACTCTTTAGTATGCATATGGAACTTCAGGCAGACAATAAAACCTAATTGTATCTTTCTGCACATCTAACACTTACAAAAGTGCAAGTATTTTTCTAAACAAGTAAGAAAGTTGCTATAGTTGTTATTGTATTGTAAAATTCTATTCTTTAAATTCTGTAGCTTTAAAATGACGCTTGTTATTCGATTTTTTTGATTTGCGGGGGCGGAGGAGGGCGTGGCAAATATTTGAAACAAACTTGATATGCGTGCAAACATAACAAATGCTGTCGAAAAAAAATTGTAGCTCTATCTCTTATAGTCTCTGAGATCCAGTGTTTCATACGGACGGACGAACAGACGGACAGACGGACATGGCTATATCGTCTTAGCTGTTGACGCTGATCAAGAATATATATACTTTATAGGGTCGGAGATGCCTCCTTCTACCTGTTACATACATTTCCTGCCGGCACAAAGTTATAATACCCTTCTACCCTATGGGTAGCGGGTATAATAAGTCGATTTTTTAGAAGTGCCCGTACTCAACTTAAAATATTAATCAATATTTTCATACCTGCTATCCAGTGAGTAGAATGATATTTTGTTGTTCTAGGCCAAAGAAGCCTGCTTGATCAGGCGAAACATTCATAACATAGATCTCTGGGACTCTAAGAAATATAGATATAACTTGTTTGTTAAAACACTTGTTAAATGAATATACCAAATTTCGGTATATTTTCAGTGGATTCATTTGGTGTATTTTTGATTGAAAATACTGCAATGTTTTGTTTCTATTGAGATTGCTAACAAATTGCTTGAACTAAAGCCAAGCTAAGAATTTGTTACATAATTTGTACAATTTATAAAGAAAAGTGTTTCAATCTATTATTTACAAAAACTACTGTCACAACTAAATGCTTCATCGATTAAAGATATTATTGGTAATTGATTCGCTTTAAGGTGCATTTGTATTGTACAACTTTACAAACTATTATCAATATAAAATTGTTTTATTTCATACAAAAATATTAAAAAAAAAAACTGTTAAAATGATGTATTATAAAATATCATTCTTTTATATTTTGCATATTTTTTTTATAATTTATATTTTATATGAAATTATGTAGATGAAATTTGAAAATACCAAAGTTAGTTTCAATGAAACGTGATTAAAAAGAGTTACACATATTTTTAATCAAATTCTTATCAAAATGGTATAAATAGATTATTGATATGTCTCATCTTGTATCGGAAATCTTCATATTTTCCATAATTTCCGTTGATACGAAATAATTGAAAGATCTGAGTATTGCAAAAATTAAAAAGATATTTTACTGATATTACAATTGTGAAATGATGAAAACTTATTTACCCTCTTCTCCGTTCTCATAGAGAGCATACAATATTGATTCACAATTCCGACACAGTAGCCAAATGAATGACAGAATTGCATTACTTGAAAATGCAACTATTAATGTATTTAATTACACGACATACACGACTCGAATAATACGATGTGGGACTTCACTTCACTTCCCGTCAGGTGTTGCGCGGTGTTCGGTTCGCAGAGTGAAATACGAGAGCCAATCAATGCTGAAGTACTGAAATGCAAACAGCTGATAACAGATCGCAAATGTATCTCATCGCATAAACATACTTACATATAAGGATACTTGAATACTTCGCTACAGAAACCAGAAATGTGTCGCATTGACAAAAATTGCGCACAATGCTTGAGTTTGCTTGAGTGCTCCCCAAAGTGACAGGATATGTCAAGGATATCCGCTGTGCAGAAATCTTTCTCGCTCTCCATATGTGTGTTTAATTTCGTTGTGTTTTTTTTTTTCGTTTTCGTTTTTATTTTCATTTTTCGCTTGCCAAAATGATAAATGCGTTTCGGACAGCATCCAATATTCATTGACCTGCGACAGAAGTGGCAGAAAGAAACATGGTGTCGCCATACAGGAAGACTAAACTTGACACATGAAACATCCTGTTTCGATAAAGGCAGCATCAGGCAGGACAATAAAATACAAATGCAAGCACATAACAATGAAGCACACCGAAAATTGCATACCCTAATATTTCCCCGTTGTTGTCGTAATATGCCAAACAGGATTTAATGAATAGAAGATTTGAAGAATTGGATTATTTTAATTCTAAATATTATAATTGATATACATATGTACACAATCAAGTTTTAATTTAAATAATATAGGTTAACAATTGCAGAAACTAGCTTATATTTGAAAGACCTTTAATATATAATCAAATCATTCTTATTATAAATATTTTTAATAACGAAATAATTTGAGAGATCTTTAGTATCATAAATCTAATAAGTCACGAACTTAATTTAAAAATGTAAAAAGTATGTTTGAAAGATTTTTAATAATCTAATAAATCTCATTATAGATATTTTAAATAACGAATTTAATTCAATAATTTGGAAGTCTGTTTAACAAATCTTTAATAATCATAAATCTAATTCCCGAACCCCATTTTCTAGAAATATTTTAAATCTCGAATTTAACTCAATAATTTTTAAGTGTGTTTTGAAGATATTTTATAATCATAAACTTAATTACAAAATCCCATTTTCTTTAAACATTTTAAATCACGAATTTAACTCAATAATTTTAAAGTTTGCTTGGAAAATCTTTTATAATCATTTATCTTATTATAAAACCACATTTTGAATTATATTAAATCACGAATTTAACTCAATAGCTTAAAATTTTTTAATTTTAAAAAGGAGATAAATAAAAATGAAGTATTTTAGAGCAAATTAGATTCAATATTCCTAAAGTCCAAAAAATATCAAGTGTTCTGTCCAATATAGAGAATGGGACTGAATGGGATTTATTGGAGTGTTGTCAAAGCTAATGATATCCTGAGATATCCTGCCCGCTGCTTGGCTGTTTCCTCACCCGCTGGCAATTGTTCGCTGTCGTAGGAAAGTCGGCATTTTTATGCATTTTTTATGCATATCGAGTATATGGACTTGTTGTTGTAACGATGTTCGACAAGTTCATAAAAAATTCAAACTCGCTGCTTCAAACAAAAATGTTTGTATACACCCCACACCCAAAAGTATCCACTCTGCTGCTGAATACCCTCTCCTCGGGTAATGATTTATGCAGTGAACACTTCTTTTTGTTGCCAATGTTATTGTTATCTTGTTTCTTTTTTTTCTCTGCTTTTTTTTTTTGCTGGTATTCCCGTTATTGTTGCTGTTGTTTGCATACTTGCGTCAAGTTCTGGTCAATGCTGTGTATATCGAACACAGCAGCGTTGACCATGCGGCATCCATTTTCGTTTCCGCTGCTTTTTTTGCTTTTGCTTTTTTTGTCATTGTTGTTGCCTCATTGTTGTGCACACAAAAAAAGTTTATTCCAATTGCGTGCCAGATATACAAATATGTATATGCATTTATTATTTTCGCCTTTTTTTTGCAAAATAAACGTTTGTTTTGTATGCACACAAGTAGTTTGTATTTATTCGGAAATTTAAATGTACTTTTTAAGTACCAACAAACAGCATATGTACACATGTAAACAAAAACAACAACAAAAAAAAACAAAAATATAATGATAACAAGCAAAAACGTTCTTGTTGAGAGTGCTTAACTGGGAAGTACAAATACGTAGATACCTCAGACCCTCTCAAATAGAAATATGAATCGAACATCATGAGTAAAAGTTATGCTATCAGTTCAGGATACATACATACATATACATATATAGAATAGTGTGGTGGACTAAGTTTTTTAAATTGCATTGAAAGTTTCAGGTGTTTTTGTTATTGGTGAAACCAGCATATTTCATTGATTGAAATACTTTTTAAATTAGTTCTGCGCTCGAGTTTAATTAAATTTATGCAAAAATTAACCACTAACTGAAAGTGATTGAACAGAATGAAAAATCAGCGAACCTATAAAGCATTCTATTCGAAACTGAATGTTTTTAGAGACTATAACAACTAGGGAAACTTGGAATTAAAACCTATCCGTATCCAAAAGTAAATATCTATCTCAATTCTTTAACGTAAACTTCATCATTTATAATAATAATAAACAATATAAAAGTTATTCAAGAAATAGTTTTAGAATACAGAAATTAAGCTCACATGTACATATGTATATATAGTATCGTATCTTATCTCAACGGTTGGTATATTAATCTACCATTTTTAAGCTTTATGGTATATATCATCATTTATGGTATATATTTGGTATATACTAGTGGATACTAAAAACAAAAAATTATGGAATATATATATGATTTATGATATATATTAGGTATATTCACTACTATACACAATTCATACATATATGTATGTATATACCCCAACATTTTTATTTTTTTGCCTTCCGTCGATAAGTCGTAGTCAAAATAGTGCAGACTCTAGCCTTATAATAATTAAGATTATCGTATTTCAAGGAAATTTGGTCGGGAGTGGATAAACAACGTAACAATTATACAAGAAACAATTTTTATATCAACACTATGTATTTATAGTAATTTAAACTACATGGCTTACTATAATATACTTTTATATCAGTCGACTTTACTAGTAATTTAATATACCATTTATTGAGTATTTTTTATTTTACTTTTATTTTTTTTAATTCTTTAAAACGAGTAAAAAAAGCAATTGAAAACACTCGACTGCAGCTTTCCCATAACTCGCTTGCTTTCTGATAATTGGTCCCATAAAATAACATTAATGTAATCTCTCTTTTTTTGGAGTGATTAATTACGTTACGCTAGAGCTGTCCATTGTGCGGAGGCGCCAGTAATATGTGTGGTACATGAAACGGATAGATTGAAGCCATTAAACTGACCATCTACTGCTATAAACTAAGCGATTATTTTGCATTAAACATGAGTCATGACATTACTAGTAATGTCGAATTGATTTGGGCAATAATTCAACTGCATTGCAGTTAGGAATTCTTGGCAAAGTTCCTTAAGCCAAACCCATTGTCTTTTCATATTTGTACTTTCATGGATATAGACCACAAGATACAATAGTTTAAGCAAGAGAAATGAGTTGGCGACTCTATACAAAACTCGTATGTAAACAAGAAAGTACTTCAAGCCTTACAAAGCGAACAAAAGCACGATTAAGCGGATTAGCTCGCATTAGGAACATCGAAACTGGGCAAAAGGGAAGATCATCGAAAGGTAAACAAGTAAGAAAGCCACAGTCAAGTGTGCGATCTAGCAAGCTGTCTATTTTCGGGGAATACAAAAGAGATTTTGTGTGACCAAAGTAGAGAAAATAGTGTAACTACATCTGATTGTTAACTTATTAATTTGCTTCAATAAATAGTTATTTGTTATCTTGAAAAGATTCTTAAACATTAACTGCATAGGATATATAGTCTTCAAATTTGTATTCTCAAAGAGAGATTCAATACCATATTAAAATAACAATCTTAAGTCATTTTGTTAAAAAATATTACTTAGTTCCTTTGCGCTTTTTCAATTTTGCACAAATATCAACATTCGCTGAAGAATTTTAAAAGTAAAAGTTAACAAATAAACCAACAAAATATGATGAAGTAGTTTCTGCAGCAGAAGTTATTATAGAAATGTACTCGCAAAAGACTGAACGGAGATTTCTTGACCCAATTTCGTTGAGTCATAAATTGAGTTAGCATTATTCTTATCTAGGCATTCAGAAAAGTAACCTTCAAAGGTGGTCTGAGTACTACACTTGACATCACATTGAGCTGATTAATAGTATTTGAAGATCATCGGACCCCATGGACAGAACAACTTTTAATCAATTATAAAAGAATTCAATTTAAATGTCTTAAGTACTTGTTAATAATGTGTTTGTAGTATATTATACTCTGACTCACAACATGGCATTTTTATATACCATTTCTAAGCGGTTCAATATATTATTAGTATAAAACAAGCAATCAATAATAAAATGTTGTGGAAACATTTTGTAGAAGAATATACTAGTTTATTCAGTATATACTAATATATTTAGTAAAATCTAATCACAAAGAAATTCTCAAACTTAGTTAAATAGTCAATTACCAAACTTTTGATAATAAAATTCAAAGCTACTTTTTTAATGCTGACAAATTTTCGAATGCAAAACTAATACATAAAAGTAGAAGACTTTAACTTTTACTTTTAAGGAACATTAGTTTTTTATTAAAACGAACAATAGTAGAGATTTCGATATTCTTTTTTGATTTACGTAAGTTTCATTCATTCATTCGTCATTGCTTAAATTATAATCAAATTTTTCTCACATAAGTATTTAAATAAATGAGAATAGCCCAAGCATCAGGTCCGGAAGTTCGATCTTTAGATTTTGCAAGAGTTTCGCAAAGGCTGAAGCATAAGAGGTTATTATGTTAATATACATGGACTCATATATTTAGTATACTCTAACAATGAAGATATTCTTAATCTAAGTTACATATAAATTTTTAAACTTTTTAGGTTTTACTTTTTGCTTGCTGACTAATTTTCTAATTATTAAAGTTAAAAGACTTTGACTTTTAGCGGTATGCTGATGGAGACTGAAAGTACACTTATTTTTCTCCTTAAACCAAGAATAGTAGAGATTAGGATACTTTGAAAATATAAAATAAAATACATTAAAATTTATTAGACATAGCAAAGGCGGCATAAAATTAACTATTTGATTTTTTTGTGTAAAGAAGTTTCATTCATTCATTTATCATGCTCAGCTCCGGAACTTTGATTTTTAAGATTTTGCAAGAGTTTCGCAAAGGCTGAAGCATAAAAGGTTGGGGATACATAGGAACAAGTTTGTAGGTTGTTTGTAGGCAATACTAAAAATACTAAAAATACTAAGAAGTATGTTAGTGTTGCTGCATGAAATGAACTGGCATGTCAAGCTTGTACACACTTTGTATTTGTAAGTGTTTTGGTCATAAATTTCAGCATATATAATTCCATAGTTGTTGTTGTGTCGTGGCCGCGCTGCTGAAGTTTTGTTACATGCATAAATCAAAATGTTGATTTATAATAATTGCAAAAACACACACACACACACACACAAGCAATGCTTAGAACTGTCAACCACATGTCAACGGCGTAACAACGTTTCAGGTTTTTCTCTCTCTCTTTCTCACTCTGTATATATAGTATATAGTAAATTTGGCTGGGGCAAATAAAAAAAAAATGTATGTGGGATGTATGTTTGTAAGTTTGGAAGGAACACAACGTAACTGTCAGCCATCACATCAAAGGCAGCAGGTTCGAGACAAGGCAATAGCAATCTGACAATCTGACAAACGAACCACAAATGAATTGTGGCGCCGCAACGCGGCAACAACAGCAACAACAACAGCAACAGCGGCAAAGGATACGAGGCGAGTGCACAAACAAAGGCCATATTAAATTAATTCGCTACGCCGTTTCTCTCTCCTCCGCCTCCGCCTCTTCCCCCAAATGCAACGAAAAAGCAAAGAAAATAAAAGAAATCGAGGGTTCTCGACTACTTCACTCTACTTCACGTTCTTCTGCGGGAAATGCGAAACGGGAAACAATTGCTACACTTTTCACTTTTCACGATCAATAAATTTTGTGGTCAGGCTGGAATTTGGATTTACTAATGCAAACACTTCTTTTATTTTAAATTAATCATTAAATTAGTTTTATATTTGAGAAACTCTCAAATTTCATATTTACCTAATTTCTAAATTTTTTACAATTATTACTATTTTATATTTTAAATATTTGTTACTATTATTTGAATGTTTTTCAACTTTTCCTCTAATTGTCAATTAATCAAATTATTGTATTCTATTTTACTATTCTCTTATTAATATTATTTACAATTATTATTATTTTATATTTTCAATATTTGTTACTAATTTTTGTAAGCTTTTCTAATTTTTCTCTGTATTCTGTTTTATTATTCTCTTTTCAGAGAATTCCATACTCATCTAACTTGTAAATTAATTACTATTATTACTATTTTCTGAATGTTTATCTACTTTTCCACTATTGTATTATATTTTACTATTATTTAAATGTATTTCTATTTTTCCTCTAATAGTCAAATAGTAAATTTATCAAATTATTGTATTGTATTTTACTTTTCTCTTATTATTATTATTTACAATAATTATTGTTTTATATTTTAAATAGTTGTCACTATTATTTGAATGTAATTTTACTTTTCGTCTAAATGTAAAAAAGAAAATATATCATACTATTGTATTGTAAAATAAAAATAACTAAATTGATGTAATCTTATTTCAATTTTATAAATTCATTTATTTTAAAATTTGTAATATTACTATTTCTATTTTTCATTTCAATTACATATTTGATTAAAATTATTTTATTTTATTTCTCAATTTCATATAATAGTAAAGTAGTCATTAAATTGTTAATATCTTTAACCGAAATAAATATTACTATTACGAATAACTAATTTTGTTTAAAATGTGTTCTATTGAAATGTTATATAATATTTTACTATACATAAAAAACACATAAATCCTTAGATTATTCTACATGAGAAATTCAAATAACCTAAATTACTAAATTTTCAAAATATTTGTCAAATAATTTAAAGTTTCATTCGTTTTCAATATATAGAAAATATAAAATTCATGCAATAATTGTCTTAAAATAAAAATGAGAAATAATTTGATCATTCTTCATACCAAATTATTAACTTACTTACATTTATTACATATAATTTTTTTTTTTAATTTCAATAATTTTTAATATAATGTTATAATTTTTCTGTTTTCTCTTAAAGTTAGAATATAAAAGTTAAAAGCAACCTTTTTTCCCAAAACATTTAACTTGTAATATAGCTTTTAAAATATTTAGTTTTTCTAATAATATCTTTTAAGTGTAAACTATTTGTTAAACATTATTAAATGGGATTTCTAGTAAATTCATCAAAGTATTTTGACAAAAAATAATTTTATTACGAAGTTGTATACTTGACTAATTTTTCCTGCTTTCCGATCTGGATTCCGATTACTTATGAGTGGCATCGAGGAGGGTCGAAGGAGGCACGAGCTAGAGAGGCAGGGGTTGAAGGCATAGGTGGAGGGAAGGGGAGGGGAGGAGTAAGGGGGCGCGGCATATCGACAATATGAATGGAGGCAACGTCTCGACGTAAACAAATGTGCTAAGCGCGAAAGAATAAAATCAAATTAAGTGCACCGCAAATGCATAACAAAGTAAATGCTAAAGAAAAAGAGAGTTCTTTATGTTAATGTGTGTGTGTGTGTGTGTGTGTGTGTGTGTCGCTTGTACTAAGGTGTGTTCGTGTGTGTGTGTGTGTGTTGCCTGGGCTCAAGTTGTGTGCATGTATTGGAAAATGCGCGTGGTCATTGTGGAGCCATTAGCGCAAAGAGTAAGAGAAGGAGATAGAGTGAGAGAGAGAGAGTGAGAGAGAGAGAGAAAGAGAGCTGGCGTCCGTCCAAAGTCCGTCCTTTCGGTTCTGTTCCTTTTTTATGTGAAGTCAGCATGAAAAGTCGAAAATTTATTGACTGCACATATGTCGCATTTTCCTTGGCTCCTGCTCAACTCGCTGCTGCTGTTGTTGGCTGTTGTTGTTGTTGGTCTTTAGAGTTTCTTAATACACACATCGCACAATGTACAATCGACTAATAACATGCCGCATAGAAATATTTTAATTTGTATGCCACAGATGTCAACAACGGCGCTTTCTCTCTCTCTCTCTCTCTCTCTCTAGCTGGCTGATAGAGTTGTTATTATTGGACACTTGACTACTTAAGTAGGCGAATCCAACTCGTATCCTTCCAATTTCAATGTGTGTGTGTGTGTTACGCTTTAATAGGCGAGACATTGATTGAGTCACGTGCTCTGTCCACAAAGATCGATCAAAGCTACTCGAACTATTAACACATATTATACAAATATGCATCTGAGGAACAACAATAAAATCAAATCGTCAGGGTCTAATCAGTTTCACATCTGCGCATTTAGCATTTAGTTGACGCTTCATGTAATCAATTATTCATTTGACATAGGCTGATGTGAAATATTCTTATAATTTTGATATCAGATTTAAGCCATATACTTCACCTAAAAACATACCAAATTTTGAGATGTAAGCATAACACATTTTAAGGAATCAACTTAGATTTAAAGCTTAGATTCTAAACACCTAATAATTGGAGTTACATATATCCAAATTTTGTAAAGATAACAAATAAATTTAAAAATAAAAATAAAAATTTAATTAAATTTAAAAAAAAATCAAGTAACCAAACCTTATAAAAGTTTATATGAAACTCGATTCAATGCAACTAAACAAAAATATTAAAAATTATTAAATGAATAAAAAATGTTTTATACGAAAATTCACATCAAAAACAAAATCAACATAGTATAGTATACATAACATATATCAACTAGAACTAGAAACTAGAACATTACCATTTATTTGTATGATTTTGTTGACATTTTCAAATATTTTGTATCTTTATGTCTATACGATTATTTAAATATTGCATTAGATACCAAAATACTAACGGTAACCATCCTGTAAAGGGTTTCAAATATATTTACACACTTATATTACATACTACATATATATCCTATAATTCATTCACACATTTTTCAGTCGACAGCTAAATTGTAAACTAGATTCTTTTAATTTTAATAAGAATTTAAAGGCTTTTCATTTATTAATTTATTTGTATTTTCCATTACAAATGATCAATTTAATTGATAACAAGAATATTAGCAAATTGAGATTCTCTAATCTTTATAACATATCTCTAAAGTCAGTTTTTGTTTCTTGACACCGTTCAAGAATATTCTACACATGGAGGCACAAAGATATCCCTTTTTTCTCTGAATTCTGTTAACGATTTAACATCTTATCTAGGGAGAGGGAGAGGGAGAAGAGATCTTAGACAAAAACTGTGCCATGTGCCATGTGCCATGTAATATTATTTTCGAAATAACAAGAAGCTGGTCAAAAATAAAGGAGCAACTGAGACACAATTTAAAAGTAAAATGGCAGGCAACAAAACAACATAATACACTCACATACAGAAATTTATAATTATCGTGGACCATGTCAATGACGCCCACAGCAAAGAAAGTATTTGTATGCAGGAGAATAAAAAAAAACAAGTAAGAAAGTTACAGTCGAGTGTGCTCGACTGTGAGATACCCGCTACCCATTTTAAATAAAGGCAAAATATTGCGGTATCATTTTCAAAATATACCGAAAATACTAAAAAAATACTAAAAAATATACCAAATGGTATATGTGGTATATCGATATAGTACCGCATTCAAAATATACCATAGACGGCACAATGTACCAGATTGTCGGCCAAAGCAACTCAGACCCCTAGTAAGTAGGAGTTTTTGCCCATACGAAAGTATTTCTTTAATAACTTCCACAATTTTTATCTGATCGCAACCAAATTTTCAGGAATCATAATTATTACAGTAATTATTGCATATACCAAAATTCGTGACTCTAGCTTTAAAATTACGCTTGTTATTCGATTTTTTTGATTTGCGGGGGCGGAAGTGGGCGTGGCAAAAATTTGAAACAAACTTGATCTGCGTGCAAACATAACAAATGCTGTCGAAAAAAAATTATAGCTCTATCTCTTATAGTCTCTGAGATCCAGTGTTTCATACGGACGGACGGACAGACGGACAGACGGACAGACACACAGACGGACAGACGGACAGACGGACAGACGGACATGGCTATATCGACTCGGCTGTTGACGCTGATCAAGAATATATATACTTTATAGGGTCGGAGATGCCTCCTTCTACCTGTTACATACATTTCCTGCCGGCACAAAGTTATAATACCCTTCTACCCTATGGGTAGCGGGTATAAACAGACGAAGAAAAGACGGCGCAAATTTGAGGGAAGAGAACGAAAACGAAAATGAAAACGAAAACGAAAACTAAAAAACAAGAGAAGAAAGATACTCAAAACTAAATACTTGTAAATACTAAGTGGGAAATGTTAAGGATTTTCTCGTAAAGTCATGCCCATGTGGTTGTTTTTCGCTCCTTCATCTTTTGTGCAGAAGGGTCCCTTAAACCGCATTCTCTCTCGCACCTTCGGACACGCTTGCTTAATATATACGAGTATAGTACAAAAGATACTCAAGAGCCTAAGCAGTGATAATCTCAACTTAATTTGCAGTCCTCTAAGGCCAAGAAATGCTGTTGTATATTGGTCGACAAGGATTATTATTTAGCCGAGGCGCTGCCACGTTTTGTCAAAAACATTATTCTGTGGAAAAAGGCGGTCTCGGTTTGTGTGTGTAAGCTGAAACACACACAAAGTGCGGTGCAGTGCAGCGCAACGGGTCAACTGTCAAGTGGTTGTATAACATTTGTATTATTTATAACTTTGATCAAAATTAGAGCGATCACAAAAGAGAGCGCGCCACTTGAACCAACAACAGCAGCAGCAGCAGCAGAAGTGTGTCATGAGAGACGTCGAGAGTGCGGAGAGTGCGGTTTTCTCGATTACCTCGACTCTCCAAGAAGAAGACTATTCAGAGAACGTGTGACAAATCCTACATACAAGATATCTAAGAGTACCTGCCCTTAAGTGTGTGTGTCAAACGGTTGTAGGTGGTGTCAGTTAGCGCCAAATTCTGAGAACCGATTCGATTTCTTGACTCCTCAAGAGATCCTCTACTTCACATATAGTATACAAAACGCTTCAACTACTTGCTATCAATACACATAGATGTAAGTACGTGTCTTTGCGTGTTGATTGTAACAGTAACAAGCATAATTAGTATTCAATTATTAGTCAAGAGGCAACTGCGGTGCGTATAAAATAAAGCAGTAACTGAATCTAATAAATGATAAAAATATATCACAAATATACCAAGCTATAATCGATAGCAAACTGATCTAACAGAGAGTCTCAGAAGTAGAAACTCTTAGAATTAAACGAATTCTTTTATGATTCAATCCTATTCTAAAATTTCGTTAATATATACAAACAAGATATACCAAATTAATATACTGAAAAAATACTAAGATACTCTATTACATTCAAAAAATACCAAATAATACAAAATATATCAGATTGGTAGTTAAAACAGTATATGTGGTATACTATTACATTCAAAATATACCATAAATTACAAAATATGTCAGATTAATATCCAAAGCAGTATATGTGGTATAATAATATACTATTACATTGAAAATATACCATAGAGTATAAAATATGACAGATTTGTAAGCAGTATATATTTATATGTGATATATTTATATATATATATATATATATAATCAAAATATACCATAAAGTAGAAAATATGCCAATTTGTTATTCAAAAGCAGCTTAGACCTGATTGCTGTAGTCTTTTTTTTTGTGCCATACAAGATAATTTAAAAAATAACTATTATAGTTATTATCTGATCTCAACCAATCTTTGAGGAATCATGCAGACTGTAATTACAATAGCTTCTAAATTACGTTAGCCATTCAATTTGTACTCAATTTAAATATTTCTCATCATAGACTTTAATTGCAAAAGCAGAAAATCAACACAAAAATATGCTAAATATATTGCGTATAGAGTCGAATTCGGATTAGCTGATATAATGAAAAGAACTGAGTCGAATTAGCTAGAAGCATAAATAAAATAAAAGACAGTCTTTGAATGTTAGCCAAAGAAGACGTAACAACTTTATCTTCGGGGCCTCAGCAAACATCTGAAAAAGGCAACTCTTAATCGCTTGGCATTTGTCGGCGAGCATAAGATCAAATTCAGCACCACAATTAAAACGTCTTCCTCTAGACAGGTGTGACAAGATCAAATTGTCTGCATCATCGTTGAACTCATGACAGTCTGGCTAAAAAGAACATTTGACTTTGGCAAACTACAGAAATGAGAACGCTTTTTGAAGTCAGAAAACTGATCTTCCCTCTGAATCACGAGTGGAAGATGATTTAAGGGCTAATCTGTTGCACACAATGTTTTAGATTGATTAACAAAACAAATAAGAAAGGTACAGTTGAGTGTGCGATATCTGTGAGATATCCGCTATCAATTTTGAATAAAATTTACGAAATAATACACCGCAAACATACTAAAATATACCAGAGGCTATACTTGGTATATTGATATTTAATCTGTAAAATAGCCGCTATCCATTTTGAATAAGAGATAAACTATGTGGTATGTAAAATATACTAAATAATACCCGCAAAAATACTAAAATATACTAGAGACTATTTTTTGTATATTGATATCTAACCGCTATCCATTTTGAATGAGAGAAAACTGTGTGGTATTAAAAATATACCGAATTAATATACCACAAAAATACTAAAATATACCACAGGCTATACTTGGTATATTCATATTTAATCTGTGAAATACCCGCTATCCACTTTGACTAAGAGAAAAACTGTGTGGTATTTAAAATATACCGAATTAATTTACCACAAAAATACACCACAGGCTATACTTGGTATATTCATATTTAATCTGTGAAATACCTGCTATCCATTTTGAATAAGAGAAGAACTGTGTGGTATTTAACATATACCGAATTAATATACCACAAAAATACTAAAATATACCAAAGGCAATATTTGGTATATTGTATGTACCGAAAATTGCGACATTGCTTCAAAGTTACGATTGTTATTCTATAAACTTATATTCCTCTATTTAAGACTTCTATTTGTATCCAAAAATTGCCTTGAAATAGCTGGCAACCGAAAGGCGTATTACAATTCATATTCGAAAAAAACAATTTAAACAAATATATACTGTTATGGTAATACAAATAACAATATACAAAAACAACATTTTATTTTCGTTTTGGTAATAAAGATGATGGCAAATAAAAATAATTAAAGATCATCAACAGCAAAAATGTATTTTAAGGTGTCAACATTTTTTGAATTCGTAATCATATGGAAAACTCTATTATTATATAATATTGTATTTTGTATTTTGCAGAGCATTCCATTTTCCAATTTGTATATATTTTAATATGATTTTGAATTATTTTTATTCGCAAATGAATTGTATTACCAACATTGGATCTTTCATTTAGCGATTTTAAATTCATTAAAATTCCTTAATCGTAGTTAAAGTATAAGATTTAAGATTGATAAGATTTACTAGTTGTAATCAGTTTGAAAAGAACAAATCGAATTAAACTAAAATGGCAAATAAAAAAAGTCGAATCCACATTTCCAATTTGTAGTAGTTTCCTTCGATTCGAGGAATGTGCGATGGAGACTACAATGAATTAATTTACTCGCATGTACTCGAATTCAACTGGACTGTTGTGGCTGGCATCAATCAATGTTAAAGTGGCACAAGCGCCACGACCAAAGAAACGAAGCGAAACAAAACAAAACGAAGCGAAGTGAAAGAAACAAAAAATCTGTATAGATTAATCGATTCACTCATGAGTTATACAAATGTTGACACCGCACTGGGGAACCTTCGGTGGCTGAGAGAGTTTATTGCTGGGGGTTTTGTGGCCAAAAAGGGTTAGGCGTAGTACACACTAGAGTGAATTGTGGATAGGAGATTCACACGAGCGTTAATCATACGACGCGTTGACCGCAAAATATATTTTTAGTGCGCTTTTTCGCCTCTCCTTCGTCTTCACTTCTCACTTTTCTCTCTGAATGCATAGACTCGGACTCTGAGGCTGACTCTGGACTCTTGGGCGCATACTAAATAACGAATAAATTTTATTGATTTATAACTGAAGTTGTGGCCATTGCCGTTGCCGTTTGCTTTTGTACACACACTCATAAACCTGGAGCCCCTTCGCACAAAGTTTAACACGAGTTTACTTTGAAGTGAGACTGAGACTGAGACTGAAACTGGGACTGCGACTCAGTCTCTGTGACTGAGACTGAGACAGCGGCTGAGACTTCGGCTGGGACTGTAACTCTTGCCTTAATGATGATAAATGATCATGTTATGATTTGTTAATTTTTCTTCAACTTTTTTTTTTCTCTCTTACAACAAATTTTATTGCGTGTAAAATACAAATATCCATCGAGCAACTTATGAGTAGTTATGTTTTCAGTTTAGCTTTCTGTTGTGAGTTTCTGTTTTTTTTGGTCAGTTAATGGCTCTAAAATGTTAACTTTGTACTCATCTGGAAGAAAAGCAGTTGAAATTCTGTTAACCAACAAAAATGGCCTAAAAAATGGGCTTATCATTTAAAACAATACATGATTTCAGCAGGGCATTAAAATAAACTATACTTTTATCGATGTCGATTTCAGCTCTCAATTAAACAACCACAAACCTAATTAATAATCATTTCAATATTAAGTAAACATTATATATAAAAGAATTTCAGAAACGATTTTTCAAAGATTTTCCCATTCAACTTGTCCAACATTTTTAAATATATGTGTGAATATTATTATATAGACTTAATTTACCGACTCATTATTATGATATTTCATTTATTAAATGGATTTAAAATTTTTGAAAATTCATTTTGGGATTTGAATGAAATTTCATAATTTTTATTGAAAATTGAAAATTTTTGAATCTTCTTGGTTCAAGTTTGAGATTTACTTGAAACAAGATTATAATCTTAAATTCAAAATATAGGTCAATCTAGATCTGTTTATAGATTTTCGAGCTTGATTTAAAAATAAACCTTCTTGACATCAAAGAATCTGGATTCGAGATTTAATTCTTGATTTTAGCACGTTTTTGTCTTTCTCCTAAAATATTATATAAAACATTCAGAAATATTTGAAATATATTAACTATATTTTCAGAATATTAACGCTTACTATATTACAACTGAAATAGTTTTGGAAGAAACTTCTGCTCGAAAAGAAATGAAAACTCAATTCGCAATTTGGTGTTGAATATTTTGTTATTTTTATTACAATGCTTTGTGCGTGTTTTTTGTGTTATTCGATTTTTCGTTTATATAATTTATCTTAAAGACAATTAACAAATCTTACAATGTTATGGTACACACACTTATACATATACAAATACATATATCTTATATATATTGAGAGAGACTGAGTATCTATGTACATACAACTACGAGTATAGCAAAAAAATCTTATTCTATTAAAAAAAATGCAAAAAAATGTTCTTACTTGTATTTCTCTTACACATCTAAATGTTTTTTGTTAATATCAGTTTTTTGTTTTGTTTTTGTGTTTTTTTTTTTCTTGTGTTTGTTTGTTCTTGTTTTTGATTTACTTAAAAACAACAATTAAGTTACTAGCAAAACAAAATGTAGACGACATCGGTTAATATTTTGGGATTGATTAGAATGCATTATATATATATATATAGTATGTATATATAGTATGTATGGCGGTTTCAACCGACTTTTCCACATATCGTAATAAAAAAAATGCAAAAAAATGAAACAAAATTCGAAAATTGTTGTTTGCCTTTTTGTCGAATTCTGTGTGTTAACAACATGGATTATTTTTGGGTGTTTGGGTGTTTGGGTGTTAATCCGCACTTAATGCCTAATCCGTGGCATGGGGATGATATGCGGCGGTCCACGCATTATGATGATGGTGCCCATGGGCGTGGGCGTGTGCATGGGCGTGGGCATGGGCGTGGGCGTGGGCGTGAGCATGGGCATGGGCAGCATGATGATGATGATGATGATGATGGGCATAACCATATCCCGGACTATTGGCGAATTCAGCGGACGGATAACTTCCACTGCTGCTGCCACTGCCGCCGGCATACTCCGATTTCATTGGCCCAATAATGCTTGCATATCCGCCATTTGAATTGTTGTTGCAATTGCTGCTGTTGCTGTTGCTGTTGCTGCTGCTGCTGTTGTCGCTGGCACCGCTCGCCAATCCGGACATCGTCAAGCCGTATTCCGCCGCCAGCTGTGATTCACTTTGCATCGCCAGCGCCGCATAATGTTGCGTCTGACTGTTGCTGTTGCTGTTGCTATGGCTGCTGGTGTTGCTGTTGCTGTTGCTGGTGCTATTACTTGTGTTGCTGCTGGACACTGCCGACGATCTCAACGATACGGGTCTGGCACTTGCTGAGGTAGTTTGATTCTGATTCATGGCACGATTATTACTGTTACTGTTGCTATTACTTGTGTTGCTGTTGCTGTTGCTGCTGCTGCTGTTGCTGGACCACGGATCGTAGCTGCTCCTGTTGTCGATGTGATGCTGCGGCTGGAACAATGGTGGCGGCAACGGTGGCAATCCACTCGACACAGCCGACTGATGATACAGATTCACTGCATACGGCGTGTAGCCCAAGCTGTTGCCGCTCGGCGTCTCTGGTTGCTCAAGTTTCAGCTGCTCGCTGCTGATGATGGGCAACGTTGTTGCCGATGATTTTGTTGTGGTTGCTGTCGTCGCTGTTGCTGTGCTGCTCTTTGCTGACTTTTTGCTCGACATCATCAACTTGTCATCCTTTAACTTCTCCTGCTTAATGGCAGCTCCTTCCACTGTTGTTGTCGCCTTTGTTTCGGCCGCCAGCGCTTTCTTTGTCTTCTTGTCCTTGAAGTGCGTCTTCTTGTGCTTGCTGAGGTGATCGCTGCGTGAGAATTTCTTCGAGCAAATGGGACACGCGTATGGCCGATAGTTGGTGTGCGTGCGTCCATGGCGCTGCAGCTCATCCGATCGCGAGAAGCGCTTGCCACACGTCAGACAGAGGAACGGACGCTCGCCGGTGTGCCAGCGGAGATGGGTCTTCAGGTGCGACGCCTTGCCGTAGAGCCGCTCGCAGCCGGGTATGTGGCAGATGTGCTGTTTGCGTCCCCGTTCATCGGGTCCCACAATCGGTGGCAGGCCGCTCATTTCGTTGGTGCAATTGGGGCACGTGCAGCGGACGGAGCGACGTTGCAGTTGCGTTTGGAATGCGATGTCATCGAAATTGAAGCTGGGATAGCTTTGCGATGACCATGGCTGGTGGGAGAACCACGCTGCTGAGGCTGATGCTGCCGCCACGCCCACGTTGCCATAGTAATCGGAGGCGTATTGCGCATATGGAAATTGCGATCTGCAAGAGAAATCGAGAATTTCAATTAGTATGTTTCATTCAATTCAGTTTTTCAACTAGTCTCCATTTATATAACTATCTATAAAGCACTTGCCAAAAGTTGGCAGTTTTTAGCCTTAATATTTGTGGAGATTTCAGTGTTTAAGTTAAGCACATGGACAGAAAGACGGAGGCGCAAATTAACTCGATTGTTTTACTTATGTGTCGATAAAGCACATGCAAAAAGTTGCGCTTTCTAGCTTTGCTGGGTTGTGGAGATTTTCGGACGAACAGACAGATACTATAGCTACTTAAATTATTTTATTCATTTAAATTAAATTATTTCATCATTATACATTAACGGTTTAACCTTTGAAACAAATGCAAAGAGTTGGCACTCTCGAGCTTTATTAGTTACGGAGTTCTTGTGGTTCAAACTTGCGGACAGACAGATACTACATCAAGAGGTAATATAACTGTATGCCTTTTAATACCTTTGCTATATACTAATTAGTCAATACACAAAGTTTGCAGTCTTTAAGTTTGACAAGTGCAAAGATCTTAGACTTCAAACTTGCGGACAGACAGATACTATATCAAGAGGTAATATAACTGTATGCTATTTAATACCTTCACTATATACTAACTAATCAATACACAGAGTTTGCAGTCTTTAAGTTTGACAAGTGCAAAGATCTTTTGCTTCAAACGAACGGACAGACAGACAGAAGTAATTTCACTAAATGTCAGTTAGTTAATAGATAGATAAAGGGGGAGAGAAAGCACCTACCTTGTGGGCAGTGATGTGTAGGCAGCCGTATTCCAGCCATAGGCGGCGCTGGCCACCGCCGCAGCACCCAAATCGGCTGCAGCTGCTGCCGCCGCCGCTGCTGCGACCGCCGCCGATGATGATGAGGTTGAGGATGCGGATGAAACGGCGGAGGAGATGGATGTGCCATTGGACTGGGCGGGATTGCAGGGGAAAATGCTGGGCGAGACGGATGCCGAGGAAGCTGCCGATTGCGATATGCTCGAGTTGGGCGATGCACTGCCCGTGGATGATGCCTGTGGCGGATATTGCATTTCCATTTTCATTGGCACCGACACCGACACTGAGTTTGTTGCCGCTGCTTGTGACGAGCCGGCGATTGTGGATGATGCATTTGACTGTTTGCCAAATAGCGTTAATGGCGAGGAAGCGTTTGAATTGCAACTGGAGGCGGGGGCGGAGATGGAGGCGGAGGTGGAGGCAGCTGCTGCTGAGGCAGACAGCAAAGATGCGTTCATGAAATCATGCATTGGTTGCTGTTGATCCTGCTGTTGCTGTTGCTGCTGCTGTTGTTGTTGCTGTTGCTGTTGCTGCTGCTGTTGCTGCATCAATTGCTCCTGCTGCAACTGATGCTGATGTAGCTGTTGCTGTTGATGTTGCTGATGATGTTGCAACACCACAGCCGATGTGGGTTGCGACAATGCGTATGGACTCAAATAATTGCAGGCTGCTCCAATCATATTGACAAATTTTTGCGAATGTTTCCACTTGTTTTTCGTTAAAGCTCTTAAGTTGCTGTTGCTATTATTGTTATTGTTAATGGTTGTGTGTAGTCGCTTTTTACATAGCCTTTTTTTGGTGATTTGGATTATTGATTTGTAAGTGTAATTATAACATTGCTTTGCACTTCAATTGTTTTAGACGCCTACGTTGGGCACACGTTCATTTAATTATAGCTTTCCACAACGCGCGCTTCTGCACAAATTTGTTCAAGTTGTTGTTGTTGTTGCTGTTCTTTTTGGCTTTGATAATTGCACTGCTCTTCTGTATGTGTGTGTGTGCGTTGACGTCGACGTCGACGCTATTATCAACAAAAATAAGTTTCGGACGCGCAACTGCAAGTTAGCGCAAATTTCGAATTTCGTTTCGTTATAAGTATTTTTTCATGCACCAGCCACGCACTAGTTGTATTTGTAGTCACACTTTAGCTGTGTTGCTGATTTTAGCTGTTTTAGCTGTTTTACTGTTTCTTCACACTGTGTTGTTTCGTCTTTCTCGTTGTTGTTTTGCGATGTGTTTTTTCGTTTGATGGGGCGAAGAGCGCGCGCGGGGTTTTCTTTCGCTTGTGTGTTTTGCTCGGTCGGTCGTTCGGTCGGTCGGTCGGTTTGTGCTTTTGCTTTTGCCTCAGTCGCTGCGCCGAGATACAACCACCGGTAATTATCGTTGTCGACTGAATTCCAAAACGCAGCGAGAGAGTCTAACAACGTACAAAACGAATCGCTGATGACGGCAGTAGGCAGCGACGGCGACGCAAGCAGCGCATCGGGCCGTCCTCTTCTATCGCACACAGTTTCGCGCCTCACTTCTGTGTGTGCTCTTTGCTGTGTGTGCTGTGTGGTGGTGGTGGTTGTTGCCTCCGCTTTGCCCGCTGGCTCTATCAATGCTGTGTGTTTGGCTCTTCATCTCGCTCGCACGCATTCGTTGTGCGCACACCCTGTTCGTGTTGTTGTGAGTGTGCGTATAACGACTTGCTGTCTTCGTGTGTATGAATGTGCGTGTGTGTGTGTGTGTGTGTTCGCATTATTATGTTGTTGTCTATTGGACCCGCAGGCGTTTTGTTTTAATTTCTATGTGTGGGTTTGTGTGTCAAAGCAATTGGGTGAGCAATATTCGTATGCGTGTGTGTGTCTATGTGTGTGCGTGAGTGTGTGTGTGTGTGTGCTCGTATTACTGCACTTTTGTTCCTAGTTATGATGCTACGGAACCGTTTGTACTTTAACACAAAATTCATAGATATTCGATGTATGTGTGTATGTGTATGTGAATATAGGGCCGTTATGTACATGCCTCCAGTATATTATTATCCTGGCAGTCATATTGAACTTGAGCCAAAAACTAGAATTAACACACACACACACACACACACACACACACATACATACCCACGGCTTGCAGCATAAGAATTTAATATGGGACAAATAAATGTTTTGTACAAATTGCTCTTTAATTTAATCCGTTAATCAACTATAATAATTTACACTCAATTAAATCAGATCACAATTTAACAAGCATATTTTTCAGAAATTTCAAAAATGTTTAAAGTAAAGAAACATGCGGAATAATCCAAATCAATTTCATCTCATTCATTTATTTATTTAAATATAATATAATAGCATTATAAAAAAAAACAAACTTATTGCTTTTAGATAAATACAAGAAATGAAAATCTCATGTCATCTAAAAAGTGCAATTGAAAATTTTCGATTCTCTAAATAATACCATCGCATTTAACACCTTTAAATTAAAAAACACACACACACACATACTAAAAACGATCCATTTTTATATAGCAAAAGAAACAATAGAAAGGGATGACAAAGCATTTTTGGTTGTTCATAAATGTGTCGCAATCCTTCTGGTAAGGATGAAAAAGTTGCAGGATAAGTATGCAAATTGTTGGCGGGTCAATAAAAATACAAATGTCTGCAGGAAGAATATTTATAAAAAAAAAAAAGGGTATCTGTTGCCTGCTACATTGAGAGCATAAAAGTAGGGTAGGGTAATCAAAACAAAATTGCACAACTTAAATCGTCTAAGTAAATGCGGAAAGCTGCAGATAAAAGTATTAAAGACATGTGTTCGACGTGTAGCGCATAATTCAAATATCAATACAATATCAGTAAAAACTAATAAATTTGTGGTCGCGCTCTAACGAAATCACTGTATTTAAAGGGGCGTTACCAGACACCACAGAAGTACTCTACTCAGAGAGAGGGAGCAACAACCACAACGAGCTACGAAGCTACGAAGAGGAGAGAAGAGAAGAGAGAGCTGACTGGGCAAGAGTGCGCTCTCGCTCTCGCTCTCGCTTTCGCTCTCATGCTGCCTTTCGAATAATGTCATGCGTGTGTGTGTGTGTGCATGTGTGCCTACATTAATGTGTGTGTGTGTGTGTATTAATCACACTACACTTTGTTGTTAATAGCTGCTCCTGCTAATGCTGTTGTTGTTGTTATTGTTGTTGTTATTGTTGTATATTGTTCAGGGAGCGGCAGCTCCATTGAATACGCATACGCAACGTGGTCCAACATATCACATATAGTATCTAAATAGCTGCTGCTAATAATGCTGATGAGCTGCATGACATGTAATGAAACCGAACTCACACACACACACACACAACTTTTCGTCGATTCCTTTGTCCTTGTACTTGTAGAATAATTAATTAGCGACTCTGCTTTAAGCACTGCAAGTAACGTTCTCCCAATCCCATCGAGAATAAGCTCAACTATATACATATACATACAACTATATATACATACATACATATATGTATGTTTCATTTATTCCTGTCTGTGTGTGTGTGTTCAACCTCTTTTTAAATTAGCTGCAGATATGAAGGACGTTAGTAGGTCAGGCAACAAATAACATACGAAATAATAAATCAAATACAACATTTATTATATTTGCGTGTATTGTTTTCTTTCCTTCTTCTTTTTTGGTCATGCAAGTAATCTTTTATTAATCAAATTAATTAGTTAACAGGACAATGGCAGTAAGTTCAATATTTAGTCCTAAATTCATTTATTTATTTTCACAATTAGATTCCATACAACATCATATGTACTCATCAATAAGTAACCATAACTAGATCGTCAAAAATTCAAAATTGAAATATAATAATACAAAAAAGAACAAAAATATATAATACATAATATCGTAAAACCTTTTCAGAAATCTTTTGTGATATCTCTCAATTAAAAACTCTAAAAAATACTCTAGCAAAAGATTTGATTTTGGTGAAATATTTATATATGTAATAATATTTAGTAGGGTTTTAGAATGTTAAGTATTTTCATATTTTTAGTATTTTAACATGTATTATAGTTATAAAAATGTAATTTGTATAAAATAAAATGTTCAATTGACAAATCTAAAATTGAATATTACAAATGTTGTTCATAATATCGTAAAAATCTTTTCAGAAATCTTTTCTGATATTTCTCAATTAAAAACTCTAAAACTTACTTTAACAAAGAGATTCGACAACTGAAACATTATAAGCAATGTTGTGAAATATTTATAATATTTAGCTTTACATGTTTTTTGGTATGTTTAGTATTTTTAAGAGTTTTAGTATTTTAGTATTTATAGTAATTCAATAAAGTATAGTTATTAGTCATTAAAATTTGATTCGTATAAAAAAGACTATAAGTACAAATATTTGAAATTTAATATTAGAAATGTTGTTCAACAATTTATAGTTTTGATGCTGCATTTACCAATTACCATAGAATAGGATAATAATCACTCTTTGCAAAACAAAATTGAACAATGATATTACAATTCCTTTCTTTTTGAAGCAAACAAAACTACATATTTCAAATTCGACTATTAATATTGTAGATTTAACTTTACATTACATTAAAATTGAATTCTTAAACAATATTCTTTGTAGTGTTTTTGTCTTGAAATTCTTTCGTATTTTGAGAAATGAATTTTTGAATTACAATTTTCATTTGGAATATTTACAATCCTCTGAGATCATAGTTTTTTATATGTGGATAATCCAAGATGGAAAGGGTAAGAAATGTATTTGTATGTAAAGTAATTTTTACCTGTTGTTGTATTTTAGTATCTCAGTTTTAGCTTTTGCGTTGACTTCTACGCGATTAACCAAAACAGTCAAACAAACGAAGAAAGCTTCTGGATGGTGTCTGCTTGGATTTTCTGGCAAAATGATATGCTAATCTCTTGGCTCGGATTTAGTGAGGATTATCCTGTAGTACCTAGTAAGAGAGAGAGATAGGTAAAGGGAACACGCTACGCCTGAGATACAATTTGCATCCAACTGAGCAGATTAAATGAACGCGCCATGATCTTTTGTTGGTGGTCTCGGATTAAACCGCACCCAGCCAAGTTTGAAAAGCGAAAGAAAGAGACTTGAACTGAACGCGAGACTGAGAAAGAGAGAGACAGAGACAGAGAGAGAGAGAGAGAGAGCTGGGAGGTAGCTGGGGGCCATAAATGCATAATCCACACTTTATGATCGCTTAGCAGGAAAAGTCAAAGGATCGTCTGCGGTAATCCGCAAGCAAAGTTGTGCATCAAGCGTCACCCCTTTTTGGCCTGACTTTATCGAAACTGTGTTGAACATCAGGTAGCCAAAGAGTCGAAGTCGAAGTCAACTCTCTATCTGCATATCTTGGCACATGGTCAGTCTTTCAGTCAGTCAGTCAGTCTCTCAGTCAGTCAGTCAGTCAGTCACTCGGTCAGTCTTCCAACTTCATATGAAATGTTTCATTACATTTTTCGGGGTGACCCGAAACGCTGCTTAATCTGTTTTCAACATTCTAACCCGTTACAGTCTCTCCCTCTCTCCCTCTCTCCCTCTCTCTCTCTCTCCCTCTTTCGCTCTCTCTCTCTTTCTCTCTTTGCCTGATATGCAGCTTAATGTTAATTGGATTTATGGGATTTTCGCATTTAAATCCTTTCACTGTCTGCAAATATTTTGCTCGTTGTGCTCTATGCTTTCAAGGATTAGAGCACAAATCTGGGGGTTTCTCAACAATTGCCTTTCAGATCTATGAACACATGCATGCTCGCAAATATTATATCTCACTTTTGCAATTCCACAAACATTTCCACTCTTCGATCCAAATACTTGATTTTTATATGCTACATTCAAAATAGTATCTTTTTCATGGTAGAACAGTTTTAATAGAACAGCTTTAATAGAAAAGTTTTAATAATAGAAGTCATAGAAAAATATGAAATCATCCAATTCCAAAAAATTTACAAATGCATCAAAAATCCAATACTTAGTTCCAAAAAAGACATTTTTAAAACTATTTAGTCTTTTTTGAACTAAGTATTCGAATTTTTATGCATTTCTGAATTTTAATATTGCATCATTTTATATACATATTTCTATTTTTATAATTGAAGTACATGGTCAAATATTCAATAAACACATCTAGCATCATTTCAATTTATTTATTTTTTTCATTGTGCATTTTGCATTTATTATATCATCATTTTATATATATGTATATTATATATATCATTCCAAAATTCTTTCATTAAAAAAACTTATTAACATTACATCTTTACTTAACTTTTATTGCATTAACAAATAAACAAAATTCTAAATAAAAAATTAATCTTTGGAATATTTATTACAAGATCCAACATAAATTAATAAGATTTTTTTAAGGTGTAAGTCTCAAAAGTTTTCTAAAGTTCAGAATTTCTCCTGAAAGCAAGCAAAAGCAGCACAAATGAATTTGAACCATAGTTTATTTATATTTTTGATACAATATACATCATTATAATGCTAATCAAATTATTATAACAACATAGTTGCATCCATATTATAATTTTACCAAAATTCGCATACCTACTAATGAAATTTGTATTAATATTTTAAGGCAAATTTAAAGACCAAAGAATTTTGTCTCATAGTCAGATAGAGTAAATTATAACTTTTTACTTTTGTTGGGAATATCGTGAATATCGTTTTACTTCTGAAGGGAACATTAATAAATCTTTTATCTAGCGTTCCGTAAGATAAAAAGATTCAATCTTAAATATAATAAATATATACAAATACGTATGTTTTATGAATTGTATTAGACCTTTGGAAACTTTGTATTTTCTTTCAAGGTTAAAATGTATTCAACTCTTGGCGAGGTAATTTCTTTTTAGTTCATTGTTAAGATTAGGTAAGCAAGGTGTTGGACCCATATAAGCTCAATATTCTTAAGCAAATATAATTTGTCTACTCCATTATTCACATGATTGTTGCTATTGAATTCATAATGCAAAATTGTCAACATCAAAAATTAATTTGTATATTTGTATGTTCCCTAAAGTGTTAGAATACTTCTTTAAATGACCTAGAATTTACATTTATATTATTTTCATTATTCTGCTCTTAATTATTATAATAACTTTAAAAATATTTAAGTAAAAGCAAATGTAATTGAAATTAAAATTCATTTCGCATTGCAACAATTACCATCATAACGGTTCTTGTATCTTGAATTAAATTCATTTTTATAATTGATAAGCATCAAGAATTTTCATTTTAAGAATCAAGAATTTCATAATCAATCAATTCAAAATTTATTTCAATATTGACAAGATAAATAAATACTTTGCAGTTGTTTTTAAGATTTCGGATAAAAATCATGTTAATTTAAGCAAGTAATCGACTGTAAGATAAGATTGAATCCAAATCAATATACCAAAAAATAAACCTAAGGCTATTAAAGGCCATATTAAAACTCAGCAAAAATAATGAAAATTATCTAAAGATTTAAGAAATTGAAAATGTTGGAATATATGATATTATATGAATATACCAATACAATCAAAATATATCATAAAGAATACTAAAACTGGAAAGAAACTGAAGAAAATAAAAATGATCGAAACTTTTTTGTGGAAACTCAAACAAGTAAGAAAGAGTGTCAATAAAAACATATTCTACAAATATACCAAAAATATGCCACAAATATACAAACATGTGTCGATATTTGGTATATTGATACAATACTACATTCCAATGATACCATAGAATACTAAACATACCATTGCAATAGATTTTTTTTGCCATACAAAAGTATTTCTTAAATAACTTTTACAATTTTTAAATGATCGCAATGTATTTTATACATATTATATTACCTTCTACCCTATGAGTATATGGACTATTGTGGTCAGCGTGCCGCAAAAATACTATCATATACTGAAGGCTATATTTGGTATATTCATAAAATACTTCCCCATTGCATTAGATGTTTTATGCCATACAAATGTATTTCTTAAATAACTTTTAAAAGTATAATACCATCTCTCCACATTGTGGTCGGCTTGTACACTTGTTTTTTACAACTAAAATGGATACTAAAACATAATAGATAAGTATTATAGGGATACCTATAAGTCTAGAAGTACAAGTGCAGAAACTGGAAACTCTAAGAAATTTGGAAGGGCAACAGTTGGCAGTTGGCAACAGAAGTG
The DNA here is from genome assembly GCF_023558435.1 of Drosophila sulfurigaster albostrigata. Classification (NCBI taxonomy): domain Eukaryota; kingdom Metazoa; phylum Arthropoda; class Insecta; order Diptera; family Drosophilidae; genus Drosophila; species Drosophila sulfurigaster. Next base: position 9,472,425 of record NC_084885.1, on the reverse strand, counting down.
TCTCTCGGCTCTCTTGGATCTCTTGGCATCGAGAATGTGGAATGTGGAATGTTGTTGCATGCGCTATTTGCACTAAAAATGTCAACAGCATCAATTTACAAGCATGTTCGGTCTCTCTGCGAAACGCCGACGATGAAACAATAGGATTCTAACACATTCCTGGAAATCATATGACACAAATCTCAAACTATCTTCGATTGCGTGCACTTGTTCACGAGTCTTAAGCAGAACCAATACATCACACACACATACAGATGAGAGAGAGGGAATCGGGAAAAAGGCAAAGGAAAAACGAGACACACACACACACACGCAGATAAAGAAGAGCCGCCGTTTGTAGTACACACAGTAAATGGGGTGTCGAAATGATAATCAGTTGGGCACCCCGCTGTTCTCTCTCATTCCCCTCTGATCTTCAGCCGCCCTACTGTGTGCAAGTGTGTGCGAGTGTGTGCGAGTGTGTGTGTGTGTGTGTGACGGCGTTTTACTTTCGCATTCAAACGGGGGCAGCAAACACATTGTTCTTGCTTTAGCTGCCCTTTTGCGAAATACAAATAAAAAGGTGGTCAAGTCAATGCTGCAAGAAGAAGGCTTCAAAGCAACGTGCGACGAACGCAAAACTAGCTCACAAATAGCCACAGACAATGAGACATTAATTGGCCCAACTACAAATTGCAACTGGTTGTTCTTTTCTCTTCTTCCTTTTTTTTTTGTTGTTTTTAATGCTACCTGTCCTCGAGCCTTTGAATTTGTGTGTCCCTTGAGTAACCTGCGCCAATTGAAAGTGGCAAACAAAAACGTTCGTTATGGGAAAATCCGTGTGACAGGCAACAACAAAAAACAAAAAGGGAAAAAGACGATAAAAGGAGGCGACTTTGAGCCAAGTAAACTATATTTACTCCTCGATTAGCGCCAACTGTTGATTGGCTTTATGGGGCACGTGGCGTCTCAACTGAAATGTTTATTTCATTTCATTTACATAAAGACGATTAACATCAAATTTACAAAATTACCTAACAATATTATCAATCTCAATTTAAAAGTAGATTACAAGTCTTAATTTTCAAACTTAAAAAAAACTGCTTGAAATGAGATTTTTGGGTAGAAAAGATTGAATTAAAAATTTTATTATAAATATTATAAAATTAATATAAATTCATTTTAAACGTTTTATTTTATGATTAATGTTTAATGGAATGTTTTATTTTAGATTTTAAGGTAAATTGCAAATCTTGATTTACGATTTGTTCGCTCTTAAATATTAAATCAAGACTTTTATGCATTTTGAGATTAAAAACATCTTATTTTAAAATTCAAATCTTGTTTCAAGAACACTATATACATATATAGAATTCAAAAAAGAAGATTGCAAATCGATCTAAATTCTGTCATTTAAGATCTTTTCGATCTTCAAAAATCTTTAAACAAGATTTTTACATTGAATAATCATAAAACAAGATTTTGTTATTAAATCATCGTTTTTAAATTTAATAATCTTTTAAGATCGAAAAGATCTTAAATGACAGAATTTAGTTCTTGTTTTTTAAAATTGTGGAATTTCCTTCCTTCAAAATTAGAACTTTATTTCTGGTGTTGATGCGCTTGGCTCAGAAAGTAGAGATGCCGCAATTCATTGTGCCTTGTGGTCGTAGGTCTTGGGTTCAAACTCCAGCATTCGTTTTTTAAAATAGTGAAATTTCCTTCCTGCAAAATTAGAACCTAGTTTCTGGTGTTGATGCACTTGGCTCAGAAAGTAGAGATGCCGCAATTTATATTTTGCCATGCGGTTGTTGGTCTTAGGTTCAAACTCAAGTCGGGTTCGTATGCAAAAAGGTTTTATAATGACAATATTTTTTCTGTGTAATTATGTGAAACTAAAGACTGTAAAAAATTAATAAATTTGTTTGTGAGTTCACTGACAAAAAAAGAACAAAATCTTAATGACCAAATTTTCACCAAGAACGTCAATTCTTAAGTTAAGATAGAAATGCAGATTATTTGCATTAGCTATATTAATAACTAGAGAAATTTGGAATTAGCCAAATATCAAAAAGTATAAAAAAAATTAGTGCCAGCAATACATTAATTATACAAAGAAATTATTCCAGTAATAGTTTTAAAATGATTACAATATATGTATAAGTCAAATATAATTTATTAGATACATATAATAAAAAAATTAATTTTTAATTTAAAAATTATAAATTAATAATTAAAATTTACGAATTTAATGTATTCTGGGGGTACTTAAAAATTTGAATATAATTCAGCATTCATTCCAGAAAAAACCTAAACTTCTTGTTTGATTTAATTTACCCACCATTTTTCATTTGATCAGATTTCCAAAAGAAAATCAATAATCTTAATATTTAACAACCCAATACAAAATTTAGAAATTCAAATTCTGCGCCAACTTATACTCCATTATTTTGGTACCAGATGGTCTCATTACTTGACATATTGTACTGCAGAAAAGCTGAATGATATGACTCGAAAGCCAGCTGTTTTGAGTTGTATTTCGCGACACCAGGTGGCGCTAGCCAATTTGCTGTTGATTTGAGTAGAAAATTTCGATCTATTAGTATATCAATTAATAAGCGACTAACAGTTTGTAGCTATTTAGCACAAATGTCAGTCAGAAAGTGTTTTTTTTTAACTTAATCAGATAGATCGGCAAATATGTACACATATCCATTATTGACTCAGTGTACTAGGGCCAAAGCTAATTGATGTGACACTATTATCAGCAGATTCATGTAATTTGTTTCAACAGATGGCGCTATCTTAATAATATCGTAATTTTCGGTAGGTGGACTAAAGATTCTGCTGCACCTTGCACTGCAAGCCGAAGATAGTTTTTGGGATTCATATTTAGCGCTAACGCAAAATATGATTTTTGACATTAAATCCACAGTATGGATTTTCATATTAATTTTTAAAAGGCTGAATGAGATTGCAAAAAAATAATAAAATACTTATTACTGCGCTGTTCATAAACAGAAAATTCTTTAGATTATAAGTTGCAGGATAGTCTTTACTATATATTTTGAATTAGCTTCTATATTGCTGGCATTGGAAGATTTTACGATCTCAACTCAATGTTTGCGAGGTAATGCAATTATGAATATCACCCGATTATATATAGGCGGACCGTTCTTATCGTAAACAGCGATGGCTAAACTCACTCCATAGGGACGACATTTAGTTTGATTCATTGCCATCTGCACTCTCCTGCAAAAATTGAGGATGCTGAGATTTAATTAAGTTTTTATTATAGACAACCTTTTATAATATCGAATTATCAAATCAAATTCTTCTTCCATACAAGTAAAGTATAAAATGTTCGTTTCAAAGTTCTCATATTGTCTGAGTTTAGGCGACCGAACATTTCGGCAATTGCTTATTCCCTTAATTAATATCCTGCTGTTGTTTTTTTTTTTGTATTATTATAGCTATTTGCTGCTTGTTTTAGTTAACTATCATATTCATCATATATTAAGAATAAGTATGTAACAAAAGCATTTGTAAATTTCTTCAATAAGCTAAGACACTAACCAAAGCATATACTTCAATCAAGGCTTATCAAAAATACGAACAAGCTTTAGCTTTTGAACATTATTTTAAAATGCAGCCGTAAATGCAAATTATGTTAGTATTATATGATTATGACATAAAATCAATCTATTGGAGATAACAATTTGTTGTTTTGATTATGACAATCAATTTGCATATGCAATTACATTCAGTGCAACTTAGATATTTAATTATAGAGATGCAGCTGCTGCATCAGTCTTAAAGGTTGAAAATACGCAAATGTTGACAGGCGTAAGACTAAAAATAACCAATTTGTCTAAATACTTGACTATTCAGCTAATGCGTTTCAAAATATGTATTATTGTTTACTTCCGACAAGGTAGGCTCCAAATCGAGTGGACTGTAAAATATAAGGATTGTTACTATATTTTTTAATATGTATGTATGTAAATATATGTGTATGTATATATGTATGTATATACTCAACCAATCTATTCGAACACATTTGGTGGCCAACAACTGTTGATATGGGCATTGAGGGAAAGTTCACGTAATAACCAAATTGTTTATATGACTCTGCAGCTCATCAGCATCTTACCATTGTAGTAAAGATGTTATTTCATAAATGTTGAAATAACATTTTGTTTAATATTTACAAACTTTGTAGAATTAAAGTACCAATCGATGCACCTATATCGACAATAACATTTTTCCCTATCGATATAAAGAATATTCGATAATTGATTGTGGGCTAAAACAATGTGACCATTATAACATGTAGTACGCCACTTGTTGCTGTATACGTTCTAAGTACTTTAAATAAAACTTGTAAACTATAAAATAACAGAAAAATTCCTTGTTCTCAACTGACTCAACAAAAAAATTTAGCGATATTCCAAATGCAATATGCATATTTAAATTTTTTTTTCATACTTTTCTGATAAATTTTGTATAATATTTTATTTAGTTAATTTAAAAGAGACAAATTGGACAACTATGTATATTGAATTATAAAATACGTTTTTTTTTAAGTTGACTTTTAATATACATATATAGAGTTCACTTAACAAAAACTATAATAAAATATTTATGTTCTAATCCTAAATGTTCTAGACAAATGTAAAACCTGTTCAGCTTTTCAAATTTTCGCGCCTCATTGTAAGTATTTTAAAAATATACTAAACATTTTGTTTGTACAAAAAGATTAAAATTTAAAAAAAAAAATAATGATTATAGACCAAATTCTATTAACAGAATGCAACAGACAATAATTCTGAATTGTTTTATATTATTTGGATGTAAAAAAAAAAAAATACAACGATGTTTAAGCACTGTCAAAACTATCGATGCATTAGCAATATCGATATAGCAACTCGATAACAATTTAGCTCATTGGATTATCATAGAAAATGAGCAATTTTGCATGACTGTAATAGAGGAATAAACAAAAACAACTATTATAACATTATTTATGAATAATGCATAATTTCAATATTAAATTTTAATTTTTTTGTTGTTGTTTCCATCGTGCTAGTTGTTGTTTCTCAAACAATGGGCATAAAGTGAGCTGTTTGTTTGCCGACTCTTTTTAAATACGAATAATATAATTTTCAAATAGTCATATTCGTACATAATACTACAATAACTAAATATTAATTTGCTATTGTTACTTCCTCAGTTTCACAATTGCCACATCTATTTAAACGGCATTTTATGACTAGATATTGTGCAGTGCTTCCAAGTAAAAATAATAATAAAGCAAGACGACACTTTTAACCAGCTGTGGATGCACTTTTATGTAAAATGTATTTCAACTGGATTTTAGCTTGTATATTTTTATGTTTGTGCATTATCTGTATTGCCAACAAGATGACAACAAGTTACAATAATTGGCGCAATTTAGAGGGAGTCAAAAAACTGATGCTCATTTCTACGCATGTTGTATATTGATGTGTAGGTACACACATACACCCATACATACACACATTCATACACTCATACGCATACATCCATGGTTTTGAAGTCGATTCAATAATATATACATAGTTTAATTTGCCGGCTAACAATACAATAATAAAAAAAAAAAAACAGAAAAAAAATTAATTTTTAACTAAAGAATAAACCACAAAAAGTTAACAATAAATTTGAGGATTATAATAAAAGTGTAAAACATTTTGCTTGTCAATCGTCACATTGGCTTTTTCACAAGCAAATTAATTTCATGCTACTGCGGCTGGCTAACCAGCAGCGAAAGATACTCGTTGGTGCGTCTCGTTGAAGAGTGCTACATTATATTTGTCCCACTCGCACTCCTTCAAACTTGCCAGAATTGTGTATAGTTGTTATTTTGCCATCTCTTTTTTATCTGTGCTCTCGATTAATTTAATGTTCAAGTGCATGTGTGTGAGTTGTATGTGCTCGTTAATATTTCGTATGTGTGTGTGTGTGTGTGTGTACAAAAGTGTGTAGCAAACAAAAGCGCGCAACAGCTTTAACAAAAAATTAAATAAAATTACATTTAACTGGCAAAACAAAAATCATTGATAAAAATTGACAATTGCATATTTATTTATTTCGTCGGTTATTTAAGTTGCAAGTGCCGGCTGCTAGACAAGGACAACGATAGTTCCACATCCTGGTAGAAACTCCGCTGAATTTTGGTTTTCATGAAACCACATAGCGTTTAGTGTGGCCGCCACGACTAAAAACATGCACATTGGCCACACTCTACACCACAATGTATACACTCGTTATTTTGTTATCTTGCGATTCTCTCCTACACTCAGGCATACGCACACATACAAAACTCACGCACACACACTCACGGCGCATGCCGCCTAAAATGTCCAATTTCGATACCTAGTGGGAATTTGTGACTGCGCTCTGTTTTGATATACACATAAATGTGTTAATTCCAACCAACCGGCAATTTTATATGGCTTATTAAATGTTTATGCATGTTTCCATATTTTCAAAGTGATTTTCTGTTGTCTATTCTTTTATTTTCTATTTTACTATCTCTTGATTTCTAAAGTAACTACAAAAAAATAATAAATATATATATATTCATTTGTTATATTAAAATAATTTCTTTACAAATTTTATTTTTTTGAATGTACAAAATTCGTTTTTAATTAAACATACGTATAAATATGTTTGTATTTGACAAAGTATATAATATTTTGCATTTTCCCAGGCATATATGAATAAGTAGAAAATATATGCCACAAACACCATACAAAGTAAACCAAATGTGTATAGCGTAGTGCTAGTTCCCAAGTCAGCAGTGTGTAGTAAGCGATTTCATCACCCAACTTTGCAGTTAGCCATTGCTTAGCATGACACTCTTTTTGGTGTCTCTCAATGAGAGCGAATCTGAGCGCGAGAGCGTGTGCTCTCATTCTCTCTGTCGAGTACCCTTACTCGTCACTGTCGCCACTGGCTGGCTGGCTGGCGTTACTGGTCGCGCTGTTGTTGCCGTTGTCGTTGTCGTCGTCTGGCACTAATACACAACACAGAGTCGCGGTCGTTTCAGCTTCAGTCTTTCTTTCTAGTTCTGTTGCTACTCGTTCGCGAAATCAGTTGACTTTCTGCTGCAACACAAGCGGACTGAAAATTTTTGTTTTAGTGTTGCAAAAATTTTTTTTATAAATTATCTAAAATAACAAAAAAATGTGAAAAATATATGGTAAAAATGCGAAATTTTAGAAAAATACAACAAATAATACAAAATTGAGTGCGCTGTAAAATAATTTTTTTTTATTAAACAAAACAAGTGCGGAAATTGTACGAATTTTTTTTATAATTTTCTACACAATTTTATCGAATTTCGTATTTTGTGCAAAAAATTTACAAATTTTTGTAGCGCTGTCAAAAATATTAAATACGCGTTCAACACAAAAATTTCTGCAATAGAAAACTTTGATACGACGATGAAGAAAACGGACGAGCAGCGCCACAAAAAAAAAAGGAATATATTTTCTGCCGTCTGTTTTTCTTTCTTTTTTCAATGCTGCTCGCACTCGTTGTCAGTTGCCTGTGCTGTGTGTATGCGCACACCAGTGTGAAAATACCAATACCAAAGTAAACCGACGTTTATTATGTGCGCTCTCTCTCTCTCTCTGTCTCTCTACTCACTGTATACTCGCTGACATTATTGTCTCGCTACATTTTGCTGCTACGTGTGTGTGTGTGTGTGTGTGTGCGCGGACGGCGCGTCTCAAGCGAGACGGAGAATAAACGTTTACGAATATGTGTGCGTGTGTGTGTTGCTATATATGTACATGTGCACTGGGCGCGCGCCTATTGTATCGAAGTGTGCTTTTTTTTTTGTCTGCGTATGCGTGTGTGTGTGTGTGTGAGTGAGTGAGTGATAGTGTGTATGTATTGCGATGTACTCGCCAGCCGACAAGCACAAGCAAGCATTCGTAGCGGCGGCAGCGACGTTTCGCTTATAAGCGAAAAAGCTTTCGAAAAGCTTCAGCTGCACGTCGTCTGCTAGTGTATGTGCATGTGTGTGTGTGCTTTACTGTGCTGTGCTGTGCTGTGCTATGCTCTGCTCTTTGCTGTGTGTTTACTCGTCACTCGCACTCGCACTCGTCTCTTGAAAACAACCGCCACTGTTCCAACATATGCGTGTGATGTGATGGAGCCGCCTTTTGAGATGCGGAAGCAAAAAAATAAATAGAAATTTTTTATAGATATATTTTTTTCTTTTGATTTTTTCTGTAAATGATAGATAATGAAATGAATGCAAAGCATAAATCAAGTATTTATTTTTCCCCAATAATTTGGGGCATTGTTTACAAAAAATTGCGCGCGATTTAAAAAGTGGCGCACTTGGCGCACGCTGCTCTGGCACATTTTGTGTTGCGTGCGTGTTGGCCAAGTAAAAGTGCACACACACACACACAAACACACACATGCATATAAAATCATGACACATAGAGAGTGAAACACGTAGACGAATGCGAGGCGAATACGAATATACGAAGCACAAGCACAAACAGCACAGAAGAGCTCAGCTCGCGCGTTCAGCGAGTTGGCGAATACTACGAGAGCAACACACACAACACATGCACACACACAGACACAGCCATGTAGTGAGAAAATAGCAGCGAGTTGTATTCAGTCGGTCGGTTGGTCGCGGTCAGCAGGCGGCTAAGACAGCAGCAGAGCGGCTGAGGCAGTGAAACAACAGCCGCACCGCACCGCATGCGGATAAAATACGAAAAATCAAATCAAAAACAAAAAATAATGAAACGCATTTTGCAATATGTTGTTGTTTAAAAATATATATTTGTATTTCAATTTCAATTTGATGTTCAGTTAAAAAGTTATGTGCGTGCAAAATTATAAATCGCGCGATGCTGCGAATTCGAATTCGAATGTGATGCGTTGTGTTGTTCTAATTTTTTTTTTCTGTTGTTGTGTTATGTTTTTACAGTTATGTGCGATGTTCAATACAAAGCGAATGTAAACAAGACGACAGAAGCAGCAGCAGCAACAACAACAACCGAGCAGCAACATCAACAAAAATAAAAGACATTTTCAACATGTGAATGCGCTTTACAAGAATAACAGCAAGAAGAAGAGGAAGAACAACAACAAGAACAGCAAGAACTAACTGTAAACCAAAACGAATATGAACAGAAATTGAAAGTGGACAAAAATGCAAAAATAATTCAAAAATGTTGCGGCAACAACGGCAATAACAAATCATTATCAACAACAACAAGAACTGCGACGACAGCAGCAAATGCAACAATTTCAAATTTGCGCGCATTTGTTGCTAGGGAAACAAGAGCTACAAAATCAGCGGCAGTGTCTTCTTCTTCTTTTCGGGTGTCCATCATTCAATTGCACTGACAACAGAGCAGCAACAACAACAGGAACAACAAGAAATTTACAAAAAATCCTAGCCAAGGCCGATTTAACAAAATTCGGCCAATTTGGTGGATTTTGTAGATTTTAAACACAAAATGCACTCGTCCGCATGCTGCTGTAAGACAAACAACAACAATCACTACAACAACAACAAGAACAGCAACAGCAGCAGCAGCAACAACATTAACGAGCAGCAGGAAGAAGAAGAGCAGCAGCAGCAGCAGGAGAAATATCCAAGGCGGGAACTGGAAGTGGAACTGTTGGAAAGTGCATGGGACGCCAGCAGAAGTGGAAGCAGCAACAGGAACAGCAACAACAACAACGATCTCAACGGCGAACCAACGGAGGAGGAGGAATCAGCGAGGACGTGCTCAGCTGGAGCGCTCGCGGACGTCGCGGTGACGATAACGCTGACGACGCTGACGTCGTCGACTTCGTCGCAGCGGCAGACGGCAGCAGCAGCAGCAGCAACATCAACAAAAGCAAAAGGAGTAACAATAACAAAGGAGTTACGTTTGTCAACAACTCCCGCAACAACAACAACAACAACAACATTAGTAGAACAATTTAACAAGCCAGTGTGGATCAAGAACATTTGAAGCTGCAGCACTTAAGGATAACGTATATATAGAGAGAGGATATACAAGCGATTTTATATATAGTTATATATATATATGCATATGAGTATGTATATGTATAAATAAGTGTATGTATATATATATATGTATATGTACAACATATGTGTGTGTATATATATGTATATGTATGTATATATATATCCCCATATATATGTATGTATGTATGCATGGACATATGTATGTGTGCATGTACAAAGGAGCTACGATATCCGTGCGAAAACTGTCAATCAAGAAACATATTTATTGTTCATACTCCTCGTCAAACTCAACTCACAACTCAAGAATTTGTCGTCGTCGATCCGAGTTTTGTTTTCTGTCACATTTTTTTTTTTACGGTCTTGCAAAAAAACAAATCAACAAACAAAAAGAAAACAAGCAATCGCTATCATCGCAGGCAACAACAACAACAACAACAGCAACCACTCCAACAACAACAACAAGAACAGAAAAACTTTATATATATTTTCTAAGACGCGTTTTGCTGCCAAGGCAAGCAACAAAATCTATATATGATGGCCGATCACTTGGACGAACCACCTCAGAAGCGGGTCAAAATGGATACAAGTAAGTAATCCTTTCTTTCTTCGATAACCTTTTGTTGAAGTCCATGCTACACACACAAACTGTGTCTCCACTTACACTCAAATGCTAAATATTTCGATTCCGGAATTTTGATGTCCTCCTCAACTATGTTGTGTCAAAATTAAAACTGTGACAGAGTGATTTAGCCAGCACAAAGAATATATATAGAAGACATCCAATTAGCTTTATTGACTAATATGTCAAATGTAGAGTCACTTTGATGAGTGAGGTGCACAACCGATAACTAATTCTTATTGATATCGAAACCGATTAACATGAGAAACTATGCAACCGATAACTAATTCTTATTAATATCGAAACCGATTAACTTGAGAAACTATGCAATCGAGGACTTATTCTTATAAATATCGAAACCGATTAACATGAGAAACTATGTAAACGATAACTTATATCGAAATACTAGACAAAAATACCAAATTGTACTCACCTTTTCTTTTCTTTTACCGTTTCGTTTAGCGGATCTATTCTTTTTGGAAGAAAATCTACCCGATGAGCTGGTTTCCTCCAACAGCGGCTGGCCAGATCAGCTAAACACCGGCGGCGGCGGAGTTGGCGGCGTTGTCACAACGACAGCAGCCAACGCAGGCGGCGCTGGCGGACCAAATAAAACACCTGCCCAGGGACCCGGCCCGGGACCGGGTGGCCCAGGAGGTGGTGGCGTTGTGGTGCCACCGCAAATGAATGGTGCCGGCAGCGGCAATGGCGGTGGTGATGACGGCAGTGGCGGCAACGGCGGTGGCGGTGGCCCAGCTGGCAATCAACTGCGTCAAATGCAACATCATCAGCACTTGCAGCATCTGCTACAGCAGCAGCAGCAACAACAGCAGCAGCAGGGCAATAAGGGAGCCGGCGGCGGTGGCGGTGGCATGGTTGTGCCCAGCATGAATCAATTGGGCAGCAAATCGCCCAACCTGCAATCGCCAAACACGGCCGGCATTCAGGTGCCAACACAAATGGGCATGGTCAACTCGATGCCAATGTCCATCTCGAATAATGGGAACAATGGCATGAATGCCATACCGGGTAAGTCTTCCTTTCGGAACCCGAACCTCAAGTTCATATTTCATTTGTTCCTCAAGCTGATGACAAACTTGACAACATTTCCCTTTCTCTCTCTCTCTCTCGGTTGCAATCGTTTTTACAGGCATGAACACCATCTCACAAGGCAATCTTGGCAACATGGTGCTCACGAACAGCGGCGGCATGGGCGGATTGAGTGGTGCCGGTGGCATGGTCAACACATTGAAGCAACCAAACGCGGCATCCATGATGAACGCCGTGCCCGGTGCGGTGGGTGTGGGTGTCGGTTCCGTCACCGGTTCAGTGCCTAATCAACAGGGAATGCATATGCAGAACGGTCCGATGATGGGTCGCATGGTCGGACAACAGCATATGCTGCGTGGTCCCCATTTAATGGGCGCCGGTGCCGGTGGCAACGGTCCTGGCGGCAACGGACCCGGCGGTGTTGTTGGCGCCAGCGGTGGTCCCCGCATGCAAAGTCCAAATATGCAGCTAGGTGCGTATCTTTTCTTCTTCCTTCTTCTGTCACATTTATGTATGAAAAATCTAAAGATCTATATAAAACGAACACTATGCCCATTGATTTTGTGAGTCAAAATAGCTATGATGTTCTATTCTCCTGTTGTATTTAAAGCCAAATAATAAGTTGGTATATTACTACCACAAAATACTAAAACAATTGAGAGGAGCACCGATAATAAGTTGGTATATAACAACCACAAAACACTAGGAAGGAAATTCCTTCGTATCGAGAGACTACAAATTGTGCATTGTCAAAAAATGAGTAATTTGTAAATGACTATGATAATCCAGACAGAGTACATTTGGTATATTAATGCCATAAAATAATAAATTTCCAAGTTTTAAATTTCAAATCGAAAAACAAACAAGAGAAGTGAGTTTAGATTTGATTTTACTAAATTTGACAGTCAAATAATTAGTGAATTTAGAAACCACAATGATAAACGAGATGCTACCGAACAGTATATATAATTAGCTGTAAACAATTGGTATATTAATGCCACAAAATACTAAATTTGCTAGTATCGAATGTCAAATTAATAATCAAGCAAAAGAATTGACAGAATTGATTTTACTGAATTTTTTGGCAGTCAAAGAATTAGTTAATTTAGAAACCACAATGATAAACTAGATGCTACCGAAGAGTATATTCAATTGGTATATTAATGCCACAAAATACTAAATTTCCCAGTTTCAAATGTCAAATCGAAAAATAAACGAAAGAAAAAGTGAGATCCCAAAATGAAAGAGTTTTAGTTTGTTGAATAACGAGCATATTTCAAAATCACAATGATCACAAGAATAAATATATATTAGTATATTACTACCACAAAATACTGAAATACTGAAATACTACCAAAATGGGGTTTCCACTGTCAATTTGTACTCACTGTGTGTTCTATTTCAATAACGTTTTGTTAAAGGCCAACTAAATAACATGCCTTTCGGAGTTGGCAACTACGGAGCGCCCGGCGGCAACAATGCACAACAGCAGCAACAGCTGTTGACCCAGCAGATGGCCCAACGTGGCGGAGGCGGCGCCGTTGTGGCGCCCAACATGAGTGCGAGCATGCCACCGCAGGGCAATCGACCCATTGGCACCGTCGTGCCCATGTCCAGCTTGGGTGCGGATGGAACGCCAACTGGAGCGCCTGGTGGCCTGCAACAGCAACAGTTGGCGGCAGCGAATGCACAAATGAATCCCCAACAGCAACAGCCCGGTGGATTAGGACCACGTGCACCGCAGCCTCAGCTCTTGGGTCATCCCCAGCAACAGCAGCAACAGCAGCAGCAACAGCAACAACAACAGCAGCAACAACAGCAGCAGCAGCAGCAACAAGGGCAGCAACAGCCGGGCACATCTCAGCAGCAGGGCGTTCCACCGGGAGGAGTACCAAACGCATTGGGCGGCGGAGGCGGCGGGGGTGCTGCCTCGGCGCCAAGCATGTCCGATGAGCGCAAGAAGCAGATACAGCAGCAGCTGATGTTGCTGCTGCACGCACACAAGTGCAACCGACGCGAGAACCTCAATCCGAATCGCGAAGTCTGCAGCGTCAACTATTGCAAGGCAATGAAAGCTGTCCTCGCTCACATGGCCACATGCAAGCAGAGCAAGGACTGCAGCATGCAACATTGCACCTCATCGCGTCAAATACTGTTGCACTACAAATCGTGCACACGCACCGATTGCATCATCTGTCTACCGTTCCGCCAGAATCATTCGCTGTTCCAGAATGCGAGTGCTGGCACCCCAACCGGAGCGGCTGGCTCGACGCCGCTCCAACAGCAGCAGCAGCAGCAGCAGCAGCAACAACAGCAGCAGCAGCAACAACAAGGACAACAGCAGCAGCAGGTGCAGCAAAATCCGTCCGGTGTTGGCGGCGTTGGTGTCGTCGATGGCAAACCTGTGCCACAGAACGCTGGCGGTGCACAGAACACGGCAATTGTGTTGCCACAGCAACAACAACAGCAGCAGCAGCAACAGTCCGCTGCTGGTGGTGCTGGGAATGTGGCCAAGAGCAATGCGGATATGGCACAGCAATTGGGTCAGCAGCAGCAGCAACATCAGCAGCAGCAACAACAGTTGCAGCAACAGGAACTGCGTCGCTTTGAGGGCGTTGGTCCCACGGTGCCGGCTGGAATGCTTGGAGTGCCAGCTGGCATCCGAATGCCAGGCGGCGGACCAGCGGTGCGTGTGTTTGGCGGCGGCGGACCCGGCGGACCGATGCCAGCCGGACAGCAGAATGTGTTGCCGGTGGCGAACGAAGTGAACAGTCTGCAGCAGCAACAGCAGCAGCAACAGGCCACTCAACAGGCTGGACAACAGATGATGCTGCAGGGATGCAACACAGTTGCGCCCGGTGGACGCAGACGCGCCATTCCCAACATGGTTGAGCAGCAAGCGAATGCGCAACAGCAGCAGCAGCAACAACAATTGGGTAACATTCCAGCGCCACTGTCGGTCAATGTTGGTGGCTTCAATTCCAATGCCAATTTCGTTGGCGGCGGCAACAATGACAAACAACAACAGCAACAGCAGCAGCAACAACAACAACAACAACTGGTTGGTCAAGCCGATCAGCTGGCAAAGATTAAGTTGCTGCAGGCGCAAGCGCAAGCAGCGGCAGCCCATGGCAATGCCGTCTCAGGTGGTGGAGCACCACCCGGCGGCGGTGGCGGTGTTGGTGGTGGAGCGGGTGGCAACAATGCCGGCGGCCCAGCTGGCAGTGTCCTGATGCCGGCCGACACAACGGGTGCCACGTCCGTCTCGAGTGTGACGGGCGGCGGCAGCAACGCTGGAAGCGGAGGCGGTAGTACAGCTGGTGGCGCGGGAGGCGGCGGTGGTGGAGCGGGTGGTCCGGCTGGGGACAATGAGAAAGACTGGCGAGAATCGGTGACGGCAGATCTGCGCAATCATTTGGTCCACAAACTGGTGCAGGCCATCTTCCCCACCTCGGATCCGACGACGATGCAGGACAAGCGGATGCACAATCTCGTCTCGTACGCTGAGAAGGTCGAGAAGGATATGTACGAGATGGCCAAGTCACGATCCGAGTACTATCACCTGTTGGCCGAGAAGATCTATAAAATCCAAAAGGAGCTCGAGGAGAAACGTCTCAAGCGCAAGGAGCAGCATCAACAGCAGATGCTGCAGATGCAACAGGGCGGCGGCGGCGGCGGTGGTGGAGGCGGTGGCGGTGGACCAAATGGACCCAGTGGCAATGTGAATGTTGTCAATGCCACCTCACTGCCCAACAATCCACTCCAGCAGCAGCAGCCACTTCAAGGCGGCGGCGTTCGTCCCATTATCAGTCCGATTGGACCAACTGGCATGCTACAGCAACAGCAGCAGCAGCAGCAGCAACAACAACAGCAGCAACAGTTGCGTCCACAGGCACCGGGCATGGGCAACTGTTCGAATCAGCAATCCAATATGGTTGCTGTGACCGCAAGCATGCGCAGCCATTCGCCCGGCGGCAATATGCTGGCGATACAGCAGCAACAGCAGCAACGCATGCAGTTCCCGCAACAGCAGCAACAGCAGCCACAGCCTGGCCAACAGGGCATGCTCGTTGGACCGCCCGGACCCAGTCCCGGTGGCAACATGGTTGCTAATCCGGTGTTGTCGCCATTCAATGCGCAGCAGAACATGCAAACGGCGGCCGGCGGTGTGCTGACCAGTCCGGTGCCCAGTCAGCAGCAACAGTTCATCAATGCGAACGGCGGCAGCGGAGCGCAGAATCAGCAGCAACTGAGCGAGATAATGAAGCAACGATTGCTGCATCAACAGCAACAGAATGCGGCAGCAGCAATGCTGATGCCCCAATCGCCCTTCAACAGCAATGCATCGTCAGTTCCCAATCAACAGCAGCAGCAGCAGCAGCAACAACAAACGAATGCGTTTAGCTCGCCAATGCAACAGAAGACACAGCAACAATCGGCGGTGAATGTGCTCAACAATATGCCGCCGACACCAACCAGTTTGGATGCATTAAATGCTGGCGGCGGTGCAGCTGGAGGAGGAGGTCCTGTCAGCGGTGGCGGTGGCGGAGGCGTTGTTGCAGCGCCAAGTCCATCGCCCAGTTTCATGTCGAATGGACCAATCGGCACGCCTTCGAACAACAATCCGCCATCGGTTAGCAGCAGCCTGATGCATCCGCTGAGCAATCGAGCCACGACACCGCCTTACATCGCCGGCTCTCCAGTGCCGCCAGCTGTGGCCAGCAGCAGCACACCGACAGCGTCTGGTGCAGCATCGGGAGGTGCTGGAGCAGCGGCGACGGCGGCGGCGGCAACATCGGCCAGCAACAACAGCAGCAACAGTAGCAGCAGCAGCAGCAGTACGACTAGCAGCAGCAGCAACAGCAGCAGCACGGCAGCGGCGGCAATCACAACAATGACCACAACGGCAGTGACAACGCCGCTCAGCTGTGCCTCATCCTCGGTAGCAACACCCACATCCACATCGATTGCATCCAGTGGCAATGGCAGCGGTGGCGGCGGCAATGGCAATGGCAACGGCAACAGCAACTCAACGCCATCCGCCAGCAGCACGTTGCTGTTGATGGCACGCAGCAGTGGCAGTGGCAGCGGCAGCGGTAGCAACAACAGCAACAGCGAGAACAGCAGCAGCAGCAGCACGACAACAACAACGACGGCAACGACAGCAGCCACAGCAGCAGCAGCAGCACCTCCGCCCAGTCGCATGATGATGAGCACCTCGAGCAGTTTGTCATCACAGATGGCGGCACTGGAGGCCGCAGCGCGTGACAATGACAACGATACGCCATCGCCATCGCCCGGTGCAGGCAATGATAATACGAATGGCAGCAATGGCGGCGGTGGGATGTCGTCGAAGGGTAAACTGGACTCGATCAAGCAGGAGGATGAGATCAAGAAGGAGTTCATGGACGACAGTTGTGGCGGCAACGGCGATAGCTCGCAAATGGATTGCTCCACCGGTGGCAAGGGCAAGAATGTGAATAACGATGGCACCAACATGCTTAAGATGGACATCAAGTCCGAGGACGGCGAGGATGGTGATGTCAAGATCAAAACCGAACCGATGGATGTCGATGAATCGGGCGCCGGACGTGGCGGCAGCGGTGTCGCCCATGGGCCCGATGGTGCTCCAATTGTCGATGGCAGTGGCAAGGATGATATGAATGGTGCCATCTATGTGAATGCTGCGGGCAGTGCGACGGACATCAAGATCAAATCGGAGACGAAGCCACTTGTGCCCGAGCCACTTGCACCCAATGCTGGTGACAAGAAGAAGAAATGCCGTAAGTTGTTCTTCAATCTTTAATCGATATGATAATAAAAAAGTTTTCTAATCATTTGCAGAATTCAATCCAGAGGAGTTGCGCTCAGCGCTGTTGCCAACGCTGGACAAACTGTATCGCCAGGAGCCGGAGTCAGGGCCTTTTCGTTACCCAGTCGATCCACAAGCGTTGGGCATACCCGATTACGTTGATATTGTGAAGAAGCCCATGGATCTGGGCACCATACGAAACAACATTCTCACTGGCAAGTACAGTGATCCCTGGGAATACGTCGACGATGTGTGGCTAATGTTCGACAATGCCTGGCTATACAATCGCAAAACATCGCGAGTCTATCGCTACTGCACCAAGGTGAGTTTCATCATCCGTTATCATCCGTCACCGTCATTAAATATATACTGATCTCGAATTGAATTCATTCATTTCATTCATTTTCTTTACTTTCACCTTTAGCTATCGGAGGTGTTTGAGGCTGAGATCGATCCCGTTATGCAGGCGCTGGGATATTGCTGTGGTCGCAAGTACACATTCAATCCCCAAGTGTTGTGCTGCTACGGCAAACAACTGTGCACGATTCCACGCGACGCCAAGTATTACAGCTATCAAAATAGGTGAGTTGTTGCGACTCTCGTCATGCAATACGTACTACTTCATGCAATACATCCTTTTTTTAAGTGTACCCAACACTTGTATACTACTTACTATATACTGTATATACTATGTATTTATACTACTATATACTGAATATACTATATGTGTATAGATATATACCACTATATACTAAACATACTGCATATTCTATGTATTTATATGTATACTACTAAATACAGTATTTATAGTATAGATAGTAGTATACTACTATATACTGAATATGCTATCGATATATACCACTATATACTGCATATACTATGTATTTATACTAGTATATACTGTATATACTATATATTTATAATACTATATACAGTATAGTATAAATAGTAGTATACATTGTAAAGTAGTATATGAGTATAGTATATACGGTATATAGTAGTATTTATATTTAGGTTATACAGTATGTATATGTATGATACATTTATACTACTAAGTGCTTTATAGACTATAAATGCATACTAGTATATACTGAATATATTCTATAGCAGTATATAACTACTATGTACTATATATACTATTGATATATCATACTGTATACTATATATACTATAGATATATACTACTATATACTGTATATACCATATACATATATAATACTGTATACTATATATATACTCTATAACACTAAACTCCCTTTTGGCGCTTAAGTAAACTTCCAAAAATGTTTCTCAAATCAACTCGTGCTACAGTCGCCATTTGTCCTAGTTCCTTTTGCTTTTTTCTGTTTGTTCGATGTTTGATTAATACTGCGATTACCATAAGGAATATAATTAGGATGCACACTAATGTGAATGTTTGGGGTTTGTCCTTAAGGACATATGTGCAAATGCTATTGTCAGTTGTTTTATAATTTAAATGGATGTCAAGTGTCAATTATTTTCATTTTTTTATGATTTCTTTTTCTTGCTTGCTTGCATACATAAATGAATAACTCTACATCGACTGAACTATCGAAAGTACAAAGAAGAATAGCATAGCTTACATTTGGGTTCAAAATTGCATTTTTAATGATGTGTAGAAATCTCGTTGAAGAAGTATAGTTTATTTCTTTGACATTGTATTGTGAATTATCTCTGACTTCTAAGTATGGTTTACAGAGACTGGGTATAAAACAGCACAGAATTAAGGAACTTTTTTTTTTGAGAATGTTTTAGTTTTCCCTCGCCAAAGCCATTTATTTATTTATGTATTTATTACTGTTCTTGAACATTAATAATAATGACTAACAACATATATTGGAAAACAATAATATCGGAGCTTTTGGATGTATAATAGAATACAATTTTATACATTAGTCGCGTATGTTATTTTGAAATCGAAATATGATGATGAATACATATGAGACAGCAAGAGAGACAGAGATTATTATTTTTTGATTCATTTTGTTTGTTGCTGCTTATATTTTGAATTGAATTTTTATTATTTTGTAAATCGTGTGTTGTGCTTATCGTTAATTGTTCGTTCTATTGTCATCGCCTCCCCCAAAAATAAATCTCATCGTCATCGTCATCGTCTCATCGCAATCGCAATCGCAATCGTAACTTGTTGTTGCCCATGAAAATCACACAACAAACAGTCTAAAGGAATACGGTGTTGCATCAAATAGATACACGTTCTGCCAGAAGTGCTTTAATGACATACAGGGAGACACTGTGACCCTGGGCGATGATCCGCTGCAGTCTCAAACGTAAGTTGAACAAATGAAAAACGAATTCAACATCACAAACTGTTATTATTATTAATTATTATTATGTGTTCACTTCACGTTTTGAAACACAGGCAAATCAAGAAGGACCAATTCAAGGAGATGAAGAACGATCATCTCGAGCTGGAGCCATTTGTTGATTGCCAGGAGTGCGGACGCAAACAGCATCAGATCTGTGTGCTCTGGCTGGATTCGATTTGGCCCGGCGGCTTTGTATGTGATAATTGCCTCAAGAAGAAGAACTCCAAGCGAAAGGAGAACAAATTCAATGCCAAGCGTTTGCCGACCACCAAACTAGGCGTCTACATCGAGACGCGTGTCAACAATTTCCTTAAGAAAAAGGAAGCCGGCGCCGGAGAAGTGCACATCCGTGTCGTCTCATCGTCGGACAAATGCGTTGAGGTGAAGCCGGGCATGCGACGTCGGTTCGTTGAGGGCGGCGAAATGATGCAAGAGTTTCCGTATCGGGCCAAAGCTTTATTCGCCTTCGAGGAGGTCGATGGCGTCGATGTCTGCTTCTTTGGCATGCACGTGCAGGAATACGGATCGGAGTGTCCGGCGCCGAATACGCGACGTGTCTACATTGCCTATCTCGATTCGGTGCACTTCTTTCGACCTCGACAATATCGTACCGCTGTCTATCATGAGATATTGCTCGGCTACATGGACTATGTGAAGCAGCTGGGCTATACGATGGCCCACATTTGGGCGTGTCCGCCGTCTGAGGGCGACGATTACATATTTCACTGCCATCCGACTGATCAGAAAATACCAAAGCCGAAGCGCTTACAGGAATGGTACAAGAAGATGCTCGACAAGGGCATGATTGAGCGTATCATTCAGGACTACAAGGACATACTGAAGCAGGCCATGGAGGATAAGCTTGGTTCCGCCGCCGAATTGCCTTATTTCGAAGGCGATTTTTGGCCCAATGTGCTCGAGGAGAGCATCAAAGAACTCGACCAAGAGGAGGAGGAGAAACGCAAACAAGCTGAAGCCGCCGAAGCAGCTGCTGCTGCCAATGTAAGTACATTTAATTCGACGATTTCTTTATTGTGGATATACATTCGAATCTTCTGTTGCATTATTATTACAGCTCTTTTCCATTGAGGATAACGAGGTGAGTGGCGATGGTAAGAAGAAGGGGCAGAAAAAGGCGAAGAAGTCAAACAAATCGAAGGCAGCTCAGCGTAAGAATAGCAAAAAATCCAATGAGCATCAATCGGGCAATGATTTGTCTGCCAAGATCTATGCAACGATGGAGAAGCACAAGGAAGTGTTCTTTGTCATACGCTTGCACTCGGCACAGTCGGCTGCAAGTCTTGCGGTAAGTTCATTAAACCTGATGCAAATTGAATCATGTATTTAACTCTCCCCTTCCATGCACAGCCTATACAAGATCCCGATCCGCTGTTAACCTGTGATCTGATGGATGGTCGTGATGCGTTCCTCACACTGGCGCGCGACAAGCACTACGAGTTCTCATCGCTGCGACGCGCCCAATTCTCCACGCTGTCCATGTTGTACGAGCTGCACAATCAAGGCCAAGACAAGTTTGTGTACACGTGCAACAACTGCAAGACGGCTGTCGAAACGCGTTATCATTGCACAGTCTGTGATGTAAGTTTTATTCTCCTTTTCCTCTTAGCCACCATTCTTCATCGCTCACTTTTTATACTCTCTCTTTTTCCTTTAGGATTTCGATTTGTGCACCGTGTGCAAGGAGAAGGTTGGCCATCCGCACAAGATGGAGAAACTTGGCTTCGATCTGGATGATGGCTCAGCACCGGCCGATCTCAAGCAAGCCAATCCACAGGAGGCTAGAAAACAATCCATCCAGCGTTGCATTCAATCATTGGTCCATGCGTGCCAGTGTCGCGATGCCAACTGCCGTCTGCCCTCGTGCCAGAAGATGAAGCGCGTTGTCCAACACACGAAGAACTGCAAGCGAAAGACAAATGGCGGTTGCCCCATCTGCAAGCAACTCATCGCTCTCTGCTGCTATCATGCCAAGCATTGTCAGGAGCAAAAGTGTCCAGTACCCTTCTGTCCGAATATCAAGCATAAGCTGAAGCAGCAGCAACTCCAACAAAAGTAAGTACTGAGAGCTAACAATTTATAGTTAAGAGTTACGATTACGAGAGTTTTCCTTTCGCATTATACCCGCTACTCATAGGATTGAAGGCCGAAAAAGTCATCTCCAATTCCTTAAAGTATCTATACTCTTGATCAGCATAAACACCCGAGGCAATAAAGCCTTGTCCGTCCGTCTGTCTGTCTGTCCGTATAAAACATTGAAGCTTACAGACTATAAGAAATAAAAGCTATAATGTTTTTCGACACTTGACACACTAAATCACTAATCAAGATTTGTTCAGATTAGCAAGCGTAATACCAATTACGATCCTATACAAGTTTTTCGAAGTTTTTTAAGAAATACTTTTGTATGGCAAAAAAAAGCCTACTGCAATGGGACTGACGATCTGGTATATTTTGTACCCTATGGTATATTTTAAATATAATTCTAAGTCGATATACCAAGCATAGCATTTGTTCTATTTTAGTATTTTATCGATATGTAAGTTCGGTATCTTTCGAGTAGGTATATTTTGAATGTAGTACAAAACGCATATACCAAAACGTATCCTTTGGTATATTTCAGTATTTTTGGTATATAAATTCGGTATATATATTATGAATATAGTACTATACCGATATGTCAATTATATTTCCGGTACATTTCAGTAATTTTCGGTATAGTTCAGTATTTTTTCGGTACACAAATGCAGTGTATTTTTAGCATGTATATTGAAAATGGAATACTACACATACCGATATACCAAACACAACCTTCGGTATATCTCAGTATTTTTTTCGGTATATAAATTCGGTATATATTCAGTACATATTTTGAATGTAGTACTATTCCGATATGTCAAGTATATTTCCGGTACATTTCTGTATTTTCAGTATATTTCAGTATTTTGTCGGTATATTAATACGGTATATTTTAAGCATGTATGTATATTGAAAATGGAATACTACACGCATACCGATATACCAAACATAATACATTTGGTATATATATTTCAGTATTTTTTCGGCATATAAATTCGGTATATATTCAGCACATATTTTGAATGTAGTACTATACTGATATGTCAAGTATTTCCGGCACATTTTCAGTATTTTTTGTTATATTTTAATATTTTGTCGGTATATTCATACTGTATATTTTAAGCATGTATATTGAAATACTACACACATACCGATATACCAAACATAACCTTTGGTATATGTCAGTATTTTTTCGGTACACAAATTCGGTATATTTGTAGAATATGGCTTTATTAATAATAGGTAGCGGGTATACCACACTCGTCGATCTCACTCGACTGCACTTTATTTAACGCTGTACTTAACCCATCACCTCAAATTCATTCTTTCCTCCCTCCCCCCAGATTACAACAGCAACAATTGCTGCGCAGACGCGTGGCCCTCATGTCCAGAACAGCTGCGCCAGCGGCGCTACCTGGGCCAGCTGTGAGCGGGCCCGTGGTAACAGCCGGTGGCGTCGGAGTCGGCGGCGTCGGCGTTGGAGTGCCAGTGGTTGGGATGTCGGGAGCCGGTGGCCCGGTGGTTACCCAACAGGTGATACCCGGCCAGGCGGCCATAATGCCAGCGAGTGCCGGCGATATGAGTCCATCGACAGTGCCGGTGCCGTCACCGGTCTCGGCTGCGGCTGGGATGGGCGGCATGGCATCGCCGCATCCACCGCATCAGCCGGGCATTGGGATGAAGCCGGGCAGCGGTCACTCGCCGTCGCCGAATGTGCTGCAGGTGGTCAAACAGGTGCAGGAGGAGGCGGCACGGCAGCAGGTGCCGCACAGCTTCGGCAAAGGCGTCCCGATGGCGCCGCCAGTGATGCAACGATCGATGGGCGTCGGTGTCGGAGTCGGCGGCGTCGGTGTTGGTGTCGGGCCCAACCAGGGCCCGATGGGCGGCATGGTCGGCAATGTGGGCGTCAATCAGCTGGCCGGCAATGTCGGCGTGGGCGGACCAGGAGCTGGTGGCCCACTCTCCGGTGGGGCCAACTGCAACAATGTGCTCAACGCCAACAATCTGCTGCCCATGGAGCAGTGGGGCGGCGGCGTTAATGTTGGCGGTGCCGGACAGCAGCGGTATGCGAACAATGCGCCCAACCAGCAGCCGGGCGGCATGCGACAGTCGAACCAACAACTGATGCAGCAGAACCTCCAGCAACAGCAGCAGCAGCAGCAGCAACAACAGCAGATGATGGGCATGCCGCCCAATCAGATGGGTGTTGGCGTTGGCCTCGGTGTCGGTGTTGGCGTCGGCGGCGTTGGTGCCGGTCAAATGCCTGTTCTGGGCGCTGGCGTTGGCATGGGCGGCGGTGGCGGAGGCGGTGGTGCACCGCATGGCATCGGCATGGGTGCGCCCATGGGCGCGGCAGCTGGAGGCGGTGGCGGTGTTCGACCGCCGGGCGCTCAAGGTGGTCCGGTCGGTGCCGGTGGCTCGGGTGGCGGACCGAATATGGTGAATGGACCGCCGCTGAACACACAGACGCTGGCCCAGATCATGCAGAAGATCAAGAACAATCCGACCAACGAGAGCAACCAGCACATACTCAGCATTCTCAAGCAGAATCCACAGATAATGGCGGCCATCATAAAGCAGCGGCAGCAAAGTCAAATCAATGCTGCTGCCGGCGGAGCTGGCGGCGGATCAATTCAGTCCGGCAATGGACCCCAAACGGCGCAACAGCAGCAGCAGCAACAACAGCAGCAGCAACAACAACAGCAGCAGCAGCAACAACAACAGCAACAGCAAGTTATGCAACAGCAGCAAATGCAGCACATGATGAACCAACAGCAGCAACAGGGTCCGGGTCCTGGAGGTCCCGTTGGTCCCGGCCAGCAAATGGGACCCGGCCAGCAGCAACAGCAACAGCAGCAAGTGAACCTGATGCAGGCGACACAACAGCAGCAACAGCAACAGCCGGGGCCACCGCATCAGCGCATGGCGAACATGCAGAATGCAGCGATGATGATTCCAAATCTGCCGCCCGGTGTGACAACGCAAGGCAACATGGTAAGTTCAAGTCGAAAGCACTTTCAATAATGAACCCCCCAATGAACGGAAGCGGCGGCGGAGGCGACGGCAATCTTTAGAGGATTGATTGTAATTCTTGTTTTCTGAGTAGTAGTTTAGCCAAGATGACAAAATCCAAAACAAAACAAAAACAAAATTTTAACGAGTTTATGTTTCTTTCGTTGTTCCTATTGTGTTATGTTTAAACTGTTTTTGACCCCACAATAATAATTCGCATTCATTGATGCCAGTTAGGGACAGTTTAGTTTCAAATAAAAAATTTATGTTAATAAATAGAGTTCGAAACCATATTGCTTTCAAACGTGCTTCTCTCAAAGTTAGTGTTTGATTAAATTGAAACAAATTATAAAAGTGAAAGCTCATTAATATTGTCTCCAGTGTTTGTTACAGCCAAAACAAGATTGCTCCTTTGTATTATGTCAAGACACGAAGAATTCGTTGTTGTTGTTGTGAGAAATGTACCAGAAGTGCATATATATATTTGTCTCCTTCTTTCTAATACGATCAATCTCTCTTAATATCAATTATGCAGTGTTTGTTACAGCCAGAAGAAAAAGATTGCTTTATTCCCTACCTCACTCAAGAAAAGAAGAATTTGTTAACAGTTGGGAGAAATGTACCAGAAGAAGTTTGTTTGTCTCTTTCTTTCTGATACTATCGATCGATTCTTTTATTTAATATGTTGATTGCAAACAAAGTTCGCTCAAAATTTGCAATTGTATTTGATGAAATTTAGAAAATATGATTAAAGTTAATGCCCATTAATGTTACATCCAGTGATTGTTACAGCCAAAAGAAGATTGCTTTATTCCCTACCTCAATCAAGAAAAGAAGAAAGAAGTGTGTTTGTCTCTATCTTTCTGATACGATCGATCTCTCTTAATATCCATTATCCAGTGTTTGTTACAGCCAAAAGAAGAAGATTTAAGTGGAATACCATTCCTCAATCAATCAAGAAAAGAATGATTTGTTCACAGTTGTGAGAAATGTATGAAAATCGAATTGTATATGTATATATTTGTCTCCTTCTTTCCGATGCGATCTCAATCTCTCTTCTCTCTCTCTCTCTCTCTCTCTTTCACACACACAGGGTGCTAACCAAAACTGGAACAAGATGCGCTACATGCCATTGAATCAATACCCACCACCATATCCTCAACGCCAACGCGGTCCACACATCGGTGGCGCTGGCCAACAACAATTTCCGGGCGGCGGGGCAGCTGGCAACTTTAATCCCGGCAATGCCGGACCTGTTGCTGGTGTCCCAGTGTCTGGGGCCAATGTTGGCGGCAGCGGGGGCGGCGGCGTTGCGGGTCCCGGCTCTGAGCAATACTCGTTAGCGAATGCAACGGTGCCCAATATGCTGCAGCAGCAACAGGGCGGCGGCGGCGGGGGCGTCAAGCAGGGATCCCAGCAACAGATGGGCGTGATGCAGCCGGGCATGCAGCAGCAACAGCAACAGCAGCCACTGCAACAGCAGCAGCAACAAATCATGCAGGTTGTGGCTGGCGGCGGTGGCGGCATGCCGAATACGACACCGGGAGGAGGCGGTGGCGTTGGCGGTGGCAACACCGCATCGGTGATGGGTCCACCGACGCCGCATACGCTGCAACAGCAATTGATGCAATCGCAGCAGGCGCGCTCATCGCCACCGATCCGTTCACCGCAACCGACGCCATCGCCACGCTCAGCTCCCTCGCCTCGCGGTCCCTCGGCATCGCCACGTGCCCAGCCGTCGCCTCACCATGTGATGAGCAGCCAATCGCCGGCGCCGCAAGCGCCACACGATCCAATGCACGGTCATGGGATGCACCATCAGTCACCGCTGCCGGGTGTGCCTCAGGATGTGGGCGTTGGCGGTGTCGGTGTCGGAGTCGGTGTCGGAGTTGGAGTTGGCGTCGGTGTTGGCGTCAATGCTGTTGGCAATGTTGTCGGCAATGCTGGCGGCGTGCTGCCCGATGCCTCAGATCAGCTGACCAAGTTTGTGGAGCGGCTTTAGTGCAACAACAACATTGCCGGCGCCGGCAATGACAACAACAACAAACAAAGCAGCAGCAACAGCAGCAGCAACGTTCACTTTCGTTGCAATGGGCAGCCAACAACGGAGCAGCAACATCAACAGCAGCAACCATCGTCGTCGTCGTCAACATCATCATCAGCGTCGTCGAAATCGCCGCATTACTTTTGATTCACGGCGCATTTTCGCATTGAATGTTGCTTCTTCGATTTAGACAGAGAACTTGTCAACAAGAATATTGTGTGTTACAACTTTATAAATAATTTTCTTATGTATAGAATTATGCTTAGGTTCGGCTATCAACTAACTAACTATTATACTACACATACATACATACATATATCGCTTTAGTTCATTTCAATTTCAACTTTTGTGTAGCTTATTTTATTTTATTGTTTTTTTTAAATTTTTTTTAATTGATCCTCTGATTGTGTTATCATCACTTTACATACTTATATATTTACATCATGCAGGAAAGGATTATTTTCACTAGTTTTCATATATAGAACTATATATATATATATACGTATAGAACATATTGTGGCACTTGATAAGTTTAGGAAGGATTTGAACAAAGCTCATACAGCAACTGAAACGATTTTGATTATGATAATTACACCATATTGATTATCACTATTATTTTAAATCATATTTATCAATATTTAGTGCAATCGGTTAGGTCACACACACACACACACACACCAACACAGCATACGGAAATAGCAAGAACTAGAAATATTCAACGTAAAACGTTAAAATTATGGTTTTTCTTTAGAGTACACAACAAGACACAAGTACACAAAAACAAAAACAAAAGAAAGGAAACTTAAAGAGCAATGCTGAAGATGCTGCGAATTAAAAAGAAACAGAAACAAAAACAAAAAAGGAAAAAATTAAGAAAAAAGTCGAGAATAATATTAACTAAACCAAACACAAATTTAAAACAAAAAAAGGGAAAAACTTAGAATACATTATATATATACATATATATATGATAATACTAATAATAATAATAATATTGATAATGATAATGATAGTATCTGGATGTATATACACTCTATTTTATTTGATGCGTCTGTACTGTATGCAATTTTACCTACACGTTTAAAAAATCAAACAAAAAAAACAAAAAACACAAACAAAACAAATTTCAATGATGCAGAGATGGTTTATATAGAGTATATTTATTATTATTTTTAATATTTTTTTGTACCTAACTTTAAGATAAAAAGAAAAAAACAAACAAATATCATTCTAAAAACAAGAGACATGCAAAACGACACAAAATAATAAAACAAAAAAAAATAAATATATATAATGTATTGAGACTATCAAAACTATCAAATGCATATAGACTATATACAATATACGATAAACAAAAAACAAAAAAAAAAGAAAAAAAAAGAAACCCCGCATATGTATGTATAGTGTTTTATGGCTAGCAATTCTTGCGCTAAGTTGTTCGCTATTGTCAGTTTATTATGTGCTCCTTATAGGAGCTTGAATTGGGAACACATTCACACACACCTACACCTACACACACACACACACAAATATTTTTATATGGATATCGAATCACTCACACCAATACAAACAGAAACAGAACACAACATAAGAAAACGCCGGCAGACATACATATATACGCATCTATATACACACGTTTCATATATACGCCAAATATATATGTACTATGTATGTATGCGTGCTTCACAAACAACAACAACATACTATAGACAGAAAATGAGAAAGAACATCGCGATATTGTATAACTCTCCTTTTTTTATAAACTTCCAATTGACATACAACAATAACAAAAGATATTGCCTACACCATAATAAAATAGTGGTAGAAACAAACTACAACAACAACTAGAACACCAACAACAACAACAAGAAACAAGCAACAACCATTTAAGCAATAGTCAAAATAAGAATCATAGAATTTATTGACTAAATCAATCGATAACTAATTCATACAAATTCTTGTTTTTCTTTAAGTTTTAAGTATGTACGTAAAAAAAAAAAGTAAACCCTTTTTTAAACTTATACTACATATATATACATATACATATTTTGTTTGCCAATAACTGTAAATACAAACATTACATAATTTACTTAGTATTTCATTTTGTGATAGCGCTGGAAAGAGAAAAACAAAAACAAAAAGAATCATATTTAAAAAACGTTTTCATTTGTCTCAAAATATCAAGACAAAGTACATAATGTTAATTTTATTGATTATTTCAACTGTAATTAATACGATTGCTATTTATAAACGCATAACACATAACAAAAAAAAAAAAAAGAAGAAAAATGAAGAAAGAAAAGAAAAGAAAATTGTAGCAATAGGGAGCTAAATGTAAGGCTCGCACTATTATTAGGTAATAAGCAGTTAACTTATAGTCGATAATTTTTGATAAGCATCGGATGTAAGCTCATCATTTTTTTTCTATTATGATTATTATAATTACATATAATTACAAAAGTTGCCACCGCCCAAAATTTTGTGTACAGATCGAGAGAAGAGAGTGAAGGAGAAAGAGAAAGAGAAGGAACCGAGAGAAAGGGAGATAGCAAAAGCAAAGGATTAAGAAAGACAACGCGTTCAACATTTTGCAACATAAAATATACATACATACATACACATACATGCATACAAAGTGTATTCACATAGATACCAAATTGTAAAAATGCCTTAAAAATGCGTTAACAGGAGAAAAAGCTATGTTAAATGTAAATGTAAATATACACATACATACATACATACATAGGGTACATATATGTATGTATAATAACATTATATGGAGCTGCACACTTTGTTATGAGGTACTTTGCTACATACTATATACATATACATATATATATATTTGTAGACATATATGATGTATATATAAGTCAAATTCAACAACAACAAGAACGTAGATTGTAAGCATTGAAAAGCATGCACAGTACATACATACATACATTATACATAATACAACAGTTGACGTGTTTTTAAATTGCCCAGTTTGTTATTTAAGCAAAGACTTTTTGTCACTACGAATATCGCGAGACACGCAAAACACGATGAAGGGTCGCAACAACAACAACAACAACATGAAGAATAACAACAACAACTATAACAAGGAGAAATATGGGTCACAAGGCGCTACCGATATTGCCTAAGACTCTTTTTGCACGAATGAAAAACAAGAATAAAATAAAATCAAATATGAAGAAAAAAAAAACAAAAACAAAAACAACAACTAACAATAGAGTATGTCGAGATAGTTGCTACGTTTGCTTCTTTTCTGTTCTGTTTTGTTTTAAGGTCCAGTTGAAAGCAATTGACGAAACGTTTTTAAATCGAGAGTGTGTGTATGATGATGATGATGATAATGATAATGATGAAGAGCGTTTTGAGAAGAAGAAGAATACATTTAAGCTTCGACGCTTCTTTTTAATAACAACTTTTTTTTTCTGTTACTTTGTGTGCGAGAGTGAGCAAACGATAGGACGCGAGAGACAGATAGAGCGAGGGAGAGAGAAAGAGCATATTCCAAAACTATTTGTGATTACAATTATATATGAAAACAGAAAGCAACACAATTAATTATTACGCGAAATAAGAGGTAAAAACCTAGCATGTAAGCCCTAGTTTAGAACGAACACACACACACAACAACAGCTATATACATACCGTACCACATATACATACATATGGATCTGTATGCATGCATATTGAGAGCCGATGAGTAGATCAGTAAACAAATGTAAATTATGAAATGGAAGAAAAAACAAAACAAAAAAGAAAGAAAAAAGAAAAAACAAGTATCATTTATTCTAAAGGCAAGTAGTGGGCATAATGCCCGCATTGCTGACATGTTTATTATTATTATAATTATTATTATTATTATGCATAAAAATGTAGTTTCTTAAAATCATAAATATAATATAAACGAAATAAGCTAAACAAATAACAAAACAACAACAACATAGTTAAGTCAAGTGTAAACCAAGCCTTAGTAAAAACTAGTTCTAATAACAAACAAATGAAAAACAAAAAAACCAACTTACAAATACTAAAAAAGAAAAGAAAACAAAAAACAAAAAAAAAATGAAGCAAAACAAAAATAATCAACACAAAGGTTACGATACGATAACGACTTGTAATATACTGCGAAGTGTATGAAGAAAAAGGAGACAATTTGTTTTCAATGAATTGCTTTGATTATTATTTTCTTTATTGTTTTTCGTGTTTTTTTTTTTTACTTGAATTAATTGTATTTTATATCTTGAAATATATCTATTAAAAAATGATTAAACAGTAACATAAAAAAGAATGAAATAAAAAGAAAAAAAAAAACAAAAAGAAAAAGAAAATAAAATGAAATCACACCCAACAACCACACACTGTAATTAACAAAAAATACTTTGCTTGAAAGTGTAAAATAAATTAATTTAAATAAAATACGGAATTACAAAAATTTACATATATTTCGACGTTTTTACTTAATGGAATGGATTACGGGTAATTACTAATCGGATGCGAATTGACATTCATAGTACTTTGTACTTATGTATGTATGTATGTACTTCAGTCTATCTATGAGTAATTTTCGCTATCTCTTTCACATTCTTTGCTTCTCCTTCTTTTTCGATGTTGCGACATCGAAAATCGTTCGATCCCTAATTATAAAGAATCCATACAATAACTGCACTTTGAATGCTTAAACTTTCGTCAAGTCATAGAGATTATAAAATTAAAGATTAGGGAGTCTATGAGGAGAGTATTCTTGGAATATCTGTATCTGTATTGGTCGAGCCACCGTCAAGTTACATATGTACATATATACATACATATATGTGAGATCACTTTAAAATTTGTATGTGAACCCTTTAATTTATTTGTTTGTTGCTGTATAGCAAGTAATATTTATAATATAAATATATTTAACAATGCAATAATATTGTTTTTCTTTTCGTGAACATAAAAGGATTGAACATTTTTCAAATCAAATCTAAATGAATTATAACTTAAGGTATTATAACTTAATGCCAAGTTACCAACTTGTAGAAAATACAATCTTGAACCATGACAAGATTACGATATTAATTACTATGTATGTACATATGCACATACATGTATATCTCAGAGACTAGGAGGCAGTAAAGATAAACATGTGTGTACATACATACATACATACATACATATGCCATTCAGAAAACAAAGTAAATATGTATGTGAGTTGGCAACGCTTGAAAAGGTTGCCAACCTAATGGATTTAGATCTTATAGCCTCTTTCCACCGCACGGTTTTCTTTGGTTTTCTTTGGTTTTTTCACGTTCAGGCCGAATGTTACGTTCGCCCCATGTAAAATCCCATAAGAAAAAAACGTCGGTTTTTCTACGTTCGCGAGCTACGTAGAAATAGCGAACGCACTTTTTGGGTAATTATGCGATATTTTGATCGATATGACAACCAAAAAGAGCTCACCACTAACAAAACAGCTGACATTTAAGTGCGCCAAGGTATGAAAATAGAAAAATAAAAATTTTATTTTGCTTTTTAAAGCAAATTTTTTATATTTTAGATGAGCCAAAAAACTCGCAAGCCGTCAATATCGTGGAGTGGCATCCACAAGGCTATGTTGTTCGAGTTATGGGAGGAGAAATGTAGTGCCTTTTTTGGCCAATCCACAAAGGCGCTCCACAAGGGTGCCAAACTCCTCCCTATTAATTCGAAAATTATCTTAAAAAAATGATTCGTTGTTTCCAGGAACATCGCGCTCCCAAAAACACCCATGCTGCTGCTAAAAAGTAAATGTATTTATGTAAATATTACATTGCTGCCAGCAATGGCCTATACTCTATACTTCGCTAATTTTCCCTCCACTTCGTTAAAATCCTCATAAAAATTCTGCAATTTAATAAAATTTTCCATTTTCAAATGCGCGTGCTGTTTTTTGAAATGTTCGCCAACTCGTGTTTACATTTGAACAGCTGATATTTCAGAGCGGCCATATTGAGAAATTTACCGTTGCCCATATTTTTCGGTTCGTGCAGATGGAAACCCCGAAACGGGACTTTAAAAAACGTAGAAAAACTGAGTGAGGTGGAAAGAGGCTATTAATTGCGTCAGTCACAGTAAATGTGTCACGGTTCAGCGTTTACTTATTTTTGTTTAGTTACACAAGGATTACCTTCTATTAATACATACTACATAATAAAAGAAGCGTGAGCATTAATAATACCTGGCAATAATTATTTCATTATATCGTATCAATACATCGATGCCTGAACAATAGAATCGATCTTTGTGCAAAATCAATATCGATATAATATCGTATCGTGTGCATCTCTAGTTGCAATCTGTCTGTCGTGCCGGCAAGTCGTCTGTTGTCAAAAGTCGTTAAAAGAAAAGTCGCAATTTATATTACAGGTTTTTATTATTAATTTAACATTAATATTCTTCATTTCAGTAATTTGAAATTAACCAATAGCCCAAAACAAATTAAGCAATTGTGATATGTGTAAAAGTATTAAGTGATAATTGTGAAATACCAAAAACAAAACAATGAAAGTCGAGTGAAAAATACAACCCAACAATTCGAAAAGATAAGGTTCTCTAGAACCTATACTATATATATAGCATTGAGTTTTTCTAATGAGTCAGAGTCAGTGCACGGAGAACAGTTGTTCCATTAATTGAGCGAGTAAACCTATGTTTTGTGTAGTTGTGTGCAAATGGATCTGAGTGAGACATCTACGAAGCTTTAAAATATATACATATTCTGGATCCAGACGAGATGAGTTAATCATATCGATCCAGCAACAGATCTACTTTCTACTTTCAATTTGGTATTATGAAAATTTAGAACGAAATATATGTGATTTGGGTATTTCGTAGTCGAGCAATCCCAACTAGAGCGTTTATGATTGTTATATTTACTGCTGAGTGGACTGAATGCAGAGTGGTGAGCAAATAAATGCAATGAGTGAGTTAGAGTTTTGAAAGAAATTCAAATCTATCCGTCGACAATGTAAACAGGAATTTACTTTAATCTGCGAGAGATAGGAGAACGTAGAGTGGTAGAGCTGTAAAGGAGATTGAAGATTCGAGATTTTGGCCCGAATTTAGCTAGTGCTGAAGTGCAACAGCCTCAAGTTGTCTTTTGTCAAAAGACTTTGAAAAAAGAATAATCGGGGAAAAACCAAACATTCACTAAGTTTGTAGTACGTCTTCGATAAACTTTCATTGTTGTGTACGGATTTCAGCCTCCTTGCTCTTTCCGTTTATTGATAGTTAAATCAGTAAATTAGTCATCACAAAACAACTTTTAATATGTTTATGTGTTCTAGCCAGCTTGGTTAATAATTTTGTCAACATTAGCTTTTTTTTAAAGATATTTTTCTTTAATTGCTTTCGGTAGTGCATGCAAATTTGGGGTTTTCTCTTGAGTAGACAGTAAATGCGGTAGAAATTAAGATTGAAAGCCACAACTAATCTGTTGTTGTGTTTTACATCTGTACTGTAGTTAAACAATTATCCATTAACTAATTTTGTTGATTTAATTTTTTTAGACATCAACAACAACAGCAACAATTGGTGATCTCGTACTCAATCATTAAAAAAAACCAACAACAGCGAGAAGTCATGTCACAGGAACAGATTGCGACCCTGGCGCAGATAGTGCAAAGGATCAAGAACAATCCAAGCAGCGAAGATAGTCAACAGATGCTTCGCATTCTTAAGCAAAATCCACAGATAATGGCGGCCATCATTAAGCGGCGACAGCAAATAGAAATGAGTGCAGCTGACGGTGGAGCTAGCGGAGGATCAATTCAATTTGGGAATAGTTCCCAACAACAGCAAGAAGTCATGACACAGCAGCCGATTATGTTGAATGCGCCGCCGGCAAAGACGCTGGCAGAGATTATGCAAAAGATCAAAGATACTCCAGTCGACGAGAACAGCCAGCGCATGCTCCATATTCTGAAGCAGAATCCGCCGCAAAGAGAAATTAATGATCCTGCGGGTGAAGCTGACGATGGGGCGCTACAGGAACTAAAGCAAATGATGGAAGACATGATGATGAATAAGTGATACATGGCCAACAATAGCAACAAGCATCAATTACTTTTGGTGCCAAAATGTAAAAACCAAAAACAATGATGAAATTATATTCCCTGTAGCCATTTTTACAATGTACATAAAATATGTTAGCAGTATTTAATTCTATATATATCGAATTTAATCTAACATTGTATTTGCTGCAACTCATGTATGCCTTATTAAAGAGACAATTTTTATTGCGCGGTTTCTCCTGCACGTTCACAGATACGGTTGTTGTTGTTGTTGCTGTTGTTGTGCTTATTCTTGTGGTTGTTGTAGTTGCAGTTGTTGTTGTTGTTGGTCATTCGATGCCACGACGAATAGCCTCCAAAGTGCCAAGATAGACAGTGAAATACCAGGCGAACATCAATTAATAGCAAGCAGAAATGGAGTAAGTCATTCAATTATTTAGTAGCGCCATCTATGATGGTCAACTGGAACATAGTATGAAGGTTGAAATTGGTGCAGCCTAAAAGTATGCTACGATTATTTCGCAGGCTAAAAATAGCATCAGAGCAGCAAACAATTTTGCGTAGCATACTTTCAGGCTGCACCAATTTCAATCGCCGCACTAAGGTCTATTTAACCACCAAACATAGATGGCGCTACTAAATAATTCAATGACTTGCTGTATTTCTGCTTGCTATTAATTTATGTTCGCCTGGTATTTCACTCTGTATTTTGGCACTTTGGTGGCTATTCGTCATGGCATCGAATGCCCAACAACAACAACATCTGCATCAAGAGGACGAGTAACAACAACAACAACAAGCACTTGAGTAAGCAAGCACAACAACCACAACAGCAACAACAAGAACAACGACAACTACAACAGCAACAAAAACAACAACAACAATAACAGCAACAACAACAACTGCAAAAACAACAACAACAATAACAGCAACAACAACAACTGCAAAAACAACAACAACCACAATAACAACAGCAACAACAACCACAACAACTAAAACAACAACAGCAACAACTACAACAACAACAACTACAACAGCAACAACAACAACTACAGCAACAACAACAACTACAGCAGCAACAACAACAACAACAACAACTACAACAACAACAACAACAACTACAACTACAGCAACAACTACAACAACAACAACAACTACAACTACAGCAACAACTACAACAACAGCAACAACAATAACAACAGCGACAACAATCACCACAACTACTACGACCACTACAACAACAATAACAACTACAGCAACAACAACCACAACTGCAACAACAACAAAACAACAACAACAACAACAACAACAACTACAACAGCAACAAAAACAACAACAACAATAACAGCAACAACAACAATTGCAAAAACAACAACAACCACAACAACTAAAACAACAACAACAACTACAACAGCAACAAAAACAACAACAACAATAACAGCAACAACAACAACTGCAAAAACAACAACAACCACAACAACTGAAACAACAACAACAACTGCAAAAACAACAACAACAACAGCAACAACAACAACAGCAACAACAACAACAGCAACAACTACAACAGCAACAAAAACAACAACAACAATAACAACAACAACAACTACAGCAACAACAACCACAACAACTAAAACAACAACAGCAACAACAAAAGCCACAACAACTACAACAACAGCAACAACAATAACAACAACTACAACAACAACAACAACTACAACAACATCAACAACTACAACAAAAACAACAACAACAACAACTACAGCAACAACAGCAATAACAACAACAACAACTACTACTACTACTACTACTACTACTACAACAGCGACAACAATCACCACCACAACTACTACGACAACTACAACAACAATATCCACAACAGCAACAACAATAGCAACAACAACAACAGCAGCAACAACAACTGTATTTGTGGATTTGCAGGGGAAACCTAAAAGCAATCGCGCAATGGAAACTTCGAAAGTTATTAAATAATCTATTTAATGCGGCATATTATGTACATGAGTCGCATCAGATACAATGTTAGATTAAAATAGGCATATATAATATTTGAACTAGAATTGAAGAGTGCAAACATATTTGATGTATCTCAGCTGTTTAAAGGACTTTCAAGAGCTACTTACCTTGATTATAAAAAGGTGTCCTTGCGGGATTCTTAACAGTAATAATAATAATAATAATAATAGTAATATTTCTTAATATTCTTTCGAATATTAAAACACTGCTAGCAACAAAAGCTTAGAATCTGTTAATACTGAATTGTATAAAGACAAGCAGGATAGTTTTTATAGAAAATTGTATTGATAAAAAAAAAATAGATTTATTTGTAAGTAACATAATTACAGTTAGGCATTTGATGGATTTGCAGCTCTGCTGATTGCAGGCTCAATTTCGGACACCTTTTCAGCGTCGGTGGTGGCAGGAACAGGTTCTTGAAGGGGCTCGCTAGCAGCCTTGGGTTGATCGACGGGCGCGGGCTTCTTGGGAGCGGGCTTTGAGTCACCACGTCCGAAGATGGCCTTTTCAATGCCCAGAATGGGAGCCTCAAAGGCCAGTGTTGCAAAGATGGAGAGAGTCAGCGTGATACCGAAATCGTGCCACCAGCGCAGGATCTGAAAGCAAACGAAACGAGGATCGTTTAACATATATAAAAGTGAACCTCAAAGGAATAATCACAACTTACCGCATCGTAATCGGAGAAATGTGTGTCCGTCTGCAGACGTGCGGCATTCACCAGTTGAACGATTCTGTGGATCACGTACATGCAATAGGTAAGACGGCTGAAACCGGTGAAGAAGCTCCAGGAGAGGAAGTCGTTGATGAGACCACCGTGTCCATTGTAACAAGCCCAAACAATCCATCCAATAGCAAAGGCCCACGAGCTGCGACTGAGTGGCTCGAACAAAGCGCCCTCAATGAGTGGGGAATCCGGAGTGTGGGGCAGGATGCGCCAGTAGGGACCCCAAAGATCAGCGAGCATGGTGCCAAAGGCCACAACCCAGCCGGTGATCACCCAGTGCTTGGCCAATGGAATTTGACGTCCACGATTGCGTGTGAAGAGGAAGTAGCCGAAGATGACGCCAATCAACCATGTGGGAATGCGTGTGTGTGTTGGATAATACGTGAGGCGCTGGCGAAGATCAACATGATCGTCCTGGACACGGAACAGCGTGAAGTCGTTGTGCAAGAATGTGGCAACTGTGCAGCCCAAGCAGAGCAGACCAAAGATCACAATTGGGATGAGCGCCTTTTTGCCCCACTTCCACAGCGGAATTAGGAACAATGGGGACAGGAAATACAACTGAGTATCTACGGCTAGATACCAGGATTGCGACACGCACTGTGGAAATAAAAAGAAAGCAAGCCAAAGGTTAATGCAGTTATAAAGCATTATTAGTAAGATGTGAGTTGTATAGTACATTTTTGGGTTTCTAAGTTGTGGTAATGCAATTATTGTAATTGTGGAAAAGAGTTTGTAATTTAATAAAAAGGAAAACAGTAGGAATACTTGTAGGTCATAAAATGGAAACATTTCATTACATTTCACTGACTATTTCCCATTAGGAGTTCGAGAGTTCAGTCTGAGATATGAGGTCGCTTTACTTACAATGCTGTAGGGGAAGGCATAGTTCTGCACATAGAGGAGTGTGGCCCACCAAGTGTCCGCGCAACGTGCATCCTGGGTGCCCAGCTTGAACCACATGGGACCGGCGCCAGAGTATTTGTATAGGGACATGATGTAGAGGACGACAACGGCAACGACGGGAGTGAGACGAATGTAACGATGGAAGTACATCATGGGGATGTTCAGTTTGCCCTTGGTGCGCTCCATTTCACGGAATGCTCCCCAGCACATCAGCAAGCCGGACATGAAGAAGAAGGTGTCCACGCAGAGGGAACCGTTCTGCACAAGCATGGAGTACGGGGTCTCCAGCCATGCATAATAGATGTTGCGGTTAATGTGTGGCAGGTCATAGAAGGTCATATATCCGTGTCCGAAGACCACCCACATCATACTGAAGCAACGCAGACCGTTCAAGCAGTGAATCACATTTGGACTGTTCACCTGTTTCACTGTGAAGATCTTTGGTGCATTGTGGAGCACCGAGAAGGCCAAATAAAGTGGTTTCTTTTGTCCTGCAACAAGGATTAATCAGAATGTTAAACTCCGAATGGGACTCTGTATTAACAATGTTATATATTACCTCCATTGCGAGTCTGTACAAAGTCGTAGATACTGCTGGCTATCATGAAGAAGATAATCAGCGAGAAGAAAACGCTAAATGGAGAAGAGAGATATATTTATTTTCGAAATATTTGTTGGACTTTCAACACAAAAATATTGAAGATAAATGGCATGAATGATGAGGAAAATTCTGAAAGTCTAGAGAATGCTTCGAGTGCATTGCCTAGATCTCAATTAAATTGCACGATTATGCAAGCAATTTCAGATTAGCGATTAGCGATTCGAAGATTGGCTATCAAGCAAAAAGTGTGGTACAATAATCACATACTACTACATACAAACATCGAACGCGGTGGGGCGAGAGCTGTAAATAAACTTATTTCGCTATATTTGGCAAATCGTGGGCTTTTGCGTAACTTTTGATTTCCGATAATCGTATCGCCAATTTTCGATTTGACAGCAATTGTGCGAAATTTGACGTTTTGCGATAATGCCTGATCGGCTGATCAAAAATCCATAAACGAATCTATAGCACAAATAAAAAATGGTCATTTTGTTGCCTTGTCAAATAAATTTCCCAATTTCTGGGCACTAATTTGTGGTCAATTTGTGGGTAATTAAAAATGTTGAAGCTGATGCAACAACTACAAAGCGTTGCAATAATGTGTGAGCAAATGTTTTAAGAGTTGATCAGAGCTTCTATCGAAATAGCTAGAATTCACGTGAATAAGTTCGGAATGGATTAATAAAATATACCACAATACAAGGGTATATAAATTTACTTATTTTATTATACTATTATTTTTGTAGTACGCATTGTTGGAGTAATTTAAAGGGTTGTTCTTTACCATAAATAATTAATCAATACACTACGAAATATGCGGAATTCCCTACAGATTGCGATCTATATAAGATTGTTAGGTAGACGAACTATCGATTAAAAATATATAATACTTGTATATAACTTTTTGTTGAATTTGCAAGTTGTTATGAGGCTTGTGTGTTTGAAAATAGAAAATAAATTTATTGTACTTACATGGCAAAAATATCGACGCCGCGGAATTCGATTGGTGCATCATATTTACACCAACTTTCGGAAACCATTTGCTCGGTGAGATTGACATAATCAGTGCCATAAAAGTGTTCAATAGCGTATTTGAGAAGTAGATCAGTTTTCTCGGCACTGCACGTGCTTGGCACACAAACGCCCAATTCAAAGATTTGTGGATCAGTTTGCTTATAGCTGATACGTGCTGTTGAGGTCTCCTCATTCCTGCGCCTCACTTGGCTATAGAATTGGGTGATATTGAGACGCGTCAGGCAGTATTGACCGCGAATCTCATCGCCGTAAGTGCTTGAAGCCGCAACGCATTCCTCGTATTGACCCATGCTGATCAGATGGCCCCAGAAGAAGCCAACCGGTAGACGACCCCATGTGTCGGGAACTGCAAAGATCGTGGTTGAAGTTATGAAAAATTGCATTCTTTAGGTTTAAAGATATTCGGATATTCTTATGGCATTAAAAATATATACGCTAGAGAAGCGATTGTCTATTCTCTGAAGATTAGTATAAACATACAAATTATATCTGTTAATTCGCAACTATGAACTGTAGAAATAAAATCTCTCTACTCAAAACGAATTTCTGTAATTTTTTAATGAATTTAAACTATCTACAGTTTAAATAAACAAACCATAGTATACTGCTTTAGTTGCAACATTTGGTACATTTCGATTACAAGTTTTGGGACATTTTTCATTCGTTGGTACTTTTTCTTCAAATGGCAATTTGTGCCATGCATTAGATCACTTTATCTAAAAGGGACATTTGTTCTATGCATTGCATCACTTTGGCCAAAAAAAGGGAAATTTGTTCAATGCATTGGTAGGTACATTTTGCATAATGGTTCAAGGCGCTGCTAACGTCCTAGAACTTTAAATAGTTGAGGACATTTTCCGATACAAGTTGCCATGATCGCTTCGAATCTTTTTTAGTTTAGCATTTAATTTCAATTTATATTGAAATATAAATTTCGGAAATTTCTTCAGAAATCTTTAATGTGGATTATGTACACGATTTATCATACTTCACATGGAGTTAAGTTTCATTAGAACACATGATTTGTTGGAGTAAAGAAAAAAAATTGATCACTTCACTTGTTCACATTAATATTTCCAATAAATTGCCCATAGTTACTAGGATGAAATGGCATTTCAACACATTCATTGAGGTTGCTCACGTTTGAAACAGTGATTGAAATACAGCTGAGCTATATATCAATCAAATCAGGTTACTGTAAAACACACGCCAATATCTTTAATAGGGGGTAATCGTAAAACGTTGTTTATAATCGATAATCACGGTATAAAAACGATGTGGAATCTGTTGCATCATAATACGATTAATCAAATCTTATCACTTATCAAA
This sequence comes from Drosophila sulfurigaster albostrigata, assembly GCF_023558435.1. Lineage (NCBI taxonomy): Eukaryota > Metazoa > Arthropoda > Insecta > Diptera > Drosophilidae > Drosophila > Drosophila sulfurigaster. The sequence goes on along the minus strand of NC_084885.1, from coordinate 9,430,736 downwards.
ATTTACAATATGCGTTGAGTTCTTATCAAAATTTGATTTTCAATTTGATTTACCACCGACAATAATACGAATTCTTCAATGGGATTAAACAACCAACGCAAAAAACAACAACAACAACTCAAAAAAAAAAAGAACAAAAATTTGAAGCTTACACTCGAGTGCCCACTCTTCCATATTGGCGATTGCGTCACGGATGCGTGCCACATCTCGATCACAGAGATCATCATTGTAGGCTTTGTTGCCATATGTGTTGCTGGGGGTCAGCAAGCCAGTGCTTGCGGTTTGATTCGAAATGGCAATTTGCTCCGCGGCAAGGGCAAAGAACTGATGAGCCAAGCTGCTCTGCATTGGCAGCGAGTGTCCCGTCAGCAGATCCTGGCCATTGTTCAAATGAGCCGTGGCTGTTGCTGTTGTTGTTGTTGTTGCTAGCAGCAGAATAAATGCTGTTATCGCCATTGCTGGCATCGCCAGCTGATGGAGTTTCGTTGTCATAATCCTGATCGATGGCAGAGGCGAAGCGAAACGAGGCGAAACGAGACGAAGCGACGAGCAGATGAGCACGGAATTGAATGCTCCGCTAACTAACTGTTTGGCCAATGGACACAATAGCTTTTTATAGGCTCACCAATGGCCACTTGAGGCGTCGTCAGCATCGACGTTGACGCTGACGTTGCGATTGTCGGTTGCGGTTGCGAAGACGCTCATGAAATTTATAAATAGTTGTTGGAACATACACATAACACACATTGTAGATGATGCAGGCCCTTGATAAGGAAGTTTATAATCAATCCCGCTTATCTGATTTTGTATTTCACTCTTTCCTTTTTGGCTACCTGCGCTGGATTTGCTTGGGATTTGCAGCACAGCTGGTATAAATTATATCAAAGTCAACTGTGCTTTAAAACTGTACAGATAAGCCATGTCGATTTACAACTAACCGCTCTTAATTCAATTACTGGAAATCCCGATAGCAGTTAGTATTGCTCTCGAACTTCGACCATTGCGCTTAAAGTGAGTAACTTTCTCACAGTGTTAAATAGTTTTGATAACCCATGTATTGTAGTATATTATAAGATTTAGTAATTGGCTCAGTAACAATGTTTCCGTGTTTGTTTCAAATTGTTTGTTATCTGGCATCTAACATACCTTAGATACTGTTAATTATTACTCAAGAGTTAATCAGTTAATCGAATTCATTTAAAAAGTTCTCTTTATTTTTTTTTGGGGTAACTAATAAACTTATTAAATTAAATGCTGTTAATAGTAAGTAAAGAAAATAGCCTATGTTTAGAAATAAATAAGCATAAATAATACATAAATGTATTTCATAGATTACATAATAACTTTTCATTCACATCGATGAAAGCAATTAATCCTTCCCTATGAAATTATTGTGAGCTTTTCAGCAAACTTATTTTCAGGATGATCATTTTAGGAATAAGTTTCAAAGTATGGATCGGACTGTTTGATAACCTCTTACATTCTTGTTCAAAATTGTATTTTTAAATGAAAAACTTTTATATTAATAGAATTATTTCTAATAGAAAATAGTTGAACTGCAAATTTAAGCTTTTATTTTGTAATAATATTTCTACTCCACAATCAGTTTTGTTATAGAATAATTAGTATTTATATATAATATATTTTATTGTATTTAATTAAACTCTGTATAAGCCTTTATCATAGTTTCTAAGGAAAATAAATAGCATGGTAAATTAACTAATTATAGCCAAAAATTTGGAAGTCATTTCAAAGTTATAATTTAAAATTCCTGATTTAAATGCAATAATATTGATTGCTTCTTATGAATATAACAAATTTTACACAATTGAATTGAAATAAAAAAAACTATAAATTGTTAGAACATAGTGCCATAATTAACAAGTAAGAAAGCTACAGTCGAGCGTACTCGACTGTGAGATACCCGCTACCCAATTTGATTAAAGCCAATATATTTTGCGGTATTATTCTCAAAATATACCAAATATACTGCAAATATACTAAAAATATACCAAATGGTATATGTGGTATATCGATATAGTACCGCGTTCAAAATATACCATGGACGGCTCAATATACCAGATTGTGAGGCAAAGCAACTCAGATCCCTAGTAAGAAGGCGTTTTTGGCCATACAAAAGTATTTCTTTAATAACTTCGACAATTTTTATCTGATCGCAACCAAATTTTCAGGAATCATAACTACTATAGTTATTATTATATATATCAAAATTCACAACATTAGCTTTAAAATTACGCTTTTTATTTGATTTTTTTGATTTGCGGGGGCGGAAGTGGGCGTGGCAAAAATTTGAAACAAACTTGATCTGCGTGCAAACATAACAAATGCAGTCGAAAAAAAAATATAGCTCTATCTCTTATAGTCTCTGAGATCTAGGTGTTCATACGGACAGACGGACAGACACACAGACGGACAGACGGACAGACGGACATGGCTATATCGTCTCGGCTGTTGACGCTGATCAAGAATATATATACTTTATAGGGTCGGAGATGCCTCCTTCTACCTGTTACATACATTTCCTGTCGGCACAAAGTTATAATACCCTTCTACCCTATGGGTAGCGGGTATAAAAAGCTTCAGGTAATAGCAATAATAAAAATAAACTAATAAATTATGAAATTGCATAGTACTTGAGAGTGTAATATAAGAATGGAGTTAAGCGAAAGCGATTTCTAATTCATCAAATTCAAAGAATATTGCTATGAAACAATGAAATCAAATCTATTGACATTCTTCGCCAATGAAAATTAATGCAGATAGAATGGGTAAAAACCAAATCCAAATCAAAGAAAACATTGCTTAACAACAATCTCAAATATAAAAAAACTTCAACCCCATAATAAAAGTTAATTACTTGCATGCGTATTAATACACATTTCTTAAATGTAGAAACTAATTAAATAAATACGCTCCCATTCATAAATTTCAATAGAATCGAAATTGGGCATATCACGGATTAAAGTAATGCATACAGCTGGGAATATTCATTTGTGATAATTTGATTTGAACGGTGACTGGACTATAAACAGGAACAACAAAAAAAGAATTGTATGATTTTATTTATTATTTCCTGAGCTTATAATTTGCTGCCTCGGTGAAATAAAAAAAAAAAAAAACGCGTTAAGGAATATTCAATATAAAAATCGATTGATAAGATTAACTGATCCCATGATAGCCGTTCTATTGGATTGGCTCTGGCCAAGCTGAAGCTCCCACGCCGTTATTCATATATGATCTAGGCTGCATTCAAGGCGACAACATCGAATTTACAAGGTAGAGACAGTCAGACGGACACGCCACAAAGCTATAAATTTAAACATGCGTCAGTCGCATTATATAGTAAGCAAGGCAAAGCTTTTCTCATTGTTAGAAGAATCGACCTTTGCGACAATAGCTCTATTGCTATGTTGTAGAAACTGTCCAGTCTATAAGATAACAAATCTAGAAATCATTGAAATCACTCAGCTGAGTTATCTAATCTTTTTTATTTAATATGTTACTTGCTTTCGCCATTAACAGTTAAATATTTAATCACTTCAAGCTAAAACTAAATCTTGGTGATGTCTAAACATTGTTAAAATTTCAAGAAGTAATCTGTAACTACTTTGAAACTTCGGATTAGTGTTGAACACAATTATTTTGAAGAATGTACTTTATCACAAAAGAGCAACCAATATAAAAATTTATAACAATGATTATGTTTGTATTTAATTCGTTACAATTGGAAGCTTTGAAACATCTAAAAACGTTGTAAGATGTTTTATTTTGAATTTCATAGCAATCATATTTCTATGTAAGTTATGTTAAGTCTTCGATATTCATAATGTTATCAATAAAATCATGTTTGGTCATCTCTCTTTGGAAATTCGAAATTAAACAACGCACATGCAATGCAAGTTAATATCAAATTTATTCACACAGTAGATTCTATAGTTAATATCATTGAAACATGTTACCGCAAACGTTTACTTATAAAAATTACTCGGTGATTTAGCCTAGTATTACACAGACATCATGTAATCTTCATAGTCGAGACTACCTAGCGTTATAGATGCGACTGCTCTTGATATCCACATTGAAGAGTCGCGACCAATCCGCAATCACATCCAACTGCAATCGAAATTAGCAGACCAGCAAACCAATTAATAATAGAGATCAATGCAACACTTAAATATAAATATAAATATCACCTACATCACGATCCATAATACTGTCGCAAAAGCTGAGATCCAGCAATTGAAGCTTCGTACAATGAACCAAAATACTGAAAATAAAACAAAGTACAATGAAAAATGTTGATCAACTGTGAAATACCCGCTCCATACATTGAGAGAATGCAAAACGATGATGTAACCATCCAACCATCAACATATAATAAAATAATAATATATTACTTCACGCAATATGCGATAAATATATCAAAATAAAAAGTATTTGCTATATGAATTTGTCATTTCTTGAATAACAATAAATCAGTAGAATTATTATTGTTAATTTGAGTGTTTTGCTACAAAATTTGGTGGATTCATCTCATATACTTTCAGACAAACATAAAGGTAAACACGATCTGCTGATCAAATATATATTTATTTTATGACGACACAAATGGTTGTCATCCTCTCTCTCTCTCTTTTACGTTGTGGGTAGCGGGTATTTAGTAAATTAAATAACTCACTCATAAACTCGTTCGTGGGTTATGTTAAGAATTCCCATCAGATCCAATTGTTCAAGATTTTTGCCCAATGTTGCTATATGGACGAGATCACGTTCTGTAATGCCGCGCACAGCCGACAAAAAGAGCTTTTTTAATTTGGGACAGTTGGATAGAAGCTGATGTAGGCTATCTCCTAAAGTTGCTTCACGCAGGCTGCAAACAAAATTATCGAAGAACAGTTAGAAGTCGGATTAGGCATATTAGGCAACAAGAGAAAGAAAAACTTTAAACTTACCACCAGCCAAGATCGAGCTCCTCTAGATGCTGACATCGAGCTAGAGATTGCAGGCCGCGTGCGGACAAGAAATGAGCTTTCCACATATCCAGCGATACAAGCTGTGTGTTGTAAGTGCCAAGATGTGTAGCAACATTATCCATATTCACCGAGACCCCACAGAATGCTGCATAGAACATTAGAGAAGTGTTTGTTAATCAGATTCATTTACGCAGATCGAGTTCGATGATGATGACCCACCTAAATTCAGATGCTTGAGCTTGCGATTGCCTTCGAGCATGCTCAATAATAGCTCCGACTCAAATGCAGTTTGGAAAAGATCAAGGCGCTCCAAATTCTTTAGATTGGCCAGACACGAGAAGTTCAACAACGGCGGATCGATGGCACAGTTGCGAAGGCTTAATTCTAATTAAACAAAAGCAGAATACGTATATATGTACATATAATAATGAACTGTTTGTAAGGACTTACCTATCAGATTATCACAGACTATGCCCACAGTCTCAATGCAGCTGGCATTCAGAAATTTGCAAGAGTTTAATCGCAAGTGGGTCAGATTATCACCTCGTTGGGTTAGAAATCTGTGTGTTGAAAATGGATTCGTTAAATGAGATCGATTAGCAGATTATTTCGACTTTCGACTGACTTTTTAAACTCGGTGGGTGAGACTTCCCCAAATCCCCCGCACCATGACAAATCGAGTTTACGCAACATTGTTGCACGTCGCGCCAGCGTGCAAAGAAGCTTCGAGTTGGTCAACTGCCAGTAAGGCTTGAGACTCAGCTCTCCATATAGCAGCGGATGTGTGGAGATGTCGTAGAATAGACGCGACACTTGACCCATTCGGAAGAGTGACTTTAGGTCCAGGTAACTAAGTATTTTCAATAGGATTTCAAACTGCAAACACAAAAATAAAGAGAGAAAATGTAAGAGTGTAATTGATACTTTAAAAGTCTTAAACATATTTGTGGACTGATCGTAGTTATAATGTTCAAATGGATAAATTGAATTAAGATTGACGCACCGGCAGATCCGTTAAACATGTTTGTGAAGCGCTACTATTCAATTGCTGGCCGGGCTCCAAATTGTTTTCTATTAGAAACTGGCTCAGATCGTTGTTGATGAATTCATGCAATTTGGCGGCATAGTTTTCACGACAACTCGGTTGAAACTTAAGCGTGCGCAGCTTGTTGGTAATGGGTCCGCCACTTGTAACCTCTCGAGAGCCACCATCAAGACGCTGGAGACCTGCGGATGCGGATGCGGATGCAGATGCCGTTGCAATGAGCTGTTGCATGCTACGCATGGAGACAGTTCGTCCGCACAACATGATGGCATCGATCTCAGTGTAGTAATTCAATTGACTGTGATTGAAATCGATGCGCAATGTCCTGTGTGAAATCAGACAGATATCAGAGATATAAGAATCATGAAAGTGCGATTTAAGAGTGAAGCCTTTTACTTAGTTATAACGTTGGTCTTCTTCAAAGGCGGTGCAAAGCGTCGAGAGTCGCGTAGAGCGTAATTACTTCGAGTTCGAGGCTGAATCATATCACTGCTCTTCGCTTCCCACAAGCAGGTCCAATGCTTTGTGATGTTGTATGCCCAAATTCGCACAACGCCGCCCGGATTGAATGTCTCGAAAATGGCCACTTCCGTTGGCACCACAAACTTCTCGAAGTAGACAACTATTGACACGCAATATAAACAAAATTAAAATGAGAATACAGTTAACGATACTTTCTGTTTCTTACTTACCAATAAAATCATGTGTGGGCAACGTGGGCAAATTCTGTGATTGAATCTCTCGCATGGATGATGGAGCGCACTGCCACCAGTCACCATAGGTACGCTGTAAGTAAGTTAAAGTACAGTGAATACAGTTCTTAAAAGGTACGTTGTAAGTTAAAGTACAGTGAATACAGTTCTTAAAAGGTACGTTGTAAGTTAAAGTACAGTGAATACAGTTCTTAATAAACCAATAAATCAGCCTCAATTAAAATCAATTTATTGATTCCCTTTAAACCAAATATAAAGTATATCATTATTTCTGTTCCTTTCAAATATTATTTACTATCATTGCTAAAGCAAATCCCCAACAGATACATATAATGTAACAGACGAAATTCAAATCTGACGCAATATTCGAATTACAAAACTAAAGACAATCTATTTACAATTGTAATCCAGAATATAATGGCCTATTTACAAATCGATGACACACAAATTGTTTGTAGGGCTTCTTCCATTTGCAAATAATTTGGAATACAGTGAATATCGGCTAGAAAGAATTTCGTTAACTGCAATTATGTGCAAATAATTATATTTAACTTAAGAAATGAGGAACGTTTGCTACAAATTAAGTTTAACTTCATGATACTGTTCAATTTTGCCTATAAACAGCATTCATTTTAAATAAATAAAAGCCCACTGTAATTGGTAAATGTGTTTTTTTTTTGTTTTTGTTCATGTAGTAATTTGATTAGCATTCTCATACTTACACATTACCTGTTACCTACAGAAACTAGTTTTTATTAAACGTCAAATTTATTCTAGACCTACATAGATGCTTTTCGGACAATTCCTTTAGTCCGACACAGTTCATAAGGAGATGTTTAGTATAGGAAAATATTCGACCTATCGCTCGTTTACTAATATTATATTAACTAGCTCACTCAACTTAATTTAACGAACTTAACGAACTTAAGAACTTTTTTCAAGTTTCATTGGTTTTATTGGAAAGCAGAATGTATTTCAATCTAATATAATGCCTAATCAAATCTCAAATCTCAAATCTCTCATCAAACTAAAGTCACAAAATCAATGTACTAATCGGATTGTGATTAAACTTTGTTAGCATTTGTATTTGTTAAAAACATAGTAAATTTCTTTCAAGAAAAGGTTTTCAGCTGATGGAGAAAACTTTCACTGTTATTTGAAAACTATTCAGTCTATTTTTTTGAATATATACTCAATGTGCTATGTAGAAATTTGATTAGTCTGACGTCGTTTACTCACCATAGTAAAGGTCTCGGGATAGTCGCCATACGCAGGAAATTTGGTCGGTCTACCAATTACATTGGCGGCCGTATAGGATATGCTATAGTCGATGCCATATTGCGAACTAAAGTCCAGTACTCCTAGCACATATTGTCCCAGGCAGTAACCCTGATTATCCAGTGATTGCGATTGCAGTTTATTGTCCCCATCCCCATGCAGCCAACTGCTGGAGTCATTGCAATCACCATCATTGTCGCCATGTTGTCGCTGCTCCATTAGCATGGCGGTGAAATCAATGAGTTCATCGGGTTCGGTGTCGCTGGAGTTACCATCGTCGACGCCACCATCGTATGCCAGTAGAGACATTTTATGGCGTTGGGTTTGCTGGATAACCAGCGGATAAGAGGATAGCTGTGTATTCTCAGCGTATCGTTTGCTTGTAAAAATCCGATGGCTCGCTCCTCAACGTTGCAAGGCGAACGTTTGGCATACCGCGCTTTCCCCTCGAATGCTCTGCACTTGCAATTGCCTTGAGTGACTAAATCAGCCTCACGCCAACAACGTCGTGTTGCTGCACTTGCCTGACGTTATACAAGTTAGTTGAGCACAACGAACACAACGCTAATCCAATTAGTTAATATGGCGAATTCGCATTGCTTTTGGTGCTGGAGTAGTGTGACGTCTTGGCTTGGTTTGCTAGCTTGATGATTGTTTTGAAATGGGCTAGCAGCACAGGAACAACAACAACAACAACATTCGTGAAATCACTGATAACAAACAATCCTTATTTTTTGGCGCTATTTTTCTGTTTACTATTTTACATACGAGATACCACTGACAATTGATCGTCTTTTTTTGATGATTGTTTCTTTCCGTTTTGTGGAATTTCAGTTAATTTACTTGTGAATTTTGATAACAAATCCAAAACAACAACATAACTAGTTCAGCTCCTAAATGCAGTAATGAAAACAGTCGCACTGTTGCTTTCGACCAACCATCGATTTCGATATATCGATATATTCGTAACCGACAGTCCCAACGGTCTAGGCACGCTACGACTGCTGGGACCTCTCATGCATCATTTAATTTGTTTGAAAACCAATTAATGTGCTTAAATTTAATAATATGGAATGACTACTTTCATCATTAATTTAGTTTTATTTTTATTAGTAAGTGCGAGTAAATGCAAAAATTTATTGATCCAATTGTATAACCATATCAAATATGTAACAATGTTCGATGTGTTCGATAGACAGCTTGCAACATGTCGTTCAACTGAGTCGTACCAAAACCAACAGGCATCGTTGTATCAGCCGTCCGCATGGGACCCTCGAAGTGGTTGTCGATTTTAGATAAATTCATTAAGAACATGAGCATAGTGAATAAAAAGCGCCAATGCCTTGATTATAAAAACAAACTAATCCTGGCGCCCATGGTGCGTGTCGGCACATTACCAATGCGTCTGCTCGCCCTCGAAATGGGCGCAGATATCGTGTACACCGAGGAGCTGGTTGATCTCAAATTGATCAAGAGTATTCGTCGTTCAAATCGTGAGTTGTGCATACCCCGTTTACACGCTACATTCCATTACATAAAACGCATTTTTGAATTCGTTTAGCTGCCTTGCAAACCACTGACTTTGTGGATCCATCCGATGGCACGATCATATTTCGCACATGCTCGCTGGAAAAGTCACGCGTTGTGCTCCAGCTGGGCACCAGCGATGCTGCGCGAGCCTTAGCCGTTGGCAAATTGGTGCAGCATGATATTGCCGGCATCGACATCAATATGGGCTGCCCCAAGGAGTTCTCGATTAAAGGCGGCATGGGTGCCGCGTTGATGGCAGTGCCCGATAAAGCCGCCCACATACTGAGCAGTCTGTGTTCCGAACTCGATATACCGGTAACATGTAAGATACGTATACTGCCTGATGTGGAGGAGACGATTAAACTAGTGCAGAAACTGGCTGCCACGGGCATTGCAGCAATTGGAGTTCACGCCCGAACTCGCGATGAACGACCGCAACATCGTCCACATCCGGATGTGTTACGAGCACTCGCCGATGCCGTGGATATACCCATTATAGCCAACGGCGGTTCCAGGGACATGCATGCCTACGAAGATCTGCACAAGTTCCAGCGACTGTGTGGCGCCCACAGCGTCATGGTTGCACGTGCTGCCCAACAGAATGTGTCCATATTTCGTCCGGAGGGTCTGTTGCCCATTGACGATGTGATATGCAAGTATTTGCGTCTCAGCGTCGATTACGACAATGCGCCGCACAATACTAAGTATTGCGTGCAGAGCATACTCAAGGAGTTGCAGGAGACGCCTCGTGGCAAGCGTTTTCTGCAGTGTCAGACGCTGCAACAGATATGTGAAATCTGGCACCTGGGCGATTATTGTCGAATGCGCCAGCAACAGCACAAACTTCATGGCAACATTGGACGTTCCGATGTGGTACCGCCATCCGAAGATGACGAAGAAGCCGCGAGCAAACGTCGCAAAATTGAGAGCAACAACGAAGACTCGAGTGCCAACGATGCATATGACGAGGGCGTCATTAGCCGCAATATGGCTTTTCTGCGTTCCACATACCCGAATGGTAACAAGCTCTACTCAATTGTACTTTCCAATGATTGGTCATATGTGTACCATTCTTTTTTTGCAGACAATTCGCTGCCAAAAACGTTGCTCTACGTCCATGCTGGTCGCTTGGATAAAGAGGCGCCCAGCTATGAGACACAGCAATGCAACAAGTTGTTCCGCTCGATATGCAGCTTTGATGGTCAACGCTACAGCAGCAGTTTCTGGGAGAAGAACAAGAAGCAGGCCGAGCAGGGTGCAGCTTTGGTGGCACTGCTAACACTGGGACAATTGCAAGAAGAAACGCTTCGGGACAATGGCAGCTTAGTTAGTTAGTTAGAATATCCTTCATACTCCAATATATGTAGTTACACAATGTATAAGAGGATCGACCGTACGATTTGACGAAACTACTATCAGGCAAGACCTGTTGCGCCTGCTGTGATATTGTAGCAGTTGGTTAACACGATTGTTCAAATTCCGCAATGTTCACATTTTATAGTATATAGTCGAGTACAATAATATGGCTGTGACAATCGACAATGTTTGCAACACGCCTCCAAGTCTACACACACGATTTTATGTTGAAAATAAAATCAAAAATTACTTGTTGATACGATTAGTTTTGCCAAAATAAACTAAGTAGTAAATCTATTCTCGTTTTCATTTTTCGAAAAACATCAATATTGACAAAAAAAATAAAGAAAAGTTTGTCGCAAAATCACGAACTTTATTTTGAAGATCAATTTCAACTTCTTTTGTCACCATAATAAAATAAGTTTAATAAATCTGTTCCTTGTCTTAAGTTTTGAAATTTCCATAGATTTTTAGAGTTCTTCAGTTACTTAAGATCAAATCACTTGTTAATTTGACTATTTTTCGTAACACAAAGTTTAAGATTATGCATTACATTTGCAAAGTAATTAAATTATCAAACTTCATGGTTTATATATAATTTATGTGGATTTATAAACATTACACTCATAATGCTCTCAATTCTACAAATCCAATCACTTAATGCTTGTTTTTGTTGTATTGAATTGAAATGTTCAATAAATACATTTTATTTTTGAAATAATTATGAATTTATTTATTTCCTAGTGTGTGTATTTATGTGGTGAGGGGGAGGATGCGGTTGGTAGTGTAGGAAGGGGATGTGGGAGACTTTGCTTAGATTTACTAGCGTCGTTGGGCGGCCGGAGGAGGAGGCATCATTGAATGATCGTCGCGGAAGCCGAAATTTGCTATAAAATTGAGTAAATATTCCTTGGTGATGGGATGCTTGATACTTTCCACGACGGCTGCAAAATTGAGAGTGTGTACATTAATTATAATATAGTATATAGAACATAATTTTGCATATCAACAATACTTACAGACTGCAGTGTTGAAGCTGTTGGGCAACTTCTTGTCCGTACGCTCGCGCATAAACTCCCAATTTCCGTATTGATTCATCGTGCACTCAACTATTTTATTATCCAAATCTCGAATCTCCTTAGTTAGCTTTTGCATGCGACCAAAAGGTGCATCATGTCCGCCCACATAGAGGAAGCCCACTTTTTTTGTTAGCAAACTAAAAAATAAATAATACAAAATTAATTCATTCAAACTCCCAACAAATTTTGCTCTATTTAACAATGTAAGATAACATTGCATTTCATAAATGGGATACAGATATGTTCCCGTTGATTAAATGTTAATTTTTTCAAATCAGTAAAATAAAAACTGATCTCAAAAATGACATCTCTACATTTTGAAGATATATTGATATTGATCGCAGCTTAAACATATTTTGTCAGTTGCTTACCCCTCTCCACGTTCTGTAATAATCTTGAGACGAAAGTCCACGGAATTGAGTTCATGTGGTTTCCATTTAAACACATCGGGACAAACGCCGGCTGTGTACGGCAGCTGAGAGGGTTGAAAGATGAGGCCGTCAGGCTCATGGGCCAAAGAACGAGAAAACTTTTCACCCAATAATCTGGCCGATGTTCGTATTTCCCAAAAGTCTTTGTTGCGAACGCTGAAAGGCTCCAGAGCGCGGTTAATGATGCCGTGCTTCATGGCCAGAATGCGAGGTCCTGTTACATTGATTAATGTGCTTTACTTAATAAATGGTTTGCATATGCGAATGTTTCAAATCGTGCACGTACCTATAACATCGTTTTTAATGTATTCCAGGCGATGTGGATAAAAGGCTTCTTCGCGTACATCTCGTCCCGCCAGTCTTACAATATCGTAGACAAGAAATCGCGGCGTCACAGTCTCTCCAATCTTGTCTAAAACCATTTCCTGCGCAAATATTATAAAATACAATTTAATTTCGAATTCATTCGAGTATCCACGCAAGCTACCTTGACAAACATTTACTTATGATAAAAAAGAAAGAAAGAAAACTTACACCATCGAGCAATGTGCCATCGAGATGTTCGTGCAGATTCTTGCCGAGCACAAATGTGACATTTTCGACATGAAAACACGAGTTATTTCGATCCACAAAGTAGACCTCATCGCGTCCATCAATGAGCATCATATACCGCGTACCGTCGGCCTTCCACGACACACGATATGGCATCTCGCTAAGTCGCTTAATGTTGTGTCTGTCCATCGAGACAGGCTGTGCGCCGGGGAATCCATTCTTTTGCCATTTACACCAGTCCTGCACCTTGTGCTGCAATGCTGTCAGACGTGGCTGATCTGCCACATGACGTACGCCGGGCACACCGGCCATGAATGAGGCATTCTTCACAATTAATTCGCGTCGTCGTTTTTCCTTTTGCTGGCCTTCCTCACTGTTGGCATCCCCATCGCCATCAGCATCCCCAGCAGCAGCGTCATCATCATCAGCTTTGGCACCTGTAGCCGCTTGTGAAGTGGATGAGCAGTTGTCATCCGAATGGAGTCGCTTTAAGCTGCCGCGATCTGCAAAATCATCGCTGCCATTGCTATCATCATACTCCAAGCACCAGTTGGGCTGCTCTGGCGCTTGGGGTGCATCCTCCTCGTCGTCGTACCGTCGGAAGAGCTCATTGATATAATCCTGCTTGTAAATGCCTGGCGGCCGTGTGTTGGCAAATATGGCAAGTGCCGCTGCCACCGAGCAATCCATGCGCTCCACCATATACGAGATAATAAGGAAACCGGTGCGATTAAAGCCGTGTGTGCAGTGGACAGCGATCACATCGAATGGCCGCTCGCTGATGAAGTTGTCCACCAGCTCGATGAAGCTGCGCGTCTGCTCCACGGATGGTGTTTCGCCATGGCCGCGGCACTGCAGCTTAATGTATTGCGCGTCTCGTTCCTCGACTGTGCTGCGATCGTAAAATCGCTTCGTGTTGGTCAAATCGATCCACAGTCCGAGCTTCAGCTATAGAAATCGAATATTCATGTTATACTAGTATATGATCATAATAATGAACTTGTTGCCGTCTTACCTTTAGTGTCTTGCAGTAGTCGAAAACCATTTCGGGCCGAAAGGTGCATTCAATAGGCATTTTGTCTTGGAAGGCTTGGCTCAGCGGTGTCTTGAATGCAATGAATCTCTCGGATATCAGTGTATCACTTTTCCGTGGGCAATATAACCAACGATTTGGTAATGGACCTGAGCCCCTTTCGCCGCGCTGAGACTGAGACATTATTATTATTATTAATTATTTGGCGACACTGCGGAGGACGGAATCGACGGCACTCGACACGTTCAAGTGAGATTTGCGATGGGGAGCAGGGGCGAGGGGGCTATTAAGGGAATAATTGTTGCCAGCAAGGTAGGTGAAGAGTCGACAGCAATTGCGTTGCGTTTCGTTACTGGTCCGATGGCAACAATTTCGACAGTTTCGGGATATGAATCGCTGTCAAAATCGCGATCTGCTTGCGTTGTTCACTTTTTCACAACATCTTCAATTATGTGGTAGCGCACTCTCGTTGTGATTGCTTGCTAGCTTTACTTCTTAGTGATGGAAATGACATTTCTACAGAGTGACCGCAATTTCAAATTAAATAAATATACCATTTGCCTTCACTACGTCCAAAAATACTTCATGCGACAATTGCTACATTGGTCACACTATTTTATTGGTGATGTGCACTGACATGGCGCTAGATTTTTAAATACTTTGATTTTCAATTAATTACGCTATTATTTTATCTATTTGAACGGCATTTCATAATTATATCATCTGCTATAACACATTAAACGCAAATGCAATATGTTTTGAAAATTATTATGCCATTACCATGATACCAAAAATTATCTAATATACAATATAGCTGCAATATTATGAATACAAAATATGAAATGGCTAAAATTTAAATGATTCACAAAAGAATAGCATAGTTAATGTCAAATTATTATTGACAATGACAATGACAAAATGATAAACCAGAGGAAGCCAAGCGTTAATCTTCAGATTAGATAACAGCTGCTACTCAATTTGTATTTTAAGAAAAGCCATTTATTTATTTATACACAATCAAATACGGATTATATTTAAATTACATTTGCGTACTATGTACATTTGAATCCATACCAAATATATATTTTTAAGACCCCGCGAATTTGAGCAGCATTGCCTGTTTTTTTTTATTAAGGATAATTGAGCAGAATTCGATAGTTCGTTATCGAAACTATCGTTGCATTAATTCAGAGATGCTTTAGTGTAAATCGATGTTTCTGTACCTCTAGCGTCGCATCGATAGAGATGACGGTTAATAGTGCGTCTCACTCGACTCTAAATTCCTGTTTATTTGTTTTGTGTTTTGTGTGCGGCAAACTCATTTAGAATTTAAGTAAAAAAGAATTGTCGTAAAATGGGACAATGGCGACGGCAAGCAGAGCTCGCCACTGGACTGCTACTGTTTACTGCAGCACTTGCAGCGGCAGCGTTGCAGCCGGCATCAAAGCCACTGACCGACACTGTTTACTTGGCCGAAGGAACCTCGATCGACATCACTGCCAATGGATTTGGACACAATGTGCTGCGCACGTATTGTTATCCTGGGAAAGGACACTCAGTCTTCAGCCTTTTTGAGACGGTGGAATTTGCCCTGTCGATTGCCAACGATGATTATACTGAATATGGCGGCAAGACGCCCGGCGAAGTGCTCGAACACTACAAGGAGCAACGTTCGCTGTTCAGCTTTACGCTCTTCTCGCAGAAGCGTCAACGCATTCAACTCTCGCCCTTTGAACAGCAATGCATTGGCGTCTCCTCGCGTCAACCGTATAACGTGAGCCTCAAACATTCCCAACTCGATTTGTGGCGTCTGCTACAATTTGGTGTGGGCATCTTGATCTTCTGGAGCGCTGCTCGTCTGGCCAAGAACAGTGTGTTCTACTACTTGGCTGGCATTGTGTTGGGCATTTGCGCCTCGTTGCTCGTACTGATAGCTATTGCCTCGAAGCTAGTGCCCCGTCGTCCCATGATGTATGGCGTCCTAATTGGCGGCTGGACAATTGGATTGTTTGTGCTCAAGCAGCTGGCGGACAATATACGCGTCATCCTGCTGACGTATCGCGAGTATGTTATGTGGTATTTGGCCATCACGGGACTGGCGTCGTTCCTCTTCTGCTATCGCATTGGTCCACCGAAGAATCCGCGATCCCAGCACATCATCAGCTGGGTGCTCCAGGCCATTGGAGGCGCCTTGGTCTATTTCAGTAGCTGGCACACAAGCGCCTGTGTTGTGCTCATGGTTGGCGTGTTTGTGGCACGCTATTTTCCCGACTCGTTGCTGCAGTATGGTCAGCGATTGTACAAACGTCGTTTTCCGCCCAAACGTCGTCTGCTCACCCAGGAGGAATACTATCAGCAGACGGTGAACGAGACCGCTCGATCGTTGGCCGAGTTGCGTGACTTTGTCACGAGTCCCTATTGCAAGCAGTGGAAGACGATGTGCAGTCTGCGGGATCCGATGAGATTTGCATCGTTTGCGAATGGAGCGCCCCATCTGTATGACGAGGAGATTGAGGATTATTCGCGCACCATTGAGGAGTCCATGGAGGGTGCCGACGAGGAGGAGGCCGAGGATTATCTACAGTGCAACATGTACTATCGTCCATCGGCCAGGCGCAATCATCAACGTCAGACACTGTCGTCGCCAAGCTATTATCAGCCAGCTCGTCATTTGCCAGTCGCGGCGCGTCAGCAGCTGGAGCGTAATGCACCGCAGCGGACAGAGCCTGACGATGATGATGAGGAGGAGGATGGCGACGAGGATGAATATAATTAAGACTTTTTTTTGCCACAAATTTAAGACTCATTTAGTGGATAAGCTAATGATGCAAATGACTATTCATTAACATAAAAAAAAACTCTTCGGGCGTTTTTTTGTTCTTTTTCTGTTTTGTGTCCTAGTCCAAGCCAAAAATGATCGATCGTACTTAAGACTATATTCTAGCTCGTAAGTTTCTTCAGGTTTACAAAAAAATAAACTTAATGTTCTGGTCTCCGTTTTCGACTCATTTGTAAAAAGCAACAACTACTGTTTCTACACATTTAAATATTATATATAATAAATATTAAGCTGAACTACTGATTTTTCAAAGACAAATTTTCAATTCTCCTTTCAACTGATAAAAAACAGCGCTGATCTCTGACTTGAAAGATTACGTTTCAAGTTCGCATATTTCAGTCTTAACAAATCTTATTTATATAATAATAAAAATAAAAATACAATTTTTGGTCCATAGCTCATGCCATCTCGCTCTTTATGGTGGGGTAATTTTGCCGTCGTTTTTTTCGGTTGCTCACGTGTCATAGCAACCAGCTACTGTCAGCTACATCACATGCCAACATCTTTCCTCTCGTTGCGTTTCAAACGCTTTGGCTCGCTGCTATGAAAAGGCGAGGACGATGAAGGAGAACGCTTTTCTCCCACCACATAGACGACTTTGATTCGTTGCATTAAATTCTCCATTTCCACCGGCAGTTTTTCATCGAGAACATCATGTCGTGATCGTTCACGACGCTCGCGACGTGGCTGCGGCACCGCAAATCCATCGTAAATTTGCTGCAGCTGAGCCAACGATAAATTCTCCACATTGGGCACAAACAATGCGCGCTGCAAATGTAACTGTCAATTATTTATCAAAATAGCGTATAGTATGTGCACTTAAACCTTTTTGAACAACTCCAAAATTGCGGCACGCGCCGATTCGTCACATTGCATGGGTTCCATGTTGTTTTTGCTTTTGTTTATGTCGTCCTATATTATTCCATAATATAAACATTTCAGTTCTACTATTACTAAGATCAAGTTGACTGTAGAGTTTTATCACTTTGTTAAATTGTAAACATTCATACGTTGTCCAATTAGACAAATGAACAGCTGTGTGCAAGTGTGACCGCAAGTTAAAATAAAGAAAAAAATGTATTAATATACCAAATATACCAAAAGCGAAAGTTATTTGGTCACGCTTGAATGTGATGTATATTCCAAAGGTGCGAAATTTAAATTGAACTTGACAATACGTTTTTGTTAATATGTAATTACTAATTATAATCAATAGTTTTAAGTACTTAATAACAATACATTAAAAAGCGACCCCTTTATATCATTAATTGAAACTGTTAAAAATAATATAATTAAATGACTGCGCATCAGCTCAATGTGTTCACATATAGTTTGTAGCGTACTTTAAGGTAGTCAAATATAGTTAGCCTAAATTTCAAAGACGCTTTGTTATCGGCAAGTTTATGCTGATATTTACTATAAGGATATTGCGTAAAAATAAACTTTTTTGTTAGCACAACTCAAGTCAGCTGCAGTTGGGCCACTTAGACGTGAGCTCATTAATATGACACAAGAAGGATGTGTGTGTGTGTGTGTTGTATGTATGTGTGTGTAGCTAGCTGATGGGGCCGATTAAGGCGATCAATGAACCACATTGAGAGAGCGCATCTCCATGCTAAGCATGTATGAAGAGGTATAAATACATGTATAATTAATGCATGTTGAATTTCATATGGCGACTATCCCCCGGATAGCCTCTCTCTCGCCATCGACTTTGTTGGTCGATCGTCTCTGGTTTCCTCCACATATCTCTCGCATCGTTTCGTCTCGCACATTGACATTGACGCTGACAGTCGATGTTGGGCAGACGGACAAGGAGACATACACACAGACAGACAGACAGAGAGACAGACAGACGGACAATGCGTCGCTTCGCTTCGCTTCGACTCGACTCGCATCACATAGCGTTGCGTCGGGGGGTTTCAATTTCCTTTTGCCATAATTTTTGGCACTTTATGTGCCAGAAGATAAGAAATACTTAATATGCCTGACTTTCGTCTGTTTTTTTTTATTTTCTTCTTATTTTTGGGATATTTTTGTTGCACTTGTCATACTCTATACATTTCCGTAATGGGTATTTTACTAAGGGTTTGCACTGCTCTTTGTATTATCAATTAAGATTTGTTCACGCAAAGTAGTATTAAATTTAAGGGGAAACTCAATGCCAGGCAGTGTTTTTTTTTTATCAAATTAATTGTATATAATACAAATATAATTCAAATATAGCTTGACAAGCATCGAATACAAAAGTATAAGTGAATATTAGTGTTCCATATTTTAAGAGATCTACATAAACAAGAAAACTTCGATAAAATTATCCATGAAATATATGAAGAACCTGTTCAACTTAATAAGTACATTAACAACACAAGGATAGTATGTGAAATTTAAAGTTAAGTTACGCACGTTTTCAAATTTGCAATTAAAATATAATATAATTCAATAAAAATAATAAAATATTAAAAGTTAATTTTTCGATTGTTTTTACACATTTTACATTCATTTGGTTTTTACTTTCTACTACTTGGTTTTTTTTGATTAGTCTCTCACACCTAGGGTATTTTGCAGTCGAGCAGTAGCTGCGCTGTGCACTGCTTAATTGTCGTCTTAAGTGTTTAGTGCTAAACGTTTCCTTTTGCCCCGCAATCGAAGCTACTGTCGTTGTTGTTGCTGTCGTTATCCTTTGGTAAAGACAATTGTAAAACGTTTCACGTCCGCCAAAGTGTTTTTTTGTTTTCTGTCCGTCCAATTTGTCACTTCACTTGGCTGCAACACATCAACCAATTTTACTCAAATATCATTTACGCATAGCGGCGATCTCTCTAACTGTGTCCATCTGTGTGTGTGTGTGTGTGTGAAAGGCACAAGAAGCAGCAGAAGAAGAATAAGAAGAAGAATAAAAAACTAAAACTCTCTCATCAGTAGGGGGTCAGGGCAATTGCCTAACTGTTGCTTAGCTGCTGATTGAAAATTTTCCGTAAGTGCATTCAAGTATTAACTATGCGTGTCGCTGCTGCCGTGTTTGTGTGTGTGTGTATGTGTGCGTGTGTGTTCCCCTGCCTTGCCTAAGATAGTAATAGTTGCAGCCCCTTAAGAAACACACACGCACACTTAAACGTTCGCTCTTACTCTCTCTTGCTCGCTCTTTCAATAGTTCATTGATTATGTTAATATGAAAATGCCGCCGCATCGTCGTCGTCGTCGTTGTCGTTGTCGTCGTTCCCCTTGATTCCACCTTATCACTAGGCTCGTCTTTTGGTCTCGCCTCTTCCCCCCTCCCCTATCCATGCTGCTCTCCACTCGCGCTCCCTTGTTGTTTTAGTCTATTTTATTTACTTTGTCTTTTGACTCCGTTTTTTTTTCTTCTTCTTCTTCTGGCGCTCATCAAGTTGCTGTTTGTTTCGTTCTTAACGAAACTGAAACTAGGAATCGAAAGCCCAAAACGGAATCGAAAAATCTCTTTCATAATCTTTATGTTGTTGCATTTTATGTGCGTTGACAATTTTACCCCGCGCTTCTCCTTCCCCGCTTCCCCGCTTCACCCCATCTCCACTGCATTTGATTTTGTTTTCAAATTCGGAATTTACCTTTGTGGGTTTTCCCGTTCACACGTTCGCCCCATGGAAAATTTTTTCGTATCGTATAATTATTCTATATATATGTACGTATGTGTGTGTGTATGTTTGTGTGTTTGTATGTTGATCAGTTTCCAATCATTTGCATTTAAATTTGTGCATGTTTTTAGCTAAACTTCTTCACTCCACCGAACAGCAGCAATCTATCGATGTGATGGGGAAGGGGGAAGACCCAGAAGGGGGAAGGGTAGGAGTTAGTGGAAAGAGCGTGAAGAAGAACCATTATGGTTAAGGTAACGTCAATGTTGACGATCTTGTCTGTACTAACTCGCAACATATGTTTCTATAAACAAGAACAATATCAAGAACTTGGCTCCATTGAGAATTATCACGAAAGTCTCTTAACTTATTATTATTATAATTAGTAAAATTATATTGCATGCTTATTAATATTATTATTATAATTACTATGATTAGTTTGTGTGCTTAGCTGCATAATTATTTCTCTTTAGCAGATAATCGTGCTATAGTTGTAAATTATGGAGATTTGTAATATGAATATTTAATGTCATTCAAATTATATAATCTGCAAATTATATTTACAGACATAAATCGAATGATCTAACGTTACGTAAATCTATATTTTATATATTATTATATTATATTATTTTATTTATTGTATCAATTACCAATTAAACAGAATAATTTTCTTTTCAAACATATTTACAGCGCTTTATTTCTTTCAGTGTTCTCAAAATAAATGAAGAAAACAATGCAATTGACTTGAATTCAAATATTATTATTATAATATTATTTATATGATAAGCATTTGCAAACATTGCATACAGATTTATGCATTTATGCTTAATGAGCACTTAACATGCTTTGGTTAATTAACGATTAATATAATCTCATTACTAATTAGGCGACTAAGCGCAATGATTCTGCTGCAGTTGCAATCTTTCAAATCTTTTTGCAAATAAATGTTGTGTTAAAGTTCTATTACATAATTGCTGTATTAATCCCATATATCATTGAGTAATAATGCTGCAATAAGTATTCAATTATACACGATTCTGCAGACTACTTTAACACAGGTGTAATAGGAGAGCTATGTTTTTGCATATTTTTCAAGAATTTCGCTGACTTCAAGATCCGTTTTATGAAAAAAGTTGCAAATAATTGCGTGAATTAAAATTTAAATAAATACATAAGCATAACCAATCAAATACAGCTGTGACCTTTGAAATAGCAGTGCGGTTTTTTTCATATTCCTCTTTGTTAGTTGATCGCTTGCACATTGTTTTTGTAAAATGGAACAGAGGATAAGAAACAATCGAAAACCCCGTTAGATTTGTAGAGTTACACAAGTGCACAACGTTTTGGCTGCTCACTGAAATAGCAGTCTTTGATTCATCATACAAGAAATGTTATATACTATAATATTTATATATATAAATATATACTAATATATTTCAATATAAGAAATAAGCTTGGACAAATGAAAGTTGGCTTTGCTAACTAAGTCACCTCCATGCCATGCAGATACCTATAAATATCTATAGAGTATTATTGAATAGTACTTACTTGTATGTACGTAATTGTGTGTGTGTGTGTGTGTGTGTGTAATACACACATGGTTGCCCTCCCACACCCTTGGCTGATCAAATGATCTGTGACCTGGGTGACTTTCAAGTGTTTCATTTTCGTCTCTTTTCCTTTCTTTGCTCATTTTTGTCACACACACACACACACACACACACACACACACACATAGAACTGTGTAAGTGGATACTTGAAGAGGCACTTTGGACTGTCATTTGTTTGTAATAAATATCTGAAAAGAGCCAAAAAAAAAAAGGATCGTTCCGCATTACATGTGTGTGCCACACTGTCCAAAAAAAAAAAGAAGAACAGAAATGAAGCAATTAAACAGTGCACAAAAGTACTATATTTACATACTTATATGCATGTAAGTCGATCGTAGGCGTCCAAGAAAAAAATTCAAATTAAAAAAAACTCAACGCAAAACAATTTGAAAAATGCATGAGGAAAAATTACACGAGAGTAGAAAAAAAAAAAAAGAATTGATTGTCAACACATGGAAGATGTCGTCGCGTTGGCATCGTGTGGCAGCAGCAGACACCAAGTGGAGGCACAACACACACACACACACACACACACACACACACACACACGGAGCACAACACACTTTCGACTACCTAAAGATATAGTCAAGAAAGTCGCACAACACAGAAACACACACACACACACACACACACACACACACACACACACACAGAAAAGAGAGCAGAGTTCAATAACATTTTGTGCAAATAATTTGTTTGCATTGCATGGGGTGGCGAGGGGGAGAGGGGTAGAAGGGGGCAGGACGACGTGCCGCCTTTTGTTGCACGTCCAATGCTTGCAACTGAAATTGTAGACACGCACAGTCGCAACTTCCTTCCGTCGCTTTTTCTTTTTGTTTTGTTTGTCGTGGTACAGGCTCGTTAAACAACAAACAACTTTCGGAGGATCGTCGTCTGCTCAAAGCTTTGGCCAAAGGAAGCTGCAACATCATCATCATCAGTATTATCATTATCATTAAAATTATCATTACGAAGCTCGACAGCTTGAACGCATTCCGCTCTGTTTCACTCAATTCTCAATGAACTTCCACGATCTCTCTCGCTCTCGCTCTCGCTCTCCCTTTCTCTCTACCTTTCTCTCTCTCTCACTTTGGTCATAAAACATGTTAATGTTGCAAGCTGCAATTTTTTGTTGAGCTCTGTCTTGTTAATAAATACTCTTATCCCGAGCAACCCTCTCTGAGTTGTTCACTCGATTTGCACTCCAAAGTTAAGAGGATAACTCAAGTGTTCTACACCGAATTAATACAATCAATTTGTAGTCCAAAGTTTACAAAATAATGCAAATTTTATTTACACTTTTAATTGATACATAAAACTTGAATTTCAATTGAAAAATTTGTAATCATAAAAACCTAATTATTATTGGTAGATATAATAGGATTATTATGCCATCGAAATTTATGATAAGAATTTCAATGCAAATTGTATTTACATTTAATGAAAGCTGAAAACTTTCGTATATGATTAAATGTGTATTTTATACTTTACAAAAATCATTCATAATATCTCAAAAATTTTAATAAAATTTTGAATTTTAAATTGCATTTTGAATCTTAAACAAAATTGCAAATAAATTATCGCAAATTCTTAAATTCATACTATGTGAAATATTTGTATTAAAAGTTGCCTATTTAATTTGGTTTAAATCTAAACAAAAATTGCAAAGCAATGATTAAAAGCTTGCTTCAAGAATGTTTTATTCTAGATTGAAACAAAAGATGGCTAATCTTGATTTAAGAACTTTTCGTTCTTAAATAAAATCATGGATCTAAGTTGGGGGAAACTTTTTGAAAACTCTATTTATTGAAATAACGAACACAATTCCCTATTGCTTGTTATTCATATTTTGCAGCAATTTTCTGATGCCTTTTCAATGACGTGTAAACGTTGTAAATAATGGCATAATTAAAGTGATTATTTTAATAAAGTAGCATCAAAGCAATCAGTTGATATCCTCTTGCATTAAAGGCGTTTAAATTTGTAATGTGGAGACATTATTATTTCCTATTCCCAGGAATATTTATGAACCCAATAGTTGGTTTGTCATTACTATTTGCACACATAGTCAAGTCAATGAGGATCGCTGAGGAACTCTGTAAATGGCACAGCATCAATATACTATATATAAATATGTATATATATAGTAGAATAGCTCTGCAAAATATGGAGAACAAATTTCGATTTTTCAGTTGCTCTGAATCACCTCGTTATTTTAATAAAATACTAATAGTAAAGATAATTTGTTTGTTGATCGAAAGCGGAACATGAACCTGAAATCTTAAAAAGTTCAGGTTATAGGCAAATGTTTCCGATATGGATCGCAACTTTTCTTTAAGAAGTTTTAAATGCAGCTTCTAAAACTTTTGCAAAAAATATTTAAATCTCAAAATAACGTCAACTTCATTAATTATTTAGTTCGATTCAAACAAATGTGGAATTATAGTAATACTTGTGATGTTTAATACCGATCTACTTTCATATAAATAAATTATACCATATAATAGTATGTATAATATGAACTAATTGAATATTAATAATACTTGTGATGTTTAATACTGTTTATTTTGCGTAGATTAGTTATATTATATAGTAGTATATATACTATATGGTCTACGAATTATGGTAATACTATTTCTTTTATGTAGATTAAATATACTACATAGTAGAATATATGTATGTACATATGTTATACTGTATAATAAACGAGCAGCTCTCATCGCAGTTTGGCGATGCTTTGGTTTTCGCAGTGAACCGGACCATAATGTCGGCGGCGTCTGCTGTTGTGCTTACAACATAATTTTAATTTATAGCGGCAGCGGCAAGTACAGTTGAGACAGCAGCCAGCCAGCCAGCCAGCATGCAACAGGCCACAGGCAACCGGCAACAGGCGTCTGTTTCATCGTCTTCAACTTCATCTTGATGTTCGCTTTTGCTCTTCAGTTTTTCGCTTCATTTTCGGAATGACTCAGACGAGTTTGGCAAAAAAAAATAATGAAAGAGCTGCAACAACAACCACAACAAGAAGAACAACAACAGCATCGTTCTCGTATAGAAAAGAGAACCAAAACAAAAGCACAAAAATACCCATGCCCAATGGCAATGCCCCCTTGTGTCCCTCGCTCGTATGTTACTTACTGTCTCTTCTCTTCTGCTTTCTGTTTTCTGCTCTTCTCTCCTTCTGTGTTGTGGTCGCCTGTTGCCAGTTATAATATTATTGTTGTTGTTGTTTTTGCGTACTCTCGCCCCAGACACAATAAACAAGCGGGCTTCTTTTTCTGCGCCTGTGTGCCTCTAGGCTGCTAGAGTTGCAGTTACCCTGCATACATATCTAGCTTAAGGCAAAGGCTTTTCTTTTTATAACCAGCTATAACTATTCACTTTATGCATCGTTTCGGTTGAAATTTACAGAATATTCACTTTACACATTTACAAGTAAATCTAACGTGGATTGAATAAGCTTAATAATAATATTAATTATAAATTCCAAAATATATATTCTTACATTGTTTGCACATAGAATAAAAAGTGCTAAAATCAAGAATAAAATCTTTTTATTAAGATCGAAAAAAATCTAAAGTCAAGACTTGCAGTCTACTTTTTAATCGAGCATAAAACATTCTTGAATCAGGATTTTAATCTTAAAATAAGACGTTTTTAATCTTAAAATGCAATTTAGCATAAAAATCGAGATTTAAGATTGCTTCAACCTAAAAATCATTGATTCTTCTTTTTAAGATCGAAAAAATCTTAAATCAAATCTAGTGATAAAACAGTAATTTTAGATAGACTCTTTAATTTAATAAAAATACCTATGTGAATTCACACTCTATTAAAACTTTCAGCGTCTGCACTTTAAAAATTTATAAGTAAATCTAGTTTACTTAGGATAAGCAAAGCAAAGAAGGAGAAATTACAATCTAAATTATAGTACAACTCTTATATACTTTGGACTTATACTGTAACCAACTGAGTCACTAGTCTATCATACCCTTCTCACTTATTTTGTAACAAACATAACCTAATGCTGTAATAAGGCAACTATTAACACAAAATTTTGTCATTTCAGTTGCAAATCACAATTTCAAACAAGCCACCTCACTAGTCGAGCTTAACACACTGCAGCGTCTATTAAATTACAGGGTATAACATAGACGCCGCGTCTGCGTAGCAAACTTGAAAAGCGGTTGCCCGATTTCTTGCACTTTTTTTTTCTATTTGTTTACGCTTGATTATACGATTTGAATTTGTTTTCTGTGTTTCGTTTTAGCTTTTGGTTGAAAGCTAACTGCGAAAGCTCAGCCAGCAGAGCTTACAGAGAGTTTACAGTTGTTCGGCCAAATCATGATACAATTATAGAAGGTAGTCTCGTCGGAAAAAAGCTTTCGTCAGTGCGCATTCGTATTTCGACGCAAGAGGTTGTCTGCGGACGAAATTTTTAGCGCAATTAACCCTTATGCAAAATGACTTTTTGCCATGTATGCCGTAGACACGGATAGAATTTAAATATTTAGAGAATTAGAGAATTCTCATATATATTATTAATATTGTTCATAAACAATTTACATTTAAAAAATATGTCAAGGAGACATTAATATTAGCTTCAAAATATGTAAATATTAATATCATCGTCTAAGGGTTAACGCGCATTTCATTGTCGTCTCGTTCACACTACCAGGCTGTGCCTCTTTCACTCGCACTTATTGCTAACATAGACAGGGTACCAGCTTTTTTCCGACGAGACTACCTTCTATAATTGTATCATGGGCCAAATGGCACACAAAGTGCAAACGGGCAACAGCTGTCGCAAAAGTGTTGAAGAGAAGATGAAAACATGTTTCCAAGCATTTGTGTTAGTGTTATCCTGTTGCTTGCTGTTGTTGTTGTCGTTGTTGCTGTTGTTGTTGTTGGTGTTGTTGTCCCGGTAATCATGTTCATGTTGTGTCCAGTTGGCTCCTTTCGAGGTTCGTTTATTGGCTTGCTTGGCACAAATTATGATGGTTGGCAAATTGCTTTCAAGTTTGCTGCTTGCGTGTCCCACAGCCATGTGCTCCATATGGCTGCAATTGCAGCCCCCCTCTTTCCCCCTTCCCCCTCCCTCTTCCCATCTCCCTCTCTCTCCCTTGAACTGTCTGTCATTCAAGTCAAGTAGTGCGCCCAACTTCAAAAGAGACTCCCCAAAACAGAAAAAACGAAAAACCAAAAGAAAAATGAATCCCAATCATAATTAGTTGAAAACCGTTAATAAAAATTTCAGAGTGGCATTCAAGGGGCGTAATGTTATGAGTGTTGTGCTTATTATTAGGTAGTGGAAGGGGACCTGGAGCGGGGGTAGTAGCATCCTAAAGCACGCGATGAGAAGTAGATTAAGTAGATTACTCGGCATCGGCATCGCCATCGCCATCGACAGCAATTGCAGTTGCAGTTGCAGTTGCAGCTCCCCCCCACCCCTCGCTGATAAGCGGCAATCAACCCCAACTCCCAAGTGGCATTTAGCACACTTCACATGCCCTCTTCCTTCTCTCTCTCTCTCTCTCTCTCTCTCTCTCTCTCTCTCTCTCTTCACCCCTTGTTACTTTGCTTGAAATTTACTTTCTTCGCAATTTAAAGATTCTCATCTTTCTATCAAAACTTTTGAAAATATTATAGTTATACTAAGGGCAGCGAAAAAACGTTCTGAAATAAAATACAAACAAGAAAGATAGATTTTTCAATCAAGTTCATAATTCTACAATAATTCTAAATTGCTTATTATCGAAGTGCAATTGTTTTTATGTTAAGAAATTCGAGAGTTGATAAAAATGTGCAAATTTAAATCAGAATGCAAAGTTCTTCAACTCTTCATCGCGAATTCTAGATTAATTATAACTAATTGAAACTGTTGTCAATCTTCAAATAAATAATATATTATATTTATGACAAAATATCATAATATTTATGTACGAAATTTAAAAGACAAACTTCTAATTCAAATTGTTTATTCATTGTACAAGTCCATCTGATGATCTACTAAAACAATTACATATTAAACTTTTCTGTTAATACGTCATAGAATTAATACTGTATACTACAGAAAGTTTTATATGTATATTCAACTTCTTGTCAAAATATTGTAAAATTGATTTACGAAATTGAAAAGTCAAACTTGTAATTGAAAATCTTTCATTTATTAATTGAAAATCATTCTCTTACTTTATCGTATGGAAATATTATAATATATACCAAAAGAATTATATATTCAACTTATTTGTCAATATCTCATATAACTCATTTACATATGTATGTTTAATTTCTCATATACAATAGCAGGGCTCATTAGAAATCTGCTATTTGTGTTAATTTAATATAAATTATGCAATTTACAGACAGATTGTAATCGTTTATTTACTTAAGAGAGAAAAGAAACAACAAACTTTAAATTTGTAATTAAAAATCCTTAATTTATATGCTCTTAATCGTATTCATATTAGATGCGAATCTCACGCTTCGACACGCTTTCTTTCTTTCCCCCTTAAGTCGCGATCATTATGTTTCAATTTACAGCGCAATCAAGATACCCATCTTGCATTTTGCAGACCCCTAGGGTGTCTTGGCAATTGGCAATTGGCAATGGGCAATGAAGAGTCTCGCTCGTCGTTGTCTGCTGTTGACATAATAATCGAGGATACTATGCAGACTTATCCGACGATGATAATCCATCAAAAGGACGAGTGTCCAGGCACTCAATGGGTTGTTGCGGTTGTTGCTAATCCCGATGACTTTGCCAGCTGTTGTTCGTTGTTGAGTTGAGCGTTGGCAATGGGGGAATTGCAGCCTAAATAACTATTTGACCAGGCTAAGGACGAGCACGAGTCAAGGGTGCTAAAAACACTGATATCCTGCGGCGACCCAAAGCCGATCATGCTTAAAGGTATTTCCACAAAGAAGAGATATGAAAAACAAAAAACAAAAACACGTAAGAATAACAAAAATACAAGAAAGAAAGAAGACAAGAGAAAGAAAAAACACTTGAATCTGCAAAGCCGCAAAGCCACAAAAAAAAAAACCCCGCAAAACTGATCAATCATACAACATCTGCATATAATATAATATAATATATGATGTTTTGGGTATATATCATGAAATCCCTGGCTAGCTCTCATATCGAAGGGCCTACACATTTTATACAAATAATTGAATTTAAATACTATAAAAGTTATGGAAGCTATGAACAAAGTAAGCTGTTGGTAAGCATTTGGTACTTGATTAATCTTTTTATTTTTGCAATAAAGTTTATGTTGGAAATAAGATAAAATCGAGTATAAAAACCGTTTCTAAAGTTAATGTTGCAAATGTGCTTAAATCGAGTTCTAGCAATGAACTTTCCAGAAAAAGTCAGAATGAGGAACTGGCATAGAAAATAATGTATAGTAAGAGTATTTTTAAATACTAGAACTCACCACTCACATTGTCATAGAGTACCAAATATATCAGATTGTCAACAAATGCCAAATGTCAAGACGGACGGACAGACGGACATACATACATGACTATATCATCTCAGCTGTTGACGCTAATCATGAATATATGTACTTTATAGGGTGGGAGATGTCTCCTTTTGCCTGCACAAAGTTATGATAACCTTCAAATACAAATATTATAACTCTATCTCTTATAGTCTCTGAGATCAGGTGTTCATACAGACGGACGGACGGACAGACAGCCAGACAAAAGGATATCTATCTGATCAAGAATATATATGTATGCATGTATATTCTTTATGTGCTCTGAGATGAGAGAGGGAGCTTTTCTTCTACCCTATAGGTAGCAGTAGAAAATCGTTATTATTAGCACATAATTTAATGTTCCCTAGAACGCGAGTAATCCTCAATTAACGAATGCAAATTTCGAGTTTTCCTCACATTGAAAATGTTTTCAATGTATGGACAATACATTTCTTATTCTCGTTGGCATTTGCAAGTAACAGAATCTAATGAACAACATTGTTTTAATATATTTTGGGATTTGGAAATAGTTTTGCAGTAGCATTGGAATTTCTGCCTTAATCTCAGTCTCTGTTAAAGCCAAGCTTGTACCTGGCTTTAGCAACGTTCTGTGGGATTTGGATTTGTGCATTAAGAGACGAAACGAGACGAGGTGAGGAAAATACTTAAGTTGTCAACGAGCAGCAGCAAAAGGTGTTGGCAAAAGAACTGCGGTCAGTCTTCGACATCGTTTGAGGCGATGTTGTTCAATTGTGTCACGTTTTGTAATTAGCCCAAGTCTCACATGGTAAGAAGGGGCGGGGCAATGGGCAGGGGAATATTGTATAGGGGCGCATTACTTCTGCTTAGCTGGACATGAAGATGTTGTTACAACAATTTCAACAAGCTGATCTTGTGGCAGCTGCAACAACGCGATGTTGCAATAGCAAGTTTTTATACCCGCTACCCATAGGGTAGAAGGGTATTATAACTTTGTGCCGGCAGGAAATGTATGTAACAGGCAGAAGGAGGCATCTCCGACCCTATAAAGTATATATATTCTTGATCAGCGTCAACAGCCGAGACGATCTAGCCATGTCCGTCTGTCCGTCTGTGTGTCTGTCCGTCTGTCCGTCTGTGTGTCCGTCCGTCTGTCCGTATGAACACCTAGATCTCAGAGACTATAAGAGATAGAGCTATAATTTTTTTTCGACAGTATTTGCTATGTTTGCACGCAGATCAAGTTTGTTTCAAATTTTGCCACGCCCACTTCCGCCCCCGCAAACCAAAAAAATCGAAAAACAAGCGTAAATTTAAAGCTAGAGCTGTGAATTTTGGTATATAGTATAATTACTATAGTAGTTATGATTCCTGAAAATTTGGTTGCGATCAGATAAAAATTGTGGAAGTTATTAAAGAAATACTTTTGTATGGGCAAAAACGCCCACTTACTAGGGCTCTTAGTTGCTTTGGCCGACAATCTGGTACATTGTGCCGTCTATGGTATATTTTGAATGGTGTGCTGTATCGGTATACCAAACATACCATTTGGTATATTTTTAGTATTTTTTTTAGTATTTTCGGTATATTTTGAAAATAATACCACAATATTTTGCCCTTATTAAAAATGGGTAGCGGGTATCTCACAGTCGAGCACACTCGACTGTAACTTTCTTACTTGTTTTTCTTTGTTTTTCTTCGTTTTCTTGCTCATTAACACAGTTGTAAGAGAGATAAAATGATGAAGTTGTTGCTTGTGGATGATCTTTTGACCCCTGTAAAAAGCTACCAAATGTATCTTTGTATCTCTCGCCATGTATCTGCATCTGTGTCTTTGTCTATGGCTGCCTCAAGTTCAACAGAGAGACACTTTCTTTTTGGGGCGTCGCGTTGGTAAATTTGTAAATTGTTTTCACTTTATTGCCTTTTGCCTGCGTTGGGCCCACGAAGTTGTTGTTCTTGCTTTATACTTAGAACATAATATCATTGTATGCTGCCTGCATGCTGTAGTATCTGTTTCCATGTCACAAGTATCTGCAAAGTGTGTGCGACTAACAGCCTGACTGACTCCCTGACTGACTGACTGACTGACTGAATGGCAATGACAATGGGCCAAAAACATGAACATCGACAACAACAACAACAACGACAACGAGAGCAAGAAGAACAGTGACAGCAATGACAAACTACTTCTATAACATACAAACGCCATATCGCTGCTATCCTAGGTGTTCTTTGATAGTTCGGATACCCTGTCAAATGCTACAAGCAAGCGGGTATGCTGCATTATTAGTTTTGTGAGAGAATATAGTTATTGCCTATGAAAGACGAAACGGCAGCAATTCAATTATGCTAGAATTCTATAATTCAAATTTCATAAAAATTAAATTTGTAAATAAAATAATTATTACATAGTAAATACTAAACTGCAGTCATTTAAATAATGATAGAATTGTATAATTAAAACGTAGTTAGTTAAAAAAAATAAATAAATAAACTAATTATTACATAGCAAATACTAAACTGCAGCAATTCAAATTATGATAGATTTCTATTATTAAAATCTAATAAAAAATGTTTGTAATGAAAACAGCAGCAATGTAAATTATGGTACAATTAATAAACTCTAATAACAATATTTATATTACTTTCATAATCTATATTCTCCTAATAAATTCGAATCTAATAATATGAATTTTATTTGAGTTTTAAAATTTTTTTAAAAATTCTTTCTTGTTTAATAAAAATTACACACATTTGTATTAATGAAATTTATTAAGAACTGCAAATAACTTGAAATTTTCTTTAAGCCGAAATTCCGTATTCTATCTTTTACTTGTGTGTAACTTTGTTCATATTATTTGGAGATTGTTTAAAAGTCCAAGTTCTTAATAAAGTTCTTAAATCAAGAATATTCGTCTTAAGAATTGTGTTCTTCAAATAAGACTACTTTAAGAACAAATTTTGAAAACTAAGAACATTTAAATGTTTGTAGAATAAAAAAAATTCCAAATTTTTAAATAATTTTTTAATTTTTAAATTTTGAAATAAAATAAACAATTTTAGATTTAGGTTATAAAATTGTGTAATCCATTGAAATTCGTATAAAGTTTTTATATTGATTTGAGTGTTTTCGTTCATAGCTCAGTTAATCGAGTTGTTGCGAATCATTTTCAATTGCCAGTCTAAAAGAATAGATCCTGGTTTCATAAAAAGTAAAGTAAGTAAGTATGTTAAGTAAGTGATCAACATACAACTGAAAAACTGAATGCGCTAATGAAATCATAAAATGGTATATAAATAAATAAGTAGTAAAAGAAAAACAATATGGTATATAATATTTGTTTGATCTATGCTTTTTTGGTCATAGAACTTTACGATTTTTTCTTCTTATTAATAAGTACTTAATAACAAAATGAAATTGGAGTGAATTAAATTGTCCGCAAACAATAAATAATCGAAATGTGAATTTCTTTGAGAGAGTTAAAATTTGATAAATAACGAGAGTTGTGTTGTCTTTGGAGAGTATGTTTACAGGGTATCTCTACGTCCAGGCAATGACAATTAGAGCAGACTCGCTATAGAAATATGTGTAGTTGTCGTTATATGTAGTTGTAGTTGGCGCAGCAAGTGATAATGATGATTAAATTTACCGCAACGTTGCCAACGATTCGTGTGTGTGTGTGTGTGTGTGTGTGTGTGCGTATGTGTGTGTGTGTTTGTCGCCCACCAAAATGTCATTGAACCCCGCCAAAAGAATTCCCAACAATATTACTATACTATATATTAACTGAAATTATTGAAATATTGAAAGAGTAGAAGACGTAGAAGCAGAATGAGACCAAGCAGAAGAAGACTAAGAAGAAGAAGAAGAAGATTGGTGAATGCTTTTTATCACCAGACGCAACGTTAAATGCTTCTTTTGTCATCCATCTCTTTCGCTCGCATTATCGTCCGTCTCTTTCGCTCCGAGTGTGTCGCACTTACTATTTCGTTTTTCTTGACACAAATGAACTGATTGCCATTTGAGGTTTTTCGTTTTTCGTTGTTGTCTTGTTCTTGTTCATCTTCTAAAAAAATTTGAGAACGCGCCAACAGCGAAGAACATTAACAACTAAATGTTTTTTGTAACAACAAAGTGATGCCAAATGCCAAAAGGAAGCGAGCGACAGACAGACAGACAGACAGACAGACAGACAGACAGACAGATGAACCAATAGACTGACAGCTGAGTTGCCGAAGATGATCTCAAAAATATTGACAAAAAAAAACAGATAATTCAAATGTATCTGAAAGAAATCTGCTTTAAACAAAGTCAAATAAAATGGAGATTAAATAAAAATCAATTAGCCAACAACATTCTAAGAAAAGTAATATTAAGATCTAGGATTTTTTTCTCAAATATTATAATAATATACAATTATAGATGATCTCCAACGGAATTCTAATTTATTTGTAAGAAAAGTTTTCTAAAAGGAGTGAAACTTTTAGGATCTAGACTTTTTTTGGGGCTCAGACAAGTTGTTAAAGATGGCGAAAGAAAAAAAATAAATTCTACTAACTACAAAGATTATTATTATATTATTATGATAGAATATAAGTAAGCTTAAGATCTAGAATTTTGTTTTAAATATAATATAAATAATATAATATAAATATAATATAATATTACAAAATTTGCATATATTTAGATAAAAAATGAGCTAGTATGTATTTACTATATTTTTATAATTTAAAAGTTATATTTATATAGTTTTTTGATCAGAAAGTGCAACTGCAATTGCTTTGCTTTCATTGCATTTCCATAGAACACAACCTTTAGAATATGAATCATTTACTATTTAGTATATTTATTAGATATTTATACACATTTTTAGTATTGAAATGCTATATTTCTTGATCAAAAATAGCAACTGCAAATCTTTTACTTTCACTGTAACCTTTCGATAATGCATTTAGTATTCTTTTAATATTTAGTATATTTTCAGTATTTAAATGTTATATTTATGATTGATCAGAAATTGCAACTGCAATTGCTTTGCATTCACTTTCATTCTATTTTCAAAGAAAAATCATTTAGTATTTAGTATATTTCTAATATTTAAAGACTATACTTTTTACTCAGATGATTAGTATTTAATATACTATTTTCATTATTTAGTGTATTTGTAGTATTTTAATGCTACTATATTGATGCTTGATCAGAAATTGCAACTGCAATTGCTTTGCCTTCACTTTAATTACATTTCCAAAGAGCGCAAACTTATGAGGTGCGACTTTTTTTCGGAATCATACCACACGCAGTTTCACACACTCTCTCGCACACACACACACACACACACACACGCACACACTTTCACACACATTTCATATCGCATATCACTTTCGTTAAAAATCAATTAAGCGCGCCTTTGTTAACATAACATAACGCGTACCACCTCCAAAAAGACAAAAGCAAAAGCAACAAGAATCGTACCTCCGAAATGTAGGTTCAAATGGGGGGTAGAGGGACCCCCACCCCCACCCCTACCCCATCCTCTTCAACCTTCTATATAACATATAGTATAGTGTTGTTGTCTTGTAGTGCTCTAGTGTTGTGTTCCCACGTCGTGCTCGTAAGTAATTAGGTAGTCAATAGTTGCGCTATCAGAGACGTTATACTCTGCCACAATGTCGTCGGCCCCTTTTTTTCATTTTTTTTTTTTGTTTCACCCAATACCTCTCACAATGCATTTAATGGGGTAGCCAACCAAATAATAAAACTGTTTTCAAATTGCAATAAAGCTGACACCTCATGCATTTCAAATAGTTTGATATTTTTGACGGTTGGGTTCTGAAAATTTTAGCTGAAAAATTGTGGTTGCTTAGGAAATATCTATTTTCCTTTTTATTTGTTATCAAATTAAAAGGAATTAGTACATATATACTTTGTTTAAAAGTATTGTAAATTATGTTATTTTCGTTTTCTTTTGTGTAAATTTAATTTGTTTGTAATAGAAAATACAAAACTAATAAACTTGGTAAACTCGTTTAGTTGTTAGAGTTATGGTTGCTTAGAAAATATTAAATATTTATTCTATCAAATTTATTCTGTATTCATTATAAAATTATGAAGTTTTTGCATATACTTTTCTTCTTCAAAATATTGTAAATTGTGTAAAATTTATTTGTTTGTTTATTCTTTTTTCTTTACTAAACACTTTTGCAAATTTCCATTCATATTATTTTCTAATAAAGTATTTCAATTGATATCGTCCAGTGATATAGTTTTCATGATAGCCTTAATCGCTTTGGCTCATCTTATTGCACTAAGAAATTGCATTCGTTATTTAAATTAAAATAATAATAATAGTAGTAAAAGTTGTAATGCTTTAGCTAAGAAATTTCCTTTATGGCTGCGATTATAAATACTTTTCAATTAATGTGATATTTTAAATCTTAATTCTATTAAATAATTCTAAAATAATTGCTAGGACAACTATACAAATTATTTGATGGATGCACTTTTGACTTGGCAAGAAAGTTTTCGGTGTTAAATGCTGACACATAAATAAATAACTATAGTCTATATAATTCTTGAAAGTTATTTGCAAAATTTTCGATCAGATGAAAATTGTAAAAGATTTGTAAGAAATACTTTTAATTGGATGGAAACTTCTACTTATTACGGATCTGATTTGCTTAAGCTGACAATCTGGTATATTTTGCATTTTATGGTATATTTTGAATGTAGTACTACATCAATATACCAAGTATAGCATTTAGTATATTTTGAGTATTTTGTGGCACTGTTTTGCTTTCATTAACTTTCATTACTCGTTTTTTGATGTTTTTACTAGAAAGTTTCTATGACGAATAATTGAATAGATGTCTATAAAGTATTGCATTCTATATACTATATTATATGATTTGTCGTAAGTAGTCACTAATAGTAAATTTCGTACACTTAGGGAACATTTATAGGGTAACTTCAGTTGGCACTTTTGTCACCTGATTTACTACAGAGTTTTGCCAATAGACGATAGTCGAAGCACCTTCGAGGCTTTCAGTTTTCCCCCCATGATAAATGACTTAATGAGCAGAGCTTTGCAGGAGTGCGCAGCTATGCGACAAACGATGTGCGAGGGCAATCATCCGAGCTATACTATATACAACAAGTACATACATATCTATGCGACCCACCTCCGTACATAGTATAGATATATCTATAGATAAAGATATAGACATAGATATAGATATATATGCTAGATATATCGTATCGTCCCGTTGGAGACAAACTGGTGGGCGTCACTCGACTATTTCGGTGTTTTAGTTTGTCTCGCTTGTCGCGACAAATGTTTCCTTCTTCTTCTTCTTTTCTTTGCCACTGTGGCGACTTTTCTTCACATTTCCATTTTACTTGTCAATCTCTTTTCTGGTGTGTTTTTTTTGGTCTGGTCGTGGGGTTGTCAGGCGAGCATTTTTCCAATGGAAATTTTGACTAATTTTCAGCACTGGGGAGGTCGAAGACCTCTTGAATATTAGATGACGATGTCTAATGGTAATACATATAGTACATGGATGGGGCATGCTCTGCTCTATCATATGAACATATATATAATGTACACACAGCATTAATAATAACTAAAAACACTAAAAACAATCAACGGCTCTGCATAATTAGCCAAAAAAAAAAAAGAACAAAATTTAGTTGTGTGTGTCTCGACTGTGGCAATGTAAATTTTCGCCAATTAAGCGGCAATCAACAAAACGAGGGATGAGAAAATATGGAACTGAACAAACTAGCGGACAGACGGACGGACAGACGGACGGACAGACGGACGGCGGGGTGTTTGGAGTGTGCTGGTTGTGGGGTTGACTATGGCTTTTTAGGGCCATCATCATTGAAGTACTCTATGGTTTCTTTTTTTTGTAGTGTTGTATTTGGCGTGTGTGCGTGTTAAAATTAAAAACTCGTAAAATAGCAACAAACGTAAATTGCAGCATAACAAGCATTTAATGGCCCATAAAAAGGAAGGCAGCCGCAGTCGCAGTCGCAGTCGCACTCCCAAACTCCCGATTCTGGGTCGTCGTCGTCGGTCCCTATGCAATCAGTCATGGACTACAAACTACCCTGCACTTTGGCCACGTTTGTCCGAAAAGTGTGCTAAAATTTAATATTAATCCTGGCAAAACCGAAAACCGAAAACATCCATCCACCATTCCACCACTCCTCGTTCCACCCTCTTTTTGCTTAGCAAAATTCCATCAGCTGTGCCTAAGCTTCAAATTGTTTTAATGCACAAAAATAGTTTCACTGTTCAATGCATAATCCTGACACGCTTTCCATTATTTGCATTTAAGGACCACACTTAGCTGTAGTTTTTTATTTTAATTAATTTAATTATGCAAAAATAGTTGCTTTATTTTGTGTTTTTGCACTTTTATTATTTGCTGTTAAGTGAAATTTAAAGTTAGTTGCCTCTATGCTAATAATGATTTAATATTACTGACACTATACTTGTATACTTCTAAATTTAAAAATAAATTCATATTGCGAAAATAGTTGTTTCACTTTACTTCACGAACTATAATTAATATTTGCTGTTAAGTGGAGCTTAAGATTAATTGCTTATACATTAATAATGATACAATGCACTTAGCTGACAATTTGCATTTCCTTCGTTATAGACAAATTATTATGCAAAAAAAAATTTCTTTACTTTACGGACTATTTATAGTCCTGCTAAGCAGGGTTTAAAGTTAGCTCGCGTTACATTAATAATAATATTATATCTGTAGTTACAATATTAAAAAAAAGAAAACAATTAAATCAATGCAGAATGAAATGCCTGAACGATAAGACACACAATTATTGTATTCAATAAAATATATTTTACTTAAATTAAATCCCATTAAAATGTACAGAAATCAATGCGATCTTTTGATCTTTTTTGATCTTATCTTTTGATAAAATGTTGCCCTAAAGCAAAATCGATGCACAAAAGTTCTAAGTAAGTTATGTCAAAAAATATTTTACTTTTCATTTGTTTTAAAACAGATCTTTTTTTTTCGTTGGTTTCTAAAGAATGTTTATAGTTTCAAAATAAATTTCATAGTAAAATTTGCGATTAAAATGCAGATAAATGAATTTCAATTGAAAAACCTATTTGCAATTAGTAATTCAATTGTATTTAAAGGAAGAAATAATATTTGAAGAAATATTTGCAATTAGTAATTCAATTGTATTTAAACGAATTTGAATGTAACATGTAACCACAAATTCAATTGCATTTAAAGGAATTTGAATTCTTATCTATACTATGTAGCATTTTTAATTTCAAAAGGATATAAAAGTAATTACAAATTCAATTGTATTTACGCAACAAAATGTTCCGAGTAAAATGCAAATAAATGACAACGATTAGATCTGTGAAATTTCTAGGTAATTGCCTTAAGGCAAAAACAGATCCTAAATTTCCCTTTTCCTTTTTTTTTGGGATCTCTTCAGGGTTGTTTTTGCTGCGGTTTTGCAGTGAAGTGTGAATTGATGTTGGTCCATTCAGCGATCAGCGATCAGCGATCAGTGACCAGGTTGCAATTTTCAATTTTCACAGCACACGTTGCAATATGCGGGATGCTGCTGGACAGGGGTTAATAAGAGAGGGAGAGAAAGAGAGAAAGAGCGAGAGAGAGGGAGAAAGTAAGCAGAAGGTAAGCGATGGGTTGATCGCTAAGTGCTCAGAGCCATGTCATTTCACATAGGGGCAAATCCTGCCTTCCACCAGATGATGGCGCTGTCTTTGTGAATATGTGAGTGTGAGTATGTGTGAATGTGACTATGCAAGGAATGTGAATATGAGTGTATAACTGTGTGTGTGTGTGTTTGTGTCAGTTAGTGGCAATTTTTGCCATTTGCTTGACTTTCTTTTTGAGTTGTCTCATTGCCTGCATGTTTTTGCGGTTGTTGCTTTTGCTGCTGTTGCTGCTGTTGCTGTTGTTGTTGTTGCTGTTGTTATTATTGCCTTGTTGCCTTTGCTTTCGGGTTAAACATTTCGTGACCTGCATTTTGTTTAAAATAAATTGGTCTTCGTCGTCTGGTCTGTGTGTGTGTATGTGTATGTGTATGTGGAAGCCAGTCTCAGTCGGAGTCGGAGTCAGAGTCTCAGCCTCAGCCTCAGCCTCAGACTCAGTTTCAACCATGCAAGCAGACATATGGCATGCATGTGGCGCACGTACAAACCACTTCACTCCTTTCAATTATGTGCGAACGCAAAAATACCAATACACTTCCACTGCCACTGCCACAAAATAATACACACACAGAGTGTGCGAAAGAGAGACGCAGTCGGTGGGGGGGTTGACTGTCAACAGGCTCATGGCCCAGGGAACCAAATAAGTCTCCCGACGCGACACCCGAGAGTCGCCTCCTGCCAGCTCCGTCTCCGTCTCCGTTCTCATCTTCATCTTTAACTCCTTCTCCCTCTTCTTCTTCCTCTTCCTCTCCCTCTCCTTCAACTTTTGCTGCTGCGACTTTTCGCTTGTTTTTAATTACAACTGCAAATTTCTGCAGACGCTGGCAACAACAAATGTAAAACTAAAACATGCCATAAAGAGTTTTATCGACTGCTAAGCACTCTGTAAATTCAAAACTTGAATAAGTCAAAGATTGTTGTCTCTTATCAAACTATAATTAAAATTCTAATTATAATACTATATTTACAAAAATTATAATACTCTGTTTGGAAGAAATGTTTCTTATAACAGACCATGCTGTGATCATCTGTGGCTATAAATATAATTATATTATTATATTGATGATGATTGATAGATTAAATATCGCACAAAATTTTGATAAGAGAAAAAAGAAGAAAATAAAGAGCAGCCCTGTACTATACATACATACTTGTATTTATGATGTCTGCTAATAATAATAATATTTCAAATAACTTATTCAATAATCTTCTTGAAAAATAATCCCATAATGCGATTAACTTATTATAGCAAATATATTATTATGTATGATAACTGAAAAGTACTAACTTCAATAAACACCTTGAAACTATTATTATGATTCGACAGTATGGCAACCATATAAAGAAAAAGTTTTGCAAAATGTATTGAAATAGTGTGCATGACATTTTAAAATAAAAACAAATCATTTTAGAATTTAATGATCGCCTTGACTATTAGAGTGAACAATACTAAATATGTTGCAATATACTATAAATAAATGAATATACTATTCTATACACTAAATATGTTACAATATACTATAAATAAATAAATATACTATACTAAACACATTGCAATATACTATACATTTAGTAAACCTATAAAAGTAGTATCTCTAACAAATTTCAAAAAATTATTAAACCATTAAATAATAGCCTATAAACGCCTTGAAATTTAGTCTATGCATTTTAGCAGAAGAAAGTGCAAACATTTAAAAAATTGATAAAGAACATTCTAGAACGTGCTTAAAAGAATTCTAGAACTTTAGAATGTGTAAAGTTTGAATGTGAAATATAAAAGCGTGAAAAATTTATTTAATTAGCTAGTTATTATAGTGAAGAAAATAAAGATATAAATTTTGGCAGCTACGCAAAGTTGCTTCTCAAAAATGTCAGCTAAAAAATAAAAAAATTTTAAAGAAGTTGCCAGAGCAACTTCAAAGATAGAATTGAATATCATAAACATAATATCTTTTATGTAACTTCTGGCTACCCTTTTGCCAGACGTAAAGTGAGCACAGGGTATTTGGTAAACGAAGCAGCTGCTGCAAATGTTTCTGACACGATCAATCGGGGCAGGATCGTGAGTGTCACTTGTGCTTGCCACACACTCGTGGGATCGCCGCAAAAATCGAGCGCACAAATCGAGCGCAAATCAACACTCAGTCAAATAAGACATCCAACAGCCTTCTAGTTTATGTTGGTTTCTTTAGCAGGAAACTGTGTGGAGTAGGTCGAGCGACCTTGTGCAAAGGTTAGCAGATAAAGAGAGACAGAGACAGAGAAAGAGAAAGAGCAAGAGAGGTTGAATTGAACATGAAATACTTTGCGATGCGATGCGATACAATAAAAAGCTGCGACTGTTAAATGCGTCAGTGATAATGCCAGATGATGATAATGGATAGCGGAAGAGCGTAACCGAGCATGACACCCCACAAACAACATAAAACACATCATCCACAGAATTCCCATGACGATCTGCAAGTGAAGAATCCTTCTACATGATTGTGATCTGTGCAAACTTTGATTACTCTTAATTGCTTCCTCTGTGCTGTGCAGAGTCAGAGAGCAAGATCGCATTTAAAGAGAAGAGAAGAGACGAGCCCACTTAACGCTGCCAACTTGTTGGATCAGTTCTAATCTCAGCCTGAGAGAGAGAGAGAGAATATCATGAGCGTGCACTCTCTCTCTCTCTCTCGCTCTCAAAGTTATCCAAGCACTTCCGACAGAGGAAGTAAAAGATTAGCTGCGACTGCAAATAATAAACGAGAGTGTAAGAAAACAAGCAGAACAACTACAGTCGAGTGTGCTCGACTGTGAGATACCCGCTATTCATTGTGACGAAAAGCATAAACAGTATTTTTCTTAAACTATACCCAATTAATATACCATAAAAATACTGAAAATTTATCAAATTTACATTAATATAATGCTGTATTTAAAATATACCAAGTTAATATTCGACAAAATACTGAAAATATACTAAAGACTAAATATACCAAATTAATATGCCGCAAAACAAAACAAAATATACCAAGGACGATGTTTGGCCCATTGATATAGTTCTACATTTAAAATATACCAAATTATTATACCGCAAAAATACTAAAAATATACCAAAGGCTATATCTGGTATATCGATATTGTACTACATTAAAATGAATATTACACAAAGTACCAAAAATATACCAAAGGCTATATCTAGTATATCGATATTGTACTAGATGTGAAATATACGAGATTGTCACACAAAGCAAGTCTTCTGCATGTTACATATATTTCCTGCAGGCACAAACATATAACACCCTTTTACCCTATGGGATAGCGGGTATAAAAAAGAGAGATCGAATAAGAGCACAAAGTTGTGGTCACACCCAGTGACAAGAAGTCAGCGAAATGCGAATACGAATGCCCACGCCTCGAATAGTTGATTACCATTATATATTATATAGTATATTCGTATATAGAGAGAACTGCGTCAGTGTCACAACTTTCCCAAGCGCTAATTTCGCCTCAAGGGAGAGGGCGCAGGGGTCACACAATATCTTAAAGTATTCAAGTAGAG
Source organism: Drosophila sulfurigaster albostrigata (assembly GCF_023558435.1). Classification (NCBI taxonomy): domain Eukaryota; kingdom Metazoa; phylum Arthropoda; class Insecta; order Diptera; family Drosophilidae; genus Drosophila; species Drosophila sulfurigaster. The sequence continues at coordinate 9,387,921 of NC_084885.1, read as the reverse complement.
ATCTCGCAAAAAACAAATGGAATAAAAAAAACCTAAAAGCACAAAAACAAAAAAAACGTTCTCTTTGTGCTCGCGATTAATTTATGCTGCTCTTTTGATTGATGATTAATCCAGACTTTGACATTTGCCATTGACAGCGGCAAACAATCAAATGTTGTTGTTTTAATGCTCGCCTATGCTACATGTGAACATGGCTTGACTTTATTTGCATTCAATGTTTCAGTTCGAGGAAGCGATTAGAACTGCAATTGGCGATTGTAAAACTTGCAACCGCAAAAAATATTGCTTTAAATGAATGAAACAGCTTTAGAAGAAAGTTGAATTCGCATTCTCATTTAGTAATTAATCTCAAGAGACAGAAAAGCAATAAAATGACTTTTATTAAGTCTATTGCTTCTCAAAATACAGTTTTTTTGAAAGTCGTTGAAATCATATATAATATAACTCACTGAACTATAACATGTAGAAAGCCTACAGAGAGTTTGCTCGACTAAAATATATTAAACTAATATACTGCAAAGAAAGAATTAAAACAACAAATAATCTGTACTATATTTTTGTAATAAAGAGATTTACAAAGAATATCAAATTCAAGTTACTAACATTACTTGGAACTTGGAGAAAAACTAAAAATCAGCAAAGGCGACAAAAACTTCGAATTTAGCTAAAATTTCTCAAATATTGTTTAGTATAAATACGAATCTTTAAAACTGAGAGGAAAACTGCAAGTAACCAAAATTTAACGAACTTAAAATAATAAAAGTCATATTGTAATAAACTATGCTCAACTTTGAGATACCCGTTACCCATTTTCAATAAAACTATATTCTTAAAATATACTAAATAAATATATCACAAAAATACTAAATATAAGCTATATGGTAGCTCTATCTCTTAAAGTCTCTTTATGCGGTTTATCTATTACATACACTGCCAGCCAGTTATAATACCCTTCTATGGGTAGCAGGTATAAAAAGGAATTCAAATATAAGGAAAAAGCAAAGCTATAAATTATAAAACTGAAATTCCGCATGCGACTCGAATCTGAATTTCGTGTATCGATAAAAGTGAAATAAGTAAATCGTAGAGTCGTAAAGTCGTAGCTTACTATAAGCTTAGGGTATTCTCCCCTCGTCGATATTTCGATATTGGATGAATGGCAAAGGCTTTGCCATTTAATTGTAATTGCAAATATGGGCGGAAGCGAGCGCGCTTTTGAATGAAGCGTTGTAGGAAATCGGGGTTACGCATAAGGGCAGGCCATGAAGAAGCCCAAGCTCAAGATCGGCAAGCGAGACGAAGCAGAAGAAGAAGGAGAAGGAGAGGGGCCAGAATTGTGTGTGGCGAAGTCTCAGTATCTAGTAACATTCATACGTGTTGTTGTAACCGCAGGCCCCGCACAAAACAAAAACAACAACAAAAACCAAATTGCGTTGCTCGCAATATACTTATAATAATTTTGTGTTTTTTAGAGAAATCAACAACGAATTGATAACGTTTTTTTTTCTCTGTGCGTTCACTTGCTACATTTCCTTTTAAGCCGCAATTCCCTCGACCATCGTTTTCATATCGCACATCGCACATTCGCCCCTCGGGGATTGGGTCACTTGGTTTTCTAGAAAACTATTGGCAATAAATTTGATTCAACACATAACGAAGGGGGATCTGGTAAATAATTCACAGACTTGGTCGAATATAAAATACGCTTATTTGGGTACACTAAAAATACATACTAATAAGTAAGAATAAACAAGATTAAAAACAGAATAATAAAACAAAAAAATAGTGAACATACATTTTAATAAATTAAATACAAAACACCAATATAAAATAATAAAAGTATAATACAAAATAAATAAAATAAAAATTAATATATCTATAATGAAAATAGATAATACAGAAAAGTTCAGACCAATTAAAATCCAAAAAAACAAAATAATTTTGAAAAAAATAAAATTACTAAAATAATAAAAATAAAAATGAGTATTCAAAATAAATATAATAATAAATCAAAATACTGATATTACTGTTGAGTGAATAAATGAATAAAAGTGCGGTATTAATTTAAATATATATCAAACAAATATATACCAAACATACAAATTATACCATATCATTGGTATTAATATAGTACTATATTTAAAGTATACTATAGAGTGCAAAGTATACCAGATCCAAAGCAACTAAGACCGATAATAAATAGTCGTTATTGCCTATACAAAAGTAACATATTTCTCTAATAACTTCTACACTTTTTATCCGATCACAACCAAATATACAGGAAATTGAAATACTTATTGTATGTATTATTATATATGTACTTCAAAATAACCCTTGTTTTTCGATATTTGTCTATTTTCAGGGCCGGAAGTGGACTTGGCAAACATATTAAATAAACTTGGTATGCAAACAAACATAACAAATGTTGTTGAAAACTTATATAACTTTATAACTTTATCTTTGATAGTTCCCGAGATCTGAGTGTTCCAACGGACGGACGGACGGACAGACAGACAGACAGACGGATGGCTATATTGTCTCGGCTGATGATCCTAATCAAGAATATATGTATATACTTTATAAGATCGAAAATATCTCCTTTTGCCTGTTTATACATTTCCGAACATTAGCCAATTCATACATTTAAAACGATTAAATTAAACTCTCAACTTAACCCAAATACATGCAATTTGGGAAAATTTCCCAATTCCATTGGGAAATAAAAGTAAGTTTAGACCAGAGTATGCCTCGGAAGTAGGCTTGACTGCAAGTAAAAAACTTGCGTAAACATAAATAATCGTAAATACGTAATTATGCATTTCGCCAGAATTGGGGAATCAAGAACAAACGCGTCTCACTGTTTGACGTCAAGTCGAGTAACAAAAAAAAAAAAATGGAATAAGAAAACAAGAAACACATTTCTAACACTCCCCCCTTGGGGCAGGCACTTGGAAAGTGTGAAAGTTTGACATCGTCGTCGACCCGCATAGTTTGTTGAATTCCCGCGTAATCAGCTTTTGAGTAATGGAGCCAGGGAAGAGTGTGCAAATGCAATTGGGAACTGCAAATGGAGCTGGGACACACAATTTTATGGCACTTCTGATGCCCCATTAAAATCGGTCAGCAATAACACGTAGCAAACAAGCAAAATGTATGACGAAGTCAAGTCGTCGAGGATCGGCGAGCAATTACGTCAAACAATCGCAGGTCGCTAATCTTTTCAAGTATTTTCATAATCATTATGATGACAATAATAATAATAATGCTTAACTACGTTATGTAGTACAATTGGATATTATTGACAAACAAGCAGCGAAAACCAAGCAGAAAACCAAAAAAAAAAAAACTAAAGTCGAAACGTTGCCAAGCATAAACTCATCTAAGTGCGACTATTTCATTAGATCTAAAACCTTATAATGGCCATTTCGTATGAAATTGAAGTTCATTTGTTCATTTGTTATGTGCCTTTAAGGTTTTTAAACCCATAAAAAATAAAAATGTTTGAAAACGTTAATAACCCACAAAGCGGACATGTGATCGACCAAAAGATACGCTCTTAATATAAATTAACGAATATACAAAATAATCGAAATAAATGACGAAGACACTATTAAAATAAATAAATAAAAATAGAAAATAATTAAAATACAAAAAATTGTAAATAAAATTGATGTTTGCTTTGGCATGTCTCTAATCTTAAAAAAGAAATTTAAAAATAATGAGTTGACTTTAAAGTTAAAGAAATGAATAATATTACAAAGCTTAAAGGTATTTGTTCAAATTTCTAAAAAAAAGAAAGAAATTATAGTTGAACTAAAATTAAAATGATAAAATATGATATTTTTTTTAGTTAATTAAACCCCATTTGCCGCATTTTATGAGCACAGAGTACACCGAAAATCAAAGAAAGAAAAAAAAAACATACGATTCAATAGCCTTGGGAATAAAACCACAAAAAGCAAAATGTATGCGTCGATTTTTTGTCTTTTTTTGTTGTTGTTTGTTTGTGTGTGTTTGGTTTTGGTTTTTTTGGTGTTTTTTTCTAAGCATTTTGCATACATTTTGTTTGAGGGCAAATGCGACGACAGTTGGTAACTCACAAGTTCGTGCTTCTATTAGTATTAGTATTAAGTATTGTATACTTTAAATACTAAATACTATATTCAGTATATGGTATATTATTATTAGTATTTGTATATATATTTAGAATCACCAAATAATCAAAACTAAACCAAATCAAATCAAATTTCGAATTTGAACCCAAAAGCAATTGGACTTGCAACACTTTCGGTATCTTAAGATAGTTTCGCAGGTTAATCTGCAATTGAGACTTGCTATAAAGATAATCAGCTCACATACTACAAAGTGTTTGGTCAGAGTTCAGATTGATTGAAATACGATAATCGGTTCTGTTTCAGTATAAGTGATTTATGATTCATTTGGACTCTACATTCAATAGTGATTCCTGCTTTTTTGTGGTTAAATTTAATTATTTAAGAATGTTACCTTATTGCTTAAGCACAACAAGACATATTGGTTAATTTAGCTGAAAATGAGAGAAACTATATTATAGATTATTTCTTCAATGGTTAAAAGATATTATATTACTATAATAAATTGCTTTATTTTAACTGAAAGTTATCTTATTTATCATTTTTTCTTCTATATGTTTAACTTTTTTTTAAGGGGTCAAAAGATATTTCCAGAATAATTTATTTTTTAATCTTAAGCTTTTAACATATATATATACATATACCCTTTTTTTTATTTCTATAGAAATTTCATCATAAAAATTAATATCTATTACTTTTTAATGCTTTTTAACTAATCTGGTAAAACTGAAATCATAAAAGCTGTTTATATTACTATTAAGTAATTGAACAGAGTACAGAATTTATTAGCTTAAATGAATGTAACATTGGAATGCAATATATTATATTAGATAATACTGAAGTGTATTAAATAAATCTTTGCAATTACTATTATAAGCTTCAGTTCATTAGTTGTAGTTTTAGCTAGTCAATAAATAGATCTATATTGATCTACCAGTTAATGCTTATTGAGCTGCTTTGATCTCTGTTGCTGCAGGCGATCTTGAATTAACTTATTTCATCTACGATCGATGATGCTCAATAAGTTTCTTGTAGGGTCGAGATCTGGTATGAACAGCTTTCAACGAGAGAGCTGCTCTTACTCTCTCTCTCTCTCTCTCTCTGTATCTCGATTTTATAGTTGAAAATTGAAATTGAAATCGAAATCGATTGAGGGTCTCACACACACACCATATCAGCGATCGCAATATAGAACTCAACTGAACTGATCGAGCACACATAACACATAACATAGTTGCATCAAGTAAATATTTACAGAGTGCGATTGGACATTGGACAGCCGTAACAGTTTTTACCTTGTTTGCGGATATAAATACAGAATGTGCATGACATTTATATGGTTAAGTTTACGATGCAAACAATCCGAGAACTCTGAGAACGGATCTATCAAAAAATACACACATATCGATATCGATAGCTGAGCGAACATTTTTTTTGTGTGTTTAATGATATGATGATCCTGTTTGAAATGTTGCTTATCGCATATTAATCACAACGTGACAACATTTATGCTTTCTATTTGGCCGTTCGTTCAACAGTTCAATGATCTACGCAAAAAAAAAAAGGTTTATATCTGCAAAAAACTTAATCTCCAGCGCTGTATCTATGCTAATGTATCTCGGTAAGTATTATTGGCAGTTTCTGCGAATGTAGCAGAAGCATCGACTCATTCATTAAATTAATATATGCCAGACACTAAAAAGTTCTGTATCGTTGTTCAGTCTTAAGTTTTAGTATTTGGTGCCGTGCTCATAAGCATAACGCCCAGCACTCTGGCTGAGAAACAATAATAATGAAGAAAAACCAAACGAAAATCACTGCTTCGGCTCCGCAGCACAGCACAGCACAGCGCCGTATTAATTGTCGGCTAAATTCTGTTTGAACACTCGCTCTAAGCCTGGCTAAAAAGGGACAGAAGCGGCTCGAACAGGTACCAAATACAACAACAACAACAACAACAAAAGAAGCAAGAAAAGTACAGTAGAGTGTGCTCGACTTTTAGATACCCGCTACCCATTTGCAATAATAACAATACCAAATTACCAAATTATCGCAAAACTACTACAATATACCAAAGGTATATTTTGAATGGAGTTCTAAACCGATATACTTATTATATGTTTTTATATATACCGCAAAAATACTAAAATATGCCGAAGACTATAATTGGTATATCATAGCGTAGGTATATTTTCAATGGAGTTCCATACCGATATGTCAATTATAGTTTTTGATATACACCGCAAATATACTAAAATATACCAAAGGCAATAATTGGTATAGCATAGTGTCGGTATATTTACATACCAATTAATGTCTTTAGAATATTTTTTGTACCAAATTAATATACCGCAAAAATAAAATGCTCCGAAGACTATATTTGGTATATCATAGATTAGGCATATACCAATCACAAGTTTTGGTATATTTTACTTTATTTGAGGTAAATGAATTTGGTATATATTTAGTAATAGACATTCAAAATATACCATAGAGAAGGTATATTTAGACTGTTATGCTATATTGATATTCTTTGGAATATTTAAGTATTTTTGGGGTATATAAACTTGGCATATATCAAAATATACCAGATTGCCCGTAAAAAAAAAAAACAAAAGTATTTAATACTGTATCACCATTATGCTCAATAAGATCGGAGATGCCTTCCTCAACCTGCCGGGCACAAAGTTATAATACCCTTCTACACTACAGCTAGCGGGTATAAAAAAAGTAGCAGCGGCAATCAACCAGAGGTTGACCAATAAAACATAGAAACAGACAGACAGACAAAGAGAGAGAGAGAGAGAGAGAAGGAAGCAACTTAAAAAAAAAACAAAGATACAAAGTTACAGATACAGATACTATTTGAGCTATGCCTGGAGTACGGGTTTCTCAAACCTGGCTAACAGGTACACTTTTGAGCCCTATGCCGTTGTTGGGCTTCAATATTTAAATAAATCGTAGATTAGTGTCGTTTAGCAATTTGGTATTCTCGATGCGGTAAATTGACTGGAGTCTGGACTTGGACGCTAAGACTGGCATTTCTGGTATGTGGTGGTCCACACACAGTCTCTCTCTCTCTCTCTCTCTCTCTCTCTCTCTTTCGTCTGAAGATCGTATTGATTAAGACCTTCAAAGCGTTGCGCGCGTGCTGCCACCAAAACGAAAAAAATAAATAAATAAATAAACCAGAACCTGAACTCAATCAACACTCGACTTATTACACATTCACCATTCTTATTTATTAAGAATCCCGAAAAAAAACACTAATCCGCAAAATGGTTTTCGTTTAAAGTCCATGAATCATAAGCGATTCCAATAATTTCAATATTATCGCCAATATTTCTAGTTATTTATTATTTATTTATATTGTGTGCGACAAGTTCTCTTGAATTACTTTACTGACCTTTTAAGCAAGTGTTGCTAGAACTCTTGGTTCTTGGTTTTCTTTTCTTTTTTTTTTAATTATCTTATTAATTTTATTACTATTTAAATTTACATTTTTACATTTCATTTCGTTTCGTTTTAGTTTCAGTTTCAGTTCGAGTTTATGCTTCCCTTGACATTTGACTCACGGCTGAATCATAAAATTAATCAGCATAATGCTGTTTGACATTATGCTGATAGAACTAAATAGTACACTACGCATGTGTGTGTGTGTGTGTGTATACCCTATGAAGCTTATGGTTCACTAGTTAGAGCTTCTACTGTACCAATTGCTCATTAATTATAATTCATTATTGAAAACATTTCCTCCAGCCCGCATGTGTCCGAGCATACAATTTAATTCTATTGGAAAAATACATAAAATTGAATAAATGGAAAACTTGCTAATATTTTTTTTTTAATCACAAAAGATTTACGTTCGTATGAGTATGAGTCACCTTTAAGTTGTACACTGCAAATTGTATAAAAATTTGTACTAATTAAAATTTTTCATTTATCATCCTCGACATCAAATATAAAAAATCAGTTGTATGACAGTTTTTTTCGCCCAGTGTATTGATAAGCAAATGTAGCGCTCCATCTGCGTGATTGCGTCTAATTTTGTATGATTTTCATTACATGACAAACTGATCTAAGAGAGAGAATGAGAGAAAGAGATTGAAAATAGTCCGTTTCAGTTAGATGTTCAACTGGGCGCGAGGTCAAGCGCGGCCATTGAAATGAAAGTACGAGTACTCGAGTAGTTCGAGAGCATTGCGATTAGATTAGAGCAAAGCCCAAAGCACACGCACATCGAGAGCACCAAGAACACACACACACACACACACAAGTGTAACTGATCCACTTTGGATCTCAACTAAGTCATATTGCAACTGGAAGCATTCAACCAGCTAAACCTCGTAGCAAAACAAAAAGGCAGGTAAAGTGATTACATTGATTTAAAACGAATTTATCAAAAAGAAATACTTGAATCGTTTTGAGTTGAGCCATTTGGTAGGCCTATGCGACGCCTACCACGATACACAACGGAACCGCTCTCTTTAGATAGTTTATGACAGGGGCTTTGGCTCTTTAAGACCATGTCGCGTCGTCGTCGGTGTCGTTGCCAGGCCGATATTGTACAATCTTAATAGCTACGCACAAATCAATCATTAAATAGTAAACCATATGCGCGTATTCGAGCCGCCTTCAGCTGCCTATGCAAGGTCTGATACCAGGTATCAGTGTGGCGTGGCAAACACCCCGCGGCTGTCTGGCCAAACAATTGCTCAGCAATCAGCCGGAGGGGGCGGCAACGAGCTGCCTTTGGCACTGCCGCAACACCATCTCAATTTCAATGCGAGATGCAAGCGTTAAAAGCGCTCATAGCGAAGAGCCTCCTCATGTTTTACCAGCCCTGCAGGGCATAACAACATTAATAATAGAGCAACAATTCACAAATATACATTATACATGTGAAATGAACAAGTTTTTCGGGACAAACCTGACGACCTTATCGACCTTACCAGCCTAATCAACACTACCGAATGCAATCTGCTACGGATGCAAATCACAGAACTGTCGGGAGTTAAGCCTAACGACCTTATCGATCTTACCAACTGCTGTACAATCGACCTTATCAACCTTCTCAACTCCATCGCAAAGCCTAATCAACCTTACCGACTGCAAATAACAGAACTCCCGTTGTTAATCCTTAACACCTTCTCGACCTTACCAACTCCACAGCAAATTTACATATCTCATTGCATATATTTTACGGGTCGCTTGTGAAATGGCAGAATTGTATACAGCAAACCTGAGGATCTTATCAATCTAACCAACTCTTACCGACATTACCGAGTCTAATGCTAATGAATTCCTGTCAGTTAGCAACTCCAACGCAAAGCTTAATCAACACTATCAACTGCAACCTTTTAAGATAACAAATCACAGAACTCTCGACCTTCTCGACTTTACCAACTCCAGCACGACTTTTATCAACCCCACCGACTTTACCGGCTCTAATGCTTGTGAAATGACAAAATTCTTGACAGTAACTCTGACGACCTTATCAACCTTCTCAACTGCACTGCAAAGCCTAAGCAAACCTACCGTAATGCAGATCAAATCATACAGCGTAACAGGTTCAATACCCTATCGATGCTATCGACTCCACCAACCCTACACAGTGCAGTTTGCCACCTGCCCCACCTGAGTGTGCTTCTAATCACAAAGCTTAACAGGTTTACCAAAAAAAATGGAAAATGGAAAATGAAGAATGAAAGAAGAAAGAAAAGAATGCTATGCTCTGGTTTCTAGTGTACTTTTAACATATACATAATTTCATCAACTTGCATGCTTCTGATTTGTAGCACTGCACACGATTTACTATATATAGAGCTAATATTTATTGTATTTAAGTACGATTTGGTTTTTGTTTTCTCACCCCAATCCCCTTTCCCATTGCACACTCAGCACTTCATCAGTACTTTGCCTAAACTCATTCCATTTCATATCATATCTTCTAATTTTTGTATACCCTACAAAATGTGAAGTCTAACGAAAATTACAGATATCTTAAAGATGAAGATACTTTAAAAATAACTCCCTATTAATTAAAGATTTGCTTAAGCATTATTATTTGGCTCTTGGCTTGTTATCCACAAAATTTCCTGATGTTTGGACAAGAGGTTTACAGAGTATAGCAAAGATTATTCCATTTTATATAATTTCTTCTAATGGAAATTCCAGATATCTTAAAGATTCTTCAAAAATAACTCTCAGTTACTTAGAGATTATTGCTTAAGAATTATTTTAGTCTTTTGGCTTGTTATCCACAAAATTTCCTATTGATTGCAGAGTATCGCCATCGTCGTTGAGTCACTTTTCTTGGCGTAGCTTGCTTTATCAATTTCATGTGTGTGTGTGTTTTCTTTCTGTTTACACACGTTGCGTTGTTTGCATTTTCTTCAAATTTGTATTTTTGTGATATGCTGCTGCCAACGGACGACACTTGTGTAATCATCCATCCATCTCAGGCAAAGCACATAAAGTATCTCCGCTCTTAAGTTGAACAATTGCCAAAAACCTGAATGAAGAAGTTTTGAGTCGACTTCGCCTTCGACTTCGAGTTTGGAGTCCAAGTCGAAGTCGAAGTCAAAGTCGTTGTTGCATTTGGTTGCATCGACATCGGCTAATCCAATAAAAAGCGAATGCTAATCTCTTGGGCAAACGCTCGAGTCAAGCTCGAGTTCCACTTTGATGTATAGCAGTTTTTTTTCTTTCTTAAGTGGTAGGCGCTCAGTGTAATCAAGAAATTAGAGCGCACGCAGCAGAGAAAACTATCAAATGTGTGTGTGTGTGTGTGTGTGTGTGTGTTTCTCTCTCTTTCGCTCTTTCATTCTGCGATAAGACAAGACATTTTGTTTTATATGTCTTGGCCAACTTCTTCTATCGCATCTATTTCTTAGCTGTATTCCTTCCTTAATTTTCGGGTAAATAAAACAAATCAAATAAGAATTCCCACCAGCAACACACAGCACACCAAAAAAAAAAAAAAACTCGAGTATATGTGATATCAGCTGTTAAAAAAATAAAAACTCAAACATTTTTCCACTTCTTCGTCGTTGTGTTTGCCTAGATATGCTCTGTTATCAAGTGCATGTAAGTGTGCGTTTGTATGTTTGCCTCCTCTCTCTCTCTCTCTCTCTGTCTCCCTCTATTTCTCTCTCTCTTTCTCTCTGTGTGTTTTGTTTGCGCACAAAATTCTCACGTTTGTCGAATAAAAACTCGGCACAAGCGCACAAGTTTCAAGCCAAAAGAAATTATCATCAGCAAAAGACGAAGAAAAAACATACAAAATAAATACACCAATTCACTTGCCATAGATTACGACGTGTGTGTGCGTGTGTATGTGTGTGTGTGTGTGTGTTGTGCAGTGCACACAGATCATCATCATCATCGCTGCTGCTGCTGCATCAATCCTGAAACTTATCATTTACATACGATAAGCCGCAATCCCGATAAGTTTATCAATTGCTTGCATCAAAGTGAAAACACTTTTCCATAAATGTTGCACACATCAAATTGCGATATCGCTCAAATAATTCTTACTTTACGTATCACTAACTGTCTTATTCTATCCATCTGTCCGTCTGTCCGCGTACTTTAAAGCCTCGTTCTCAGCTTTCATTAAAGTTAGAGACTTGAAATTTAACTGATCTAACTAAAGCATTATCTAAATTTAAATTATAAACTGCAAACTGTATAAAACAAAAACTACCTCGATATCTTTCATCAAATTCATAACTAACTAAACCATTCTCAAAACTCAAATTATAAAATGAATTCTTACTCTTACTTTATGTTTGACTAAATATCTTATCTGTCTGCCCCCTAACTTTAAAGTCTCGCTCCCAGCTTCCAATAGAGTTGAAGACTTCAAATTTGCCAAAACTAAAACTAAGCTGAACTCAAATTAGAAATAAAAATTGTGTAAAACCAAAGGTAGCTCGATAGTTTGTGTATAAATATTCTTTGTTTCAGTGACTAAGAGTATGAATAAATAAAATAAAAATATTGATATCTATAAAATACTAAAAGTCAAGTAAATAAATCAAATACTATATAAAAAAAAATGATACCTTTTGATATGAACATGTGTTTCTGCATACTTCCTGGTCAAATAATAATTGCTCATTGGGTAGATGGTGAAGAGAGAACACTGAAGTTGTTGTTGCTATCATAAATATGCCAGTTTGCACAGTGTTTGATTGATTGAAATGAGTGTGCGAAGTGAGTGTGTGTGTGAATGATTGCTGTGCAATGGGCATGTCCAGCCAATCATTCACCTCAACGAAAGTGATATACAAATGTTGACAGCACGAGACCAACGACGTTGAGTCGAAGATGGAGAAGGCGAAGGTGAAGAAGGAGAATGTTTTTGTTTGCAATGGAAACTAATGCTTCAATATTTGTCCTGCGATTGCGTTGGCCAAATTAGGCGATCGGGCTAAATCACTTTGGATAGCCGAACTAGGTAAATTTAGAATTGACAAATTTAGGACGCATGTCAACTTGATTTGACTTCGAGTGTTCTGTGTGTTCTGTGTGTTCTTGTGGCTCAACAGCAGCTGCCTCTGGCATTTTGAGTCCATTGTTCAAATATCATCAAGTATTCAAATATAAATATATACTACAACCGTACAATGCTTATGGAAAAACGTAGCGAGTATATTTTAGTGATTAGTATTAGCTTTTTTTTTGCTTTTAATTTGTTTTAATTCTTTGCAGTTTTGGTATACCCGCTTCCCATAGGGTACAAGGGTATTCTCAAAATTGTGCCTGCAGTAAAGGAGGCATCTCCGACACCATAAAGTATATTATTCTTGATTAGCTATAATATACATATGTAGCTATGTGCGTCCGTCTGGCTGGCCGTCCGTCTGTCCGTATGTACACCTTGATCTCAGAGTTAATAAGAGATAAAGATATTATCAATTTGGTTAATTTATACTCTATGGTATATTTTGCTATTATTCATATTAATAGACCAAATATACATATGATAATATTAATATGTCCAACATATGCTTCGGTATATTTTACTACAATCGCGACTTTGTAGCTTTGGCTGACATTGTTGCTTTGAATTTTGTACTCAACGGTATATTTTTGGAATGCAATATAATATTCATATACCGAATGTAGCCTTCGGTATATTTAACTATTTTGCGATAAATTTTTGCTATATTTGTAGAATATGTGAATCTTACATACTATTTTATGTATATTTGAAATGTAGTACAATATTGATATACCGTATATAGTTGTTGGTATATTTTAGCATGTTGCGGTATATTTGTAAAATATGGTTATCATACATACTATTGTATATTTGAAATGTAGTACAATATTGATATACCGTATGTAGTTGTTGGTATATTTTAGTATGTTTCCAGTATATTTTCAGTATATCTGTATAATAAGTTTTATTGAAAATAGCGGTTAGCGGGTATCGCACACTCTATGGTATACGTTGTAGATTAATAGTATAATTTTGGTGCATTTGAATAATATATTGAAAATAGATAGCAGGTATCTCACATTCTATGGTATATTTTGAATGTAGTACAACATTGATATACCAAATAATATATGTAGAATATAGTTTTCGATAAGAAACTGCTTAGCGGGTATCTCACAGTCGAACACTCTCGACTTTAGCTTTCATTCTACTTGGTTTTTTTTTTTCTTGTGGTTTCTATTTTGCTTCCTGGTCGCTGTTGGGACTTATTTTTGGATGGCGGCGCCGTTTGGCAACAACAGCAACAGCGACAAAAACAACAACAACAACGACAACGATTCCATCAAAATCACATAAATCCAAAACAAAACGTTTTAGTCGCCAGTCGCCCGTTTGAATCTAAACTAATCCATTCCTTGCCTCCTCCGCTCGTCAAAGAGATTTTTACTACCACATACAGTGTACACTGTACAGTGTACACTCGGTTGTCTTCTTCTGCTCGGTGCTCTGGCAACGCTGCCGCCCGGCACTTCTTCAAAAATAGTTTATGTACACATTTTTGATTTGATGCCAAAATGTCGCAAAATAAATAACTTTTGAGCGGGCAACGAAACTGTTTCAGTTTTTGGTTTCTGTTTCTGTTGCTGTTTCTGGCTCGAGTAGCATGAATGCCATGGAAAATGCTGCATGCCACACACAACACACATCACATACAACACACCGATGAATGCGCCACATATTTTCCTTTTTATCTCTCTATCAATCCAGCATGTCCAGCAGCAGCCGGCAAGGCTAAGTGGGAGTCACGTTTCTTGTATTGCATATCAAATGCAGATATACATAGATACATAGATACAGATACAGATGCTGAGATATAGATAAGCAAGTGGTTCACATGAATCAACACTTAACAAATGCAGATGTACTATGTAGATAACAAGTCACAAATAAATAGAGTCTACTTGCACTTAAAAGATACAAATATATCTTCACTACAGATGATACAAATATAACTAATATAATATAAGGAAGAAAAAAAACTATAGTAGACGAACATGTAATTACCAAAATATTATTACTCTCTCTTTATACAAGATTTCAAACATAAGAAAGATGCATCCAACGTTGAAGTTCGCAAAAGATTCGAAGCTACAACGAGTGAAAAGACTTCCTAATGCAGTTAGAAAAGGATTTTTAATCTCTCTTTGAGTTCGCTTGAAAAACAAATGTATAACTAAGAAAGAAGGCTACTCTTGACTTTAGCATAAAAAATACAAGAATTCAATTGTACTAGAAATGTATATACAATGAAAATGCATACGAGACGCTTAGAATCAAATGTATCTTCGATTGCACATTCTGACAAACATAACTAACATTCAGTTACCAATTAAAAATAAAATTTTAAGTGCATCATAAACGAAATACAATCTTGCCGCTAAAGATACAAAAGTATCTTCCTGTTTGTGTTTAAGGACGCAACGTTGTATGCATATTACTGCGTCTGTGTTTCAATCAAATCTTCTTTTATCTTTTCCATCTGTTAATGAATAATCAAGACTCAAGGTTGACCCGGCCTTTTTTTGGTTGTTGGAGTTTCAAGATGGAAATGCAAACAGAGATGATAGCCAAAGACCGGTTCAAACAGCAAGTCACAAGTTGTAAAACCTCTAAAAACTACTAGAGGGCAACTTTAATTTTTTTACCTTTTAAGTTTAAAGCGACTGCAGTTTATTAGAGATACAGAAAGAGAGAAAAGAGAGAGAAAGATGGAAGCCAAGTTGTCAACGAGACTTTCCAAAATAAAAATAAAATAAAAATTAAATCAAAGTTGGGAGCAAAAGGTAAAGTTACCAAAAGGTCTTTGGAGCTCTGAGTTAGAAAGTCACACAAGTGTAGCTAGATATGATATATGAATGATATAATATAATCAAGAAAAGTAAACAAAAAAATATCGCTTGATGAAATTCTCAAACTAAAAAGTAATAATTTTTTTTTATTTTATTTTCCACTTGACTTGAATTTATTTCCCTTGTGCTAATTTAAAGTTTTTATACTTTTTTTCCGCATCATTTTTTTGTTTGACATTTTCTTTTTGGGATTTGTAAGAGCTAAACACACCCCCCGCAACACATAATTCCAATTGTTGTTGTTTATAAATAGAATTTTTGGCATTTTGAATGTGTTGAAAATGCTACACGTGCCGCCTTCTGATTTAATTTACATTTTACACCTCATTCTATATATAATATCTCGTATTGTTGGAAATTTTTCTGGGAAATTTTGTTAATCGCTCAAGCAATAAATTTGTTAGCGATTCTGTGAAATGAATTGGAAAATCTGAAAACTTTCGAAAATTTGCCAAAAAGTGTGCGCGAAATATGATGCCACATTAGCCAACACTAGAGAGTAGTGTTGGTCAATACAGTTGATCAGCGATTATATCTGAATGGCTGTAATTATGAATTGTTTTTGTGTTTTGTTGTTTTTATGACCGCCCTTAAAAAACAAGCAAGAATGCTAAAGTCGAATGTGATAGACCGTGAGATACTTGCTGTCTATTTTGAATAAAAACAGAACAGTGTGGCTTTAATTTTAAAATATACCTAATTAATATACCGCAAAATACTACAAATATGCCAAATGTTATATTCGATATACTAAATATGCCATACATTGAAAATATACCATAGAGTGCAAAATATGTCATGTATGTATTTAATATGTATTTTTTCAAACACATTTTTAACATAATTTTTATCTGATTGTAACAAAATTTGCAAGAATCTTTAAGACTCTAGTCAATATTGTATGCACCAAAATTCGCGTCTTTAGCTTCAAAATTACGCTTGTTATTCGATTTCTGTCGATTTACGTGGGCTGAAGTGGGCGTGGCAAACATTTTAAACAAACTTGATCTGAGTGCAAGCATAAAACATGCTGTCGAAAAGAAATTATAGCTCCATCTCTTATAGTCTCTGAGATCTAGGAGTTCATACGGACAGACGGACAGACAGACGGACAGACGGACATGGCTAGATCGTCTTGGCTATTGCCGCTGATCAAGAATATACAGTGGATCACAGCTTATTTCAACCATCACCAACCGACAACTTTGAGTCAGTATACTGGCCAAACTAAAAGAGGTATTAACTTCATTTAAACGCAGGATTGTAGTTTAATGTTTTAAAATACAAGATATTTTTTCATTTATCCTCTAATTTTTTGTTTAGTATATACAATTATTGAAAAACAAAAAAATGCCAAAAAAAAGTACCACAGCTTATTTCAACCAGCAACTTTGCAGCTGTGCGAAGATCAGTTTCCTAGGAAAATAACTGGTCTTTATGGATCTATTGCTTTGTATATAGTATTTTCAACACATAGAAGTTAGATTTTCGACATTTTAAGCTTTAGATCTCGAAATACACGCGTATTTTACAAAATGGGTCCGTGAACCACAATTGAGAAGGAAAATGACGTCATAGCTCCTTTAAAGAATGGATTTTCCCGTCCAAAAATTTATGAATTGCTGCATCTGAGTGTTTCGACTGTGCAAATAATCATTTCATTGTTTTTTTCGGGAAAGTATAGTGCATGAGAAGGGCAAAAATGTACCCAATGCATTTTTTAATGAGACCGACGCGTGTTATATTGTCCGGAAAATCTGGAAAATCCAAAATTTTCGCCACCAAAATTGGCCAGTGTTATAGAGGAGGAATTGAGTAAGGCGTGCCACCCAGAATCAATTCGAGACTACTGCGGGAAAGTAACTTTAATGACAGTATAAGGCGCAAGAAACCGTTTATAAGGCGCGCGAATCAAAAGGCTCCTTTGAAATTTGTCAAGGAGCATGTGGGAAAGGATAAAAACTTTTGGAACTTAATCATATTTGTGGACGAGTCCAAAATCAACATTTTTGGCTTGGTTGGAGCTCCATATGTCGGTCAGAATCCAAATTCCGGGCTTCAAAACATAAATTTAAAGCCTACAGTCACGCATTACGGTGGTAGCGTCGTGGTTTGGGCCTGTATGTCCACAGCCGTAGTCGGAAAACTCAATTTTATTGACGCGACCATTGACTAGACTCAATACCTAGAGGTACTGAATGTCAATTTGATCCAAAGTGCAGATAAACTGGGCATTAAGGATGATTTCCGCTTCTACCAAGACAATGACCCTAGGCTTAAGGCAGGAATTGGGCAAGATTGGCTAATGCGCAACTGTCGTCATGTCATGAAACCATCAGCTCAGTAACCTGACATAAATGTTGTAAAAAATTTTTGGGCCATTTTGGACCAGAACATCGGAAAAAGGCCAATTTCCAACAAATCTAACCTTGAAACGGCTTTAGTGGAAGAATGGGACAAAATTAGCCCCTATATCACAAAAAAATTGGTGGAATCTATTCCAAACTGTCTGGAAGGAGCTATTAACCAAGAAGGAGGTCATACGAAATTCTAAATACACAGTTTAACATATTTATATTTAGTTATTTTCAGCTGGTTGAAATAAGCTGTGGTACTTTTTTTTGGCATTTTTTTGTTTTTCAATAATTGTATATACTAAACAAAAAATTAGAGGATAAATGAAAAAATATCTTGTATGTTAAAACATTAAACTAAAATCCTGCGTTTAAATAAAGTTAATACCTCTTTTAGTTTGGCCAGTATACTGACTCAAAGTTGTCGGTTGGTGGTGGTTGAAATAAGCTGTGATCCACTGTATATACTTCATGGGATCGGAGATGATTCTTTCAGCCTGTTGCATACATTTCCTGCAGTCACAAGCTTAAGAATACCATTCTACCCTATAAGTAGCGGGTATAAAAAACGTCAAATCGAACTGCGCAGAAGAAATCAAAGAACAAGAGAAAATATGGAAATCGAAAAACGACAAAAAACGCTACCAAGTTCAATTTTTTTTGTGACTTTCAGCTTTTGTTATTTGGATATTGGGCGTGCAACGTCAACGTTTTGGCCACTCTGGTCTCTCTATAGGGTATAAGGTGACATTTCCTGCGGCCCCCTCACCACAAAATCAAAAACAACAAAAAGAAAAACCAAAATGCTGAAATGGCCTTCGAAGCACTTTTGCCAGCCATTGACTGAAGACACTTTTAAGCAGTGGAAGGAGAGGAGAGAGAGAGGAGGCGAGAGGCAAGATCCCGCTGTTAATTCGCGTCGCAATTAGCAGTTGATTCCATTAGGTTCCATCGCGTTTCCATTGCCAATGCCAATGCCTTCTTTCTTATTTTTTACCAAACACACACAAATTTGCTGTCAAAAGAGAAATAACAACAAAATTGTTGGTTCTTGTGAATCGCTGACACTTGCCACACACACACAAAATGCCAAAGCACGCAGTATTTATACCCTCACCCTCATCCTCATCCTCACCCCCCTTAACAAAAAAACAAATATATATAATAATGTTATTGAACATTTTGCATTTACTGCAAACTCAACACAAAACTAGGCAATTTAATTATGGAAATTGTAACTGAAACCAAACAAAAAACAAAATGTAAATAAATATTTGCGCTCTGCATGTAAGAGTATTTGCATTTATGCTTTTTCATGTGCTTCTGTCTGTCTGTCCTAAAGCGACGCAGTGGCAGCTCAATAAACTCAACGCCAATCGACAAATCGACAAAATTGTGCCCTACCCTCGAAGAAGTGCGGCATATGTCATCGCTTCTTCAAGCAGCCGCCAGGGAAACGTTTACGAATGTTGCACAAAGCAAGACAGCAAAAGAAACCGGAAAACGTTTATGAATGTGGCACAAAGCAAGGCAGAAAAAGAATTAAGATAACGTTTACGAATGTTGCACAAAACAAAACAGCAAAAGAAACCAGAAAACGTTTACGAATGTAGCAAAGCAAGGCAGAAAAAGAAACCAGAGCAGAAAAAGCAACAAGAAATGCATGAGAAGCAAAAATAAATAAATACCATAAAAGTGATGAATTGAATAAAGATAATATAAAAATTATAAATAAATAAAACAATAAAAAAAAACTATAAAATAAAAAATATATAAAATACAAACTCTAAAATAAAAAATATATAAATAACTCTAAATTAAAACGAAACAAAAACAAAAATAATAAACAAATTCAAAAATAAATAATAAAATTCAAATGTTCAAAACCAAAAGAATCCAACTAATAGAAATAGAATTTTGACTAAAATTAAGAAAAAAAACAAACAACAAAAATATACTATAACAAAATAAATAATATATATATATATATTTTTAAGAATAAGCTATAAATTCGCAGAAAATTGAAAATTGTAAAGCAAAATGAAGAAGTAAAATAAACAACAAAATTATAAAAATGCTTGCAAAAAGAATAAAACAAAATAAAAATTAATCAATTAGTATCCTTGAGTTTTAAATATATACTAAAATTATAAAGAAATTCTCTATTTATATATGTAATAACAATAAAGAAGCAAAATAATTGCAAAAAAAAAAAACAGAGCAATGAAAATAAAAATAATATCAAAACCTCAAATCGAACCCAAATCTATATTCTTATAGCAAAATCAAAATGAATTAGGAAAACTAAGAATAGCAATAATTTAAATAACTAATAATTTAAACTATTTTAGCAAAAAAAACAAATAAAGCACTCAATATTTGCTTTATTTACTTGTTTGCGAAATAATTCTTAATTCTTAATAAATTTTAATTTTTCTTTACAAACTTAGAATAAGAGCTGCTTTATCGGGGTTCTAACTGATGAGATGTGAACACAACTTTCGACAATGGTAGAGCATTGGCTTAGTCGTTGCTGCTTAGCTATGAACATATGAACATGCCTGAAGCATTGTGCTGAAGTGCTCGATTTTGCTCTTGTTATGGCATATCGCGACTTGGTATCGAATTCACCTGATCACAGCAGAATGAAGAAGAAGGTGGTGGTGGTGGGCACTATCGAAACATCTACTTAATTAATGCCAACCACAAAATGATTGTTGTTTCAAGTTTACATTTCTGTAATTGCCGTGCGAATGACCTTATTAAACCCCCACCAACAACTCCTTCAGGCCAGACGTAGTTTCTCCTATCCAACAACAACAAAATATTAACAATTTTGGATTAATTTCGTTCTCAGCAAATAATCTTTAGTTATTTCATCATTTATGCACTTGAAAAAAAGGAGAGAACAAAAACAACAACAACAACGTCTTCAGTTTTGGATTACACAAAGTGCTTTGCCATGAAAGACAACAACAAAGTTCCCAAGAACTGAATTTGAGAAACCAGGAATTTTGTGTAACAAACGAAAAAAAAAGCGGCCAAAGCTTTTCAATTTCCACGCGCCAATAATACTGTCTACTGGACACAAAGTAGAGCTCAAAGCTCAGTCTACGACTTCCACTTCCAGACATTATATGATTATGTATATAGATATATTATAGATATGATCCGAATAAGATGACAAAATGATGAGGGAAATCTGAGTAGAAAATAACGGAAGCACGATAAAAAGCATTTAATTTTTAATACTGGAAAAGAAAGAACTTCAATCAAAGAAGAATATACAAAATTAATAATGAAATTGAAAGAACTGGAATCAAATATAGAATATATAAAAAAAAAATAATTGATATTGAGATTTTAGGTCTTAACACTATACGATTTTTTTCTCTTATAAATAGGAACTTGGATCTTCTATCAAATGTTCTTGAAATCAATATTTCTAACATTAAGATTTTTTTGGACGCACATATCAAAATTCTTAGTACTAAAACCAAAATTGTGGCTGATATTTAAAAATATTCTTTCTTATTATTATATGTACTATATATACTTAAAATTTCAGCAACAATATTTGCAACACTTATGAGTTACGATAGATGGTTTAATTTATACTTTATAGAATCTTGATTTGCATATATGCAACTAATAATTGAGCATAAAATTCCAATATCAAATATCTTTACTAGAATAGCAATATACCTTTAATATTTAGTCTTAAATATTTGTAGATATAACTGAAATAAACATTAAGTAATTTAGTTTTAAACATTTGTAGATTACTCTGCCCATTCTCATGGTCTTCTATATCCATTTCTAATCGCCCACTCAATGCATAAATCGCGCTTCGATGTGGTTTTCCTCATGCGTCAAGGCTGCTTTGGTTATCAAAAATAACAACAACAAAATAAAAGAGAAAAACAAACGACGTATAATTATCTGGTTCTTTCCCATGGGCTCTGCTACACTTTGCCAACTAATAAGTCACTCGCTTTGAAAGAAGAAGTGTATGCAGTATTCGGTAATTGGCAAATTGCTCTGACTTTTATCTAGCTCATTCAACGCCAACAGCTTTGTGGTTGCTTTTTTTTCCCACGCGCCGTCGCAACGCTTGAAAGCCGAGGAGATTCCCCCTTCCCTCACCCAACATCGTTGGGGGGAACAAGTAAAGCCAGAGAGAGAAAGAGAGATGGAGAGACAGAAGCCAAAGCTAAACCGGAGGCAGAGAAACAAAAGACTTCGAGCGTCGAACCGGGTGGCAAAGCGTTTTGCACAGCGTTTTATCGCATTTTATATTTGGACAGCACTCTGCCACACTCAAAGTGAAGACTATATAAGTAAATATACTAGATATACGACAGCCATATACACACTGATCGCATGGGATTTTTTTGTGCCCTCTAATTGGAGAGAAGTTCAACTCCCCCCACCCCTTAAAATAACGAATCCCACAGATTTGAGCAATTTTGCCTAAGGAATGTGTGGCATCATCATCATCGCCCCATCAAACAAGTTAACTAACGATCTACGCATTGATCTTACACCTGATCAAGCAACTAATTTACCTAAGACCATCCAAAGGCGCTCATCACTAAACTTAGATGTAAGCTCTACCAAATGATCTGCCAAGTAATTTGCCAGGTGTTCTTCCAACCGATCTACCAACTTATCAGTCAATTTACTCAACTTTGATGTAAGCTCTACCAAATGATCTGCAAAGTGATCTGCCAAGTGATCTTCCAATTCACTGAACTTAGATGATGCTTCTACTAACTGATCTAGCAATTTAATAAACTTAGATGTAAGCCTTACCAAATGATCTGCAAAGTGATCTTCTAACTTATCAGTCAGTCTAGTTAACTCAGATATTGGCTCTACTAACTGATCTGCCAAGTGAATTACTAAACTACCAATTTAATAAACTTAGATGTAAGCTTTACCAATTGATCGGCCAAGTGATCTGCCAACTGATTTACTAACTTATCAGGCAATTTAGTAAACTCAGATATTGGCTCTGCTAACTGATCTGCCAAGTGAATTACTAAACTTAAATAGAAGCTCTATCCTCATTCATCTATCAACTGATCTTCCACTCGATCTGTAGAGTTAACTTCCAATTGATCTTATAATATATTTACTTACCAATCGATTTATAAACTGATCTTCTAAAAGATCTATTAACTAAACTACAAATTGAATTACTTTTAACTGATCTACCAACTTATCTACCAATATTAAGCTACCGACTACTCTAACAAACTGATCTGACTTAACAACTGGTCGCTAGTCAGCGAGTTTTCTATCTTAACAATCTATTTACCAGCTGTTCATACTGCTTTCTTAACTTCTTGTAAAGCTTAACAACAACAAAAACCGATCTACAAGCGCCACGATTAAGCAAGTTTACAGCTGATCTCTGGTGATCGAATAATCGATTCACTTAACTAATTTTGCAACTGCTTCACCAAGTGTTTGTCCAAAACGTTTGAACAACCGATCTGCCACTAAGATATACCAACTGATCTATTAAGCAAGCTGTGATCTAACACACCTGCTCATCAGCTGATCTTCGCAACTAGCAAAAGGCGTTTGATTTCCTCTCCCTTCTGCATGGCAAATATGTATTGCACGCGCCGTTGAAACACGCGACAAACCCGATCGAGCTTTGCCTTTGCTTTGCTTTGTGTCGTTGTTGTTGTTGTTGTTGTTGTTGTTGCCTACCCATTTCCATACACTTGTCATGGGCACGCACACATGAATCTACAAAAATTAAATAAAATAAAACACAAGACAAAATTCATCAATAGTAGACGTTTTTTTTTTTATTTTTTTCATCTTACTTCTAGTCTTTTTTCTTTTGTGCTTTGAGAAGGGCTGCAAACCGGAGAGACCACCAGCTAATCCAGCACGGCAACAAAAAGTGAAAAAAAAAAATTAGAAACAAAAAAATGTTGAACAATGGTCATGGCAATTGATCGACGCGACTGACGATCGTTTCGGTTAAAATGTGTGAATTGCTGTACGGTGGGCACAAGTGGTCAGTGCAACGCATAAAACGCCCACATTCCACACATTCCAGCGACAGTGTTGTACAACACTGAAAGCACAGAACAAAAAGCTTGAGGATTTTTTTAAATGAAAACCTGCTTTCGACTTATTTTATGTGCAATCGTTTTCTACTTAATTTACTTTCAAATTAATGTCTGAAATACAATTGTAAAAAGTTTAAGTAGATTGCTTTTTAAATTAGTAGATTTATTTTATGTACTTTTATTTTCTATTTAATACACTTTTTAAATTAATGTTTATAGAAACATTCTAGAGGCAGTGTTGTACAACACGGAAAACTGAAGTGAACAGAACAAAAAGCTTAAAAATTATTTGAATGAAAAATTGTTTGCTTTTTATATTAATCAACTTATATTGTGTGGCTTTTTAATTGAATTTTAAAGAATAATTTAAATAGTTAGTAATATTTTCAACTTACAATGATAGAAAATAGTTTATTTAGTGATAATAGTGAAGATATTACAATAAGCTGTTGTAAAGAAAATCCACATTACATTTCCAAATCCAATGTGGATTTAGACATTAGAAATGGCTTTGGCGCCCACTGTAGCCATTCGCCAGCTAGAGACGACAGCGTATGCCCAAGTTTCAGGGTCAACCATGTAATATTTTAATTTGTGTGACGTTCATTATTTCACCAGTCCAGAGCTAAAGTACGAGGTGTGCCCAAGTAGTTAGTTGCTAAGCACTGCAATCATATTGTCAAAGAACAAAGTTGAAAACGATTTAAATTGTAGCCAAAGAAAAAGTTGATTTATGAGACCACAAAAGAATATATATTTTAATTAAAATATACATATATAATACAATACTTAAATTTAAAAATATAGATTAGAATAGAATTAAAGCAAATAAATATATTTTTAGCAATGAGAGAAAGTGTCATTATAATAAAAAAGATTGTTATTTAGAAATTCTAATCTATTCTACACTATTTTTTAAAATATTGCATTCTACATACATTTTCATCAATGATAGAATTTGCAGTTTTTTTCAGTTTGTATTAATGTACCTCAATAAATAAATAAATATATTTACAGTATAGAAATTCTGATTTGTTCTACTCTATAAATGAAATGCGAAATTTTAAAAACTATGCAAGAATTGAACAACTTTTTATGCAATAAAATTAAGAAAACTTTTGTCTGTTCCAAATTTTAAAAATGAACATTTTAACAAGTAAAATACAATGTAATATAAGAATTTTAAAAATATAGAATTATATAATTTTTTACGCAATAAAATGAAAACTTTTGTATGCCCAAAATGATAATCGAAAATTTGAATGAGGGAAATTATTATTTATGTATGTTGTTTATATGGCAACCCTCGTGCATATGGACATGCTTGATTATCATGGTTTTATTTTTGTTCTACCTTTCTAAGCTGACGTCGCCGCATTTGCGTCTCCACGCTTTATGTTTGTGCTTCGTTGGACTGTATGTTTTGCTATGCGATTCGTAAGCTTCCCCGAAATGCGACCCACTTAGTTGTCAGGCAAACCGAATCGAACCGAAATGAACTAAACTGTTGATCTTGATCTCGATCTCGATCTAGATCTCGATCACCACCAACTGAAGAGAGAGGGAGACAAGGCAAAAGGGTTTGCAAAATGCGTGTTGGTCAATTATGAAGAGCATCATCATCATCATCATCATCATCATCATCATCAGCAGCTTCGATATGTACAAAGTGTATCTTTTATTGCCATGTATCTGTATCTTTATTGTGCATTTCTATCTTTCTCTCTTTCCATTTCTCATGCCCAGATTCTTTTTGGCTAGCAAATCAACTTTGGTTCGGGTCTCGACATGTTCATTAATCTTTTCGCCATCCACTTTTTTTTTCTCTTGGAGAAGAATATATAATATTAAAATGTTGTGCGAACTTATCGACTGCGGCATATCGACATTTTGCCGAATTTTTTTGTATGTGGCCCATCAAAGCTTGCTTTTTTGTTGGCCCCTGCGACGCCCCCCATTGGGAGGTGCAACCCCGTCCCCTTCCTCCTGCCTCCTGCCTCCTGCCTCACCCCTTCCTGAACTCTTCCCTGTGTATTCCCTGTGTGCTGCTTGTTGCGGCTTTTGTTCTTCCAATTTACTTAATTAACTTCTAAACGTCGCCTTTAGCATATTGCTATATTTTTCTATACTCGCCTATTTTTCTTTTCCCTTTTTCTTGTTCTTGTTGCTATTGTTGTTATTGTTGCTGTTGTTGTTGTTGTGTGCGTTGTTCTCTCCATGCGAAATTCTTTGGCTCACTAATTAGCAGTTTCGTTTTGGTCTTCCTCTTCATCTTGTTCACTTTGTTGTTGTCTTTTCTTTTGCTTGCGTCTTTTCGCATTACATTTAGCACATTTTGTGGTCGTGAAATGCTGAGTTCGTCATACTAACAAAGGGCTTTGGCATCCTATTTCAAATATTACATTGCATGTCAGTGGAACAGTGGAATCGAAACATGATAATGTTATGTATGTAGAGGAAATTGGATTTTTAATGAGCTCGTCAGATTGTGACATCGGAAGATTGCATTCATATAAATGAAATGGTGTAATTGAAACAGTAAGCTGAGTATATTTACAGTTACTCGGTGGAACAGTGGAATCGAAGCAGTAACCTTATTTTATATTTACTGTTATTATTTTTATACTGCTTAGCATCCTATATGTATGCCATTGAAATTGAGTGAAACAGTGGAATTGAAACATGGTTAAAGTTACGAATGTAAACTAAATTGTATTTTTAATTAGCCTCTAACTCTTCAACACAAATAGTTTGAAGTTTTTTGAACTTCACTTTGATGAAACAGTTGAAATTGAAACAATTTTATTGATTAATTGCATTCCACATTAACTTAATGGGCAGAAATAGTAATAATAACAATTTTTCATGTTACTTCATTAGTTAAATACTATTTCGCGGAACGGTGGAATTGAAACAATGCTACAGTTGAATTGTCTTTGTTTCGCCATTAATAAGCAAAAAACTTATAACCAATTTGCTTGAGACATATCATATATTTGCAACTCCACTGGATGTTCCATTCCATTTGTTCCACACAGGCACACACGAATCAAACTAATCAAGCGCGATACTTGCACCGTAAATCACTTAGATCGCTAGCGATGACTATTTCTATATGGCTGTTCTAATAAATTTGTGTATATGCTAATCTATGTATATATTTTCTACATAGCATTTCGGCAAAAGAAACTAAAGTGATTTGAGTCAAGTTTCGGCAAAACGAAATGAAACGAAACGAAACGAAACGAAACTGTTGGCAGCCGCCGCTATGCGGTATAAAATTGCCGTATAGATATGGTCTATATGGTATTGGCCTTCGTTTCTGCGTGGCTAGCAATTTATTGTTGTTTTTTATTATCAGCGCTAACATTATTAATATAATTAAAGGCCGACGTAGAAATAGTGCGAAATGCGTATCACAAAATTTCACCAACAACACCAACAACAACTAACTAAATATGTGGCTAAAAATTTAAAAAAAGAAAATAAATAAAATCAACTTTACCAAAAAAAAAAAAAAAAAAATATTATAAAAAGTTAGCACTTGGCAACGATTTGATGCTCTATAAAAATGATAAAATTTTAAATATTAGAGAGCGTACATAAATCGAATCTAGTTTCATATAGTTAAAGTTAAAGTAAATATCGCCACCATTTGAACAGTTTGTATTTGAAATATTGTATTCAATTGCGAAACAGTTTTGTAGGAAATTTCATCAGCCTAACTAAACCATTAGCTGAGTTCTCTGAGGTAGCAGAGTAGAGTATAATCATAAAAGAAGAACCTAGTTTCATATAGTTAAAGTTAAAGTAAATATCGCGAACATTTAATCAGTTTGTATTTGAAATATTGTATTCAATTGCGAAACAGTTTTGTAGGAAATTTCATCAGCCTAACTAAAGCATTAGCTGAGTTCTCTGAGGTAGCAGAGTAGAGTATAATCAAAATCAAATAAAAATGCGCATAGGAATCCTAATAGTTCCATCCACAGCTAACGTACATATGTGTGTGTGTTTTAGTAGATGAGATTAACAACGCATATTTTGCAGAATCGCGCGATGCAGACCTTGATTGATAAGTATATGTATGTACATAGCTAAAAGAACTATAGAACATGTGAACAGAATCATATTCGCTTTATGTACATACATACATATATAAATCGCGCATATAGCAACTACCTATACATATAGAGCCCCGACTTTTTTAGGGGCGATACTACGCCGAGCGACCTTCGAAACAGTCAACGCCGAAACGAAACGAAACGAAACGAAACGGAAAAAAAAGTGATAGTAAATTAGTTGAGTTAGTTTGTATTTTAAATGAATTATAATACAACACTTAAGTCTCTGACATTTGATAAGATTTCCCTCCCTATGCTAAAGATATAACTCAAGTATAAAAGACAGAGAGAGGGGGAGAGAGAGAAAGGTGTGTGGACCCCCGCACTTCAGATAGTCAAATCTATTTCTTACGCATAGTTTTTTTTTTTTTAATCGCTACTACGTGTTCCGGTCGCAAAAAATAAAAACTAATAAAAAATTGTTGCATTTTTGAGAGAGATAAGCTAAGATTGCATTTTTGAAAAGGGATAATAAACTAAATAGTTAAATGAAGAATACCTTTGAGCACAAAACTGGGGAAATTTATAAGTGTAGCTAATATCTATGACAGAGCTATCAAGAAAATGCCATAAAAATTCCACTATTGTGAATGGAAATGCGTAGATGTGGAAATGCGTGGAAATGTGTCTGTGACCATGGAGGATGCTTGCAATAAAGTACCAAATAAATGCTAATGAACAAACTGTCTGTGCAAAAACACTCAAAAAGCTCGCACTGCAGCTACCCTATAAAGTATCAATTAAACCAACTATTGTAACTCAAAAGTGTTGCAAGTATTGCTGCTGAAATTTTAAGGATATAAAGTAGATGCAATAACAAGAAATTTTATTTTGAAATATTGTTGGAAAAAAGTTGACGTTCTCATATGAAATTTGCATAATATATTATGAAATATTATGAAAATTTACGCATAAAATCAAGAATTTTAGTCTCAAAAGTGAGTCAAGACATTAAAATCTTAATGCTAGAAAACACATCTGGATTTCAAGAACATGAATGCCAGCTAAAGCATAAATTATACTATTAACATATAACTAAACTCAACTATTGTAACTCATAAGTATTGTTGCTGAAGAATGTAATCATAAAAAGACTATCTTGAAAAATCAGCAATTTTTGTTAAATATACATAGGAAACAAAAGTTCTAAAATCAAGATTTTAATCTTAGTCAACATTTGATAGAAGACTCAAGTTCTTAATGTTTTTTAAGACCAAAAATCTTATTATAGGATTTTGTTAATATATTTCTCTCATATGAAATATTATAAAAATTTACTAATATGCATTGTTATATTTCCATTTATTCACTTTTAAACGAATTTCAATTGATAAAAAGTTATTCAACAGATGCTGCAGCTTAACACACCCCACTAGCGACAGCACTTTGTTGCAGGGTATGCGCATAAAGTGAAACAAATGTTTATTATTAAGTTTTATGATTCACTTTTGATGTAAGCCAATTGCTTATTTAGAAACTTTGCCATTTACTTGTGTCTGTCATAAAAAGTAAACTCACGACTCGAACGAGAAGGCACACAACATAATATACACAGAAAAAAATCAGTTCTAAGTATTAAGAATTTGTATCTAAGAAGTGAGTCAAGAACATGAAAATCTAAGTGTTAGAAAATTACATCTTGATTTGAAGAGCATTTGATATAAAATCCTAGTTTTTAGTAAGAAGAGCAAGAGAAAATCTTTAAGATTTGTAGAAGAGAAATCTTATTATAAGATCAACAAAACATGTCAATTATGTTTTATTGTGTTTTTTTACTATTTATTTTAATATTTTATTATTTAATTGGCGCATAAAGTTATTCAATTGTATAATAATCTCTTTACTTACGAAATAATTCTTATCTATTCTTATCTATTGTTAGAAACTGTTTTCTTTTTTCAGTGTACATCTATGAATATCGTTTGTAGCGTCGTCTACTACCAAAAGTTGTGTGCGGAATCAATTTATTTTCGGGCGGCTGATTGTCATTGTGCATATTTAGTGAGGCTGTTCAGAATCATCCATGGAGATCATGGGGATTCTTGTACCTACTCTTAACTCACTCTCCATTTCCCTCTCAAGTGATATTGAGCGGCATCCCAAAAAAAAAAAGAAGCGATCCCCAGGTGGGCTAAATTTAAAAGCAGTCGGAGATGTCGCGATGCCAACAAACTGCATTCTAAATTTGTATTGTAAAAATGTTCGAAGGGTGGCCAAAAATATCGAGTATACTCCACATCTATATCTGAATATATATATATATATATAGAATATATATATAAGTGCGCATTTTGATCGGAGAAAAGGTCACGGCTCTTACGTTGTCGCTGTCGCTGTCGTTGGCGATAAAGCGCCGGAAATTGTGAGCAAAATGCGTGACTTCTTTTTCCTTTTTTATTTTTTTGGGCCAATAGAGTGAAATTTAAAGTTGGAGACAATTGCGCAGTGATCGACGCATAGATACCCTTTAAAGTCACCTCTAGTTGCGTTGTTTTATCTCAACTCTCTAGTGTTAAACTTTCAATAAAACTATTTTGTATAGTTCAGGCAATTACCGACTACTAGATACCCTGTAAATTGGTGCATACTTGTTGTAACTTTACGTTATGCTTATTTTTAAGTGTGTCACATGGATATGTAATAAGAATTCAGCAACTAAGCTAATGCTCGACTAGCAGATACCCTGTTAAAGCACACAACTTCAATTTAAGCAGATGATGGAAAGACAGAAATGATTTTTGCTTCAAATAGAAAGTAATTGTAATATTAATGAGCCTGATACCCTGTTATTTCTAAATTTCAAATATTACTTGACAAAGTTCAGCATCGATGTTAATGTACGACTACCAAATACCCTGTAAAAACATACAACATACATTTAAACATGGTTTTAGCTCAAATAACCAAATAACAATTTTAAAATATGCGACCTAATACCCTGTAATTTACAATTTTGAAATATTACTTGATTGTTTTTAATTATTTTCCACAGTCGTGCATACCCTACATTTCCAACTCGCAGCTTGCAGGGTATTATAAAAAATGCATTTATAAACATGATACCCTGTAATTTAAAAATTTTCAAATACAACTTGAGAAAATTCTTAAAGATAATCAATTCATTGTTTAATGCACAACATTAGTTGAAATGTTGTAACAGTCGAGCAGACCCTAGATGCAGCATGCAGATTAAAGGGTATTATAAAGAAAGAGAATTATCAATGCGTCGTCGGCTAGGAAAATCTGTGGAAATGGCGTAAAAGTATTACGGAAAAATCG
Organism: Drosophila sulfurigaster albostrigata; assembly: GCF_023558435.1. Classification (NCBI taxonomy): domain Eukaryota; kingdom Metazoa; phylum Arthropoda; class Insecta; order Diptera; family Drosophilidae; genus Drosophila; species Drosophila sulfurigaster. The sequence goes on along the minus strand of NC_084885.1, from coordinate 9,356,596 downwards.
ACAAAAATCTAGCGAGAGAGTGGGAATGGGAAAGGGAGATGGAGAGGGAGAGGGAGGCAAGAGGACAGAGAGATTTTCATGCTTATCGCCTGTGCGTTGTGCACATGTGTGCGTGTGTGAGTGTGTGTGTTTAATGATTTTCCATAGATAACCTCAAGTGCAACATTGACGGAGACGAGGAACGAGGAACGAGCAGCGAACAGAGAACAGAGAACAGAGAACATCGAGCAAACGAGCAACGAAGGTCGAGCAATCAAGTGGCAGCCCAGATACCCGGTACTATAACGTATTTGAAGACCAGAAAGTACACCCTGGGCATGGTCATAGACGACCAAAGGCATGCCCACAGATAAGAACAAGAAGAAGACGAAGACGAAGAAGAAGCTGGAGAAGAAGAAGAAGTACAAATCTAGCGTTCTACTCACCGAACATCGAGGCGTCGCTTCAGGGCGTGGGGTCGTTTTTCTAGATTCCCCGCCTTCTTGTTGCTGTTTTTTCATTTTTTTGGGCTGTCGTCGATTATGTTTGTCGCTTATACCCTGTAATAGAGCAAGTATACTCAACGAATGGGTTCTTTGTACAATAAATTGTGTTTATAATTCAAACGAATTTCAAGAAATAACAAGTCAAAATGTAAAAGCTTTATAATTTCATTTAATTAATAACAATATTATCATTTAATGATAATAGTTATAATCATTATTATAATTAATTGATATACTACTTCAAATATTTTAAAAGAAATTAAAAATTTGATGCAAATTTTGTACTAATCGAATTTCGAAAGCCTCAAGCTCAGTTTTGTTAAAAAAAAAATGTATTAAACAAAATTGTTTTGGACATTTAATAAAAAACATACAATTTGCGAAAAAATTTAAACTATTTCATATAACTAAAATGATTGACGATGATGATTGATGATGATTGATTGTGTTTGATTATGATTGATGATGATTGATTATGATTGATGATGATTGATTGTGATTGATTATGATTTATGATGATTGATTGATAATGATTGATAATGATTGATGAAGATTGTTGATGATTGATGATGATTGATGACGATTGAAGATGATTGATGATAATTAAAATCTAGTTTTAAATAATATTCTTTAATAAAAGGTTTTTAATACTAAATACGGTAACATTTTTTTATGCTAATTTTGATATTTATAATATGGGCACATTTGCAACAATACAGGGTATTTCTCCAGTCGTTACTATGCGATGTTGTTGTCGATGTTGATGTTGATGTTGATGTGTGGCAGAAGCGTCGGCAACGTTTGCCCTCTTAGCGTTGTCGAGTGGGTCCTTTGCTTGGGCACTTGTGCGCCACTTTTCGAGCACTCTTCGCTCTCAGTTCTCTTCGCTCCGTTCTCCTCTCTCCACTCTCCTCCACTTCACTGCAATCCTCTTCTCCTCCCTGCTACTTCTTATTATTGTTATTGTTATTGTTATTGTTGTTGTTTTCATTTCAACATCTAAGCCTCAAGTGCAATGCGAGGAGGGTGGAGAGGGAGGAGTCAGAAGAGTGCAGAGGGAGAGGGAATTAGGTAAACTCTGACGAGCTTCAGGTGATAAAAGATAGATGAGATTGATACTTACAAACATAATAGATACATTAATAATAATATAATAGATATTCATATATAAAAACATTTTAGATATAAATAAATATGAACAACTTTGCGACTGATTGAAGGTAGAAAATAAATACGTGAAGGATGAATAAAAAAGAGTTAAATGCTCTAGAGATAAACAGTAATGTTCATCTACTTGTAAATCCAATATACGAAGGAATATATTCAAATATTGGAATCTTCAAGAAAAAATCAATCATACTATATATTAATTTACAGCGAAGTTTATCTTAATAACAAATGAAACAAATAAACTATCTCAAAATATTCCTGAATAAATTGAAAATAATACAAAGTGTTTTAAAATAGATATATATGAAAATATATGTAAATGTATGTATCTAATATATTATATGTAATATTTCTAAGTTATATATAGTTCATATAAAGTAAATGTCTATTGCATATTATAAAAAACATAATAGTGTAATAAATAGATAAACTAGGTTCTAGGTATAGATTAACATCAACATTCATACACTGACAAAAAAAATCAAGTAAGAAAGCTACAGATGCTCGCTAACCATTTTGAATAAAAGCAAAACAGTGTGGTATTAATTTTAAAATAAACCAAAACAATATACCGCAAAAGACTAATAATATATCAGAGGCAATATTTGGTATATTGATATAGTATAACCATAGAGAGGAAAATATATCAAATTGTCAGCCAAAGCAACTAAACGTATTTCTTAAATAACTTTTATAATTTTCAATAACATCTACATTCATTTGTTCATCAGGAAATGTGTATACAAATTCGATATATAAAGCTAACATATTTCTACATTCTCAATTAATAGATAAATCGATAAACTCAAAGTATCTGCAGATTTAAAGATGTAATATTTTACTCCCTGGCCTTTAATTTATGTATTTCATTTCGAGTAACTAAATGCTTGCCAAAGCCAAACACAATTTTCATAAATATTTGTATTATTTTTCCCAAATAAATCTAAATATTTTAAATAAATAGTTTCTCACTAATATTTCATTACTTTTATGATAATATATCATTTAAGTAATCAGATAATTGAGTTTACATTTAAGAATATGACAAATACTTCCCAAATACCTAATTATTTCATTTTTATAAATATTTTCTCAATTAAATAATATTTTGTGTAAATAATTAGTGAAGTAAGTAAAACATTCCATGTTATCATTTTCAGTATAATTTTTATTAGCATATTTAATTGTCATAATTAACTAATTACAGTTATTTTCATAATTCGTTGAGACCTGTCAAAGTGTCGGTTAAACTATGAAAATACATGTCATAAATACATATGTGTGTGTGTGTGTGTGGCATAGATTGCTGTGGCAACGTCAAGCTTGCCACATGAGTGTCCTTGAGCTTGACAGGTTAATGGTGCCGCAGCAGTTTCGATTTGCTTGGGTTGGAGGCGATGTTGTCTGGCTGCTTTTCCTCAGTCCCCGCGAGCCAAAAAAAAACAAAAAAAAGAAAAAAAACATTGTGAATCCCAAGTTGTCTCTTCCCTGTTTCCCCATTTCCCCAAATTCACAATTTCCTTCTATCCTCTCCTTTGTTTGTCCTGTTTTGTTCCCCTTCACTTTCCCCCCCGTCTGCATTGTTTCCACATTTTTTTCCGTCTGCCTCCTTTAGGCGCTTCCCTTTTCCCGCCGGATGCTGCGTCAGCCCAGACGCTGTTATGGCCCACAAGCAGGATGCAGGAAGAAGCAGCGGCGTCCATTTTGTGTAGCTCGTGTGACCTTCAGAGCCCAAACGAGGCAAAGGATGCGTGCCGTAGGGAGCCCAAAATCTTCGAAGGATTTTCTTGATTGCGCAGCAGACAAACGCTGCCCTTTCCCTCCCTTTCCCTCCCTTTCTCCCCCTCACGCTTTCTGCACATGCCTGTGTCCCTCTCTCGGTCTCTCTCTCTCTCGCTCTCTCTCTTTCTTTCACACGCTCCCTACGCAAGTTGAATGTCCTGTTCGGTTTTTTTTGTTGTCTGGCAAGTTTGTTGTCCTTGTTGTTGCTGTTTTGCTGAAGGTCGCAGACAGCACGCAACGCGACTACCCCACAACTCCCTCCACCACCACCACCCCCAACCCAACCACTACTCGCTTCTCTTCGCTTTCCACCACGCTGCCCTTACTCACCACACACACACACACACACACACGCCAAATATGCAGAATAGGATAAGCAGCTTTCCCTCTGTCTAAAAAAAGGTGCGCCTCCCTTGGGGCGTGGCACCGCCTCAGACACCTTTAAATCTTTAATGCAATTTTGTCGCAGAAACAAGAAAAAGAAAAAGGGAAAAGAAAAACACAAACCGCAAATTGCCCGACGACCTTGATTAGGCCACAAAGCAAAAACAAAAAAAGCTCAGGCCACCACAGACCACCGCTCCCACCACAGCACTGTCTGCATTCAAACACTTTCACTCTTTCACAACCCGCGAGCAACATGTTGCCGCAACACACAAAATGTTGCTGCACTCATAACATGTTGCGCGCGTTCTCTCTCTCACTCAAAACTTTTGCTCACCTCAGCGTTTGTGGTGTGTTTGTTGCTGCTGCGCTCATCTCACTCACTCAGTCACTTGCTCACCACACACATACACACACACACACTCGCATACACTCACTCACTCAGTTGGTCACTCTCTCACTCACTTGCTTGACGCTCTCTCGCAACTCGTTTCGAGTGTCAATTATTTTTGCACTGCCTCAACTTTGGCCTATGAGGTCTATAATTAGTTAATTGCATATACAGTTTCAATTGTTGGTGAAATTCAGGCACACCAAAGTGCAAGAGAGCGACAGAGAGAGAGAGAGAGACAAAGAAAGCTTGTAAGAGAGGCAGAGAGAATGGCATTTGCATAAGTTGTGAAATACCGGCATTAAAACAAGAGCAAAGCAGACCGGCAAAAGAAAAAAAAAACGCAAATGTTTTGCATCATGTTCGCGCAAAGCTCTCTGTGTGTGTGTGTGTGAGTGCGAACGGTACGCCAAGCTCTGTGTGTCGCCAAAGCGGAGCGACAGAGAAAATGCGAAACGAATTCAACTCGAAGTTCGAGTCGAGTTCGCCTCGCCAGCGACGTCGAACGTCGACGTCGTTGTTCTTAAGTGCAGGTTCATTCCGTTATAAAGCTCGGCGAATGCATTTGCTTGCCTGCCTGTCCAATGTGTGAGTGTGTGTGTGTTGTGTGTCTGTTTGTGAGTGTGTATGTCGCGACTGTACCAACGACAACGAAGCGTCTTCAGCATTGTCGCCGTCGTTGTGGCTGTTGTCTTCTTTTGCGTATTGTTATTTTTTGCAGCTGCTGCTGCTGTTGCTGCTTTTGTTTACTTACTCTCTCCTTCTTCCTCTGCTGTTGCTGCTGCTGCTGCTGCTACTTCGTTCTATTGTTGCTCTTTTTTGCACTTGTAATCCTTTCATCTGCTGCTTCTGCTGCTGCTGCTGCTATCGTTATTGTTATTGTTATCGATCAATTGCAGTTGACGTGTATTATGAAATTGTTAAAGCTTTTCATCGGATCACGATATTATGAAATTATACTAAAAAAGCTAAGCAAAGCTTTTACCTCGCTCTATGCGTCACACGTAACTTTTGAAAGCACTTTTTGCCGTTGTTGTCTTATTGACTTTGCTCTCTATGCACACACCACATATTGCACTTTATTAGGTTTTTGGAATGCCAAATAATGATAGCAGCTGGCGCCAAAGTCATTTAATTGCCGTCGTCACGCACAGCAAATACCCTGTAATCGTTTTTAAACCTTGCAATTGCCAACTGTGTTGCAACTTGAGAAAATTTACTTGAGAAAAATTGCAAAATAACTTATTTCGTTTGTAGTTCAATTCGGCAATATTGTTTTGAATTATTCAGTTATTTTACAACATTATACACTTGCCTGATGTTTTACTAAAGTTGTTCATATTAAGCACTTTTGTTTTTTTATCTGGTTTCAAATTTTGTAATTATTTGTTATTGTATGAAAATAAAAACTATTGTTAAACTATTGTTCTATAAATTAAGCAATATTTAAAATAAAAATTAATAATCAAAGTAAATTTTAAATGTTCATTGCTAAATATTTCAAATAAAATCAACACACTTTTATATTTTCATTGTTAAATATTTAAAATCTAATTTTAGAAGAAAATTTCAATTTTTTAAAAGTTAATCTTAATAATAGAATGTAATTCAATCAATTTTTGAATTTCTAACTTTGCTATAATTCCCTTATTTAAGAAACATTTGGCATATCGATTACACTTTGCTTATCGATAAAGTTTTAAGTGATTTACCACAGTCAATAAAATTATTTTGAAATGTTATTTTTTTTTAGTTAATCTCAATAATTAAATGTGATTGACATTCAATCAACTTCTGAATCTTTCACTTTACTAGGACTCCGGCACATAAGAAACATTTGGCATATCGATGTCACATTGTTTATCGATAAATGCTTAAGTGATTTGCCACAATTTGTAACGACGCAAAATGACAACAATGTTGCCCTGAAGTGGATGTCATATAACAAAAACTAAAAATACTACGAAATTGTTGCGTGTCAAGCAGACGTTGCTTATCAGTTGACAATAGGCCAAAGCATACTCTTCACACACACACACACACACACACAAACATGCATAGAAGCAAGCGAAAATGCATAAGCACCTACTCAACAGTTGCTCAACAGTTTTGACGGCGGCGTCTGCGACGTTTGTATTTAAATTGCAATTACAGCAAAAACACCTGCCAAAGCAGCAGCAGCAGCAGCAGCAACAACAATGGCGACGGCTGCTTATCAACAATAACGGCATGTCGTAACGCCCTCTTGCTTACTACTCCACCTTCTCCCTCTCATCCTTCTTCTCCACCTCCTTCTCCCCCACTCAAGCAACTGATTACAATGTCATTCGCACGTGTAAGCCGTTAAATATGCAAGCAACCTTAAGACGAAGCTACGCAAGAGAGCAAGAGCGAGCGAGAGAGCGCAAAAGAGTGAGGCAATGGAGGCAGCGCAGTTTGGCGCCTGCAACGTAAAAAGCCTCAAGTAAGCTTTTCAATTAACAAAACGTATTAACATTTGAATATAAATTAGATAATTTTCATAGTTTTGCATTTTGCATTTAAGAAAAATAACACAAAACAACTCTGCCGACGTCGACGCCAACTGAGGACTAGCTGCCCCCAGTCACACACACACACACATACACACTTGTTGACATTATTTACGCAGTTGGTTGGTTCCGCAATGGCGACGACGCATTTACTATGAACATAAAATAACAAAAAACGCAAAAAGCCAAGAACAAGCAGAAAATAGCATTTAAAAAAAAAGAAGAAAACAAAAAAAAATAGTACACGCGCGAAAATAATTGCGCAAAATAGCAGCTACATACAACTACAACAATAATAATAAAAGCGACGAAGTGCAGCTGAAAAAGCAACAACAACAAAAAGCCAAACACAAAACTGCATAACAAATGCAAAGAAAGGCGAAAGGCGAATAACAAAACTAAAACTGACTGACTGTGCAATATCCGATCGAAATATTTGAGCAGCGAATTAAACTTAAATTACAATTTTTATTTAACTTAACTGACTAATGTAGTAATTACATTAATTGTTTTTTATTTTATATTAAATTAAAATTAAATATTTCTTTAACTCTATACGTATAATCATTTTGACTTATCGCTTTACTGATATACCCTTTCGTGAGATGGCAATAGGCAAAATGCGCGCCAACCTGACGAAACATCTCTCGCTGCTGCGCTGCACTACTATTTCTGCTGACGTCGACAGCGACAGCGTTGCGAAGTCAAAACAAAACAAATGCGCGTGTGTGTGTGTGTGTGTGTCGAAGGGCCACAAAATAAAAGCGACTAAAGCTGCACGCGCGAAAAGTGCAAAGCGAAATGCATAAAAATGTAGACGAAAGCAAAAGATTTTTCGTATGTGCAGCTCTCACTCTATCCTATTGCTGGCAGTTGCCAAAATTCACAGCAATCAAAATGATCAAAATGGCGACAATGCGATGGAGTTTGTAGAAACAACTTAAATGCCAGGAGTGGTGGGGAGGGGAAGGGGGAGGTTGGTTAAATTTCCTCGTTGTCGCAATGCGCTGCACACAATTTAATTTCGGCTGCTGCTTTGTGAAATTTGAAGTGTATTATGAAATATTAGCCATGCCCACACATCGCCTACAACTAAAGTTCTATGTTTGCCAGCCCTGCAGTCTGTCTGCGTTAGTGCGTCAAGAATGTGTCAGTGTGTGCTGCATGCGTGTGTGAGTGCGTAAATCTAGGCTGCACTACATACATACATATGTATGTGTGTGTGTGTGCGCTTCCAAGCTTCCTTGCGGTTTTTGTCGCAGTGCCTTTTGCGGTTTGCGTACAAATACTCTACAGTGCACTATTTGGGCAAGAGTGATTTTGTCATTCAGTTTGGCATGCTACTATAATAAAATCCAATTTAAATAGTTTTGGAAATTTAATTTCAAAAATTATTAAGTTAATTAATCTATAAATCAATTTTAATTAATTGGGGTTTAAAAAAAACTTTTAAAAAATGTAATCATAAATATTTTCAGCTTTATTCATATACATATGTATATTAAATTGTATTCAAGCTTTGATTTATTTTGCAACAATTTACACCAATAAATTATTGAGAAACTTTATAATTAAATTGCAACTAGAGAATTTCGCATTCGTAGTTCATTGATTAATTATTGCTCCTTTTGCTATCGATACCCTTTTTCACAGTTTGCTCTCTCAACTCAATTATGCTTTTCGTGTGTTCTCCACGTATGCATCTTCTCCCCCCCTTTCCACACACAGCAAGCACCTTTGTTGCTGCCACTGGAATTGGAATTGGAACTGTTAATGTAATTTGATAGCGCAAGCAAGCAAAAGGAAAAGAAAGGAAAAAAAACACAGAAAATCCTGCTGCGACTCCTGTTGCTTCTAGCCTTGTCTCACTCTAGCACACGTATTAGGATTGCAGTCAATATGCTGATGAGTTCGACAGCCTGTGTGACAAGTTCTACACTCCCCTCCCCACCTCTCCAACACAACGACCAACCATGCCAGAGTTATGGGGCTATGCAATCTATCTCTTTTGTTTGCATTTGTTTTACTTGTTGTTGTTTCATTTGGGAGCGCATAATTAAATTAGACTTGAGGTAGGTTTCATATATAAAGTTGTTGTTGACTCTCTTTGTTTTTCTTTTACTTAGTTTTTTTTACAATGTTTTATTTTTTGCTTTTTGCTTCTTCGCTTGCCGCAAAGTTCAGCAGTTCAATCAACTTGAGGCGCAACAGAAATTCGAGTTGCCAAACACAACTAGAAAAAGCTACAATTACATGCCGTCCACATAGGAACATACAAACATATACTACATTCATACATATTTATGTGTGTGTGTGTGAGTGTGTGTCAACTAAATGCACAATTTCTTATTTAATTAATAATAGCGCAAAACAAAAATGCATTTCACTTCAAAACACACACAAATAAAAGAACACTCACACACATACACACAGCGAATATTGCGCTCAAAAAGCTTTTTTTGTTTGGCAGCCGGCGGAGGCCGCCGGCCGGCGCACAAAAACAAAGGTAAATAAACAGAGAACGCGTTAGCGTGAGCGAGAGAGAGCACGTGAGTTGGGTTGCGTTGTCTAATGAAATTCATATTGAGTTACACACACACACGCACACGTGCACGCTACTCAACCGTGCTCGTATATATATATGTGTGTGTGTGTATGTCAAACGAAACGAAATTCAACTCAAGCAAGGCATTCTCACCTCACCACCACACACCACACAACACTTGCTCACCACAGCAGCAGGCTGTCCAAAGAGAGGCGACTCGACCGGCCCAAGAGATATTGGAAATCACTCTTTCTTTAGACTCAGGCACGGCAGAACGTTCGTTGCTAACGTTTGCTACGTGCGCTCTAATTCGTCTTTTGTAGATTTTGGCTGTTTCCCGCCCAACAAAAAAAATCAAATAAAACACAAGAATTAAGCAAAATAAAAATATACACAACTTAAAAAATATATACATACATATTAATCTACATTTAAAATAAAAAATCACTAAGCTTAACTAGGCAAAGCAATAGACGACAACAAGTAATCAAAGCGAAATATACAAGCATAAGTTACCAAAAAAAAGAAAAAAGAAAAGAAATAATAAAGGAAATTAAAAGAAACGGAAAATAAATTCAAACGGCGAGCATCAAATTCGCAAGTGTAACAAAATAAAAATAAAGAAAGACAAGACAATTCAGCGCCCGCCAAAAAAAGAAAAACCGAAAGAATTCAAATAAAATAAAATAAAAGCTGCTGCTAATATAAAGTGAATGTGAAGTTACTACAACAGCAACAACAACACATAAAGCAGACAATTTTTGTGGGCTTTGAAAGTGTTAGTGTGTGAGTGAGCGTGCAAATGTGTGTGTGCAAGCAAAAGGAGCAGGAGAAGAAGGAGCAGGATAGATAGATGCCGCTTCGCTACTGCAGAGCCACCAAAAAAAAAAACGCAACAACACAAGAAATCAAAGTAACGAAAGTTTTCAAGAAGTGCACAGAGGAGCAGAGAAAGACGTAGACAGCAGACACACAAGAGGAGACTGTCAAGCAAAAATAGGAAAAAAGAAAGATTAAAGTAAAGAACATAAATTTGCAATTTGCCAAAAAAAAAAATTTGAATTAATCGCGAGTGCGTTGCGTGTTATAAAATAAATTGATGTAATATATCAATATAATTTTTTTTTGTTCTTGCTACAATTTTTTTCGGGTGTAAAAAAACTAATTTTTTTTTTGTTGTGTAAAAAACCCATAACTTTACAAGCCGACAACAGCAATTGGATTACAAAAAAAAGCACAGCAAAAGGTAAGCAACAAAAAAATTCGAATTTTTTTTTTTGGTCTCGAGAATTTTGGGCAAGAAATTTACAGACACACAAGCGCGCACACACATACACACATGTTACGCAGATTTCTACAAAATTCGTTTTCTCGCGAAATGTCGACGTCACAGCACCGTTAGAATTCGTTGCCGCTGTGGCTGCTGTTGTGTGCGTGCAAATGCAGTTTGCAATATGTGTGAGTGTGTCCGTATGTGTTTGTGTGTGTGTGTAGAGAAACACGCGCGTGCCAAATTTATTGCCGTCTACGTTTTGCATACTATTTACTACATTTTGTAGGGCAGAGTGTGAGGAGAGGAGGTGCATGTTGATGGGTGCTGCGCGCGTTAAGAGTGAAAGGGGACAGACAGAGATAGCTAGACAGAGATCATCAACACAGCAACACAGCTTTTATCAGTTTATGATTGATGCAGAATACAATACACATTTCCATAAAGATAGACAGAGTAAGAGAGAGTGATGAGCGTAACTGGGTATATGTATATTAAATACGATTTTTTTTGTTGCCAAGCTAATTTAAAGATCGCAAATCAAATAGAATCGAAACAATTTATTTATAATTAAAAGCGCCCCGTCTGTTGTATTTTGCTCTGATAACTTTTCTGAACTGTCGACGTCAGCAGCAGTCGCAGCAGCGCAGACTGTGGCGCCAACCGACGACGTCAAATGAAAATGAAATTCAAAAAATTGACAATTAGCTTGAGCTTCGTTAGTATGTGTGTATGTGTTTGTGTTTGTGTTTGTATTTGCATGGATACCGTTACGGTTACTTCTTTATGCAGTCTCTCTTCAAGATGGCGACATATTAGAATTTAATGAAAATAGTGTACATGAAGGAGAATGCTGAAATCAGAAAAGGGTTTTATTAAGGGGGAATTTTTATACATCATATTAGTTCTCTATAAGTTTTACTTTTATCATTATGTTGATAACGCCACAACTTATAACTTATCGCAAAATAATTAAACACAAAAGATAGCGCAATTAATGAGTTCGAAATTGCCAGAAAATTAGATGACTGAGTTGAATGAAATTAAGCTGACAGAATTTAATGAAATTAGGTTCTAGAATAAAGCTTGACAGCATTTCATGAAATTTAAATTCTGAACATAATACGAAATTAATTTAATGAAATGAAGTTCTAGAAAGAATTTGACCGTATTTTAGAAATTCTAGAAAGAGGTTGACTGAACTGAATGGAATTAAGTTCTTAAGGCAATACAAATATTAAATTGGTAAATTTATAGAATTTGAAACATAAAATTTGTTCTAAGTAACAAAAACAATTTCTTACTAATACATATTGACAAGATTTAATAAAAATATTTAAAAGTAAAAACCAAATAAATGACTTGAAAAATAATCGGAAAAGAAATAAATTAAATGAAAAACGAATTAATAAGTGAAAAAATTTCGCGCTCTTTTTATAAAATAAATTTTCATTACAAAAGTAAAACTGAAAAAAAATTGTTTTGTGATAAAATTCGTGTTTAAAAATAAATATCATTATAAAAGTAAAACTGAAATAAAATAGATTGGTAATTAAATTTGAAATTCGAGTTTTTGAATGAAAAGTTTTAATAAATATTAAATAAATGAAAGAGAAAGTTTCATTCATTTTATTTCTATCTATCTAAAACAAATAATTATTAAATTATTATGAAAAGTTCCATTATTATTTTTTCTAATTTCATCGAAAATATAAATGAAATTAAACTCAATATTTCTTTCTCGCTTTGCAGTGTGTGCTACAAAGAATATAAAAAGAAACAAATCACTCTCAGGACGACACTGTAAACATTTACAGTGTTGGTAAATACACAAAAAAACAAAAAATCAATTTAGAAACGTAACACAGAAATAAAGATAGAAAAAATGGCGACAATGTGCTTTGAAAGTATGAGCGGCTGTGATTTTCCACACGATTACGAAGACAGCTTCGCCGACACATTGAAAATGCCCCCCCTCGACGAGTCACTTTTGTTGAACGATAACGATATGGTTGGCTTCGAGGATCTGGTGTTTGTCGGCCGCAAAGAGCAAAGCATCCGCGGGGATGTGGCGAAAATAGCCGCCGAACGTTCGTCATGGATGTTGGATGACTTGCATGACATTATTGACATTAAACCCGATATACGTAATGGCGATTGTATGTGGTCATCATTTGGTAGCGCCAACACCTGCAACAACAACAGCAGCAGCAACAATGGTTGCAACGGTGCCAACAACAGTGCTTGCAACGGCGGCAATTCGGCTGCCTCCAGTTACAGTGAAAGCAGCGCTGTGCCACCGGCAATTGTCAGTTGCAGTGGCACAATGATGATCAAACACGAGATGACCGAGGACGATGAGGATGATGTGGTCGATGAGGATGACAACGATGATGATGACGAGGAGGAGAATTGCAACAGCAGCAACAACAACAATAGCAACAACAGCAACAGCAACAACACAAGCAGCAACATATGCAGCAATAAACTGACAACATTTGCCACATCCGCTAGAATTACAATTCGACCAAACAAATCGGCGACACAAATGCGCTACAACAACAACAACACAACGTCTTACAGCAGCAACAACAACAACAACGTGGAACAACATATACCGCCAGGTGCGTCATTGTTGCGCAAGAGCAATCCTTCGACAGCGGTCTCAGCCACCGCACTGAAACTGAAGCAACAATATCACTCGCTTAATCGTCGTTCCTCGCCCAAAGAGTCGTCGTCGACGTTCGTGTTTCCCGATCCACCGCAACAGGATAACAGCAAGGAGGACGCATCGATGGCGCCAGTTTTTCGTCACAATGTCGATTTGGCCGCTTGTCTGGTGGGCAGCAACAACATCTCGTTGACGAGCAGCAGCGAGCCAAACTATCACATTGATCACATCAGTCGCGAGTTGCAGAATGGCAAATCACGTTTCGATTTGTATCACAGCAATTATCAGCCACAGATTAGCGATGTTCTCGATGTGATCAGTCAACAGGTAACAGCCGATGCTGCTGCCATCTCAGCATCATCATCATCAGGCTCGTCAGCAGCAGCAGCAACCACATCGACGACAATGTCACCGCCAGCGAGTAACTCGGATTGTGATTCCGATGATGGTGATTGCTCCATGGTGGACTCCAATTGCGGCTCTTCGTCATATATGCGTCACATTAGTGATCACAGCTACACGCGCAGCGAAATGGAGACCAATCTAGAGACGCCTTCTGATTCCGGTGAGTTTTTGTACTGTTCTACAAAAGTTTTATATACAGCAAACTGTTATACAGCGAGTCCTTTGAAGTTCTGAAGTTAGTTCTATTAATGCATCAACTGTTATACAAGTGTTATACTGTTATACAACTGTTATACTGCTATACAGCGAGTCCCTTGAAGCGCAGTAGTTCGAGTTATATCAATGCATCAACTATTATACAGTTGTACATCACTCCTTCATTAAAGTGTTATACTCTTCTTGCTCTTTGCCAATAGTTTTGCAATTGCCAATTAAATTCACACCATACTATTTCCCATTCACAATTGTCGATCGAAGCAAAAATAACTGTGCATGGCAACTCTCTCTCTTCCTCTTTCCCACCGCTTTTCCTTGCACAACATTCAACTAGTGTTGCTGTCGTCGCCGCCGCCGCGCTGTTTGTGTGTGTGTGTGGGCGACATGGGAAATGACGCGCCTTAGAAAATCGATCGCCTACGTCAACAGCAAACGTAGTAAACTTTTTCAATGCGCGCCCACACACACACACACACACACAGTTAGACACGCCTGACGTCGACAGCGGCAGCAGCAGCGCAGTTGCCGGTTATTGGTGTTTGGGTGGTTAAAAGAGCTTTCATTGATTTTTGTTGTTGTTGTTGTTGCTGTACATTTCATTGGCGCCTTGTGGCCTACGCATAGCGACACTACGTGACCCAGCCCAACCCAACCCAACACAACCCCCCCTCGCTTCTCTCTCCAACCCTTGAAGTGATGGCGCGTGGCTTTCATGGCTCATTATGTTGTTCCCCACCATGGCGTCATCCCCTCTCTCGCTCTCTTTTTCTCTCACTCATTTTACATCCCCCATCGCAAGCAGCGTCTTGCGCAGTTTGTGCTACGCCCAAAAACAAAAAAACGAAAGCACTATCTATCTTTCTCTCGCTCTCGCTCTCTCTCACTCTCGCGCTTTGACAACACCCGATTTTTCAAGGATGTCTGCGCCCATGCCACAAGCCACGTGGCGGCATTTTGCGCCTTGACTTCGCCCAGTGTTGGGTTTGGGTTCAATGTCTTTGTTAAGCGCCAAACATATGGAGCAACCCTCGCGCTGCAAATACTACTACGACTACTACTACTACTACTACTACTGTTTTACTACTTACACACACACAGCTGCAATTTGGCGCGTAAAGCTTGTGTGCTTCCCATTCACAAACTGCATGCAGTGCTCACCCACACATACAGACACATACATACACCTACACTACAATCGTCGTCGTGCATAAAGAAATTGTACAAGTCTCGTTTTGTGAGTTCGATGTCGGCACACTTCGTGCACACTTCGGCCACTTCTTGCTGCTTGCTGCGTTCGTTCGTTTCGCGTTTGCCTGCCGAGTGCATTTGCACTCGAATTGCAATTGTTGTGTTTTTTTTTTTGTTGAGTCTGTTTTGATTTTGTGTTGATGCTGCTGCTGTTGCTGACAGCGCTGCTCGCATGCTGCTTTCCTTGTACATTTTTGGGTGTTGTCTGCTCTGTTACTAGGCGTGCTCATTTATGCTATGTCTATATCTATGCGTGTGCGTGTGCGTGTGCGTGTGCATTTGTATGTGTTAAACTATTAGCGAAAAACGCCCACATAATAATATGATTCAACGCCTAGCGTTGTGGCGATTGCCAAAAAGTCGCGCGCGTGAGACGATAAAAAAAAAGCGACGACGTCGCTGCTATCAGCAGCGTCCAGCAGCAGCAGCAACAACGTTTGATGATAATTGAAAAACGCAACATAACTCAAGTACACACACACACACACTCACACTCTCGCATTTTGTCAGCTGCGAACACACGAATACAGCATGGCAACAAAAAGCAAAAAAAAAAAAAAAAAAAAATATTCAAAAGCCAACAACACACACACACACACGCAGTCGGCAACTGTAACAGGTGCGTGCTGCCGATTAAAAGCGGTGTATGTGTGTCTGTGTCTGTGTGTGTGTGTGTGTGCGCGTGACGCTTCATTAGCAGAGCATGATTTTGTGCGAGCGAGAGGGGGAGAGTGTTGGAGTAATTCAAGAGATGTTAGGTGGAGAGGGTGGAAGGGGTGGCGATAGAGGATGATAGTTGATAACGCAACAACGTAAAGGATTGACGTATGAGCAACAGTTGAAGAAATAGAAATAAACCTTGCTGGCTTCCACTGCTCAATTAACTGTTTATGTTTGCAGAATTTATCTAATATTTATCTAACACACACACACAATGTTCTATTAATATACACGCAGAGTTTTCGCCAGCTCTGCTCTGCTCTGCTTTTGTGTTTAGCTCTTCTTCTCTTCATGTGGTCAGCCATGTTTAGTATTAGTTGGCGCCTCTATTTCCATTTCCATTCCCATTTTCATTTCCATTTTTTTTTTTTTTTGTTTCACGCACATTTTATTGGCATTTTCGCACCTTTTTTGACTTTGTGTGTACACAAAAAAAAAAATCGAAAAAAAAACTATCAAAATGTTAATGAACTGAATGAAGGTCGCGCAATCATAAAACCTGCCAAAAAAAAGTGCGTAGCAGAAACCGAATTCGAAGCAGAAAGCGAAATAGCAACAAAAAAAAGAACTCGACTTTTATGCGTTCTAATATTATTATATTGTAATAAAAATAAAAGTCTAAAGCGTGTGTGTGTGTGTGAGGGAGACGCATATAGAGCCATTTTAACTATGTTTTTTTCCATTTGCGTTTTGTGCGTGTGCTTCTGCTTCTTCATCTTCTGCTAATGGGGTATTTACAAGTTGTGGTCAAACAATTTTGCTTGCTATAATAACTTCTTGCTGCCGGGTATTGCAAAGTCGAGTTTGTTTTCTTTTTTGCCTTCGGCGATTTTACTTTCATTTGCGACGAAATTTATGCGTCTGGCGCCAACTTACAACATTTCTGTTGTGTGTGTATGTGCCCAACCCCAAAAAATATAACAAAAACAACAACGCATACAAAGACGCAAAAGAAGAGAAGAGGAAGCAGCAGCAGCAGGAGCTTTAACAATGCGCTGCCAGCGTCGTCGTTGTCTGCGCTGCTTTTTTTTTTGTTTTCGCTGTTGCTAGGCGCGTCTTTTTCGGCTGTTCGTCGTTCGTCTCTCTGCGTGTGCGTGAGTCTGTGTGAGAGTGTGAGTGCGTGTGTGTCTGTCTTGACTATGCGCGTCGCCGCTCTCGCTCACTCGCTCGCCCGCTCGCTCTCGCAAGTCGTGTGCTTGACTTGCTGCTTATTCTTCGCACACGTGAAGCAATAAATTGTTATGCTCAAGGTCGCAAACGACGACGACGGCGACGCAGCAGCGGCAGCGGATGGCAATAAAATAAAAATGCCAAAATATATGTATACGCACTTTGGCTAGCGACGTAGACGTCGACGTCGACGTCGGCAGCGACGTCAACGAGCCTCCCTTTTTACGGTTTTGCAAGTTTTTGCTATTGTTGCGGATATACACAAACACATACGCAAGACACACACACACACACACACACACAGATAAGTAAAGCATGCATACATTATGTGTAGCAGCATTGTTGCTAGCCTTTGACACGCCCAAAGAGCAGCAATGAAGATGTTGCCAAAGCCTAAGCAAAATGTTGCCAGACGTATTTCAATTGTTGTCATATTTTATGTGCTTTTATGTATGTGTGTGTGAGCTATTGATACATTAGTGTTGAGCACTTTTGAATGCTTTGGCGCATTGCGGTAACTGGCCCCTTAACGACTTTTTCTTTTTTTTTTTTATTGCTCTTGACTGATGAGTCATAAGTGGTGGGGGTAAGCGCGGGGTGCGGGGAGATTAAGCATTAAGCGATGCTGTCAACAAAGTTGCCAAGTTGCATTTGCAGTTTTGCAGTCTCGCAGTTTGGTATGCACTTGGCTTTTGTAGTCGAGCGTGGGAAATTTTGCAGTCAGCGGAAGCGACTCTTCTTCTTCTTCTTCCACATTGTGTCTGCAATTGCAAATTGAAAACCGCAATGTTTTTGTGTGTTGCTAGCCGAGCGACATGTTGCCAACACATGTTGCACTTTGACAGCCACTGCTGTGAGCGTGGGAACAACAGTTTGTGATGCACTGCATCACTTTGTAATTCTCTCGGAGCGTGTGTGCTTGTGTTTTTACGCTAATCTATAGTCATCAAATTTCTGCGAAATAAAAACACAACACAAACACACACATTAAATTTCTAATTTCAATGGAAGCCACAAATAAACAATAAATAAATGCGAACAGAACTTGAAATATTGTGAAATGAAATCATTGTGTGTCGCCCAACAACAACATCAACAACAACAATAATAATAATAAAAAAAATTACGACTTGTTTTTGCATGTTGAAATTCTTCCTGCAACGTAAACAAAGTCGAGACTCAATTAAACACTTTACAACTGTGTGTGTGTGTGAGTAAGAGTGTTCCATTACACCCCCCCTCACCTCCTCTCCAACGCTCTCCCACTCGCTGTCTCTCATGTGGGCGTCAGCGAAAAAAAGTGTCGTCAGCTTTTCGTTTTTATGACTTTCGCGCACATTTTTGCTGTACCCGTGGACCACTGTGCGCATAGCGGCAGAAGAAGAAGAAGACGCAGACAGATCTGCCGTCATATTCTGTTCTCCTTCTCCTTCGCCTTCTGCTTCTCTTCCCACTCTTGCGCTGTGCATTACATCATATGCCATTTTTATTTTTATTTACGTTACGCGTTACGTGTTACGTGATGAGTTTTACGTTACGTTGTGTGCTGCACTTGCGACTTTTTGCTGTGGCTGTCCTTTTGTTTTTGTTTTTGCGTTTGCTTTTGCATTTTGTCTTTGCTCCAAAGTATATTGCGTTTGCTTTTTCGATTCGTTTCGTTTTAGTTTTATGTTAATTTTGTAGGGCAAAAGTGCTGCATGCTAAAATCTGTATGTGTGTGTGTGTTAGAATGTGTGTGTGTGTGTGTGTGCGTGCAGCTGCATAAAAGTTGCGCAACTTATTTGTTGGTTGTCGTGCATTTTATTTGCAATTGTAATTAACTCTCGACACAAGCTGTTTCCTCTTTTGCTTTATTTTGTTGCTGTTTTGCTGTTGTTGTTGTTGTTGTGTTTCGTTTTATTATTACTATTATGGTTTAGCTTTTGCTTGCTGCTTTGATTTGCTGCGCGCGCTGCTTAGCAACAAAAGTTGCCAACTCTTCGTAGTGTTTGGTTGCAAACAAGTTTGTCTGGTTTTTTTTGTTGTTGCTTTTTTTTGCTTTGCTTTTTTGTTCACAGCATCACAGGTACACTGATTATATTTGCTTTTGCTTTTGTTACCAAGAGCTGAGGAAATCCCCTTCGGACAACAACAACAACAATAAACTAGTTGCATTTGTTTTTGCTTTTGCGCAACACATTTGGCGCCATTTGTTTTTTGTTGTTGTCGCTTGCAATGCAAATCATGCAGTGTCTGTGTCTGTCTCTCCTCCCTCTTTCTATTGCTTTGTCGGTGGTCGTCGCTGTATGGCAACATTTTAAGTTTGCTGCGTCAGCAACATCTCGCAGTTCTTGTCGTCGTCGTCGATGTTGTTGTTGTTGTTGTTGTTCTGCATTCCAAGACGAAGACGCAGACAATGCTGATGACAAAACAAAATGGCCGCTGGTCACATTCTTGAAAGGTTTTCAGGTCTGCAGTCTGTCTAGCCGTTTGCTGATGCACGCCTTGGCAACATGTTGCCAAAGGTGATGCAACTCATATACTTGTCCGTATGTCGCCATCTCTTTCGCACTCTGCTTTGCACTTGGACTTGGACTTGGACTTGAAGCTTGAACTTTGCCAGCGCGCTTTGCGTGTTGTGCATTAAATTTCGCTGTTTGTTTCTTATTATATTTTATTTTTTTTGCTGTGCTGTGCGCAATCTGCGTTTGCACAGTTGCCACAAAAAGAATAATAATAAACGCCAAATAATAATCAACATTTGTGCAAATACTCGAAAGAGAAAGACAGAAAGAGAGAGAGAGAGAGAGAGAGACTGTGACATAAGTTTCGTTTTTCTTTTTCAATAATTTGATTAAAGGCATTCTCGAAAGCACAGGGCTGGGTCGCATTTTTTTTTTTTTTGCTTGCAACACTCGGTGGCAAGCGACGCCGGCGACGACGTCATGGTTGGTTCAATGGACGCGCGCCAAACGGAAGCGCCAAATTAGCAACGGAAGCTGTTGGCGGGGCAGCGAAGCGAATGTGAGGGGGCAGAGAGGGAAATGTGTGGACGACGCTGCTATTTTTTTTGGGTATTTGTTTTGGCCCCCATGCCCCACTATCACACACTTCGCTCTCGCTCTCACTCTTCCTCTCTCTTTCGCTCACAGTTGCTTGGTACCGTTATCAGCAAGCGTGCGTGGTTGCGGCTTGTCGAGTTTATAGTTTTTTTTTTTTTTTTTTACTTTGTTTTTGGCAAGGAAGAACGCACGCACGAAGCTACAACACAGACCACCCAACTAACAGCCTTTCCAACCATCCGAACCAACTCTCAACCTCCTCCCCCCCCAAGCCTATCCCAAACTCCCCGTCTAACAGTTTATGTGCTCTTTTTTTTTTTTTTTGCTGGTTTTGTTATTTTTCTACTGCTGTTTTGCAGTTCTTTCTGCTGTTGCCATGCGGAAAAACGTTTGGTCGCATGACGTCAGCGCGCCTAGCGTCGCCTTGCTCTCTCTGTTTCCCTCTCTTTTAAGGGCGTCGGTAGGGGTTGGGGAGTTCGCTTTCTCGTCTGTCTCTTGAGGGGAAGGAGGAGGGAGGTCGCTTTGGTCGTTTGTCTGCGTGCAAATCTATTGCTTCCTGAATTCTGATACTACTGTTGCAAGTGGCGTCAAGCCACTTGTGCCCCACAACGTTGACACACTAATCCGCTTTGCGTGGGGCACACACACACACACATACACAACCCTCAAGTGTGGGGAGTGGGAATGACATCATCGTATGGTGCTCAGTCATTGAACTGTCGTTGACATTCGCTAGACATTTGCAGGGCTTTCCTTTTAAAGCTACTTACTGACGCGTCTAGGCGCGTCGACAACTCGTTAATTACACTCGTTGCACTTTACTCGCCACAGTTGCCACTTTCCAGCACTTACACATTCAAACCTTTGTCTACAACTTGTAATTCGTTACTTTCAACACGATATGAAAGACGTATCATTTTACTCGTTAGTCTCTACTCGCTACTCGTTACATGTTAACTAATGTTATTTTTTCTCTTTGCTTTTGGTTTTTTGTTTCTATAATTTGTAACTAGTTAGTTCGTTTACACTCGCCACAGTTGACTCGTTAGTTTCTACTCGCTACTCGTTACATCTCAATTAATGCATTTTTTCTCTTTGCTTTTGTTTTTCTCCCTCTCTACACACAGATGAGGAAATCGATGTCGTCTCACTCAATGACAAGACGCTGCCCACAAATCCCTCGGATCGCGATCGTCGCGCTCTGCAAACAAAGGTGGCCAACAAAATCTCGACCATACCGCCACCGCGACGCGGTCGCTATGAGTTGCCCTACACACCGGCGAGCAGCAGTCCCGTTAAATCGGAGGCCAATTCCCGTTTCCCATCGCCATCGAGCACGCCGTATCAAAATTCTGGCGCCGCTGTGGCCACAGTTTATTCACCGCTGCTCTTGCGTAACACCAGCAGCGGCAGCAGCAGCAGCAGCAGTAGCAGCAGTGCTGGCAGCGATTGTGCAACGTCAACGATGCTTTGGGAGGGCAGCAGCAGCAGCAGCATCAACAACAAGAGCAGTCGCAAGCGCTATCAGGACACTTGTCGCAGCAGTGGTGCATTCTCCAAGCAGTTGCAGGCATCGAAAAAGAGCCGAGCAAAGTTGAGCAACAACAGCGTTTTGTCAACGGCGCATCCAGGTGCGCAACTGAAGCAACAGCAACACACGTTGGGCGCCAACAGCAGCAGCAGCAGCAGTAGTGCAAGCAGCAACAGCGCAAACAACAGCAATGTAAACTTCAGCGTGATGAAGCGTCAGTTCAGTCTCGATGAGGCCGACACCATTGAGAAGCGTAATCTGCACAACGACATGGAACGTCAACGTCGCATCGGACTTAAGAATCTGTTCGAGGCACTGAAGAAGCAGATACCCAATATTCGGGACAAGGAGCGTGCGCCCAAGGTGAACATATTGCGTGAGGCGGCAAAGCTATGCGAACAGCTGACCAACGAGGAGCGTGAGTTGAGTCTCAAGCGTCAGTTGCTGAAGGCGCAACTGAAGCAGCGACAGGAGAAGATTGCGCGTCTTCGCTTGAGTATGAATGCCGCCGAATGATGATAGCGATGTTCATCATCGATAGACGTAAGTGTGGGTTAAACGGGTTAAGGAGGAGTTAAGAGAGATGATCATAAGTTGAGATGCGCAGAAGAAAGCGTACATTTTTTAAGCAGCGGGGGCAAAGTGTGCGGAGTTGGCTTATCAAAAGAGAGAAAGAGAAACGTTTGCAAGCAAAAAAAAAAAAAAAAAAAAAAATGACCATACGAGAGAATGCTATCCGATATAGATATATATATATATATATACAGCAGATATATGCATATATAAATAATAATAATTTTTTTTTTATAAGTGTACTTTGACGTAGGCTCACAAGCATTTTTTTTATGAACTTCAATATCAGTTTTTAGTATTAGCTATTAGAGCGTACGAACGATCAATCGAACCATGTCTCGATGATGATTACCGATTAACGATTAACGATTGTAATAATCTATGATGATGATGATGCTGCAAGTTGATGTCTATGCATCGGATGCTATAAACAAGAATGCTATGTGTACATTTATTATATATATCATCGCTATATATATATATGTATATATATATATGATTTTTTTCTTATGCGATACACGATATCGATATCGATATATATATATATACTGCTTCTCTAGATGATAGTTGAAAATAGTGATTTAAATTGGATTTCTTTAATGTGATATTTTTTGATTTGATTTTGAAGTAAGCAAAATGCAAGTTGGAAGAAAAACTTTAACTAAAAACTTAGGCGGCGATAAAACCGATAAACCGATAAACGATAACGAAATACGCAACTAGGTTTACATGGAATTGAATAATGGAAAAAATGGAAAACGGAACGAGAAAACACACAAAACAAATTGAAGTTCTCAGTTTTCTTACATTTTATTTGATTTTTTTCTTTGCGATTTACGATTTACTATTATTATTACTGTACATAGAAACTAGGGAGTTTAATATTAGATAGCTACTTAACCATGAAGGGAAGGACAACAAAAACAAAAACAAAAACCAAACAAGGAAACAGAAAAAAAGGGAAAACGGGAATAAACGGAAAACAGACGAAAGATGCAAAATGAAAAAGAGCCACTAAAAAGTAGCAGCAGAAGAAAAACACGAAGTAGATGAAGCTTGGGTGTGAAAGAAAATTCAATGTATAAAGCTGACGGAAGAAGAAGAAGAGAGAAAAATATGTGTTAGAACGTAGCCAAGAAATGAGCTACAATTGAAGAAGAGAAACAAGAGAAAACAAAACAATATGCAAATGAAAGAAAATGCACGCAAAAAAGAAAGAACTAAAATTTATACAATTTTTTTTTTTTTGTTTTAGTAATTTAGTGTGACCATCCTATATATTTATCGATATACGACGATCCTTTTTTTATATATATATATATTTACTATTAGCTATCTAGTTACTATATTTTTTTTTGTCGCTCATATATTTGATATATACGAGTGATCGAGTATATATATAGTCGATATACATACTTATAGCATTTTGCACAATGAATACGCAAAATTGTCTATCGATTTTTTTTCTGTTTTTCATTACACACTTATTCTTATTATTATTGATAATCTAATTCTATATAACATTAGACGATATCGTCTCAAAAAAAGAAAAGAAAAGAGAAGAAAAACACACACACAATACAAAATACAAAGTGTTACAAATTTGGCCGATTCATCGATCGGTTGAGCTTTCTTAGGGCTTATAAAGGAAACGCTTACACCAATTTTACTGCCTATATATTTTAGATATATTATTACTACAAGCGGCTTATTCAATTTTTTTCCCCCACACACACAACACTTCCCTCAGATGAAAAGCTCCTATTTACTATATTTTTTTTTGTTGTTTGCGAGAATTTTTTATTCTTTTTCTTTAGAACACAAATTTTTTTTGCAAACTTTATTTTCGACAAATTATTTTGATTTTTTTTCGGGAAAACTTTTTGAGTTTATCCCTAAAAAATTCTACAAAATGCATATGAAATGCAAAAACAAAAACCTATTACAACGATATAAACAACAACAACAAAAATGGGAGCTATAGTTATAGTTAATAGAAATGAAAAAAAAAGAGAAAAACTGAAAAAAAGGAAAACAAAAATTTTGTTAGCTGCAAATGCAAAAAGAAACAAAACTTTTTGTCAGCTGTTCAACTGTCGATTTTTTACTAATAAGAGTTATATATGAGAACCGAAACACAACGGAATGAAAAGAAGAAGAACATGAAAATGAGAAAAGAATTCGAAAAAGAAACTACAAAAATGCTTAGAAGAAAGTTTTCAAACATGAAGTGAAAAGAAATAAGAGAACTTGAGATATAACGAAAACAAAACAAAAATAAAAAAACTGTTATTTAGGTTTAGTTTGCTTTTTTGATAATAACACGATGATGATGATGATGATAATCGATGACACTAACTAGGAAACTATTAGCCAGCTAGTAATACTAACTAAAACACTAACTAACTACTACAAATACAACTACTATATACATAAATAATATATCTATATATAGAGTTATGCATATATGATATGATATGATACCCAATTTATATGTAGCGACGTTTCAACGAAATTTAGTGTGTAATGGCTTTATTTTTTTAAAACCAACTTCATGATTCTATATAATCGATGGGGAAAAAATGAAAAATTAAACTAACAGAGAGAGAAAATAAAATTGCTGGGTCAATTTTTCTGAGCGCTTGCAAACGCATGTAAATATTGAACGAAACGAAACGAGAAATGTTGAAAATATTGGGGAAAGATACTGAAATATTAACTCTGAGCCACTCCCACTTCCGCCCCCATAAATAATATTTTTTTTTTTTTACATATATATTTTATAACATTATAAAGAAAAATAATGCATATATTTACATATAAATATCTACACTATTTAAAGCGATATTAAAAAAAAAAAACAAAAAAAATCGAGAAAAAAAAGAAAACAAATTGTTATATGTAAAATGCTAATCAGCTGTTTAAGCAATTTATTGAAAGAATTACAAAAACAACAACACTAAAAAACATTTTTACACGCAAAAAAAAAACAAAAAAAATACAATTTATATTACTAAAAAAAAGAAAGTAATAAAAGTCTATTATTTTTTTGTTGTTTAAAAAAAGAAACACTGTAAATAGAAATCTCGTTAAATACTAGTTACAAAAAAAAAAACAAAAAAACAAAAACAAACAATATTTTCTTATCAAACAATAGAGAATAGAGAAATAGATCCAATAAAACCGGTAAACACAAAAAAAAAAACACAGAAAAATGCGCCACATATAGCAATAGACTTAAGCGAAAGAAAAAAAAAAAACGGAATATTGTAAAGATTTTTTTTTCGATAAATAAACACACACACACACAACACACACCCATACAACTGCATATTGAATTGTAAGCTCACACACACACACACACACACACACACATACGAATGCACCTAGTTTCCTATAGTACATAACATGAAAGAAAATACAACAGCAACAACAAATACAACAACTACAATTTGAAAACCGTACAAATTTATCAGCAACAACAATAACCATAACAACAACAACAACAAAAAGCAATTTAATTTATTGTTTGTTAACAAAAAAAGAAAATACCACAAAAAACAAAACCCAAAAAAAAATGAAAATAATGTAAACTTATGCATTTTATTATAAATCTTTTTTTTATAATATTAATACTATTTGGTTTATCATACTTTTTATTTAATTTTTTACGTTTTTTTGCAACCAAGTGAAAACACAACAACAACAACAACAAAAACAAGATAAACAACAACAACAACTACAACCAAAACCTCCAAATCCTCGCAAATATAAAAAAAAAAACAAAACAAAACAAAAGAAAACAAAAAACCATTATGCTTATGTTTATAGATTTTTAATTTACAATTTTTTATACACATATAGTATATACAAATATATATATATATATACATATTTAAAAATGGAGCTAACGCTCCGAATAGTTGTTGAAGTAACTGCAAAAAAAAACCAATGAAATCAAAAAAAAACCACACAAAAAAATCGCAAAAGAAAAAAAATCCTGAAAAAAACACAAAAAATCTTTTTTTTCTGGAATTTGTTTAAAATATTTTTTTTTTTTTTAAATTTTTTTCGATTTGGCAAAAACAACAAAAAAAAAAGAAAAACTATGTTATATTTTTTTCATGAAACGCAAAAACACTAAATAATACTATATATTATATACATCTATATATATATATATAAATATTCTTAAACAAAAAAAAACTTATAAATATGTCTTATATCTAATCATTTTAACTCGTTATTTAGTTACTTATATATTAATTGTGGCAAGATTTTCGGCCCGTAATAAAAACAAAAGAAACGAAAAAAAAAAGAAAATGTATATTCGATAAATACATAGGAAACAGAATATATATGTATTTATTGATATATATATATTTATATATATATCATATATTATTATTACAACCAACAACAACAACAAACAGCAAGAAAATATTTGCAAGCAAAACAAAACCAACAAAAACAAATGTTTAATTATTATTATTATTATTTTTTTTTCAAAATTTATGCCTATCAAATTATACAATAAATATTTGAACATACCAAGAAAATCAAATTCATTTATCGTCTTTTTTATTCTTTATACAATATTCTTTTTTATCTTTTCGTTAGCTTTTTATTTGTGCTTGTTAGAAGATGAAATTTAACTCTTTTTCTTTCTACTTTGTATCTGTGAATCATCGAGGGGTGTTTTTTTTTCTGGTCGACATTTTATTGCGCTTCCAAATAATGCAAGCAGACTACTTATCAAAATGCGTGAACCCGGGAGGGGGGAAAAAGGGGAAAAGTGTTTTCGATGTCTGTGAAGTGCGCAATCAGTTTTGATTAGGCTTGAATCAATTTCACATGCCTGCGAAATTTCGTCATTCCCCATCGAGTGAATCACACACAGTTCACAAATGATCCCCTCACACCTCTGTTTCTGCTTCTTCTTTACCCCTTTTTTGGCCACGAAGTGAAGCCAATTGGATTTGTCGCCGTTTCTAATCAAGTGCATCAAAGTGCTGCTCGTGCACGACCCGGGACAACAATGCCAGCAAAACACACAGAGAGGGAGAGAGGGGGGAAGCTGTAGGTTAGCGTACACGCCTCCACAATTCACCACCCTCTTCACTACCCCCCCATTCACTACCCACTTCACTACCCACATTGACTACCCCCCTTCATCGACCACTTTATTATACCCAGTCACTACTCCCCTTCATTCCTCACTTCACTAGCCCCATTCACTACCCACTTCACTACCCCTATTTACTACACACCTTACTACTCCCTTCACTACCCCCATTCACCCATCGCGGTTTTCACGCTCAAATTTTGACACCAGAAATTAAGTTAATTCAATCAATTTTGTTGCTGCTTTTTGTTTTCACTTTTAATGTGTCGCCAACATGCAACAACAGCAACAACGACAACAACCGGCAAATTGAATAAAGCTCAAAAAGCCGGCCGGGAGACAGCAACAACAGCAACAACAGCAACAACATGAGAAACAACATCAACAACAACTGCGAACAAAAATCACAACAAAGTTTTGTTATTGTTATTTGCTGTTGTTGTGATTTCTTTTTGTACTTTTTGTCTTTCGGTATTATTTTTCATTTATTTATTTCGCTTGTGTTTTTTCCGTTTATGTTTTTTTTTTTGTTTTTTGTTTTTGCGATTAAATTAAAAGTTGTCAAGCGCGCGACAAACGCAAGTCGCACTCTGCATACGCTTTCCGCTTAGCAATTTGTGCTTAGCTTTTGCTTTTTAGCATTTAAGATGACAAAAATGATCTATAATATACATATATATAAGAAGAAGCACTCAGGTATATTTGAAAATCGATATATAGAAATAATAATCATGAAAATAAATATCTAATGAGTAAGATAAGAATATAAAAACAAAAATTTGACAAAGAAATTGTCGCTAAAAGCGAGCAAGGTTCGAAAAACGAAATGTTGAAAATTCTTAGATAGTTGGTTCATTTGTATACAAATTATATTATTTATTTTTATGGTATTTTTCAAAATACATATATAGATTTGTTTTGATTTGTGAATTTATGAATTTTGTTTTTGTTTCAAAAAAGTTGTTAAAAGCAATTTAGCTCCTTACTGAACATTCTCAAATACATAGTTTTTTATTTTTATAAAAATTTTATTATTTATTTTAAAATTATCATTTTTTTTAAGGAAGTGAAGAATCTAACTTTGAAAATTTGATTTTAATTTTTTGTTTTCAGCTTTTTTGTTTTTTTTTTTTTATGTAAATTGTTGTTTTTTTTTTTGTAATTCAGTTTTTAATTTCAATTTTTTAATATTCTGTTATTTTTTTTTTAAATTTTTTTTTCAAGTATATTTAATATTGTTTTATTTAATATTTATTTTAAATTTGTCTTCCATTTTTACATTTTATTTAGTTGACTTCATGTACTGCAAATTTAAGCAAACTCACTTTGAACTATGTATTCTAACTTTGGCTTCCCTATGCACTACGAAGTTCGTGCATTAAGTCTTTTAAGATCAATCTCATGCAGGGGTGGAAAAAGAAGAGCACAGCAAACAGTTGTCATTCGCTCTCCCAACAACAAATGATATGCAGCTGGTAATACTTCATGCAGTTTTACTCTCTGTCGCTCTCTCGCAAGCTTTGTCTGTCGTCGGCTATGGCGTCGATTGCAGCAGAACTGCACTAACAAAACAACAAAGCGCATAGCACAATTTTTGCAAATAGCACCCAGACAGTCACACACACGCATACACACAGGGAGACACAGACACGCATACATGCACACGTTTTGCCGGCGAATTGAGTGCAAAGACAAAAAGCTAACACAAACACAATGCGCACGCGAGTGGGAGTGAGAGAGAGCAACTGAAGCCGGCATCAAAATTGGCGTGCGCAATTGGTGTTTAACTGCAAATTTGTTTTTTTTTTTTTTTGTTTTCGTTTTGGTTTTTTTGTAACCTCGACCGAACGTTGGGTCGTTTTAATGGGTGAAGGTCATCGCCGGGCTGCGCTGCTTATCTTTGTTTATCTTTTTGTTTGTATTTTTCGTTGTTTTTTTTTTTGTATTTCGTTTGTTCGTCTGCTGCGTCGCCGTCGCAGTCGCAGTCGCAATCACTGCTGCTGCTGTTACTCTTTCTCTTTTGTTGCTGATCGCTCAGGGATGCTTCTGTGTAACGGTTAAAGCTTGTCCAGTCCACTGCTCAGGCTTTGTTTACTCAATGAAAGAGTGAGTGACCTGACTCCCCCTCCCCCTCTTCCTATTCGCTTCATCTTGTAATCACTTTACTACTCTTGAACTTATTCATTTGGGTTTTTTTTATTTTAATCTTTTATTATTTCATTTTTTTCTTTGATATTTTTTGTAATGTTTGTTTCCTTTTATTTTTATTTTTTTCCTTGATATATTTTATTCAAATTTTTAATTTTTTTTGTTTTTTTCTTAAAATTTTTTATTATCCTATTTTGTATGTATTTTTAAATTTTCCTTTAATTTTTTTTTGTTTAAAAACTGCGTTTTTTTTCAAATTTAAATACGGTGACTGTGGCGCATCACTGTGACTGGTTTGGTCATTAAATTTTATTTGATTTCTTCACTTTTTTTGCATACAATTTTATTTTTTGTTGTTGTTGTGGTGGGGAAGGGGGAGGGGGAGAGAATTGTCGTCTGGTTTTTGCGTGCGTTCGAAATTCATAAATTTTAACGCCTCTGCTAAAAGCGTGCATCTATGTATGTGTGTGTGCACATACTTATTTCTGTCACTGTTTAGCGTATATAATTTGTTAATTTATTGCTTAAATTTGATTTGAGTTAGCTAAGTGGTCTAGCATTCCCCTCCCATGCAGCTGACCTTGACCATTAACTAAGTACACTGCACTGCACAGAATACACTAGATTCTCAAAAAAAAGAAGAATATACAAATTTCAAAAAACATAGGAAAAGTACAAAATAGTCATAAAATCTTCAAATTGCTTTATTTTTCTCTTTTAAATTTATTTTTATTTCTTTTTGTTCACATTTTGTTTTTTTTTGTTAATCTAAAAAACGAAAACAAGATAAATAAATATAAAATACAGAACAGCTTTAAAAGTTATAAAAATGAACATAAAATACATTTTAGCTCGGCTTCAAATAGTTTAACTAAATAACACATAAAAATAAAAAGTAATAAATACTCCATATATACATATATATTTATATTCATATATTAGTCTAGAATAATCAAGAAACAATTTTTGGGTATGTGGCACAGGAATTTGAATACGAATGAAACGAAACTAGAGTATACAAAGTTTGTAGAGCGGAAAGAATGTAAAAAAAACAAAATACTCCATATATTGAAATACACTTATGATTCAGATTTACTACTAAATGTTTTATAATGTATACCAAATCGAATTGAATACGCAACTATGCTATATACCCTATAACAAATATATATAAATACTATATGATATGATAATGTATTTAAACTTTATACACGACGAGTACGTAATAGAATCTAACAAATTGTAGGCAGTCTTTTCTGCCCCCCCAAAAAAGAAATATCCAAGTAAATATATACACACATATTTATACATAAATAGTAGATATATAATATACAATTGTTGCTGACACACACACACACACTTACACTTACACTTGGATTGTAATATTGTCTTTATAGAGAGCTTAAAGAAGTTGTCCAAAATGCAGCGAACGAACAAGTTAATAAATAAAAAACACAGAAAACGAAAAAAAACGGAAACGAAGCCCCAGAGCCAAACCACAAAAAAAAAACAAGAAAAATTTGTGTTTTCCTTTTACTGACACCGAGGTGTGTATACCCTATAAAAGAAGGGAAGTTGCTGTAACAAGGCAAGTCATTACTGAGTCATGATAGGGCAAGGTAAGTTTATATTTCTAAAATTGTGAATTTCCAAGCTTAATTACAGGGTATCTACAGTAAGGTAAGCTCATATTTTTAAATATTGAATTTGCAAGGGGAATTACAGGGTATCTACAGTAAGGTAAGCTCAATTTTTTTAAATTTAAATGTGCGATGTTAATTGCAGGGTATCTACAGTAAGGTGCGCTTTTTTTTTTAAATTACAGGGTATCTACGGAGTATTGGCTGTATGTGTAGGTACATTTTAAATGTTTACTACTGTTAGATTTTATATTGAGTTTGAAATATTTGCCTATGGATAAGTACTCAAAAGTACAAGTTGAAGCGGTGTCAATTTTTAAAGAATCTAAAATTTAGTCTTTAATATTAATATCTAGAATTAAACGTCGTAAAATTTAATAAAATTTCTTCATTGTTTGTTTTGTTATGTAAATAAAGTAGCAGTGCAAGTAGTTAGGTTATATATTTAAGATATGTATGAGAAATTCGCTGATTCACTTGTGATTATAAAACCCTTTACTTATATTATATTAATTCTTGAGAATTCAATTTGAAGCGGTGTCAATTATTGAATAACTCTCAATTAAGTTCATCTTTAGTACTAAAATACGCGACTTCTTATTGAATTGAATTAAATTCAGGCTTAAATTTGAGAGTTTAATTTCTTTTGTGATTTTTAATTTTTTAGGTACTTACAAAGTAAGTAGAATCGTAGGTAGTTGAGCTGTTTAAGATGTTGGTTCACTTGGAATTAAAACTCAGTTAAATGCTGAGTTAAACATATTTCTTTATTTATTTGGAATTTAACATTATTATTAAATGTAATTATTATATTATAATTTGAGATGAAATCCACAGTTGTATTTTTATTTACTACTTAAGTACTTACTAAGTAAGTAGTAGCGTAAGTAGGCTCAAGTTGTTATGGAGTCTGTCTAAGATGTGGATTTCAGCATGTAACTTTTTTTTAATTATATTTTATTATATATAATATTATTATTAAATGGAATTATAGCCCAGATTTGGGATTAAGTCTAATGTAAGTTTCATATTCGCACAGTTGCTTTTTCTTTTTCCTTTTTTTTTTGGTTCAACTGAGATAATTTCAGCCAGCTGTAACCTATAGGCCCTGCCCTTGCTCCCGATCTCTGCGCTTCTCCGAGAGGGAATGAAGCAAAGTGCAGGCTGCAATCTGCAGCTATCAGCGAATGTCACATAACTGGCCCAGCAACTTTTTTCGTTTTTTTTTTGAACCCTTCTTGTTAAACATTTCAGGCGTCTGCTCAAGTTGCCATTTCGCTTACTCTCTCTATATTGATATTGTTTTCTCTCTCTTGTTTTCTTTTTGCATTTGGTGTATGTTTTTTTTTAATTGCGTATAGATTTCGGCGCTTGCAGCTTGCGATCCTTGGGACAGGTGCAATTTCCCAATTGGTGGAGCAGTTGAATCGCGCCGCAAAAATGGAGCACAGCGAATTTTGAATGCTCTCAAAATTTAGAGGAGAATCTTTTTCAAGTAACTTAAAAAAGGATTAAGGTTTTTAGCTTAAACTTACGTCACGAAAAACTATTTCGAAAGCTCATTTAAAGCTGTTCATTTTTATATAGAAATTTAGTATTAAATTTGAAAAAAAGTCTAATTATTTTTTATTTGTTGCTAAAACTAATTAAAATTAGTTTTTAATTACTTGAAATGTTTGTTCAACTCATAAGCAATGAACAATAATTATTACTAAACAAAGCTGTTACAGCATCGCCTTAACAGCTTTCAGCAGCTTTTAAAGCTTTTGTTTGCGTATTACGTGCATTGCATCAGAAAATATTTACGCGTTGAGTAACTTTTGGGCAGTAAATAAGTTCTTGAATCACACAATTGTGCACAAAGTGTTGTCAGCTGCTTTTTTTGGAAAGCTTCAAGTTAGTAATTGAAATGAGATAAGTATCTGTTTACTTCTTTTTTTTTTTTTTTGGTTGGTTGGTTGGTTGGAAAATTCTGACAAGACAAGCGAAGAAGAGTTCAACAGAAATAATAAAGTTAAGCTGTATTTTTTTTTTGATGCAAGGTGTGCTCACTAGGCACGGGTCTTGTGGCAACTTGTGGCAGCTTGTGTGCGTGCCGCTTAATTGAGCTTAATGCCAGCAACTTGGACAAGTCAAGTCCGGACAGCAAGCTGTTCGATACAATTAGGCAGTGCCTCCACCTTTTTAATGATAACCCATTCGTTTTAATGGTCGACACACACACACACACACACACAAAAAGGGTGCCACACTTCTGAGAGATCTTGTTTTCAGTTTAATATATATATGTATATATAACTTTTTTTTTTTAATTTTGGTAAAAATTTGTCGTCAGCGCGTTAAGCCAAAGAATCGAAACGCTTCGACCAGGTTGCTTTTAATGGCATTATCAAAAACCTTTCGCACACAGTTGACCAACGCAAGGCTGCAGATCAGCCGCAGTATCGCATAGAGCGTCTTCGATTGCAGCTGCACGCGGCCAGTGACCAGATCCACAATCCACAGCAGAATATCCAGCTTGAGCACAATCGAGTTCACGAATAACCATGGCAGCAGAAAATACGGTTTCACCTAGAGAGAGAGAAATTACAATTTTTTGATTTATTCATTTATTCACAGCTTTTTGTTGTGATCTTAAATATTAACAAAGGATTTGAACTATCCATACTTTATACCTAACTACCCATGCTAACTCGACTCTCCACTGAGCTAAGTTGCTGAAATTTTCGTATGATACTTGTACTAAATCATAAAAGAGTAGTAGACTATTTTCATACGCTTTTAACTATCCATACATTTAAGCTAACTAAGCGAACTCGACTCTCCACGGACCTAAGTTGCTAAAATTTAGCATAGTTAGTTGTGCTAAAACATAGAGGTGTTCTAAGCTATGTTTATACGTTTTTAACCATCCACACACCTTAGCTAACTAAGCGAACTCGACTCTCCATAAAGCTACATTGCCAAAATTTGGTATACATACTTATACTAAGAAATTAAATTAGTTTAGACTATGTTCATACTCTTTTAACTATCCATACATTTAAGCTAACTAAGCGAACTCGACTCTCCACGGACCTAAGTTGCTAAAATTTAGCATAGTTAGTTGTGCTAAAACATAGAGGTGTTCTAAGCTATGTTTATACGTTTTTAACCATCCACACACCTTAGCTAACTAAGCGAACTCGACTCTCCATAAAGCTACATTGCCAAAATTTTGTATACATACTTATACTAAGATATAAAAGTGTTTTAAACTACGTTCATACGCTTTTAACTATCCACACATTTTAGCTAACTAAGCGAACTCGACTCTCCAAAAAGCTATATTGCTGAAATTTGGTATATATATTATTACTTCAATATTAATGTGTTGTATTAACAAAGAAATGTGCTTTGAGAAGCGATTGCAATTTTATATAGTCTTATTGACATTCTGAAAATTATCCAACAACAAAATAATGGTATTTGAGTAGACATGCATTAGATTTAAATGAATGATTTCTACTAAATTGTCAGAATTGTGAATGCCTTAACTATCCATGAATTCAATTAAGTATATGAACTCTTCTCCTGTTTAATTTAGTTATAAAAGCTTTCACCTTAATATAAAAGCAAAATATTATATCTAGAAATTCGATTGTACTAAACTTATTAATAAAAATTGCTTATTTACAAATGAATTTACAAGTTTTAACTATAATCTTAAACTATCTAAGTGAACTCGACTTTCGCTAGCGCAACGTTGTTGAAATTTGTTATAGATATTTTCTCTTTAACTTTGTTAAACTAAATCTGTTTCGTTAACCATTTGAACTCGGCTTAACTTGCAGTAACGTTGCTGAAATTTGCTACAACTGTAGATTATAAGTTTTCAAGACGTTAACGTTGAGATCAACGTAAAAACGATATTTCGACTTACACTCAGCAGACCATAGACCAAAAGCAGCCAGCAATAACACATAAGCAGGGCGCCACAAAGTCGAGCCTTGCGCAGCATTTGTGAACTGAAAACATTGAAGCGTCTTGGCCGCGACATGCTCAGAGTGCAATTGGGATACCGATAGATGTGAATATATTCTCGAATGCTGCAATAGGCACCGAATAAACTCATGCCAAGGACAAACCAAAACATCAGTGAGAACTTTTCGTAGCGACCCATGGAGAATTCCATAACATAATCCCAATAATCGCGGATATGTTCTTCTCTGAATGAGCAGATCTTTTGATATCCGCTGTCCATCCAATGTCGAAATAGATTCACTTTGAACATATTTTGCATATTTTTAAGCTGATCCGAAAATGCAAATCGCAGATGTTTATAAAAAGTGTGTAAAAAGTATTGTGCTTCATTTAAAAGTGTTACTTTACTTATTGTAACAAATGTAAATTAAAGACTACTTGGTTTTTGATGATAAATATTGTAGTTAAGTTATCTATATAGTCAATGGTTTTTTGTACGGTATTAATCGAATAACTATTAAATGCTGGCATTTATTTTGGTCAGTTGCATTCAAAGTAAGTTTCAGAGTTGAATAGTAAACGTTTAAAAAGTTATATTATAAATAAAAGCAGTATTAATTAGAAGCATTTTTTGTATATATTTTAGTATTAATAATATTAGTTCATTAAATGCTTGACATTGTTTTAGGGATACATATTGAACTTTAAATTATATTGCACATTAGATAGATAAGATAGTAAATATAAATTCTATATTTTACAATTTATGCAGTACTAATTTTTTTCAGTATTTTCTAAAGTTGTGGTATTAAAATGTTCACTTTAAATGGTTTATTTTAGACAGATACATTGCAAATAAATTGCATATTTGAAAATAAAATAATATAAATAGGAGAAATTATATATAATAGTAATAGAAATATATTCTTCTTTTGGGTTTTTAATCTAAGCAGTATTAATTACCAGAATTTTTGGTATTTATTTAGTAAATGCTGGCATTTAAATTGAAACTTCAAAGAGCGTTGAGTAGCAATTAATTCGCCTTTAGGGGAATGTTCTTCTTCAGACTTTCGCTTGCCCTACAAACTGTTTGAGTTCAATTGAAATTGAAATGCAGTCGACCCGCATGGAAATAACTGTAAATAGGTTTTATAGGCAATATCAAAACAAAACTACAAAAAAAACCCCTATTGCAATGCAAGATGCATGATAATAATAAATAAGAAGGCAAAAGCATGCAAATGCAACAATTTATTAAACAAATAACAAATGCCTGCGGGAAGAGAAAACGCAGTGGGAAAAAAGGGCACGACTAGGTGATGGAGAAGGGGGAGGAGAGGAGAGGAGGGGAAAGAGGAAAATGAAAAACCCCCTCCAGAAGTTGAGGGCACACAGGTGAGAAGAGAAGGAGGAGGAACAAGAGGAGGAAGCTCTCAATTAGTCAGCCGCATTGCGATACGTTTGGTAATTTCCCGGTAGTCAGAAACAACAACAACAACAACAACGTATCTAATTAACTTTCTATGCATTTGTGTTCGTGGCGTAATAATTGCCAGGCTGATTCACTGCAATAACAACAATAAAACAGCGCAAACAAGTGAGTACAGTAGACAAAAAAACAAACAGGTAATAGAGGCGCCACTTGGGTGCCAAACAGTGACAATGATGAAATTATCATTGTATGTGAAGTAGTTGTAATATTACTAACTGCAGTTCAAAGTTAAACACGAAGATGAAGATGAAGATGTTCCGAAATGTCGTTAAACGCATCCGACAGATACGCAGATACTTAAGCTAGATATGTTGATAGCTAGATCCGAGTTACTGAGCAAAGTTTTATGGCCCAAACAATTGAGCCAGCCGCAAAAACTCTTTTGTCAAGTGTTCTTGCTGTGCACTGAGCGAAAATATTGAGTGAGAATAACTACAAAGTGTGTTGAAATTGAAATGCATGAAAATTATACTAAAACAAAGGAACAAAATATCAGAAATACATTTTAAAAATTTATATATAGCTAATAATAAATAAATATGCCAAATAAATGTACCGCAAAAATACTAAAAATATACCATATATACATTTATATTTTATGCAATAACAAGTAATAAAAGCAAAAGCAAACAATATACCGAAAAAATACTAAATATTCCGATTCAATATTGCGCCTGCAATCTATCTATAGATAGCGGATATAAAAATAAAACTGGTAGTATAAGTTTTTTAACATACCGGATTAATATACCGAAAAAATACTAAATTATGCTGAAGACGATATTCATATTTTATTTAATAAAAACAAAAATATGCATTAAATTAAAATGGAGTAAACAATATAAATCATAAAATAAAATAAATGAATAGTAATAAGAATTATATGAAAATATATCATTGAATATATTATATAAAGTGAAAAAGACATATACCAAACTAATTGTTTAGTTTGAATAACACTTTCATTGGAGCATTGAATGATTTTCGAAATATTTTTTTTGTTTGAAAATAATTGCAAAAGTAATCGAATTCGTACAAACATCAAAATTTACGAATTTATATAGTATTAATTATTTTTAAAATTGTTTCAGCTTGTATTTTTTTATTGTAATTAGTGCTAAAAAGATTCTTTGAAAATTGAACACGTTTAAATATCCAATTTTTAATTTTCCTTCCAAATTTTAGTTATTATGAAATTGTTCTTTAATTGATTCATTTTAAGTGGAATAAACTGAATTTGACAATTATACTAAATTAGCCGTAAAATTTAAGTATAACATTTTTAATTTTCCTTTAACAACATTTCACTTTTTGTATGTAGTGTTTTCTTTAATCAAGTCGTATTTACATAGTATAATTTGCCGAATATACTGAATTTATTGAATATACTCAATTAGTCGCAATCTCTAAAGTGTAAACTTACCAAATTTCGTTTTTTTTTTTTTTTTTTTCACTCTATTGTTTTTCGTACTGTAGTTCAGCGGAGTTTTTCGCAGTGTATGATGGCATATCTAAAATATCTTTCAATATTCTATGGTTGTAAATTGTCGCAGTGTCGGCGGTATTTTATGGCTGCACACACACACACACACGAACATAGTTTTTATGGCACTTTCACTGGGCGCTCATAAAACTGGGGTGGCAGCGATAAGGTCGCCCTTTCGAAATTTCAAATTCCAAGAAGGAAACCAATTGCAATTGCATTTGCTGCAATCGAAGGAAGTGCACAACACACATACAAAGAAGCGATAAGATCTCATTCTGTGTCTGGGAATAACTTTTTGAGTTTTCGCTTTTCTATATATTGTTTTCGTTTATTTTTTGCTGCTGGGTCAGTAGTGCGAGTTGCTTAACAAAGTACAGTTGTTGGGTGTTTAGTTCTCACTTCATTCTTTTTCTTTCTCGTTGGTAGCTGTCAAGGTAACTTAATGACAGCAATTAGTCAATGGAAATTTCTGTTTGCAGTTGTCAATTGAAAGACGAACCCTATACAAAATGGAATGCTTCGTTTGATTTCTTGACTTGTCATGCGATTTGTCACACAGCACACACAGGACACACAGGACACAGGACACTGGACGAAGCACCTGCTCTTCACTCATTCAATTACCTAGATCAATGGGTATGTAAGTTGAAATGTTTTTCGGCTTCCAAAGTCAAAGTGTATTTCAATTGAAAACACACCATGACAAGTGAAATTTGTGCTGAAAGCATTTCCTGTCCTGCAAAAGCAAAAGCAACAACAACAACAACAACAACAACAACAACAACAACAACAACAACAACAACAACAACAACAAAAACAGTGCAAGAGCAAAACTGTTTTGCTGCCCCAAAAACATTAATAAAAGTCAACTTTGGTATTTCGAGAAGAAGAAAAAAAAAGAAGCAACAGCAACAACGTAGAACACATAAAATTTGTCACTAGCTGAGTACTTTTGTCTGTTTCGAACTGCACACAAAATATATATCTATCTACTTATATGTCTTTGCTCTAACTGGTTGCGGCCCCAAAAAGGCTGCCAAATGGCAAAACACTGCAGCGATGCAAAGATACAAAAAGTAGTTGTCAGATACTTTTGCAGTTACACCGCACAGAAAAGAAAACCTGCTAAATTCAAGAATAAAATCTTGAATGAAAATTAAAATTGAACCAAGAAGATTTATTCTTTAATCAAAAGCAGAATTCTACATAAATTCTAAGTTGCCCAATCTTGAAATTCAAGATTATAATTTTATTTCAAAAACGGAAAAATCCTAAAATTGAACCAAGAAGACAAATAATCTTATATTTACATTGTTCAAAATGAAACAAAAATAAAATAGAAATACAAATCTTATTTCAATATTGTTTTTAAGATCGAAATAATCTTAAATCAAGTTTTGAAATCAATTTAGATTATTTTTTATGTCTATGCAAATACTTACCCTAAAATAAAGCTAATGTTTATATTTTTTACTACACTTATAAGGTTGAAGTAAAAATACAAAAATTATTCATTATTTTCGACTCAATTCATTATTTTCAAAAAATTCTTTAAATACAATTTAATGCTTGACACTTCTGACTTCAAGGTGATGTAAAATTTGTTGAAAAATATGTTAATCGCCCTAATTTGTTTCCAACTAATGTTTATTATTTTCTACTATACATAATAGGTACACTGGCTGCAGAAGACTTCGGATTATAACAATATACTAGAAAAAATTTATCAATTTAAGTACAATTGCTTTCTTTTTAGTTTCTTTTCATTAACTTTATAATTATAGAATTACTTAAGCAAAAACAGAAGAGAAGCTCAGCATTTTTGTTTTATAAAACTAGACGATAATAGTACTTTTAGACGATAATATACACTTTATAAAAGTAAAACAAAAATAAATTTGACAAGTAAACGCCTTAAAGATTATAGCTAATTTAGTATATTCAGCCCATTTAGTATATTCAGCCCATTTAGTATATTCAACTTAAAAAGAAACAATTAAAGAAAACATTACATCAAAAGTGAAATGTTGTTAGAGAAAAATTTTAAATTAAATTGTTCTTATTTTTAAAAGTATCTTTTTAGAGAAGATTAAACTATGTATTTAGTAAAAAAAACTGAATAATGGTAATGCTCTGGCGAAAAATGTCAAGTGCGACACTTTTTACAATAAAAAATTCACAAAATGAAACAATCTAAAAATAAATAAAGCTTTTGTAAACAATCTGGTATATTCTGTACTCCATAGTATATTCTAAATGTAGTATATCAATATACCAAATATAGCTTTTGGTATATTTTGTAATCTGTGATATATTTTAAACGTATTATATCAATATACCAAATATAACTTTCGGTATATTTTGTAATCTGTGGTATATTTTAAATGTAGTATATAAATATGCCAAATATAGCTTTCGGTATATTTTGTAATATGTGGTCTATTTTAAATGTAGTATATCAATATACCAAATATAGCTTTGTAATCTATGGTATATTTTAAACGTATTATATCAATATACCAAATATAGCTTTCGGTGTATTTTGTAATCTGTGGTATATTTTAAATGTAGTATATCAATATACCAAATATAGTTTTCTGTATATTTTGTAATCTGTGGTATATTTTAAATGTAGTATATCAATATACCAAATATAGCTTTCAGTATTTTTGTAATCTGTGGTATATTTTGAATGAAGTACTATATATCGGTATATTTTAAGTATTTTTGCGGTATATCAATTTAGTATAATTTTATAGATAGTGTAATTTTATATGGTTTCATTGAATATGTGTAGCGCGTATCTCGCAGTCGAGCAAACTTAAGCAACCATAGAATTACGCATATAATTAATGCTCTATATAGTTAGAAGCGTAATAGATTGAAATGTGTCATCTAAGCTAAACCCCAAAAGCATCTTCAACTGCTTCTCCCTGTCTCTCAATTGTCGTCAGCGAGTGACGTCAGGCCCGAAGATGCATAAAATATAAAGTAGCAGCTCTGCAAACAACGTATAAGGAAGGTATTCAATTGACATTAATTTTCCATTAGTTTTTGTCCCTTTTACAGCCCACACACACACACATGAGAGACACGAGACACAAGACAACGAGTGAAATACTCGCAGACTTGTACAAATAATCTACAAAGACATTTGTTTTGGCTTGTTTCACATCACAGCAGCTGTTTTTTATTCTGGGGGGGTGTTTGCAGAGAAGGGTGTGCGTGTGTGTGTGTGTGTGTGTGTGTGTGTGGGTTTGAGGGCAAGAAACTTTCGCCGTCGTTGGGAGGGAAAAAAAATTTTCGGCCAGA
Source organism: Drosophila sulfurigaster albostrigata (assembly GCF_023558435.1). Taxonomy (NCBI): domain Eukaryota; kingdom Metazoa; phylum Arthropoda; class Insecta; order Diptera; family Drosophilidae; genus Drosophila; species Drosophila sulfurigaster. The sequence continues at coordinate 9,315,297 of NC_084885.1, read as the reverse complement.
CTCACGTGAATCATTAATCATAAGATTGACGCACAGCTGAGCGATGCAAGGGCAAGAGATATTGTATCTTAAAGATACAATATACAATATCTGCGCATAAATCAAGGGATTCGCTAACGAAATCAAAGCTGCTCCAAATATTATATACATATGTTGGCCAAATTATTTTATGGATTCATCATCATCATCATCATAATCTTCATCATCGTCTTGGGCGACCTGGCAACAAAATTCGCAGCGCGCCATGAGATCAGCGCGCCAAAAAAATTTTCCACAACAAAAGGTGCCAACACAAAACAAAAAAAAATAATAGAAAACTAAAAAAACAGCTCAGGAGCCAACTAAATAAATAGATACAAGAAAAAAAAACAAATACAACAAAAAGTGAAACAAATCCGCGTAAAACAGGAAGGCAAAGCTAAAGCAACCGTTTGCTGCTTTTCATTATTTTTATTGATATTTATTTTTTTTATTTATTTTGTTTTTTTTTTTTTTTTTTAACGCGCAGCCCGAAATAGATTTGACCTATTTTCGAAAAAAAGCTACGCACGTTCCATTCCCTGCTTTTGCTGTTGCTATTTGCTTCCTGCTACATTTTCCGAGCTGTATTTTTTTTTCTTCACTCTTTTTTTTGCACAACGTTTTAATGGGCATATTAAAAGCCCGAAAGCATAATAAATAAACAGATACTTAAATAGTTTCTCAGAGGGTACTGAAATGATTTTCTCTAAATTTCATCAGCATAATCTATGGCATTTCTAATAGTACTCGTATATAAAATCGAATATCACAGCTGTCCGATTTGAATTGCCAGCTGAAAAGCTAAACAAACCACAAAACTATTTAATTTATTTATTTGTACTCTCGATTGTTTCAACAAAATGTTTCTTCGATTAATCGAAAGTGCTTCAAATTAATTGATTGGCAGGTGTACTTCGAAATGACATCATATTATATTAAATAAAACTCTCGTTTTTTCTTTTATTGATTTATTTTTTCAGTTTTATTCAAATTACAGTTTTACGAACTTGAGGGAAATGATTTTAGTTTTATTTTAATTACAGTTTTAGGAACTTGACAACAAAATTATAAATAAAATGCATTGATCTTTCTCTCTATTATAATTGTAAAGTTTAAATTTTATATTTAAAATATTATAATAATATATGACAATTTAGGAGTAATATTTCATTCCTAAATTTACGAAAGATTATGTAGTTTATAAAATTACATTTTATTTTTCATATTAATATTGAGAATTGTAATTTTAGAGAGGTTTTTTATTTTGTAGAATTAAATATTATATTTGGGAAATCAGCAACAAAAATTGTTGATCTATGTAAGTGAATAAATAACATTTAAATTTAAGAAAACTTTTATAGAGAATTAAATTCTATGCTTAAGATATAATTGAAAAGCATTTATCACTTAATATAAAAATATAATTATTGCAAAGTTATTTTTTATTTAACAGAATTAAACTATTTGTAAAATTATCATTATGCTGTTCGAAAGAATGAGATTTTTTTTTTATAATTTTATGGATTGAACAGCTTCTCAAACGCGTTGGCTAACGATTAATGCTTAACAGAAATCAACTAATCAAAAAAGATAAAAGTACTGATCAAAAATCAAGACACCTGTAAATCCTCAATACAAAAAAGAAAAAAAAACACAATAAAAATGCAAGGTTTGTGCTGCACAAAACAAAAACGTGTAAAAAAAAACAACAGTCGAGTGTGCTCGACTATGAGATACCCACTACTTAGTTTTAATTAAGCAATTTATACTAAATTAATACACTGAAGGTACTGAAATACACCGAATGTTATATTCGAAAATATCGATATACAAGTATATTTAAAATGTACCGAATGCTACTATCATATGTAGTATTGATAAACCATTACATCTAAAAATATACCGAATTTTGTATTTTGTATATCGATCGAAATACTAATATATTTACAATATGGGTAATTCCAAAACGGAATTTGTCCCGTGCGAGACTCTTTACATTGAAAATAACATAAACTGAAACAATTTTGAAAATAAGAAAAGTTTATTTTTATAGCTCTAGATAAGTACTTTAATTAGAGCTAAGAATGGTTTTGGAATTTTTTTTCTGTTTTGTTTTCTGATGTGATAATTGCAAAAATTAACCGATTCGTACGCAAAACCAAAAAATGAACGAAATTATATATTTTATCGGAAAACAGATCAAGTTCCTAAAATCAATCTTAGCTCTAAATATAGTGCTTATCTAGAGCTTTAAGAATAACATTCACTTATTTTTAAAATTGTTTCAGTTTATGTTATTTTCACTGCAGTGAACTGTAAAAGTCTCGCACGGGACAAAATTTCGCCATGGAATTACCCATATACTGAATATTATATTTTGTATATCAGTGTACTGTTATATTTAAAATGTACCGAATGCTTCATATCGTATATCGATCGATGTATTATTACAGCTGAAAATATACCGAATGCTATATTTGGTATATCAATATACTATTGTATATTTAAAATGTACCGAATGCTACATGTGATATATTGATATACTATTCAATCTGAGAATATACCGAATGTTATATTTGGTATATAGATATACTATTACGTTTTAAAGTATACCATAAAGTGCAAAATTTGCCAGATTATCAAACAAAGCAATTTAAATTCGACTGCACCGAAATTGTTTGCCATTTAAAATTATTTTGGAAATAACTTTGACAATTTTTAAATCAGGAATCATAAAGACTGCAGTTATGATTGCATTTACCTAAAATCGTGACTCTATCTGCAATATTACGCATTTAATTCGGTTTTTTCGAGATGCAATCTTTCGGAATATCTAAGATTCAGTATTTCATAGATGGACAGACATAGTTATATCGTCTCGACTGACCAAGAATATATATATTTTTTTTTGGAGTGGAAGATGACTCCTTCTATAATAATACCCTTCTAACCAATGGGTAGCGGGTATAACAATTGTGTTGAGCTAGTTTCGTGCAACATTTGCGAATGGAATTTGTGGCAAATTTGAAATATTTACGCGCGCTTCGTGCGAAATAAACAATAAATGTAAATGAGCAGCGTTCTTTTGAGATACAATTTGTGGGTTTAGTGCGTAAGTCGACCTGTATTGAGTGTCTAAGTGTGAGTGTATCCGTGTGTGTGTATGTATTTGTGTGTATGCAAATACAATGCGTTGTCGCTGAATAGCTTCGCATCTGAAGCAAACAGAAATAGCGTCGTACAGCGAAATGCAAAATCAAATACATAGAGTATATATATACACAATGCTATATACAATACACACACGCACACATGAATGTATCTATTACGCATACAAAAAGATACAGAGATACAGATAGATAGATAGAAAAGGCGGCATACTAGAAATAGCAAAAGCAAATGGTATTTATAGTACAAACCATTTGGCTATAGCTTCTATTCCTAAGCTATCTACGAAAGTGTGCGCCAGTGTGTATGTGTGTGCGAGTATTCTTGTATCTGACGGATACAATGGCAGACACAAGTCGCAAATGAATGCGTTGTTCTTCGGCTTAGCCAACGCCCCGCAAAGCAGCAAAAAAGAAAAGGTGCAAGGTGCAGGACACACAAAGCAGTCTCTTCATATGTATATATATGTATACATAATTGCCGCTGCATGTGTGTGTGTGTGTGTGTGTGGCAAATTGCCTCTTTGAACTGTTATTAGAGATACATTTAGCTAGCCCTCATTATTGCCTGCCTTTGGCCCACACAAAACGCAATCTGAATGTGCTTCGCTCTCTCTCTCTCTCTCTTTCTCTCTCTGCCTGCTTGCCACAATCTGTTGCTGCCACACAGTTGCGCGACAGTTGGCCATCAAGGGTAGTAGTCCACACACTTTTTTTTTCTGCCCAGGCAATATCAATCAATCCATCTCACATCACATCGCATCACATTCATCAAATTTACGAGCACTCGTTGACACATTTAATGGTCGGACAGTTGTTCGTCTCTGTGTTTCAACTCTCATCTACAACACATCAAAAACATGCCTATTCCACTTACTAAACTTACCCCCCATTGTCATACTAGACTTCATTTAAATACTTTTAGCATTGAATTTATTGCCACACAACACAACCACAAACAACATCAGGCTAAACGATCCACGAACCTTTTGTCAAATCTATCAGGTAGTTAGCCTGAAGACTACCAAAAAAAAAGGGTTTAGATCAGCAGAAATTTTTGCAATCAGTTGGAAATCTTTAATAGATTTCGCTCGAATTATGTTTGGGGGCGGTTTTCAAATTTAAATTTAAGTTTTTAAAAAATTATTTTAAAAACAAATTTTTCGTTGTTTAATTTGTTTATAATATGTTCTTTTACATTAATGGAAAATAGTTTGAGAGTACTACAAATTATAAAATCTTTAATATAATACAAAAATTGTTGTTCTGTTTAAGCTTATTTAAAGGAAAAAAAGAAGATGGAATAAAATTAGTAGTAGTAGAAGAAGAATACAAAAAAGATGGAATAAAAGTAGTACTAGTAGAAGAAGAATACAAAAAAGATGGAATAAAAGTAGTAGTAGTAGAATAAGAATACAAAAAAGAAGTCGCAGAAGAAGACGAAGTGGTACTAAAAGAAGACATAGAAGAAGAAAACTAAGAAGATATATTAGTAGAAGAAACAAAAATATTACTTAAGTGGTAGTACAAAAAGAAGACGTAGAAGAAGAATAAGAAGTAGTAGAAGAAGAAGAAATTGAAAAATAAGAAGATGTATTAATAAAAGAAACAGAAATATTACTTGAGAAAGAAGACGTAGAAGAAGAAGAAGTCGTAGTACAAAAAGAAGACGTAGAAGAAGAAGAAGTATTAGTAGATGATGAAGAAGTAATCGATGAAGAAGAAGAATAAGTATAAGTATGTAGTAGTAGAAGACCAAGAAGAAGATGAAGCCGCAGTGAAAGAAGAGAAACAAGAAGTAGAACTGGAACTAGAAGTATAAATAGAAAAAGGAGTTGAAGTAAAAGTAAAATTAGAAGTAGTAGTATAAGAAGAAGACGTAGAAGAAGTAATAGTAGAATAAGAAGACTTACAGAAAAAGAAGAAATTAAGCAGAAGGATAAGTGAAAGTAGTAGTAGAAGAAGATGAAGTCGTCGTAGTAGAAGAAGAGAAGAAGAGAGGAAGAGGAGGAAGTTGAAGTTGAAGTAGAAGTAGAAGTAGAAGTAGAAGTAGAAGAAGAAGTAGAAGTAGAAGTAGAAGTAGAAGTAGAAGTAGAAGTAGAAGTAGAAGTAGAAGTAGAAGTAGAAGTAGAAGTAGAAGTAGAAGTAGAAGTAGAAGTAGAAGTGGAAGTAGAAGTAGTAGAAGAAGACGAAGAAATGTTTCTTATCACAAAACTTTATAAGCCTTAAACGGTACAAGAAGTTTGCTGAATTAAGAAATTAATGTGTACACAAATGTTGACACGATTTTCACATATTATTTTCAAGATTCTTTTATTGATTTGCAATTAAAGGATGAAAAGAAATCTTTTGCGTAGAAGAAAAGTAAATTTTTTTAATAATATTCTTAAGAGAAAAGTTTTCAATATGCATTTTACTGTTAAGAATATTAAAGATATGGCATGATGTGATATAGTATAGTGATGTGAAAACTCTTGTTTAAAACAGTTCAAATTTCTACAGCAAAAACTTGCTGCATCGGAAGCCTGGTGGAAAATACTTGGAGTACAGTGAACTGTAAGCAAAAGATTCCAGCTAAGAACAACATCTGAAGCAGCAGCTAAATCAAATAATGAACATTTTTCACGCACAAATTGCAGGCTAAGAAAATAAGCAGAGATCGGTTGGAAATCGTGAAAAACAGCGTATTGCAAAAAATTCTCCAATGCTGAAGAATTGTTTTGATAACTGAAATTGACACATGTTTCCGACATACATACATACATATAGTATAAACGGACGTCCATGTGTGTGGCAAATGATAGAGGTCAAGATTATATGGTCGAAACACAAACACAGATGTCTGTCTGTTAGGATCTCAAATGCAGTTCATGCGAAACAAAGCAAAGCAATGAGATGGACAACGATGGATGGATTAATGTCCATCCAGTTAAGATTTCCTTGGCCTAATATTATTATGATTACTGTATGTTTTGTGTGTGTGTGTGTGTGTGTGTATGTTTTATGGATGTGGGAATGCTGAGAGTGTGGCACCTGTTGAGAACTCTGATTGAAGCGCGACGAATCGTATCCTATTACAAAAAGGGAACAAGTAATGGATCGCACTGTAGCTGTTGTTGTTGCTGATCTGTTTGCTCTTGTGATTGTGTCTCCCATCATTTTGTTGTCACATGAGCAGCGGCGCTTGGCAACACAAACCAAAAAAAAAAAAAAAAAAAAATAAAGCGAGCTACGCAATCTGCAAAAGATACGCAATATGAAATCGCGTCAGAGAGAAAAATACACAAATACACAAGTGAAATGAGCTACAACAAAAAATGTATACACAAGTAGTAGGAAATGCTCTAGCTGGGGGAGTGAACAACTAATAGATACCCTGTAAGAAATATAATGATTTGAGCTCTTACAACTGAGAATGCTAGACTAGAAAAGAGAGTCACATATTTTTTTAATAACGTAATTTTTTTTTTTGTCTATTATGTTATTTTTTATTATCACTTTAAATATACATACATTTAAATAAATACTTTCTATAATTTTATAGTACTCTAGTGTATTATTTTTTGCATTAATCAATTGCCATCATGTGGAATTCAATATTCTTATGTACAATGCTATTTTTATAAATATCATAATGCATTCTTTTGCTTTTGTTATTAATCATATTTGCTTAACTTTTAACTTACCAAAAATGGAAAATTTTCTTAATTATTTAAAAATAAATACATTAAGCTGTTATAACTAAGTTTTGTCTTAAAGTTGGGGTTATAAAAGTATTTCTCAATTTTAAAAGCGTAGGCCATAAGCACTGCTATTTCAATGTTCATAGCTGTATATACCTTTCTTTTGTTTAATTATTTATTTATTTATGGGGTATAAGTAGTAAAACAAATGTGTTACCCAGCAGTAGTTTAAATTTTAACTATTTATAGATTTTTTGTAACTTCTATATTTGTAATACCAATAATAATGTTGTAATAGTTTATTGATCCATTATAACGCAATACATTTATACATTACACAGTAAATATCTCTCTTTGTAGCTTTGATTAATTTGTAACGTATTGTTGTACCCAATATTAACAATGAAATCTATTGAAGAAACTCGTAATATTTGTTCATCGTTTAGTAATTCATTCAGTTATGCGTTATTTTTAGTAGCTTCATTTTTACATGGCGTAAAATTGACGAAACTTCAACAATAAAAACCCCACCTCAAAAAAATTCCAACACACACACTCTGACAAATATCTATTATCATATGTGTTGAGGGCGTGTGACACGATCAGCGAACATTTACTTCCACAATTGATTAGCGCGCTCTCGCTCTCACTCGCACACTTCCGAGGTTTGTTTTGCACATTGATTTCGTCCTCGTCATTAGAGAACATTGCAGTCACTGTGGAGCATTTGTATTCTAAGCAAAAAAGAAAAAGTACCTTGCAGCTTACACATTGTCTCTCTCTTGCATTGTGTTGGTGTTAGTGCGTTGGTCAGCATCGAACTTACACACATTTCAATTCCTTTTCATTTTCGCCTACTACCCACACACACAACGATCGGGAGCAAAAAACCCTTTTTAGTTGGCAATTTGACTACAAATGTCCCAATTCTAGCATGGGGCAATTTTCGCGGTTTAGTATTACACGCCAAGCGGTCGAGAATGCAGCTTCGGTTTTGTGCAATTGTTAATAATAATTACATACGCGTTATAATTAATTTTTCTATATTTTTATGTGTAATGTGTATTTTGTTTAATGTGAAAGCTCGTCTTTTTTTGCCAATGTTAAAGTGCATATTTGTGCTTCTTTTTTCTACGAAAAAGCAAAAATTACCGCGGCGTCATTATTTGTCTCGCTCGCGCTAGCTGCAAAGTTCATATAATTGTGTTGGTGTTAGTGTGTCGCGAAATCTAATTCCTGCTTTGTTACATGGATGTATGTATAGAAGTGCATTGTGTTCGTGTTAGTGCGTTGCTCAGCATCGAACTTACACACATGCCAATTCCTTTTCATTTTCGCTTACTACACACACACACATACAACGATCGGGAGCAAAAAACCCTTTTTATTTGGCAATTTGGCTACAAATGTCCCAATTCTAGCCTGGGGCAATTTTCGCGGTTTAGTATTAAACGCAAAGCGGTCGAGAATGCAGCTTCGGTTTTGTGCAATTCTTAATAGTAATTACATACGCGCATTGATTAGATTTTTTTTTTTATTTTTTGTTGGTGTTATGTGTATTGTGTTTGATGTGAAAGCTCGTGTTAATCTGCATATTCGGTTTTTATTATTATATTACATATATGTAAATATTAGAGTGCATATTTGTGCTTCTTTTTTTTTCTGTGGAAACGAAAAAAATCAAGCGGCGTCACTATTCGTCTCGCTCGCGCAGGCTGCAAATTTCATCTAATTGTGTTAGTGTGTCGCGAAATCTAATTCCTGCTTTGTTACATGGATGTATACAAGCAGTGCAGTGCAAATATAATAGTGTGTGTTTTTTTTTCGAGTTGGTGATTATAAACGTGAAGTTAGTATATATGTGTTTTTTTTTCTCTTTTTTTGTGAGTTATAAAAGTCAAATCATTATCATGCAGTTTAATTGTGTCATCGGCAGTGAATGCATTTCAAATTGATAAACGAATGAAGGTAAGTAATTTACAATCTATCTAATATGAATTTTTATTATTATGTACATATGTTTGCGCTTCCTTGGCTTTTGCTTTAGCTTTTGTAGTACAGCTGTGTGTGTGTGTGTGAGAAGGCGCTTGCATGCGCGACATCGTAGGATGTTTTTGAGCAAGGGAAATTTGTTTGAGCTTTCTATATGTCCCATTGGAGCTTAGGACTTTAAGCATGCGCTTTGTTGTTTCTCTTAAGATTAAGCAAGAGTTCTCTAGCGTACGCATGCGTGCCTTAAATATTCCCTGCATTGTCATCTATTATTAAATCAAAGTGCTTGTTGGAAATTTGTGTTCTCTTATCTGTATTGCTCAAAGAGCTTTCGAACCTTATTTAAAGTAAATCAACTCCAAAGAAATTAGCTTCAAATGAGCAAAACTTGTGATAAAAATGAATTACTGAATTACAATTATATTTGTGACTGGTAAAATAAATAGAGGCTCAATTAATGTTGTAAAAACATGAGTTATTTTTTGCAGATATTAATGTGAAATAAATGCGTGAAATATGTAAATGATATTCGTTGGCAAAATAAATTCACAAATCTGAAAACAAATGCAGCAAATAAATTCGCAATTGTTAGTTTGTTGTTGTTGTTTCTGGTAGTAGTAAATTATTTGTTTTTTTTTTTTGGGTTTTCATTTTAGATGCGCTGATTTATAGGGCATTCATAGCAAACATGGCTTAAAAGCCCAATGCCAAAAGGCCAAAGGCGAAATAAATCAAAGAGTTTATCTGCCCAAATGTATCTGCAAACTTGTAGGCCAAAAAATAAGCCAGTTTAATTTATAAGTTTGTCTAGTCATTTAGTCATAGCAGCTTTCTAAAGTAGTTAGCTGGTAGCCAGGTTGATGGGAAACGTGTGTTTGCTCCACTTTTTTTTTGTTTTTTGGTTTTATTTTAGTTGATGTCGATCTGACATCTGATCTTTGCTGCATACATCACACACAATCCGAATGTATCTACATGTGTATCGATGTTCCCATGTATCTACATATGTACAGAAGTATCTATCCATGTACATATGTGCGATTTTATGTATCTATAGTATATCAAATAAAATTTAAGCGACGCCGACTCACTGTTTAATTTAAAAGCAGCAGCAGCGGCAGCAGCAAAAAAAGAAATATACACAAACCTCTGTCTATGTGTATGTGTGTGTTTGCGAATGCTCGCATATGTTTGTGTGTGTGTGTGTCTAGTTGGCGAGTTGCGGCAAGACTTCCGTGTTTGATAAGCGCCAGCGTCGACGTCGTCATCACCGCTTGACTTGGCAACGTTCAACAGCTACAAACACACGCACACTCACACGCATACACTCACCTACACGCACACACACACACACACACACACGCTTAGGCATTGCTAGCATAGTGTATATAAATGTAGGTGAGTTGGCTCCCCTGGGGCGTTAGTATAAAATATGTAATCCCTTCTTCCACATTGCCTCCCTTCTCTCTTCCTTTGAGCATTCATCCTCTTCATCTTTGCCACCTCGCTTCGCGCCTGTCTTTGCTGGACTGTGCATAATTTAAAAAATTTTCGTATTTGATTTTCTAATTTGATTCGAAACTCTTCGCAACAGCCAAAAAACCGAAACGAACAACTAAAAACTTGCAACGATTGAAAAATACGCTCCCATATAACAGATATAATACTAATAATATAATAATGAATAATATACTATACCAATTATACTACAAGTATAATTGAAAGTCTATGCAAGAAATAGAAATTATTTATTTTGTAAAATATCATTTTTTGAATTAATATTTTTAAGAGAATTTTCTCTTTTTGATTGATATTGTTCTTAGTTCAATATATAAAAAATGAAAAACATTTCATACTATTATGTATTTATTTATTTTATTTATATTAAGTGTATGTTGTGCATATACATATATGAAGAAAACAAATGAACAAAAAATGAATATGCATTTTTTTAGCATAACTTTAAAATTAAAAAATAAAATCTCAAAGTTATTATCTTATATATTATTAATTATATAAAACTTTGAAATTTTTTTTAATATATAATATTTGCAATTTTAATATTTATTATAAATTTGTATAAAATAATATAATAATATAACAATGAAAAATAACTTTATAACATTAAAATTAAAAAATATAATTTTAAAGTTTTATATAATAATAAAGGTATATCAAATGAAATTTCTATCAGAAATGTAGGCCTAATTCGTGTTGCTTGCCAGCACTGATATACCCTGTAAGTGAGGGTAGCATGAGACGCAGATAGAGTGTACACGTATCTACATTTCTATATGTACATATATGTGCATATAAAAAGTTTTGGCAAGGTCAGTGATAGCGTCGCGATTCGTTGAGATTCTGGTGCGTTGTTTGGCAAAGAGGGGGGCGGGGAGGGCGCGGCTGTATATGGGGGGAAACACTGGCTGCGTTTATAAATTTCGTTTAATTGATTTTTTTTTGCCAACGATTTTTGTATACTTTTTGTTGCTATTTCTAGTATTGCTTTCCTTTCTCTTTCTTTTCTTTTCGTAGTTTTTTTTTTTTGATTTTAGCTTATACAATTTATGTGTAATTTCTTTGTGTTCATGGACGTCGATTACGCACGCTTAAATTGCTATATTGGCAAGGGGCGGGGAAGGGCGTGTCACGCCCACTGATAACAGTTGGCGCCAGTGGCGAAGTGAAAGAGGGCAGAAGATCAGAGCAGGAAGACAACGCCAGATATTGCAATCGAAATAAAAGTGAAGATTTTTGGTCAGAGGGGATGAGATGGGAAGAGGCAGAGTGTTGATGATGATGGCCTTCAGCTAATTGGCACTGTCAATGGCAGCTGATAAGATACTGGACGCCCCTCACTAAATGATGCAGATAAAGCAGCAGCAGCAGCCGCAAAACAGTTCTTCAATTCTCAAATGGCGATTGCTGCGGAAATGCGTATGCATGCACTGAACGAAAATTTTGGTATACTAATATACTATATGTTATACTATACGAGTACTATGTACTATTATACTATGGTGATCAAATTTAAAAACAAACCAACTTAAGCCAGCAATAAAATCAGTGTTGCAGCGTTCAAAGTTCTATTTTAAAATTTTGCATATTTTTCTGCAGTGTATTTTGCCAAAAACAGGTAGCCCAAAAACACTGAGCAACCCTTAGCTTTAGTATGCAAAACTAAAGAAGATTTGAAGGGATTAAACTGACAGGTAGATGGAATTGTTTGAATACTTACAGTTATTTTGTATTGTTGTTTTGGACAATGAAAAAGATATGTCATCGAACAGCATACTATTGATTTGCTAAAAATGGTATTTTTCATTATTTGCTGATCAAAAAATAACTACATTTAGCTTAAACGAATGTAAAGCTGTGTGAAGTATATTTTAAACTGTTTTTTTTTGACAATTTTATTTATTTTGTATTTTAATTGTATATAATATATTTATTGATATACAAATTTACTTTTGTTTTTGTTCGTAATCTGGTATATTTTGACCTCAATGGTATATTTCGAATGTAATATCAATATACCAAATATGACATTAGGCGTATGTTAGTATTTGTGTGGCATATTAGTATATATATTTTAATAATAATAATCTGGTATATTTCATATATATAAATATGCCAAATATAGCCTTCGGTATATTTTTGTATTTTTGTGGCATATTAATTGGTATATTTTAAGATTAGTAATCTGGTATATTTTTACTTCGATTGCGTATTTCGAATGTAGTACTTCATCGATTTACTAAATTTAGCATATGGTATATTTTAGTATTTTTTGTGGTGGTATATTTTAAGAATAAAACCGCACTTCTGTAGTAAAAATGCTTTTATTTTGTAATTATAAAATTACTTTTGATTTTATTATTCACTTACCTAAATTGTTGCTATTTAAATTGATTTGTAAGTAAGAAAATCTCAAATTTAATATGAGTTATTATGCACACTTTTGTGGTGTTGTAGCCCCTTAGTTTCTCGCAGTGTGACTGACAAATTCGACAGGTAGTTAAGTTAGCTACTTAAGGCAAATTCTTGGAATTTTGCTGAACGCTTTACTTTTTTTCAGCAGTATGGATGAATGGCTGATGGTGTGAGTTGAGTTAAGTTGTGTTGAGTTGAATATGTGTGTGTGTGTTTGGCTATGGGCATGGGAATGAGTGTGGACACATAAATAGATATAGAAATAGAAATAGACATGAAGCCAAGATGGAATTGGCTCAGGTAGAGTTAAAACACACACACAGGCAGAGAAAACATAAATAGTTGGCCGGCCGGTTAGTTGCGTGTGTTGCGTGTCGCGTTGGCCGTGTTCCGAGTCCATTGGATGGCCAAAAGTGACAACAATTATGCGGCATGACACTGACAAAATGCTCACATCATTTCAGTTGCTGACTAAATGATCCCAAACTGTCCGATTGATATACGCATATAAATCAATGCGAGCACAACTGTCATCATCGCACATCGATGATGATGATGATGACACACACACACACAACTTTACTATACTATATAACATACGACTGTACATTGAATTGAAAAATAATAATAATAACATCATCGTAAACATTGTGAACGTGCAGAGACACTTGACTCTATGTAAACTCTGTGCGCTGCGATTGAAGATCGCTGCTGGCTCTTGTCACAGTTCACTTATTTTGTAAGTCGAAATTAGCTTAGGGAATTGGATCAATAGAGTTTTGTCATAAATTATCAAAGCTGTCAAGCTGTGATTGGCAACTAATTAAAATGTTCAAATAAAGCAATTAAATTGTTTGAAAATATTGAGACTGCAATTCGATAAATTGTGTTTAATTATAGATAGCTCTTAATAATTAATAAAAGCGTTTACTGATTATAATATAATATATATTAGTTGTAATTATAACATTAAACAGGTAATCGTAGAACACATTTTTATTTATTTTTGTAATAATCTGATTTTCGTAGATTGAATTATCAGTCTATTATTTAGGTATTTTTTTCTTTGGGTTAGACAGAGTAAAGATATTATAACACTAAAAAGTTATAAGCAAAAATATAACGGAACACATTTTGTAATCATTTGTATGAACATACAACACTTTTTCTCTACTTTTATTATTCTTTATTATACCTTTATTATATAGTGTCTGCCTGTCTGTCACTCTGTCGGTATGAACACATAGATATCAGAAAAGAAATAGTAGTAAAATACTTGTAAAATGTTTGCACTTGTTATATGAATATAGTAAATATACAATTCGGTGTATTTCAGTATTTTTTCGGTATAATAACATGTCATATTTAAATGATACATATGGCAAATTCGGTATTTTTAATATTTTTTGGTATATTATTTTGATTACTTAAATGTTACACAGTGTAAATTCGGTAGGTTTCAGTATTTCTTGGTATATTATCTTGATATATTAATTTGGTATACTTAAATGTTGCACATTGTAGGTTTCAGTATTTCTTGGTATATTAGTTCGGTATATTAATTTGCTATATTGATATGATACACAGGGTATATTCTCACAGGGTAACCCAAAGTCGAGCACATTTAAATGTAGGTTTCTTACTTATCTCTTTCACGATATGCCTTTTTATATATAGTATATACTAAATATAGAATTCTGTACATTTCAGTAATTTTTCGCACTGTTTAGTCTTTTTTGTTCTTATAGGGTATCCCATAGTCGAGCACATTTCCCTGTAGCATTGTCACTTTTTTTTTTAATCTGCCTTTTCATATTTTAAATAAATAGTCATTTTTTTTTATTGTTAAAAGGCCTGTTGCAATTTTGTAATAATCAGCTGCTCCATTAATCTATATATTATATTACTATTATCTTTACTTCCATCTATTATCTATATTCAATAATCAGTTTTTTTTATAAATTGTAGTGAATGTTGACTATTTCAGTAGTTTTCTTTAGGCCCAATGTAGTTAAGGAAATGTTTGGGACATTGGGACATGGACAACAGTGCGTAATAAATACTTTGGTCAGTTAGATGAATCATTGGGGAATGAATACGTATAGCTACTGTATGTGTGTGTGTGAATGCCGGTTATTGGTAATTAGCCAAAGTGTTATGTGCATTGGGTTAACTCGGCAATTAAACGCCAGCGAACGAGCGACGACCCAAACACGAAACGGAAGTTGTTCAATATGCGTGGCTCGTGGCCCATGTTAAAGCCAAAGAGGTTTTTTTTTTTTTTGGCCCGTGTGTGTTGACCAATTGTGGCCACGGGGCTTGGGCTTGGGTTTGGGTTTGCTTCAGCGATCAACGATGCGTGTCCACAGCACAGCACAGAACAGCACAGCAATAAAGGTATGAACGCATGAAATTGACCAACGAGCAGCAAGTGCAATTGTGCACTCACTGTTCACGATTAAAAACGATTTAGGTCCAACAGGTGTCTAAGCAGAGAACGCACACGTTAATTGAAAGAATACAAAAATGAAAAGGGAATTCGAAAGCGAAATGCGATGCGAATGCGAATGCTTAGAACGCAATTCCAATAGTAAACAAAAACAAACGAAAGAAACTAACAAGTGTAGCAACTAACTAGTATACATCATCTACTAAATATATAACATATATACCACATATATATATACAATATATTTTTGTTTGATACTGCGACGCATTTTTGGGGCCAGTTTCATCCATAAAATTGAGCCTTGAGTTAGTTGGCGATAAGTCGATCGACGATCGACGATACGCAATCGATGGCGCAGTAATCAATTCAATTCAACCCAACACTCAAACTGAATTCAATTTCAATACGTTTCAATTTCGATTTCAATTCCTATTCCAATTCCAATTCCAATTCCATTTCCATAAGCTGTAAACTAGCCAACAACTAGTTAATCAATGGGCTTGGCACCATTTTGAAAGCGGTCCAATTTTATGGCACCATCAAAATATTTAACCATTCAGCTTCAATCGCAGATCGCACTAAGACAACTAAAGTGTATTCAAAACTATTTAATGTAAATATTTGTAATCTGTAGTTGAAGTAAAGCGCAATTTAGCTAAATACCTAATGAATGAAAATTGAATTGGAAGTTATAAACCAATAGTAAGAATACGCATAGAATTTAATTTCTTAGTAAAAAATTAATCAATGAATATTTTTAGTAGTTGCTTTAATTATTGATGAATAGAAAAAATGGAATACGCGTATTCGTCATTAGAATAAGAAAAAAACAAGTAAGAAAGTTACAGTCGAGTGTGCTCGACTGTGAGATACCCGCTACCCATTTTTAATAAAGGCAAAATATTGCGGTATCATTTTCAAAATATACCGAAAATACTAAAAAAAAAATACTAAAAATATACCAAATGGTATGTTTGGTATATCGATATAGTACACCATTCAAAATATACTATAAACGGCACAATGTGCCAGATTGTCGGACAAAGCAACTCAGACCCCTAGTAAGTAGGCGTTTTTGCCCATACAAAAGTATTTCTTTAATAACTTCCACAATTTTTATCTGATCGCAACCAAATTTTCAGGAATCATAACTACTACAGTACTTATTGTATATACCAAAATTCGTAGCTCTAGCTTTAAAATTACGATTGTTATTCGATTTTTTTGATTTGCGGGGGCGGAAGTGGGCGTGGCAAAAATTTGAAACAAACTTGATCTGCGTGCAAACATAACAAATGCTGTCGAAAAAAAATTATAGCTCTATCTCTTATAGTCTCTGAGATCTAGGTGTTCATACGGACGGACGGACAGACACACAGACGGACAGACGGACAGACGGACATGGCTATATCGTCTCGGCTGTTGACGCTGATCAAGAATATATATACTTTATAGGGTCGGAGATGCCTCCTTCTACCTGTTACATACATTTCCTGCCGGCACAAAGTTATAATACCCTTCTACCCTATGGGTAGCGGGTATAATTACTCTTCTGCTAGCAAATGAAAAATAAAAATATTAGATTTTTTGTCTTAGTATATAGTATATACTAAAAACATATATCACAAAAAGTGAAACAGTCGACTGTTGTCGCATTATCTTATTGTTATACAACAAAATTCAAAAATATACCAAAACTTATACTTATATGGTATAAGTATATACCATAATATATCAAATATACCATGAAGTACAAAATGAAGTGAAGCGGCTAGAGTCGAGTGTTGTTGCATTATCTTATTGTTATACAACGAAATTCAAAAATATACCAAAACTTATACTTATATGGTATAAGTATATACCATAATATATCAAATATACAATAAAGTACAAAATGAAGTGAAGCAGTTACAGACGACTGTTGTCGCATTATCTTATTGTTATCCAACAAAATTAAAAAATATACCAAAACGTATACTTATATGGTATAAGTATACACCATAATATATCAAATATACAATAAAGTATACAAAATATACGATTTTGTCATTCAAAGCTTATTTAGCTAGGAAATTCCCATTTATTATTATTTTTATCACAACTAGCTTTTAAATTGCAAACTACTCTTGTAATATTAAGTAACCCTATTTCTAGCTACAGGGTATAATTATAGTTAATCTATGCGTTTGCGGCGCATTCTTGTCGCGGTTTTGTAATTAACATGTTAACTAACTAATCAACAAAATATTTTCGTAATTTAACTAGCTGGTTGCCTGAGTCGACTGGCGCTAGTTCTATCTGTTCATGGAATTGCCATTCATAGGAAAACATAGACAACAATCGCAACACAAGCACACACAAACACACACACACAACAGGTATTTCCGATCATTTAGTGCTTCTCGCATTCCCTTCCACAATCTGTGGAATTTTACGCATGTGTCTCGAGGTAAAAGATATAAATTCTCGACTCATGCGAGATCTGTGTTCTATATACTGTAGTGCAGGAATGTAAGGCTGTAATATTTACGTCAACCTGAAATTGAATTATGCAAATGGGCAGCTGCTGTTGCTGTTGCTTCTAGTGAGTAAGTGTCAAGTGTTGAACTATGACTACATTTTGAGATTGTCGTGTGTTAGCTAAAAACAACCTTTGGCCATCCAAGCTGCAACAACAACAACAATAACAACAACCATAACAACTGCTGGGCGGATGAGAATTAGAACTAAAAACAATAATACAATTCCATTCTGTGACTCAATCTCTCAGAAAAATGTGAGTTAAAGTAATTTGTGCCCGAAACAACTGCAACGAATGACAGATATTTACGAGTATGGCTTTGTTTTGGCATGTCGAACCGGTTCGAAGGTGGTTCAGCATTAAATCAGAGTAAGTATGTCAAAGCAAAAGACGCTATGATTATGATGAATGCTATGTTCGTCTTGTTAAGCAATTATATATATGTAACTGCAAACACACGCAAAAATATTAAATATGAAATTTGACCACTTTAAACGGTTTGTGAACCGGTTCAAAGTGTTAGCTGAAAGAGTCTCGATAAAGAACATTTGGTACAGAGTAATTGAAGTTGAGATTCGCCTTATTATGAACAGTTTTGAAAGTGAAACTAAGCTGATTCTTGCAAAAATATTAAACTTATTAAAAAGTAATATTCACTTTAAATATGAACACGCAGAAAAATAAATAGATTTAAATAAAACATTATACATACATATGTGTAGTCAAAGCTTAAAATATTGTCGATTATTATTATATCAGATAAAAATTGTAGCTGCTATTTATGAAATAGTTTTGTATTTGGCTGACAATCTGGTATAATTTGAATGTAGTAATTTATTGATATAACAAAGATAACAATTGGCATATTCTTAGTATTTTACGGTATATGTATTTGGTGTATTTTGAATATATATAGTATATATATAGTATATATCAATATGTCAAATATTGCAGTTGGTATATTTTTAGTATTTTTGCTGCATATTCAAAAACTAATACCGCACTGTTTTGCTTTTATTTAAAATAGCATGAGGGTATCTCAGTTTTCTTACTTGTTTTGTGATTGTTATTTAATATTGTTAATAATACATTGATTTAGTTGAAGGCATTTCTTAAATTATGGTTCTAGTCTTTAAAATCTTTGGGTACTATCGCTTTCATTCACTCTGTTCACTGCTCTCTTGTTGTGACATAAAGGTCAGACTTGGCTCACAAATCAGCTGTGTTAAGGCTTAGCAGCTCTTTCTCCTCCTGCTTCTCCTCTTGGTGCTGTCGGGTCGGGAGATGTCGATAATGCCCAAGATGTTGGCGAAGGCGCCGCTTTTGGACGCCCACATTGTGAGTGGTGAGTAAAGTCAGACATGGCAGCTGTGGGTGCTGTCATCACACACACACACACACACAGATGGAGAGTACAGGTGTGTGTTTGTGTGCGATTTGTGTAACATTTGTGGGGGCAAACAATTTGGCACCAACTACACAGACAATCAACGCGAAACGGAAAGGCCAAAAAGCCAGCGCCAAATGCGGTTCGATTGCCGGCCCAGCCAGAAGTTGTTGGCCATTTGAGGCAAACATAAATACACAGGCACACATATAAGTACACCGACATTTGCACACATACAACGACAAAGTTAAGATCAGAATGCTTCACTAGCCTGTTACCCTCTAAATCCACCTAATTATAACTTAGGTATTTATGAACAGATTGTGCTGAAGTTTTCAGAATATTTCGTAGACATAGAAACCTCAGATAAAGATAATTTGATATGATTATAAAGAACATATTGAATAAAGAACAGTTGATACTTGATTTTATAGTTTCGTCGTTTATAAGTCAATTTTGCCGACATTTTTTTAATATTGACTTGATATCAAAAGCTGAACAGAGTTATATTCGCAATCTTAAATGTTTCTAATTGAACTATTTAATGGTCATATTCAACTTTCGATTTGTTATTAAATATTCTCGTCAGCTTCATAGCTTCATAGTTTCTCGTCTTATCAATCGATCGTTTATTAAGTTTACACTTAAGAGAATTTCTTATTATTATTATTATATTATATAGCAATAAAACAAGACAGCGATCGATATACCCTTTGGCTGGCAATTAGTTACAGGGCATATAACAATTAAAGTAAAGCCCATAGGCCTCTCGATAGGCATCTAACATACTATTCGTATGCGTATTGGCGACGGGGGCCAATGTTCGAGTACGATGATTGTCTGTCTGTCTGTCCGTCCCTCTGTCTGTCTGTCTGTCCGTCTGTGTGTGGAAACTGCGTCTGCCCATGGCCCCGTGGGCTTTAGGGGCCCGTGAGCGGCATTTCAATACGAGGTGGTGGTCAAAGTCGAGGCAGCATTTGAATTGTTATTAAACAAACGCTGCAAAAGTCGCACTTTGATTTATGAATGGTAAGCTACAAGTAGAAGCCAGCAAGCTAAATAAGAAGCAAGACAAAGAAAAACAACAACAGAAACAAAACCAAAAAAAAAGCACATACAGACAAAAGACGAAAGACAAAGTCCGTCCGGAGTCGTGTCACATTTTAAAGTGGTCATGCATACATAATGCCAAGCATAAGTATGATTGAATAGTTTAATACCAAGAAGCAAGCAAAAGAGAAGGAGATAGAGATAAAGAGAGAAAGAGATGAAATTGTAAAATCAATAAATAGCTAAATCAGAATTCAATTGGCAATCGAAGTGAATGTGCGTGTGTGTGTGTGTGTGTTGGTGTGTGCATTAGTATTGGTGAGCTTTCAAAAGCTGCACGTGCTAAGATGCTAAAGCTATGCAGCTGCCTCTCTGTAAGTGTGAAAGCTTCACAGAGCCCACGCAATATGCATATAAGTAAATGAATGAATTGAATTGAATTGAATCAAGAGTTGAATGAATGAGCGAGTGAGTGAATGAGCGAGCGAGCGAGTGAATGAGTGAGTGTGGGACAGTAGCCACGGCGGCAGTAGTAAAGTGAATGTTTACTACTCGTACTATGCGGGGCAACCACAACAAACAAAAAACAACAACGAGCTGAAAAACTGAAAACAGAAAACACAAACCGAAACAAAACAGTGGAGAGCCGAGAGCCGGGAATGAAAACAAAAAACCAAAAAAGCAAAAAAAAAAAAAATACAGAAAAATTCAGAAAAGAAAAGGGAACACAAACAAAGTTAATGATCCGCATAGTGGTCAGAGTGGGCGTCAGTTTTGGGGTCTTGGCATAATCGTATCTTTGGCTTTATAATTAAACACACAAAAATCACCCACAACAGCAACCATAAAAAGCAAAGAAGCAAAACTCAAGCAAACTTTTCGAGTGAGCCTCTGTTCTCTGGCATCAGTCGTCGGCTGCAAGAGCATGAATGAATAAATGAGTGTATAATTGAATAACTGACTGCATGATTTAACTGATTGACTGAATGACAAACAAGACAATCCGACTACCGGCTGACTTACTGCTTGACTGATTTAAGTGATTGTCACAGGAATGATTGACTTAATGGTAGTCAATCAAGAAATGACAGACTGACTGATTGAAGCATGATTGACTGAGCTAATTGATTTTAGTGACTACCAGGGCTACAACAATCAATGATTGGCTGATTGACTGCTTTCAATTAATTGTGAAATAATTGATTAATTGATTGACAATCAAAAAAGTCAGATTACTGACTTTAAGTTAAGTAACTTTCAGGCTGCTAAACTTGACTAACTGATTAACTGCCTGCCTGAATTAAATTACTGCTAGGACAAATGATTGGCCGAATGATTGACTGATTGATATTCTCACATTCAAGAAATGTCACACTATTGACTGCAATAACTGACTGACTAATTTTGGTGAATGCCAGGGCTACTCTCTAGTATGATTGATGATGATTGATTCACTGATTAAGCTAATCATCCTGCTGTGTGTATGACTGATTTAAGTGTCTGTCAATCCAACAGTTTACCATAAGAATGATTGACCGACTGATTGACTTGCACTTAAAAAAATCACACTTCTGAGTGGAATAACAGATTGATTGATTTCGGTGATTGTCAGGGCTGCTAGAAGAACGTTGATTGACTGATTGACTCAATGATTGACAGACATACAAATCGCCCTGCTGTGTGTATGAGTTTTTCAGTGAGTTTTAAACTATCAGGTTACCACAAGAATGATTGACAGACTGACTGACTGACTGACTGTCTGGTTGCTTGACCACTAGACCAATTGACTTTTGCTACTATTAGCAACAACAGACTGTGGAAGTGAATGACTTAGAAATGAAAATGAAACGTATAACGACAACCAACTCAAGCTGTGGTGTGAGTCGCGCTTCGCGGCGTTTCCAAGCGCCTTTTAATAGTGTGCACAACTCGTCAGACTACAACTTTTGAACATACATATGTACACACACATTACTTACTACTAAACTATATATACTATATGAATGTGCATTCAGTCGGCAGATCATAATTATGAGCATTTTTATTGTCCCATTGACCTAACACCCAAGACAAGGCGAGACCCGAGACCGACCCAGACTACGAACAAAACCGAGGCGAGGCCGCAAAAACCAAAAAGAGAAAAAAAAAAACAGAGAACATCAAAATCAAAATAAAACTGAGAACTGAAAACTGCAAAAACCAAAATACAGCAAAACATTGTGGAAAAAAGAAGGAAAAAGGCGCGTTAATGGCGTTCGCTGTTTTCTTTTGTGTCTAAATGTTTTTATTTTGATTTTGTCTTCGCTTCATTTTTTGCTTTCGAGGGAAAATCGCCTCCAAAGCAAAACAAGCCATAACTCGAGACGAGTCGAGTTCAACTGCGACCCAAAACACACAGAAGAACACAACGAAGAGAACAGAACACTGAAATCCGCGTATGTTAAACTGCGATAATCAAAATAAAGACGACTAGAACTCATTCCCGCCCAAAAGGAAGGAAGAAACCAAACACAACACACAACTAGCTAAAACAATTGTAGCCAAAGCAAGCAGCACGACTTGCAGATATCCTATAAGGCAGTGTCAATGTGCTGAGAATTTAATAATGGAAATTGAAAACAATAATAAAATAAAAATTTATATATATTAACGTCGATCTTCTTATGCCAAAATAATTAATGAAATTATTCCGAATAAACATTATAATCATACAATATTTTTGTTTGATATTTTTTTTTAATTTTAGTTTTATAAAATTGTAATATAAATTACCTTTTTTTATAATTTTTTTTAAATAACCGAAACAAATATTTTTCAATTTATATTATTTAAAATAAAATATTAGAAAATGGAACATATTTTATGCTCAAATCAAAATTTAAGTTTTATAAAATGATATTCAAAAATATTTCTAAATTTCTATTATATAATATGAAATTAAATATTAGGTAATGAAAAATATTTATTTCCTCAAATCAAAATCTGAGTTTTATCAAATAATTTTAAAATATTTCTAATTTTGTATTACTTAAATTGAAATATTGAGAAATGTGAAATATTTATTTCCTCAGTCTATCTCCCCAACTAATGTAAATTTTAAACACATCCCCCCTTTAGAAACTCTCTACTTGAAAATGATATATAGAGTAGATAATTTGTTTATAATAGAATCTGATGCTACAGCTGTCTACCGAAATGAGATAAAAAAAAGTTCTGGAATAAATTAGAAAGGAGTCTAATGAATTTTATGGCTAACAAAAAAATTAATAAAAAAAAAGAGAGAAACATAAATCTATTATTAAAGGGGAGAAAAAAAAAACACTGAAGAGAAAAAAAAGTTCGCGTAATAAATGAATTTTGGTTGGCAACGGTTTCGGCAACGAATGTGCCTCCGCGTCACATTTGCGGTTTACAGGGTATTAAAAGCCAGCCACACGTGTGTGTATACAAGAAGGCCAAGCGCACAAATCAAAATAAAAAGCGTATAAATTATACAAAGAAACAAGTTGCCGCCGTATTCTTCGATGCTGCTCATCTCAACACACACAAATCTGAAATCTGAAAACCGAAATGGAAATCAAAATAAACGCTGGACTGAAGAGATGAATGAGCTGTGAGCGACATGCCACAAGGGTGTAGGGTCGACACAGAGAGAGGGAGACTTGGGAGGTAGCTGAGAGTATAGTTAACTTGTGCGATTTATGGGGAGAACTGAGAACAAGATGAAAAGACAGCAGCTGCGACAGCATCACATATATGCCTATATAGAAGCCTCATCTGTATGCCTCCCACCTCCCTTCCCCCTCCCTACGTCTTGCTTTTGCTATAGGTCGGTCCATAGGCCAGACGGGGCGCTTGTGATAATGTATCAGCGACAGATCAATTTACGTAATTTGAATGCTGCGTTTAGGCTTCAAGCGGGTCGACGAGTAACGATCATCATTATGACAATGAGTTGATGTTTAGATGATCCATAACATCAGCAGCTTTACTGCCTTCAGTCCCCCGCCTTCCTTCGCTCCCTCACTTCAGTCGACGTCGTTGTCGTCGTCGTCGTCTTGTGCTTGTAGAATTTTTATGAATGGAATTTACAAAATGCGTGTGTGCGTGGAGTGAGTTTTGGGGCAGGGACAGGCCAAATACGATTATGATTAGCAGCCATGGAATCTGACATCAACTCAATTCTATAATTATACATTAAATCGACATGAAGATTGGCCAACAACAACAACAACAACTAGAGAAAAATACTTAAAATAAATATAAATAATCAAACATATGTTCTGTTCTTTTTGGGTATTTCAAATAAAGTAATCACTTTTATGCCATTTATTTTGTACACCCGCTGCCCATAGAGAAGGTTGGCTGACAATCTGGTATATTTTGTACTCTATGGTATATTTTGTAATACTAATGTGGAATATTTTAAGAATAATACCGCACTGATTTCTGGTATATTTTGAATGCAGTACTATATTAATATATTTTGGTATTTTAATGGTATATTAATCCGGTATATTTTAAGAATAAGAGCGCACTATAAATGTTGTAGTATATATACCAAATACAGCCTTCCGAATATTTCGGTATTTTTCGGAATATTAATTCGGTATATTTTAAGAATAATTCCCCATTGCTTTGTCTTTATTCAAAGTGGATCAAATGAATGGGTATCTCATAGTCGAGCCCAATCGCTTTATAATTTGTTTGAGAAGTGTGGGGAATAGTTTTGTTTTTATTTTTAATGAACATTTGCTGTGTAAATGTTTAAACAGAATATTTATAATTTCTATTTTTGGCACTTGCAAAACTCTATTCTTGCTTATAGATAGTAATAGAAATCATAGTATATAACATAACATAAATAATAACATAAATAATAAAATAACATTTAAGGTAATCAATCTCAAAATCTTTTAAGAAAACACTAAAATTAGGTATTGCAAACTACATTTCAGAATTATTTGACAACAATCGAAAGTTTATTATAGTCTAATAATAATAATAATTAAAAACTATTCAATGAATCACAAAGTGTGTCATGCACACATTAATCATTTCAATGTTTACATGAACCATGTAAATAAATTCTTGTCAACTTTGATTTCGATAGTGCAAAGAAAATGAACTTTGTTAGCTGCTTCAGCTTGCATATATGTATGTATGTATAGAAAACCAAAGAGTAAAAGATGATTATAAATGTACATATTTTGGAATTGTGTCATACTCGTTGTAGATGCTTTAAAGCGCTCTCTTGTTTCTTTCATTCATTTTTTTTTTGTGTACTTTTTGCAGTTCTGTATTCTGTGATCTGTATTCTGAGTCACGATGAATCAGAATGCTGAAGATAGCTGAATGTTTAATTGGTGCAAAAATGTATATTGTAGCAAATACAACAAAAGCAACATTCATAATTCATAAATGATCAAAGAGAGAGAGAGAGAGCGAGAGAAATGCGGGAGAGAGATGAGATCAACAGTCGAAAAATGTGCATATGATATGATTGATCGATTGATCAGCTGTGTGGAGTGGAATAAAGAATGTTCTAAGAGTCGTTGTGTCTGTTTTATTGGCTGGCAAAATAGTTGCGTCCATTTTAGCTATGTCTGTTAGCTGTTGCTATCTCGCATATCGTAGTAGTGTATCGGCATAGGCATAGCCAATGCCCCATGACTAACTCATTAACATTACGTATACGTAATATTGCGAATGGCGTAATAGATCAACGGGAGGGCTGTCGTTCAATTGATGTGTGTGTTGGCGTCGTCGTTGTCGTTGTCGTCTGTAATAAGAGTAATTTATATGTACATTTGTATACCTGTATTACCATATAATTAGATACACACACACACACATAGACACACACACGCACACACGTACAAATACTTGAAAGTTTCTTGACACTGAACGTCGCTTAAAGCGCAAATTGAGTGCGTGGCCAAGTTGCTTTCTATAGAACTCTGCTGCCGAAATTGTATCTATCATTTATCAGCTCTATTAACTGATCTCTCGAGTGGTGCGTGTGTCTCGATCAAGCGATCGATCGTTCGATCGATCGATCGTTGCGATGATTTGAAGTTTCATTCCGTTTTGATTTTGCTCAACTTGTGCCTTTAAGTGGCACATTAAAGCTTGGCCATAAGTCAACATACACAGTGTGTTTTATGAAGCAAAATGGGAAACAGACAAATTTGCAACATTGCAACGCTGCTAGAGTTTTTGATAGTCTGGCAACACTGGCTGCGGTGCCAGGCGCAGATTACTTCAAGTAACAACAACAACAACAACAGAAAAAAAGTGCGTAAATTGCGACGACAGCGGATAAAAAGATACAGCGCAAGATACAGATACAGATACAGATACACAAAGACAGTCACAGATACTTTGCTTGTGCTGTGTTGTTGTTTTTTTGAGGTTCTCGTGTGTACGCAGCACAAGTATGTGAAACTTTTAGGCCTCCCCGCCTCCCCCTGCCCCACCCCTTTTACCCCGCCTACTTCGCAGCCCACCCGCTCGTGTGTACCAGCTGCTTTTGCTCGCACACCTCCAAAAAGCGTTTTGCCGGCTCTCGCACACAATGAAGCATTGCCAGAAAGGGAAAACCTGAAATGCCAGCAACAACAACAACAACAACAGCAATTCATACAAAAGCCGAAAGAAGCAGAAGCTAAACAGAAAGCGCAAAAAGCAACCAAAAAAAACGGAGAAGACAAAAAAAGCTGAAAAAAAAATCTCATATTATTTTGGCCTTCAAAATTTTTGGCGGGCAATGAACCAACAACAACAGCGCGAAACAGACGCACGATCGAGACGCTACACTTGATGGGGCTGAGAGGGGGACAGAGTGGAGGGGAGTGGAGTGGGGGAAGGGGAATGGGAAGGGGAAGGGGGGGAGCTGCCTTGCCACAGCGTACATGACTTGCAAGGCAGACACTCAACGCAACTCAACTCAACTCAACTCGAGGCGCGTGTGTTGTCCATGTGTGTGTGTGTGTGTGTGTGCCTTTGTGTGTGTGTGTTTGTGTGTGCTTCACCTGCCTCCCCCTTGATCATCTCTCTCTCTTTCTCTCTCTGTCTCTCTCAAACTTCAACAGCGCATTGCGTGCAGACTTTTCAAACAGACAAACAGCAGTCGCAGCTCGCTTGCGATCATCTCGCTACACACACTCCTCTCCCTCACCCCATGGCACCCCCCACTTCAGTAACCCCTTTTGGGTCGCAGCTGCCACCCCACTGCACAAACAGTGTCACAACAAATGTTGACACAGCAAATTTTGCATAAAATTTGTACCGTTTTTTCCATGTTCGGTTAACTGTTTGCTTGTTTTGGGGTGCGCTCCCTCTTTCGCATTGTATGGCGGGGTCATGGGTCAGCAATTTAAGCGCTAATTTGTCATATTAGCAAACACACACACACATAGAAAACTGGCTAGACGTGAATTATGCCGCGCTCTGTAACTATTTATGAGTGTATTCATACACTTTTTGAGTGTGTAGTCATAAGGTTAATAGTTGTCTCAACTTTCTTTGTCTTCTGCCGCCGCTACCGCCCAGAAGGGGCAACATTACTAGCCTGGGCGCAGAGGTCGCTCAGTTTACATTATGTTTGTAAATCAGTGCACATTTCACAACTACAATTACAATTACAATTAGGGAAAACCGCTGGGATCTTGGGAAAACTTTCGCCAATTAGGAGGAATAAAAAAAAAGTCAGCTAAAGACTTCCTAGGGAAGTTCCAAAAGTGTCGCGAACGAACGAAATTAAATAGAATAGAACATTAAAATATATAACACATTTTAATATGAATATAAAAACTGATTATTTGTAATCAGCAAATAGGAAATTAAGTTGAAGATAGACTTGTCAAAAGTGTCGAGAATGAACAAACTTAAATAAAGTACAAAAATCAAATATAACACATCTCCAATTCAACCTTATCCAATATATTATTTATGTTTCTTCGAAAAATACTTTTAGAATTTTAGAACTTCCCTAAGTAAGAAATAAAGTGAAAAGTAAGAATAAAAATGAGTAAATATAAAAAATATTTAGCCTAGAAATAGACGTAAAAAAAAGTAGAAGACCACAAATTTATTAATATAAAAAACAATAAGAATAGCTAACAAATTTCTAACAAAACTCGCCATATTTCGTGCTACTTAAACTAATTAACAAAATATGTAAAAAAATATATCAACATAAACAAATGCTAAATAATATTAAAAAACAACCCAATAAAATAATTGATGAAAATAAATAATTCAGTTTGCTGAGCAGTCTAAAACGAAATAGAGTATTGCATAGTCGAATTGCTCCAAATCGCAGAGAATTCGCATTCGCGGGAATTCAGTCATAAACTCACATCTTTCAATTGCTGTAATTGAGATAAAGAATTGTGCTATGATAAACTATGTACACTGTGATATATGTACGTAGGTATGTACATACGAGTATGTATTATATGTTTATATATAGTATACTAGATGGATTATATGTAATCTCTCGCATGCGATGCACATGATATCAGGATATCACGCGACAGAGATATTCTAATGTGATTCATTTCACAGTTGAGGAGATTATTCAATGGAATTCTATTATCTGATTGAGTGTTTAAATTTCATAATTTCACACATTATACGTTAATGAAGAGTATGCAAGATTTGTAAATTAAATGTATTTTTACAAATTAGTTGAAGAATTAGTTGAAAGTACTTTGTAGATGTTAAAAAAAAACAAAATAATTTTAAAATGGTATATGGGTTATTATTATTATTATTATTATTATTATTATTATTATTATTATTATTATTATTATTATTATTATTATTATTATTATTATTATTATTATTATTATTATTATTATTATTATTATTATTATTATTATTATTATTATTATTATTATTATTATTATTATTATTATTATTACAATTAATTTATATTTAATTTATTATAATACTATATCCGTTTTTTTCGATAAAAATATGCCAAGGACTCCACTGTAAACTGAAGTTCATGACAAGCAGGCAGACAATGGTCATAAAAGTACAAGGTAATGCATCGGTAATATAAAAAGGAGTAGACAAAGGGCAGCAGTAGGTGTAAAGGTATGGAAGGACAGGTGCAGGCAGGGGAGAGAACAGGTGGAAGGTGAGAAGAGAGGGAGAGAGAGAGACAGGACTGTAGCTGAACGTCATTTCACACGGTTTTGTCGAGCCTCTCTTCAACTGCATCGTAAAACTGTGGAACTTGTGTCTAATTTGTGCGTGTGCGCCGTCACAACAGGCACTCAAATACACTCACACACACACACACTCACTCACAAACACTCACTCTTTATGCTTTGAGTGCTGTTCAGTATTCTTCTTTTTTTTTTTGGCTATATGCATTTGGCTTGCTGCATGCCACATACGAAGCAAGAATCGCATCGGCCGAAGAGTTGCAAAGTGGGCATAAGGGCAAGGGCGGAGGCGGAGGCCTGCAGCAAGTGGGCGTGGCACGGGCATGGACACGGACAACCTGTTGTTGTGGCAAATGGTAAATGGTAAATGGCAAATGGAACCTGGCAACGCATAATGAAATCAGAAAACCGCATTTAATGGAGTCATTGACTCAAAATTCGCTCTCGCATTGTTGTTGTTGTTGCCTCCCCTCTCTCTCTTCATCTCTATTTATTTTACTCTTTTTTTTTTTTGGTTTTTTTTGTTTCTGTTGCCTGATCTCAGTTCGTGGAAGCAACTTCATTTTCAATGGGTTTCGAAGGCAACCTCGTTGTGTATTCCTTGCGCTTCTTTCTGCGCATCCTTCGTTCGTTAGAAAACCACTTAAAGCGCCGGCCCACATTCATACCCCCACACACACACACACACTCGAAAAGGAGGTACACACACACACACACACACACTCACATTCATTCACTCACACTGCGAGCGTTAAATGATCTGAAAATTCCGTCTACGTATTGCATGCTTAATAGGATTCCATTCCAATTCCAAATTCCCTTCTCTCTCTTTCTTCTTTACTCATTCTTGCATTCCTCACTCCATCTGTCTATCTTTCTCTCTCTTTCGACCTCCTCCACTTTAAACTGTTGTCAGGAGTGGAACATCGTGGATCATGGATCGTGCTGAGCTTTAAAGGTGTGAATTAATTGAATGCAAACTTGAAATGAAATCAATTCGCAACAGCTTCTTCAACAGTTATTTTCATATATTTTATTATTATGTATTATCTTTCATCTTTAAAATACTTTAAAAAAATGCAATTTTAATATTTATGATATATTATATATTATTTCTTCTTTACAAAATCTTACATTAGGTTTCTTTTCATAGTTTTTTCTTAAATTAATCGGCTTTTTAGTTAAAAAATACTTTGTTCTTTATTTATACTACCATTTTGATGTTTTACTTACTATTCTTACTATTTTATTCTTTTATAATACAAAAATATACAAGAAGTCTTTATTTTCTGATAAACTTAGTCATAATCTAAAATTATATTCTTGAATTCTGAAACTAAGCAGATTTCATTTAAGCAACTTGGGAAAAATATTTCATATTGTATCTAATAGAAAATCACAATAGTGCAAAACTATTTTTGGTTATTTGATTTGTAGTTTATTTAAACCATTTATAAATATAGATTTGAACAAATAGATCATTACAATGACAACATTAAATAAAGCACTTTAGCTCATAATGTAATTTCTAGCATCAAATAGTTAAACTTATTTTTATCGATGTTTATTTTTGCCACATGTCTTGCGTGTATGCAAAATCAGAGGGCTTCGATCGATAAGTCGAGCGGTTCCATTAGGCAATGAATACAAATCAGTTGAATGGACATAAAAGAGATCTAATCAGTTGTATAAAGTATTAAAGTGTAAAGTGCGTGTTACACTTTTCATGTAGCTACATGTAGTTCAGCTAGTTAATATTCCTGCCACACAATGCTAGGCTAGTTTGCCAAGGGGGAGGAAGTTCAGCAAACTAACTGTAAATCAGCAAAATGAACAAAAAGTCACCCACAACAAATGGCATTCATTGTTGTTGTTGTTGTTGTTGCCGCCCTCCGCCCGAGCAACGCATCAATCTGGGAGTCAAATGATTCGTCTATTGTATGCCAAGTGGATAGATATGAGGGGCATATCTGGGGGGTTTGAGGGAGGGTGCTGCTCTCGACTTTAGTTTAAAATGCCACACACACACACACACACACGCACACAGACTCACGCACTTTGCGGCACTTTGGCGGCTGTCAAAGGCGCGAATGGCAAACAAATGGGCGCTAGTCAAATGGCCAATTAATCAATCAAATAATACATGCAAGGGGGCGGCTACCTTCTGCAGCCGCGGGGAGGGCAGCGAGGGGAGGCGTGTCACAGGGACTGTGCGAAATGGGAACGATATTGGGCAAAAAAACTCTCTATGTGCACTGTGAGAAAAAATCGATAAGCTCCGAATTTGAAGAAATTGCCGCAAATATCGCAAAAATGGTTTAGTATTATTCTAAAAATATATCAAATTGATATACCAAAAATATACCAAAGCTGTATTTGGTATATACTACATGTAAACTACATCTAAAGGTTTCCAATTCGAAGAATTTAATCAAATATCGCAATCGATATACCGAAAATATACCAAAGGCTATATTTGGTATATACTGCATGTAAGGAAAGCAATTTACACCCAACCATAAGAGCCATTTTTGCGATACGCAATTATTTACAAAAAAAAATCATTTGTTTAGTTCGTATTTATATTTAAAATACAAAAAATTCGAAAATATACCAAAGATTATATTTGTAGTATTAACAGTCCGGCATATTTTAAATGTAATAAAATATACCGGTTTGTTAAGTTAGTCAAAAATATACCGAATAATTAATTTGGTATATACTGCATTTAAAATATACCAGACTGTCAATCAAAGCAGATAAGATCCGACTGCAACAGTCGTTTTTTTATATATAAACTTATTCCTAAAATAATCACTTGTCTAGTTATTAGTATTTATATTTAAGTTTATACTTTTTCAATACGAATTCAAAATCAAATTAATTAATTAATTATTACTTTATTTTCATTCATTCAAAGCTACAATTATAATGATAACTAAATTGAAATGTACTAAAACAAGATTTTTACAATCGTTTAATGTTAGTACTCGTTTTTTAGTACTTTTCAATTTATTTATTATTGTTATGTAGTTGTAGTTTATTTCTCTTTGCTTATTTTATAATTTGAATTTTAGTATTTATTTATCAAATTATAAACTAAATTTGGCTTTTCCATTTTCAAATTTATACTGCAATTTTTCATTAAATTTTGCACTGTATTTCATAACACGCAAATTCTAAGCAACATTTTGGGGACTTACAAGTTGTCTTGAACTTGTATTGTAATCCTTTTTTTTCGCTGTGTATGAGTGCCACACATACATGTGTTTT
The DNA here is from genome assembly GCF_023558435.1 of Drosophila sulfurigaster albostrigata. Lineage (NCBI taxonomy): Eukaryota > Metazoa > Arthropoda > Insecta > Diptera > Drosophilidae > Drosophila > Drosophila sulfurigaster. Next base: position 9,282,639 of record NC_084885.1, on the reverse strand, counting down.
GCTATGTGTGTTGTGTTGGTTCTTTTGTTGTGTTGTGACTCTATTACAATTGTCACTTGATTTAATGCGCAAGCCGAGGCAGAAAGTGTTTGGTCAATTTCAACGATTCGACATGGCCACAAACGATCGTGGTCAACAAAAAACATGACTTGAAATCGCTCGTTGTTACTCGACAATTAGCTGCTTGATTGTTGACACTAACTTGCCCCTCTCCTCGTCCTTCGCCACAAAGTGGCCCATTTATTGGCTGCTCTTGGCAATGGCAAACCAAATTGTCCATGACCAAAGAGTGTTGGGCTGCTGTCTGTCAGCTGGGCTGATTGCTAAGCGTGGCCAATGCGATTGGCAGACAGCAAGCAACAAGCAACAAGCAGCAAGCAGCAACACAATCTTAGCCAGTTAGTCGGCCCCAAAAACAATCATTATATTTCGTTTGGTTGTCTTAAAATCTCTCAATTCTGTTTTTTTTTTCTTACATTTCTGACTACCTCTGTGCTCTGCTTTGATCTGATCGAATCTGATGATCTGTTGCCAGGCCATTTTGCAGCGATTATTAAGCAAATTAAGGAATGTCAATGCATACGCTTAGCATAATACACAAAAGCAACAGGTTGCTCTATCTCAGCTGACTTTGTATCTCTGTGTTTCCCTCCCTCTTTCTCACACTCACACACACACACACACACCTAAAACTTTACTGAACTGGTTCGCACCATCTCTGACACACACACACACACACACACACACAATAGATTAACATAATTTGCCGACCAGATGATTTTGCGTATCAACTTCCCCACCATGGGAAGAAGTTTGACAGCAGCTAGACGAAGTTTGTAATGCTCTTAGGTGGTCTCAACATTGTTGAACTATCAAGCAAAAATCTTTTGACTGACAATCAATAAGCAAACGATATGTTTATTACAGATTACTTATAATGCAGGCTTACAATCTAAAGAATATTAAAAGTAAATCTAAAGAATTTTGTTATTTTAGGAATTTTGGGTGGAAAAAGAAATTACACCAAAAAAAAAAAAAAACTCATTAATGCAGGCTTCTAAAGAAAAGAATCTTTTTATATAATAATTTTATAAATTAATATAAAATAATATAATTAATTATAATATAATATATAATTCTATATTGTAAAAAATGATTTCCTATAATATGTATAAGAATTTTGGAGGAACAAGAAATTACAAATAAATCGTATTAATGCAAGCTTCTAAACTAAAGAATCTTTAAAGTATTTTAAATTTAAACAGAAATACAAATTTCTTATAATTAAAAAATTTTGAGAGGAAAAAGTAGCAAAAAAAACTCACTGCAGCATTCTTAACAAAATAAACTTTTTATATAAAACTTTTTTATTTCTATCTTTCTTAATTATACAAAAGAAATACAGATTTCTTATAAGGAGGACAGGAGAAAACGAAAGAACAAGAACATTCATCATTGAATCTTAGTTTATAAATCGAGTTTAATATTATTTCGATAATATTTCTATTAATATCTACAACTTTTTCTTTACAGCTTTTAAAATGTTGGTAAGTTTAATATAATATATATTAATATTGTTCTTTAATTTCTTTTCCTCTCTTGTTTTCTTTAAAGTTTATAATAATTTTAAGCATGTTTTTAAGCTGCGCAATCTTTTGATTTCCTTCCTTATTTTCACAAAATATTCTTCCATCAACTGTCTCTAAATTTGACTCACAGCGAAGCGAAGTTTGTAAAGTGTATGAGTCTGTTATGCGCTTTGAAATATGATTGAAGTGCTATCAAAATTAAGTGATTGTCTAGCAGATACCCTGTAAAAGCCAATAAACAAGTTTGTCACTAAATTTTTAAATAAATTTGAAAGCAAAAAAGGTTTGCTTAGAAATTTCTTTGCAAATTTTGCAGTTTTAAATTTAGCACAACTTTTGCACAATTGTGGCTACCCTAATGCGCTTGATTACAGGGTATTTATGTCTGTTAGAAATTTGCATGAAAGACGCGCAGCTGATTTTAATGAACAATGAACAATGATCGCATGGATTAGATATTGATATAGATTTCATTAATTAGTTGCTTCGGCGATATATGTTACTACCTCTATATGAATTGCTTCGATCCGATCCGATCCGGTTGGATTTTCTCTTCTTCTTCTTATTTTATTGTTGCTATAGTTGCCGTTGTTTCGTTTTTTTTTTTGTTTCTTGTCATGGCGCGTTGTCAAATCAATGCCACTTCAAACATTTCGTATTCAAATGAGTTTGTTTGAGCCGCCGCATAAATTATGACCACAACAAAAGACAACTTAATACGATCTCTCTCTAGAATGGACAGTAACTAAGCAAAGTAAAGTAAGTAAAGTACTGCTAACAATGAAATTAGCAACAATTAACTCTGAATGAATCAAATCAAATCGAAAAAAACTTGAAAGTTGTGTGTGTTTTGTTATCAAACATTATTCTACACAAATTGAATACGAAATGTCACAATTTGTCAGTTTTATAGCTGCTGTTACATGCTTTTGAATTTTGATTTGAATTTTGTAATTTTTGGTTGCATAAATTACAATTTATTGCTATACAAATTTTCCACTGAAGATTTCCACTAAATGCTTTGAATACTTTTGCTCAGCTATAAATTAAGATTGATCATTTACATTTTTGAAGTTTATTTCTGATTTATTCAATATATTTCAATTTATGCCGGTATAAGGATATAAGTAACATTGAGTGACAATGTGGTATATTTTGTTCTCTATGTTATATATCGAATGTAGTATATCGATATACCAAATAGGGCCTTCGGTATATTTTTTGTATTTTTGCGGTATATAAATTCGTTATATTTGAAGAATAATATATATAATAATATTAACGTATCATTATATTTTTGTATATTTAAAGTATATTTATTCGGTATAATTTAAGAATAATACCTTATTATCAATGTAGTACTACATTCGGTATATTTTAGTATATTTTCGGTATATTCTAAGAAGAATAAATTACTATCAATGCAGTAAGTACATTCGGTATATTTGAGTATTTTTGCGGTATATTTGTTCAGTATATTTTAAGAATAATACCTCACTATCAATGCAGTAACCGCATTCGGTATATTGTAGTATTTTTGGGATATATTAAAGCGGTATATTTTAAGAATAATACCTCCCTATCAATGTACTACATTCAGTATATTTTAGTATTTTTGCGGTATATTTATTCGGTATATTTTAAGAATAATACCGCATTTTTTTGTTTTTATTGAAAGAAACGAGTATCTCACAGTTGAGCACACTCGACTATAGCTTTCTTACTTGTTCTGTACTGAAGAGTTGTAAAAATGCAGCCGCAAAGTGTTTTTGGTCTCATATACAGTTCAATAATTTGTAATCTGTAGTTAAAAGAATGCCGAGTGTAAATTGGAATAATTTGGCGCCAGTTCAAAGTGTGGACAGCGCATTTGAGGAACCCAAAGAGCAGATAGTTAAGAATGCCATTGTTTAGTGTAATATTTCAGAGGAAATATGCTTGAAAACTTGGACTCGAAATGGGACTGAGAATGGGAATTGGGAATGGGAATGGGAATCGGGATGGGGATGGGAAAGGGGACTGAAGTGAACAGCAAAAATGGAATTGAGAGTAAGGAATGGAGCCAAGTTAAAAGCCTCTTGTGTTGTTGTTCAAAAGGAAACGCCAAAAAATTGTGAGCGCTTGTTGATTTTATTTGTTGTTGTTGTTGTATTTTTATTATTTGACTTGCTGTTGTTGTTCGTGTTGTTGTTGTTGTTGTTGTTGTTTTGCTTTTTAGGGCAACAAGATTTCATTTCATTTTAACTGGAATCAAATTACGAAACCCACAAATGATGATCATAATAATAATGACCATGACGATGATAATGATGATGAAGTTGGGGAAGACGCAGCGTGGCAAAAGTAAGTTTCAGAATTTTGGTAGCTTTTGAAGATCCCCGCTCCAAAGCTAGGACGGAAAGAAAGGAGCCCCAAAAAGTATTTCCGAAACAAAAAGCAAAAAAATGTTTGCCAAAAGTTTTCTAGCTTTTATTTCAGTTTCATAGTTGCCAAATTTCCAAAGTACCTGGAGTCACACACACACAAATCAAGTGTGTGTGTGTGTGTAAAATCAAAAGAGAGAGAGAGAGAGAAAAAGGTTAAGCTCACGCGCAACGTTTTTTTTTGTTGTTGTTTTTTCTTGGTTTTTGGGGCAGGAAGCGAGAAACGGAGCTTGGATTCAGGTCGTGGACACGGGACACAAAATTTCGACTTGGCTTCGCTTTGCGTTCGCTTTGCTTTTTGGCATTGACAACGGTGGCGTCGTCTGAGCCTGCACTGAAGAGGGGGAAGGGGGGACGCCATGGGCATAAAGTTCACACTCGTAAGTAAATAAATTTAAATGGCGGCACTTCTTCTGCTAATCTTTTTTTTTTTCTTCCCTTTTTTTTCGCTGTATTTATTTTGATTTTTTTTTTTGTTTTGTTTCTTCAACCTACTCAGAGTTGTCTCTTGTTGTGCGTGTGTGTGTGTGTGTGTGAGTTTTTTTTTGTTGGTTGCGCGAACGTTTTTCATCAGAAATTCAGCAGGCAAGCTAAAGATTTCGTTTCTTAGCGCTGGCATTAAGATTTTTATGGTTATTAATTTGCTAAATAATACGAAGATGGCAAGCCGAGAAGAGTCGAGAGAGAGAGAGAGAGAGACACAGACAGAGAGAGAGAGAGAGAGAGAGAGAGACGCAGCTTCAAAGATGTGCGTTGCTGCTTGTTGTTGGCTGAAGTGCCCGGGTCGCTGTTGCCAGTTGCCAGTTGCCAGTTGAGAGTTGCTGGGAAAGGCCCCGAACCTCAACCTGAACCTGAGGCCCCAAGTGTTTGCCTGTGTGCGGACTTCTGTGAATGAAGAGCACTTTGCATTCAGTATAAAACACAACACACACAACAACAACAACAACAACAACAACAACAAAACACAGCTCTACACGAAATAAAACTGACAAAAAAAAAAGCCAAACCAAAAACTCAACTGAACAAGTATGAAAAAGAGCGAGAGAGAGGGAGATAGAGAGAGATTTTAATGCCTTGTGGCAAGCCAGGAATTGCGCGCCATAAATAATCAGTTCAGTGGAGACCAGAGCATTGAGTGCTTCCTCCTCACCCCTTCCCCCCTACGAAAGCGAAAGCTGACCCCGAGAATACAACAATGCTTTTTATTGATTTTCAAGACAACGACCAAGATCACAAGGATCGGCGCCGAACCTCAAACTCACCCACAACAACAACAATAACAAGGAGAGAAAAAGGGTCAATTCTTAGAGATCGAACAGCTTCATTTGCTTTCACCAAATTATAGATTTGTTTGGCTGAATGATAGAGAGAGATGGAAAGTTAAGTTAAGACTGTGATTAAAATGCAAATCAAGGCTGGACAATAAAGCTGCAGTTTGTCTGTTGCTAAGCTGAAGCTTGACACAAATACTGAGGCTAACTGTAGTTTTGCAGATATGTTTTTGCACTCAATATACAACTTTAATGTAAAAAGCTGAAAATATAACGAAAAAGAAACAATATTATTTTAGGTTTCTGAAGACAACTTCTATAAAAAATAAAGAATTATGGAAACTACAGTCAATTGATTAAAATATACCAAATAAGTATACCTCAAAAACTACTAAAATATTTTAAGAGCTATGTTTGGTATAAGAACATACAATTTTATACCAAATACTAAAAAAATATACCAGATTTGCTATATACGATAATTTCTTCTCTTTATCAATCTTAAATATACACCTCATACATAATAAACATTTATTTAATGAGCACTTGGTTAGAGACAGCTAACGAAACAAAAAAATAATAAGAAAACTACATTCAACTAAAGCAAAGCAATGCGAAAGCGGTAAAACCATTAAAATATACCAAATTAGTATATACTGATAATACTAAAATATAATATTAGTTTTAATTGTTATAAGGATAAACAATTATATACCAAAAATATACCAAATACTGCAAAATATACCATATTTTGTTGTAAATAACATGAAATCTTCAGCTTATCCCTTTTAATTGTTTTTCATATTGTTAAAGAAATTTAAAAAAAAAATGTAAATATGCTTAATTATAGCTACTATCGAGATAGTATATCGCTTAAAAGCTGTGTTCCTTAAAGAGAGAGAGTGAGAGAATGAGAGACTGTGGGAAATGTAGATCTTTTGTTCACACATTAATTGCCTTGCAGGCAGCTAGTTATCTCTTATCGGCGACACCATCAGACCTTGGCTTTGGTTTTTACCTGCACCGTGGTTCGAGCATATCATAAATTTGTTTTCAATTTTCATAGCAATTAAAGTGGTCACAACGTTTCGTCTCTCGGCCGCGTTTTCTTGTCTCTCTAATTAAATTCTGTACGCAAATAACTTTCAATTTCCTTTGGCCCAAAACGCTGACAAAAAAACATAAAAAAAAACGAACTGAAAAAAAAACCCATTTGGAAATGTGTACAAACAGAGGGAAACATATGTATAAAAAGCTTCGTGTGCTGTATGTATTTATTGTGTATTAATACATAAATAATTAAGCCAAGCTGAGGGCTTTATTGTCCCTCCACCTTCACCTCAGTCGCCTCCTCCTCCTCCTCCTCCTCCTGCTGCTGCTGTTGAAAACCGAATCTGTCATATCAAGTTTGGCAGTTTGGGGCACATTCCAGAGCCACCAAATGAGCAGCACATACAACACACACACACACTCTCACACGCACACATAAATACTCGTAAAACTAAATTAAATTCAAAAGCCATAAAAAAAAGAACCACTCGAACGCATTGTGGTTTTCAATGATGTTTGGATTGGGTGACGACGACTTCCCCTTTCGATATATAATTTTTTTTGGTTTTTTTTTTTAGCCATGTAAGAAATAGGCCCACAAAACTCAAGTCAAAGCCAAACATTCGAGTTGAGCTCAAAAAAAAAAAAAAAAAAATCGGCACCCGAATCTGGTTGAAGTCTAGGTGCGATACAATTGTCTACTATCCATGTGTGTGTGTGTGTGTGTGTGTGTGTGTGTATCTTCGAGTATGTAAATTGCCGTTTTAAATATTTATAAATTTAATTGCGTGTGTTATGCGTATTTGCAGCTACCTCAAACACGCACATTCTTTTAATATTCACACATTGTGCAAAGGTTTTTTTTCTTTGCTTTTTTTCGCTTTTTCTTCTTCTCTTCTTCTTTTTTTTTTTTGTTGTGTGTTCGGACAGGCGACAAAACATTCATGAAACGAAGTCACGCATGTGCTAAATTGTCTCAACTGTTAATTGCTGAACGAGAATGGGCAATATTTAATGAATGAATGAATGAATGTGTGTATGCTTTGAAGCTAAGTGATGCCCTTTATTATGTTTTGTAATATTAATGCTGTGTAAGCTTTTGAGTGACAGAACAACGATTATACAGCCACATTTGTGGAAATGTAATTTCCTTTGGCCTACGCAAATTCTATTCTAGTTAAGGGCGACATTGTTACCAACAGTCTAAATAAATCTTAAGATAATTCTATCTATCTATCATTATGTTAATATTCCTTCATCATATGTTGGTCTTATACTGGAATGAAAAGTTCTAAAACAAGATTTTGGTCTTAGTACTAAGAATTTTGTTCTCAAGAACATGAACATTTTAATATTAGAACACACATCTTGCTTTGAAGAATATTTGATATTAGACCCAAATTTAGATTTGTCAAAGAAAAAGTTTTAGTATAAAAATCTTATTATTATTTTTTATTTCTTTTCACTATTTGTTTAATATTTTACCATTTTATTATTTAATTAAAACATTCAATTGTATGTTATTTGAGCACAGAATCTCCTCTCTTAGAATGCAATAATTAATAAAAACTTTCAATTAATTAAAACTTTTAAGAAATTATGATGCATTACAGAATTGTAGAATCTAAATTCAGTATTTTTTTGGTCCTTTTTCGAAAAATTTGACAATTTGTAGACTAATGTTCATAGTTCTAAGAATTTGTTCTTAAATTGTTCAAGAGCACAATTTTTTAGACAAATGTGCTTTATTGAAGAAATTGGTCTTACTTTTAGTGTAGATATATTACTTTTCTATATATCGCTCTCATCACCTCTCTACATCACCTTATGTTTAATAGATCGTTATGATCCGACTGAGTTGCTTATGTTTATATTCGCAATTTTCTTACCATATTGAAAATTCGATCGAGCTACTTCCCTGACTACCATAATCTGTCTTTTATTAATATTGTATTAGTTCAACTTATATGAAAATTTTTGCCATCTTTTTTAATATTACACAATTTGTTGTTTATTGTAAATAAATTTCTCATATCATTCCCATTGTTCTTCAAGTAATGTGTATCACAACTAAACAAGTTTTCGCACTGTTTTGAAATGGAACACAATACTCGACAACTTTGTCGCCTGGATGGGGCTGGCGATGGTGGCGAAGGGGGAGCGGGCAACAGGGAATGGGTTTTAGGAGAGCTTTAGCCCATTCAGCAGAAGAAGCCGGCAACCAATCATCTCACTACCGATATTTTATATAACTGCGTAGATACATTCTACAATCCCCCCTTCCCATCTCTCTCTCTCTCTATTTTTTTGCTGCTCTTTATAAGTATACACGAAGTATTGTATATATGTTTTGTATATAGGTATATACACCTCTATTTCATCTATTACACTCGACCGACTGTGTGTGTGTTGTTGGTATCTATCTATTCAATGGCCTTCCCTGAACCCCAAGCAAGCAGTGCGGGCCTTTTGTTAATTGTAAGTGGCATTTTTAATAGAGTTTTTATTACATGTGTTTCGTCTTTGGCGATGCCCTCTGCTCCCTGCCCGTCGTCGTCGTCGTCGTCGTCGTCGTCGTCGTCGTTTTTCCCATCCCAGTCCCTATCTGTCTGCCTCTCAGTTCCCCCCCCTTCCTCCCTCTCTCCCACCCCACAATCAACTATGCGTTAATTTATGCTACCTTATGCCGTGTACGCATCCATTTAAATGTATTTTGCGGCATTTTATGGCTTTTATATCGTTCGCTTTGCGTATTAACATAAATAAATAGTTTTTGGGCATTTGACATACTCGGCATACGGCACCAACATAGCAACAACAACAACAACAACAGCAAGAACAACAACAGCAACAAATAATTTCAAACAGTAGTTTCCCCTTATTTCAAATACCCTGTAACAATCATGCTAAATGGGTGTATAATCGTCGTTAGCAGTCCATCTTCTAAAATGTATTTGCATAGGCTGTCATCACACACAATCGAATTTCGAACAATGTTTTAATGCTCGTGCCACATTTTCATGCAGATGATCTCGTTTATGGTCGATGGTCAATGTATATTTTCACTTTGCACGTTGCTATTCTGAAAGTTGCAAGCAAATCGATAGAGCACGAGCGAAGATACAGTGTTTCATTCCACCATTCCACAACTATAATTAACGTCTTAGGGAAATTTCAGGCGTGCTTCATATTTAAACATTGTGTTTTGCTCATTTTATTGTGTTTTATTTCGTTGTTCCGACTTCTGTTTCATTTCATTGTTCCATTCCACCATCCAATGTAAGCAAGTAATTTAGATGCTGCCCTAAGCTTATTTCATTGAATTTCTTTTTGTGCTGTTCATTAAATTAATTTATTTGGCTACAGTTTTATTATGTTATTATTACAGTGTTTCATTCCAGTGTTTCAAAGCTACTTAAAGGCTTTTTTACAGATAATCTTGAAGTATTTATCAATTTATTGTCACCTGGTTGCGAATACAAGTCGTTCCATACCATTAAGTGTTTAATACTGTTTCATTCCAATGTTTCAAAGTATACGTTAAGCTACTGAAACATTTTTTACAGTATATTTTGGTGTTTTTTACCCATTTAATGTCACTTAGTTGATGGTTCACGTCGTTCCATTCCATTATATTATTTTAAGTGTTCCATTCCAATGTTTCCAAGTATATGTAAAGCTACTTAAGCGTATTTTACAGAATATCTTTAAGTGTTTACCTACTTGATGGCACTTAGTTACGGGTTCAAGTCGTTCCATTCTGCTTGTTTCAGCTCGTCGATAAGCTGCAATGCGATCTTTGTGGTTTAGAATTCTTGTGGTTTGGGTTGACATATGGATGTGTGTGTTAGACTTGCGAGGGGGGTGGAAGTGGAAGTGATGGTGATGGTGATGGTAATGCCCCGCCTCTAATGAAGACTAATAATCGTGACTTTTGCTTTGACAAATCGAACAACTTTTACATTAACACAGGTTCAAGAGGTTAGAGAATGGGCCTCGAGCTCACAGCCTTAGCCTCAGCCTTAGCGTTGGGCATTGGATCATTGCGAAAAAGAGATTTGAAATTCAAATTATTGAAATGAAATTGTTGTGCTTGATTCTTTGTTGTTATCGGTATTGTTGTTGTTGTTGCTGTTGCTGTTGTTGTTATCCATTTGCCCGCTGGCGTTTTGACCCCCAGCTGAGCAGTTGCCGCCGCCTGACAATGACGCCACCGTCTTCAGATTCAACTGCCAACACACAGTGTTTAAGAGTTTTGAGTAGACACACATACATATACATATGTACATATACATAGTATGTAGATGTATGTAGTAGCATATCTATGCTCATACTCGTATGATACTCAATACTCATACGCATTTCGATGGGCGGACAACTTGCGCTCCTATTCACACGCTGCCTAATTGAATACTATTTATATATACTATATACATTTGTACTATATATGCTATATATGTACAAATGTATAGTGTGTGGCAACTGGAAATTGGAAATCGTTTCGTTTTTACAATCATTAGGCAAACACTTTTCAGCCTGCTTCTATTTTTTTTTTTGTTCGGGGCACGCCCCACGGAGGCAATCATTTGCCCATTTGCAGCCTTTTCTGCCTGGAACTGTCGAGTCAATAGCAAAAATGCCACCTTCGTTGTTAATTGCTGCAACAGATCCCGATGTGTCCGAACATAACCGAAAATCAGAGCAGACCTTCAATAACCAAAAGAGTTGCAAACGTCAATTACAACTGATGACCTGACTGGATACCCTGTGAATGCTTCTGCATTTATATTTTTTTGCTTTGTATAATATTACAAATTTGTTAATTATATTTACAATTTCTTTTTATGCTACCTTTTTAGATTGTTTATTAATATTATAAAGTTGATAATAACTAAACTAACTTTAAGATACTTCAAGTTGCTTAGAATAGACCTCAACTTTAATTTGATATTGTTTTTTGCATGCAGTTTAATTTTTTACCATATAATTCTATGCTATTGACTTTTTGTAGTTTCATTATAAATCTGTTTTAGTAAAATAAGGTTCCTTTGTGATAATTCTTTATTTGTATTGTATTGAAAAGTTTATTATTGAATTTTCTTTAACTGAAAAGTTCTAAAAAGAAGTTAGTAGTTAGTATTTGAAAAAGTTCGGATTACATTTGACTTAAGAGCCCTTACACACTTACAATTATTATTGTTTTTGTTGTTTTATTATTTTAGTTAGAGTTTCTAATAACTTAACAAGTTACCTAAAATTGATCGCAACTATATTTTGATATTGATTTTTGTTCATACAGTTTAATTTATTATTATATCTTTTTTGATGTTCTTCGATCCTTAGCCTTAGTCGCTTTGGCTGATCTCATAAAAATAATAATTATATCTTTATAAAATTAGAGCATAAAGTGCTGCTTAAAATATTTATTAATATTTAAAAGAAATACAGGATACATTTGACTTATTAGACCCTTGTACTCAAGTGAAGAATTGAAGCTAATTTAAAGACTTTTGGATTATAGGCTGAAAAGTACACTTTTTACTTAAGTACAAATGGGTTATAACAACCAAATAGTTTCTCCGACTTTATGAGCTCTTTTAATTTAATCAATTCCCTTTCCGTTGGTCATACCCAACGAAACAATTTCATGCAGATTGTAGGGTATGTAGAACAAAAAAGTGGAGCACTTGTGTTAATTGTTTATTGTCGGTTAGCTCAATTGATGTGCCATTTAGGACACGTAATACTCCTTAAATGCGGCTCCTGCCTCTGTTCTACCTGCGAACAGCGAAAAGCCTTCACAACAAATTTTTACTCGCTTTTTTTTTGTTTGGTGTCGGTGGTTCTCGGTTTGTTTTTTTTTATGGGTTTCGATTTCGGTGAGTTTTTGGTTTTCGGTTTCGGTTTCGGTTTCGAAATGAAATATCTGCGCAGTCGCGACACAATGTTTGCTTAAGCAATTCATTAATCATTGATAATTACATTAAATGTAGGCCTAGCTCAGGGAGAGGAGGTGTACCAAACAGTGGGGGGAAAGAGGGGAGGTATAGGCCTACTACCTGAAGCAGCTAATGAACACGGAGCGAGTGGCGAGTGCGTGTCTCGGCGAGTGTGAATATGAGTATGACTCGGTGCGAGTGAGAGGCATGACTATTCACGGGTATTCATCTGTGCTGCTGCTGTGAGTACGTGAGTGTTTGACTTAAGTTCCTGTCTGAGGTTTGGTTTGGTTTCTGTTTGGTTTCTATTTATTTATTTAGTTTTTTTTTTTCTTCGTCGAGCTTGTTGCCAAGCGAGTTGCGTGTCAGGCTTTTAATTGCTTGCGAATTACAGAAACACGGGACAGACGGACGGACGGACGGACGGGATGACTAGCAAGTAGTGGAGGTGGAAGGGGGAAGGGTGAGGGGACTTGGTGGGAGGGAGGGATTCGTGTTTGATACGTGCAAAGTCACATATCAAATACAAATCTGTTTCTCATTTTTTCTGTTTCGCCGAAAAGGTTTTTTTTTTTTGGTTGTTTCGTCCCCCTCGTCGCCTCCCTTTTGATCAACATCTCGTGAGTTTTTTTTTTAGCAACTCGTTAAACATTTTTGGTTGAAATAAATAAATGTTTGACTTAATGAAATCGTTTCTACCTTGGCTTCGCAAAGAGCGCGACAAAGTGCTGCCATCTGGCGGCCATTATGGGCAAGTGGCTTGCAAGTCAAAAGCATTTATTATATTTACGTGCTAATACGTCTAAATAGCTGTAAATAACCAAGTACATGCGATAAGTACTTTGACGGAAAGTCTGTCTCAAGTCCCGTTTTAGAAAGCTGGCGACACTTACGACTCAGAATAGTCGAGTATTACGTACTTAGCTGACAATTAGGGTCGCCAGATGGCGCCGTCATCTCGAATGTTTCGTCGAATCCCCGTAATTAAACAATTTGCAATTTTTACTCGGAACTGGTCGAGGGCAAAAGGAAGCTAATTCAACAAAATCACATAATATACAAATATGTTACGAAAGAGGAAAGCAAGCGACATTTTATTTACATTTTCAGGTCAGCGAAAAAAATCTTCAGAATAATCCAAGGTGTCAAAGTGAAGCTGGAAAATTATGCAATAACTTCGATTTGAGAATGTACCAAATGAATATACTAAATATACATTTTGGTAAGGTATATTTTGTACTCTATGGGCTGTTTTGAATGTAGTACATATAATTTCGATCAATATACCGAATATAGGCTTTGGTATATTTGAGTATTTTTGTGGTATATCTAGCCTTCTGCGTATTTTTGTACTCTATGATATTTTTTGAATGTAATTAATATAATATCGATCAATATACCGAATGTACGCTTTGGTATATTTAAGTATTTTTGTGGTATATAGCCTTTAGTGTATTTTTGTACTCGATGGTATATTTTTAATGTAGTTAATATTATACAAAATCGATCAATATACCAAATATAACCTTTGGTATATTTAACTAATTATGTGGTATATTTGATATATATTATTTTTATTTTACATTCGAGCTCACTCGACTGTAGTTTGCTTTTTGGTAAATTTGTCTTGTTTTTTTTCCAAACATAAATATAAATAATAAAAGACTTTGTCTAATAAGGAAATATGTACATTTGAATAATCACAAATCAATGCATTCGGTTTCTCTTATCAAAATCGCGCAAATTTACTCTGACTGTGTATTTTAGCAATTTATAAATAGTTCAAGCTATTATTTTGACTGAAAATTGCGATGCTTACATAAAGCCCACGTATAAGCTGACTATATTATTACAGCTTTAACAAAGTTGAAATGGCACAGAAAAAAAAAAGAATTAATGAAAATGATTTTTGCCATACAAGACGAAGACACAGTTTCAAGCCGAGTATGAGTATGAATGCGAATGTGAGTGCATGAGTGTGAGTGTGTGTGTATGAGTGTGAGAGTTAAGTGCATGTGTGTGAGTGTAAATACAACTGCGCTATAGTATATTCTGAATAAGTTGAGCAAAAATAATATTTTGACATCAGCGCCACTTGAACTTTGGTAAAATGACTTCAAGGCACTTGAAAAACCGACTGACTGATGTGGCGATGAGAGGCGAAGGGGCGGTCAGGAAAACAGGGGAAACTCTGAAAAAAAAACACACACTGAAATAAAGAGAAAAATTAACATAGATTTTCGGTCTGCTCACTCGATGAAGCAGACTGCAAACTGCACAGACTGGGCAATTGGGGGCAATGCAATTGCTGCTTGACTGCGCTGCTCTGCGCTGTGCTGTGCTAACTTGGCTATTTGGCTGTTTCGGCCATTTGGCCATTTCGGCACTTGGCTGCCAAGGCATGAATCATGCTAATGCATTTTTCCCAAGGAAAAACCTGCTTGGCCATAAAGACAGGCCAACAAAACCAAAAACCAAATGCGTCGTCTCTTGTGTGCTGCCAAGGAGGAGGAGGTGTAACAAGGGGGAGGAGGTGAGGGAGGGGCATGCAAGGAGGAGGGAGACTTCGTTGAATCAGTGCCCACCATATGGCGTCATCGTCATCGTCATCGGATTTGCCGGCCGGCCAACTTTTGTCGGCCCACTCAGCCATCATTGCCATCGATTTTTACGGTCTCTCTCTCTCTCTCTCTCTCTCTCTCTCTCTCTCTCTCTCTCTCTCTCTCGCTCTCTCTGTGTGTAGGCAGCTTGCATTTTAGCCAAATTGCAGAGTCATTGCCTGGCTGCCTTATGTCTTGTTACCAAGCCCATCTAGCTGTATCTCAATATATCTGTGAGCTATAAATGTCTATGTAGCTGTAGTTTTCGCTTGTTATGCCACAACTAATTGGCCAATATTAATCAGCACTAGCTGTTTCTTATTATTTTCATTAAAATCTGTTTTTAGACCAACAAAATTACAGCCAAAAATGAGTGGCTACCATTCAAGAATCTTTCAGCAAGAAGTTTGGGAATTGGCTCAGTTGTATCTTGGCCCTGCAATCGCAATCTATGACATCAAACATTTTAATTGCAAAATGGAAGTAACATATAGTTCAAATTTATGTACTTCGTTTTGTTTTTATAGAATACTGATTTATTGCTTTGACTGAAGTTAACTTTTACTTTAATATGGCTCACACTTTAATTGGAAAAGAACCTACTAAGATGATTAACTTGTTAGTTAAATTACACTTTTAAATTTATACGTTGAAATCAGTTAAAGAATTGGCCACCTTTTTTTAATTTTAATTGTTAGTTTTAATCACCATTTAAAATGTACCCAAATATAGTGCAATTTGTTTATTCATAACAAATATTATTTTCTATTGCATTCTTATATTCGATTTTATTCCATACAAAAGAATTTGTTAATAACAATTAAATAGTTAATAAGGTAACCAATTATTTTATTCTTCATTGACTATGATGCATTTATTTTGATGTAGTTGATATGGCCTTTGCTATGTTTTAGTATTTTTGTGGTATATTTTGAAATTGATACCGAACTGCTTTGCTTTTATTAAAAATGGGTGGCGGTCTTTGGTATATTTGTAGTATTTTGTGGTATATTATTTGGTATATTTCAATAACAACTTGGCACTGTTTTGCTTTTATTCAAAATTGGTTGTGGGTACTTATGTTTTTTATTATCTATTTCGGTATTTTATTTATAGACGATACATATATACATCATAGACTGAATTAGTAGAGTAACTATCTCTTTATATCTTTGCCCTGCACGTCTTTCACTAACTGCAAAATAGCGTCAGTTCAGTTTTTTTTTGCCAGCTTTTAGACCAAAACCTCACACATCCATTTCCCTACGCAACCATAACACTGTAATGCTGAAAAAAGATATAACAACAAAGATAAAAGTTGGAAGTGGCAAAACGTACAGAATTGCCATGAATTATGCATGTGTTAATTGGTCTGGACTGGTCATCGGTTCTCTCTTTCTCTCTCTCTCTCTTTATGGTCTGGTGTCTGCAAAAATGCTTTTTACATTTTGGTCAGGTATTTGAAATGTGCACCGAACCAAAATCCTCCACACAGAAGTGTCTAAAGTTTAGTTAATAAACCTGACAAATCCTTTCAACTGCTGAACGTGTCATTGGCTTTAATTGAAAACGCTTTGGAAAATTAGAACAGCTAAAAACAGCTGTAAAAAAGGAAGAAGCTAAAATAAAGTGTCTTTATTTGTAAGCTAAGAACTGCTCGAAAGTCATAGTTATCTACTATATCAAATAATTTATGAGAAATGGGATAAATCTTTAAAGTAAATTGTTGTTAAAAAAGTAATGATAAAACTGAACATTAAAAAAAAGTCTGTAAAAAAGAAATGGGTTCGAATTTTACTAGATCTTAGCTAAAAAGTGTGACCAGGTAACACGATCTAGTACTCACCAATAATGCACGCAGTAATACGGTCACATTGTTGGTATGCCAATTGTGGACACATTTGCAACAATAGCAATAAAAGAGAATAAACTAAAAAAAAACGTGCATTTATTTTTAAGCTTCATGCAAGAAACTGATTGATTTTCAGTTATAAAATATATAAATTAATTTCTTTGTGGAATAGATTTTTAATTATTGATTCGAATTTTACAAGAAATGAGTTGTCAGCTGCAAAGTGTGACCAGGTCACATGATCTATTATTCATTAATAATGCATGCAGGGATACGGTCACATTGTTATGCCAATCAGAGCAGCTTGTAAGCAAAGCTGTTAATAATTTTAATGACCATCAGGCAATTATATGCGAAATCAAGTGCGGAATACTATATAGTGAGGTGAATTACCAAGTCAACGAGCAGATGGCACACTTAAAAAGGCTGAGCATATAGTACTGTGAGATTTGCAATAGCGATCGACAATTGAAGTTTCTGTTAGCTAGCTGACTGCAAACTAGCTCATTATCTAAAGGCCTACACGAACGATAACGATTGTAACGATTTCTTGGGGCACACACATATCGAAACTGTCTGGCAAAATATGATCAGAATGCCATATTGAATGTGGTCGAAGCAAATTTGTTCGTTGCTGTCGCCTGTCATCGGCTGACAATTCACGAAGAATTTGTAAAGAACACACTTCTCCATGTCCCCTTGTCTATTTGTTCTTGTTCTTTTTTTTTGTTTCTGTTGTCTGTGAAGATTTGTTGTAGATTTTGTTTTAAGCATTTTGTTGTATATTGTTTTAGCTGCGGCAATTAACACAAAAGCATTAATTAAGTTAGGAACTAATGTCTTTTAGACAGCAGCTGCTCTGACAGACAGCCAGACGACATGAATGAAGATGATTTGTTTAAGACAGAGACAGAGAGAGATGTGGTCTCTGTCCCTCTCCTCTTGCCACCTCTTCGATTGTCCCGAAGAATTACTCCCGAGGCAGGCAGATAGAGCGGGTCTCGCGGTCCATGATCCATCGTCCATTCGGACAAGGCTGCTTAACAAATTAAAACATTTCAATGTTGAAATTCGTTATAAATGAATGAACATTGTAACGGCCAAAGTGACGCGGGGATCGTGTAAAAATAAAACGCAGCCCAGGGACTTTATTTAAGAGGGGGGCCGACGGGGAGGAGGAGGGAGACTTGGCTTAACCAAAAAAAAAGGTTGTAGGCAATTTTCGCCTGGGTTTCGACAGCAACAGCAGCTGTTAACTTGGCTCGCTTTTGCTTTGTTAGTTTTTCCAGTTTTTCGTTGTTGTTTCTTTTTCTACAAGCTTGTTGTGTGTGTTTTCGTTGTTATCTGAACAGTTGGAAAACAGAAAAAAAAAATACATAAATATATACGCGTAAGTAATAATGATGGCCATGTCCATGTCCATTGAGGCCTCAACCTCAAGCGCGATTAACCAGCTCGTAGGCATTTTGCTAATTGAGCTAACGACAAGTTCCTCTCCATCGTTCATCGTTCATCGTCCATTCATCCATCGTCCATCGTCCATCGTCCATGCTGCGTTTTGGCCAGTTTGAGAAATGGTGTTAACATTTCCGGCGTTTCGACCATTTGCAGAACCGGCCGAAAAACTTTTACTTTTCCTAAGGCAAGCTCAAGCTGAAGCTCAAGCTCAAGTTTGCTAGCAACACTGTTTTTGTTAACTGTTGCCAAGCGCCAATATTATCATCGTTTGGCATTCAACCCATTAAAGGGCCTGCCCAGCAACAACAACCAACAACAACCAACAACTTAAGCTGCGCAATAGGCCTAAAATAATTAAAAGCGCGTTTTTTTTTTTTGCCAAAAATAATACCTAACTTAGCTTTATGTATGCGAAGTGTTGTGTGCTCATGTTTGCTGCCCTCAAAATTGTACGCACATATATGGTAATCTAATTTTGTTGTTTGTTTTTCGTTTAGCGAACAGCTAAAACATAACGAAACGAAGGATTAAACAGATTACTGTTTCGACAACTAAACTACCAACAAAAAAAAAACGAAAAAAAAAGAGAAAATGTAATTTGTGTTTTCGTGCCCAGCTAACTGTAATGGTGAAACTCTTTACATGATATACTACTCGAATATGATTAGGCAGAGAACACATTGATAGACCCTTGACAAGCACAGGAAGTCTTCAGGCATATCAAGATGAAGTTTTGCTACTTTTAAGAAATCCAAAAAACATATAGATGATTATCAAGGCTAGTCGGAAATTGTATTCAACTAATGTCAAACATTATAAATTATTTCTGCAAATTTCATAAACATAGCTACAACAGTTCCTCAGTTCACATAGTTAGGATAGCTCGTAGTAGAACTAGAGTTATTGAATGATCTCAAATAGTATTTAACTAATTGCCAATATATTAATATATTGTTTTAGCAAATTTCATAAACATAACTGGAGTAGTTCCTTAGATCACATAGTTAGGATTACTCGAACTACAAATAAAATGATGTACATGTCTGAAACTGCATTTAACTAATTGGTAATATAATAACAACTTGTTCTACCAAATTTAATATATATAACTATAGTAATTTCTCAGTTCACATAGTTAGGAAAGCTCAAACTAGATCTTAAGTTATTGAAAAGTCTGAAAGTGTATATATCTAATTGCTAACATTATTCACTATTGAAGCAAATTTCATGATCATAGCTACTGTAGTTTCTCAGTTCACATAGTCAGCAAATGTAGAGCTGGAACTATTTTTAATACGCGCTCAATTAAAATATTCTTAATAATACTCGAAGCATTTGCTATCAGTAATTATGTTGCGATTGGATGCAAATAAATGAATGATATTTCAACTTGATTAACTAGATAATGCGACAATTGAATGAGGCGTTGATTTTGTGAACGAATATTAGCTATTATCTTGCACTTCCCACCCATCATCATCAATTCATTATTAGGCATGATTGAGGGCACGCAAGTCTCATTCTGTCAATCAGACAAAATGATAAGCGACACTTGACATTAGGCAAACGACGGAGGTAAATGCCTAATCAATTTGCTGGTAATGCCAACTAAATGGGGAAGTTATTTTTTTCGTATTACGTTTGCCACGAAAATCCCCGAAAATTTCAAAGAATGTTATTAAGCGTTAATTTAGATTATTATTACATCGATAGTTGGTTAATAGAATTGAGTTTGAAAAGTAGATTACGAAGTTTTCTACAATTTTGAGCAATACAATATTATTGATAATGTAATTAATTCAAACTTTTCATTTAATTTTATTTATATAACTTTAATATTTTATTTGATGTATTTATTAGTTAACCCTATACTTACTGTAATGCAAAATAGATTAATGTAATTTACTTAAAACGAAGTCATCTAAAATTTCTGATTCGATTTGTACAGTGAGTTAAATTATTGTAATTTAAAAAGGAAAAAAGTAAAGCTTTTACTGTTGAGGTTCTACCGAGATTTGAACTCGGATCGCTGGATTCAAAGTCCAGAGTGCTAACCATTACACCATAGAACCAGTTGAATGTCGGGCGCCCAAATCCCATTGAAAAGATGGGAGTGTGAGCGAGTACGACAGCAGAGCGAGAGACGAGGCAAAGTACGATTGTGTGTGTGTGTGTGTGTGTGTGTGTGTGTGTGTGGCAGCTGTGTGCTCAGGCTCAGCTAAAAATAGCATTTCGCCAGGGGTTGCGTCTCGCTCTCACTCTTGCGCACTCTCACTCTTTCTCTGTCTCTCTGCTTAGTCCGCTTACAGGGCTGGGCGAGAGAGATGCGCGGCGCTTTGATTGAGACAAAGGTGAAGCTACCGCAAAGGGAGATGTAAAAAGGTTGTTGTTGTTGCTGCTGTTGCTGCTGAACATTTTTTGGGTCTCCTTTTTCATTTTTCTCTCGACTTCGCCAAAAGGTAAAGGAAACCGGGAAAGGGGCTTTGGATGTGCGATATGGGAAACATTCAAAGGGACGTTGGGCATAGCGGCAAATAATTCGAATTGACATGACCGAAAAAAACGAAATTAACAAAATCTGCAATAGCATTCAATTGGAAACTGTGCTGTGGAAACCTAAACGGATAAAGGTCTTGTCTTTTCTAATACAATACGAATATTCATGCGTCATTAGGATCGAAGAGCAGCAAAAAAGATTTTGGAATACTCTATCACATAAATATGTATGTAAAGCCAATATTAGGAAAGTTTTGAAGCTTGGAACTTTTCAAGAACTATTCGCTTAGAACGGAAGTGTTTTTTAATCTCAATTTGAACTCTACAAGGTCGCTCAATAAACCCCAAAACAGAATTGGAGAGTTCTGCTGGCGTTCATTGAATATTGATCTGATAAGTGAGCTAATCGAAAGTGGCATGTTCTACGAAGATTTATGCATTTGGCAATGCACATAAATTGACAATAGTTATAGTCTAGTTAATGTTTAATGCTTCGAACATCATCACTCATCATCATTCCAGCAAACATGCATACAAGCTGATTGAAATGTCACTGGGCGGCGAACCGGTTAATCTTCATCACGATCATCATTGTCATCAGAGGGCAGCATCAGCATCGGCAGCAGCAGCAGCAGCAGCATGATCATCATCATTATGATGTTGATGATGATCCGTTGAGCAACCTGTCTCCCCGGGTTAGCCTGGGGCCAACTTGAAGGTGTCGGGGTGTCGACGATCGTCACGTCTAGACTACATGTTGATGTTGAAGTTGAAGTCGACGCGACGCAACGCGACGTTGAGGTTGACGTTGACGTTGATGTTAACACTGCCATTGGCTGCTAATGACCTGGCCCCAAGACCGTTGCATTATCGTGGCAAAATCATTAGCCCTTTTGTCTCATACCCTATGCCCAACAAAAGCTGTAAGTGAGGTATGCTAGCCAATGAAAGTTTGCTATGATATAATAAAGTCCTTCATGGCAGACGAACGTTTAAGTTGGAGTCTTGAAAATCGTTTCCGCATTTTGCATACGGAAATGTAATAAAGTTCTGAACATTCTAGCAAATTCTGCATGTAATTGCGAGTAATTCATGAAGACAATGATAAACAACCTATCGTAACTTGGCAAATGTTCAAGCCAGAATCTTTAAATTTGCATTGTAGACTGCAATTGTTGTTTTCATTGAAATTTTACTGTTATTTCCCCAGTTTGCAGTATGCACACCGTATAAGTTACATATTTCATATGGTAACTGGTTGAAAATATTCATGTTTTAAAATTATAATATTTGTGACGCACATTTCATAGGATGATATAAAGACTATCTCTATACTAAACAGCCTAACGTAACTCAGCCCTTGTATAAGCCAGAGTCTTTAAATTAGCTGTGTAGACTGCAATTAATGATTCCATTGAAATTTTACTTTTATTTTTCCACTTTTCACTATGCACACTATATTTGAGAAGTTCTATAAATTGCACATTTCTTAAGGTAGCTTACTGAAAATGTGCATGCTTTTATATAATGATATTTGTGACGAATTCTGAAAATTTCATAGCAATTTCCATTAGTGTGTGGCTTACAGGGTAGCTGGCAATCGCACTTGCTATCGTTGGCGGGTTTTTTCTTTTGTAGTTTTCAGGTTGCAGAGCTTGTCAGTTTCTCAGACTGAGTAGGTCGCCTTAGAGGTTCACAATTTGGAGTAACTCACACTCGGAGTCGGAGTCGGAGTCGGACTATTCACTATTCACGCACTCGAATCAGATGCTTTTGCGCCCATGACGCAATCGTTTTTGGGGTTTGGGGCAAAAGCAAAAGGCAAAGCCAAATGCTATGCTAATGCCAGTCTTTAGTATGGGCCACGCAGTCGTCTGGCCAACATTCTTGGGAATTTTTTATTACAATTGTTGGCCCGAACGTGTTGACAATTTGTAGTCTTCATTCTCTCTCTTTTTTTTTGCGTCAAGTGCCGCAGTTCTCCTGGGGCAATCCCCCACACACCCTTTTGGAGACGCAAAGAGCGAAGAACGAAAAGTTCTTGCGAATTAGAGAAGCCAATTGAGAAAGTCTTAAGCCATAAGGCGTACGCACTTTAGTTTCCTCTGCACAAGAGGCAAAGGCGATCGATGATCGTGGAGAAAGGCAGAGCAGAGACTGGAGGGATGGGGAGGGGAGGCAGACACCTGTGTGTGGTTTTCGATTTGTCAATTTTTATGTTTCTCGTTTTACGTGTCTGAATTTCTGGATACGCGCTTCCCGAACGTTGAACGTGCTGCGCAATTGTGGCCAGAGACCCAAAAGACAATCATCATCTACTACAATATGCTGATGCGATCGTCGTCGTCGTCGTCGCAACCTTACAATGTTACAACTCGTTGGCTGGCAACTTGCCCCACGAACCTTGCAACAAAAACAACAAAAAGAAGAAAAACTGAGAACTCTACCCAACTCAATTCGTGTTAATTTATTTGGTTGCTTTTTAATTGGGCCGCAGTTACACAGTCACCGTCTGCTACGTGTGGCAAGTAAATGTAACTGGATCTTGGGAAGGGCTCTAAACAGAGAGTGAGGGAAGACGGGAAAGGGGCTGATATTTATAGAGGGCCTGTGTGTGTGCTAATCAGCCGCCGCTTATTGCGCCGTCAATGCGATTGTTCAGATTGTTCAGCTTGCCAATTGAGATACATTTCTAAGGACATGTTCTTACATGTGTTATACCCAGTAAAGATCAGGCTTAAAGGGTATTATGATTTTGCAGACAAGCAATATAAGAATGAAAATGGATTTGTAAGTGATTTTTAATATATGTTATGCAATTCATAAATAATTTGTTAAAGCAATAAGATTTGTTTCTAAATTTGGTATTAGAGATTGAAATCTATTCATAATTTGAATAATAAGTTAAAACAATAGGAATTGTAGCAGAATTTTGTTATATTACTAATAACTTCAATAATTTGTTAAACGAATTATGGCAAAATTTATCAAGTTTAAAGAATTTCAACAATTTGCTTGAATGTTATAACATTTATTTAAATAAATATAATTTTCTATGAAATTAAACTCTCATTTTACATAAGTTATAAGAAAGTTATAAAACTTATTTCAGGAAATAGAATTTTTCTTTAAAATTAAGCTCTCATTTTACCATTGAATTTTTTAACAAACTGTTGAAATTCTTGAAACTTTTTATGAAGCTTTCTATTTTTTCATCATTTCCAAATACAAGACTAGAGTACATTTTTTTTCTTCCATTTTTCGAGTTCTTAAACTCTGTGAAGTTTTATTCTTTTTTCATGATTTCTAAATATAATTATATTTGTATCGTATACAAGGTATTTCGCAGTCTATTACACCCAACTGTAGCTTGGTTTATGTGTGTGTTTTGAACTTGTATTTGTGTGCGATCCTTAAGCTGGATCAGATCAGTGTCACCCCTTGGCAAAAATTGCCACCCCGTAGACGGGGACGGAGAACACTTCAAGTGCCAGACACGACGCACATTTAATTGTTAATTTGTCTTGTCCTCATTCTCAGCATATGTATGTGTGTGTGTGCATGTGTGTGTGTGTGCTGAATACATTTTAATTGAAGCGCATAATTGACCCTCGTCAGGCAGCTAAGATGAACTTAAAGCGCAATTCCTGCCAAAAATGATAATTATGAAACCCTTCACACAAAATGAAAACATATAATCAACCAACGAAAAATGAAAAATCAACAAAAACTCAGAGTGAATGTGAGTACACTCACTAATATTGACACGAGTGTCTGTCACAGTTGATTTGTTGGCTCGATTATTGGCCATAAATAAATATAAAAGTGAAAGATAAATGAAGAAAATTGTTGAAAATTCAATCACAGGGGAAATGCTGTTTTTTCTAAAGTTACAGCACCTCAGCGATACTCTATACTTTTATAATTTTAAATTTCTATATTTTATATGAATACATTTTTTGGTTAAAAGAAGGTTTGACTAATATAACATTTTTATAGGCATAATAATAAACGTCAATAGTTGATGAGATAATAATATATAATCATAATAATGATAATTACAGCTTTGAAACTATATTTTATTGATTGCAATATAATATTATCTTTATACATATATGAAATATTAAAATGCAAATAGAATATTATACATTTCCCATATTTAAATTTGAACTTTTGAAAGATAAGAGACTTTTCTATTTGAGTTTTGTCGTTTACCACTAAACTGTGATATAACGAATACCTTAATTTAACAATTCCTAAAGTATTCAGAGTATTCGAGTTAATACACTTGAATTTATGGCAACACGCAGCGAGCCTTGACAACATTTAGTTGTGGTAGTAGTTGTAGTATTTGAGTTTGTGATAAGGTGCCAGCAACTATTTTAAATTTAATTGATTTTTTTTATTATTATTTTCTATTTATTTATTGCCATTACCATACACATTTTTTCAGCCTCACATTGAGTTCGATTTGGTGCGGTTCGGATCGGTTTATTTGCTGACCACAGTTCGATCGTCGATCAACGATAACGAAGCACTTGAGAGTTTCAAATTGTGATAAAAAAAGAAAAAAAAAATAGAAATACAAACACACACACACACACACACACACACATTGAGAATCTAACTTGAGAATAGTTTCCCCCTTTAATCGACGCATCACGTTTCAACTTCAACGATTGCCCACTTGAAAAACATACGCTAATCTATAGCCTGATAGTTACTATTTCTGAATTATAAATAAAAGCGACTGTAATACGTAGAATATATTGCGGCAAAGACTAGTCTAAAGGTTTTTATTGCCACCCCCCATCCTCAATAGATTGTAATTGGGAATGAGGAAATGATTTTAGTTTTTTTTTTTTTTTCATTTCAAATGGAAAAATTTAAGAAAGTCGATGGTGCTCGACTGTGAGATACCTGCTAGTCATTTTGAAGACAAGCAAAGCAGTGCGGTATTAATTTTAAAAATATACCTATAATAAAATACCGCTAAAATACTTAAAATATACATCATGTTATACCATTTAAAAGAAACCACAGAGTGTACATATTAAAATACTCCAAATTAATATACGGAAAAAATACTTAAAATATACCAAAGGTTATTTGGCATATTGGATATCGTACTACATTTGAAATATAAAAATTAAAATACCACAAAATTACTAAAAATATACCGAATGTTATATTAAGTACATTGATATAGTACTGCCCATGAAATATATCAAATTAATATACTGCAAATATAGTAAAAATATACCATAGTAGGTATATGGTATATTGATATAGAATATATTCAAAACATACCAAAGAGACTGCGAATTATAAAATATACCATATCATTATACCACAAAAAAACTAAAAATATAACATTCGTTATATTTGGTATATTTATGCAGTACTTCGTGAAAACATACCGAATTATATAACAAAAATACTAATACCAAAGGCTATATTTGGTATATTTTTATAGTACTACATTCAAAACCTAGTATAGAGTGCAAAATATACCAGATTGTCAGCCAAAACAACTAAGACCAGTTCACTATAAGTAACGGGTATAATTACAACAGCAATAAACTAGATCTACGCTGTTTATATTGTGCTGAAGCTTTGAGAATACGAGTATTAAATCGAATGTAAGAACGATTTGAGCAAACCCATAAAGAATAAACTTGTAATGAAGTTCCCAGGCAATTCGTTTGCTGAAGCTTAAAGCCAACTGCGTTGTACTGACTGTACTTTTGTTTAAAGGATAACAAGGACGACATCTAATGTCGGCTTCTTGTTCTTATTGGGTTTCGCTTGTTGCTCGACAAACGCGCAAATGAATAACTCACACACACACACACACACACACTCACACACACATTTATTCACATAGTATTCACACACTCGGAATTTGGTTCACGGACAAAAAGCTTTTTGGGCTCCTCATAGAGTTCAACCACCTTATTGTTGTTGCTTGTAGTAGTTTTTTTTTATTATTATATCATTACGAGAGTGTATGTGTGTGTGTGTGTCTATAGGTATTTATTACGTTGATTGTTGTTGCTCTTGTTTTGTCCTGAATTCAATTCAATGAAAAGTTTTGTCCTTTTGATGCAAATATGCTTCGTTTTTTTCGGCGTTTTCTTTGTTGTTGTCCTGACAATCTTTTTCTTGGCTGTTTCAGGTTTTGAATTTCATCATCATCATCATAATGCGCATCTTAATTGGTCTTTAACCTTGACACAACTGTACCTCAGCCCAGTTGGAGAAATCAAAGGTAAGCACATCTCTGTCTCTTTACATTTCTGTATACATTGTACTATATGTATGTGTATTTGTTGTGAAAGATGCAGATAGTACTCTAGTTTGATCATCTGTGTCATCGCCACCTACTTTAAGTTGTCAACTGAAAATGCTTTTCCCCTCTCCACCCTCGCCATCTCGATCTCGCAAACTCAAAATGCTTTTGTGTAAGACGCGAAATGAGTTCAAATGTGACAGACATCCGCGACATTTGGGCGACAAACGTCAGATGGCTGAGCATATATAGGCATATAGACGGATACAGATACAGCAGCAGCCGTAGATACAGATACATTATACAATTACCGAGCTGAGTCAGCAGTGTTATCTGTGAGAAAGTAGAACAACGCCCATTAATAGTGGAGCACACAGATCTAGGGACTAGATGTAGATATAGATATAGATATAGATATAGATATAGATATAGATATAGATATAGATATAGATATAGATATAGATATAGATATAGATATAGATATAGATATAGATATAGATATAGATATAGATATAGATATAGATATAGATATAGATATAGATATAGATATAGATATAGATATAGATATAGATATAGATATAGATATAGATATAGATATAGATATAGATATAGATATAGATATAGATATAGATATAGATATAGATATAGATATAGATATAGATATAGATATAGATATAGATATAGATATAGATATAGATATAGATATAGATATAGATATAGATATAGATATAGATATAGATATAGATATAGATATAGATATAGATATAGATATAGATATAGATATAGATATAGATATAGATATAGATATAGATATAGATATAGATATAGATATAGATATAGATATAGATATAGATATAGATATAGATATAGATATAGATATAGATATAGATATAGATATAGATATAGATATAGATATAGATATAGATATAGATATAGATATAGATATAGATATAGATATAGATATAGATATAGATATAGATATAGATATAGATATAGATATAGATATAGATATAGATATAGATATAGATATAGATATAGATATAGATATAGATATAGATATAGATATAGATATAGATATAGATATAGATATAGATATAGATATTCCCTTATGTTCAGTGAGTCACTTTATATATATAGCTTGGTATCACAATTTCTAGAATAATTTCGATTTCGACTATTACTCATCGAGGGGGGCTTAAAGATTTAAGTCTACGCTACGCACGTGTCAATTATCGAGTAAAATTTCGTCCGCTTATCGAACTAAGCTCGATGATAAATGAATGGGGGCGGGGGCGATTCTTCAGTTCCATCCATCGACGTGGCTATAAACAATGATAATTTGACTCATTTGTCGGGCGTATATCGCTATGAATGTGTGTTTGTATGTATATTTTGGGCAAATGTCACAACTGATTGAATATCTTGAATAGTTTTGGAATAGTTTGCACGCGTCGAAGTCGCAGAGGCTCGTCCAACTCGAATCGAAAGAAGAAGAAGAAGAAACAGAGGCAGAGGCAGAAGCGGAGAAGACACTTGTATCTGCGTATTATATCTGACATTATATCTACAATCTACAAATCTACAAATACACGAAACAAGTTTAAAGTCCAGCAACAACAACAACAGCAAAAAGTAAAGCCAAAAACTAAAAGAGAATTAAAACAAAAATTTTAATGTGACACTCATGGCGATTTAACTAATTTAATTAATGCGTTTTTTTTATGCCCATAACGATTATTATTATAATTTTATGTTTATTTTATTTTTTTTGTTTCTCTTTCTTTCATTTTTGGCGTTTTTTGTTGTTTTTGGGTTGTCGGACTCCCCCCGCTAGATATATTCACTTAACTCATAAGTTGACTATGAATGTATGGTTGTATGTATGTATGTGTGGATGTATGTATGCATGTATATGTGGTGATGTATGTGTCTGAATGTTTGTATGTATTGACAGCGAGAACATTTTTATGGGCCGCGCAGCCTTTTGAATAAATTCATGACATTCATTGTCGCGATGTGAGTGTTTTAGCCGGTTCGACTAACTGCCCGACTGCGACTAGTCAGTCTCTATGGCATCACCAAGACAATCATCATCATTACGATGATGATGATCATCGTTGAAAACTTGTTTCCTAACTGTCGCCTAATGACGCTACATTGGCCCGTGCGACTTTCATGCATATGCTTAAGTATTTAGTGGAATCATTTAGTGAATAACTTTGTGTCACCGCCGCATCGCAACAGGTGCAAACACTGAATGACTGAGGAGTAGAGAGAGATAACAGCAGAGAGAGATAGAGCATATAGGGCTGACAATCGAGCATGCTAATTTTGCGTTTTTCTAGTGCGGCCAAAAATCAAATAAACATTCAAATATGAATTAACTTAATCAATGCAAATGATTTGCACTAATTTAGCAGTTTCTTTTATCGTTTTCGTGTTTCTCATTTATCGTTTCATTCGTACACACACACATACACACATATATAAGCAAACATTTTTTATTAAAACTCGCAGTGAAACTGTTTCAATTTCGTCGCATTTCAAGTTTTGATACTTCAACTTCCTTGTTTGCCGGCACGTTGCATTCCGTGAATTATTCGTGAATGCTCGCAGTGAAAGAGAGAGAGAGAGAGGGAGGGAGAGAGAGAAAGAGCTTATATGTGGGCCGCACATCTTCAGCTCGTTAACAGACGGCTCATAATCAGCAGCAAACAAACGCCAACAACGGAAATGTTTGGCCAAATCCACACAATTAACAACTATTTTTTTTTCGCTTTTCTAGACTCTTTGTGGTAAGGTAAGGTGGGTTGGCAACTTCACTTAACTTTTATGCTAATTGAAAGTGCAGTCGAAACTCGCACGATATCCCATTTAGCCCTTCCTCCCAAGTGTACCAACGATCACTCTACCTTACCACTTCACCACCTCACCACCGCACACCGCCACAGCCTTGCGGGTCGTACCGAGCGGCTGAACACCCCTTCTTAAGTGTAGTTGCTGTGGTCTGTGCGCGTGAGTCTTAAGTCATGAATATATTGGCTTTTTATCTGCAGTTATGCGATTAGATCTGTCTGAAGTGGTAGACAGCTTAAACAGAGAAAGACAGGAAGAGAGAGAGGGAGAGGGAAAGAGAGCGAGAGAGTTTGCGAAGAACACGTAATTTTAGCACGTAACTCTTTTTTCTTTTAAGGGGCAAACTTTAAGCCTTTAATTACTTGTTGCATATTTCTGGATTATATATTTATATTTATTTATTGCGAACGAATTCGAAGGGCAGTAGAAAGCCAATCTTTCGATTCGAATCGACTGGCTGATGAAACTTTGTACAGTTATTTCTATTTTATGCGGGTTATTAATATGTATAAAAGTCGAAACATAAAGTCTTATCGTAAAACTTTCAAATAAACTCGTTTTTATCGACAAACTATTTCGTTTTTTTTTTATTTTCTGCTCAATTCTTAGAATTCTTCGCAATCGTTTATGAATTTACATATAAAAAACAAAAAAAAAGTACATTTATTGTATTGAATTTTGCCATAAAAAAACATAAACCATAATCCATAAGTCTGAAAGTAATTAAATATATGCATATACTATAAATATGTATTTGGATATAACTAGTTCTAGTTGCGCATATTTCTTTTTCCAGTTTTTCCATTGCGGAAATGCTCGCAAATGTATGCAAATCACATACATACTCGTATAAAAACTATATACTACGGGAGTATTATGTGAGAGTCTATAGTACTAGAAGTCATTTAGTCATAATATCCCATTCATCAGTTTATAGCCACCCGCGCGACAATCATTCAGTTATTGTCCGGGCGCAGTTTGTTGATTGCCGATAAGTCGTATGCCCCATTGGGGCGCTCAACGGTTCGTGGCACGAAACCGTTACATTTTATTTGCTTATGAATGAATCTATTAATATATACATACAATGTAGGTATTAAGCGTGCGTTTTGCATGCTGCTGCGGTTCATTTCTTTCTTTGTATACCCTGCAACCATTTTGAAGGGGTCCAAGGCTTGTGACTGGCAGAAGGAGACTCTTTTCTGAATATTACACATACGTTTGGCTCTTTACAATTTATTTTCTAATCAGCTTATTGGAAAAATATCAATATTCAATTCATATTACAGAACTAGTGCACAGGAAAGTTGAACTTTTTCAACTTAATCAGAAATTTAAAAAAAAATCGATGAAAAAAAAACAGAATATGTATTAAATTTACATAGTATAATAGATTTTTAGATAAAAGAGGGTTCCCAAAATAAATCCATTAAATTTATGCAATATTATGTGACCCTAAATTATATAACATGCCATATTATAAAATTAGAACACAGAGTATTGAACTTTTTCAACTTTAACAGAAATTTAAAAAAAAATCAAATAAAAACATCAAAATATAGTAAATGTGTACTTGAAAAAGTATTAAATTTGGATAATATAATCGATTTTAAGGAAAAAGAGAATTCCCAAAAGATTCCATTAAATTTATGCATTATTAAATTTATATTAATTATTGTCTAACAGCACCAAATATTTCTCTTTACTTATAAACTCTGTTTATTAGCGTCATCTTGCGCTCATTTGCTAAGCTAGTCCTTTAATGCATGTGTGTAGTTGTGTAGAGCATCTCATGGTCGCTCATTGTGAACTGTGGCGCACTTTATGCGTTTCTTCTTCTTTCTCTTGAGTTGCTCGACTGACAAAGTTCCGCGAATTTGTGACTCATAACAGAGACGCAGTGACTGCATATTAAAGCTCAGCTCAAAGTAAAAGCTCCCACGCTTAATGGCACTCAATATATGTATTCTACATACACACATACACACACACACATGAGCACTGCAGCTGCATACACACATTAATAACGTGTTATTGACGTCGATCGCCATTATTGATTTTTCGGTGCTTGCGGTGCAAATAGTCAGACATGCAACAACAAGTAACAACAACCACAACAACAATAACAATTGCGAAAAGCGAAAAAACAACAACTGTGATTTCCTCCCCTTGTATTATTTGTGTCTACAAAATATTTAAACGAACAACGCCTTTCGCGGTAATTTAAGGCATTTGTGTACATATTTTGTTAAGATTCGTAAACAAATCACGTACAACAACAAAGCGGAGTAACAACGATGATGACAACGCAGCCGCAGCAGCAGCAGCAACAGCAACATTGACAAACAGCAACAACAACAACAACAACCGGCACAACGCTGCAAAAGTCGTTGGGCGAAGCGCAACTTTTTGAATGTCGCTGTCGCAGTCGCTTTGCGCCGGCGCAGAGACAAACGGCCACAATAACATCGAAGCAATGCATACAAATACATGCATACATGCGTATGCGTAAGCACACATACACATACACATACACACGCATGTTTATTTGCCGGCTGCGTTTGCCGGTTGCGTCGGCGTTCTTCGATTTTGACTGCGTCTCTTATTCGCACTGTGCTTTGCTTTGCTTTGGAACTGCAGTTTTGAGAGTCCCATCGACTATGTAACACAACAAGCGCTGCATGCAGATTATTAATAATAGTTAAATATTAAATGTATATACATATGAATATACATACATATATATTTCAATCATTCTAACATCACAATTTACTAGTTACAAAAAAAATGCAAATGCATATGCATATGAGGCTGCGCTTTGCCATGCAAAAGTAGTGTATTCAATTGGCGCATTTGTATGTGCACTCATTTAGTCTCATTTCATGTTTGTTCCACTTCGCATTCATTAGCCATATTCGTGCCAATGCGCCTCGCACACTCTTCGTTCGTTTGTCGCGTCGCTTGTCTGCTCCGACCACCGAGTGTTGGTCGGGGGTCCATTTTGCATGCATCCGCGTCAGCGACAGCGTCTGGCAGCCCCCTCGTCTCACACTGTCGCACTTCTGTCTCTCTTGCTCTGGCTGCGCGTCTGGCCGTCTGCATAGCGTCTTCTCGTTAGTGCTCCTCTGCTTTTGCTTGCGCTGCGACGCGACGCGACGCTGTCCGTTTTTTTTTTGTGCTCTTGCTTTTGTTTTGTTTTTTTTTTTGTTTCTTTCTTTCGTATTTTTTGCTGTGTTTTTAAATAATAATCACGCAAACTCCGTCATTGCCGGCCGGCATTTTTAACCGAGTGCGGCTATATGAATGCTGCTGCTGCTGCGACGCGGTTGTGTGTCCTCTCTCTCTCTCTCTGTCTGTGTGTCTGCTTCTGGCGCTGCCGCGGGCAACGGCGAACAGTGAATTGTGAACGACGCGCCGGTTGACTCACAATACACATTCGCAGGTTTTTGAACTTGCACAAGGTACACACATACATACACACACAATGCAGACCCACCACACCACAGCCACACAGACACAGATACAGATGCAGGCGCATGCGCATACTCGCTGCGACGTCTGCGCTGGCGCATTGGCGTGCAGTTTTTGTTTTTGTTTGTTCTTGTGTGTTGTTTTAATGCGCTTCATTCTCTGTGTATTTTAGCTGCGCAGTTTAAAATGTGACAGCAAAGTTAAGTAACACAAATGCACAGTGAAACAATAATGTAACTTTCATTATATTTGATTTATTTTTTATTTTATATTACTTTAGTTTGACTTTTTTTTATTAATTAGTTTAATTTTTGATTATGGTAATGCTCATAAGTGTGTTAGTGTATTCCGCTTTCGGTTTCCGTTTACAACAAAAATATTCTGCTTGATTGTTGTTTCTTTTCGTCTCTTTTGCTTACTTGTTGATTTCCTTTTGCCATTTTTTTTTTTTGTGTTTTCTTCTTTTTTTCTTTTTAACTTCTTTGTTGTGCATTTTTGAAATGCTTTTGCGGTTACTTTTTTCGCTAGCTTTCATTTGTTGTTATCTTTCTGTGATATTTCCTCTGTCGCTGCATCAGTGACGATTCTTCTCTCCTCTCTCCTCTCTTTTTCTTCTACTCTTCACTTCACTTTGATTCACACACAATTAATGGTACGCCTTTTAGACTATAAAATGAATTTGTTTGTTTGTTGTGCTGATCGAACCGTTGAAAGCGACGCCGCCTGACGACATGATTAGTGCTGGCTTGATTGGGGGGATTACCGGGGGTAGGATGCTTATCCTCAGCCCTGGAACCAGGGCTTCAGCTTCAGTTGTCATTGAGGCACATCGTAAAAGCTTCCCAAAAGCGAGCAATTAATTAAAATGTTGAAATTATTGCCTTGTAACCAAAAGAACTTTTCAGTCTGTCCTCACACACATTAATTGTCGATTTTTATGGCGCCATTTCATTAGTTCCCTTTTGCTTCCTTTTCGTTCTCACACTCATTTCACGACACCCAAAAGCAGGCTACAACATTAGCATCTTCTGTTGAGGAAGGATCTATTAGTTAGCAAAGGATGGCAAGAAGTGCGTTTTAATTTTATTTAAAGAAGAATCATATGAGATCACTTTGATACATTTTGCAATATTATATTTAAATCATCATTAAGATTTATTTAAGTGAAGTTTCTGCTGACATTAATTTCATTTCGAAATAAAATTAAGTATTTCATTATTATATTTATAGTATTTGAAAAACTAATCTTTTTTTAGGAGTTTCTTTTGACAAACAATCCTTATTTGAATGAAAATATAATGTTTAATATTATAGTTAAATAGTCAAACAAACTAATTAAAAGAAAATAAATGTTTTCTTTAAGAAGTTAAAATATTTTAATATTATATTACAAATAATTATGAATTATGAGTTAACTAAATGAAAATAAATTTTAAAAATAAATAACAGTAATCTCATTTTGAATTCAAATAAAATATTTCAAATACTCAAAACTAATTTAGAAGCTTTTTTGACAACAAACCAAATTTCAATGAAAATAAACTATTTTAATATTATATTTAAATCGCCATACATATTAATTAAAAAGAAAAGTTAAAATATTTCAATATTATATTCCAAATAATTATGAATTATGAGTTAAGTAAATACAAATAAATGACAATAATCTTCTTTTGAATTCAAATCAAATATTTTAAATACTCAACTAATTTAGAAGCTTCTTTTGACAATATTCCCATTTTGTATGAAAATAAAATATTTCAAATATTCAAAATTAATTATGACATTAAGTTATTGAAATTGAAATGCCCAAATGTTTCTTGGAAATTTATCGCAAAAATTAAATAATTTCATACAGACAAAAATCACCATAAAATATAGGATATTTGAGTCAAGCTTGAAATGTGGCTTATAAGTGTTATGTATGTATGACTTTCTTAAAGTATCGCTGAGGTTTCTTTTGTTAATTTATTGGACTTGTATTGTAAGTGATATTTGCGGTTGGGAACCGGTTCAATTTGTTTGCATTGCTTATCCCGGCTCAAAGTGGCTCATCATCATCATCATCATCATCATCATGATCATCACAGCAGCAGCAGCAGCAGCTTCTTGATGATCATCATCGTCATCAGCTTCTTGATCATCGCTGTAAATTTGCCTTAAATTGTTGCCCCATTGTCGTCAGCTGCCCCATCTTCATCTTCATCTCCAGCTTCAGCTTCAGCCATCCAACTTCAACCCCCCGCGTTGTCTGAATTTCGTGAGAGGTAGCGAGAGAGGGTGAGAGGGAGAGAGAGAGAGAGACAGAGAGATGGCGAGCACACACTTAATTTTTTTGACAAAACAATTAATGTTTATTTTTGCATTTTAATTTGCCAACATTAATTGCAAGTTTATTGAGCCGCCGCTTGAGCCATTGTTGAGCCAATGAACCGCACGCCGTTAGCCTTGAGCCGGGTCCGTCCGAAAATCACAAAGAGAAGCGGAAGGCGAGAGGGAGACGAAGAAGAAGAAGAAGAGGAGAAGATAGAGACGCTTTGCGACGTTGCCGCGTCGCATTGTGTTGCCAAGCAAAATTGGTAACGGCTGCTATTATATCGATAACGATAACGATAACAACTGCACGATTAATTGCCAAGCTACATCAAAGTCATTTGCTGACATAATAGTTGCGATGAACATCGCTATTCGAAATATCGTATACCATTATAATAGCGTTGGATATCGGTAAAAAGTAGTTAAGATTGAAAAAGCTTGTCAAAATAATTGGAATGCAGATTCTTTTTGGCAACTTTTATTAACATGCAGATAGTTTATTGTCTCCAATATATAGCACTCCTTAATATAGTTTTTTTTTCAATCTAATTATCTTTTGCGAATTGAAAAATAATGCAAAATATGAAGCACATAAAACACTGATGTGTACACGATAGTTGCTTTAAAGAGAACCTTAATTTTTGAAGAATAATAACGGAGCTGGTAGCAGTTTTTTTGAAGTCAGTCATATGAAGAGCTACAAGCATAGGGATGCGATATCTACCCGATAGTTTCTTTATAAATATAGAGATGGTAGCTGTTATGATATAGTTTACAAAATTTCAGAGTTGCTCCGATTGAATTGAACGATACGATAGCTATGCGGTAATACCTTTTTAAATGTAAAGATGATATCCGCATTGATATAATTTATATATTTCATTGCTAATCCGATCCAATTAAGAAATAATACGCCATATGAATAAGTACAACAAGGATACAATAGCTATGCGATAGTTCCTTTATAAATATAAAGATGATAGTTATTTTGATACAATGTTGATATTTCATTGTTGTAACGATTCAACTGAGAAAGAACGTCAACTATAAAACACATTATGAACACAATAATTTCTTTATGGCAAAGATGAATAAAAATATATGTAGAATGAAGTGGCATGGAATGGATTTCGGTAAATAATAAGTTTCGGAACTTAAGTGTCAGAAGAATTTTAGTTACATAGCTGTATCTATTTGGCTGTCAGCGTCATGGTCATCAGCATAATAAAAGCGGAGTTGGCCAACAGATTGATGTGACTGCCCAGACCCTCGGAGTAGTAATCGAGCAAAACGGAGCCGTAACGTGCACCGAACGCAATCGCCGCCATTCCGCCGTAAACGTTGCTCGATTGATTCACGCCGAGGAACAGCAGCGAGACAACGTTACCCAGGAGCGTCAGATCCTTGAGCGTGACCGTTGAATTGTCCTCGATGTCCCGCCACTTGGCGACCACATCAAAGGCAAGCGGCACCAAAAAACAGCCATGTGCCATCGCCAGATGGGGCGACGATGACTTCAGATAGAATTCAATGTTGGTCAACGGTAACGGGACCAGTTCCATAATGCCCGACGTGATCTGCCTGAGGCGATTGCATTCATCATCATCATTGTTCGCAGCTCGAACCACGCCCAGCAGTCCATGCACCAGACTCACAGCGGCTGCCGCATACCCATAAGGTGTGTGCAGTGGATGCAACGTATACATCGCATAGCCGGAGCTCACAACCAACAGACTATTGAATAGCGCATCCATGAAGAGCATCTTCTCTACGGTTTCTTTTCCAGATTCTTTGCTTCTGTGTGTTTGTGTTGCCGGTGAAGGAATTTACGATGAATTTTGTTTTGCTATTGAAAATGTTTCAGCCACAACTCGGTAGCGAGTGACAGCAGAGGCGATGCCTTAATGAGTTTAGCTTTTAATACAGGCTACCAACCCAATAGATAGAAGGGTATTGCAAGTTTGTGTCATTAGGAAATGTGTGCAATGGGTAGAATTTGGTATTTTATTGTATATTTAGTATGTAATAATATGACAATATATTAAATATAGAATTCGATTTCGTTAGTATTTTTTGTTGTATATTATTTTTGGAATATTTTCGGAATAATACTACATACTTGTATATACTATATTCCTGGTTGCAATCGCTATTTTGTATATTTTTCATGATTTAGTATAGCGATATACCAAACATGGTTTCGTTTTTATATACCCACAACCCAAAGTGTGTAAGGGCCTTATAAGTTTGTGTCATTAGAACATGGTATATAAATTCTTGGTTGTAAAAGTTCTTTAAGAAGTAAATCTGGTATATTTTGTATTCTGTGGTTTATTTAGAATGTAGTGGTATAACGATATTTTCGTATATTATTTTGGTATATGTTACACTACATTGTATATTTTTAATGTTAATGTAGTATATACCAAATATAGTTTTCGGTATCTTTTAATATTTTTTCTGTATATTATTTTATTTCAAAATATGTACTCTGTAGTTCACAATTTTTCCTTAAAAACTTTTTAGATAATTTATTCATAATTCATAACATCTAGATAGTTTATTTCCATATCTTTTTCCTTAATAATTATTTCTGTTAATTTATGCATAATTCCTTACATCTCAATAGTTTAAAATGTAATTAGAAAAGTATGAGAGCAATTCTTGTACAAATGACTTGAATAGTTGTGGGAGAGGCTTAAAAAGCTATCACAATTCGTTTTTTTGTTGCCACATTAATTTGCGACTACAATCATAAAATGGATTAAACATATTGTGCTCTAGCATAGCTTTAGCATATCAAAATCTGTAGATCAAAGTGCGCCTGCAACTTAATGTTGAACAGAGTAATATATTTCATTGTTGTACGCGATCGCGACTTTATGGTCTGCAGTCATAACCACTTGATGACTTGAGTTGAGTTGAGTTGAGTTGAGTCTTGACTCCCTCTTTGGTCATATCGGTAATGAGAATCAGGCAGAATATATCTTATAGTATGTATGGCATATCAATGATGACACGAACTTCGTTTCCTTCTTTATGGAATGGGGTTCAAAGTCGAATTCAAAGTCTGCGCATTCGGCTGCAGTCGGGCGAGGAGAGCCAATGTCTCCGATGATTTATTGCGCGATGCTCTTTTGCGTCTGTTTAATCCATAGCCACAGCTACAGCCACATCCACCTGCAACTGGCAAACGGCAAATGGCAAATGAACGGGAGACGAACAGCTGGACAAACAGATGCCCTCCGAATACAGTGAACACGATCGAAACAGAGCTGAGCTGAGCAGAAGAGAGGAGAGGAGAGCTGTGCAGACTATGCCAGACACAGACCCCTTTTAAGTGAAGTCCAAGCCAAGCTTAATTATTAATTTAAATCGCACCGTTTATATGATAAAGACACTGAGACGTGCCGCTGAGCATTGTGCATGTCCAGCCACGACTTTGACTGCAACTGCGACTGCGACTTTGACTTCAGCTGTAAATGAAGTATTTTCGTTGTTGTGGCTGCCTTTTTGTTTAAGCTCATCTCTTTGGTCAGGAGCGCATTGCGGGAAGCTTGAACTTCAATTGTGGCCCAAATTTTGCTGAGCATACTTGATTACCTTTGTTTCACAAAGAGTTAATGCCACTATTAGTATAATAATAATAAATTTATTCATTCACAAATTTCTATTGCTTATATTAATTTCACTTTTTTGACTACAGAAATTAAAACAAAAATGCATTTAATCTTTCCAACATTTCTATGTAAATATTTAGAATATTGAATATACCAAATATATACATTTCGGTATATTTTAGTAATTTGCGGTATATACTAGGGCATTTTTTAAGAATAATATTTATTCTTATTAATTGTTGTTGGATATTATAGTTGTGAATTTATATTACAATTTAAGAGAAGTTAGTTTCACAAAGAGCTATAGAATACATAGATACTATAAAAAAGACTAATTTCTAAAATCAAGAACATTTGAAATCACGATGTGTTTTCTAACATTGAAATTTGCATATTCTTGACGCACTTTTTCGATCAAACTTCTTAGTACTAAGACCAAAATCTTAATTTTTGAATTTTGTTTTCAGTGTTCTACTATTTTAAGCAATATAAGAAATTTGGCTGAATAGATTTATTGGGAAAGATGTTATTTACAAAAGAATTAGGCACTCAACGCTCATATTTGAAAGGTTTCAAAGGATTTAAAAAATTTTAAGTAACAATTTAAATTCTATTTTTCCATTTAATTTTATATTGTTGTGTTTGTTTATAACATATTGCCTCTATTTAGTTTATGATTTTGCCTTATGATTTTCTATGACGTCTTTTTTTGCAAGCGCCCCATTTACTGGCCATTTGTTGACCGCAGGAGCTGCGACTCCGCTCCTGTTCGCTTATCTGTGGCCCTATATAGCGTGACAAAAGTTGTTGCTCGAATGCGCCCCTAGACAATTTGCAGTCGCGTCGCATCGCGTCGCGAACTCTGCAAGCGTAAAAATATGAAAAGTGCCGCGGTGCACGGTGCACGGTGCAAGTTGCACGTTGCACGTTGAATGTGGCAAGTGGCAACGTTGCAAGTGCAGTTTCGAGTGCACATCGAGCACACCAAAGTTAAACCAAGCAGACCAAACACCAGACACTCAATTCAAATTCATAATTAATCAGGCAACCGCGTTCGTTTTTTTATTTTTTGAACATCAGCATAAAGTCTTAGTTGTTAGTTTTAGGTTCGGGGCTTCGGGTTGAGGTTCGCCTTACAGCTTACAGCTTGCGTTTGGGTTTGAGTTTGTGTTTGGGTTTTGTGGGGAGGACTTGGACTTAAGACTTAACACTTGCTGTTTTGCTTCAGCGAACACTTGTTGAAGATCCTCCTCGAGACAGCAGCTGCTCGAGAACTTATAACTTATAAAATACGATATATATGCAAAGAGTTCACTTTAGTTTTTTTTTATTTTTACCATGGCGCGTGTGTTGAAGCTTTCAATTGAGTTTTTGGCCAAAGCTGCCGCTTGATTTATGGTCTGCCATTGAGGCAGCAAGCGCAGCCGCCTAGCAAAAAAAAAAGAAGAAAGAAAAAAAACCTGGCGCCAAGGTCTACCATGATACGCCTAAACCCCTATCGCCAAAAACTCCCCGGTCCAAGCTCTCTTTTTTTTGTTTTTTTTTTTTTTTGGTTGGCCCCGACAAATTCGAATTGCCAAACTTAATCAGCGGCATTTGCATGCAGCGCGCAAAATGTGCCCAAAAAGTTTAATGAGCCGAAAGTTGCGTGGACAAATATTTTCCGGCTTCATTCATTCGGTTCGCTTTGGTTCCCTTAGCAGCCCAAAAAGTGCGTGAGCGATGCCCCAAAAGCATGCTCGAGATACCCTGTAAGTCACTCCATTTTTTTTGTATTATAAAGATGAACATTTTTTGGTGTCGATCGTATTAAATTGTATCTTCTTTAAAAGACCTTTTGTTAGATTGAAGTTGAACTTGTGCACTATAGATTCTGAAAATTTTATGAAATTTTCTTTAAATTCAATTCTAATAACTTGAAATTTCTACATTTTCATAATAATTTGTAGCTCATTTTTCAGAAAGTTGCATTAAATTTATTTTAAAGTAAACAAATTGTATTTAATTTTTAAAAAAGTTACAAGAAATTGAATTGAAATTTGTTAATAATAATTTGTAGCAAACTTTTATGAAAGTCCTTTATAATTTTTAAGAAAGTTTTAAGAAATTTAAATTAAATTTTACAACAATAACTAGTAGTTCACTTTTAAGAAAATTTCTGGAAATTAACGTTCAATTTAATAGTAATAATTTGCAGTACATTTTTAAGATAGTTTCATAAAAATTAATTTAAATTTAATGATAATAATTTCTACTTAATTTTTAAGAAAGTTTTAAGAATATTAATTTCAATTTTAAAGTTATTATTTGTAGTAAATTTTTAAGAAATATTGTAGCTTATTTGCATTATAATTATCAGCTATAGTTGATTCAAATCTTCGATTTACAAACTTATCTTTTTGTTTCTGAAAAATTCCTCAAAATTCCGAAATTAAAAGATTGTGATTGTTGTCTTTTTACTAAATTTCGATATCTTTATGGCACAGGGTAGTTGATAGTCGTTCCTTGGCACTTTATAGTTTTAGTTTTTTTTGGAACCTCGCAATATATCCAGTAGGCCGAGATACTGCTTGAAATGCGCACCAGAAACCCTACGCACTTCATAAATTATTTAACAGTTGCCCTGGCCAATTGGAATTGACTCGTGGACAATCGCGGAGGGTGCGTCTTGGGAGGGGCAACTAAAGAAGGGAACCAATTTTAATTGCCGGCAACATGACAGTGGCGGCAGGTGACAAGGGCAACCACACAGGGGCGTGACGGTTGGGGGTTAAAGCGATTGAGGGGTGTTCAGGTGCGTATCACGTCTTTTGGTATAAAAAATGTGCGAATTTTTGACAACTGCAAATCGAAAGAGAAACTCCACAACGCAACAGCTTAACATCTGATGGGTGAAGAGGGCGATGGGGTAAGGGGGGAAGTGGCAAGGGGGGGTCATGTAGCAACATGGTGATACATGATCGCCGCTTCAAGTGATTTATGAGCCCAACACAACAACTCAACTCAACTGAACTGAACTGAACGCATGCGTTCGGCGTGACAAGTTTCAAGTATTTTTCACTTATCACATTTTGGTAGTTATTTTGTTACTTTTTTTTTAGTTTGTAATTTGTATTTTTCCGAATTAATTATGTTTTTAATTTCCGTTTTGCTCAAGTGTTTATTATTTTTCATTATTTAAAATACTAGTATATTTTATGTCTTGGACGTTTAATTTTCTGTTTTAGTTACATAGGTTGACAATATGGTATAGTTTATACTGTATGATATATTTTTAATGTAGTACTATATAAATATACTAAATAACTATATACCAAGTATTTCTGCATTATTCATGAGGTATATTTTAAAATTAATACCGCACTAGTTTGCTTCTATTTAAACTGGATTTCGGATATCTGACAGTCGAATACACCCGACTTATTATAATTGTGTTTTAGTATTTACTTTACTTTTAGAATAAACTTGTTCTTTAGTTTTCCCATTATTTGTTGTTTTTTTTTTAGAATTTACCATACTTTTTACCTTCTTTTACTTTGAATTTTGTCGGGCAAAATCTAAAATATTGCAATATTTTCTTTGCTTTGCAGATTTAATGAATATTTAAAATTTAGAGCTATTTGATTTTGTTTTAATGATTTTCATTATTTTAATTTCGTTTTTTTTTATTTTTGTATACATTTTTCTTTTTAATATTTTTAAATTTTTAATTGCATTTTATGAGTTTGAGTTTATTTCAAGTTTTATAATTTCTTAGTTAATATATTTTGTGCTTTCGCTTCCGTTTTATATTTGACATTTATTTTTTTACATTTTCTTAAGTGTTTTAAATTTTATTTCTATTCCATAGACATACAAAACGAATGTGTTTTATTTTAATTTGCATTTTCTTCCATTTATTTATTTTGTATGACGACGACGTCGATTGCTACTCGCATTTGATTCATATCTAGCTTCGGTTCTGTTTTGTTCTGTTCTGCTGATCTAAGCTAATCCGCAATCCGCGTTCCGCGGGAATGGGGCCTCTCCCATTTCGTCCATTCCGTCCATTCATGCATTCATTCATTCATTCATTTGCTCATTCGTTCAAAGCGAAATCAATGACGAAGCCGCTTCGCAGAATTTCACACTTTCAACTTCCGTCCCAGAGACGTATTCCCAGAAATTTGGAGCACTTGAATTGCGAGAA
Source organism: Drosophila sulfurigaster albostrigata (assembly GCF_023558435.1). Lineage (NCBI taxonomy): Eukaryota > Metazoa > Arthropoda > Insecta > Diptera > Drosophilidae > Drosophila > Drosophila sulfurigaster. The sequence goes on along the minus strand of NC_084885.1, from coordinate 9,239,217 downwards.
TTCTCATATTATTATTAATTTCATTATTATTATTTTTATTATTATTATGTTTTGATCTGTTATTATTCTGGTGTGTAGATCGCTCTCTTATTTATTATACTGCTTCCTTTTTCGGGGTCTTGTTTTCGTTTGTTGTTGTTACTGTTGCCAAGTTGTTGGAATGTCGCCGAATCGAGTGTGAAAATCTCAGGCATATGCATAAGAATTATTTGTAATAATAATAATCATAAATAAAACATTTAATCGCCGCAATTGAAATGCCACTTCCCCAAAAGCACATCGCTCCAAAGGAAGCCGACAAACTAATAAAACCAAATAAAATACGGCATTACTCTCCTTCTCCTTCTCTCTCCTTCGCTCTCCCTCTCTTTCTCCATCTCTTTCGTATACTAGATCTTTTAAAAGCTTAGCTTTATCTACTCATCATGATCATCGTTCTTTGTTTGGCGGAAAGATCCAAGTTCCTCACTAACTTTTGCATTGTTCGACTTGCTGATTGTCGAAATTGTGTCAAGTGCTTAAGTCGAAATACACAAGGGCCTAAGATCTACTACAGTTTAAGCTAGCTATGATGAACTTGAGTCTCAGCTAACTCAGTTTACACGTAAATACGACATTATAAAATAAATTTAAATATGCACATATACAAATTGTGCGAGAGATCATGAAAAAGAGCTTAAATCGAATTTGAACAAAGAAATTAAGTTCTTAAATCCAGATCAGCGTTTGCATGTTATATTATTAATAATAATAATATTTTTATTTTGAGTTGGAAAGCTTTTTCATTTCATAATAATATTAATCTTTAGATAAGATTTTAATCTTGCAAACAAGTATTTCCAATACTTTACAAGAGTTTTTGCATTTCGTTTCAACAAACTAAATCTAAGTAGAGATTAAAGTTTTCTGGGCTTAATTTGTTAATTTGTCATAAAAATTTCGAACTAAGAATATATTTTTAAACCTTAAGCATATTCAAATCGATTTAGGAACTTTACTTCTATGCTTTAGTTCGATATGATTTAAGCATACTTTTAAATCCTTTTCTTGATCTTAGCATGTGCGTTTCCAAAAGTTTTCTATGTGAAACTTTTATTTTTAAATAGCTTTTTTTTCTAAACCTATCATTCTAAAATTGTTAAATGTATTCTTTTTAATTTTCATAATTTGTACGTAAGCTTCTATGATGCAATTAATTTGGAATAGTTTTCTCATATGAAATTGTCCACTTATGCAAACTTTTCTTTTCTAATTTATTTAAATAGTTTTGCGAATATATCTATATAGTATTTTTTCATTATTCATTTTTTACTAATTTATATTTCAATTCGTTGTAGCGAGCGTTGTCTGTACTATAGAATATTTTTTGAATTTGCTTAAAGTATTTAGTTAGCCACTCGAGGTGTCTATTTTTGAGCTGTTTAATATTGATTTCTATTAAGATTTCCCGTTAATAAGCTAGAGAACAGATGTAGTTAAAGCTGAAGCAATGGAAAGTAAAAGTGTATTTATTCGTTTTTGTTGCTGAGAGAGAGTGAGAGAGGAAGTGCGAGTTGAGCAATTGATGTATTGATGTATTGATGAGGCAAGTTCAGATTGACAAGTGTGTGTGGCTCCATTGAGAGTTGAATGACAGAGCAGTTAACGGACATCCTGACCCCCTTCAAGCGATGTCATAAATTGTCTTGAGTCTTGTTGAGTCTCCAGCTGCAGACAGACGAAAGTGGGAATGGTGACGGAATGGAGAGGATGGAGACGGGAAGGGAGGGTGGCAAAAGACATTTGAGTTGGGTAAGCAAAAATTTTGACACTGCATAAAGTTGAGGCAACAATGTAGAGTGAGTGAGTACAAAATGTGTGGAGCGGGGGTGAATGTGTATGGGGGTGGTTAAAAAGCGTGGAAGAGGTTGGGGGGTTGGGGGGTTGGAGGATGGGGGTTGGCTGATTGCAAGACGCGACGACGCGACGTCTGCCTGTCAAATGCCAAATGCCAATGATGTTATTTAAGCCAGTTCTTGCAGTTCTCGCCAAGTTCGTCTTTTCGTTTTTATTCCAGTTGAAATTCTCTTTTCATTTTTTATACCCGCTGCCCATAGGCTGGAAGGGTATTATAACTTTGTGCCTACAGAAAATAAATGGAGCTGGCAAAAGGAGGCATCTCAGACTCTATAAAGTAAGAAAGATGATCTAGCCATGTTCCGCTGTCCGTTCCTTTGAACACCTAGATCTCAGAGACTATATGAAATACTGATATAATTTCGTTCGTTGTTCGACAGCACTTTTCAGTTATTTACCACGCCCACTTTCGCCTCTGCAAATGGATCAAATCGAATAACATCGTGATTTTGAAAGCCGTGATTTTTAGTATATTCATTAATAACTATATAATACTTATGAATTTGGTTGCGAACAGATACAAATTTTAAAAGTTATTTAAGAAATTCTTTCATATGGGAAAAACGCGTACCTACTACGGGTCTTAGTAGCTTTGGCTAACAATCTGTTTTGCGTTCTATACCATAGAATATTATCAACACAATAGTATACCAATATACCAAATTTAACAATCGTCATATTAATATGGTATATTTTAAAAACAATACCGCATTAAAAATGGGTACCAGGTATTTCACAGTCGAGCACACTCGATCGGGTATTTTTTGCACTCTATGGTATATTTTATAGTCTTTGGTATATTTTTGAAAGTATTTTTTCGCTATATGAATATGGTATATTTTAAGAATAAAACCGCACTGTTTTGCTTTCATTTAAAATGGGTAGCGGGTATCTCACAGTCGAGCACACTCGAGTGAAGCTTTCTTACTTGTCTTTTGTGCACTCTTCTTTGTGCGCTTGAAAGGGAGACGCAAAGAATGCGAAAAGTTTGCTGCAGTTGAAGTCGCTTCTGGGCCGAAAAAGAAGTCATTAAAAATGCGTAGAATGTCAATGTAAAACGCTGATAATTCGCAATTATGCGGCTATCCCCTCATCCCCTCTTCATTTTTTTAAGATAGTGGGGGGAAGGGGGAACAATTTGGAGTGTTGCCGACGTCAAAGAGTCAACTGCAAGATAAATAACAGCGCAAAAGGAAGCTAATGACAGTTGCCACATAAAAAATGATGATGACGACGACGCCGCCGTCGTCGTCGTTGTGGCGATCGAAGCGACCGACTGAACAAACCGATGTGGGTTGCAACATATATATGTATATATATATAAATATTGAAAAAATTTGGGGAGTGAGAAAAAAGGCAAACAAGAAAAAATACGCAAGCAGAGAACGCACAACTTGAACATAATCAAAAAGTCGTTGGCATTGCCCAAAAGCGAGAGTTACTTAAATGCCTGTCATGCATGAAAATGATATATATGCCGACTCTTACTTGCAATATAAACACACACACACACATACACACACAGAGATCCCCAAATATTGTACATCTAAATGCCGCCTGCGCTTACCCCAATCGCAATCCCAATGCCAATGCCAATCGCAATCGCAATCTTCAAGTTTATTCCCTACTCCATTTGAATGTGCTTTTTTCTGCTGCTTAAGCTCGTAGTTCAATGGACTTGCCGGAAGCGCACACTTGAATGTATCAATTGAGCATTGCGACAAGCACTTCTTTGTTTCAACTTCACACGCTCCAAGCAGCATTCAAGGATATCTTTGGGTACGGAGTGAGAAATGAGCAACAGCTTTTGCAAGTTCATTAGAGCTTTAACCATGTGTTCTACTGCTCCGCTTAAAAATGGACTGAAGACTCCTTTTATTTGCAAAGATATATTTCTATAAGTTAAGGAACAGCCTTGAAAGTTCATTAGAGCTTTTAATCCCTGTTCTTCCACTCCGCTTAAAAGCTTTGCTTTTTGCAAAAAGTTACATATGTTAGAAAGTTAAAGAGTATTTTAATGCACTTAGCTGCAATTATTTCAGCATTATTAAAATTAGATTCAACACTTTATAAACCACTTTTAAAATTGCATAGTGAATTCCCTTCCTTAAGACTGCTACGTTGAGGAAAACAAGAAACAGCTTTGCAAGTTCATTAAAGCTTAAGAACTGACTTTTTAATTTCTTTATACTTCTTTTATTTATGAAGATATATTGCTATAAGTTGAGGAAGCTTTGAAAGCTCATTAAAGCTTTTAATGTTTATTTTACTGTTCCGATTATTTGTAGTAAAGCTATCATATGTTAGAATTTCAATTTAGCAGCTAATATTTGACCTATATTAAAAAAAGTTTGATCTAAAATATTAAGCACTTTATAGACCTCATTTAAAATTTCACAGTTAACTTTAAAGTATACTTTGTTAAGATGATCAACAGCTTGACAAGTTCATTAAAGTTTTTAATACTTGTACGCTTAAAAGCTTTGTTTTTAGTTAAAGCTGCTTAAATAGCTAAACAAAATCATTTTCAAATAATTTAGCAGAAATTCTTTGCATCCTATTTAATTTTAGGATTTTTCGACAGCAAAAAATGTTTTTTTTTTGTATAATTGAGTTTCTAATATTTCGTTAAAATTGCAACTGAAACACATTCTCCATATTTTAAAATGTATCCATTTGTAACGAAAAGATTTTGCCTCCTTTTGTTGTTCTTTACGGAGTTCACGCGTCTATAAATATATAGTTCTACATATATGTATGTGCATACAATTAAATGCGTTTAATATGAATTTTATTTGAAATGTGGCAACTGTATTTTGTTGGCGGCAAAAACGCACTCGCTTCGCCTACAATGCGAGACGAATTTATATTTAGTGTTTGAAAATCTTTGCCATATGTTTAAGATATGCGCGAATGTTTTCTTTCCACGTTTATTATGCTAAATATTGTGAATATTTGCTGCAAATGTTCGCATTTCAATTCGGTCTAGGGTTGTCGTCACTCGCTCAATTTACAGACTGTCATATTTGGGGGTGTTACAGGGTATCTTGAAGTCGTCAGCTTCAAATTGTGCTACGTTTATTTGCTTTGTCTATTGCATTTGGCGCATTTGCAAGTATAAAATTACAAAAATTTTCTAATTTTCTAACGAGATACCCTGTAAAGCAGTTAAAGGGTAGCTTAGTTGAGATAACTTTTCTAATATATTGAAATTTTGCAGTAGTACACGTTGTCGATATTAAGGGTATGCGATAGTCGAGCTTGCTAGTCAATCTATATCAAATAGTTTATTTAGGAAGGGTATCTTTAAGTTGAGTAAACTTTTCTTTTCGATCTACACTTTTGGAATTTTGCAATAGTAAGTGTTGTGGAAATACAGGGTATGCGCCAGTCGAGCATGCTTGCAAATGAAGAGTTACTTTATGAAGGGTATTTTTAATTTGAGTAAGCTTTTCGAATGTATGTATTAAAATTTGGCAGAAGTAAATGTTGTCAAAATATAGGGTATGAGCAAGTCGAGCATGCTCAGCAATCTATCTCAAAGAGACGGTTTTCTTTAAATTGAGTAAAATTTTCATTTTTATTTTCACTTTTTTAAATTTTGCAGCAGTTAATTACTGCAGGGTATCTGTTAGTCGTGCATGCGCTACTTTAGCATTCAACTATGTTATTATTGAATGCGCCAATAAAAGCGTAATATGCATAGACGCAGACGCCTGATCATTGAGTAAACATGCCGCGATCTAATGCCAAAATCAAATGCTTTTCCCCCACCCACCAACCCCCCCTTATCAAATGCGTGTGTGTGTGTATTTTTACTGTATATAATTAAATGCATAAATTTGCCTCGGCACATTTGTTGCTGTGAATTTGAAATCTTTTACGCAGTTTCGGGGCAACAATGTAACTAAATGTTGTATAAAAGTATTTCACTTCCGCATCGAGATTCTCTCTATGAGTGTGTGTGTTGATGTGTTGGTGTGTTGGTGTGTGTTACGCTTGCTTGTAAATCAATTACACGTGCGAGACCTTTTACCACCACCAACAACAACAACAACAACTTGACTTTTGCATTTAATGTGCGCAAAGCACAACAAACTGCATAAGCTCAAAGGCTGCAACTGTAAATACATACAAATACACCCACACACACACAGCGTCGAAATATACTAAACTAATTATGCAATAAATTCGCTTGTTACAAATCAATTGCGCTTGACTAATGCAACAGCTGCTGTTGCTATTACAAAGGCGCAGAAGGGGATAGCAAAGCCATGGAGCCGGGGAGGGGGGACGAGTGTGAGCGGGGGGAAGAATAAAGAGTGCAGGGCAGGAGTAAGGGAAGCTCAAAGCAGGCAACAACAACAAATCTCAGTCTGCTACTCGCATCAATTGAATATTATGCAAAATGACTGTCTGTCAACACGTTTTGCTTTCGCACTCATCAATCAATCAATCAAAACAATCAGTCAGTCAGTCATTCAGCTATTCAGCATTTAAAATAAGTTGTAGCTCGACTTAATTTAAAGCCAACAATAGATGCATAATAATGCACTATACAAATACAAATCAATTGTAAGTAATAGAATTTGTAAACTATTTAATTGGTTTACAAAATACAAAAGCATTTGCTAAAATATGAAACTGCTTTGTCTATTTTAACAACTATTCATTATTGAATAAAGAAAACAAGTTGAAAGTGGGAAAAAAGTAAAACGAAATGCAACATTGCTATATAGACGAATTAATATATTGATCAGAAGGATTATCCAATAGATATTATCAAATATACTTAATTTATGAAATGGAATTGAATGCAAATTTCTAGAATATATGCAATTAAGAAACTATTTGAAAGATGAAAACAATGCGGCATTATTTATAAAATATACCAAAATAATATACCACAAAAATACTGAATATATCCAAAACACGATATTTAGTATATTAATGTTGTACTAAATTTATAATAAACCAGATCGAGAGTGCTCAACTGGAAGACGCCCGATATTATTCTTAAAATATACCAAAATAATATACAGAAAAATACTGAAAATATACCAAAACGTATATTTCGTATAATTATATAATATTAAATTTATAATAAACCAAAGAGCGCAAAATACACCAGATGGAGCGTGCTCGACTGTAAAATACCCGACATTACTTATAAAATATACCAAAAAATACCGCACAAATACTATAATACTAAGATTATAATAAACCAAAGTGCGCAAAATACAACAGATCGAAGGTGCTCGACTTTGAAATACCCGGTATTATTCTTAAAATATACCAAAATAATATACGCTAAAATACTGAAAAGATACCGAAAGTTATGTTTGATATATTGATAGAGTGCCATATTCAAAATATACCATAGAGAGCAAAATATACCAAAGGCATTTTTGCCTATACAAAAGTATTTCTAAAATCACCTCAACAATTTGTATCTGATCGCATTTTATTCTATTCAATTCTGTGCTATTTTATTTGATGATTTTCTTAAGCAAGCTAATCAATTGAGCATTAATGAATTTTTTCTTTTGCTAACTTGACTTTCACTTTCGCTTCGTATATCGTAATGAAATCACTCTAAAAACAAATCGCAGCATTTCTTAGCCAACTAATTATTTGCTGCCCAAAAATGGTAGAACCAAATGAGACAATCGTCAGCAAGTTTTGTGTGGAAAATATACGAAAATATGGCAATGATGAAAACCTGATGGGGGGCCTACATGGCGTATGCGTATTCATGCTTGAGTTTGCATATTGTATGCGAAGGTAGCCAAAAGCATTTCACAGCGATACAGTTTCTCAGTTGTTGCGGGTCAGCAACAGAAACAGCAAAAGTAAAAGCGTCTACAAAACACACGCATTTTATGGCCAACGACGTCGACAGCGACGTCAGCGTGAGCGTCAGCGTCAGCGTCAGGTTGTTAATCGGCAATCTTATTTATGGGGCTCTTGGCTGCGTTTAGATTATAACTCGCGGCGTAGAACAGCCGCACTGAAAAAGTGGGTCACACGCGTTTGCGTCTAGGACATTTTAATGTTTTTCTTCTTTCGATTGCGATTTCGATTTCATTTTCGTTTTTCGAATTGGATTTGGATTACGTTGACGTTCACTCTTGGACTAAACGTTGTAGGCCAAATCTCAAATTGTGGGATGGCGGGATGTGCGTCAAAGAAGAACGCCAGATAGACAGCAGTTAAGCTATAGAAATCGATCTGCTTGAACAAAAAACAAAAACAAAACAAAACAAAAACATTGAGAGAAAAGAAATGTGTCAAATGCGTGGGAAACAGTTGGCAAAGTGTCATGGAGCCTACTTAGAATCAACACTACATTCTATATATACAAAAAGTATTCGATAGATCAATTGCTTTTGTTTTGGCGCGCTTTCAACGGGGCGTATGCGCATTATTTGTAGTAACATACACACTGAAATAGTATACGAGTATAAATATATATTATATAAATAGTATTTACATAGATTGCGAGTTCATTAATTGAATGCGACTGATAACGCAGCTTGCAATTTGTTGCAATTTGTTGCCTAACAACAAAAGACTGAATAAATACGTATGCACAGTTGTTGTCTAGCAATTAGCTGCATTCGACGGCCAAGCGGAACGCGCTGATAAAGCGTCAACTGAAGGCAACAGCAACAGTAAACGCAAATTGCCAGAGACTTAAATACCCTAAGTTGATGGCAATTTAATTGCGGGCAACAATCGAAGGACTCTAGAAATTAAAATATTATTGCAGAAAAAAAGTATTAAAGTTATAGCGGAATGTGATCGACCGTGAGATACCCGTTACTCATTTCGAATAGAAGCAAAACAGTGAGGTATTATTTTTAAAATATACCAAATAATATACCACAAATATACTAAAATGTGGTATTTTGATACTTCGATGACGTGAAACATTACCGCAAAAATACTGAAATATAGTATGTTGATGAAAAACTAAAATATACCGTCGACCATATATCGATGAAGTAAAAATACTACAGTAAAAACTAAAATATACCAAAAGCCATGTTTGATATGTTGGCGAAGAAAAAATACTAAAATATACCGAATTCTATCTATCTATTGGTATATCGATGAAGCAATATACAACATCAAAAATACTTAAACATACCATATTTGGTATATCGATGAAATAAAAATACTACTGCATAATACTAAAATATACCAACGAGCTTAATTGGTATATCAATAAAGTAGAAATACCGCTGCTAAAATACTAAAATATACCTAAGACCATATTTGGTATATTGATCAAGTACTACATTCTAAATATACCATACATAAAAAAATATACCAGATTGCCAAAGTAGCTAAGACACGATTGTGGTTGTCGTAATTTGTTACAAAGAAGAAGGACAAAGTTATAATACCCTTCTACCCTATGAGTAGCGGGTATTAAAAGTAAAAGTATTTCAATTTCAAGTTCTTTAAATATTTACAATGCATTTAGGCATCGAGGCTATAGTTAAACTCAGGCATTGCCTATCGTTGCCACCATGAAGCTCAATCGCAAATTGCTTTGGCGAAATTCTAACTGAATTACACCAGAAACTCATAAAGCACAATCACAACAAAAATCCCATTTCAATGTGACTCCACTAAGCCCTTTGGACAGCAAAGAGATAAAGTGATGAACGCTCAATTGACGAGCACAATTAAATTTTTGTTGACATCAAATAAATGTTAGAATAAAATAAAAAGGAAGGTAATTTTTGTTAGCAATTTGCATTTGTTTATTAACTTATTTATTTATTAGTTTTAATATACAAATGAAACAAAGATTATTGCCAAAGTTGCACTTTGTTCATTAATTGTTTTCGTTGTAACAATAAAATAATATGCAAGAAAATAAAAATACTCTACGTGAAATTAGAAAACGATTATAAAAAAAAAATTTGATTACAATTCATCCAATTCGAAATTTTAAAACAGATCAATTAAAATTTTCAACCAAATGTTAAAACAAATTTCCTGAAAATCTTTTAATTTTGCAGTGGTTTAGAGTTCTTTTATATTATAAAATAAATTTCATACAAAATTAATGTTTTTCACAGTGATTCATCACTTCTTCAATTACAATGTATGCTGCTAGTAATGACAATAAAAAAAAACCGAAAACATTTGATTGCTGAAACAGATGTTAAAAATAAATAATGTAAGAAAGCTATTGTCGAGTGTGCTCGACTGTAAGATACCCGCTACCCATTTGCAATACGAGTAACAAATATGTTCAAAACATATACATACATATTATTCCGAAAATATACTAAATTAATAAACGAATGATATATAATACTATTACATTAAAACAAATCTCTTCTACCCAATGGACATGCAATAGAAGCAAAAACTTGCAGTATTATTTTGTAAATATACGAAATTAATATACTAACAGCTATATTTGAAAAACATTGCAGTATTATTCTTGAAATATACCAAATGAGTATATTAAATGTTATATTTGGTATATATACACATATATACTATTACATTCAAAGTATACCCTTCTAACGGGAGTAAAAAAACCAAACCTGAATCTGTCGCTTCTCAGTTGTCGTCTAGGGCATAGAAAAATGATTAATAAATAATATGATACAAAACAAACAGCAGACAAAACAGACCGAAACATTGTTGTGCGCTTTTTAAAAGGCAATTACAAGAAATCGAAATCGAAATGAAATTGAAATCGACAGCAAAGAATCTCTGTTGAAAAATCTCAGTGGGAACAAAGTTTTTGTTGTTTTTTTTTGGGATATTTGTAATTTCAACAAATCAATTAATAGCAACAGTGTGCAAGAACATTATGACCTTGATCTCCAGCTGGTTTTTTTGTCGATTTTTTCGAAGGCACTTATGGCAAATGTGCGTGAATTGCGTGATATGGCAACGTGTTGCATGTGCCACTTGAAGAGAGTCCAAAAAAGAGACAGAGAAAAGGGCAGACGCAAAGTCGAATCGAATCGAATCGAGTCGAATGTCGAATGTTGATATACATTATTTATAGTAAAGTATAGTATTCGGAATAGTGTTGGCGCCAATGAGGTTATCACTTATCAATTAACACTTATCGCATATCGCAGCCGCTATTTAATATGCCTTGATTAATTCTAAGCAACTGAATCACCTCCAGCACACACGCGAAACAAAAACAAAGACAAAAAAAAGCGCCGCAGTCGAAAGATTTTATATGATCTTTTATATACTCCCCTTCCCCCACACACACACCGAGGCACTTTTTTTATTTGCTCGTAATCAGTTTACACGTTAGTTTACGCAATCAGCTGACGCCGCTGAGAAAGAGAGCAAGAAAGATAGTGGGAGAGAGAGAAAGAGAGAGAGAGAGAGAGGGAGAGATAGCGGGTATCATGTGTTGTTGCTTTGCGTAACGCTCTCGTTATTTGGCTGGCAACACTGGGCGTATGAGTAACGCGCATTGCGTATACGCCCGGTTGTGCGTAATGTGGCACGTGTAATTAATGTGAAATAAGAATGGAAAAAACTAGCAGCTGATATAATTTGACAGCATTTGAAGCGATTAAACTACAGCTTATTAAAGACAGAGTAACAGAGAGGGAGAGTGAGTGTGAGTGTGAGTGTGAGAGAAAAAGAAGGAGAGAGAGATAGCATTATATGAAATGAATCAAATTAGTTGAATTTGAAGTTGGCCATGATGCTGCAGTTTTTGAAGTACTTAAAATAAAATAGAAGATATAGCATAAGCTGCTTTTGTCTTCACTTGACTTTTTTCTTTCTTTACCTTTTTGTTGTTGTATTGAATTGAAATAGTTTCGCGTATCGCACACACGCAGTCATTAAATAACATTCACAAGTGTGAGTGTGTGTGTGTGTGTGTGTATGTGTGTGTGGAATGCGTGTGTGACGAAAGTTGATAACAACTAAACAGTTGGCAACAAGCGATCATTCAAGTTGAATAGATAAAACGATACTTACTCGCCCAAAAACCATGGCGCAAAAAAAAAACTAATTTCCACTTTGCACGCACTTCAAGGTTATATTCCACAAAAATGCGAAATACAAAGATCGCAGCCACTTTCGATTTATTGAAATTCTTATTAAAACAATCAAATTATTTGACAAAGATTTTGATTTGAAATTCGTGTTCTTGCAAATATTCTGCTGAACTTCTTTCGCAATTCCATTTCTAGGAACTATGCTATTGTCTATCAGTTTTAGCTAGTTATACTTGAAATCTTAAAAACACAAGAGTAGAATACAATATTTAAATAATAATTACGGAGGTAAAAAGAAATTAAGCCAAAGTAAGCCAAATTTAATTTGTATGTTATAATATTTTCATTAATATTTCAAATCGCATAAACACACTTTAATACACATATATTTAAAATTCCACTTATTTTTATTATTATTTCATTGAAATAACAAATTCATTCAATAAGATGAGCCAGAGCGAAAAATTCCTTCAGGCTTCATTCCATTTCTTAATATAGATATTTCTCTTCTTCATTTATTATATATGTAAAAAAAAGTATATATAATAATTGCAGAAGGCAATTTGACTTTAAGCATTCCAAATATTTTAGTAATATACATATATATTTTTATTAATTGTCTTACAAAATTTAACAATGATATATGAATCACATATGGCTTGATCAGTTTTTCACACTTTATGCGCATTATTTGGGTTTGTTTTCACATTCACTTTTGACAGTGCGAAGATATACCATAAGCAATAATTGGTATATTGATATAGTACTACATAGACTTCAAAATATACCAGATAGTCGCAAAGTGTGGTACTTTTCTTAAAATATACCAAATTAATGCATTGGTATATTTATATAGAACCACATTCAAAATATACCGTATATTGGAAAATGTATAAGATTGACACAAAGGTAATATACCGAAAAGATACTAAAATGTACCGAAGGTCAAAGTTGATATATGGCACAAAGTTAGGTGCGGTACTATTCTTGAAATGTGCCGAATTAATATACCGAAAAAATGCATTTAAAATAGCGAAGGTCAAATTTGCAATAATTATGTATATACTACTACATTCAAATTATACCATATAGTACAAAATATACCAGATTGTCACTAAGTTACAAAAAGCAATTAAATAATATTAGTCAAAAATAATCGTAATTATCAAATGAATGGAAATTTGTAATATATTCAGCTTAGTTAACTCTACAAAATACTTAAAAAGTTGTAGCGTTTATTTTTTCTGCTTCCGCTAACTGTTCTTCAGTCGAATTTCAATTTAAATTTCGATTTCAGTTTCAGTTTTGTTTGCTGTTCTGCAGATCTCGACTTCAGTTGTGTTCAATGGCATCGCAGTTGTGTGTATTTTTTCTGTATTTCTTCTGCTTATTTACATACTCTGGCTCTGGCTCTGGCTCTGGCTCTGGAGCTGGAGCTGGGGAAACAAAATGAAACACAAACATTTCTCATCGCCAACAATGGTAATTAAACAAATATTCCGGCAGATATTGTGGCACGTGTGAGCCGAGCAGAACATTTAAATTACCTGCAAATGACGTCTGTTTGCAGATCTCTAATAATATCGTATACATATATAATATATTGTATACTCTTCACTTCGGGTATTCCAGAACGCTGCAGAAATTCCCGAAAAAAAAAAATCGAAAATTGTATTTTATGTGCAGGAAGTGCATAATCAGTTTAATGGCAAGTTCCAAGGCTAAGCATGATTTAAGAGGCAATTCATGAAATTCACGAAATGACAAAAAAAAAAAATAAATGCGCGTAATGCCCAAAAGAAGCTGATTACAAATCTGTGCATGGAAAAGCATACACCAAAGTTTGTCGCGTGGCCAAAAACAAGGTAAAAGCAAAAAAAAAACTTCGTTGAGGTATTTTATCAGCACCTTGGAACTAAACTTAAACATTCGCAATTATCAATAGCGCAAAACGGAAAATAATAATAATAAATAATAATAGTAATCAAAATAGAAACAGGCGAAATTCCACTCGTGGATCGATTTTGTTGCTTCTTTTACTTTTATCGCCACACGGCAACCACTTCAATTGGTCTCACAGGCAGTCAGATAACTGCAGCAGCTGGCTGGTCGACTAGCCAGATACTCTGTAAGAGAGCAGAAATTAATTTTCTTTTGTATTTTCTATATTTTTGGTTTTAATATTTAATTATATGGTAATTAGTTACTCTACTCTGAATGCAGCAGCCAGCTGATCGACTAGCTAAATACCCTGTACAAGAGTAAAATTTAATTTTCTATTCTATATTATATATTTTCTGCTTCATTTAAATATTAATTAGTTTCTCTTATTTTTTACAGATCTCTCAGTGTCGCAGATGCCCTGTAAAATTTTGTTATTAAACTCAAAGTAAGTTCAAGCTACAACGTTTAATTTATAGCAATTATAATAGTAATTGTGACAAACTTTTTGTATGCAAAATTTTTGGCAGCTGCTGAAAGTTTGCCTTACTCATTCGATTGCGTTTTCAGCAGTGATCGCATAGTTTAGCCAGGGAGAAACCCTTGGCTTGCATTGCGTAAGCTGATTTAGCCAATTTTGGCATGATGATGGCTGCTAGGGTATAAAAAAACGATCTCAACTATTTTTGTACTATTTTATGTGGAACTGATTTGTTGCCAGAGAGTGTGAGAGAGAGAGAGAGAGAGAGCACACATGCTGATAAGAGTTGCGTGTTGATAAGGCCACTTGAAACCGGCAACAATCAAGCAACTAATCAACGACAAGTGGCTACAACTCGCTGACCTAATTTTGATAAGAGCAATTCGCAAAAAGGAAAAAAAGAAAAAACAACAACAAAAGACAGCAAGAAATTTGAAATATTAGTAGCCCAAAAAAAGAAATGCGATCGATCGAGGGAAAAGTTACCGAAGAATGTGAATTAAAAGTCGAAAAGTCGAAATACAAAATTAAATTGAGTCTAATTAAAATTAATTGCTCTTGCTGTTGCTTTTACTGTTGCTTTTGCTTTTGTGTGTCGATCACTTGACAGGTTGAACCAACTAACAGTCAACCTGACCTCAGCTTTGATAAGCTCTCAGTGTGTGTGTGTGTGTGTGGACTAAATGCTGTTGCTATCATTGATGCCGAGAGGCGAATTGCATTCGAAAAGAGTAGCTGATAACGCGCTCAGCAGGCTAATCGCATTCCATTGATAACTTGCCAAGCACCTGTACCTGACCTGTCATTGGAGCAACAGATTGTGTCCGCATCGCATCACTCGACTTATCGATAACCGATTTCTAAACAGACCGTGAATTCCCTCACATTAACGTAGATGATGCTGCCATCTAAATGAATTTGTTGCCAAGGGAACTTCCAATTCAAGTTCGTGCTGAATGAGGTATTTTCGACTTCACATGTGTTGACTGGCAAATTTAAGATACTCTTTGCTTTACATATTTTCAATTTATTTTTTTGTGAGGGAAACTTAAGATTTTTAAAGAAAGTATTTTCGACTTTACTACTTTTTAATATTCAGTTACTCATTACTTGAATTATCAATAACCGATTTCGAGTTCACATTTACATCAAAGATGCTGTCATCTAAATCAATTTGTTGCCAAGGGAACTTCCAATTTAAGTTCGTGCTGAATGAGGTATTTTCGACTTTACATTTTGTTGACTGGCAAATTTAAGATACTTTTTCAAAAAAGTAATTCAAGCTTTACTTATTTTCAATTCATTTTTTTGTGAGGGAAACTTAAGATTTTTAAAGAAAGTATTTTCGACTTTGCTACTTTTTAATATTCAGTTACTCATCACTTGAATTATCAATAACCGATTTCGAGTTCACATTTACATCAAAGATGCTGCCATCTAAATGAATTTGTTGTCAAGGGAACTTCCAATTCAAGTTCGTTCTGAATGAGATATTTTCGACCTTAAGAAATTTCATATTTGTTTTGAAGGAAGTATTTTCAACTTTACTTCGTTGAAATGCATTTGTTGAAAGGGAAATTTAGAATATACTTCAAAATGAAGTAACATTTATTCGACTTTACTGCTTTTAAATGCGAGTGCTAAAAGATAAGTTTTTAATTTAAGTATTTTCGATTTTATTACTTTTAAATGTATTTGTTGTAAGGGAAATTTAGGATAATTTTTTAAGTAAGTATTTGCATTTTTTCTATTTTTATATGTATTTATTGAAAGGGAAATTTTAGATACTTACAAAAGTAAAAGTTAATAACCAGGTATATTCTACACTCTTATGGTATATTTGAAATGTAATAGTATATCGAAATAGCAGTATATTTTTTTATATTAAGTTGGTATAGCTTTCTGTTTTGCTTTCTTACTTAATTTTATTTACAACTAGCAACCATTATCAAAACGAAGTCAATCAATTTAAATAGCATCATTTACTTTGTGCATACATTTTAAGATTATTCTATTGATACTTACACGTACTTCATATCAATTTTTGCATGCGAAATAATGCCAAATCATAGAATACCAACAAAGTCAATGTCATTATCAGCAGCGGGTCTTGTGCAGATCTATTATGGAAGTGTGTTATATAGCATACTATATGTCGTAGAAGTCGAGAACCCGGAAACTATGCATTTTCATTGATATGTTGTTATTCAAGGTAAATGTTTGACAACGTAATAAAGTTTAAGAGGTTCACACACGTGCAAGAAGATAGATCGACCCTTCACGAATCGAATGCTATATATTGTACTTACTTTATACAACAAAAGTGCAGAGAGAGTGCACAGTGAATTCGTCTCATTGATTAGGCGTGAAGGCGTCTAAGCAAATAAATATATACAAATATATATATATACACATAAATAATAGTTGAGTACGTCGTAAAAAATATTTAGACAATTATTCATTCATTCGTTCGAGCGAATGCAACTACATATTGTAACTATAAATAAAAAAAAAATGAGCAGCCACAATGAATGACTCAGAGTTTCCAATGAAAACCGATGAGACTACGAATCGTTCAGCCTATATCTAGTATTGCTCCATGGGCAATATCTGGTATCAAACGGGAGAGAGAGATAGGGAGAGAGGAAGAGAGATGTTGGCTTTTTGCGCTCTTTTCCCAAGCCACTTGAAATCGACTTTGATGACTTGAAATTGACTTTGATTCCTAGAAAGCGACTTCGCGCGCATGTTGTAACCTCCCTCCGCCCCGATCTCTAACGGCCCTACCATTCCCTAGTCCCTTCCCTACCTGCTGCTCACCTTTGTGAATCGGTTCGCTTGTCTAAGAGACGTCGACGTCGTCGTCGCTTCGCGATTATCACGAATAGTTAAGAATTGGCGCCAGGCCATTTCGAAAATTCCGCGAAACTTTTGCGGCAGGGGAAATAACATTTAACACAAAACACACATCTTTCGTCTATATTCTGCAATATATATTACTATATATATATATATATATGTGTGTGTGTGTTGTATATTTAACGTATCGGCTCACACGCTCTATCTTTCAGCCAGGGGCCAGTGATCGTAAATTATTGCCTATTCATAAATTCCCCGAGCTAGCTTACTACAAATGCGACCCCATAAAAAGATGAAAGCAAAACATGTATGTAAACAAATGCGAGTAACGAGTAATAGTAATGACAACAAGTCCACTGCACGAGACATTTGTTCTAGCCGAGTGTTTAGATACCCTGTAAATACCCAATTTTATAATACAAATTGTAAAAGCTAATAGGCTGATGTAGTATACCAAAAATATACTAATGTAGTATACCATGGTATATTTGTATCTTATGCTATATTTTGAATGCAATAGTATATCGATATACCAAATATATTATTCAGTATATTTAACACTTTATTGTACATATATTTTAAAAGTAGTACGATATCGATATACCATATATAGACTTTGGTATATTTAAGTATTATTTATTTATTTTGTTTTCTATGATATATTTATAATGTAGTACGATTTTAACATACCATATATAGGCTTCGGTATTTTTGTGGTATATTTTTGGTATTTTTGTAAAATTTTGGCTGATCGAAAATGATCAGCGGGTATTTCGCAGTCGAGCACACTCGACTGTTTTACTATTTTGAACAACTGTTTTCTCTAGTTGTCAACTTTCATCACTTTAACTTAATATTCGACTAAGTTTAATGTGATTTGTAAATAATTTTAAAGAGAAGCATCTTGAAAGACTATTTAAAAAGATTTACTTTCATATTCATCTATCGTTCTCTTTGTTATCTCAGATATATTGTTATTTACAATGATATTTAAACTTTCAATTAGATTTTTTTTTAATAGTTATCAATATCTTGCATATGCTCATTCAATTCTCGATCTCAGCACAAAATTCACAAGTTATTTACTAACTTCTTGAACTTCTCTCGAAACTTGAAAGCTGTAAAAAGATTTACATGTCATATTTATCTACAACTTGCATCACATTATTCTATCCTAGTTATAGAAAGATTACAATTCAGAATTCAATTCGAATCGAAATATTTATTTAATTTAATATTTTAGCGTTTAATATTTTATATTATATTTTATATTTACCAAATTTTCTTCAGTCTTCCATGAGATCTTGTTCACTTTGTAACTTATTGTGAACTCTTAGACTATCGCCAAGACACTTGCTTAATGAATTCAATAGTTGGACATTCTTATAGCAAATTTCGCCATATAAACTTAACTACAGCCCAAGATCGATGGGCTCATTCATGGGTATCTGTTTACAGGGTATAGGAAATACAACACAATGCAAACAAACGAGCTGAAACATCGCTTAATTGTTGTTGCTTTGTGTATTTCAGCGTCTGTTTCTGTTTCTTTTTCTGTTTCTGTTTCTGCTTCGGTTTCAGCGTCTGTCTTCCAGTCTTCAGTGTCTTTGGTGTTTTGTAGTCTTTTGTTTTCTTTCCCATTTTCCTTTTTCATTTCCATTTCAGATTATATATATGGTATATAGTATTATTTCATTGCTCGTGTTCTTCTCTTCTCGGCTTTGTTTTCGTTTGCCTTTTTGTTTTCTTTTTGCAGTCTTCGCAATTTGCGCGCTTTTTGCTGATATTTCGTTGTGTGTTTACTTATTAGCAAATGTTTACCCAAAACCTTGAAATTGAAATATGAACTTGACTTTGGCATCTGTTTCTCTTGTTGTTGTTGTAATTGTTGTTGTTTCAGCCTAGCCTAGAGATATGGAGAGTTACAACGACAACAACAACAACAACAACAACAACAACAATAAAACGAGTGAGGCTTCTATTATTAGTCAAAAGGCTGTTTGCAAATTAAATTTGCTTTTGCTGTTTCGAGTAGCAACAAAACGGGCAACAAATATGTTAGAGAGTACTACGACAACCTTCCACAATTCCGAGGCGTTGCGTCGCACTATTGATGCTCTCTGGCGATAACTGTGTTATCGAAGTTATCGTTTATCAAATATGCATAGATTATCGATAAGTCGTAGAGACGTGGTTATTAGCATTAGCTTTGCTTGATTACTGTGTTATCGATTATAGCAAACTTTAAAAATTTATTCAATGACACATAGTTCTATCGATTTGTCAGTAATCGATTATGATCCTATCGAATATCATTATTACATGAGCTGTTATCGATTATGATTCTATCGATTACCCTTATAACATGAACTGCTATAGACTATATTTCTATTACAATTTCGTCATTAGCTTTTATCGATTATTATGATATTGAATAAGATAATCATCACATGTGAAATGCTGTGTTAAACAAAGAATTTAAATTTGATATGAGACTTGTTTGATTTACGTTTACGAATACTGTTGCAGTATTCCCTTTTATCGATTAATGTGTTATCGAATATGGCATATATTATAAAATCATATTTAAACAACGAACTGTTTCAGTACTTTAAACTAATCTCAATTTGTACTATAGAACTTTTTAGTTAGTGAAGCTTGAAAGTATTGAAATAAAATTGAAAGTGCTCTCTTTTCGATTATTCGATAGTCGCTATGCATTTGCATTTAAGAGTATGCCAGACGGAAAGAGCAATTCGAGGAACTGCCTTGCGAATTAGAGCTGCAATTGGATGAGAGTTGGAGATGACACTGAGAAAGCGCTTAAATGTGTTGGCATTCACATGAAATTTGAATACACCTCGCCGTGTCGTGTTTGTCGAATCGTTTTGCTGCCCTGATAAGAACCCAAAAAAAAACAAAAAAAAAAGAGAAACACAAAAACAAAACGCGGTCAATAAGTCGAAGCATTTGCATATGTTATATGCATAATGTGCAGTAATAACAACTTTGACTGCAACTTCTCGAGTGCATTTTGCAGCTGCGGGTGTGGTTCCGCATTAGTCGCCACATTAGCATATACTATCGGAACATATATATGCATTGTAAATATAGTACATACACATATACATATGTTGTGCGATTACTTCGCTCGTAATTTGCCAGTTACTACTTACACGAGTGGCGATCTGGTTGCCAGACAACTAAACTGACCGTAACTGTACCGCAGCTTATCATCGCCTTAATGGCCACTTTAAATGCCGATACTTGGCAGCGAGGGTCACTTGAGCATCCAGCTGAAGTCTGTGTTGTATTTATGGTCATTAATCAATAAGTTCTTTTGAATTCATGAATTAATATGGAAATATTTAATATGGTTAATAAGCTGTAATTTAGTTATCGATACTTATCGATAGTAACCTTTTTGATAGCTATATGAATTCATGGAATTCCTAAGTTAATATAATAATATTTAGCATAATTAGTAGTTAACGTTGTAAATAAGCTATCGATAGTAATCTAATTGAATAATCTAGAAGTATGAAAGAAATAAGAAATATTCATGATAGGTCTTTTGCAAATTTGTCGATTCGCTATAAAAGTTCAATTTTATGGTCAATAAGTTATTTGAATTTATGGAGTTTCTTAATGGATATAAAATGATTTAACATTTTTAAGCTTTAGGTATCGATAGTAATATTTTTAGGTAGCTAAAGAGTTAAAAAAAACGGTAAATAAAATTTATGAATGATATTTTGCAAATTCGTGGATTATTCATGGAATTCTTCATACTTCAATTATCTATAGTAACCTATTTAGGTAATTTAAAAGTTCGATAAAAATTGGAAATATTCATGAGAGAGCTCAATTTAAAATGATACTATTTTGTATAAGCCATTAGTTTGATATTCAACAATTATGCTTTAAATTATAATTAATTATAGTTACCCTTCAGTTCAATCTTTTCTTTCCATAACTTGTGTTTATCTGAGTTTGCAATATACTTATTTCCTTATTGTTTAAGTTGCAGTCGTTGTAAAGCTAAACAAATATAGAACTTTTGTGATTATTATAAATATTGTTTTGTAAAATTACTGTACCAAGAGTTCTATTAGCAATCTAAAAACCCTTTAAAAATAGTAACCATACAATTAAGAACTATACTGACCAAAACTGATCTTAACAAAATAAGAAAGACATATTAAATCGAAATTTCGTTTTAAGTTGTTAAAGATTAAAAAAAAAGGAATGTAAATCCTTAATTTTGTAATTGTTTTAAAATAATATTTCCATTTTATTTTATTATAATATATATTTTTAATAAAATAAAAAGTCTTCTTTATTTTGAAATATAATATAGCAATATTTAATATTTCTTTTAATCTCTTTACAGACATCTAGCAACATGGATTCGAAACTTTCTGGTAAGTTTTTCATTCACTCATTTTATGCAAGAATAAGAATTACACTATAAATGGACTGTTCGAGCAGCCCTCGCACTTGGGCATATGCATAATTGCGACTGCAGCATGGTCAAGCATGTTATGGACAATGGGGCGTATACGTGCTGATCGCGCCAAGCGCCAAGCAACAGCCCAGTCAGCAGGCAGCGTGTGTGTGCAACGAGTCGTATGAGTAACGAGCAAATGCGAAATGCGATTTACCGATTTGCCATCAATAAAATCGTTTGGCAACAATGTTGCAGGGATGCCACGTGCGCTGATAATTAAATGCGCCCAAAGCACAGATAAGAGATGTGGTAAGTGTGCAACACAGATGGCCATAGAGAGAGAGAGAGAGAGTAAAAGATAGAGAAAAAGATAGAAACGTGGGGAGAAAAGTTCACATGCAGTTATCAGTAAATATTTTGCTTTTTCTTGAGCGACAGGTGAGGTGTGTGTGTGTGTGTGTGTGTGTGTGTGTGTGTGTGTGTGTGTGTGTGTGTATGTATGTGTATGTGTATATGTGTGTGCTTTTCTTTATTTTCCCGCTTCATCAAAGCGACGCGACGACGCTCGCAAAATGTCATTGCTTGAAATTTCACGCGCTTGCCGACAGGTGCAACAATAACAACAATAACAATAACAACAACAACAATAACAAGGGGCGACAGCGCCACCTGCCACGCCCCCTGCAGAGCAAGAACAACACACACGATTTGCCCACATTTTGAGTTCCCACATTCAAGCTGATAAAGCAAAACAAAAGCAACTGGAAGCGAGAGCTTCAACTGAAATTTGTATAAATATCAAGCTACAACAAAAGTTGATAGACCGCCATATACCCTGCAACTACATAATTGAAGAGAAGCCAACACATTTAATAGAAAACTCACTTGGCTATAAAAATGAGAATATCAGATCTCTAAAATGTTTCAAGTTGTCTTACAATTATTAATTTAAAGCAATATTGAGTTATCGATATATTTACTAGGTTTTAAAATGTATCGATATTGGGAAAATCTGCTATCGATAGTAAGCAAAATCAACTTATCAATTTAAAAAAAAACTAAACTATAATTTGAAACAAAAGTAAACTATCGATATATTTGCAAGCTTTTTACATCTATCGAAATGTAGAAAATTTGCTATCGATAGTATGTAAAATCATCGCATTTAATTTCAAAATAAATTCACTTTTCAAGCGATTTCAACTTTATATTTTCCTTTTAAATTAATCGAAATGAAGAAAATGTGCTATCGATAACTTTGTGTTGCATGAAAAGGAGCAATAACTTATCGATGGCATTCTTTATATATCGTATCCATGAAACGTAGCAAGCTTACTTTCTAGTATTACTTTAATTTATTTGACAAAGTTGTTAGCTATCGATAACACTCTTTTATCGATAACTTCCCTAGTAATGAGACTTTTTAAATTTGATTAATTACTGCAATACCATAATTCTAAATAATTTTGTCAAGCAAAGTTGGCGCAAAAATGCCATATTTTATCGATAAGCAAGTGCACGTAATGATTTGTATACCCAATGACACGCTCAGAAATCACAGGGTATTCCATACGTCCGGCATGTGTTGACATTTGCAGGGCGGGAACTTTTGCAGTGGCGTCAACTCAGCTTGTCGAATGCACACATGCGACAACAGATGCACAACAACAGAGAAAGAGAGAGATAGAGATATGTGCAAGACAGAGAGAGAGTGAGAGAGAGAGAGAAGGGGCAAGGTGCAGGCTTGGAAGCGAATGAAATTACGTAAAAAGTGATAATAAAATGCAAAGAAAACGAAAAGGAAAATCACAGCAACAAGAACATAAACAAAACAAAGCAGC
The DNA here is from genome assembly GCF_023558435.1 of Drosophila sulfurigaster albostrigata. Lineage (NCBI taxonomy): Eukaryota > Metazoa > Arthropoda > Insecta > Diptera > Drosophilidae > Drosophila > Drosophila sulfurigaster. Next base: position 9,215,736 of record NC_084885.1, on the reverse strand, counting down.
AAACGAACGAAAACAAAGCAGAAGAAGAATGAGAAGGGGGCAAGACACGCAGACAATAAGTTGGCGCGAACAAAACAAGTGACAAACAGAAGACAGAGGAGACAAAGAAGAGAAGAGAAGACGACAGGTAAACAACAATCGTCTCGATTTGCCGTCACAGCGACGTCCGCATCCAATTCTGAAATTGAATCTGAAATTCGACTAAAGTTCGCGTTGACAACAACAACAAATTGTCATCTAAAGAGGGTGGCAAAAGCAGGCGAAGAAAGGGGAGGAGAAGAGGTCGAAGAATCTGAGAAAACAAAGTGAAATCATAAATTGTTGTTTGTTGTTTGTTGTTGATGGCATCAAGATACTACAAACTGAGTAGAATAATATACTATACTCTTTGTAGGGCTGCTGTTGCAATATGACTAATGGGTATCTACATATATACATATATATATAATAGCTTGCAATTCTTGCGTCATGGTCATTTCACAATCAGAGATCATAGTAACAAGACGAAAATCGAAATTTTGCAGTATTTACTTTAGCTATTTTCATAATAAAGTAATTTGTCTTCAATTTTTGATAAAAGCTTTACTTTGCTTTTCTTTATTTATTGCTGTACAGGGTATTCTGCAGTCGTTCATACTCGCTACCCTTTTGTGTACTCTTTAGCTTTATCTATTGCAATCAACTTTAGTGAAGAAATTATTTGTTTGGTTTTATGAGAGCTAATATACAGGGTATGCTTAAGTCGTACATACTCGCCACATTTTGCATATTTATTTTCTTGCCTTAACACGATCGCTATAAGTCTTTAGTTAAGCTCTATGCCAAATTTGCTGCTTTTGCTACACATTACAGGGTATGACTAAGTCAATCATTTATTTGTTTACCTTAATATGTTCTCCATAAGACTTTAATTAGATTGTATACTAAATTTGCTGCTGTTGCTACAAATTACAGGGTAACTATAAGTCGATCAGTTGTTTGCTTGTCTTAGTCAGCTTTCGTTGCAGATTACAGGGTATATATGCAGGGTATTCCAAACACTTTTGTGAGCAATGCACTCAAAGTGACTTGCAACTAATTACAGGGTATGCAAGCAGTCGAACATCGGCTTGCAACTGCAATTGTGCATTGCACGCTGACTGATAAGATTTGATTTTGGCATTTGCATGGCACATATCGCAGGTATTTTCTCTCTCTCTCTCTCTCTCTCTCGTTTGGGGGCAATTAAATTTATAACAGAAGAGTATTTTTAGTATTTGTTAAAAATAGCAGCTTGTGGGATTTCACCACTTGAACAAATCCCTAAGTTGATATTTAGTATAGTTCGGCGAAAAATGCGCAAAACCGGAACAAACCTGAACAAGTCAATATATACTATATAGAGAGAGAGCGAGAGAGGAAAATACTATATAAATACATATATTCTACGATTTGTTGAACGTCAAATGTCGTGATTCATTTTGTCGTGTTCATCAAATAATAAAAAAAAATTATACTATAATTTTTTAGTATTTTATGGTGGGGGAGGTCATAAAAGTTATTTCAAATAAAAGAAAATGCAGAGAGCTATTTTCATCATTAGCATCTGAAGACTCCTTATAAAGCAGGCGACTCGTTCCACACTCGCGTTGCGAGTATTTTTAAATATTCTCTCGAATGATTTTCAACATATTTTTCGTAGTTTTGTTGTCAGGCGACAACTGACCAAGGGACAAAAAACCCAAATGCGGCCCCCCAAAAATGTTTCAAGTTGTGTGTACACGAAAAACACATCATAATCTCAAGCCATAACCCTTCAATCCAAATTGCAATTGTCTGACATCTTTTTCGCATTTTGCCCAAACTCCATCGAGTATGTGCAAAGTTTTGTGCTTTAAGAATTGTTGTAAAAAGGCAACACAATTAAATAAGAACAACTCGTATGTTTGGTTTAAGTGATTAAATCTTCATTTTTCTCTTTTTCTACTTCGATAAAATAAAAGAGAAGAGCAAAACACTTTAAGTGTGACCAGCTTGTGTTTTGGATTTGGTATTTTTCTTTAAGAATATTTGTAAAATGGCAGCTCGTGTATTGATGTGAAATTATTTAAACTTCATTTTAATGTTCACTCATTTAAAACAACTTATCCGATATACTTCAATAAAACAAAAGAGAATGATAGTCAACAGAGAAGAGCAAAACAATTTAAGTGTGACCAACTTTCGTTTTGGATTTGGTATTTTTCTTTAAGAATATTTGTAAAATGGCAATTCGTTAAATTATTTGTGTTAAATTTAAAGCTTCATTAAACTTCTTTTTCATAATCACTCATTTAAAACAACTTGAACGATATACTTCGATAGAGTCAAAAGAAAAGAGCAAAATGCTTTAAATGTTTCCAGCTTCCGTTTAGTCAATAATCTTATGGTATTCTTCCAGCTTATAGAGATCTCAATCTATGTTATAAATCAGTTTTCTTGATGACATAAGCGAATTTCTGCGATTCACAATTCTTTAAAAGCACATAATTTCTCATAATGAATCTCTGCTTTTTTTGGTCCATAGTCTATGCGATTAGAGTGTGTGTGTGTGTATAAAGTAATGGCATCTAGCCTATATATAGTATTTTCTACATGCCATATTCAATGCCAGATGCCATACATATGCAACCCAAAAACAAAAACGAAAAAAAATATAAATGTAGTCTGTGTTTTATTATTTACGAGTCTCTGATTATGCGCTTCGCATGGCAACGTTATTGATAGATTTCCCCAGCGAGAGCAGCGCTACGATTTGACGATTTGACTCAGTTGTGTGTGTGTTTGTGTGTGTGTGTGTGTGTGTGTGTGTTTCTGGTATACAGTACATTTAAATACTAGATGTCTGTTTGTATTGAGTATGGAGGTACTTGAGGAGATAGCAACAGGTGCATGCTGGACGTGGCTTAATCAGCAGCATAATCATCCGGAAGTGACTCGAAATAAAATCTAATTACTTTTACTTTAACTACGACGAGTATCGCACTCAATCAAATCGAACTTTATTGCAATTGAAATTCAAGTGGTAATTCGAAGTTTGCACAAATATTTACTACTCTTATGTATTTTTAACTATACATTTTGCAATCTTAATTTCCAATTTCAACTTATTAGAGCTTTATCAAATTTAAGATATAAATAACAATTTTTTATTGGATTTCAGTGGCCATCAAATAATTCCATTTGAAATTAAAGACGATAATAGATAATAGATGATATATAAATTAGAATATATAATAGATAACAATAGATAATGGATAATATATAATAAAAAATGAGATAATAGATAGTAAATAATAGATAATAGATTTTCCTCAACTAATTAAATATAACTTAACATGATATTTAATATAATTTGATATTAATTATTGTATCTAAAGTTGTCACACACAATAAAAACTAAATGTAATATAGAATTCGATCAAAATATAGGAAATTATAAAAAGATGTAAAACAAAATTAACTAATATTTTGCACAATAATTAATCTAAAATCGAAATTATTTTCATTTGCATTTAATATGCAAATTTTCCATTTGCGATGATGCTATGAATTAATATTTTAAATTCACTTTAAATTTGCATTAATAAACTGTTCGGCTAACGTAACGTAAAGTGCTTACGTAAAGTGCTTACGTTACGTTGGCGAGCAACGTAAGAGCATCAATTTTGAGTAACATTTCAATTGGCATTTCAATTTCAAGTTCATGAACTTCAATTTCAATCAAGCGACAGTTGAAGATGTCGCACATGAATTAAGAGGCATCAAAAATAGTTGAGCAAGGGATGAGGAGGGACGGGGAGAAGGGTGAAGGGAGAGGGGAAGGGGAGGGCAGGCAGGCGACGTCAGTTTTAATCAAAAATTAACGTAATAAATAATCATAAAAAATGCATAAATGTCAAATTATAAATTTGGCCAGTCGCGACCAGTCGCCCCTTCCCCTTCCCTTGCCCCCCACCCCCAACAAACACATTTACGAGCACTGTCTATGCGTGTGTGTGTGTGTGTGTGTGCAAGATTTGTATCTAAACGAGATACAAATGAAAATGAAAATGAAAACGAAACCGAAACTGCTGTAAAAATATGGCCACAAATGGGTGTGACAACAAGCAACGACAACGACAACGACAGTAAAAACAACAGTCGCAAAATCAATACACAGACAGACACAGACACCCCGCTTGCCGTCCCCCTCTCTCCATCGCTGTCTCTCTCTTTCCATTGCTTGATGTAGGTCGTCGAAATTGCAATTAGCTTTTGTGTGTCTGCATTTTTGGGCAATTGCAAAGAAGAAGCAGAACAGAACAAGCAAACGAAGTCGAAGAAGAAGCAGCAGCAGCAGCGCAGACACCGGCTAACGGTCACTTTTGCTTTCACGTCATCACACACACACTCACACACAAATAGACTGCGACTGAGACAATCACAGACAGTGAGAGGAAGGGCGAGGGCGCAGTATATTGCTGCCCCTTACACTCACGCCCACACACATCTGCGCTAAAAAGCTGCAGACAGACAATGTTGACACTGAAGCTAAAACCTGCGTCGACGTCGCGCCACGCCCCGCTGCCAACTACCTGCCTGCCCTGCCATGCCTTGCCATGCCTTGCCAGCCCAACGAACAACGAACAGCGCACAGCAAGCTTTGCGCACAGTGCAATCAATCAGTGAGTGAGTGGTGAGCTTTTTTCTACAACTACGTACTACGTGTGTACTACAGAATGACGCCGCAGCCCGCGTCGCTGCCTTCGCCCTTACCTTGCCCAAGCACAAAACCAACATGCTTCGCGCCAAATTGGGCAGCTCTCTCGCTCTTGCTCTCGCTCTCGCTCTCTCTCTCTGATTGTAGTTTGTTGCTCTCTGGTTTACGTTTGCCGGTTGCTGAGCTTTTTTTTTCTTTGCCTTGTTGAGTGCAATCGCACTCACTCTCTCTCTCCTTGTGTCTTGCTCTCTTGAGTGCTTTTTTGAGTGGGCGACAATGTTGCAGCAGCATTGTTGCCAACGAAAATGTTGCACAACATTTGACGGCATTATCGCTTGCCGTGGTAAATTCGAAATGCTGAAGTGACCGTTAAATTCTAGCGACTTACGTTAATCATGTGCGCCATAATTGCAAATTAATCGCATTCCAGTCGCGCATTTACGTAAAAGTTGCAATCCCCAGGCCAGCTTGCATAACGTTTTGGATTAACCATGGCGCCTTACGTAAGCGACGACGTAATTAACACTCAACTGTTATTCTAATGAAGTGCGCTAATGCCATTTTGTTAGTGATTCCCCCCTCAGCTTTTCAATCGAATGAGATTTGCATACATTTTATGCAAATATTGTCAATATATAGAACATGTACATACATATGATGTACATATATATTTACTGCATTCTTAAACGCTTCCAATGTCTTGCAAAGTGAATAATTACTCGGGACGTGAACGAGGAACGCGTCGCATTTCGTTATTTGACAGTTATTTGAGTCGCACTCGAGTTATTTATGCCATAAACACACACAAATTCCACTGCAAATATTTGCCAAAACAGTTCTTTTCCCAATACCCTGGAAAAGGTGTTACAAAACGGGCATGCTTCATATAAGAGAATGTTGTATTAAAATAGTTTTAATTTCAATTGCTTATGAAATTGTGTTTCTATAATCCCACATAAATAGCAATAATTGTAATATATTTAATATAAATTACTTTACTATTTTTATTACTTAATACTTTATTACTTTATTTCTTATGCAGGGTATCTCATAGTCACACACGCTTTCGTTAACTTCTATTTGTTTTGCTTCTCAGCGCTTTTTGCTGTCACTTCATTCCATTCATTCCATTGCAATTGGCAATTCGTCAATGCAAAATGCAAAATGCCAACTTCTTGTTGCTCTCTCTAACTCTATCTGTCTCGCACTCGCTCTCTCCTTTGTCTGAGCCGCGCTTCACTCGCCCACTCCCCCTTCACTTTCGTGGAGTTCCATTCACTTGCATTCCAAGCAAGTTGTTGCTGTAATTGCACTTGCAAAGAAAAACAACAAAAAACAAAGCTCAGCTGCCGTCTCGCTTTCGCACACTGCTATCTGCATAACTATTTTGTGAATGGCACATACACACACACACTCACATATATAGACATAGGCAAGAATTGCGGCGTTGACAACGTCGTTGTTGTTGTTGTTGCTGCGCAATTCGTTGAGTTGGAGTTGAAGTTTTGCATTCGCTTCAGCTTTGACTTCGTCTCGAACTTCGGCTTCGACTTCGACTTCGGCTTCGGTTTTGACTTTAGCTTTAGCACGAGGTCAGCGCAGCACAGAATGAAAGACTTTGGGCACAAACTTGACGCTGCCAGCGATGCGTGTAAACTGCAGCGACATGTCTATTTGTCGCTATGTGTGTGTGTGCGTGTGAGTGAGCATGACTATTGTTATGTGTGTGTGTGTGTGTGAGTTGCGATTGCGTCACTTCCTGTGGCAAGTAAATGGCTGCAACTGCATTTTATGAATGAAAGCCCAATTTGTTGCTTCGCTCATTCAGTTGACCAGCCTCCCACTCCCACTCCCTCTCTCTCTCTCTCTCACACACACACATACACATCAATTGATACGCTCACTGATTTTGTTGTGTATGTGTGTGTGTGTGTATCTGTTGCATGCGCCAATTATTTTATCAAATAATTTTTTATCAATTGTGTTTGTTTTTTTTTTTTGGTGGTTTTTTTTTTGTGGTGAGCAATTATTTAAATTATTTCTGCATTTTTCATTTTCTTTGTGTGTGCGCGTGCTTTGGCAATTTTGCAATTAATTCGCAAATTGTCGTGTCATTTTAATTAAATTAACACAATGCAACAACGCTGACATTGAAGCGATAAGCACAACAACAATAACAACAACAACAACAACAACAAAACAGCGAAAATGTTATCGATAAATGTGCTCATTAAAATGCTTGCACTCAATTGTGCAACAAATGCAACGAAAGTGAACAAAGCTACTAATCAACATCTATGGAATTTCATTTATAACTTTAGGTGTAATGAAGAATTTACTTATCATTACATTAATCGATTTCCTTAAAAAAAGTTTAATACATTATGAAATTTAAGTTAATTTTACTAAGTTATTAAAGTAAAATATGTACTATAATTCGATATTAGCAGAAATGTAAAGTAGAAATAATTTAAAGTGCCTAAAATTATTTCTACTTTACATTTCTGCTAATCGATTGGCTTTAATCGATAACAAACATTAAATGAAAAACAATTACATTTTGAAAGTTCAATTCATTCTCATTTGTCAGCTTGAATTCCCTAATTAATTGATCATATTCGATATTTAGCAATCGATTATGTTTTATCGATTGTTACTAATCGAAAATTTTAGAAAAAATGTTCTTTAAACACATTTGCCAGCATTAATACAGTAATAAATTGATCCCACTCGATATTTAATATTCGATTTTGTTATACAGACAAAACCTAATTGATATTTTACTGTATCGAAAATAATCGATCGATTAATGAATATTGAATTGAACACTTAATCATTATAAAATGAACTGAAAATTAAAATTTTACTTCAGCTCTAAGTTTTCCCAAATTATCGATTAGTATCAATCGATTCGATCATACACACAAAATTCAATCGATTGTTCCTTATCGATATTTTGGGAAAAAATATAGAGCAGCAGTAGAATTGTAATTTTCAGCTTCATTTAATATGATAGATTAGGTTGTCAATTAAATAGTCATTAATAGATTGCAAATATTCGATAATAGTTATAATGTGAAATTTAGTGTAGCTCTCAACTTTTACTTGAAATTCTCGATTTCGAATATAACTACAAAACAAAGCAATTGCAACGAAAGAGATCAACAAATTCAATTCTGAGTATTTTTAAAATATCTACAATCGTGAAATAGTAATCGATTACTAATATTCGAAAGTAGCTGAATAATGAAATCTGTTTGCAAAGGATATTAATAAAAAGAATTTGACATCCACTCTACAGCGAGTAAATTAATGTTTGCCTGCGAATCAGCTTACATAAGAAACGTATGTCTATCGAGTGCTAATCGAATGATATTATTCAGATATACATATGTGACACAGATGTGTAGCCATCAAATACGCTTTTGCGAATTAACATTTAAAGCGTAAACGCAAAACGCAAATCGCAATTCGGAATTCATTTGTCGCGACTCGCGATTGAAAGCTGTGGCATTCTTTTTTTTTAGGCCCGCTGATTTATCGAAATGCATTCATCGAAATCGAAATGGTGGCAGCCGCCGACTTTGAATGCTATCAGATCGGTGTGGCATGCAACCAGGCACAAACTGAATGCGAATTGAATTGAATTGAGCTGCGAAACTGTGTCACTGGGTCGAGAGTCGACAGTCGACAGTCGAGAGTCGAGAGCTGACTCTAGCTCTCGGATAGTTGCCACAACATAGTTGCCTCTCTTTCGATGTTGCATTGTTCGCTGTTGCGCTGCGCTGTTGCCGGCAAATCGAATGCGAATTGCGAGAGAGCAGCGGCAGCAAGGCCTCAGCCCACATGCAACATAGTTGCAGCAACTCCCCCCCCCCCCCCCCGGCTGCAAATTGCAACACAATCTTTCAGTTGCGAGCGCTTTTGATCACTAAGCTCTCGAGCTATGAACAATAGTGTTGACCGACCTGAATATACCCTGTAAATTGCATTTGGTAACCGATAACAATTATTATTATTCAACGGCATGTAGATACCCTGTAATTTGAATTACATGTTTCATTTACAACAAATAAATACTTATTTTGTTCATTTATATATTTAATATTTAATTCAGAAAAATGAAAATAAATAAAATCAACAACTTCTATTTTATTAAAAAAAAAAAAAAATTTTAAAATTTTGTTTTTCTTGCAGATTTCTATTCGGAATTATAAGACGTAAGCGGTAACAACCTCTTTATTACGATATATTCCTTTAATATACCAATTTCCAAAATGGTTCCGAATCAAACCAGCAAATACCCTGTAAATCCCGAAAGCAACAAAAAACACTTTTATTTCTCGGCGCTATTAAAAAGCAGTTTAAATAACTCACTTTTAACGCTCAATTCAAAGTTGCAGCAACAAAATGACCGGCTACCAGATACCCTGTAAGCGTTTTACTCACACACTACTCACACTTAAATACGGTAAACACTCATTTACTTGATCGCATCACTGCATATCAATTTTTTCTGCAGTTGATCAAAAACTGTACGACTGCTAGATACCCTGTAATCCAAAAATACGCTCACGGGATGTACAAAATAGACGCCAGCAATGCACACTTCACATCAAATTAACGTTTAAACTCTTCACTTGCACCGACTTGCAGATACCCTGTAAATGGGAAACTTGAGTGAAATTTTTCTAATATATAAAAATGCTATACAAATGTGCATTACCTTGTAAATGCCTACCCTAAGCAGTGCATACCCAATTGGGTCAATGCTTTGATTCGAGGGTATTATGAAAAGGCGTCGCCGCTGCAATCGAATCGAGTTTCAAGCGATTTGCTGCCCGCTTTTCTAGGTGGGCCTAGTTTTTACTTTCGACAAGCGCCACAGCGGGTTGCTTTGTTGCATGCAGCATGTGGCATGCCACCCATGCTACCGCTTGTTGCAACGTTGACGAACTTGGAAATGGCAATGGGATTGGCACTCCGCAATTTTGCGATACAAACAATGGAAAGCATCTCGAATTGATAAAGCTTCAAAAAAACAACAAAAAACAAAAAAAAAACATTGAATAAAAATGATCACAAAAAGATACAAATGCAACAATAACAAACAACATTTTGGCAAATTTGAAGAGTCTATTTAAAGTGAAAAGTATTTAATTACAATTCTGTCTGTCTGTATATTATGAATAGAAAATACGATAGCGATACCTGTAGGTCTCATCCCAAGGACGATAGTTGCGAAAATCATACCTTTTGAGTAGTAGCGATCGCGAGCGATCTGAAAAGAAGATGGGATTAATATTGTAGGACGGTAGGACATACGGTATGATAGACAAGATGGTTATTTGCATTTAATAATATTATATATAAATAACAAAAACGCAATTGGCGGAATCCAGCTAGAACAATAATTCTTACATATGTTCAGCTGTGAACATTGAAATAGCAGTGCGTATCCTACACGTGCATTTTATAAAATTCTGTTTTAGGCACAACTTCAAATCATTCGACAGACAAACAGACAAGACAGACGGTAGGACAGACAAGACAGACAAGATGGTTATTTGCATTTCATAATATATAAAAAGCATAAACGCAATTCACGAAATCCAGCTAGAACAATAATTTGCTGTGTAAGCTGTGTATGTCCGTGTATGTTTGTCTGTCTCTCTGTCTGTCTGTCTGTCTCTTTGTCTGTCTGTCTCTCTGTCTGTCTGTCTGTCTTTCTGTCTGTCTTTCTGTCTGTCTCTCTGTCTGTCTCTCTGTCTGTCTGTCTGTCTGTCTGTCTATTTACATAATGGTGAGCATTAAAAGAGCATCTATAAGTATATTATGAATAGGTCTCATCATTCTTAGCTCTTAATGTAGTTCCTGAGCTATGAGAATAACTTACTTACTTACTTATTTTTAATATAGCTTCAGCTTATGTTTTTTCCCGCCTGAGAATTACCCATATATAGTATTTATAATAAAATTGTAGAGTTCTAAAATATTTCGAAAATCTTTTCAAGGAATTCAAGAATTTCATCGTTTTTATCACTTCACTATCTTTTGCTCGCTTCTCTTCTCGCCCCTTTGTTAAAGTGCCCAGTTCGCGTTGTTTGTCGTCGTTTGTTGTTTTTGCGGCCTTATCAAATATCAAAGACGAAAGTTGTTTCCTAAAACATTCTGAAAAGCGACAACAACAGCGGGGCAACTGCGTGAAAAACTCTTGAAATGTTTAAGAGCTCAGCTCGCTCGCTTCGTGTGGCAACAACGAGTGGCAGGTGAAGGAGTGGATGGAAACGGGGGGGAGAGCAGCTAGAGTGCGTTGCAAGAGGCGTTGTGAGGCGTTTGTTGTTGCTTTGGCTGGCTGTCAATCAAATGTTGCATTTTGCTTTTCAATTTTCCAAAACGTTTTTCCTGACAACAACAACTATGACAAGGGGGCGGGCAGCAAATGGAAATGGAAAATGGCAGAAGAAAGCTACAGGCAACAACTGCAACAGCAACAACAACAACAACAACAATGTTGTGTTGAGGAAAACCGGAAAAGCTTGTGTGTGCCCATATCGAAGGAAAACTTCAAAAACCGAAAGCCGAAAGTGCCACAGACGATGAACTGAGTTTGTTGCAGCGATTGTTGCATGTTGCACGTTGTTGTTGTTGTTGCTGTTGCTGTTGTCACAGCAAGGCATTAATTATGCCATCAACAAACCGTCGACGCAGTAGACATATCCTGTTGACAGCCACACACACACACTCTCGCACACACACACACACACACGCACACACACACTCGGCAGGCAAGAAAAGTTTTTCGCATGGGCAACGGAAGTCACGTCGCTGCTTTGGCCTCAAGTTTTCCAGTGAAAACGCTGCGAACGTTGCGACTTGATTTGCCATCTCTCCAACTCGCTGCTGCTGCTGCTGCTGCTGCCTCCATCATTAAATAATAAAACTCAGTTTGAAGGCAATTCCATTTGCCATTATTAAGTGACAACGTCAACTCCCCTTTTCTTTTTTCCTTTGTACTCCACTATTACTATATATACTATATATAGTAAAATAGATATACCAAATATATGTACATTTTGGTATATGTTTTAGTATATTTGGGTATATTTAATATATTTCTTTTTACTCTACTATTACTATATATGGTATGTATATGGTATATGTGGTATATTTGGGTATATTTACATTGTTTTCTTTAATTGCATTTTATGTTCAAAATAATTCATATTAACGACTTAATTCAGTTTAATTCCATTTCATGAATTTTAATATCATTCATTTTATTTTTATGCATTATTAAGAACTTTCTTCGTATATCAATTTACCAAATTCAGTCACTAATATATTTCTTTTTACTCTTCTATTACTATATATGGTATATATAAGTAAATCAATATAAATTTTGGTATATTCCAGTATATTAATGCGTAATACGTGCATGGTAATATTCTACGGTATATTTTAGTTTGCCAATATACCAAATACAGTTATTGGTATATTTCAGTATTTATCGGAATATGTACTTAGTATATTTCCATGACAATATGCATTTTGGTATATTCCAGTATATTAATGCGTAATACGTACATGGTAATATTCTACGGTATATTTTAGTTTGCCAATATACCAAATACAGTCATTGGTATATTTCAGTATTATTCGGTATATTAACTCGTTAGTATACTCAATATACCAAGTACAGTCATTGGTATATTTCAGTATTTATCGGAATATGCACTTAGTATATTTCCATGGCAATATTCTATAGCATATCTACATATATACCAAATACAGTCATTGGCTTATTTCAGTATTATTTTTGCACACCATTTTGGTATATTTCAATTGTAATAATAATAATTGAGAACATTAGCGGGTATCTCGGTGTTGAGCACACTCGACTCTTTCTTTCTTACTTGTTTCATTTCCCATTGACCATTTCGCACATTTCTCACACACCTCTTGCGACTTTTCTTTTCTTTTCGCTTCGCTTCGATTTAATTGCTATTACTTATTCGATTATCGCTTTTATGCTGTTTCCACAATTACTGATTACAAGAGTTTAGCTTAGTTTTTTTTTTTTGAGTCTGATCAATTTTAAAACAACTTTCTGAACATCTTAAATAAATAATAAATAATTTGCGTATACGTAATATTTAGAAGAAAAATAACTCAAAAGTTGATCGATATTTGAAAAGCTCAACGATTTCAAAGTTTTTATAAAAATATTTATTGATAATTGAGTTTAACATTGTTTTCTTTAATAAAATTTTATGTTCAAAATAATTCAGAAAATATTAACGACTTAATTCAGTCAATTCCATTTCATGAATTTTAATATCATATCATATCTTTTTTATGCATTTTTAAAAACTTTCTTATATATTTTTTATAATTGAAATGCAAAGTTTGTTTTATTTATAAATTGTTTATTAAAGTTTTTTATTATTGACTTTATATTGACAATATAATATTTGATTTAAAACTTTTAAATAATATGCATAAATATTGTTGCCAATTGATTTGATATTGTCGTGTTTAACTTAATTTTATGAGAACAAATTAACGACTTTATGCAGTCACATTAATTTTATGAGTTTTAATTGCTTTTAAATTTTATTTATATCTTTAAACATTGATTTTAATGCATTTTAAAGATCTTGCAATTTAACATAAACGTTTTTAACTTTGACTTTAAAGAACAAGCTTTATATGATTTATTTTGAAAATACAATATTTGATTTTAGCGCTTCTGCATAGATATTTTTTATATTGTTATCTTTAACTCAATTTTAATTGCTTTTAATTTTACATTTTCAAGCAATGAATTTTAAAATGCATTTTTTAAAGAACACTCATATAATTTTGGCAATTTAGAGTTTGATTTATTTCAAAAAATTTTGCAATGTTTTTAAAATTTTGAATTTTTTGTTGACTTTATTTGGTTTAAATTGAAAACAATATTTGACTTTTTCAGCGTCAACTTTGAAATTGTAAATGAAATGTTGTATCTTTTGTCGCACCTTTACACACAGCCCCGATTTCGTCAAAATATTTGTTGTATAAAAATAAAATAGAATCCATGGAAATAAACGCCAAGCTACACAGATAGATACAGATACAGATACAGATACAGATACAGATACAGCTAGAGATAGAGATAGAGATACTTGCGGTATGTCATGGCGCTGACAAATAGAAATTCCATGCCATTCCATGCACAGCTTAAAAATAACAATTTGAACGCGCTTTTTCCCCAAAAAACATTTTCCGGACGGACGAACGAAAAATTGTTCCCAAAAACGAAGAAGAAGAAGAAGGAGAGCGGGAGAAAAAAGAAGAAGAAGTATACAATTAATTTATGTGCGTCCTATGGCAACATGAAAATGTTCGCTCCAAAATGAGGCAAAGGCAACGGGCAACGGACAACAGGCAACAGGCAACGGGCAACGTGAAAAGCGGCATACCTGAGAGGCATGCCCCACGCTCTTGCCGCACGCCTGCTGTCTGCTTGCACCCTCAGGTTGAACACTTTTCACTTTGCTTTGATGGCAAATGGCGTCGTTTTTCGGCGTTGGCGTCGTTCAACGTTTTGTTGGCTGTTTGGCGACGCTTTTCCCAGTCGCTCAGTCGCTGGTTCTAGGCGATTAGTTGCTTATAAATAGCGCAGACATGCGGAAGATGAAGATGTTGCTCCGATCTAAATTGTTCTTCTCGTTCATCTTGTTCTTCTTCTTGTTCTTGTTCTTTTTCGTTTTTCCCCTTCTCAGTCTCTGTTCTTCTTCTGCCCCATGTCGTTGCCTTTGCGCATCGCGTTTTTGTCTCCGTCTCGACGGCCGCCCACACGCCCATCTCTCTGTCCCCCGTCTACCGTCCACCGTCCCCCATCCCCACCCCATTCCCTCTCTTTGCACAAATATTTGTCACTAATCCTACACAAAACTATTTCGGTGTTAATAATCTGCTTCCGCAAGCTGTTGCTGCTCTTGTTGCTCTTGTTGCCACAGTCAGCTGTCATCTCCAGTCTTCATCTCCATCTCCATTCTCCATCCTCCACACATGCCACAAACTGTGGCAACTTCAATAGACAGCGATGCATTCTCTAAGTAATCAAGCAAGGAACTTAATGCCAATCCAGCGATTAGGCCAACAATTAATAGCAAAGATTTTAGAAATACAATTAGCATATTTTAAAGAGATGTCATCTGAGACTTCACTGAAAAAAAAAACTGTCTTAGTTCTAAAAGTTTTAGTCTTAAAACTGCGTCAAGAACATGAAAATCTCAGAAGTTAGAAAACACAGCTTGATTTCAAGAACATTTCATACAAGAGTACACTCAGAAAAAATACCAGGTTCTAAAATCAAGACGAGTTTTCTAACATCAGAACTTTCACATTCTTGACGCTCTTTTGGGATCAATATTTTTAGTACTTGATTTTTGATAACTTTGTTTTTCTGTGACAGAAACAGTGTGGTATTATTCTTAAAATATACCGAATTATTATACCGATAAATACTAAAATGCACCGATGGCTATATTTGGTATATTGATACACTAAAATATACTAAAGAATATTAATATATAAATATGTCAAGCTAATTTACTGAAAAATACTGAAATATACAAAAATTGATATTTGTAAAATATACCAGATTGACATTAGTAAAAATTTGAGCTTCCATCCTCATTAATTTGAATTGAAACATAAAAATAATCTATCAAAAGTGAATTCAATTCCAGTTCTCTTGTTAAATGAAAAAATAACATTTAAAATGCATTTTGCATTTCGAGAAAATTTCAATTTATGAAGGAAAAATGCCTTTTAAAATGCCGCTAAAGAATTGCATTTGTAGCCATAAAAACTAACTAATTTGCAATTAGCTGATTTTATTGACAATTTGTATTAAAATTTAATCGCTTGCTAATTAACAATTACGTGAAGAGCTTAACGAGTTTTCTTGCCACTTTACCCGAATTTTGCACTTGCTCCCCTCCCACTCTTTACTTCAAACGCTTTGCAATTGGAAGTTTTTCTTATTTTTTTTATCGTTTTCCCTTTGAGGCACTTTTCTTCTCACTTCTTGTGGCACTTTGTTGTGGCAAGTAGCGCGAATATATGTTTATACAGTTGCTGCAAGTTGCAAGCATATCTTCTCATTCACTCTCTTCCTCTCTCTCTCTCTGTTTCTCTTTCTCTCTCTATCTCTCTTTGTGCTTCTCTCAGTCTTTTAACTCATATCGTGGCCAGACAATTTTCATGCAGTCTCATGCCTCATTCATTAAAACATCGCAGTATCGCAGTTGGCAGAAAAGTAGCAGAAAGAAAGAGAGAGAGAGAGAGAAAGCAATAGACAGCGAGAGGGAGAGAGGGAGACAACACTCAGCAGGCTTCTTGAACCCAGCTTGGATTCTTGAGTCTTCAGTCTTCAGTCTTCTCGTTTGGTTGGCTTGCCATTAACCTGTAGAACTCCTTTCACTTTACATTCTAATTCCACACAAAGTTTACAGCATTCGCATTCTTAAGTTCCTCGATTTGTTTAGCTATGGGGCGAGAATTTTACGATCCCCAAAAAACCAAAAAAGCAACAACAATGTTGGTTGAGGCACAGCTCGTTATGGGTCATCGTCATCGTCATCGTTATCGCCTTTTGTCTTTAGTCCCAAAGTCTGCGCGGCCTTCCCCCGTCTCCCCATCTCTTGTCTCCAGTCTTGAGTCTTCGTCGGCATTCTTCTCGCGCGCTGTCTTAAGCCACAAAACCGGAATGCCTGATGAATGTTAATGTTTATGCTTCTATATGGCCAATAAGTTCACTCTTTGGCCCTATCAAATCAACATGCGAATTGCTGGCCTAAAGCACAACAACAACAGCAACAACAACAACAACAACAAAAACGTGAAACAACGACGAGAACAGCAATAAATGCGAGTATCGATCGACTTTAAATGCGGCCAAATCGATGGCACAAATAAAATATTGAATTGCCCAATTGATATGCATTATTAACAATCATCAAGTTAATTTAACAACTCCGCCTCCCACTCGAATATGTAGCTTACAAAAATGCTGCACAGTGGGCTGAAAACATATTTCCAATTTCATGTTCACAAGTGTTGTAATATTTATTTTGTTTTGTTACTTAGAACGCTTCATTAGCATAATAGCCAAAGTACTTTTTGAATTACAGGAATAAAGTGTGGAACATATTCATTTAAAGAAACAACAATGAGAGCAACAGGCATAAGTATAGTGTCCGAAAATGAATACTAAATAATGTGAATTTTCGATATAACAATTTTGTAATAATTGCAATGACATGTTAATACTAACAACTATTAATATTCGTAATTAGAGAAAAGAATTCCAAATAATACAAATACAAAATCTATGGTTATATTTAAAATGCAATCCTTAAAACTAGACAATGCAAAATAGTACAGTATTATAATAAATTTATACTGAATTAATATACCAAAAATACTGAAATATACCAAAAGTTGAAAGATTAAAATACTACAATTTAGTGAAAACAAAGTAGTGCTGTATAATCAGAAAAATGTACTAAATTGATATAAAAAAATGTTAAAATATACCCAACTAAAATATATTCAACTATAATTTAAAGCTAAAAATACTTAATTTGAATAGAAGCGCAGAACAATCGTACAAATATACTAAATTTATATACAAAAAATACTAAATTATAGTTGAATTCAAAGCTTAAAATTACTTCATTTTTAAAGAAATGCAGTATAATCGCAAAAATATACTAAATTGATATACCAATAAAATACTAAAATATTCCAACGGTTATAATTGAATTCCATTTTAACAAAAGCAATGTAGTTCAGTTTAGTCTCAAGAAGTATTAATATAACAAAAATACCAAAATATACCAAATATTATATTTGGTATGTTGTAGTATATCAACAAGACTCAAATAGATTATTGATCTTTTTAATGCATACCAATATTATAATTAATGACAGTATGGATTTGAATTCTTTATTTAATTTCAGGAATATAATTTTAAATTTATAAAACTCTGGATGTTCAAGAAATTTCAGCACAGTCGCAATGTAAACACCGCAGTTAAAAGTCTGAGTAAGTATGCTTTGCATACCAATCCAAATATTTTTATTTAGAAAAGGTTATATATATTAAAAATAAGTCTAATTTCTATATAACGTATAGCTAAAATCTACAGGGTATATCTTAGTCACTCTGCTTGCTGTGAGTGGCTTTTGCAACTTTTAAGTACTGTGTCAGCATCAGAGTCAATCACTGTCTGCAATTAACATATTTGCATTCACAACTTTAAGAATGCCACGAAAGTTGTTCCACTGTGCCAAAAGCATACACTATGAGCGTTAACAGGTGTCTTAGTATCTGAGTGTGTGTGTGTGTGTTGTGTGTGTGTCTGTTAGTTTTCAATTTGATTAGAGTGTGTGTCCAATAGTTGGCGGGGCGATGCAATTAATTTCGTTGGCGATACTGTTGGCAGTTAAATGAAATGATTTTCCCGCTTCTAAAATTCGATAA
Organism: Drosophila sulfurigaster albostrigata; assembly: GCF_023558435.1. Taxonomy (NCBI): domain Eukaryota; kingdom Metazoa; phylum Arthropoda; class Insecta; order Diptera; family Drosophilidae; genus Drosophila; species Drosophila sulfurigaster. Next base: position 9,197,473 of record NC_084885.1, on the reverse strand, counting down.
CTATTTCAATTATAATTTCAATTTCAATTTCAATTTCAATTGCGTTTAATCATCGAAATGGAAATGCGAGTGTGAGAGAATGAAAAATGGGAAAAGGGAAATGCTTTCAGCATGGTGTAGAAATGAAAGATAGCTGCAGGCCAAACGCAAAAGAACTGGAGCAAAGCTGATAACGAACGAGAGCCGAAGAACTCTTAAGGGAACAATACGATCTAATAAATAAAGAAAATAGAAATAGAAATAGAAATATGATTGCAATGCGTTGCCACCTGCCACCAAGATAGAGACTGTTAGATAACGATGTTCAAGAGTGCGTTGACAGCACAGCTCTCCCTCCTTCTCCTCTTCCCTGTCTCCTTCACTCCCTATGAGACTCCAAACTGAACTCTGATAACCAGAGCACGGGCTCGATAAACATTTAAACAATTTAATAAAATGGAAGAAGGGGGAAAACAACAACAACAACAAAAAACTATAATCATATCAGCTATAAAACAATATAACTATCATTTTCATTTTAAGCCGATCGTCTACAGTTCTGGGTCGTGGACTCAATGCCTCAATCGTCATCGAGCTACGTGCGACATTCTGCGTTGAATGAAAGGCAGATTAACAACGCGCTGCTTATCAGCTGCATTGCAACATTGTGTGGCACGTAGTGCAGACGATGGAGGAGCTGGCCATCGATAGAAACCGAATCAAAGATGCTAGAGAAATCAATATGAAGATAACAGTTAAGGAATCTATAGAAGTTCTATAGGGGAAATTATTGAGGGAAGAACAAGTGAGAGCAATAAGTTAAATAACTATTTATTCAATTAAATTTGCTGGCAATTGTTAAAAATAAAATCATGCAGGAAACTTGTGAAACAAATGCAGTCAGCACTATTTGTGAAAACAACGTTTCCTTTCTTTTCGTTTCAATCTTAACAAAAATATTTTTCATAATGCAGAAGAATGAAATCTTGTTTTAGGAATTTTTCGAAAATGGAATTTTTATTTTAATCTTAAAACTAATCGTTTTTTTTTCATCTCAAATCAATGATTGAAGATTAAAATCTTGGTTTACGAATTTTTCAATCTCGAGTGTTTCAATCTTAAAAAATGAGTTTTTTCACAAAACAATGATTGAACAATGAAATATGGTTTTAAGAATTTTTCAATCTTAAATTTTTGTTTCAATCTTAAAAAAAAACATTTTTTTTTAACTCAAAACTATGATTGAAGAATGAAATCTTTTTTTAAGAATGGAGTTTGCGTGTCAAAAATTTTTCGAGTAGTTCTAAAAATCAGGATTTGCATTTTAGATTTGTAAGTTTCACAAGCTCACTTTATTTTACCAAATAGCGCTCGACATATAAAAACATAAGAATAGTTAAAATAAATCATAGAGTATAAATATATAAGAAATGCTGCTAATCAATGATAAAGGCAGTGGCAATTAAATTGAATGCATTTAAAAGGTAAAGTACCTAGGTACCTAGAAAATATTAAAAAAAAAAATGAAAAACAATTTTAAATGGTTTTTGATAATTTTGTTAACTATTTTAAAGCAAAAAGTATAATATTTTATTAATTCCTAATTTAATACACGATAATAGATTTCAGTTTAAAGAAGCGATAATATAATATTAAAGCTCTTCTCTCTGCTATCTACTATATTATTATTATGGTACATAAAGCATTCAAGTTACAGTTAACGATCTCAATTTCAATTTCATCACAATGTCGCATTTTGGTAATCATCCAAGTGCCAGCCACAATCTACTTACAATGATTGTGCACTCGACTCGACTCGACGCGACTTCAGTTCAGTTACACTTTCGATCTGGAGATGGAAAAACCCGTCTAGAACCCAAACGAGTCATGATGACGCTTATCGCTATCGCTATATCTTTTTTTATATCCATCTATTTCTGTTTCTTCTATCTGCATATTTATCTCGTAGATATGTGGCATGGAAGCTGCAGATACTCGTATAAGATGAAAACTTCTTGACAAAGTAGCGCAATCTTTATGGCTAATGTTCGTGGATAATAACTACGAATCTTCTGCTGCTGCTTCTTCAGCATGTTATTGTTATTGTTATTGTCTTTGACCAGTATTTGGAGCAGTTTCATGCGGCAAACGTTCTAAAGAGCGCTCGAGAGCGCTGCGGGCCAAAATACGAGTATGAATATGAATGTTCGAAAATGAACAACTAAGAAAACTACAGTCGAGTGTACACGCTTTTGGAATACCCGCTAACGATTTGCAATAATAGCCAAACAGTGTAGTTAAGTTCTTCAAATATACCGAAAAAATACTAAAATATACGGAAGGCTATATTTGATATATTGATATACTAAATTATAACAAATACTATATTTACTCGATTGTTATACTAAAGTATAACGAAGCCCATATTTGGTGTATTAATATACATACTCGCTAATATTTTGTTATAAAAGCCAAACAATGTAGTAATATTTTTGAAATATACCGAAAATATATTAAATAATACGGAAGCCTAAGAAATACCGAAGATTGTATTTGGTATATTGATATACTATATATTTGGTATATTGATATACCGAAAATACTAAAATATATTCAAGGCTAAGGAGTACCGAAGCCTATATTTGGTATATTAATATACCGAAACCTGTATTTCCCATATTGATATACAGAAAACATACTAAAATATACCGAAGGATGTATTTTGTACACTGATATAGTAAAATAAACCGAAGTCTACATTTGGTAAATAAATATACTAAAGAATACCAAAGTATAAATTGATATCTATAGGGAAGTTGTCTCTTTCTGTCTAACGCATAAATTTCCTACAGTCACAAAGCTATAAAACCCTTCTATCCTATAGGTAACGGGTAGAAAAATACGTTATATATTTGCAAAACTCAACTGACACTCACACTCACAATCGGTGGGTGTTTTGCGATGATCCCCAAAAAAAAACAGAAAACGAAACGAAAAAAAATGCTGCCTCGTTTTTCAAGAGTATTCAAAATTCCCTTAATCACGTTATGCCTTGTGTGCCTTTTGTTTTGCGCACTGAAGTAATAAATCTAATTTTCCCACAATACAGTTGGATCCGATGAAGGGTTCAATAAACGACCCCAAGTTGGAGCTGGAGTTGAAACTGTTGTTGTGTGTGGCCGAGGGCCGCCCCAGGGTCTCCATTGAGGGCGAGACAATCGAGTGCCACTCGCTGCGTAGTCAGTCAGTCAGTCAGCCATTCAGCCAGCTTGCCGGATGTACACTCTAAGATACATTTAAGCCGGCATTCTTTTTAATCCAGTTAGTAGACTGATTGAGTCCAGCTTTTTAGTGCTTGTAAGCAAAGCGACTATTCTGAAAATACTGTTTAGTGTGTTACGTTAGTAGATACGATATTGTATGTACTTACGATATTGGTATATAATTTAGTATTTTTTCGGTTTAGTAGATATCCAATTATTGTCTTTGTGACAATTAGTATTTTTCCGTATGTGTTTTATTAGTATGTCATTATACCAGATATAAAAATTATAGCCAACTACAAGTTATACCAATTACTGCCTCTGGTATATTTTTTCTATTTTCGATAAGTATGTTATTAGTATTTCAGTATACCAAATACACCAATTATTGTCTCTGGTATAATTTCGTATTTTTTGGGTATGTATGTTATTAGTATGGCATTCGTCTGAATATTTCAGTATATTTTCGGTATATTTTAAGAATAATATCGCATTGCAGCACTTATTTGTTATCATTATATCAAATATACCAATTATAGCTTTTGGTATATTAAAGTATATTAATTTGGTATATTTTAAGAATTATTACCACATTGTAGCTTTCTTAGTTGCTGTTCTCGTTATTATTGGTATTGTTTTCCCTATTCAGTTTTAGACAGCACTATTGACTTATATTTAGTATAATAATGGGCACTAGATTCAAGAAATCCATCCAGAACTTATTGGTAGGGTATCTTTGGCAACTCGCTGCACTTTTCTGGCAGTGTAAATACATTAGATATGCAGACGAGCTTTTTGAGTTCAGTGTGCAGCTAGAACAATAGGCAATGTCTGCACCTTATCGTGGACTCGTTAAATCAATGTCAAATGGCCAATTGGTTAACTGCAGATGACTTCATCGATGCTGTTGCTGCTGCTAGCTTCTCCTTCTCCTTCTCCTTCACCGTCTCGTCCGTCTCCTCCTTCATCGACTCTCTGCTAAGTCTTTTAGGGCATGCGAGGCTTAGTTGAGCTTAAAGTGCGGAACTGGAATTGGAATTTGAAATTGGAAGTGAAACTGAAGTTGCAAGCTGCGAGTTGCGAGTTGTGAGTTGTGAGTCTAGCGAGTTGAGCTGTAGCTCGGGCCAAAACAATGACGGCCAATTACTTATGATAACAGAGAGTTTTGTAACAACCAGTTCTCGGTTTCAACTTCGATTTCGTCAGCTGCCAATCAAAAATACCAAACTAGTGATCAAAAGTGATCACCCCTGATGAGGTGAGGTGTATGTACATACATATGTATGTATGTATGTGTATAAAGTATGCTCTAGCTACATAAGTCATAAAATCAACAATAAACAACAAAATCAGCCAAATGACTTTTACAACGATGACAAACTTTGGGGCGTCATGGTCATTGAGCACGCTCTCAAAGAGCGGGCGGCGGGGTTTCAAGTTGTGGTTAAGGTTGAAGGCAGAGAAACTACTATCAAAGTAAAGTAAAGTAAAGTAAAGTAAAGTACTCAACGTTACGACGACGCGTGGTCCGGCGACTTACGCGTACTCGTTTCATTTGTTGACATTACGTCTTAAAATTTATTAGTTCTTATTGTCATTGTCATCTATGGGCGTTATAGGCTTAGGTTGGGCCTCCACGCACACACACACACACACACACACACACACACACACACACACACACACACACACACACACACACACACACACATACATTCAGAAGCCACGGGCGGGGCCAATTGAATAATATAACTCACAACTCGTTGCCATTGCCAAGTCATTGCAATAGTTATCACATAAACTCCAACCACAACTCAATGTAGAACTACAACTACAACTACAACAACAACTTCTGCTTCTGCTTCTCTCCTTGTCAAATGCTGAAGCGGAAATTCCATTTGAGATTTTCATTTATACATATGTTATTTACGATCTGTTTTGCCCCTTGGAAAGTTACGCCATAAATGCTAATCGTCAAGTGCAATATTATTTATGCTACATGCATTTTATTAGCATTGTAATTTATACTAAACTGCAGTTAAAGTTTTTTAACATTCGAGTTATTCTGATTCTTTGGTTCAAATGTTCTGACAGTGTGAAAAATCTTAATTGAATGGCACCTACTTCTATACCACGGATAGATTGATTGATTGACTGGTCATCGATTCATAAAGTAGCATTGTACAAATTTAAAACATTTTACAAATAATCTTCATCTAAGAAAAATGTTCAGCTACCTACATATGTCAAATATATTGACTGATTGATTGATGAACTGGCATGCTAAACTTACACCTACTTCTGCGTAAAGTTTTGATTGACCGGCTCCCTAAAAATACCAATTCAAAATTTAAGAAATTAATTGAATAATTGAATCTACCAAAAAGTAATCTTTTACTAAAAAAAATGTTCATCTACTTTTGTCAAATGTATTGACTGATAATCTGATTGATTGATTGACCATCGTAAAGTAACAATGCTAAACTTACAGCTACGTCTATGTAATGTTTTGATTGATTGATTGACTGCCTCCATAAAGTTCAATTCAAAATTTATGAAATTCAGCGGATTAATAATCTTCATATATGTATGAAAAATTTACATAGGCTCAGCTGATAACTAAATTATCTTCATCTATAATGCTAAGTTTGCTATATATCTCTTCTTCACGTTGATTGACTGATTGAGAGCTTATTTGTTTGATAACTTAACGCGATCTAAACCAATGCTTAAGTAATTTTCTATGCCATCTTTCAATGTGCTATAGCTGATTGTTGTGGATTGGTCTGATTGACTACTTGCTTCAGAACTGAGTATGCTATAATTAATTGATTGAATGATTGATTGATGTACTGGCTATCGATCCGCAAAGAAGCAACGCCACATTGAATATACTTAGCTTATTATTTATTAACTCATGATGCCTGTAACCCTTTTTCATTGTGTTGATTGATTGATTGGCCAGTCGAATAGCTGATTTATATTGATTGATCTGATTGACTACTTGCTTCAGAACTAAGAATTGTAACATTTATTGATTGAATGATTGTTTGATTTACTGGCTATCAATCCCCAAACTGTCAATAATGATGATTGAATAGCTGATTGTTGTCGATTGATCTGATTAATAACTTGCTTTAGAACTGACTATGCTATAATTTAATAATTGAATCACTGATTGATTTACTGGCTATCGATTGCAATGCAGCAAGGCCAAATTAAATATTTTCAAATTGATTGATTGATCAACCGAATGCTTGGCGAACAACATAGTATATTGCTTTTCTTTGCCAATCTCACTCATTCAACTGATTGACTCATTGAATGATTGACTGGCTTTCGATTTTCGAAGTCGCAATGAGATCACATTTTGCAGATCTGTCTCCAACATGCTTGCGATACATTTAAGAACTGTATTTTATGCTAAAGAATCCCTCATTTTAAGTTGATTGATGAAATGATAGTCGAATGTTAACAACGAATGATTTTTTTAATGTCTAATTTAAAGTTGAGGGTTTTTTTTCATCGCATAGAGTAATTCGAGTAATCAGTTTCATTTCCGGTTGAGGGTTCACGTCCTTGCTGCTTTGATCATCGTCACGTGATCCAATGATGAGTTTACACATTTGAGAATTGGATATCAAGAGAGGGGAAGGGGAACTTCAATGAACTATTTTTCGCCACCGACAGCCAAAGTGGTTAGGAAATAGAATCCCGACCAGCTGAGATACTTGATTGGCTCGCCGCTGCCCTCGAGCTGCTGCTCCAAGAACTCGGCGCCATACTTAGACATGAAAGCCAAGGCAGCCATGCCGCCCATCACCCAGCTGCCCTCGTTGACAGCCAGATAGCAAAGGGACGTGATGTTGCCCAATATGGTAAGCAGCTTGAGGGTTTCCATTGTCTCGTCGCCCTCCTCGCTGCCCTTCACCAGAGCAACGATCGCCGAAATAGCCATGGGCACAATGAAGAGGCCATGACCCAAGGCAATGTTGTTGCCTTCGCCGCCAAAGAAGAGTTCAATATTGACCAACGGCAGTGGCACAATTTCCATAATACTGTTCGTTGTCTCCTTCGCACTCGTCACATTCGAGTCGCCAGAACAACACTCGACGATGCCCAAGAGTCCGTGACAGAAGCCAATGACGCAGGCGGTGAATGCATACGGATGCTGTTGGGGACCCAGCGCATAGAATCCATATCCAGTGACGCCACAGAGCAGAGCGTTCAGCACACCAGAGACAGCTGCATGGTCCGACATGATTGCGCGATTACAATAAAAAAATCACTCGAAATATTTGGGGAAAGTCGCGTTTGACCGAATGTAAATGAACGTGAAACGTTTACGCTTTGTTTTCAATGAGAATTTAACACAAGAAAGTCGCGAAAGTTTAAAAAAAGCAAAATAAGTACATTCAATTTTAACTTTTAATATTTTTTCTCTCGATATTCTAGACCGAATTGCTGAACTTGCTCTGAGTGAATGAACCGGCTTTAGTTAAACTCGCCCAAGTCAACTATGATGACAAAGGCAGAGGCAACTAGATGTACGTTGAATGACTTTCATTTAATCTCTACATAATCTCTATAAGCTAGGAATTTTCACTCAAATAATTTACAAAATGTTATTCTATGAATTGTAAATTTATTGAAATTTTCTTGTTTCGCTGGCATTTTCAGGCGCTGCCCTAAAAAGTATGCTATATATTTTGCAATATTGCAATTCATGAGCTCATTCAACGCTGGCAATTGTGGCACATCAAAAGCGTCGGAGTTCATTGCAGAAAATTTCAATTCATTTTAACAACTTTAAGTGAATTAATTTGAACGCTGAAATCCTATAATCCTAATTTCGGGACAAGTCAATGGCTTTAAATGCATTTCAATTCCCAAAGAAGTTTCTCATGGAGACACTTTCTGCTCTGACAAATAGCTGAAATAACCATGTGTAACTTTAATGATTTTGTATTTGTTTAGAGAGACGCTTGAAAAACAAGAAGTTGCAATTAAAACATAAATGTGAATTTCTATGTGATCCGTATTTGCCATATTTGTATAGAGAACACTACGATTCCAATTTGCGTAACACTTTCCATACACTTTCCTTTCACTTTCCTCTTTCAGTTGTGGCCTGCTCTCTATCTCTCCGAAGAGAGCAATGAAAAGGGACGATCGGGCACCGTGACAACGAGATGATCTCGCACATCTTCTCCATCATCTGAATCTGTGTCTGTTCCGGTATCAATGAATGTGCCAAATGCTGTGTTGGTTGTTTGAGTTCCTATTGAGACTTTGCCAAAGGTAGTCATAATCATGTCCATCTCATGTTCATCAACCTGCTCCACATCATCGTCAACATTTAAGAGTTCATTCAGCTGCTCCTGCTCTTCGTCCTCGTTCTCGTCCTCGTCATCAGCATCTGCGTCCTGGTAGCCAGCATTCTGACGCAATGCTTGCGCCTGCGAGTTGTCGCCATAGGCACGCAAATTCTCCTCGGTGTAGTCGACAATGTGTCGCCGCGTCCGGTACAAATATTGCCGCTGCCGCAAATAGATCTTGAACGCTCCCTTCAACCCAATGAACGTGATGCCGCCAAGCAGCGTGCGATGCAACGGCACTTGCACCTTACTGTACAGAACAATGCCCGTCAGCATCGATATGGTGGGCAGCAGAATGGCGCCACAAAAGGTGCGTGCCACATCGAATGGCTCCTCAGGCAGTGGCGGATGAGGAAATGCTGCCAGCGACGTCGCCGTTGTCGTTGTCGTATTCGCGAGGCCACCGCACAGCCAATTGATGAGCGGTAATTTGCGCAGAACTGAGCGACGATTGTGCCACAACCGCAACATTGCGTCCTCCCAGCGCACAAGACGCGACAGCACAAGACCAACGGGGATGAAGGGCAGAGCGAGCAGCACAAAGAACGCATCACCCTTTTCGATCAGCTCCATGCCACGCTCTTGGCCACAGACCTGCAGCACCGTCAGACCACCGTATGTCACCGCCGTCCAGTAGACGGACATCAGGAATATGCTCACAGCCAAAATGGGACTGCACTGTCGGATCAGATCCTGCATGCTCTCGAGGATGTTGCCGATGCGACTGATCTTGGGGAACATGATCAGGTATTCGACGCGACATTGCATGCACGAGACACGCATCCGTGTGTCCCCATTCTGCTTCTCGTCGATCCAGCGCGAAAGGCAGCTCTCGTGCACCCATTTGGTGCTGCCACGACACTGGCAGGGATGCAGCCAGATGGCGCGACGATTCTCCGCCTCGCTGGCTAAGCATATCCAGCAGGTGCGTTCCTCGAAAGGGAGCTCCTCCTGATCATCGAGATGATGCTGCTGCTGCTGTTGTCGCGGTGTCGACATTTTTCTCTCGATTCATCAATCCAAAAGCACAAAAATCCGCTTTATCAAAGGCTAAGGAGAATGTCCGACAAAAATGTATTGAAGTAATTGGGGGAAAAAATATATATAGACACACAGAAAGACAGAGAAAAAGAGGCACAGAAGTGAAACGGAGACAGATAAAACAATACGTAACCTGTTCTTAAACTTTTAGCTTGTAAACTATGACAAAATAATCATGGCTAGTATTTGCAGCTGTAAACGTTGAAATAGCAGTGCGGCAGAACGGTTTTTATTTAACACTGAAAACTTTAAAATAAAATTGTATATACATGTATATTTATATATTTATATATCTATATATATATATAATAAATAATAAATAATAATTTCTCTGCTCAACTGTCAAAATAAATCATATTTATTTCAATTTATTGTAATTAAAAATAAAAAAAAATAAGCTTTATGTTCATTTCTACACCTAAATGAAACAAATGTAAGTATTTTATTTGATTTTATTAATTATTGCAGTTAACGTAACTGCCAATAAAAAGCTGAAAATTTGAAAAAAAAAACTACCTAGAAATGTGCAGCATGAAATAATTAAAGTGACTTCAATTTGAATTAGCACACTACGAAAGTATGTTACAGTAAGTAAGAAGTAAGTTTAGACTTGCGATAGAAATTTCAACCTAAAAGTATGCTAACGTTAAAATAAATAAGGTCTGTTAACAAAATTACAAATGCATCCTAAAAGTATGCACCACAAAACGCGTATGCATTAACAGAAGTATGCATAAACGCAGTTATATGTATATGTATGTATGTACGTAAGATGTGTTAGCCGCCCGAAAAATTTTGAAAATTTCAGAAATCCACTTGCTACTTATTATGTTCGCCTGGTGGTTCACCGGCTCTAAGTCGATTCTCGTCAAGATTTTTCACATAGCCATTGTAGTTGTTGTTGGTGTAATTATTGAGATTTTTGTTGTTGTAGTGGTTTTTGTGGTTGTTGTTGTTGTAACAGTTGTTGTTGTTGTTGTTGTAACAGTTGTTGTTGTTGTTGTAACAGTTGTTGTTGTTGTTGTAACAGTTGTTGTTGTTGTTGTAACAGTTGTTTTTGTTGTTGTTGTAACAGTTGTTGTTGTTGTTGTAGCAGTTGTTGTTGTAACAGTTGTTGTTGTTGTTGTAACAGTTGTTGTTGCAATAGTTGTTGTTGTTGTTGTTGTAATATTTGTTGTTGTAATTATGCTCTTGTAGTTGTTGTTGTTGGTGGCCACGAGAAACCGTCGCGAACGGCTAAAATTTGCTAACTCAGCAGGTGAAATACCAGGCGAACAGAAATCAGCAGCAAGCAGCTGCACCAAAAGTCATTTGCTACCGCCATCTATGGGATAACATCGAAACTACTTTTTGCATTGACGCCCCTCAAAGTATGCCACATATTTTTTTTATTTTCCAGCACACGCTTTGTTATGGACAAATTAGAAAAATGATCATAGCTTGGCCATATTTTGACGGATTTTGATGGGACATGTTGCATTTGATTTGTAAAGACGAAATCTATCCATTGGCATATGGCAAATATGGGGTCATCCGGTAATCAAACGCTTGTATCGGTGTCAGAGCGAACAAAAAATGATCGAAAATACAAAATCCTGTATAGCTCCGAAAGTAACAGAACGATTTGAATGTACTTTGGCCAGTCGAAAGATCTTTCGAAAAAACACCATCTAAACATAATTCGATCAATATCCTGCCAAGGATTCTAGAGGTAAAGCTTATTTTTTCTATACAAAAAAGTCCTTTTATCTCAGTTGTTTGATGGACTTTCAAGGACATTAGTGCGGATTCTGAATCCTAACACCAATATCTATCAATCTGGAAAAGGACACGCAAATCGTCCTTTACATGGCAAAGTTACAGCAAAAAATTTAATTTTTTCGCATTTTTTGCATGTTACCTCCTTTTTGATTATGTTTTTCCCTATGCTTATCTTTTATACAATTTAATTGGTACAATTGATTATGAGTATATAATGTATATAAGTATTTATTGTGCAGTTCTTCCGCCAAGTGGCCAGAGCCAGGGCCAGATCGCCGTCAGATGTGCTGTGGCCAAAATTTTGCAAATATGCGAAACTTGGCAGCAAAACTCTGAATCAAATATATATCACAAACTGTTAATAACAAACGACTACATTTGCGCTTCGTAGCATAAACAGATACATATACAAAATACAAAAAAAAAATCGAAAAAAAATATTACTGCGGATAGAAATACGTATAGTAATAATAATATTCCTAGTAGATACGAAACAAAAAAAAATGGTACGCGAGTGAATAAATTAAATTTAGACAGCTTCGGTTGCCAGTTGCCAGTTGCCAGTTGTGAGTTGCCAGTTGCTGATGTCCTGTGTGCTTCTGTGCTCCTGTCTAGCAATTGGGACACTTGACCAATCCGACTTCGTCGCAGTTCATGCATTTGAGAGCCACAAACTCGGCGGTAAAGTGATTTCGATGCACCGACTTCTTGGAGCCGTTGCACGATGGGCACGGCAGCAAGCGATAGCCGCCGCACGTCTGGCAGGTGTAAGCCGTTGCAAGAGACTAGCGAGGGGGAAGGGAAAGGGGAATGAAAGGGTAAATGTTAGAAGATCATTCAAAAAGAGATTCACAGATTTCTCACCTTGTAAGGCCGCAGCAGCTGTCGCAATTCGCCGCTCTCATTCAGACGCTCCACAGTGTCCGCATCCTGCAAATGCAAACTGATTAGTTACAAAACCGATTACCAAGCTAATGTACTTGTAAGTTACTCACGCCAATGTGCTGACCCTCGACAAAGAGCTGCGGCACACGTATCGTCTCGTGTTGCATTCGATCGCGCATCTCCTGCTGATACTCGAGACTCATGAAGACGTCGCGTTCCTCGAACTTGATGAGCAAGGTGCGCAGTATCTGCTTAACATTCGCGCACTTTCCATAAGTATCCCGTATGATGCCCATGCTTGTGGTGTACAGCACAACCTTGCCCACATCCTTTTCCTTGTAGTTCTGCAATTGCATTGAGAAAATTTTATTATATTTAATCGGATTTGGTTATTACAACACAGCAAAGCACACAACACGTGCCCGATTTCTCTCACTCGACCTTGAGCAAACACTAAAAGCATGCTGAGATACAACACACACAGACACAAACACACACATACACACAACGCTTACAACTACACATTGATAGAGACATAATTGCCCGCTAATTGCGACAAGCGAAAATATTTTTGTAAAGAAACCAAGTCAAGTTAAGATTGCTTTGTGCGGTTCACTTTATAAATGCCATTAACACAAACCACCGAGAATTGAACGCACACTGTGCGCGCACAGTGGGACAAAACAGAACAAAGACTTCTTCTATTGCTTTTTTAACATCACATAACAAATTGTTTTTATTGCCAGTTGTGGAATTTCGTGCACTCAACTTCCTCAATTGTTTCAGTGATTGTTTTGTGACTTTTGGGCTCTGAAATTCCACACACTAATTAATCTAGGCTTTAAAATATTGAATTGCCTTTGTAGTTTATTCAACAGTTTAATGTCTTAACTCCATTTGACGTTTTTCTGTTTGACGTTCTCCTACTTCTTCTTCTACATCTTCTACGCATCACGCGCCTTTCTTTGCGCTTCTCATTGTGCAAGTGATACCACGGTTTTCTGCTGACAGCCTCAATTCGAGCCACAACAATTTACAGCAGTGTGCTGATTATTTAATTGCCAATTGCAATAGCACAAGTGCACAAGAATCGAACGTAGCCAAGTCAAATGCGTAGCGGATACATTGGCAATACCCTGTAGTCGTTGCGCAAACAAAAGAGGTATGCTGAACTAAACAAATTTAATGTCGTATAAAGAGCAAAAATAATCTAGGCAGAAAAGTAGATTGCAATCTTGATTTCAAATTTGTTCGAACTTAATAAAAAAACCATCTTCAAATAAGATTTTTACGCAAACTTTGCATTTTAGGATTAAACACATTTTATTTTAGGATTAAAATATTGATTCAAGAAAGAAAAGAAGATCGCAAATCTTGATTTAATATTTTTTCAATTTTAGAAAAACAATCTTGAAACTATATTTGTATTTTAAGATTAAAAACAACTTATTTTAAGATTCAAATTTTGACTGTTTATAAAAAAGGGAGGGTGTTATAATTGTAACTAATATTACAAAAAATTAGACAACATATATAATTGTGTAAAACAATTATATTAAAAAATACGCAAGCAATTTATTTTTTAATTTTGCTTCAAGTAATATAAATTTAAGACTGTTTGATCGTGATTTAAGATTTGGCCTCCTTGTTTAAATTTTGAGATTTTTCCATTATAATCTTGAATTTCAAGGTTGGCAATCTAAATTTCTTGTAGAATTTCGAAATTCATTTCAGAATAAACCTTCTTAGTACAATTTTGACATTATAAAATATTGATTCAAGATTTTATTCTTGATTCTAGCACCTTTTTTCTTTCTGTTTTAGAAAGAGTAAAAAATTCATAATTACTAAAATATCTTTTCGATGATATCAGAGTAGTACAAAGCAAAAAGCGTATATTTGAGCAAAGACCAAGCGAAAAGAGGCCAAGGCGAATGCCTTAACGATGTTAAATAAGTAATGACGACAATCAAATCGAATCAAATCCAAACGAATCGCAGCGCATCGCATCGCATTTCAGCGCATGGAAAACCAATTGAAAATTACGCATAACTAATTTGTGTAAATGGGCATTAAAAATTATCTAACGACATTTCAGGCGAGGCGTCTCGAGTTTCAAATTTTCACAGCACAGCACAGCACAGCGAAGTGAATTAAAGTGAGGTGAAAACTCGCTAGCATGGGGCAATGCGATCAAGCAATCAATGCATTTCCCGCTGGCCATTTTCCAATTGGCATTTTATGCATTTTCCCATTTTGCTACCAGTTGCCAGAGTTGCCAGTTGCAACTTGTTATTCGCGCCGCATTAATTAGCTGCTGCTATTGCTGCTGCTGCCCCACACCGTTGTTACCGTTAGATGGCCAAGTTGCCAGCCGCCCAATTAACCGGATCGCCTATCGATCGTCGATAGTCGATAGATATCGTTGAACTCCCGCTAGACACAAGGAGAAGATAGCGATAATGAGAGAGAGAGAGACGGCGAGAGATAGCGACTAGTTTAGCTGTCAGTTTAATGCGTTATACAAGTGATAAATGACATCATAAATTTGCTTTAGTAGTCACATCGGAGTCTCTATATTACGTATGTAAATTGTTTTCGATTACATGTCATACAATATGTTCATATATTGCATACGCTTGACTATATACCACATTTATTCGATAGCGGGGCCTTTACAACTTTTACTAAACTCTCCTGTAACATGTGTACACATAACATAGTAACTATCACTTATCATCAGTGGGCAGCAAAAATTTGTTCAACAAGATGGTTAACTCGATAAACTTGCATCTTAATCAAATTAAAGCGGTGCGAAAACCTTGTTATCGATGGGAAAGTGATACTATTATTAGACAAAACCGAAATTTGAGGTTTACCCGGTTGAACACTTCAAAAATTGAGTCTTAACTTAATCAAGTGACTTTCAATGTTTATCGGTGACACATTAAATCTTTGTTATCGACGGAGCTCGTGGATATTCTAGTTGATCGTTTCAAAAGTTAACTCTTTCTAATGCCAATTGAAAACAGTAATCGATTTATAATAACTCAAATATATAATATTAATCTCACTTAGCAAGTGATATTATTAGACAACAAGGAATTCCATTTTTTCATGATTGAACTCTTCACAAATCACTTTTGGAAACAATAACCGATTTCTTGGATTCTAGTAATTAAAATTCTAATATTTATCCCCTCATGTATCGATAACACTATCGATTATTATTAAACAATACCAAAATTTGAGGTTTTCCAATTAGAACTCGATAAACGTTTACTCTTTGCGGCAAACAATTGAAAACAATAACTGATTTATCGAACTATGACACTTAAAATTCAAATATTTATAGATCTCACTTATTATTATCACACTTAAACTCTGTTATCTATGGAACAGCGTTCCGATTATTCAAGAAATAAATTGAAGTTAACTAATATAATTTTGTTTTAGCTCTTGTAAAGCTTGTAATACTAAAAGTGTTTGGTTTTTATATTTAGAAGCTTACTCTTATTCCTTTTGTTTTGTCGATGATTTAATAACTTGAAACGAAACCAAGAGTTGTTGTTATTGAAGTCTGATACCTGGGTGGTCTTTTTACAACATAAATATATCATCTGTCAAACGAGATTTGAATTTGTATGTTTAAAGAATTAGATATTTTTCCCAGCAGCCAACAAATTCAACAACTTCCTAAGGAGAACTCTCAAATGTCATGAAATTGGTATGAGAACATAAACGATACATATCGTTGTTTACTCCCATCTCAATTGTGCTGCAATGTCACATCTCTAACCTGACGTTCATCGCTAATTTTGGGCATAGTTTTGCATTTGGTTGGACAGCTCATTGACTTGCATAAGCCGCCAAAGCCGCCAGCGAGAGCAAACAGCAAAAAGCAAACAGCAATGAAGACAAGACATTAACTTGTTATTTGTAAGTAATCTGATATATTCAAGACAGCAATGCGAGGCAAAACAATCGTCACAAAACTGGTACAGTAATAATTACCATTAAGCGTCATTTGTGATGTGAATAGGCGAAGTGCCAAGAGCAACAACAATAACAATAATAACAACAACAACAATCTGAGAGATGCATTGCATAGACGACAAAGTTCAAAGCCATGTCAAGTGATAAAACAGATGCTTGCGGCGAAAATTGTATTTGAAGAAAATTGAAACTAGTTTTCAGTGCTGTTCCCTTTTGACTCACATTATTTTGTTGGTCTACTTTTCTTGTTGGTGGACATTTGAACTCGAATTGCGGCCTTCGCAACAGCATCCAACAATTAACACGTGCGACGACAGGCCAAAGTCAGAGTTGGAAGTCAAAGTCGGAGCCCAAATGTTGAACAATCGAAAACGGCAACAGGTAGTGGGCAAAACACCAAAAAAAAAATAAATAAACAGCAAAAGAGAGAAAAAAAAAAGAGAAAGCAGGTCACTTGCGATCGACAAGCGTCGATTGGAGGATTGCCAATCGGAGAGCTGAGCTGAGCTGAGTTGAGCTGAGCTGAGCTCAAGAAACAGCATCAAGAAAAGAGCAAAGCATAAAACATTCGATTATGTGAGCAGAGCAAAAAGGAGTTGACTTTAATGGCGGCAACAAAGTTGCAACTTGCACCAGCAACTTACAACGAGTTGCTTGCGTTCCATAAAGTTCAATTAATACGTCACACGACGCCTCGTTTGGTCGAGAGCTTACATAATCGACAATCAACAATCGGCAATCGATTGGTCCGCATGGGAATGCCACCAACCAACCTGGAAAAAAAACAACAAGACAGAAGGGAAAGCCCATAACATTAACATGCCACCAAAAGTTCCCAGCCACCAAAAAAATGTATAAGCGAAAACCAAAAACCAAAAATACAACATTTCACTATGATATCATTTCGCTTGTAATCTTTCGCATTGATTAATGGCAATCGATTTATCTTGCTATCGAGCTTATGATAATTGCAACCTTGATATTGATATTTTGACATTTTCGAACAAGCGAAGAGATAGCAAACACACAAGAATAGAATGTCAGTTGAGTTGGGATGCGAATGATGATGATGGCATCATTCATTAAGTATTCGCCCCATTCACCCCAGCAATGATGCAGGCACAGCGATAACAAGCCATTATTTAAGGCGAGAACTGAACCCAGTTCATACGTATCGATAAGTATCTGCGAAATGCTGGAAAATAAATTCAAATAACTTAATGATTCACACACCTAGAATAAATTCGATGCTGTCGAAGCAGACATGTTGGCATTTGCCTTTGATTTCTCTATTATCGATAGTTATCAATAGTAAAAACTATTGCTTATACATAAGTGTTATCATTCAAATGTGTACTATCGATATTTGTTGTGAAATGCACGACTTCATTCATTTCAAGCAATATTTTTATGAAAATGGTTAGCACATTTTTTGATTACAGATTTGCTCATTAGTTGATGTTGAATTTAGCATATTTTCATATTTGTTTAGCATTAAAATTGTTTAAATATGATGACATGATTTATCAATATATTCGTTAAACTACTCAGTTTTATTTCTACATAGAATAAACTCGAAGTTGACGAAGCTGCAAATGTTGGCATTTGGCTGTCATTATTCTAGTATCGATAATTATCGATAGTAACAAATATTACGTTTATGTACAATTACAATTTAATGCATTTCAACAATATTTGAAGATTAATATTTACTTTAAATCAAACATATTTTCATATAAGTTTAGCATTAAGATTTGATACTTTGAAACATAAGTTGAAATAAACAAATAGTACATATATTCGTAAAAAAGCCTTTGCAGCCAGTGCTTTAGAAATAAGAAAGGAGTAGAAAATACGAAAGTGAACCGATGTGCATGAAGCACTAAAATGTAAAATTCAATCATTAAATGATTGATTAACTTTTCATTATTTTCATTCTGAGTCTCCACTCGAATATATTTTTTTAGATTCAAGCTATGATTTATAAACCGTATTTTCCAAAACTGTTAGTTAACTAATCGAATGAATTAATGGATTAATCTTTTTTTGTTAAAACGTTTAAATAAAGACACTCGGACACTCAATACTGAGTATGCAGTCAAATAAATTTATAGATTTAACCTATGATTTATAAAATGTATTTTCGAAAATTGTATTAGTTGAATGCGCTGATCATTTGTAATAGTGCATGCTTCAGTGGAATATATACTTTATAATATATAACTTGAATAAATTTATAGATTCAACCTATGATTTATAAAGTGTTTGAAAATTATATTAGCTGACTGCTTTGACCCTTTTGTTAACGATAGTTAACTAGTCAATAAAGTGGTGGTAACCGCAATTAAAAAGTTGATCCACCTGTCAGCTATGTAATGGTAAATGGTAAGTGGTAAATCGTAGGGCATTGAAAGGGCGTTACTGAATCGACAACAACAACAATTCAGCAGGCACTGAGCCACGTCTTGTTGACGGGTTCTCAGGCCGCCACTCGAAGCGTCGCGATGCGATGCGATGCGATGCGATGTGAGGTGATGTGATATGGCCAACAACAACAATAACAACAGCAACTACAGGCTACAGTTTCAGTGGGATTCAGTTTGAGTTTGAGTTTGAGTTTCAGGTGGCTCGATGGTTCATTGGGTTTCTTGGCGCGTTGAAGTCGCGTCGAGGTGAAACATTTCACTTTCGTTTCGCTGCCTGCGTTCAATTTGGCAATAATTGGATATTTTAATAAGCCCATTTGCTGCTGCTGCTTTCTTTTGGCCCTGAATGCAAATCGAAATTAAAATGCAGCAAACGACGCGCCCCAAACGCGACGCGACGCGACTCGAATCGAATCGACTTCACTTCACTTCACTTCACTTCGCGAGTCGAGTTAATTGTTTGCCAACAATTTAATTCGTATGTATGTGCTGCGGCGCATCTGAAACAATGCGAGGCGCCTCCGACTGTTGCAGTCAGCAAAAACCAAAAAAAAAAAAGCAGAAAAATGAAATAAGTAAAACATCTGTGCGAGCCATAAATCTGCGCCTGGTCACGTAAATCTCATTTTCATTTTCACTTTCGTTCGAATTCAAACTATGTTTCAAGTTTGCTTCGCCTCCTTCCTCTTTCTCTTTCGCCTCCCCCGTTAAATATTGTGCATTGTCTTGCATATTTTTTTCTCTCTCTCTCTCTCTTCTCCATTATTGCTTTATTTGTTTTATTTCTTCTCAAATGCCAAATTGTTTCTTAACGAGATCATTTGCATTTTGCTTCAGCTCGTCTTCTTTTGAAGTTTACTTTTTTCTTTGCTTGTCGCTTTTTTTTTGCTCTTTCTTTATTGTCTTAATATCACACTTTTTTCTTGTCTTCTAATTTTTTATTAGCTCGTTTTTTGTGGTTTAATTGCTCGCATTAAAAAGATGACTTCACTTTACAAAAACTGTCACTGTGATTAGCCTTAAAATGCGAGCAGAGAGTGAGACACAAATTGGGGAATTTTTTGGGGGTAAACAAACAGAAAAAAAAAAAACATATAAATCTGCTTTCTCAATATTTAGTTCAAGTCGTCGGATTTAAGCTGCTTTTTTTGCTGTCATCACTAATGATTCCGTTTTTGAGAAAGTTTTGTGCTTAAAAATGATAAATTTCGGAATTTCGTATAATATTCGACTTATCGCAAGATCTTTTCTCAGCAATTGGCAACGCTACGTAGAACAAGAAGCGAGCCACTTGATCGTCAAGCGCTGCCAACTTGTCACCAAAGAACTGCCACCATGTGCATAGATTATGCAAATAAACATAGTAAATCATTTGAAAATATGAAAAGCAAGTGTTGAACATAATTTAGTGAGCCGAAACAAACGTTTCGAAATTCTCTGTTCTCTGCTATCTCTTTTCTCAGGAATTATCAACGCTACGTAGCGACATACTTGCTTGTTAAGCGCTACCAACTTGTCATCAAGGAACTGCCACCATGTGCATATATTATGCAAATAAACATAGTAAATCATTTGAAAATATGAAAAGCAAGTGTTGAACATAATTTATAGAGGCGAAACACACGCTTCAAGTTCTCAGTTCTTCGCTATGTCCAAAGGCGATAAGGAAATTATGAAACTGGTCGCTATTTCCGCGACAAACAAATTATAATTTAAGATGCTATGCGATGCGATATCAAATGATCATTTGATCGCTTCGACAATTTAAATCTATCAATGAACATATTTATGGCACCTGCAAAGAAAAGAAACAACAGCGATTTGGCGTTGTTAACCTTGAAAGGCAAATCAATATTATAATTATATTGAAATCATTTGCAGATTGCCCACGAAACAACAATCGATTGCATAATAATTTTGCGCTGAATTTGGTTTTTTTTTTCCCCCACTAAAAGTCAAAAGGCAACAAGGCATAGGAGAAAAACCAACACACACAGCTCAAAATTATAATAATAAAGAGCGACTAATGCGTTAATTATGCGCATCGACAACAAATCTATCTAATCATAACCCAAGTCTCGATTGCTTTTTGCTTTTGTTTTTCGCTTAGTTGATCGACAAGTATTTAGCAAAGTCAACTGCAAAAAAAAAAACTGAAAACCAAAACGAGTTGAGCGTCCATTAAAATATAATTTAGCTAATTTCTGTTTATATTTAGCCTGCTTATTTGGCCATTTTCAGGCCGCTTTTTAGCCAAATTTGTGTTGATGAAATATACTTAAAATGCCCCATACAAAAATGAAAGTTCATATAATGACTAAGCGCCACGCCCACACAAAACAGACTAACAAAGTTTTGTTTTTTCTATTTACTATTTTTGATAGTTTTGAAAATATGTGTAACGGCTTTTCAATGCCATTAAATAAAGACATTGGACTGCGTCTAAGGTGCTTAACATCAGTCTATGGCAAATTGGTTTGTTTGCCTCTCAAAAGAGTTTATTAGTTTTGTCGCTGCAAAAATAATTGTCAACTACGTCAGTATTTTATTCAGTATACTTTTTTAGTATATTTTTTATGCTTTTCATTGTTTGTTAATTTTGTTTAAGTTTCTCAATTTTGTGGTTGCAAAAAATATCTCGCTTTATATATTGATATAGTGCTTATATTATGTTTATATTTTATTCAGTATACAAATATTTATACAGTATATTCTTTCTTTTCATTATTTATGAGTTTAGTTTAAGTTCATTATTTGAGTGCAAAACACTTCTCAATCTATATTTATATCGTTTATAGTACTTTACTTAGTGTTTGTATTTCATTTAAAAATCCTTATATTTATTATATTTTTTATAATTTAGTTTATGTTCCACAATTTTGTGGTTGCAAAACACTTTTCAATCCATATTTATATCGTGTTTTGTCCATTTATTTCATATTTGTATTTTATTCAGTATATTTTTTATACTTTTCGTTATTTGTTAGTTTAGTTTTAGTTTATTAATTGTGTAGTTCCAAAAACACATCTCAAAATGTATATATCGTATTAAGTACACTTATTTCATGCATGTATTTTGTTTAGTATACTTATTTAGTATATTTATTATTAAGCATTTATTACTATTTCACTCATTATCAAAATTCAAAAGTAGTTTTCAATTTATGTATTTACTTTCTATAATGTTAGATTATGTTTGTATGCCTCTAAAAGAGATTATTTGATTATATTTCATGTATTTATTTCAGTATTCTTTTATAGTACATTAAATATACTTTTTATTATTAAGGTGTGCTATTTTAATTTATTAGTGAAATGCAACAGCAATGTTTGTTATCGGAACTTATTTTATTCTATTAAATTCTATTATTTTTTTATGTTTATCAGCTTTAATTTCATTTATTATATTGCGGTATTATTTAAAATTATTTTTATATTGTTTATTATATATGTATATTAGATTTCAATCATTTTGTTTATTATATTTATTATATATATAATATAATTCTTTTCTCAATTAACTTTTTTACTTAATATAATTTTTATATTTCAATCTTTCAGCATTTATTTTTGTTTTATCTAACTTTTTGCAGGCCTTTCTGTCTTTAGAACTTACTATATTGCTATAATAATGTAAGTATTTAAATATTTCTGCTCTATTATTCGACTCGATTCCTCAGGGTATCTTAAAGTGTCCCACAACGAATTTCGTACTTTAAATATAGACACACACAAAAAATACAATTACCTTCACAGTTAGTTAAAATACAAAATAAACAAATGGCAATCGCAGACAATTGAAGCTGAGATCTAGCAATTTGTGACACTGTGCAGTGCAATAATGTTTTGTCCGAGGAGTTATGCTTGTAATTGATTTCGCAAAAGGCCAAAAGCAGAAATGTGAAATAAAGGCGATTGGTAAACGACGAAGAAGGCAAAAAAAAACAGTGAAAAACCAAAAAAACAAGCGAATCATCGTTACACAAAATAACAGAAGAAAAAAAGAAAAGAAATATAAAGACCAAACTCCAAAAAAATAAAGCGATACTCATAAAGATACATTTGTATCTAAGTATCTATGCATCGTTTGCCGATGAGTCGACACTTTTTTCTGTTTTATTTTATTGTTGTTGTTTTTGTTGTTGTTGTTGTCTGTGACCGATGCGTGTTGAATGCAATTTCAATAACGCTGCAATTGGAGCTGCTTATTGTTTTGTCCGCTGTTGCTCAATCGCCTAACGAAAAAATGGGTCAATCAGTCAGTCAGTTAGTCAGTCAGTCATTGGGTCGATTGGTCAATGATAAGCTTACGCGTGCCAGGGCCAAAGGGGGAAAAAACAAACTTACTGCTGAGAACTTTCATAAAGTGATTTTAACGATTTCTTCTTCTTCTTTTTGTTTTTTGGGGCACAACAATGAAAGCCAAAATAGAAATGAAAAGTGCGCAAAGCGATTACAACTACGACTGTAATTAGTCAGGGGCCCAAAAGTCGTATCTATACCGTTTTATCTTTGTATCTTTGCCATGTTATGAGTCGAGTATCTTCGCCCATGTTGACTGGCCAAACTTCCGCTTCAACTTTCCCAAAACAACTTGCTGATCGCTGAAATTTTGCTCGCCTATCTGTATATGGCAATCACTTCCCCCTCTTCAACCTCTTCATATTCTATTTTATTTGCTGTGCGTATGGAAATTCTGTGCTTTAACCTTTTTTGGAGCGCTTTTGTGGCTTTCTTTCTGCTGCCATTTTTGGGGCGTATGCGGCACATTGAGCTACTTAACGGTTAATTCGACAGCAGCAGCACACTCTGCAAATAGAGACAGCGAGGTGTTAATTTAACGCCGAAGCGCAGCAAAAATCATTTATTAACTGAGAACAGCAACAACAGCAACAACAACAACTCATTGACTGACTTTCACATAGTCGAAATCAAACGATAAACGTGAGTCAAGATTTTGGGGGTGTAAACTGAAGACAGCAAACTTCAGACACACACACATACACACACATACAGTTATGCAATGCATGTGTGTTTGTGAATGTGGAGAGTCAGCGACCTAAGCAGACGCCCACGCAACGATCCCAAAAAAAATGACGCAGACAACAAAAAAAGAAAGAAAAAAAAAAAAAACGTCAGCACTTCAACAAAAAAACTTTCTCAATGAATCAAAAACGAATCGAAAATGAAAATCACAAACAATGTGAATACAACTCAAAAATATAAAGCGAGTGCATTCAGTCGTTTATTCTGAATGCACTTGTGCTTCGATTTCTTCGTTTGAATACACTTTAAATACCCCTTGAACGGTTCAAGAGCTTTCCATAGTTTCCAATCGCTTTTATTAATTCGCACTTCAATTTTTAAATGTGCCGAAAATTTACGTCCATCGCAAATTTCGCAAAGTCGCATTTTATTTGCATGCTCAAGTTTCACTTTCTTGTATTTTGTTCCCAATATCTGCTGCTTTGATGCACACAATCA
Organism: Drosophila sulfurigaster albostrigata; assembly: GCF_023558435.1. Taxonomy (NCBI): domain Eukaryota; kingdom Metazoa; phylum Arthropoda; class Insecta; order Diptera; family Drosophilidae; genus Drosophila; species Drosophila sulfurigaster. Next base: position 9,173,260 of record NC_084885.1, on the reverse strand, counting down.
ACAAATTAAACCATTCAATTCAGCGAATTTTGATTGAATTAAAATATGAACTAATTAAACATCAAATTCTAAGCAAAAAAAACGAAATATGAGCTAATTAAAAACTAAATTGATTTAGTATAGAAAACAATTCAAAATGGGTTTTTGATAAACAAATATTTTGTATCAGAAATTCGAATTTCTTAAAAACATTATTTTGAGCTTCATATACTTCCTAGTTTCTTTAAGCTTATCAATTAATAATAAATTCAATATATTACAAATTCGAACAATTTCCAACTGAACTTTCTATGAAGGTTATGAAAAATATCATCCACTACACTTTCCATAGAGAATCTTCATATCATTATTTTTACAAATGTATGCTATATATATAATATATTGAAAACTCTCTTGGCCGGACACTTAACTTCGTTTGGCACTTGGCAGAGTTCTCAAAGCAATTTCGCAATTCAGCAATTAAGCAGACACTTTTCTTAGCCGTTAGTTTGTCCGGCCAAGGGGAGTGCCCACCAAAAGAACACGAAATTACTTTGAAAACTCTATCAATACAAAATTAAAAAAATAAAGAGATAATAATAGATGTTTCTAATGTCTAACTATGTTGCATTTCACATCTTTTTCCAACTGATTCTTTAAGATGTCACCTATTTTATATTTGTACTAAAAATTTCATTTTAATTGTCAACAGTTATTAAAATAAATATATTTAATAGCATATCGATTGCGGTTATCGTCATCTGTCACCTAAATTATTCTTGCACTCTATGTGTACAATTCTAGATCCATTAACTGAAGAGAACTCTGAAGACACAGAAACTTATTTCTTATTATTATTTATTTATTAGCTCATTAATTGACTTGGAAGCATTCATTTCTAGTTCAAAAGACCACATTTGCAAGTCATTATTTGTGTTCCCAAGAAATTCTATCCATTGTGAATTATTGCGAAACATTGCGGTATCATTCTAAAGAGATACCAAATTAATATACCACAAATTACTGAAACATACTAAATGTACCACATACAAAATATACCATAGAACAAGTTAATAGGACGAAAATTATACTGAAAATATACTTTTGCTTTCATATTAACTCAGTGCGGTATTAATTTCACAAATAATATACCGCAACAATATACTTAAACTATACTTTTTCTTTCATATTAATACAGTGCGGTATTAATTTCAAAAATATACCAAATTAATACACCACAACAGTATATACTAAAAATATACTTTTGCTTTCATATTAATACAGTGCGGCATTAATTTCAAAAATATACGAAATTAATATACCATAATAAGATATACTGAAAATATACTTTTTCTTTCATATTAACACAGTGCGGTATTAACTTCAAAAATATACCGAATTAACATACCACAACAATATACTAAAAATATACTTTTGCTTTCTTATTAATACAGTGCTGTATTAATTTAAAAAATATACCACAATAAGATATACCGAAAATATACTTTTGCCACAACAATATATACTAAAAAATATACTTTTGCTTTCACATTAACACAGCACTATATTCATTTTAAAATATACCACAAAAAATACTAAAAAATATACCAAAAACTATTGGTATAATATCCAATACATATTCACTTCAGCGAGTTCCTGTTGCTATTTCGAACCCAAACCCATTGGGTTGTCTTCTCACTTGGCGCACTCACTGATTATTCAATTCATATTAACACAGTGCGTTATAAATTTCAAAATATACCATAAAAATACTGAAAATATAATAAAAAAAAGTAGGTATAATAATCCTATACACATTCACTTCAGCGAATTCCTTTTGCTACTTCACTTCGGTGAGTTCCTTTTGCTACATCGAACCCAAACCCATTGAGTTGTCTTCTCGCTTGGCGCACTCACTGATTATTCAATTCATTCATTCCCCATTCACTACCGATATGCAGTTGGACTCACCTTGGCGTTGGGCTGCTGCAGCTGCAAGAAGGTGGCTACTCCATTGCGCACACGATTCTTGACGCCGCGCACGGTTCCCTTCGATGAGCGAATGGTGGACGCTTGGGAGGCACGTCGCACATCCTTGTAGCCAACAAAAGCATCCTCATCCTCATCGAGTTGCTGCTCCTCTGGCAACAGTTGGTGGTGTTGCTGTTGCAACTGCGTTGCGTAGTCGCCAAAGCTGCGATAATTGTCATGCTCATGCACATGGAAATTGTAATATTGATCCGCCTCGAATTGCAGCGGGCGACCATCGATTTTGGTTGCTGTTGATGGGGTTAATGTTGCCGTTGTTGTTGCTGCTGTTGCTGTGATTGCATCGCGTTCCGTGTTGCGTATGTCGTGCAACAAGGAGCTGGGCAACAATTGGGCAGCAACCAATTTGTGTGGGCGCAACGAAATGTTCGCATCATTCGAGTGCAGAGAATCGCAGCTCAGCGATGAGCTGCTGCTCTCGTCGCATTCTTCGCTGTCATCGGTCAGGCTGTAGGCGCGACTGTGTTGCATGCCACTTGTTGTGGTTGTTGCTGATGTTGCTGTCGTTGTTGTTGTTGCTGTGGCACTTGCATTATTCACGCGTATGCGCGTTGTCTTCAAATGCAGCTGCAAAGGGCCGCCGTTGCTGTGGCTGTGGCTGTGGCTGCTGTGGTTGCTGCTGTGACTGCTGCTGCTGCTGCTGCTGTCCGGTGACTTGATGCTCTCCAGATCGCTGCCAGTGCCGCTGTCGAGTGTCTCGCAGGGCGAATATTGGCCACTTGATACCAAATAGCAGAGCTGATAGGGTTGCTGCTGTTGTTGCTGCTGCTGCAACTGTTGTTGCTGTTGTTGCTGGTGCTTGAGCTGCAGCACCATTTCACTGCTATGATTGCTGCTCTGACTGTCGTTCAATTTGACCACGCTGATCTGTTTGCCCAACCTACGCTGTTGGCATTGACCTGCAACAGTTGCTGGCGTTAATGTTGTCGCTGTGGGTGAACTTTGCCCGTTGCTGTTGTTTGCAATCTGTATCTTGACCGTGTGCTGCTGCTGCTGTGCATCGGTCAGTGCACTCGTTGCCGTTGTCCAATCGACTAACTGACTAGCGACGCTCTCAGCAATAATTTCACCAGCCGCTGATGCAGCTGCAACATCAACTGTTGCGGCTGCCAGCAACACGTTTCTAACATTATCGTTGTCGACGTCGTTGTCTTCGTCGTCGTCGCTAACATTGCAGCTGATAATAGTTGCTGTTGTGGCAGCCTCAACCTCGGCCTCTGCTGTCGATGTTGCTGCTGTTGCTGTTGTCTCTGCTTCTTCGCTTTGGCCAATGCGCAGCAGCAACTGTGGATACAATTTTGTTGTTGCCGCTGCTGCTGATGCTGCTGCTGTTGTGGCAGTATCTATGTTGCAACTCGTTTCCAAATCCACTTTAGTTGCATGGTCAACCTGCAGCGTCTGCAAATTGCTGCCGTGCTTGTCGCCAAATGCCAACAACATGCGCTGTGACTTGAGCGACATTTCGTCGCTTTCAATGTTGTTGTTGTTGCTGTTGTTTCGGTTGTTGTTGTTGTTGTGATTGGTGTTGACTGCAGTTGGCTTTGGCTCAGCTTCAATTATTATTGAAATACCGCGCAGCGGCCTTTGCTGAGCAACTGTTGTTGCTGTTGCTGTTTGTATTGCTGTTGTCGTTGCCATAGTTCTGGCTGCAGCAACAGCATTTGGTAATTTGATGCGCCGCCAATATCTAATTTCAATTTTTATGCAATTGTCGTTGGCGCTTCACGTTACACGTTGCACAGTTGCAGGTTGCTGGTTGCTGGTTGCAGGTTGTTGGTTGCTGGTTGCTCGTTGTGCTATTTCCAGTTGTTAGTTGCCGCTGACCGGTGCACAGCGCGTTTTACAGTTAGTTGGCCGCATGCAGATTGCCTGCAACAACACAGAGAGAAGCATCAGAGAATTAGTGAGAGCGAGACAGAGAGAGAGAGAGAGAGAGAAAGAGAGAGAGAGTAAAGAGTTGTTGCTACACCTACGAGCAACTTGGCCAACTGACTGACTAACTGGCCAAGTGCCTGGAATTTGCACAGCATGAGCTTGACATTTAAGCCAAAAGATGCGACTAACACACAAAGAGAAACAGACACAGAGACAGACAGTCAGAGAGAGAGAGCGAGAGAGAGAGAGAAGTGACTGAGACTGAGACGGAGTGCATAATAAATGTTAAAAGCTTTGCCAAAGCAGCAAAACGAAGAAGAAGCTGCAGATGGCAGCTGAGAAATAACAATAATAATCATCCTCAGAATGATAAACACAAAAAGCAGTCAGAACAACAGAACAACAAGCCACAGCAAATTCAACAATAACAACAACAATCACAATCACAGCAACGAAAAGAACAAAAAAAAACTGTTAAAAATGTGTGTTGAGTGGTTTTTTGTGGCAGCTCAGCAGACACTACGAATGCCCTATCGATGAAGAAAAGATATTGAAAACGTTTCAATTTTAAACTATTAACTCAAACATACGTCATTTTATTCAGCATAAGATTAAGAATGTAAATCTTTAGTATAAGTTGCTAATCCTAGTAACATTTTGTCCAAAATTAATAAAAAGCAAGTACGAAAGCTACAGTTGAGTGTCCTCGACTGTGAGATACCCGCTACACATTGTGAATAAAAGCAAAATAGTGTGGTTTTATTCTTTAAATATATCCACATTAATATACCACAAATGCTATAATTGGTATATTGATACAATACTACATTTAAAATATACCTGATTGCGTTTTTAAAATATACCGAATTAATATACCGCAAATATACTAAACAATTACTAAATGCTATATTTGGTATATTAATACGAACTACATTCAAAATATATCGGATAATGCTTTTAAAATATATCCTATTACAAATATACTAAAAAGTCTATAATTGGTATATTGATATAGTTCAACATTCAAAATATACCATAGAGTGGAAAATATACCAGATTGTCAGCCAAAGCAGTGTTTTTAAAATAATTTCTAAAAATTCTCAGAAATCAAAAATACTATAGATATTATTGTGTTTATGAAATATCGCGACTCCAGCTTCAAAACTACACTTGTTATTCGATTTTTGTAACTACTACAAAAATTCATTCATACGCATATTACGCATGCGCATAGTTGACTACGCAAATTTACAGAAATATCTTTATGGAAATTACCTCACACCAAATAAATAGGAAGAACTATTTCTCAACACTCACAAACTTTATCTTAAACTTTGAAAACAAAAGCTACGCCCAAAAGCACAATTATCATGAAATTTCACTAAAATAATAAATATAATTCAAAAAATAATTTCGTAAAAATCAAAATCAAATGCAATCTTTGTAAATTATGTGAATTATAAAATGTATTTCTTCTAAAAGAAATCTTTTCTTAAATGATTTCAATTGTGAAATAGAGCTTCTTCTAAAATAACTGATATAAACTAATACTATACAAATATTAATAATATTAATACTATAAGCTTATAGTTTCACTATTTCATCCAAATTGTTGTGAAACACGTTTAGTTGCACAATTTCTGTGAATAATATTCTATTCTCTAATTCCCAACAAAATCGAACATCTATTCAAAATGGAATTTTGTTTTTAATTAATTTCGCTAGCCAGAGTTTCGCTATTCACAGTTCTCTATAACGAATTACTATCTTTTGCATCGACAATCGGAAACTAGCAGCAAAAGAAGTATTTGATTGATGAGCTGCGTTTGCAATTTGAAGGCGTCTTTGTTTGTGCTGCTCTCAATGGAATGCCAGGCAAAGCTTGTTATGCAACTGGACAATAGATGGCGTGAACACGCATTCTTGCAGGCAAGGAATGTCGGCCAGAGGGCGCCACTTAAAAAGCAATTCAACTCGTTTGCCAAAACTGCCGGGCAAAGCACACAGGCCCCAGTTAATGGAGCGCACATCATCGATGCTTTTCAACTTGATTTCGTTTTTAATTTTTTTTGGGTTGGAAAGAATAAAACACGAAAAATTCCCAAAAAAAATAAAGAACAAGATTTACATACATTTGAATTGCTTGGCCTGCGGCTGGTTTTTTTGTGTATATTTTCGGTTTTTTTGTTTTTTTTAGTTAAGAGGGCGTATAAGCGAAAAGGGGCCAGGAGCGTTGAGGGGGCACAAACTGGTAAATGAAGCAAAGATCGAGACGGCGACTGCGACTGAAGTGGTTAACTGGTTACACTTGAACCTGGCCAAGTTGACCAGTTGTTGGCTTGGGATGAACACAGATAACAAAAATATTTCAAGTCTTACCTCGAAATGTTTTCGTTGTTGTTGTTGTTGGTGGTGGTGTCGCTGAAGTTATAGCTGCTGTTATCGCTGTGGTTATTGTTGTTGTTGTTATTGTTGGCCTGCATTCGCCGCTTATTGCACACAAATTTCATTTGCGCGGCACGAAAACAAAAACAAAGCAAATAAAGCAAATGTGCAGTGCACACACTCACACACACACAGATGCACTCGCATGCAGCGAGAGTAAGAGCGAGTAAGAGAGTGAGAACGCGGGGGAAATGGGAGACAACGAAATTGTGAAGTGGGCAGCACACGCACATGCACGCACACACACACACACACACACACAGCGGAACACACGCACTCACGATTCTTTTGCTATTGATTTCGCAGTTTTTAACATTTGGATTTCGGCTTCAGATTTGATTTTGATTTTTTCTTTCTTGAAGTGTTTCTTTTCGTAATTTTGTTTCTTTTCGGTTTTTGGATTTCGTTACGTTTGTGTGTTTTGCTTTTTGGCTGTTGTTTGCTGGGCGCCTCAAGAGACAACGCGGCGCGTTCAACTCGATTCAAAATCGCGCTGGCAACTGAAAACCGCAGCAACAAAGTCGCGCTCGCTGGGTTGGCGTGTTTTGGCCAGGGACTTTTCGTTGTTGCTGTTGTTATTTTCTACGTGCCGACTGCGCTGTCGCTGCCTTTGCTGCTGTTTCTTTTATTTTTTTAATTTTTGCTTTCGAGCAACGACGTCGACGACGACGAAATTACTTAAAACAACAACAACCACAGCAGCAGCAGCAAGCAAAGCAAGCAAGCACTCTCAGTCGCAGTCATAAACGTTGCGCTGGCGCAGCAGCGCTGCCGCTGTCGACGTCGACGTCGACGTCGCAGCGCAAAAACAATGCCAACTGAGAATTTGTTTATGTGCGCGCTGCGCAGGCGCAGCCAACTTCAAGACGTCGACAGCTCTGCTTTGCCCCGCCCACCTGCTGTTACTGTTGCTGCTGCCACCGTAGTTGTAGTTGTAGTTGTTATTGTTGTAGCACTCGTTTGTTGCCAAAGTTAATTGTGTGCGGTTGCCGCAGCTTGCCCCAAACAGCTGCACAGTGTGAACGCAGAAGGGTTTCGCTCTCCCTCTCTTTCTCGGTTGCTTTCTTTCTGCACCTCTTCCTTGAACAATCGATGTTTATCGAAATTAAATATCGATAAGCTAAATACTACTTTCATATTAAATAATTATATGTACGTATAATTACTTTAGTTAAAAAATAATAATTATTAACAACTATGTATTGGACACAATTATTAACGCCTCTTAATTGGACAACAAAATTCCGTAGTTATCGAAAAGCGATAAAAACGCCTTGTACCCATTTATTGTCAACAAAATGCAGCGGAATTTCTTTGGCAATCACTTTGTTGTTGTTGTTGTTGTTGCTGCTGCAACTGCAAGTGTAACAACTTAATAGAACCAGTTTCGATGCATTTTAACGCTATCTGCAACCACTGTGCATACCACTGTCGGCCACATAGTCTAAACGTCGTCTTTTGCGGCATTCGCCTCAGCTATTTCATTTATTTCGCCTGCTTCATTCTACACACACACACACACACGTACACACACCTGGGCATGGCTCAATGGATTCTCTGTCTCGCTCCTTCTCCATCTCTATCAGTTACATGCTCTTTACATATTTCTGCATTGTTGTTGGCGCCTGAGGTTCGTCTAAGTTCGTCTGTCTAAGGTTGACTAGTTGTCGACGTCGACGTCGCCGTCATGACATCGCACAGTGAACTCACGTGGACAAAATTAGTTTGTCTTTTTTATCTGCATATCGCAAACTCTACATTCTTAAATATCTTAAGCATCTATTAATGTCGTTTCTCGATAAGCATTTAAAAATGTTAATAAAAAAATATAAGCTTACCATATTTTCTTGTCGTATTTAGAGTTTTGGTGATAAATCCATCATAACATTTAGCATCAGTATTGTTCAAATATCGCTCAAATACATTTTAAAGTTGAAATTATTCAACTGCAAATAAAAATAATGAACATTGTTGTAGAATTATCAAATTATCGGCCTGTACAATGCATATTTTTTCTTAAAGTATTATTAATGAAGAATTATCTGCATTTTTTTGAGCACACTATTCAAATAAGAAATATCGTTCTTATTGTAAACAAGTAATAAATAATATATAAAATTATATAAAATGTACAAGCAAATGGGCTAAGCCACTGTTAATGATATATTTTATCGCTGGGATAACACTATAAAATAATACTCATAGAAAATAAAAATAAACTATAAAATAAAGAATATATTATTTATACTTTCAAATAATATAAATAAAATCTATATAATTATAATATTATTCAAATAAGAAACATCGTTCCTATAGCAAACGAATAATAATTAATAAATAATATTATATATAACTATAAAATGTACACGCAAATGGACTAAGCTACTCAATACCTAATTAATGTTAATGTAATATTTTATCGCTGAAATAACACTATAAAATTAAAAAATATATCATTTACACTTACAAATATAAAAAAAATACAAATAAACTATACACTTAAGTAAAAAAGAATGAAAAATATAAACCATAAATTTTAAATAGAAAATAATTAAAAATTAAATAAGAAACATATTTTTCATATTTTCAAATTATGTAATTAAAAAAATACACAAAAACTATAAAATAAAATAAATCATAATAATAGACTATAAAATTTAAATAAAATAAATAATTTAAAATAAAATGAAGAAAATATTATTTTTATTTTTAAATAGCAACACATAAATATTGCAAACTTATGGTCAGTGGCCCATTGTGCACTTCTCTGCAGCGCAGTCGCAGTCGCTGTCGTCGTCGCTGCTGACGTCGCTGTCGACGTTGGCCTACCATTTAACATGTCTGTTATCGATCGATTGGAGTTGTCGGCTGCAGAAAATTGTTGTTGTTGTTGTTGTCATTGTTGTTGCTGTTGCCATTGTCGTTGTCGTTGTCGTTGTCGCTGTCGTTGTTGGAGCTGCCACAAAAACTATGCCAACAATTTGTGTGCAGGTGTCGCGGCAACAACAGAAACAACAAAATTTTTGTTACAAAAACATCAACAATAACAACAACAATTCAGCCAGCTGACTACAAATTTCGTCAATTGTTAGCTGCATGTTTTTTGTACGTTATTTTTTTTGGAATTTGGATTTGGATTTGGTTTTTTGATTTTGATTTTGTTGTTTAATTGTGCTCGCCTCGCTGAGTTCTCCACTTCCATTTCCATTTGGATTTGCATTTGCATTTACACTCGCTTTTGCATTAACATTTACTTTTTCCATTTGCATTTACATTTTATGCAAAACATTTTGCGAATTTGTGTGTGCAATCAACGGAGAGCCGCAAACAACGAGAAACAATAACAATATCATGATAAAAAAAAATATATATGTATATAATATGCTTGCTTGCTGCCTCTAGGCAAGTTAGCGCAACGCGCAACGTGCAACGCGCCGCATTTGCAACTTGTTGCACGTTGTAATTTTCCGCTAATTTGGCGGCGCGCAATCCCAACGCTCTATGGCTTTATCAGTCAAGTTAGCCACAGCCACAGTCCCAAACTACCTGTTTAATAGACACCACCTTCCATCTCCTCCCAGCTGCTGCTTCTGGTCAGCACTTGGCCAGCACTTTGGGCTTCCGCATGTTGCGCTTCGCTGACAACACAAGGCCAGGAGGAGCTAAAACGCGGCACGCTGGACAAGTCAGTGGCGTTATTACTTACCGTTAGGCATGTGCAACTGCAACAGCAACATCAACAACTGCAACCAAACATTGCTGCTGTGTCATGCTGTTAGAACCAGAACCAGAAGCAGAACCACAGTCCGAAACCGCATCGATTCCAGCGATAAAAGCTTACAAGTTTCCTGTTAATAGCTTCACAGCTATAAAAGCTTTTTAGTGAGGTTATGTACCTCTCTTAAAGGGTTTCGCTTCTGCAAAAACAAAAACAAAAATAGTATAGTCAAATAGTAAACTAAAACTAAAGTAAATTTAAAAAAGAAAAAGTCAAAGATATCAAAAGAATTGTATAAAATCATTTAAAAACCAAAATATTTAAATAAGAACTAAAGTAAAGCTTTTCTTTTAGTGAGGTTATGTACCTTTCGTAAAGGGTTTCACTACTGCGAAAAAAGATAGAATAGTCAAATTGTAAATTGGAACAAAAAAAATTAAAGAAAAGAAAAATAATCAACATTATTAACAGAATTGTTTAGAATACTTGATAAACCAAAATATATAAATTAAAACTAAAGTAAATTAAAATAGGCAAAACTAAACAAAATAAAAGCTTTTGATTTAGTCAGGTTATATACCTATTATGCAGAGTTTCTCATACAAAATATTAGAATAGAAATGTATGGAACCCTTGATAAAATAAAATATATAAATTAGAACTAGAGTTAATTCAAATAGTAATAATTATAAATCAAAGCTTTTTTTATGAGGTTAGGTACGTCTCATAAAGGGTTTCCGTTCCGAAAAACATAGAATAATAAAATAGTTAAGAGCCTTTAATAAATCAAAATATTTAAAAAGGAAATAAAATAAATTTAATATAACGAAGAAAAATTCAAAGCCCGCATTTTGTTGAACTTTTTACACAATTTCTTTATTGTCATTAGGTAAATTATTGTTATGGTTCATCATTAGCAAATTTGCAACATAGTCGTAATGATATCGAAGTTAACTTTATACACCATACGCGTACTCGTCATTATTTTAACATAGATCATAGTTTACTTAATATTCTTTAATGGTGATCAGTACAATTGTTTTTTTTATGTTTTCTTTTTTTATTTTCTAAATAATATTAATGACTTTAAGACAAAGAACTATGCATGTAAATGTAAACTAAATGTGCATAAAAGTTCTCATATATGAAATCTAGAAAATTATGTAAATAGAAAAGAGCACAAAAAATATTCCCAAAACACTAATGCAATAATCATCATCACAAATGCAACACAATCGAAATTCAACTTCATTATCATAATCAAAACACATCATAATAAAGATGATAGCGCCTTAAGCTAAACATTTAGTTCATTCTTTTAATTCATCATTGTTTAATTGGTTTTAAATGTTCTTTATAATTTTGGATTTACGCTTTGTTTGTTTACTTTCGTTTCAATAATTGTATAAGTGGAGCGAACTGTGGGTTGGATTCGATTCGGTTTCGTTATCGGTTTCGATTTCGGTTTTTGGAATATGGATTTCCTAATTCGGAATATAGAGATTGTTGTGAATTTTGGGAATATGGTTGTATATGGCTTTAAAACCGCATTTCATAATTATTGTCAACATCGATAACACTTAATACAGTTAAATATATATTATATGTGTATATATACTATATGTATAGATAGATGCACTTTGTATATTATATGTGTAAATATACAGTAAATAAATCGATTGATTTTTCATTGTTTTGGTTTTTCTTGGTTGCTTTTTGGTTTTTTTTGTTTTTGCTGTTTTGCACATTCAACACACATAAATGTAATATAATTTAATGCAATACAATGCAATACAATACAATGTAATATAATTTAATACAATATAATATAATATAATATAATAATAATATATATGTATGTATATTTCATATAATATAGAATATTCTCTTTTCTTTTTCCTAGTTTTTTTTTTTTTGTTTGGTTTTGGTATATGCGATGATATTCGTATCCTTATCAGTATGTATATATAATAATTATTATCGGCACTCCCGATTTATGTATATGTATAGAGTTCTCATTCGTAGTACATTCGATACATTCGATCGATTGACTGAATCGATTTCGGCTAAAGATGAACGGTTTCGTTTTTCAATTTGTTAGGCATTTTAAAATACAATTGCGTTTGCATTTGGAATTCTGTTTTTGTTTTTCTTTTTCTTTCGATCTAATTCAGCATACCCGCTTAGTTAGTTAGTTAGTTAGTTAGTGTTGTGTTCTAAAACTGATCTGGAACTCATGGGTAATAAACTACATTGGCTCTTTATCACTTTTGGCTCTCTCTCTAACTAGTCTCTTCTGCTTCTGCTTCTACTTTCATCATCTTCATCTTAGTATTATTATTTGATATATATGTTAGTCGACGTTCAGATCGTAAATTTTCTTTGGAAATCAAAGAGCATTTCTTCTAAGCAATAACAAGTAATCGGCAAACGTAAAGAAACATCTAGAAACACTTAGAGATAGTACTTATATATTGTTCTTTATGCTCTTTAATACCCTCTACCCCCAGCAACAGGCATCGGATCTTAAGCTAGCTAAATGTTGGATTAAACAAAGGAATTATGTAAGCCTCTTTGTGTGTAACAAACAGTATTTTTTTTATGATATAGTATTTGAAACGCCGGGTACAGGGTATCTGCTAGTCAAGTTTAGCCTTAAAATGTAATAATAATGCGATCTGATTTGAGTTTCGATTTCTCTTATCAAATAATTATTGCCAAGAACAACACTGAAAGCTGACAGTGTTGTAAAGTATGTTATGTTCTTTAGTTTTGTAGGTGGTGCTCTGTCTGAGATCATAAGAGATATAACCAAAGCGAATATATGTATGATATGGTATTTTTGGTATTTGATATTTGATATTTTGCATTGCTTTATCGATAGAAATACGTATAACATTAAGAAGTTAAACGATGAAATCACAAACGGTTTACAAAACCTAAACAACATTAAATGCTTGGAGATGCTTTAACATACAATAGTACAAGATATGATAATACAGATACACGTTAGCTACTATATAGTGATATATAAACTATATAGTAAATAGTTTTATTATAGTATATTTGATATAGTCAGCAATCTTTTGCGGGGTTCAAAACGAGTTCCTTGCAATCAGAGTTCTTATATATGATATATATATTACTTTATTATTATATACATCATATACATATATATTCTTCTTTTCCTAATCGTGTGTGCAAGGGCATCGCATATTCGGCTTGCCGAAGAACTCGATTCTTTCTTAAACTTTGCTTTCTTTTCGTTTTGCTTTTTCGCTTCGTTTCGTTTCGTTTCGCTTTTGGGTTCGTTTTTGTTTGGTTTTTTTGTTGTAGAAATCAGATGCAAATATGGTCAACGACGGGTATACGAAATCGGATATGTAAAGACGTACGTACGTAGTACAAGATATGTGGGTTACACCACACACATAACAACAACAAAAAAAAACTGACAATGCCGAACACACAATAAAATTATATACCGTAATATACCGAGGAATGCATTTCACAGACAACAAATACAAAAACAATAACAAACTTACTTTTGTTATTATTTGGCTTACTAATTTTATCTGCTGTTTTCGTTGTTGTTGTCTGCCATAATTATTATTGCGAGTGCATGTGTGTGTGAGTGTGTGTGTGTGTGTATCGAACATACTAATGAAGTTATGCGGAAATATTTTCTAGATTTCCATTTGTTGTTGCTGTTGTTGTTGTTGTTGAAACCGCACACTTGACGTCGAGTTCACCATTTGCTTTGCTGCCTGTTCCTGTTTCACTTTTCGTTTTCGTTTCTCCATTTTTCATTTTTTTTTGTTGTTACTATTATTATTACATTTATTTTTCTTTTTATCTGTTATTGTTATGGTTGTTGTTGTTGCTGTTGTTGTTGTTGTTTTGTCTTTGGCGCAGTCTTTGGGAACATATTACATACACAGAGTTAGGGTATTAAATGTCGTTTACCGACGCTCGGTGAGCGAGTTTTGCTTTTGCTTTTTCTTTTCTTTTTTTTTTTTCTTGGCTGTCCGTATTTACAGTGAGTTGCATTTGCGTTTCGATTTGTTTTGTTGTTGATCATTTTATTGTCATCGTTGCATCTGCTACTATGTCTGCTTCTTCGTCTTCTTCTCCTTCTTCTTTGTCTGCATCTACTCCTCCTCCTCTTCGAGCGATTTCTCGGGCAATCCGTATTTGGGACAACACATTCCCTCCGTCCCGTCCATGTTGAAGCAGAAGACGCTGCGCTCCAGCTCAGTTGGTTCATGCGGCACAATGCCGTGCACCTCTTTCAGCTCCGCCTCGGGGAACCAGGCGGGATCCGAGTCCTCCACCACTTTAATGCCGCACAGGCTGCGTGCGTTGCATGACAAACAAATTTTCATTGGCGAAATTAGGTTATTTGGTACATTTAACTATTGCATCATTCCAAAATCAAAATCTTAATGTCGAAATATGTGTATATGGCATGAAACGGTTATGAATCGGCTTGACTTGACTTGATGTTAATATTTCAAATATTTTCTTAATATCTATCTATATGTATGTATGTCATGAAACGGTTGAATCGGGTAAAACGGTTATGAGAGCACTGTTAAGGTAGATATATGATTTGATGGCATGGTCTATTTAATGAAACGGTTATTAATCGGACGAATCGGTTATACGAACATTTGGTATGGCATGAAACCGTTATAAGTCGATTATGTGATCACTGTTAAACTAGATATTTGACTTGATGGTGAATGAATCAGATGAATTGGTTATGTCAGCACTTTTAAGCTAGTTATGTACATACATATACGACTTGATGGAGTTAACATTCAGTTTATTTTCTGATAAATTTTTGAATACCAGAATGTCTCTTGCATGAAACGATTATGAAATGGTTAGGTGAATAGTGTTAAGCTAAATATGTGACTTGGGGTTAACACTTAGAATTTTTGCAAACAAATTCTTGATATTAATGAAACGGTTATAAATCAGGTGAATCGGTTATGTGAGCACTGTTAAGCTAGATATATTTCTTGGAGATACATTTCAAATATTTTCAAATAAATTCTTGATATTCATGAAACGGGATTGAATCGGGTGAATGGGTCATGGGATGTGATACAACGTAGATGAGGTGTACCAATAATAGAAATGAATTTAGCAGTTATGCCAACTTATTTAGAGATAAGAACTAGTGCAGATGGAATGATAATAAATCGGTTATGAACCGCTTAAGTGTTAAATGTTCATATTAACATGGTGATGACTTACCGCAATAAAGCAACCAGTGGAATCCAGAGAATGGACGACAGAATCAAGGCAAAGGCAATGACAATACACCAATGGGGCCACTCCATGGACTCGGTGGCGCCCTTGGCAGCGATCCAAGCCGGATAGCTGCTGCCCTCGGTGACCAGCTGATAGAACGAGGCCAGCAGAATGGTGACCATGGCACACGGCGACAGATACTTCCAGCAGAACATCCAATAGAAGCCGGGCCTCGAGCCCGTCATCATTTCGATGTCATCGGAAAAGCGTCGCACGCCATAAATGTAGCTGATCGAGAGACACTCGAAGAGCGCGATGATCAGCAGCGGAAAGTTGCCGGCAAAGCTGTCCATTAGCTGAAAGATGTAGCTGCCAGCGCCATTGGCGAAGCACATTGAAATGATGCAGCACGACAAGCAAAGAGCCTGCAAAGAAAACGAAAGTGAGATTAACGATGAAGTGAGAGCAATTGAGAGAAAAATGTGAAGACATACGCCAACGATATATTCCTTGGGTAGATTGGGAAACAGTTTCATGTCCACCAGCGATGTGACGACGCCCTCCAAGGTGCCAAATTGCGAGTCAATCCCGAGCGTGAAGAGCATGAGGAAGAAGAGCACGGCCCAAAGTTGAGCGCCCGGAAACTGATTGATGGCCTCAGTGAAGATGATAAAAGCGAGTCCAGTGCCTGAAGCGCTCTGCAAATTATCAAATAAAAAATATAATTCACATTCCAAAGCATGTCAAACACTACTCACATTGGCCAGCTCCTGCTCCAGATCGCAAATGGGCAGATTGTGAGTGCGATTCTGAGCGACGAGTCCGGCGCGTTCCTCGGTGCAGCGATCAAAGGTCGCCGTGGCCTTAAACCCGATGACGGCAAACACAACGACGCCGGCAAACATTGAGGTGCCGCAATTGGTCAACGACACCAAAATGGCATCGCGATAGCAATTGTTATTCGCCGGATTGTACGAGCTGAACGCAATCAGACCGCCAAAAGCCAAGCCAAGCGAGAAAAAGATCTGAGTCCCGGCCTCAAGCCAAACGACAGGATCGAGTAGCGTCTCCCAGCGTGGCGTGAACAGATGCGCAACGCCATCGGCGGCGCCTTTGAGTGTGATGCCGCGAAAGAAGAATATGATGAGGACCACGTAGGGAAAGATGGCAGTCATGTAGACAATTTTGCCGGACGATGTGATGCCCTGCACCATGCAGATGTAGACGAGGAACCACGACACAATCAATGCAATCGCCATGTGATAATTGAAACTCTCCGGCAGATCAACGCTCTCCGAGCACTGCAACGTGGTGCGATACCAATAGAATTGTGTCGGGGACGATGCCACACACTCCGGCTCATGATCGTACGTGTAATTCTTGTACAAACGCGTTGGGCAATCGGCCCACGGCAGCGGCGATTCAAAGCTGTGCAGCAAATAGATCAAGCACCAAGCGATGATCGTATTGTAGTACAGCGCCACAATGAAGCTGACCACAGCGGACGAGATGCCAATGCCGCCTAAATAAGGGGACACCTGACTCCACACTCCGATGGCGCCCTTGCGCAGTCGCTGGCCAATCGCCAGCTCCAGATAGAAGATCGGTATCCCTTGAATGCACAGCATTATGAAGTAGGGCACCAGAAAGGCGCCGCCGCCATTTTTCTGCGCCAGATACGGAAAACGCCAGACATTGCCTAGGCCAACCGCATAGCTGGAAGGGAAGAAAATAAACAATAGCAGAAGGTTTCATTAGTAAACATAAATATGTACTTCAAATTTTAGCAGAGTAGTTCAAAAATTCACAAAGTTTTAGCGTTGAACCGCTTTTGAACCACTTGGAAACTTTAAGCCCGACGATTATAATAAATTAAAAATCTATTTGACAGTTTTTAGCTTGAATAATCTTTAAACTCTTGTGATGAACCGGTTCTAGGACACTTTTGAAATGTCTTTGAACCACTTCGAAACTTTAATATTCTATTTGACAGTCTTCCGCTTGAATAATGTTCCAACACAGGGGCTGAACCGATTTTGAACCACTTATGAAATGGCTTTGAATTACTTCGAAACTTTAATATTCTATTTGTCAGTCTACAGATTATATAAGCTTCAAACTCTTGCGCTGAATCGGTTTTGAATCACTTTGAAAATGCTTTTGAACCACTTATTAATCTTCAGCTTGAATAATGTTCAAACTCTGGCGCTGAACCGTTTTTTTAACCATTTTGGAAAAGGCTTTAAGCCACAAAAGAAGATTTTATAGTAAAACTCGAAACTAGTTAGTTGGAAGAGTTACGATCCACTTCCAAGGCAAATTTTTTGATTATAGTATTAAAGATTAAGTGATTGCAAAATCAAATACTGACTGTTGAAACTTTTGAACCACTCGGCTGAGCTTGAGCAGCACAAAACTCCAATAGTTTTAACATTTCGCATACTCACCCAATGGTGGCGAGCAGAAACATGATTTTGCTGTCCCAGCTCTCGCGTTCCTCGCCCTCCTTTTCGCCCTCAACGATGTCCTGCTGCTGCTGCTGTTGCTCAACGACGGCGGCCAGCTCGGCCTTGGTTTTGCTGGTGCCAGCATCGGAGCCAAACGGTGGCTCCTGCTCCAGTTCCGATGACTCATCGAAGGCATCGGACATGAAGCCCTGATTTGTGGCGCCATAGAGCGGTTGATGGTGATGATGCAGCGAGGTGTGATGATGATGACTGACGCCATGCTCCTTGGGCACCAAACGACCACGTAACTCCTTAAAATGCAAATCAATTAATATATTTTACTTCATATTTAGTATGTGACTTACCCGCAGTTCCAATTGATCGATGCTCTTTTGGCTCTTGAGCACAATATCGCGCGAGCTTTGACGGCGCAACAGTTGCGCTGTATTTGCCATATTTATTATATTCAAACGAGTAAAAGTTGTTTTTTTGAAATTTGTTGTTGTTTTGGTTTTTTTGTCTAATTTATTGCTAATTTACGAGTGCGTTTTATTGTTGTTGCGATTTTCAATCGGTCAACTTGATATGCATGTGCATGTGCGTGTGCGAGTGTTGTAGCTGCTAGCTATGCGGCGCGCGTAACTAACGACGACCCAATCGACATTCTCGTTGCATACTTTTGTGCGCTAAGCAATAATATCAATGGACGCCATTTTGTTGCTGCTGCGCTTTGTCGTTTCACTTTCTATTGTATTTGTTTTTGTTTTTTTTTTTGTATTGCAGTTGAGTGCTAAACAAATGGTGAGCCAAATAATGGATATAGCTAAACCAAAATTAAAGATATCATGCATTTAACAATTAATCAATCTACAGTACAGACATGCAATATATGTTAAAATACCCACAGTCACACACAGGACATAAACTGATTGACTTCTATTTGCGAAGCGTGCGACAGTGCGACATTGGACCATAATAAATCAATCAACTGAAGCTTCACATACAACCACCCACATTACATCCTCACACACACACACAATGGCCACCCACAACAATTGTAATTTTGTGTGACACAGAGAGAGTTTCAGTTGCACTGACTGATTTGATGGACAATATTCCCATTACTACGACACTCAGTCCTTTGTTTACTGTCTCTACTCTTTGCTTAAGTTCACTTAAGCTGGGCTAATGGATTTCGTTTTAGTTAATTTTCACATAGAAAACCCTCATTTTAGCTTGATTATCGCAGTGCTGACATATCCTTCTACTGTGCTCGTTACATACATATAGAATTTAACGATTTTTTTTTTATTAACTGGACTCATGCATACACATCAATCGACAATTTATGCCTAATTATTAAAGTGGTAAATTGTTTATTTATTTAATGTATACCGTTTGTTTGTATTAAGTGTGCACGTTTGGTTGAGAAAATTTCTGTTGCCTACTTTTCGGCTGGCACTTATGTATGCACACGCAAATTTTGTGCTGCGGCCTTATATAACGTGTAACTACGAGGATACCAAAGCGGGGGGAGTTTAGCGGGCAGAGCGAGATGCCAAAGGGCAGCATCTGATTGCCTGCTTCACTGACTGACTGACTGTGTATTCCACGTGTATCGCGTAGGTGGGAGTGGGTGGTCAACAGGCCTTAAACTTTATTAACCACCATTCGCACAGATGTTCATTTAATATACACGCAAAACGTAACAAAAAGTAAATACACACACACACACATACACAGACAGACACACACATACATGCGCGTATTTAAAATGAATGTATGTATGTATTACATGAGAAGCTAGTCAACGTAGGAAACGCGCAAGCAATGTAAAACCTGGCAACGGAGACGCAAAAAGAACGCGCCGTGTTGCTGCTGCTGCTGCTGCTGCGTCGGCTGAAACTGCAGGACGTTGGCAAGAAACTGTTGAGCTGACAGACACAAAAGTCGTTGTTCGCTGTCGCAGCATTCAGCTTCTGCTTGCTGTTGCTGCTCAATTAAGCGCGCGCGCAGTCAACGACGAAAACACGACAGCGAACCGACAGTTCGAAAAGGATGGCAATGGCAAACATCATTGCGGGGCTCGGGAGGCAGCTGGGGTTATCAATGAAATGCTTAAAGTAAACATAAAGGCCGAAGCAGCGAAGGGACCAGCAACAAATTAGGCCAGCTGTTAAACAGATGTATGTATGTGTAACGGTTGCAATTTTAAAAATTCGCGAGCACTAACTTAAGATATTAACACTGGACTTAAAATTAAACGAAAATATGACTCACATATAATAATGCTGCTTTTTCCAACTCACTTCACTTTAATGGCGTTCACTTGCAGGATTTTTGCATTATAACTGTTTTATTCAAGTGTGACCACAAAATGCCAATCATCAGTTTCAATTTGTATATTGATATACACCCAGTCCTTTTTTTACGCGATCTCTTTTTACGCGATTTCACTTTAACGCGGTTATTTTCGCAGCGCAAATTTCTTTTTTTACGCGGATTTTTCACTTTAACGCGATTTAGCACGCACCGCGGGTGGAAAAATTCTTGCAGACATGGAGATTCTTCTAGACCGAGAGCTCGATGATGACGATTTGTCTGAAATAGCTACGGAAGTAATCGAATCGGAAAATGGCAGCGACACTGAGAGACACTAACCATTTTTACGCGATTAGTGGCATAACCAACAATCGCGTAAAAAAAGGACTGGGTGTATTTGCAAAACACTTACAATAAAGCGCTTCATTTTAAACACTAAATCACATTTTTGGCTCCATTTGAGTGTGAGCCGCCCATTGATCGGACTTCAAGAAAAAATTTTGATATTAAATATTGATTGAAAAAAATGCGAATTTAAAAAAAACGATATCAATAGATAAGTATCGAAGATTTCGAAAAGCACCTCTTGTACTTTAAAGTATTTTTATATCAAAAATCGGTAAAGCTTCCTCTGCGTTGTTAAATTATTTAAAATCACATTTTAATAAACCTCACTAAATGTGAATTGTATTTAAAAAGATATCAATCACATAACATGGACACAATTAATTTGAATGATTATTATTTGCCAAGCAAAATCGATATGCCACTATCGATATATAAAAGCATTGACAATCGGCGCACAGTTTGTTGTTGCTCACCAGCTGATGGCGCTGTAAACTTTACAACGTTTGCCAAAAACGATTTCATAATTAACCCAAGCACAGAGACACAACGCAATTGAAACTACAACCGACAACATGGTATTCAAGTGCCAGGAAGACAGTTTCCTCAAGCAGGTAGAAACCATAATAAAACCACTCCATCATCACACATTACAAATCCCTGTTGCAGTTCAAGACAACAATCGTCTCGTGCGATTTTGCGACACTGGACTGGAAGGCCGACGATGACAACACCAACAACGGAGAGACACGTCAGCTGCGCGGCTTCAATGTGATCTGTGAGGACACGATACTGTTCCCCGAGGGTGGCGGTCAGCCCTGTGACTACGGCACCATCAATGGTCACCAAGTGCGCAGCGTGCAACGCAAGGGCAGCACAGCGGTGCACTTTGTGGAGTCACCAGGCAGTTTCGAGGAGGGCAGCGAGGTGCAACAGCAGCTCGACTGGTCGCGCCGTCTCGATCACATGCAACAGCATTCGGGGCAGCATTTGATAACGGCGCTTTTCGATCGTGAATTCAAATACGATACCACATCTTGGAATCTCGGCCAGAGTGTCTCGCATATACAGCTGAGCACACCGCATCTGATCAGTCGCGAGTCGCTAGACCTAATTGAGCGTCAGGCCAACGATCTGATACGCGAGGGGCGCGAAGTCAGCGTTGTGCTCGTCGATCCGGCCACAGCGCTAGAGTTTCAGGATGCACGGGCGCCGCGTGGATTGCCCAAGGATCATGAGGGTTTGGCGCGTGTTGTGCGCATCGCTGGCATCGAGTCGAACATGTGCTGTGGCACCCACGTCACCAATCTGTCGCAGCTACAGTGCATCAAGCTGCTCTACGCCGAGAAGGTAAAGACAAACGTCCATGTCCACTTTGTGGTCGGTGAGCGTGCGCTGCGCAAGCTGGGCGAGGTCTTTCAACGCGAACAGCAACTGACAGCGGCACTCAAGTGAGTCTGGCACCAATCGTGATTCAATTAAATTCGATTTTAACACAGTCTTCTCCACAGAGGCGGCGCCTCGCAGCACTTGGAGCTAGTGCAAAAGCTCCAGCAGAATGTGAAGAGCACACGCAAGTCGTTTCAGCTGCTGCTCAAGGACTTTGCCACAGCCGAGGCGGAACGTTTGGAGGAACTGCCCAAGGCACAGCGTCCCAAGTACTTTGCTCTGCATCGTCGCGACGGCATCGAAGTGGATTTTATCAACACACTACTGCGCAACGCGCCCGAAGACATTCTCTACTTTCTCACCGTCTCCGAGGGCGTCGCAGCGGGCAGTTCGGCCAAGGGACACATGGTGTTGCGTGGTGATCCTGCTGTAGTGCAGGAGATGGGTCCCAAATTCCTCGAACTGCTCGAGGGCAAAGGCAATGGCAAAGAGAACAATTTCCAGGGTAAAATCAACAATTTGGCCAAGATCGAGGAATGCACAGCGCTGCTCGAGGCGCATTACAAGCCCAAGAAGGCAGCGACAGCGGTGGAACCAGCGAGTGCATCCTAAGATGGAACATATAACACATACATATATAACTGTTGTACAATTTATATTACACATAAAAACTAAAGGCAGCGAGCGAGTTTTAACGAAGAAAAACAAATGTTTGATGATGATGAAAATCGTCATCACCTCGTCACAGATAGTTGATGTCGTAGTTGCGCATCTTGTGCTTGAGACGCCAGAACTCATTCCAGCAGCCCACATCGATGATGCGCTGATGGAAATTCAACAATCCCACCGAGGTGTATTCACAGACTGCCGGATACGTGCAATCGTCCTCGTCATACAGATCCACCCACATCAGTGTACAGATGCCCAACGAGAGCAGTCGCAATTTCTTCTGGTTAACCGCACGCTCCAGCATCGTCAGATAGTTGGCGGAGTCAGGATTCTGTTGATCTGGAGGCAATGTGACCATGCGATTTGTTTGTTTACGCAATAGCGTCATAAACGCCGCCTCATCGGGATTATTGCGTGCGGCCAGGTAGAGCGTGAGCACTCCGGTGCCATAGGCCAATGCTTTCTTTGGATTCGCATAGGATTCTTTCACAACACCGGCACCCACTTCGCCGTAATCACGCAACAAGCCTTTCCAGTAATTTGTCCACTTCTCGACGACGGTGCCTTTGAAGCGTTCGGGCAGAGTGAATTTCTCCTCTATGCGCACACGCAATGCACTCAGTCGATCGCCCACACGCAGTAAACGCATTTTCCGGCACTTGAATAGAGTTTTTAATTGATGTTTATGCAACGAAAACAAAAATTTCCCATAAAAAAGTACGTACGTTTTTACTAGCACAACAGACTAATAATCGAAAGCATTGTCGATATTTATAACAAGCAGCTGAGCGCAATAACTATCGATAGGCGTGCTATGCATAGCAGAGATCGATGCATCGAATCAGTTAATTTAATGATATAAGCATTTGTTAAAAGAAAATATAAATATTTCATATTTTAAAATATAAATATAATTTATATGTTCACCAATGTATGTAGATGCGGCACAACGATTGATTGAAAGCTTTTATTGCTATCGATGCTTTGTACATACTCGATATCAATGACAATTACACAGAGTTGTTTTGGGGCAACGGCGCTGCCCGCGCGCATCGTAAAAGCAAATTGCATAAAGCACAGCACAACACTCAAAACAAATGCACTTTGCAGTATGTTTTGATTTCCATTGTGTTGAAATCAATCGCGCGTGTCGTCGACGTCGCGTCAGCGTCGCCATCTGATTCATGCACACCAAACAGCACACACACGCAAAATCTACAAATCGAAACGAATCAACTGCGCTGCGCGGTTTGGACAACAACAACAACACAATAACAAAATAACAACGACGGCGACGAGCCAACCACGAAAAACGAATTTGTATTTGTATTTTTTGTTTTATCAAAAACGTCATTTGGGTCTGAACGGTCGCATTTCGTAGTTGCGGCACGACGGGGTAACAACAACGCTAGCGGAGGCGTTTTGTTTATTTTTGCGGTGTCGTTGTTGTTGCTGCTGTTGTTCAGTTATAGATGCAAGCATAATTGTTATGCTTCAGTGAAAACGCAAAAGAAGCCTTAACAAAACAAATAAGAAATACATAAAAAAAAGAGATTTGCCAATAGCAACAGCAGTCGAAACTTGTTGCTCACAGCTGAGACGGCAACGGAGGCTGAGCCGTTGACGTCGACGTTGACGCCTGCAACGCGCAAAATTGTGAAATTGAAATTGCAAAAAGCAATAACAAATCAAATCCAATCAACAAACAGACGACAAATATACAATATATCGCAGTCAAACTGGAGAAGTGGAAGAGAACACGCAATTCCACAAAAAAGATGGATCAACGGCAGCGCAGTCCATCAGCCAATGCATCGGCAGCGACTGCAGGCGGCGCAGCTGCAGCGTCAACGGGGACGTCGACAGCAGCAGCAAATGCCGATAAACCAACAGTTCTCGAAGGTATCGTACATGCAAAATATACAGTTACAACATCAAGCAAACAAAATATAATAAAATTAAAAATATGATATATTGCAAGTGGACGTGTGTATATGTGTATGTGTGTGACACACCACTCGATACATCTAGTCATGCATATGTAAACACAAGTATATGCGTGTCCACTTTTGTCTGGGCGTTTTGCTGTGTCTCATTCGCACACACACATATACATATGAGTGTATGTGTGTGTTTGTGAGTTTTATCAGCACCCGCACAGCGAGCTTTAATCAGGTCACCGTGGAGTACGCGACTGGCGCCAGGCGACTGTTCCCAACTCCAATTCCAGTCGCAGGCTCCATTTGGTCGCTATAAATAAAACTACGCATTAGCTTAAAAGGCTCTGTATAAAACACATACACACGCTTACGCATCTACGCAATAGCGAGGACATGCTTGAGTGTGTTTGTGTGCGTGTGTAAGTGTGACCTGTTGATTGAGCTATTTTTGTAGTCCTCTAATGCTTGCAATTGTTCTACACGCACGCACACATGCACACACCACTTGACTTTGAGCCGCGCTCTGTGTGTGGCTGATGAATGGACAAGCGATACATTTATCGCCCCACCTCCACAATGTGAACGCCAATGCTAATGCTAATGCTCATATTGATGATGCGAAACCTCCTCCCACCAAAACCAAAATGTATTTTCAGATTAGCAGAAACGCTGGCTGCTTGCCTTTGCCTCCCCCTATTGTTGCCTTCCTCTCCCTCGCTCTCTCTCTCTCACTGAATCTTTTGCTTTCATTTTGAACAAAGAGGTTTCTCTTTCCTCACTTTTTTATATATTTTGCAACTCGTTAGAAAATTATGTGATAGTTATCAAAGCCAGCTGATAGCAATTATCTATGGTAGCAAATATTAAAAGACCAACAAACCAAAAAAAAAACAATTATTTAATTTTGCCATAAACTACTTAAATTGCGATAGCGTTTCTGCGAGTCTACTCGACTCACAGTTACCTTAACTGCACTTTTTTAATGTTGATTATCATATTATCTTTCACAGTTCTTGAATAAGGAATAACGATTTATTTGTAATTATCTTTGATTCCAAAAATATTTTATATGATGTTCTTTAAATCGTTATTTCTTAATTGGCTTCTAATTTCAATTGTCATTCCCCACTCATTTATGAAATAAATATAATTATATTCATTAAGAATATGTGAACCACACAAAACATTTTATTTTCAATTCACCAAGTTCTCCCCTTATTTCTTTTTTTGAGCTGTAAATTAAACCAAAACTTTAGTCATAATCGTGACGATAAACTCAATTTTGCTCGCCACTATAAATATTTAATTTATTTTTAAATATAGCAGTTTTGTAAAATTAAAATGTATTCCCATTTATGTTATTCCATTTAAACTCTCTCCTATTAAATAGTAGTCTATAGACATGTTTGGAAAATCATTTACTGGCGATATCAACTAACTGAAGTCTATTTTCAGATAGTTAAAAGTACTTTAAGAAACTATCAGCATATTTCACTTAATTGCAACTTGCTAATTTTCCCATTATTCTTCCTCTTGTTGTGCTTTGGCTCCACAACAGGATAATCTGCTGAAGTCACTTAGTTGAAATTGCTTTAAATCAGCACTTTTCTATAATTCACTTAATTGCAACTTGTTAATTTCCTCATTAATCTTCATCTTGTTCTGCTTTGGCCCCTAGGCCGGTTGCACAACAGGATAATCTGCTGAAGTCAGTTCAGTTAGTTGAAAGTACTTTAAGAAAATATCTATATATTTCACTTAATTGCAATTAATTTCCTCATTATTCTTCCTCTTGCTGTGCTTTGACCTGTTCTGCTCTGCTGTTTTCAGATAGTACTTTAAGAAAATATCTATATATTCCACTTAATTGCAATTAATTTCCTCATTATTTCAGATAGTTGATAGTACTTTAAAACCATATCTATATATTTCACTTAATTGCAACTTGTTAATTTCCTCATTATTCTTCCCTTAGGCGCATTGCACAACATATTCGATAGTCTGCAGGACAAGGACGAGCAAGTGCGTCAGGCGATGCAGCTGGCGATCGTAAAGATACTGGAGACGCATCCAGAGCGTGCCACAAAAATTCTGACTGAATATCGCGCCCAGAACGCGAAGCTAAACGAACAAACTGTTGCTATGCTTTTGGAGTAAGTCACAATCGCATGATTTCTTAAATGGGATTTTCCCTAATGACTAATCTATATGTGTGTCACACTTCTAGCTGCATTCATCGTGTGGTCCGCGGAGAGACATCGCTGCCAACGGCGGCGAACGAGAAACTGATACTGCTCGCCCTCGAGGAGCTGACACGCAGCGTGGATCAGCATGTGCCGCTGATACAGAATCCGGCGCTGCACATACTCGTTGCCATTGGACGCGGCAAGGACTGCACGCTCGTCGTGGAGATGCTGCAGGCGCACAGCGGTCCAGCGGGCAGCGCGCCACACTTTATGCTGATGCAATGCCTCGGCCAGCTGGCGTTGGCGAACACAGCGGGTTTGGTGCCGCACATCAAGACGATCCTGGCTCGCTGTCTGCCCCACTTGGGTGGCATCAAGCAGGATCATGTGAAGCTCGCGTATGCGTATGCGATTGGACGTTTCAGCGAAGCGCTGCTGGAGCATGGCACAAATACGCCCAAGGGCGAGGCAAAGGCGGCTGCAAATTGTGCCACCGAGATCAGTGTGGCCTACGATGTGCTCTTCAACCAATGGCTGCACTCGCGTGAGATCAAGGTGTGCATGGAGATCCTTCAAGCTCTGTCCAGCATGTATCCGCTGCTGCCCACCGATCGCATACTGGATCAGGCACCGCGTCTGGTGCCACAAATATTAGCTCTGTATCGTCGCAGTGTGGATCGCAATGCGGTCACACAGTTTCTGTGCTCGGTGCTCAAAACGAATCTCCAGCTGCACGCTCAAGTGTTGGATGGCGTCATAGATGCGTTGATCACACATCTCTTCGACCTCGTCTGCGTCTATCCGGACTACGAGAAACCGCAAACGGTGAAGGGACACTACGAGGTGTTGCGCTGCTTTCATCTGCTCGCCGGTAATTATGCTGGCAAAATAATGGACACACTGCTCATCCATCTGCGCAACAACAGCGAAAGGGAACGCATCAAATCGCTGTTGATACTGACGCATCTGCTCAACGCGTGCGCCGTGCAAATCGAGTCCCGGGTGCAGTCGCTCATCGAGTGTCTGAAGCAATTGATACTCGCCGAACGAAGCGTTAAAATGAAGCTCACGCTCCTCAAGACAATTGTGGCCCTGGCTCAGAAGTCGCTGATACGCGACAAGGAGTTCGTGTGGTTTGTGGTGCGACACAGCTGCAAGTACAGCAAGATCAGCCAGGAGCATGGGACACTGGAGGAACATGCCACGCTGGTGGTTAGCTGCGAGAATACGTTGTTCATGCTTGCCTCGACGGTGGGCACATTGGATGATCTGCTCAAGCGTGAGCTACTCAACTATTTTCTGCTGCTCGACTACACGGATATCTGTGGGAATTTGGCCAAGTGCCTGGCCAGTCTCTTTGCCAAATCGCCGCACATTGAATACGACATTGCCAGCGACGATGAGCAACCGAATGCAGCAATGCAATCCTCGCCAGCTACCGGTGACGCTGCTGGCAGCGTTGAGGAGCGACCTGGCGGGGGATTGATGGTGAAGCGTGGCAAGGTGATTGTGCCGAGTGCGGAGAGCATCTATGCCCGGTGCTTGGCGCTTCTCGGAAATCAGCAGTGCATCAAGCGTGCCTCGAACATACTCAGCTTCCTCAAGTACTATCATCCGCAGCTGAATCCCGCCCTCGAGGAGCTGTGGGAGCGTCGCATCTCCGACATGCTGCTGCACATCAATCAGCCGGCTAATTATCTGCAGCAGCTGCATGATTTTGTGCTCGAAACAAATGAATTTCTCAACACACGCGACGAGCAATTCGCTCAACGTTTGGCCAGCAAACTGGCCGATCAAATGTATTTGTATCCCATGCAGATGCCTCACATCGAGTGGCAGCTGCCTGAGCTGAGCTCCGAGCGTGGAATGCTCCTCCAGGCGGTTGCCCTGACGCTATGCCAGGTAACGGATGTCGCTTGCATCCATACGAAGATCGATCTGATTGTGACAACGGCGCGTCAGGAGCGTCTCGACAAGCACGTAAAGCATGCCGAGTACGAACGTCGCATTGAACCCTGCGCCCGGGCCTTGGGCTACATTGCGCGCCAGCATTTGGCGCATGTCATCAAGAAGTTGTCGGAGCTGGCGCAGATGGGTGGACGCAAGCATTCGACGGGCTTCTTTAGCAATCTGCACTTCATCAAGGACACGCACAAGGAGCTGGAGAACTACAAGAGCAATCTGCTCGTGGTGAAGGCCTTTGGTCGCATCATGGACGAGGCGGATCCGTTGCAATCGCTGCAGCATCTGGACGATGCCATGCTCAACTTTCTGATGATCCAGTTGGCGGGGCACAAGGATCAAACGATTATGTCGGCGATTCTGCAAACGCTGCTTAGCATCTGCAATCAGCTAATTGTGACCAAAGAACAATTGCCCGCTCCGCTCAAGCATCGCAAACAGATCATGGACACTGTGTTCAGCATACCCATCGAGTCGCCGTTCCACGATTTGCCGCTGCTGCCAACAATCCTGAAACTCGGCACCGATTTCATACGCATTGGTGAGTGCAAAACGCTCAGCGAGTAACGAGTAGGCAATGTAGATAGTGAGTGTAGTTACAGTTGTAGCGAGTAGAAACATTAGCAAACGGATTTAAGCAATCTGTTAGCGAGTACAGAAATTAATGTAATGTTTTATATTGCTTAGTGACGAGTAGGGATAACTTAATAAATCTTTGACATTCTCTGCATTTGTAGCGAGTAGGTTTAATTTGTAGACAACAAGCATTTACAACGAGTCTTCAAATAACGAGTCAATAATAATTTACATTTGTACCTAACTTAGTTATGGGGTTGTCTTTGCTATAGCGAGTAGCACAATCTGTGCACAGACTACTACAAATAACGAGTGTTTCTATTCGTCATGACTAATCGTATTAAATCAATTGCATTCGATCTTTGCAGGCGGCAGCGACAGTTTGGAGGGCGTCGACGGCAGCGTCATCTTCGAAATCGCCTGCAAAAACTTCTTCGGCTGCGCAAAGCAACTCAAGATGAAATTCGAATCGCAGGAGGAGGACGAGCACAACAGTTTTCTCGCCAAGCATCTGAACGAATCGCTGCCACAGCTGAACGCGCTCGTTCGTGTCATTGTCGAATTGGATCCATCGCCATCGACCCTCGATCTGATCATTGGCATCCTCGAGTGCTGGATGCGCGATAAGAACTCTGAGGTGCGCATCTGTGCCAGCCATGTGCTTAACAATACGCTCGAAGTGTACATTAAATCTATGAGAATTGGCGGCTTGGAAGCGCCCTCAAAGTTCAATCAAACCGGTCAAATGCTGGGCAAAATTGTGCCACGTTGCATCGACTCGAATGGCACCGTGCGTCAAGTGTCGGTGGACATATTGCAAAAGACATTGGAGATCGCCTGCATCTATGAGACACTGACGATTGCTAGCATCGACAGTAGCGCCGAATGGCTGAAGGAGATCGAATCGATCAAGGAGCACATCATCACCGATGAGCCCAAGCAAATCTACAATCTGGCTGGCGACATTGCCAAGATCATAGCGCAACGCATCTCTAGTTTTCAGTATTTGCAGTTCTGGTAAGCAACATTTTTTTTATCGCTCTCTCGCTCTATATTTCACAAATCTATTGTCCTCTCTTTCGTTGTGATGTGCAAGATTAATTAGCTAGCTTTTAATTTGTGATTTTAGATAGTTGAAGTTGGTAATTCAAAATTCGTAAACTATGTCATGTACAAATTGCAACCTTATAGCTCTTACCAGTTAAACTATCACTGATTTTTACATGATTCTAGCTGATTCGTAACTCGAAACTTCTACACTAAATGTTGTTCAATGCTATGCAAATTGAAGTATGTGATTTATGACAGTTTGTGTAAACATTGCAGCCTTCTAACTCTTACCATTTAAGCTTTTCATTGCTTGTTCACTCAATGAATGAGTTAGGACAAAGCCATTAAAAAAAAAAAGAAAATCAATTAAAGATAATCTTTACGGCTTTCTCAATAATTAAGCAATGTGTAGAAATTTCAGCCCCCCAGCTCTTACCATTTTAGCTGTGCGTCAAAAACGTCACCAATTTCCAAATGATTCTAACTGATGATTCGTAACTCGAAACTTCTTCGCTAAATGTAGTTCAATGCTATACAATTTCAAAGTTTGTGTATGAATTGCAGCCTTCTAACTTGTACCACTTGAGCTTTGCAATGCTTGTTTACTCAATGAATAAGTTAGGACAGCTTTCCATCACAGATAATTTCTACAATTTTTTCTATAATTAATCAATCAACTTCTCTCCATATCTCTTGTAGTAAAACGCTGTTGCAATCGCTGCGCGATCCAGAGCAAAGCTCCACAATTGGTGCGAGCGTTGTGCTCAAGTTCTTTATACAGCAAAAGGGATCGGAGCTGTTCCACGCCATTCCGGACCTGGTCAAGGGCAGCCTCGTCGCACTGCAGCTCTGCGATGCACCGCGTGCCAAATCGGGTGTACTTAAGGCGCTCGTTGCCCTGACCAAACACCATCCGAAGCTGGTGTGCGCCGAAATGTTGCAACAGCCGCTGCCCTACGACGAACATCTGGTCGAGTACTGGCATCTGGTGTGCAATGATCCCGACTTGACGGGCCTCATGCTCGACAATTTCCTCCAGCTTCTGAGTGGCGCTAGTCTGGCCGAGCCAGCCGAAAGCCAGCAAACGGATCGACAGAGATTGGCCAGTGTGCCGCCGTTTGCCATCTTTTGTGCGCTGCACGAGATGCTGCCCTGCAAGGACATACACGATGTAAGTGAGCCACAATGGCCGTAGAACAGTATCGATTTGCTAATAGCTAACGAGGTTTATTTCAAAATCCGTTGAAAGTTCCAAATTTGATTAAGCTAATTTGTATACTTACAATTGCTTTACAATTTCATTTGTTTATACCCATAAGGTTTTATAATTTTGTGATTTCAGGCAGAAGGAGGCATCTCTGGCCCCGTAAAGTATATATATTCTGTTTCAGTAGATAGCTAGAGTATAGGCAATAATATCTGCAGTATTTATGATAGTTGAGAATTTGATTGGCCCGTTGTAACAAATCTACCTGAGAGTTTATAAATTCAAAAGCAACCAAAATGTAAACTAAAACTTCTTACGGTTAGACGCAGATCAAGTTTGCTTTAGAATTGAATCACCTCAACTACATACTGCATAAGTCAAAAGCCAAAGGGTTCAACTTTGACATACTTTTATACTTTTTAGTCTGAAAGTTGCTGTTGAAGTAACTCTTTTATATACTGCAAATCTGGAAAAAAAACACAATCCTAAACAGGTTTACAAATAAGTAAAGGTTATTCTCATAGCTTATTAGATTGATTTCAGGAACTTTCCCTGTTTTACGATATAATACATAAATTAAGAAACTTTTTCTGGTATATAAATTTGTTCAATTGTTGTTTTTTATACGAATTTGTTCAGTTTTCCAATTATCTTAAGAGAGCAAAATAATTTCAAAATCTTTCTTAGCTCTAATTAAAGTGTAAATCAAGAGCTGTAAGATTCATTTTTATTCATAGTCGAAATTGTTTAATATACAATTTTTCACTTTTAACATTTTCGGTAGAGAATTAACCATGTATCAAATGATTGCTAACGTGCCTTCTTCTTTTCTTAATTTTCTTGCAGCAATTGGAAGCGCGCTTTGCGGAGATGTTTTGCATGCTGCTGACCTCGCTCTCGAGCTACACAAATCTGGGACCGCCGATGCCCGTCGGTGCTCCTCTAAGTCCCAGCCAGCCAGGGAAGGCGGCGAGCAAGTTTGGCTTTGTGCCGAATAAAGAGCTGGTCAAGCTGAATCCCTGCCAAATCGCGCTGGAAACCTTTCAGGCGTTCCTCAACAATCTGGAAATGGAGCAGATCGCCACAGTGCTGACGGTGAACACATCGCTGGCCAGCAGCACCGATTGGCATAGCTACATCGAACTGCTCACCCCGATGGCCATTGGACTAACGCATCAACTGCAGCTGAACAGTCCGGCGATGCGGCAGCTGATCAACGTGTTGAGCAAGTACGTTGCCTCGCCCCACGACGGGCAACGTGTGGCAGCCGTGGGTCTCTACTCGCGGCTGGTGCCGCTGAAACCGTGCGGTGATCTGGCCGCCACGATCATGCTGCACTTGGGCGCAGCGCTGAGCGATCCGAATGCCGTGGTGCGTGGCCTGAGTCTGCAGGGCATGGGCTATGTGGGACAGTTGGGGGAACTGGAGGCGCCACGCTACTCGGAGATGGCCATTCAGGCGCTCCTCAAGGGCGTCGACGATACGGTGGGCGATTGCTTGATCAATATACCGCTGGAGAGCATGCGCGGCTTGTCGCGCATTCTCCAAGCGTTGCCCAGCGATCGAGTCGAACCGTTCCACGTGTCGCTGGCCATACGCATTCGTCCGTTCTTCGGCAGCTACTCGATGGAGATGCGCGAGGCGGCGATCATCTTGTTTGGCGATCTGTGCGAGTCAAAGCACGACGATGGCAACAGTTCACCCACCTCATCGATGGAGGCGCTGCGTGAACAGCTCTTGGCCAATCTGTTTCCCCTCCTCTTGCACCTCAGCGAGAGCGAACCGAGCATCGCCACCGCTTGCAAGGGAACCTTGAGGCGTGTCTGTCGCCTGCTCCGCGCTGTGCGCGTCAACGAGATGGCCGAGCAGCAGCTCAGCGTCGACACCGAGCAGCTGCAGTACAACAGCTTCGTGGTGGAGTTTGTCAAAGTGATTGTAAGTGAACAAAGTCTATTAAAGCGTAGATTATAAATTAATTTATAACTTGGGGTAAATTTACTATAGCTAGCTGGCTAAACTGAGCAAAATCTAACGTGCTAACTGTGTTTGTAATTCGTGCTAAGCATGATATGTTAATGTTGCACAAGCGATCAAGAACTCTGAACCCAACTCGATCTCATTTTTATTTATGTTTAACTTAATTTTAACCTTCCTGAGTAGCACGAACCACTTTTCATAATTTTTTTAATGATCATCTCAAATTTGAATGTCGTTGGAAGGGATCAGGAACTCTGAATCGAACTTGTTCTCTTTTTTATTTTAACCACCTTTCACCTTGTTTAAAATTATGTGCTATGTGCACCACGAACCACTTTTTTAATTTAGATTTGAACAAATTGAACAAATTCGCATCTTTTCATTCAAAAACTATAGCGAAGTCAATAACTGTGCCTAACTTAATCTTAGCTTTAGTTGCTTTAAGCATAAGACAGTTATGCTTAATAGGCAAATAACGTAAATTGGCATAAATTCGATTTTCATTCTATATAGTAACATGAAAATGAATTAAGTATTAATAGAGTTAATAGAATACTGTAATTTGGTTTGCTTAATACTCGATTATTGCATATATATATTAAGGTTTCAAATTCTATTAAGTTGTATGTTAAAAACCAAAAAATGTTCAACATTAAGCTACATTATTCAAGTACTGTTCATCTCTGTGTTTGCAGTGCTTGGAGCTGACGGAGCACACCCAGGACTTCATCGACTCGTGCCTGCCCAAGCTGCGCAGCCAATGGCCCGAGGTGCGCGGCAGTGCAGCCATCGTCATCGGTAAGTATTATAAAAAAAGAAACAAGATAATTGAATACTAAAGTGCATTCAACATTCAATTGCAGGCATCTTGCACAATTTCCTAAATGAGCGCAATGCACAGACCGAGTCGGTGGCTAGCAAGATTGCCGTGTTGCTGAAGGATGAGCAGGCCACAGTGCGTATGCGTGCTGCCCAAGCATTGGGCTATTTCTTTGGAGACGTTTAAAAGGCGGCCACAGCAAAAGAAGAGTGAAAGGGGGACCAAAAAACAAGAGAGAGAGAGAGAGAGAGTCATCTATTATTATTACATCAAATATTATATTTAGTATTTTTCCTAATGTGATCCTGCCTACGCTGCTGGGCATTCGTGTGGGGGCGTAGCCTGTTCGTAACTGTATCCTTATTATGTTGTATGATAACCGTGAAAATATTTCAACTCTGTTACTCGTATATTAACTACATATACACATATATATATATATATATATTTAATTATTGCATTTATGCAAATCGTTATACAATATATGTTCACATGCATATTATATTTATTATATATAGTGTCGTTGCTGCCCCAGCTTAATTGTACAATAATCATTGTTGATCATCGTATCAAACGTCAATTATGTCGGCGATTTGTTATTTCCTCCCCTCAATTCCAATAATTATTGTAATTTGTGTACCTTTATTAACACGCTTATATGCAAGAAAACCAAAAAAAATAAATATTAAAATCAACTCGAATCATTCCAAAGCATGAAACTGTATGCGACCAGTTGACCAGCCAATGGCCAACACCGTTCGATTGTTTTCCCTGTTCAGCGGCTGGAAGCACACATAGCTGGGATACTCAGTGGGCGTGTCACCCAACAGATAATAGCCCACGGATATTTGCAGTCCAAACTTCTGTATGAATGTCCGAAATATGGCAATCGCATTTGTCGAACGGAATGTGATGGCCAGGAATTTGCCATGCGGATCCCAGGCCAGCTGCTGCACGGCGCCGCCAATGAGATTGGTGTTACTACCATCCAAGGGAATGGCATTCAGATCCGCCACGGGCACCACTTCCTTATCATCGGAGCCCTTCGCTGCGAGTGGGAGTAGAAGAAGTAGAAGTGTAAGTTTTAAATGTTATCAGTTCTAATGAGACATAATATTACAGTACTTTTCTACTTGCAAGCATATAACTCAAATGGAAGCAGTATAATAATCTTTTTATCGTATAATACTCTATCAGACTGCATAACTCTATAGTAATCAGTGTTATCACATAATTCTAAGTAGATAAAATAGTTTACTATGCACTTCTACTTGCAAGCTTAAGAGATAACTCATGTTGAAGTAGGAGCAGCATAATGATATTTTGCTACATTTGAAGTTTTATCAAGAAATCTTCTTATTATTATAAACTATACTAATAATACGCTAACCAGTTCTATTCTTGACGTATTCAGAGAGTCACATTATGATACTAGAGTATTAGCAGATTGCATAAGTCTATACTAATCAGTGCAATTACCTTATTCTAATAAGGTGGAATATAGTGTAGAGATAACTCGCATAATTATAATTATCCTTGGCAATCAATCAAGAAGTGGTCTTATTACTTAAGATAATAATCTTTTGCAACATTTGCAGTTTTATCAAAAAGTAGTCTTAGCAAGTATTATAAACTATACTAATAATATTCTGGTAAGTTATATCCTTGATAAAGTCAGAGATAGTCCTATTAGTCTGTCTCTTACATGATGATGTGTGCTTGAATAAACATCAACTTAACCACTTAACCTGCAGTTAGTTAATGCTCGGCATTTTAACCGGTTATTGTCTCGTCAGATGCTCATGCAGTAAGGCTGAACATCAGGAATAATGAACAGTGCAAGAAATTAACAATTCCCGAGTTGAGCACACAATGGAGCATCTTCTTTGAATATGTCCAACGGAAACACTGGAGAATCTCCTCTATGTATGTTATTCTGACTCCTGCTGAAATACCTTGAATCGCAGTGACAAAACGATCTTCTTGACGATTTACGTCTACCACTAAGGATG
Source organism: Drosophila sulfurigaster albostrigata (assembly GCF_023558435.1). Classification (NCBI taxonomy): domain Eukaryota; kingdom Metazoa; phylum Arthropoda; class Insecta; order Diptera; family Drosophilidae; genus Drosophila; species Drosophila sulfurigaster. Next base: position 9,137,030 of record NC_084885.1, on the reverse strand, counting down.
TTGCTGGCTTTAGCATTCATCATCATCCATACTGTGCGACTTCTGAGACGAAGCCAAGTTATACCGGATCTCCACTGGTCCATGATCCGCCCTTCCAGGGACATTCGATTATGCGTAACCTATTACTATCTAATACAAATACAGCTGACTTAATAAATACTTAATAACAATCTTACTTAATAATAATTTTCATAATTCTTATCATTTAGTTGTGGGCAGCATTATACAGACGGTCTGTGGGCTTCAAGCAGCCGTCTACCTGTTGCATACCTCCTTTGCTCTGGGGCACAATGCACAGCAAGAGTTTGGCGCAGTGATTATGCCAGACTCAAGGCATAAACACCGCTTGCCAATTGTGCCCGTAATAACTTTCTCTTATCTTTGCTCTTGCTATCGATTACTTACTGGGTCCCAGCAGCAGCTGTACGAATTCTATGCGATACAGGATGGGTTCGGCGGTGCTGGCGAAGAGCAAAAAGCGACCGCAGGGTGACCAGCAGGCGGCCTGCACATTGCCCTCGTTGCACACCCAACGATCCGTTGTCCAGCGCTCGTTGCACTTCCACACGCGAAACACACGACCCACGGTGCTGGCAAAGAGCCATTCGTTGTCCGGCGACCACTTGAGCAGCGAGCCAGGCGGACCAATGCGACGCAGCGGCAGCATGCTGCCATTGTCTATCTGCCAGATGAGTATATCAGGATCAGCAATGGAACCGGTGGCCAGCAGTGTGCCATCCTGCGACCACTGCAGCGTGCTAATGGGCACTTTGTTTGGACTGGAAGTTAAAGTGTTACAGTTCAATAGTCTAACTAATTGGTGGTATCATGTCAAACATACTGTTTCAATACTAGGCTGGGATTCGTGATGCGTCCCAAATGCAAATTGCCATCAATGGTCCAGAAGCACAAACCCTGCTGGCAGCCCACGACCAGCTCAAAGGGGCACATCGGACGCCAGGCCATGCACGTGATCTGCGTCTGGGCGGGACTCTTGAGCACCAAGGGCTGTCCATTGTTGTCTATTCGCCGCATGTAGATGCGCACCACATCGTCAACGCCTGCGATTGCTAGTTTAAAAAGATCACAGTGCCAGGCCATGCAGCGGATAGCGCTATTTATCCAGTCTCTACGTTGAAATTGCATTTAGGAGTGTGGGCTGAGATAAACATAAAGACAAACTCACCTTGTTTCCACGTATTGTGCAATGCGCTCCGCATTCAATTCGCCTTTGTGCGGACACAGATTCAATTGCAGGGAATTGTAGCGTTCCAGCAGATCGGCAATGCCATCCGCTGTTCGGCTAATCATTGGCATTTGTTCGCGCGTCCTTGGGCTGCGCGCCTCGGCCAGGGACTCCAAGAAGCCGCCATCGAAAAATGCCCGCGTAATGCGCTTTGGCACGCTTTCGCTTTCGTCCGGTATGAAACTTTGTGCTGCTGTGAAGCGTTGTGAGAACGTTGCGCCGCTTAGTTCTGGTTTCAGGTTGATAACTGGATAATTGTCCAGTTCGGCGACATAGTTATAATTTCGCCCAGCACTTGTGGGCGAGTTGAATTTGTGACATTGCTTTAAATTGCTCAACGATGCCATTTAAATATTTTGTGCACTGCACGCAGCCGGCTAAGCGATGTGACAATCTCACACATATCGTACGATATTCGATGTGTTTCGATGATTTGCAAATCTAACATCAGATGTTAACTTAACATTATTAGGTAAACATCAATTTAATACAATGTTAACCTATATCATTTCAACTGTAATATTTAAACTCTTTTGTTATCATTCAACTCTTGTTATGTATTCTAACCTACATATCTGTGTACTTTATGAATAAATAAATTTAAATTTAACGTCTGTCATAGCGTTTTCGACAACAGCTGTTTCGATAACCTGTACAACTCGATATATCAGCTTGTAAAAAACTAATTTTAGTTGAAATGTTAATTGAAAGCATCAAATGCATTATACTGTGTCATATCAAACCACTGACTAAACAGTTATGTTCAACTCTAGAATTAAGGTCCAACATTTAAATGTTCGACATTTCGATAACTCTAACAGCAGACCGCGGAACAACGATAATTTACAAATCGTACATATGCCGCAGCCCTGGTTTGCAAATTTATCGCCATTTTTAGTTTTCATTTTGTATGAGACGCACACAAACAAAGGCTTTTTGTTATTATCATCAAAATAGCAACATTAATGCCATTTGTTGATGACGACAAACGCGATCCAAGTGTCATTTATAGTATGAGAATTGCCACAAATCGTCAGCAAGTGCAAAAGCGGCCGAGCAGCTCGATAATCCGCCAATTTCCAGAGCAGTTGTCGCCAACGCTCTAAACAACAACAAAAAAAAGGCGCGAATTAAATAAATAATTTGATTGCTTCAAACATGTCACAGCATAGCAAATTCACCAGCTGCAGCAGCAGCAGCAACAATAATCATAGCAAGCATAAAGACATCAAGAGTTTGTTACCCAATTTCAATGAGTTCATCGATGGTAAAGATTCCCTGGATGATTTGGGTAAAAAAATCGACTTAGCGAGTGATTAATTCTAGCATGCTGATATTAATTTCAAAATGTTTGCAGGCGCCTTCGTGTCCAATGCGGTGCAATTCATTGCCATGTGCCCCAATGCCTTCAACAAACAGTTTCCTAAATCGGAGAACGAATGTCTGCAAAAGATTATGCAGGCATTGAATGCGAGGTCAACTGGTGGTCAACAGCAGCCTGGTCAGATCTTTTATGAGCAATACAACGACGCCACCGAATCAGTGAGTGTGAAGTGAGTTTGAATGCCACAATTAGATTTTACTGACACTTATTTCTTTGCACAGATTAATGAGCAGCGTGTCCGAGACATGTTGGCCAATCTGCTGCTGTGCAGCCTGCAAGATGACTCACAGCTGCAGCTGCTGCTGGGCGATGGCTCACTGTTGCCCCCACCGCACAGCAACAAATCCTCACTGCAATCCTCAAGCCAACACAATGGCAATGGAAATGGTCTTAGAAATGGCAACTCAAATGGCAACAGCAGCGGCAACACCATCAGCTATGATCCAACACAAGCGAGCGTGGCCTTGGGCCAACAGTCGATACCCAACTATATGCTGGAGCTGGCGAAGCAGCAGAATATCGATGTGGGCGATGATATTGTGCAGAATGCCATCTACTCGTTCATCGGGGTGCAGGGCAAGTATCTGAAGAAGGATGTGGTCACGGGACGCTTCAAACTGGATGCCGCACATGTCAAACAACTGTCGAGTGGCCAAAGTAGCCTGCTATTGCGTCTCGCCGAGCTCGGTTACTATCACGATCAGGTAAAAAAGTACTCGAACAGCTCGACGGGCTACAATGCCATGGGCAGCATGGGTTACGCCTTTATGTCCAGGCTGAAGCAGGAGCTGAATGATTATCATGGTCAGGTGGCGCAGCTGTTGGATGTGGTGAAGCGGCATCGCCTTGGCCAGCTTACAGACTATGCGAACAGTGATTTGGATTGGTTGCAGCAGCGTCAGCAGGCACCGCTGACACTGATGAAGCTGATCACCTGGTATATGCGTCCATTGCAGCGCATGCAATGGCTGACCAAGATCTCGAATGCGTGTCAGTTGCGCAAGGGCGGCGAACTTGCCTCTGTCGTCTATGGCTTCCTGAACAATGGCAATCCCATGTTGGATAAGCTGGCCAATGATCTGTTGAGTGTTTGCTGTGTGCCGCTCGTGCACATGATCTCCAAGTGGATGCTTGAGGGTGGCATCGAGGATAACCATGGTGAGTTCTTTGTGGAATCACTGGCCGATGTGGGAGCCGATCGTTTGTGGCACGACAAGTTTCGCCTGCGCTTGAGCATGATTCCCAGCTTCATCTCGCACGAGTTGGCCGACAAAATACTGAAGACGGGCAAGTGCATTAATTTTCTGCGCGAAATCTGCAAGATCGATGAGGCTGTCAAGGGGCGCAAGGAGCTGAAGCACATCATCGACAATCAAGGTAGGATAGAGAATAATGTTTATAGAGTACTTTAACTAACTTTAACTTTGCTTGACCAACAGTTTCGCACATCTTTGCCTTCGTCCCGGATACCACTTGGCATGCGGCCATCGAGACGTGCTACGCACAAACATCGAAACATGTGCTGGACATCATGGTGGGACCGCATAAGCTGCTCGTGCATCTGCAGGGAATGCGTCGCTATCTACTGCTCGGCCAAGGCGACTTTGCGACCATCTTCATCGAGAACATCAAGGATGAGCTGGTCAAGCTCGGGTCGGATATTTACTCGCATGATTTATCGGCCATGCTCGATGCCGCTTTGCGTGGCACAAATGCCCAATACGATGATCCCGAGATCCTCAATCATTTGGATGTGGTTGTCAAGACACCGTATCCGGGTGATTGCGGCTGGGATGTGATCTCGCTGCAGTACACGGTGTGTGGTCCGTTGGCCACGATGCTCGAGCCAGCGATGCCCACGTATAAGACACTCTTTAAACCGTTGTGGCGCATGAAGTACATGGAGTTTGTGCTCTCCACCAACATCTGGAAGGAGCAAATGGGCAATGCTAAGGTAATATTTCGAAGCATATCCAATATCAAATTGAACTTACTAATATCTTTTTCACAGGCATTGCGCGCACTCAACAATGAAATTGGCAAAGCCACACACAGATTGAATCTGTTTACGGCCGAGATCATGCACTTCGTCCACCAGATGCAATATTATGTGCACTTCGAGGTCATCGAATGCAACTGGGTGGAATTACAAAAGCGAATGCAAAAGGCAACCGCCTTGGATGACATATTGGATGCGCATTCGAAGTTCTTGCAGGCGATTAGTATTGGTTGCTTTGTGAAGGATTCGACGAACAAGGAAAGCCATCTGGGTGTAGTGTACGATACGATCATCAGTTTGGTGAACATACAAGCACAGTTCTACGAAGATTGCTTCACCGAACTGAATGCCCGCAAGGAAATGGCCAAAATCATTGCCGAATCGGAGCAAAGCGGTCGTTTTGGTTTGACAACGGTGCAGAAAATGGAACGTGATCAGGAGCGTAAAATCTTCGAGCAAAAGGTCGTGACATTCTGTCACACACTCGAGGACACATCGTCGATATATGGCAAGGCGGTGGGTGGCTTTTTGCTGGCCCTCAACTCTAGCACGGATCCCAATCTGCAGCTGTTTGGCACACGGCTGGACTTTAACGAGTATTACAAGAAGCGCGACACAAATCTCAGCAAACCGTTGACATTTGAGCACATGCGCATGAGCAATGTGAATGGCCATACAAAGAGTCATTCAACGGGTAAATATAGCATGGCGCCACAATTATAGGTTGCCCCGTTTACGTGTCGAAGAACAAACGCTGCTTCCCAGTGCCAACAATTAGATGAAGAACAAAACAAGCACAATTATTTAGTATACCACAAAAGTTACATAGCTTCGACTTGCTGCGAAATTCTCTAATCATAATGTAATTTATTTACCTAGTTTAGAAGCAAGTTACTTGTAGCTCAATTTGCCATTTATTTTTGGGAACCGTGGCGAGTCCAAGTCAAGGCAGTATTAAGCAATTTATGAACATTTCGATTTCCCTGTTTTTTTTTCTTTTTTTTGTGTCAGCGCAAAGCGTTGCCATCGAAAATATGTTTACATAGATATTTCTAGATTTATGTATTATTTCTAACTCGAATCGTATTTATTAATCACATTGAACACCAACCAAAATGAATTCCTTTATTGAAAAGACTTGCATGCTTTTTTCCCCCAAAACCCAATTATTGTGTAAGCTTTTCTGCCATTAATTGTTAATGCCAATTTAATTTTGTTAAATTATTGAAACTAATGGCGCAAGAGCCAATTTTAAGCAAATGAATGTCATATATATTATACAACAAAAACAATGTTTTGCCATATGCAATGGAAACGCGATTTTAAATGTTACAACTACTTTAAGAGCAACCTCAACTAATTCTAAATAAAGAAAAATTGTTATTGACACGAATTTCACAAATTATGCTAAGCAAATAAAATAATATTTTGCCTTAAGCCACTATGATTGTTTGTAAAACGATTTGCAAATGCATTAAAATGCAATAATGAATTAATCAATTCAATGAATTCAATTCGGTGGTCGCATTTGAATGTTCAGCGATGTGGAGACTTCCAACAGTCGACTATCGCAAAGTGTAATCGATAGCCGCTAACGATGAATATGACATTCAAATGTCAGCGCCATTTTAAAATTATTCGTTTTTGTAATTTGACATTTGTTTTCTGTTATTTTTGCTTGAGCTTGCATTTCCTGTCATACATTTTTGTTGTTGTTTTTAATTGTGTGTGACTGCAGTGAAAATTTTTTAAGCAGTATTTAATACACCATGAATACAAATATTCTGAGCATACTCGAGGAGTTGCGGAAAATCATCAACGATGAAATTTCGCTGTACGCATTGGGTAAATATAAAAATGCATATACATATGAATGTAATTAACTATCTAATAACAATCGTATGTCTTTCATGGACAGATTTAGTGCTTAATGATGCCATGCAATACATTGAAATGCATCCCAATGCGCTAGACTATCCAGGTTTGGAAGCGGAGGTCGATTGCATCTACAAGATTAAGTTTGTTCTGGACAAACGCGCCAAGTTCCATAAGACGAATTTGTGTGGCGATCGCTTCCAGGATTTCTTTCTTTTGACCTGCTACGGTGTAAGATAGTTTCATTTACGAATATTTGATGCATTTTCATTTCTTATTTGCTTATGCAGATCGAGGACAGACGCATGCGCGACATGTTGGCAAATATGTTGCTGTGGTGCCTGGAGGATGAGCCTGAACAGATCGAGCTGTTGGGCAAGGTCGGGCTAATGACCGTCTCGGACATCAACCAAATCAATTCTCGCGAGGAACACATGAACACATCGCCCTCAAATTCCAGCCTCATTTGGCGATTGAATGGCGATTGTACCGAGGAATCGATGATCAACTATATTACCAAGTTGCAGGACGAGAGGAAGGAGTTGCCAAACCATGAGCTAGTGCAGAATGCCATCTACGCATTTCTCGGCATTCCGGGCACCTATCTGCTGAAGAATGGGAAAACCGTGCGCATGAGCTTGAATGAAAAGACTGCTGCGCAACTGTCGCGCGCGCAATGCGGCATGCTGATGCGTTTCTCGGAGCTGGGCTACTATCACGATTGCCTGGTACAGCACTCCACGCAGAGCAGTGGCACCAAAACGCTGGGCACGTTGGGCTTGGGCTTCATCTGTCAACTGAAGCTGCTATTGAATCGCTATCATGGCGAAGTCGCTCAACTCCAAGATGTGCACTCAAGCAACCGGCAAAAGCTCAGCGATATGTATGCGAAATTTGGCGATTGTTGCTGGAGAAACGAGAAGCCCCACCAACTAAAGCTGCTAACGCTGCTCGCCTGGTCGGTGGCACCTCTGAGGCAGCTGCAGTTGCTGCACAAGATTGCTACGCATTGTCACTGGCATAAAGGTGGCGCTTTGGTCTCGCGCGTCTGCAAGTTCCTGTACAATGGCGATCCGATACTAGACGAGGTATCCGGCAAACTAGTGCGTGCCTGCTGTGCGCCGCTTATGCACATGATTTCCACATGGATGATCGATGGTCGTGTGGAGGATGTGGATAATGAGTTCTTTATCGAGAGCTTGGTGGAGATCGACAACAATCGACTGTGGTACGACAAGATTCAGTTGCGCACACGTATGCTGCCCTCATTCATCTCTAAGCAGCTGGCCGAGAAGATCCTCAAGACGGGCAAGAACGTGCTCTTCATGCGGAAGATTTGCGGTATGACGAACCATACCGTAAAGCATCCCGAGCAACTCAGGGATATCATAGAGAATCGCTGTAGGTGCGAATTGATTAATAGCTCTCTTCCAACTTTAATTGTTTTCCTTTTCTTGCTAAAAACAAGTTTTTGAAATCTTTAGCAAGCCGCACAATGCCGACTGGGTGGTGGCCATTGAGAATTGCTATGCGGAGACCTCGAAGCAGGTCCTGGACATCATGGTGGGGCCGCACAAACTCATCGGACATTTGCAGGGCATGCGACGCTATCTGCTGCTCGGCCAGGGTGACTTTGTCAACATCTTTATCGAGAAGATCAAGTGAGTTTCTTTTCTTATAGCTAGCAGAAATTAAACCAACGCAAATTCAAATTCATTAAGTATGTGTTTGTCTTTCTGTCTGTCCGACTAATCGACGGTTTAAGCTAAAGCTGAAGACAAAACTTCTTAGTGCTCTAAGCAGCTCGAAATTGTTTTGAAATTTGGCAACGTTGCATTGAATTCAACATAATTTAAAGTTAGGAACTAGAATTTTGTTACACATAAAAAGAATTTCAGTGATCAACTTTTAAATTTTGAAAATTTAACCACAACAAAAAACCGTTGTGAATACAATTTTTGAGTGATTTCATTCAATTTTAAAATTTTTTCACTTTTTGAGTTGTGTTGGTCACACTAAATATTTAAAAATAGCTAACGACTTAATTGTTTCTCCAAGAAAATTAATTTAGTTAAATGATGGCTTCATAACCATCAATTTGAATTTGACAAGCAACAACAAATTGTGAGTACAATTTTAAAATAGCTCTCAATTTTTTTTTTTAAATATTTAAAGATAGCTAGCAAATTGCTTAATTTGATTGAATGATTGTTTGATTGATTGGAATTTAATAAACAACACTCAAATTGTAGCTACACTTTTTTTAACTGCTTTGGTCACACTAAATATTTAAATATCGCCAGCAAATTAATTACTTAATTGTTTCTCTAAGAAAATTAATTTGATTGAATGATAACTTCATGATAACAAGCAACAACCAATTGTAGCTACACTTTTTCCAGCTTTTTTGGGTACACTAAATATTTGAATATGGCTAACGGATGAATTCCTTAATTGTATCTCTCTCTATCTTTCACCAGGGACGAACTGGACAAACTTGGCAGCAATGTTTACTCCTATAATCTGTGCAGCATGCTGGACGCGGCGCTGCGGGGAGCCAACGCGCACCACGATGATCCCGAGATCATGGAGCACTTGGATGTGGTGGTGCGAACACCGTATCCCGGTGACTTTGGCTGGGATGTGATCTCGCTGCTATACTCCGTGCCGGGTCCGGTTTCCATGGTTCTGGAGCCGGTGATGCCGCAGTACAAGACGCTCTTCAAGCCGCTGTGGCGCATGAAGTACATGGAGTTTATACTGGGTCGCAATGTGTGGAAGGAGCAAACACGCAATGCCAAGGTAAGTTCGATTTCCCGGTTACCAATCGATTTGCCCTGACTGCCTGCCTGTATTGTGTGTGGGGATAAGATTAATCTAATCTAATCCAATGACTGAATGGACTGACTCTGTTGTCCAGTTTATGTGCTGCTCGCTGGTTGGGATTGATAAGGAGAACCAGGCCAAAGTACACAATACACATTCCATAGGGGGAAGAGCAAAAAAAGAATAATTGAACTGACAACAATAGCAATAATTTCCGTTTTGGTCGCTTATGTATTATTCTCTAATTACACGTAGGTATAAACATACAAAAAAAAATAAACAAACAAAAAAAGTATATAAATTACGAACGAATTGTGTTTGTGCGTAATTTGTAAAGTTTTGCAACAAAGTGATACATCGATTTTGTATTAAGTTTTGTTGAACGCTGATCTCGAAGAAGAAATGTGGGTGGAATGTGTTTCTCTCTTCTCTGCTCTTCTCATTTTACCCGGCTTACAACTTGGCGTCGGTCTTAAGCAGCGGCGCCAGCTTCTGGGTGAGCATAATGTTGCCGGCAATCTTCAACTTGCCCTTCATGAATGCAGCCTGTGGGTTGAGTTTGCCCAGCGCAATGTCAACCATATCCTCATCGGCCACCGTCAGAGTGGTGTCCACCTTAACACCCTGAGCGGGTCCCTCGTAGGCCTTGGCACTCTTGCAGTCCAGAGCTGTTGTAAGTGTAGAATTGAACGAGTGTAAGTGCAAGTGAATACGAAGCAGTCACGTCTAGCGGTTCGCTTGCTTGGACTGTGGGTGCGAAGTACACGGCACGAGTATCGCAAATCGCGTATCGGGTAACTGCACTTTGAACTTTACACCAATCACAGTTAAAGCAAGTCGAGTTTATCGATACTTACTCCATTCCTTGGCCACCTTGCCGTCCTTGGTGATCTTGTAGAGGAACACACCGTTCACGGCCTTGGCCTTAGCCTGGTTGTCCTTCAGACCATCGATGATTTTCTGGAAAACGGCGTCCGATTGCAGCGACATATTGTTGTTGTTATTGTTGTTGTTTGCTCGGTGCTATAATCAATTTAATTAAAAGCGCACAATGAATACGATTTGAAATATTTGAATATTAATATTAAGTTGCTTACGCTTGCAAGGAAAAACGAGAAATAATGAACAAACAGCGGCAATCGTTGATTTTTATGCCTTTTTTCTTTCTGGTTTTTTTTTCTCTAATGCCCTACTCTAGCACACACGCACACACACTTGGACCGGTGGGCTCTCGTCACACACACACACACACACACACATTTGTACACGCACATAAACACACCCATACCCCTATACAAATCAAAAAAATCGATAGTCTTTTGGAGTTTGCACTCTCATCATGCTCTCACTCACACACAGCGCGCTGTTATGTTAACATTAACATGTGTGTGCTGTGCACTGGCTGCTTACTGTTGGCGCCCTCTACACATGGTGTAATATTTTATGTAGGTTGGTCTTCGCCTGCGGTTTGTGGTGTGGCTAATATCAGCTGCTTTGATAACGCGTAGATTAAAGAGGAAATAAACTTCACATGGCCTTGGTTGTAAAATTGAATGAGTTCATTCCTATTAGATAGTTGTGATTTCTTTTTCTCACGGCCACGATCGTTGCACTGCCCGATAATTGTTAGCTGGAATGAGAATATGACAACCCTACAATATTATTGTACTATGCACGCCTCGCACTGTGCACTGTGCAAAGTGCGCCACAATTCGAAGATCATAAATGCTCTGGATTGCGATAACGATAAGTGGGAGCTGCTATAATATGGATTATCGTTTAGTTTTTGACTATCAGTATTTCCTTTCTCTCAGCAAATCGAATACATACATACAAACATATGTATGTATAATGCAATTAATAAGTTATCAATTCAAAGTATGTATGTCTATATTCAACTATATATATTTTTATGTACATCAGTTGCGTTTATCAGTATATGCAAGATGATGAGGCATTTTTTCTTTTTGGTTGTTGTGGTTGATGGTTAAGCTTTCGAGACATCTTCAAACTTTTCCGGATCGAGTCCGGCCTTCTTCATCTCCACGGCAATGGAGAACAAATAGTCATAGCATTCCGACCTGCATACAATTATAGAAATACATTGGTAAATTTTGTAATTAGTTAAATTTGACTTTCTTACATAGTTTTAGTCTTCTCCCATGTCTTGCCCCACACATAGACTCCATGACGTCGCACAAGAATGGCGCTACATCCGGGATATTCCATCATTGCGGCATACATGCTGTCGGCCAAGTCGCGTTCGAAGGGCGTATTCTCAATGATGGGCACAACGAGTTGTTCATCGTAGCGTAGATAACGCTTATCCGCCTCATCGTAGATGCCCTAAAATGAGAAGATTATCAAATTACATAGACATCTCATAGCGTTGTCCGCTCAGCCTATCTCTTTCTACCTTGATCATTTCCAAGTGCGTGCAACGGAAAGTTTTGCCCGGCCATAGCAGGGTTGCCATCACAGCGTGCTGGGAATGTGTGTGAATGCAGGCGCCAGCATCACGATGACGATAGGCAAGCATAAATAGTGGGGTGCATTGGCTTTTAGTCAGTCCTTTTATTTGTGGCGGCAACTGCAAGTCTTTGCCATCTTCGTCCTGCACGAAAAGATCCTCTGGCTGCATCCGTTCCTTTTGCACACCCGATGGTGCTATATAAATCTCTTTGCTGTTTTAAAAAAAAAAAAAAATAATTTTAAATGATCTTATGGCATATTTGATTTTGTAGACTTGCTTGAATTTAATCGTCATCCCACCGCCAGTGCCGGTCACCCAGCCCAGATGATAAAATTGACGGCATAGCTCAGGTATCAGGTGGCGCGGATGCTCGGCAGGCAAATCCTTGAAAATTGTTGACAGCGCCATTTCAGACAACTTTCTTTGTGTGCGGACAACTAGCTGATAAGGCAGTTGATTTAGTATATAAAAAAAAACGGTCACGTTGAACGTCTGTCACGCCGTTGCCGTCACGTATGTAAACAACAGTGTGACCGCAGATTGACTGTTAAAATACCACACCAAACCAATTAAATACATGTTAAATATTTGAATTAAGAATTATTTATACTTACTAATTTTATGGAAAATAATAATACTACACTTTAAGAAGCTACGCTGTTAAACAACACATGCCAACCAGTGAGCATTATTTTGTTTGTTATCGATAAATCTAGTTGAATTGGAAATGTTATGTAGTGACCACTTTTAATGCGTTCTTTTATTTCAGGCACTATGGGCGATACATGATGAGATTTCGGCAGCCACTTATAAATTGCATTTGTTCACTGCTGAAATCATGCATTTTGTCCACGAAATACTTTACCATGTGCTCTTTGAGGTTATCGAGTGCAACTGGACTGCGCTGGTGAAGAGATTAAAAAAAGCTTCAGATCTTGATGAAATCCTAGATCTACATGCAAAATTCTTAGACATCGTAAGCATACGAAGCTTTGCGAAATCATCACAGGCAACACGATGCTGCCTGGAAACGGTATACATCAGTATCATGCATTTGGATAGCACACAACAATTATTCTACAATGATTGCTTCGAGGAAATTGCTGCTCGCAAGCGCATGGAGGACTCAATTGCCCAATCGGAACGTGCTGGACGTTTCGGTGTGACCACCGAAATGATGACGCAACGTCTTGAGGAGCGCAAATTGTTTAAGAAGAAGGTCTCGATGTTCCGGGATACACTCGATAGCCTGGCCGTTAACTATCGTGATGCGATCGGTGCCTTTCTACTCGAACTCAACTCAAGCTCGGATACATATCTGCGGATGTTTGGCACTCGCCTCGATTTTAATGAATTTTACAAGAAGAAGGACATCAATTTATGTAAACCGTTGACTTTCGAGCTGATGCGTTTGAGTAGTGTAATGGGAGATGTCAAGAGTCGTACTGCAGGACGTTTCAGTATTCGCCACAATGCTACTTTGGCTGATTTTTGATACTTGAATCCTAGTAACGTAACGTAACATGGCCAAGTGCAATTTACTGATTTAACCAAGAATTTACAAATATTGCCCTGTGATTAAATAATTTTCAATGTCCACGAGTTTTTCTAATCTGTACTACCTCAAAGGAAGTTATTTGCAAAACGAAAGAAAAATATATGATGCATTTAAATTTCAGTTTGAATTTGGCGGTCGATTAATAACTATCAAAATATAACAGCATCGTAACAGTCTCTCAGAGTTGAGCTCAACGGCCAATGATTTCTAACAATTATGTTTTTTGACGAATATTCAGAATTTGTTTTGTATGAATAAAATAATTATTGTTACACAATAATTCGAAAATCTCAGCTTTGTGACGTGCTTTATTCTTTAATTGCACCAACGCAAGTGTTAGCAAACTGTTAATGGTGAAAGTGGTATATTTTTATCTAAGGCAATGTAGTATATTTGGAATTGAAACCTTCGGTCACTCTGCTCTAAAACTTCTACTACTTTTTTTGAGGGGGGCGATAAACAAATAGCACAACAAACTTGCCAAAGAGCGACACAAAAAAAAATCAATTGCAAAAATTAAACACTGGAATAATAGTAATAATAGCATGATCGCATGTCGAACATAATAACAAAAAAAGCTAACGTTTGTTCAACGAATTATCGTATTAAGTGAGAGAGGCAGCTAATCAAAATCGGTCAACGGCGGAGCAACGTTTCAATAGCTGCTGCTTTTTTTTTGTGTGCATTTCGCGTTGGCAGTGATTTTTTTTGCAAGTGCAAACGGGAAAAGAACGAAAGGAAACGAAAAAGAGAAAAAGCTGACGACGCTGCCGGCCCAATAAATACATCAATACACTTAACAAAAAAGAGTAAAAACTCGCATTGTTTTTGTTGTTGTTTGGCTGCTGTTCGTATTAAGTTTAAGGCAACCATATTGCTGCAACAGCAACAATAACAAACAACAACAAAAACAGCGACGGGGCGACGACGAAATGGCGTTAAAAAAAGTGAAGGGAAATTTCGAGCGCATGTTTGATAAAAAACCTGACAGATTTGGTGCGCGGCATACGGAATAATAAGGATAATGAGGCAAGTGCCGCAACATCTAATAATTATGTGCTTGTGCTCATGTCAATGTTCTTGTGCGCTTTATGTTGTTGTTGTTGGTTGTGTTAATTAGCTGCCAAAATTGTATTTTGGCTAAAGCTCTTTGCGTGTGTGTGTGCGTGTCAGCATCTGTCAAAAGCATAAGGCTAAGGCTCTCTCTAAAGCCTGACTCAATTAGCGGCAATTCGCTGCGTCGTCTGCCGTCTCGCTCTGCTTTCTTCTTTCTTGCTAATGTCTTTCGGTTCATTTCCCTGATGTGGCAACTCACACACACACAGGCACACATGCGCTCACCCACACACGTACACTCGCACCCACTATGGCTAAACTAAAAACGCACAGTCACACTGGCAAAAGCCTATCTTCCTTTGCTTTTGTCCTTATCAAAGCCTCCCTCTCTTTCTCGTCTCTCTACTTCTCTACTTTGCAAATTTGCAGCTGCTGACGACAGCAGCAACAATAACTACAAACAACAACAACAACTGCTACATATGTATGTAAATACATGAAGCAAAAAATAATGAAACTTTAGATTGGCCTGCCAATTGGAATCTGCTTGGCTGACTTTCTGTCTGTCTGCCTTTTTGCCTGTGTGTGCGTGTGAGAGAGAGCATATGCCTGTCTGTGTGTGTTGCTTTCACTATTGGCTGCTCCTTTTGCCACTTCAGTGTTCTCCTTTCTTTTCACAGCTGCTTGCACTTTAAAAACAAATAATGCACACAAATACATGCAAACATATACATATTTTTGAAATCAACTGATAGCGCCCACTGCTTGACCACGCCCACGAACTGCGCTGACCTCCCGACAACCACAAGAAGAACAATTGAGGCGGATTCTGTTCTGTTGCTGCATGCAAAAAAAGGCCATGTGGTTCAGCAATGAAATCTCTATGTGATTAGACATGCTTTCACACACAAACACACACACACACATACGTATTTGGCTGTGGTTGACATTTAATTAATTTGGTAACGCTTTTGTTTTGCATCTTTGCAGGCCAAATACATATCGCAATGCATTGAAGAGATTAAACAGGAGCTGCGCCAGGACAATATCAGTGTCAAATGCAATGCAGTCGCCAAGCTGACCTATGTAAGTCATCTATCCATTTCACTCTCTCTCTCTTGAGTCCCCTCACCCCCCTTCTTCCTCACTTGCACATGCACTGCTGCTGCAGCGATAAAGTTACAGATGAATCACAGCGCATTCATTATTCGCTCTGTCGCTGCCTCTGTAAGTATGTGTGTGTGTGCGGAAATAAGAGAATAAGAATGAAAGAGAGCTCGTTTATTGAAGAGCGAAGCTAGAACACTTAAATTATCGTTTTACTAATTGGGTTCCAATTGGAACAAAAAGTTCAAGTGCAGCGGAGATGTTCTTATTGGTAGTTTGTATTTGTATTTTAAGATGTTTAAGAGTAGAAAAGAGTTGTTATTTTGTTGTATATATGATTTTTTCTAAACTACGTGTTTATTCTTAATCTGTATCGCTGCTGCAATAAGAAAAGGGAATAGTTATATTAATTTCAATTGTACTAATTGGTTTCCAATTGTGCTTTTGTTGAGTAGTTTAATGTATGACAAGTTACAGGGTATTTAAGAGTTGTATTTACTATATATTTATATACTTACTATATAGTTCATTCTAAAGATCTCTCTTATATTATATTATATTTGAAATATAGTAATAAAAATTAACCAATTGGTAATTCCTATTAGTGTTTTATAGGGTATTCAGAGTTAGTTATATATAGTATATTCGTAATTTTAAGTGAGCAAGCGAACAACCGGACAGTAAAGAAACGCTGCGCACATTAATTGACATTCTTAACGAGGAAGGTGTCACCTCCAACCCACAAGACAAGCGCAACCCAATAGAGCAACACCCCACCCCATCCCAACTATTTATAGATAGCGTTTTCTAGTGACCCACTCGAGCTTAATGCTATCAATAAAAATGTATATTTATAAGCACGCCGCGAATGGATAGCTAGAGAAAGGAGGGAGGGAGGGTGTCATTAACCAATTAATAACAATAATCGATTAGATCGTGTCGAATAGTTTTATTTGTTTACAATAGCTGTATGGATATAGCACATATTTGATAATCAAAGTTTGTTTATAATCTGTCTCTAGCTTCTTGATTGGCCACTGACAAATTGCTTTAGGAGAAACGCAAACAATAGATTGATGACATTAAGAGCTAGATTTATCGATAGACACATTGAATAGTGAATTATGTTAGGATCAGATAGATTAAAGAGAATTCTTAATAAGTTTGAAATTAAACTAAATACATGTATCGATTAGTTATCGATAATGGTCGATAAGTAATCGAAATTCTAAACATAAATCAAACATCAGATTCAGTTCAGTTATGCGTTTAACGTTGACATACAGGACTAAAATGTTTTAAATGAGATTTATTGATAGACACATTAAAATATATAAATATATTAAATTAAACTCATTTAATTTATCGATACGTTATCGAAAGCTGTCAAATGATCCATATGCAATCGAAACTCTAGTTTACTTATGCGTTTATCGATAATTTATCGCAGATACAAATGCTCGGCTACGACATCTCGTGGGCAGGCTTCAACATCATCGAGGTGATGAGTTCCTCGCGTTTCACATGCAAACGCATCGGTTACCTGGCGGCCAGTCAATGCTTCCATCCGGACAGCGAGGTAAGTAATCGGTGAAGTACTTCCCTTCATTAATCGTACTCGTTGTTAATCGATAAATCCATTCGTTGCAGCTGCTGATGTTAACCACGAATATGATACGCAAGGACCTCAACTCACAGAATCAATATGATGCGGGCGTTGCGCTCAGTGGTCTCAGTTGCTTCATTTCGCCGGATTTGTCGCGAGATCTGGCCAACGATATTATGACACTGGTATGCAAATCTATCGATAGCTATCGATAGCCGATTAACACCCTCACTTTGCAGATGAGCTCAACGAAACCGTATCTGCGCATGAAAGCAGTGCTGATGATGTATAAAGTATTTCTGCGCTATCCCGAGGCATTGCGTCCCGCATTTCCCAAGCTCAAAGAGAAGCTCGAGGATCCCGATCCAGGTGAGTGACAGTCGATTCTTATATAGTTCTATGTATACATGTATATGTATGTATTGCTTTTGCAGGCGTACAATCGGCGGCGGTGAATGTGATTTGTGAGCTCGCCCGCAAGAATCCAAAAAACTATCTGCCCTTGGCGCCAGTGTTCTTCAAGCTGATGACCACATCGACCAACAATTGGATGCTCATCAAGATCATCAAGCTGGTGAGTTAACGCTGCTTTCATTGTTTTTATGGGTTCATTTTATTGATTATTGTTAAGTTTGATTTTGATCGTAACTACATTGAGTTGCTGTATAATATCAATTTATCATTATAAATATACTTAATCTATATATATATACTATATAATATAATATTTATGCGAACTGAATACTTTCGTATTTTGTTTCGTGCTCTAATCGACAAACAACAAAAATGTTTTAATTAACACAAATCCTCCTACTATACTACTCCTCCACTTCCTCCAAAACGTCCAACGTCCACATCGTTTCCACCACTCGAAAATGTGCCCAAAAATGCAATCGAAATACGAATCGAAATCGAAAACGCAATCGCAATCGAAATCGAAAAGTTCGCGAGCCTCACAACTATCGAACCGGCGCTGGGACGCAAATTGACTCAGCCCCTAATTGAAATTATTTCCAGGTTTTTATCGGCGCGCTTTTATTTATATTCAATTCACAAGGAACACACATACTATAAATACATATTTTTTGTAAAGAAAACAACAAAACAAACCAACAAAAAAAATTAACTTTTCAAAAACAAAACAGCACGCGCTTTCAATTTCGTTTTTGTTTGGTTTCTTTTTTCTTTTCTTTTTACAATGCAATATTTCGATAATTTTTGTTCAATTTTTTTTTTGTTGATAAATTTTTTTCTTTAAATTATATACTTAACTTGTTGCCAAAACACACACACACACACACACACTCATGTCGTTCACACATTCACATGATTGGAAGAATTAATTGTAAAACACACCCCAAAAAAAATTTCAATATCAACGTTTAATGTTGTTATTGCACCAGATTTATGATCAACTTTTTATAAACTGTCCATCAAGGAAGTTCTGACTTTAAAATGAATTCATCGACTAAAGTATAAATAATAGTTAAGAAATCCTTTTTTGATTTTAAAATGAATTGATTGAGATTAAAAATAGTTCAAGAATCTCTTTCGATTAGCTAAAGTCAGAACTTCTTTAGCACTCACACACCCACACACTCACTCACACACACGCACCAATTGTTCGGCCCGAATTACCCAAAAAACATATTGACATTTGGTAATATTATTATATTATTGCTACTTTGATGATAAGTATTATGTATTGATTTGATGCTATGATTTTTCTTAGTGTTTCTTCTGTTGCCAGTGCGAAAAAGTACGAGTTAAGAGTGTTAAGATGTCCAAAACATGAACGATAACAAAACCCAATCGATGCATCGATAACTATCGATAGATGCTATAGTTAGTGCAGAAATCAATTGCATAGCCAGAGTCATAGCATTTCTTTTTGATTAATCATTATTATTTCATTATGTTTTAAGTACGTTTTTTACGATAATCATTAAGAAGAACACACGAAAAAAAAAACGAAAAACGAAAAACAAGAATGCTGAAGGACAACCAAAAACCGTTTCGATTGTATGGTATAATTTGTTGCTTGTTTCTTTTTTCTCTTTGCATATATTTGCAGTTTGGCGCTTTAACTCCCTTAGAACCCCGGCTAGGAAAGAAATTAATAGAGCCACTCACAAATCTAATTCATAGGCAAGTTTTATTCAAATTTTCAAATGCGGAAACAAAAAAAGACGATAAAACGATAACGAAACGTAAACGTAAACGAAAACAAGAACTGCCTGATGATGCAGAAGCTGATCCAATTGTATATACATATATAAACTATAACTACAAAAAAAAAAACAAAAAAATCGAAAAGAAGCGCTTGTTATGTCTCCTTTTTTGTGTCTTACGTTATGTTTTGTGCGCTCTCTCTATCTCTCTCTCTGTCTCTTTCTATTTAGCTATATATCTATCTCTATAAATTTAATGCTTCTCTTAGAGCACCAACAACTTTTCTCTCTCTCTATCTATCTATCTATCTATCTACCTCTGTTTTTATCTCTTTATCTAAACATATATTGTATATACGAATTGTTGTTGTTCTTATTGCTACTGCTATTTTATTGTTTATTTGTTTAATGTTGTCGTTATTCGTTATATTGTAATTGCAAACTTGTTGTTATTGTTGTTGTTGTTGTTCTTGTTTTCGCTTCTTTTTTTTGCGACGCTTTCAATTTGAATCAAGAAAAAAAAAGAAAAACCAAAACAAATACAACAAAACTTACAAAACTGAATTTTAATATGTGAAACCGCCCTAACACATCCATCTTAAAAAAAAAAAAAAAAACAACAACACCCCTCTATATCCGACCATCCAATCCAAACAGCACCTCGGCCATGAGTTTGCTCTACGAGTGCATCAACACGGTGATCGCGGTGCTGATCAGCATCAGCAGCGGCATGCCCAACCACAGTGCCTCCATCCAGCTGTGCGTCCAAAAGTTGCGCATCCTCATCGAGGACTCCGATCAGAATCGTAAGTAGCACTCACAATGTAATCATCAATTTAAATATCAAGTTTCAACTATGTGCTTCAAGTATTGGAACAGTTTTAGCGCTGAACCACTTTTGAACCGGTTCAGAAAACGCAAACAAATGTCGGAACTAAAACTATCTACTTTAAGAACCTATTTAAAAAGCGTAAATTCTTAAGTTATAAAATCAATCTCAATTGATATATTTAGTTATAAATTAAATTAAATAGGAAAAAACCTTTAATAAACTATCTAGAAAACTTAAAATGTTCAAGTAATTGACGAATTTTAGAGTGTTTTACAATGTAAACCACTTTTGAGAAACGTTCCTTAAGTACCAAATTTGCAACCTGAAATCGCTTACTTTCCAAATGAAATTAATAAGGAAAGAACCTTTAAGAACCTATTTCGAAAGCTTAAGTAATGATTTTAAAATTGTAGAAGAGTAAGGAAATCAAGCTCGCATTTCTTTTGAATCGAAGTGAAACGGTTTATTCGTTTGGTTTGTGTCTTCGCTAAGCAACGAATTACAAGCCATCACTTCCTCTCTCCGCTTTCTCTCACATTATTCCTTTAATATGACTTTTGCTCAGTACATGAAACACTCTCTCTGTCTCCCTCTTTATTGTTGCAGTTAAATACCTGGGCCTGCTCGCGATGTCCAAGATACTGAAGACGCATCCGAAGAGTGTGCAGGCGCACAAGGATCTGATACTGGCGTGCCTGGACGACAAGGACGAATCGATACGCCTGCGTGCCCTCGATCTGCTCTACGGGATGGTATCGAAAAAGAATCTAATGGAGATTGTGAAGCGACTGCTCGGCCACATGGAGAGAGCCGAGGGCTCGGCGTATCGCGACGAGCTGCTCTTCAAGGTGATCGAGATATGTGCCCAGAGTTCCTATCTGTATGTGACCAATTTCGAATGGTATATGACGGTGCTGGTCGAGCTCATCCAACTGGAGGCGGGCTCCAAGCACGGCCGCTTGATTGCCGAACAACTGCTGGATGTGGCCATCCGTGTGCCTGTGGTGCGGCAATTCGCTGTGAACGAGATGACAAATCTGCTCGACACGTTCGCGGTGTCGGCGCAAAGCAATTCCATGTACGAGGTGCTCTATGCCGCCGCCTGGATCGTCGGCGAGTTCTCCGGCGAATTGACGGACGCGGAGAAGACGCTGAACATTCTGTTGCGACCGCGACAGCTGCCTGGGCACATCCAAGGCGTCTATGTGCAGAATGTGATCAAGCTGTTCGCTCGACTGGCGACCTCGTGCCTTGAGCTGCAGGATTTGCCAGGACTAGAGCGAGTAAGTTTCGATGTGGCATCACTGTTGAAATCTCAATTCTAATCTCGTTCTTTCCGCACAGCTCTGTGACCACGTGCTCGAGAAGCTGCAGCATTTCAATGGCTCCAACGACATCGAGGTGCAGGAACGCGCCAATTCCGCTTGCATGCTGATCGAAATGCTGCGCAAACAGCTCAACGTGGATGCAACGGGCGCTGAAACGAACG
Organism: Drosophila sulfurigaster albostrigata; assembly: GCF_023558435.1. Taxonomy (NCBI): domain Eukaryota; kingdom Metazoa; phylum Arthropoda; class Insecta; order Diptera; family Drosophilidae; genus Drosophila; species Drosophila sulfurigaster. The sequence goes on along the minus strand of NC_084885.1, from coordinate 9,115,408 downwards.
TCATTCCAACGCTGGCCATCGAGATTGTCCAGGAAATGGCGCTGCTCTTTGCCGGCGAACTCATTCCGGTTGCGCCGAAGGCACAGCGCAAAGTGCCGCTGCCCGATGGCCTCGATTTGGATGAATGGATCAATGCCCCGCCTCCACCCGATGCTGGCAGCAGTTCATCGTCGGAGCACGACAAGGACGAGCTGTTTGTCTGCTCATCGCAAGCGGATGGCGATGATGGCAACAAAGCTGGCGGTGGCGGGGGGAGGAGACGCGGCAGCCTGGAGCTCACACCGGAGCAGATGGAGCGACAGCGCATGGCGCGTTTGATCGAACAATCGAATAATCCGCACTATCTGAAGTCAACGCCAACTACGAGCAACAACTCGAATGCGGATCAGTATGATAACATTGATGATATACCCATCACTGAGCTGCCCCTGGACATTGAGGGCGTCGCCGCATTGCGTGTGGGCAGTGAGTAGCACAATTTGTATACGGACTCGTTATACTTGTTAGCCATACGGTGGAAGAGTAATAGAACTCGTATTATAACTTGTTAGAAGGAAACACATTCTTTATCAGAGTACGTCTGTCTGTCCGTCCGTCCGTCCGTATAAACACCAGGACCTTACAGACTATATGGAGATAAAGCTATAATGTTGCTTCGACAGCACTTATCACTTTTGCACGCAGGACAAGCGTAACTTTAAAGCTGATCAGATAGCAATTGTAGAAGTTATTCAAGCATTAATTTCATATTAAAGAAATAATTTTAGTTGCCTTGCTTGACAAAATGGCAAATTTTATACTCTATGGTATATTTTGAACGTATACTATTGAGAACATTTAAATACTTTGTGATATATTTTGAATTTAGTAGTATATCGATCTACCAAATATAGCTTTCGCTATATTTTAATACTCCATAGTATACTTTGAGTGTACTAGTATTTCAATTTGCCAACTATAACACTCGGTATATTTTAGTATGAATGTAATAGTATATCGTCAGTATATTTTAGTACTCTGGTATATTTTAATATATCAGTATATCAATATACCAAATTTAACATTCAGTTTATTGTAGTACTCTTTGGTATATTTTGAATGTGATAGTATATCAATATACCAAATTAGCACTTGTTGTATTTTTAGTGTTCTATGATATATTTTAAATGTAATAGAATATCTATATACCAAGTATAGCATTTGGTATATTTTAAATGTACTGGTATTTTGATACATCAAATACGGCATTCGGTATATTTTAGTATTTTGGTATATTATAAATGCAAATGACTGCAGCAAATCGATATACCAACTATAGCATTCAGTATATTTTAGTATTTTAAAGTACATTAATTTGGTATATTTTATTAATAATATTGCACTATTTTGCTTTAATTGAAAATGCGCAACAGATCGCTTTCTTGCTTGATTATATTTAAATTGTGTTAATTTATTTACCACTCTCTCGTTTTAGTTACCAAACGCTCGGATAAGTATTTGCAGGAGCAACAGCAACAACAGGCGGCCGGGAGCAGCAGCAAGGATGCCAAAAAGAAGCATAAAAAGAGCAAAAAGAGCAAAAAATCAAAAAACAAAGTTGCGTACAACAGCAGTTCCGAATCGGAGACGGGTAAGCGATGCAAATTGGAATTCCGAAGCTCTTAAATCAATGTTAATCAACACCCTTTTCTTTCGCAGAGCCAAAGCCATTGCACATTGTCAACACAACGCTGGACATGCCCGAGGGTGTGACGCTCTCCGACAGCGAGGATAAGGACGGCAAATACGATCCAAACGATCCGCATCGTGCGCTCGACATTGAACTGGACATGTGAGTGATTCGTATTTAATGCTCAACCAAATCAAAACTGATTTCCAATTTCCGATTTACAGCGCTGTATTCGATACGCCCTCGGCTGGGAAGTCAGCGAAAAACACTTCGAGCAGCAAGTCGGACAAGGAGAATCTCAAGGCGCCCGCAGATGCAGCAGCAACCACAAGCAGTTCGCATGCTGGCAAAAAGGAAAAGAAATCCAAGGAGCACAAGGCGCGCAAATCCTCGAAAGAACAACAACAGCCAAGTGTTGTGCCTGACTTGATAGATACGGGCAGCAGTCCATGTCGAACAACACCAACCACAACTGACAATGGCAACAACAATGTTGTTGTGGTCAGTCAGCACAAAAAGAAGAAACGCGAAAAGGGCGAACACAAGTCGTCGAGCAAGCGATCGAGTGAAGCAACAGCAGCAACAGTCACTGGCAACATAATTGATGTGGATATTGCTGAAGATGTTGCTGAAGATGCCCAGCAGCAACAGCAGCCAGCTGAGTCGTTGGAGTCAACGGCAGTGCGCGACAAGTCGCACAAGAAGAAGCATAAAAAGGATAAATCGCAGCACAAGGAGAAGCGCACGCATAAGACAACAACAACAACAACATCGTCAGGCGATTACGAGCAGCCGCTGGGCATCTCGACGCCCAGTAAAGAGATTTTCTAGATAATAAATTCAACACACATCCAAGATTTGCCAGTCCATCGCAAAAGAGCATGCATAGTTAGGAACTATACCTAAAACGTAATTGTAATTCCCAAAAATCAATTCCTTCTCCTATGTCTTAATTATCGCTGCGATATAAAAGAAAAGAAAGTAGAAAAACAGCAGGAAAGTAGAAAAACGAAGCGAAACGAATTGAACAAATGCTAAATCAAGAAAATTCAAGAATATATTATTATGTAATTTTTAAAAACCGCACTTTGCCATTGCGGTTGCAAAACAACAACAAATATGAACAACAAATTGATATGAATACTACTATATATTTCTATTTTTTAAATGAATTTGTAGCCCTGAGCCCAGCAGATGCGCTGAGCGGATTCCAATTATATACACACAACTTGATCAAAGCCCCCCAATTAGTCTATATGCTATATATACTATATATATATATATACCTACATACGATATAACAGTTTACGAAACACAGAACTAAGTGAAATCTATAGATATATAGAGAAACGTTGAATATATATACTATATATACATATATATACTTAGAGCATAGTGTATATACGGAGTATATAAACAATTAAATTATATACAAAACAAAATACATACTTAGCTGTAAACTATATAATGTGCAACTGTTGCGTCCAATTGTTCATCCAGTTGCACAATTTAACAATAAATCAGAATCAGATGACCATTATCCTCCCTCCCCACACACACTTCTTCACAACCAGGAAAACATCAACAACAAATTTATTTCATTTCATGCTGCCCAAAAACAAAATTTCAACAACAAAATACATTAATTAAACAATTGAAATTATATTCACACATGCAAAAATAAATATGAAAATCAAAAGATTGAATTGCTTTCGGCTGTTTTAATTAGAAATCCATTTTGTAGCTATAACTTGGTAGAATAAGAAAGGATTTCAAAAAAGAAAAGAATTGGTAAAAAAAACAAAAGAAATAGTAAGAACCCCAAAGAAAATGGGGATAAGAAACGAGACAATGATAAAACAATTATCTTTTGAAAGATAAATACGGTAAATATAAAACGACTTAATCGTTTTAATCCAGGCAATATATTTCCTTTGAAAATGTGTGTTTCGACCATTTTCCCTTTCCCAAATTTTAAGTGTTGGCTTCTTAGACAACCACATATTATTTTGAAGCCAATCGATAGATTTCGTCCTCACGAATCGAATGCAACAAATTTTATTAAAATCCATCAGGATGTGACCGAACTAGAACAACTTTTCTAATTCGCATATAACAAAGCGTGTTGAAAAAAAATTGTGGCATACTTTGAGGGTACGCCAATGTTAATCGTAGTTTCGATTTGAGACCATAGATGGCGCTAGCCAATGACTTTTGGTGCAGCTGCTTGCTGCTGATTTCTGTTCGCCTGGTATTTCACCTGCTGAGTTAGCAATTTTTGGCTGCTCGGGACGACTTTGCCAGCCAGTACAACAATAACAATAACTACAACCACAACAACTACAGCAACAACAACAACAACAACGTCAATAATTACAACAACAACAACTGCGCAATGCCTTGAGAAATCGAAACTCGATTGTAAACTAATAGTTGGAGCAGGTGAAGGTGATATGTCGTCATATCTCCGCGCGGAGATATGTCGCGGAGATTGAAACGTCATATCTCCGCGCGGAGATATGTCGCTTTTTGCTCGGCGGAGATATGTCGTTTTAAAAGCGACATAACTCCGCGCGGAGATATGTCGCCTTGAAACGTCATATCTCCGCGCGGAGATATGTCGCTTTTTGCTCGGCGGAGATATGTCGTCATATCTCCGCGCGGAGATATGTCGCTTTTTGCTCGGCGGAGATATGTCGTCATATCTTCGCGCGGAGATATGTCGCCTTGCTCGGCGGAGATATGTCGTTTTAAAAGCGACATAACTCCGCGCGGAGATATGTCGCCTTGAAACGTCATATCTCCGCGCGGAGATATGTCGCTTTTTGCTCGGCGGAGATATGTCGTCATATCTCCGCGCGGAGATATGTCGCTTTTTGCTCGGCGGAGATATGTCGTCATATCTTCGCGCGGAGATATGTCGCCTTGCTCGGCGGAGATATGTCGTCATATCTCCGCGCGGAGATATGTCGCTTTTTGCTCGGCGGAGATATGACGTTTTAACGCGACGGAGATATGTCGCTATGCCTTTATTATAACGTGCTGCATACTAATTGTCGCTGATAAAAATTTACTGTGGGCTATAAGCAAATTACGTACCCAATGAAAATAACAAAATTGCTAATTATTTTATTGTATAGGTATAAATATATTTAATGACTTATAAAGACCATTTTCAGTTGCAAAAATGTGTGACTCGAGCAACATAGGTTTAATTTGAACAAGTGAGTTGAATAGAGTTTCACGAAACCAGGACTTGTTGAGTTTTGATCTTGAATTTAAAAAAGTTTCGACTTCTTCGTTACCTAGACATTAATAATAACACCATTATAATGTACATAAGTGAAATAGTTTTGAATTGCTCACAGTTCAATCAAAAGATGTGGATAAATGAATTGCTGTCCAAGGTCCGCTTCGTTTTCCAATTGCATGTGCATCCACAGATTGATGACCAAGGGCGACATTTTCCACAGGACATTGACACCTTGCGCCGGACACTCCATCAAGCTGTCATGTTGCTGGTTAACATAATACAGGAGGAGTACATACAAGTAAATGCCCGCACAGGCAATGATCGTTGATGATGCCATTAAAGCAACAAAAATGCGATGCCACAAAGGTCCCTCAGCTTGCCAACGAAGTTCCGATAATTGGATTATAGTACGCGCACAAAAAAAGAGCGAAAAGATCATCGCCTCGTATTCCATGATTGAATGTCAATGGAATCAAAAGATTTTTTCCCTCCGCACTGTCAAACTTGAAGGCTCCGCAAATTGGCAGCACTTGTATAGCAAGGTTTATTATCTAAATTGGCAGCACTTATTTGCTGTCAGTCTCGCGAGTTATCGATAATTTTTCAAAAGAGAGCAATAATAAAAGAAAAATGGAAATGAAAATTGAGAAAATATCGCATGCTTAGTGTCAATTGATATTTATTGAAACAAATTTGCTTTGATTTGGTTGTTTTTTTTTTCTCTGTTGTATTTATTTTGAGTTGACTGCAACTAAAGGCAGTTGTACTGTACTTTTGCGGTACTGTACTTAAATATTTTCCATCTCTTCATCGTTTATCATTATGCACATTATTCTTTAACGTTACTTTCGTAAACGTTTCACATGTGTGTGTGTGTGTGTGTGTGTCTGTGTGTTTGCTTTGCTTTTGAAGTCATTCATGAAACTAGATGCTAAACTTTCAACTTAATTCTTAAATGAGTTTTTGTTTGTGTTGCTGTTGTTGTTTTTTGTTGTTGTTATATTAAATTTATGTATATAAAAGTGTGTGTATTGTTGTGCTAGACTGCGTGTGTGTGTGTGTGTGTGTGTGTGTATGCAAATAACTTTCGTTTTCATCGGTTTGCACTCTTTGATTAAAAATAATCAAATATCTGTTACACACACACACACACACACACACGCCTCTAACACAGCACACATATATGTATGTATATAGTTAATAGTTTTCTTTTAGCTTTACGTTACTCTAGTTTTATTTACTTTTGCTTTACCACAAAATTATAGCTTAAACTTGAATAAATAGTTTGCTTTTTATGGGGTTTTCTTCTTCATTTTACTTTTCATCTTTAAGTTGATTTGTTTTATTTGTTTTAGTTTTCCACATTTGGATAAGGTAATTTTCATCTTGCTTTTCGTAATTATTGCAGGCATTCTTCTTTCATTTTTTCGCATCCATCGATTTGAGTTTGACTTTTTCTTTTTGTTTTTGTATTTCAATTAATTTCGTTATTTAAAACATGTTGGTATTTGCGTTTCTCTCTTAGGTGCTAATAAATAAATTGTTTTGTTTTTGTTTTTTTCTTTTTATATAATTTTATTATGGTTTTAATGCTCTTCTTCTTTCCATTTTTAGTTAATCGTTTTGTTTCTTTAAAGTAACGCCTAATTTTAGTAATTTTTTTTTTGTGTGTTTGTTTTTATTCTTTTCTTTTTTTGTGTTTACAGATTTTTCTCTCTCGCTTTCTCTTATAAGCTTGAATTATTATTTATTTTATTTTAGTATATTATATTTATATATATTTTTGTATATATATATAAGTATATATAATTAATTGTTGGTATAATGCAGTCTTTACGGCAAAACAAAAACATAATTATGCTATTTGATTTTCACTTGTGTGTGTGTGTGTGTCTGTATGTGTGTATGTGTGTGTGTTGGTGTAGTAGATGTGTCTGTGTGTGTGTGTGTGTTTTGTTAAATACATAATAATAAAAAATATATATTGGTGTATACTATATAAATATTTAGGTTTTGCTTTTAAAGTTTATATGAAACCAAATACACTTATTTAGGCCTTTTGCTTCTTCTTTCTTTTCTCTTATACTTCTTCTACTATTTGTTGTTGTTGCAGTTGTTGCGCTGTCGAGAAACTGAACTCAAAAAATGTTCCAATTAATTGTTTTTAAGCATTTTTACTTGACTTTAAATAGTAATATTAATATATTTTTAGCTTGTATATCATTTGTCGCTCTCATTTTTAAAATTTTCGATTTAATTGTAATTGTAATTTTTTAATTCAATTTTGAAGGCAGAAGTGAATTTCACTTTTAAGAAGATTCTCAACTTATTTATTTTTTGTTTCTTTTGCGTTTTGCTTTTGTATTTGTTTTTGTTTGTGTTTTTTTTTTGTATTTTTTTTTTACATTGTTTACTATAAACTATTTGTTGTAGTTTTGTTGTTGTCATAGTTGTTTATCAATTGCGTGTTTTGGCTTACGTTTAGTATTCAATTTTGTTGTTTTTGTTGTTAGTTATTAGTTAGGCTTAAGCTTAAGCTTATAATTCAACTGTTATACTCTTACTCTTATATCGCTATTATCTTATACGCCTGTTCACACGCTTTCTCGATCTCTCTCTCTCTCTCTATTTCGCTCACACAACAAAAATACAATTTGGTTTTTGATGCTGCTTCGCTTTTTTCTTTCCTCTTTTTCAACACTCTTCTTTTCATTTGTTCCCTAAAGGCAATTTGTTTTGTTTTTGTTTTTTTTTTCTTTATTCATTATTTGTATTTGTTTTAAATATTATATGTATGTATGCATATGTTTGTTTGTTTGTTTGTATGTATGTACATGATTAAAGTATTTATTTTTCAACTAACGAAAATCGAAAATTAATATGTGTGTGTATTCAAAAATTCTCGTTTAATATCCGATATAATTTATATGTGATTTCTTTTTTGCTTGATTATGCATAATTGAACGATATGAAGGAATTGCAAAAGACTTTTCGACAAAAAAAAAAAGAACGAAACATTGAAATATAAAAGCGAATTTCTAGATCCTGCTGCAGGTAACAGAGTGTTAACATAATTGCAATTGTCGCCTGTTTCACAACACTTATACGAATGTAAACACGTTATTGCTGCTGTTCTCTATCATATTGCTATTGCTGCTAACACACACACACGCAACAACTCTTCTATCCGAGCTAAAGCATGACAAATTGACACGAATGTATGGATGTATGTGTGTTTGTGTGTGTTGGAAAGTTAATATGCACTAATTGTATTTTAACAACATTCAAATTGTATGGCATGGAAGCGATGTGTGACGTAATAGTTTTTTATCCTTTCTTTTTTTGTTAGTTTTTTTTCTTTTGTTTTTGGCTTGGGGCTGGAGGGAGACGCAGTTCGATGTTTATAGAAGAGATTATATAGATTAGATAAAATATGTGTGTGTGTATATGCATGTATGATTGTACAATTTGCTATTTGATTATTAATTCTTTTGTTTACTATTTGGATTTTGTGGCCAGGAAGAGGCAAAAACAAAAAACCGACAAACAAAAAGTTACACAAATGCAAATGGCGACTACGTGTGAAGAGCTTTGCACGCTCTTTTTTGCTCGCTCTCTTCTGCACCCTTTCTCACTCTCACTCTCCCGCTACTGATATCGGGCTCTCGCTCGCTGTCTCGCTTTGTCTTGGCTTGGCTTGGCTTTCGTGTGTGCGTGAGTATTGTTGGCGTTCCAGAAGAAGGTTCATTTAACAGCAAACTGTGTTCCATTTCCATAACGTTTCGTTTCATTTCGTTTCTTTTCTTTGTTTTTGCAGCTGTCGCCAAGTGGTTTAGTTTGTTTTTGTTTTTTTTTTCTTTTTGTTGGTTATTAATTAACTTAGCTATATACATTTATTTAGAGACTTTTGGCTGATTTGTTTTTGTTTCGTTTTATGCCATGTTACAATTTAAGTTTTCTTTCATTTTGTATTGCTTATGATTTTGTTGTGGTTGTGTAGTTTTTTTTTCTTTTAATATAATGTTTAAAGTAAACCTTCTCTTCTTCTGCTACGCCTTTTTTTCTTTTCGTTTTGCGATTTTAACAACACAGGAACAAGTTTCTATACTTAATATCTCTAATAATAATAATGTTGATATATAATTGCAAAAAAAAAAAAATTAAATAAAATTTATGTAATTCAAATTTCGTTTTCTCAGGCAAATGATTATATAGTAGTGTATATATATTATTATATATATAAATATATATATCTATATATATGTATGTATGTATGTGTGTGTTTATATGTCTGCCTTTTCCATATGCAATGTATAAAGTATAAGAGTTCATATATCAATTAAATACAATTTGTTTTCGTTTTGTTGTTATTGGTTTACAAGTGACCAGATATAAGTGTAGTATATTTATGTATATATATATTGATTATATATATCCTTAACTCTGAATGTTTAAAGAAGCTCTTATTAAAATAGGTTTTGAACGACAAAAAAAATGTGGATTGAATTATCCATAATAATAATAATAATAATATATCGCTTATGTTCGTAATCATAATAATAATCGTATAATGCACTACATTAAGGTTAGAAAACGACGACGGTTGTCTAGAACACTTGTTTATCGTTAAATATAATTGTATATATACTTTTTCTTTAAATTAAACTGCTGTCATTATGCAAAAAAAATAATATAATAATAATGAAAGTCGTAATAAAATAATAATTAAAACAAAAAAAAATAATAATTCTTATTGTACGTTGGTTGGTTGGTTGTTGTTTTTATTGTTGTTGGGATTCGTTCTGCGCCCACACAAAATGGCGGCTGCTGAGCGAGGTTGTTGTGACGTCATCAGGAGAGCAACAACAGCCGCCATTTTTGCTGTCGGCGGCGCATTAACATTTTCTATCGTTTTTCCTACGTATGTTAACCATAACAGCGACTTAACAGCAAACGTATCAATGAAGTGTGAAAAATAAGAACTATAGTTTTGTTTTTGTGTGTGTTTTTTTCTGTTTTAGTTAAGCGATAATTGTAGAGTAGTAACAGTATTTCTTAGGCGGTGGTTTGCTTACACATACGCAGTTACATCATTATGATATCGAAGAAACTCAAAGTGAAAGCAAATATGTGTGTATGTGTGAGTGTGTGTATGTGTGTATAAGAGTTTCTATACATTTCAGTTGTCTGCTTCGTATGTGTTTTGTTGCTGTTGTTGAGTGTTTCAGTACGTATATTTACATGATATTTGTTTTCCCTTTTTTTTTTCCTTTTTTACTGTATACGTAAAGCTCTCACAAATTGCTGATATTTGTTGCTGTTAGTCTATATGTGTGTGTTTTTGTTTGTTTGTTTGTGTTTACGGTAACATTTTACCATTTGATGATCAACTTGTTTTGTTGTTGCATTTCCAGTACTTGTTTTGTTTTGTTTGTTTAACAATAAATCTGCAAAGCGTATAAGAGATGAAAATGTTAGTTAACAGTGACACTTTATTAACATGCACAACATTAACATTACTTACCTTATGGATAAATATTTGGCTCTTGTTTGTTTTACTTTCATGTTAATCGTATAGAAAATATTTGATTTGGATTTTGAATTCCTGTCGCTGCCTGCCTTCTATGTGTGTGTGTGTGTGTGTGTGTGAGTGTATTGGTGTGTTTTGTGTTTGTGTGCACTCTGTTTACGTAATGTTAAGCTTATGTTAAATGCGTTAGAAGAGCACAGTTTTGAAATAGCACAGTTTGTTTTTGTTTGTTTGTTGCTTTGAATTGTTGTTTTTTTTGTTTGTTTTTTTTTGTTTCTTTGCTTCTCTCATAACATTTTGGCTTAGGCAACTTTCGTTTGTGTTTTGTTGTTGTGGTGACTGGTGTCTAGGCTCGCACGTTGGGCGCCAGCTTCGGTTGCTGTTGCACTCAAAAATGCATATCCAGATCCTCATCGTCATCCTCCTCAATCAAATCATCCACCTGGAAATCCGTAGGTGAATACGAGTCACGTTTCGCAACAGTTGTTGTCGCCAATGTTGTTGCTGCTGCTGTTGTTGTTGTTGCGATGCGAGCACGCAAATTATTTGGCTGCTTTAGCACAACGCCAACAGGCAACTGTTGCTGCTGTTGCTTTGGGCGCAACTTATTGACGGCAATGAAACTGCCATTGCCACCAATAACATGCGCTGTTGTTGCTGTTGTCGCTGTGGTTGTTGTGCTGGAGTGGTTGCTGTTGTTGATGTTGCTGTTGTTGGCAATGGTTATGGTGCTGTTGCTGCTGGTGAGTGTTTTTGAGGTTGTCGCCGCCGCACCAGGATCATTGTAGCGCGGACGTTTATTTTGCAATTTGGTGGCCCAACATTCGGTAGCGCGACGACGCGCATTTGCACAAATGTTGTCGCCACTGCTGCTGCTGCTGCTGGTGGTGGTGTTGTTGTTGTTGCTGGTTGTGCTACTGGCGGCGCCTATTTTAGTCGCAGTCTGTTCGCTGTTGTTGGGTTGATACTGCTGCTTGTACTGATCCAAGCGACGCATCGAGGCATTCATTGGCATCGGGCGGGTGGCATTTGGTGCATTGTTGTTCTGATTATTATGATTGTTGTGGGCGGCGGTTGTGTTCGCAAACAAATCCTCTTTGGTTGTATCGTTGTTGGCTGTATCATCGGCGTCATCCAGCTCGTTGTTGCCCTGCTCACCGCTCTGGGCACGCTGCTTCTGCCGCAGATGTTGCAGTTCCTCCGGCGAACGCTGCTTGCGGAACTCGTGCACCAGCGGATAAATGTGCTGTATGGCGGATTCCACGTCATTCACGCTGGCGGCTAAAAGTGAGTGAGAATAAAGTTCACATGGGGAAACTCATTTGTGAATCTCATCGTACTCACCTGTTACCGTTATGCTGCCCGTGGAGAAGATTTTGAGCGTGGCCTTGGGCTCGCGCATCTTGTAGGTGACGCCGGGATGCAGCTCGGGCTCATAGCTGGCATTGTCACGATGACGCTCCGAGAAATTGACTATTTTAATTGCCCAGGGCATGCTGCAGGTGCCCAGCACATTCACGATCCGAAAGTTCTGGAAGTGCGTCGGAAAACCCAGTTTGCCCAGGCAGCGAGCATAGCGACGAGCCGCAATCTTGGCCTGCAAAGAGCAAAACGTATTGGATGAATGGTCAATTTAACTGGTTTTAAAACAAGTTAGATTTTAAATTCAATATCATTTAATAAAATGAAATGCATTCATATGAAATTAAAAGCTTTAATGTGCTTTAATGTAACTTAATTTCATTTCAACTAGTTATATTAATTCAATCAAAGATCATAGCTTTAATGTACTTTCAACTATATATTCATTCAAAGCTTAAATGTGTTTTCATCTACAATTTGCATAGCTTTCATTGATATAACTGCAACTAGTTAGTTATCAAAGTATGAATGTGCTTTAAATTGCAATCGAGGTGAGCTTTAAGCTACATTTTTAATGTGCTTAAAGCTGCAAATCTTTAGAGTTTTCATCATTGTTTCTTAGTCATCAAATTGCAATTTAATTGAGCTTTAAGCTTTATGTTTAGATTAATCCAAGTCTTCTCAGTGCTTACCTGCGACTCAGATGTGGCGCCTGTGCACGTAATCCTGCCCGACGACCAAATTGAGGCTGTTGTGTAGGGACGACGCAGCTTCATGGTGACCATGCCATTCTCGCGTCTGTACTCCACATTGGAGCCATTCAACGCGATCTCGCGCAACTTGAGGTGACAGCGCACACTGAACGAGCAGACAACGTTATTGATCACAATGTCCAGCTCGGGTTCAGCATCCGAATCCGCCACCGATTTGCTGCCAGCCGCTCCGCCGACTACCAATGACAATGGCTGTTGCTGCTCCGGTTCCTGCTCCTCCACCACTTCTTCCACGTCCTCCTCCTCCTCCTCCTCGATCAGATCCTCCACCTGCTGTTGTTCCATCACAGAAGCTTGCTGTTGCTCTTCCTGCAGTTGCAGTCGCAGTTGTTGCTGTCGTTGTTGGTGTTGCAGTTGCAATTGTTGTTGCTGCTGCTGTTGTTGTTGCTGCTGCAGCAGCAATAGTTGTTGCTGCTTATTGAGCACCAGCCTGCTGCCATTAGGAACTGTTGTTGTTGCCGCCGCTGATGTCGTTGTTGTTGTTGCTGCTGCTGCAGTGAGCAACTTGCCATTGTTGATGTTGTTATTATTGCTATTATTGTTGTTGTTGTTGGCTGCTGCTGCTGCTGCTGGTGTAGTAGCAAATATCAACGGTTTGTTGCCATTTACCAACACCATTGCCTCAGGATTGATAAGCTTGCGTTGCACAACACTGGCATTCAACACTGGCTGCACCGGCTGCAGTTTGCTAAATTGCGAAAAATAACGCACGGTTCCAGCAGCGCCGCTTGTCGATGCTGCTGCCGCCAACGCATTTGGATTTGCTGCCACCGCATTGCCTGCAATTCCCGTTGCGGCCGTATTTCCTACTTTACTGCCAGCCGCAGCAGCGACGCCGACGCCAGCTGCTGTTTGGCGTGCGGCCGCTGCGAGGTGATAACTGGAGGCGGGCGTCAGATAAACACGTTGTGCGTTAGTCAATACTGTGCCGGCGACGCCGACGCCGACAACGTTGCCGCTGCTGTTGTTGGCTGCCTTGAGACCGCCATTCATATTGGCCGATGGGATGCTGACCATATCGTTTTGCATCAGGTTGCTCTCTCTCACTCGCCTGTCTTCTTCTTCTTCTTCGTTGTCTCGCCTTCTACTTGCTCCTTTCGATTCTGCTTGTTGTTTTCTTTTTATCTTTCCTTCCTTTTTTCGCTTGCCTTTTTCTTAATGCTCTCTGCTTGCAGTTTATGCGTTTGCGTCACTGTTGCTCATGGCTGCCGGCGTCGACGCTGGCGCAGCGACTACTGCAGCGTTTGTGTGCGCTAAAAGAGCACAACACAATAACACTCTACACACACACACACACACTACACGCACAGCTGATTCCGACAGTGCTGCCCTGCTGATTTTCTTTTCTGTCTTCCTTCCTGCTTTGCCGCCTAGCAACTTCCTGCTTTGATTGTGGTGTTCTTGACGTGGACAGAGTTAGCAATAGTTTCTTCGTATTCCTTTTTTTCTTCTTCTTTGATTTAGTTCACTTGCGAGCGATTGTGTGTGATTTGGTTTCTCACTTACAACAACAGCATTGCCTTCTTGATGTGGTTTTTTGTTATTTTGTTGCTCCTTTGCTGAACGCTTGCAATTTCTTATGCTAATATTTTTGTTTGTTTGTTTTTCTTTTTTATAAGGCTTAAAGTGATTTTTGTTGTGATGACCAAAACCAAATACTTTGCTCTTTATATGTTTTGTATTTAAATAAGGTTTTTGATTTGTGTTTTGTTGTTGTTGTTGGTTTGTTTGTTTTTATATTAATTATTATTATTATTTCTAGTCTTCCGTTCTTTCTCCTTTGTTATAAATTTAGCTTGTTTTTTTGTTGTTGTTGTTGTTCCTTTATTACAGTCTGCAAATAAACAAATTCGAATTATAATTAAATTAATTTTCACTTTGTGGTAATATTAATTTTAATCGTTTTCTTCACCATGGCTTCAAAATGCAAAACGATGTCAAATGTCAGTGCAGAAAATACCGAAAACAACTGAGCACACACAAATCCACACAACAACAGGTCAACAGCAGCACGCTTCATGCATGCAAAATTAAATTGCAATCAATGTGTGAATCGATGATCCATAGTTTTTATCGATAAACACGCATTATACGCACATGGCTTACCACACACACACACACACACACACTCTCAGCTGTGCTAGATACGCATCACTCAACAGCTGAGCGCTGTTAACAGCTGTTGCTAACAGCGACACCATTATTTAACAGCGCATAGGATCATAGCAGAGCCATTTAACCTTAACCTAGTTACGCTCTCTCTCACTCTGCTGCTGCCTGCCTTGTTTGTGCCTGGGGTGGCTGGGCTGATGCAAAATGCACATGTATTTCTGTATGTGTACGTGTGTGTGAGCTAGGCGAGGCGACGATTTGTTGTTTGCCGGTGCAGCTTTTGGGTCAAGGACGGCATGCGAAAAGTAGCACACACACATACACAGTTACACACAAATTAAAATGTGGCGCGATGTCAATTGTGCACAACGTCAACGGCAACGCAGCTGCTGCGCTGTTGATGTTGCTGCAGCACCTTCGTCATTTTCGCATCCAAAATCAAATGCACTTGCTCACACACCTACACACATACATTCACATGTATACGTAGATATGTTTACACATACACGCAGGCCGACAAACGCTTGAGAACGACTGCAACGGCTGCTGTGCTATTTTTGGAGCGGGCGCGGCGGAGTAAGAAGAAGCAGCTGCCAGCCGCCAGCAGCAGCAAGTGTAAATTAAAAATTGTTATTGTAAATTAGCGAAAAATGGTGTTTGCCAGCAACAAGCAGCACATTGTGCAATTCCATTTATTTGTTTTTTTTTTTTTTGTTCTTGGCATTTGGGTTTGCATGTAAATGTTAATTCTACAAATGAAACAGTTTACAATTATGTTGATTGTTTATTATTGATGTCCCCTATAAACAAATATTAAATGCATGAGTCACAATCATCAGCAGGGCAGTAAAAAAAAAGGGCCACGCATTTGTAAAAGAAGCAGCAAAGCAACAGCAGCAACTAGTGAAAGTGAAATTCACACAAGCTCGTTATATGCACATGTAAACGTGTGCGTGCTTATGTGGGTGTGACCTAATAACAGCAGTTGCTCAGTTCAAGCAAATCAGCTGAGTGCGCTTTAAATTTGCGCTGCATTCTCATTTATTAAGCAATTGAAAGATCATTTTTAATTGGCACACACACTTCACTGTATGCGTATCTGAATGTGAGTACACAGCAGAAACGCGTCTGTGTAAATACGTCACACTCAAAGCGTGTGCGTGCGTATGTCAAGCATGCCATCTTTGTCTTGCGTCCGACTGTATTTAACAGGCGCAAGGGGTTGAGAAGATAGGAAGTAATAAAGCTTAAAAATCAGCAAATGCACAATAAAATGCAAATCAAATTGTTTGTATGTATGTGTACTCATTGCTTGAATTTCAATACAATACAGCAAAAAATGTAAAAATAAATATTTATTTATTTACTTTTTTTCTGCCCAGCAAGCACAATTTGAAATATGCAAAAACAAAGGCAACGGCATATGCGCAGTTCACCTACATACATACATACTCACACACATGCATTGAAATTCTATCGAAATCGAAATTTCAATTATTTTGTTGCACTGTAACCAGCTGGCAACAATGGCAGCACAACAACAACAAATGGTAACTCTGAACGTGTGATCGGCCATTTTGGCAATTGTCCCATTGAAATGTTTATTAATTAGGCAAAAGTAAAACACACACAAAAAAAAAGGCGTAAAAAAATTAAATGAAAGCGTTCGATGCTCGGGAACGACCCCTAGGTACTCAATGTATAATATGCGTCAGTTCATTAACCCAAGTCGAAAAAAACAACGCTAAAGCTAAAGTCCGTACGAATTCTCGACTATGACACACCTCATCATCATCATCACCATCAACACACATACCAATGAAATGTGCAGAACTTTTATCGGTCAATGTGAGAAAGCGAGATGGATAGAGAGAGAGCGAAAGTGTGTGTGTAGAGATAGCGAGGTGAGAGAGCGAGCAAATGCTAAACAACAACATTATCATCATCAGCTGTCATTGTCAGACTTAGGGAATCCCTAAACCTGCTAGAGGCAATTCACATAATAGTGGAACAGCGTGTGTGGTGAGTGAATACAAAAATATGCACATAGATAAAAACAGTGTCAATATATGCATTTAATATTGACAAATGCAAAATGCCAGTCAACGCACTGCAACAACAACAATGAACACACATAAACATGGCTGCCTGCCCCTTGTGTGTGTGTGTGTGAGGTTGCCAATGTGTGCATATACTACAAAAGGCAAAACAATTCGTGCACGAATGAAAAAAAAAAACGCAACTGAACTTCGAAATTCAGGTTCAAGGCCAAATGACAACTGTTTTCTAGCAATGGCAACAGCCATGTAGATACACTGTGGCAATTTGTAGGTGTGTGTGTGTATTTAGAATATATAAATACAAAAATAAATACAGAAACTGTCGTTAGCTACTGCCAAAATCGCAAATTACCCAGCAAACAATCGATTTCTGCATAAAGTTCAAAGCTTGAGAGCAACAAATTCTCTCGTAGAATACAGGTTATTCATGAATCTATTTATGCATGTGCTTAACTACGTAAATATGTATGTACATATGTGCATATGTATTTTTTGGCTACAGATGAATATTCAAAGTATTAATTCATGGTGCTAGAATACAAGGTGCTGCAGTCGTTGATTATTGCTCTCTCACTCTCCCACTCCTCGCACTGCAGTTTTCAGTATATTTTACCAAGCTGCATTAAAGTTGACACACTGTTGTTATTATTACTTGGACAACACTGGTAAACAGTATAATTTGCTTAAGGAATGAATTTGTATTCATAACGTGTCTGCTGCTTTTATTTTGTTCTTTTTGAACAGGGGCGGCTGCTGGAAATATGAGATATCTAAATGCTTGCATATCTACATGTTATATATGAATGTATGTACATATATACATATATGTGTGTGCATGATGTTCGCTTCCGTTCCATATTTCTAGAAATTTGAGTGTACGCCACAACATTATCACTAACCAAACCAACCAACAACAATATGAACACTAACAAACATGCCGAGACATGCGAAGCACACAGCAAACAGAACCCCGTCGCTCTAGTTGAAATGACAAAACGTGTTGTTATGCTTCTCCTCCTCCCTCTCCATCCCTTTTTCACGCACGCTCATCATTTGATGCTGATCCCCCTTCCCACCAATCACACTTGCTTTGGCTGTTGTTGATACTTTGCTCTCTGTTTGCTCATTGTTCTCAGTTTTCCTAAAGCTGCATTGTATGAGTAGCAGCATAGAGCATTTGAAATAATCAACAAAATAATAATCGCAAAATATTATTTACGACACAACGCGGCAGCGTCGCAACGAAAACAAAACGACGAATTAAAACCAAATGTCCGAAGCGCTTTTGCTCTATTGCCTTTGCCCAGTTTTCACACATACACAAGCACTCACACACTTACCCACACACACAAGCTACTTTTGTTGCTGTTATCAATTGTAGAGCGCTAAAGAGCTTAACATGCTGCTAAAAAAAAAAACTAGTCTCAATTTCAACGCTATACATAATTGTGTTTAAATTGTGGAAAAGCGCACGATTACCATATAATGACATCACAATTATTGTTGGCCGGAAATAATATCACACAAGCCACTAACTACCGAGAGTATAAATTTAACAGACATACTATACCAACACATATGTATGTACATAGTATCCACATGCATAGTAAATACACACATGCATGATTAAGCTCGCACACGTGAGCTGCTACACGACAACGACAGCCAAAACACTCAATTCTCGAGTATATTGACTAATGTAAGAAGTCGACAGCTAGCAATACATCAGTCAGTCAGCTATTTCATCATCACCATCAGCTGGCTAGTAGTGGGGTGCGCTTTAAATGCGTCATAAATAAATCATATTGCAACAATAGTGGGGGGGAATGCATTGGAATTGAAACGAAACGAAGTGAAGCTCAGAGTGAGCTGAAGTGATATGCGTGCGTGTGATTGTGTGTGTGTGCGACGGTTTGGCAGTCACGCGTAAACAAACCTGTTTGCAATATAGCGGGTGCTTGACAACAACAACAACAACAACAAAATCTCGCTCACACACACACACGTGAAATAAATCACACAACAGGTGCTTGCAAATAAGAAGTACGCTTACACACTCGTATGTATGTATATGTGTAACGACGTTTGCTTGTCGGTGGCCTGAATGTAGTACGTTAACAGCGCACTGTTAAGGTCTAACAGCGCTGCTAAGGGCCGTGACATGACCCAAATTGCACTTGGCATGGCGGCGCTAATGACTAAGAAACAGCAGCAGCTGACAACCAGAACAGCAACAGTGTGTATACACATAGAATATCATATACATAAATATATGTGTACATATATATATGTATGTTTGTGTATTGTGTATCTGTATTTTATTGATTTAATGCAGCTGACGCATCATGCACTTACGCCACACCCCCTTCCAGCACCAATAACAACACCACCAACAACAACAACAGTTTTGTCATCGTTTTAAAGAACGCGCTGTCATAATTTACATACACACTCTTGCTTATATAACAGGCAGTTATAACAGGACAACACAACACAAAGCTTAGCTCAATGCTTGTGTGTGTCTGTGTGCTTTGACGTCAGCTGCATTTGTGGGTGTATAAATCATCGATAACACTTTTTTTTGCAGGCAGCTGCTGCAGCTGGCCAAACTGTCAAACTTTTGCCAGCTGACAGCCAAGTTGCCAACTTTTGTGATGTAAAAAACTTGTAAATTGGCACACTTAACAATTATACAACAATGTGTAGTAGCGCTTTTACTTTTAGCATGTTAAAGTTGTGTGATCGTCTTTTATCGAACACTATCAACACACATAGCAGGTGTTTTATCGATAAACGCATTAGTATATACCAAATATTATCGATAAGCAGTCTAAAACAGCTGACTTGGCTAACTTGTAAACTTGGCTATAATTAACTAACTAGTTTCGCCGTCGATCTTCACTGCCATCAAATTGGGTGGAGCGGGGGTGGTGTCACTTGCTAAACAACTGTTGCATACAACAACAACCAAAATTAACGAATTGCATAGCTAAAATGCAGCTATAAAACTGGTTTCTCTGCAACACAAACACACACTTGTATTTATGTATGTATGTATGTACGTGCATATGCATATCCGCCGCCTGACCATGTGTGTGAGTGCGATGCATATATAATATGCGAGAGTCTGAGCGCGAAGTTTGAGAGTGAATGAGACCGGCGTCGGCGTCATCTCTTGTTGCCGGCTCTGCGCGGATTAATACTATCATTTCCACTCACACAGATACACGTGCAGAGTGCGTCATCGAAAGCTAGTCAGCTATTTGATTACTCAGTTGGCCGAAATCAGCGTGACAACAAAACGTCCGACGATCACGCGCTCTTGACCATGAGATGCGCATTTATCGATAATCGATAAATGTGTTTTTGTAATTAAACTCACCTCTTAATAGTCCTTAATTAGGTTTTTTATATTGGAAATCTCGACCAAGGAGCCTGCAAGTAAAAAGAATAAATACACAATAGTTAGTTGGTTCTTTTATAAATTGTAAATTACTTAAAATACGAAAAAGGTCCCTTACAAATTATGCTATTATGTCAATTTAGTCATAAAAAATAGGCTGCGCCAGTGTTGAAAAATATACATGTGTATGCTGCCGACACAAACGCCATCTTGAAATGGATCAAGCGACAACGTTGGCAGCACTTGGTGCCCCTAACAACTACACACATACTTATATAAAGAACAAAACGCAACCCCAAAACGTTAGCATCGCCCTTAAGTTCAGTTCAAAGATGTCAATGAACCGCTACAAACGAGAAACAACAACAAAAGAGAAGCTGTGGTGGGAAAGAGAGAGTGCGACATAAAAAGGGAACGAACAAGAGCAAACCCCAAAGTCGTTGACATTTTTCGGGGTTCCCAACACACAGCTGTCAATTTGTTATGATTAAGGACAGAGAAGTGATGCTGTTGCTGCCAGACAACCAACGGTTCATTCCAGTTAGTTTTATTTTTTTTTTTATCTTATTTATCTTTTTTCGGCAGGATAATGAAATCAATACGCAGACATAGCAGACGAAACAACAAAAACAACAGCGACGCCGAAAGTTCAAGTGAAAACGTGCTTGAAAGTTCGCTGTATGGCGCAGACACAGACAGACGCTCGTAACCATATACAGCTGGTGTGGGAGCAGACAGCAGAACAGAATGCAGAGCAAAGGAAAGCAAAACAAACAAACAAAAAATTAGACGCTGGTCACACTAGCGTAAGACGCTGACCTTGACCGCACCGCTATTGAACTGTATGTGTATGTGTGTATATTGTTGATTCAATTTGTTTATCGATATTTCACTTACGCTAACAAAGTTTTAAAATAATTTAAAAAAATATATATTTGAATAAAGCCATTTTTCGTTTAATTTTTCTTTTTTTTTGTCAATTAAACTAATATAATAAAGAAGTATGTATGTATGTGTGCGGATGTGCATGTACATATAAGCACTTAATAATTTATTCAAACATTAAGCGAAGCACGCAATTACACTGACGTCAAAAGCTCCAGCAAAAGGCACAAGCTTTGTCTGTGTGTTCATGTTTATGCTTCTATTTGGATCATTCCAATCAGCAACTCATATACATATGATTTATAGTGGTGTGTACACACTGTTCGCAATGGACGTGCCAATTTCGATCGTGTGTGCGTGTGTGTGTGTGTGGGGCCTGCATTTGCCTGCCTGCTATTCATTGATTCAATGTGCATGACACACTTCCGTGATAGAAACAGTAAGCAGCAATAACAACAGTAATATGTACATACCATACATATGTATGTATGTATGTATGCTCTGCTCAAAAAGAAGATGGAGGGCGCGTATGCATGTAAGCGTGTTTGTATGTGTGTGCACAGCATAAACATAACAAAGAAAGCGACTGCGCACAGCAGAAGAGAAGAATTAAAACAGACAACGAAGCTTAGCGGAAAGTAAAAGTCCAAAATCAATGAATTTTTATGCTGCTCACTCTATCCACATTTTAAACATATCGGACAACACATTTGCATAAACATGTTTGTTTGCTGTATTTGTATTTGTAATAAATGTGGTTTCGATTAGAATTTCGCCCCTCTAATTATAATAATCATAACAAGTGCTTGACGCACGCGCACAGTGGGCCCAAAAAATGTGCTTCGATTTTATTTATTTTGAATTTAGCTACTCTCGCTCTTTCTCGCTTTCACACGCATTTACCATTCGCTTTTGATGGCCATATTTATGCAAATGTGTGTGTGTGTGTGTGTGTGTGTTTGCATTCATATTCCACAGTGCTGATTTTAATTGTGTGCTCTGGCTTTCGGGCGGGCATCAACATCTCATCATCACTAACGATGACGATGATGACGATGACAAAAGCCGACTGTCGAAAGGCGCGAATGAGTAAAACGAAAGAAATGACAAAAAAAAAACAACAACACTCGAGTGCAGCTCTCACGGTCACACTCACACAGATATGTATATGTGTACACGCCCATACAGAATACAATATTTTAATTTGATAAACGTGAGAGACGCCCAGCCAAAAAGAAATAAAAAAAAAAAAAATTGGGCAGTTTTCGAAATGTTTGTTGCTTTAAAGCCTACCACATTAAAAAAAAGTCTATAGAGTCACACATACACTACACAAGTAAATGCAATGTGTACACACTCAATTACGAACCATTTGCCAAGGCGATAAGACGGCACACGCTAGCTATTGCCATCTCATTCGTGCACGCTCGCAATGCTAAGTGCGTATCTTCCTCTTTCGATCACATTCGGCAAAAAAAAGGGGACAAATTCCAGCTGTAAAACAGCTGTAACAGCGACGTTGGCTAATAAACTTGAAAATCAATTGAATATACGGGCCACTCTATGGCAGGTATCGACTACTCTCTCGCTCTCTTAAAGAGCAAGCAAGTGACCAAGCGAGGCCATCGATCGATGTTTACGTGTGTTCGCTCTCACACGCGCTATTTTTGCATGTGTAAGCGTCGAGTATGTAACTATGACGTCGCATTTGCATGTTCTACTTAAAAATCATTTGAAATCATCAAGATAGGGAGGAAGAAAGGGACAGACAGGCAGGCAGACAGCCGTACATAAATATGCATGTATGCAGAGAAAAACAACTGTAAAATAATGGACAGCGATTTACATTTGTAAATACTTATTAACATATGCAGGCCAATGCGTTAAATGCTTGGTTCTTAATGGACTTAATTTCTAGAGACTATGGAATACACCCATACGTACAACAACTACAGATGTACAGGCATGAGCACCGATTACGTGTGTATGTGTAATATGAATGTAAATACGATTTGTGTGTGTGTGCGGAACAGCAATACACTGGCAAATTAGCGATAAGAGTGAGTAAGACGATAAATACTCACGCTCACACAGAGGCACTTTGTGCGGGCAACACAATTTTATTTGATTTATGCAGATTTGACAAGCGGAAGTTACATTTCCACACACACAAACACATCCATATACATATGTATGTATATACATGAGTAGTTGATAAAGAGTTTCGGGGGGACGGAAAGGGAACGTCATATCGAAGGCTGCAACGACGATGACAAGTCAAAAATGTGGAACACAGACATTACTCACAAGCACACTTGCATTCATAGATTTACAAGTACATATGCATGTATGTATGCAGATGACCCCGTTTGTATGAAATAAGCATAAGATAGAACAGCAAATAACGAAATTGAGAAAGAAGCCGCACCTAAAAAAACTATTACATCACTAAGAAAATTGGCATAAGTATGTATGTATATATGTATGTACATATGTATGTATAGCATCATATAAATACATACATATGTATGTATCGATAACGGAAGCAAAAGCAAACACGCTTGCAAATTGAGTGTATATGTATATGTATAAGTAGTGTGTAAGCAGCATTCACCATAATTTCATAAATTTATAAAAATAAGAATAGCTTAATATATTTGTAATAAGAAACAGCAACAACAACATCATTGTCAACGATAACTTTATTTAGTTTGACCACAAAACAAAAAAAGAAAAAAAAAAACGAAATGTATAAAATAAAATCTAAGTAAATGAAAAATAAATATAAGCAAGCAAGAGAGCGCCACAAAGTGACGGAGAGAGAGCGACGCAACAACTAATATTCGCTCACAGTTGTAGCGGCGAAAAGAAACCCCCCATGTTGTTTGGCTACAAAGCTACAAAAGAGAGAACGACAAGTAGAGACTTGCACAGCTGAACGTCGGACAACGACGACAGCGGCTGCGGCAGCGGTGGTTGACGGCCACAAAACCGAAGTTCGTTGAAATTTCGAATGTATGAAAACGTTCAGTCTGCCGCCAGCGCGGGCCCGAGCGTTTAGCTCGAAAACGCGGCAGAGGGCCCAGCGAAAAATTAGCTGGGTCAACAAGGTGGCGGCAGCGACGAGGCAGAGCATTGTCGTCGTCGTCGCCGTTGTGTATGGCTGACTCGCCTCTCTGTGTGTGTGCGTGTGTCTGTTACTACGAACATGTGTCTCTTTGCGTGTGTGTGTTCGCTCGCGACAATGCGCTGCTGTTGCTGCTTCTCTGCTGTATATAGCGCGCTTTGGCTATTTTTTTTTCTTCTGCTTTGCCCCCTCCCCAATCATTATAAAATACAAATTATTTGAGGAATGCGAATGCGACGATGGCAACAGCGAGACACACACACACAAGCTCACACGCATACAAATGCTTTACGCACTGTAGTTTGCTGCTGCTCTTATTATAAAAATAGCCAATGTGCTTTTCAGACGCTCGTTGTTGTCGTGACGTCATCGATGATGATCAGGATGAATTGTCGTTGAAATTTATTTTGCAAACCAACGAGACCAGCTGTAGTATTAAAAAAAGTATATATGTGGGAGGTTGAATGCCCTTGACAGAACCTAAAGGAAAGAAATAAAAACGAGCCGAAGGCTATCACCCCCCTCTTCCACCCATAACACATGCACAATGTTCCAAAAAGGAAATGTTGCAGTGATTGGCCACACACACATACACTCTTTTACTCATGCTCAATCTCAGTTGCTTAGTTATTACTCATATTCGTTTGTAAAATGATTTTTTTTTGCTTGCTCTCTGTCCAAGGGTAATAAATTCGTTTTGTCGCAAGGACAGACGGACACAGGAAATTACATGCTCACATACATACACACACATGCTAATACACATTCAGGGCGACGCACATGCGGTAACACAGCAGTGAGAGCGGGCCTATGCTTCAATTGAACGAAAGTGAGCGCGCTACAAAGCGACAAATGAGCGCAGCAACAGAATGACGCGCTCACCTTCCACACACACACATTGCCGTGTGTGGGAAGCGCAATGGCGCATTTCGATTTTTTTTTCTGTTCGTTCTTTCTTCGTTTTCCTTCTGGTTTTTGATTTTTTTTTATATTTCTTTTTTGCTTTGTCCCAAATGCAATTTGTTCTTAAGAACAATAATAAATTCAGGCTCTTACATATGTGTATATGTATATGCATTTATATGTAAAGCATGTGATGACTCTTTTTTTGTCGTCACCCACAAACTAGTTATGAAATTGGGCGAGAGTAAGACAGCAAGAGAGAGTGAGAGAGCGTTAGAGCGAAGAAAAAGTGTAATTCGATGGTTTTTTTTCGCTTTGGTAAAGGCAATGAAAATTACGTTTATTTAACTTTAGTATTTTTCTTATTTTTTGCATTTCTTTTCTTTTTGTTTTTTTTTTTGCTACGCAGAAAAATTTGCTACAAATTAGTTGTCGTTTGTGTGATCTACTAATATTTTTCTTTATTTTCTTTGTCAAGGCAGCACTTTTTTTTCTTGTTTTTTTGTAGTTGCTTACAAATATAAATGTGGTTGTTGTTGTTGCTGCTGCTGTTGTTGTTGAGAGAAAAACTTACAAGCTAATTTTACAAGTTTGTTAGCCTACAAAAAGGGAGTTTACAATTATGCGAGAGTAGAGAAAAACTAAAACGAAAATCAAAAGAAAATAATATAGAAATTAAACAACAAAAAATCACCTTTTTCGTATTTTTTTTTTTTTTAGAGTAGGTCGCGTCTCGATTTTGTTGTATGTGTGCGCTTTGCTACTCTTTCGATTGTGGTTGCGAGCGCGGTCTGCACTCAAAAGCTCGACGCTCTACTGCTGCTTTGGCTGTTCTGCTTGGCTGTCTGTGTGTGTCTGTTTCGTTTGTTTTCTCGGCTAGCTCTCTCAGTGAGTGAGCGAGCGAGCGACAACGACGTTGGTTCGCCTTCTCGCTTGCGCGCTCGCTGCTATGCTGTACTGTTGTTTGCTGCTGCGCTGGGCCGCGACCACAAAAGAGCGACAAATTGAGAGAGAGAGCAAAGAATGTCGTTTACGAACTTTCCGTTACTTTTTCGCTTTGTATTTGTACACTTTTCTCTTTTTATTGTAGATGTGCACACACACACGCGCACATAAATTTATATGATTTTTGTAACTCTTCTAAGTAATTAAGTATTGTTTTATTTGTTGATTGTTCTAGAATTTTCCTACATTGGGCATAATTAATAGAATATGATTCATTTTAATGTGAATGTGTAAAAAAGAAACGTTTTTTTTTGTCCTATGGCAAAACAGCAAGCAAGGCGATTCGACCACAAAAGCAGCCGAGGCTACTCGTTAGCGATTCGCTGAGAACACAACAATGGCAAATGGCGCACACAATTTAGTGTGAGTTTAACTGCGATAAAACGAAAAACGCGCACACACACACATAATCACAAGAGAGTACGTAAAATGCGGCGAAGGCGAAAATGACGCGACACACACACACATTCATTCAGCTGAGGTTCCGACATGCTCACATGTGAGCGCATGCTCACATCGTAAACTCGCTCTCACTCTCTCAACACTTTGCACTCGCACACACACGTTCTTGTTTCGTTAAATATTGCTGCTGCTGTTGTTGTTGTTGGTACATTTTTGCTGTTCGTTTCGTTCGCCCAGCGAACTTGTTGTTTGGGGCGCGCTGCGCGGCGACTTTTGTAGTTTGGCGCTCTTGCTCCGCAGCAACGCAATAAAAGTTCAAAAACAGTTGAAGTATACCGCGACGCGAGTAAAAATCTTTCTTCACCGTCGTCGTCGTCGTGTCGTCTTCCGCGAATTTGTCAATTTCTTTTTCCATTCAATTGAATTGAAAGAAACGGCTAACGCTTTTGTTGTTTCTTTTCTTTTTTCGTATTTTCTTCTTTTCGTTGTTGTTGGTAGATATATTAAAGTATAGTGAAATAATATGCAACGTTTGTTTAATCGCTGCCCATCTACATATATATAATATATATGTATATGTATATGTATAAATGTGTCGCTTTTAAATTACAATGGATTTTGTTTTTGTTTCCATTCTGCCAACAACAAAAACAGCAACAAGAATAACAACACAACAGCAACAACAACACAAAAACAGCATTTCATTTTTTTGTTGTTAGTTAACTTTAGTTATTATATAGTGTGGCTGATGAAGTGTGCGCGCGGCAATGTGTAATTGCGTTTCTTTTGTTTTTTGTTTCATTTCGTTTTCATTTCCATTTTCAATTTAATTTTTTTTTTAATATTTTGCTTGCTGTGATGCCATGATAGGGGAAAAAAAACTGCCTGAAATTTGCATAAATTGTTTGTCGTTGTTGCAGCATTTTTGTTGTACGGTTGTTTAAACTAAATTTGTGTGTTGATTTATCAAATAATTATTGCGGCGTTGTTAATTTATTGTATTATCGTGATTTTTGTTGTTGTTTTGTTTAATATACTTATTAATTTATACCAGAGAGAAGCAAAGAAAAAAAAATTTACCAAAAATAAATTCTTGAGAGCACTGTATGAGCACACACGTACGTCTTCACAGTCGCTCGGCTCTCTAACAACTGACAGCCCTGAGTGTGCAGTGTGACCGAAAGTGGGTAGCGCTCTCACGTTCGATATATTATTTGGCAGCTGGTCAGGTCACACTGCACACTGCGGTGTTCGTCCACCAGCGATGATGCTGTCTGTGTGACCGTTCGTTGGATACGCGCAAAAATCGAATCGAGTTTCTCAATTACAGACATCTTGCAAGCTATTTTACTAATAATAAACATTTGTATATTACATAACTTTCAATATTTCTCAATGAAAAGGCAATTCATAGTACACACACGCAAGCATACATATGCATATGTAAATTATTAAACATAATTGTGGTTGTCTTACTCTGGTTGACTGGCTGGCTCGTCTCTGCTGTTGTTGTTGCTGTTGAACTTGAACTTAACTGACAATCTGTATTTTACAATTTGTGGTCACGTGCTTTATGAAATTAAATGAATAGCATACATAGATAAGTTCCTTGATCATTTGGCATGCGAGGCAGTTGTAAGTGTAGCTGTGTGTATATCCAAACCATTTAATAAACAAAACAATTGCAAACAAATCGAAATGCGTTTTATTATTGCTCCTTTTGTATGTTTACATATGCTCACATTTTGCAACAACACACACACTCAAGCCCATAGCTACTAGCTACACAATGTTGTTTTATACGGAGTGACCGTATAATCAAAGTAACGCTGGGAGGAACAAACAGCTGCTGTGCAGAGTTGCTCTCAAAACATGCGATGCGGGCAAGTAAATTAAATGCAATGGCGCATCTGGCTCGCATTGTTTAGATTATTGTATTATTGACGAACAATGGCAACCAAATACTTGCTGCAAGAGGGGTTCGCATATGTTTGACAACAAAGATTTGAAAAAAGTGTCATTTCATGCTTATCGGAATGGCAGCCAGGCTACACATATATCGATACTTTGAACCCGGTGCGAGCGTACTGTAATCGATATATCGATGGCATATCAACATCTCTATTTTAATTGATGCCATAGAATACAAAGTATTATTTATGATTAAATGAGCAATTCATTGCTGTGTCGCATCAACTAAATGTTATCCGCATTGTCCACATTTCTGCCGCCGCTGCTACTGTTGCTGCTTTGGACGCCTCTAACGCCAACGGCGCATGGTCACCAGCCCGATGAGCAATTCCATGAAGAGCTAGTGGTGCGTCCGCTTGCCGGCGACCATGTAAACACATACTTTCAGTTCACCACGCGATGGCATTACGGCGATCGTAACAATCGTGAGTAACAACTTATTATATAGTATATATAGACTTCGCTTGCAATCCGTTTACCCGCTTTGCCAGGGCTTCAAAGTGTATCCTGTTCTCTCATCTTAACTACATTTGTCCGTTGCAAGCGAGTGTCTAGAATTTGCTGCACTGCTTTATTGCTCTCCTCTCCACTTTGCAGTCTATCACACACAGCTAACGCCTCGCGTCATTGCCGAAATCCTACAGACCTACGATGTCAAGGAGCTGCACATTAGCCTCACTCAAGGTCTGTGGCGCTACGAGAGCTGGGGTTATCCCATTGTGGATGCCACCGGTGGTGCTGAGTTGTGGGCGTGGTTCAGTGCCAACAATTTGACCAACGATGCGGTGAACAAACAATGGATGCAATTGGCCAATGTGTTCTCCGGCGTATTGTGCTCCTCGCTGAATTTTGTGGACAACACCAATAGCATTGCACCACGTCACATCTTTCGGCCGCAGTTCATGCACCACGCCGGAGAGCATGGCAAGCAGTTCGTTCGCTATGCGACATTGCCACGGGAAATTGTTTGCACCGAGAATCTGACGCCATGGAAGAAACTGTTGCCCTGCGGCAGTGCATCCGGTTTGGCCACATTGCTCAACTCGGGCTTTGTGCACAATACCAAATATCATTCATTGGGCGTCAAAGTGCGCACACTATGCGATCACGATGATGACAACAACTGTATTGTGGAGCTCACCCAAACGGCAAATCTGGTTTACGATCTCAAATTGCTGGAGCAGAGCAACACGGACTTTTCGTTGCGCCGTCTCTTCGGCATGGGACTGAATGGTTACTGTGAGCTGGCCACCAGCAGTCGCATCTATGCGCAACGCAGCGAGCAAGGCGAACGCTTCCAGTTGGTGCCGCCGCCCGCATTCAATGTGAGCAGCATACGCGGTGGACACCGGGTGTCGTATGGTGTCTATGACATACAACAGCAATTTGAGGCGGCAGCACCGGATGCTACACGTCTCTTTAACATTGCCTGGATCAGTGAAAAGTCAACGGGAGGAGGACGTCGTCTGGCTGTTAGTGCATTGAACTTGCCACCGCTTTATGCGCATCGCTATCTGCTGGGGAATGGACAGAAACGTGGACGTATTGCCACCGAGATACGCAACACACACTATGAGGACTTGCCAGTGGTGTTGCTCGAGCTGGTGCCTTGGTATGTGCACGCCTATTTGCACACGTTGCGTATACGCAACAAGGCGCAACAACGTCGCGAGTACGCCACGGATGTGAATGATGAGTTGCCATTTAAGCTGTTGCACTATGCGCCTGGGAAACAACGTGAATTGCCCACACATCTGGAGATTGGTTTTGTGCTGCCGGCGAAGAGCAGCGCGCTGATTACCATCGAGGTGGACTATTTGCTGCTCAAGTGGCTCGAGTATCCGCCGGATGCGAATCACGGGCATTATATTGGTGCTGCTGTTATAAGCACACAGTTGCCCATGGGCCGCAATTATAGCGCCTTGCCGCCGGAGGCACATCTCTTCAAGGATTCGTTTAATGCGTCGCGACCAAGTTATACGCTGACGCTGCGCACGGAGGCGTTGATTGTGTCGCTGCCAACGCCCGATTTTAGCATGCCGTATAATGTGATTTGTTTAGCGTGCACAGTGGTTGCATTGGCCTTTGGGCCCATTCACAGTGTGGCCACCAAATTGATGATTGTCGAGCGACAGACGACGATGCCGCGCAATCTGTTGCGCAAGCTCATACACAAGCTCAAGTCACGCTGGGGTAGCAAGAAGGAGGAGGCAACATCAGTGCCGCAGACAGCAACAGACGAAAAACTGCAGCAGCAGCAGCAGCATGAGGAGAAAGAAGCGGAACAGCAAGAGTCGGTCGTTTGTAATGAGCAGGAGCAGGCGAACATGTGATAAACTGAGATGGCAAGACTAGAGATAGAAGAGCATCGATGCATACTCGTAACCAGCGCCTACTCCTGTCGCTTTTTTGCTGATGGGGTGGCTGCCGATAAACATATTCCAAAGCACGACAGTCATTTCGATAACAAAACCATATAATGGCGCTTGACATGTTTCGATAACACACATTTGTTCAATCAAATAAAGCGCTTCATGTCCATATAAAATGTGTATTACTTAATTTAGTTACAAAGATCACTTTATAGATGCAGTTAATGTTAACTCTCACTTAACGTCTGGAAAGTAGGCAACACTTTCCAACAGGCGTCCACACACACTCCCATACATACATAACACCGCGATGTGTGCAAATTGAGACAGGTCTTTGTTTTTATTGAATGCATTTCGCTTTTTATTATTTTTTTTGTTTTGTTCATTTTTATACGTAAGTATTTTTTAAATAATAATAGTATCTGTTTTGTTTTAGCTTTAGCACAAATTGTTGCCAAATGTCTAAATGTAAATGCTATCGATGACAATGAGTGACGTATATCGGCATATCGAACATCATTTAATCCTTTTTCGTTTCATTCTTTTGCCATTCTTCTTTTTCTCCGCTGCTTATGAATTACAATTAGATTAAAGTGCGTCCACATACACACACACACTCGCACACATACACACGTGCGTGTGCCTATGTGAAATAGTCGAGAGTTGAGTTGAGTTTTTTTGTTGTTGGTTTTGTTATTGGAATATTTGATCATTAAATACTACTTATATGTTTTGTGTTTTTATTCTTATGCTTGTTTGTGGTTGGATGCTGCCATGTGCTTGCTGTTTGTTGAATGTATGTAAAAATTGGCATTAAAAAAATATATATGTATGTATGTATGTAAAAACTATGCAAAGTTACATTTTACACGCGACTTGAAGACATTACGTTATCGATGTACAATTACAATAAAACGACAAAAAAAAAATAGTACGATTAAAAAGAGACAAAAAACACTAGGGGACAATTACAGAGAGTGGAAATGAAATTTGCGTATATAAATGTAATGTTAGATGTATGCGTATGTTAAGAGTTAAGATATATTTCTATATATGCATAATGGACACGTCTCCACGGTCACTTTCTCTCTCGCCCTCGTTCTTTCGTTCTTCGCTCAAATTACAATTACTACAAATACAAGTACAAGTACAAACTAATGCTAAATGTTTTTAGAAGTATTAATGTGCTTCACACGCACATGCACACGCACATATGCAGGCCATTGGCTTAAATGGCTACTTTGCAGCAGAGCGAGCGAGACAACTGGTGGTGCAGGCGGGCGACAGCTTCGAGTTGATTTCTTTTGTTGTTGTTGTTGTTTTCCATGTTTCATGTTCTTCATACTTCTCGCTCTCTCACTCACATGCACGCTTCACTGTGGCGGCTGATTGCCGTAGTAACCATAGGCGCCCGCTGGCGGTGGACCTTGCGGTGCTCCCGGTGGCGGCATCTGTGCTCCGCCTGGCGCCGGTCGATAGCCTTGATAGCCCTGCGTTGGCGGATACTGCGCATAGCCGCCAGCCTGCGGCGGCTGATGATACCCATGACCGGGATACGCGCTACCCGGCGGCGGTGGCCCGTAACCTTGCGGTGGTGGCGGCGGTGCACCGTATGGTTGTCCGCCCGGTGCTGGCTGATATTGATTGGGCGCCATCGGTGGCGTGGCGCCATTTGGTGGCGGCGGCGCTGTTGCATTTGGCGGTCCGCCTGGCGGTGGCTGTTGCTGTTGTTGTTGCTGTGGTGGTGGTCCACCCTGTGGTTGTTGTTGCTGTTGCTGCTGTTGTTGCTGCTGCTGTTGCTGTGGTGTGCCATAGCCTCCCACGCTGGTGGGTGGCGTCGAGTACGTTGGCTGCTGTTGTGTGGGCAACGGAGACACGCCGGACACCACGGCGCTTAGCTGTTGTCCTGGTTGTCCAGGCTGCTGTTGCAGTGGCTGCAAGTAAAGGGATTAGATTAATAAGTTTGCAAGCTATAGCTTCGGTTCGTGTTTGGGATAAGTACTGGTGGAAATACGTGCTGTGGTTTGTGTCTTAACTAAACGATGATAAATAGACTAACCTAAATGCAAGTTATATAAGCAAAAACTATAAATTAAAAAATTGTAATTTTAAAATATTGCAGGCTGCTGTGAAGTGATTATAATAATAAGGGAAATTAATATTGTGAAATAAATGTACAAGTTTTAAAGCTTTAGCTTCGGTTTGCGTTTAGGATAAGTACTAGTTAAAATACTTGCTGTGGCTTGTGTCTTGAAAACTAAATGTTTAAGAAAACTAAGCTAAAGTCAAGTTATTTATAACATTATACTTAACTTGACTTTAGGTTAGTTACCTTAAATGTTTATTTTTATATTATAATTTGACTTTAGGTTAGATTCCTTAAATGTTTCATTTTATCGTTTAGTTAGGACACAAACTAACTAATTAAAAAATAATACTTATCCTATGCAAATATTATAAATTAAGGAACATTAATTTTAAAATACTACTTTCAACACTGACCTGCTGCTGTTGCTGTGGCGCATACTGTGGCTGCTGTTGTGCGGCACCCGCGCCCGGCGGCTGCTGATTGGGCGGCACACCCGCCACAGCTGTCGGTGGCGGCGGCGGCGTCGATTGCGGCGTATTGGGTCCATTCGGATTGCCCGCTTGCTGCTGCTGCTGATTGGGCGCCGATTGTTGTTGCTGCTGTTGTTGTTGCTGCTGCTGCTGTTGCTGCGGTGGCGGCGGTGTTTGACTCGGCGCCGTGCTGTAACTGGCCGGCGGTGGTGGCGGCCCAGCATTTGAGCCCGCCACACTCACCTGCTGTGCATTCGGTGGCCCCGGCACCGGTTGGCCCGGATAACTTCCGGGCGGTGCGCCCGTGGCCTGTTGATACGCCTGATACGGTGATTGGGCTTGGCTGCCGGGCGGCGGTGGGCCGTAGCCGCCACCTGGTGGTGCACCGGGCGCACCCGCCTGACCGTATTGATTGGGCGGATAGCCGGCATAGGGGCCCATCGGCGGAGGACCGCCGGGCACGGCGCCCGCCTGCTGTGGCGGCGGTGGCCCATACTGATTGGGCAGCACACTTTGCGGTGGACCTGGCGGTCCCGGTGGGCCCGCCTGGCCTCCGGCCGTCGGCGGTGGCCCGTACATTTGTGTGGGCGGCGGACCAGGCGGCTGTTGGCCGGGCGCCACTTGCTGTGTGGGCGGCGGCGGCGGATACGCACCTGGAGGCGGTGCCTGTTGTTGTTGTCCGCCCGCAGCGGCGCCACCAGCATTCGGATTCGGTTGATACGCATGCACCACACCTTGGGCGCCACCGGCTGTCGATGTGGGCGGCATGCCTGCATGATGATACGCCGCCTGTGCATTGGGCGGTGGCGGTGGTGGCCCATAACCCTGACCGGGTGGTCCATAGGGATAAGCGTTTTGTGGCTGGTACTGCGGCTGCGATTGCGGCGGATAGCCCGGATAATGACCGTGTTGCTGTTGCTGTTGTTGTTGCTGCTGCTGCTGTTGCTGGTAGTTGACGCGATATTGTGCTTGCGGTGGCGGCACTTGGCCCGGTCCCGGCTGTGGTTGCTGTTGCTGCTGGTTCGGCGGCTGCTGTTGTTGCTGCTGCTGCTGTTGTTGCGGTGGTGGCGGTTGGCTTTGACCCGGCGGCAGAGGTCCGTTGTTGGGACGCTGCTGTTGTTGATCTGTATGGAAGGATGGGCAAGAGATTACAATTTAGTAAGGCTAGGAATAGCAATACTAAAAACTAAACGGCAAGGTTTTTAGTGCAAGTGATTAAGTGTTTCATTCCCCTTGTTTCAAACAGCAAATAACTGTACACGAGGAAGTGAATACATATTTAACACAGATTAAATTAATTGCTTCGCATTATTGCTTAACAAAGCTTTGCTTAATTTCAACACTTAAACATGTTTCATTTCGTTTGTTTCAAGCAGTCCAATACTTAAGCATGTTTCATTCAGATTGTTTCACACAACAAATAGAAGAACGACAATAGACAAAAGGAAGAATGTATTTTGATACAAATGAAATGAATTGCTAGCATCGAAATAAAGAATTTCAACACTTAAGCATGTTTCATTTCGTTTGTTTCAACTAGTTAAACAATTAAGCATGTTTCATTTCGTTTGTTTCAAGCAGTTCGACACTTAAACATGTTTCATACCGTTTGTTTCAAGGAACAAATAGATTAAACATCGATTGCCAAGTTGCATATTATAGTTGAAATAAATGTGCTATACATTACACTTACTGGGCGCTGCATTGGCCACGACCTGAGCCTGCCCGGCGCCGGCCTGGACATTGCGATACGGTCCCGCCTGTGGCTGTGGCCCAGCCTGGCTCACTTGAGGCGGCTGCTGTTGCTGCTGTACTTGGCCCGCCTGCTGCTGTTGTTGCTGCTGCTGCTGTTGTTGTTGTTGCTGCTGTTGTTGTTGTTGTTGAGATTGCTGTTGGGCACCCGGCGGCATGCCGGGATGCGTGGGCTGCTGCTGTTGGCCCGGATACGGTGGCATTTGTACAGGACCAACGCCTGCATCGTTGGCATGCTGCAGCTGCATTTGCGCCTGTATAACGCTGCCCGGTGGTGGCGGAGCACCCGGTGCCACCTGCTGGCCGGGCAACTGTTGTTGCTGCTGCTGTTGCTGTTGTTGTTGGCCCGGTGGCGGCACGCCGCCCAAACCGCCAACAACACCCATCATGCTGTGCGGCGCTGGCGGTTGATTGCCCTGCTGCATCGTCTGCATAATGTGCGGAGGCTAAAGAGCGAAATACAGATAAAGAGAGAGAGAGAGAAAGGGAGTTAGAGTGAGTGGGAGAAGCTAGCAAAGAGTGAAGGGGCAAACTTACAGGCAGTATTTGGGAAATGTTCATCTGCGGATCGGCGAGCTGCGCCAAATAGACGAGATTGCGATGCAGCGCCACCTGATAGCTCATGCACTCCTGCGACTTGCCCATGTTCTGAAAATCCTGTATGGTGTGTATGAGTCCACAATTTTCGTCCAGCATCTTCTGGATCTGGGCGGAGCTAACCTGCGGTGCTGGCACACCGCCGCGCTGTCCCACCGCATTGGGCGGAGTGCCCATCATCACGGGATTGCCGACGCCAACGCCGCCGGGACCAACGACACGCTGCTGCATGGGACCCATGGGTCCCATGGGACCGACACCGCCGACAACGCCACCTGGCGGCGGTCCTCCTTGTCCAGTGCCAGGCGGCTGTTGTTGTTGCTGCTGCTGTTGTTGTTGTTGCTGCTGCTGCTGTTGTTGCTGCTGCTGTTGCTGCGGCGGCATTTGCGGTGGCGGCAACTGCACCGAACCCGGCGGCGGATGTTGCACGGGTTGTTGTTGCTGCTGCGGCTGTTGCTGCGGCAACGGCGGCGGCGGCGGTTGCGGCGAATAAACTGCAGACATTTTACTGGCTGCAGCCTTCTTCTTCCGCTTGGGAGTTTTCTCCTGTTTTTCCACAATTTTAGCGGTTATTATCAAACGGTGTGTGAAAGAAAAATTCCTGCTCCCCTTCCTATTGTTTGTTACGCTTGCTGCCCACGCGCCTTGCTTGACTGTAGTTTGCGGCGCGTCAATTAAATAAAATTAAAATTGTCTACGCTGAGTGCGGTTTTTTTTCTATCTCTTTTTTTTTTTTTTTTTAAGTCGGTTTCACATTCGGTTTCGCATTCGCCGCATTAAAACACACTCACACACATACACGCGTGCACACACAACTACACGCACATTTATATATATATTTTATATATATATCTCACAAATTTTTATATATAAATGAAAAATTGCAAACTACTTCATTTGTGTTTTATTTAAGTAGCGAGCTTGAATTTAGCAATTTAGCACGTGTCGCGTTCACTTCATTTGCGTTGTAAAACACTTTAATTTTTAGCACAAAATTTGATGATATGCTTTTTGGCCGAAAAAGTCTACATAATTTTTCTTTTTCTTTCCACTTTTGCAAATTGCAAAGAACGTCAACGACGCTTTCAACGATTACAGCGGCCGGTCGATTACCAACCAACAAAAAAAAAAACTATCGATGCGCATGATGCGATACACGTTCAGACTGAGCATGATGCGTCCGCGTGGTCAAACTTTACATTTATTGAGCCGCTAATTATATCTACTCTAAAATTAATAAAACTTAAAATATAAAATAAAATTTATTAACTATGCGCACTCTCGCATTACTTTTATTTCATAAAATTGTATTAAAACAGTTTGCATGACGGTTGGTCGTAT
Organism: Drosophila sulfurigaster albostrigata; assembly: GCF_023558435.1. NCBI lineage: Eukaryota > Metazoa > Arthropoda > Insecta > Diptera > Drosophilidae > Drosophila > Drosophila sulfurigaster. Next base: position 9,078,332 of record NC_084885.1, on the reverse strand, counting down.
GCCAACATGGCGCTGTTCTGCTCACTTCAGCGAATTAAAATTGTATGAAATTGGTGTCTGTACCATGATGTTATCAGTATTGCTTCAAAGAATTTGCAAACATTTTCAAAATTTAGTTACGTACTGAAAACATATGCATATATATATATATATTAATTTTGCAACATTTTGTGGCGATATTGTTTAACAACCGGCAGCATCAAGAAGTGTAGGGGTACATCGTACAACACATATCGATTACTTTTAACGATAACAATAGCACGCTCACAGCGATCAATCTTTTATTTTTTCACAATTTATTTTGTTGGACTGGCTTTTAGCCAAATTGATTAAAGTAGCGAGTGTATGTGTGTGTTGTGTGAGTGTATGTTTATGCATGTGTGAGCGTGCGAATTATTAAACAAAAAAGCAAGAACCAGATTACTCAATATCAAAGTGCAATATTCATTTGCCGCGCCAACAAGCATCTGAAGAAAAATGGTTCAATAAACACGAAAGAAAAATACCAAATCGAAATTAACTGTATTTTTTGTTTGTGTGCACAACAATTAACGAATAAAATATACAAAAAGTTAATAAAAAAAAAAAGAAAAAGTTTGCCAGCAGAGCGTCAGAGAAAAACGAAAAATAACAACAATTGTGACAGCAGCAGCAAACAGCAATAGACCCGCAGAAGTGAGAGAAAGAGTGCGAGAGAGAGCTATAGAGTGGGAGAGCAGCAACAACCACAAACAAGAACAGCAGCAACAGCAACACTTCAGCGCAGTGATGAGAAAAGTGATGAAACACACTGGGAGCCCAACAACACAAGTGTTAAATGTAAAATAAAAACGTGCGGCAGATAGACGTGTGCATACGACATACATATGTATATGTATATGTAAATAGTAATAGAAACACATCGAACAAAACTGCAAAAATCAACGGTCATCCTTTTTGTAGGCGCTCTCCGGCTTTGCACAGCACGCTTGTGTGTATTAAATATCGATTTTGTTACCCTCTGCGCGCCTCTCGTTGATTGCACATGTGTGCGTGCGTATGTATGTGTTGTATATGTGCAGTTTGAAGCGCGAGCTTGTGTGCGAGTGTGTAAAAAAACAATAATTGCGATATCGATAACGATAATACGATACGATAGTGCAAAATAAATACAAACAAAACAAAAAAAATTTTGAGCGCGTTATCAAAAGCACACGGAACACAGCAATAACAAGCACAGCTACAACTATAAAGCCGGCGGCGTGTTTTTTGTTGTTTTTTTTTTTGCATTTAGTGAGTGAACGAGGGAGCTTTTGTTATTTTTTCGTTTTTTTTTTTTTTGTTTTTGCTTTGCTTTTCGCTCTGGTGTGTGTGTTTTTTGGTTTTCACTTAACCAAGATCCAAAGCGTAACAACAATAATAATAATAATAGTGAAAAACGACGTTGACAACGGACAACGCAGCAGCCAGGGCAAAATAGTAAAAAGAAGAATATTAGCGACATTTGTTTTTTTTTTTTTTGTGAGGAGGTAAGAAGAGAACTTCTTACCAATGATTTCGCTGTTGCAAATGAAGTTCCATGCGCTGCTTTTGCTGCTGTCAAAGGTCTGGACATGCATATGTTTCATGTTCAATCGCCAAGTGCGCGCTGTAAGTAATTTACAATAAATTATAATAACCATAAAACCTTGCACACTTTCCACTTGTTTCAAATTTAGTTGAATTTCCAGTTTTTTTTTTTTGTGTGTTACTTGTGTTGTGTCGTGTTATCACAGAACACGCAGTGATTAAATAACATAAACGGTACTCGCTGGTCAAGGCTGCGATAAGCAATTGCACACCACACCCACCCACACCCCCTTCTTTGGCCTTTTGGTTGCCTTTACCTTTCCGGGTCTCTTTCCACACGCTTCCAATCAATCCTTTATCACACAATGACAGTTTCCAATTGCTGTCGCTGCAGCTGAGCGGCGTCGTCGTCTTCTTATCATGTTTCCTTACTCTCTCGCATATACAATGTACGTATGTGCTGTGGCAGCATGACGCTGCATTGCATAGGGGAGATTCACACAGAACATGCTGCTGTGCTGTACTCCCACCGTCCATCCCACTCTCACTTCCACATTGTACTCATACTACTACTTACATGCTTGTCTTACCTAAGCATATTACATTTGATGGTGATCAGCGGTGTGTGTGTGTGCTAAAAACACGACTAAATACACATGCAGTGCTGTACAGCCGCCATCCCACTCTTACTCCCTTAGCACACACACACAAGCACACTCGTTTACTACTTTCTTTGTCTTACCTGAGCTTAAAACTTTTAATGATGATTAGCAGCATCAGATGTGCGTGTGTTTGTGTGTGTACGTTAACAAAAAAAAAACAATTACAATTTTGAATGTGCCAACATATTTGAATGTATAAAATTAACTCTCTTAGTTTATCCAGTATCAGCCGGTTAAATATGAACTCTTCCCGCTGTCACCGGTGTCGCGGCATCGACTCAGTTTGGTGCAGCGCAAAACTTTGGTGTTGGACTTGGACGAGACGCTGATACACTCACATCACAATGCGATGCCCAGGAATACGGTGAAGCCGGGCACGCCGCACGATTTTACCGTTAAAGTGACGATCGATAGACATCCAGTGCGATTCTTTGTGCACAAACGGCCGCATGTCGATTACTTTTTGGATGTGGTGAGTAATCGAAAGGATACACTTTGATTCGATTTCGATAAGCTTCTTCGTTCAAATTTAAAAGCTTTCTATCTCTACGGAGAGCGTCGTTTTCGTCAACGTTGAGGAGACTAAATTATAGTGTATTGTGCTACACAACTAGTCGCAATTATTCAGACTTTTAGAGCTTGACTCATTTTGGGGTTCAACAAACCTCTTTAGGAATTGCTAAGTGCTTAGTGTGATATAAGCAGCTTTTGTGACTAAAGCAGCGTTTAAAAATGTCTCATATTTTAAAAGTGTTACTTACTTGATGAACTTTGACTTCGTTTTGAAGTCATTTGCATTCGTAGCTCTTATTGCTTTCAATTTCGAAAGCTGTGCTGCATTAAACTTTTAGCCTTCTTGCTCTTATAGTTAGTTTGGTGATAATTTAGTTCAATCATTCTGAATACAAATATAGAAGCTACAAAATCATGGCTTTAGATAAACCCAAAATTATATTAAGACGTCCAACTCATATGAATCTTTATCTATTTATGAATCAGGTATCGCAATGGTATGATCTGGTTGTGTTTACGGCCAGCATGGAGATCTATGGAGCTGCTGTTGCTGACAAATTGGACAACGGCCGCAATATATTGCGGCGTCGATACTACAGACAGCACTGCACGCCCGACTATGGCTCCTATACCAAAGATTTGTCAGCCATATGCAGTGATTTGAATAGGGTAAGTAAACCCCGTATATATTATAGATACATTGTTAATCTTCTCTTTTTTTTTGTAGATATTTATAATTGACAATTCGCCTGGGGCATATCGGTGTTTTCCAAATAATGCAATCCCCATTAAAAGTTGGTTCTCCGATCCAATGGATACAGCATTATTATCGTTGCTGCCCATGCTCGACGCGCTGAGATTTACCAACGATGTGCGTTCGGTGTTATCGCGAAATCTTCACCTGCATCGCCTGTGGTAGCAGGTGTGCCGCCACCAAGTGTAGCTAATGCAACAAATTTAACATCAACATCAGATGCGAAGTTACAAATTAAAATTAGCAACAACAGAAACAGAATCAACAACAACAAGATGAAACAACAACAAAAGAAACAGAAAAAAAATAAGGTGGTGCTGTGACACATAAACGAATTTTATGTTTAATAATAGGACAGAATGAATGGATCGATTTTTCTATAATCTGTATTACATTTTCAATTAATGCAACGTTTTCTAACTAATTATACATAATGTTCGTATCATTTAACTACATATGAATATATATTTATATACATGCATATATTTATATATATATACAATATCGATTATACAATTCTTTGTGCTAGAAAATTAAATTGTTTGCGTTATTTTTGTACTATAATGATGATGAAGACGATGATGATGTAGATGTTGATGTTGAGACAAGAAACTACAGTATGTTTTTCAGGCAGGCAAATAAAATAAATAATTATGTTGACACACAAACAGACATAGACACACCTTACACACACACACACACATATATACATTATATATCATAAAAACACTTTAGCTAAGACAACTACAACACATACACATATGCATAGATATATACATTATATATATATTTATGTTAGGCATAGTTTGTTGTAATTACATTAAAATTAATTATTATTATTATTATAATTACTATTATTAAATGCAAGCCACAAGGCAAGAAACATTGTTTTCTATATATACATACAACAGCAACAACGTAAAGATTAATGAACTTTTGTATAGGTTTTTTTTTGTGTAAAAACAAATCAGGCAACAAATAACTTTTAAACCTCTATAGTTTTCGTTAAAAAACAATCAAGAAAAACGAAACGAAAATGCAACCAAAACTAAATTTTCAAAGGACTAAGTGTATATGTTAAAGGAAAAACCAAAAACAAGATTGAAAAGTAAAAGGATTATGTTAACTCTTAAGATTAATTAATTAGAGATGCCTGCATGCAGGCAAAAATGGCATTGAAGGCGTACTATATTTGTATTTAAACTTGAATAAGACGATGAGAACTATTAAAGCATAAAACCAAAAAACATAAAATTCATTTCAACATCTAATTCTAAGGGCAAAACCACAAAAACTTTCGGCTTTTGTTAAATCAATTTGCCATGCCCCCGGAGAATGAAATAACTAGGGATTAATGAGAGCGCCAAATCATGAAATATATATATATATATATATTAATGTATATTCATCATAATGAAATTAACTGAACAATCGTAGCATGTTTTATCAAAAGAAAAGAGAATCAGAAAAATTCAAACAACTGTTTGCAAATAAATCATAATCATTAATTGGCTGACTACAAAATTGTGAAGAAAAAAGTATAGAATGAAACAAATCGCTTCCATAGTTATTTATGAACACTGTTTCAAGATGCTTAACAACATTAAAAAAAAAAGAAATACAATTAGCAAAACAGCTGAAGAACATCCCCCAAGCTTGCGCCAATTGAATTGTGAATTTAATTTTTTTTTTTGTATTCTATTGTAAATGTATGAAGAAAATTCATTATTTGTTTATTAATTAAATATGTATGCGATGTTGTTAATTTTAAGTAGTTTGTAGCTTAAAAGAAATTTGTTAAAACAAAACCAACAACAAGAAAAACCACGAAAAACATGAAAAATAAATCATAAATTAATTACAAATGAAAAAGGGAACACACAACATATATGGCAAACCAGCAGTGTTTCACTTTCAAAAATGGCGCGGCACTAAAATACAAACAAAAAAAAATCGATTATTGACTGGTTCGATTACAATTTGCCAGCAAAACGAATATCAGTTATTATTAACATCTTTTTTTTTTTTTTTTTGCTAAATTATTGCATTTTATAATTTATTATAGTTGTCAAATTTTTAAAGTTCTCTGTGAATATTATTTCAGATTTTGAATTTTCTTTAGTATTTAAAATGCGCAACAGGCTGCTTAGTTGCGCAAGCTAGTTCGATATGATTCATCGCGGAACCAGTGTCATATTTAAATTAAAAAAAAAAAGCAACAGCAAACAAATGTTTGACATACAAATTTAACAAACTTCTATGGTGTTTCTATTAATGTTTGCTGTCAAATCATTGATTCATATTTTTTTTCAAGTATGCCGCGCTGTAACAGCAGCATATAGTCGATAACGGATAAGAAATCGCACTCTTTCGATAAATTGTGCTGTGCTCTGCTTTTAGTTTGAGGTTAATAACAAAAAAACAACAAATACAAGAGTGCCGCCCCAAAACAATTTACGCAACGTCTGTGTGAACAACGCAGGTGAGACTCGTTTCCAGTTCTTTCAATTAAATGCAATTTTACCACTTTTATTGAATGACAATTAACTTTTGCCTTTATTCGGTTGGCAGAAAAACAAGGAGCGAACGTGAGAGTGTGTCAATAGACAGAGAGCGAGAGAGCAAGAACACATGGCAACCACAGTGGCAAAAGTTGGTAAATCAGTTCACCGCATTTTTGTGGGCAATCTACCGTGGACAGTGGGCCACCAAGAATTGCGCGGCTATTTCAAGGAGTTTGGGCGTGTGATCAACGCCAACGTTATATTCGACAAGAAAACCGGTTGCTCCAAGGGTTACGGTTTCGTTAGTTTCCAGAGTTTGCAGGCGCTCGAAAAAATTGAGAACGAACATAAGCACATACTCGAAGGCAATTACCTCAACATACACAAGTCATAAAGGAGTGAGCAGGCGAGTGAAAGAAAGAGAGAGAGGAAGAAAGCGGGATAGGGATAGGGATAGGGAAACACTACGATTACAGTTAGATTAAACATACAAATTGGCATTTACAACAAATTGAGCATGTCGGACAGTGACTTAGAGATGGGCGACGACGATGTGGAGCAGTCGGAGCTGGAGCAACAATTTCGCCTGGCTACCAACCATGTGACGGCCAAGGCCAATGTGTATGCGGCCAAGGATCTGCTCGAACTCTACGGCCTCTATAAGCAGGCCACCGAGGGCGTTTGCCACACGCCACGCCCCTCGATGTTGCAGATGCAGGCACGCAGCAAATGGTCAGCTTGGCAAGCGCTAGGCGAGATGACAAAGCCAGAGGCGCAAAGCGCTTACATAGCCAAGCTGCGCAGCATCGATGAGGACTACGAGGTGGACAGCAAACAGAAGACGCCTGGACGCTTAAATGGTTGGGTGGTGCACAGCATTGAATCGGTGCCCGTGGAGGAGCAATCCAAGCCGGAGCATCTGAAGACCATTTTCGATCATGTGAAGGAGAACAATTTGCCACGTTTGCGTGAACAACTGAAGCCAGGGGCTGATCTCACGTCGCTGGACGAGCAGGGCATGGCGCTGTTGCATTGGGCCACCGATCGCAATGCCATTGAGATCATTCAATATCTGGTTGAGTGCGGGGCAAATGTGAATCAATTGGATGCGGAGCAACAGACGCCGCTGCATTATGCTGCGAGCTGTGGCCATGTGGAGGCGTTACGCTATCTCTTGTCCTCCAATGCGGATCTGGAGCTGCGCGATGCCGATGGACAGACGTGTCTGGATGTCGCCGAGGATGAGCAGATTTGTGCCATGCTGCAGGCGGCGCTGCAGCTGCGCAACACTTGAGTGCGGGAGATTTGTGCAACATTTTCAATTGTATATTATATTCTTTTCTTTTTATTTTTGTGTGCAAAATTAAAACGTAATCGTAGCTGTTGAAAAGTATAACTTGTACTTTACTGTTTCATGTTCCTCGAAATTCAATTGCCAGCTCGTATTATTATTGTTATATAAAAAAAATGCTATATGAAGTTTCAACATCAATCTTAAGTCTTCTTGTTTGAAACAAGTTTGCGCCTAGCACTCTTATTCATGTTCTACTTTCTGAGTTCTCTCTTTCAATTTGAAGTTTTTACTCGACTGCCTAGAGATCGAACATATTTCCATTGTTTGGTACATAAATCATATTTTTAAATTCCTTTACTTTAAATGAAAAGTGAAAAAGGCACTATTAGTATTTTAAATTATAATTGCAGGGAGTTAGGTTTCAAATTTCGTAGGTAAAGAACTATTCGCAATTAAGATATAAGTGTTCAGTCATTGAGTGACTAACTTAAGATCAATGTTTCATTAAAGTACGGAATTGCTTGGAAATTTAGCTTCTTTCAGAAACACTTCTAGACAAGCCCTTACTTTAAATGAAATTGCAGAATGATGTACAACATTTTGTTCTTTACAAATTCTATATATTTTTCATTAGCGAAATTAAAACGTAATCGTAGCTGGGGTTGGCTTAAAGTAGTAGAACAAGAGAGAGATGTCCTGTTTTTACTTCCACAGCTTCTTGATGGACATGTTCTTCTCAGAGTCCTTTTGCATCACCTTGGCCACAGCCATCTCGAAGTCCTCCTGCGTGACATGAACACGACGTTCACGCAACGCATACATGCCCGCCTCGGTGCAGACGCCCTTCACCTCGGCACCCGATGCGCCCGGCATCAGTTCGGCGATCTTGCGCAGATTGATGCCACGCGTTAGATTCATTTTGCGCGAATGAATCTTCAAGATGTCGAGACGTGCCTCCTCGTTTGGTGGTGGGAATTCGATTTTACGATCAATGCGTCCCGGACGCAATAAAGCTGGATCCAAAATGTCAATACGATTGGTGGCCATGATCACCTTAATGTTCTTGGTTGCCTCAAAGCCATCCAGCTGATTCAGCAGCTCCAACATTGTGCGCTGCACCTCGGAGTCGCCACCGGAGCCCGACTCAATACGTGACGAACCAATCGAATCGATTTCATCCATGAAAATGATTGAAGGCGCATGTTCGCGTGCCATCACAAAGAGTTCTCGCACCATACGTGATCCCTCGCCAATGAATTTCTGCACCAGTTCCGAGCCAGAGACTCGTATAAATGTGCACTCGGTGTGATGGGCGACGGCACGAGCCAACAGTGTTTTACCCGTACCAGGTGGACCATAGAGTAGCACACCCTTCGGCTGGGCAATACCCAAAGCATCAAAGAGTTCGGGATGCTTGACGGGCAACTCAATAACTTCTTTGATCTCCTTGATTTGTTTGTCCAGGCCACCGACCATTTCATACGTGGAGTCGGGCACTTTTTCGACCATCATCAGCGAGACCAAAGGATCCACTTTGTTGGGCAGTATCTTGTGCAGCGTGTAGCTTTCGTTGCGCAGGGCAACACGACAATTTGGTGTGACATCGTTGATGTCGATGTTTTTGTCCAGATCGACAACGAATTTGCCCTCGGGATGCACCTTGACAAGCACCTTCTTTTTGTCCATTGGCTTAACGACTTCGCCCACATAGCTGCCCTGCTCCTGTAGCAATTGCAGCTCCTCGCGCAGCATGCGAACTGTCAAAATAAGTTACAAGATTGTTATTGTTTTGTGCCATGTCATGTTTGGTGTTATTTACCTTTGGCATTCAGCTCATTGCGCTGCGCCTGCAGACGTCGCAGATTTTGACTCTTTTCCGCCACAATCAATTGCAGCTCCTCGATTTTCTGTATATAATACGAACGAAAGCCTTCGCCTTTGTGATAGGCCGAATCGGTGTCCATCTAATATGGAAAAAATTGTTGAAGTTCGCCATTTTTATAGACTTGATTTTGTTATTGATTGCGGCGGCATTTTGCACTTCACTTACCCGATTGCTGAGCACCATGTTGCTCTTCGTTTGTTTTTGCGTTTAAAATTAAGTGAATTTCAACTTTTCGTTTACAATGATTTTTGATTATGACTCGGCAAGTCTGCGTCTTGTGGGAAGTCTGCTTCAGTGTGACCGTGTTATAATTATTACAAATAAAATACGTATACCAAAAAGTGGTAACATTGTCAATCGCATATGCATAGGGTTGCTCAAAGCGATAAAATCATGATTGCAAATGTATCGAAAAGCTTTGTCTTTTTTGCCGTAGCCGTTCGTTTCAAATAATGCATGTATTGATTGTAATACTCATTTATTTTAAATATGTATTTAGAAGGTGCACGGTTACCGAATAGCGCTAATTGCGGTGCCTGTATATGTACATCCGTATGTGAATGATAAAATTAACGATGTTTTCAACAATTTAAAAGCATCGATATAGAATTGTTTTCTAGCCTTTGGCCACACTCAAAACATACCGCCCGTTTTTTTGCAATGGCATGCTTGGCCAAATGTAAAAAAAATTGAGTGGTGAAAGAAAAGTTATTAATTAATCATTGTAATTATTGATAAATATGTTATTATTAAATATAATATTTAATTGCTCACATTAAGGGTAAGTATTAATTATTGTTACTGTGCTTTTACCAACGATAATCTGTAGAATATTTTCAATTTAATAAACCGTTATGTTTTTTGAATGCACATGTAAAATTTCATTGATTTGTTTGTCAAAGTTAATATTCTTCCACACATATATGTACATATATATATTTTATTATATTTTAGCGATACTGTTTTTTTGTTACCAATGAACTAACCAAATAGCAAAAATTCTACCAGCAGACAGACGGTCAACAAAACAAAACAAAAAAAAGGAAGAAAAAAATGCCCGCAACATTTGGTCTGCTATTTAAGCATAATGTACTTATTGAAGTAGCGCTCTGGCGTCGCACGTTATTTGAAACAATTACTGTATTAATATTGCTGGTAATAATACTAGTTAATCCCATATCATATACGAAGAGTTTGCTGTACAGCCGTCAGTATAGCGAAAATGATCGTGAGATTGTGTCCCACAAACTGGATAATATTGATTTACTGAAGTAAGCAGCACAATAAATAATCATAATTAACTAATTCAAATCCATATTAGGAGCATTGTAGATTCAAGACGCGAACAAACCAAATTTAATTTAGCATACTGCCCCAATTCGGTGTTTGCCAAGCAAGTGGCCAATGCGGTGGCCACCAGATTGGAATTGAATACGACGATCGCTTTTGAGGATAGCGATACACTCCAAAATCAATTCGATCAACGTACCACATTGGCGGCCATCGTATTTGAGGATACTGATGCCAATTTGGAGACTCCACCAAAAGTTCTATCGGTTTCCATACGCTTCCCAAGCGAGTTTCGCACATTGAATTCTTTTCTGACCGAAGATCGTTTGTGGCTAACACGTTGCTCGGGCTTTGTGAATGCCAAACGTGATAATGTTGAGGAGAAGGAACTGTATCAGGATATCTATATACGCGAGACATTCTTGCAGATTCAACACCAGGTATTTATGGAATGGTTGCACCAGCTGCGTGCGATTTATCCATCATCATATACGGAACCGGCTGTGGAGGTCTTCAATATACGTCTCAAGGTGCCCGATGAGCGTTGCTCCTCAATTGATGTGTACACTGTGCCATTGTTTCTCTTCAACTTCCTTTATCTGTTGCCCTTTATCAACATCTTAAGGGTAAGTTGCTCTCATAAATTCGTCGCATCTCTTCTAATCTCTTTATTTTTGGTTTAGAATATTGCTGGTCAAATGCGGAATAATGTTTTCAGCCATCAATGGCATTATGGCTACGGTTTTGTCAAGCAGTATTTGTGCCTCATTCTGGTGTTGTTCATTCGTCTCATCATACTCAACTTTTTTATGGTACTGGTCATTTTTGTAAGTGTAATCATACTGAAGCTGTGATACCCGGTAACCAATAGATGATAGGCTAAGTGGCTGGAAAACTTTATAACCACGAAATTATGTGACAATGTAGTTCTCGGTTTGTCCGTCTGTTCATTCACCTAGATCTCAGCAACTAATATGTGTAGAGCTATCAAATTTCTTGTGAAAATTTTAAGCCAGTTTAAGTACTATTTGAAATATAGCTAGTCCAATTGTACTTGCTATACATTGTCAAAATTTAGACTATCCTATGTAGCACAAATTTCATCAATTGGTTATCGGATATCTCTGTTTATCATCTTGCTAACAATCTTTTTGTGCAGATAGTCTGGTCCGTGGAGACTCACAATGTCCAGCCGTTGGTATTCTTTGGCATGCTGGCCTTCATGGTGATCTTTACCTTGGAGATGATCATTACAGCACTGGCGATTGCCAAGATCTTTGGCAATGGAATGAACGCGGTGCTCTGTGGCATTGTTCTGTGGCTCTTTAACTACGCGATTTTTGGCGTAATATTGCGACGTTATTGGGATCAACATGGCAACTATATATTTCTCATACTCTCGTCATTTATGAGCAATCAAATACCCTACTGTATGCAAATGTTTCAACGTTCTGTCGAACAAACACATGTAATTCATTTTATGGATGTCTTGGCACTCTATGTCTCCGCCGTGATCAATTTGCTGATCTTTACGTTGTGCTTTGTTCTGTTGCAATGGCGTATGCCTGGCCGATTGATCAGCAGCCGTGTGTGTTACAGCAAACGTCGCAAGAAAATGAACATGGATGTGAACATCTATCTGGGTCGTTCGCCCAGTTGGCATAACTTTGAGTTTGGCGATGTGGGCAGCCAAGAACTGTTGCGACTCCGTCACATTTATACGATACAAACGACCACAGAACGCAAAGTGCTGAAGAACATCTCGATGCGTGTGTATCGAGGCGAAATCTATGTGCTATTGGGACACATTGGCTCGGGCAAGCTTAGTTTGTTGCGTGTCATGAGCGGAATCAAATATCCCATACGTGGCACTGTGTTTTTCAAAGGAGCTGATATCTATGATAATCTGGCGAATTATCGCAAACATTGCGATTTTCGTGCACTCGGAAATGGGCTATGTGATCATTTGACTATCGAACAGACGATCAACTATCATGTGCGACTAAAGTTCGACACGAATAGAATGGATCGCTATAATGTGGAGCGTAACAAATGGATCGATATACTCGAGGCACAGATCAGTAATCGTCGCACACGCATCAATCGATTGTCGACAGGACAGCGGCATTTGGTTGGACTTTGCTGTGCTTTGGTCACCGATACAAAAATCATACTGCTGAATGAGCCGACGGTGGAGTTGTCGCCACGGGAGGCGCAAATCTTTTGGAGCATCATTGCCATGGAGAAGGAGCATCGTGCGTTTGTCGTGGCCACCAATAGCATCGATGAGGCCGAGGCTGTTGGCAATCGCATTGGCATACTCAGCATGGGAGTCTTAGAGGCTAGTGGCACGCCCTTTTTTCTGCGTGCTAAATTCAGCAGTAGCGTTGAGCTGGTAAGTTATTGATCGAGAGTCGAGTGTATTCTTATGGAACTTCCTTTGAATTGCAAACATTTTTGTCGATCCTTCTGTCTGTCCATAGAGATCTTAGCTGCTACATGAGCCACATAACATTTCGTGGCAATACTCTTGTTGTTTTCAAAAATCTTCAGCGCTTTTGATCGTCTTCATAAATCGAAAATGAATCATCAATTTTAATTGCTTCCTAAGAAACGAAACGTATTTTTTATTTTCTTCGAAAAATATGTTTTGTATTCTTTAAAAATAGATTGTAAACTTGCTAATATTGTTCACATTGTATTGTGCAGGTGCTGATCAAGAAGCCCCATGTGCCGGATACGCCAATAACTGAATTCATTTCGCAGTATATACCAGGTACTGAGCCTGAAAATGAAATTGGCGATACGTTGACCTATAAAATCGATGCTGTGCATCGACCGCTACTACAAAAGATGCTCATACATTTGGAGAATAATGGCAAATCGATGGGAATCGAGAATATACGTGTTGTGGGCTCCGAAATGTCCGATATCTACATGAAATTGGTCACATCGTTTCGTGTGCAGCAACAGGTTATACCCGATGTTAGTAAGTATGCGCTGCTCTGATCGATCCAATTCCACCGTCAATAAATTTACATCTTGTCTTCAGCACAAACATTCAAGTATGCGGTGGTGTCGCGCAAGCAACTGCGACGTCAGCAAATTCGCGCCATGTTCTACAAGAAAATGATCCATTCGGCGCCCAACGTGTGGCCCATCATTATGATCTTCGCTTGTCTGATACTCATTGTGGCTATCACACGTCTCGCCTTTGTTCTCGATGTGCCCAATATGCGTACGAATGTCATACCGCTGGGCTTTAAGGGCGCCACAAAGAATATAAAAAAGATACCAAATATACGTAAATGTGGCTACATTGACATCACATCGCTGGCTAAAACGCCAGCGTATCGTAAGGTCATCTCGCCGTCAAAGGTCTTTGGGCCGAACTCATTCGATTGCGCCAAGGGCAGCTATTGGGACTATCTGAAGCAAAAGACCGAGCTGCACAGCTTGGGCGCCATTGAGTTGGAGAGCGACCAGAAAATACATGGCTTTATCAGTCAGGATTCATTTCATTCAGCGCCCATGACGCTTAATCTGCTGCACAACATTATACTTAGGTAAGACAAAAGTCATCTTATAAACTAATTGAATATTATTACCCATAATAAGTTGATGTTCACTATGATGGGGTAAAATTTTATTAGCTTTTTGTCTCCAGAAAATGTATGTAATAACCAAAAGGAGGTATTTCCGGCCCTATAAAGTAGCCGAGACGATACATCCATGTCCGTCTGTCTGCCTGTCTGTCCGTCCATATGAATACCCAGATTTCAGAGATAGAGATATAAATTTGTTTCGACAGCACTTGTTATGTTTCCACGAAGATGAAGTTAATTTAACATTTTGGCCACGCCCACATCTGCCCTCGCAAATCAACACAAATCAAATAACAAGCGCAGTTTTGAAGCTGGTATCGTGAATTTTGATACTTACAATAATAACTATAGTATTTATAATTCCTGAATGTTTGGTTGTGATCAGAAGTTATTTAAGAAATTTTGTTGTACGAGAAAATGCACCTACTTACTGCGGGTCTTAGAAGCTTTGGCTACCTTATTAATATAGCAAGTATAGCATTTGGTATATTTTAGAATTTTTATGGTGTATTAATTTAGTAGACTTTAAAATTAATACAGTAATGTTTTGCAAACTATGGTGTATATTGAATGTAGTACTATTGTATATAAATATACCGATTATAAATTTTGATATATTTGTTTTTTTTATAGCATTTTAGTATATTTTAAGAAAAATAACACACTGGGTAGCGGATATTTCACAGTCGAGTATCCATTTATTTTAGTATCGATTTGTATATATTATATTTGATTTTATTTGTGGTTGCTCCATCATTAATGTTTTCTCCATATTTGCAGATTGACATATCCAAATGATGACGATATTTACACGCTGGTCGATAATCACCCAATGCCCACATCTTTGATGATGAAGATCAATCTAATCGACAACGAGGTGGCACACATCGTAGCACCCTTGGCTATTGGCTGTGTGCTGCCATTGACCGTATCAATGTTTATACTGCCAATGGTTGAGGAACAAAAAACGCAAATACGTGGACTGCAGCTGATCGCTGGCCTTGGCCTGGACATCTATTGGGGCATCACATTGTTTTGGGATTACATCACATATTTCGTGCATGCGATGATTATCGTCATTGTTGTGGCCTGCACATTTATTGGACACTTTGGTGGTTTCGAGAATATCCTTTTGTTGCTATTGATTGCCGTTTATGGAGCGGCGGCATTGCCGATTACCTATGTGCTTTCGATGTATGTGAATAAATCGATGGTGAGAGCATTTCTCGCCTCGATCATGTTCCATAATCTGACCGGTTTGGTGCTCTACATGCTTTATTGGGATGTCGCGAATAGCAATGTGGTCTTCTTCTATGGCGCTTGCCTGTCGCCGGGATTTGCGCTGCTCGATGGCATCAGCAACATTTACATACGTTGCCTCGAGGAGCAGCATTGTCGTGCCAAGTGTTCGACCATCGAGAATTGTACGCCGGAGAATATGCATGAAATGGTCCCGCATTGTGTTTGTATGTAGGAATTCAAATTGTTCGATATTTTGCACATATCTTCTATTATTTTTTTGCTTTGCTTGCAGTTGATACTTATTTCAAGTGGTCAGGTCATGGCATACTGCCGTCACTCTTATTTATGTCGCTGGCTGCGGTTTTTACCCTGTTCCTCATCTTCTGGATTGAGCTGCATCGCAAGGAGAAGAAATTTCATTCATCCAAAGAGTAAGTGCATTATAGATCATTAAACCTAGTTCAATCCGAGTCACAGACTTGATGTTTTATTTTAATTCATGATATTTTCTACATACTTTCATTTGTGACTTCTCTCAATAGAATAGGTAAATATAAATTGGATAAATATCTTATAAGAATATCAAATATATTGAAATTCCTATTCTGCTAAAGGAATTTCCGGATTCCTATGCAGACATGTATGACATGTATGACGTGTATGACGTGTATGACGTGTATGACGTGTATGACGCGTATGACGTGTATGACATGTATGACATAATACACGACATACATGTCATACAATTCCCGAAATTCCCTCTTCAATTGAGGTAATATAAGTAATATAAACGCAATTCGCGAAAATATAACAATAATTAATACATATGTACAAGTATGACGATGTTGCGAAAATCATAATGAACAATAACTCATACATACATATGTATATTAACTATATTATACATAGAAAGAAGGATAGCGATACCTGTTGGTATCTCTTTAATTGTAAATAATTATCAACGCTAAACAATAATAATCAACAGTATATTAATCGATTTTGTTCCATCTCTATAGTCTGCACAATTTGCGTTCTGTCACGTATCCATTCGATGACAGCGATGTGGCCGATGTTAAGCAGAAGATAGCCGCTGCTGATATGAGCAAGTGCAAGCAATCGGTGTTTCTGGTCGATCAAGTGGAAGCCAAAATACCCACAAAAAGCAACCGCGTGAACACAGTATCGTTTGCGCTCAACAAGTAAGCTGATCGATATACTTTTCTATATGCTGATCGATATTTTTGGTTGCTTTTTGTTAGGTACATGAGCATGGGCATCTTTGGGCCAAAGAACTCCGGTAAAAGTCATCTCATCAGACAGCTGGTGGGCATCGATGGCTTCGCCTTTGGTGAGATCTATGTGCGTGGCTTGGACTTCAAATACGATCTGGATACGATTCGCGGCTATATTGGATATTGCCCACAGGATCATGGACTGCTCAATGATTTGACGCCCCGCGAACACATTCGTTTGTTGTGCATGATACGCGGTGTGGCGGAGAAAAAAATCGGTGAAAAAATGCACGATTTATGCCGTATGCTCAACATGACGGGCTGGATGCATCGTCGTTGTGGCGCTCTTACGGCTGAGAAGCGACGCAAATTAAATGTCGCACTCTCGTTAGTGGCCTACAATAAGATCTTTGTGCTAGACGAACCCACAAGTGGAATGCCATCGACGACGCGTCGAGAAATCTGGAATATCCTACGTTATTTGCGTTATTGCGGCAAAACGATTATATTCTCCAGCAGCGATGAGCTCGAGTGCAAAGTTCTGGCCGATTTTATCATACTGTTTCAAGATAGCGAAATGTTGGCCATTGGGAGCTTGCAATATCTGCGCTACAAGTACAGTCACGGATTCTATTTGGAGGTGCGATTGGTGCGCGATGGCAGCACCATTGAGGAATCGGAGGCCAAGTAAGTGAAGTGTCATAGCTTTCTTTTATTCGTATAGTTAATCGCTATATTTTCTTTTATAGTTTGCGTAAGGATGTGGAGAACTTGTCAAGATTCGTCAGTTTTTTGCATGATAAATCGGAATTGGTGTAAGTAACTGTTATCGATAATATTTACTACTTTTAAGTTTAAAAATGGATGCTATATTGGAAAGTCAAGTCTAGTACTTTATAATAGTTCTTCGCAAAGTATTCATGTTTAGGATTAGATATCATACGCCTTGGAAAGACTTTTTGATAGCATTTTAAGTCTAGTAGATTTCGATATTTTAGCTAGAAATACGTTGAACCGGTTCAAATTCGTTTGCGTTTGTTAAATTTGCGGCCCAGCTTTGACTTTGAACCGGTTCAAATTCGATTGCGTTTGTTACATTTGCTTCCAAGATTCGACTGAAAAATATTGAAACGTCTAGTATAGTCCTTATATGTAGTTGATAAAGCTTCGCTTTTCCACTCTTGATCACTCAATCTTATCTAATCGTTCTTCCTTTTTGTGGCAACAGCGGTCGTTTGCATAACTGGTTTAAGTTCTATATTCCCGTGGGCCACATTGTCTATTCTTTTCTGTATGGCGCCATGGAGAAGAATAAGGTGCGTCTCAATGTCTACGACTATTGCATCTATCAATCAAGCATGAACGTTGTCATTGCTCAGGTGCAGGACACACGCTCCGAACTCCGGCGCCGTCAAGTGGAATCCAATCTACCAGAGGAATCCGATCCACCATTGCCAATAGTCGAGTCAACGGCAGAGAGAACATCGCGGTCAAGGCCGCCAACATCAAATGCTTAATGATGATGTGTAATATAATAATTTTTGTAAAAATACAATTTACAAATTTGCATTGTTAACTTGGCTGCACTTGCGTTCAACCGCAGTGTCTGGCAACGCTGGCAATCCAAACTCTGTAAGCTGCGATTTCTCTTGTGCAGCGTATTCAAGCTTCGTCATAATAAACCTGTCTTGCGGTATTGCATCGACGCGTGCTTTATACTGTTTTGCTTGTTTTCTGACTGGTTTTTATGTATTAAAATATATTGCTCACCTTTCACTTTACGTTTTGGGCTTTGATAAGATTTCATTCATTTTGAAATTGTTGGTTAAGCTTTTATTTGGCCTCTTTGCCGTCCGGTATCATGTGCCTTCGATAGCTCAGTTGGTAGAGCGATGGACTGTAGTTAATAATTAATGTAGACATCCACAGGTCGCTGGTTCGACTCCGGCTCGAAGGATTTTTTTGTTAAAATTTGTATTATTGCAAATAGTATTTCGCTTACTTTATTTTATGAAATGGAATAAACTTCGGCAATTTCATTTACTTTGTTTAAGCGAAACGTTTAACATTTTGAAATTATATGTTGACCTCCTTATTGATGTGGTTTCGATAACGCTTTAGCTAAATTATTGGTTCAAGTGTACAATTAAATCAATGACTTATGCCCCTTTCACATGCTTAATACATACGTATGTTTAAACTTTAACAATTGGAGGGGGATTTTTGGTTTGTTCTTGCTGCCTTCTATCGATTATTGAACCACAAAACGTGCAGACACATATTATTCATAAGAGTCGCAACACTTGTCTGACCCATTTTAATAAACTATGGCGATTTTGACTGGGAACTTAAAAGTGTTAGTCGTAAAATATGTGCACGCAACCGTGAAACCTCCCCCCGCCGGCACTCATAATTAATATTTAATGCGACTCCGTCGACAGGTGATTAGGCTGCGTTAACCTGGAGACCATGAGTCCAATGCAAGTCAAGGACTTTAAAAACTAAAATCAACCAATTCGCACAAATAAAAATATCAGAATATGGCATACGTTATGTTTGAATATTCAAATATTTGAATCTCGTCGTGGTCACACTGTTTTCATATTCTATATCGATAAACGATAGTTGTGTGATAGTTGTAGTCGTCGGCTGTTTGACGTAAGTTTTCTCTCTCGCTCGCTCGCCTGCTCGTCTAGACTCATGGTGCTCAGCTGACACATTGAAAATTGATAAACGCACTCGCATAACCGTAACGTATATTTTGTTTGTTGTCGCTCGGTCGCCTCGCGACGCATTGTCTGCATGCGTGTGTTTGTGTGAGTGTATTTTGTATTGTGTTTTCGGTGTTGGCCAACTTAAACTACGTTGAGTTCTTTCTTGTCTCTCGGCAGGTTTGTAGCGCGCGTACTTTTCGGTAAATTGTGCGGTTACTTTTATTTTGTGTTTTTTTTATGTGTGTGTAAATGATTTTGCTTGCCAAATGCATATTATTGACGTCGCGTGTGAGTGCAATCGTGTATGTGTGTGAATGCAGCGAACAGCTGATTGGGGTGCTGCATATAAACGATGAATTTGTTTTAAATTTGTTGAGTAATTGTTTACATTTCAATATGCAAAGCATATGAAAGGGTGTTATGTGTACATACTCACTCAGCAGGAGTGACAGAGATAAAATAGCTAACAATGCGCAAAGAAAAACTATTTTAGATACCGGCGGCTGCAGCTGCTCACACACACACTTGCATTTATACATACATATATGTATATATATATGCATATGCATGCATGCATTTCTGTATCTGCCCTAAAAGAAATTTATAATATCAACAAGTTTTTCCGTTATGTGTTCTTGTGCCAAAAGTGGAATTTCTTATTCGATTTAGTATTATATTTGTATTTTACGATGCAAGTGTATGCTTGTGTGTGTGTGAACGACGTTGCATTAAATACAGGGTGCTCCAGGATGCTAACAAGAGTGAGAGTAAGCGAGAGAGAGACTGTTCAAATTCGAAATGTCAACGGTTCAGAACAACAGTTAGGATACACACTGCACATACAAACGTATGCAGTGCGGTTTCAATAGTGTGTGTGTGTGTGAGATTTCAGGTGCGAACGCACTTAGTGTATATGTCTGTGTGTGTGTGCGTATGTTGGAATGTTTAGTTCATTATCATCGTGAGGTTGCATTAATTCCCAGTGAGTTATTAACAAATTGACTGCTACTGTTTCTATTTAATCAATTATTTAGCAAATACAATCATTGCCAAAGTACACAGCAAAACAAATTAGTCATTAATATAAGTGAATTCCATACCTAAGCGATTAATAATACTAGTTTGTACAACAACAACACCAATAATAACAACGTCTAGCAAATTACACCGTGTGTAGACTTTTGATTGTTTGCTTATAATTGTTGTTATTTGCTCACGTTCGCGCTCTCGACTCTTCGCGCTGCCTGCATTTGTGACGTCATTGGAGACTATGAAGCACGTGGAGAATTGCAATTAAATTCTTATCTTGTTGGTGAGTAGAGAATTACATTTAATATAATTTATTACCCCAATTTTGTGAGCACTTTCATTAGATATTTATACATTTGCCTGTAGTATAGCACAATGGAAATGCATACAGAATTTACAGAGATCGTAGATTATTGAAAATGGTATTATAGTTGACGCGCTCACAAGTTTTAATCGCTTTTAAGGTAATTCTAATTTCCATAAAACTCAAGTTTATATTTTTAAACAAAGATGTGGATTTTTTTTTGGCTTAAAAAAGAATTTACCTTATTGAAAAGAATATTATTGATATGATACTATATAATGATGAAATTAGTGCCTCAGAATTTAAATTACTATATACATACATATTAACACCAGTAATATAAATGGCTATTGGATTTAAAAATTTTACTTGTATGATTTATAATTTCAAAGTATTTCACAGTCGAGTACTCTCGGTATTAGTTTTTAAACTACCGATACCCATTGGGTAGCAGGGTATGAAAACTTTGTGCTTCCACCAGGCAGAAGGAGTCATCTGCGACCCTATAAGAAGTAGACGATATATGTAGTTCTATCCGTCTATCTGTCTGTCTGTCCGTATGAACACCTAGATCTCAGAGACAATAAGTGGTAGAGATTTAATTTTTTTTTTTCGACAACACTTGTTGCGTTTGCTCGCAGATCAAGTTTGATTTTCAGATTTTAGCCACGCCCACTTCCATCTCGAAAATCGAACAACTCAAATAGTAATCGTAATTGAAGCTTGAGTTTAAATTTTTTTGAATATTTTATTACAACTATAGTTTTAATGATTCCTGCAATTGTCGTTGCGATCAGATATAAATTATAAAAGTTATTAAAGAAATCATTTTAGTTGCTTTGACTATCATGCTGGTATATTTTGTACTGTGTGGTATATTTTGAATATAGTACTTTATCAATATACCAAATATAGGTTTCGATATATTTTAATACTATTTGGGTTTATTATATTTGGTATATTTTTAGAATATAGCGGGTCATTTGGTATATTTGTAGAATATATCGGGTATCTAGCAGTCAAGCACACTCGACTCTAGCTTTCTTACTTGTTTTTATTTCATTTGTATTATTTGGAATTGCCATTGTCACGCTCGCATAGCTTCTATTCTAATATGTATGGCATTTAAATTGTCAAGGGCTTAGGTGGGCAGAAAGTGTTTTCTAGATAAGCGCTCCAATTGATAATCATGCGAATTTATATGTATAGATAAGATGCAAAAGGTCTCTCGCACTTGGGGTTTACACGATGAAGTGCTTATAGAGAAGCCTCTAATCTAATGCTGCGTACGAAAGTTTAGTCATCATTTTAATAATAGTATACGTGTTCTCGGAAATCGCGCTAAGTTTATTACCTTTGTAATTAAATGGCGAGTCCCTCGTTTGTTATAAACACATGTGTTTGCTAAACTTGTAACAAATATGTTGCATCGCATGTCAGTTGTATATTTATCACCTATCAGGCGCCCACTAAATGTAATTTAATTAAAATGTTTTACTAAAGTATTTGTAGATATGTATGTGAGTATGCGGCACTTTAAGTAATTCAGATAATTCTCGGTGCAACCCACGAGTGCCGTAAACTCACTCAAATGAGTCATGCGCCGGCGTGTTATCATCCATTTTGATATACTACATATGTACTACACAAATTCCGGGTTTCTTTATTCCCATATGGACTAACCCGCACTCAGTTTTATGAATAAATCCCATTTGAGACTTGATAATTACCCACAAAAAAAATAATATATATTTTTTATATTTAATTTTTAGTTTCTCGGTCCGATTTTGTTCAATCATGAAAAAAAATCTATATGCAGCCATTATGCGAGACAAAAGAAAGTGATAATTTATTCTGAATTCGAAAAGTGCAAAGATTATCTTTAAATTGTTTTTTATTAATATTATTTTTATAAGCACTAAGCATATTTGTACAGTGTCTAAAAAAAAAAGGGATTAATCCTTCGAGCCGGAGTCGAACCAGCGACCTGTGGATGTCTATTATTAATCATTAACTACAGTCCATCGCTCTACCAACTGAGCTATCGAAGGCAGGTGAAAGTCGCATGCAAAAGCTGCGCTTTCAAATTCATTTTTAAATCGCAAATACGCGTTGTTGTAGACAATTATTCAGCTAAGATCAGCTAAATTTGGCGGCTGTCGTTCGGTAGTTCATTGAGCAAAAGCGTGCCAAACAATTGATAAGACGCTTCAGCAATATTCTTTCTACATGTCTCGTCATGCTGAGGCTAGTTAAATGTCGATTCAGGTATTTCCAATTTAATTGCAAAATTTGCTTGCCAAAGTGTACAATTTATGTGTTTAGATGGGTGCAAGTAAGCGATCTTATAAAACAGCTACATATTTGATCATGTTTAAGAAGTATACGTAAAGAACGTTCTTTAAAGATACATTTCTATCTTTTTGGATATTTAACAAATCATATTGACAGCATATTTTCAGAATATTATTGCAAACGTAAGAGAAATTGAAAAGTTATTTGTGTGCTCAAATAAGTTGTAATTTTATATTTTGCAAATACATTATTTTGTGTTGTCTCTTGACCACTTAAATTAACAGAAAACACAAAGGGTTTCAAGGTGTGTCACCGCAAAAGTTCTTTTCACGCCCATGTCTCCCTAAATTGTTTGTTGAACATGTGTAAAGATACGAGAATGTGGCTATTCATTGAATTATTGTGGGTTAGTATACATATATTTGGGTTTCTTTTATCAAAACTACTAAAATTACGCTAGATAAGAATTGGCAATAGAGAATTATATATCCATCAGTTGATATCATGATATTACAAGCGCAGTACGATTATAGAAAGCGGCATAAATTTTCTAATTTCACTAGGTTTTATATCCATCATAAAATTGCGGATAGTCGAACTTATCAAAATATTTGTACATATTCCTATTTTGGTCAACAATTGATCTGACAGAAAAAAATAGTTTATGTTTTCTCTCATTGGTGGTTTGAAAATAAGTAAGAAAGCTACAGTCGAGTGTGCTCGACTTTGAAATATCCACTACCCGTTTTCAACAAAACCATATTTTAAAAATATATCAAATTAATATACCGCAAAAATACCAAACAATATATCAATCTGCTTGTTGCAACAACATTTTCAATTAAATATACCAAATTATTATACCACAAAAATACTAAACGATATCTCCTGCCTGCTACTACATTATTTTCAATAAAAACTTATTATAAAAATATACCAAATTATTATGCCACAAAAATACTGAACGATATCTCCTTCTACCTTTCACAACAGTATTTTCAATAAAAACTCGTTCTAAAATTATACCAAATTATCACAAAAATACTAAACGGTGTATCCTTCTGCATTTTGTAACAGTATTTTCAGAAAAAACATATTCTACATTTATACCAAATTAATATACTGCAAAAATACTAAAAGCTACAATAATGCCCTTCTATCTTATACGTATCGAGTATATTTCTCACTTGTACTTGACTGAACTTTAGCCTGATATTTATCTAGTTTGACAGATCAAGGCAGTGTGTTGTGTTTTATATAAGGAATTACCTTGTTGATAAGCATTGTAGCAACTTATGAAGAAATATTGTAAGGAAATAAAATCCTTTTGATATAAAACGAATGCTTTCATCCTTATACACTAATGCCGATCGATATATACGATAATAAAGTAGTTGCTGCAGAAACGTGTCGATCGATTGTTTCGCTGTGACATAAGTAATGTCTGTTAAATTGCAAACACCTATTATTGCACTCGAGGCATAACCGATAGCATAATCGTCGTCATCTATTTGCGCTTATCAGATGCCTGCCGCCCATGGTTAATGTCGGGCGATAAATCGACTCGCAACGAACAACCTACTGAACGACCACAAAACACACCAATAGATTCGATAAGAACTAGGAAAAAAAAGAAAAAAAAACAAACAAAGCAACGCGATTCGAGCAATTTGTTAGCTCAACTCAGTTTACAATTGTCGCGACGATCGTGCGGTTGGTTGGTTGGTCGACTTGCCCAGTTAGTAATTATTATATTGTATTATTCTACACTTTGTTTTCATTATTTTCGACTCTGCTTATACATATGTAGAAAAACTTTTATTTTTTAAACTGTTTTATTTTTTATTGTTGACGGTGTTGTTATATCGTGGCTTAGTCACGCAAAGGTATTTTTTCTATCGAGGTGAGCAAAGCTTCCATATAATTTCAGGGGCCAGACATTGTTTCTATCTCAGCGCTTGCAAATAACTGACAACATAGCTGAAGTTTTATTGTTGCAAACTTATCTCGAAATATGACAAATTTACAACCTGCAGAACCCTTGACTCATTCCTTTGAAGAGTATTTCAATACTTTTACCAAATATTACTGTGGCTTCAAAACATAGCTGGATTTTTTGATTTATATGTTTTCATTTTCCTTTTTTTATTCAGAATTTACATTTAGTTTCCTAACAACCTTTTTTCATTTCATTCATATCGTGTCTTTAACTTTTTCTTTGTTTATAAACAATCGGCAAGCATTGAGCTTATCATTTGATAATTCGAAAGTCGCAAGTTAATCATATCAGTAAATTTTTGCCGCTGCTGTGCCATAATCCAACATTAAAACAGGCGTATAATTGAAATGCACTAATTTATAATTAAACCGCCTTAAAAGAAAAATGATCGAGCAATATTAGCAATTTCATTCCATTTTATTGCATTTTTTTGTTCTTAAGAAATAATGCAAAAAATATTGAATTTCTTAGTATAGCATTTATTTTTCGAAATATGATTGTTCATTTATCACCCAGCAACAATGGTTTCAATTTATCATAATTTCCAAAGAAAGTCAACTTGTATATGAGGGTTGAAAGTCTAGCAAGATCATCTGGCATTTATGGCATTTTATTTTTGGACATAATACATTTATGGTGGGGGAGTAGCGTCTGAGCGTTTTCCGTTCGATAAGCCAAGCACGGCATCATTCGATAGTATTTATGATAGTACCGATTGCAGTTCATCGCTTGACAATATAATTGCAATGCATTTGGGGCCACATCTCAAACTCTCAGCAAAAACAATTAATACTTATCGCTTTCACCAATCTAAATTTACATATGTTTTCGCACTTGTTACTACAATTATCAAGGTAATACTTTGCGCTAGTCTTATCGATAGCATGCACCAGAAATCGTGACAACACATGATCCAAGTTCCAATAGACTCGTGGCCTCAGTTCACGTGTCGC
Organism: Drosophila sulfurigaster albostrigata; assembly: GCF_023558435.1. Classification (NCBI taxonomy): domain Eukaryota; kingdom Metazoa; phylum Arthropoda; class Insecta; order Diptera; family Drosophilidae; genus Drosophila; species Drosophila sulfurigaster. The sequence continues at coordinate 9,052,509 of NC_084885.1, read as the reverse complement.
GATTAGTTCCCATTTCTCAACTGATTAGATATTAATCCAAGTACAATAATAATTCAGTGCAGACACTTGTTCTTAGCTGAACAGGTGCGTTAAACTTTTTAGTTATTGCACTTGCAATCTAATGCTTAAGTGTTGACGGGAACTGTAATACTAAATAAATGTTATCTATCACTTCTTTTAATATCAAAAAGGTAATTATTATTACCAAGATTGCTAAATGATGTTAATCAAGTGTGAGAAATCCGATAATATTAATATTCGTTAAAAGATACTAAATAAATGTACCAAAAAATTGTAAAATATACCGCAATGTATACTTGGCATATTGATATACTAATACATTTGAAATATACTAAGATTATCAACTAAATCAAGTAAAATCAAGTAAAACAGATATACAGACAGACGAACATGGGTATATCGTCTGGGCTGTTCAATAATATACTTAATAATATACTATATACCAAATAGGTATCTTACTAATATTTTTAAGCTATTATTACTATGATAGCTATTTGAAATTAATCAAGCGAGAGATATCTTTTAAAATATTATTATTCGCTTAAATATACCAACAAATACAAAAATATACCGCACTCTATGGTTGGTATATTGATATACTACTATATTTGAAATATACCAGATTGTCAACTAAAGCAAATAAGATTCGACAAACATACAGACTGGTGAACTTGGCTATTTCGTTTCGGCTGTTCAATTATATACTACATAATATACTACATTCAAAATATACCATACTGTCGACTAGTGCAAGAAAAACCAATAGATATAAACACAGAAAAAGCTACAAACAAAAAGTTAGAAAATAAAAGAATGAATATGTTTTATGTTGAAACATTTAATTAAAATTCTGCGTTTAAATAAATTCAATACTTCTTTTAGTTTGGCCAGTATGATGAATTAAATTTGTCTGTTCAAAGTGCTTGAAATAAGCTGCGATTCACTGCATATCGTCTCAGCTGTTCAATAATATATATTTATAACTATAAATATAGTCACATTTAAGTTGTGACGAGTGTTTTTGGGGCCTTTGCTTGAAAAGCTTTTAACCTCTAAAATTATCTTCTAGCACTTCAATCAGCTGATGACCGCTAAAATGCATTAAGTAAATAAACACAATGCATTTACGTTAAATTTAAAAGGTTGCATGTAATTTGCTAATCAATATGTCAATTTATATTAAAATCTATATACGCGATACGCATGAAATGAGTCAATCGTTCATTATTTGTAAAATTAGTCAGAAAGATGTGAGGTTTCTTACGAATAGTTACGAAATAAAAAGTTTTTTTTTCTTCATTAAGTATTGAACCAGGACAGCAAAAAGAAAAGAGTACTATAACAACACAGGGAAAAAGTTATTTGGACCAAACCTCATCTTCATTTAAGGAAGCCGAATTTAAAAGTGGCATCAAATTTGTATTTCTACCTTTTGGTTATCATATAAATATTCCAAAATCAATTGTCTTTAATATATAATTTAGTTTATTCTTACTATTATTAAAGTTAAATTCGAATGTTATGTTGATTCTTTTTTTATATTTCATTTAATTTCGCATCTGTTTATACTTCAAAATCATGCGACACTTAATAATCCTGAAGTTCAGATTATATTATATATATATTTATAGTTTTCCTATTTATTCGATGTATATATACATATATATATTTATTTCGCTATATATTGTATATTTCGATTAATTCGTTTGTTAATTTTTCGTTGCAGTTTCGCAATTTGTGATACGCCATCATATTTGAAGAAAAGCACATAGACAGGATATGACGAACTGAATTGAGCTAACAAAATGGCGAAAGTATCGAATTGGGATAAATTCGTACTGTTGCTATGGAAAAATGCAGTTCTACAATGGGCCCACAAGACTCAATTTATTATCGAATTGCTAATACCGCCGTTGTTTATGTTATTAATCGTTATGATTCGATGTCTTTTTGCGCCTGACGTAAAACCAATTGCGGAATATCAACCATATGATATAGATAATTTGAAAGGGTTTAAGTAAGTCAACGATTGGTTTCTAAATTTCAAAATTGCAAAACAACATTATCGACTAAAACACTTGTATTTTTTTTATTATTTACTATATATTTATAATTATTATTTGTTTTTATTTTCGTTCGTCTAGTTTAACACATGTGTTTTGAGTTGTATTCTAATGATTGTGTCTTGTGTTTAAGTGCGAGTTATAATGTTTTTTCTTTATTTTTTTACTTTGCATTTTCTTTAGATTTTTGTTGCTTTTATGATTGCAATTTCCTTTTTATATGTGCTGCAGCACTTTCGCTTTTCGCTTTTTACTCTTTACCTTTAACTGACACTTTTTATATTTATATGTTATATGTATGAATATGTACATTTACTATAAACGCAATGGCATACAGTGATTACTAAAACAAGTAAGAATAAGTAAGAAGTCGAGTGTACTCGACTTTGAGATAACCGCTACCCATTTTGAACAAAAGAAATATATTTTATATACCGAATATACTGCAAAATACTAAAAATATAAAATGGTATATTTGGTATATTGATATAGTACCGCATTCAAAATATACCATAGACGGCACAATGTACCAGATTGTCAGCCAAAGCAACTAAGACCCTTAGTAAGTAGGCGTTTTTGCCCATACAAAAGTATTTCTTTAATAACTTCCACAATTTTTATCTGATCGCAACCAAATTTTCAGGAATCATAACTACTATAGTTATTATTGTATATATCAAAATTCGCAGCTCTAAAGTTACGTTTGTTATTCGATTTTTTTTAATTGTGGGTAGCGGGTATTCAATCGCTGTATGCCTTTTTTACACACATATATATATATATATATATATATATATATATATATATATATATATATATTCATATACAAAAATTGGTAAATTTCCACGTAATTTGTCTTATATCGTATACAACACAACTTTCAGAGCAAATTACGATGCTGCACATGCTATGCGCAAGTTTCTTTCCAAGATATTATCAAAGTCATCAGACAGGTAAAGATAAACAATCCGATAAATAATCGACAAACAAAATGTAACCCAAAAAAAAATAATGAAATATTGTTTTCGGCTTAGCGAATGTGCTATACCTCTTGCAGAATTTGCATGCATTGGCTTATAAAATCATGTATCGATGCCTTAACTTTTCATCAATTAAATCGAAAAATAAGCGAAATTAGATCCGATAACATCCATATTAATGTACTTTTGTATTGGAACATTTTGCTTATAACGTGTATTGCCAAAATCGAAACATGCTCAACAATAAAACGTTTGTCACTTTCTGCAAATTTATAGAATTCAGCTTACTATCGCCTTGCACAATCGATAAATTGACATTGAATGCAATCGATATGCACTCAAGCACGAACTTCATCGCTATGCACTTTATACACAATATTTGATGCAATCATTTAAGAGGTTATGTTACAATTGCTTTATGTCTATAATATACAATAATAATATACTAATAATAATATACCAATGCACATAAAACACAATATTTAGTGCAATCATTTAGGAATATATGTTATAATTTCTTTATATCAACAATATTAATAATAAACTATAATAATATGCTTAAGATATGTTATAATTTTTTTATATCAATGACTATAATAATATGCTTATGTACTTAAAACACAATATTTGATGCAATCAATCATTTAATTGGACATGTTACAATTACTTTATATCTATAATATACTATAATTATATACTAATTTTTGATTTGGCGATTTTTTTTGTTTATGTGAATAGTTTTATATAAATACTAGGTAGATACTTTTAAGTTCCATTTCGTAATACTCATCTCTTTAATGTTTCACCATGTCTTTCTCTAATCTAGCTTCATTTTAGCTGTAAGATGCACAAGATTTTCAGCATGTTTTTTTTTAAATAGTATTTTAATGTTTGGTCTTTGTTTATAATACAATATATTTAGGATTTTCAATCGTGCACCTCAAATACTATTATTAACAGATTCGTTTTAAGTATCGCAATCAAATCACATCACATCAAATAATAAATTATTATTTTTTGTATTTCATTATTTTTGTATGCATGCAGCCAATCGATGCAAATTCAAGCCGAATCGAAATATCCACTCTTTGCCATTTATTATGCGCCCAAAACTGATGCACTGGACACTTTGGTTGGCGCTGCTGCGCAAATGTTGGACATACAATATAATGGATACGAGAATGTCAATGCATTGGCAGATGCGGTGAAAGCAACGAATGCATTTGTTGGCGTTGAATTTGAGGGCGATTGGTCCGATCCCGATAATATGCCCGATCAATTGCAATTCTCATTGCGTTTCCCATTCGAATTGCGAACGGGGTCATTGCTTCAAAATGTTTGGTATACGGGACGATTATTTGATACCTATACAAAAGGTGGCCCCCGCGAACCTCTAATCAACACTGGCGGTAGTCCGAGTTATATTAACGAGGGATTTTTACCCGTTCAGCATGCACTGTCCAAAACCTTTATTCAACTCAAATCAAAGGTTGAGGATTTGCCCGACATTCAGATGCAGCGGTATCCGTATCCATCGTATGTGAACGACGAGTTCCTCACGCACGTAGGTGGAATGATGTCGATGCTTATAATGTTCAGCTTCATCTATCCATGCTTTTGCATTGCCCGGGTATGTACACATACGTAAAAGTAAACTAACAGAAAAAAGAAAGTGTTCTGTCGTTCGTCTGAAAAGCTTTAGGTCTAACTACGACAAACAAAATGTTGCTTATATTTCGCATTTATTATTTAAAACAAGTAAGAAAGCTACAGTCGAGCACACTAAAAGTAAAACAGTGCGGCATAAGATTGAAAATATTATTAATTAATATACCACAAAGATACCAAATGCTATATTTGGTATAGTGATATATTAGCACATTAAAAATATACCATAGAGCTGACAAATATACCAGATTGTCAGCCAAAGCAACTAAAACTCGAAGTAAATAGGCTTTTTTCCCATACAAAAATTAAAACCAAAAAACTTGATCTGTGTGTAAGCGTAACAAATGCTGTCGAAAAAGAATGATAGATAGCTGTTTGTCTTATAGTCCTGTAAATCTAGGTGTTCGTACAGATGGACAGACAGACAGATATGGCTGTATCGTCTCGTCTGTTGACGCTAATCAAAAATATATATAATATAACTAATGGAGGTGAAAGATGCCTTTTTCTGTCTGTTGCATACATTTGCTCTCGCCACAAAGTTATAATACCTTCTATTATTTAATTAAATTATTTAAAAAGTAATATTAAAATATACTGATCAAGACATATAAAAATATAATTTGAAACTTTTACAAAGATATTACTATAAAACAGATTTTTGTTCGACCAAAATCCAAAGATTTCATTCTAAACTTACTTTTGTTTCTTTCTTTTTTGTTTTTTTTTTTTTTTGGTCGTTAGTATATAACCATGGAGAAGGAGAAACAGCTGAAGGAGGTGATGAAAATCATGGGATTAAGTAATTGGTTACATTGGACCGCGTGGTTTGTGAAGAACTTTATAATGCTGACGATATCAGCGATATTGATCGTCATATTGTTAAAGATACCTTGGACGAATAATTTAGCCGTGTTCCAACATTCCGAATTTACGGTTGTGCTCTTGTTTTTCATCGTCTACGTTATATCGGCGATCACATTTTGCTTTATGGTCGCACCGCTCTTCTCCAAGGCAAGCACAGCGGCCGCTGTGATGGGTCTCTTGTGGTTCGTCACCTATTTGCCCGCCTCGAACAACTATGACTCGATGTCGTTGGGCACGAAACTCGGTTGGAGTTTGTTAGCGAATTCAGCGATGTCTTTTGGCTGCAAATTGTTGTTGCAGTATGAGATGTCGGGCGAAGGTTTAAAATGGAGCAATCTATTCACAGAGTCCTCGGCCGATGATTCCTTATCGATGGGTCTGCTCTTGATCATGATGCTCGTCTCCAGCGTCATTTACATGGTCATCTGTCTGTATGTCGAACAAGTGTTCCCGAGCAAATTTGGCATGCCACGCAAATGGTATTTCCCCTTTACACGCTCATTCTGGTGCGGATCCCGCGACTACGGTGGCGTCGAGGATGTCAACGCATATCGCGAACAGACGGACAAAAGAAGTAACACCTTTGAAGTGGAACCGGATGACAAGCACGTGGGGCTGCAGTTGAAGAATTTGCATCGCAAATTTGGTAATCACATGGCCGTTAAGGGGATTACGATGAACATGTTTGAGGATGAGATCACCGTGCTCTTGGGTCACAATGGTGCCGGCAAAACGACAACCATATCGATGATCACGGGAATGTTGAAGCCGACAGCCGGAACGGCGATCATCAATGGCAGCGATATACGCACCAATTTGGAGGGTGCTCGCATGTCCCTCGGCATTTGTCCACAGCATAATGTCTTGTTCGACGACATGAGTGTGGCGAATCATTTGCGTTTCTTCAGTCGCCTGAAGGGACTCCGGGGTGCCGATGTGAAGCGTGAGGTGGACAAGTATTTGAAATTGATTGAGCTGCAGGACAAGGCGAATGTTTTGTCAGCCAAACTGTCCGGTGGCATGAAGCGTAAGCTCTCAATTTGCTGTGCCCTCTGTGGCGACACCAAGGTCGTGCTCTGCGATGAGCCCAGTTCGGGAATGGATCCCGCGGCCCGGCGATCTCTCTGGGATCTGCTGCAAAAGGAAAAGATCGGACGCACTCTGCTCTTGACCACACATTTCATGGACGAGGCTGACGCGCTGGGCGATCGCATTGGCATCATGTGCGACGGCGATCTGCGGTGCTATGGCACCTCTTTCTTCCTCAAGAAGCACTACGGTTCAGGATATACTTTGGTAAGTTTCCTTTGGGGGATGGAATATTAATAAGAATAACCCAATGAAACTATGGGAATAAAATAAAATTAGGGGAATCAATAAAGAAATATGTGAAGTTAAAAAATATACTTTAAAATCCGTAAATTATGTGTGTGAGTTTAGAAATAAACTTAAATTAGACAAGGCAAGGGAATATAAGAAACAAGCAAAAATCCCGTTAGATTTATTTAAATGCATTTAAAGAAATATAGAAGAACGAAATTGAGGAATGCATTCGAAATTCATCAAAATATTTGTGTTGATTGGTAAAACAAAAAGTAACATTTAATAAATTCTATAAATCAGTTGGAAGCAATTAAAAACAAAATCAAAAAAAATTGTAGTTTAGAAAGCCAAAGAAAAAACACATGTAACGAATTAGGAACGTAAGGAACCTCTAAAATGTAGGAACAAATTGTTCAAAGAAGGAGGAGCTTAGAAAATCCTTTACAATGAATAGAAGCGAAGGAAAAAATCGTTTAACGAATTAGGGGCGTAAAAATGCTCTAAAATGAAAAGAAGCGTATTTAGTGAAGTGTTACAAAACATATTGAGATTATTCGAAAATCCTGTTTCGCAGATCTGTGTAAAGGAAGCCGACTGTGTGGTGGAGGATGTGACCGCCTTGCTGGCTCTCTACATACCCGGCATTGAGCCGAAGAGCGACATTGGCACTGAGCTAACCTACGAGCTGCCCGATCAGTATTCCGGGCGTTTTGAGAAGATGTTGGGCGCACTCGAGGATCGCTCGAAGGAGCTGCATCTCAGCGGTTACGGTGTGGGCATCACAACGATGGAGGAGGTCTTCATGAAGGTGGGCGCCGAAACGCATGCCGCTGTCCAATCGGATGGCACCCAAGGTCGCTTGGAGAGTGGTGGTGGTGGTGGTGGTGGTGGTGGTGTTGGAAGAGCAGGAAAGGAGGAGAAGAAGAAGGAAACAATCAATGATGCTGCGAATGATGATGACACCGAATCGATGCCATGTAAGCAGTGTTTGAACTTCATCTCTCCCTCAAATAATAATGATAAGCTCAATTAACTGTTTGCAGCGCATACGGAATTCTCGCAACGTCGCCGCTCGTTGCGTGGCTTAAAGCTGACCAAGAATCAATATCATGCCATGTTCCTAAAAAAAATGCTCTACACGCTTCGCAACAAATTGCTGTTTGCCTTGCAGACCATAATTCCAATTGTGTTTGTGGTGATCAGCTATGTTATGTACAAGACGGCCGCAGAGAAACGCAGAGGACCCCCGATGACTGTGGAAGTCAATCAATATCCGGACACAGTAGTTCTGCTCGACCGTGGAGCGAATTTAGAGGGTCTGAGCAACGGTGTGGCCGATCAATATGAGAAAATTGCGAAATCGTATGGTGAACGGCATCTCTATGAGACTGTCCAGAACTTTACGGCACACATACTCGATCTGCACGATATACAATCGCGTGTGAATAGTCGCTACGTGGCCGCTGCCAGCGTAATCAGTAATGATCTGATAATCGCATGGCAGAACGGTTTTCCATTGCATACAGCCCCCCTTGTCGGCGAATTTAGTGCACAAGGCAATTGCTCGGGCAACGATCAATGAGAATGCGGACATCATTGTGACAAATGCACCGTATCCGGAAGTGCCATCGCCCGATATGTCGGTAATTCAGTTGATTTACGCATTCGGCTCACAAGTTGGCGGGAATTTGAGCTTTTGCATGTGCTTTCTCAGTTCGTTCTATTTGTTCTCGCTGATCAAGGAGCGAGCATCACGGGCTAAGTTGTTACAATTTGTGAGCGGAGTGCGTGTGCTCACGTTTTGGATAACGCAATTCGTGTGGGACTTTGTCACATTCACGTTCACTTTCATCGTGATCATGATAACGATAATATGCTTCCAGGAGGAACCATTCACCACATTCAAATACCTGGGACGTTACTTTTTTAGTGTTGCTGGTCTTTGGCTTTTCCGCACTGCCCTATACGTATTTGTTGTCGCTGTTTTTTAATGCGCCCGCAATTGGTTTTGCCGTCACCACGATAATCAATGTATTCGTTGGCGTCGCTCTCTACGTTGTGGTCAAAGTCATGGAAGAGGATATTTTTGGTATTAAGGGCACTGCAATGGCCATTAAACATGCCTGTCGCATTTTTCCGCATTACACGCTGCAAGAAGGCCTCTTCAAATCCTTTGTATTGGCCACCAAAGAGAGCACGTGTGATGCGATCGATTTGCCGCCAATACTTCGTTGTGAAATGATGCCAACATGCTGCAGTAAGTGCATTTTCAAACTATGTCTATTTACCACTCTTTATCCTATTCTCTCTCTCTTTCTGTCTCACTCTTTGCAGAAATACCGAGTTTCTTTGATATGGATGAGGTACTGGTGGACATCATTTATATGCTGGTAACAGGAGTTGTGTTTTTCCTAATTGTAATTGTGCTCGAGTACAATCTGTTCAATGAACTTCTCTATTTGATACGCAAACGCACCATGTAAGTGAATAGTGTACTTTCTATAGTACATACATATGTTTGTACTGATTGATTTCCTTAATTGCATGGATAATGTTAATATTGATGGCAACTATTTTATCTATGTCTTCATATTTGCACCCACAATATGTTTTTTATTTTTAGCTCATTAGTCCATTCGATAGTTTCATTCTTACTATCGATAAATGTTGTCAACTGATTTATCTATGTCTTCATATTTGCACCTACAATATTTGCATTGTCATGTCAATTGTTTTTTTTTTATTTTTAGCTCATTAGTTCATTCGATAGTTCCATTATTACTATCGAGAAAATTTGTCAACTAATTTAACTATGGCATTACGTAGCATGCAAAAGCTTTGAGAGTAATTTAGCTAGTCTCTCCTATCGATAAATATAGTAGTAGTAGTAGTAATCGATTATTCTTATTGTAATCTAATTGATTCGGTTTATATGCATTCCACAGCAAGCCACCGCCGCCCCCAGAGGATGGTTACTTCAATGACGATGTGGAAAAGGAGCGACAACGCATCCTCAACATGAGCAGCGATCAAATCTCAGCAAAGAATCTAGTCTTGGATCGTATGACCAAATTCTATTCATCTTTTCTGGCTGTCAATCAGGTGTCGCTCTGCGTGGAAGAGTAAGTGCGAAGTATTCAACTGAATAACTGAAATTGATGATGATATTTTTATTTTTGGTAGAGCTGAATGCTTTGGCCTTTTGGGTGTGAACGGTGCCGGGAAGACAACCACATTCAAGATGCTGACGGGCGATGAGAGAATCAGCTTTGGTTCTGCCTATGTGCAGGGCTTAAGTTTGGAGTCCGACATGAATCGAATCTACGAGCGAATTGGCTATTGCCCGCAATTCGATGCGTTGCTCGAGGATCTCACCGGACGCGAAGTGTTGCGCATCTTTTGTCTATTGCGCGGTATTCACTCGGACAACACGAAAAAGATATCGGAGGAGTTGGCCAAATCGTTGGGTTTCATCAAGCACATCGATAAGCTAACGTCCGCCTACAGCGGCGGCAATAAGCGTAAGCTGAGCACTGCGATTGCCTTGATCGGTCTTCCGGCCGTTGTCTATTTGGATGAACCGACCACGGGCATGGATCCGGCTGCCCGACGTCAGCTCTGGAATGTCATTTGTAGTGTTCGCGATTCGGGAAAATCGATTGTGCTTACCTCGCACAGCATGGAGGAATGCGAGGCGCTGTGCACACGCCTTGCCATCATGGTGAATGGTGAATTCAAGTGCATTGGTTCCACGCAGCATCTGAAGAACAAATACTCCAAGGGTCTCGTGGTCAAGATCAAAGTGCATCGCGGTCGCGAAGCAATGCGCGTCTCACAGATGTAAGTCATGCATAAAATACATCCATCCGTATCTTCTCATTGCTTAACCCATGCTTTGTTCGTTTTGCAGCTCACGAGGCAGCAGATATCGCACACAGGGATCGGATTCGGATTCCGTCCCATCCACGCCGGTGGCATATGCCAATACCAGTGCTCTCTCTCTGCGAAAGAGGTGAGTGCGCATTGTTTGCATTCGTTAACTTTATTAAATTATGTTAAAATGTGCTTCAAAGCTTCAAATAATTTTAGTCTTTGTTAAGCGCTGTTTAAAATATCTGCTAAGGTTTGTGCCTTAACTAAATTTTCGATTCGAATGGAAATCCGATTTCATTATTTAAAATTAGAATTTCAATTTGTTAAGTTAAGTTAGTTTTAAGCAAATTTCATGACTAGGTATTGATATGCGATATGCTTACTTATTTTTCTTCAATATGATTAGTCTTTAAATAAGTTAATTTAATTGTTACAAAACTTTTGCAGCAATGGCAGTCTGAATGATAGTCATAGTGACAGCACAGCTGAAGCGTCGACGATCGGGTAAAATATAAACAAATTAATATTATAAACATTTTGATAATAACATATTCAACTACTTTACAGCACCGTTACCTCATTTAATAAGCAACAGATTGACGATAGAGACGATGAAGCTGTCGGGGCTGGCAACATCAACGATGTCAAGGAATTTGTGCAAAGCAAATTCCCCACAGCCATATTACAGTAAGAGAGAGAGTGCAGCGATTTAAATGCAGACTCAACAAATGAATTCAATTATTGTTTTTCTTTTTTTTTGTAGGGAGGAGCATCAGGGCATGTTGACTTATTACATTCCATTGAGCGACATCAAATGGTCGAAAATCTTTGGACTGATGGAGCGCAATCGCAAAGAGTTGAATATCGAGGATTATTCGATAAGTCAGACGACATTGGAGGAGATCTTCTTGGACTTTGCCAAATTCCAACGCGAAGATCCACGCAACATTAAGTGAGCGAGAAGCCAGTCAAAAAAACACAACAAATTCAGCACACGCACACGCGCACAACAGACACACACACACACACACACCGCATTTTATATGTTGCACAAAATAATTTCCTTTTTATTTTTTTTTTGTTTTTGTTTTTGTAGTTAACGTTATGTTAAGTATAAGCGCTTTAACCTCGATAGTATTCATATGCCGTAGAATTGTGACACATGCTACAGAACGCATAAGTATCATGATTTTATAAAAAAAAACACGTAGTATGTAGTTGGCTTGCACCCACAAAAAAAGAGAAAGCTTTATTTAATTTTGCTTTGCTTTTACAATATGATCGTGTATATATAAATATATATTGCATCTTGTCAGACGAAGACGAAGGAGAAAACGCACCGGCATCAATAGGCAAGCTGCGGAAGCCACTGCGATTGCTTAGATTTGATATCCACTTATTTCTACTACCTGAGATGATGTACCTAACAATGATAGTTAAAATAATGAGCTCAACGTCTATGTATTAATTTTATTTTATATATATATATATATATACAAACGGAATGTCTAACAATGCCGTCGAAACTGTATTGCAAAGCACAACACACAAAAGAAAAAACGATGTCAATTTCGTTGGAATAATGATGATGAAACGAAGCGTATAAGATATATTTATAAAGTTTGCTAAGAATGTTATTTTGTGACCATTTAATAAAATTGATAGTCTAATTAATGAAATGTAAAATTAAAATTAAGCACTGTGACTCTTAACAATGTTTCTACTACTATATTTATAAGTGTTTAAAATTACGCGGGGCGCTACACAAAACAACATATCGATAAATTTATATAGAAAGATGTTAATAAATTTGAATTTATTTATGTACATTTCAAGCGAATAAAACGCAACGCATTTTGAATTTTGTTTTCAGTTTGAACTGCTTAACGGAAACGAAGCGGGGCGTGTCATATCAGTCAGCTTTTAGTCGCTTGACAAGCACTGTTAAACTTAACATGGTCATGTTAACTGACATAGTACAGACATGTAACGGTTTTTTAAACATTTTATTATTACAGAAAAAATAAGTTTAACACAAAAAATCATGTTTGTTGGGGGCCGCTTCTTCAGTTGTCAGTTGTGGCACGACCTGAACGCAAGGCCAAGCGATCGAATAGATTCACATGAATGCCGCTGACCACATTGCGTGTTATGTAGAAGTCCTCAATGTTTAATTCAAAGACATCGCGCCGTATGGCGAGAAAGATTTCCGAGAAATTTGTCGTATCGCTGGACAGCAAAAACGACATGGACTCCTGCTCCAGATGCCTGCAGTGACCAAATAACACGTATTAAATAATAATAATTATTATAATAAAACAAGTAGGAAAGATACAGTCGAGTGTGCTCGACTGTGAGATACTTATTTTGAATAATAGCATAATAGTGCGGTATCAATTTTAAAATATACTACAAATATACTAAAAAATATACTTCTTTCCATATTTGGTATATTGATAAAGTACAATATTCAAAATATACCACATACCATACCAGATTATCAGCCAAACCAACTACGACTCGACAACAACATTTGGTATGTCTATATACATATATTCAAAATATCCATAGAGTAGAAAATATACCAGACTGTCAACGAAAGCAACTAAGCCCCGTAATAAGTTGGTGTTTTTTAAAAAGTATTCATACAAAAATATTCCTTTAATAACTTCTACAATTTGTAATCATATTTTGAGGATCCATAAAAGACTATAGTTAATATTGTATTAATAAAAAATGGCTCTAGCTTCAAAATTACGCTTGTTAAAACTAACTTGATTTGCGTGCAAACATAACAAGTGCTATCGAAAAAAAGTATATCTCTTATAGTCTCTAAGATCTATGTGTTCATACGGACAGAAGGACAAACAGACAGACAGACAGACATGGCTATATCGTCTCGTCTAATGACGCTGATCAAGATATGTGTATACCTTATGGGATTAGAAGTGCCTTCTTCTGCCTTTTACATAGATTTACTGTAAGCAAAAAGTTGTAATACCCTTCTACCCTAAGGGTAAAACTTACTGCAGCGTTGCGTCTGGAAATTTCATTTGCATAAAGAGTTCGAGTTTTTTGTGTGGCGATGCCGGAAACTGATTGATGCGATCCCAAGTGTAGCGTGCGGTGGTGATATCCATGTTGATCTTACGCTTGAAAAGCACCTCCAGCAAATAACCGGAACGATAGCGTTCCTCCTGGGCGCCCATTGTCCACAGTTGACCATCGAAGAGCACCGGCGTGCGCTGACACATGCGCTCACAGTCCGAGGCGCTGAGATTTGTGTAGAGAAAACTGCAGCCACGTTGCTGCATATAGGATGTTAGGCAGTATAAGATACGCTTGCCAATGGGATCAATGCCACCGGGCGGTCCATCGATGCAGCTTAACAGCGGATCACCCAAGATGGCCAAGGCGAAGCCAATGCGTCTCTGCTGGCCGGTGGTGCAGAGCGATACCAATTGCCGATAGCACTGAAAGAAGCCCAACAAATGCGCCAATCCCTCGCAGATTTGTGTGCTCGCCTTTTTCGATAATCCATGCAGACGGGCGTGTATGAGCATGAGTTCGCGTGGCGTAAATTTCGCTGGAAAATTTTGCATCTGTGGGCAGTAGCCTATTAGGGAGTAGCATTTGGATCGATGCGTGTCCATGTTGTAACCGCCAATCCAGAGTTTGCCCTGCGATTTCATTGTATCGGCCACAAGCAGCTTGACTAAAGTACTTTTGCCCGTATTATTGTAACCCAATAGGCCAACGCACTCCGATCTAAGAGAGAAATGGCGATGCAATTATCTGCAATGTATCTGACACTTACTACACAAAAGTTGAGCGTGTATTAGTTTTGTAAGCTAATAAGTATTGTATGTAGTAAAGATAATAAATATTTCGTAAAAATATCAAATTTTATTAATGCAATGCATTAAAGTAAAATGTTTAGTTTAGAGCAAATAAATAAATGTTGAGTTTTAATGTTGAACATTTTAGTTTCGAGCAAAAGAATTACCTTTTTATGTAATTATGTTGAATTTGCTATTAAGCAATAAATAAATTATGAAAAATTTAAAAATTGTTGAATTCCTAATTTTGCATTAATCTAAAATGATTAGTTAAATGTAATGCATTCAAGTTAAAAGTTCAATTTAGAGCAAAGAAACAGAATTTTATATAATTGTGTTGAATTTTCTATTAAATATGAAATAATTTATGAATAATATGAAAATTTTTTATTGAGCAATAATCCAAAATATGCAGTAAAAGTAACTTTTTAAGTTTAGAAGAAATAAATTAAATTTTAATATGCTTCTGTTGAATTTGCTATTAAGCATTACATAATTTGTGAAAAATATAAATTTTGCTGAATTTTCAATTTTGCACCAAACCAAAATTTGCAGTTATATGCAAATAAACAGCAAACTTTAAATAGTTCTTAAAAATGAATAAATGAATTCCAAAATTCTAATAATGAAATTCATTTTAATATATGTAATTATGTGCAATTTGCTATTAAGTGTTAAATAGTTAAAATGATCTCTTACTTTTCGATACACAAATCGATGCGTATGAGGATAGCCTTGCGACGATAGCTCTTGCCCAAGCCATGACAGACAACAACCAATTCGGCTCGCTGTTGATCGGTTAACTTGTCGACACGAAGTCGCTCGGCCAACACCGATTCATCGACCAAATAGTTGCCATCACTCCCAAGATGGCGGCGATGTTGTTGCAGTTTTCGCCACTGTCGCCGGCGATGTCGCCTCTCGTTGCGATCGCGCATACACTTCAATGGCATGCCAGCACAGCCGTTGGTCATCAGCATGTATTGCTCCTCGAGTACGAAGAGTAGCAAGGGTAGAAAAATGCCCAGAGCTAGAATGAACATATCAAACATCATTCCATACTCACGCGAAAAGTAGTTGTAATGAACTGTGGAAGCATTAATAAATCTGTATTAGTAACTTTCGAAAGTGCAGCTTAAATTTAACAGAGCTTCCATAAAATCTTTTAATAAACGTGTATTAGCATCTTTCGAAATTTCTGCTTACATTTTATAGATCTTACATAAAATGTTTTGCCTATCTTCTGATTATCTCATAATATATCTTATGGAAATTGTTCAGCTTTAATCTTTATAGTTTTGAAATTATTTGGAAAATATTAAGAGAAGAGAATTAAGAATAATTAAGAGATAATCGAATCATTGATAAATAAATATAGAAAAAAATTGATTGTGATACTTGCTGGGAAAGCCCCAACTCAATAGGAATTATTTCCCATATAGAAAGGAAAACTAGAGAGATATTTTTCGTTCACTGCTTGTGTGCAGAAAAAGTTATCAATAGAAATTATGTGCTGAGGCCACTTAACTGCAACAATTTGGAGTACTGCGACACTTTAGAATGTCCCGAGATACAAACTCCACCGTGGGATCTTGACACATCCATTTGTAGTCGTAAAGATATAACAGCTTATAGATGACCTCACCAAATGTATATTGTATCAGCGGTTGATAGATATTATTCATATCGGATAGTTCGTCGCCCACACTGATTGTGAATATAATAATACCCAACAGATTATATAGACAGATGATAATGAATGCATAGTTTGGTTCCTTGAATATCGCATACAAAAAATACGATAATGTCACTATGGAAATGCTTGACAGAACCACCACCAAAAAGATCCAACCTGCCAGGTCAGAGCGAGTAAGATAGCTGTTATTGAGTTGTTGTTTTGCCCTTACCATAAAGCGAGTAGTCGTGTTTGGTTGGACTCGCATAGAAGGCTATAACCACAATCAGAACAAAGCTGATGACGATAATTCGCACCATATCGAAGAACAACAGAGCTATGCAATAGATGTGCAGCTTTACGCCAGCAACAAACTGTTGCTTCTTGAATGTGCGCTCCAGGATTGTGCTAACCGCCAGGCCAGCCCACATTATGCCGAGAATAAACGAGAGATTGATCGCCATCAGGCTGCCCAGCGAGAGCGGCGATTGAGGTATCGTGTTGGCGACCGTTTGAAATTTCAGCGGACGTAGGGCCACATCAATTGAGGCCTCATCGTGAAAGAAGCGTCTGCAGAAAGCAATCACTCGTTACTCAATACTGGTTAATGTTACTCGTTGATATTACTCTGTACTGTTACTCATTACTGCTAATCGTTACTTTTACTCGTTTAATTACCCGTTATAAATACTTAACTACTTCTGGTCACTGTGACTCGCTACTGTTATCATTATTTTTATTCATGGTTTTTCTTTTCACTTATTTCTTGCTACTATTACTTAATTTTAAGAACGTTACTCGTTACTGTCATTATTACTCGCTACTTTTGCTCGCTACTGTTACTCGTTAATGCTATTCGTTACTGCTACTCATTACGGTTACTCGTTACTGTTACTATTACTCGCTACTGTTACGCGTTATTAATACTCGGTTCTATTACTCGGCACTGTTACTCGCTATTGTTATCATTACTTTTACTCGTTGCTTTTCATCTCACTTATTACTTGCTACTGTTACTTCAGCTTACGACTGCTACTCGTTACTATTGCTCGTTACTATTAGTCGCTACGGTAACTTCATCTTATGAATGCTACTCGTTATAGAATATTGTTCATATATAATACAAGTAGCAATCAAAAGTCAAAACGAAATAGAATATAGTGAAGCTATAAATTGAGTTGATTAATTAATCACCTAACAATTGGAAATTTATCTACTCGGAGTATCATATTTACCTTGCCACAACATTGTGCACCAGATTGAGGCCAAAGGGCGCTGCATGCAAGGGAATGTTGTTGAACCAGACGGTTATCAAATCGCTACTGAACGAGGCACCGAACATGTATTTAAAGTTCACCACTTTGGTGAAATCATTCTGCTGCAGCAGATAGTAATCGCTAATGTCCTCGGTATCGACGATCTTTACGCTGCCATCGTACCAGAAGAGCAACTCGTTGAAGAACTCGTGCATTTCGAGGACATCGACATTCTCCGAAAGGATCTCGACAAATGCATTGATAAACTTGAACTGTGTGAGATTGAAGGACAAAGATGTCAGCTCATAATTTTTGCCATAGATCAAGACCGCAGAAAATGTACAAGTGATGGCAAATAGCAGAGCGGCCATACAAATAATTTGAATGGGTATTTGTCGCTTATTGAAGACCCAACGCATGTACAGCAATGTACACAAATGCAATAAAATTAATTTCTTCCCCGTTGCCTTAACATTCATGTCGCTATCCTCGACAACCAGTTTATAGTCCTCGATCAGTGTGGCCGGCTCGGGTGTCATATCGCCCTCCTCGGTACCGAAGCGCAAAAATATATCGTCCAATGATGTGTCACGCAAACGAAAGCTAACAATGTCCAGATTGCCCATCTCGTCTTCGAGTTCATCGAAGAGATCAGAAAACTTATCCTCGTATTTATTCTCCAGTACAAACGTCACTTTGTAGCCAATGTCGCTCTCCATCGTTAGACTTGGAAGATATTTAGTCAAGAGATTACTCAGCGCCTCGAAATCAAAAGACTTGCCCTTGACAAGTGTCTGAAAAAGTGGGGGAACAAAGAGATTTGAAAATGGTATTTGAAGATAACAATTATAGAAGAATTCAGCGTGAATTTTGGTAAAACGAAGATCTGGATTACAAATTTTCAGATTGAGAATCACGATCTATAAATTATAGTCTGATGACGATAGACCATAAATTGTATATGGCATAAAAGGGAGAAGTGGTCACTGATCAGTTGCAAACATTTGAATATAAAAATAAAAATAAACACTAAAGAAATATACAGTCAAGTATGCCTGACTACATGCTACCCATTGTGAATAAAATCAAAACAGTTCGGTGTTAATTTTAGAATATGGTATAATAATGTATTACAAAAATTCTAAAAATATACCAAATGTAATATTAATTAATATCCATTTGGTATATTGACTTCATACCCATTTTTAATACAAGCAAAACAATGCGGTATTATTCTTAAAAATGTACCGAAATAATAGAAAAATATACCTCAATGTATACTTGGTATATCGATAGAGTATTTAAAATATACTACAAAATTATTGAAAGTTAATTGAAATCCGTGTCCGTACAAAATGAATAAACCAAATAAAAATTCTAAAAATATACCCAATTGCATATTTGGTATATAGATATACTATACTGTAACTCACCAATCGAAAGCCATGACCGTACATATTGCGCAGAAAGGGCTTCGTGCCAGTGCACTTGAGCTCGCCATTGGACATGATCGCCAACCGATCGGCCAGATGATTGGCCAGCGCCGTCGAGTTCGACACCAAGATGATGGTGCGACGTGATTTCTCCTCGTTGATGAGGGCACAGATGAGCGAATGCGTCGGCAAATCGAGATCACAGTGCAGATCATCGATCAGTATGATCGGACTGCCGCCAGCAAAAGCACAAGCAATGGAGAGTAGACTTCGATGTTGTGCGCTCAGATTCTTGACTTTTGTTTGCTTGAACTCCTCCAATTGCAAGCGCTGAGTGTAGAGATGGATCTCTTGGGTGGCCATCGACCAGGAGGCGCCTTTGACCAGGCAAATGAAGCGTATCTGATCGGAGACGGTGAAATCGGGCACCAGAAAACTATTACTCAATGCCAAACCCAATTGCATGGTTGCATCTTGTCGCTCCGTTTGTATATTATAATCGGCGATCATGACCAGGCCACGCGTTGGCTCCAACAGACCCGCCAAGATCTTCAGCAGCGTCGTCTTGCCGCAACCATTGTGGCCCATTAGCACCGTGACCTCATTCTCGTACACATTCCAGGTGAAGGAGTTGAGTGCTCCACGGCTGTTGGCCGTATAACGTTTGCACAGTTTCTTGATTTTGATCTTGAAGCGGCGATGCGACGGCTCCACCTCATAGATCTTGGTGGCTTTAATGCCGGCCGCCTGTGAGCCCTGCGGCATAAAGCTATCGTCACGATCCTGAAACGTAAAGTCACCGCTGTGTGTCGGCGCCGGAATGTGACGTTTGCGTGTCCCGCCTGATTCGCCAGTGTTCCACACATCCATATAAATGCCGATGGCGCAAAAGACGAGCGCATTGATCAGGAATATGATCGAACCCGAATAGACATGAACGCGATCGCCGGCAGAGTCCAAGGCATAGCCCTCATCGACCCATTCCTTATCGAAGATCACCTCACGTTCAATGATCCCCTCGCAGATGAGCGCGAGCACAGTGTTGGGTAACGCTTGCGAGGCATAGCGAATGATCTTCACCCCCTGCTCGCGATTGTTCCACAGCACAAAGAACGGTATGTAGGTGAGCAGCCAGACTATGGTCAGCACTCGAATGGCCAGCCCGCTGTTCTTGAAGAACGAGGCCATCATCAGGCTGAAACTCGTCCCGGCAACATTGTAGGTGAACAGAACTAGGACCACAATGTGCCACGGTGTCTGTGTCAGCAGACTGTGCTCGTTGTTCCAGTGCACCTGCGAATTATTTAGCATATTACTTTTGGTATGTTTTATAAATGTATATAAACAATAATACTATTTCAATCAAATATTATGATTGGGTGTGCTCGACATTGAGACGTCTGCTATTATCGTTAAAATATACCAAATGAATATACCAAAAATACTAAGATATACTACTAAACTATTGGCATATGTCAAAGTATATCGTTATACCAAAGTATTTTTAGTATTTTTGGTATATTTCGTAAAAATTGCATTTTGTTTAATGCTATACATACTATGTTTCAGTATATTGTTATATGAAATGTGCATATTAGTATTTTTATATATTAATTTAGTATATTTGGTAAAATGAACATTTGGTATAACGATATATTACAACATATGTATACCAAATATACATTTTAGTATTTTATAAGCATGACTTTTATATAATTTTAATTTCTTAATTCATTTGATAATATAATATTCTAATTACTAATATGTGAATTTTATTTCCACATCACTTTATACATAAATATACCAAGATGAATGTATGGTATATTCCTCAATATATAACTACATGTATAGAGTACAAAATATACGAGATTGTTAAACAAATATAAAATTTGTGTCTGTGTAAATCGTAATCAATAAATATAAAATAAAATAAAATAAAGTCGAAAATAGTTAAATAATAGCTTTTAAAGTTTGAGAAGCAATATACGAAAGAAGAAAATAAATAGCAAATAATTTATACAATACCTTAATAACCAGCGTAACAAAGAAAGTGCTGATAAGACTGTAGAATAAACCCTTGACGAACCAGGCAGTGAAATGGATAAAGTTGCTGATTTTCATGTTAATGAGAAAAAGGCGCATCTGTTGCTGTTTATCCTGCACAATTTGCTAAACGAAATGAGAAAACGAAATTAAAATTAAAACTAACAACTTAAGCAAGTTGATTCAAAGTAATACCAACCCAGACAAGTATCTGAGCCTGAAACATATAGCCAACGACAATGAGCAAGGGGAGACCGCGATTAATATAGTTCATCAACGGATCCTGAACGCGACCATCGACGGGAAAGCGACGCAGAATTATTTTCGGAATCGATTTCTGGCTGGCAATCCTTAGATAATTCTCTGAGATGGCCTTTTGAATTTTAATGAAACCCTCGAGAACGTAGCAAACATCACCATCGCTATGTGGATTATTGAGGCGTCGGATAATGCTCGTCTTGGGATCATCATTGTAGATAGTCTTCCAATTGTTGCCCAGAAAGCTGCCACTGAAAATGCGCAACTCACTCGGGAATATGATGGTGTAGTTAAAGTGCGGTATCAACACATCATCATCGATACGATTTTCATCAAAATTGAAATTCTTATCAGTCATGCTCTGATCGAAACAAATGCCCGAGAATAACGAATCTTGGGTCACTGCATCGATGACTTGTTCACACGACGCATAATGCTTGAACTCCATCTTTGGCAATTCCGTTGACGTTAAATTGATAATCTTATGAAATAGATTATAATCCTTGGGCGCCCAGGCAATCACCAATTGCGGAACAAACACATTATTACTCATATTACTCTCTGCGCGTATCTTTTCCCGTTCGAGGAGTGTGTCAATCAAATTCGTCCAGCTCTTATCGAGATCAATCGGATCGTAAAGATGATTAAATCTTGGCGATACATCGATCTGCATTCGCATGGCAACCGCAATGATGCAGAGCAACGTTGGGGCAAAGATCAGCCAGAGTAGCTCAATTTTGCGGTTCCATTGCGTCTTGTTTAGCTTCCAAGTGAGCAGAATGAATCTCTCCAGATAATTGCGAATGCTCATTTTACGTGCGTTACAACGAGAAAACTCTGAGAACTTTTCGTCGCTTGCTTTGTTAGCAACTCAACAAGGCTTCAACTAACATACTATCTGAGTATCTTTCCGTTTATTCTCGCTCACTTCATTCGTTTTCCTATTACATCCGTTTAAAGCTGGTCAGTTTGTTCCCCAATTTCCAATGAAGCATGCTTATACCCCGCAATATACTTTCCTAGGGGCATGCATGTCCTTTGAGTAATATTAAATTTTTTATTACTTTACTAACTTTATATTCCTAACAGTTTTTTTGTATTATTAAAACTATTTTTATTTAATTTTTTATAATGTTTGAAAATTTTAAATCATAGTTTGATGGTTTAATATACTTTACTTTCTTATAATTATTTTTAATATAGCTAAAATTTTGCATTTTTAATCTATTTTAATTTTATATCGTTTAATATTTGAAAAACTTAAATGAATATATACATTCATTGTTCAAGCTGTTTTTTTTTTAGATTATGTTTATTAATATGGAACATTTTTTATAAAAATTACATTTGAAGAGCAAATGATTAATTTTAATAAATTTTTTAAACCAAACTATTTGATATTTAATTTAAGATCTTTAAATATAGTTTTTTTTTTAGATTTATTTTCTAATATGGTAATTTTATGAAATCTACAAAACTCATTATTTCAAACAGAGTTCGCATTCGATAAACAAAGTGTTTTACTACAGGGTATTTGTTGAGTCGTGCCTGCCGAGCGACCGAATTCGTTGCATGTTATTTTTGGCAGCATGTTGGAGCGTTTATTCATCCTTTGTCATAACAGTTTTATTGCGTTGTAAAGTCAACAAATGACAATAAAACGATGGCGATTTGTTTGCCATCGTTTTTGAGCTAGTCGAGTTTACACATCAAACAATCGATGTACTATATTTACTTAAGGCACCAATAATGATGCTGGTTCTCAAATATCGTATCATATTGTATCTCTATAATAAAAGGAAATCGATAAGCAACAGTCCGTATGAATCATATGCGCCACAATTGATAGATCATTATTATACTACTAACAACCAATTGATTTCAACTTCCCGTATTATGCTCACACTCTGCATTCAATAGGGTCCAATCTATGCCGACGGATACCTTGGTCAATAATTGAATTTCAATTGATATTTGCAGCGCATGCAGTATTCGATTTTATCTCTCGCTTGTCTTGCCCTTTGATACCCTGCACAATATTACACGAAGGGTAGCTTCAGGCAGACATAGGGAACTACCTATTTGCTTTAAATTTCAGAAATACCCGCAACAACGTGGTAGTATTCCTTAACGTATACTGCAAAAATACTAAAATATACTAAATGGTATATTTGGTATATAGATATAGCAATACATTCATAATATACCATGCTACTCTTATTATTATTATTATTATTATTATTATTATTATTATTATTATTATTATTATTATTATTATTATTATTATTATTATTATTATTATTATTATTATTATTATTATTATTATTATTATTATTATTATTATTATTATTATTATTATTATTATTATTATTATTATTATTATTATTATTATTATTATTATTATTATTATTATTATTATTATTATTATTATTATTTATTACTTTTATTATTCTTTTCAATAATCGTTTATTCTAATTTTTAGTTTATTTGATTTATTTGACAATTTTATTATTTTATTATTTATTTTTAGCTCCTACACACGACCAATGGATTTTCTAGGATAATCTGCAAGTCGAGCACGCCGCGACTAGACTGTTTTTTATATTTTCGTATTTTGGCATATTTGTTGGTATTTTGACTGGTCGCTGCCTCTTTTCACATTCAATTGCATTTATTGACCGAAGAAATATTTTATTACTTTACGCTTGGCAAATATTAGTGTCCAAAAACGATATCGACATGGACAACTATATGTAAGTGTGAGCGTATGTGTGTGTGTGTGTGAAAGTGTACATGTGTGCATGTGTGTGTGTGTGTGTGTACTTTATGGATGCTTGTCTTTGTGCTTATTGGGCCACAAACCGAAATGAGAGATGGCAAATATATAGACATAGTTGGTTCAAGCGTCATGTGAGTAGAGCTTGTGTGTGTGGGTGTGTGTGTGTGTGTGTGTGTGCGAGTGTGTGTGTTGTGGGTGTGACGTTAATATGTGCATACACAGACATGTACATATATACAGCTAAAGCTGCCGATCTGTCCGATTGCTGCTGGCCTCTTTGGTCTGTCTAATATATCCGCTCCACTTTGATTTCTTGGCACTCACACAAACACACTCACACACACACACACATTCCGCTCTCTTACACTCTTTTCCAGTCTCCCTCTCTCGCTTGTTGTTGGTTTTGCTGATGTTTTTTTTGGTGCGCTCCACGAACTTTGACAAATATTTTGGTCATAGCTGAGATTTGCGTGCCTTTCAATGGTTTTGTTTGTTCTGCTGTCCACAAATGGCGACTCTACTCCAGCTACGTATGTGTTCGTATGTGTGTGTGTGTGTCTCTCTGTCTATGTGTGTGTGTGTGTGTAGCTTCTGAATGTGGGTAATTCGGTCATGAATATGCGAACAATTTCTCCTATTGTATAGCGTACAATGTCCGAGCATTTTTGGCCTGCGCATATTTGTCGCAAATGGACTACATTACATTACAGCGACAGTTATCTCTTGATATATAGGTACGTCATACACACACACACACACACATGGTATATAGGAGAAGTAGTTGTAGTTGTATTAGTAGTAGTTGTAGCTATATGAGAGCATTATGCTCTAGGCTGCATGAGAATGTCCATAAAAATACAATATGTACTATGTGTGACGTGCAAAATCTAGGCGACTCAATGTCCAAGCAATTTGCTCGACCAACAAATACCCTATAAAATGTTAGCGGTTGAATAATGAGTCACTTTTGTAGTTCCTTTTCGTACAGCTTTAATAGTCTAACGCCTAACCTTGCGCTTCATATTGTTATAAACGTAAGTGATCGACTTAGCTTATGTCCTGTAAAAAATACAAGATTGTCCTAAATCTATTTAAATCTATTAAAAGCTTTAAATCTATTAAATTAAATAAATGAATAAGTGCAAAACAAAAAATACGTATACGAAAAAATAAATAAAAATTCTATAATTAAATAAGTAAATAAAAAAAAACTAAAAATAAACAAAAAAGTAAAAAAATAGATAATCAAGAAATAAATAAATACCCTATACGATTTTTTCGTGTAATATGCCAGTCTCCAAATAATAAATTTAACTGGAAATTCGATTCTATGAAAAGGAATCGTAAGCACATGCTGACATTTTTATGATACGATTTTGTGCGTTTTGTATGCCTACAGGGTATAATAAAGGCCGCATATTAAATGCGAGCGGCAACAACAACATTCATAAATGACCAGCAAAGGGCAAAAATAGCAACAAATACAATAACAATAACAATGAAAATAACAAAAACAATGCCCGCGAGTATATGATTAAAATGAAGCATGCGTCGCATGTTGAACTTGAAAATTGTGTTTATAGAAACTAACTTCAAGAGAGAGAGAGAGAGAGAGAGCGAGAGCGAGAGCGAACAGTAAGAAATACAGTTAGCAAGCGACAAGTTGGCAGAGCTGTGAACAAAAGGTGCCAGCCTCATATTTGTAGTGCGTTGACAACCCTAGACAACTGACACGCTTTGCGTCTATATTTCTAAGAAAATAGACACAATATTTCCATTACTCTATTGATAAGAAATACACAATGTACTTATGTTGCCTAGACTAATACATTAATCTCTCTAACACATTTCTGATAATCTTGTTTATTTTGCACGAAATAACAAATCAAAGTCATTGCTCTTTCATTTCTTATTGCGGTTCACTCAAATTTTGATGGTGTATCTATAAATAATTGCCGGCTTTGGGGGGGATGACAAAGTGGAAATCGAGCTCAAGTGCAAGAGTGCACAATGAATATCGAAGTGAGATGGTCGATTAAGCGAAAAGCAAACTTAACCGGTCTGCAAGCTGAACAAAACCGCATAGAACAGAATGGTTTTGGAGAGCAAGAATAGACGGGAGAGGGGAGATGCCGCACATTGGAGTAGAGTCGATAATGCAATTGGGGGGAGGTGTTTGGTTCACTTCATCGGGATTGCATGAATGAAGCGCGCCGAACCAGTTATGTGTAGGTGATGCGTATGTGCAACGGGGCGTATTAGTTATGCACATATGTGCAAAGCATCACAAAAAATATTACAATTTCTATTTGAACTAGGAAATAAGTACAGCTAACGTATTGCTCACTTTTAAAGCTAGCTTATTCTCATTTAATCTATTCCAATGATGCCTTGAATCTTATCTCAGCACACTACGCATTTGCCTCTTTGCACACAACTAAATGTGCCAGAGAGAGCGAGAGCTTATCGCTTTAGTGCTGCGCCACTCTAACGAATAGATTAGCACATGACGCGTCTTAAATATTGAAGCTGGCCTCGTGGCTTCTAGAGTGAAGAGTGCAGAGAACCAAAGGAGAAAACAAAGTGAAACATAGTTAGCGGTACTTTCGAGTAGAGATGACAACACAAATGCACTCACGCACCTTGCCCCTTTTTGCCAATTGCAATAATTACTCTTCAAATAAATTGAATAAAGCTACCAAATATCAGTTACGTATATATTTTTTAAAGCTAAGTTAGCGATAAACTTCAAAATGCAAAATTAACATATACGTTAATTAATGTCGCGTCGTGCTAATGATTGTGTCTTAACTGCCATCACTAATGAAGCAAAACAGCAATGAAACGAAGCAAGTGACAAGATTATTTATATTTGCTAATAAGAATACCGAAATTGAAATGCATGTTTCGTTAACATTTCTTGGCTTTGCATTGATCTTAGTTGGAGTAGAGCAACACTGCAGTCGGCAGAGCGTTAGCGTCAGAAGCTGCCGCCAAAAAAAAACGTAAAGAAAAATAACAACAAAAACAAACGTATGGCAAACAGCTGCTTGCTTGGCATTGAAAACGTCACCGTGCGACAGAGCACAACGCACAGGGCCAGGGGCAGACAGTGCGAGAGGGGGGAGGTAGGCGAAATGGAGCTAGGCAGCGAATGATGCACCGATTGGGAAGAGGCGTGGCGGGGGAGATAGCTAGGGCAGGCTGCCCGTCATTGCGGCATTCGTGTGTTCCAGCAAAACGAAACGAAACGAACGAACATAGCCTAAACGAGCACGATGTACGACGTCACACGAGCCGAGAGCCGAACGAAACGAATAGCGACCGGTTTTTGGTTTTTTTTTGACTGAGGCGCTTGCTGTCTGTGTCGCTGTCTGGCCGTTTCAGTGCGAATCGAAGCATCAAAGGTGTTAGGTGTTTGTGCGGTCTTTCATTTCACGTCGTTCGTTCGTATTTATTTGGCGCATATTTTGACGTATGTTTGCGAGCTGCGTTTTTCTTTTGCCCAAGCGGCTTTCAATATCAAAACACAAACAATGCACAAAAAAACAAACAAAAAAATAATTAACAAAAACAATGGAAACAACATAAAATAATAAACAACAAAAAAAACAAGACTCGCATATTTAACAATTCAAGTGCTTATTATTAAAAACGTGTGATTGTTGTTGTTGTCGTCGTTTTTTTTGCTCCATACGCGAAAGTCGCTTTGCTTTGTTTCTACAAATTGTATTTTTTGTGTTGTATTTTTTTTTTAAATTTTTTTTCAAATTTTTTTTTTTATTGTGTGACTATTAAATCATCTTCAAGTTGAAAAGTGACGCGGCTGCTGGAAAAAAGAAAGAGAATTCGCGATTGTGTTGCTGCTGTTGTTGTTGTTGTTGCTGTTGCGCTTTATGCATATTTGGATGAGATCAAACAACTGTTTTTTTTTTTTTCACTTCGTCTTCTCCGTCTTCTAATTGTTTTATTTTTGTGCACGTGAAGAGAGCGACAAAGGTGAGGACGTGAGTGAGAGAGAACAAACACGCGTAGCTTCTCATCGACATTGATCTTGATTTTGATGATTATTTGTTGTGATCTCGTTGTGATTGTTGCTCTTGTTGTTGCTGCTAGTTTCGTTGTTGACTAAAAACAAATAGATATACTAAATAGTTGACACAATTATTTGTGTTATTTGTTTAAACAAAAACGGCCTTTGCTGACGCATGCAAAACTTTTTTTCTTCTGATTTGTGACTTATCGAATAATTTAGTCTATAAAAAAGTCGGCATACAAATACTATAATAATTTGTTCACCTTGTGAGATCATTATTATTATGATCAACACGTATTAGTAGCTCTTTATATCGAGGTGAAAATAAGGAAATAAAAATAGAGGCCAAGGTCAAGTCATTATCAAATTTGAAAAGCGACGTATAAAATAATATGACAATTACTACAAGTATTTGTGAATTTCTAATTCCCAATTGCAGTAGCGTATAGCGTATAATTTTCTCGATTTATTATGAGATCAGCAAGGTGGCGTAATTCCCCCACTTCCCTTTCCACGTTTTGTGCTTCATTACATTCGAACGTTGCTACCTACATATAATATTTGCTTTTGCTTTTGCATATTTGCAGCAGTTCCAATTGCTTTTGCAAACACAATTCGCAATTCGTAATGCGTTTTGTGTGTGTGTGTTTCTCAAGCCGTTTACGGTTAATTGGTAAAGAATTAGAACACAAAAGCAAAGTCGCGATTTACGCATTCTTATTGTTATTCTTGTTTGCTTTGATGAGTCGCTTTCTCTCGCTTGACAGCAGCTCAAACAAAGAGTGGGGGTGAGTTAGAGTGAGAAGGCGTGAGTATAGTGAGTGTGTGATCGACAGGCAGTTGCAGCTTGTGGTGCCGTCTCGCTTTGGCTTAGTGTAATCTGAGTAACGTTCAATATAGCTAATAATGTCTTTGCTGACGCCTCGAGTGTAGAAGCTGCCGTTGCGGGCGCACTATAAATATTAAATAACAATAATAATAATACTAATAATAATAGCAAGAACAACAAGCAGGGCACAACAACAACTACACCAACAACAACAATGGCAAGTTGAAGCAGTTGTCTAAGTGGCAGCGCTTTGTCAAGCCGCATAAAATGTAATACAATAGAAAACTATATAGAGAAGCCATAACAACAACAATAACAACAACAACAACAACTACAAGAGTAATAATAACAACAAGAGAGTACATCAAAGTTGTTTTGGCTCCCAGCAAAACACGCAACAGTCCGTCAGGCAAAAGTCGCTTTCTGTTGCCTTCATCGCGTGTGTCTCGTCGCCCCGCCCTCCGCTCTCCGCCCACCGCCCTCCGTTCTCCGCAGTTCGTGTCGCGTCTTCCGGCCGGTTCCAGTTCCAGTTCCTTTCCCACAGCAGGACCCAAAACCGACTTCAAACAGTGCGCGCTGTGCGGTCGACTTTTGGGTTCCATACAACACTCCAATATACATATATACGCTATATATGTATATGTGTTATTCGTACTATACTCGCGACTATAGTTCTACGTACTTACCATACTGTAAACCTACTGCAACAACAACAACAACTTGCCACTTACATAGTTATTTTCTATAACAAAATTTGTTGTTCTTTTTTTTCTGTTTTCCACTTTGTAACCGTTTTATATATATCGTATTATATATATATATATATATATATATATATATAATTTTTGTTACCGCCAACCGCTGTGCATCGCTGTTCCCGTTCGACGTGCTGTTCTGCTTGAAACCGGAGAGTAGGTCAGGTCAGTGTGTATTACTTTACTTTACTTTTACTTTACCAACTACTACCATACTATACTATACATATAACTGTTTAGCTATAGCGCCGACCGACGACAATGCGCTTATTATAATGGTGAAACCCCTCTGCACACTCATATTAGCTCTATTCATTTTCCAACCTTTGTTTTGCATTTTTAATCAAAGTTCGTTGTTCGCTTTGCGACATGGAAAATGGCATTTAAATAATTGATATACATAGTTATATTTATTACCTGTTCTTATTTCGAATATAGAGCTTGATTAATGTCCCGATCGTTAAATAGAAATTATTTTGTTGAAATGCAAAAACATAAATCCCTAGCTCAACTGTTGAGCTTAATTAATCATTTAGTGTGGAGAGGGGTGGGGGAGCTTATCGATAGATAATTTATCGGTAATCGAAGCGCTTAACCCACTGTCATAGGCATATGTAATTTATTTAGCCTCCATGTTATGCAAATTGTGTGTGTTTCAGCCGATGTTAAGCGATCAATAATCCCTTCTCTAACACACGCACACATTCTGTGGCTAATTTATATGCCAACCAGTGTTGCCAATCAGTATAGATAACACCCCATTCGTTAACAATGAATTTTTTTTGGTGGAGGTGGAATTGGGGGAATCACAATTCTACGCCCACATCAAAACCAGTTTCTAACGCACACGCAAATTATTTGCAAGTTTTGTTTCTGTGTTTTCTTTTTTTTTCTGTTGATTTTGTTTATGGCTTTTCGATGAGTTAGAGGCGTGGGGGATGGGGGAGGTTAAGACCTTCAATATCCAAAACTATTTGCAAAGTTTTGCGAGTCAAACAATTAACTCCGATTGAAAGTTATGCGCAACAAGATAATTGTGGCTGAAAATTTATTGCGGTTTCAACGACGCCTGCAGACATTATGACGGGGGAGGAGTGGGATTGGCTGGAGGCTGGAGAGGTGGCAGAATGTTTGGGGTGAAGGCCAAGACGAGGTTGGGCGCCAAAATGACTCGTCGAGATTTGTTCAACGCCTTCGCTGAAAAGGGCCAACAACGTATTTTAATAATGCATCTCGAGAAAAATGCCTCAAAATGCTCCCAAAGCACAAAACCAGCCATAAAGATGGCGAGAGTGAGAGTGAGCAAGACAGAGAAAGCGAGATAGAGAGAGAGTGTGAGAGAGGGAGAGTTGAAGATAGAAATCAGTAAAGCGCAACAAAAACAAAAGGTACAAAGCGAACTTTTGGTTACTGCGACTGTCAAGCCGAATGCACACAGACAACACAAAAAAAATAAAAAAACAGTAGAAAAATAGAAAAGGGCAGCCAGGCGGCAGGCAGCAAGGACGCAGGACAAATGTTGCCACGCCATGTTGCACGTTTGTTGTCCGAGCAGCGAAGCCAAGCCAAGGCGAAAGGCGCAGCATCTGAGCGGCAGCACACAAAACTTGGCACGACTTGTCAGTTGCCCTTTACCCTCGACACTAATTGCCTCGACTGTCCTATCTCTCTCTCTCTCTCTTTCTCTCTGGCAGCTGCAGCAACTGGCGCTGAAAAGTATGCTACATTTCCACTGCAAAATATAGTGTCGAAAAAAAGCTTGAAATCCACTTCATGAAATGCGTAGAAAAACCATTTGAAATTACATTGTATATACAATTTAAAAAGTTGAACATAATTTGCAAGTACATTTTTTTCAATACAACATTTTTAAATACATTTATCATGAAATGAAGTATAAGATAGAAAAGAAGAGCAGCTTCACATATTGCAAGACTGATTTGAAAATAATATATTTTTAAATTACATTCATCACGAAATTGTTCACGCCAGATGATTTCATAAATAATAACTTATATGAAATCGTAACATTTGAGAAAATATGTTTTCTTAAATGAAATCAAAAACTTAACAATTGAATGGCAATTTAATACAAATGTTTTATAGTCACATCAAAACTTATAACTACATTAAATACCATTTAAGACTATCCTTAAATATATTAATTTATTTGTAAGCAATTTAATACAAACGATTTAATGATTGATACCTTCAACTTATAATTCCATTAAATGGAATTTGAACTTATCCCTTACTATATTTGAATCTTTGCAAGCAATTGCAATCATAAATACTCTTAATCGAATATACCCCATTTGGATAGCTGACACAGGGTATAGAGAATGCAGCACATCTTTAGCAAGTCGCCTGTGTGGCGCATTTGCGTTGCGGTTGAGGCCAAAAAAAAAAAAAAAAAAACGAAAACAAAAAAAGTGGGCAACAACGAGAAAAAAAAAACGTAAAACAACAGCAAACAATGCGCTGCAATATTTTCAAGGTCCCCAAACTGCGGCAGAACTAAATCATAAGCACACACAAACACACACACATAGACAGCTAGAAAGAGACAGAGACAGAGAAATAGAGAGAGAGAGTGAGTAATAGAGAGGGAGACAGTTTGAAGATGGGAGCAAAATCTTGCGGTCTGTTTGGCTTTTTGCCTCGAGCTGCTGTCCAAGTAAATTTCGCAGCTAAGCCGAAAAACTAAATCAAAGCAAAAGTCTGGCAAATTAAATAATCAAAAACAATTGTTAACTCTCGCCGAAAGGATGGCACTTGTCTTTTGTTTAAGGATAGCCTCAAAGAGAACGAGAGAAATAGCGATGCGGGAGACGAAGAGGGAGAAATTTAGAGCCACTTGATGTCCAAAAGCTGATGATGAAAGCAAATTGGATTACGTGTGGATTGCTTAACCACATCGCCAGAGTCGTCACACAATAACAGTTTACACACACACACACACATACAATATACTATATACTATAGTATGTACTTTTAGTATATAATTGCGACAACGTCGGCGACTGCGACTTGACCCGCAGCTGCTCTAGCCAAAGGTTATCAACAGTCGCCGGGCCACAATCTCATTGATAGTCAGAGCTAGGCGAAGTGAATACAGTGAATTCAATTCAGAAATTAACTAAATTCTATTTTCAAAATTATTTGTGCCCATTTCAAATAGATGTTTGCTTTAAAGACCTTCGAATCTCTCAACTAAAGATAAGCGACAGGGAGCGTGTAAATGTGAAAACCGTTGCATAATCAGTCGCAAAGTCAATGATTGAGCGCGTTTTGAATATCGCTGCGCTTTAAAGTTTGAAACAATTCTTTAAATGCCTGCAATTCAATGTATCTCCTATATTTATGTATATACCCGTTATTCATTGGGTCGAAGGGTATTCTGAAGTTGTGCATGTTCGTCTGTCTGTCTGTCCGTGCGTATGCAAACCAAGATTTCATAGATAGATAGAGTTATAATATAATATTTTTCAACAGCACGTGTTGTCAAAATTTTTTCAAAGTTTTGCCACTTTCGTCCTCCAAATGAAAAAATGTAATAAGAAACATAATTTTGAAACTGATTTTTAGTACATACAATAATAATCCCTAAGAATTTAATTAGTACTATACCGATATACCATATATAGCCTTCGGCATATTTCAGTATTTTTTGGTATTTGGTCTTATTTTTTAGCAGACAATCTGGTATATTTTACACTCCATGGTATATTTTGAATGTAGTGCTATAGTGATATAACAAATAAAGCATTCGGTATATTTTTGGTATATTTAAATAATTGGTCTTATTTACTTTAGGCTGACAACCTAGTATATTCTGTACTATTTCATATGTAGAAATACCAAATAAAGACTTCGGTATATTTTAGTATTTTTGCGGCATATTTTTGGTATATTTCAATAATCGTCCCTCTTTGCTTGGTTGACTATCTGGTATATTTTGCACTCCATGGTATATTTTGAATGTAGCACTTTACCAATATACCAAATATAACCTTCAGTATATTTCAGTATTTAATGAAATATATTTTGTGTATACTTTAAGAATTTGGTTCTATTGTAGCGGGTAACTCAAAGTCGAGCACACTCGTCTGTAGCTTTCTTACTTGTTTTTTTTTTTGCATGCATTTTTATTGCACATACGCCACATGAGCCAATCATTTGCATTGAATTGATGTGCTGTTGAATTGAATTTGCTGTTGGCTTAATTTATACCATGCATGAGTACGAATATGCGAGTATTTGCAGAGTGAGTACTCGCTTTAGCACTCTCGCACTTGAATACTCATGCACCTGCAGTCTTTATGCCTTTCTTCGGGCTGTTAGTTGATTTTTCATCGCTTCCTTTTCACTGCTTCATGCCTCTCTCTCTCTTTCTCTGCGTTGCACACACGTTGATTCATCGTCGTCGTCGTCGTCATCGTCGTCGCCTGTCTCAAGGGCGCTGCATACGCGACACTTTTGGGGCGTGCTGCGGCGTTGGGCGTGGCAGTAAAATGCAATTAGAAAATTGCAACGAAAATCAAAATATTTGCTCGGAAGTTGTAGCAAAACTCAGCGAAAAATATGTGAAAAGTAAATAGCAAAGAAGTATTATATGTGGGATTAAGATTGCAACTAGAGAATGGAACAAATAAGTAAAGCAAACAAATAGACAGAAGAAAACATGGGAATAGCGAATATATATAAAAGAGAAAATTAAAGGGTGGCTGTGGCACATGGGAAAATGTCAGCAAATTGAGATGAAAATTTCAAAAAATATCGGCTGAGAATAAAAGTAACTATGTGCCGAAGTCTGCAAAAAGGATTAATGAAATGTGAGCCTTCAATTTCGTATAAAAATGTGAACTAAATGAAATGGAATACTTTAGCTAACTCTGGTTATCAATAATAAATATATTTATATATTCGTTTACTTATTAGAAATACTTTTACTTAATCTGATGATATTTTGTTTAATCACTTGTACTTGAAGTAATGAATGCAGCAGTTTTTAAATAGAAGTAAAGGATTACTTAAAGAAAAAGGATTACTTGAGAATTAAAATTGAAAAATGTTGATGGAAATTGCTTAAGAATATTTTTAAGTCTGTTTTTTTTCATATTTGTATGTATTTGGTTTACAAATTCCTTATCGTTTGCCAGTTCGTTTTATCACTTTAATTTATTTATTTGACTAACACTTACGCTAAATTTAGTAATTCAACTTGTGAAAGATAACTGATTGTGATGTTCATTTATCTTAGCCATGACAGAAGAAATCAGTGGAAAGTATTTATTAAAATTAAAGCTTAGACTTTTTACTTTAATGGTTTTCTACATATTTTCTTTTATATTAAAAGTTGCTGAACGTTTGTGCGTTTTACATGACTCCTGTTATATTAACAGTTATTTATTTAATAGTTGTTTAACATTTTCACGTATGTTATTCTACATAGTTTCTATTAGCAGAGTTAAAATTCAAAGCAAACAGCGGAAATAATAATTTAAAATAAAGATTCGAATTTTTATATTTATTATATTGTTTGTACTCTTTAGTTTTAGTCACTTTTCTTTATTTATCTCACAAATGCTTTAACGAAATTTAATCGGAGCAGAGAATTGAAAGAATCAGTACAAATGATAAATTAAAAAGTATGTTTGAAAATTTTGCAGAAATTTTCATTTTACGAATTCTTCAGCTTCAGCTCTCAGTTTTCTTATCGTACTGTTCATATATTTATTTGTTTATCTCGCAAATATTTTAGCAAAACTTAAGAGAGATAACTTATTGTGGTGATAATTTGTTTAAGCACTCGAGTGCTCATATCACGAGTCGCAAGTATGTGAAATTTATGCACGGCAATTTGTTTGTTCTACAAATGCGACAGTCACTTCACTGGCAGCGTGCAGCGTGCAGCATACAGCGTGCAACATGCAGCATTGCAGCATGTGGCAGCTACATTGCAGCACACACAAATCGCTTGTTATCTGAAGGTTTACACACACACACACACACATACACACAAGCTAAGTGAGGAGGTGGATTGGTAACTAGTTTGCTGTAGTGCCCCGAAGTCATTGCATTTTCCCTTAGAGAGAGAGAGGACGAGAGAGGAAGAGTGAGAGAGAGAGAGCGGTATTCACATTTTCACATTTGTAATCGTATCTGAAAGCGAATCAAATTGAAAAGCAATGCGACTTTTGGGGGTCGCCTCTTGGCTCTGGGTCTTTAAGCTGTAATCCAAACTAGATCTGTAGCCACATTCGTGCCATGACATGACAAATTTCGCTGGCATGCTGTGTGTGTGTGTGTGTGTGTGGCAGCTTTGGTTCGGTTGCAGTTGCAGTTACAGCGCTCGACAATTCAATTGTCACATCCGTTTATAAAGTTGGCAGACATGGCTGCATTTCAAGGTTATCCAATTCTCTCCAACAGCAGCAGCAGCAGCAGCAGCAGCAGTTCCACTTTGTGGCGCCACCGTCACAGTCAGAAGCAGACAACTTCAATGCTGCCTGTGTGTGTGTGTGTGTGTTTGTGGCATGTTGCTCTGCTTTCGTTCCCTTTTTAATTTGGCAACTCACTCGGTGACAATTTCATAGACATTTCGTTTTGGAAATTGAATAGGTTTTTGCTTTTGCTTTTTGTACTTTTTGCTTTTGCTCGATATTTGATTTCAATATGATGTTTTGTAAATACATTTTAATAATCGAAATCAAATCGTTTGAAGCAATTCAAGCATCAAATCACTTCAACTGCAACTTTATAAGCTCCACACAAAGTCAATTGATAACTCTGCTTAACACACACACACGCACACACACACACACACACATACACAACAATAACAACAATATCAAACAACAAAGAAAAGAGCAAAGTCCATAACAAAATCCCCAATTGGCTATCTCGTTTTTAAATACGGGTAAATACGGGCTTACTCGCATTCATAAGCTAAAATAAACAAATGCTTTTTTAATTGTTGTTGCTATTGTTGCTTTTATTATTATATGTAGAAGCATTCACATTGATTGGGATGAGCGCGTGATCACATCTCTATATATGTAGTATATGCATATATTTATATTTACAGTGCAACCTCAATAAATTGCAAATCGAATGCAAATAATATTTATGCCAATAATTTACGACGTCTTTTGGCAGCCAAAGAGTTATTATACAATCCATTTAACGTATACATTTTTGCTGCATTTTGTATTTAAAGCAGCGCCAATCATTTGGAAGCAAATTAACAATATTTAATTGCGGGGGGAATTTTCATGAATTGTTGGAATTATCTGAACTACGCTTAGAGTAGATTGAAACAAATTGTTTGCAAATTTCAAGCAATTCTTATTGTCATATAATACTTAGCAGTTGCTTTACATTTTCGCTTATGTTATTCTACATTATGTCTTTTATATTAACAGTTTATTATTTAATAGTTTTTTTTTTTTTAACATTTTCGCGTGTGTTTTTCTAAATAATTTCTGCTACTTCTTCAGTTGCTTATTTAACAGTTGTTTTAACAGTTTTTGTTCTTTTATATATAAAGTGTTTTATTTAACAGTTTCTTAACATTTGCGCGTATGTTATTTTATACAATTTTTGTTATATAAACAGTATATTATTATTCATAATTTTTACTATTTTACCAGTTGCAAATTTTATTTTTTTTTAACATTTCCTGTTTTGTTATTTAATAGTTCATTTCTGTATGTTGTTTATTATACAGTTATTTATCGTTTTCGCGTATGTTATTCTACTGCATTTCTGCTATATTTTATTGCCCTGTCTATGGAAATACATTTTTTTAATATTAATTACTAAATTTACTGAAAAATGTTTATGATAAATTTATCCAATTTGATGGCCAAATTTTCTATAAAAATTACAAGAGTTTTAAAGACATTTATTTAACAGTTGTATAACATTTTTTCCCATGGCATTTAACATAAATTCGAGTTTGATTAAATGAAAAATATTGAATGGCGAATGGAATGCAAATGAAATTTTTTAAGAAGAATTTTTCTTGGAATTCTCTGATGAATGCTTTGGGTAATTTTAAGCAAATTGTTTTGGAAATTTTTGTCAAGGCTTTCTATAGTATTTTATCAAATGTTATTCCACGTAATTTCTGAAATATTTTACAGCCTTAGCAAATTATTGAATAGCGAAGGGAATGCCAGTTAATACCTTTTAATATACAATTTTCTTGGAATTTTCTGCTTGCTGTTTGTTAAGTTGGAAATGATATTCGTTTAGCAATTTTCTAACATTTTCTAGCCCTATTTTATCATGAAAATTTCGAAAACAGTTTTGCTAATTATGAATAATTGATTAAGTTTATGATGAACTGTTTGTGTGCGCTTTATGCCGGCGCTGTAAAGTATTTAATTACTTCAATTGGATTGCAAAAACGTTTTTTGCTGATTAAACAAAAACGTTTGTCTCTCTCTCTGTTTCGCGTTGCAATCGAAACCGAAACGCTTGAATAATTGCATTTAAATCGAAGCGTATCGAATCGAGTTGAATCGATTGAAGTTGAATTTACTGAATCAAATTGCTCATAATTCGGACTCAATGCTAGACGACCCTCAAAAAAAGAAAAAAAAAATATATAAAACTTTGTCACTGTCTTTTTTCACTTTGGCATTTTATATAATTTTCTTTTATTTTTTGTGTGCCTCGGTGATAATTCAATTTTCGGTTCTCATACTTTGAAATTCTCTCGCTGCTGCTGTCCACTGAGGGGACGCGATGCGAATCGAATTGCGTTGGAGTCGCGCCGGGGTCGAGTTGAGAAAATTCTATTGAGCCGCTTTCCATGTGCGCCCATAATTTATGATTTAATTATAAAAATGAAAATTGTGTGAGGCAGGCTGCAGGCAGGCTACAGGCCGGCAGGCAAGCGGGCACAAAGAATTCAATTGAAAAGCCCATGTTGATTTATGAAAATTACGAGCTAAGTTTAACCGACGCAAACTGAAGAGGGAAAAGCGTGTGGAAGGAGAAGGAGTAGGAGAAGGAGGGGGAAAGAAGCACCTCACACCTTTTCACAAAACGGGGAAAAGATGAAAAAGTTGAATGGCATTCGAAATACTTTACTTACTTTTCTGCTCTCGTGGAAAATACTTTGCTTGCCGTCTCTCCGCTTCACTTTTCCTTTTTGGTTCGCATTTCATTTCAGTTCTTTTTCTTTTTTTTTTATGTTGTTGTATACAACTTTTTAAGTGGCTCTCCTTCTCACGCCTCACGCTGGTGGCTCATTGTTAATCGTCATCATAAATAAATCTATACAAAATATTTTTTCATGCACAATTTGTCGGGCATGTTGTTGCGAAGCTATGCTTCTCTTCCCTTCCCCTCTCTCGCTCACGCTTTTGCCTTGGGCAACCTTTTCATCTTACAAGCGATATATATAAATTATACAAGTATATATATATATATTTTTTTTTTGTATATATATTATTTTTTATGTTTTGTCGCCTGCCAAAGATGATGACGATGGGCTCAAAAAACATCTTTCAGTTTCAGTTTTTCGGCCCCTTTTGTCGTCGCCTCGTCGCTTTTGCCACACTTTTCATTCGGAGGCCCCATTTTCACGTCATTTACACTTAAACAGCTTAGCGCCTATGGATACAGCTCCGCTTTATGTTTGTGTGTGTGTGTAAGCGTGTTGGAGGCAAAGGCAAATTATGTACACGATGATGCCAGTTGATGATGCTGATTATAGACGTCTCCGATGTCGTCTTCGTCTTGGTTGTCGCCTCCCTTCGACACCTAGCAATTCCTTTAGGTTATTAAACTTTATTGCCGTTTGGCATTTTGTTCCGCAGGCGACGTTTATCAAGCATTAAACATCAAAAGCATTTAAGCCCCATCGAAAGTGCCTGCATTAAAGATGGCCGACGCATCTTGTGTCGTGACACGCCTGAGAAGGGGGAAGGTGACAATTTGTCGTCATAAAAAATTAGCGACAGCCCTGCAATTGAATAGCATTCCATTTGAGCTCTTCAGCTGAGTATTTATGGATTTACAATTTCTTTTTTTTTGTTTTGGGTATTTGTTAATTTTGCATGTAATTCACTTTCTTTTCAACTGTTTGTTTGTTTTCGTTTTGTTTATTGTTGATGTTTAATTACAACTATAAAATTGATACTCTCAATAAACTAAACAAGTGAGTGTGCTTTAGGAGAGTTTGCTCGACGGTGAGCTATTACATTCAAAATATACCATCGAGTAGAAAATATACCATATTGTATGAGTTTTATACCACGTTAATATTCCCACAAAAAAAACTAAGATATACTGAAGGTTATATTTAGTATGTCTATATACTTGTATATTTAAAATATACCACAATGTCGACTGCGCTCGACTGTAAGTTAGCCTCAACGTTTATATACTGAAAAAACATACAACAATATACTGAAATATATATTTGATATGTCTATATACTATTACATTCAAAATATACCATTAAGTAGATCATATCTGGTAGATTGTTAACAAAAGTAACTACTATCTGACAGCAGCATTTAGTAAAGTATAAAATAGACCATATTGTAAACCAAATCTAACTACAGTACTGATTATATTTGGTATATTTACATACTATTATATTCAAAGTAAACTATAAAATAGAGGATACATCAGATTGTTAACCAAAGCAACTGTGTCTTGGCATCAGCAGTCTTTATTTACCCATTACAAAAAAGCAACATGGCAACTTGCGACTGTTGACGCTGATCAAGAATATAATTATAAATTTCCTTTTGCCACAAACTTATGATACCCTTTTACCTTGTGGATATCAGGTAAAAAAAGTGGGCGTGAGTATTTTGTTATTGTAATTTAATGAGCTGAAGAGCGCGTCAAGTTTCATGTGTTATTTCAATAGCATTATGTTATTTATCTTGATGCAAATTTAAATTAGCATGAGAAATTCTCTGAAAGTCTTGTGTCGATATCAAATTGACTGATTACTTTAATTAAAATACGAGTATTCGTACGTTTAGCAGGTTGTCGAGTTGTCGAATGGAACATTCGAACATTTTGCGGTTCTGCTTTTGCAACACTTTTGGCTAATTGAATTGCGAATACTCGGAAATGTTTTGAGTGCTTTTGTCGGCTCGCAATGAGTGAAAAACCTGTTTAGCAATTAAAATGAAATTAAAGTTCATTTGATGTGCAATTAAATGTTTCCTGCGTAAGCTGAAAAGCCAAAAAAAATAATAAAAGTGTGTGTATAAACCCAATGCTGACTCAGTTGTGGCCATAACACCCACTTCACTTTCGGCCCCTCAATCGCTCCTTTGGCTGACCAAATTGTTTATTGTTTGTGTGTTGGCATCATAAATAAATTTTGCAGTGCATTTAACGAATTGTGAATTGTCGAGGCCAGAAGCCACCGAATGTCCAACTCCGCTCGACGAAACCCATATTAACTGTGAAACACAAAATGTAGAGGGAGACGGCATGAGAGAGTGAGAGAGAGAGTGAAAGAGATGGCATGAGTAGTAGAGCAAAAGTGGAGGAAGGATTGTTTGAGAGGGAAAGAGAGCGTTGCGTTTATCTGTTGATTTACAGCACGCGTGAGGCGTTGACCGTTATTATAATGCGTTATACCCATTAAAATTGATGCCAATTGGGTATCATAATAATAAATTAAAGTGCGATCTCTGATCGAAGAGTTTTGCACATTAAAGATGTGTTGGATTAATAAATGAATTCAAGAAGTTGTCAGTCATAAATCTGAAATTACAGCGCATCTTGTAGTCTATCATTGACTGGGAACATTTGTCAGCTTGTTGTCGTTGATGAGTTGAAAATATGAAATTTAATGCGCTTGCAAAATTTATTCATAATTAAATATAAATTTATGCTCCGTTGTGGTTTAACACAGCGCTCACACACGTCACACATACACACATACACACTCACACACACTCCTACTTATGGAATTTACAATTGGCGGAGACAGCTGTGCCTGCATTTTCTTTTGGCCGCAGCAAAAATCATTTGTCAACTCGCTTTCACACACTACTGTTATATGTGTATGTGTGTGTGTGTGTGTGTGTGTGTGTGTGTGTGTGTGTGTGTGTGTGTGTGTGTGTGTGTGTGCGTACTTGTCTATTCCCCTCCCTTTCTCTCGCTTTTCGCACATGGTCACACTATTTTTGCTGGTGTAATTTATACAATTCACTTAATCAACGTCATGATCATTAGCTGAATTATATTTTTCCACAGCGAATCTATCCAAAATATATATATTTCACCTGAAACACATTTTAGCTCTAATTGGAATTTAATTACCCCACAAATAATGCATATTTAATGGACACCAAAATTCGCATTGTGCATATATCATGCCACTAATATGCGCGTGTATCAGTTGAAGAGAAGTAATCACTACGAAATACCCTGCAAGTAGTTGTTGTTGCTTAACAGTGACTTAAAATTTACTTAAGATCTGCTTTACATGTTCTTAACAGTTCATTTACAGTTACTTAATAGTTACCTAACTTAACAGTTACTTAAAAGTTACCTATAAGTTACTTAACCGTTATTTAAGAAGCTATTAACATACTTCTGTAGCTTTACATGTTGTTAACAGTAACAGTTGCTTAACAGTTACTTAATATTATTTAAAAGTTACTCAGCAGTTGTTAACCAGCTACTCAACAATTACATAGCATTATTTAACAGCTACATGATAGTTTCTTAACAGTTACTCGGCAGTGCGTTAAAGTTGTTTAATGCTTAATTAACATGAACTTAGCAGTTATTTAACATACTATTAACATGCTTATGTAGCTTTACATGCGGTTAACACCACCAGTTGCTTATCATTTACTTGACAGTTATTTAAAAGATGTTTAACTGTTACTTAACGGTTATTTAATCTACTATTAGCTTTACATGTGATTAACATTTAGCTGCTAAAAGTTTACTTTACATGTTGTTAACATTGAGCTGCTAAAAATGATTTACTGTTTGTTAATCGCAACTAATTGAAGCTGCTTTAAGCGGTTCTTTAAACTTTTGACAATATTTAATACTCAAGTCGCTTTAAAGCCTTAAATAGGTAGTCGATTTTTTGAGGGTATCGAAATAATTCCTGCTTTAAAATGGGATTTATGGTTAGCAGATTAAAGTTGATTGTGGCGAGCAGGCAATTGGCAGGCAATCAACAGCAACGTTGCATAATTCTATTCACACGTTTCATAGATTAAATCATTGCAAATTCTCGCGGCGAATGGCAACCCTGGTATCTGATCCAGCCTGGCGTCTGTTAGACCAAAAATCCATTGCAATTACGTATGCAAAAAAAGAGAGAAAATAAAATAAAAGAGACTGAAACGGTCCAATAGCAAATGAAAGGAAATGCCAAAGCAGACAGAGACAGAGATGAGGAGTGGGAGAAAGTGAGAAAGAGAAAGGGAAAGAGAGAGAGAGAGCGAAAGAGAGCGAGCGAATGAGATATGCGGAACATATTTGAGCCGCAAAGTTGTTGTCGCTGCTTTTAAACAATTTGGGGCCGCTTTTGGGGCTAGCTAACTGTCGCTCTGTCCGCCCGATTGGCTCTGGCTGTGGAATATGCCTGAAAGCTTGGCTGGCTGTGGACTCTGGACTGTTTGTTTTAGCCACATGACACATGGCGGGCATAAATCTTGCATGCGGCGTATGGCAAATGAATGCGCCAATAACTCAATAAAAAAACAACAACAGCAACAGCAACAGCGAGGATAAAAAAGAAGGCGAAAAAAACAAAACAGAACAGAAAATTCAGCTCGTGCTTCGGCATGCATAAATGTGTGTCAGTGTGTGTGTCGTTATGACCGAAAATGGCAGCGCTGCAGCTGCTGCTTCCGGCTCGACAGCGACGGCGACGACCATTGCGCTGGCTGTCTGACAATTGACTTCCGTTTTAAATTTTGCACAACTTCCGGTCGCGTCAACGTCATCAGCTGAGGCAGCAGCCACAGCCACAGCCTCTGCAACATTTGCAACGATTTCATTTCGACCACACACACATACAAAAAAAAGAACATGATGCTGCAACAAAATAAAATAAACGGCCAAAGACGATGCCAAGCAAATTGCGTCCTTGACAAAGGTGCCAGCAAATATGACAAAAAGTTGTCGGCATGCAACTCAATGAGCTCCTGACTTCCTGAGCATGCAGCATGCAAAGCAAAAAAAATGTCGAGTGATAAAAACAATGCTGAAGCCAAAAAAATAAAGATGGGAAGCCTAATAAACAAACGAGCTCAACTCTCGCCCAGACTTGTCTTGGAATTATAAAAATGTGTGCCGCACAAGTTGCAGCTTATTTTTTTCGCATACCCTGTAATCACCATGTAAAGCGTAGGGTAGGCTAATTGAATAGAGTTTATTGCAAAAGAAGCTCATCATGCATCATAAAAACTTTTCCGAGAACACAGCTAAAGTTTATTATCGCCGCAACTATGAAAAAATTGAGGAGACGCTATGAGCGTAAAGTCATCATATAAAGTTTGATGCAAATACTTTCATGTAAGCAATAGAAATGTTTACGACACCGTCTCTGAATAATCCGCATTTTACTATACACAAAAAATGTGTTTTTCCCCCTTATCTTACTTTGCAACTATATGCAAGTTTTTGTTTTTTTTGTAGGGGGAGATTTACTGCTCACTTGATGAGCTTTTTGTTTTTAGTATAAAGT
Organism: Drosophila sulfurigaster albostrigata; assembly: GCF_023558435.1. Lineage (NCBI taxonomy): Eukaryota > Metazoa > Arthropoda > Insecta > Diptera > Drosophilidae > Drosophila > Drosophila sulfurigaster. The sequence goes on along the minus strand of NC_084885.1, from coordinate 9,008,101 downwards.
TCATTAAATATTTAAGTTGAGCGTTTGAGAACCTGTTTCACTGCTAACCTGTTTGCGTTTATGCTTAAGTAATTGAAACTTGTTCCCTTGAGGGGTATCAAAAATAAATACTTGTAGCTGGGTTAAAGTTAATTGTTGGTCTAAGCTTATTATGCATTTGAGAGCAGCTGTTGAACTATGGTTTGGCTTCACTGCGTTCTGCGTAGCATGCAGAAGTTTTTTGCTACGCACGTTAAGCGCCAGAGCTGCAATTATAATAGTATTAATGAGGATAGTGTTTAATTTCCATCATATACTATGTGTTGTTCGAGTTTTGTTGATTTTGAAAAAGTTGCGCTAGCGAGAGTAGTTTACTTCGTTGTCTTACGTTGGGAGACTGAGCTGTAATTATAAAGGTATTAATGAGGATTGTATTTAATTTATTGCATATGTATAATGTTGAATTGCTGTTGATTCTAAAAATGTTAAGCTAGTTTTGGTAGTTCAATTCATTGCTTTACGCAGGGCGCCAGAGCTGTAATTATATAGCTGATACTCTAGACAAAGTCTGAAGGAATATTTGCTGGTCAAGAAGATTTGTTGATCTATTCTTTAGCAGATCTTGACGAAGTGTAGTCGATTTTAAGCAACATTCATTGCCTAACGTTGGGCGCCAAAGCTGTAACTATATAGCTGATACGATAGAGGAAGTTTGATGGAACAATAGTTGATAAAGGATATTTAATGATCAATTTTTTAGCAGATCTTGACGAAGTCTAGCTTAGAGTCTTAAGCATTTTGTTAGCAATGTCTTACGTTGGGCGCCAGTAATAATGTGGTTGCTTTGCTTTACAATTAAATCACTTGGGAATTACAAAGATTCTACATTGTTTTGCTGGGCATCTTGTAGTTTAGTTAGGTTCTTTCTGACTGTGTGTGTTTGCGCAGCATTTCAAGTTGATTCAGATGGCCGCTGTTGATGTTGTGACTGCTGTTGTTGTGGTTGTTGTTGTTGTTGCTGCAGTTTGGGGGCATAAAACAAAGGCGCGCGCCAAATGCAAACAATGACAAAATGGCAACGCCAGCAGCAGAGGTCGCCAAGTGTTGGCAGCGGCCGCCGACAGACAGACGGACAGACAGACAACGTCGAAAAGTGGAAAAACAAGTCGCGCCATCACTGTGCCATCACAATACCCAAACCGAAACCGAAACCCAAACCCAAACCCTCCCAAAAAAATGAACATCTCCCTCTCTCGCGTATCTTTCGCTGTTGGCCTCACTTTTCGGGTCTTTTTAGCCATTGTGGCCAGACCGAAACGAGGTCGGCGCCGCAGCGTTGCCATATTTTTGTTTTGCGCGTCTTGTTTTTAATTTTATTTGCGCTCGCTCCACTTGAAATACATTGTGCAGCCGCTGCCGCTGCCGCTGTTGCTGCCGTTGCCGTTGCCGCTGTCACCCCAAACCGGGCGTTGCGAAAATTGTGTCACATGGCAGCTCCCGGGCTGCTGTTGCTGTTGTTGCTGCCTCACAGGCCAGGGCCAGTCAAAGACAGCGGTAGCGTTGACTAATATGCACTTAGATTTAGTTTGAGTCAACCAAAAAAAAAACAGAAGGAAAGACAAAAAAGTCCACAGCAATTCCTCATGAAAATGGGATGAGAAAAATACAAAAAAATAAGAAAAATGCAGCATCAAACAACAAATTTATTGTGGCATTCGCCGAGAGCACGCGCTCTTCCTCACTCTCACTCTCTTTCTCTCTCTCTCAGTCTCTCAGTCTGTCTCTGTCTCTCTCTGTCCTCCTCTCGCTTACTCTTTATATCTTTGTTGGAGAGAAAAGTGGGCCATTGCAATTGCAACGGTAAAGGCAATGGTTTTACTATCCTCTTTGCGAGCCGAGCGCTCCTTGATTTATGCTTTGACCTTTTCCGCAGGCAGCAGCACTTTTTCCCATTTTTGAGCTTAATTAGCGCCCTTCGCTGCAAATGACATTAGCGGGTTAATTAGACTTGCATCGCAACAACACACACACATACACACACTGGCTTATCAATGTGTGTCAACGTGGCAAGGCTAATGAGCCAAGGGATCTCTCTCTCTCTCTCTCTCTCTTGCGTCCTCGCGTCCTCTTCCTCTGCCACGCCCCAATTAATTTAATATCGTCGCATGCGATTTGATCTGCAAGTGCAGCTATTGACTCAAGCAGGCAACAGCAGCTGACAAGTGGCATGTGGCAAGTGGCAAGTGGCAGGTGGCATGTGGCATGTGGCAGCTAGTTTGCCACGCATCGTCGCTTGCATACTTTTTGGGGCCATTCACCCATTAATGACCAGCGTGTGTGTGTGTGTGTGAGTAATGCAATTAATAATTACATTAGGGTTAATTGAATTAGAATTGCATTAATTATTAATTTGTGCTGCTAAAAATGTTGCCCCAAATTGCATCATTTAATCTAATATGCAAATTAATTTAGCGACAGTTTTTCCTTCTTTCTTTTTTTTTTTGTTGTGTGCCCAATTTCACTTTCATTCTATGTTTAATTTCTATATTCGTTTTTAATTAGTGGCTTTATTATTTTTAATCAAATATTATTCTCACTGTTCAGGTCAGTTTTTTCTTAGCAAGTTGTGTTTAATATAATAATTGAATTATATTTTTTCACTTATTGCGTGTTTACCTAAATGTATAATCTTTTTTAAATTAGTGTCAGATTTGGTTTTTTAAAAACATTTTTGTGGGCAATTTAACTTTTGGTTCTATTCTATTTTCCATATTACTTTCATTTGCAATATAACTAAGTTTTGTATAGTATAATTGTATTATAATTGTTTTCAATGTTTTTGTTTGTTTGCTTAAATGCTTAATTTATTTTAAATTAGTGACAAATTTTGTGGTCAATTTAACATAATTCTATTTATTACTTTCTTCAATTACGTTGTCTTTCGAGTAATGATTGTATTATATATAAGTATAAGCTCTTGTGTATTTTAGTATTTTATATTTATATATATTTTTGGTATATGTTGTACTTTTTGGTATATTTTTAATATAGCAAAAAATATTGATATACCAATTAAGTATTTATGCGGTATATTTATAGAATATGATTTTTTTTATACTTTGTACTCTATGATATATATTGAATACCAAACCAATTTACCAAATATAGAATTTAGTCTATTTTTAGTATATTTAAGGTATATTAGTTTGGTATATTATTTAGAATATTCTAATACATAGATAGAAAACTAAAAGATTTATATTTATATTATGATTTTCTTTCCCTATTTGTTTATTTTAGTTTTTTTAGTTTACTCATTTGTTTAATTTGTGAGTCAGACAATCTTATCGACAGCAATAAAAACTGAAGTTTCCTCTATCATTTATAAAGTTTCAATTTATATTTTCTTTTCGTTTTTTTTTTGTTTTTGTTTTTGCTTCCTCGACTCGCATTTTGTGCTTTCTTCGTTGATTAAAATGCAGCCATAACAGAGAGATAGAGAAAAGACTTCAACTAATTTGCAAAACATTTGAATACCGTTTAATTAAGCTGCAAAATGCAACAAGAAAAATATTATGTTGCACGTTGCACAGAAATAACAAAAGTTATTGTCGATGGAGGGGGGGAAATCTTAATCTTTTGCTTTAATTGAAATAACTGGCAAAAAGTGAATGAAGCTCAAAACGAGAGCAGGAAATGAAATGAATTGCAATGAAAAGCAAAACAAAAAAGCAGCTTAGGAAATGAAATATTCGAAGAGACTGGATGAATGAATGAATGAATGAATGAATGAGTGAACGAGTGGAGACGGGATGCATATTGATAACTGCCACAAAATGGGGCAACACGCAAATTACGAGAATGTTGCAAATATTTAGACAAAATGTCAGCTCAACTCAAAAATGTTGCCATGGGGGCAAATTTTGTGGGCGGCGGCAAAAATGCAAAAACAAATCCGTCGAGAGCCATGTGTGTGTGTATGTGGGTGTGAGTGTGAGTGTGTGAGTGTTTTGGGTAGTGGCAGCAAATATTTGTTTTGGCCAGCATTTTGTTGGCTGGGCAATTGGCAATTGTGTCTCCACCTGGCCAACCGATGATCATCGTTGGCCCAGGACCTTCAAATATAAAATGAAAATGGCCAAGTATTTGGGGCTCATAAATCAAACTTGCAACTGGGCCAAGCGTTTCGCTCGCTCTCTAGTGCTATCTCTCTCTCTCTCTCTCTGTCTCTGTCTCTTTTCTGGCTAGTTAGCATCGAGTCGATTGTCCTTGCAGAGTTACAGTCACATTTCATTGTCTCGACATGTTGATTTCGGATATTTTCTAATCGCATCAGGCGCCGCTTCTGTCGCATTCTCTTCCCTTCTTCCCCCCCTTCCCTTTCACACTCCTCTGACACTTGACAGGCTTTTTTATTTTTGTATTTGGTGCTGTGGAAATTGAAAATTGATATGGCAACGCTCTTCGCTCTCTGCTCTCTATGGCCTCTTTGTTGGCCCTTATCGGGCGGAGCGTCTGTGTCGCGTTTTTCTAAAACATTACCATGCACTTACGGCCCAAGCACTAAACGAGCGCAAATAATAATGACAATGCCAGCTGCCATTTGCCAGCTGTCGCGCACAGTGTCCGCAACCCTATGAAAATGCCATGAAAATGCAGTGAGAAGATATGAGAAGAATTCGATATCTGTTCGTGGTTTAATGAATTTAATTTGTCTAATATTTCAGAAATTGACTTGGAAATTGTTTTTTAGTCAATATTAAACAAAGCTAAAATGAAAATAAGAAAATGTTATATTATTTAGTTTTCAATGATACAGAATTGAAGAACTATTTTTAAGTGATATTCCAAAGAGTTGAATTCATTATTGAAATAAATATTCAATAGAGTGAACATGTTTTGATCAATGTTTTAATCAATGAGTAGCTACAACTTTGTCAGCTTCATATTAAGCAATGATAATAAAAAACAAGAAATGGAAATATAAAAAGATTGTAAATCCGATTGTTGACTGAAATTGTATAATGCATTTAGTTAAGGAAGGAGGCGAAAATTTATTTAGAAAACTTAAATGCAAGTTGAATGTTTTTAAGAATACGAATAGCTTAAAATTTGTTAGCCCAACATCAAGGAATATTTTTAAAGTAAAATTTATTTTGAATTAATACTAATGATAGCGGAAATATTTTAACATTTTAACTGATTGGTTAGTTAATGAGATGAAAATGGAATAGAATGAAAATAGCTTAGAAATTGACAGCTTAATTTTAAGCAATATTCTTTCGAGTAGAATTTATGTGAAATCAATTTTAAATAGAGTGAAAGTGCTAAATTGATATAGTAATATGATTTGTATTATTATATATATATATGTTGATTAATGTGACAGAAATTTTAAAATATAAATGGTTTATAAAGTGACAAACTGATTCTTTGGAGTAGAGATACGAATAATATTTCTGCTGAAGTATTTATTTGAAATAAATACTAGATTGAAATAATACTACATTAAAAGAATACAGAATCGAAATAATACTAAATTGAAATACTAAAAGAAAATCAAAATACTGAATAGAGTGGAAGTGTAGATAGTAGTATATTAATATAAAGTGATAAATTGATTCTTTGGCGTAGAGATTCGTATATTATTAGTGCTTTTCCTTCGTATCTGGTCACACTGTGCGTCATCTGACGTCGGTGGCAATGGCGTACAACTCTTTTCGTTTCCTTTCAACATGCGATTGTTCGCGTCGCAGTTGCCCATGTTGCATGTTGCAAGTGCGACCCCAAGTCATCTCTGTCTCGCTCTCTCTCTCTCTCTCTCTCTCTTTTAGTTATTTCATCAGCCCATCTGCATTCACAGCTGCATGTGTGTGTGCGTGTGTGTGTGTGTGAGCGCTGCCATTTATTCGCGCTCTTTCGTATTCCTATGCCAGCCGCGTTGATGTTACAGCTGGAGCTCTTCCTTGATTTTTTTTCTGGCTTCAGCAACATACCCTGTAAATGCTAGATGCGAGGGAGGTTAACAGCAATATACTAGATATTTATATATTTAAGGTTAAATGTAATTAAAAGTAATACTAAAATTAGCAGCCATTCAAAGGAAAACGTTTTGAAAGTTTTGCTGCATTTATTTGCATTATTTTAGAGTAGATTTTAAGTTGATTCTACTGCATTTAATTGCCATATTTTGGAGTTGTACAGGGTAACTGCTAGTCGTTCACTTGCCCCTTTATTGTGATTTTTTGTCACTGTCGTTGCTGCTGCTTCATCTGACATGATTTCCGCATGTCGTTTGAGCTTTTTCTATTTTTTCTACTGTTTTTGTTTTTTTTTTTTGTGCGCTGCTTCTGGGCTTGTTTTTTCTAGCTTTTGGCTTATTTTTGCCATTCGTGTGCTCAATTTCGTGCAGCGCACAGAAGAAAAAAAGAACGCGAAGAAAACGGCAGCAGAAGTAAAGTTGTAGAAGAAAATGTCAGTTTATTTTGATGTCTCTGCATGGTTTTCCTGTGGCGCTCGCGAACTGTTTTCTGCCCAGGCAACCAAAGCGAACCCCAGTTTAGTTTCTTCTTTTCTTTGCTTTGCTTTTCTTTTCTTTTTTTCGCCAACTCGTTCTCGTTCCCATCTCTTTCCATCTGCATTGATATCGCTGACGAAATTGAGAATTATTATGTTTAAACGTGTGCCGTCAACGGCTTCTCTTTATTTTCATTTCTCATTTTTTTTTTTGCCTTTGCTGGTTTTTGCTTAGATATATTGTACACATCTGAGTATATATCCCGCCATGTGAGTGACATCTGCCAGCTGAAGAACATGAAGAAATTTTTGTCTCGATTCGTGTTGCCTGATGTCTGATGCTAGATGCTTGATGCCTGCCATCTGCAGTTGCAAGTTGCAAGTTGCAATGCTTGCACTTAAATTAGATTGCCTTCGAGCTTCGAGCTTGGCTTTAATGCCAAACTTCAAGCAAATATATACATCAAAATATATATCTAGATTTTACCTGGTTTTGTGCTGAGCACCTGTGCGCATTTCAATTAATTACACATGTCAAATGTTGACATTTCTCTATTTTAATTACAAATTTCCAAATGTCATGCCATTTATTTCTCTGGCATTTTTCTCTTTATTTTTTTTTTTTTTTGCAATTTTGCTTGCATTTAATATTCACAAAATACGTTTAACAGTGGGATTTGTTTGTAGCATACTTTTGAGCGCAAGCTGCAAAGTTAAACTTCAATTGTGTAAGGAACTTCATCAATCAATTATTTCTACAGAAAAATCTTAATTTTGTATACTGCAAAATTAATGATTTTGTTTGCTTGTAAAAACTTCAGTCTATAAAACAAAAATAATCACCTATTTTAATGTTAAAATTTCCATTTTTTAGTTGATTTTTAAAGTCAAGAATTAGATTAGTATATTTTAAAGTTAACTTGAAGTATACAAATCATTTTTTTTTGTTGATAACATACAAAATTTAAATTGTAGTAAACTTAAAGATTTTTTGAAATAAAAAATTTGATTAGAAGCCAACTTTCTTGCTTATGCTTCAGCTTAAGCAAAAAACTCGTACAAATAAGCAAAACAAATAATTTTTGTATTCAATTGATATTTTTTTGGAGAGAAAAAATTGGTTTTTAAAAATAATGAGATAATTAAGAAATTGAATCGTAGTAAACCGATGCTAACCTTATTTTCTGAAATGTGAATAGCACAATAAATATTTTGGCAAGAATCGCTTAAATTTTTTGATAAAACCATATAAATAAGGATAGTAATAAACTGGTCCATACTCTGAATTATCAAATTGGACACCTTAAATAAACACAAAGACTGAGTAAAGTATTTATGCATTTGATAGAGTATTTTGTAAGAAGTTTCAAATCATTTGGAAACGTTAATAAATTTAAAAATTTGTGTCATGCCGAAATTTAAGAGTTTAAAGCCCATGTGTTTGACTTTTGGACTAATCATGTACGATAAAGTTTTTTTAATATTCACAAAATCAATCAACAATTTGAAGAAAATGAAAAGAGTTTTATAATAACAAATCTCAAATGACAAATCTAGAATATACAAAGAAGTAAATTGAAGGATTTTTGGTTTATAAAATAGAATTGATTATTTAATTTTATTTAATCGAATTTAAAAAAAATATGTGGTAGCAATATTAAAGATATTCAAGTCCATGTTTGTGGCTTGTCGCATAATCGTGTGAAATGAAGTTGAGTTCGTTTTTAGAAGCGTGAAAAATGCAACTAAATTTTCCGACTCGCATTTGGTGGCTTAATTTTTTGTTGTTGTTGCTTTTGCTAATAAACTTCATATGCATATGCAAACATACAAGCAGATGTGTGTGTGTTGTTGTGTGTGTGTTTGTCAAGTGACAGTTATTAAAACAAGTTGCAGTCTGAGCTTCAATTTGCACTTGGGCACAATCAATATGAATGCCCCTGAGGGAAAACATCGCAGCGCGGAGTGAAGCGAAGCTCTGAGGATTGTGGCAGCGAATAATGAAGAGGGTGGAAAGGGAGGGGAGAGTTATGGGGGTTACGACTGCTAGAAGTAAAGTCAATGCCATATGCGCTGTCTTTGCAGTTGCAGCTGCAGCTGTTGCTGTTGTTGCTGCTTCTTCTACTTTTGCACTATTTAAGCACATGTATACAAAAGGCTCTTTGTTTAGCACACAAACAGACACACACACACATTTACACACTCGCACACACGCTTGCACACACACTCGCCTGCTTGCTTGTGACTCTGACATACTGCCAAAGGCTAATGAAGGCAAACCAAGGGCTGGGCAATGGCAGAGGAAGGGACAGAGGTAGAAGCAGAGGCGGAGGCAGAAAAGGAGGCGGAGAAGGATTCAAAGGCAGAGGTAGAAGCAGAAGCAGAGGCAGAGGCAGACTGCCAACAGAGGGCAACGGGTCTAGGACTAAGCAATAAGGACTACGGACTGCGGACTAAGGACTCGCATTTGGATGCATTGCATTGGACTTGCAGTCAGTCAGCTGCTCATATGCCTAGCATGTTGACAACCAACAAACAGACTAACAAAACAAATACACAAAAAGCAGCCCGGCAAAAGTGCAAAAGCGCCTCAGTAACAACTGCAACAAACAAAAACAACAACAACAACAACAACAACAAAGCAAGCACACAAATGAAAATTGCATAAACAGGCCAAAATCGGGGCGCACATTTCGTTTTAAAGCTGCAAAAGCAAAGACAAAAAACTGCCACGATTATGACAGCTTAATTATAAACACAATAAAAATACATCAAGCAAATTAATCAAAATAAATGAGTATTCGAAAAAAGTTTATATAAATTTATTGAATTTTTTGCCCACAATATATCAAATTAATGAAAGTAAATAAGTAAAATAAATAAATAAATATAAATTATGTTTTTATATTAAAAATGTCAAATAACAGAAAATCAAAATAATACGTAAAATTAATAAATACAACAATTGCTTTTATACAAAAATTTCAATTAAAATAAATCAAATGCAAAATAACAAAATGAATAAAATTAATGATATACAAATTTTGCTTTAGTCCAAAAAATTACAAATAAATTTAATCTGAGAATAAATAAATAAAATAACTAAAATAAATAAATACAAATTTATGATATTATACAAATATGCAAATATGAAATAAATCACTAAAAATTTCATTAATGCAAAAAAGTATTTTATAATTTAATTAAATATATACAATGATATTTTAAAGAATTATAATTTGTTAAGAAAAGTTACATAAATATCGTTTAAAATGAATAAATTGAGAAGCAGAGTTAAATAATGAAAATATAATTAATTCATTTTATGAAATTTAAGGTTATTTCCTTTATTTGTTTTGCTTTTTTTTACTCGTTAAGCAGCGTTTTAAGGACATTAAGTATACGCAACTTAAGCTTGCTAATTGACCAAATATTATACACAAAACTACGATTACTGTTTAAATAATATTCGTTGTAAGTTGCAATAGTGAAAACCGAATTGAAATTAATGAATTGCAATCGAAAGGCAATTGAAATGTGCAGGCAACTTTTATCGTAATGACATTAAGTATACGCCAGGTTAAACGGCAACAAAAACTTTGTTATGACTCGAAAAACTTTTCACAATAAAATTTGCACCATGCTAAATGAAAAGTTTGAGAGGCAAAAAATAAAATACTTGATAATGTCATTAACTAAAAATTAAAACAATTAAGAAATCTACAGCTGAGTGTGCTCGACTGTGAGATACCCGTTACCCATTTGCAATAAAATCATATTCTAAAAATATAGCAAACATATACCGCAAATATTCTCAAGTATATACCAAATTTGGTATATTTTGTATATCGATATTGTACTGCATTCAAAGTATGCCATAGAGAACAACATTTTCCAAATTGTCAGCTAACGCAAATAAAGCTCATATTCTACGAATATACCAAATATAAGCCGCAAAAATACTAAAATACTACATAGTACAAAAATACCAGATTATTAGCTAAAGCAAGTAAATCCGACATAAATACTAAAATATACCAAAGGCTATATTATATTGAAAATATACCAGAGAACAAAATATACCAAATTGTCAGTCAAAGCAACTAAAACCTGATTTTAGTAGACATTTTGTGCCATACAAAGGATATTTCGTAAATGACTTTCACAATTTTCATTTAATCGCAATCAAATTTTGAGAAATCATAAATAACGTAGTTGTCGTAATGACATTAAGTATACGCCAGGTTAAGCGGCAGCAAAGGAAAAACATTTGTTGTCGCAACACTTTGCCAAAAATTGAAGTCTACATTACGCATGCGATGAGATTGAATTGCCACAGCCAGAAGTTGCGGTGGCATTTGATGGAGAGGGGAGAGGAGAGAGAAGTGAGAGGGGGAAGAGCTGAGGAATTGGATTTATGTAAATTGCTTGAGCAACGGCAGCAGCAGCAGCAACAGCAGCAGCAGGATTTCAATTAAAACGCAATGCAGGCGGATTTAATAAAGCGCAGTCGACGCGATGCCGAGGCGGATAGATGATATACACATTGCACAAGTGCTCAGCAAACAGGAAGGGGAAAGGGGTGAGGAGGCAGGGGCGGGGGGTGTGGCTTGAGGAGGACATCAGCGACGACAAGCAAAATAACTTTAAATTAATTAAAAAGCGCATGCAAAAATGTTTTTAAGCGCGAGCGCGCGTTGACAACAAACACAAGAGACGAGCGAGGAAGGAGTGTGCGAGTGTGGGGGAGGCGTGTGGAGGGAGGCGTGGCACAAACAAACACAAACATACACACACACACGCACAAGGCAAAGACGAAAGACAGGATGGCAACAGGATGGAAACAGGACGACGACAGGGCGCATCAATGTCGCGGAAATTAATTGAAATGAAGGCAAAAGCAACGTTGTCAGACGTTGCGACTGAAACCGAAACTGAGACTGCGACTGAGACTCAGACTGAGGCAGAGACTGTTGTAATAGAGCTGTGACTTAGAAGAGAGAAAGCCAGAGAGAGAATGAGAGAGAGAGAGAGATGACAGCGAAGAGCAGCGTTTGTCCCGTTCAAGATTTGTAATTAATGCGCTGCGCTCACGATTTATGATTGCCGATTGTGTCCAGGCAAAAAAGCAAAAAAAAACAAGACAAAAAAAAAGAAGAAGCGAAAGGATGTGGCAAATGTCGAGAGCTTAATGCAACATTATCGCACGCCCACAAGACTCGTCTCCAACTGCGTTGACTACTTCGTCCTGGTTTTTTTGGGCCCAGCCAACAAATGAAATTAAGCAAATAAATTTTCGAGGCGGATTAGTTTTTGTTGTTGGTGGCATGGACCTGGAGTGTGCAACGTTTTGCGGCTTAGCAAGCCAATCTCTGGCAACTTGGTGGGAGGTGGGAGGGAAGGGGGCGTGGCTGGCCGGTTGGCTTAGTGGCAGCTTCAATTTTCCAGCAAAGAAAACTTGCACACGTAGTATCCAAAAGTTGCAGTCGGTCGGGCAATTAAAATGTGGCGCCACCTCAATCTGCCACACACACACACACATAGACACACATACACACACAGAGCGAGAGACACAAACTTGGACTCATTCTTGCCACAACAACACATGCAAAAAGCCGCAGACAAAACAAAAAAGTGAGAAAGAGATAGCGAGAGCGAGAGCGAAAGCGAACGAGTTGAAATAAAAATAAATGAAATTGCTTTTGCCATATCCATTTGATAAATTAAAAATTAAATGACATTTGGCGAATGCATTTTTCACCGAAATTAAAATGTGAAATTCATATGCAAACACAAATCTGAAATCAAAATGAAAACGCTACTCTCTATGTATGTATGTATTTATAAATATTTATCAGACCAGTTGTCATGGCCAGAAATACTCCTTTAAACAAAAAACAAACTAAAAACACAAATTGCAAAGCTCAAAGCTCGAAGCTTTAAGTGTTATTTTCTGTTTTTTTCGGCAGTCATCTTGAATTGCACTTCACATTATTGGAGTGCATTAATTTTGTAGATTTATAGCTGCTTTTTAATGACATTAAAGCGAGCGTTTAACTGTGCTACTATTGCGAAAGTTACGTTAAATTAAATGATAGAAATTGCATGCTGAAGTTTTATTTAATTTGCATTTAAAAAAAACATATTTATACAAGAATACTATCCGCTACCGATTTTGATTAAAAGTAAAACAGTGCGGTATTATTTTTAAAATATACCTAATTAATATACCACAAAAATACTAAAACACGTTAGGGGTTTATTTGGTCTATTGAACTACTGAACAAATAATGTGTTAATTATTTTTAAAATATGCCAAATTAATATATTACAAAAACATACTGAATATTTGGTATATTGGCTTACTTTAAAAAATATACTGAATTCATTTTCGGTATATGAATACATACTAAAATATACGAATATACAGATATTGTTCCATTTTGAAGACTTTTTTAGAGATAGAATAGTCAAACATATATTTAGTTAGTTTATGTTATTTATATATTAATTAAAAATATGTTAAAAAAGTTATATATTTATATGCACTATTAAATAACTCTCTATTGATAGAACGTATGTATTTTAAGTTTTGAGTTGCTCAAGGCAACATTAAAAAAAATGCAATGCAGATGGTCTTAAGTGCAGCTTGAACTTATTTTGAAGTTGACAATTGCATTTCATCAGACTGTCAATTTGAATATTAGATTTTCCCATCTTTATCTTGCTGCTGCTTTCGCTTCCATTCTTTGCGTCGCTCAACACAAATAATCATTTAGTTCTTGCGGCTTAGCTGACTTGCTCAAGTATCATAGGCATCTCTAGCTCCATCTCCATCTCTATTTATATCTTTATCAACTTCTTTGACTGCCAGAATTCAGTTACTAAAATGCGAACTCAAATCCTTGGTCATTGCCTGTTTTTCTTTTTGTTGTTGGCCAGCCAAAGTGCATTAAAACTGCAAAACCCCAAAAATAAAAATAAGTACAATAGCAAGAAAGCGGAATATATTTACTCTAAACAGCAGCAGAAAAAAAGGGAAAACAACTGTTCTTATCTGTTTTTATAATGTTTCCCTACAATGCTGACTTTTCCTTTACTTTTTTTCTTCTTTTGCAGGTGAGTTCACTTCCCCACGAAGAAGGGAAACCAACAAACTTTATTTTGGCCCCAGTTTTCGCTTCGTTTTTTTTTGCTGGTAAGAGCGAATTTTGATGCGTTCTCAGAACAAAAAACAACAAATATGTCAATGATAAATGGCATCATGTTACATGTATGTATGTATACCCTGTAATTTAAAGTTACTTCAGCTAAGCAATGACAATCTTAAGTGGAATTTATTAGTTAATTTGGTTTTACAATTTAGTATTTAAATGAAATATTCTGAAAATTTGAGAATTATTAATCAAGCTGAATTCGAGTTATAATCAGCTAAGTGAAAGTTGTAGTTAGAAGTAAAAATCGTCTGTGGGATTTATTAGTTAGTTCTGGTTTTATAATTTAGTATTTAAATGAAATATTCTGAAAATTTCGAAAGTATTTATCAAGCTGAACTCGAGTTATAATCATCTGGGTAAAAGTTGTCTTTCGAAGTAAAATTTTTGTGTTATTTTTGTGAGGCACTTTAAAGTTCTTTTAACTCAATTTAAAGAACGCATGAAGAATATGCAAAAGTAATGCTTTTATGGAAACAGTTTTTGTTGAAAAATTCACAATTGTTTTGCTTTAGAGGGTATCTATAAGTCGAGCTATCTATTTGTTGAGGAACTGGGAGAATGTCGTATAGGAATCGCGTTTGCTTGCTCGTAATGATAATGCACAAAAATTATGCTAATAGCTTAATGCTGGCCCCACTTAAGCGCTAAGACAGCAGCGACCAAGATGACGATGACGACAAACACAAGAAGAAGAGGGAGAAGAAGAGGAAGAAGAAGAGGAAGAAGAAGAAGCGCAGCTATGAAGGCGGCAGCCAAAGGACGCCTGTGATTATGCTATAATTTTTTTTTGTCTTGTTGCTTTTGAGCTTGAGAGAAGAAGTTGGCTGTTGGCTGTTGGCTGCCATTTGGTGGCCGTTGACAGGCGCCATTGGGCACTTGGACTAAGACTAAGACATTGGACAACGAGACTCGGACTTTTGTCGCACTCTTGGCAGCTGTGGCCACCAAAAAACAGCAAAAAAAAAAAAACAACAGCAACAGCAACAACAAGAGATAGAAGAAGAAGGAGAACTGAACTCAGTAGCAGTGGGCGCAAGTGTTTTGCTTTTAACTTGGCCAAGATTAATATGCCGACAGGGACACTGGTCAGAGAAAAGCCAGAGAGTGGGGGAGAGAGAGAGATGGCAGACGACTGCAGCGACTTGGCATAATGTAAGCAGCAGCAGGGGGCGGCTAGGGGGCGTGTGCTAGCAAAGTTATGGCTTAAAGTTTTCTTCAGCTTCGCCCGAAGACAATTTTAAGTGGAATGCGAGCATGTGATGTGCAGCTAACAGAAGTCTTAGCAATACAACAGGCACAGAAAGAGAGAGAAAGAGAGGCATAGAGAGAGATAGAGAGAGAGAAAGAAATAAAGAAAGAAAGGAAGAGAGTGAAGAAAGAAGTACAAAGAAAATAGAAAAACTTGTGCGCTCAAATGAAAATTGGGGAAAAGAAAGAAATCAATTTGTATAAAGTTTTGTGCAAAAGTTTTGCAACAAAATGTTGTACAAAGCATATAAGATCACAACAATAATAGAGAGTGAGAGTGGTGGAGAGAGAGAGAGAGAGAGAGGAAGGAAAAGAGGGAAATTGAGAAAATATGAGTTATTAAATATTAAAAAATATATAAGAAAAAGAAAGAAATAAAATTGATGAAAATAAAGAAATAAGAATAAGAAAAAGAAAGAAATCAGAATAAGAAAAAGAAAGAAAACAGAATAAGAATAAGAAAGAAATCAGAATAAGAAAAATAATAAAGTGAGAATAAGAAAACAATAAAATAAAAACAATAAAAATAATTATAAAACATATAGAAAGTACGAAGGAAAGGCAGAAAACGAATCAGCGCTTCAATGGTACAAATTTAGCTTCACAATTAAGAAATCTGCAGAATGTAAATGAAAATGTTCCAAGAAATAACTGACAACAACAAGAAGATTAGTTTTCCGCAAGCATAAACTGTTAAAAGGGAATTAAGAGTCACCCAAAAAAAAAAAGATTAAACCAAGCCAAGGATTTAGGCAATGCAATGTTGAAGAAGAACAAAGCTTTAAGCCACCACAAATGGAGAGTGGAAAGTGAAACAGAGTTGGAGAGTATAAAAACGGCTTAGAGGAGGCGTAAATAAAAAGGAGAGAAATAGAGAGTGAGAGAGAAAGAGAGAGGGTGAAGAAGAAGTATAGAAACAGATAAAGAAACCGCAGAAAACAAGGCTAATCGAAGGCATTGCAAATGGAATGCAGAAATATCGAATTCAAAGCGGAATATTAGAGAAGTCACAAAGGGACAGCAAATACTATAGAAAAGAAAGAGAAAGAAAGGGAGAGAGAGAGAGGCAATAGAAGTGAAAGCAAAGTTGGTTAACAAAAACAAATGAGGGAAGTAAAACCAATGGCAGGAAAAAAACGCAAAACGGGAAAATTAAACGCAATTCCTCAAAATGTTAAACAATGAGCCAAAGCGAAGTGCAAGCGCCGAAACGCACAGCAACGAAAAGGAGAGAAAAAGCAAAATAAAAATAAAAATATAAAGAAGAAGCAGGAGCAGAAGCAGAAGCAGAACAAACCATTTAAGCGCTGCGTCAGCAAAAGAAACGATTTTTTAAGTACAGCATCAAGAAGAGCAGAAGAAGCTGAATATGGAGTAGAGGTTGGGGTCACAAAGGGGTCACAATAACGACCAAATATCCATCAGCAACAGCGACAGGCTTCACTCTCTCCTCTCCTCTCCTTTGCTCTCCTTTGCTCTCCTTTTCTCTCCCCAACGCCCTCAACTCTTCCGCAAGGGGGCGTGGTCGCTGACGACAGCACCGAAAAATGCATTAGCCAAAAAATGAAAGAAAAAAAAGAAACATAGAAAAAAGGAAAAAACAAAACATGAGCAGCAAAAAAAACAAAATAAATCCAAGGGGAGCAAAATGCGAACAAAAAGAAAGAGGGGAGAAAAAAAAAGCTGGCAAAAACTTACGCTTGAAATGCAACAAGAAGACGATGGCGATGACGCTGAGGCGATAAAAGGAGTAAGAAGAACGAAAGTTGAAAGCGAACACTGAAGAGTTGAAAGAAAAGCGGATGTCAAAGCCGAAAAGTAGACAGGCGACATAGGGTATGAGGGGCGGAGGGGCAGTGAGGAGCAAGCTTAAGACGAGCCATGGCAAAGCCAGAAAGGAAAAGAGAAAATAAATGATTTTGGAATTCATTCGCAATGCCAATGGAAAAAGTGCCGAATCAGCAAAAGACCAAATATTAAATGATTTGCAGCAGATTTAACAGTCACATGCATATGCCAAATGTGTGTGCGTTAGTCTACACACACACACACACACATTAATGCAGGTTTAAGTCTGTGTGTGTGTGTGAGTGCCCTTTGGGGCATGACCGGAGCCACAGTCAAAATGAAAAGTGCAGTCAAAGAGCGAGCGGGCATATCAAGAACAAATCAAATGCTGTCAATTCCAGCAGCTGCCCGACTGCGTGTTACCCTAGAGCACGAATTATTTCGCCGGCGAGTGAGATGTCGATAACAGAAAGCGTACTTTATCGATATTTATCGATTATATTTATGTTCTTGTGCCACAATTTTGTATCAAAATTGTTTATGTCAATAACTGAAATTGTGACATTTAAAAATCGATTTGTATCGATTATTGTGTTATCGATTGGCATGAGTAAGACACGTGTTTTTGTATTCATAACTTTTTTCCATTTGTATTGATATGGTACATATTTTTTTCTCAGAGCAGTTAAATAATTCGATAATTGTATATCGATAAGCAAATTATCGATTGGGAAGTATTTGCATACTTTTTCGTGTTCGTTAGAGTGTATAAATATAGCATAACATGTTCACACTACCAACTCGAATATAAGTAACTTAAAAATTGATCGATAAATGTGTAATCGATAAACATGAAGAGGCGTTTGTAGACTTTTTTGCATTGTTCCAGCATATGTGCTACGCATTCTTTGCTAGAAACATGCTAGTGTGTTCATTCATTACTTTTACAAAAGCAGCACTTGAAAACATCGGTCAATGTGTTATCGATAAATATAAAATGACGTTTGTAGATCACTTTTTTGCATTGTTACACCATATAGTGTGTATATTCGCAGCCTTCACAGAAGTAAAACTTAATTTAATCGATTTCTGTGTTATCGATAAACATGAAATGGCGTTTAGAAAACACCATAACATTGTTATAGCATATGTGCTGCGCATTCTTTGTTAGGAACAAGCTATAATTTATTTTGCTTTCAATTGCTGGCGCTTTGAGTGGTTATCGATACAGTTATCGCTTGAAACAGGCGATTAGGTTAAATCGTTATACCCAGTTGCTGGTGTTGTTTACTCGATGGTCACCGGAGTGAACGTCATAAACGCCGTGTTCACTGTGCAGCTAAACGGAACTGGACACGCAACACTAACACACACACACACACACACACACACTCACTCACACGCACACACTTCAATGAACACACACACACGCATACACACGCACACACACACACATCAATTCACACACAAGTGGCGTCGTTTATTGAGGCAGGATATCAAAGGAAGAGGAATTCAATGCAACTGAGACGGAATCGCAGCCGGAGAGTTCATTTCATTGGCATTATGATGGCTGCCAACGGCGTCGACAAGTGTATTCAAAAGGTGCCCTTTCACACTCCTCCCACCTCCCACCTCCCACCGCCCACTCCTCACTCACTCGCTTCCTGTCTCTTTCAGTGGTGCTCTCTCTTTATATCTCTCTTTCTGCCTTTGCTGTCGAGGGAATATCCAAAATTTCACTAGGCTTACAACAAGCAGCAAAGAAATGCTACAACAAGGCAAAATACTTTTAGGCAATGCATGTTGAAATACTTTGAGTTCGATGCTAATTGCAGACACAAGCTAAAGTGCATTACAGCACTGAAAAGGGAACTGTAAATATATAGATTTAATGCATCGTACTTAACAGCTAAAGGTAGTAACTGCCAACTGGCTTACTTCAAGTTTTCGTTCTAGGATTTGAGCATAGCTATAGATGAAAATTATACCGAGAGTTATAATAGTGGTAATTATTGATGAATATAAGACCAATAGTTTTACCTATATTTCTTTTCCCATATTTCTCATTCAATCAATGTGAAGCATTCAAGAAATTTAGAGCTTTGTTCGATATAAGTCTGTGAAACTTTTAAAAATTGTTCCCCTGAAAGAAATGCAATAGGAACAATTCAACTTTTGTTATCTGTGCATTTCCATTATGATTATTACATCTATGATTATTAGGTTTTCGGTCTTCAATAATACATTTAAATTTATGATTTTTGGGTTTTTCATCATCATGTCTTTTTCATTCTGTTAATATAAGTCTTTGAAATGTTCAAACTGGCATACTTTGAACCACTTTTATGTAAGTTCAACATTGCTCTGGTTGTAATTTCGAGGCTGGCTTATCGATAGTGGAGTCGTCGGTAGTCGAGGCCTATCGATATTAGCAGCCATTAGGACACTTGTCGTTAGCCGCAGTTGCATATTCATGACAATATGTGGAAGCCAGCGGAGAGCAGAGCAGGACAGAGCGGAGCAGCAATTGTGGCCAAGCTGGAAAATCCCTGCAAGCCCAAAAAAGCAAAAAAACACCAACAGAAGAGGAAAAGCTCTCAGCTCTGAGCGCTCAACTCTCAGTTCACAGCTCGCCGTTGACCACAGTGCAGCGACGATATTCACATCATTTTTTGTCCAGTTTACAGTGCCGGATGAAGTGAAGTGAATTTGAGGTAGAGGGAGAGAGAGAAAGAGAGGGAGATGGAGATGGAGAGCGATAGGTGGCGACACGTCTCGCACACATTTGCCACATCAGCAAATGATGTGAAAATGTCATTTCCAGGCAACGAGCGCAGACACACACACATATACACTGAGAGAAGGTACGAGTTGTTGCACAGGACTCGACTCGACTCGACAGGACTCGGAGCAGATAGGACTTACAGCACTCACAGGATTCGCCGTTGCAGTCGCAACACAGCTCAGGACAGCACCGCAATTGGAAGCCAAATTGGAGACCAGCTGAGCTGTCGATGGGCCGCTGCTTTTGGTTATCAAATCGAGCAGTCGAAAGGGGAGTGAAGAGTGGGAGGGGGCGACAGAGGGGGAGACAGCAGACACTAGACAGTAGACAGGCGACAGTCGACAGTCGAGAGTCGACAGGATGGCAATGTGCCGTGCAGTAAATTTGTGGCGAGGAAAAAGCGCACAAAGTACGAAAACTAATGATGGGTAAAGGCGAGAGACGTGGTCCAGCCAAGCAGGGGTAGCAGGCAAAGGGATGGGAGTAGGGGAAAGGGGACAGGAACAGCAGACGATTGAGCTTATCAAATTGCCCATGCATGTCACAGTCTCGCAATGAGTGTGTCTCAGTGTGTGTGTGGCGAGGAAACAAATCAATTTTAATTGAAGCATTTGCCAATTCACAAAACACGTAGCAAACAAAAAATTACAACAAAGGAAGGCCGGAAGCTGCACAACGCAAACAGAGCTTAGACATATGAAATCATTGAATATTACTAAATGATTTAATGAAACATATTCTTGATATTAATAATTAAAACCACAACAAAAAGCACAAGCAGCCACTCCACAATTAGAATACCGTAAAGAGAGACTAGTAAAACAGTGTGCCCATATATTTCTTATTTGAGATTTTTCGTAATAGAAAATCATCAATACATAAAGATTTTATATTATGAAATTAAAGCCGCAACAACTTGAGTACCGAAAATAGAAAGCTTAAAACAGTGTGCCCATATATTTCGTTTTTGAACTTTTAAGATGTTGATTTTTGGTGCTAACGATGATGCATCTATTGAAATAGAGTTATTATATTATCAAATATAAGAACATATTTAAGAATTGTCAAATAATTCTTTTAATTTATTACTTATTTTAAAGAATACATAAACATTAGATTTTATATTATGAAATTAAAATCGCAACAAATAGTATGAAAAACCATTCTACAATTAGGACACCATAAAGAGAGAGGTGGAAACAGTGTGACCATATATTTCGTTTTGGGATTTTTATGATGTTGATTTTTGGTGCTTATCATATGATATATTTAATAATTTTCAAATTATTTTTGTATTGATTGCCTATTTTAAAGAAAACTTAAACATTCCTCTTTTTAAGTTTGTCTGTTTTTTGATATTTCATTTGTAGTAGCTTTCTAGAAGCTTAAATTGAGAGTTGTAATAATAAAAATAACCATTTAAATAAAGCGTATTACTTATTCCATGTTGAACTGACAATAAGTTTAAGCCACTAAATATTTAGTAGCATTTTATAATACAAAATAGCTTCATAATTAAGCATATTGAAGTGATCAGCTTAGAGCAGAGATTTTGTGTGTGTCAATGACTTGGTAAAGTTAATGGAACGCACATTATTTTTATCGACTGTCGTGTATATCGATATGCTTTTGAGCAAGGCGAAAAAAGTCTGTTAAATGACGCCACTTAAGCGCATAAAAACAACAATTTATGGTTAAATACAAGACACTTTGGGAGGCGTGGCGTGTAGCCATCAATTTGACCAGGCCATAGTCGCCAACGAAATGCGGCTAATTTGTGTGTGTGTGTGTGTGTGTGGGGTAAGAAAAAGGGAGAAAAAGGGGGCGAGAAAAAAGAAAAGCCGAGGAAAAAAGCTAAAGTCAAACACTTGAATTGCGACGACTTTGTTTTGTCAGCCAAACGAATTGGGCAAATGTTTGATTGAAGGGTGAGAGGCGAAGGAGAGACTGAGTGAAAGAGGGAGAGAGAGAGAGAGAGGGAGAGAGAGAGGTCAGTGGAAGGGTCCATGAATGAGGCAGCAACTAAAGGGCAACGAAACGGAAATCTGAACGTAGACGCAAAAGCCATTTATAGTAGTAAAACTTGTCTTTGACTTTTATGCCTTCGTTTGCGGACCCTTTAATATATGTACGAATAAATATATATATGTGTGTGTGTGTGTAGTATATATATATGGTTGTGTGCGTAGGACATTAGTATTAGCTGCTCATTGCTGCTCATTGACTTTTTTCGCTTTCGACTCTTGCCTTGCCACTTGCCACAATCGTTTCATTTAGCTGCCACGTCCAGCGAGCAAGTCCATTGACCTGCCCATTCTCTCCCCCCTCTCTCTGCTTCTCTCTCCTTCTCTTGCTCTGTGTACTCAACTGTACTTGTCGTTGTCCTTGCTTCGTTCCTTCGTTCTTATTTGGCTCACAACAATTAATTTGGTGATTTACTTAATTTCTTTTCTTTGGCCAAGAGATTTTGTGGCCAACTGCAAACCAAATACGAGTAACCACAAAAGTTTACTTTCGCTTTGGTCTCTTTCTTTCATCCTGTCTCTCTCTCGCTCTCTCTCTCTCTCTTTTTGACTCGCATTTGTGCTGCCAATTAGGCAAACGGACATTTGCTCGGCTGCCCCAATTGCCATTTGTTTCGCTTAGCCGCCATGATCGATGCCTGATTGTTTTCAACTTGTCTTCTCCAGCTCTAACTCTAGCTCCTTCTCCTCCTTCATCTGTTTCTTCTCCTTCTCGTTTAATGCGTTACGTGCGCGGACTGTTGCAATTTGTGTTGCTACTTTGCTTTGCCACAAGTTGGGTCCATTACGTGCCACACGCCTCGCACGTCGAGTGCAACCTCGATTTGACTAGCGGCAGCTCTGAGATTTGCCCAGAGATTTGCTCACTAAGCCCTTCCGGATATGCACACTCATTCATACACACACACACACACTCTCACACACGTGTTCGTGTCACGAGGCAAGCACGAGCACGTGACCAGCTCCAATTGAGAACTGAGACAACTCTTGAGAGAACAACCTTTGCTAAGATCTGCAATAAATATTGAAAGCTCCTATGACAAGTCGTTTTTCTTAATAGAATTTGATTGAGCAATCAGTCAATCAACTTTTAAAATGGCACTTAACAAAATTGTTTGACAATGAAAGTGCAAATTTTCAATCATTTCAATCAATTGTGCTGCGAGAACAAGTAGTTTTTCTTTATTGAATTGGATTGAGCAAGCAGTTAATCAACAAAAGAAAATGCACATTTGATTGACTGTCACAATTTAGTAAAATTTGATAGAGCAATCAGTCAATCAACTTTTCAAATGACACTAAACAAAATTGTTTTATAAAGCAAAAGCAAATTTGATAGTCAATCAGAAATTCAGTCTGTCGTTTTTAAACATTTATATAGCTGCTAGAAACCTAACAATTTGATTGAACAGTCGGTCAATCATATTTTCAATAAACGAGATTTTTCAAGGAATTATTCTAAGAAAATGCAGCTGGCTAGATGTTCAAAGATTTTCGAATATGATTGTCAATCATTCAGTCGATCAACTTAATTAAAAATTTAGCAACGAATTTTATATAGAATTCTATTTTTGTCTCTCAATCGGGCAATCAAATTTGAAAATAAGTGAATATAAAAATATGATTGTCAATCACAATCAATCAGTATAAAATTTAAATATGCCATCCATTTGAGTGAATATTAAAAATGTATGCAATCAATCATGCAGTCAATCAATCAATCAGTTATTTATTTTTGTCTGAAAATCCTGTAAATGTTGCTGTAAGCAAATATTACGCATACGTCAAGTATGTCCAGTTGGCCATTCCAATGACTAATTGCTGGTCAGAAGCTGAAGTATCATTGGCCACACTTGACCAGGTTTTCTGTTTTCTGTTTTTTTTTTCTCTTTTGGGCTTTGACGTTGACGTTACCTTTGACTTTGGACCCAGACACAAAATACGAGCTTGGGCGCTGCTTGAGAAATTCGTTTTTGCGTTTCCGTTTTGTATGTTTTTGTTGTAGTTGTTGTTGTTGGTGTGTTTTTTAATTTAGCCCGGATCAAATTTGAAATTCCATTGCAACTGGCAGCTGGCAAAGCTGGAGAAATGCTGGCAAAACTGGCAAGTTTCATTTGTGTCAAAGTTGTAGCTGCGTTTTCATTAAGTCTGTTGCAAAACGAGGGCTTCAACACAGAGAGAGCGAGAGAGAGAGAGAGAGCGAACGAATGTTGAGCACAGAGCCCAACTTGATTTGCATTCGTATTCTGTGTCCATTGGCGATTCCAACTCCAACTCCAACTCTAACTCCATCTAGCAATCGCCTCGTTTTGCACTCCTTTTCGCCCAGTTATCGTTGTGCGTAGTTTGCTGCTTTCTTTTCCCTCCTTCTTTTTTTTTTTTTTGGGAGATTGCGAGTCACGACGATTGCGAGAGCAACAAATGATGCGTAAGAAATGCTTTAATAAACATGCACAAAACTTGTTTGCCTGCCACTGCTGCTGTTGCTGTTCCCTTTTTGTGTGGTGTAGATACCCAGTAAAAGTGGAGAGTGACAGCGGGTAGATTGACTGCCTTGGAATAGAAAGTAATACAAGTAAGTAATGTAATGCAAAATTTGGTTAGTTGGTGTTCTTTGTATATAAATTGAGTCTTAGAGGCAATAAATTCCAAGTTCTCTAGGGTAACTGATAGTTGTGCACACCCTGCGTGTTTAGGTGCTCTCTCTCCTCCACACACGTACATTTGGCAACTAGTTCGTGCCATTGGCATTTCCGGACCATTTGTTTTTTTCGACCATAGAGATCGGATCAGCTTAAGTCTTTAACTTGCAGTCGGTGAAAAAGTATTTCGGTTTTAAGGCTAATAAATATTTAAGCAAGAGGCTGCCCTCAGTCTCTGCAGTTGCCACACAGCAGGGGGAAACAGGAGGAGGAGGAGGGAAAAGAGTTGCAACTGAGGGGAGAGAGACAGCAAAAATATGTGCAGTCGGAAACAAACGAGCGAGCAAACGAGTTGAGTAAATCAAGCCGCACTTCCGTTTCAAGCTTCACTTGAACACACACGCATACAAGCGCACATTCGCTCACACACACACACTTGCACACACACACACTGCCACACACACTCTTATATGCAGCTGTTGTAATATTTTGTATTGCCTGCTTTTTGGCGCACTCACAAATGAAGCCACAGCCCGGGCAACTGCAAAAGCATCGCCCTCTGTGCCCCGGCGAGACTTGTGTTGTCTTGTTTGTTGCCTCGCCCCCTCGCCCCCTCCCACTCTTACTTCCCTCGTGTGGCACGTTGCTTGTTGCGTTGTTTCCATTCAGCTGCTACTGCTGCTGCTGTCTGCCTTGCTTCTAACTGAATGAAAGCCTTGGCGCGTTGACTGATTCCGAATGGATTTTCATGTTTTTGCATCAGGGCAAGAGTTGTTGAGAGATACGAGAGGAAGCAAGCGGTGAGCAATGGGGAAGAGGAAGGGGAAGGAAGGGGGAGACACTAAATCCCCATAGGTGCAAAATAGCGCACTCCACACAGCCAACGAAGCATGTGCACATTTCTGTTTTGCTTTACCATTTCCCGCTTCTTATATCACAGCTCACCTCTTCACCCCCCACTCGAGTCACTACTCTGCTCACTACTCTACTCACTACTCTCTTGCTTCTCTCTTCTTCTGCTGTTGCTGTTGCTGTTGCCATTCTTCTCAGTGTGCCGCTTGGCTTCGTTTTTTGTTCGCAGTCGCAACAATGTGAGCCGCAGGTTTAGTTTCACCCAAAGCTGCACTTTTTACCCTGGATATGTGGCAACCTTGGGGTAGATTAGCTTTCTTATGATTACATTTCAGTTATTTTAGTTTCAATGATTTATTCCTATTTTTCAGCTTTTTATAAATTCAAACTACTATTTCACAAGTCAATCTTTGATTATATGAAATTTCTTAATAACTTTTAATATTTATTAATTTTGTAATCAGCTTTATTTTCGTATGATATCAGACTATAATGTTTTCTCAATCAATTAAATCAAATTTATTGAGACTTTTGTTTGATTTTGAATTTCGTGCTAATAACTTTGACATGCTTAGCAAGGATTTTCGTTTGTTTTGTTGTAAGACAAACTTTGATTACACCGAATTAAGCGTTGTTTTAGCTTAAAATGTAGTTTACTGAAATTATTTTTGTTTTTTTTGTAAGACAAAAGTAGATTATGTTAAATTATCTTTAATGTTGAAAATTTTGAATAATATATTTAATATATGCAATGTAGCAGAATTCAGTTTCTATTTGCAATATATAAAATGTAATTTACTGACATTTTCTTTGTTTTTTAATATTTTGCTATTAGCTCTGATCTGCAAAGCAAGTTTTACGCCGTTTTTTTTTTTTGACAAACTTTGATTAGCTTGAATTATTATATAGTTATATTATTTCTTCTTATAAGCAATGTTTTAGCGTTGTTTCTCTCTTCAAGATGTAATAATTAATATACTACAATTTTATTTGTTTTTAAATACTTTGCATTTAATTTTAGCTTGCTTTTTGATAGACAACTTTTATTTCAATTTAAGTTGCTGCTGTATATACTTTTTTTTTACATTTTCAAAGACTTGTGTGCTAAACTTAATCTTTATTTATTTATTTAAAAAAGCAAGGTGCCATTAAAACTGACTCACTTCTAAAGCACTGTCTGCAAATGCCTTTGGCTTAACTTAATCTTTTATTTGGAGTTAAATATCAAGTTAGAGAAAATTTCTATAGTGAATAATTTGCATTGCCTACTTTCAGGCGCTACTTATCAAAGATTAAAGTATTTTGCAATTGGTGTAGATTTAGACAATTGATCGCATAGCACAACTTTCTTATAGGGTATCTTGTAGTCGATTAGTTTGTGGCAGCGTCTTGTGACTTCTGTTGTTGTGTGCTCAGCGGCCAAATACAAAACAAACTCTTTTGCTTCGTGCTTCGTGCTGCTGATGTTACTTTCGTTCGAGTCGAAGGAGTTTGGAAGCAGACGCAGAAGCTTAACGATGTGCTTAAGCGGAAAACAACGTTTCGTTGTTGTTGTTGTTGATGTTGATGTTGTTGTTGATGTTCTTGTTGCTCTTGTTATTATTATTGCGGTTCTTGTTGCCTCTCATACGGTATTGTTTGCCAATGCTCCCACAAAAAAAAAAAAAAGCAAAAGAACGAAAATATTTTCATAGCCGCAACGCGTGTGCTTTTGTTGCACGCTGCACGTTGCACGATGCACGTTGCAAGCTGTTCAGACAGCTGCACAAATCGTGAAGTCGGCCGCCGATTGGCCAAGTTGCCAGGCGCCAATTGCATATGCTACTCCTAAATCCGATTCCGACTCCGATTCCAATTCCCTGCAGCTCTCTCTCTCTCTCTCACTTGCTCTCTCTATCTCCCTCTCTCTCTCTCTCGTTTTAACTTGTCTGGAGTTGCTTGAGTTCCCCTGCGGCAATTCTGGACAATGACAAGCTCGACGTTCATGTATGGCTTTTGGGCTTTCGACTTATTGAGGTGTTAAGCCAAACATTTCAGCCACACATTTGTTGCCCTTCTTCTTCTACTTCTTCTTCTTCTTCACTTTCCTCCTCGCACTGACCATCGCTTGACTGCAGATTTATACTCAGCGTATACGCCGCGTATACTTGATATGCTTATTTATGTGACTTGAAGGCGTCGTTGCAAATGGAAATGTGATAATGATTGCAGTAGGTATTTTAAGACGATATATATAAAAAAGGAAATTTAAATTTAACTACAAAATATCATAAGAATATAAATATAATAAATATTTAAATACAAGGATAAAATATTGCTATGGAGACAGATGCTATGATATGTTTATGAGAATAAACTTCAAACGAAGTAAAGCATTAAAAACCAAGCTCTCTTCTATGACCATTAATTAGCTCATGGTTTGGCGATGGTGATAAAGTTTGATCAACTAAAACAATTTAAAACTTATACGGGATGTAATAAGCAAAATGTGTAGAAGACAGCGATCTCTTCCTATCTCTGTCTCTCTCTCTATCTCTCTCAAATAAATCAATAAGCTGCACGCAGACAAATGCTGTTTGTTATGGTTGACTTTGTATATTATTTTGGCCACTGAGAAAAATCAGTTGTCAATGAAAATAAATGTCAATGAACTATAGAAATTCAAATGATTTTAAATGCTTATTCTTCGTTGATCTGTATGCCGATAAAAGCTGTTTCTAATGAAAGCAATGAAAAGGAAAAAAAAAACGAGTTGAAGCCAGTTCACTCTTAATGTTTATTTTTATATTATCTGCATGCAGACAAAAGCTGTTTGCGATGCAGAAATTACTTGACGGCAGTTCTCTTCTTATCTAACCAAATGCAGACAAAAGCTGCTTGCTATGACAGTCTTTTTGCATTATTTTGGTTAGTGCTAAAAAGCAATTAAATAAAAAATAAATCAGTTGAATGCAGTTCACCTTTAAATGCTCACACTTTTATGATCTGGATGCAGACAAAAGCTGTTTGCTATGACTGTATTTAAATACTCTCACTTGATCCGCTAAGTAGCGGCTTTTGACTACAATACGCTGCAATCGAAAGGCAAAACGTGCTTTTTGTGCACCGCAAAATCGTTTGGAAATCAATATGCGATATAAAAATGTAATTAATTTAATGCATTTGCCACTTTATAATGCTCGAGAGCGAGTGAATTGAATGAGAGCTTCTGATTCTGCTCTTATTATTCGTGGTTGTTATTCATTTAACATTTTGCATTTTGGCGAGTGGCACTAAAACGCAATTCATTAGACCGCAAAAGTGGAAGTGGTGGTGCAAGGGGGGGAGTGGAAACTAGAATGCAATTATTTAAGAGCCATGAATTGTGGGGACATAATTAAACAAGGCTTTTGCACTTGTCACGGGCATAGACAAAACATGCACAGACATGCAGCGACATGCATATGAATGTCTCTACTACAAGTTGCCTCCTCGCTCCCTCTCTCTGTCTCTCTCTGTCCCTCTCTCTGTGCTTAAGGACAACGTGAAGTGTCCTTGACTGAGGACGACTCGCAGCAGAGTGAACAGTGTGGGCAAAATTGTTTTTGGCAAAGTGCACAATGCACTTGACGACTGTCACATTGGACACATGGACATGAATGGGCATGTACTTGAGCCTCCACTTACAACTATTGTTGTTGCCCTTGTTGTTATTTACATATATTAAATGCGGTGGCAAGGCAGCTGGCCAAAGGGGGACACAAAGGGGGGAAAAAAAGGCAACAATATAAAAATTGTCCTTAAATGCAACAAAATGAGGACAATTGCAACAACGTTCCGGCAATTTTATACATACTACACAAACACACATACATATAGTATATATATAGTATATTTGGTATATACATATATATATACTGAAACAATGCCATAGTCTCATTCTGATTCTCGTGCTCTCTCGTTGTTGTTCATAGTTTGTTGTTGTTGTTGTTGTTGGGTCAGCGCAGGCGGCAATAAAAATTTGTCCTGCGGTAAATGAAATGGATAGCAATTGCGATTGCGATAACCAAAGAACCGCACACACATACAAACAACGAGAGAGCGAGAGAGAGAGAGGCAAATATTGGTCGAATTCACTTTGAAAAAAAAACTGAAAGTTGTTGGGCAACACGACTCAAAGATATGCTTGAAAAACAAGAGAAACATTTGTTTTATATTTCGAAATGAAATATTGAAATTTAATGACTGTTATAGAAACTCATGAATAGCTAAAAAGATACAACAGTTTAGGAAAATTATTAATAATGTTATATAAGAAAGGCTTTATTTTTGGGTTTGAGAAATAAAGTAATTAAATTGTGCATTTAAATACCTATTAAAAAAAACATATATACAACAAAAATATACCAATCGCTATATTTGATATATTTGATTGTCGTCTTTCATTTCATTTATTAATTTGATCGTCTTAGGCAGAATGACTAAAGCGATTCAACTATTAAGTATTTTCCTATTTTGCATTATATTTTGAAGTTAAATACTGTCATTGAAACTCTTTTTTGAAATGCCTTAACTTAAATTAACATAAGAATAGCTGAAGAACTAAATAAAGCTTCAACAATCTTCTTCACAAATTTCATAAGCATTGCTGTAGAGTTTTTAAACATAGTTTAAATTGAAGTCGAAGAAAAGAAAAGATGAAAAGATTTGGCAAGCGCGAAATTATAAATAAAACTAGCGTTTTTCACGAATGCTGTTCTAATCTTGAATTTAGATGAAGCATTAATTTAGATAGATTTGGTAAGAGGAAATTCATATAAAATTATTCCGAATTTTCTATCACATTCTGCTGAAGTTTTGAATACGGATAAAGCATTAATTTAGAAAGATTTTTGCTTGAAGAAATTCATATGAAATTCTATAGACTTCAATAGATAGATGGAGCATTAATTGCAATTTTAGCAAGCGTGAAATTATAAAAAAATCGAGTATGTTTTTCAAGAATGCTGCTCTAATCTTATTGGTAGATAAAACATTAATTTAGAAAAAGGAAGAGGAAATCTATAAAAAAAAACTTCCGTATTTTCTATCACATTCTGCTGAAGTTTTAAATGTGGATGAAGCATTGATTCAGAAATATTTTTTTAAGCGATAATTAATATAAAATTCTCCAGTCTTAGATAGTTGGATGAAGCATTAATTTAGTTGCAATTTTAGCGGCGAGCGTGAAATTTTGAAAAGCAACCGAAAATACGCGTCTATTTTCTAGCAATGCTGAATCGTAGCCTATATTTTACTATGCCACTTCCCCTTTAATAGGGTATCTGTAAAAAACATATAAAAAAGAAAGCAATACAAAAGTTATACTAGGTCGAGGTCAGTTACCCTTTTCTCTCTAACTTTCGCCCTTCTCTTCTCTTCACTTCATTTTACTTTTTTTTATTTCGGGGGCGTATTACAGTTGTTTTCCAATTTTTCGCAGCATTTCCTTCCTCTTTGGCCGCTTTGGCTGTTATTGTTGCCACTGTTTGTTGCCTTTCGATTTCTGCACTTGTGTCAGCCGGCAGCTCCATTAGTTTTTTAATATCATCAGGTCGCTTCAGGGATAAGAAGAGCATGGAGATGAGGATGCGGATGCGGATGCGGATGAGTCTCAAAGTTGAAGCCAAAGTGGAACGTTTAGTGGGTCAATTGGGGGCGAGGAAAGCGAATTGTGGCTTCGACTGTGGCTAATTAACAAAAGTCCAGATGCCAGAGAGATGCACGAAAAACCGGAAAAGGAAATGGAAAGGGAAAGGGAAAAGCATATGATTGGCAAAAGCGAAAGGGGAAAGGAAAAGGGAAAAGGGAAAAGGAAGTGGAAGTGGGAGAAATTGAATGGAAAGTTTTGTTTCCCGTGAACTTTGACATCAATTTTGCCAATTGCGTTTGGCATCGTTTTTGCGTATGCCGCAAAACTGTGTCAGGTAATTGCAAAAGCGTTCAATAAGCAGGTCAAACACACACACACGCTTACACACACACACACACACACATATGCGAGTGTCACTTGTGTGCTGCATAATTGGCATATCAATTGAGTGTCCTCTGCTATTCAACTCTCTCTCACTCTCTCTCTCTCGCTTTGAAATTATCTGAGCTATGCATTCGTGCATTTAACTTGGACTCAGACAGAGACAGAAACAGAGAGAGTGAGAGAGAGGGAAGGGAGAATAAAAGAGTGAGGGGAGAATAAGAGACTGAATTGCATGCATAATTAAATTTTACACTCTCTTCTTTTTTTGTTGTTTGCTTTACTGTGCCCCCGAAAATTGTCGAGTCGCTGCGAAATTCAAAGCGGTCGAATGCCTAATTTATGCACCACTTGAAGTGAAATCGTGCGAAAACCAAATTTGCACACCACAAATGCCCACAGACTAAAACTGAGACCGAAACTGAGACCGAGACTGAGACCGCGATTGAGATGGAGATTGCGATTGAGGCGATGATTCAGCTGCAGATGCAGTCGGAAGTTTTCCATCCCGCCAATTAAACGGCACACAAAAGGCCAAAGCCAAAGCCAAATTACATGCAATTGGCTAAAGAAAACTGCACAAAGCGGGAAAACAAAACGTTGCGTATACGTAATATGCGCCGTGATCAGGGACTATTTAAGAAATTCAATTAATAGAATGTGACAAAAAGCGACAAACTTTTCGAATAAATCAGAAACTACAAACGAAAATATGTGTAAAATTGTTGAGTAAGCATAAGGTAATCGATTGGTTTAAAAGTGTGAAAGAGACGTTGATAAATATTAAACTGAATGTGTAAAATTTGTAAGAATGAAATGTTTAAAATGTGTGGAAAGATTGTTTAACTTGCAGCACTTCAAAGTATTGACTAAGTAATTGATTGCTAATGATTTTGATGTAATTTGATTATAACAGAGTTTTTATCAATGTATTAAAAGCATAGTTTTCAAATAGATTTGTAACGATACCTCTTGTTGAGAAAGCTACACAGAATAAAAAAAAAGTGAAAGTGGAAAATAAAACGGACAACATATTACGTATACGATGCATGTAAATAAATGCAAAGAATGAATTGAACGCAAGGTGAATGAAAGTCAGCAGGAAGGAATAACGAAGTACAATTTATTTGAATGGTGAAAGATGATCAGAAAAAGCAAAGGAGAACGTTATAACATGATGTCTAGTCATATTACGTATACGCCACGTGTGAAGTAAGAGTTAATAAAAAGGAAAGACAAAAGTAGAGAGAGAAAAAAAGAGCGAGTGGCACTAGTTAGGAAGAGATAACGTAGAATACACTTAGAGAAATTTGTGGGCAATGCTGTCAAAAGCTATATTACGTATACGCAACGTATTGCTAGACACGTTACATGAGGTGAGACGACAATGGAAAATACGTAAACTATAAATAAAAGGATTGAATGTAAGAAATAAGTCTAACAAATCACGTTACGCATACGCCACATGGACAAGTGAACAGCCAGATACTCTATTACGTATACGCTACGTGTGAAGTAAGAGTTCATAGAAGGGTAAAATATAAGTTAGCAAGAGATACCGTGGAATACACTAAATGAAATTTATGCTAAATGATGTCAAAATGCAATATTACGTATACGCAAAGTATTGCTATAAACGTCTAGTGAAGCGCGACAACAACGGAAAATACGTGAACTATAAAAAAATATTGTAATATAAGAAATAAAATTGCCATGTTACATTACGTATATGCCGCAAAGACAACTGAAAAATACTCTATTACGTATACGCCACGTGTGAAGTAAGAGTTCATAAAAAGTAAAAAAATGTCAAGAGTGCGGGAGAGAGATAGCGAGAGAGAGGGAGAGACACAGTCCTTACTTCCTTACAAGAAAACGTAGTGAGAGAAATTTGTGGTATATGCTGCTAAAATATCACATTACGTATTCGCAATGTATTGCTAGTTACGTCAAATGAAGCGCGACAAAACCGGAAATACTTAAACTATAAGTAAAATAATTGAATATACAAAATAATGTTGACAAATCACATTACGGAGACGCCGCGTAGACAACTGAACAACTGAAAATACTCTATAGCGAAAGTGGCCCAAAATTGAATTGAGTTAACGAGTTAACTTGAATGAAAATAACAAAAAAAAAGAAGAAACACTTGGCAGCGAGCAAGTCAATCAGCTATCAATATGCCCCATTTTTTGGGGTGGACAGCTAATGGGCATAATGAGATTGCCTGCCAACGGCGACGACGACGACGACGATGACAAAAAAATATAGACGAGTAGAAGACGTTGCGTTGGCTGCTTGCCCCTTCACTGTCTGCTGCTGCTTCTACTGCTGCTGCTGATGATGAGAGCTTGCGAACCACTCGACTTTATTGCTGAAGTTTGCAATCCAACGATGAGCAAAAAAGCAAAAATAAAAAAAAAAATAAGCAGAGAAAATGAAAAAGAAGCCAGATGAGGAATATCCATGGCTTCGCTTGGCATCTCTTTGGCATTTTCTTGCGTCTGCTCTTGAAGGCAATCAAATGTATTTCGACTGGCCGGACAGAGAGCGAGCGAAGTGCACTTGCCTTCCTCAACAAAACCAAAAAATGGGGCGTCGCCACAGAAGCTGTGTGCAACTGCCACTCGATTATAAGGCCTCGAGCATAAATATTAGCAAGGCGTTGCCGTTGACGTTGGCCGGAGACGGAGTCGGCGTCGGCATCGGAGTCATTTAAATGTTGCTGACATTCCCCCAAATGCCTTGATTATGCCTTGGCCCCGAAAGCTGTCACCGCTTAACCCTTTAGGGCCACGCCCACCACGACAACGGCAACGACAACGACGTCGCCGCCTTCGCCATCTAGCGCACAATGAATTAAATGAATCTCAATTTCCGTTTGGTTTGCGGTTAAAAGCCGCAGCCAACGTTGTCGTTCAGCAAATGCAAATCCTCGCAGCAGCAGCAGCAAAATGAAAACAAGCCCAAAAAGTCTAGCAGAAGAAAAAAGAAAGCAACAACAAGAACAAATATTGCATGCCGCATTCCTTGGCGCGTCGTCGCCAGTTTCAACTTGAACTCGCAACTGCGAAAACTGCAAAACTGCAGCTAGCAAAACTCCATCTTCATTTGAAGTTCGCCTCTGATTCAGTTAGGAGCCAGAAGAAGAAGGCCGTCGTAAATTGCTGCAAAGATGCCCGTGCCGCCGTTCACCAAGCAAAACTTTTGTGCCGGCAAAGCGGCAAAAACTTTTAAATACGCCACCAATCCCAGACCCGAGACCCCAGACCCCAGACCCCGAGACTTAGAGGCCACAGCCATGTTATGCCAGTTGTCGAGGCCAGTTGCAGATCAGGCAACAAGAAGCGAGCGACGAGACGAAAGCGAGAGGCGAGTGCGAGAGGTGTGGAGACTAGCAAGTCAAGTCGTTTTGGGTCGACGGCGGGTCGGCAAAAACTTTTGCGATTTGTTTGCGCGAAATAAACGCGACGCAGATAATTTGCGCAAAAGTTCTGTTACGCCGGCACCTCTCGCTCTTTCGCCTCTCGTCTCTCGTCTATTACCACATTTTCCTCAAACTTAAGTCGGCCAGCCATTTGGTGCCCTTTACTCGCTCTTTCGGTTAGTTTTGCACCACCTTACTCGCTGATCGGCCAGAAAATTTGTGCAGTTCGCTCGTCGCTTGCACTCGTTAGTCAAATTCGCTGTCAAACAGTGCCAAGTTTGGCTTCTTATTAATGGCCTACTTATAATCACTTGGCAGCATTCAGTTATTACCGATTACTTACTAAACTTTTCAAAATATTTGACTACTCGTGCAAAACTACTCGTTACTATATATGATTCATTGATTTAACACTGTGTCGTATTTCTTCTCGTTACTTTTAGTTGAGTGCTATCTAGTTTCTGCTCATCAAGCAATCGCTTCTCGCTACACGCTGCTCTCTAATCGCTGCTTGCTGTGTGTTGCTATTCATATTGTATCCGTAATTAGTTGATTTTCTTGCCTAAGATCTATATTTACTCATTTTACTCGTTTCTTGTTTGCTTCATTGTTAAGTTGTATTATTTTTATTCTCCAACTCGATGAAAACTATTCGGTGCTTCGTTTATGCACTTCATGTTCTGCCTTTTTTTTATTTTCATTACTTTCTTTTACTCGATACAGCCTCAATACGTAAACATATAATTCCACAAGCTGCAATCATTGATAATAAACACTCGTTACTCGCTACTCGACAAATTCGTTTAATTCTGAAGTAATACAAGTGCTCCCTCGATCTGTTTAGTAACATTGCGATAATTTATTTCACAAAGACATTTTAAAATTTTGAACCTTATTAACCAACTCGTTACTCGTTACCAGCAGTACACTCTGCCATTACTCGTTACTCGATACTTTTCAAATTCGACTCATTCTGAACTAATACAATTGTCGATTCGATCTGTTTAACCAAAATTGCGTTAATTTATTTAACAACGACATCTTCAAATTTAGAATTTAATGTAGCAATTGCCAATTACTCGATACCCGCCGTTCACTCTCGCATTACTCGTTACTCGTTACATATTACTCGTTACTCGCTGCTCGTTGCTTTGACAAACGTCTGGCGGCCTTTGCCTTCTTAAAGGCATGCATGCGGGCAAAATCATCGGTGGAAATA
Organism: Drosophila sulfurigaster albostrigata; assembly: GCF_023558435.1. Lineage (NCBI taxonomy): Eukaryota > Metazoa > Arthropoda > Insecta > Diptera > Drosophilidae > Drosophila > Drosophila sulfurigaster. The sequence continues at coordinate 8,972,409 of NC_084885.1, read as the reverse complement.
AAGTCAATGATGGGCAATCGTGTCGTAAGCGGCACCTCAACATCGTTTTGCTTTTGACTCGAAAGGGGCTTAATGCCAGATGCAGCTGCAGTTGCAGCTGTCGATGTCGATGCCGATGCCGGTGCATTGCCACCGCTCACTGGATGCAGCTTATGCTTGAATGGCATGGGAGGCAAACGTTGGGTTCGCTTCTTCTCCGCTGTCTGCTGAGATTTCTCGCTCTTCGCTGCATGCTTCAACTGCAGCGTATCGCGTACGACGAGCAGCGTTTGTGTCGCCTTCGTTGGCCTTGATTTGTTCGTCGTCTTCGTCTGTTCCGGCTTGTGTTCCTCGACTCTCTTATCGGACATCAGCGGCAGCAGTGCATTGGCCATTAACTTGGATCGTCGCACGGTTTGTTGCGGTTTCCTTGGACGCCATTTGAACTTTTTGCTGGGCGCAACTTGAGGTTTGCTGCTGAGCGTTGGCTGCGTCTTGAGCACAGTTATTACATTGACCATTTGATTGGTGTTTGATTTGGGCTTTGACTTTGATTTGGACTTGAATTTGAGTGTTTGTTGCGTTGACTCTTGTTGGGTTTTTTGCTTCACTATTGCCATCTTATTTTATTTCGTTGTTGGAATTTATTTTTTTTGTTTTCTGTGTGTGTGAGTGTGTTTCAAACAAATTTTTGGCTGACTGAATGTTGAATGTTGTTGATTGGCTCGAATGTTTGTCGACTAAACTCAACTCTGAGCTGGCATATGTCAGACCGAAAGGCCTCCTTGATGAGGGATGGATCGGTCTGGATGTGGCAACGTTTTTTAACTAGCTGACTGACTGACTGCTGGAATCTCTTTCTGTCCGTCTGTCTGTCTGTTCGCATATGAACTGAACTTGAGCACGTTTGGGCAAGCTCTCGCCCCCGCCCCCGCCCCCGCCAAAAGCTGCACTGACAGCCTCTTAAGACATCCGCTTCCTTTCACCTTTCACCTTACAAGTTCAACTGCAAATACACAAGTGTTTGTTTGTGTACATACATACATACATATATTTGTTATACCCACTACCCGTTCGGTAGAAGGGTATTATAACTGTGCATGTAACAGGCAGAAGGAATATCCGACTCTAAAAAGTCTACATATATATTCTTGATTGTCTGACAATCTGGTATATTTTTTACTCTGTTTTTGAACGTATGTTTTAGTTTTTTGTGGTATATTTTTAATGATATATTTTCTACGTTGTTATATTTTAGTATTTCAGTGGTACATTTTTGATATATGATTTGATAGCAAATGGATAGCGGGTATTTCACAGTTGAGCACACCCGACTATAGCTTTCATGCATATTTTTTATTTATATGTATTTATATACATATATATATTTTTTTGTTTTTATGTTGCTGCGCTGCTTGATTTTGTCTTCCTGTTATTTGTCTTGGCCTTTGCTTTATGCGCTTGTTTGTTTTACTTTTGCCTAGCGCTCGGTCTCGGTCTCCGTCTTAGTCTTAGTCTCGCGCTCTCTGTGATGTTGCCTGCTTGCACTTGACTGCTGCTGCTGCTGCCACTTCATTCGCCTTCCTTCTTCCTTCTTTCTTCCCCCATTTCGCATTTCGGGCAACTTGAAATAAACTTCCGTTTGCTTTCTTAGATTTTTCCAAGTATTTGCATATGCTTTTGCCACCACCACCTCCAGTAAAATAGAGATAGACATGTATGGAAGTAACTGTGTACGTTTCCCCCTTTTTTACAGCAGTTAACTTCGCCCTTTCACAGTTGACTGGCTTTCCACATTGCGTATACGCAACGCGTGGCGGCATCATTTAAATTCATTTGCCCAATTTCATTGCATACTTTGCGGCAGCAGCTGGCTTTCTATTGATTTTCCCTGCGTGCGTGTGTTCGAGTGTGTGCCAGTCTGTGTGTGTGTGTGCACCCCACTAGCCAAATGCAACTGCGGCAAACAAGCAGCGAGCAGAGCAACAACAATCAGGACAGGAGCTGAAGCAGCAGCAACCGCCGCTAACGACTCATTAATAAAGTACACACATAAATTTCTAGAGCAATTTCGTTGCCTACTTTAGTGCGTTGCCCGAATATCTCGTTCTCTCGTTCTCTCTCTCTCTCTCTCTCTCTCTCTCTCTCGAGATTTCTTCGTTTTTTTCTCTCTATGATATGCTCCACTTCATACTCTGTAAGCTGCAGTGAAGGGGTATATTTAAATTAAAGAAAATAAGTTGTAGGATGCTTTCGTTTATTCTTATCTTATTGATTGCTTGTAGAATTAATTTAGTTTAGTATTTCTTCATTTTTCTTTCTACTTTTTTTTTGTTTAGCATAGCATTAGCATTATGTGAATTTTATTATATTAAAAGCCAACGAAATTTCAAAGTGATTTTCAAAGTAACTTTTCCAGAGTTGTTTCTATCTCAGCGAATGTTAAGAGTTTAGAAATAAGATATTAGCAATGGCAATTTCATATATGTTATGTCATATATAATATATGCGATCTTCACCTTTATTTAGTGCACTTCGAAAGCTAATAAAATGCTGAAACTCTTCTCAAAAACAATCAAAAGAAACTATTTAAGAAGCTTGCCGCGTGCTTCAGCTTGATTCAGAATATTTTGTAATGAAGCAGGGTAATTAGCAGTCGAGCAGACTCTGCGCATTTGTTATCGAAGTATGTTTGTGGCTGCCGCAAAACTTTCGTTGAGGTTACAGTTTCTCTTAGCGTTTTGTTGGCTGTGCCGCATTTTGGTGTCAAGTGTTGCGTATCATTTAATGTGACACACTCGACAGGGAGCGGAGCTTGAAAGGGCGCAGGGAATGGGAGGGAAGATGGGAGACACTTTCGAGTGACAGGCAACACATGTTGTTTGCTACTCTCTCCCCCTTCCCATTCCCCTTCATGCTAATTTGCTGCGCTCAGCAGTTCCGCATAATGCACGCAATCTGATAGTCGAGCGGAGCTCAACAAAAAAATAAATAACACACACACAAAAAAGTGGAAAAAAATGGAAAGCGAAGGAAAATCAAAGGCAACAAAAAAAAAAGAGAAAGTAAAAGACGACAGAACAAAAAAAGAATAAGAAAACAAGTAAGAAAGAAAGTGTGGAGGCAAGTGCTTTTGGTGGCGAAGCCTATCTCGTTTTTGCCATCTAATATCTATTGAGAGTGCAGCACAATCAATCTACTCGAAGCAACTCGAAGGTATCTTCATCTGTCTCCCAGTTTGATGGAGCTTCACGTTTCCCTTCCTGACAAGCTTCCTGCCAGAGACTTAAGATTCAACGCAAGCTTATTGAATGTGCCTCAAGTCTCTGTCGTGCTCCAAATGAATTATTTCATTGAAGTTGGATTGTTCTTGTTCTGAAATAAAAAAATATATTTTAATTACAAAACCCCTTTAATAATTCATTTATAAAATTATCAAAGAATAGACCATATTGGATGTTTATAAATATTAAATATTTACTCAAAAAAAATCAACATTTATTTTGGAATTTGTTTTTTAATCGCATTTTCAAGAACTTCCTGATTTCCAAGATTTCCATGTACTTCAAAAGGCTTACTAAAAATCTTAGATACCTATTATAAATAAGCAATTATTTTTGAATTTTTATAAAATTGTATTGTTTTATTGTATTGTATTGTTTATTTCTTTACAAAGTTTCAAAATAGTATTTAAGTTGAGTTCAAGCAAATATAAAACTCTTCGACTTTTTAGCTGCTATATTAACTGTATTGTTCTCTTTTTTTTTGCCATATTAGTTTCGGGGGATTTCAGCATTTTGGCTTTGGCATTGATCACTTCATCAGTTGAGTTTAGTTTAGTTTTTTTTTTGTTGTTTTGGCATATTGCTGTTTTGCATTTAAGCTTGACGTGTGCGCTCTTTGGCCACGCTCTCTGGCAATATATTCAACGCTAGTCTCTACGCCAAGCCGCAAGTCATTTGTATGCAGCATATGTGTGTGTATGTTTGTTGTGTTTGTGTGTGTTTTGATATGCTCATTTCCTGTGTTTGCTGTTGAGTTATGTCCAGCAGTCGCAGGCAAAATGTTTCGACTCGAGTCCGCCAAACAACATTTGATACACTCACAAAATGTAACGTATAAATAAAAAACAAGTAAGAAAGCTACAGTCGAGTGCACTCGACTGTGAGATACCCGCTACCTATTTTGAATAAAAGCAATATATTTTGCGGTATTATTCTCAAAATATACAAAATATACTGCAAAAATACTAAAAATATACCAAATGGTATATGTGGTATATCGATATAGTACCGCATTCAAAATATACCATAGACGGCACAATATACCAGATTGTCAGCCAAAGCAACTAAGACGCCTAGTAAGTAGGCGTTTTTGCCCATACAAAAGTATTTCTTTAATAACTTCGACAATTTTTATCAACCAAATTTTCAGGAATCATAACTACTGTAGTTATTATTATATATACCAAAATTTGCAACTCTAGCTTTAAAATTACGCTTGTTATTCGATTTTTTTGATTTGCGGGGGCGGAAGTGGGCGTGGCAAAAATTTGAAACAAACTTGATCTGCGTGCAAACATAACAAATGCTGTCGAAAAAAAATTATAGCTCTATCTCTTATAGTCTCTGAGATCTGGGTGTTCATACGGACGGACGGACAGACGGACAGACACACAGACGGACATGGCTAGATCGTCTCGGCTGTTGACGCTGATCAAGAATATATATACTTTATAGGGTCGGAGATGTCTCCTTCTACCTGTTACATACATTTCCTGTCGGCACAAAGTTATAATACCCTTCTACCCTATGGGTAGCGGGTATAAAAAGAAGAAATATATCGAATTTGTTATCACGGGACTGGAAAAGGATGCGGCACAAACCACGATTCCGTTTCTGGATATGCAGGAAGTTGCGTCAAATCCGCCAGTTCCGCTGTCCAGCATTGGTCTCTACCTTAAAAGTAGACCTGGTTATGGTGGCTTTATCGCTCCTAGAATTATCAGCTATGATATCGCAGATTACGTTCGGTTGCCGTCTCCCGAGCTATAATATTTTGACAGAAATTTAAACTACTAGAAATTTAAACTACGAATCTTAACATTACAATTGAACTAACAGATATACCATAGACAAACATTGCTATACCAATCGAACATATATACCAAATTAATATACCGCAAAAAATACAAAAATATACCAAATTCTACATACGGATCGCAAGCGGATCGCAGGCGGATCGCAGGCGGATCGCAAGCGGATCGCAGGCGGATCGCAGGCGGATCGAAGGCGGATCGCACGCGGATCGCAAGCGGATCGCACGCGGATCGCAGGCGGATCGCAGGCGGATCGAAGGCGGATCGCACGCGGATCGCAAGCGGATCGCACGCGGATCGCAGGCGGATCGCAGGCGGATCGCAAGCGGATCGCAGGCGGATCGCAGGCGGATCGAAGGCGGATCGCAGGCGGATCGTAGGCGGATCGCAAGCGGATCGCAGGCGGATCGCACGCGGATCGTAGGCGGATCGCAAGCGGATCGCACGCGGATCGCAAGCGGATCGCAGGCGGATCGCACGCGGATCGCACGCGGATCACTCGCGGATCGCACGCGGATCGCAAGCGGATCGCAGGCGGATCACACGCGGATCGCACGCGGATCGCACGCGGATCGCACGCGGATCGCAAGCGGATCGCAGGCGGATCGCAAGCGGATCGCACGCGGATCGCAAGCGGATCGCAGGCGGATCGCACGCGGATCGTAGGCGGATCGCACGCGGATCACTCGCGGATCGCACGCGGATCGCAGGCGGAAGTGGGCGTGGCAAAAATTTGATCTGCGTGCAAACATAACAAATGCTGTCGAAAAAAAATTATAGCTCTATCTCTTATAGTCTCTGAGATCTAGGTGTTCATACGGACGGACGGACAGACGGACAGACAGACAGACACACAGACGGACAGACGGACATGGCTAGATCGTCTCGGCTGTTGACGCTGATCAAGAATATATATACTTTATAGGGTCGGAGATGTATCCTTCTACCTGTTACATACATTTCCTGTCGGCACAAAGTTATAATACCCTTCTACCCTATGGGTAGCGGGTATAAAAATATGGAAAAAATGATTTATTTCTTTATTATGTTAAATATAGTAAAAAATACTAAATTAAATACTAAATATAGCATCAACTACTGAATATAGTATAAAATGCTAAATTTGATACAGAATATAGTACAACATACTAAATTAAATACTAAATATGGTATAAAATACTAAATTATATAGTATAAAAACTAAATGTGGTACAGGATATAGTATAAAATACTAAATTAAATACTCAATATAGAATAAAATACTAAATTTGATACAGGATATAGTATAAAATACTAAATTAAATGCTAAATTCGGTATTAAATACTGTTTTGTATTAAATATATTTAATTTATAGAAATGAAATTAAGTTAAGTTTTTATTATGCAATTATATTTTATAATAGAACAAATTTTAACATAACTTCGCAACAAAAATATATAGGAAATTCTTTGGCGAAAAACAAAAATTAACAAATTTATATTTAATTAAAAAGGTTATATATAATTCATATTAAAGCACTGTCTGCAAAGGACTTCGTCTTGAAATTTATATATTTTATCGTAAAGCAGAAACAGTTCCCAAAATCAGCTATAAAAACAACCTTTTCATGATTTTCAAAACAGTTTCAGTTTAATTATATATTTTTTTCTTTTTTCATCAGAGAATTACTCATATTACATTTCGTATTTTAATTACTGTGAAATATTTGCATAAATTCTAGAAACTTATTGTGTGCAAATTTGACAATACTTTTTTTTTCGCAATGCGAGTGTAAAATGAAATAAAACTCAACTCAATGTTGAGTTCACATGATAAATAGGTGCAGGCAACAAATATATATGTATATATAGATGGTATATATACATATATACTAAATGTGTACTTGTATATTATGCTGTTTGGGGAGTGTGTAAAATGATGCTGACAGTTGGCTTCCGAGTTAAGTTGTGGCTTTGGCTTTTGGCACGAAAATATGTAGCTGTACATAAACATTAGTTAAGCTGCTCGCTCACTTATCAACTGTGCCAGCCAAGCCAAAGGAGTGGGTTAAGGGGAGCGTAACTAGGGGAAGGAGTGGGGGGGGAGGACAGCTGACCGCGTGAGCACGTAATACAATTCATAGCAATTTGAGCGTGTTGTCTGATTCCAATTGTTTCACAGACAATGAATGTCATGTGCTATGAGTGTGTCTGTGTGTGTGCTGTTTGTGTGTGTGTGTGTGTGTGTGTGTGTGTGTGTGTTGTGTGTGTGTGTGGTGATTAGCATTTTGAACTGCACTTGCCAACGTCACAACGTCAGCGATGTTGAGTGGCGTGGAAAGGGGCGGCGGCTGCTCGTCATACCCGATACCCATAGGGTAACAGGGTATAACAACTTTGTGCCTGCAGGAAATGAATGTAACAGGCAAGAGAAGACACCTCCAACCATATTAAGGATATGTATTCTTGATCAGCACCAACAACCAAGGCGATATAGACGATATATAGAAAATATACCAAACGTACAGACTCACCTTTCGGTTCGTTTGGTATATTTTGTATTCTATGGTATATTTAGAATTTAGTTAAATATCGATATACCAAGTACAGACTTTGGTATGCTTCAGTATTTTGGTATATTTTGGTATAATGTTGGTATATTTTTAGAATATGATTTTATTGACATACGTTGTACACAATGGTATATTTTAAATTTAGCACCAAGTATAGTCTTTGGTATATTATAGTATTTTTTGCGGTATATTTGCAGTAGTATATAATTTAATAGCCACAAGGGTAGCGAGTATCTCACAGTCGAGCACACTCGGCTGTATCTTTGCTGCTTGTTAAGTTTGTCGCTGGTTTTCGACTCTCGTAATTTGAATGCAGACTTGAGATTGTCATTGCCAGCTCTGAATGTTAACTGCCAACTGCTGCAGCTTTATTGTGCCCATATCAAATGTGAGTGAAATTTATGCTGACAGCGCAAAACATATGCCAGCAGCGTTCTCTCTCTCTCTCTGTTGCTCTCTCTCTCTTTCGCTCTTTGTCTTTGTGTGGGCGTGTGCACTTAATTTGATAACATAATATTTAACTAATTTATTTGATATACGTATATTCGCTTGATAAATGACTTTTGCCTAGAACGCAAATGTCCTGCATTTAAATGCAAATGCAAATGCAAAATGGCAACTGAGAAGTGGAAGCAAATGCAATTTATGTCAAAAGCCATGTCAGACATGTGCCAAATAAAATTGTTGCAAATTGAATGCATTCCGAATGAGCAAATTGACCAATTGAGCAACACATTTCCACCCTCCTCCGAACCCCCAACAAACATTTTCCACAATTCTCTTTCGCTCTCAATTGAGCAATTAAAGCGTGCCAAATCTTACACAATCTCATTTCGATTTTTCATTTTCATTTTCCTGCATTTCCCCTTTCCATTTCCCGCTCACTTATTAGAATATTGATAACCATAAAGAGAGTCGATTGCAAGTCAATGGTGTGATTGTGAATGCACAAACGAATGTATTCACCATATGAATATGAATTAACATAATGCATTTGATTGAGTTATCAATTAACAACAGCAACTGAGCAACTATTTGATATAGTTTTATAAAGCTATTTTAAAATCAATTTTGATTGAGTAATTTTTGGCATTTAAAAACTATGAATAAATTTACATTTTCACAATGTTGAACAGTTCAAATTGTTGCAGAAATGTGTTTTCACAATTTAGCTTAAGAGACAACTCGAATTTTAAGTTTAACTTTATTTTCTAAATTAAAGTTATTTAAGTGTCTTCAAATATTGTGTTCTCAATTCGCAATTAGTAAGAAAGCTAAAGTCGAGTATGCTCGAGTGTCAAATACCATGTGATATTAATTTACAAATATACCAAATTAAAATATTACATTCAAAATATACCGTAGAGCGCAAAATATACTAAATTGTTTTTGTTTGTTACTGTCGCGCTGCTATTTCAATGTTTACAGCTCTATATTATGCGTCTGACAATTTGTGTGTATGAAACTAATATATTTATACAGAAAAGGTTAATTCAGTTTATGCATTTTTTATAATTGAAAATTTCCTTTACTATTACAAAAACTTTTTGTAATATAAATAGCTTAAATGAAAATTAACAGAGTATAGAAAGTTTTCAGAGCTGTTTTACACTTTTTTCTGCTCACAAATTTCCATGCCAATAAGTATGCTATAGAAAGAGTTGTTGGTTTAATTTTGTTGGAATTCAGCAAATAATTGCGAAATTGTAATGTGGTTAAAATTGCGAATAAGTTGAGCGCAAATTGTTGTTGTTGTTGAACTCCTTGTTGTTGTTGTCGTTGTTGTTAGACGTAATTCATTAGCCAAAGGTTTCAGACTCATTTGCTCGAGCAAATACACTCACGCAATGCCAAATGAATAATGAATGAAAGGTGCCACATGTGTGTGTGAGTGTGTGTGTGTTGGTATGTGTGTGTGTGTGAGCTTAGTAGCAAGTATTTGCTCAAATTGTGATTGATTTGCCAGGGTGCGGAATAGTTCAGCGTGGATTGTTTATAATGGGAATGAGAATGGGATTGGGAGTGGGGGAAAAGCGGCGAATGCGGAGACAACTGATTGAAAGGGCGTCAAAGTGAAATGAAATCTGTGTGCCAACAACTGTGGCCATAACATAATGTTAAGTAATAGCACAACAATAGTTTGCTCTCTCGCTCTCACTCTCGTTCTCGCTCTCGTTCTTGTTCTCGCTCTCTCAGCTAGCTTGAGCAATTAAGCTGTTAAGCTGTTGAGCTGTGCAGCAGTTAAGCACTAATGATCCATCCCTCAATTACGACAACAGCAATGGCAAGGATGACCTAATAGACGATACCTTTCCCTTTTCCCTTTTCCGCACCCCCCGCACCGCCCTGCCCCACTACGCCCATTAAAGTCAAGTACTGCTGTTGTTTGGGGGCTAATTGGCGAAACAGCTGGAGATGAAACACGCTGAGAATGGCATCTCATGTCTTCATTATACCAATGTGTCAATTAACAATTTGTGCGCACTGTTTACGACCAAGCTCTCCCCGGACGGGGAGTGTACTGTTCGCTGCCACTGTTTTGCGGCCCTCGAATCGCACTCAATTTATGCGATGCGATGCGCCACGCCCCCCTTTAACTATGTGTTTGTGTGCTCATCTCTGATACTCATATGCAGCCACTGTTCATGACCCTGACAACAACAGCAATAACACCAACAACAGAAACAACAACTAATGGCAGCCACTGTAATAAACAACCGAGAACAACAATGATGAAGAGGCGAGCTCAGCTAAATTCAGTCAATTTGTTTGTTTTCATTGTTGATTTAAGTGTCTCAAGTGCTCGTTGAAGTCACTTGTAATTGACGCAAATCATGTGAATAAGTGTGAATACTCGTACACTGTCTGAGTACCCCCCAATTCGCACGTTGACCAGCAAAATGGGTTTCACTTTTTCCACTTTTCCACTTTTGATTGCCGCAAGTGGAAAATTGTCATTCAACAAATCATGATCATTTGCAGCTCTCAAGAGGTGAACTTAATGAACACGACTCTTTTAATGTTGTAATCCTCAATGTAATATGAGTACATCGAGTTAATGCATCAGTTCATTTTATTGTTTGGTTTAAGCGCAGCTAATAAGCTGAGCTTTTTAGAATATGAAATAGAATAGCTAAACTTTATAAATTATTAATTATAAATCATAATTTGGCTATTGAAATGAAGTTAACTGATTTTTGAGCATTACAGAGCTAACTCTAAATTTTATTTGAAATAAATTATTGTAACATATATTCACTCAAAAGTAATGATTCTAATTTGATTCCTCGTCTTGTCGATAGCCAAAATTAAACATTAAGTTTTTAAACTACAAGTTTTGGAATATGAAATAGACAACATAAACTTAATATATAAATATAAAATAAATGATATAGCTATTGAAACGCATTCAGTATTTTATTTGGACTTCAACAGTTGGGATAATAAGGCAATTAAAATGGACTTGACAGAGTTTTGAACATTGCATAGTTAACTCTAAACTTGACTTAAAATATTTTACTGTAAGAAGTATTTCACATTAATAATTCTTATATTCACTGATGTAAATATATGAGATGAGACGTCTCATCTTGTCGATAGCCTACCGTAAGGTTAGTATATATTAGTATATATGTATGTATGTTAGTATATATCTATTAAGCTTACATTTTTGGAATATTGAATAGACTGCATAAACTTTATAAAAGTGCTTTATAAACGATATAGCTAAAGAAATGAAATTAGTATTAAATTTGTACTCGAACTGTTTGGCACTTTTCTCAGTTTTCTTCTCTTAAATTGCTTTACTAAACATCTCATTGACAAGTAATAGTTATACAACTTTTTGGATACTAAATTTACCACATACACTTTTCGAATACCAAATATAAATAATACTTATATACTACACAAACTTGATATATACCGAATATAAATAATATACCAAGAGTATTTAATTTGTACTCAACTTTAGCTTATTAGAAATTCATATTTTATATTCAGATTTGCATATCTTGTGTAGCTTAAACACTATTCGATTTCAATGATATAAGCGAGCGATTGTCAAAGTCAGCATTAGATTCCCATAGCTAAATAATGCGCTTTGATCGAAATGTATAATTAAGTGTTTTTGAATGGAAGTCGCGGAATATGTATATATGCGCATTATACAATCGAATCATCATTATTATTAGGTATGCATTCATTTGGAATGCACAAAGCCGCTACAACGGACGCTTGAGTGCTTCGAATTTGGAATTTGGATGAGCGAGCGAACGATGAGCGAATTAATTGCCCTGACTTCTTCTGTGCTGGGGAGCTTAGTCGGCAATTTAACTGGCCAAAGCGCGGTAACAATTGCATTAGCGCCAAATCCGCTAAAGCGCACCAGCCAAACACCCCAGACAAACAGACGACGGATAGAAGGACGGACAGACAGACAGACGGACAGACAGACAGACGGACAGACGGACAGTTGAGCCAAGTCAATTGAAACATGCCGACAAGCTGCTCAAAGCGGATCCAAAACAGCGACCAACAATGGTAGAGACCATGAAATTGCAATCGTCGTTGTTAGAGCATGCGATTGATGGACTGACAGACAGACAGACGGACAGATAGACAGACAGACAGGCAGACAGATTGACTGACAGACTAGTTAGACTGACAGACTGTGAGCATCAGAATGAATGCAATCGCATTGCAGCGCAATTAAAGCCACTCAGAGTGCGACACAGGCTGCAGAGAGGCAAGTAACGCTTGGAATACCCTGTAAATTCATTCGAAAGAAAGATATGTTAAGCATAAGGTTGAAAAGAAAGATATTGAAATATACTCTTCATTATATGAATGCAGATTTTACTTTGAATTTCAATGAATCAGTTTTCGAACTAGTCAAAATAATGTGGAAAAGTGATTTTTTTTTTACTATTTTACTGTTTGTTCAAAATATCGAGTTATTTTTTATTAAACTATTGTTGAAATTATTAAAAAAATAAGAGAGATTATTTTGTAGCATTTAAGCGGAAAAATTCATCAGAAGAATTATCAAAAAAAAAACTTGAAAATATAAAAAATATTTTATAATATATTTATGATTATATTTTTTCCACAAAGAAAATAACAATCAACCAAAATACTTCTAAAATTCTACAAAATAATCTTTCTATATAAGAATTTTAACAATATTAGAATACAAAATAACTATATTTGAAAGAAGCAGTAAAATAATTCAAATACTCCTAAAATTCTTAAAAAAATTACTTTATCGACTAAATAAGTAAATTGGTTTATTACTACATATTTAAAGGTTTAATTTTAATAGATATTCAGGATCATTATTTGATGATTTCTTGATATAAATACAGAGCTCAATTATATAAATCATTTCTGTGTAATACAAAATAATAAATAATTAGTATAGGGTACGTTATAGTCGTACATGCCTGCATTTTATTCTAGGCGCTGCACGCCATTTGGCTGCAAATTGTCTAACAAAGACTTAAAGGATTAAAGCACAATAATCTCGTTTGTCAATTGTGTTAGATGCCACACACGACGCGACGCTCTCGAATTACGTCCCTCTCCCCACTTCCCTTTCCCCGCTCCTCCGCTCTCGGCGCTTTGCTAGAAGAAAGACTGACTAAACTCAAACTGCGGCTTTTGGCTCGCAACATTCGTTCGCACATTCAATCAACGAAAATGAAAACGAATGGAGAAAGCAACGAAGGGAATGCGTGTGTGTGCGTGTGTGGGTGTGTGCGCTTGTGTGTGTGTGCAGTTATTCATTCATTTGTTTGCTAATAGGCGCACAATCAGACAAAATGACAGACAATCAGTCAAACAAACAAACAAACAAACAAAACGCGGGCAGCGACGGCAGGCAACAAACGACATTATCCAAAGTCAACAGCATTCACACACACACACATGAGCTGCGGGCACACACACACTCGCTCTCACTCACTCGCACACGCATTAGGTGCGCTTTATGTTTATCTCAAAATGCGATGCTTGGCTGCTGATGAGTTCGTTCTCTCTCTCACTCTGACTCTCGCTGCCTCTGACTTCGCTTTCGTTCTCTTCCCGTCTCTGTCTAACAGCCTGCTCATAAGATGACGGCAATTCGTTAGCTCTTAACTTTGAGCTCTCCTTCTTCGTCTTCTACTTCTTCTTGTTTTCGTTGTTGTTGTTGTTTGTTGTTGCTGCATAAACCGCTTAGCGGCGTAATTTAAATCCCTTTTGTGTTCAAAAACTCGTGCAAAGCCTTTCAAAATAATTATCATAATAGCAAATGGCTTTTGTTGTTGTTGTTGTTGCTGTTCTTCGCTACTTCTCTACTCCTACTTCTACTTCGCTACTTCTTCTGCGCCGTCATCTTCATTTCCTACTTATACCCTGCAGTGCCGAAAAATGACTAGCAAAAGTCAAAGCACATGTTGAACTAGAAAAATTGTAATTTTTCAATTCTTCATAGCAACTAAATTAATGCAGTTGGAATATTCATTTTTAGATGTCATGCATATTTATGTTCCTGAAATTTTCGTACATAAGATTTGCAGGGTATTTAGTCTGTCGTTGCAGTCAGTTATTATTTCTCATTTTCTAAGACGCTTTTGTGTATGCGTGTGTGTGCGTGTGTGTGTGTGTTGTTAGACAACTTGTTGTTGGCCACATATTCATGTTGTTAAGGATGAAACACAATGAAAGCGGTAAACAGCAAACAATTTCCAATTGGATTGTTGGCTTCAAGCAGGCGACAGACAGACAGACATACAGACAGACAGAGAGACAGAAAAGTCAGCATCAGCATCAGATTTGTCTATCAATTTGCATATTATTCAGCAAATTTGTTTGCTGCAATATGCAAGCAATTAATATGATTAACTCAATTAAGAAATTGCCCAGTTAAAGAGTTCAGGTGGCAATCGCAAGACAATATTAACTGCATTTCTATGTCAAACTTTAATCGAATTAAACTTGCACTCACTGTGAGTTTTAATTCACTTTTCGCTCTATAAAGCTCTAATAAATTTGCTGGCAATTATTGTTGCTTTGCATTCTCTTCACTTCAATTCGTTTTGCATGCCAGAATAAAGTGTGAACGCTTATACATGAAATGCAGTATGTTAAAGTTTGGTATATTTTACAATCTGTGGTATATTTAGTACTAATAATATATTGATGCACCAAATGTACACTATATAGATGTATGTACTAAGTACATTGTACTTTTTATATCCGGTTTGTGTCGTCAGAAAAAGTAACAGGCACGGACAGTATATTGTGCAGTCTATGGTATTTTTAGTATTAATAGTATTAATAGTACATTGAATGACAAACATATGACAAACATAGCCTATGGTATATTTTAGTATTAATCGGTATATTATTTCGGTATATTTTAAGGAATAATACCGCAACGTTTCGCTTATATTGAGTATCTCATAGTTGATCACTCGACTGCAACTTTCTTACTTCCCTTTTTTCTTGATAAATATGTTAAATCGTTCCACTTTTGATTGTTTCGATTCGTTGCGAGTATTATGAATGCCCTGCACTCTGTTTCCACAGCTCATCGACTTCTTGTACGGTGAATACTGAATGCTGAATACGATTTGTGAGCTTCCACTTCATCTAGAGGAAGCAGACAATCTTCCTTTTGAGTTGTTGCTGCCATAAATCACATGCTTATTGAATGTAGTCGCGGCTTAATTACAAATCATTGCCTAATGAGCACAGTAAACACTCGCTGTCAGCGACAAAATAGTTGTTGTTGTCGTTGTCTCAATTAGTATTCAGAGCGAATCGACGTCAAATTGAAGAAAATTCAAAGGGCAACTTTGAAGCTGTCATGAAAACTCGCCAGCCAACAATTCGATATCTTTTACAACTAACTGTGTCTTTTGCCCCTTTCTTTCTCTTTTTTCCTCTCTCGCTCTCGCTCTCACACTCCGTCTGTGCTCTCTTTGAAGTTCTTTGCTGCCTGCCAAACACAAATCACAATTAAAATGTCTGTTGGCGTTTGCCATAAAGTTTGCAATCGTCATTTCTGATTGCCTTAAATAGTATATTTTCAGCATTCCGTTTAGGGAGCAGGGAAAAGGGTAGGAAGGAGGAGGAGGAGAGGGAGGGGAAGGGTGTTCTGATAAGTGAAGGGGATACTTTGCCCAAGAATAGAATGCTGCGCTTGTTACGTGTAACAAGTAAACTTGCCTCGGCCCCAAAAGAGGCAGCAACAGTCGAGCCCAAGGGGCGACTTCCGCAAACCTTAACAACCACTGCAACACTAACAATCTCCCTCCCCTCACCTCCTTGCCATCCCTTTCTTCACGATGTATGCTGCTCTCTCTCCCTCTCTATCTCTCTCTCTGTCTCCACACACAGTCCATAGACATGTCAGTTGATTTTTATATATGGCTTTGCTTGTTGTACTTTCTTGTTTGGCTCTGAAGGGGCGCAGCGAACTAGAGTAGCTGCTTGATGAGCAGGGTGTGGGGTAGCGGGTGGGAACGGAGGGGAAACGGAATGAAGGAGCAACTCTGCTGGCCAAGAAGTCGCTCTTGATGCCGTGTGCAGTGCAATTTTCATGTCTGCGACTTGGTTCGTTTCTCTTTTTGCTTTTTTTTGTTGTTGTTGTTGCTTTCATGTCTGTCTGCACGCGATGTTTAACGTCTGGCGAAGGTTCCACACACGAGCTTGCAGGCGGACAGGCAGGCAGACAGACAGTTGGACGGACGGACAGACGGACGGATCCAGACGATAGACGATAGGCAAATGCAAACATGAAACTTTTTCGGCAACAGCCATAAGCAGAAGCAAGGTGCGGCTAGCAGGACATCAGCATGGAGAGGCGGACGGACAGACAGACAGACGGACAGACAGACGGACAGACAGACAGACAGACAGACAGACAGACAGACAGAGTTAGACAAGCTGTTCGGGGCAACCCGCGCTGCAACATCGACATCTGGCCCCCTTTAGCGATCGGCGGCACCGCCAATCATTGGCGTAAATTGAGCTCATTGTGGCCTAACACCATTACATTCAGCAGTCTTTCTCTCGCTGTCTGACATGTCGGGGTGGTGGCAACTCTGGCAACTCGGGCAACTCTGGCAGTCGACGGCGGCGTCTCCGATTGCGGGCAAGTCCTGTGTGAAGTCGTTAAATGCGGCAGCGTAAAATAAATTGAGCCAAGTCATGTTTCGAGCATGAAATGCATTTTTATTGCACGCTGCAGCCAAGCTGCCACATGCAACATGCAACCTGCCACACACAAACACCCAGACAATTCCCCCGAGGATGCGACGTATTGACTCTAGTTGCCACATAAAACTAAACAACTTCAATGTGCGCTTTAAGTGAACTCAAACTATATTTTGGCTGTTATCGATAGACGATAGAGAAATGTGACAGCAGATATTGATATATTTTTGGTATTAATCGAAGTTGTTAACACATTACTTGGAACTGTTTCTATAATGCATAAGTACAATAGCAGATTAGACATTTATTGGAACAAATTAATATTTTTTGAGGTGATTTATTCACATTCTTGAATTTCCCCTCATAATAAATAGTTCCGAAAAGGAACATTCAAAAATAATGAATAAACATCTGAAATACTTTTGTTTTCATTTTAATGAGACATTGAAATTATCGACATCTGCATTTAATTTACTATATATGTATGTATAATTATCTTTACATTAAACCAAAACTGTGCTTTATTATTCTTTACGAATACCAAAAAAAAATACTAACATATACTGAAGTTGTAATAAGTTTTTAATAATATTTATATTCAAAATCATTCTTCGGTATATTTTCGTTTTTTGTTTGGTATATTTTAAGTTACATACATATATCCCTGATTTAATTAATATAGTTTCATTTGCAATAAAAGCAAAACACAGAGAAAATACAAAAATATACTGTAGTAACTTTTTGATAACTCATATATGTATGTAGATACCAAATCTAGTATTCAATATATTTTAGTATTTTTTCGGTATATTACTACACCTTTCTGAAGTTGTTTTGGATAACATTTATATAGACGAAAATCATACTTTTGATATTTTTAGTATTTTTGTGGTATATTCTAAGTATAATAGTGCAGTTTTGCTAATATTACAAATGGTATCTTATGTGTTTTTTGTCGTATTATTTTGATTGATATTTAACTTTTATAATTTCGAATTCAATTGCAAATGAATTATTCATTGAATGCTGTGGCGCAAGTACTTATCCGTTATCTCTCTGTTATCTGCTTATCTCGTTACAGGTGAGTTCATATGACTGTGTGCCATAACAATAAAAAAGAATCGCCAGCAAGGCAAGTTTGCAGCTGACTCGAAGTCGCATCGAGACGAGACGAGTTGAGTCCAGTTTCAGTTTCAGTTTCGGTAGAGTGAGTTTTAGTCTGGCCACTAATTGCGCTGGCCATAATCCAGACAAAGTGTAGATAGAACCAACTGCTAACCGCCAAAAACAACAACAACAACAGAAACTGCGAAACTAGTTTCCGCTTCCCACTCTCTGTGTGAGTTTTATATGCTTTTGTTATTTTGTGTATGTTTTTAGTTCATAAATTTTAATGTAATATTTTCATGTTGTACAATTTGATGGCGCCAAAACGCTTACAACGCCGAAAATTATGCCATAAAAATGCACAGCACTAATTAGGCCAACAAGCGACCAGACAACCAGCCAAACAACCAACCAACCAACCAACCAACTAGCCAAACATCCAGCCAGATGTAAGCAAAATGCGTTTTTAGAAATGTTTTGCTGTGTCTTCCCTTGCTCTGGCTCTGGCTCCGGCTCTCCTTCTTCCTCTCCCTCTCACTTGTATCTATTTCTCTCATTCTCTCTCGCTCACTCCTCTGGCTGTCTCCTACGCTTTGGGCCTTCAATCGCCGCCTTCTTAACGGCCGCACATTTTTTTGTAGCCATTTAAATACCCTGACACTAGCATTCCCTTTCATTTGCCACTAAATATGCAATTCTGCAATTAAAGATGAATTATTTTAAGTGTTATTCAATAGAATCTCGACATAATTTCATTAAAAAGGGTTTTAAGAACAAATCTAAATATTATTCAATAGAGACTCAATATAATTTAGTTAAAAAAACATTCAAAAACAAAAATTATGGCAGAGCATGTTTCTAAAATGATGTTTATAGTATTATATTATAGTTAATTTATTAAAATTGAATTGTTTGATATTTAAAGCGTAGGATACATAATTAATATGCTTTTTAGCTGACAAAATATTTAAATATTTGGTATTTACGTCGCATATATAATATTTAATAAAATTCACCAGCAAACTTTGAAAAGAGAAACCTTGATTATAAAATTAATTGAGCTGAAAAGATATATTGTTCTATACTGGACTTTTAGGGAATATTGAAACAAATGGAATATATAGTATATTTTGCAATCTATGGTATATTTTGAATGTGGTACTATATCAAATATATACCAAATAAAATCTTTGATATATTTATAGTATTTTTGCGGTATATTGAATTGGGTATTTTGAATAGTACTATGACAATATACTAAATATAGCCATTGGTATATTTTCAGAATTTTGTGTAATTATAATTTGGTATATTTTGAATGTAGTATTACATGCATATCAATCTACCAAATGAAACTTTTGGTATATTTTAAACGTAGCACTATACCAATATACCAAATAGATCATGTGTTATAGTTTTAGTATTTTTGTGGTATATTAATTCGGTATATTTTGCCTTAGTCGACTTTCATACTTATCTTTATCTTTTATGCACTTAATTTGCATAGCTATAGAGCATTAACAGTTCGGCAGTAAAAATAGTGCCAGCATTATTTTTTATGCTTTCGCTTTGCTGGACCCAACGAGCTGTTCAGCTCTGCTCTGCTCTGCTCTGCTCTCGTTGTGCGCCATTTCAGCTGTAAGTGTAATCATCGCACGATGAAAGCCGCTTACAATAATTGCCCCGCCTTGTCGGACATCGCTGAGCAGAATGGACACACTTTGTGGTACACTTTGTTTGTCTGTAACCAGATCAGCTCTTCCTTTTTTTTTCTTCATTTTTTTGTCTGCCTTATTTTTGGTTAATTCATTGAAAACGCAGCGTTTTGTGTCGATTTCGTTCCACGCCCCACGCTTTAACCAGAATCTCGTGAATATAATCTCAATCCTAAGTAGGCAGCCGGACAAGTCGAGGGCTTCCGTATTGCTATGCAAATTGAAAGCTGCCGTCATTAGTGCTAAGTTTGTGCTGTGATTCAATTCGTCGTGTGCTGCGGCAAGAAAACCTCACTCAGGTACTAAATGAACTTTGCCGCCCTTTGCCGTGCCACACTTAACATTGGCGAAGTAGGAGAGGCAAATTGGCCAACACAGAGCTCTGATTAACTTAAGCTGCTCTAAAGCATTAAGCTGATTATATTAGCTAAACCAATTTAATTAGCTGCGTGTGCAGCATGCAGCTCTGAAGTTAGCATTAAGCTGGCACCGCAACGCAATGCAACCAGTATTATTTTCATATTTTATTAATAATTGACTCTTGTGGCTAGTGATCATTAAAATTAATACGATTTATTGCGAGTTCACTCAATCTGCTTATTATTAAATATTCCTATTAATGTGATTCATTTGAATTTGAAATGCTTACAGAGAAAATACATTTTTTGGTTAATTCAATTTATCAATTCTAATGTGTTACTTCAAATATTTATGTTTAATAACATTTGGCAAATGTTTTTGAGTGCGCCTGACTTTTCAGCTGAAATGCAGCGGAATTTTCCTTACAGTTAAATATATTACAAACTATCTATCAGTGCATTTTATAGGGTTAAATATATGTGTGTTCAAAAAATGTTCTGTTATTTTCAAGAGTCGCTAAATTTGCAGGTGAAATGCAACTGAATTTTCACTGACAAAAAAAGGAAAATTTATTTGTAAACACTTTATTATATTTGAATACATGCTGCATTTATCTCGAGGGCCTTAGACACTCCGGATCATCTTGTTGCAATAAGGAATTGTATTCGTTATTTCAATAAAATAATAATAATATAGAATACGTGCTTAGAAACTAAGTTCAAAAACTGTATTCATACTGAACTCCTTCCTCCTGAACTTTCAGCTGAACTGCAGCTGACTTTTCACTGATAAAATGGATAAATTTATTTGCAAATATATTCAACCCCTGAACTTTCAGCTGAACTGCAGCTGAATTTTCCTTATGTCTCGAACTTAAGCACTGCGCAGTCTGCCTCGAGTGTTTCAGAATTTATTTTAGGCCATTTTCGTGGGCAAAATTGAAATGGAAAATATGTGAAAATCGCTTCAATTTATTGAAGAGTTTTTCGCTTGATAAATTTGATTTTGTGTCGCTTCGCTTGGCGTCCGAAACTAAAACGTTAATAAATAATTTAATTTATGTAAGTATTTTAAGGCGCTCTCATAAATGTTATTCATGTGCTTGGCTGTCGACTTCCCCTTGTTCCCCATTCCCTGGGTTTTCCTCCCCTTCCCCTTTCCCTTCCCCTTTCCACCGCCAACTCAACTCAATCGCTTTGCTCGTTGTCTCCGTCTTTTTTTTTGGTTTTTTTTTCTTTTTGTTGGTCAGCTGCGAAATCTGGCAACAAAAATCGTGAACACAATATTTATGCCTTTTGCTTTGTTGCGCTGTCAATGTTGTTGTTTCTGTTGTTGTCAAGTTTGTTGCTGTTGTTGCGACATTGTTGTTATTCTTGTTGTCGTTGTTTTTTGTTGCGCCTAGACGAGGGTTGACATTGCGGCTACGCATTCAACTTTCATTTTGTGTGCTCTGTGCCTACATTTTTTACAGCAGCCAACTGCAAAAAGCAAAACAGACTGCCAGATACCCTAGCAAATAGTCTACGTTTAAGTGTGAGCCACTGAGCATGCCCCATTGAGTTGAGACTTTAATTTTTTACAGGGTATTTATAACAAACTTTTGGCCATTTATGTCATTTCATATTTATTAAGCGGTCTCCGCATAATTGGCAACTCTGCCTCTATCTGACGACAATGGCAACCTTTTCTCACTCTCTCTCTCTCTTTTACTGTATTGCTGTCTCTTTTGTGGTGTGTCGCACTTTGTTTTTGTTGTTTTTTGGGGCAGCGGCCCAAAGTGCAGCGGTTAAAAGCGACCACCGAACCGCACAGCTTGGCACTCTTGAGCGAACACCACATGGGACGATGATGCAACGGTTCAACGGTGGTTCGAAAGTGGTTCGCAGTGGTTCGCATTGGTTGCAACAACGCATTAAATGATTGCACTTTAAAGTGCTGCGCATCTCGCATCTCGCATCGCATCTCCTTCTCCATCAATAAATGCATTAAAACGGCCGCCAGTGTTAATTGAGTTAACAGCGCTTCGTGCACTCAGCCAAAAACTCAGCAAAAGTTGCTGCAAGCAACACAACAGCAAATGCATGATTAAGCGGCAAACTTTTTTAATGCAAATTACGATGATAATGCTAATGATGCGGAACAGTTTCATAATTATTTATCAACTGTTTGTGTTTATTTATTTTGTATTTGTTTAATGCACGTGAAGAGCAACATTACCTAAAATGGCAATTATTTAATGCAAATTGCAATGCAATGCAAATGCCAATGAATCAAGTGAAAAAATATAATTATGGGTTACTAAAACGCTTGTTTCTGAATTATAATTGATCAATGCAAATATTAAAGAGAATTGAATTACAAATGAGAGGTTAAAATTTTAGCTAGTCATGAAAATTACAATGCAAATGCTAATGAAACTGCAGCTCATTAATGATTTTAATAACTTTCGCTGAAAACTAAACAGAAAACGCACTTAGCACAATTTATTTTTCACTTTGTGTTGAAAAGTTTGCACTCTAATGAAAACTACAATGCAAATGCTAATGAACCAGCAAGTGGAGAACAGTTTAATAATGAGTTACTAAAACTGTTTATTCTTTAATGAATATTTGCAATGAATTGAATTGAATTAAATTGCTAATGAAAGCTTTTATTTTAGCTAGTAATGCAAATTACAATACAAATGCCAATGAAGCCGCAATTCAATTGTAATTTTAAAAATTGGTGCTGAAAATTCCAATAATAAGTCATGTGTCATGCAATGTATTCATTACTGTGTGTCGTAATAATAACGTTAATACATAACTTTATTGTTGACTGTAATAAAAATTCCAATGCAAATGCTAATGAGTCAGCAAGTGGAGAATAGTTCAATAATAAGTTCCAAAAACGTACTTTCTTAATTATAATTGATAAATTGCAATTTTAGCATTCAACAAAATTCAAACTTTTCATTCCTAATAGTAATGAAAATTACAATGCAAGTGCTAATGAAGCAACATTAAAAGCTTAATTATTTTTTCACTGACGAAAGTTTTTAATTCTCAACACTAATATAAATGGCAATGCTAATGTTAATGTTGTTGCTTATTTCATATTTGTAAAACTTCAATAAAAAGCAGCACTTAAAGCAAATTCGTTTATTTCATTGCTGAGAAAAGCTTTTAATTGTTTGGCTCAGTGTGCGTCGTTGTTATCGCATTTCGGTTGACTGTGGTGCGGATTGAGGTTGCAACTAAAGTTGCATTCGAATTGAGTCGGAATCGGAGTTGAAGTTGAAATTGTGGAGGATTGGCAGAGTGCTGGCATTGCATATTGCATGCTGCATATCACGCATACGTCATGTGGCACTCAGATGAAGTGACGCTGCCTCCGCTTGTGGCAACTACTGCTGCCTCTGCCTCTGCCTCTGTCTCTGCCTCTGGCTTGCCTCACTTTTGGCGCACTTGACTTTGACTTTGGCACATCAAAACCCATTTGGCAAACTCCGACCCAAACTCCCATAGACTTGAGGCTCTGTTTTGTGGTTGTCCTCGTTCTCAACTCTCTCCTCTCTCTCTCTCTCTCTCTCTCTCTCTCTCTCTCTCTCTCTCTCCTCTCTCTCTCTTGTTCTCTGTCTCCGACTGCGGTTGACTCAAAGCACTCGTAGCATTTGCATATTTTATTGTGTTTTAATTAACTAAAATTCCACATTGATTCTATTTGGCTCGAGTTGAGTTGTGACTGCCCAGACTTCTCTCCTTCCCCCTTTCTCTGTCTGCACCGAAGAGCATTTCGTCCTTGCGGCCAACCAGCCACGCGTTTTGGACGCGTTGAGGTCTCTCCTCAGATTATATACTACACTATATACATACAAACATTCAGATATACGTAGATACTCAACTCGGTCACAGCTGGCCAATTGAGAGTTTGTGGTCGATATTCTTGTTTTCTTTTTCGAGTGTGTGTGAGGTGTGTGTGTGTGTGTGTGACTAGCTGACAGCAGAGAAGAGCACACTTTGCAATCCATTTTGCAGACTCACTTTAAGCTAAGCCAATTTTGTGGCAACCTCAAGAAACTTGAAGTTTCCCAAAAAGCTAACAAGCTGCAATTTGACATGCAAAACACTTTAACAGCTATCGAGTTGCCTCAATTCAATTTGTTCGAGCTATAAAAACATGCATTTTACCAAAGTTATTTTAGGGCATCGCAAAAATGATTTCAGTAAAAGAAAATTTATGAAAATCTTTATTTTAAGCATTTATAAAAATGATTTAAATAAAATAAAATAAATATTGAAATAAATCAATGTATACAAATCTTTGATTTAAACCTAATAAAATAAAAATTCAGCTGTGCATTTTCTAAAATGATTTAACCAAAAAGAAAATATATATTAAAATAGAAATGTAATGAAAATTCATTTTTGAAGCATTTTGAAAACAGAATAATAAGATATTAAATTAAATTAGAATTAAAATAGAATAGTAATAAAATTAAAGTTTACTTTTTAATGGGTAACTCGCAAGTTGAGCAACTGCTGGAAATGTTTAATTAAATGTGTTTGAGAATATGAATGAAAATGTTTGCTTTTTTTTTTTTTTTGTGTGAATAAAATCAAGTTAATTGTGTTGATAAAAACAAAAGGCAAAAACAAATCGAAGTCGAAATTGAAATCGAAATCGAAATGGAAATGGAAATGAAAATCGAATTGTTGAAAAATGTGGCACGGAAATGGAAATGAAAATGCGATGCGATGCACAATCAAAAATAAATTGTTATGTAATTGCAATTATCGCTAATTGTTATTAAATAATTCACGCATTAATAACTGTATTTAAGTAATGCAAAGCAAACCAATTTTCAATGTCAATTTTCATTTACGACAAACACAAAAAAAAAACAAACAACAAAGGCAAAAACTGTGTTTGTTGTTGCCTTTTGTCTAAGGCAATAAATCTGCATTAAAACTCAATTTGCATATTTGCAAAAAGGGAAGCGAAAGGGAAGTGCAGGGAAGTGAATGGAAGTGAAGGGAAATGGCAAAGTCAAGCAGCCGGATTTAGTGTGTTGAAAAATTAAATGTCATTGCTAAGGCCAGGGCTAAAAAGTTGTTAGCTCATCGCTGTCAGCTGCCACTTGGCTTTTCAGTTCGGTTTTGGCCAGTTAATTTATCAGCACAGCAAATTGTTAAAGCCAGCAAAAGAAAGTTGACGTTGTTGTTGTTTTTGTTTGCCTGCTGACATTTGAACAAATTAAATATTGACTTGTGCAGAAGAGAGTCTATCAAAGGGCTTCAATACACACACACACTTTTGAGCTGATAAATGCAGTTTGATGGCTTTGCTGCCTGCCCTTGGGGGCTTAACAATTCTCAAATGGTCAAAGTGCCAGATAAAAGCCAAGCCAAAAGCAACTACTCCTTTCTCTTCCTTCCCTTCCCTCTCCTTTCCTTACACACACTCACACACACACACACACACACACACAGAAGTCACAGCTGCACGCAAATATTTGCCGCACTTTTTATGGCATCGTCCACGACGATGATGCTGATGAAAAGCGAAGAGCGAAAAAACAACAAAAAATATGAGAAGCGGGAAATCCTTTTTCGTTTTTTTATGGGATTTGTTTGGCATTCGCTTGTCATAAATTTAACAGCAACTAAATATTTGATTTGATTTCATTTCATTTGATTTAAATTCGCCCAAAAGCGAGCGACAACACTTGATTAAATGACGATATTCAGCATTTTAACGATGTGACAACGTTTGGCATTCAACATTCAACATTCAAGTGGCAAATCGATGAGCTTCAAGTGAAGTGCTCTCTTAATGATTGCCAGCTGAAAATAATTTCTTTGAAGACATATTTTATTTGATTGGCGCACTTCTTAAAATCCTACACATATAAAAGATGTTCTAAAATCAAGATTTAAGTCTTAGTACTAAGAATATTGGCATCTTCTTCTTTAAGTTTCCTTTCAATATTTTAAAATTTATTAATTTTCTGCTGCTCCCCACAATGCTAGTTGAAATCATCAAAATGTTCGACGAAGATTTTCTGCACCGCCAAACTTGAATAGAAAGATATACAAAATTAGATGACAAATTGTGTAAATTATTTTTGAAAATGTTAAATGAAATGTTGATGATTTTAATTTCACACAAAGTATGTATAATAAAAACATTGCGTATACTTGATATTGGGTATACGTATTTTTTGACAGCGTTTTAACTTTACTATATGCCAGTATTTACAGGGTATTAAACCACAAAAAAATTAGTAAGAAATCTGCAGAACGTTTTTAATTTTAAAAATATACCAAATTAATATACTGCATAAGTAATGTATGAAATTATATATTTGGTATATTTAATATTCGTTCAAAATGTACCACCGAATGAAATTTTGTTTTTAAATATACCAAATTAATCAACTGCTAAATATACTAAAAATTTTAAAGGTTTGTCCTAGAATATTGATATGATACTACCGTATAATCTAATAAATACTAAAATATACCAAAGGTTATTATTGGTATATTTACTATATACATAAAGCGAAATTGTTGCACACTTTGTTGCAATTGCAATTTGTTATTATTATTCTTATTTTAGTGCTACTCGAAACCGTTTTTAACACTTTTCCAAAGCTTATTCAAAGATAGCTCATTAAATGTTTTGCCATGTTGAATAATGAATAGTTTCCCTTATTTCACTTTGTTGTTGTTGTTAACTCAGAGAAAGAGAGAGAGAGAGTCTTTAGTTCGCTGTCTCATTTATGCGGCTCGCTTTTTGTGCCCTTCCTCAATATTGACAGCGGAAAATGCTGAAAATATTGAGGGAAACTGCGCTGTGATGATGATGATAATTTTTGTGTTTTTTTATGTGGCACATGCCACATGTCGCTGCCACAGGGGTGCGGTGTGGTTGGGATGGGCATATTAAAGTGTCTGTCATCTAATTTCTTAGTGAGTGAGAGGGAAGGAGTGAGAGGGAGATAGGGAGATAGGGAAAGATAGAGAGCGAGTGATGAGCAGACGGGTTGTTGCGTGTGGGTGCAGGAAAATGAGCATAAAACAAAGTTTATGTGCAACTTTTTGATTACAAATGCAAATTACAGCGTCTGCGTCGACGGCGACGACAACTGCAACAGCGACTGCGACTGCGACAGCGACAGCGACAGCGACTGAGGCAGAGGCAGAGGCAGTGACTGAGGCAGAAGCAGCGACTGCTGCTTGAGATGTTGGGTGAAAAAAGGCGAAGCAAACTTTTTGATATGGCAGCAAAATTGCGCCAATGTTTGTTTGTTTGCCACGTGTCTCAGTGTGTGTATGTGTGTGTGTGTGTAGGCATGTGTGTGCCTCTAGAGCGTCTGGCATTAAGTTGTGCGCTGTTTTGGCAGCAAGTTGACAAAACATTTCATTTGCAGCCAAAAATGCGTAATCATAATGCCAGCACACGAGTGAGGGGGAGAGCATGAGAGTGGGCGTGAAGGAGAGAGAGAGAGTGTGGGAGAGTGTGGGAGAGTGAAGGAGAGGGAGAATGCGTGCCCCAGACGCTTCTGTTCGTGACGCGTTTAATAGGCAGTCCTCGGGTTAATTTAAACTCCAGTCGTCACAAAGTTGTTACTAGAGTTGGGTTCAAGAGAGCGAGAACGAGAGCGAGAGAGAAAGAGAGAGAGAGAGAGAGAGAGAGACAGAGAGAGCGAGAGAGGAGCTTAGATAGAAACAGGCAAAGCCAAATGAAAAGTTGGGCGATAGTTGGCATAAAAATCGGTTCACTTGCAGCTCCACAAAAGTGGAAAGTGGAAAGTAGAAAGTCCCCACAGAGTAATTACTGCGATTTACACACTCGCAACTTTTGCGCCAGTTTTAAAATATATGTATATTCCTCTTTTTTGTAGCACATTATTATTATTAATTTGTCTGTGTTTGTTGAAAGCAAATTAATCGCTTTCAACATTTGTGAATATTATTATTTATTATCATATTATAATATGCTTTATTTAAGGGGCAACACTATTGTAATCCTTGTTTTTGGGGCGGTTTTTTTGCGGTATGGAATGCGGATAAATGAATGAAATTTGGATATGTTATGGAACATATATTAAAAAGTACAAATACATTTTTATTATATAAAAAAAGGGCAAGCGGTGTAAATTTCAACCTACCTTATAGCTCAAATTTGACTAAAAAGTAGGAAAGTTCTTCGTTTTCTAAAAATCATCCCAGTTAGTTAAACAATCTTTAAAGCAAAAACAATTTTATTTAATTTTTAGAACATTTTTGAGTCTTAATTAACTTTGAACATTAACTTTATTATAAATACTGTTAAAATACTCGCGAGTATTTCAACGACTTCAACTGTATATTAACCGTTGAATGAACAGCCGCCATCTTTAAACGGTAGGAGTGTAAAAGCTGCAGTCTTTAAAGAACTCGTTGCTGATCACTCGTTACCAATTACTCATTAATACAATACTCTTTAATTGTAGGCGCACATTGACTCGTTACAAGTGCAAGTTTCAAGTGGTTTTATGGTTGACAAGTAATTAGAATCATTTTTTTTTACGTTAAATAGAAAAAAAATGGAAAACAAAAATAAAAAAAACTTATATTAACATTAACTCTATTATAAATACCCATAAAATACTCGCAAATATTTCAACTTCAACGGTATATTAATCGTTAAATGAACAGCCAAAAGCCGCGGCCATCTTTAAACTGTAAAAACTGTAAAATGGCAGCTGTAAACGGAGTGCGAGCAATTTAAGCATAATTTTCGCTTTATTTCTTTACGATTTTTGTCATAAATTGCCAACAGAGACAGCCCAACGAGAGAGGGAGAGAGAAAGAGAGAGAGAGAGAGAGAGAGAGAGAGAGAGAATAATATCAGCAGTGACATTTAACATCCGGCTGAAATTGTTCAACGCATTTCCCGTTTGGGGAAAATTGCAAAGTCGTTGTTCTCCTCGACCTGCAATTAAACGCTTATCGAAAAGTTCGCCAAAAGAGCAAGTGAGGCAGAGACAGAGACAGAGACAGAGTGAGTGAGAAAGGGCAAAGAACGAGGTTGCAGCTGCATATAATTGGGGTTATGAGTTAAAAAGTGCCGTAAAAGGAGAGCAGACAGTAGATGCATATAGTATGCGGCATATAGCTTAAGGAATTAATGAACACCCACTTCTGCTGGTTGTCAAGCGCTAAGCAGCAGATGCGAGAGAGGGCAGACGACGACACAAAACAAATCGACTCATTCGCATGGAAATTAATTGCTGTCTGTCTTTCTGTCTGTGTGTGTGTGTGTGTGTGTGCGGAAGGTGCGAGGGAAAAACGTTCAACGACAACTGACAAATTGAATAATGACATTGCACCAACGTTGACAATTAAAAAAAAAATAAAACAAAAACAGATAAAAAAGAAAAACGCAGCAACGATAAAGCAAAAAAAAAAAGAAAAGAATTTTAAAAAAGTTGACAATTTTTCGACCGTGACAGGACTCGAACCTGCAATCTTCGGATCCGAAGTCCGACGCCTTATCCATTAGGCCACACGGTCACATGTATAACGTGGCGCCAGAAGCCGTACAAATCAGACACGACGTTGACGCTGACGTTGCTGTTGACGTTGACGTTGACGTCGACTGCGGACAGCGAACGCTGACGTGGCGCAGCGCAGCGCAGAGCAGAGTCGAGGCTAATGGCACAGGCATACACATACATAAATAGTAATTGGAGTATGGGGAATTGCAGATGCAACTGTGTGTGTGTGTGTGTGTGCGTGTGTGTGCAAAACAAAGCGTTGCGCTAATTAAGCGACGCTCTAATGAACAGACATATCTCCGCTCTGCTCGCACACACGCCGCAAACTCAGCAGCAGGTAGAAAGCAGCAACAAACACACTCACACACTTGCACACGTCTGTTTAACAATAGCGGAACACGTAGAGCACACAATGAAAAAAAGAAAAGAACGATTAGGGGAAGAGGGACGCAGAGAGCACGTCGGGAAAAGAAATCTGAAATGAGAATGTCAAGGAAATGTGCAAAATGAGTTGTAAAGTCGTCGCATCGCATCGCATCAGCAGAGCACAGTCTTGAGCATTGCATTTCCTATTGTTGTTGTTGCTACTCAACAACAGCAAGAACAACAACAACGACTTTGGCTACAACAACAAGCACTCTTGTGATTGTTATTGCTGGCAATGCTGCTGCTTCCGGTGGTGCGCACTGCGCATTTAATTAGCAAATGCTTTAAAGCCAACCCATCATGAACAAAAAGCTTTAAAACTGACTCGTAAAGCTGATTGTTACGATCGCACAGTGCCTCTCAAACTGCGCGCAAATTCTATTTTTAGAACAGAACACAACGAATGGTCAAACTGATTACGTTTGCCGTTTTCGTTGCTCGCTGTGCTCTTGTTTGCTACATTGCCGCCGCCTTCCACAGCGGCCCATTAGCTCAGTTGGTTAGAGCGTCGTGCTAATAACGCGAAGGTCGCGGGTTCGATCCCCTCATGGGCCACACTAAAAATAATTTTTTTCCCTTTTTTTAAATTTATTTTATGTGTTATGCCTGCAATCATTACCATAAATGCTTGAAATGATTTGGTTATTAAATTTTGTAGAGAAAACTGCATAAAAAATATAAAAGTGACACACAAAAATAACATGTGCAAATAAAACAAACAAAAAATCAAATTCCAATTGTCACACAAGCGACCGTATATGTGACCATCAATCGCTGAAAAGGCACCGGGATTGACATACTTATACTTTTCTTTAAAAGTATATCACTTTTAAATGATTATTATCTAAAACAAAGTATTGAAAATGTATAATTTTCATTTTAGTTTTTTGTTTAACTGGTTTATACAACTTGTTTCTTTATTTTTTATGCTTCTTTAGCATTCAATAATTCCTTTTAAGTTTCTTTATTTCATGAAATCAATATTATAATAAGTTTTATTATTTATTTTTATTGAATAGTTTTATACAACTCTTCCTAAAGTTCTCTATCTCTCCCTCTCTTTCTCTCTCTCTCGAAAATTGTTTGCCTCTCAACTGATTATTATTAATTTTGATGGCCTGTCGTCGTCGCATATTGATTGTCTTTCATTTCTATGTATTTATGTTAAAATGCCATTTTAGCTGAAATCTCATTACATTTATGGCCTAAAGTAGCAAATGGCCACGCCTACTCTTCGCCCAGACGACTGACGTTGATAAGTTGCGCAATTATTGCGCTTCGTTGGCAACGCTCTCGCTG
The DNA here is from genome assembly GCF_023558435.1 of Drosophila sulfurigaster albostrigata. Classification (NCBI taxonomy): domain Eukaryota; kingdom Metazoa; phylum Arthropoda; class Insecta; order Diptera; family Drosophilidae; genus Drosophila; species Drosophila sulfurigaster. Next base: position 8,941,143 of record NC_084885.1, on the reverse strand, counting down.
CCGCCATCGTCGTCGTCGTCGCATTCGATTTTGCACAATTGAATTCAATTTCATTCACAATAAAATTTCGTTGGCAACATCATGATTAGCAACATTTTCGACATCATTATCATCGTCAACTGGCAACTGGCAACTGGCAACGACCGGACTCAATCTGAGACTCATACTCATGCTCATTCTCATTCTGAAACTCGAACTCGAACTTTGAATCGACTCGCTTCGTCTCGATTCCATTCAATTCAATTCAATTCATTCGTTTCATTCGATTCATAGCTAACAATTTGCAGGCGCCAACTCAAAACAACATCACGATTGCCAAGGGAATGCCATAGAGAGATGGGGGAGGTGGGTGGTGGAGGGGTGGGGAGGGAAGGGGAGATTGCAAAAGGAGGAGAAAAGGTTGAGGTTGTTGCCTAGGTCATAGGTCGCTGTCTGGGCCTTGTAAATGTTTTCATTTTCGTTCATTTTCAGCGCCGCCTTTTTGGCAAACATTCAAAACTAACGAGGCCCCCTTTCCACCCCCAAAAAAAAGGATGTATGGGTGGATAAAAAGGGAAGGGAAAGGAGGGAGCATTGTAAGAAAAAAAAAACTGCGGAAAAACACGATAATGTGCATCAAATGAGCTGTGCGCACATTTCGCAGGCGTCGCATTGGCTATTGAACTTTATTAGCCTTGTAGCTAGAGCTTTGCTTTTTGGCACAGACTCGGCACTTTGACTCGTTACCAGCAGACCAGCTAGCAGTTACCAGTTGCCAGTTACCAGTCGCTGGAAACTCGTTACGAACAACTCGCTATCAACTGCCAACTACTCGCTACTTATTATTCGCAGCCAAATAATCGCCATTAGCTACTCGCTGCTAAGTACTCGCTGCTAAGTACTCGTTGCTGATCGCTCGTTACTAATTACTCAGTTCTTTTCATTTAATACTAATTAATAGTTAGAAATATATCAATACTCGTTATTTGTCGCAACTTTTTTTCAAAAACACATTGACTCGTTACAAGTGCAAGTATGTTATAGCTGGCAAAAAGTCGCGAGTAATCAAAACTCATAATCGGAAACAAGATTCTTATAACTTTCTTTCTTTAAAAGTAACTTTGATTTTTCGCTCGTTACTTGTTACATCTACTCGCAACTTTTCACCAACTTCTCGTTGCTCGCTAGATATCAAATGCTACGCAATAATTGGTACTTGTCAATATTTATTATATACTCATGACCCGTTGCAAGTTTGAGTTCCCAGTTAATCATTGCTTAGCTTTTTTCCAGCTGATTTCCTTTCATTTCATTTCATTTTTTTATAGTTAAGAGTAACTCGTTACTTGTTAGTCGTGACCCGTTGGCCCGTTGTTCGTTATCTGCCATCCGTTATCCGTCACCAGTTCTTAGCTGGCAACTAAATTTCAAGTTTGAGCGAAGCAGTTTATCAAAAGCTTAACTAACGGCACACACACACATACACACATATATACACATATACACATGTGTATATACCGCATAGTAACTCTGCTGGACATGTTCAGTTACCCTATAGAGTTGGGCATCAGAGTTGGGTATGCTCAGGTCGATAGACTACGAATAATTGCGGATCGATTGCAATTTATCGATATGACAGAATTCATCTCAAAGATCATTTATCGTTAGCAATTTGTCGATATTATATGATTCAGTTAAAGTTAATTTATCGATATGATCGAATTCGTTTTGACGTAACTCATCGATTGCAGTTCAAAGTTCATTTATCGATAGCAATTTATGGATTTCATTTAAAAGTTAATTATTTAACGATGTTTGGGTAATAAAATAGCGAGAATAAAAAGAATTACTTCTAGCATATTTCCTATTAGTAAATCGCATATTTTTGAGTATTTTAATGAAGTTGCTGATTTTTCATTATTTTATTTATAATTCCAACACTAATAATATATTAATTTCTCTTGTATTTACAGGTGAGTTTACTCAAAGATTCATCCATTTGGACTCTGTTATCCTAAACTTATCTGTGTACTTCTCATTAGCTGGTGAGTGACTGCTAAGCATTAATTTCATCGTTGTGTCATCATTAGCAATTTCGATAAGTCTACAATCACTTAACGATATTTCTTGTCTTGACACAATGCTGAAATTATACTCGAGGTAGTTTTATATTATTGAAGTTTGTAAGATGAAATGTGGGTTTATAAAAACTTCAGATTCAGATGAAATACATTTAATTAAATGAAATAGAAATATCAATTTTCCAGTGAAGTGTTGGAATTAATGATGTTATATTATTACAGTTTTCTCTCACGTGCTTTACGTGTTAGTCGCGCATACCTCTTTGGCTTAGGCTTAGGGTATAGACCTAGTTACAAAACACACACATCATTCTGGCTGGTCGTGCATGTTTCATGTCCACTTAAGACTTGGAAGACGACGACGAAAATCCCATTGCCCAGTCGTCTCCCCCCGCCGCTGCTCCTCTACATAGAAGGGGGGGAGGGAGTGGGCTGTCCTTTGTTAACGTTGTTTTGGCCGTGGTTTAGAGTTTTTGCTGCCGCTGGCAGTGAATTACCCCTAAATTATGGTAATTTATTTTGCCCCAAAGAGCGATCCAGCAAGACGACAACCAATGTCCAATGGCCACCGGCGTCATTGTTGTTATCGCATTGCCAGGACACCACCCCCGTCCTCCCCCCGTTCTTCCCAAAAACACATTCAAAGTCCGCATGTGGCGCAACTTTGTGTCTTGGCCATTTAAAATGTATGCGATTTAGAAATGTGTTCGCTTCTCTCTCTCGGTTATGAAGTGCTGCTTCATTTTCATTCTCTGTCTGTCTGTCTGTCTGTCTCTGTCGCCCTTACTCCTGTTGCCACGCCCCCTCGCTGTGAAGCAATTCGGCGACTCGCTGTCTCGATGTCTGTGGCTGCCTTTGACGCCTCGTCAGCATCTTGATTTATGTGGTCCCCAAACCCAAATGAAAAAGAGCTGGCTAAAAAAAAAAATAAATGTGAAGCAACTGCAGTTGCTTCAATCCTTTGGGGAGGGAATCATTGAAAGGGCGAGGGTTGGGGAGGGAAGGGGAGCGAGGGTACTTAATGCCGCGGGGGCAATTAAAATACAAAAATGCAAATACCCAGAAAGTCCCGGAGCTGATGTTACGCCGTTTGACTGCATTTTGTAGCTGCGATTAACATGTTGCCCACGCGGGGCTCATTAAATGCGTTTCCCTTCCTCCATCCTCTCCCTCTCTCACTCTCTGCTCTGGCCGACCCTAGTGCATTACGCCACGCCCCCTTCCGCTTTGGCTGAGTTCCCTTTGGCACACTCTTCAGTCTGTTTAACGACTCACTGCATCTGCACCCCAGCGACCACATCAATGTGTGTGTGATTGTGTGTGTGTATGTGTGTGTGTGTGTGTGAGTGTGTGTGTGTGTGTGTGTGTGTGTTTGTGTGTGTGTGTGTGTGCTTAGAGCCTCACATCAAACAACAAATTAACGCCGAGGCACCACTAAAAAACCACCGAAGCCACAATATTTCTTGCCACAGCTTTTTATGACGTTTTACAACACTGTTTTTGGGAGACGACTTCAGCTTCGCTTGATTTTCCATGAATAGTCTCAAATATTGCACTCCGTAAAGTTTCACTTTGTTAATTCAATAATGTTTATGACTTTAGCAACTTAAAAAGAAAATTTAGGAAATGTTATACAACTTAAATTCTTTATTGCAATAAGATAATCCAGAGCGACTAAGGTCTTCAGACAATTTTGTCCTATGCTTATGCTTGGTAACTTAGTTTAAGTTTAGTTACTAAATTATTCAATTTAATTAGATCATTTAATGTAATTTTAGATAGGAGTTTGTTTGATGCGTGAATTTCAGGAAAGGTGTATAATCTATTAAATGAAATGCGAATAATGCGAATAATTGATGCGAACTTTATTTAAATTCCCAGAAAAGATTCCTAATGAATAGATTTATTAGCTGATGGTATTCAAGCAAAAAAGTAAACTCAATTCAGAATGAAAACTATTCTAGCAAAGATTGAATCACATAAAAAAGAGAATAGTATTTCAACAAACAGTTGAAGCTTCTCTTTCAATGCTGATCAAAAAAATGAACGAAATTACTTAAAAGCATATTAAAAACAAATAAAATAAAATATGTACGTAAATAAAACGAAACAAAATTAATACAAAATATCAACCAAATAAAATAAAAAGAAATAAACAAGTAAGTTAAATCAACAAAATAAGAAATAAAGAAATATATAAATACAAAACAAACAATATATGATTGGAATGAAATACAAAGTAAACCCTATTCTAATCATGTTCTCTTTAATCTATAGATTGTGTATAGTAAGTGCGAGCAGTCTGACAACTGAAATGACGCTGAACTTTGATTTGTGCATTTGCTGGAATTAGCATTGAATGCTTTTGCACAATTTGCAGGACTGTTGTTAATCAAGTTATCGATAAATGCTTTTTAGTGGCGTACTCAATCGATTAACACGATTAAAGCGTAGCAAAAACAATCAATTTGTGGTTTTGTGTGTGCTCTGCTCTGCTCTGCCATTAAAGCCAGCATTCAAATCAGCAGCAGTTGCTCCAGCAAAACACAGACAATACACACACACACACACATTCGAACATATCGATAGACAAGCTTCGGCAAACATCCACTTATGAAATGCACTCTCTCTTTCTCTCTCGCTCTCGCTCTCGCTTGTTGTCTCTGTCTCTGTTCATGACAAAGTGACCCTTAGCCTCGCATCCTCCCACAGCATCAGCTGCCTCTTTCCCTCACTCTCTCTCTCTCTCTCTCTCTCTCTTTCGCTTGTTAGCAGTTACTAGTTATCGGTTACCGGTTACCAGTTACACCAGCTAGCAGTTACTCCTGTCTGCTCTGCTCTCTGCGCTCTGCTTACGACTCATTTGCGTTTGGCGTTCGTAAAGCAATTATGACCCAATTGGTTTGCCTTTGGTTTGCCGTTTCCCTTTCCCCTCTCCCTACTCTCTCTCACTCACTGTCTTTCTCTTTCGAACTCGTACAGCTTCTCGCTTCCACATTTGTCTTCTTCCCCAAGCTGTGCTCTGCATTCCCTGCTCCATTGCAGCTTGTCGTTGATTGTGTATTTAACCTGATTTTGCCGCCTTTATATAAAGTCATATGTGCACCGAGCAAAATCTGTGACTTTAGTTTCGATTCCATTTATCGTTTAGTGTTTGATGTTTAGTATTTAAAATGTAGTATTTATTATTTATGGTACATTTTGTATACTATGGTATTTTTTGAAATTAGAACAATATCAATATAACAAATATACTAAATTTGTTATATATTAGTATTTTTGAGGTATATTAGTATTTGGTATTCATCATTATACTATTTATTATTATATATCAATATACCAAAATATACTAAATTCAGTATATATATAATACATATTTGTCTTTTTCGGTATATTAGTATTTAGTACTTAATATTTTGTATTTATCATAATATTATGTATTATTATTATATATATTTAAGTATGTATAAATGCACCAAAATACTGATTTTAGTATTTTAACGGTATATTAATTTGGTATATTATAAGAATAATGCCACATCGATTTGCTGACCATCTGATCTATTTAGTAGTCAATGATATATTTTCAATGCAGTATAATAATTAAATATGTTTTAGAATATACTGGGGAATATACTTTTCTTACTTGTTTGCCATTTCTCTCAGTGTAAAGCTGTTTTAAGAGTGTGTGTGTGTGAGTGTTTGCTTGTTCTATGTGTTCGTTTGCCATGTCGCCATGTTTACTGTCCAAACTTATGACCAGTTAGCAAATGCGACCGCTGTTCCTGTTCTCACACACACACACACACACACACACACACACACACACACACACACACACACACACACACACACACACACACACACGCATTTATATTTGTGTAGAGGTTTATGCTCAGAAATGAAATTATCACTTTCAATTGCAATTCCAAATTCAGCTTGGCCAAATTGGCACAGTTAAACAGAGAAAGAGAGTGGAGAAGAGGGAAGAATGCTGCCTACTATGTGTAGGTGTTGAGTGCACGTAGCAGCGACGTTTTGACACGCAGCAAATGTTCGACTCGTGTCACGTGCTTTGCCAGCTTTTTTGTCAATGCGCTGAGATCACGCAAAGAGTCGTTGCATTTCATTCTCTTCTCACTCTTTCCCTCTCTGTCTCTCTCTCTCTCTCTGTTGTACTCATTCTCTTTCTCTCCGCTGCTTTGGTTGCTTTCATTCGCTTTCTAATGCTGCTTGTCGTCTCGTTATGCCGGCATTTTGTTTACAGCATTTGCCATTTGCCATTTTGCATTGCATTTTTTATTTAACAATTTCTATTGCATACTTTTGTGCGCCCATTTAATTGCAACGACAACGTGAAGAATGCCATAGAGAAGTGGCAGAGGTGGAGATGGAGATGGAGGAGGGGAAGTGGAAGTGGAAACAGAAGACAGCTTGCAATTTAGTGTGACTTGCCTTTGCTCCCCACCCCACCCCACCCCGCTTCCCTTTTACCCACTTTCTATCCCCCTTTTGGACTGTTGCGAAATTCTAAGGCGAAATTTCTATTGCTTTCTCTGCCTTTTGTCTGCCTGCTGTCTGTCTGTCAGTGTGTGTGTGTGTGTGTGTGTGTGTGTGTTCATTGCAATTTGTCTGCAACTGCTTTGCAGCTGTCCCTCCTCCTCCTCCCCCTCCTCTTGCTCTTCATTATCATCAGCGTTTCACTTTTGCACAAATTAAATTTCTCGCTACGCTTTTTTGCTTTCGCTTTTGATTTTACAGCCTGCCGCAATTTGTTGCACGAGACTTCTTTAAATAAGTTCTTAATCAGCGGCAGCCTGTCAACAGCAGCAGCAGCAGCAGCAGCAGCAGTTGAGCTTAGCGGGAATGAGGTAAATCGCTGCCACACAAAGAGGTTTCCCGTTGCGCGTCTGGCCTACAAAACAACCGCAAGTGCTTCGCCAAGTTGCATGCCACATCTGCTTGGGGTCTCTTTTAGCTTAAATGGAGCAGGAGCAGGAGCAGAAGCAGGCGAAGGGAGATTGAAAACCGAGGCGCGCGCTCTCTGCAATTATAAATGCATTTGCATTGTATATGCAACATGCCGCCATGCCACATGCCACACATCTACTTACCCCCCCACACACACACACACACACACACACACACACACACACACAAACACGCGTGCGTTGCTCTTGAAACGAGACACAACTCAAAGCTAAGTAGCACTTCACGTTTTCGCAGACAACAATTCCATTTCTATTTCTATATACACATAAGTATATCAAATTTATAGGAATGAAGGAAACATTTTTTTTTTCTCACTTTAAGCTTTAAATTGCTTTTCAAGTCAGTTTAAGCTGCCAAATCAAAGTTAGCAACACTTTCACTTAACAAAAAATAATCTATAAAACCAAAAACGGTTTAACAAAAAAATTCCATTTTAAGTTTTATTACATCAATTATGTTAATTTGATATTTTTGATGTAATTTGATTATAACAGAGTTTTTATTGATGTTTTAAAAACTACATAAAGTAGTTATATTCAGTTGCGCAGAACTTCAGAGAGATATTAACTTTATAGAAAGGATCTCGATACTTGTGTAGGATTTTTACATCCATATCAAACAATTATTAAAATATCTTTTAGATATGCAATCAAGAGGGAAAGGTTCACATATAAGTTGATGCAATGTTTAATTTCTCCACCGGGAGAAACACAACTTGATTGAAAAGTGCATTGCAAATCTTGATAAACATTTTTTTTGTCTTCAAAACAAGAATCATGAAATAAGATTTTGTGGTTGAAAAAATCGTAAATTGAGATTTCTATGCTATATTTGATTAAAGAATTTTTTATTCTAGATTGTAAAGCAGATTGTAAATCTTGAATGAACATTTTTGTGATGTTAAAAAAAATGTTTAAACAAGATTTTTAAATTAAAGAAACCTTAAAGCAAGATTTCATTCTTCAACCATCGTTTTGAGAATAAAAATTGTTCTTTTAAGTTTGAAAAGATCTTACATAAAAAAAATGTTGTTTTTTTCACACAAAATTGAAATGTTTGATGTATGTAAAACTGATCGATTTGTGTTTAAAATTGATGCAACGGCTTTACTATTATTGAATACAATATAAAGCGACTAAGGCTCAATGGTTTTACACTTTTTGCATCAGAATATAATACGAGATGTTAATAAATGCATAAATTAAGTGTGAGTCTTCTTGCCAAATGGCTTTAGCTAGTCCTGAGAGTCACTTGAATTTGTGCTTCATTCGTTTTCTTACTGAAGGCACTTGCTTAAAGTTTATTCGAATGACTTTTAAGCTGAATTCTCGTTAACCTTTTCCTTTAGTATATTTTTCTCTTTCACTCTTTCTATCTGTTAGCACATACATATATCTCTCCCACTCACTCCTCTTTTTTAGCCTCGCTTCGCTAGCTTTACTCGCCGTTTAACTAATACGAATAACCAATTGTTATGCGCTTCACTTTCGCTTTTTTGCGTAGCCTACTTTTAGGCGCTTCTTCTTCTTTGTTTGCTACTATTGTCGTTGTCGTTGTTGTTGTTGTTTCTAATGTTGTTGCCTGCATTTTGCATGTTGCTTTGCGTTGCAATTTTCCATTTTTTCGCCATTGTTTACTGGCTTGGCCTTGTGCCTATTGCGACCCACAGTCGCACAGTGGTTCAAGGCGATGACTTTATTATCTATAAAAAAAAAAAGTAAAAAAGTCCAAGGAAAATAATGCAAATATGTAGTTAATGAAATCAAGGAAAATTTTTATGCTTTTTCAATTTCAATAATTTCAATATTCAAATAAAAGTTAGTAGCATAGTATGAAGAACAGTTTGATTTCATTTTGTAGTAGATATATAAAATAGTCAAAGCAATTTGGGACTTAGATTGAAAATTAGGTTGTACAAAATCGCATCAATAACAACTAGACTAAATTTGCTAAAATTCAAAGTGCATTTGTTGAAGGTTTAGGTAGTTAATTACGTTATTATTATCTATTTGCTGTAAATAAACTTTCACCTTCATTTATTGCATTTTATTGCATTTACATTTTTTTGTATTAATGGAATTTTTACGCAAACTAAATGTTTGCAACTATTGATATATATGTACATATTGATTTATACATAAAAAAAATGATTTGTAAAGCACCCAAATTATTGAGTGTATTCTTTGAATATTTATTAACAAATTCTTAAACAAAGCGTAACAAATTAAACAAATTCTTTTTATTAAGAAATACATTTGTTTATAATTCAGCGTAAGCTATTCTGAAATTATTATTAAAATGAGCTATGTCAAGTAATGAAAGTTTTGTCTAAGATTCTGATCTCATTTTGTTATTATTCTGTATTATTTAATTTAGAATTATTGTTTGCCTTTTTTGCCTGCTTTCGAAGCAGTGTGCAGGCTCTGCTTCGGTTCGCTTCCCTTTGCTTCGCTTCGCTTTGCTTTGCTCAACTCATGCACTCATTAGCAGGTCAAGCCCCTAGGCGCAGCCTTTCTTTTGGGTCCGCTGTTGACTTGCCTGCCTTTCCCTTTTTGCTGGTTCGCGTCACAGTCCCGCTTACTGATCTTCTTCTTCCTCTTCTTCGTCTTCTTTTTGTGACTTTTATCGCGTTTCGCTGCCATCGCTTTACAATTTGCCAGTCATCTTTTATGTGGGGCAAATTTTGTTGCTGGAGCAGCCCAAAAAAAAAAAGTGTCGAGCTTGTGAATCTTCATTGCCTTGAGCCCGTGTCCATTTCGTTGCCACTTCTTCTTCTTCTTCTTCTTCATCATCTGCAGCTACTGCTGACTTCTTCCTTTCGCTTAGGCTGCTGCCTTTTCCATGGCCATATCCATATCCATTGCCATTGCCATTGCCATTCTCAGTCTCAGTCTCAGTCTCATCTTTGACACGCTTCAGTGGCTCCTTTTTTGGGGCTTAGCTCCATTGTCCTAGCCTCTGTATGTGTGTAAAGCGTGTGTGTGTGTGTGTGTAGAGTGTGTGTGCGTGTGTGTCGCTGATAGCGCAAAACTGCCAGATGATTATCGCTGGGCCAAACGTTTTTTGTCAACTTTATAAACGAGCTTGCAGCATGCCTTGGCCTCATGCGGCATGCGGCATGCGGCATGCAGCATGTGGCACGTCCGCAGCTCTACGCAAAAGCCCCTTTAACCCTTTTTTAACCCCCAACCTCAAAGTCAAAGCCATTGTCTCGCTCCTCTTGCTGTCTGATGTGTGCACTTTGCCTCGCTTTGTTTGACTTGTGCTTTTCTTAACAGCTGCCCCAAAACACTGAGAGTGTGGGGCATGCCTCATGTTGCTGCCTCTGCTGCTGCTGCTGCTGTTAATTGGCTGCCACAATTTGACTTTTTGCGCCTATCAGCACACAAAATCAAGTCAAAGCCAAAGGCTGAGACACGCCACATCCTGCATCAAGGATCTGTCACTGAACCACATCATCATCATCATCATCATTATCATCGTTGTCCCTTCTGCTTCTGCTGCTTCTTCTTCAACTGCTTCTTCTTCTGCTCATCATCGCCATCAAACACTTTTGTGTGGTGCGTGACTATCGAGCTGTGTCACAGTTTTGCATACAAAATTGAAAATTTTCACTTATTGTTTGTCTAGCCATGGACAGCGCATTGACAGAGCCCCCCTCCTAACTCTCCTCCCCCCTCTTGCCACTCTCTTTCGCTGCTGGTGCTGCTGTCTTCCCTTGGGCAATTTGTCCAAAATTTTCTTGTGTCTTTTTTGTTGGCAACAGCGACTCGGAAAAAAGACAAAAACAAAAAAAGCGTAACTGACTTTAGTTTGAGTGGCGCAGAGAGGGTGAGAGAGATTTGGAAGGGGGGGAGAGGGGAGGAGAGATGAAGCGAGAGAGAGAGAGAGAGAGAGAGAGAGATGTAGAAAGAGAGAGGGGAGAAGACGTGAACGGAGGGATAGAGAGGGAAGAGAGAGAGAGAGAGGGGCGGAGAGATTAAGTGATAGAGAGAGGGGAGAGAGAGAGAGAGAGAGAGATAGACAAACAGGGGGGAGAGAAAGACAGATGAGGAGAGAGATGAAGAGAATGAAAGAGTGGGGGACAGAAAGACGGAGATAGTGTGGGATAGAGAGAGAGGGTAGAGAGAGGGACAGAGAGAGGAAGGATTGATAGGGGGGACAGAGTGCCAGTGAAAGGCTGGGAATTAGAGGAGCAGTGGGCGTGGGCGTGGCAGTGGGAGGCGCGATCGAACTGCGTCACTTTAACCCTATTATGCAGTCAGCACTCAGCAGTCAACGCTCAACGCTCAACGCTCATACGCCCCGTGAGACACGACAACAGCAAAATTTCTAATATAATTTGCTTCCCCTGCATCCCCTTGCTTCCTCTTTCTGCATGCACACATCGCAGTTAGCTGGTGCCACGCCCCGCTCGCCCGCCTTTTCCCAGGCGAACCGGCTTGGCTGCTGCAGTTTAGTGTAATTTTAGCAAATTTTTACCGCCTGCTCAAAGTGAACTAAAACACATGCACAAAAGCAAAGAAAAAAGGCTGAAAGAGAGCAGAGGGAGAGGAGAAAGAAGCGAGGAAAGAGGGGGAAAGCAAGCTACAAAAAAAAAAAACAGGCACAAAGGGCGAGCGGAAAATGTTGAAAAGCAGAAGAATCGCGCTTGGGCTTCGTTCTATGTGAATTCGCTTTTGTTTCATTTTTACGCTCTTTGCAATTCCCCCAGCTCAAGAGTGTGTGTGTGTGTGAGTGTGCCATGTGTGTGTATGGGTGTGTGTGTGTTCCATATGTGTGTGCAGCATTATAAACTTATCATAAAATAAAGTTAGCTGCTATTCAAACCGCAAAATTTGCAGCGTCGCGTTATTAAATCACCAGCCAGGTGTCTCATATGTGAAGCTCTCTCTGTATGTGAGTGTGTGTGTGTGAGTGTGTGAGTGTTTACTGTAGGTGTAAAACTTAATATGAGCGCCACAGAAGCGAGCTAGTGCAGTTTGCACTTTACGGGTGGATGCAAGGCAAATAACTTGTAGACGAGAGCTGAAAATGACAAACAACTTGGGTGAAACGGTTATGAAACGGTTATTGGCGGTAATTGCTGAACTGCAAGTTACTCACTGGAATTGTGCTATATAAAAGTAATTTTTAGACAAAAATTTATATTTTTGCGAAACGGTTACGAACCGGTTATGAATCGGTTATTGGCGTTGATTGCTGAAAAGTATTTATTTCAGTGCATTGATGTCATAGTTTATATAGAATTTCAATTTTGGCCATAGCACTAATATAATTTAGCAAGGTTGTGACTTTTTGAGCAAGTGCAACTTTTTGCTAAACGATTTTTAACCGTTTGTGAATCGGTTCTAAACCATTTAAACACAAATTTTATAGTAACGAAAGTTACTAATGCAAATTGAATCGAAACTTGCATTTTAGAATCTCAGTAATTATTTCAACCTTCAATGAAGTCAACTGTTGAGCAGGATAATACTTTACTATTTGCAGAATTTGTAGCTCTTCTCAGGCATTGATTAATAACCTCTAAGATAAGAGCTTACCTTTCATAAATTCAGTTAAAGGGTAGTTGAGCAGACACTGCAACTATTTACCAACACTGGTTGTGCAATGTAGTAAAAAAAAAAGAAAAAAGAATGCTGGCAAATCAGGGGAAACGAGACGAAATGAAACGGGGAAAAGAGTCAACGAAACGGAATGAAATGGAATAAAACGAATGACGCGAGACGTCGCGTTGGGGGCAATTGGTGGTAAGGGTAGAGTGAAGGGATGTAAAGGAGGAGAGAGGAAGAAGAAGAGGAAGCGAGGCGTAGTTAAGCAACGCGACGTTGAGGCAAAAGGCGCAGGCAAAAGCAGCGACAGCTACAAAAGCAAAAGCAGCCACGTTGACATTTTCTCAACTTAATTAATTTTCAGCTACCCCAACTAATACACACACACACACACACACACAGCCTTGCACATGTAGTGTATACACACACACACACACATACACACTCGAGGCTCAACATTTTGTTTAGATTTTGCTTTACACTTGGCGCTTGATTAAATTTGGAAGGCAACGACAACGTCAGCGTCAACTTTAGCTACAACGTCAACGGAAACGACAACGACAACGTGTGGCAAGTGGCAAGTGGCAAGTGGCAGCATAAATATTTCAATTTCAATTAAAATTAAAATTTTGAAACGCCTTTTTGTTGTCGAGTGTTTGCCAGACACTCAACACCGCACTACAAAAAGCACAAAGCAGATGAAAAACCAAACGTAGACAGCAACAAAAAGACAGAAAAAACTATATATACTTGTACAAAAAAAATAATTGTAATTATGGAAATAAAAAGATAACGAGGGAGGGAGACATATAGTTGAGAGATAGATGGATAGATAGGTCGATAGAAAGCGAAAAAGTTAGATTGATAGAAAAGAACGAATTAGACAGATATTAGAGATAAGTATGTTGAAATGTTTCGTATTTCGAAATCATTAAGTTATTTAGAGATGAAGAGGTAGACATATGGAAGATATAGTTAGATTGATAAGGATAACTACCTTATCCTCTTACCTTAGGTATATCGATAAATATATTATCGATAGATTAATAGATCAACAAATGGATTGATCGCATCACTAAATAAATGTATAGCTTGTTATAATAGAGAAACAATTTGATATGTTAATGGAAATATTTATCGATAGATAAATCGATTATGAGAAAGACCTATAGACGGATGATTGTTTTATAGCCAGGCGCATTATTAGATAAGTGAAACAGTGGTAATCGTAGACAAATAGTTCAATATATCAATAGAAATATCATTCGAAAGATAGATATAGTATAGATATGAGAGGGATATATAAACGTGTGATAGTCATATAGATAGTAAGTTTGGTAAATCGATAAATAGATCAAAAATTGATAGATACGTAAATAAATAAGTTGACAAATATAACAACAAATTCATATAACAACAAATTCATTCGAGCAATTTATTTACTTGTATTTATTTTTACTGTATGTTGATAACAATTTCTTATTGCAATAATATGAGAGAGAGGCTCTAAGGTCGTCAGGCTAAGGTAGACAAATAGTTCGGTAGCTACACAAGAAAACAGATAGAAAACTAAATAAAATGTTATCGAACGATATTGCTATCGATAGTCAAACAATGCGATAGTAAGTTAAAGGGTGTAGAAATATTTGGACTTTTAAATCACGCAACTTTGTGAATTCGTGAATTCTTGTTTCCCCCCATCACAAAAATTGCCTCAATTCTGTTCAACTATTAATTGTTAATTGCTTTCACTGCTTTCCTTGACCTTTGTCGAGTTCATTTGATTTCCCTTCATTGCATTTAATTTCATTTCAGTTATTGTTTTGCTTGAAGAGCATTTGATTTTTATGCATATTTGTTAATAACATATTTCTGCAACTTACATACTATAAATATTCCTTCAATTGTTGTTGTTGTTGTTGTTGGGCTCTTTTATGTTCGTTGTTGGTTGCCTTTCATTGTTGTTGCTGTTGTTGTTGTTGTTGTCGAGTTGTTCTTCAGTTGATTTATTCGCGTTTTTTTTCGATCAACTTGAACAAAAGTTGAAGCCGCACTTTGCCGGTTGCGCTTCAACGGCTCGGAATGAGTGGATAAACTATCAAAAGGGGCGTTTGGTCGGCTCTTTTCATGGGCGTGGCCAGTGCGTGCCGTTAGCCAAAAGAGATGGTAGAGAGAGAGAGAGAGTGGGGAGAGAGGGGGGGAAGTATAAATGGGCGCAAATGCAGTGGATGCTTTGCTTTGCTTATCCATTCGCTTGTTCGCGACAGAGATTGGGAAAGACAAAAGGGAGGAGGAGGGGAAATGGGCAAAAATGGCGGCTAGTTTTTGTTATTATTTGCTGTAGTTATTAGCTGTTAGCGCCATATAGCGAGGGTGGCCACAAAAGTTGCAAAGAAAGCGAAATGTATGCTTGAATATTAAAACTCCGTTCTCTCTCTCTCTCTCTCTTGAGCTCTTTCTCATTCTGTGAACTCTTTGGGATACCCTCGCTGTCTGTGGCAATGCGTGTGTTTTGTCCTCGCGGGCACAGACTTGCTCACCACGCCCACAACAGCAACCGTCGCCACCGCCCACTTTTGACAGTGCAAGCCAGAAAGTTCCATTGCTTTCTCCTCTTGCCAGTAAAGCATAATAAAGTTTGACGCAGTGCAAAGGCAAAAAATTTCTTTTTAGCGCTTTAAGCAATAAATGGAGCCAAGGCAACAGACAGAGACAGATGCAGAGACAAAGACAGAGACAGACGCAGGGCGGGAGAAAGAGGCTAAGAGAGGGAGAGAGGGACTTTGGCTTGTTGTAATAATCATTTCTTAGGCAAAGCGGAAGTTATTATTTGCCATGCAACTAACTAAAAAGCAGAATTTACAGAAATTAGTTACAGCCCAGAGAGAGAGAGAGAGTCAGAGAGAGAGACAGGGAGAGTAAAAGAAAAGTGTGCGGAAGGAAGACAGAACATTTTTAATGCCGGACAATGAGCAAAGTTTAAATTGCAGTTGGGCCGAGAGTTAAGCAAAGAGGGAGAGAGAGACAGAGAGAGAGAGAGAGGGAGGGAGAAAGAGCGAGAAAGAGAGAGGAAGAGAGAATGATGTGACCCATGAGAATGCAACGAAGCCAAGTCGAGCAACAAATTGATGAGCTGCCAGACACAAGAGTAGAACGAGAAGAGCGGAGAGGCAAGAGAGGTGAGAGGGGGAAAAACGGGGTGCAAGAATATGTAATGCCAAATAAACAAGGTAAAAAGTTTTGTTAGCCAGTTGTTAGTCAGTTTCATTTACAATAATAATTATTATAGACAACAAGTAAGAAAGCTGTAGTTGAGCATGCTTGACTGTGAGATACCCGGTACCATTTTCAATAAATTTATATACCACATAAATACAAAAATATACCACAGTTGCAATAAAACTAAATTCTAAAATTATACCAAATTAATATACCGCAAAAATATACCAAGGTTTAAATAAAACCATATTCTATCAAAAATATACTACAAAAATACTGAAATATAGCATAGTTGCAATAAAACATATTCAAAAAGTATACCAAATTATTATACTAAAAAATACAAAAGTTTCAATAATACCATTTACTTAAATTATACCAATTAAATGTACCGCAAAAATACAAAAATATTCCAATGTTTTAATAAAGCCATATTCGACAAATAAACTCCAAAGTTCCGATTAAACCATATTCTACAAATATACCACAGAATACTAAAATATACTTACAGCTGTATTTGGTATATTGATAGTCTTTTTTGGTATATTAATTGCAAAGGTGTTAAACAATAGAATTTTTTAAAATTATATATCAATGATTAAACACGAATCATTCACAAGCAATTTTGATGTTGTGTTTAAGCTCTGTGTATGCACTACATGGCGTATACGTAATGCGTAATATGTAATATGGCAATCAGCTTGAAATTCCTTAAGCAGCCGCGTGCGGAAAATTGAAAATCCATAAAAATTGGCAGCGACAGACGAAAGCAGCATCATCAGCTTCAGCTTCAGCTTCAACGTCATCGGCATCGTCATCGCCAACGGCGAACTCTTGAGCAGCCAACGAACTAAGGCCAAAGAAAGTCTTGTCTTGCAACTGCTGTTGCTGTTGCTGTTGGTGCTGCTTCAGTTGCATTTGCTACGCCTTCATCAGCTTCCGCTTTGCCTTCAGCTGCTTTGCCTTTAGATGTGGCTGCTTCAATTTCTCTTGCTGCTGCTTCTCTTTGGGGTCGTCTTGCTTACTCCATCTACGTCATCATATCGAAAGTCAAACAACTATTGAACTTTGCTGTTGGGGTTTCAGCTGCCAGCTAACAAGTTGTTGCTGTTGCTGTTGCTGCTGTTGTTGTTGCTTGTTGCCGTTGTAATCCACTTAAAGTCTTTGCAGCCGTATCGTCATCGTCATCGCCAACATCATCGGCATCGGCATCGACTTCGACATCGGCATTCCGGCTGCTTTTGTATACAGACTCTCGCAGTAGCCGCAGCTGCCAAGCGATTTGCATAATGTCATAGAGAGAAAGAGAAGAAGAGATAGGGAGCGACAGAAAGAGAGAGAGAGAGAGAGGGGAGCTAGACAGTTGCATAGCTCAACTAGAGTTTTAACTGAGCTCAGCGAGCAACTGTGCACAATGGACACAATGGCAGCTAACAAGCCGGGGGAGAGGAGAGAGGAGGGAGAAGAGGAAGAAGGGGGAGGTCAAGGGATCTCAGAGTCTCGAAGTCTCGGGGTCGTCATCAAGTTCTTCTTGTTGCAGCCTTGGCTTGGAGCTTGTTTACATTTTATGGCATTTTATTTACTAATAAAGTCTTTATGAAGTTAAGCGAGAGTTCGACATGCAACTCCCTCTTCCTCTTCCTTTCCCTCCCTTTCCACTTCCCTCTTCCTGGCAGCTTTTGTGCTTTTGTTTAAGCCGTTCGCATAAATCATGCAAAAATTTGTTGGCATTTTGGCTAGCTGCAAACGCAATTAAAGTGCTCACAGCAATAAATTCATAAATATTATTCAAATGTGCATTAAATGCACAACAACAACAACAGCAACGAAGTAAACAACATTTGAATTTTGCAACTGGATTCTTTTTTTGGAAGGGGGCAAAAGCGTTTACTGCTGCTCTTGCTCTTCCTTTTGCCTCTCGACCGTTGGCCACATTTACCGCAACGACAGTGCGCAAATTCAA
Organism: Drosophila sulfurigaster albostrigata; assembly: GCF_023558435.1. NCBI lineage: Eukaryota > Metazoa > Arthropoda > Insecta > Diptera > Drosophilidae > Drosophila > Drosophila sulfurigaster. The sequence goes on along the minus strand of NC_084885.1, from coordinate 8,923,354 downwards.
ATGCACTTCCTCTAGTTGCACAACAACTAAGGCAACAACAACAACAGCAACAACAACAACAGAAGCAGCAGCAGCAGCCACGACAATGACAGCAACACGTGTCAATATGCTGCGGCACTTTTGCTGGTTGCTGTTGCGAATACCCTGCACAAATACCAGCTGAAAGGGTAGCATTGGTTGAGTGACATACGAATGCTCGTTCACACACTATTTATTGCTTATATTGTTGATTGAACGATTGATTCACTGATTGATTGACTAAATTGTTTGATTGATTTCGTAATTGATTGACTTCTGATTGCTTGCTCAGACATTATTTCTTGTTTGAAGAACTGATTAAACAACTGATTGACTGATTGATTGATCAAATTGTTTGATTGATTCTGTAATTGATTGACTTCTGATTGCTTGCTCATACATTATTTGTTGTTTATAGTACTGAATGAACAACTGATTAATTAACTTGTGTGATTAAGTGAGTGATTGACTGACTTCTGATTGCTTGCTCAGACATAATATGCTGTTTATAGTACTGATTGACTGATTGATTGATTGATTGATCAACTTGTTTGATTAATTGCGTAATTGATTGATAAATTCACCTATTGACAAACGAGTATGTAATTACTTTATACAAACACTGTGATAGTAGTTGTTAATTTAATACAATTTGGTTGATTGACTGTCTGATTGACCGATTGACAAAAGATTACGAAATTGGCTAGCTATTAGTGCAATTTGATTTATTTATTGACAAATGTTTTAAGAAGATTGACTTAGTTATTTTCAACTCTACTGCAACTTGATTGATCGATTGATTAGCTTTCAAAGAGGATTGACTCGCTTGATTTGTTAATATAAAGGTTTTATTTATTGGACCTTGTTTAACTGATCGAGAAAAGTTTGAGAAGATTGACTTACTTTAATATTTTCAACCTAATTGCAATTTAATTGATTGGTTGATTGACTCGCTTGATTTATTATTATTAAATTTGTATATTTTACATTATATTTTTTTATTTATTGACTCTTGATTGATTGAGAAAATTTTGAGAAGATTGACTTACTTGACTTTCAACTTGATTGATTGATTGTCTGATTGGTAGCAAGATTTGTTGATTGACGACATGATAACTGCATCGATTGTTAATAGAATTCCATATTACTATCACTATGAAACTTACCTATTAATTGTCAATTGAATTCTATATAAATTATTATGAAAGTTAGCTCTTTATTACATTTTTATTGTATGGGAATTACAGGGTAGCGATTCCATTGGCAGCGCTGCTTTTCACTTCGTGCGCTGCCTTTTAGTGGAGAACGCAACAACAAACATTTTGCGGTTGCCGCCATCCCATAAATATATTTACAAATATTTATCAAAGCGTGTTGCATGCAACAAAATATTTCATATATTAAATTTACATGCATTTCACATTTTTGTGTGTCGCCATTGCAACGGCTCTTTTCAGTGTTGCAAAATACGCGAAAATTGCATGAATTTCAATGAAGACATCTTGATGCGAAATTTCGATGCGAATTGAGTATCTCGAATATTGAGTAAAAATCAATTTAGTAAATTTGATATTGAAGTGAGAACTTATAAGAAAATAGGGAACTATATTCTAGGGAATTTAGTTTTAAATAGAATGCTTAATTTGGAAATTAAATTAATTTTGTTGGCTTGGTTTTAAGCTAAAGAAAAAGTGAGAAAGGAAATAGTAATTAGAATGCAAACAAAGTGAAAAGCAATGAGCAAACTTTATTCCTTTATATTTTGTTTGTAACTAATTTGAATTATGCAGCTTCTTTTTGCTGCTTTAAGAGATCGCTTTGGCTTCAATGATAAATTTGAAATTGAAGTGGGAACTCATAAGAAATTTGAAAACTATATTTCAGCGAAAAGTTGTAAATTTAATTGAAATTAATTGTATTAGCTTGGTGTTAAGCTAAACTAAAACGAGACAATAAATAGTAATTGGATTGCAAAAAAAGAGGAAAGCAATGAATAAACTTTATTTCATTATATTTTGTTTGTAACTAATTCAAATGATGCTGCTTTAAGAGATCGCTTTGCTTTCGCTGCTGGGGATTAAGCTGCAAGTTCTTGCAACAGTCGAACACTTATCATCAGCCTTATGATGCCATCATCAGCAGCAGCATTATCATGATGATGATGATGATGATGATGATGATGATGATGATGATGATGATGATTATCATAGCATGGCAATGTCTGTCATACATATTTCATGCGTTTTCAATTTATCTGGCAACTCAAACGAGTCGAGAGCCCAACTAAATGAAGCAGATCCATCATTGTGCAGCAAGCAGCAAAGAAGCAAAGAAAGCAGCTCGGACAGTGCAAAAGTAGTTTGAGCGAGAAAGAGATTGAGTGAAAGAGAGAGAGAGAGAGACAGAGAGAGAGCGAGGCAGGTGGCATGGCAATATTGTGGCACGCACATGTTGAAACTCCCACGCACAAAGCTGGAGGCCATTGTTGCCGCTTCATCTGCCAAGTGGGCGCCAATTCATCATTCAATTGTTTACCGGCGACTCCCTCTCCCTCTCTCTTTCTCTCTCTCTCTCTTCCTTTCACTCGCTTCCTGTGGAGATTTAGAAGCTTTCCGTTGCGGATTTGGGCGTCGAAGCTGCACAAAATCCAAATTCAAGATGATTTAGGGCCACATTCAAATGCGACTAGTCTCTGCCTCTTCCTCTTCCTCTTCCTCTTCCATTTCCACTTCCACTTCAATCAATTAAAACACTTTCAATCGACTTGCAATGTGACAAATCGAATCTCGAAACTTCAAACTCGAAGCTATTTTCATATTAAACTGACACTTGCAACATTAAGTGAACAACTATTGTAGAATAAGACATTAGAGAGTAAAACGCAATTAAAGATTATCTTGGTCAACGTTTTGCTCAGATTTGTTGAAAGCGAAAGCAAACGCAAGATGAACATTAAGATTAAGCCAGATTGATGAGCGCTGCGATAAGCTGTGAGATTTATTGAAAAAAATGTCAAATGAAAATGTTAATTAGAGAAAAGAACAAGAAAACTACAGTCGAGTGTGTTCGACTGTGAGATACCCTTTGTAAAAAAGCAAAACTGTGTGGTATTAATTTGAAAATATACCAATTTTATATACCACAAAATACTAAAAATGTACCAAAGACTGCATTTGGTATAATAATATGCGACTGTATTAAAAATATACCAAATACAATATATAGAGGCCAAAATCTAGTATATGTTAAAAGCTTCATTTGGTATATTAATATACTACTAGAGTGAAAAATATACCAGATATCAAAGGCTATATTTAGTATATTGATATAGTACTTCATTCATTCATAATCCAAATACTGTATTTAGTATATAGTATTTCATTCAAAATATACCATATAACTTAAAGTGTACAACTGGTATAATAATATACTACTACTTTTAAATTATACCATAGAGTGAAAAATATACCAAATATCAAAGGCTAAATTTAGTATATTGATATAGTACTTCATTCATTCATAAACCAAATACTGTATTTAGTATATAGTATTTCATTCAAAATATACCATATACCGTGAAGTGTAGAAAAAAATTAGAATTAGTAAATAATAGGAATAAGAATTAGTATTAAAATAAGTTAAGAAATGAAATGCAGTTGAAGTTGAGAAGCTTTCTCTCTTCCTACTGCTGACCAATCGATGACTTCGTCTTCGATTTGACTTGCAAACTTTCCGCTTTCCGCTTTCCACTTTGCACTTTGCACTTTTCCACTTTATCGCTCAATGCGGAGCAAAGCGGATCAAGCAATTGGCATAGTTTTGCAATTAAATGGAGTTGTTCGTCGTCTCATTTAATGGCAATTGATGATGATGATGATGCATTGATGAACGAATGCATCACGTATACGCACAGTTGCACGCATTTAATTGCAATTTTCGAAACACACATTCACTTGAAATTGAGCGCAGCTTAATTATTTACTTGCTGTGTGCTTTGGTTAGACACTGTGACGAGTGAAGTTGCAATTATGATGAAGCGAAGCTGTGTCCCTCTCTCTCTCTCTCTCTCACACTTGCTTTGTGCTCTATTCTAGGGGCGACACACATACAAAGGAGTGGTGGAGAGAGGAGACAGGGCGACAGCAGCCATTGTCCTGCACATTCAAGTTTTTAATTAACTGCCTGACAAAGATTTCGTTTTTCAGTTTTTTTTTTTTTGCCTTTTGTGTTAGGCAGAGAACGAGAGGGAGGAAGAGGGTGCAATAGGGGAGCAGGGGGCAGGGGGGTAGGGGGTTGGAAATTGTGCGCCTGGGGCGCATTGCCACGAATTGACATTCCCTCGTTTGCTCGTCTGGAATTTAATAAGCCCGAATTGTTGGCTACACGCCATAACAACGAGTCACAGAGCGTAGGGGAAGCTACCCCTCTCTCTCTCTCTGTGTGTGTGTGTGTGTGTGTGTGTGTGTGTGTGTGTGTGTGTGTGTGTGTGTGTGTGTGTGTGTATGAAATTGAAAAACTACCCCCAGCGACATTTGCTAATTAAACTTTTTTGTTAAACGCTTAAAACATATGGCGAGTGCCAATACCTCCAAAAAAAAAGGGGAAAATAAAGAGGAAACTAAAAAGAAAAGCGGAACTGAAAATGGAGCGCCATCTTGTCAACCCTCCAGCTGCAAGCTGTGAGCTGTGAGCTGCAAGCTGTGAGGTGCATTTATGCAACCCTTAGCGAACACTCCCCTTTAATGACAAATGGCTGTCAGTTTGTCAGCTGCCGCTGGCATTGCAGCTGCTGCGCCAATTGCCACTTAACAATCGGACGAATTGCTACAAAACTATGCGAGACACCTTCTTCCCTCCCTCCTCCCCTCGAACTACCCCTAGACCAACCCTAGACGACAAACAGCCAAATGAAATGTGGAAAAAGTCGTGCAAAACTAACGCCAAAACTTTTTTTGCACCTTTGCAACTAAATAGTGCTGCTCATGGAGGGGGTGGATGGGTGGGTAGGTGGGTAGGTGGGTAGGGTTGCCACCCGAAAGTGCGAGGGAGACAGAAGAAGAAGCAGGACTGAGGCAAGTTCTAAAATGAATCGAAAGTAATGAATGGAATAAAAGTTGCAGTCTAAAGTTGAAGTTGAAGCTGTGCATCGGCTATCGACTGTCAAACACGACGGGGTGGCAACCCTGTCACAATGCGAGGGGCAGTCGAGACTGTTTGGCTGTTCGCCTGTGCAATTAACTGTGAAAACGCTGTCACAATATTTCAAACTTTTAATTGTTTGCGCAATTGCAAAAGTGCCACACGGGGGCAACACTGACAACTGGCAACTGCCAGCATTTGCAACATTGTGGCGCCACAGCAAAGTTAAAGTCGAGTTGCGCCTTTAAGTCGCAATCGAAAACGTGTCGCCTGCCCCAGCGCATTCCACATTCCACATTCGCCTAGTTGTCCCTGTCTCTGTCTCTTTTTCGCTCTTCCTTTCTTTTCTTTCCTCTCCCTCACCCTCTTTCTATCTCTTTCCCTCTCTCCCTTTCTCTCGTTCTTCCTCTGTCTCCATTCTTCTCTCTCTCACTCTCTCTCTCTCTCTCCCTCTATCTCTCTTTCGCTCTCCCTCGCTCACTCATCAGTCGTCGCTTGGGATTTCGTTTTCCTCCTTTTTGTAAAAATAATTTAACATGAATATATCGCATTTCATGGAGTCATACATCACACAGCGGCAGCCAACACATGCCCCGCCCTCCGTCTCCTCGCCATCCCTTTGCTTGCCTGGGCGTTGGGGCGTGGCACATTGCAACAGCGGGCAGCAAGCAGCAAGCTGGAAGCGGCAAGTGACAGCTCTAACATAAACCACAATAATATCCAAAGTCATGAGGGAAGTAACCAAGTGTGAATTTTCGGTTTGTGCCTCGCGAACCGCAGCGCTGCCGACGCCGACGCCGACGTCGCTGCCAACGTCGCTGCTGTTGCTGCTGCTGTTGCACCCTTTGTGACTTGGCCAACATCGAAACATCGTCTTGGTCAAGTCGAAAGAAAGAAACACTCAAAAAGCAAAACAGAACTCTGGGAATAATCGCAAAGCAAACTTTTGCAGGGTATCCACAAGTCGTGTTGCCTTAATAAAGAGAGTCCATTCAAGTTGCACTTGCAACTTGTCTTCAACAGCAAAGCATTTAATATGAAAAGGTTCTTAAAATGCATAGAAAATGCTTTGCGAACCCAAATTAAATTGCATTATACATAAAATATGCTTAAATATTTTAGTTAAATGGGGTTGAACTAAAAGTTTGTATAGCATATGAAATTAAGTGTATATTTACTTAATTATAAGAACGCTAACAACAAATTTCCCAACAATTTTCACTAGTAAAGTTGATCTTAAAAATCACGATATTAAATTCTTTATTAAATAGTTATTTGTATTAATTAAATTGGGAGGAAATGTAGTTGATTCTTTAATTGAAATAACTGTTGCCATAATTATACATTTTTTTAATGCTTGAAGCTTGCAACATTTTTATTTTAAGATATAAAATATTGTTGAATAATATAAATTTATTCATAGTAATATTTTCAATTCATTCAAGCAAAAATGATATTCTTAGCTCGCATTTCTTTGTAATGTAACAATGGGCAGCAAAGGTTACTAAAAACAAGTGAAATAAATAACTAAAGTACGCATACGCACTGTTGTCATAGTCACAGGCCACAGTTTTTTGCATATTTTGCATGCAGTGGTATATCGATATACCAAATATAGTTTTAGATTTTTATTCTGTTTCGGTGCAATATTTTGCTCAGTGTTAATGCACAAATGAAATGCTGCATTTCAAAGGCAACAAAATGTTAAAAAAAACCAATTAAATGTTGATGCATTTTCGCAGTCGAGTTAACCGATAGCGCATTGCAGAGTTCTTGCTGGCCGAGTCGGGTTTATTACTGCCTTGAGTCCTTTAACTTTAACTTCAACTTCAACTTTAGCTTCAACTGCTGCTGCATGTGTGCGTGTGTGTGTGTGTGTGTGTGTGTGTGTTAGTGTGTGTGCTGTTCCAACTCGCTGGGCGCCTGTCGCTGGGGTGCCTCTCGCTGCTTTCTTCTCGCTGCTTTCCTCTCGCTGCTTTCCTCTCGCTGCTTGCAGTTGTTTTAGTTGCTGTTTCCGTTACGCGGACAGTTTGCTTTGCTGTTTTTATTCTTGTGTGATTCTTTGACTACACACAAAATAAGTGAGAGAGAGAGAGAGAACGAAAGGGAGAGAGGGAGGCAAACGAAAAAATGTTGCAACAAAACATTTACGACGTCATCGTTTCACAATTTTCATCCAGTTGTATCTTAAAATAAAAATGATTGTTGTTCTTGCTGCGGCGTCCCCAAAGTGTGAGCGAGAGGGAAAGGGAGAGGGAGAGAAGGGAAAGAAAAGGAAGCAAAGCAAATCAAAGGCAAGGCAAAACGAAGAAAACAAAATCTCGTGTCATTTATCATGCATTTCCACTTTTGGCTTCCGTCGGCCGGGACAAGCCCCAAACACACACACACACACACACAGACAGACGAATGCACAGGGCGAACACACTCACACACACACACACAAATACAGTCGAGTGGGCGACGAACTGGATGAGAATGACGATGGATGCAAGAGGGCGTGCAAGAGGACGTGCAAGAGGAGCTGCCTGCTAAAATGATGTGTGCGCTGCCTCAGCCGCAGGGCAACAACTAACAACAACAACAACAGCAACAACAAGACGACGGCGACAACGACAGCGAAACACACAACAACAACAACAACAACGAGAATAACGAAAAAATACTCCGAAATGAAAGAAACAGACCAAACACATTTCAGTGTCAGAATATTATTTTTTTCTTTTGTTTCGGTTTTTATTTTTGTTTTTGTTTTTGTTTTTTTGCTCTGCGCTTCGCCAACTGCAGCGGGGCCAACATCCTGCTGTCTCTTTTCCTCTCGTGCTCCGCATTTCTTTTCTGACAAGCTGACTTCGTGTCATCACGATCGCTGTGGATCTTAGCTCAGAAGTTAGCTTAGTTGCTTAACCGATTTTAAAATCCTAAATGACTTATGAGAAATTGTGAAAAAAAATAATAATTAATAATTCGCAGAGAGCTTCGAAATTACAAATAGCTCCAAACTATATTTACTTATAATATTTTAATTTCAATTTGTTTACATTAAGAAATAATTAAATTGGAATTTTTATTACAAGGGCCTTTATTCATATGAAACAGCAACAAAAATAGAAATATATTATTTTCTTATATGTGAACTTTGAAATAGCAGTGCTTACGACTTACGTGTTTAAAATTGAAAAATACTATAATAATTGCTAATTCGAAACAAAATTTTGTTATAAAAGCTTAACGTATTTATTTAAAAAAAAATGTATATATATTTATGGGTTCTTCTTTTACATAATTAATTATTTTTATTGTAAAGCGTAGCGAGTCGCGTTTTTCTTTCTCTTTTCTCTCTCTTTCTCGATCCGTTCTCACCTTTTCCAAATTTAAATCATTTCTTAAGAATAACAATATCCTTGTGGTCTTGTTAACTTAATGGCCATACGAATTTAAACTTAAGATATGAACCGTCTATCTCGATGAAATATGTATATATATATATTTGGGAAGTCCACTTAATAAATACTTTTAAGTCAACTTTCTGTAGAGAAATTTCAAAGTCTAAACTTAACATATGTGCCCTGAAATTCTGTAAAAAAAAGGTCTACATTTTTGTACTCCCATTAAATTATTAAATGTTTAAAAGCTTTAACGAACAGTTGATGAAGTGCTTAAGTGTCATATTTTCATATATTAAAATTATACGCTTTTAACCTATTGATAGCATGTAAAAACAGTTGTTTAGTTCCCATAGATCAACATTGTTATGTATGTATATAAATATTTCAAAGTGATTCCGATGTCGTGCGTGACACGAGTCCATCGCTAGCAGTTACATAGAGTTATCCCATTCATGTTCAGGTTATAGAGAGAAGAGAATGCGAATGAGACTTAAGTCTCTCTGTGGCAAAGGTAACGTGGTGAAGTGGAGCAGGAGGGTGGAGAGGGAGATAAAGAGGGAGTTTTTTTTGGGGGACAAATGAAGCAGCGCACAAATCATCGTCAGTCGACCAATTTATGCGTTTTCATTTGGCCACAACAAAAAAACAAATTAATAAAGCATACAAAAATCGAGGAAAAGAAAATGTAAAATCGCTGCTCAAAATCGAAATAAGAAAAAGAAACGAAAAGAGACGAACAAAAAAATTGAAATGCTCTTCAATTAATTTCCTTCGAGGGCTAAGCTACATTTTGTTTCTGGCTGGCAACTTGCCTCGTCATTTTTGCGGCAATTTGAATATGGAAATGGAGCTTTTGAAGGCATTCAAACATTTTGCATTCCTCCCCATTCCTAACCGCCCCCTTCCCCTTCCCCTGCCTCAACCACCGCAACAACAACAACAACAAAAGTTGCCCCAGCTTCGAGGTTCGAGTTCCGAGTTCCGAGCGTGGCCCGAAATGATGGAAAAGTTCTTTAAATTGTTTGCTTTTGAAATGTGGCACATTTGTCGAGACAGAGAGGAAGAGAGAGTGAGAGAGCGAGAGAGTGGCATTCAATTCATGTGCCACATGTTGAGCGGCAAAACAGCAATTGCTTTCCCCTTCCCCCTCTTTCTCTCCTTCCTTTCGATCTCACAATGAATTGTACATTTTTGCAGCCATTGAAGCACATTTGAAAATGTTGTTTGCAAATCGCAAAAGCGAAAGCAAAATCGCTTCCTTTTGGCATTATCCAACACTGCTGCAAAGCCAAAGCCAAAGCGTTTGCCAATTGCCGCCGGCTATTGAGCGTATTCGATTTATTCGAGTTCTTTCGACAATAAGCAGCTCAAATAATTTCAGCTTTTAACTTTGCACGGAAAGTTTACTTAAAGCGCGCCAAGAGCGAACAATCTGCCAAAGGGTTTCCATCTGTATTTGTCTTGTTAATGAATTAACGCTAAAGATGATGGATAAAACACAATTTAAGAATTGCAATTGCATCCATCAATCGAGACTTTTCAATCTTCGCTTTGCATATTTGAATTATTTTCATTTTTTATTTAGCTTGTTGATCAGCAAAAGGCAAAAAGAAGTGCATCAAATGCTTGAAAATCTTTGATGAAGAGTAATTTAAGAATTGCAAACGCTGCTGTCAATCATTTCATCAGTCATTGTTGTCAATCATTATATGAGAAATAACTTTATACGGTATTTTCTTTGGTATCTTGTGTATTATGTGGTATATTTTTAATGCAATAGTCGATATCGATATACTGAATATACCTTTTGGTATTTTAATTGGTATATTTTGTATTCCATGACATATTTTGAAGGCAGTAGTGTATCGATATACCAAAAATAGACTTCGGTATATTTTTTTTGTAAATTTGTAATAAATAATTAATTAATAGTTTTATATATTTTAAGATTCCCCAATGTGGAATTTAATAAAATTGAGTTATTAATATAACAAATATAGCTTTCGCTATACTTTAAAAATATTTTGTTGCCATAACTTTGTATATTTTAAGATAGTTGACACCCAATTTGAGAATTTTAGTCCATTCAATCATCATCAATTCTTTATGCATTTTTTTGATATCCTTATGAAAAATAATGACTTAAATAGTTAAAATGAAACAAGAGATTTGTACTTGAGTCAATCAATCAATCAGCTTGTCAATCATTTAGTCATTCAATGGGTTTTCTTACGTTAACTTCATTTAATGAAAACGTTTGCCTATCATTTTTGCTTATCAATATGAATACATCGAGAGCTGTTGTTGTTGTTGTTGTTGTTGCTGCTGCTGCCTGGGGCAAGCAATAAAGCTGCGTTGGGAGGTGGGCGTAGGCCACGCCCCGCTCCCTGATGCTTTGACACTTTGGAAACAACAAATGTGGCTGGCTGGCTGAAGCAGCAGCTGCAGCAAGAGGCAAAGATGGGGTTGCGAGTGGAGTGGGGGGAGTGGGGGGGAGTGCCACATATGCGGAGGAAATGAGAAAGCAGACTTTGGCGATAGCTGCGCCAAAGAAATGCGACGCCATTTGGTTTGTGGCAACAGCGTCTGTCTGTGACTAAGAATGTGACTCGAGACTAGGACTGCGACTGAGACTGAGACTGAGGCAAATAACCGCAATGAACTTGAGCCCAGCTGTCAATGTGATAAATAAACTTGGCTTGCCAAATAACACACACAGTCCTGGGTCCAGGTTGTGTGGCATAAATAAATAAATACCAAAGCATGTTTATACAATATTTACCTTCTCTCTTTCTCTCTCTTTCTCTTTCGTTGCAGCAAAAGTAACAGCGTCTCTGATTGTTGTGTGGATTCTTTTAGGACTTGCTTTCTGGACAGATTGTGCTGAAATATGGGCGTGACACGCCTTAGTCTCATGCTGCTGCTGGCGGCGCTGCTGCAGCTTAGTCAAGTGGATGCTTACTCCAGTACGTATACGTAATATAGTCCGCACTCGTATCTCTCGTATCACTCGTAGTCGCTCTCTCTCTCTCTCTATCTGTGTCTCTCGCGTTCTCTGTTGTGTCCCTTCGAGTATTCGCTCTCTCTTTCTCTTTTCTCTCTCTCTCTCTCTCTTTATATGTCTCTCTCTCTCTCTCTTTCTCTCTCTCTCTCTGTTTCTTTCTGTGTGTAATAAATGTACTGTGTTATCATCACTACTAATCATCATCATCATCATCATCATCATCATCATTATGAACATCATCACGAACATCTGCATCAACTTCAACATATGATGACGATCGTCAACGTGTTCCACCGAATTTCCATTTTCCATTTTTAATTTGTCCTATTATTTTTGTTTTCAATTTTTTCTTTTCCCCCCACTGCCAACAACAACAACAACAACAACTACAACACACTGAACAACTTCCCCAACAACAAAAACACACACACGACTTTTTGTCTGCGTCTTCCTCTCGTTCTGCGTCTTCGTCTTCGTCTCTGTCTTCGTCTCCGTCTCTCCTTCTGCGATACTGTGTGTCCGTCTCGCTCTCACCGCTCGCAGAGTATGGACGCGGCTGCGGCGACATCGGTTGCCTGCCCAACGAGGAGTGCGTGATCACCAGCGACTCGTGCAGCTACAATCAACGCGATGGCAAGGATTGCGGCAGCTATCCGACTTGCAAACGCAAAAGCGGCGCATCCAGTGGCAACACCCACCAGGCGAATCCCTCGTCCCCATCGTCTGCGGTTAATCCCTCAGGTATTTATTTACGTTTACGTTTTCATTTTCATTTTCATTTCTCTCTCTCGCTCTCGCCACTCGTCGTTTACTCTCAACTTCGTGCTTTTATCACTCGCGACTCGTGACAGACGTTTTGCAAATCAGAAATTTGCGAGGGCAGTTCGACAATTTACTCTCTTCGCTCCCACCCCCCCTCACCCACCACCAACACCACCCTTTTATCATTTGCTTTTAATTTGAATATATATGTATTTATAATTTAATGGAAATCCACTTACAACTACAACTACAACGACAACAACAATCGAAAGAAGAGCTTTAAACACACACACTTTCAACACACGTGCTCTGCTTCTTCACATACTTACACACGATATATCTCGCAATATATATACACATATATCTCACTCACTCACTCGATCATTGGTTAAGTTCGTTCATCACAACAACAAAAGAAAAACGCACTCTCTCACTCGCACTCGCACTCTCTCACTCGCGCTCTCGCTCTCGCTCATTCCTTGTCTCATTGAGCTGCACTTTGAACGTACATCATCTCCGTATTAATGTGTAGTACATAAGATTTGTATGTATGTATGTATATGTTGATGCATACGTTTACACCATGCTTCTGCTCGCTCGCTCTCTCTCTCTTTCTCACTCAACACAAGCACACATACACATATTCATACGCGCGTATTCGCTGCGATTGCTTCGCAACTTCTGCTGTTTACATGAGCCGAGCTCAATAACAGCGCTCGCCTCTGTTAATAACATAAGGTGAGATCTGCACTGCAGATTCTGCAGTGGAGCAGAGCTCTCTTATGTTATGCAGACAATTGCTGTTAACTGCAAGCTGTTAAGCACAGACTATGTTAAGTTCTTGGATAACAGTTTAAACTTTAAAGGTAAAGAGTTGCTTTTGGAAAATGATTCAATTATTTACGAATACATATATACGTACATATAAATAATAAAAAACAAATAAGAAAATCTATAAAGTACAAAATTACATACTAATAAATATGTAAATAAAATAATACAAAATTTAAAATCTATAAATAATATATATCTATATATTATACATTCGTACTTGTTATTTAGTATACTTTTTTATTTCACTATTTATTGTTTTATATCCAACTATGTGTTCGTATAACGATTGTACATAAATCAATTAATAATGAAACAAAATAAAAAAGCATAAATAACGTACGTTCACATTTATTTTCCATTAACTAATTAACTGCATAAATTGATATAACTGAATGATTACACAAAGTAAGAGTATGTACAGATAATGACGTTGCCATAACAGTAGTCAATAACATCCTTGTACTCTGTCATTCACTTAACATAGTCTGTGCTCAGCAGAAGTTCATTAACAGCAAAAGCAACTGAAGTTTTAGTGTCGTCTCACTCGCTCTGCAGTCGCAGCAATGCGCGCGTCGCTTTCTGCGCATAACTAACCGCAATGTGTTCCATATTCTTCTCTCTTTCTCTCTCTCTCTCTGTTTGTCTATCTAATCGCTCACGCAACTGGTGGAATGGTAATGGTAACTGGTAACTGGTTTTGGTTGGTTATATATAGGATCCAGCTTGAATACGGGACCTGAGAATAACATATTTGCGCCCGCATCATCGAATCCCACACTTAACACCTACACATACTTCAGTCACAACAGCAATAACAATAACAATGGCCATCATCAGAATGGGGGACAATCGTCGGGTGGCAACAACGGCGGCTCCTCGTCGATGGGCGGCCAAGGCGGTCAAGGTGGCCAACAGAATGGCGGCCAAGGGTCGCAGAAGGGATCGCAAGGTGGCGACGCGGGGGGACTGGGCAACAGCGGGGCTGCGGGTGCCTCGGCAACGGGCATCGATCCGCATTATGTGTTTGGGGCCAAGCATCACATGCCCATCATACCTAATATGCCCATCTTTCCATACAATTCACCCACGCAAGCGCCATCGTTTCAACAGTTTCCCCAACCCAATCATCCAGGTAGCGTCCTCAATCCCGGATATCCCATGCATGGCCTGCAGCCGGTGAATCCCTACAATCCACCGTTCGTATTTGGTCAGCTGCCCTTCTACTCGGGCCCCGCCGGCACTGGCGGCCCCCCAGGCGGCGGTGGCGTCGGCGGTGGCGGTGCCAATGTTGGCATCGGAGCCGGCGTCGGTCTCCCAAGCTCGAGTATGGGCATCTTGGGTGGCGGCGGCGGCGGTCTGGCGCCATATGGCAGCAACTATCAGGGCTATCAGACCCATCACACCAATGCGAACATGTACAATAAGCCGCCGCCTCAGTATCAGAACCAGAATCAACAGAATCCCTACAATCGCCAGACCCAGGCGCGTCCCTCGGCAGCGGGTCGTCTCAGCGATGCTCCACAATTCGGACTGATCACGCTGTTCGCTGTGCTCCTGCTGCTCCTAAATAGAATGCATAACAACAACAACAATATCTACGAGAACATTGTCAGCATCGGCAGCACGTAATAAGATGCAAACGACAGCAGCAGACGATCCACATTTGAAATCAAATTCTGCAACGCAAAAAACACGACGACGATCAATATTATGTGCAAACAAAAAAGAGAAAACAGCAACAAAACAACAGAATCCCATTGCTTTGCTTTTCAGTTGTATTATCCCACAATCCTGACACTACCTTTTTTTTTTGGTTTACGGGCATTAGTTTAAGTTACAATTAAGGGCAAACAGTGCAGCAAACAGGAACAACAGCAGCAACAAACAACAATGAATGAAATTAACATGTGAAATGCGCAAAAGCTGGCATCTATGGCATCAACTCTCCTTGCTGTAATCAATGCTCTTGGACAGTAAGTGTAAAAGCCGACGACTGTGACACTCAATCTTACTCTTCAAAGTGTGCAAGTGCAAGCTGACTGCTATGTCACTCCATTTTACACTTCTAAATGTGCAGGTGCCACCTGACTGCTATGACACGCATCCTTAATCTGTTGCGGAAGTGCAGTCTGACAGCTATGACACTCAATCTTACTCTCCTAAACATGCAAGTGCAAACTGACTGCTATGACACTCACTCTTACATTTCTAAACCCACAAGTACAAGCTGGCAGCGATGTCCCTCAACTCTTCTAAACATGGAAGTGCAGGTTGGCAACTGTGACATTCACTCTTTATCTTCTAAAAGTGTAAGTGAAAGCTGACAGCTATGACACTCACACTACACTTCACTGATTCTGAAGCATCTACTGTAGTAATTCAAAGCTGACAGCTATGCTATTTTCTTCTCTGACTGCTATGACACTCACTCGAAAGCACACTCGAGTCGAGGAGTAATTGGATATATTTGAATAAGCAACATAATGCAGCAAGTTAAAACTGCAAGTGGATACAATATATTGTGTGCACAAGTATTTTGCTGCATTTCTTTAGCACATTCTTTGTCTGCCTCACACACACACACATACACAGATGAGGAGTGCTTATACGTAATTTCAATTTAATATTGTGCTCGCTTTGTGCTAGTCTTTATCTCTCTGTTCATGTGTGTGTGTGTATATTAGTTCATTTGTGTGGTCTAACTATCAGTCAGTCCGTCTGTCTGTCCGTCTGTCCGTCCGTCTGTCCATTTGGCTGTGCCAAAAGCTTCTTTCTGGGTGCACTTCTCTCTCATTCTGTTTTTTGCAGCTCAATTAAATTGGAATTTAATTTCGGGCTTAGTCCAGTGCCTCGACCAGCCGCAGACCTTGGTCCAGGCAGACACACACACTCTCTCTCACACACACACACACACACACAGATGGTCAGTTGTGTGCATGTCCTGGTTAGATAACAGCTTTGATGTTGATGTTAATTTCATTTTTGTTGATGTTGATGCTACGAATTTTGTGGTAAACTCAACGCAAGCATTTCGGGGCTATCATTGCCCCGTTGTTGTTGCTGTTGCTGTTGCTGTTGCTGATGGCCCATTCAGAGTTGTTGTAGATACAAATACGAATACACACGCATGTCAATCAAAGTGCATAACAAGTTGCTTTTTAGACTGCAGCAAATTGAAAAAACCAAATCAAAAAAGCAAAAAAAAAACAAAAAAAAAACAAAAAACAGAATATTTAGAAAAGTGAGCTGTGCACAAAGTGCACAACTAAACATAATAATAACTAAAGTATAAATGTGTTTTTTTTTACATAAATATATACATATATATTAAATACACACACACACATATATATACAACGATGTGTATCTAAACTAATGAAAGGAAAGGAGAGTTAAGAGAGCGAATTGAATGGAAATGAACAACAACAATAACTCGCTTTCAGGCAAACAATGAAAACAAAATACCTAAATGAAAACCAAATAAAACTATACACAATTGTATAAACGAAACTTGAGCAAAAACTGCCAGCAAAAAACAGAAGAAAAAAAAAAAAAAAAACGAGAAAACATTCAACATTCAATACAACAGAAGATGAACAATGAGATCTAACTACGAAACATATTCAAAAGCCAAAAGTGTCAATAAATAAACTCGAATCAAATCGCATTCATTCAACAATAGCAACAAAAAACATTTGCAACATGCAACATATTGCATGCCACACACACACATACACACACACACACACATACACAAACACGATACAAAAAGCAGTTAATTATTATATTTTTTGCCATTCGACAACAGCCACTGGAAATATTAGAAAACATATTCGATATTATTTGTTGTTCCATTGTTTTCGTTTTTCGTTTTTTGTTGCTTGTTCAATTCGATTGTTAAATAAAACATTTTATGAGAACAATAGCTTAAGCTGGCTTTTGTTACAGGGTATCTGCTAGTCGATCAATTTCGACATGTTTATTTTACTATTATTTCGATGTATTCGTATTATTTGTAACATGAATTTATTAACGCATAAATAAATGAACTTTAAACAGTGGGAAAAGAAAAAACCAAAAAAACATGAACAACCGAAGATATTTACTCCGTCCGACATCGAATACTGTTGTTGTTATTATTTTTTGGTCGATATTTATTTATTGAATAAAGCGCTATTCCCAGATGAGCAAAATCTTGAATACAATATTTCGCTATTGAAACGCTTCAAAGATTGTGCTGGGAACTGCGAATCGAAAATACGCCGTAAAAGTTATGCACGGCTGAAAAAAAACAGGATTTTGCGTATCTGGGAAAAGCGCTTAACACTGGAAAACTTACACACACACACACTCACACTCGCATGCATATTCACATATTCACAGAATCACTTTGAATGAAACCCAACTAAAACTGCCATTTGAACAGTATTAAAGAACTAACTAAAGCATTTTTATCGAATATACTTTAATCGAAAAAAACCCGAAATAAATACATACATTCATACGAGTATAAAGCAATCCCCGATGTGCATGCTAGCAAATAATTTTAGTGGTATTCAAGACGAACTATATATATATATCTACGTTATATATATATATATTCAATCTCTCAGACACACACTCTTAACTCTGATGATAACTTTGGCGTTGTAAATAGCATTGGCATTTATAAGAGTATATAATACATATATACAAATATATATACCACAACATATATACTTGATATACTTAACATTACTGATATACTTACATATATAGTTATAAACATTTCAACAAAAATATTACAAAAAACACAACAAAAAAATAACAAATTTACTAATCGAAAAAACGGCAGAGAAGACTTATAAGAACTAAGCGATACAAAAAACAAAACAAAACAAAAAACGAAACAAAATCAAACTCAAAGTTGTGTAGAATTTAAATGTTGCATTAACTATAACGATGAACGATAACGATAACGATAACGATTACAATTACGATAAACGATAAACTGTAACGATTACTAATACTGACACTGAAAACAATTATCGATTCGATAAAGCAAAATGCATACGTACATATGTAACAATAATATTAATAATAATAATCAACTATCGATTCCGATAACGATAGACAATTGACAACGATACAATTGGCAAAGAAAAAAATCAAACAAACAGAAATTTACGCTGCAGCTGATAAAAGTTATCGATGCATTTATCGAATTATCCCTAAACATAGTAGCTACGATTACGATTAGTTTAACGATTATAAAGATAAACGATCAAATGCAATGCATTTCACTTTTGTAGATAAAAAGATGCGTATGACTAAACGAGTTGAGCGAACAATAGCTGCAATGATAATGCGCTGAACTTATCGATAGTACACAAGCTGCTGCGATAACAAGATATATTCATCGATTGTAGGCAAGCTGCTGCGATAACACGATGCATTTATTGATAATCGTCAGCGATAACACAATAAATGTATCGATAGTAGGCAAGCTGCAGCGATAACACGATAAATGTATTGATAGTAGGCAAGCTACATCGATAACACAAGAAATCTTTCGATAGCAGTCAGCGATAACACGATAAATGTATCGATAGTAGGCAAGCTGCGACGATAACACCATTAAAAGTATCGCCATCTGCAGCGATAGCACGATAAATGTATCGATAGTAGGCAAGCAAATGCATTAAAGCTAATCAAAGAGAATAACGAGCAACTGTAATGAAACTTAAGCTAAGTAAAAGGAAAAAAAACTTAAAAAAAGAAAGAAAAAACGCCCGCATACCCAGCATTTGATATTGACTCCCCTCTCAGCCTCCCTGTCACCACTCTTTAAAACTCTCCCCTCCGCTCCCTGTTCTCCCCCTTTAACAGCATCTTATGCTTGCCATTCATACATAGAATTAAATTTCGTATATAATTTGTATGTTTTGTTTTTTTATGTGCTTTTGATTTCTAAACGCTTTTTGTGTTTTCCCTTTTTCTGTTCTCTGTTCTTTTTTATTTTGGTTTGTTGTTGCTTATTGTGGCTAACACGCGTCTGCTTGCTGCTGTTGCTGCTGCCAATGATGATGATGCGAACGATAACGATATCGATAACGATAACGATTGGGGCAACGCACAGTGAGCAGCGGCAACACGCACAACTCGTTTGCGCCCAACTCGCCGAGTGCTCCGCTGCCTGAGGCAGATGCTGGCGGTCAGGGACAAGCTGGTTACGGTGGCGGAGGCGGAGGCGCATCTGGTGGATATGGTGGCGGCTTCTCGGCTGGCGGTCACGGTCTCTATCCCTCGCTGCCGACAAACAACGGTGGTGGCGGTGGCGGTGGCGGTGGCTACAATCCCAATCCCTACAACGGCTACAACGGACAAGGCGGCTATCAGCCCGCTCCCGGTGGCTATCAGCCCCCCCACGGCGGTTACCAACCCGCTCCCGGTGGCTATCAGCCTTCGCCTGGCTACACTCCGCCCGCGCCTGGCTATGACAATGGCGGCGGTGGCGGTGGCGCTGCTCAGAAGCCCAAGGAAAAGGGCGGCTTCTTCTCGAACTTCTTCTCGAATCCGGCGGTGAGTCAAGCAGTCTCCGGTATCATTGCAGGCCAAATAGCCAAGCAACTCCAAGGCGGCGGCTCCAATGGCAACAATCAGCCGAATAACGGAGGCGGTGGCAATCAGCCGTATCAGCCAAGTGGCGGCTATGGCGGTGGCAACTCTGGCGGTGGCTCATCGGGTGGTGGCTCTTCGACTGGCAGCAACATTCTCGGCGGTCTCCTTGGCTCTGTGCTCTCCGGTGCCGGCAACAGTGGCGGTGGAGGAGGTGGAGGCGGAAGCGGTGGCAGCAGTGCCAGCAATTTCCTTGGCAGCCTGCTCAGCGGAGCAGGCGGTGGTGGCAACTCTGGCGGCGGCGGTGGCGGTGGCGGTGGTGCTGCCAGCGCTCTTGGCGAGATCTTCAACTCGAAGAACTTCGGCGGCCTCTTCAGCGAGAATCCTTCATCCTCGCGCAGCAACAGCGGAGGAGGAGGAGCCAGTTATCCCACTCAAGGGTCCAACTACAACAACAACTATGGCAAATAAGCTGAGGAAAAAAAGAAGCAGCCACACGTTGGACTTCCACTTCCAATTTTTATACTTTTATTCCCAATCAAAATGGAGGCATTTCAATTAAAGCACACAAGACACAACTACATATACAATTATTATAACAGTACACGTAATTATACAGTTCATATTATAACAAAAACAACAACAACAACAACCAAAACAACAACAATTCGAAATTGTGAATGACAAATTTGCTAAACAAACAAACTCTACAGAAAATTCAATAAATTTGTAAATAGAAATACGTAAGAATTGAAAGCCAGTCTGCAAAGTCTTTTCATGCTTCTCCTGCGATTTCCCTTTTTTTTCAGCCTCAACTAAACAGGTAAGAAGCTGAGTAAGTAAATTTCATAAATGAATTTTATATTTTTGAATACTTATTAATAATAATAACTTCAATCTTACAATTTTGTTGCGATAAGTTACGAATCATAAAAGTTGTTCAGTCGACTCTCAATTGCTTTAGTGAACAATCTGGTATTAATGTGTGTAGTATCAGTCTATATACCAAATATTGCCTTTAGTATATTTTGGTATTTCGAACAGACTTGAGCTCGACTGCGGGAAATTTGCTTAAAATATACCAAAAATATACTGAAGGGTATATTTGGTATTTGAATCATAGAAATTTTTTAGCCGACTATCAATTCGTTTAGTCGACAATCTGGTATATTTGAATATAGTATCAATTAATATACCAAGTATAGCCTTTAGTATAACTTAGTATTTTTTGTCATGCTGTGATTGTGAAAAAACGCTTAAAATATACTAAATTATAATCCAGGCGATATATTTAAAGCGGATATCTCAAAAATATTAAAATATATAGGGTATATTTGGTATATTTTTAGATTCAATCTTAAAAAACATACTGAATGGTATATTTAGTATATTTGAAGCGGGAATCTTACACACGACTTTAGCTTTCTTAGCTGGTTGCTTAAATTTAAAGCTTTTTGTACTTAACTTGTTCAATGTTCAATGCTGACCTAATCATCGATAAGCAGTTCATAATAATTTGCTACCTTTATGTGTAATTCGTTTTATATGAAATTCACAGAATGAAAATTTTTAGAAAATCTTTAGATTTCCATTCGAAAAAAGTATAAAGGCCAAAAAGCAACAAAATTTCGAGTGAATGAAATTGAAGCTACCCAAAAGAAAAAAAGAAGAACTAGTGTAAATATTGCACAAAAGAAATGCATTCGCATAATGCGTTTACCAACACTGACAGCGACAAAAGTGGAGCAAACACACATTGTCGTGCCACAGTCGCTCGATTTTCCCCTAGATGCAACAATATATTATGCGCTAAGATCCTTTTGCCAAAGAACGAACGCTAAAAGGCATCAAGCAAAGAGCGGGCTTGGAAGAAGAGGAAGAGGAGGAGGGTAGGAGGTGGGAAGGGGAGGGGAGGGGTGGCGGTAGCTGCCTGGCCATTTGGCTTTGGTTAACCGACGAGCATTTTGTAATTTATTTAAGTAATAAAATAAATATACGAGCATGTGCATTGTGGGCGACGCCACCTGCAAGGGAAGTGCGATGGAGAGAGGGGAGGGGTTAGTGGAGAGGCAGAGAGTCATGTGTGCTTGTGGCAGCAGCAGAGCGAGCGGAAGTGGGCGAAGGGGAGGGGCACAAGCAGGTGGCACTTTAGACGGCTAGCTCGATGCCTGCTGCTTGGTGTTAAGCGTCGCTGTTGCTGTTGTTGTTGTTGCTGTTGTTGTTGTTGCGCAGCGAAAGTGCGCTTCAAGTGGCGGAGGGAGGAGGGAAGGAAAGGGAAGGGAAGAGGAGGGGTGTAGCCGAGCACCTACTTGGCCAAAGTGAATTTAGTGTCAAGTGCAGGAAAATGTGAAAAGCAGCCGGCAACGAGTTAGTTTTTCATATTTAAGCAGCACTCGACGAGCGGCAACAACAAGCAGCCAAGCAGCCAAGCAACCAAGAGTCAAGCGGCAACAAGAGAGCAACAACAACAACAACAACAACAACCTACAACATAGAGGAGAACAACAACAACTAGGAGAACAAGGAGAGCGGCAACAAGCTGCGCAGTCAGCGTAGCTTCGTTTGGCCAAAAGCGGCGTAAGTATGTATGTATATAAGTGAGTGTTACTCAGAGCGTTTGTGTGTGTGTGCGACAGAGATAGAC
The DNA here is from genome assembly GCF_023558435.1 of Drosophila sulfurigaster albostrigata. Taxonomy (NCBI): domain Eukaryota; kingdom Metazoa; phylum Arthropoda; class Insecta; order Diptera; family Drosophilidae; genus Drosophila; species Drosophila sulfurigaster. Next base: position 8,900,967 of record NC_084885.1, on the reverse strand, counting down.
TGCACATATGTGTGTGTGCGTGTGTGTGTGTGTGCGGGAATGGCAAAACAATGACGCGTCGCATTTAGAAGCTGCAACTGAAACAGCAACTAAAACTGAAACTAAAACTGAAACTAAAACTGAAGTCGCAGCTCGAAGCTTGAAGCTTGAAGCTGAAGCGAACCTCGGATGTCGTTGACTTTTCAAGTCGCATTAGGCGACAACAACAACAACAGCAGGAGAGTGCAGGGGGAGAGGCTAAGTATGAGGCGAAGGGAAGGGGACGGGGCAACATCAGGAGGCAACGCTGAAGAGGCGAGCTTGGTTGGAGGATGAGGATGAGGAGGACGATGATTGGAACGAGGTGCGCATAAAAATACTTGTAAGAGGCTTTCAGCTTATTGTTTGCCGCACACACACACACACACACTGTCTGTCTCCTTCACACACTCACACAGTCGCAATGGCATTTTATGATTACCAACACCTTCCCCTTGGCACTCCCATCGCCCATCGCACATCGGCTTAATTTTATTGATATTACGCGTACTTGTCACAGGCAGGTTGACAACACTTCCTTCCCCTTTCCCCTCGAGTGCTCTTCACTCCCCATTCCCCACTCCCTCTCTTTCTCTTACACTTGCTTTGCGGCAGCCTATTAATTTTTATGCTCACGACGATTTTTATAAACAGGCGCAGCAAATGTTGATGGCGAACTCAAACCCAACTCAAACTCAAACTCAACTCGACTTGATCAACTTTTATGCACACTTTTGGGGCGCCTCCAATCCAATTACAGTCCATAATCAAACACAAACTGAGAGCATCCGCGTCCAATGCCCAACACGTGATTCGCTTTTACGACCCAACTCGCCAACTCTCAACGCTCAACTCTCAACTGGCTGCTGACAATTGGCAACTGGCAATTGAAGAAGCTGCTGCAAATGTGCAATTCGCTGCAAATTAGTTTTGTGCGAAGGCCAGCCAAATATACTAAGTACTAACTACGCCTGCATATGTAAATACAATGTCTCAAAGGCACGAGCAACAACATATTATATTTTCAATAAGGCGGAACGTGGCAAGTTAGTTGCCCGCTTACCATTTTGCATAAAAGCAAAACATCGCAGAATTAAGCTTAAACTAACCCAACTAATATACTTTAGAAATACTAAAATCGATATCGATATCGATATACTTTTGCCTTTAAAATATACCATACTACATAATAGACTAGATTCAAGAAGAGAAGCCCTCAAGTATTATTCTTAAAATCCACGCAATTAGTATTCCGAAAAAAAAAACTGAAATCGTTATCTTTATAATAGTAGAGTACGTAATATACTAGATTAAACATGAGTAGCACTCAAGTATTATTTCTAAAATCTACTCAATTAATATACCAACAAATACTAAAACCGATAAATATACCGTAAAGTGCATAATATACCAGATTAAACAAGTGTTTAAATGCTACATAATACTTATAACGAAAAAATACTAAAATCCATAGAGATATACTGTTACATTCAAAATATACTGTGGAGTACGTATTGTAATATACCAGATTAAACATATGTATCACTACAGTATTTTATTGCTGAATTCAACCGTTTCTAAAACTCTCATCAAATCGTAAATTTATATTTTCCATTTCGTTATTAACAACTTTAAATGTTGCTTCCAGTAACCAGTTCAGTTAATGAAGAGTGTCAAATTAGCATAATCATTAATCATTTTGAATAGTGACTTTATTTTGATTTATATATGTGTCTGCCTTATCGATCCTCTATTTATAATGTGCACATATTTCTAGCTAAACATATCCAAAACTCGTTTCAAATCAACTCTATGTAGACTATCTACTTTTTGGCATTCTAAGATATATTTATAGCTCGGCGCTAAAGCTTCTTAAATTTATTGCTGCATTTGCAAGATACTTTCCATTGCAACCCGAACTTCTGCAACTGGCCAAAATGTGTGCTGCATCCATTGCAGATACTTTCAACGCTAAACCAGTCTGTCAATTGTTTTCGAAATGAATCTATTTGACTTGTACTCGTAGCTTATAAATGCATTTTTATCACTCGCTTTCTCTTTCTCTTCTCTTTCCGTTTTTTCGCTGCATTGTTTTTGTATCTTTGAGTAACGAGAATGTAACATATTTGAAATTCATTTGTATGTCTGTCTGCGTGCAACATTTGCATGGTGCAAACACAACATTTGCATATCATACGAATAGATGCAGATACAACTGCAGATACAGATACATTTATGCTTCACCGATGTCAATGTATCTTACAGATGCTTTCGTTTATTGCCCTGACTTTGTGTGTGTGTGTGTGTGTTATACATGCAGTTTATGCTTGATAGTTCGAAATAGTTTATGAAGCAACCAGCGGATACTTTTTTTATTAGATTAAAAAAAAAAAGCGTGGAAATTTGCTATCAATAGAATAGTTTGTCAAGATAAACAGATTGCTTTATTTACATGAATGAAGTTCCAATCTTTTTATCCCAACTAAACGATTTATTTACTTAAAAAAAGTTTAGATATAATTGATACTGCAAGCCTACACGTTTTTTTTTAAAGCACTTAAACATAAAATCCTCCTTGTTTTGATAGCATAAAAATCTGATTAATTGTCTTCATTTAAATCATGAATCTACAAACAAGAGCTAGAGAGCCAGAGTTTAAAAAAAAATCGTGTTTCAATGACGCTTAATATTCAATGCATATTTCAATAAAGTTTTTCATAGTGTAAGCTAATATAAAATATAGAAATAATTCTGTTACATTACAGACGCTAACGATGATATTTTACATTAACATTTTAAACTTGATTAAGTTTTTTTCTTTAATTGTAAAAAAATTTAGGCAGCAACAATAATACAAATACAGCGCTAACTATTTCTTAAGCATTCGTCTTAACTCATTGATCTTTTCAGCAATTTAGTATTTTATAGATATGTTTTATATATATATATATAATATTAGATATTATAACTGGTAAGTGTTGGCAAGGCTTGAGCAACTTTTGCAGTGCGCTCAGCAGAAATCTACTTCGAATCTTTGCAGTTTTCTTCCCATGCTTTCAGATACAAATTCGAAGCAATGTATTGCAACTTTTGGGATAGTTGTGTGTCTACTCGTGTGCGTATCTTTAAGATACATGGCGAACCAAGCTGCGTCGATGAACTACTCAAATAGAAAACAACAACAAAAAGCGGCAGCAACAACAACAATCCGATGCGCTAACAATAGAAAAAGATACTCTTAGCTTGCAAGTGCTGCGCATCTTGCTCATAGGACATTGTGAAGGCACTAAAGAGAAGAGTAGCAGAGAGAGAGAGAGAGAGAGAGGAAGAGAAAGAATCGAAGCACTTTGCTGTTATTGTTGCTGCTGCTGCTTTCCATGCTGTCGCTCAGTTCTCGCTTTTTGCATGGACAACTATTTGTGTGTGTGTGTGTGTGTGTGTAAGTTTGTTGCTGTGGGGCAATAAAAGCGTTACAACTTAATTAATTAAGTGCAAATGATAAAAATGACCAAGCGGCACGAACAGCTCGGACCAGCAACGAACACAACAGCAAGCGAAACAACAGCAACAACAACAATATCGCAACATCGTAGTAAACTGCAACAAACAAAAAAAAAAAAAAAAAAAAACTAATTAAGTTTTATGTGCAATTTTCGTGGCTGAAAAGTTTTGTCCGCTTCCTCCGTTGTGCTGCATAGTGTGAGGCAGTGTGTAGTGTAGTGTAGTGTAGTGTAGTCTCGTGTTGTATAGTGTAGTGTGCTTCGCTTTACGTGCCACGCCAACATTTTGTTATTTATGCCACTCTATCTCTGCATCTCTCTCTCGCTCTCTCTCTCTCTCTCTGACTGTGTGTGGCAAATCTGTGCGCTGACATTTGCGGGCGATTAATGAACGCCACACAGTGCAGGCAAAAGTCTTTAATTTGCGACCATTAAGCAGCATTAAGCAACTTGAGTTGCTTCAAGCAAGCACAAGAGCAACAACAACAAAAAACTATTGCCTACTTTTATGGGCCAATTGCCAAGGCAAGACAAGCACCGACCAATAAATGGATGTGTGTCAAACAGCTGGCAAAATTGATTCCACTGTCAACAACATTACAAATTGGCAAGCATTATTATCTTTGCAGTGTTGCTTGGGTTTAATTTGTACCGCAGGCAATTACGATCGTCTTAAAAATTTCTCTATACATTTCTCTGCCACACAATTATTGCAGATTCTAAAGGGATCCTACAGAAAATCAACTGTTCTTTTTCCTTTTCTTGTTCTTGTAGCGTTATTATAGAAAATTCTCACAAAAACTTTATCAAGCGAATATAATAGAAAAGCAGCGGTAAATCATATTTCACATTTCTACATTGCAAAAATATGCGCATTTTAGAAAGTGTCTGGCAAAATCTATATAAGAGGATTGCTATGGACCAAAGGATTAGCGGCATTTATCGTTTGATCATGCAATGACGATCGCAATTGTGTCACTCTCAAAGTATGCTACAAAAATTGCATTTTTTTGCAGCGATTTTAGTGCGCAAATTTAAAATTTGAAATTGGAAACTAACAGACAAAATTTAAAAACGGATAAAACTAAAACTAACCATCCACGTGGATGTAGCAATGCTGCTGTTGGCCACTCCAAGTCCCGAAAGCAGCTGAAAAGTGTTCAAACATCAAATGAAATACCAGGCGAACATAAATCAGCAGCAAGCAGAAATGCAGCTAGAAACTTGGATGCACCCTCAAAGTATGCTACAAAAATGACATTTTAATAATTAATTTCGTTCAAATTTGATATGAAATTTGTTGTATTTTTTGCCATTTTCATGACGATTGCGATGTCCTTTGGCACAAGGATTTAACATTTAAATACAAATTCATTGATGTGCTTAAAAGGATGTAAACCCTTACAGGACTCGAGATGAAATGCATATTTCGTATACACAAAAGTGCGTATTTCTCGGCCATATACTATCTGATCCTTGCAAGTTCTGTTTCAAACGAAGTCCTTTTGTGAGAGCTGCCAACTGGCCAAAGGACAAGACAAATCGTCCTTGTGGTTCTCGAGTTATCCTTAGCCTTAATACTGCAAAATTACAAATATTGAATCCTTAGATTATCTCATGTTTTTTTAAAGCCATCTTATAGAGTTAGTCCTTGTGATTTGTCCAATATGTGTCCTTTGAAAATCCGGCAGGATATGCCCGAGATATAGCTTGTTTTCAAAAAAATACTCCTTTTGCACCCTCAAAGTATGCAATGAAAATTTAGTTTCGCCAGTCCATTATTCAAATCAACACGAACGTCAAAAAATGGCCAAGTCAGCAAATGAAATACTAGGCGAACATAAATCAGCAGCAAGCAGAAATGCAGCTAGAAACTTGGACGCACCCTCAAAGTATGCTACAAAAATTTAACATTTTAAACGGGCAAAAAGTTAATTTCGTTAAAATTTGAAATGAAATTTTGTTTTTTTCAAATCCTTAAGGATCTTTCGGCCATTTGCGGGACGATTGCGATGTCCTTTCGCACAAGGATCACCCTTATAAATACAAATTCATTGATGTGCTTAAAAGGACGAAAGTCCTTACAGGAGTCGAGATAAAATGCATATTTAGTATACAGAAAAGTCTGCATATCTCGGCTATATACTATCTAATCCTTGCGGGTTCTATTTCAAACGAAGTCCTTTTGTAAGAGCTGTCGACTGGCCAAAGGATATTAAAATCGTCCTTGCGGTTCTCGAGTTATCCGCGGCCCTAAGACTGCAAAGTTACAAATATTGAGTCCTTTGATAATCTCATGCTTTTTTAAAGCCATTCGAAGGATTTCGTCCTTGTGAATATAGCAATGCGTGTCCGATAAAAATCCGACAGGATATGCCCGAGATATAGCTTGTTTTCGAAAAAATACTCCTTTTGCACCCTCAAAGTATGCAATGAAAAATTTATTTTCTTAGCGCCAATTTCAAATGTAAAAGTTTCGCCGGTCAATTATTCAAATCATCACGAACGTCAAAAAATTGCCAAGTCAGCAGAAGAAATACCAGGCGAACATAAATCAGCAGCAAGTAAATATACAGAAATTTATTTGCGTGAAAAAAGCGCCATCTATCGTTCGATCGCGTAATGACAGTTGGTGTTGACGCCATCTATCGTCCGATCGCGTAATGGCTATCAGCGTTAGCGCCATCTATTGTTTGATCGTGAAATGAGAAATGGTAATCATAGTTGACGCCATCTATCGTTCGATCGTGTAATGACGATTGAACTGGCGCACCCTCAAAGCATGCAACAAAAAATTTTAGTTTTTGGCAACGGTCTTTGCGCGCCGATTTTAAATATGAATTTTGCAACTACTAGACAACAAAAGAAAAATTCGATAATACATATTTGAAAAGCATTTTTTCGTGTGTATTATTATTATCGTAATTTTTAATTATCACTTGAAAATCTTTAATGATCTTCGCAGGACTTACCATCAAGTAACTAAAATGCAAGGATATCACCATAAAATTAAAAAAAAAACAACTATATCTCGGTCGTTTGAAGGACGATCGTGGTGTCCTTTGACAGAAGGATCACCCTTATAAATACAAATTCTTTTATGTGCTTAAAAGGACGAAAGTCCTTACAGGAGTCGAGATAAAATGCAAAGTTCGTAAAAAGAAAAGTGCGTATCTCTCGGCCATATACTATCTGATCCTTGCGGGTTCTATTTCAAACGAAGTCCTTTTGTGAGAGCTGTCGACTGGCCAAAGGATATTAAAATCGTCCTTGCGGTTCTCGAGTTATCCTTAGCCTTAATACTGCAAAATTACAAATATTGAGTCCTTTGATAATCTCATGCTTTTTTAAAGCCATTCGAAGGATTTCGTCCTTGTGAATCTAGCAATGCGTGTCCGATAAAAATCCGACAGGATATGCCCGAGATATAGCTTGTTTTCGGAAAAATACTCCTTTTGCACCCTCAAAGTATGCAATGAAAAATTTATTTTCTTAGCGCCAATTTCAAATGTAAAAATTTCGCCAGTCAATTATTCAAATCATCACGAACGTCAAAAAATTGCCAAGTCAGCAGAAGAAATACCAGGCGAACATAAATCAGCAGCAAGTAAATATACAGAAATTTATTTGCGTGAAAAAAGCGCCATCTATCGTTCGATCGCGTAATGACAGTTGGTGTTGACGCCATCTATTGTCCGATCGCGAAATGGCCATCAGCGTTAGCGCCATCTATTTTTTGATCGTGAAATGATAATCTGAATCGGCGCCATCTATCGTTCGATCGCGCAATGCAAATCTGAGACGTTGCCATCTATCGCTTGATCGCGCAATGCTCATTGCGATTTGGCACACCCTCAAAGTATGCATCAACAAATTTACAATTTTGGCTGTGTTTTCTGCGCGCCAATTTTAAATTTGATTTTTTTTAATGTATCTGACAGAAAATAAGAAATCTGTTAATAATTGAAATACAAATTTTATTTAAAAATAGGAAAATCCACCGTATTTTGGTCACTTTAAGGCAACTAATATAATATATAAATATATGTTCATATATGTATATATGTATGTATATATCAACACAAATCAATAAAAGAATATATTGCCAACAATGAAGTTACAAAGATTTTTTGTGTACAGCAAATTGCTTAAAATTAGGATATTAATTAGCGAATTTAGGTTCTATCCCAGCCATATTTTTGCACTTTTTGTCAGGACTTATTGCTTTAAGTTTGTAAAGATGCTGGATGACTGTTGGTAAAAGCCATCCAAATCGCTCTTCAAAGTGTCATTATCCATCTTATTGGATTCATCCATATGAAAGTTACAAAAAATAGAAAACAACATGTGACAACAGTTGCCGTTGCTGATTCTTGTTAACATGCGTTTGGCGCGTGGGCCAAATAAATCAAGGCCAACCGCAACCGCAACGAGTTAAGCAACAAACTGGCAGCCAAACAAAATGCAGTTACTGTGATTTACTCAGCCGCTTTTTTCTTAATTTGCAACTGCGATTTCCCCATCAACATTGTTGTTGCTGCTTCTTCTGCCGCATAACATTTACAGAATTTGCTAAACAAACTTGAAGCCACCCCAAGCAGCCGCTCCATCAACTTCTGCATCTTTTCTGTGTCTTTTTGCCGTGATTCCTCGTGTTGCTGCACCTCAATTTTGTTGCATGCCACCGACACGTAAAGCAAGTAGCGACACCAGCGACTGGCAACAGCAACAGAAACTACCACGCCGCAAGCAATGCAACTCAGTCTCGAGTCTCGTCTTCGCCTTTCGTCTTTCTCCTTCGTCCGTCTATTCTCATCGCCATCAGCATCTTTAGATGACTCTTCCTTCTACCAATCCTTTTCTCTTCTCTTCTCTTCTCTTCTCTTCTCTGCCTCTTTCTCTCCTGTGCGCATTTGCTGCCATTGAGAAGTTGTTGAAAAATATTTGTTGTACGCAATGCAATGCCTGCCAGGCAGACAGGCGACAAAAACGTCAGTAACGAGATGAAAGTTAACTGAAAAAATATGTTAAATACATGCATTAATAAATGAAACTATTAAAAATTACTAAAAATAGGTAAAGAAGACAAGAAGTGTTGATAGTAAAATTCTTATTTTTGAAATTTTCAATTCCATCAGCTCTTTATTTTAAATGTAAGTTAAACAAACGAGGAGTTATATAATATAACTGTCTATTTAATTGTAAAGATAATGATTGAATTATAGAAATATGATAATATTGTAAATACTTTACATAAACACTAATTGTATTAATTCAATAATGTATTCATTAAATATTTGTTAACCCAAACCATTTAAATAATAAGTAAAACATTAACAATTGAAATGTTAACCACAATTCTACAATTAAACAAGTTAAACACTGAATGAATCAAATTAACCAAAAAAGAAGAATCAATAAATTTTGAAATATTTTTATTTTCTAAAATATAATAGCACAATATTTGTTGCTAGAAATAATTTTCAAGCTTGCATAACTTTTTAACGGTCTCTCTTCTAGCCTGTTAATCGATATATCTGCTACAATGCACAGGGTATGCGTAAGTCGAGCACATTCGACTTATAAAACTGTTGTTGATTTGCAATTTGCACTATTTAAAACACTTTGCATTGTTTCGTCGGCTGTGCGTAACGTTAAATGATTATGTGAGCACATCAGTGTGTGTGTGTGTAATATGTATGTGTGCCTGTATGTGTGTGTGTATGTGTTAGTTCATAGAGCACATCTTGAGCGGGCAAACTTTTAACTTTGGCACACAACTTACCTCAACTTTTGCTGTTGTAAAAAATTTGTCAACTTTCTGCCCCATCTTTCTCTCTTTCTCTCTCTCTCTATCTCTGTCTCTGTCTCTTTCTGGCTCGATGAGTGACTGACTGGCTGGCACGAGTCAAGTTCAGTTGTAAGTTTCGGTTGCAGTTGCAACAAAGTTGAGCCTCGTAATTGATGCACTCAAAGGCGGCATGCAAAATGTAGAAAACTGGCGCAAAAGGAGTAAAGAAGTAAAGAAGCAAAGGCAACTTGCAACTTGCAACTTGCAACGTTGGCAACTTTGGCGTGTCCAGCAGAAGAGACGCACGTCTTGCCAGGTGATAAATTCCAAAAGAAACACACGCAATTTAATTGATTTGCAGCATTGAGCATTAAACGAATTTCCCTCACCACTCGAAAGAATATTTCGAATCGTGCGAGTTGCAATTAAAGATTCACTTATTTTGTGGCAGCAACTGTGCAGCATGTTCTGCGGCAGCAGTAGCAACAACAGGAGAAGAAGCGCAGGCGACACAAGACAGCAGAGAGCAGACAGTAGAAAGAGCAACATCAGAAGAAAACTTGTGCAGCTGGCAAACTCAAATATGAAAAGACAAGCGCCACACAATGAACAACGACAGACAAATCAAACGTGTGAGGAATTGTGGAGCGGAGTGAAGGCGAGAAGAGAAGAGTGGAGAGGAGCGGAGCGAAGCGGAGAAGAGAGGGGCAAAAGGTTTGCGATTGCTTTGGGGCATGCATAAATTTGGAAGCAGTTGAAATGTTGAACCAAAGCGAATTTTGCTTTGTTTTGGCGCCTTAGCTTATGCAACATGAAGCAGACAATGATTTTGAGACGAGTCTATGCGACTGTGAAATACCCTTTTGGGGTGTTACACAAATTACATTATTATTAAAGGTGGAAAAGAGTAAGCGCAGGAGAATGACAGAGAAATTATTATACAAAGTTAGACCCTTTCGGTGTGTTATTGAAATGAAATTCCTATTAAGTGTTTAAAAAAATAAGCCAGAGAAAATATTGAACAAAGTTAAGAGAAGAATCTATGTGAGAGTGAAATCCCCTTAAAGTCTGTTATATTAAGAGCAAGGGGAAGATTTTATAGAAAGCGAGTTATTAAATTAAGAATGAATTTAAGAAAAGAACTGAGAGAGATATATAGTAATTAGTGACTCTTTGCCACAATGATATTTAGATGTGTTTGAAAATTATGATAAAGCGTAGAGAAGAGTAAATCTAAAATATTATGCCGTGCTATAAAGTTAGCAGACTCTTTGGCACATGGATTTTCGATAAGTCTATGCGACAGTGAAAATAAAATTATTATGAAGAGCAAGGAAGGAACAGAGAGAAGGGAGAGAGAGAGAGAGAGTTACCAGACGCTCTATCACAATGATATGTATGTGAATAATAATAATACAATAGATAATTTAATTTTCATGTTAATTACGCTCTTTCTCTTTCAATTTTTCGTCTATGCGTCAGTGCACGACCTTTTCACAATTTTGTGTGTTCTTCAAATGAAAATAAAATTATTATTAAGCATAGAAAAAAGCAAGGGAAATATATTATGCTGGGCTACAAAGTTAGCAGACTCTCTGTGCCATAAATACAGGACTATGCAATGATCAGGACTACGAAAGCAGACAGCAAAAGTAGCAACAGCAACGGCAACAAGGAAGTTGCAATAGTCGGAGCTGCATGCGGTTTGCGGTGGCATTTTACTTGCTGCATAGTTTCGCCACCAAACCAGCAGTGAGAAAGAGAGAGAGAGAGTAGGAGAGAAGGAGAAATGGAGAAAAAAAGAACAGGCTCAACTTGCGCTACAAAACCCACAAAAATAAAGAGACAGCAAGTGAGAGAGAGAGAGAGAGAGTGGGAAAGGCGACGACGACGACAAAGTATGGCAACAATGCATAACTTTTTGCCAGCTTCTAGCATGTGTACCTCTCTCTCTCTCTCTCTTGCTCTCTCTCTCTCTCTCTCTCTACTCGCTCTGTGCGAAAAATTAGAACCGCAAATCATTTTGAAAACAATGCATATGCCATGTCATACGAGTTTTCGTTCTCGGTCTCATTCTTGTGTCTGAGGCAGGCAAATGGCTAAGGAGTCTGCCTCTCTCCCTCTCTCACTCTCTCTATCTCTCTCTCTATTCTTGCTGTCTCCTGGTGCATCCTTGTTTCTATGGCTGCTGCCCACAATCTGTCCAGGGAATTCGACAGCAACTTTGTCACATGACAAATATTTGAATTGCAATTTAAGGTGAGCTGCAACTTGATCTACTTTACTTCTATCTTGTTCTCCATACCTCTTTCACTTCTTTCTTTTCATCGTTCTCTTTCTCACTCTTACTCTCTTTTTTCTCTTCTATAGTGAAAGCTCTCTTGTCACTTTTAGTACGTTCAAGCAACATCGTTTAAAAGAAGAGAGAAATAGAGAGAAGTGTTCACTAAGAAAGTTTAACAAATATATGTATAATTAAAATTAGTTATAACGTTATTTAATAACTTACTCAGCTCATTCATTTGTTATATTTAGAATTCAATTTTATGCTGGCTTTTCTTGCGTTAGAGATTTCTTACTTACACTGGTTATCCCACAAAATATTACAAACATTTTTTGATCAGCAACTCTACAAACTATTTACAATAAACAAAATGTTTATGCTTCTCGTATTATTAAATAACATTCGATTTATTAGCTCACTTTTCCATCTGCTTTCCCTGGGTGTCTCTCTCTCTCTCTCTATTTTAAACTCTTTCTCCATATCTCAATCTATTTTAGGCTTAAACTCTTAACATAATGAATAGTGCTAAGTTATATCGATCAACACTCCTATGAAAATGGCCAAATAAATGCGCTTTTAAGAAGATTAAGAATACTTGCAATTATTATAGATATTATTTGATTATCTTCAATGAACGAACTTACCTTTTCACTAGACTCAAAAGCAATTGCGATTTTTGACGTTATCACTGCATTCCATTCCATTCCATATCATTTCCTTTTTATCAGCTTCATATGCGCTATCCAAAGTACTCTCTCTTTCTCTTTCACTTTCTTTCTCTTGCAATTGCAATTGCACTGAAAAGATAAAGTAAGTGAAAAGATAGAGTAAGCTCTATGCCACAAAATAGTATGGTATTATACTTTAAATATACCAAATAAATATACCAAAAATAATAAACTAAAGAAAATACTGTTTTTGGACTATTATTGTAATATACCCCATAGTGTAATGTATTATACCTAAAGGTATATTGGTATATCGATACTACAAAACTTCGATATACCAAAGTGTACAAAACGTACTCGTATGTCCTTCAGCTTGTTCATTTGTAATACGCTTCTTACATGTAAAAAAAAAAAACTTGAAAATGTTTAAATTATCCACAATACTTTCTCCGTCCCTTCATGTAACTCTTTCCCACTCTCTCCCTCTCTTTCTCTGTCTCACTTTATTCCTTTAGCAATTGCTCTGAAAAGATAGGCAATTCGAATAGATTGGTTTCTTCCCTTTTCGCCGTGGGCACTTTCAATAATTTTCCCTTCCTTTATCCATTTTGCGGTTTCAATAGTTTGTCTCTTAATCGATACTTAATCTGCTCCCCTCTCTCCTATCTCCTCTCTCCTCTTTTCTGTACTCTTCACCCCTGTTGTTGCGTGTTTATAATCCTGTCGTCATTTAACAGCTTTGCGTGCAGCGAAAGCAACAACTTGCTGCCTTTGCTTCTGCTTTTGCTTCGGCTTCTGTTTTGTTTTCGCTCTGCCTTTAGCTTTAGTTTGTGGCACACACACACACGCACACTGCAATGTGGCACATAGTCATACTCGCTGCATATGTAAATGCGAGCTTAACCCCAACCCCAACTCCAACTCCCAGCTCCATTCGCTGCTTCTCGCTGGCCGTTTCGTTGGCTGCTGCTTTGCAATTTAATATTCATTTTGAAAGAGGCCCATTTACATTTGCGCTTTTGTGGCACCTTTACTGTGTGTGTGTGTGTGTGTGTGAGTGTGCCTTAACATCAACGTCAACGTGCAGCACACACACACACACAGCCAACACACGTGGCGTATGCGTAATCTAAGCAAAGCTGCTTGCTTTTGTTTGACTTAATTCAACCGCAAGGCAACCCCAAAGGCTGAGCAACAGTTCACTGCCCCTTTGACTCCCTCCTCCCTCCTCCCTCATCCCCCCTCCCCTCACTCTGCTCACCTCTTGCGGGGTTGTACCCCAAAAATATGCAGCTGTTGATTTATAGAGACAATGAGAAGTTCCGTAGTGAATGCAATCATCGTAGCTGTTGATGTGCTGTGTGCCACAAAGCAGCAGCAGCTGTCCGTCTCCATCCGCATCGATGCAACACAACTCACTCTCTCTCTCTCTCTCTCTCTCTCTCTCTCTCTCACTCTTTGTGCTTGCAATCCATCGGTGAATGGACAGCACTTGGCTGACATTTGGCCTCATTGCTGCAGACAGCGCCGGTGGTGTAGTGGCGAGCATGGTTGTATCCCAAGCAGCAGATCCGGGTTCGATTCCCGGCCGGCGCAAACGAACGGCCAAAAACACACACACACACACACGTATACACTTACACTTCTTCCTTCTCTCTTCTCTCTGAATGTGTAACAAGTATTGTTGTCGTTGTGTGTGTGTGTGTAGCTTTCCTTTTCTCCTCAGCAGCCGCTCTTCCTTGCTTGCTTGCTGTTTTTTCGTTGTTGCATTTTGCTATCAAGTGCCTCGACATTGTTGTGTGTGCAACACAGCAGCAAGCAACAAGCAACTGCACACGGAAAGCACATTAAAGCTCTGCTTTCGCCTGATTTACTCTGTGAATGAAATGCATAATTCTTCAACTTGATTACTTTGCTTGCTTGTCAATGAGAGCGCGCTAGCAAAGAGGAGCCTTCAAACGTTGCGTTGAATTTAAGATTAATAAGCATGTAAAATTTGCAGCAGTTAGAAAATTGCAAAACATCTTTAACAACCACAAAAAGCTGCCTTCATTTTGTTTTCTTTGTTCAATCTGTGATGACATTCTTTGTGAAGCTGTTTATAAAGCAGTCCTTTACTTTTACTGAAAGTTTTTTACTGTGGACACATTTAATTACAATGAATCAATGCAAATTTATTATTTCATAATACTTTGCTATCCAACTGTTGTTCCAAAATAAACAATCAAACGCCGCGTGGGTGCCAATAAAATAGAGAGAGATGGAGAGGGAACATTCAGAGTCAATAGACCAACATCATAAAGTTAACATATTTATGTGACTAATTTGAAATAAAATATAAAATATAAAACAGCTCAACTATAGCTGGGGTGACTCTTCTTCCAATGAGCAAGTTAAAATCAAGTGACCTCAACTGTGACCGCTTAAAATATACCAAATAAATATATCGAAAGTACTATAAACAAGTAAGAAAGTTACAGTCGAGTGTGCTCGACTGTGAGATACCCGCTACCCATTTTTAATAAGGGCAAAATATTGCGGTATTATTTTCAAAATATACCGAAAATACTAAAAATATACCAAATGGTATGTTTGCTATAGACGGCTCAATATACCAGATTGTCAGCCAAAGCAACTAAGACCCTTAGTAAATAGGCGTTTTTGCCCATACAAAAGTATTTCTTTAATAACTTCCACAATTTTTATCTGATCGCAACCAAATTTTCAGGAATCATAACTACTATAATTATTATTGTATATACCAAAATTCGTAACTTTAGCTTTAAAATTACGCTTGTTATTCGATTTTTTTGATTTGCGGGGGCGGAAGTAGGCGTGGCAAAAATTTGAAACAAACTTGATCTGCGTGCAAACATAACAAATGCTGTCGAAAAAAAATTATAGCTCTATCTCTTACAGTCTCTGAGATCTAGGTGTTCATACGGACAGACGGACAGACACACAGACGGACAGACACACAGACGGACAGACGGACAGACGGACATGGCTAGATCGTCTCGGCTGTTGACGCTGATCAAGAATATATATACTTTATAGGGTCGGAGATGCCTCCTTCTACCTGTTACATACATTTCCTGTCGGCACAAAGTTATAATACCCTTCTACCCTATGGGTAGCGGGTATAAAAATACCAAAGATTATTTTCGGTGTGTAAATATACTATTACATTCAAAATATACCATAGAGTACAATACCGAAGTGTATATTGGCATATTTATATACTACTACCATCAAAATTTACCAAAGACTGTATTTGGTATATCAATATACTATTACATTGAAAATATACCATAGTATATTATATCATATACCAAAATGTACATTGATATGCTGATATACTACTACTTTCATAATACACAACAAAGTCTTATACAATATACCGAAATAGTATATGATATATTGCTACATTCAAAATATATCAAAGAGTACAAAATGCACCTGATTTTCTCTCTGCCTGTTCTTCTGTTATAATACATCTAAAAAAAAGAGTTTGAAAATGTTGAAATTTAAATATGTTCGTATAGAATGGAATTGCTAACTAATCCATTTAATTAATTGTAAAACAATGCAATATAGAATCAACTAGATGGCAGATACATTGATTTGGATATATTTTGTACAATGCAAAGTCAAATTCAGGATAAGTTTGAAATGACTTCACACTTTGCGATATTTTATATATAAAGCCAAGCTTAGGCAATGCAACAAATAGACAATGAATAACAACTCCTCGAGCAACTCTCGTCATTTAAAGTTAACTGAAGTTAGCCTAATATGCGTCCTCTGCTGTGCTCTACAACTATTCAAGCAGCCCACGAGTTGCGTGTGATAAAATGTTGATTACGCGTCGCGTTATGCAAATAGAACTTGTGCATAATCACATAACTCAGTCAGCATGCAGTGCGAAGGGTTGTCGAGTGAGTGAGTGAGAGAGAAGGGAGGGGAAGCAGCTGCTGGCCATTGAAAGCGATGAAAACAAGCGACCAGAGTGAAGGACACAAAACACAGGCCGCAGGCAGCACTCTAAATGCGCTGAGCACATTGAACTCGACTAGCGACTGGCAAAGAAAAAAGCGCAGCAACATTTTACAGTTTGCAATATTTATTTTCATTTTTTTTTTTGGTCTTTTTGTGAGCTGACTTTTTCGCGCCGCAATCGATGGCCATAAGTGTGAGCACAGAGGCGATAGGAGTCAAGGAATCGATCCATGCACAGATTGATGCAGCTCTGCTCCTGTCCGCTGAGATGATCGCGGGGTCGGGTGACGCACTTTGCGAAGCACTTGCACGTGATGTCCGCCAGCAACTCTTGAGCATTCGCCATGGCTATTTGATGCTTCAGTTGTCGCATCAACAGCATCGTCTCGCCATCGTCAGCTTCCATTTTGTGAACTCGAAATTTATGTGAATACGTTGTCAGAATTGAATTTCTGCCCTCTTTTTTTTTGGTGTTTTGTTTATTTATTTCTGTTCTTCGACAATCGATTGACAGCCTACTTTCTGTCCAGTCTAAATCATTTCAGGCGTCTGTTCGGCTTCGATTCCCTTCTGCAGCTCGAGCTGCAGACGCCTGCCATACGCTCTGGCCACAAGATTAAAGGAGTCCACATACCTGTCCATGCAGAGTGCGATGCACTTGCGTTCGCCGTCATCGAGCTCCGTTTGCGGTTCTCGGACGCACTTGCGGAAGCATTGCGCTGAGAGCATTCTCAGCATCTGCTGCACGCTGATCAGCGTCGTTGCTCGCCTGAATCTTTGCTGCACTTCGTCCCGCTTCGCTTCCGCTTTGCCTGTTTGACTAGCTTTGTCTTCCTGCAACTCCGTTGCCATTGCTTGCGAGCAAGTGTGTGTGTGTGACTCTGTGTGTGTGTGCGTGTGCCTGACTGAGTGTTGGTGTTCGTGTTGGTGTTGGTATGTGTCGCTCACATTCAATTTTACCGAGTTTTCTGTTTTCCAAATCGTTGTTCTCTTCGTCTCATCACGCCTACTTCGTTTTTAATACATTTCATTTTGATTGAACTTTCTCGCCAAGTGCACACATTATATTACGTATACGTAATAGAAAATAGCTACAGCTCTAATTCTATTGCGTATTATATGTTGCTTTGTGTATTTAGTTCACTTGCTACATATATTACGTATACGTAATATGATCATTTACAAGTCTACGCTTTCTTAATTATTTTTCACTTGATATGTATTAGTCGAATTCTTTAGTTCATAAATTTACTATATAATTTCAATGAATTCAGTTGAATTTATTGTTCTATATAAAGTATAGATTAGTACGTATACGTAGTTAAGTATATAGTATGACGTATACGTAATTTATAGGTAAGTTTCGAAATTTTGATTCTTGATAACTACTTTTCTATCTAATAATCTGACACGGTCATTGAATTTACTATTTACATGCACTGGTTTTTACTTTATTACGTATACGTAATGTAAAGCAATGCAAAAATTTATGATAACTTTTGTATTAATTTTCTACTTATTTATAAGTAATAATAAAAGTAATAGTAAAAGAAACTCTTACTACTTTTAAATTTATCTATATCCCGATTACATGCGAGTACTTTATTACATATACGCAATGTCCAGATCTATATTTATGTTTTGTATATTTTCGAGTTGATACGCAAACACTTTGTAATACACTTTTGTAATATCATCAAAGTTATTGCATTCTTTCTTTCACTTGGAATGCGTATACTTGATTTACGTACACGTAATCTTCAAGTTTCCAATACTACTTTAATTTTAATATTCTTTACTACTCATAAATGCTTATTTCATGACTTACGCAGATACTTTGACTAGGAATCGCATTAAAATGCATTAACTTATACTTAATTATGTATACGCAATGTGAAGCTGAGCTGTATTCTTGTTATTGATACGCATTACGTTTTGAACAAAGAAAAACCTTTAACTGTTTCATGTTCTTTGACAATTTTTGTGCTTTTTCTCTTGCTCCTTTGACATATCCATCCAGTTTGTGCTTTACTTTTTGCTGCTCTGCGTAATTCTAATGTGGACTCTTCTCTCTCTCTCTACCTGCATTTCTACTTTTTCACTGTCTCTTCTGTGTTTGTTGAGCTAATTGAACTGCGCTTCATGAAATCAACTCTCAATGCTGCTCTTGCACATTTCCATCTGACCGCTGACTGCTCGACTTCGCTTTAAGCAGTTAAACCGATTACCGAAATGAGCCACAAACTTAGATTCGTTGAAGCTGGCTTTAAGAGGCGCACAAGGACAGAGCCTACAGGTGGAGAGTGTGAGTGTGTTGTGTCGCTCGCCCTGCGAATCGAATGCAGATGGCTGAAAAGTCCGTTCTGTCACGTTTTATATTGATATTTAAAAAAGCAACAACCGCAGCAGCAGCAGCAGCAACAAAAGTAATAGCAATAATAGTAACAGCAATGCCAACATGCAACCCACAACAACAACAACAACAAGAAGCCAGCAACAACTAACAACTAACAACAAATGGCTGAACAAATTTCTGCGCATTTCCCATTTGCCACTCGCGACGTACGTGCCACGAGACACGGCACAGTGGTGCAAATGAGCAACTTAACGAGCAAATATCCAAATGTTTGCAATCAAATAATTGCAATCCATTTTTTTTGCTTGCTTTTTTAGTTTACTACAATTTGCTTATCTAACAAAAAACGTGAATAATTTCTCATTTTTTATTTACACTCTAGCTAAAAGTTGAATGTGTCTTTCGCGTGACTTTATTAATGTTTAATGTGTGTACTAAGCATCAACAAATAACTTGATTTACTATGGATGAGCTTAAGGTAAAATTTTAATAATTTTGAAATTTTCAATAGAATAAAGTTCCATTTATTTTGAGAGAGACAATTGTACTAGAAAAAAGTTGTTGATGAAATTTTAATGTGGGTAATTCTCAGGCGAAAAAGTTGCCTGCGACACTGTAAAAAAAACCATAAAGCAAAACATTTTTTTTATTTTCAGTAAAGAAACTTTTACTAACCTTTACTTATTTTTAAAATTGTTTCAGTCAATGTTTTTCCTCTGTAAATAGTGTCATACGTGACAAATTCCGTCAAAGAAATAAGCGTGCATCAAAAAGGTATTAAGCAAAAAACTGAATCTTATATGAAGGTAACGATTATTATGTTCCAAATTACTAATCATATATTTGCAAAATAAACTAAATTTCTTCACTATAAGAAATTTGTATTTTAGCAACTGCGAATCTACCATAATTAAAAAAATTTGATTAAAAAAAAGTTAATTAAGAGTGAATTACATCTGCCCCTTTTACTAATATTCGAATTGAAGAATTTATAGGAAGAACAATACGGTTATATACATCTCAAAGGCGATATTTGTCAGTTGATTTGTTGGAATTATATAAGAGTGAAATGAAAAATTATTAAAATCGAAGTATTCATAATTTTAGTATCATTGATGTCCAATAGTTTTTAAAGTAATTGAGATTATTAAAGTTTGCACTTTATTCCCACTGTGGCTCTCTAGCTAGACTGTGGAATAGAAACCACTGCTCCTGGTATAAACCCATTGGAAGGCGGATGCAGACGATGGCGTCCACGTAGCAATGGATATGGCGTTGCCAACGCCAAGAACAAGCCAAAGCCAAAGCCAAAGCTGAAGCTAAGGCTGAAGCTGAAGCTGAGACTGAGAGTGAAGCCAAAGCCAAAGCCAGCGACACGGCACGGAAATTGCAATTGAGTGCAAATTGCTGGCAGAATGGAAAGAGAGCGTGGAGAGTTAAAGACAACACCGAACACTGAAGTCGAAGAAGCAAATTTAACAACTTGAGTCGATAGTCGACAGTCGAGAAACGAAATGTTCTCCTAAATATTTCATAGGCTGCAGCTCGTAACTCGCCTCGAGTCGGCGTATGAATAAATCTCGACGAGATTTTCGTGACTGGGACACCCACAAAAAAAAAATAAAAACCCAAGCTGACTTTAAGAGAGGAGAGAGAGAGAAGAGCCAGAGTGAGAGCGAGAGCGAGGAAGTTAACTTTAAGGCCGATAAGCAGGCCGGCTGACAGCCTTTGGCTTGCGACTTTGATACTCGCAATAAGGTAAGTAAACAAGTGGGTCGTCACGCCTCCCATTCCTCGCTTCTCGACGCGACTCGACTCGACTCGACTCGACTCGACAGTTACAGTTACCCTAGAGCTCCATTGGCCCATACGCACGCACAATAACAAAACAGAAGTGAGGAGGAAGAGATGGAGGAGGAGAAGGGAGGCAGGCTTCACTTAATGCCTGTCTCTCGACTCTCAACTGCCGATTCCCTTTCCCAGATGCTTTTCATGCGGCCTTTGTTTGCTCTCGACGTTGTGTCGATTGTCACGTTCGCGGCGCGATTTTTATCGCGCACAAAACGCTTAAAACGCAACTTTAATTTAAGTTACTGCAAAATGACATCAACGTCGCAACTGCAGCTGCTGCCTCATTTTATGCACAGCGTCTCGCCAACGAAATTATAGAAATAACCAAGAGTTTGTGTGTGTGTGTGTGTGCCTACACTTCTAGACAATACAAATGATTGACTGACAAAATGATAAGCTAACAGCAGATTGCTCTACGAAACTTGGTATATTTATATACTATATATACTGTATTTATATGTCATTTTCATTAGGTAACAATATAACACAGAACAAGTGTTTAGCTTGTTGACTTTTCACTAAAGATAGTTTAGAGATAAATAATTATTTTAGAAACTTGGTATATTTATATACTATACATACAGTATTTACAGTAGTAGAATTTAAAAATAGCTAGCAAATATGATAATATAGATTTACTGTATAACTTGTAGATAAGTAACTATTTAAGTATTGTCTGTATACTAAACTGGGCAGCCTGCTTTCTAATAATTGGTATATTTATATACTAGTATATATACTGTATTCATATGCCATTTTGATTAGCTAACAAATAATAAAGATAGAGTTTAGAGCTTGTAGACTTTTAATTAGAGATAATTATAGTATATGCAGTCATAAAACTACAGTATAGAAACTAATATGCCACCTTTTTAAAGTAAATACTTATCCTTGAACTATCTCTAGCTAAAAGACAAAAAGTTCTAAACTTACTGTCTTTTAGCTAGAGATAGTTCAAGGATAAGTATTTACTTTAAAAAGGTGGCACATTAGTTTCTATACTGTATTTTTATGACTGCGTATACTATAATTACAGTAAATTAAAATTATTATTGAACTTTCAATAGCTAAACACAATATAATATTGACTGTTGATCTGGTTGACTTTTCACTAATAATGATTCAGGGATAAGTAATAATTTTAGAAACTACATATATTTAACATATATCCAGTATTTACTGTATTTAGAGTTGTAGCTAATAATATAGATTGCTGTAAGTAATTATTTCAGTATTGTTTGTATTATAAACTGCGCACTTTCTTATACTTGGTATATTAATATACTAAAGTATACTCTTTAAATACTAAATAGAATTGTATTTAGTATTGTCTGCAGTTGAATCTCATCAGCTTGTTTGCTTCTACTAACTTGACAAGTATCTTTGACATATTTTCATTACATTGACTTATATTATATTTCTTTGCTGACTTTGCAGCTAACTGTTATTTTTCTCGTCAGCAAATTGCTAGTATTTATCGTATTTAAGCAAATCGTTGCTCAAATTAAATTCCAATCGCATGGAAATTTTAATTGTTTGACAACTGCCTGAAATATTTGGGACAATTCAATTGCAGAGCAGGAGACAAGCTCACTTTGTGTCTAAACTGATTGAGTGCAAGAAGACAATTGAAGTAATTAGTCCTTTGTTTGACATTTCATTACATTCATCTATCTGGCCAGCCGCATTTCAAATTATACCCTGCAACTTGTAGGGAGTATAATGTTTAAGTATGACAACTTATTTCTTTTATATATTTGTAAATTTTATATATTTGAGAGACTTGTTAAATGGATTTTATACGAAATATATTTTAATCTCTAATAGGAAGTAAACATCAAGCATTTACAGGGTATCTACTAGTCTCTCTCTATCTCTCTCTTTCTTTTTGTCGTTGTTCTGCTAACATTCGCCAAAGTCATATCAACTAAATTGCACATCAGAGTTAACACTGAATCCTTGTTGTTGTTCTCATTCTCGTCGTCATCGTCGTTATCCTGACTGTCCTTAAATGTTTTAATTGGAATTTACAAAGTGACAAAACTGAAATGACAATTCGACAATGGAAGCGAGCTTCGACTCTGACTCTGACTCTTGACTGCTCAACAGCAGATTACTTAAGCGATACACCATTTACATACGAAATGAAAATGAAATGATAAGCACGTGAAGGCAAAGGATGCAAAAAGGATGCTTATGTGGACATGACAGAATGAATAATGTTTTGATTGGCATTGCGATTGCCAAGGTGAAATTTTAAATTTGTCCTGTGAATTGTGCAATTTGTTATCGGATCGCAGCGATTATGTTTTCATTTTCTGACTGTCACATACCCTGCATACACACGAAACTGAAACTGCAACTGACAAGTGATTGATTGAGGCATTGATGCATTGACGGAATTATCTATGAGCAGCTTTTTGATGCAAATGTGAGTTTGTAAAAGACAGAAAGTTGAGGCGAATTTAAGGCTACACCTTTTAAGTTTCAAATTACAGTTTTGTACTATAATCATTTGTAATTTGCATCAATCGTCAAATCAAATCGTCAATATGCTTTTATATTAAACTGCGATTCGGATTGTATATGCCTTGGTTTCGTAATAAAACATACAAAAAAGCCACTGTCAAAAACCTTACTTCAATAATTATATTCAAATATTTTAAAAATAGAACATAAGTTGTGTTCAAGGTTTGAACTTTTTTTCAAAAATCGCAGGCGAATCGCGCGCGAATGAATCGCGGGGCGAGAAAATGTTTGAAAACACAACTTATGTTATATTTTTAAAATATTTGAATATAATAATTGAAGTATTATTAAATAACCAAGGTTTGAACTTTTTTCAAAAATCGCAGGAATCTGCGATTCCCTTGCGATTCGCCTGCGATTCGCCTGCGATTCGCTTGCGATTCGCTTGCGATTCGGTTGCGATTCGGTTGCGATTCGCTTGCGATTCGCCTGCGATTCGGTTGCGATTCGTCTGCGATTCGCCTGCGATTCGTCTGCGATTCGCCTGCGATTCGTCTGCGATTCGTCTGCGATTCGCTTGCGATTCGCCTGCGATTCGCTTGCGATTCGCTTGCGATTCGGTTGCGATTCGGTTGCGATTCGCTTGCGATTCGCCTGCGATTCGGTTGCGATTCGTCTGCGATTCGGTTGCGATTCGCTTGCGATTCGGTTGCGATTCGCTTGCGATTCGCCTGCGATTCGGTTGCGATTCGGTTGCGATTCGTCTGCGATTCGCTTGCGATTCGCTTGCGATTCGGTTGCGATTCGCCTGCGATTCGCCTGCGATTCGGTTGCGATTCGCTTGCGATTCGCCTGCGATTCGCCTGCGATTCGGTTGCGATTCGGTTGCGATTCGGTTGCGATTCGCCTGCGATTCGGTTGCGATTCGCCTGCGATTCGGTTGCGATTCGGTTGCGATTCGCTTGCGATTCGCTTGCGATTCGGTTGCGATTCGCCTGCGATTCGCTTGCGATTCGGTTGCGATTCGCTTGCGATTCGCCTGCGATTCGCTTGCGATTCGCCTGCGATTCGCTTGCGATTCGCCTGCGATTCGGTTGCGATTCGCCTGCGATTCGGTTGCGATTCGCCTGCGATTCGCCTGCGATTCGCCAGCGATTCGGTTGCGATTCGCTTGCGATTCGCTTGCGATTCGGCTGCGATTCGGTTGCGATTCGGTTGCGATTCGCTTGCGATTCGGTTGCGATTCGGTTGCGATTCGCTTGCGATTCGCTTGCGATTCGCTTGCGTTGCGATTCGCTTGCGATTCGCTTGCGATTCGCTTGCGATTCGCCTGCGATTCGCCTGCGATTCGCTTGCGATTCGCTTGCGATTCGGTTGCGATTCGCTTGCGATTCGGTTGCGATTCGTCTGCGATTCGCCTGCGATTCGTCTGCGATTCGCTTGCGATTCGCTTGCGATTCGGTTGCGATTCGGTTGCGATTCGCCTGCGATTCGCTTGCGATTCGGTTGCGATTCGCCTGCGATTCGGTTGCGATTCGCTTGCGATTCGCCTGCGATTCGCCTGCGATTCGGTTGCGATTCGCCTGCGATTCGCCTGCGATTCGCTTGCGATTCGCCTGCGATTCGGTTGCGATTCGCTTGCGATTCGCCTGCGATTCGGTTGCGATTCGCCTGCGATTCGGTTGCGATTCGGTTGCGATTCGCTTGCGATTCGTCTGCGATTCGTCTGCGATTCGCTTGCGATTCGCCTGCGATTCGGTTGCGATTCGCCTGCGATTCGGTTGCGATTCGTCTGCGATTCGGTTGCGATTCGCTTGCGATTCGCCTGCGATTCGCCAGCGATTCGGTTGCGATTCGCCTGCGATACGGTTGCGATTCGGTTGCGATTCGCTTGCGATTCGTCTGCGATTCGTCTGCGATTCGCTTGCGATTCGCCTGCGATTCGGTTGCGATTCGTCTGCGATTCGTCTGCGATTCGCCTGCGATTCGCTTGCGATTCGCCAGCGATTCGGTTGCGATTCGCTTGCGATTCGCTTGCGATTCGCCTGCGATTCGCCTGCGATTCGCCTGCGATTCGCCAGCGATTCGGTTGCGATTCGCTTGCGATTCGCCTGCGATTCGCTTGCGATTCGCCTGCGATTCGGTTGCGATTCGCCTGCGATTCGGTTGCGATTCGTCTGCGATTCGTCTGCGATTCGTCTGCGATTCGCTTGCGATTCGCCTGCGATTCGCTTGCGATTCGCCTGCGATTCGCTTGCGATTCGCCTGCGATTCGCCTGCGATTCGGTTGCGATTCGGTTGCGATTCGGTTGCGATTCGCCTGCGATTCGCCAGCGATTCGGTTGCGATTCGCTTGCGATTCGCTTGCGATTCGCTTGCGATTCGTCTGCGATTCGCCTGCGATTCGTCTGCGATTCGCCTGCGATTCGTCTGCGATTCGTCTGCGATTCGCCTGCGATTCGCCTGCGATTCGTCTGCGATTCGGTTGCGATTCGCTTGCGATTCGGTTGCGATTCGGTTGCGATTCGCCTGCGATTCGCTTGCGATTCGCCTGCGATTCGCCTGCGATTCGTCTGCGATTCGGTTGCGATTCGCCTGCGATTCGGTTGCGATTCGCCTGCGATTTTGCTTGCGATTCGCCTGCGATTCGCCTGCGATTCGGTTGCGATTCGCTTGCGATTCGGTTGCGATTCGCTCGCGATTCGGTTGCGTTTCGGTTGCGTTTCGGTTGCGATTCGCTTGCGATTCGTCTGCGATTCGCTTGCGATTCGGCTGCGATTCGCTTGCGATTCGTCTGCGATTCGCTTGCGATTCGGTTGCGATTCGGTTGCGATTCGCTTGCGATTCGTCTGCGATTCGTCTGCGATTCGCTTGCGATTCGCCTGCGATTCGGTTGCGATTCGTCTGCGATTCGTCTGCGATTCGGTTGCGATTCGCCTGCGATTCGCTTGCGATTCGCTTGCGATTCGTCTGCGATTCGCCTGCGATTCGTCTGCGATTCGCCTGCGATTCGTCTGCGATTCGTCTGCGATTCGCTTGCGATTCGCCTGCGATTCGCTTGCGATTCGGTTGCGATTCGGTTGCGATTCTCTTGCGATTCGCCTGCGATTCGGTTGCGATTCGTCTGCGATTCGCTTGCGATTCGCTTGCGATTCGGTTGCGATTCGCCTGCGATTCGCTTGCGATTCGGTTGCGATTCGGTTGCGATTCGGTTGCGATTCGCTTGCGATTCGCCTGCGATTCGGTTGCGATTCGCTTGCGATTCGGTTGCGATTCGGTTGCGATTCGCTTGCGATTCGCTTGCGATTCGTCTGCGATTCGTCTGCGATTCGCTTGCGATTCGCTTGCGATTCGCCTGCGATTCGTCTGCGATTCGGTTGCGATTCGCCTGCGATTCGGTTGCGATTCGCCTGCGATTCGCTTGCGATTCGCTTGCGATTCGGTTGCGATTCGCCTGCGATTCGGTTGCGATTCGCTTGCGATTCGGTTGCGATTCGCTCGCGATTCGCTTGCGTTTCGGTTGCGATTCGGTTGCGATTCGCCTGCGATTCGCCTGCGATTCGCTTGCGATTCGGCTGCGATTCGCTTGCGATTCGCTTGCGTTTCGGTTGCGATTCGCTTGCGTTTCGGTTGCGATTCGGTTGCGATTCGCTTGCGATTCGCCTGCGATTTTTGAAAAAAGTTCAAACCTTGGTTATTTAATAATACTTTAATTATTATATTCAAATATTTTAAAAATATAACATAAGTTGTGTTGTGCGATTCGCCTGCGATTCGTCTGCGATTCGTCTGCGATTCGCTTGCGATTCGCCTGCGATTCGGTTGCGATTCGTCTGCGATTCGTCTGCGATTCGGTTGCGATTCGCCTGCGATTCGCTTGCGATTCGCTTGCGATTCGTCTGCGATTCGCCTGCGATTCGTCTGCGATTCGCCTGCGATTCGTCTGCGATTCGTCTGCGATTCGCTTGCGATTCGCCTGCGATTCGCTTGCGATTCGGTTGCGATTCGGTTGCGATTCTCTTGCGATTCGCCTGCGATTCGGTTGCGATTCGTCTGCGATTCGCTTGCGATTCGCTTGCGATTCGGTTGCGATTCGCCTGCGATTCGCTTGCGATTCGGTTGCGATTCGGTTGCGATTCGGCTGCGATTCGCTTGCGATTCGCCTGCGATTCGGTTGCGATTCGCTTGCGATTCGGTTGCGATTCGGTTGCGATTCGCTTGCGATTCGCTTGCGATTCGTCTGCGATTCGTCTGCGATTCGCTTGCGATTCGGTTGCGATTCGGTTGCGATTCTCTTGCGATTCGCCTGCGATTCGGTTGCGATTCGTCTGCGATTCGCTTGCGATTCGCTTGCGATTCGGTTGCGATTCGCCTGCGATTCGCTTGCGATTCGGTTGCGATTCGGTTGCGATTCGGTTGCGATTCGCTTGCGATTCGCCTGCGATTCGGTTGCGATTCGCTTGCGATTCGGTTGCGATTCGGTTGCGATTCGCTTGCGATTCGCTTGCGATTCGTCTGCGATTCGTCTGCGATTCGCTTGCGATTCGCTTGCGATTCGCCTGCGATTCGTCTGCGATTCGGTTGCGATTCGCCTGCGATTCGGTTGCGATTCGCCTGCGATTCGCTTGCGATTCGCTTGCGATTCGGTTGCGATTCGCCTGCGATTCGGTTGCGATTCGCTTGCGATTCGGTTGCGATTCGCTCGCGATTCGCTTGCGTTTCGGTTGCGATTCGGTTGCGATTCGCCTGCGATTCGCCTGCGATTCGCTTGCGATTCGGCTGCGATTCGCTTGCGATTCGCTTGCGTTTCGGTTGCGATTCGCTTGCGATTCGGTTGCGATTCGGTTGCGATTCGCTTGCGATTCGTCTGCGATTCGTCTGCGATTCGCTTGCGATTCGCCTGCGATTCGGTTGCGATTCGTCTGCGATTCGGTTGCGATTCGCCTGCGATTCGCCTGCGATTCGGTTGCGATTCGCCTGCGATTCGCCTGCGATTCGGTTGCGATTCGCCTGCGATTCGCCTGCGATTCGCCTGCGATTCGGTTGCGATTCGCTTGCGATTCGCCTGCGATTCGCTTGCGATTCGCCTGCGATTCGGTTGCGATTCGTCTGCGATTCGCTTGCGATTCGGTTGCGATTCGCCTGCGATTGGCTTGCGATTCGCCTGCGATTCGGTTGCGATTCGCTTGCGATTCGCCTGCGATTCGCTTGCGATTCGCCTGCGATTCGGTTGCGATTCGTCTGCGATTCGCTTGCGATTCGGTTGCGATTCGCCTGCGATTCGCTTGCGATTCGCCTGCGATTCGCTTGCGATTCGCCTGCGATTCGCTTGCGATTCGCCTGCGATTCGCCTGCGATTCGGTTGCGATTCGCTTGCGATTCGCCTGCGATTCGCTTGCGATTCGCCTGCGATTCGGTTGCGATTCGGTTGCGATTCGCTTGCGTTTCGGTTGCGTTTCGGTTGCGATTCGCTTGCGATTCGTCTGCGATTCGCTTGCGATTCGTCTGCGATTCGCTTGCGATTCGCTTGCGATTCGCTTGCGTTTCGGTTGCGATTCGCTTGCGTTTCGGTTGCGATTCGGTTGCGATTCGCTTGCGATTCGCCTGCGATTTTTGAAAAAAGTTCAAACCTTGGTTATTTAATAATACTTTAATTATTATATTCAAATATTTTAAAAATATAACATAAGTTGTGTTGTGCGATTCGCCTGCGATTCGCCTGCGATTCGCTTGCGACTATGAGATACCGGCTATCCAATCTATCAATAAAAGTATAAAAGAGCAATATTATTCTTAAAATGCATTTTTTTTTGCAAATTAATATTTTGGAAAAATATTAAAATATACCAAGGGATATATTTGGTATATATGGAATATATATACTACTACACTCCAAATAGAGCGATATCATTCTTAAAATGCACAAAATTAATATTTAAAAAAAATACTAAAATATACTGAAGGGTACATTCGGTATTTTTGTGTAATACTACAGTCCAAGTAGAGCGGTATTATTTTCAAAGTGCAGCAAATTACTATTCTGAAAATATATTAAAATATACTAAAGGTTCTATTCGGTATATTTATATATTCGGTATATATAGCATATATTTATATTGCATTATTGTAGATGTACCAGATTGTCAACCAAATTAAAACAATATCAAATAAAATGTATTTCCAAGTAATTTCTAAAATGCGGTTAGATATGTCCATATGTATGTCTGCTTCTTCCTCTGATATATATTTACTGTAAGCACCAAAGTGTAATACCCTTCTACCCGGGAGAGCCGAGTTTATCTGAATTACGACAGCAGCTGGACTTGAAATTAATGCAGCTTCGCACGTGTGTGACATATATTTAATTATGAATATAAATATATTAATGTGATATATACATATATAGTATATTTATATACCATATGTGTTCATAAATGTAAATGGCGAAGAAATGCGTGCATTCAATGCGTTGATTAAAATCAGCGCCAAAAATACGTAAAAGAAGCAAGGCGAGCAAACATTGAGCAGTGAAGAGAGCAGGAGGCAAGAGTTGTAAAGGGAGAAAGAGAGAGAGATGGAGGAAGAGGGAGCGAGGCAGCAGCTGCTGACTATCGAAACGAGTCGAACACATGCAGTGCGTCATTTATGCGGGCCAATACACGCACACACATACATACACATGAGCACACACATGGGCAGAAAGACAGAAAAGCAGAGAGAGAGACAGAGAGAGAGAGCGGGGGAGCGAAAGAGAGGGTGAAGGGAGAGGGAGAGGGAGACCAGTGCACACAGCTGCTCAGGTAAATAAGCTGCACTTTAAAGCAAACAAACAAAAACAGCAATGAACCACAACGCAGCACCGCACCTCCACCTCCACCTCACCTCTCCCCTTCCCTGCAGCACATTGCAGCAGAGACCCAAACTGGAAGCGTGCCCAATCTCATCAGCCAGACTGCGGCGCTCTCTCTCCCACTTTCTCCCTCTCTCTCTCTCTCTCTCTCTCTCTCTCTCTCTCTCTCTCTCTATGTTGTAGGCCTGTAAAAGCAGCCAAAATGGCGTTCAGCTCATGAGTGTGCGGGTGTGTGTGTGTGTGTGTGTTCATTTGTGAGGTCGAAGAGGAAGAGAGCTGCGAGCAGCCAAGTGAACAAACAAACACGACAGATGGACGGACAGACGGACAGAGGGACGAACGAATGAACGGGTGAACATAGAAAAATATTTTAATAACTACTCGTACTCCATTTGCCGACCAAATGTTTTCATTAGCCAACAAAAAGAGCATCGTCAGTTGATGTGGCCAACAAGCTGGTCAGTTAAGTTAATAGCGACAGCGAGGGACAGAGAGAAAGAGAGAGAGAGAGGGAGAGAGGGAGACGGATAATAATAATCGATTGTCTGTTGGTGAAACTTGCATGGTACTTTGTATATACCCTGTAAAAAGTGACAGCAGTGAGGTAGCTTCATACGTATGAAAACAGAGCAATGAACCAGTTGTCAACTACTCAAAAAGCTCCATAAAGCGTTTAGTGCAGCTAATTTGACCCAGTTTATATTCAAACATAATTCAGAATTGCGTCAATTGAGAATGAAGTAATTTAAAGCTGATTGAAACTAATTTAAACTAATTTTTAGCTAACTTCTTTTAGCAGCTTTTGTCAAACAAAGTTTTGATACCGTTTCTTATTTTAAAATTACAGCTTAATCGATTAATACCATATATGTTAAGCCTCAATTATGAATTAGCCAAGTAAAACCTATTTAGATTTATATGCTTTTAGTTAATACGGAGCTTTAAAGCTGCTCGAAGCAGATCGGTTTGTCATAAATGCAACTTTAGGCGAGCTTTCACTTAATAACAACTAATTTGAGTTTCTACTGCTCTTTTAGGAGCTTTAAAGCCGATTGAACTTAATTGCACAACTCTATAAAATGATTTCACAAATGCATAAAGTCACTTAAGGTAATATTAAGCCAAGCAAAAGCTATTCAACTCTTGAAGAGCTTTAAAGCAGCTTGTACAATTAATCGAACGAGTAACCCTTTACGGAGAGAGGTGTTTGTTTGCAGCATTGCCATTGTCATTGTCAACGTGGCCTAACATATGAGCGTTTGTTCCTCCCCCCCCCACTGGTGTTCTTCCTCTTCCTGCTCTCTATTTGGCTTGTCCACCCGATCGATGCAAACAACATTGTTATTATTTTTAAAAGTGATTTTCGCGTTCGCCACGCAGCTGTGCTCGTTAAAAGCACAAACAAAGCCAGCTTCGAATGCGACTGCGACTGCGATGGCCATGACGATGGCGACTGCAGCTGGACCACGACCTGGATCAGCAGCTGGATTCTAGAGCGCTATCCTCATGACTTCCTCCGGCTCTCCTCGGCCCACACCCCCTCTACAATATGAGGCAGGCAATCCACTTGCCAGCCGCGTTGTAAGTCATTTATTGAAAATCCCACTGCAGTCAGTTGTGGCGAGGATGTGGGAGAGTAGAGCAGGGCAGAGGGGAGGGTGGTCCCGCCCCCTCTGGATTGGGGAGATTGGGTTAAAGCTGAACGAATGGCGCGCCCTCGTCGTTCGTCCTCGCGACCAAGTATGACAAACAATAGCCAAATGGCTTTTTCCTACAACAACAATTTTTCAATATGCTCAAACAAAATGACCGAAAAGAGTTGGCTCGCATGTGGCCAAACGGACGGCAGGCGGAAGTTGTGGACAGTGTGGAGGGGGAGGCGGAAGGCGGAAGGCGGAAGCAGGCGTAGATTGGGTCACATTGTTGTTGTTGTTGTTGTTCTGCTCATCGTTCTTGTTGTTGTCGTTATTGTTTTTATTATTGCGCATTGTGCGCCGGCTGTTGGACTGACAGTCGACTGTCCTCTGTCCTCTGTTGGCCAAGGCTAAGAACATTCGAACATTCGACTCGATTGTCGCTGTCATTAAGTGAGCATAAATGCGACAACAACAATCAAACAAACAACAACAAGTAACCAACAACAACAACAACAACAACAAAGCGGAAGGCGCAAACAAAGCTGAACCGCGTTAGCTTTTCCCTTCTCCCTTCTCCTCTCTCCCCTCTCCCGTCTCCTGTTTCACTTCTTAGTCTGGCCTTGATCCTGTTCCGGTTTCAGTTTCAGTTTCAGTTCGCTGAATGTTTCGCACATCTGTTTGTGCTCATCGCTTGGTCGCTTCTTCTGCCTTTGACTATTGTTGCTGCTCCTCCACTTCTCCTCCACTTCCTACTCATTACACTTTCTCAAATCCCTCTATTAAACCACTATCAAATCATCACTAATACGGTTATTATTCGCTTTAACTTTCCTCTTTAACTAATCCCTAATACCGTTATTATTCCCTTTTATTCTCTTCTTTAATGCTCCTACATTAATGATATTTTCTCAAACTTTATAATGATCTTATGCTATAGCTTCATTACGTTTCCTTTCCGACTCTATTCCTCCGTTCTTTCTGCTATTTTCTTATGGTTTCCTAAAGAATAAGACACGCTTTTTCAGCTGCACATATTTTCTACAATTTTAGCTGTTTATATTTTTATGCCCGTATCAGGCAGATGGACAATCTCGTATTCTGTTTATTATATGATATATTTTTAATGTAATAGTATAACGTTATACCAAGTAAAGGCTTTGGCATATTTTAATATATATATATGTATATATATTATTTCGATAAGATACTTAAATATAAATATATAAGTATATATGTCTTTGGTATATCGATATTCTGCTACATTCAAAACATACCGTAGCCTTTATTTGGTATATCCATATACTTTTTCATTCAAAATATACCATCGAGTATATATGTATATATACTTTGCTTCCGCTTCTTCCACAATTGCCCTGCAGCATTTTGCCAGCTTCCCTCTCACTTCTCTCTGGTGCTCTGTCTCTCATCCTTATTCGACATTTTTCTCTCGCCATTCCTTTTGAATAAAAAATTGTCAGGGAATAAATTTTAATTTGTGACATTGGTCAGTTTATGCCCCAACAGCTGCAACTGCAACTCGAAAATTGCGATTGCGATTGCAACGACAACCGATTTCAATGGCAAATGGGATGATGGCGCAACATGAACAATGGGAACGACGAATGGCACATGAGAACTGGAGAACTGGAGAGATGACGAAATTTCAGGGCGGATTTTTGGTAGGAAGTTGGGGGGAATTGGGAATTGGGTAATATGGGGATTGATGTCGGCTTTATGTCTCGTTACGCCATAACGTTATGTTCGTTGCGCTCCGTTGACGTTAACCTTATTGTGACACATTTGAACTTTCGGCAATGCGATTTCGATAACGATAACGATAACGAGAACGAGAACGATGACTATAACGACAGCGATAACGATAACAGTAACGGTAACGTTAACGACTATAGCAATGACAATCAACAATCGAGAACGTTATCGCTTCCGTTTCAATTTGACGACCTCAGCAATGCAAACAATATAAAGAGTTGACTATATACTGCATACAATAAATATATATTATATTGTCAGTCTGTTATAAATCGATACCTAGCCTGACTTTACTTTAAATAGTTAGTGAGGCTCTAAATTATGCGTATCATTAAAATAAATACATTTAATAAAAATTATATTTTCCCAAACTTCATTATTTCCTTTTCTACTCTATTATTTGTTAACTTAAAGTTGAAAGTTCTTTCGAATATCTAATACAAAATAACCAATTGAAAATACAAATAAATTAGATATTATTAGAAGAAGAGTAATTCAAGTAAATGAATCTAGTTGGTAAAAACTCAGCAAAAATCTTAATCAGATTAGGTGAAAGGTAAATTGAATTAGTTGTTCTCTTTCCTTAGCTCACTTTTCATATACATTCTTCTTACTTTTCAAGCATATTTTGTTGGCAAGTGAAATCACTTTATTGTTGTCTACAACGATTTCATGGGTATCTGTGAATCAAGCGTACCCCAATTAATCTTACTCACCACTAAATATTCTTATTAGTACTAACTAACCTTAGTAATTGCAATGCAATCGATAGTTATCGATAACATGGAAATTTAAGGTTTCAGTAAAATGAATTACAGGGTAACTGTGAGTCGAGCACTAAAGCTAAGTGCATATCAACTAATTGGCAAATATTTTAATAATTGTCAAACAACTTGATTGCACTGTAATCGTTAACTGCAAGTAGTTATCGATAACATGGGTATTCAAGACTTCAACGAAATCAATTACAGGGTAACTTTGAGTCGAGCACACCCCATGAAATCGTTTTCACCATTTACGCAAAGTGCATTTGAACTAATTGACAATTAGACTAATTACTACGTAATTGCAATGTAATCGATAACTGCAAATTGTCATCGATAACATGGAAATTTAAGATTTCAACGAAATTAATTAATGCTTGCATTTCAATGCATGCATTGCCAGAAATGTATATGTCTCAGACGTTTGCAGCTCAAGGCATCGCTTCGCATAATGTTGAAGCATATGAAATGCACAAACACAAACACAGAGACAGAGAAAGAGAGAAAGAGAGGAAGAGAATGAAAGAGAGAGTCAGAGTTGAACAGATTGCATGCATAACTGCAGTTTGGTATGTAAATCAAATAAATGCAGTATTATATTCCATTATGCGAGCCTCGGGGGCAGTCGAGTCAGAAGTTTTTGGCTTCGCTCGCCAAGAAGAGAGTGAGAGGAGTATAGAGAATAGAGAGAAGAGGAAGAAAAGGCCACACAATTGCAGCACGTTGCATTTTGCGTGCTAAACACAATGGCAGCAACTTAAAGTCAAGCAAACATCAGCGCGGGGGCTGAAGGAAAGCACCGATGAATTCTGGCATGCCGAGGGAAGGCACGAAGTCAGCAGCAGCAGAGAAGGGGAAGAAGGAGGAAAAAGCACATTAAACATAATCATGGCCACATAAATATGAGAGTAGTTCCTGCCTGCTGTCCTGCTTGGCTGCCTGCCTGCCTGCCTGCCTGGGTAACTTTATTGATATTTGATTAAAGGCTACACACAGCCATAGCCATAGAAAGTTTGCATAGCAAACAACCTGAGAATTGTGCACTTTCTTCAAACCCACCGAAGCCAGCCAGCAGTCAACATGGCACCACCTGCGACCTCTCCTCCGCCCTCCCCTCTTCAGCTTGATTTGTGCACATTTCGTGGCACTGATAAATCAATAATGTGCCTTGCACCTCATTATAATCAATAAATAAGTTGACAAACAGCAGAGCCACATTACACTCAACATAAATATATGTATATACTGTATATATTGGAAATATATCAAGATGAAGCAGTGTTTAGTCTGACATTTTAGGTTTAGACATTTCCTGCCATCTATGAAAATTGAATGTGGCTTAAATAAAAGTTAAGCACTTTGATCATAATGAGCTTCTATTATAGTATTAGGTATTGGAATTTGAGAGTCATTTGAAAAAATACTAAATATTTTAAAGGCTAAGCTACAAATCATCAGTAAAAATGTTAAATAATTAAGTTGAAGAATTAAAGAATTAAATGAGAAATGTCTGTCAAATATGTATCAAGTTTATTCGTGTTAATGAATAGAATACTAAAGGCAAAAATACATATACTACATGTACTGGAAATATACCGAGATGAGTGTTTTGAGCTGAAGCGAACTTTGCACTGTTTAGTCTCGCATTTTAACTTTAGAAATGTGCTGCAAACTATTCAAATTTAGTATGGTATGCATACGTCAAAAGAAAGCACCCAAGTGCTTTAGTATATTGTGACTCATTTAGAAAAATACTGAATGGGTCTGCCAAATTACAAATTTTCAGTAAAAATGTTGAATAATTGTAATTAAGTTGTATTGTAATTAAGTTGTATGTGAACTGTCTGCTTAAAAAATGTACCAATTTTCATCATGTTAATCATTCGAATAATAAAAGCATAAATATATATACTGTATATACTAGAAATATACCAATATGATTTATATAGTAAAGGCGTAAAATCGTTCAGTAATATTATGATATCAAAGAAATCTTAAATTTAAGGAATAAATGAATTAAAATTGCAAATCAACTATTCTAATATGAAATACCATAAATTATCTTTGAAAATAGATAGTTGAAACATACTATAAATACCCTGAAAGTCAATGTCGATTTAGAAAGTGCATATGCTCAGTGGAAATATGTCAGTGAAAGACAAACTCAAAGCGTGTAAAGTCCTTAATGATTTGAAGAGCACAATAACTTGAGAAATTAACACAAAGCACAATGAATTTAGTTTTGTAATTGAATAGGGAATTTAATTGAAATTGGCCACACTTGAGCTGTCAAATTGCAATGGGAATGTTGTAAAATATCAATAAAGCACAAATTTATAACGTCTCTCTGTGTGTGCGTGCGTGTGTGTGAGTGTGTGTGTATAGACATCCCGCAGGCATTTACATATGTAAGAATCCTTTTTGGAAAAAGACTCGTAAATAAAATTTGCCTCTGTCAAGCGCAAACGATGACGAGCTGACGATGTCCCTGCAAATACCATAAAGAAATTGTTGTCGTTGTCGATGTCGATGTCGTTGTAGAGCAAGAGTCCTTGCTCGAGTCGGGAGTTTGGTAGGCCACACACTCTAGTAGCAGTCGACAATCGTTGTCGTCCTGAACGGCAGCCGTAGTAATGCTTGCGGCCAGCAACTGCCAGGAAGCCCTATGAAATGTTATTTATTGGAATTGTGTAATAAATGTGACCAAAAAGTGCACAAGACATGCACGAACTGCACACCACATACAACATACAACATACACTAGACAACAGCAGCATAAACAGCAGTCAGCAGACAGCAGCAGACATAAAGCAGCAGCTCTCTCTCTCTCTCACTGTCGAGCACAAACATCCTTCCGTTTTGGGCCAACTCGTCTGGTCTCTGGTCTGTCTGGTCTCGAGTCTGTCTGTCAGCCGTAGGCTGATTATATTTCTTTTAACTAAATACTATACGAGAGAACGTATAATTTATTCATTTGCTTTAATCTCTTGTCACTGGCATGATTTATACCTTTGGCATTTCTTTGCATGCTTCGCAAATATTTATTCTTTGCAATTGCAAAATTGTTGCTCTAGCTCTTGCTTACAATTTCTATTTGTTATTATATCATTTTAATCCCTAATCGCTTTCGCATTATTTATAAACAAAAATCATGCAATAAAATTCAAATTGTCGATTTCTTTTCTTGATGCCTTTCCACATTTGCTAGTCGTATACTTGATATTTTTACACAATTCTGCCAATCTTTTTACATGACTGCATTTAAGGACGAATTTCGAATTTCCTCTACAGATGAATTCCTCGCATTGAGTTATGCGATTGGGTTTATTATATATAATGCATTTCCTATCTGTGCTGTTATTTGCTTGTACGGATTCTTCACTTAATAAATAAAAAGCAGAACTGTGTTAAAGCAATAAACATTACGTTTTTGTTTACATTAAGTTTTGGGCACATTAAGTTACCTAAGCTTCTTTCTTCCTCTTAAACCTTTGTTTGCTTAAAAAACTTGTGCTTAAACTTTATCGGTTTAAACACTCTGATTTTTCTAATAATAAGTTAAATTTATCTTATACATTACTTGATTAACTATTAAATGAAATATAATATACTCTCCCCTTCCTTTCTTTACGTTTCTCTTTTCTCCTTTTTTTCTTTTCTTTTCTTTTCTTTTCTTAACTATAATTCCCTATGTCTTTGTCATATCATTCATCTACATTAAAAAGCATCCATACGCAATCTTCCATTGCAACATTAATTTCAGTTCGTTCAAGTTAATCATTTCAATCAATTTTAATTCATTGCATTATTTTGAATAGCAATTAAATTCATTTCGTTGCATTATCATCTAATTTTAATTGCTTACATTTTAATTGCATTATCTGTATTGTGTTCTCATTAGTCTCTATTTATACTTTTTCCCTACAGGATAGAAGGGTCTTATACGCTTTGGGCGTAGCTTTGTCTCAGACAAATAAGAAATGGATTAATCCATAATTTGTTTGACAGCACATATTATACCAACATAACAAATACAGTTTGGTATATTTAAATGAAAATACTCCATTGTTTTATTTAGCGGATATTAGACACCAATATAAATACATACTTTGGTATATTTTAGTATTGTTTTCAGTATATGAATTTAGTATATTTAAGTGAGAATACTACATTCAATCACAAATATAAATACGTATTTTGGTAAATTTCAGTTTTTTTTCTATATGTTAATTTTGTATATTTCGGGTATCTGACAGTCGAGCACACTCAACTAGTTCCCAAATTGTTATTAAATAATTTTAATTAAGTTCTTTGCCATTTATTGCATTTTAATTTAATTATTTTTTCAGTATTTAAGTTTCTCTTCTTTCTTTCTGCTCCAACTCTTTATCTACCATATGCTTTAACAACTTTAGTGCGTCTTTCACGAGATAACAGAATGGTTTTCATTCCTCAGCGTCATTTCATAAGCAGCTATTAATCAATTTGCAGTTAATGAAAGCTCTACGCAGAAGTCAATTTTCGGGGCTGAGAAGTGGAGGAAGGATTGCTTCTTGGATGTGTGTGTGTGTGTGTGGGTGTGTGTCGACTTAATCGCTGAGCTGATCGCTCATTTAGGCAAAATACCAAAATGGCAAAATGGCACTCGGAGCTTGGAGCTTGGAGCTTGGAGTGCTCAAGTCCTCACAATTTATGTCAGCAAACCGACACGGACTCATGCACTCACGAACAGCTAGCAAGAAGAACAACAACAACAACGACAACTACATCATCATCATCGAGTTGAAACGACCAAGAAAACACTTAGCTAAACCCAGACCTCAGACTCCAATCTCTCCCCTCTCTCCCCCCTCTGTGTAGCCTTCGCTATTGGAGACGTAGGTTATCCGGTTATCCCTGTGCCTAACTGTCGGGGTATTCGAGTTCTCAGGTTGACAAAACGGAAACAGGTCCTTTGAGCACCGACGCTTTGACTTTGCCTGCTCCACCAAGTGTGGCAAGTGGCAAGTGGCAAGTGACAAGCGCACGTATGCAGCAGGACACTCTAGAAAGAGAGAGAGCGAGAGAGAGAGTGAGAGAGACAACCACATCACATGTGAATTGTCTGCTCTGTTTCTCCTCTCTTTGCTGTTGTGTGTTGTCTAGTGTCGTGTTGTCTGCGTTGCACAGTGTATATGTTACCGTTGGGACTTGCCCCTACCACCCGCCTCACTTGCTTGCTTGCTTTGGGGACTTTGCCTTTCTATCCGAAAATTTCCCATCGATTTGATTTATATGCAAAATATTTAAATTTTATTGCCAGTTTGCATATGGCCACGGCAACGGCTACGGCTACGTTTACGGCTATGGCTACGTTTTGTGGCATGTGCTTCGTCCTCGTCCTCGTCCTCGTCCTCGGCTTAAGTGAGATCGATAGTTGTAGGTGCTGTTTAAAAGGCAATCCAATTGAAGTTAAAGTAGAGAAGGGGCAAATGGGAACGCAGAGGGGCGCTTCATTTAAAGCAGCTGAGCCAAAGTGCTACACACATAAATTATGCACTTTTTGGCTCATGGAAACCGAAATCGAAATCGAAATTGATGTCCGAGCGAAAGTGTTGTCCACTTGCCCGATGTCCACCTGCCACGCCCCCTTTTCCATGCAACTGCACACCTGTGAGCAGCATTTATTTATGTTTATATACATATTTATGCTTTTGTTTATGCTCGCATGCAGAATGTTTATGGTCTCATTGTCTCGCTGTGCAAGTGCAGCCAAGTTTATGAAGAGCTGCGTCCTAAGCAAAGTACTACAGTAAAGACTCTCTTGGTGACTCACTTATTGATTGTCTCTCGAATGTCAGGATACATAACATAAATGGTGATAAGAAACTAGATAGAAATTTGATTAAAAACAAATTAGAAAGCTGTCCAGCAAAACGAGGCGGTATTATCCTTAAAATACACCAAGATACTGTAGTGGAAATATACCTAAATATACCGAAAATTGTATAACCTTCCAAATTAATATACTGAAAATATATCTAAACATACCGAAGGTTTTATTTGGTATACAAGTTTAATATTTGCAGCTATTCCGCTTCTTCAAATTTAGAGCAAAAATTCCTAGTTTTCTAAAATATACCGAATCCTATAATTGGTATAATAGTTAAATGGTTCAAATAAACACAATTTCCCTAAAAATGTACGCTTAGATTAATGGTAGTACGTAATTAGATAGAAATTTGTATTAACACAAATAAAAACCAATGCGGAATTGTTCTTTAAATATACCAAATTAATAGACTGAAAAAATACTAAAGTTAGCCTTCGGTATACTTTAATATATTTTAATATTTCTAGCTAATGCGTTTTTTTTTTTCAAATTAAGCACAATTTTTTAAAAATATACCGAATGCAATATTTAGTTTTATTCATAGCTTAATATTTTCATCTATTGCAATTTATTTTTAATTAGGCACAAGTATCTAAATCGAACTTAGATTTTCTACGGTAAAAGACCATTAAATAGTTATTAAATTAAAACTGCGTATTAAAATGCTGAAAAAATACTAATGCATACTGATTTTTGGTATAATAGTTAAATGTCTCTAGCTATTGCGCTTTTCAAACTAAGCGCAAGTTCCGAATTTCCTGAAATATACCAAAGTCAATATATTAGGTATAAAAGTTTAATATTTCTATTAAATATTATTTCCTAGTTGATCGTTTTTCTTCATTTAATAGACGCATATAAAATGAAGAAACTGCATAGATATTTATTTGCTACAACTTCTCTTGCCAATTTATCATATAAGCCAGTCTGCGGCCAATGCAGTCACAGCTCTTGTCACTGGATCAGCAACCACGCCCACTTTGCCGCCCACAAGTTGTCTGACGACCTTTGCCAAGAGTTGAGCGACAAAAAGTTGACTCATTTTTCATTACTCATCCGCCCCGGTGGCCGCGCTTGAGAGTTGTAGGCGTGTCAAAATTATGTTGATTGTTGATTGCCGGCCAAGGAAATAATTAAGCGCAGCATCAGCACAACACAAGAAGCTTGCCACTTGCCACTTGCCACTTGGCGCACAGTCAACAATTTGCATGCGGCACCAAAAAACAAAACAGCAAAAAAAAAAACCAAGAGAGAGCATCAGCCAAATTGTCAACACAGGAGGAGAAAGGAGGAAGTAACGTTGTCATAACTGTTTCTTGCTACACTTTTTGCTTGCCACTTGCAACTTGCAACATTGGGCGACTTCTTCATCCTAGAAATGCGCGCAGTTTTTGGTCTTTGGCTGCAATCTAATTAGCCAGCGACTGGGCCAAGTTTTGATTTACATTTGTCGGCTCGATTGCAGCGAGATTGTTGCACAATTAGTCCCTGTTGTTGCCAGTTGCAAGTTGCTCGCTGCAAGTTTCCAGTTGACTTGGTTTACTTGGCACCAGACTTCTACTTCTGCAGTAACTCTGCTCTTCTTTTTTTTGCCTATTTACTTCAATGCAAAACAGCAAGTTGAGTTTGTCAGCTAAAAGTCTTAACCCATTAGACGGTAATTAGCAAGGGAAACAATATTAAAACTAGACTCTTAATAATGTTTAATAAACTAATCCGGTTTTAAGTCAGTTCGAAGTATGCTAGCATTAATAATATTCTTATCGACAAGCTTTTAAATATCCTAACGCATTTCTCGTTCACATATAACTAGATGACATTTCGAAAAAGCTCATAAAAAGATAGTTCTAGAAAATAACAAGGAATAAAAAATATATAGTAATGATTCAAGAAACTATTAATTAGCTAAATGGCTAATAAAATGACTTTGATAAAAGCAAAACCTTGCGAAAAGGATTTGAATAACAAAATGTTCAGAAATTATACATATATCTATATACTACTTAATTCAAAATATACTATAGAATGTACTATTTATCAAATTGTCAATCAAATCAAACTGTTTTGCCATATAAAATGATTTCGTGACCATCTTTTCGACTAAGTAAATTATATACTACAATACTGTATCAATATCCAAAAACCGATTTTATAAAAGAAAAGTAAAACAGCTGCAATCGAGCAATATTGTGCATAAAATATACCTAATACATAAACCAAAAAAATACTGAAATACATAAAGGTATGTTTGGTATATTTATATACTATATTAAAAATACACCAGATTGTCAAACGTTTTTTGGCATACAACATGATTTTTTGAATAATTTTCCGACTAAGTTAATTATGTAGTATATACTTGATCAGTATTCGAAAGTTTAAGGTACTAAAACCAATACTGTGCATAAAATATACCTAATAAATAAACCAAAATACTAAAATATACACAAAGCTATATTTCAAATACATCAGATTGCCAAACGTTTTCAGAAATATGACACGAATAACGTTCTGACTAATTTAAGTATGTGATATTGGTCAACTCCAAGTTTATATTCAGATACTAAATTGGTATCGAAAACTGATTTAATAGCAAATAATAATAATAATAATGAATAATGAAACTTACCCGCAAATTTAGAGCAAGTAAAATGAATTTGTATGTTGATTAGCAAATCGAGCATCAAATGGAAATGGAAATGTGTTTTGTTTATTACTTGTTTCATAATTTAGAAGATTTGCGAGCATCGCGTATTCAATTGGAGAGAGACAGTTTCAGTTGTTGTTTTATTAAACCACAAGCAGCTAAGCATGAAACTGTAAATGAAAATGTAAGCGAAAATGAAAATGTAAATGGAAAATACGAAAATACTAAACTCAACGAATGCACGAAAACAGAAATGCATGTGGGAATAACATCGATGCAATATATATTAACTGACAAAGGTTTCTATTAAAATCCAGCATTGCATGTAACAGATTTCAGTTGACTGGCAAAATAATGTTGCAGAAGAGGCAACAGGAAAGTGTGGAGAGGGGAGAGGGGAGAGGAGAGTGAAATGGCAGAGACGCCATCAAAACCCAATTGGAATCACAGTTTGATTTCAGTTTTGGTAAACTTTCAACTAATTTCCGCACAATCGCCGCCGAAATCCGAGCGAACATCAAATCGAAACGACAAAACAGCGCTCGAAAATTAAATCGATCAATGGATGGACTCCGCCTTTCCCTCTCCCTCTCTCTCCCATTCTCCTCATTCTCCTCTTTCGGGCAATTCGACCACAGTCAGCAATAGGGAAAAGGGAAAAGGGGAGCAGACAGGCAGCAATAGTCAGCATTATTACGGCTGGATGACATTTTATCGCATTTCATTAGCAGTCGACCCTCCGCGTCGATGCGATTGCAATAAGCGAGGGGGAAGAGACATAGAGAGAGAGAGAGAGAGTTGAGAGGGGAGCGGAGAGAAAAGTAGTTTGGTGCTACAAATCCAATTCCATTTTACAATTCGTCGCACTTCATTTGCAAATTTGGGCAGTGAGTGCAACGCGAAATTTTGCGTCGATTTCAATTCTTTTGTAACGTTTGTTAGCCAGGGCCAAAAAGTTCATCAGGTCAGCGGCGACGGCGACGGCGACGGTGACGGCAGCAAAACAGACCGAAAAGCAAACACAAATCCTGGCACGCCAACCCGGCCATGTTGACAGCAATTTAACGCCTCGACTCGGCTCGACTTGAACCCGCCTCACCGCACTTCTCCAACCCTGACCTCGCTCCAACCCTGCCCTGTCATCAGCCAGCCCTGGCCTCGGTTCATTGTTAAGGCAACACCTCTCGACGCCTAATAGCATTTTATTTATTTATCACAAATTTAGTCGCCTACAAAGTGCTTGTCATCTGTTTGGATTTCCTTCCCAAATGCTCTCTCAAATATTTAACAAATTACCAAAACGTTTCCCGTTAAGATTGTGCGGCTTTTCACGCTGCATAAATTAAAAGCCACACAAAAAAAAAAAATGAAAACGTCTGTTTGGCCAACACTCGAATTATGCTTAAAGTTAATCGACCAATTTCAGGTATTATCTCGTAATGTTATTAACAACCCTCCATTTCACTCAAGTGCCTCCATTTCACTCTATTCGTCGAGCATCCCCCCGAA
Organism: Drosophila sulfurigaster albostrigata; assembly: GCF_023558435.1. NCBI lineage: Eukaryota > Metazoa > Arthropoda > Insecta > Diptera > Drosophilidae > Drosophila > Drosophila sulfurigaster. The sequence goes on along the minus strand of NC_084885.1, from coordinate 8,856,982 downwards.
ACTATCGAAAACAATCCACTTAGATGAGCACAAGCAAAACAACAAGAGCGAAAAATGAAAATAAAAATGAAAATGAAAATGAAAATGTGCTGCTGCTGTCTACCGCATGGCGCACTAATAAATTACTACAAATAGAGCAAAAAGAAATTTTCACTCGCTCAAGAAAAACAAATAAAAGTGATTGAAGCGAGTCTGCTAGACTTTCATAACATCCTTCGGTTATTTTAGAAATATTATAGTTTTATCTGATTAATAATATGTTGATTAGCAAATCGAGCATCAAATGGAAATGGAAATGTGTTTTGTTTATTAGTTGTTTCATAATTTCGAAGATTTGCGAGCATCGAGTATAAAATTGGTATGATAATGATTCTTCTAATTCCTATCACCAATTTACTTTTTAAGTAGTTATTATTAAAAACGAAAATTAGTTTTTATATTTTTATAATTTATAACATATAATTTCTCTAATATTCTATCACCAATTTACTTTAAGTTGATATTATATGTAAAAATTGAAATTCGTTTTTATGTTATTTTAATTCGTACATCATTTTTGTTGTTTGCAATTGATTTATTTAATAAATTTATTTTTTCAAGTGAAATTAAAAAAAATCCTTTTTATTTTTGTATTTTCTGTAAATATACTATTGATGACAATTAAATGCCACTCTAAATTACTTTATTATTATTACATTATTTATTCTCCATTCAATGATTTTTGTAATGTCATTTTAGTACTTTTATCTTTTATGGAAATAAATATTCCAACAGGTAATTTTCTATTCATTTATTTTATTAAAAACGATTCAAACAAAATTCATTTCTATTTGAATTTTAATATTTCATTACTTTGTATATTTTTTGTTACTTTCTATTATAATATAAATATTTTTATTATTTTGTAGTATTTTGTACTTTTACTTTTTTATTTTATAGTGTTTATTTTATTTATATACTCCTACATTTTCTATGATCATTATTTTTAAATTTCTCCATTATTCAAGTATAGATTTATGCAAATTACTTTCTACCACAATTCCAAAAATAAAGTTTTAACTAAATACGATTTGATCCCTTTATTTAAACATTTTAACTTCTTGATGAGCATCTTACATCTGAGGAAACTCGCTTTTAATTCTGAAACTAATTTATTTGACTACCTTTGATGAAATGTATCTTCAAAAAAGAGATTGAATTTTAACATAAATTAAAAAGGAACTAGTAAAACTAATATTCAACATAAATGATAACAGCAAAAATATCAACTTTATTAGTACTTACTTGATTGAATCGCTTTCCTTTGAACCAGAATGTGAAATGTTATTGAAAGAGCTGAAATAGATTAAGGCAATTATTAAATTGCAGTCATAGAAGTTCAATAAATTTAAAGTTTGAGGGCGCATAAATTTTACGACTCGTTTCAAAGTGGATTTCAATAGTTCAATTTTGAGAGCTGCACGGAAAGAAGAAAGGCATAAAAAAAGAAGAAAAACAATGGAAGAAAAAAGAGGGAACTGATGGCACAAGTAAATCAATTGGTTGCCATTAATATGCGTGGCATTCGCAAAAAAATATAGAGAGCGTGTGGGAGGGAGACAGAGATAGACAAAGAGAGAGTGAGGGAGGGGGAGGGGGAGACACAAGCTGTGGAAGCAGAATCGAGTTCGAGTTGAGTTCTGTTTGGAGTTGCGTTGAATCGAGTAGAGTCCAGAAAAGGAGGGAAAGGGAGGGGAGGAGAGAGGAGAGAGGAGAACAGCTGCTGCCATAAATAGCACACGTTGAATATGTTACACACACACACACACACAGACACATAGAATGGCCAGCAAGGTGTAAGTGAAACTTGCGAGGCGTGGCATCCCAAAAAAAGAAGAGAAAACATATATAAAAATATATAAAAATAAATAAAAAATAAAAAAAGCGATGGAGTCATCCTGGTTACTGATTGTGGGTCTCCTTTGGGCAGCATCTCAAAGTATGTGTGTGTGTGTGTGTGTGTGGGTGTGTGGCATGCCCCACAAGTTATGTAGCAGCATTTTATGCGTAAATGCAAATTAAATTTTCACTAAAGGAACAGAAAAAACAAAACGACAACCAAAACGATGCGAAAACGAAACGTAACGAAACGAAACGCAACTCAAGTCAATGGAAAATTGTAAACTGGGGAAGAGCAAAAACAAAACAGGATAAAAAAAAACGAAGTTGTTTTCTCTAATACTCTACCATAAAGACCAGCTGGAATTGACTTGAACATAAGAGCATTTATCAAAATTATTAAAAGCTAGTATATCATTTATCTAATAAAAATATTGTCAAAGATTGTCAAATCTACTCAACGTCTTTTGAGATACAAAGGCAAAAGGCGTCTAAATCTGAATCCCAATCTGAAATCCTAATCTGTCTGTGATCTAAATATGTATAAATTACTCTTAATGTATTGTAAATCTAGCCTTGATCTCCCACCATGTAATTTTTTTATAATCAATATGTGAAGTATGCCAATTTGAATAACCTGAATAAACTGAATAGATAGATAAAGTGAAACAAGAAAAATCTAATATTAGGTATATCGATACAAAAAAATAGCACAAGAAATAAAAGAAATACCAGATAATCAATAAGGAATGCTCATTAATTGGAGCTTCATGTTGTATTGAACTTTAATGTTGTTATTCCTTAAATTTTTGTTCATACGAAACCGTATTTTGAAAAGGTTGAGCAAACAATTAACATATATAATTTTGCTTTATTATATTTAAAGCTTTAATAATTGCAGCAATTAGAAGCAATAATTTAAAATTTTCCACAAATAAATTCTGCATTTGCTAAAATTGTTACTTAAATGAAATAAATAAAATATGTCGAAAATGATATGACAATTTTTAATTGTAATGAACTTGTTATACTTATAATATAATGATGTTATGATTATAGTATTTTTGTGGCATATTAGTAGAATTAGATCTTACTGAAAAATTCTAAATTGTTTTTATTTTTTCAGTGTTTCAACAGCCAATGTTTTATATACATATATATATACATATATGAGGAAATAGTAAATCGTTAACTTTTCTAAAATTCAAATAATTATGTAAAATGTATTTTTAATAATTTTTTGAAAATGTGAATTAGAAAATTCTCTACACAATTTCGATTTAAAAACTTGGCTCATTGCTCATTCTACTTTATATAGTTTGATTATTGTGAAACACAAACATGTGATCAACCAAATGCGTAAGAGTATTCAGAGTTCGTTGTGGGCAACTTTAGCATTTATTGCTTGTTTTTAGTGATGTTTTTGCTGGTTTTCTTGAGGTTGTCTCACGTTTCGGCTTCTTCCACATCATCTTCAGTTGCTTATGCTCCACATTCTCTTTGCTTATTCTTCTTGTTGTTGTTGTTGTTGTGTGTTTGTGTTTTTTGTTGTTTTTATTTTATTATTGCTTAAATTTACGCCAAGAGCAATAAAATATTTTAATGGCCACATAAAATGCTGCAGCATTTGAAAATAAAATCATGAACACTGGAATGGGAGTGAGGACTTGGCAGGACCCAAGAAGAGATAGAGAAGAGTCGAGAGCTGAGGACTGAGGGCTGAGAGCTGAGGGTTTACGTACAAATCTGAAACGTGTTTGGGTTTGCATTGTCGTTGGCTTCTTTATGGTCGCTTCTTGGCTGGCCGGGGCAGGCAAGACTGCGAAATAGTCAAGCGAAAACAATTTGCCAAATGAAAACGCGTCGCAAATATTTGGCGCGTTTCAAGCGCGTTTATTTACGCGCCTCTAAAAGCTGTAAAAGCTGTAAAAGCTGCAAAATGTGCAAGCTGTAAATCTACGCTTCACACAAGACTACAAAACAATTGAATGCAATTACAAAGTTTCTACAAGAAATTCAATCAACTTTGAACAGGTTTTTCGCCCGCAGCAAAAGAGAGACAGAGAGAGGAAACTCATCAAAGACCCTTGGAAAAAAGGGGCAAAGAATCCCCATTCTCATTTTCCTTTTCGCACCTTGTAAACACTGAGCCAATTAAACGCTCATTAAGTGCGCATTCTCTCTCTCTGTGCAGCTGAGGAGGAGAAGGTGGAGGAGGAGGAGTCAGGATAGCAGCACAACAGGACATCAGGAGAGCACAAGGACGCGTCTCGAGTTAATTTTAAAGCACAGTTTCCGGCGTGCTCAGGTGAAGAGCCGTTGGGTAAATAAAAGCAACAGCGACAGCAACAACAAGAGCTCGAAATTTTATAAAAAAAAAAAAGAAAGAAATAAAGTTACGAGTTCTCTTCTTGTTTCTCCTTTGGTTTTGTTTTTTCCTTTCGCTTCTGCCACCATTCTCTTGCTTTCTTTTTTTGTGCTGCGTCAAATTCTTTGGGGCGCAGCTTCATTATGCAGCCAGCGTTGTGGCAATTTAAGGGTAGGGTTAAGGGGGGCGGAGAGAGAGAAAGAGAGAGAGGAAGCATTGTCTGGAGGCAGCAAACAACGACGCCAGGCCAGACGCGCCCATTTCCTTTGGCCCGTTGGTCGCACGAGAAAAACACATGAGACGGAAACGGATATTGAAAGGTCAGCAACCATAACACAACCCTTGCTCATTCCCTTTCCCTTGCCCATTCCCATTCCCTTTTCCATTCCCATCGACATCCGTTTATGGTCTCCTAATGCCTGACCCCTTTGAGGCGCTTGAATTTCCTTTTACACATTAAATCGCCACTTGCAGCACATTTAATTTGTTTAATTTGGCTTCAATTCGGTTAACCCCAAAAGCAGCCGCAAAGAAAGTAAAAAAAAAACTGATTTTGTCAAGTGCGCTCGACTGTGAAATACTCGCGGAATATTTTAAAATTGTTTTACCAATTCGAATATACTAAATCAGCTTCATAACTATGTCGACAAAATACTAAAATATACGGAAATGCATATTTATTTGTATACCAACATATATCGAGAAAATATTAAAATATACTGAAATACTTTTCAGTATATTAGTTTTTTTTTTTTTGGTATATTAGTATAATTGACCGATTGGTATATACTAAGTCAGCTTCATCGATATACCGCAGAAATACTGAAATAGATCTAAGTGAATATTTGGTATACCTACTAAAACATTAAAAATATACCATAGAATACAAAATATACAGATTGCCAACCATAATATAAATTGTGCAATCACTCCATTCGCATACTAAAAAAATACTAAAATGTATATACCAATGTGTATGCCAATAAACTACAACATTCGAAATATACTATATAATACTAAATATACTAGATTGATAACAAAGAGAGTACAGAAAAAATATACTGAAATGTATATTTGGTTTATTGGTGCACTACAACATTCAATAATACCGCTTTACTGAAATATACTGAAATGTATATATGGTATACCAATATACTACAACATTCGAAATATACTATATAATACAAAATACACTAGACTGATAACAAAACAATCAATTTTACAATGTTCACTTCATCCGCATACCCAACTTCCAACTCATTGACGGATATAGAAAGGATGACGACGTTAGCTTGATTGCCGCTGTACCTTTGCTTAGGGCGTGAGGTAAGCACCCAAAAGGCAAGGACCTTAAAGTTGCTCGAATTATGCAAATAATATGATAATCCTTTGGCATGGCATAAACCTTTAAATTGAATGATCCAAATATGCTTAGCGACGATGACCTCAGATAACCCCAAGCACAAACTGTTGACTAAAGCACAATTTCTGTTCAATGTTTGTAAAATATTTTCGATATTTTATTCCACTTTTATTGTGCAGTTATTTTCATTTGGTTAAAATACTTTTGTATGTATGAGTTGAGATGGTTTCTGTTCAATAGAAAGTTTTAAATAATTCGTATAAAAACATTCGAGCTGTATTTGTCAATTGATTAATTTAATTTCATTTATTTGTATAAAAGAAACATTTAACGTTTGCTTTAGTTTTTAGAAATTTACTTAATTTTTATCTATATTAGAATTCCTACTGTTTTCGAGTTGATACAAAATATATAAAATATCTTTAAGATAACTCACATTTTTTGTAACTTTCAGAAACTCTCTCATTTTGAATTTTTATAATAACTTCTACATTGTGGCTAAAAGAAATTCAAATTCAAAACTAAAATGCATGTTGCAAATTAGACATTTACAGATGAGAAAGAAAAGTGATAAAACTTTAAAACCGTTCAATTTCTATCCTATATATCTAAGACTATAAAACATGGAAATCAATATACCAAATATACATTTCGGTATATTATTTGAACAGTGGAATAAGCTCGATTCCCTTTTCAACAAAATAAAAACAGTATTAATGTTATCTTTTAAATGTAATATATAATAGCACACTGTTTTGGTTTTGTTGAAACGAGAATCGAGCAATTAATATGCCAAAAATTCATAAAATATACCGATATATGTATATTTGGTGTCATTCCACTGTAGCTGTCTTAATTGTTCATTTAGGTATAGCAAATAATTTTCAATTTTTTGCCTCATTCAATTATATTTTTAAATAGATAGATTATGATTTCACAATTATCATAGCATAATTCTCAATTTTAGAAGAGATTTAACTGTCTAAAACAAATTTTGTAATAGATCAAAAAGCTAATTGTTCTTTAGTAAACAGGTGTGTAATACATATCGAATATTGAATGTGTAATCTCGATGTGCATCTCACGTTGCCATCAATAAAGATACGTACATGGAAATAAATAAGTATAGTAAATATGAGTGAAGAAAGTCTTTTCACTAAGCAGACACTTGTGTCTTTAGCTCCACGCGAATGGGAGCAGAGCTCTTTGTTATGTCTCGACTTCGACTTCGAGTTGCAGTTTGACTTTAAGTGGCAACACACACGCACACACTCTCAAATCCTTTGCTTCCCCTTCCCACCTCTCTCTCTCTGTGCTCGCTTCTCTGTCTTGCTGCCTTGGGAAGACAAGCGTCTTAGCCACTTTCATGTGATTTTGTCAATTTTGTCTCCGCGAACGCGTTGCGACTTTTAAATAAAGCGAACTTCTTTTCAGTTCTCAGTGCTTGCTGCTGTTTTGGCTGCGCATTGATGCCAGAAATCCGTGCGATGTCTCCGTCAAATGTGTCTGCGATGTGAGCATATTTGCTTGGCACGCCCACGCCCCGCCCCCACGCCTCCCTTTCGCCGTTTTTTTTGTGCTCTTTTGCCATTTGGCAAGCTTCAACATGGCAACAAGGAAAGATGCGACTTCGATTTCAATTGCGTCAAATGCAACGTCGACGATGTCGTCGCTTTGTGTCTACTTCTTCTTCTTCATGCTCTCTTCTTCCTCGTCGACTGCATCCTTTGGCAGAGGGAAGGAGAAGGAGGAAGACAAAAGGAGGCGGCGACAAGTCGCCTGCCACTTAGCCGCTTACCTTAGCTGCTAACTGCTGACAAGCGAAGCCAGGGGGCGTTTTCTTGCCTTGTTGTTGACAAGTCGATGGATGCCAAGAAGAATGACTGACTGACTGACTGAGTGACTGAGTGAATGACTGACTGAGTGACTGAGTGAATGACTGACTGAGTAACTAGCTGGGTGACTGAATGACTGACTGCTGTCTGTTGCCTGCGTCTTCCATTCCAAGTGAGCAGCGTGCTAATTAAGGTAACTGCTGGGAATCGCAAGTGCCGGAGACATCGACGATGACATCGAGAATCAAGCAAACAACAAGCATGAATAATGGCTAAAGTGTGAACCCAATACGAGGAAACACACATAAAGCAACAACAGTGTTTCATTTTATACCAGCTACCCATAGAGTGGAAGGGTAGAAGGACAATCTGACATATTTTGTACTCTATGTGTATACCAAACAGTTCTGTATTTTGGTATACCAAATAAACATTTTGGTATATACTCCGTGGTATATTTGAAATGTAGTAGTATATCAACACACCAACTATACATTTCGGTATGTTTTTATTGGTATATTAGGAGTGTATTAGTATATAAGTGTACCAAAGAAACATTTCAGTATACTTTGTACTCTGTGGTATATTGGGTGTGTATTAGTATCTCAACATACCAAACATACATTTCGATATGGTATTATATTGTACCCTATGGTATACTTCAAATGTAGTGGTATATCGATTTACCAAATATACATTTGGTATATACTTTTTGGTATATTAGGACTGATGCCTTATATCAATATACCAAGCATACAATTCGTTATATTTTATTGCACTTTGTGGTAGTATATTAGGGGTATATTAACATACCAAAAATACATTTCGGTATATTGTACTTTATGATATATATCAAATTTTAGTGGTGTATCAACATACCAAATATACAGTTCGGTATATTTTATAATAATTTGTGGTTTATTTGGAATATAGTATTAGTCTTAGTATATCAATATATCAAATATATAGCTTCCACCATATTTCGGTATTTTTAAGAATATTATCACTCTTATTTTCCGTTTGTTAAGACCGGATATCTCACAGTCGATCACACTAAATTGTGGCTTTCTTACGTAATCCAGGATGCCACCGAAAAGATTTTAAAGTCTTTAACAATCAAGGTAAGCATGCTGTCTATATAACTTTGCTTTCTAACTATATTGACAATATATAACTGTATAAATTAAAGTCTATGAATAGAAATTAGAGCTACACTGTATATGATTTCTTAGAGCGCAATCAATATTATTAATTTAATAAATTGAGCATAATATATAAATATTCTAAGATTATACTTTAGGGTTAAAACAGCAAGAGAAAGATGTTCATAATAAACGCAATCAAATTAAAACAGCATTAAATCAAAAGTATGGCCATAAAAAAGTTGAATGAAAATCAATAGAATGCGTCAAACTGTGTCAGGCACAGAGACAGCAACAGCAAAAGAGACAGAGACAAGTAGAGCAAATGATGTTCCGGCTTTGACAAAGGAGGGCAATTAATTAGCCGAAACTCGGTTGGGCTTTAATAAATTATAATGTGTAGAAAATGAGTTAAGCACTAAAGCGTTGGCCCATAAAAAGGATGAAGGACCAAGTGGACCACATGCTGGAATCGCAAACTAATCAAATATTTCACACATAAAATGTGGTCAAAAAGAGCGACAGAGAGAAAGAGAGAGAGAGAGAGAGAGAGAGAGAGGGAGGGAGACAAACATTGGGCGTGATGATTAATAGGCCAAGGATCTAAATTCAGAGCGAAGGCCTCAAATTGATGTTGATTACAATTCATCATTAAAATGCAAATAGGCCAAAGCAGAATGGCAAAGCGACAAAACAATGAACCCGACAACAAAAAAGAAAGACAGAGAGAGAGGAGCAGAATTATTAGAAAGAGAAAGAGAGAGAGAGAGAGAGAGTGTAACCTAAACAAACAACTGGCCACAAATTTCATTTGATGTTACGCAGCATCGATGGCCGAAAAGGACCCTCGACAAGGACCCATCAACGGGGCTTTCAACGCCAATTTGTTTACATGTCCCTGGCCATGTTCAATGCCCCAAATGCTTCGACTGCTGGACTCGAGTGCTGCTCGTCGACTGCTGCTGGTTGTCCGCTCGGTTCCGCTGATGGCGTTATTTATTGTTATCAGACACTCGAGCACATAAAACATTTTATCACTTGCCGCCGCAAGGGGGCGAAAAAAGAAACCAGAAGAGAAAACATTGAATATATATGGTAGATATAGCAGAGAGAGAAAGAGAGAAAGAGAGAGAGAGGAGCAGAGAAATGATTATGCCTTATGTCAGAAGTCGGCGACACGAACGAGGGCAAGACCTTCAATAAAGATGGAGGAGAAGAAACCCCAGAGGAGCATCGGTCGCATCAGCAACTTCATCACTCAATGCGCCAAAGTGTTGAATGTGGCAAGGCGAAAGTTGAAGTTGAACGGAAGCGGATATAACGCGTCGTTGCCTGTTCCTGCTTCTGCTCCCGATCCAGCCACAGCTGCTCCTTTATCCTGCTCTACGCTCAACGCTGTCCATCTTTAAGTAATTTGTGTGCCAGGCAGCAGCCGGAAACGAGCATTGTGCCAAACGGAACAAAACTGGACACTAAAAAAGCGCCAAGCGAAAGAGACAGGACAGAGAGAGAGACGGAGACGGACCCGGAGAAAAGAGAGAGAAAGAGAAATCACATTTATGTCCGACAGTTTTTTTTGTTGTCCCTCCGCGTTTTCTATTATTATCTGCGCTGCTTTTTGGAACTCACTTAGCAAATGATTAATTAAGCCCGAAGCGCACGCCTAATGTTCCAAAAAGAGTCCAATTCCAATTTCACAGCAGGCCACTGACCTTGGATGCGATGACCAGTCGACTAATTCGTAATGGACCACGCTGATGGCCTGGCTCATGAGCAAAATGAAAAATTAAATATTTCCCTTTTGAAAAGAAATGAGCAAAAGTTGCAGCATGGTTTGGCCTTGGTTTCCTTTTCTTTTCCTTTCTTCGGTTTTTTTCGTCCATTCGTTTCTTTGAGGAGGCGGAGCAAGGTCAACTATTAGCCAAATGGATCGGAATCTAACTGCTTACTTATTGGGCATTTGAGCGCATGATTAAAGCCATCTCCCAGTGGGCCAATTACTTGCCTTACAAATGATTGAGGTTAAGGCTTTTTGATTGTGGATGAACAATGATGAAGACTAAGGAAATGTCCAGCGCAACTTTTGACCAATTGAGGTTGCCTTACAGCTCAAGCCTTTCATGTTGCGCTCTATTTGTCAATCGAGAAAACGGCAAATTTTATAAGCCTCAAAGGTATTTTTGTTCAGCAAAAATTAACTGATAAGAGCAAAGTTTATATGTGAATATACATTATTTAAGCATTTCAAACCCGAATTACTCGTATGAATAGCAGACAAAATTTAATTAGAATTTAATACCATGAAAAACAAAAAGTTTAGTAACAAAACAATTGAATACCAATTTACAAATGAAAATAAATACAAAAAATATGTATCTCATCTATGGAACTAAATAAACAATAACATTAGCCATTTTTGGCGTAAAACCTACAAACAGCGCAACACTATGAAGTTAACACTATCAATGCTCACATCTAACAAGCTAATTATAAACTACAAAAGATTAATGCATTAATTAATAAAACGCTAAAATAAAATGCAACTAACTACTTCATAACAGTCAGATTTGGCGTGAAACTAGCAAACTGCGCAACACTGCAGAGCTAAGCGCTATCTCGCTCGCTCATGTCAACGCAAAGCTCGCATATTATGATGGAATACTGTGAATACTGTTCAATTACGACTGCTTGCATTAGGACGTAAGACATCATTTCTCATAACGTAGTACGTAATCGTACATGAATAGTGCATACGAAGAATAAGCAAGCAGAGTACAATGATTACTGCTTGCTTGGTCACTCCAAGCATGGTGTTGGGCAGGGGGAAAGTTACAGCTCACCTCAGCTGCCAGAGCTAATTCGAGAATTCGAGAATTTGCTGCGCTTCAGACAGATTGCATTATTTATGCACTTGTGTGTGAGGCACCCACTACGGTTGTGTATGTATGTATGTGTGTGTATATGTCTTGAAACACTACTAATGTTGTGCTTAAGTCAGCGTCGACGTCGCTGCTGGCAGCGAGCGGGCAACAATTAACTTTGTTTTTTCGTTTACATTTTCACGCCATTTTGAAATTTACTTTACCTTGGCAGTAGCAGCGCAGCAGCAGCTCGCTGTCCTTGTTGTTGTTGTTGCTGGCTGCTTTTATTTATTTGCCATTTGCTATGGCGCCCTCTAGCATCAAGTTTGCTCTTTGTTGTTGCTCCTTGCCGTTGCCATGCACTCAAGCAGAGCGAGAGCGAACGAAAGAGATTGGAGCAGAGAGGGCAGGCAAAAAGTGTGAGCAGCTGCAGGTCCAAGCCGCCGGGCTTTGCTTCGCACCTTTATGGACTTCTTCATCAACGCGCTTTGCTCCAAATAACTTTTACCGAAGAAGCAGCAGCAAATGAAACGAAGTTAACGCCAAGCGAAATGCACTTCACTCCCACCCCCTTAGCACTCCCCCACACAACACAACACTCGACACTCGCGTAACGTGCTGCCAGTTGATAAGCGCCACGGGCGGGCGTCTGCACAAGACTAATTGAGTTATTTGCGCAGCTTAGCTTCGAATTAAGGGGCGACGTCTAGTGTGCAGCCCTAACCTCACTCCTACCATCCTCTCTCACTCTCTCTCTCTAACTGCTGCTGTGTGAGTGCAGCGAGGCAACAATTAACTGCAAAACAAATCAAGTTTCTTATATTTTATGCTACACTTCTCCCTCTCCCACTCCCCGCTAGACAAGAGCATGTAATTGAGCTTTTGTTTGCTTTTATATTTACTGCCTTGCTGCCAACTGCGACAGCGAAAGCTTCGCAAAGTGCACTTACATATGCATGGCAAGTATAAAGCGCTGCTTGCAAGCAGTTCACTTAGATACCAGAAAGCAGTTAATCATTGCGCGTAAAGATCAAAGGAAGACACATTAAGTTAATCATAACAATCCATTTAATTGTTCCGTTTTATTATCAATACTGTTTCAATAGCATAATATTCAAACTGTTCCCTTATCCGCTCTTCAGTTTATTCTCCTTCTAGTCTTTGCAACGAAAATCAGCTGTCGAAAAAAACTGCTTAACCGCCGGATAGTAATGCATGGGGATCAGTTTAAGTGGCACCGATTCCAGACAATCGTATCCCTCCCATAAAATGAGCAGCCACGTTGTATTCTTAAATTCAAAAGAGCTTCGGATGGCGAGCAATCGTCGTCCATCCTGAAAACCGTACTTCACATTGCCATTGGCATCCATGCGCACACAAGTCTTGGTTCCCTTCATCTCGATCGCTCGCTATATAAATTACAAACGTAATAATATGAATGAAGTCTTGGAAGACAAGTCCGAATAATGTTACCTGCTTTAAGTTTTAGCTTGCACTAATTTTCTCGATCCTTGTTGAACTGTCTCGTTGTTTTTCTTTTCAGCATGGCATGCTTTGATTTCCGATTTTAGTTCAACTTATCGATAATTATATCGACAAGCAACACCGTTAACTGTAGTTGTTTAAAGTTCAAACTAATCGAGAATGAATGCATTCGCGTAGTTATTAAATTAAATTCCCCCACCATTAATGAGCCACACCCATTTTGATTTGCACAAACATCTCTTTGCACAATTTTCTAATAAATTATTTTAATTATTCTGCAATTATTTGTTTGTACTTCCGGTTTTGCGACGACAAAAATTAAAGCAATTGAATTAGCGCGTGAAATGAGCTTGCACGACTGTCTGATACCCTGTAAAGGGGTAAGAGTGATCAACATGGAAAGTTTTAATAAATTCTGAATAAAAATTATACTTTTTCAGCTTATCGATTTACCGATAAGTGCATGGAGAGCAACAGTTATCGATGTTATTGTGATTTACAGGGTATCGCAGGCATCTTAAATAAATAGTCAAAGCCGCAGTCAATCGTTGTATTTATTATATTAACAAATAATTGTTGTTTTCATTCCTTTTCAATTGCAATATTCCACGACAGACAACGAACAGCAAAAACAACAACACGAACAACAGGAACAACAACGACTTCCATTTACACGCGTCCATTTTCATTTGCATACCAATTCACAAACACACACGCACAAACACGCGCACAGACATGCACACACATGCACGGACACGCTGAAACACGCTGTGCACGTTAATTTCGTTATGAGTTCAGTGTGCGCGCATAAAAAAAAAACAAAATGAAAATGAATGCAAAGAAATGGAAGCCGGGGCGAAACAAAAAAAAAAAAACAGAAAAAAATGCAAAACGAAAATGTTTTTAATTATGTTGATTTTGTGCTGATTTAATTTGAGGCGCTCGTTTTACCTGGACATTTGAAGCTGTTTGGCCAAAAACCAAATGGAATTTAATTTAATCCTTTGAAAAAATAATTTAGGTATTATCGCATCCCTTTCCCTTTTGCCCTGCCCCGCCCCTCGACTGTGCTGTGAAAGCGGAAATTCGCAAAAATATACAAAGCGCTTTTGCCCGAAAAAGGATTCATTTCATTTCCCCTTTCTCCCTTTCCTTCCCACACATGCCGCTCTCAATGATCCTCGAACCCGAACCACGAACAATATTGTGAAGCTAGGCACAATGGAATAGCAAAACTTCAAAAGCTTTCACACACACACACACACACAGAGAGAGTCTATATTAAAGCGAGATAGATTTCAGCTGCTGACGCGTTGCCAATTTCCTGTATTTCCCGTTAAAATTTTGGCCATTTTATGGCTAAATGTTGCTCCATTTTCAATGTATTTTTTTTTTATTCCATTTTTTGCTATTTTCGAGCTTCTAAAAGTTGGCAACACTGAACTCGCAGCTCGGCTTTCATTGCACGTTTTAGTTAATGTTACACCATTTTGTATAATTACATTTTTCTATAGACGCAAAGCGAGCGAGCGAGCAAGTGAGAGAGAAAGAGAGAGAGGAAAAGGACTCGGATTACTGAAGCTTCAAACTGCTTCATTAAATATGAAAAATTCGGTGCGCAAAGTTTTCGCTTCAACAATTCATTTACTTTGCCACTCCGCATCCATCCACTTCCATCTACCATTTACCTTTTTCATTTTTCTTCTTATGTTTTGCTTGTTTGCTTGACTTCTGTGTATTCTTAATTACCGCAATTGATAAAAATGTATATGTATTTATATGCTTACTTAGTTGTTGTATCAAAATGATTTGTACTCAATTACTATTTAGCTGAATTTAATATTTTCAGTTCTTTAGGTGATATTTCTAAAAAACATTTGTCAAATTCCAACTTAAGAATCTTGTTATTCATTAGTTTAAATTTATATTTATGATTTGCATAAATTCTGAAATTTATTCAGTTCATAATGATATCTATCAATTAACCATATTATTATTTCATATAATAATCACATAAAAGATGTTCTCACTCAATTCTAAATCACCTCTAAAATTTGTTGGCTTTTACACTTAATCATTAAATTTGATCTTTTAATATGAATTTAATGAATATACTATTTGCATTCATAAACTTTTTCATTACGAATTGAATACAATTACTAAAAATTCTTAAGTTTATTTAATTCGTAATGATATGTTAAGTTTATTTAACTAATTTGCCACATAATAACATAAAATAAATATTTTATATTGTATTAAAAAACTTGTTCTTACCGAATTGTAAATCCGTTCAAGCTGTACTGGAGTCTTTTATAGAATATTTATAACAGCATATGAAGCTGAATTCAAGTAATTTATTACATCAATTATGATTACAATTTGTTTGAAATACGTATTTAGTTAAACTAATACTCCCTTAGGCAATAACGATATCAAAGTGATTAATCCGATGATTTATATATGATTATACTTAACTCCCCAAACAGCATTATTACTTATAATTCAATCAAATCTTCCATAGTATAAAAGTGCTTTATACTTGGGAAGAGAGATAATCGTCCATAGCATAAAAATCAAAATAAACAAAAAAAAAAAAAAAAAAAAAACAAAACATAAAGAAATGCATTCAGTGAACTCATTTTGTGCTCGATACTCCATGGATACAAATAGTTAGTGTTGTTTAATATGCTATGCATAAGTTGAGAGCTAAATTGATGATTGTTTTTTCATTTTCTTTTTGCATTGCACTTGCCGGCGACATACAGAATGACTTATATTAAGCTAATATTTCGTTTTAAAGCTCTAAATTCGTCTAACATGTAAAAAACCCGAAATTCAAGATTACAGCTAACAGAACACCCAAGAGAAAAAGAAAGAGAGAGAGAGAGAGAGAGAGAGAGATTGACATAAACTTATCACTGGCCTGAAGCGTTCTATCTTATCACACACATCGACAGCAAAAAAAAAAACGTATCTTGTCTATACAGTAAAAAATAGAGTTGATTGAAAGAAAAAGAAAACTAAGTGGAGGTCTCCTCGTAGCCGCAGTGAGTGTAGCCCGTCTCCAAGCTGCCGCTGACAGCCGGCGATTTGCTGGGCAGATCTTGATGGTTGCCATTCGTTGTTGCCACCGATGTTGCCGCAGTTGATGCCTCACAGCTGTCGAGGATGCGCTCGAAGACCGCCTCGAAGCGACATCGACCGATGGCAAAGTGCGCCGGCAGCTCCAAGCTGTTCGACATCTCGCGCACCACATCGAAGAGCTCTGAGAGCGTTGGTTGATTCCCGTGCGGATGCGTGGATCCCGCCTGCCGCACCTTGACCAGAAATCGCAAGCTGTGCGCATAGTGCTGCAACTCCATGGCGCCGGGCAAACGTTGTGGCAACATCTTCGCAATCGCCGCCTGTTGAATGGGCGCACAGAAGCAACTGATCGCATAGTAGCCACCGTGCTGCGCCTTCAGCTGTGCGGGCGTATTGCTGGCCACGATTTGGCCATCCTTGAGCACCGCGACGTGTTGGCACAAATGCTCAATCTCGGAGATCGAATGCGATGTCAGCAGCACAGCGCGACGCGCTCCGAGCAGCTGTTCGATGGTGCGATAGACAAACGAACGCGTCACCGGATCCATGTCACTCGTTGGCTCATCCATCAGCACCGTCGGTGTGTAGCCGCAGCATGTGATCGCCACCGTCAGCTTGCGTCGATTGCCGCCACTCAGTCGCTTCACCTGAATGTCGCGGTAGCTGCGCAGCTCGTACGTCTCGAGTATGCGCTCCAGCAGCTCATCCAGCTGCTTGACGCCTCGCAGCTGCCCATAGAGACGGATGCACTCGGCCACGGTAAGGAGTGGGTCCAAGGGATTCGTCTGTGGGCAGTACGAGAGGCTGGGCTGTTGTGGAAGGGAGAGGAAAATAAGTTATCGAGAGTACAAGAATACCCAAATAATACTTAAAAGTAGTATATATGCTATATGCTACTACATAAAAAGTATACCACAGAGTGTACAGATGATTTGAATGCGAACTAAATTATTTAAATTCAGTAATCGTAATATTGAACAAGTCAAATACAAAAAAAATACAAATATGTACCGAAAGTAGTATATCTATATACCAATACATAGAAAATATACTGTAGAGTCCATACGAAAAGTATTCAAATTAAATGCTAATCGAACTAAATTATAAAAATGTAGTAATGGGAATATTGAAAAATTAATTCCGAGATACAAAAAAAAACTTAAATATATCGAAAGTGGTAGTAGCTATGTAGCTTCATTTAAATTCTATAATTTTTTGTTAGCTAAAACCCTGAAAATATTTCATTTTCAAGTCTGCATAATCAAGATCATTATATGTTCAGACTGATAGGTAGACAAAAATACTAATTCGTAAATAAAAAAATAATAATACAATTGAAAATTTAAACTCTCTTATTTACAGTTTTTAGATAGCTAAACTGCACAGTAATATTGTCAGCAATTTTAAATTCGATAGCTCTGCTAGTCTCGGAGATCTAAAGTTTTCTGCTTACGTACAGACAGACAGACATAAGGAATAGGAGTAATTAGAGTGAAGACTGTGGAACTTACGTGCTCAAAGTGAATGTATCCCATGTCGGGTAGCAACTGTTTCGTCAGCAGCTTGAAGATGGTCGATTTGCCAGCGCCATTTTTGCCCAGCAACCCAAAGCATTCGCCATGTTGCACGCCGAAATTGACGTTCCGCACCGCGTAGCGTCCACGGCGATATGCATGCCACAGATTGTCGACACGCAGCGCCTCATTGGCGCCCACACAGCTCTTGTAGATGCTCTGGATATTGACCATCTTCAGTTGGCCAAGACGCTGTAGTTCTTTGCGATACTGACAGTCGAGCTGGCTGCTAAGCTGTTGCCACCAACGCGTGAGCACATGGCATTCAATCAGCACGTTGAGCACAAGGCCAATCACGCCCACCACAGCCAGCGCGGTGTAATGACGCTGCAACAGATCGCTGGCCAGCGGATGCTTGTAGGAATCGATGTCGTAGCGCTTGAAGACGATCGCCACCATATAGTTCTTGCACAATTCGAGCAGTCCGTCGCCCAACGCGTGCTGTGGAAAGACGAGGAAAGCGCTGTTCAGCCCATGGCGCAAGCTGTCCCAGTCACTGCCCTCGGCCACCACGCCTAGGATGAGAATAATGCCCATGGTGACCAGCGGAATGATGATGTTGGCGCAGAAGATCGAAACGATCGCGATGCTTGAGTCGCTGAAGATCTTCTCTACCACATGCACGGCTGGCACGCAGGCGAAGCTGTGTGAAGAGAACACGCGATTAGATTGTAGTACGAAGATATAGATTAAAGAGGGACAATAGATAGTTTCTGATCAGATGATGATGATCCGATTAGATCGGAAAATAGGTGGATAACTATTATATAAAGTATTTAGTATTAGTAATGAGTAATTAGTATTTAGTATTTAGTATTTAGTATTTAGTATTTAGTATTTAGTATTTAGTATTTAGTATTTAGTATTTAGTATTTAGTATTTAGTATTTAGTATTTAGTATTTAGTATTTAGTATTTAGTATTTAGTATTTAGTATTTAGTATTTAGTATTTAGTATTTAGTATTTAGTATTTAGTATTTAGTATTTAGTATTTAGTATTTAGTATTTAGTATTTAGTATTTAGTATTTAGTATTTAGTATTTAGTATTTAGTATTTAGTATTTAGTATTTAGTATTTAGTATTTAGTATTTAGTATTTAGTATTTAGTATTTAGTATTTAGTATTTAGTATTTAGTATTTAGTATTTAGTATTTAGTATTTAGTATTTAGTATTTAGTATTTAGTATTTAGTATTTAGTATTTAGTATTTAGTATTTAGTATTTAGTATTTAGTATTTAGTATTTAGTATTTAGTATTTAGTATTTAGTATTTAGTATTTAGTATTTAGTATTTAGTATTTAGTATTTAGTATTTAGTATTTAGTATTTAGTATTTAGTATTTAGTATTTAGTATTTAGTATTTAGTATTTAGTATTTAGTATTTAGTATTTAGTATTTAGTATTTAGTATTTAGTATTTAGTATTTAGTATTTAGTATTTAGTATTTAGTATTTAGTATTTAGTATTTAGTATTTAGTATTTAGTATTTAGTATTTAGTATTTAGTATTTAGTATTTAGTATTTAGTATTTAGTATTTAGTATTTAGTATTTAGTATTTAGTATTTAGTATTTAGTATTTAGTATTTAGTATTTAGTATTTAGTATTTAGTATTTAGTATTTAGTATTTAGTATTTAGTATTTAGTATTTAGTATTTAGTATTTAGTATTTAGTATTTAGTATTTAGTATTTAGTATTTAGTATTTAGTATTTAGTATTTAGTATTTAGTATTTAGTATTTAGTATTTAGTATTTAGTATTTAGTATTTAGTATTTAGTATTTAGTATTTAGTATTTAGTATTTAGTATTTAGTATTTAGTATTTAGTATTTAGTATTTAGTATTTAGTATTTAGTATTTAGTATTTAGTATTTAGTATTTAGTATTTAGTATTTAGTATTTAGTATTTAGTATTTAGTATTTAGTATTTAGTATTTACGCAATATAAAACTTTCCCAGATTAGTATAGATTAATGCATACATTATTATTATTATCAGATTATTATTATTATATCACATTATTATCAGATAGATAGAGTGCAAAAAAATATGAACTAGTTGATAAGATTGAACTATAAAAGATAAGTCGATGAGTCTATCAATAAGCTTAAAGAATTTCAAAGATGAATTTGAAAATGCAGATTAATAGAAAGATACATAGAAAGATTTATAAAATAATTCGTAATAAGTCGAGAATTAAACAAATAAATAAAGATGCAGAATATGATGAATAACTAGATAGCAATAGGAAAACAATAATATAAAGCCTAGGACCCACCTGAACATCAGCGAGAGCACCACAATTCCAGCGAGCTGCTGTCGATCGACGAACACGGGCATGTTGAAGATGAAGACAATGGCCAGACAGACGATCAGAGCGAGCACCATGATCAGATAGTCCCAGACGAAGGCGACCAGCCAATAGGTGATGGCACTCACTCCGCTGAGTCGCTGCTGCAGCTTCTCGCCATTGACGCGCTCGTTGACGAGATAAACGGAGCCAGCAGCAACAACGAGACCAAAGGCGATCAGCAGAATGAAGACCATGCAGGAGTCGCCAGCCTGACGCAGCACCGAACTCGTGCTTAGCTCGGCAAATCCTAGTTTCCACGGTTCATTGAAGGTGCGCAACTCAAAGTCGCTGCTGTTGAGAGTTGTGCGCAAAATGTGCGCATTGAGATCGTTCAACCAGGCGAGCATCGCATGATACCCCTTGTTATTATACCAGACGGTAGCGCCGCTGCCATTCAGCGAGTAGCCGCCATAGCGACGTTCTCGATACTCGTCGAGACTATTGAGTACCCAGTAGAATGCCTGACGCGAGTTGTTGAACTCGTTGCACTCGAAGCTGGAGTCGCAGTCGCTGCGCAGATGTTCGTAGAGCGGTTCGCCGAACTTGCCAAGTCGCTGGCGACTCAGAAGTTGTGTAGAGTGCGGATAGAGGGCACGTGTGAGGGGCAACACGGTATCGAAGTCATCCTCGATGCGATAGCTAACGAACCACATGGCAAACAGCTCAAAGATCGCCGGCAACAGCAGCACATAGAGCAGCAGGCGATAGTTCCGGCAAAGATGACGACGTCTCTTCCCCATGAGCAGCACGAATTGTGACCAACTGCTGGGCGCTTGCTGAGTCACATCGGCGGGACCCGTGACAATTGTGCTGTTGTTGCTGCTGCTGTTGCTGTTCAGTTGTGTAGTTGTTGACGTGTGTGTTTCAATGCTGCGATTCAATTGCTCGAACTCCTGTTCCAGACTCGAGCTGCTGTTCAACGACAGCTCACTTATGTTGCCCGACAATTCCTGTGCCTGCAACTGTTCCAGGAATCTCACAGCACTCGGAGTCAGATTCTGCGCATAACTCGCGCTGATGATCAACTGTTGAGCTCCTGTTTGCTGGCTTGAACTGGGCAGCACTTGACAATCCTTGAGCAGCTGTCGAGCCTGCTCCACAATGGCGGACGAGGCGCTGGCATCGTGACAACGCATCTCAATGCTGTAGTCCGAGGTGCAGAGGCGCTGCAACGAGTCGCGACTGTGCTGCGCCACAATGCGGCCCTGAGAGGAAAGGGAAATTGGGAAAATTATTGTTAAGAGTGTATAATAAAGCCAAATAATTGTATTCTTAGGAATAGATAATTTGGAGAACTGTCTCAAGACAGTTTATAAGTAACACATGAAAGTAATAGTCAACATTTGACTGTCAAGCAAGAAAAGTGTTTACTTACGCAAAGATTGATCTTGGTTAGGTAGAGTATAAATAAGTATTATAATTATATGCATTCGAATTTTGATCATTATCATCATAATCAAGAAAGATTTAACTACGATGGTCTTATACACACAATGTGGTCTTATAAAGAAAGAAAATACGTATGAACAAATTTTGGTTAGTAATTTAGGATGCATGTATAATAATAAAGTAAATTAACTATATTACTTAGAATTTTGTACATAAGACAGTTTGCAAACGACGCAACAATGACATCTAATAGTAAACATTTGTCTGGAATAAAATCTTTACTTTTTATTTGTTTTGACACTGAGTATGAAAATCTACACTTTAGCTGTATGCCAATTTATAAGTTAACTCCTTGAAAAATACGGATATTAGTCATTATTACTATTATGGAATTATAAAAAGATAACGAAATTCATGAACATAATCAAAAAAGTCTTATTTTAGTTGCTGATATTTAGATGCTTATATAAACAGATAAACGGTTTACTTGCCTTTGCCTAATTCTGATAAAACGACTCAAAGAACTTTGAACTTACGTTCTGCATGATGAAGAGGGAATCGCTCAGGTATTTGGCTTCATCAAGGAAGTGCGTTGCAAAGATAACGGCGCGTCCTTGGCGCAGCTGTTCGATTAGCAGCCAGATATCCTTGCGGGCCTTGGCATCGACGCCGTTGCACGGCTCATCGAGAATGACGACACTTGGCGAGGCAATGAATGCAATCGCGACACAGAGACGCCGCTTATAGCCGCCCGACAGCTGATGGGCAAAATAGTTCTCGTATTTGCCAAAATTGAGACTCTGCAGCGTGCGTCGCACTTCCTGATCCGCTGTCGACAGTTTCTGCTGCAGATCACACTCCTGTGCGCTGCTAGCTGCCTCGAGCTTCAGCTGGGCATACATCTCGAGATGTTCGCGTGCCGTCAGCGTTGGAATCAGGATGTTATCCTGCCAACAGACGCCCACATTGTGCTCACCAGCGAGCAGCACTTGACCCGTCGTCTGCACCGTTTGACCCGTGAGCAGTTTGATCAGCGTGCTCTTGCCCGCTCCATTTCTGCCCAGTAAACAGCTGACCTGGTTGCGTGCAAAGTCCAGGCTGAGATTCGACACCGCGAACTTGTTGCCATACATCTTGGTCACGCTTCGCAGCGAGGCGCCCAACTTGGCGTCCAGTTGAGCTCGAGTGACGCGCACAAAGCTGTAATTGTCTGTGGAGTTTTCAAAAGTATACAGATAATGCATTATCATTACATTTTTTATATTTTTGTATTAAAATAAAAGTTATTCTACAACTAAAAATTCACTAGATGTACTTTAATTATAATATCATATATTCCGATACTCAAAACTAAAAGTAAAATTAGATTTCTAAGTGGAATAAAAAGTAATATAAAACAAAATCGTAAACACAGCTGTAGATATCTATCTTTGAAATACGGCATTCATTACTCACTCTTCTTGTAGCGCTGATAGCTATGTCCAATAGCCGCATAGATGAACATATTGAGCACGAACATCAGCAAGGACAAGGCGCATTCACTGCGAGCTGGACCAAGCTGGAAGAGATGACCGACTCCCAAGCCCTGCTGCTGCAACTCCATGCGCATCAGCTCACTCCAGCCCTTGGCGAAGGCCGTTGTTAAGGAGAGATCAACGAGGAAACTTTCAAAGAGATTCAGCTTGGCATCGAAGAGCAGCACAATAATGTATGGACACAATGTGATGAAGAACAGCAAAGCGGCAGCCACTGCTCCAATGTTCGCAGACACAAAGAAGTTGGAGCACATGTAACTGAAAATAAAGAAAACTTCTTTATAAAGAGAAGAACTCATTTCATTAAAGAACTGCTTACCAGAATGATATGAGACAAGCACCAAAGACTAGACAATAGAACATCATAAAGAACCAATTGGTATAGGCAAGAATTCCACCAGAGTAGAGCACCAAGCTGATCAGCACAAAGATCACAAACAGCTCCATGAAACTCATCAGAGACCAGGCAATCAGCTCGGAGTGTGCTCGCAGGCCCATGGAACGCATCAGCTGCAAGATTGAAGTTAAATGATTAGGAAGAGCTACACATTTGATTACCATTCTATTGCCTATCGAAGACTAAAGGGGCTTAATATATTATATTTAGCTTAACTGCCTTGAATTCAATGGCAGCTATCTTAAAAAGACAGAAAATAAAAAATGTGAAACTCGATATTCTAATAGAGTACATTATTCAACTTAAACAATTACAATGATATTGCTCACCCATATTTACTAATAAATTTATTTTTAGCTTAACTACATCCTATTTAGTAACAGCTGTCATAAAAATTCATCAAGCGCTTTCAATTTTGTATAAAACATTAAAAACTCGTTTTGCTTATTGAGTGAACTATTTAACTAATAAGTATAATTATATAACCGTGGCTAAAAAGAATCTGACTATATATTTAGCTTAACTGCAGCGAGTTCAGTGTCAACTATCTTGAATATAGTATTATTTTTAGAGGTCAACTTTAAATGCTTTACATAAAAATATGAATCTATCATCTCGGTGCTGTTTGTTGTTGTGACACCTAATAGAATTAAAAGTACATTTTTTGATTAGGGCTAATATAAACTTATCTTCTTCTCGCCAAACAAGTTGTATCTAGACTTATTATTATTTGAAGTTATTGATGTGCCAACTATGCAAGATATTAAAGTTATATTATGGTGATCTATAGAAACGCATTTGGTTCTCCATATGTTAATGGTTGCTGAGATCCGAGTGTTTGAACAGGTGGACGGACGGACAGACAGACGACTTACTCACCATGCTATTGCGACTCTCTCGCATCCAAATGCGTTCGCGCACACAAATGGCAACGACAATAACGAGACCGAGGCAATAGGCCACTTGCACCCCCTGCGAGAGATAAAGACCACGCTTAAAGCTGCAAAAAAAAAGGAGATTAATTAAGTGTAATCTAAGGACTCTAAGTAAGCTGTAACATACTCGTCCTTGGCATAGGCGGGATAGGGAAACTGTTTGGTGTAGAATTGCATGTCATCGATATCGAATTTGATGGTCTTGGCCTCGGGGGAATCGCCGCCAAAGCTGCTCAGCAGATCGAGGAGTCCAGCTCGCTTCACACGATCGCTGCGGACATCCGGCAACTCGCTGTCGGAGAGCACCAAAATATCCGGTTTGATTGTGGTGCCAGCATCAACTTGCTCTGTCGAAGTGGTTGTCTCTGCTGCCTCCTCCTCTTCATCTAATTGTGGCATTGTTGTCGTTGCCTCCGCTAAAGAATTTACGGTTGTAGTTTCCGCTGGTTTCGAATCGAAACCAAAATCATCATCATCGTCATCGAAGAGATCATCGTCCACACTTTGCACTGTGACCCGAGGACGTGCCGCTGCCTCCGCTTCGGACTCTTGCTCCGACTCAATTGGTCCCAATTGTTGACGCTTGTGCTTAATGATGCCGAGATCGACGAGCTGCTTCAGCTGCACAAAGCCACGATGATACTTGAGATCGACAAGCATGCTGCCCGCTGGTCCTGGGAACCAGAACCGATTCTTATTCTCAAACGTTGGCTGCGTATTCTCCGTGTCCATATGAATTTTGTAGCTAATCTCATTGTCTGACACATTCTCAAAGTTGAGCGCAGCCAGAAAAAGACGCTCCTGATTCAGTTCATAAGCGCGATGCTGCAGCTGCTGCACACTCGACACCGCCTCGAAACGATCGACAGAGAGACACTCGAGCAGATCGCTGATCGTGTTGAGTATCTGATGTATAAGCTTATTGGTCCGCACATAGTTCATAATCCGCTCGATCTCATCGATGTCGAACTCGTCGCCCACCAGACTCTTGACGAGCGGCGATCGCGCCAGCTTCAGCAGCCCCTCGAAGGCCTCCTGGAAGGTTGCATTCGTGTGCAGCTTATTCAAGATCTCGGCCGCCGCATGGCCCAATTTCTGCACACGCTGCAGTTCCTCAAACGTAGCATTGGTCTGCAAAACAATAAATATAACGCAATTAATGTGGGTATAAAAGAAATTACAATTTAAGGTGCCAACTCACAAACTTCACAATGCTTTCGGTATCCGCATTGGGCGGCGTGTACAAGATCTTGCCCTGTATGATCGGCTTGAGCACATTCCAAGTGAGCTTGCCCTGATTGGTCGATGTCACATCCAGGTATAACCGCTTGCAATATTTAGCTGTGAATTAGATTAAAAAAAATGTGAAACCAATTAATCGAGCTTTCATTTTACAAAGGCATAAAATACTTTAATACATAATGGTATATTTAGAGTGCAGTAGCAAACCGACATACCAAATATACTTTTCGAGTTTTTGATTTCTACAGTATATTAATCAGAAATTTTGTTTAGCATTTTATCGGTATATATTATCTATAATATTGCTTTGGTTGACAATCTGGTTATACTTAATGGTACATTTTGTATATAATAGTATATCGATATATCAAAATTAACTTTTCGGTATATTTATAAATTTCCAAATTAATTTTTTTGGTATAATTATATGATATATTTTAATTGTACTAATATATCGATATATCAACAATTACTGTTAGGTATATTTTAGCGTCTTAAAGTATTTTTGGTATATTGATTTGGTATATTTTGAATGTAATAGTATATCGATATATCAAAATTTGCCTTTCGGTATATTTTATATTTATACTATTAGCACGCTCTTTACTCACTTGGCATGGCACGCAGCTCGTCATCGTTGACCTCGCTAAAGTCCTCGGAGTAAAGTATATCGTTGACCAGCGGAATGCTTTCCGTGCTGGGGAACGGATGTCCGCAAAGCAAGATGCCAAACTTGACAAAAGTCTCACGATCTGCAGAGTAAAGAGTTCAGAGATTAAAGCAAGAAACCCGCAAATAAGAAAATTAAAGATTAAAGTAGAAAAAGTATTAAGTTAAAAGAATAAAATAAATTTTAAGAGCAAATAAAAACCTTATAATAGTTACAAAATCGTTCACATTATATATATTTGGTTTGTACAAATATCCGTAAACATAATGACAATCTATTCAATGCAATTTTAATTTTTATTTGATAAATTACTTTTACATTGATTTCCATTCCAAGTTTAAATTTAACAAGATAAAAATTGACGACTAACTTTTATTTTTTTTTCTAAGCTGAAGTTTAGTATAATTTAAATTGAAAATTTAACTATTACTTTCTAATTTTTTGAAATTTACAAATGAAAGTAACTTACTTGAAAAGAGTTTTGTGATATCGAAGCTGTAGTTCATCAATCGTTCGATGCGTGGCACCAGCGAAACAATCTGACTAATGTTGCCTGACGATAAACAAAAAGAAAGGAATAAACTTGGGAATAAATACTTCGACTCTGTAAACTCACTGCTGATGATGTCAAAGTGGCTGCTCGTTACCAGAGTTGTCACAGCGCTGACAAAGTTCGCCTTCTCGGGCAACTCGATGACCGCATTGTACAACCGATCGTCGGTCACAAACACATTGATCACCTCGATCACAGAATGCAAACTAAAGGGCAACAAGAATATCTGAATCGGCAAAAGGTAAACGCTGAGTTCAAACTTACGGCGCTTCCTGCCATTTGGAGTACTCCTCGTAGGGTTCGGTCTTCAGGCACTTGTTCTCCAGACTGCAGATGTAGGAAAATGCGCTGGGCACCACTTGATTTTTGGTGGGGAGGAGGCGTGTGGGAAACTGACAAGCGTCGATCGGTTGCGAGTCATACTTGAGCCGGATGATGTAGAGCAGCATAAAGATGAGGACCGGAAATAACAGCAGCGTCAGAGTTAAACCCTTCTGACGCCACAGCGCGAGCAGATCCTTGCGCAGCAATGCCCTCACCTCGCTCCTCGCAAAGGACATCGTGATCGTGATAATGATCAACTTCAATAAGCTTCGGCATGCAACACGATTTCTGTTTGCAGGCAATTAATTAGCCATGTTGTTGTTGCTGTGCACAAAAACAAAAGGTTAGCTCGTTAGTTAGTTTAGTTTTGCAAATTGATAAAGTAAAGATTAAAGTCTGAGGCTGCCAAGAAATTGCGCGGTTTTCCAATCGATCGAAGTGTAAAGTTTAATATCTAATTTATTAGTGAATGCTACACTAAATGCACTTAATTCGAGAATATTACAATCTATCGAATGCAGTTGAGAGGAATTTATTGAACCGCCGCTTTTAAATGCAGCATTCCTGCATACCCTGTACAAATTCCTAAGCCGAGAGCGTGTATATGGAAAGAGTAGGAAAATTAAAAACTGGAAACGAGTTCAATAAGTCAACAATTTCCTTTCATTATTAAGTGTTTACAAAGAAACATTTTAGTTTACCAGTCACAAAGAAAGAAAAAAGGATCGAATAAAATACATTATGATGAAAATTTTTAAAAAAAAAAAACATTTTATTAGTTACACAATTTTATTTAAATTTAAGACAAAAAAGAAAACATTTTAAAAATATTTTTGTAAAATATAATTAGTAATCTAAAATGTTGCTAGTTTTAAGGTTTTTTCTACATATCTATTACATTTAAATAATAATTTGTATAAGTACTTTTCTATAGAAAAAAATTAATCAATTTTAGATAAATCAACATAGTTTTATAGAAACTTACTTTTATAAAAAATAACCATTTTATTTTAAAGATAATAATATTTATAAGAAAACTATGTCAATCTGAACATATCTTTGTTTTACATTAATAAGTAATTTATTAATCCATTTTTTATTTATTTATGAACACTATATTTTTAATTCTAGTCAATTTTATCTATTTTATTTTTATATAAACTATCAGCGGAGCTTACAGAGTAACTGGTTAGTCGAGCAGCGCTAGGAAATAGTTGGCGAAGCGCCAACAAACAGGTTTGCACCACACATTGCGTATACGTAATGCGGCTGCTAATCAGCTGTGTCAACTTGCATTTTTTAATCGCCTAACAACAACAATAACAACTCGCTGTTTCCTCTACCAAGACGCAGCTGTCAAATGCGGAAATATTAAACCAAACATCAACATAATAATCGTTTAATCTTTTAAGCGGTGCGCCCCCCGTTTTGGGCCCGATTGTGACCACGCTGCGCTCGTGGTTAAAACCGAGTTGGGTCGAGTTTGGGCCACCAAAGCGCAAAAGCAGGCGTTAATAGATTCTCAAGTATTTGCGATAATTGCGCGTGACGTGTGAGAACCCTGAGATGATGTGTTGTCTGCCGTCTATTTTATGTTGTTTATGCTCTTTATGCGGGAATGTTTTATCACCACTTTGTCATGACTGTGGGAATGCGAAGCGATGTTGCGACGTCATCTCGTCTCGTCTCTTTGTTGACTTTCCTCAGCTTTTAATTGATATCCGCTAATTGCGAGAGCAACAACTGATCAGCTGGCGGTTCACCTTGAATCAAAGAAACACTTCCACATCTCTGTGATTAACAGAAGCATTCGTTTCCCTCGTCTCCTAAAAACAAACTCTGTGACATTTCGATGTCTTAAGCAGGCATTTTCCGCATTCAACGAATTAAGCTGCGCCAGCTTTAAGCAGCTTAAAAATGTCGCTTTTTTCTGCATTTATTTCAATAATCAATCAAATTAATAACTCAAGAAGAAATGATGAAATGAGTGCACTGAAATCGGAAAAGCAAATATATTCAAATAAAATAATGCTGACTTGGAATTATCATTTAATTTATTTGTATTTAATTTTGAATTGATTTCGAATTTAAGAAAGAGCTTAATACAAAAATACATTTTTCAAGTCTGCAATAAAATTAAAAATAAACACGCTAAAAAATAGGAACAAAAGCAGCGTAGACGACAACATTAAAATAAACTGGATTTATATATTTATATAAATAATTTTGAATTCATTTTGAAATGAATGCTTGTCAAGTGACTTAAGAATTAGAATTTCTTTCGCAATCGAATTTTTAATTCGTCTGAATGTTTAGTTATAACATAGTCTGCAATCATGATGAGACAGCCTAAAACTGATATCGCAAGATTTATTGCCAGAGGGTCGATCAGTCAATATAAAATATGAGAGAGTGAGAACTAAAAACCAGTTAATGCCAATCGTAAATTGACGTGCATATGCAAATCTTGACTTGTGACTTTTGATACCAACTGGTTGGGGTTTTTTTTTTCATTTTCATTTTCTTCGCTCTTTTCTAGGCAATCGACACTCTACAAAATGTCTACACTGTGTAAAGTCTACACAAGCTACTACTGCGATCGGTTACAAAGTTCGATAAAGACATGATTGCGACTTGATTTGAAACTGTCTTGTCATGTTCTAACTTGTCTCGCAGCGTAGACAAAAGAATTGTACGACGAGTATAAAATTGTACAACTTGCGATTGTTAGACGATCGCAGATCGCCGATCACCGATCGTAGATCGCAGATCGCACATCGAATGCCGAATGTCGAGTCAAGTGTCGACTTTTATCTATGCCATTGACACTGGGACAAGGCTTTTCCTTGACTTATTCTCAGCACAACACAGCTCAGCACAACTGCTCATCAAGAACTCAAGAGTTAAGATCAGCTAAAAAACAATTAGCTATTGATTACAAGGCAAGCATCCAAGCATCCATTTGCAACACTTGCAACGTCATCGTTTTTGGGGGCAACGCCTTAAACTGTCTTAACATTTGATAATGTAGTTATATAGAGTTGATACAATTATTTATGATTATATTTGATATCGATTACTATTCTGCGATTTTATATTATATGCGCTCAAGCTTAGCCGCTAAATCATATATCTAATATTCATAAAATACTAATTCGATTATGTTATAGATCTTCAAGGCACTTCCAAGTTGCAGATTAATGATCGATTGTACTTGATCTATTTCTGTATTGAACACTCTTTGATTTATTGCATTATTTATCGCTTTTTTCTCTAACAAATTATATTATCTAATAATATAAATATATATTATAAATAATAATCTAAAATTATGAGTTTCTGCACTCTCGCCTGAGCTGATGAAATCTTTCTTAAGCAGCTGCGATCACTTTGATCAAAAGTTGCGAAATCGAACGTTAAACTGACTGCATTAAACGCAGGCTGCAATCTCTGAACCAGTTGAACAACACACACAAGTGCAACTCGATGTTGCTCTCATTCAAATGACACAAGCTAATGACATATGACGACATAAGCGAGCATTTCATTGATCCATTAACGAACGATCGCTCGCCCCACTTGCGATCATTTGTTTATATTCGCACTCGCATGTAATAACAACATATTTATTTCTATGCTGAATCTATGTCAACAGTATAATGCATTATCAGTTGTTAACCTGATAACGCAACGCAACACAAATACTCTTCGCCTTGGCGAGTGCCAAGAAACGAGATCACAGATGATCAACGATAATCGATCATTAAAACAGAACAGATAATTGGCAAAATTAATTTGGAGGTGAGATGCGAAAGAAAGTCTTCAAGAAATTTGTAATTAAAGAAATACAAAAAAAGGACTGCTTATAAAAATATATTTATTTATATTTAAATGTTCTTGAAATCAAGATGTGTTTTCTAACATTAGGATTTTCATATAAACATTCCAAGTACTAAGGCAAAAATCTTGATTTTTTATAAGAAAACGATTAGAAAATTCTATAAAATAAATCTACTATTTAAAAATGTTTAACAATTCAGCAGCTCATTATCATAATTCAAATCAATATAAACGATTGTGATTAAGAAATGCTAATGAAAAGGTGGAAGATAACTTATCAGCAAAATCCATTCGTAAAGATAATGAAAATTAATATCGAAATCCGAATCCTATATGGTACGTTGCCCGTATGGATGAAGACGCTCCGGCTCGTAAGGTGTTTGATGCGATGATTCTTGGGACACAAAGGAGAAAACGACCCCGATCGCGTTGGCAAGACCAGGTGATGGAAACCCAGTCCACACTTGGTGTTACCAACTGGCGAAGGCGCGTTCAGGACAGAGACGCGCGGAGGCACATTGCGCTTCAGGCCGAGACCCGATAAAAAGGTTGTCATGGCCATATAATAATAACTGGATCTGCTTTATCAATCAAATAGTTTTCAAGCGCATTTTTTGGGATATGTCGAGCAGACTTCCCCATTTATCTGGCAAATCACAGACACGTATGTATATAATGAAGTAATGCTAATGAATTACATGCAAAGAGCCCTGCTGACAACGGCAACAATTGAGATACAGAAAACAATTGCTTGTGATAATTAACACATTAGTAAGTCTATTATTTACAGCCACACAACCATTTTGCATGCGGAAGAAAGAAGACGTCACATTATCGGCATATTTTATGCATGTATGTACATACATATATGCATATATAAGCCTCTATATATGTACAGACATATATCTGTGAGAAAGATCACACTTGTCAATTAGACAGTCACAGCACGTACATAAAAAGTAAAGCTCGATCATACAAAAGACTCCCCGAGAGTTGCAAAGAGTTTTAAGTATTGAGTTTCCAATTGCCAGTTTCAGCCTCATTTCCAGTTCCAGTTCCAGTTGAATGGAATCTCTGCGGTTTTTGGTTGAGTTCTTGAATAGAAAAAACAAACAAGAAAGCTACACTTGAGTGTGCTTGACTTTAAGATACTCGCTAGAGCAAAACGGTGCGGTATTATTCTTAAAATATAACAAAAATACTGAAATATACACATATGTGGTCGGACAAGTATTTTATCTGTGCGGTATAATTCTTGGAATATAACAAAAATAATATACCAAAAAATACAGAAATATGCCGAAATATATTTATAGTACATCGGTATAGTATTTTACCCTTGCGGTATAATTTTTAGAATATATAAAATTAATATACCATTTTATGGTGTAGTATTTTATCTCATCGCAAAAAGTTCAGAGTTTTCAGTCTAAATACACTTCACAAAAATACTGAAATATTCTAAAATATATATTTGGCATATTGAAATAAGAAGTGCTGTGAGAAATAGGTATATGGACAAACTGACCAGCGAATTATAATACCCTTCTTCCCTATGAGAAGTGGGTAGAAAACACAGACATACGCACAGAACTTTTTGTGGCCAATGAAGCATGTAATCCACAACTGTTTCTTTTACCAGAGTTTCAAGTGCAACACAGAGCCGAACACACGGTTGATTTACGACCACATCTTCTATAATTACTGTCGCTTCTTTCACTTGCCAGTTACGAGTTAAATTTAAAGCTTTAGACTAATTAAAATACTACTCGCACATTCGCAAAGCAAAGCAAAACACATTAAGCACACAAATCACACACATGAAGACTAAGCAAATACCCTATCAAAGCAAGCAAAAGGTAGTTCAACTTTATGCATATTTTAAAAGTATATTCAACTCCCGCAATATATTATAGGGTATGCAAGTGTTTAGTTAGTCGCTAATCGCTGGGTTCAAGTATCCATCAAATGCCGAACCTGTTGTCACTGAGAAGGGGAACTCTTCTTCACGCCTTTCGGCGAACTGAGAGATTTTAATTAATTCAAATTAGTTTCCAGAGGCAATCTTCAAAGATTTCGTGCCTTCGCCTGACAGACAGCTCAGCGTGTTTTGCTGGGCGGGCGCAGTCATCAACCAAAGTAAATCGAAAGTGTTAGATCTCATTAAACAACAACAACAACAACAATAACAACGATAAGAAAACACATAAAGAGTATTTAAGCAAGCGCATCAAACTTTGTTGCTTCCAAGTAAAATATCAATCTATTCCCCAACACAGCACGAATGTCTTGCATAAGGTCAGGCAATTATAGCACAACTTCGTGATGCATTCAGAATTGGCGAATTCTTAGATTACATGGGAAGCACTTTGCATGGGAGAAATTTAATACAAGCGAAAATTGAGTATTCAATTATCAATAAAAACAAACATTTCGAAAAACAATATTATTAGAAAGGTTCATAACAAATTTCATATCTTTAGTCTTTCTAGTTCCAGAGATTGTCGAGCGAACAGAAACAGAAGAAAGAAGAGAAATTTCCTCAAAGAAATACTTTATTTAAAATGTATGTTTACATTTTACAGGTGCAGAGAATATGTTTTCAAATATATCAATCAGAGATAATAGTAAAAGATTCCATGAAATAATAGACACAATTTGAAATTTTCTCTAAGAAAAATTTTATTTAAAATTTATATTTAACAAGAGCAAAGAATATGTTTTCAAATATATCAATCAGAGATCAGAGTTAACGATTCTATGAAAAATAGACACAACTTTAAAGTTACTCAAAGAGTAAATTCTACCAAGCGATTAATTTTTTCTTCAGCATTCCAAAAATATATCAATCAGAGATCTATCTTATTCTTTAGGGTGTTTTGTCAAATATTCTCGACCATAAGCAAATGATTCTATCAGATAAGAATCTTACCAAGCGAAGCATGAGCAGTGACAAATAGTGAAGTTCTATTCTATTCTTCCGTCTATTGTTATACCCTGTAAACCATTATGTGCATGACACACTCAAGTCACACTTCACATCACGCTGATCTCTAGAAAGTATTTCTACCGGTCTAAGAGACGAAGCTACGTGACACTACGTGAGGTTGCCATCGACCTCAGGCAATTATCAGTTCAGTTGTAGCAAACGACCCAGAAAAATGTGGCAAATAGTTGTGCGATAAGAAAACCACCTTGAACATTGTTCACGCCCCCAAGAAGCAGCCACAAAACAATAAAAATATGTTTAATATTTATCTGTTAAGCGGAGTCGTAAACACAACAAAGCGAGGCGACAGATTTTTGCAAGTGTTCTGAGCCGGAGAAGAAGAGACAACACAACAAGAAGAAGACTAATAAATGTCTGAGAAGAGCTTTTAGCAGTCAATCAATAGCAATCCACAAAGCATTAGACGTACATACTATACATACGACGACCTTGGCCATGAGTTTGCTGCTAACTGGCTATAGAAACTAATTCAACAAAAAGTGCAAAAAAATTATAGACTCGGTAATCAGAGAGGGGCGATGCAAAGAGGAGAGAGAGAGAGAGAGTTATATGTAAGTATTAGCTACTAAGTTGGTAGTATATCAAATATACAAATATCAAAGTAAATAAATAGAAAACTCGTTTGTCGCAAGGCATCCAATAAACTCGTTTCCCCTCAGCCCAAATTCCCTTCATTGCGAGCAGTATTACGAGTCTGGGCTGGGACAGAGACTGCGACGGAGACGGAGATGGAGACGGAGACTGACTTCGAGTACGACAACAAATACGTGTTTCATATAATGCGTTTTTATTTTGATTATTATCCCCCACTTAAATTTACATGCCTGTCGTCGTACAACAACTCTCTGAACTCTCGCCTCTACTTATTCTAAGTAACATGTACAGTATATTAGTATATAGTCTGTGATTGTCTTTTTTTTTCTGTTTTTTTATAAGCAATCCGATTAACAATAATGTCGTATTCTTGCACCCGTCACCATGAGTTGGCACTAACTAAAGACAGAACTCTTGACCACAACGAATCAAGTTGGTAACTTGGTAGCGCGTCTTTACTATTTATATATTCCAAAACAATATATGGTATATACCTATTATATACTCGAATTTAATTTTAAACTATATCGCGCATTCGTATTTATTTATACACATTTAAGCCGCTGTCTGCATAGGAAATGCTGCTGAGCTCTATCTTTTTATTTTTGCACTTTATCTTTATTTGTTTATTGTGCTTCTCGCTTTTTAATTCTCTTCAACCTGCTCAGCAAGTTGCAAGGTCACAATCGAAATGCAATTAAGCTACTACCTCGGCTGTGATATGTAAAAAAAAACGAGTAGATCGCTCACATGCGATAATCTGTAATATATGCATTCAGATTTTCATATTAAATTGTACAGCTTGACAAATTTAAGGAATTTAGTGACCAGGTTGGCAGCGCTGCACATTCGAATGGTAGCGCTAAATGCACTGCTTGCTCTCTGATATGACGAATTATTTGGAGAGCTAACCAAACAATGAATCTTGTGTTACTCAAAAACATTAGTTAAAAAAAAACCTAGTACATAGGAAGCAATATTCAAGTTAAAGCATTAATCTTGTGTACATAGCAGACGAACCGGATTAAAACTGTATTTGAATCGGATCATAATAGACAAAACTAATTAGAATGTTATTATAAATATAAATAAAATAAATATTATTATATGAAAAATTAATAATTATTCTAAGAAACAAGATTTACTTCCAACGAAAGATTAATAAATGAAACTTATGTATATCAGATTACGTTGAATAATCAAAGCTGCACTTGTCTAATTTATGCCTTCTTATGGTAAGACGTCAATTGTCGAATTCTTGGTATGATTAAAATTATAATACTGTGATCACTGCCAATGCAAATGTTTCAGCTTGTTTTTGCATATTGAATAACATTTCTAATGAGCGCAGTTAATGAATCATTATTCAGCAATTGCTATACATACATACATATATAGTACTATATAGTTTATGCGGTTTGCTTTTGTTTTGCTTTTCGATTAGTTTTCACTTTCTTTTGAGAGCATTGTTTTGTTACTTTTCGTTTCTTTGTTGGGGGCCCTTCACAGACAGACGGCACAATAAGCCAACTACTACACAACAATAACAATAGCAATCACAATAACAACTGCAACGTGCCAAGAAATCGAAAAGCAACTAACGCGGCCAGCAGATACCATGTAAACGGAGTGCAAGAGAAGTTTATCCACACAAACACATCTGTTTTACATGTGTACTTGTTGTACAAGCAGTGCATTTTGTAGTAATAACAAGCAGTGCACTAGAAGCCTGTAGACAGACTTATCAAAGTAATGAAATTTAACAATCGCAGGCTCATTGCTATAAAACCCTTCAATGGTCGCATGGGCGTGCAGGGTATGAAAAATCAAGTTGAAAGCGATATAGCAAGCGATTAAAACAGCTGTCGCGTTGAGGACACATGGACTGCAGAGAGAGACTTGTCTGAGACCGCAAAAGCTTTTAATCAAAGCTTGCGCGGCTGACTGTTTTTGGGCAATTTCGTTGCACTCGTTGGTGTTGTTGTGTGTTTGTTGGCCAAACTTGTATTAAATGCAATTGCAGCAACTTACCCCACCTGTTGCTGCTGCTGTTGTTGTTGTTGTTGCCGCGGCGCCGATTTGATATTTCAAATTCACTTTTTAGCACTTTGCACAAAATGACACACAAAAACAAAAATACAAAAAAAAATATGCCACACGATTTTTGGCTTGTTGCTGCTACTGCTGTTGCTTCTTCTTCTGTTTCTTCTTCGTTGTTGTTGTTGTTGCTTTTGTTTAGTTTGCTTTTAATGGTATTTCGGTTATTGGTAATTTCGCTTTTCGGGCATCAATTTTTACTTTCGTTACACGCACACACACACACACACAACACGCGCGAACGAAGTGACACACGCACATACGGACACGCACAGAAGTTTTGTTGTTGTTCTTCAGCGTTGTTTACTTTGCATTTGCATCTCTGTGTTCACTTCTTGTTTGGTCTGCTGCCGTTGCTGCTGCTGCTACTGCGCGACTGCTGCTGCGTCGTCAGCTTCTTCTTCTTTTTGTGCTTTTAGCCGTTGCGCTTGCGCTTACGTTTGTTTTTTGTCTTTTGTTTTTTGCTGTTGTCTGTGTTTTTGGTTTTCGTAAGCTCGCGCTATCGAAAGCTTTTTGAAGAGACGTCCGTTGACAACGCTGGCCGCAACTGAACTGAGCTTCACAAAGCGCGCTTACGGAAAATTATTTAATTCCACGCAGCGGCGAATGCGGCGGCGGCGGCGTCGCCGGCAGCAGCGACGTTGTTGTTAACGTCGACAATTCGAATTCGAACGATCGATCGTGCGCTCTCTTTCCAACTCTTTTGGGGAGTGCAACAGCGCGCTGAACTCTTCCGTGATCGGTTCTAACTGTATTTTTCGTTGCGTGCCGCATTTACCAAAATATAAAAATTACACAAAAATTGGTAGAAAAGGGAGAAAAGTTAATTAACATGTCGTCAATGCGTTGCATGGACTTAATTGCAACATCATTTCCTATATGGTCAGCTAATACCCTATATTAAACCTCTTCTTTAGCTATTCTATTCTATTCTATTCTCTGCATACCAAAAATATACTCCTCCAAATTCGTCAAGTCATGCTGAAGTCGCGCCGTCATTCATTCAGTCTGTCAGCCTGTCAGTCAGTCAGTTACGCTTTCATTCAGGCGTGTAGAGGCGCCTTCTCAGTAGCCGATGTGTACCTTGCACTGACATGTAGATGGCGCTTAATGGATTGGAACCCTGTATGTGATCATACTTTAGCTCTGAACTATCAGCGATCCTTATCTTCTATCCTTTAATTTGATAGGCAATGAGCCCTGAAATTGACTAAGCGAAATAGATTTTGTCAAATTTTATGCGTTCGTTGCCAAAAATATTAGCAACAACACTTTTAAAATGAAGTAAAAAATTTTCAATTTAAATCTCCAGCAGGCGTTATTTAAAATTTAGATATTTATTAAGATACAAAATATTAGATTTTGAAGTTCAGCTTTAATTATCAATTCATTTTATAAATATATGTATTTATAATTTAATTGTGAATACAATTGAAATTAAAACGAAATGCATTTATTTATTTATTTTCTTAAATTAAAGCTGTTTGGAACAAATTGTATACAAATTTAATCATTAAAAATTAAAACAATATTTAAAATATACATTAAAAGTGAAGAATTGTTTAATTTAAATTTATTTTTATATGACATCAGCCTTTAAGCTTTAGCCTTTCCACACTTTTGGGATATGTACATAAGTACTTTATCTAGAAGATTACATTATCGACCAGTTCATATTTATTTCTGCTCCCATAGAATCGTAACAAAGAAAAACTTCAAGATGGTGACAAGAAAACGTCTGTTATACAATAACTGTTTTATTTTGAATTTCTTTTTCAGACCTAAAGCTAAAACAGTTGCATAAACAATTGCGAAACGATGTTAACTTAAACTTAATAATCCCGCTTTGTATGTTGTATAATCTAATTTAAATTCTTTATATCATTCAAAATTCTTCTACATAACATATTTAAATGCTGAATGAAATTATTTTTTCTATATCTTAGCAACATTATTATAAATCTTTTATTATAACAAAATACTATTTAAATTAAAGTCTATTTTTTCCCATATCTTAACAACATTATTATAAATCTTGTTTTAGAACAAAATAGTATTTAAATTAAAGTTTCGTAAACATATGTTTAGTTTTTTGTTTGTTGTAAAAAAAGGCAATTATTAAAGTATAATAGATTCTAGTTGGATTCGGTCCAGATAAAATCTGCACAAAACGACTAAATTGCCCTTCGTACCTAAAATCAAAATACCAGAACCATTCTGACCAGACAACAGCAGCAACAACAACAACAACAAGAATAACAATAACAACAGGAACAAGAACAACAAGTGCGCTGAAAATGGCCAAAAAGTTGCGCTTCGCTGCGTATCAGTTGCGCATAATTGCCAAAGTCATTAAAAAACGTAAATACTGCGAGTAAGTGGTGAAAAAAGAGTGGAACTAAAGCCAAAAACAAGCCAAAAATAGCAAAAATATATATATATATACTTTTATAGTATATGGTCAGTAAGGGTTCTAGGCGAGAACACTCGACTTTAAGATACCTTGTGCAAAGGGAAATTTTATAACTTTATAAATATATAAAATTGCAACTAAATATATATATCTTGAAAAAGTTATCAGCTTATAACTGTATAAGTATATCAAATTTTAGCTATAATAAATTATTATTATATTATTATATATTAAAGAAGTCATCATAATTAAATGAACTACATACCTCAAAATTAAATAAATAAAGAAAAATAATTACAAATTATTATTGAATTTAACAAAACTAAAACTACAGTATTCAATTCAAAAGTAATTGTGGTAAATTGAAGGTATGTATATATATACAGACGAATATATGTTAAACTATTTACATTAATTAAAATATCTAATTGAATAAAATGAAAAAAAAACAAAACACACACATTGAGACACACAAAATAAAATAAATTAATTCTTAACAATAAACACCATAAATTTATGTTTCTCTTTCATCTTTTTAAATATACATATCTACAAATATATATATATATATATCTACAAATATCAATAACTAACTATATTTACAACTATGTCTGTACTAATATTAACCAAAACATATATTACACCCACTCTGCCTCATTATTGCTGGGTATCGCAATTGCTTCCTATAAAATTATTTAATTAAACATACAAAACGCAATAAACGTTGCCAATCTGCAATTTACGTTATGCCCAGACAGACAGACGGACGGACAGACAGAACAAAGCAAGAGCATTTATACACCTATTTGGGTCTTGAAATTATCGGTCCCTATTAGAAGTTGAAGTGGGATCGAGGTTAAATCTATAGCTAAGGAAAATCTATAAACGGCGCTTACAAATGATCATTAAGTTATTTATGAAGAGAATAAAGTTGGGTAGCTTAGACTCCAAGAAATTTATTCCTTATTTCTCTATATAATCAATTTTTTAAAATAAAGGATCTTGGTTTTTTCGAATGCTACAAAAATGGAGTTTTTTAATATTACATGCACGGTATTTTCGTATCTATCATATTGATATTTCACATTTCTAATTGTAATTCTATTTCCAATAAAGAATTTAATTACAGCATGTGAAATATATTACTAGACAGCTCGCACAAATTATGGGTTTCCTAATACCCATATATTATAATATATGGCCATATATACCACATGATATAGTAGTACTTAGAAATCCGCCCGAAAATAAAACAAAGCAACAACAAAGACAGAGCTTCGGCTCGCTGGACATTAACTGCTCCGCGGCTGATGTCATTTAATGTAATTAAAAAACAAAATTTAAAACAATAACACAAAAAACAAACAATTAAAACTTTTAATTGCATAAGAATTAAGTTTTTCAGCTGCTTCAGCGATTTGAATTACGTTAACAGGAAAATGTCCACGGCTAACAGGACAAAGCATAGCAGGCAGCTTATGTCAGTCGTCAGATACATTAACGATTTCAATTGTGTTAGCAGGATAAGACACAGCAGGCAGCTTCTGTCAGTCATCAAGTACATTGACGATTTGAATTGCGTTAACATGCGAATGTCTAAGTCTAACAGGACAATTCACAGCAAACAAATTTTGTCAGTCATTATGCAATGCTGTGTTGATAAATGTTTGCAGAAATTTAAATTTGAATTTTCAGTATTTGGAATGCAGGAAATGTTTTTATACGTTTGCGTATTAAAGATATATATACAGTCACGCTTTTTAATATTTTTGTTTATTAAATAAGTAATGATTTAGACGAAAAATGTTTTAATATACTTAAGTTTTTTATACACATTAGTTGTCGCTGAATTAAATTGCATTAAAACTTAAATTGTGATAATATGCTTAGCACTTTTTTATGAATGCCCATTTGTGCCTATCGATTTTTAATATAGATAATCAATTATATTATTATATTGTTATTTATATTATGTTTAAAATTTTATTATTCTTGATTTTTATTATTTAAATCAAATTTGAAACATAGTAAAAATTACATATAATGTTTTTATTTTTATTATTTAAACACAATTTGTAAAATAACCAAATTACTTTGTCTAAAACGTGGAAACATTATTCTTATATTAGTTGTTCTTTTCAATAGAAAAAGCAACATAAAAACTATTGCTTGGCAGTAAGGTCAATTATAATAAAATTTATAAATGCAATTTAACACTTGATGCGATTTGCTGCTAAGCGCAAGCTGTTGACAGTTTTATAATTGTTGGACAAGCGGAGATATCTATATGTATATATATATATATATATACATATATACATAGTGTATATATGGTTAGGAGAGGGGATGTCCACTTAAGTGTCATTAGAAGTCAGCGATTTGCAATGTACAAGTCATGATTACAGTTATCCGCAGATGATAAACCGGTTATTTGATTTTCATTTCCATTTCGAATGCTTATTACAAAAACTCGCTGCGCTTCTGAGGTAGCGGGACATGAAAGCAACAACAACAAAGTGTTTCCGGCTGTCTAGACTCTAGAGCTATATATAAGAAAAATATCTAAATAAAAACTGATCACAATAATCTGCTTATTTTACAGGCAACATTTCGAATGGTCAGCAAAAAGTATGAATTTCAAAATAGAATCCATTTGTAACATAATGATTATGATGATGATTAACTTTTATCGAGCTTTTCATTTCGGATATTTGCACTTGTTACACTGATTTTTATTTTCCAAACAAAACACGAATATAATTACAATCAAAGGGCTTACAAACTAACACAAAACAAGGTTAAAAAGCAACGCATCGAATTATTGCTCCAGCAGATTGCGATACTCGGCCAGCAGCTGCTCCTCCTGCTGCAGCGGTAGATCCAGATAATCCTGCTCGTTGTGGGTCAGATCCGCATGCAAACGTTTGTACGCCTGATACGCATCAATTTCGCATTTCGCCTTCTGCAGCACAGCATCGATGAGTGCCGCATTCGTCGTGGCTGCTGCTCCACTTCCCTGCGACGTGGATGCAACGCCACTGACATCTTCGCTGGCCAGCTTGGCAACGCGCTCCACCGTCTGCAGCAACTCCTCCTCGCTCTGCATGGCCTTGAGCAGAAAGTCGCTGGCACGGAGCAAATCGTTGCGTGTGGCTTCGAGAGCGGCGCGTGCCGTCGCCTCGGGAAAACCCAACTGCAGCAACGCATTCAGCTGCACGTCGTCCACGCTCTCTACCGATGGCAAACTGGCGCGCAACTCCGCTGAGCCCGTCTGCAGCAGTTCCACCTACATAAGCAGAGAGCGGAAGGATGAAGATGAGTATTACATTAGAAAACAATTCTTTAATCTAGGCAAATTAGTGCGGTATTATTCTTAAAATATACCACACAACTACATAAATATACCAAAGGCTATATTTGGTATAGTGCTACATTAAACATATTCCAAAGTGTACTAAAATATACCAGATTATCAGCCAAAGTTACTAAGACTCTTAGTAAGTAGGCGATTTTTGCCCTACACAAAAGTATTTCATAAATAACTTCTAACATTTGTATTTAATCGCAAGCAAATTTTCAGAAACCATAAGGACTATAGTTATTATAGTATATACCTAAAATCTATCTTCCATACTTGTTATTCGATTTTTATTGATGCTGGAGTGGAAGTGGACGTGGGAAAAAATTGAAAATTGCTTTCAAGCATAAGAAATGCTTTCGAAAAAAAGAATATATCTCTATCTCTTATAGTCTCTGAGATCTATGTGTTCATAGGGACGGACGGACAGACAGATAGATCAGGAATATATATATTTTATAGGGCCGGAAATGCGTCCTTCCACCATTTCCTGCCAGCACAAAATTCTAATGCCGTTCTACCCTCTGGGTAGCGGGTATAAAAAAGAATTGCTTCACCGCTCACCGCTCGTGGCACATCGTTGTCGGCACGCTTGAGCGCGGCGGCAGCCAGATGACGATCGAAACCCATCTCGGTGAGTGTGCAGATGCTGCGCGGATTCACCCAGTCGCTGTCCTTGAGCGTCTGCTGTTCGTAGCGTCGATGCATTGCCCGCTCCGACTTTGATTGCTTGCGTGCATCGCGCAGCTGCTGCTTGCGCTGATGAATGAACTGCACGGCGCGCTCCACGTTGCCCGAGCTGGAGCGGAGTGCGAGCCGCGCATCACTGACATCGTAACCCATCTCGACGAGGAGCAGCAGCTGCTCATCGTTCACCTTCAGTTCGCTGAGCACCGCTGCGGCAGCCTCAAAGCGTTCGTAGGCCGCATCGCGGCGATTCTGATGGAAGAGCACAACACCCTGAAGCAACTGGAGGCGCATAATGAGTGCACGCTCTGGACAGCCGCGTCCTTTGAGCGCATAGAGGCGCGAATAGTTGTCGCCGTAGCTGCGTCGAAAGCTGCGCTCACAGATGCCCAGACGACGATCAGCGTCGGGCAATTGCGATACGTTCTTCAGGCAGAGATAGCACCACACAATGTCCAGATTGAGGAGCGCATAGTTGTCCACGGACTCCAGAAACTTGGAGTTGCATGCCGCAAACTGTTCATCCGCCTCGAGGAGCAGCAGCAGCGCCTCCTCGTAATCCTCGCGATGCATTGAGGCGCGTGCCTTCTCGCAGTATCCCATCCCAGTGAGCAGCGCCTTGTTTTCATTGGGTGGCAGGAACACCGGATTGCCATCCTGATCCTCCATCTGTAAAATGCGAGAGAATATATAAATGAATCGGATTTCCACATTTCTGACGATCGCATTTTCAATGTAATACAATTCTTCTCAAACAGCTGCATTTTCATTGTTTTGCTTTCTTAGTCACTTTACAGTGTAACAAAAGCGCACAAAAAAAAAGTTTGAGTTATGAGAAGAATGAAAAACTTTGCTAGCAGAAAATTTGCTTTGTCATGAACATATTATGGAAGTATAAAAGGGTCTCAAGCAGCTTACACTCGCTGTAGAAAGTGTTACGAGACAGACATATTACAGGGTACAATAAAGGTAATAGACCTTTACCCTATTGTATATGCACAACAGATCTTTTACTACAATCACACTTTGTAAATTATAACCCACACATTAGCAAAAGGTCTCTAATAGCCTATACTCTACTCTGCTCAATGCTTTCCTACAGCCATTGACTGTCTCTCACTCTCTCCCTCTGTCTCATTATAGCAGCTGTTATCCTCTCGCTCTATTGCATGGGAAAACAGCCAACTAACAACAACTCACCTCCATGAGCTGAGTGTCGGAGGCGACCACAGCCTCCACATCAGCCTTAATCTTGGTAATGCGCTCGTGGAGTCCCGCATTTTGATTGTCGCCCTCGGCGCCACCGCCGACAATGATAATGAGCTGTTGATTGTTCTTCAGCTGCTGAGCAGCCAAAGTGCTGTTGGGTGCAATGATGCGACCGCCTGCGATGCACTTGACGTGATTCGGATCGCTCAGCTGCAGCTTGGTGGCAATCGTCTGCTGCAGCGTGGAGCCCAGCTCGTTGAGATCACACTTGATGTCGATGATGTTGGCGGTTCCTTTGCGATTGTCGATGCGACGCACCTTGAACGTGGCCAAGCCCGTCTCGTTGAACTCACGGCGTGCAGCAAGTTTGCGCAGTGCATGATCCTGCAGCTCAATGATGGCGCACTTGCAACTGGAGGATTCGATGCTCAGCTGGGAGCTGAATTGATCAGCCAGGAGCTGTCAACAAAGTAGGGAAACACTTTAGAACATGCTGTCGATCACAGGAGTGGGGGAAAAGTCTCACCTCGATGGATGCCTCAATGCTGCCGAGCTCCTCGTTATAGTAGGGCTCCTCCCACAGCTTCACTGACTGCGCTTGCAGCAAAGCACGCACTTGCGTGAACACGTTATCAATCTGCGTCATATCAATTTCAATTCAAATCGAAACACAACGTGCTTAACGTGCAACGTTTTGTCGACGACACCACTCTTCGAATGACAATGCGTTTTATCTGTGAGGCTCCTCAGCTCTGCATGAAGCGTGCTATGGCCA
Organism: Drosophila sulfurigaster albostrigata; assembly: GCF_023558435.1. NCBI lineage: Eukaryota > Metazoa > Arthropoda > Insecta > Diptera > Drosophilidae > Drosophila > Drosophila sulfurigaster. The sequence continues at coordinate 8,812,009 of NC_084885.1, read as the reverse complement.
AGAGCTGCTGCGTCACAAAAGATATTTAACTATATATTGGGAAATACGTTTATATGCGTTTCTAATTGCATGACTTGTGCTATTATCTGTTTACATCGAACGTGTTGCTCTTATCGGACTGCAGCAAAAACATCGATGACGCCACTATCTATATATCGATATTTTTGAAACCTCATTTTTAAAATATCGTTACGTTGCAGCGCACAACAAGCCACAATTTGTTATTAAATAAAGTTAAGTTTAATTAGTTTAATTTATAAATGTATTTATTACCTGGTGACTAATTCGAAAATTATTAACATTAAAATTAGTTTTCTTTTAAATTTAGTATATAACACAGCACTGTGAAACTATAAACATTGTAACTGCGTCCTTTGTTCAGTTTCGCATTTTGCCAATATTTATGTATTTATTTTTACGAAACTCATGTATACAGAAGAATGGTGAATACAGACGATCTCTACATCATTTGACAAACTTCGAACAAGCGGTTTGAAAAAACGCGCCTTTTTATATGGAAATTTACTAATATACCACGCAATATACCAATATGCCACATGACAATATACGGGGTGGCAATTATAGGTCTTTCTGTACTTTGGTATATTTATTAAATGTATAATGTACTTTGAAATTTTGCCTATAAATTTTTGTTTTGGATAGCCTGTAAAACAAAAATTTATATTATATGTAATTCATAATAATTGCAATATTATATGCACGCTTAAATGTTCGCCACAAAAATAAATCATTTACGAATAATCGCAATAGCATCGATATATCAGTCGCGCTTGGTATTTTTCACCTCTAGTAAAAATTTTTTGCGCCGCATTTGAAATAATTGCTTACTATGACGTTTTTGACGTTCCGTTACACACAATTATATTTTAAACAAAATATTTGTTGAAATTACATAAAAACAAATAATATAATATATATGTGCTACGCATGCGCTTATATAAAGGAGTGTAAAATTCGAGAAGTTGCCATGAGCTGGCCACGCTTTAAAACGAACAAGTTGTGCGTCGATTTCAACTGCAAGGAAACGTTCCGCTTGAGCGCCCGCAGGCTCACCTGACGCACCTCCTCCCGCTCCCGCTCCCGCTTTGTTGGTCAACAAAGTGGTTGGTTGCTTACAACAACGCTGCAAGTGCAACGAATATTTATTTACCAAATGGTGGCCGTGCCGGCAACATCAATTTACAAAAAGCATAATATAAAAACCAAAAAAAGGAAAAAAAAAGCAAGAAATGTACAAAGTTGAATACGAAAATTGTGATTGTGATTGTGATTGAAGCAAAAGAAGAAAAAAGTAGCGGTACATTTTCCGTTAGCTGCATAACAGTAAACGAATGCTCAAAACTGATGCACACCAAATTGCCAGTGTTCCAAAATCGAAACGAAACAAAATGAAAGTAAAACAAAAGCCAACTGCTGCTGCGTCCGTCACCGCAGCCGCCGGCGTCGCAGTCCCTGGTAAACAGCGAAGCAAAGTGGAAGAAACAACAGCAAGGCCGCGTCTGGCGACGGCGGGGACACAATGCGAACGCGAGCGTAAGCACGAAGCAGCGCGCAAAGAGAGAGAAGCGCAGGCGCAACTCAAACGCACAGCGACGTCAACGTCGACAGTGACGCAGGCAGCGCGGACTAGAACAAAGCCAATGCGGCGCAGCGCAAGTGCAAGTAAAGCGACAGTGCGAGAGAGACAGACAACTGCTAAGAGCGCTGCTGCTGCTGGCAGCGCTGCATCGAATGAAGAGGAAGCAGCGCAGCTGCGACTGCAGCTGGAGCATTTGGCGCAGCTGTCGCAGCGGGACTTTGAGCGCGAGTTCCGCAAGTGGATGGCGCAAGAGGGGATCGAGGGCAAGGTGCAGGCGCAGGTGCGCATGGACTTGATCAACAGCTTTAACAGCACATCGCTGGGTAAGTGATGATGCAGTTGCTCCGACTCCCCAACTTCACTCATACCACATACTAACTGACTTTCCAGGTAAACTGCTGCGCAAGGCATCGGCATCCGCTTGTGGCATGCCACGCACACCCTTCGAATTCAAATCTCAGGAGCAGCCGACGGTGGACTGCGTGCCCATGACGCTGGCGCTGCACACACTTGTGGCCGAGTTTCTCTACGCGCACAACTGCCACTACACGCTGTCCGTCTACTGCAGCGAGCTGCCGCCGCGTCACACGCTGCCCGACTTTGAGAGTCGCACAGCGTTTCGCTTCAAGCCCGAGGAACTGCAGCAGCTGCTCGTTGACACGCTTGGCGGAGGCGAGCAGCATGAACAGCTGTGCCAAACGCTGCTGCGTCTCTACGACGAACAACAAATCTCGCTGCTGCGCGCCTGCTTCCAGGTGCTTGTCGAGGCACAGCAGCGTGCTGTGAACTCGACGTTCACCAGCAGCCCGCTGGAGCAGCGCACGACGATGACACAAACGCTGCCCACAGCTTGCCTCCCCACGCAGCCGAATGTGGACACCAGCAAACTATTCCCAGCCGGCGAACTTGTGATTGCTGACAGCGATGCGAGAAGCGTGTTCATTGGTGCACGCGTCTCGCAATCACTGCTGGGCGTGGAGCAGCAGCTGGGGCAGCTGATGCACAACATGGACAAGTTGTGGAAATCGTGTGCGCCGCCTGTGGAGATCATTTCGCAGTCGGCATTCGAGCAGTTGGTGCAGCGGGAGTTGCTTGAGCGCCAGCGGCTGCACAGCGTCGGGCAAACTTTGGAGCCTGGACAGACGGCGCTGCAATTGCCGCAGTCGCAGTCGCAGCTGCAGCCACAACAGCAGCAGTCGAAGGAGCTTGTCGATGCTGGGAATACGGTGCAGTCGCCAGCTGGTCCCATTCAGCTGCCTGCGGAGGCGGCATCTGTGCCCAAGTTGCCGCAGCTGCATAGCGAGCAGCTCGCCAGTCTGGCCATGGTGCAACAGGCTCTGCAACAGTTGCAGCAACAATTGCAACAACCACAGCAAAGCATGCAGCTAACGCTGGACAGGATGGAGACGTTGGTGGGCGAACTCGCCGGCTGCATACAGACGCTGAGCAATGTGCTCAATCTGGCCATGGAACAGGAGTATGCTGTAGGCAGGCACAAAGGCTTCAAGCTCGGCTATCGCGAGGGCTTTGCGCACGGGCACTTCATGGGCATACAGGAAGGCATGCAATCCGCCGAGCAGCAGCAACAGCAGCAGCAGAAAGTGGAGCAACCTAAGCCACCATCACCATCGCCACCGCCACGTCCGCAGCTTAAGGATTCATCGAGTCAAACGCCGCAGCCGCCAACGCCAGTGAAAGTCTCTAAACGTTCGGTGGCCAGTCAAACCCCACACAAGCGACAGCGACACCGGACCACAAGCATGGAGCGGCATCTGGAGGCGTTGCAACGTCATGTTGCCAGCCAGACTGCTGCTGGTTGTCACGAGGGTCGCAGCTACGAGCAATGGATCTATGAGATGCTGCACAGCAGCAGCGGTCAGATATTTCTGGAGCGCGTCGAACTTTCGCTGAACAAGGCGCTGGAGCTGCAGAAGAAGCGACTCGATGAGCTCTTCAATGTGAAGCTGCGTCATCATGCCGAGATGATGCGTCTCAACAGCAGGCAAAGTTCCTGGCGCGTAAGTAGTTCAGCATTTCTCTTTCAACTTCCTCTCTCTTAAACTTTCTTAATCTCTTCAGACACTGTGTCGCCATGTGGAACGCGATTCGCAGTCGATGGAGGCACGCGATCTGGTGCACAAGATCTTTCGCCTCTTAGAACACTATGATCATCATCATCAGCTGCTCGCCGAAAAGATTCAGCAAACGGAAAAGGCCGCCGAGCAGGCAGCACGCATTGAGCCGGTCTGGAAGGATGCCAGCGCCCGGGTAACCGCATGCAATGTGACGCCCGCCTCCACGGCAACCAAATCGACTCCAACGGTAGCAGAAGCAGCTTCGCTGGCCACAGCTGCCTCAATGCCGAAGTCACTACAGGCCGCTTTCGTTGCAAGTTCACTGCCGCCCACGTCGAGTCATCAATTTGCCGCCATTCCGGATGCTTTTCACACTACGCTGCCAGCTGTTGAGCCAACTACATTTCCCGCTGCCGCAGAGGCTGCTTCAAATGGTGTATCTGCATTTCCGGCTGCTGCAGAGTCTGCTCCAAATGTTGGCCCCGCATCTCTGCCGAGTCTCGTTGCCAGCACTCTTCCAGGAATTGCGCCCGCTCCGCTGCCAAGTGTTCTACCAGCTGTTCTCCCAGGTCCTCTGGCGAGTCATCTCCAGGCCTTTCCAGCTGCCTCAGCGCCCGCTCCTGCGATGACAATGCCCACATTATTCACACATTTTCTGCTGCCTTTTGCTGCGCCAGCGACTGAGCCAGCGGCCACAGCGCCAACAGCTGCTGCTGCCGCCAGCGAATCTTCTGGACGTCCGCTGATGCACAATGTGTCCACAAATACGCAGCGTGCCACCAAGGAGCGACCGCAGCCGGCGCCGAGCTTTAACGAAGCGCTGCTCAGTGCCAAGTAAGTTAAAGTCCAAGACTGATGTCAGAGTGCGCGCGAAAAGCGATGAAACAATACTGGGCGGTAACATGCGATGAACCATTGCAATCGCTCGAAAGGTGTCAGAGTGAGAGCGAAGCGAGAAGCAATGCGAAGCGATAAAGCGAATGCAAAGCGAGAGAGCAAAGCGCTTTCTCGCTTCACACCGCTCAGAATGTACAAAGCAATGTAGCTCGCTTCTCGCAAAGCTCTCACTTTGTCATCTTCTCGCTTTACTCGTCGTTTCTTACATTATTCGCTTCTCGCGTTGCTCATCGCTTCTCACTTTACTTTTCTAACTATGTATACTCGTCGCTACTCGCTTTACTCGTCGCTACTCGCTTTACTCGTCGCTACTCGCTTTACTCGTCGCTACTCGCTTTACTCGTCGCTACTCGCTTTACTCGTCGCTACTCGCTTTACTCGTCGCTACTCGCTTTACTCGTCGCTACTCGCTTTACTCCTCCACATCATTAGCCTAAGCTTAATAATACATAGTAGCTGCCCAAATCTACATTCTACATATGTTTACAGAAATCGCATGCTGCAGCTGGAGCAGGAGAGCGATCTGCTAGAGCAGAGCTTTCTGGGTTATCTGGAGCGTGCGCGTACCCAGAAACAAAAGGTCCACATCAGCGCCGGCTGTGCGCTGGAGCAGCAGCAATTGCATCGCACGCTCGACAACTTTCGTGAGTGGCAGCTGCGCATGCGTAGAGAGGATGCCTCAGCCACAGTTGCAGCAGCAGTTCCAACTCCAACTCAAGGACAACCAGTTGTGATCTCGCCCATTTACAGCGGCTCCGAGCTGGACACGGATAGCTATCAGTTCACCAATGCGATTGCGGTGGCGCGTCACAAACTGCTCTCGGAGTTGCATGCTACAGCTGAGCCCAGGCCTCCGGCGACAACAGCGGAGATTGTGAGTAGCAACAACAGATTGCTCGTCGATCAAGTGCAGGATGAAACCCAGGAGCTGTTGAGTCGCGTCGAGGCGACACTGGCGCGTGTCTCGAAGCCGGCGAGCCTGCAACTGCTCACAGCGGAGTCACAAATGCCGCTAGAGGATCCACTCGAAGCTCTGAGCAGCAACACGCACTCGTCGCTGGAGCAGATCGCAGCCATAACGACGCCGCCAGCAAGTCGCAAGCTACAGCGTTCGATGGCCAAGATGCAGCTGCTCTTTGGCGAGCAGCAAACAACGACGACGAACCTCAAGCGTCCATGGAGTGCGCCCATCGTTCAGTTGAACCCGACTCAATTGGCAACGCGACCTCACACAGCGCCCAGCAGCTTAACGGATGCGCCAGCTGGAGCTGGTGGCGACAATCTGCTGGGACTGCTCGATGCACTCAGCGATGTCGGCAGCAGCACTGGCAACAGCAGCAGCAGCAGCAATCTAATCAGCAGCATGGGTCGCAAGTCTCCGGTTGCGTTTGCCGGCATCTCTACTGCATCGCATGCCAGCTCCAGTGCGGGGACTTTGTCGCCCAGTCAAGAGTTCTGGAAGCGCATGAATATGTGAACAAACTAAGTTGCAAAGTGATTGAAATAGTTCGAGTTCAACGTACTCTGCAAATTATCTTTATTCCGGACACCTTGTCGCCCACTCAAGAGTTCTGGCAGCGCATGAATATGTGAACAAACTAAGTTGCAAAGTGATTGAACTAATTCAACGTCCAACGTTCAACGTATTCGTCCCCCACCACACTGTAAATAAACAACGGCACATAGACACATGTATATATGTATATATCTTTATTAGTTTTCAACTGTGGTACAGCAAAGCCTCTGGATGGCGAACGAGCATCAAATGCATACATCTAATATAAGTATACACATATAGAAGAAGTACATCGACATTTAACATTTAGAGTGTTTGCTCAACTCCTGCTGTAGCTTCAATCAAATTCCCTACGTCTCAGAGAGGATCTCTCACATTATGATAGCATAATTTCATCTCCATCTCACCAATCATTAACATCACACTCACACACACAATTCAAATCGCAGCAGTTGGATTAAGTGTGCGGTAAGTTCACAAATTTTCATTCATTTTAATTATCATACACATCAATTTTGAAATACGAATGTGCGTTCAGGTGGGAATTCTATGTGTGTATAAATAGTTTTCTTTTGTCTTCTTTTTCCACCCTTGAGTGGAAATTATTTTCATTGATCCGTATCACAAATTATTTGGCAGGTATTCCATAAATTTTGTAAAAGATTTTCCTGGTTGGAAAATGTATCGCATCGTTTTCTTGTTGAAGGGGGAAAAATATATTTACGGGACAAATTGGGAATATCATTCGCAAACATTTACATATATCGGTTATTGAGTTTATATCAATCAATATGTTAATTGAATTGAAACCACAGATAAATATGGACGTCAAAATAGTGCAATTTATAATTTGTTCTGCACAAATACTATTCTATATAGTGTGAACAAATTTAGAAATCGATCAAAGTTATCTGAAGCGAGGTGGTGAAATATCATTTGTAATGTAAGATATGTATGTGATACCAACAAAAAAAATCTCAAAATACAGTGAAAATTGAGAAAAATAGAGTTATCGATCAAATAGCTGTAACACGTAAAATAGGTTACTCGGCATAAAATTATCTATCAAATAGCTGATCGATAATTGGTTACTCATCATAGAGTTATCGATTAAATAGCTGATCGATAACGCGTAAAATATGTTAGCATGTCGTCAATTAAACATTTAGTACTTATATTTTATGTAACGCTCTTAATCACTAAAACGAAACCTCGGCAAACTGTGAGGCGTATTTGAATAATGCAACATGCAACACATGATTATCGATAACACACTTATCACATTGATCAAAACGACATTTAATTGAAAGTTATCGAACATCTGAATATCCTCTATATGCGATATATCGTTGAAAACATTTACATTGAATTGATATCTAAATATGGACGTCAATTTGGACTCATTTTGTTGATTAACAATTTGTTGATTATTGTAATATTGCTGGCAAGTGATCAGTAATCGAAAGAGTTATCGGCGGCGAAGAAATCGAGACAGAATCGACAAATCGGGGATTGCCATTTGTATTAAGTATTCATTGTAACGAGATTATTTTCAACAAGAAAAAGTAGAATCGAACAATTTGGAGGTTGCCATTTAAAATCAATATTATTTACCATCTATATAAGTAACGCTATAACTGCATTCAATATCGATAAACATATATACTACTATATATGGACGTCTATTAAATACTTTGGTAATTCGTGAAACACGCAGACAATTGAAATCGAAGATTCGTAAAGACTTGAAGCCGAAAACAGATGTGAATGAAATGAGTGAATGAGTGTCTTGAATGGAATGGAGATCGTTGATACCAGAGACGATTAAGTTAGAAGTTAGCTCCTCAAACATTAATTAAACTGCAGTCCCATTGATGACGTCGTAGACCTCGCGATATTGAGATTGGGACTGTTGAGATTGCGGTTGCTGTTGCGATTGCGATTGCGATTGTGGCATATTGATGCCGCCAAAGAGACTGGCATGGGAGCGACGACGTTCGCGCTCGAGTTCATCGAGATCGAAGGCATCGCTGACCGCAAAGCTCGCACGTCGCTGCGCATCATCGAAGGCGTAAGCGCGCTGAAACTTGGGCGGATGCACTTGAGCACTCACAACTGGAGGCGCCGCATTGTTGGCCACATACAACGGCTGCGGATGATGATAGATGTTCGCATTGGCGCTTGTGCCGTGACCATAGTTCGATGGCGACGATGGAATCGCTGCTGGCCATTGAACGCCTGATTTGCTGGCTTGAGATGGCTTTGATGCTGGCAGCAAATCCTCGTTGGGCCGAGGAGGCAACGGCAATGGCAGCGTCAACGTTGACAGATAACGATTCTGTTGCTGCAACTGTTGCTGATGCTGTTGCATTAGCTGCGTGAAACGCTGCTGGCTCGCACTGAAGCTGCTCTGCAGCGAACCCAAACTGTCCTGGCTGCCAGCCGGCTGACGCATAAAGCATCGTGGGAGCGTCCGACTCTGGCCATGCTCCGAGGCGAGGCGCTGCTGTGAAGCCCATGGCCAGATCTCGGATTGGGGCGTGTGCAGTGACAGATTCGAGTTGAGTTTGCGCAGCTGTTGCATCGGCATCGCTGGCATCGGATCGACACACATCGAGCTGCGGCGCGGCATTGTAAATTGTCCGGGATCTGTGAAGGAAAATACGAAGGAATATGTGACTTAAAGTTACAAGCTACCACAGAATATGAAAATCTCAATATTATATAGCTTCAGATATGATCCTCTTAATTGCAGTAGTTATTAATTGACAAGTAGATAATACTTCATATATATGTACTAGCATTTTGTGAATGCGAAAAAAAAAACTAGCGTACAGTTGACTTTTAGAGACCCTTTATCTATCTCAATATTATATAGCTTCAGATATGATCCTCTTAATACATCACATTTACTAGAACTTTACAAATACAAAGACCCTGTGGCTTTAGAGTTCCTTGGGGTACAAGCAAACATTTCACTTGCGAAGACTTGAAATGTACATACATATCCTATTACTTGCTGTTTGAAATGTGAGATTCGATATTCTTATGTGCAATACATATTCATTGTGTTTACTTAATGAAATACACAATACATATTTGACTTGTAGAGACGCTTTAGCTATCTTAAAATTCTATAGCTTCCTCTTAATTGACGAGTAGATAAAAGTACATCATATATATGTACTAGCATTTTGTGAACGCGAATAAAAAACTAGCGAACAGTTTACTTGTTGAGACCCTCTAGCTTTAGAGTTTTTTTGGCGTGCAAGTCGCTTGTTATATTAATTTATGCTTTTCCACTTCTGGAGACCCTTTAAACAGTTGGAAAATATGAATTTTTTCACTTTTATTTCTGCTGTTTAAAATATTAGTTTCGTTATTCTTATTTGCAATATGTGTTGCTTGTTTTCACTTTGTGAGTACGAAAGTAACAAGCGAACATTAGACTTTAAGAGACCTTTTCATGACACTAAAATCTGGTATGAACTAATATCTTATAATACTTCGAGCACCAAGTACATGGATTGGATATTAAAGAAACACTGTAACCACAATAAAATGCAATAGATACCCTGTAATTCAGGGAGTGTACATATGTATGACTGCGAAAGTCGACTTTGAGAGACCCTTCGCCTTGAATACATTTTAATTAAGACGATTTACTTCATGACTGCGAAAGTAACAAGCAAAAATTAGACTATGAAAGACTCTTCGCCTTGACTCCTACTAACCCATGGTAGCTAATTCGTGTGATTAACAACTTATCAAAGAACTTTTTACTTTATAAAAATGAAAGTAACAAGCAAACATTCGACTTTGAGACCCTTTCGTGGCACTTTAAATCTTCGACGAACGGATATCTTATAATGCTTTCAAAACTGTCGATTATTTGCTCCAAGTACCTGGATTGGATACTAAAGATACGCTGTAACCACAATGCAATGCAGTAGATACCCTGCAAGTAAGGATCTTAAAAGCACAGCCACAACCTGGACTCACCGGTCACAACGTAGAGATGATCGCCGTCTAGAGTGACGCCAGGTGGCGATCGAAACTGCCGAAATCCGTTGTCATCGCCATCGGCATCATCATCGTTGTTGTTGTTGTTGCTGCGCTCATGCGAACTCTCCTCGTGGGAGCGTCGCTTCGACGAATGCGACGACTGTGGCGGCTCTGGCGACTCCACAGAATCCTCGCTAGGGATGTAGTAGATGTTCTTGGGCTTGGCTCGCATGCCGGCTCGCTTGCAGAACTCGTTGAAGAGCTCGTCCTTGGTTTTGCGCAGACCACGCTTCAAGCCGCAGAGACGTGCCTCGGTCATGTCGTCGTCTTCGTCATCGTGCTCCTCGCCGTGATTACGTGGCAAGTGCTGTGTGTTGGTGGCCATGTTGCGCTGCTGTTTCCGCTGCAGCTGGGCACTCGGATTGAAGATGTCGGTGGCCGTCGAGACGGAGCGAGTGAGTGGAAACTCCTGCGGCAAATCAGCGAACGTCGCCGGCGGTGCGGGTAGCGGCAATGTGGCATGCAACGGCAAACGTGTTGCCGCTGGTGCTGGCGTTGGCTCCATGCACAGCTCGTTCAGCGACTTGGCAAAGCTGCGCGAATGCAGATTGCACTTGGACACCGCCGGCTTCTCGAAGAAGAAGCTGTTGAAGAAAAAGAAAGAGAATGAACGAGGTGAGCCTTAAGACAATTTCAAGTTCTTTGGCACTTACCGTCGCTCCAGATCATTGTGCAAATACAGATTCAAATTGGAGCCGCCACCACCACCACCACCAGCAGCAGCAGCAGCAGGAGCAGCAGCAGCATTGGGATGCTTGCGGCACGCATAGCCACCGGGCAGTGTTTGCGTGTTGCACGTTGCAGGCAACGGACCGCGACCCGCATCGTGCACTTGATGCAAGCGAGCGTTCATCGAGCGCAGCAGAAACTGTTGATACAGCTGCTCCTGCTGCTGATGCTGTGGCTGCAACGGATCACGCGGCTGCTGCTGTTGCTTGGCGGATGCATTGAGCGACTCCTCCGAGGAAGCGAGAGCTGCAGCGTTGCCCGGTTGCCTGAAGCGCTTGTAGGAATGCGTGCGAGCGTGCTGCTGCTGCGACTGCTCCTCCTGGATCTTGGCATGTATGTTGGCCACGCTGAAGCAGGGCAAACGCTGTGGAAGAGTGGGGAGCAAAGGACAAGGGCAACATGTTTGAATGGAAAAGGAGGATAAATAAGTTACAGTCAAATGGAAAGAAAAGTATTACATTTTATTATTGCGTGTTGCAAAACTCATTATCAGAATCAACAGAAGTATAATTACGAGTTAAAAAGTGTGCTCGACTGTAAGATACCCACGATCTATAATGAATACATTTATATACCAGCAAAATACTACAAATATTCCAAAGGATACAGCAATGTTGGAATTTAATTTATATTGGCGCATGCATTATTATTAGCATTCTCATGGTTATGGAAATTTCATTAGAATTCACATTAATAACTGTGATGTCAATACAAATATATTTTATATAGTGCAAAATATACCATAGAGTGCACACTATACCAGATTGTCAGCCAAATTAGGAATCATAGAAACTGTAGTTATAATGGTCTGTACCGAAATTCGAGACTCTTGCTTCGAAATAACGCTTTATTTAATTTTTGTCGATTGGGGGAAGCGAAAATGGGCGTGGTAAAAATTTGAAGCAAACTTAATCTACGTTCAAACATAAAAAATGCTATCGAAAAGAATTAGATCTCTATCTCTTATAGTGTCTAAGATCTTGGTGTTCATACTGACAGACGGACATGACTATATCGCCTGGGCTGTCAAGTATATATATTCTTTGTGGAGTCGAAGATACCTCTTTCTGCATGTTGCAGGCATTTCCTACATGCACATATGTTAGTTATCATACCCTTCTACCATATGGGTATCCTTCTACCCATACGGGTATAAAAATACATTCAGCACATCAAAACAACTCTTTGATTGCTTAACATTCAAAGATTTGCTTTCACTTTGTTTCCTTGCTCGCTTTATGTCATGTGCTGCGACCTTTGGAAACATGTATTTAGATGCAAAAATTCTTGATAAACTGCAACAGCAATATTGCATTGATTTGAGCTAAATTAGTTACGACTTTGACGAGTGCTGTGATAATCATAATAATCAAAGGCGGATGTGTTTCTCTGTATGTGTACTTACGCTGTAATAACTGAATTCCTGCAGATGAATGTACAGAAAGATGTTGAGCACACCGACAAATTCGGTGGCAATGAAGCCAAACACGAATAGAAAGAAACTCTGACCGTAGGTAACCTTAAAGAGCGCTGGTTGCAGTGGGGAACGAGGTCGCAACTTCGAACCGATCTCTGCTTTTAGTATCGATATATAGGCTATCAAACCGATCAGCATAATCAGTCCTGAAAGGAGAAAATCATTAACGGTGGCATCATTAAAACTGATATAGAAATTTTGATGTTATCATAAATCTTAATGCTAATAAGTGCATTATTTTTAGCATTATAAAACCTTGTCCTCAATGTTGGAATTTTATTGATATCATGCATTAGCATTATCATAATTACTGAATTTGCATTAGAATTCACATTAATGACTTTGATATCATTACGATAAGCATTAGAAAGCGCTAGAATTTAATTTCGATTGGCGTAATCATTGGCTTTACCAATAATATTGAATTTGAATTTACTTTAACATTCAAGTTTCAAATGCATTTGAATTATTATAGGACTTGGCATTATAACTATCATCATTGCTAATGTGTACGAATCGAATCCTCATAGATAGTATTAATATTAAAATTATCACGAAACTTTCATTTCTCATTAGCGTTAATATAAAAATTAGGGTTGTGGTTGAACTTTCATTAGAATTCACATTAGAATTATTATTAAAATTGGCATTTTTATTGAACTTACATTAAAGTTAGTATTAGTATTTTCGTTTAACTTTTTTTAGAGTTCACGTTAATGGAGTATTAATGCTGATATTGGCATTATGATTTACATTGAAATTTAATTGAATTTGCTTCTGCAATTAGTATTAGTATTGGAGATAGCTTTATAATTGCATTTTGCATTGAAACTACAAAGATTGCATTGAAATTACTATCGAATGTTAGAATTAGCATTTGAAATAGTGTTGAGCGTTTAACTCTAGTAATCGCATTACGATTAGCATTGGAAATTTCATTGAATGTTGAAATTATCATTGAGTTTTTGCATTTGCAATTACTATTGAAGTTTGAGCGATTGTCATCAGTTTTATTATCCGCGCACTTACCACTCACAATGAAGAGGATGCCAGCAGTGAAATAGTAGAGACTATTGCGATGCGAGCACGTGGGGATCAGAAAGATGATAAAGCTGATGACCAGCACAATGCCAGCGCCCAGGAAGATGGGACACGACTTCGTTACCGTATCTGCAAAAAAAAAAGTGAGAGCGGGCGATAGTGGTTAGCAAAGCAAAGCTGTTGCCTGAATGCTTTGACCATGAGGGAGGAGGAGCAAGCGAAGAGGATAGATAGTAAAAAATGAGAAAAAAAGTAAAGCGAAAAACAAACAGAAATGTGAAAAGTGAAAGTAGCCACGTCGTGTGGTTTTTTGCCTTCGGCGCTGGCTCAGGTTCAAAATCAAAAAGCGAAATGCGAAAAGCTTAGACCAGCAAAAAATGTGCAAAAATAATACAAGAAAATGTGAAAAATGTCAAACAACAGGAACAGCAGCAGCAGCAGAAGCAGAAGCAGAAGCAGTTGGTTGTCTAATAGTTTTTATGGTATTTTATTGAATGTATGAAATTGCCACCAGCGGCGCCTTTGAAATTAATAACAATGCTTTTGCGCTTTATTTGTTGTGGTTGTTTGTTTGCTGCTTGCTAATTGAATATTTTCAGTTCAAAGATTGCCAATGAAAAGGAGAGAAATGAAAACATAATCATCATCACATAAGAATTGCAATCGAAATCAATATATGTATGTAGGCGACACACACATCGAAAAATGCGTAGGAAAACGGAAGATGATGATGAACAGAGAGACAATGGAAATCGTCTGTGTACAATAAGATTTGTTCTAAGCTTCTACTTCTACTTCTACTTCTACTTTCGAATGCACTTGCAGAATGTATTCATATGAAGTGCTCTTGGGGTGGAGAATGGTCCTTCTCGATTTTAAGTCTCTGCTAATCCAATTAGAAACGGTTGAAGCTGAACGAATAACTATTGAATTCCCATGAAGTATTGGTAGAACGCAATCTCTCCCCCTTTCTCTCACTCTCACTCTCTCTATCGCAGTCTTTGGTTTCTCTCTCGCTTCTAAGCATTAATCCCGGCATGCATTTAATTACCAGCAATGCTACGGATTGTAAGCTGCTGCTGCTCCTTGCTAATGGGTGTTGTCCTTGAAGCCAGCTTGCATCAACTGCTGCTACTCATCTCGCATTTAAGCGCCAAGGATTTTGTTGCGTACCAGCAAACAGCAACCAACAAACAACCAGCAACCAACCAACCAACAACCAAGCAACCAACCAACCAACCAACCAACCACCAACCAACCACCAACCAACCAATGCAAATTCAAATACAAGTGAAAATTCAAATGCAAAACGAAAATAGCAATGCAACTGAAAGTGATGGGAATTATTATAAATTAAAAATCCGTGCTCTGCAGCTGTTGTGTAATCCCACAACCACGCACACTTACTACTTACAGGGTATCGCTGGCGTCGAGTCGTGCGGATCCGGTTGATATCCCTCCTGGGGGAAGTAATCAATTTTGACGCAGTTGTATGTGTCGACATCCTTGCCTGCAAAAACATTTCAATTACATGCAAAACACGCAATAAAAATCTCTGTGTGTGTGTGAATGTGTGCCACTAGCACATACCCTGTAAATTTATGAGATTTAGTTTTGTGAATGACATTAAAGGTTTTATCGCATTTGTGATTAAGGCATGTGTTTATTCGCCAGCTTCTTCTGTCTATATACATGTTCATGAGTTACAGGGTATGCTGGACTATATTCTTTGAACATTTTGCATATTTTGTGTAAAGTTGCGTGTTTCAAGAACTTGCGCTTTTGTTGTTAAGTTTGATAGAAGTACATGGAATGTTGAACTACATTTTTAAAATTTCCCATATTTTGTGTACAGTTGTGTGCTAGAAAAACTTGTAAAAAGTATTGTTTATTTATCAAATGTAGCTACTTTCGTAAATTACAGGGTATGCTGAACTTTATTTGTACCTTGTCACATGTGTTGTCTGCAGTTGTGCATACTGAATATGATTAAATTATGTGCTTGAACAATTTGAATGAACACCTTGACTCTAATATACCCGACTGCTGCTCATATGGAGCTACAGGGTGTCGGTGTGAGGCAAATAAATCAGTTGTGACAGCCCGAGTGCGAGTCAGAGTCACTAATTGGCGGCTGTTGCTGCATTTTTGTTTGTTCACTTGATTGACTGACACGATGATTGGTCAACTATCAAGAACAGATGATTGACTGACTGACTGACTGACTAACCAGACTGATTGACAAACAGTTTGACTTGCATATTTTCTGTTGGTCGGATATTACTCTGTTGATTGCACTGAACGTGGCGTATACGCAATGTCATTGACTCGAGCATTTGTCTTCATTTTCGGAGGGTTGGGATGGGAAACTCACCTGGCAGCGTTGTGCACAATATCCAGAGGCTGGACTTGGTGTATTTGGTTAGGTAGACGCCATCGTCGAGTGCCTTGAAATTCGGCGTCCCATTATATTTCGCATTGGGCAGCTTCTCCTCCGTATAGAGCCATTGGGGGCCGGCCAATGCGGCTATAACAATTGCCACCGAAATGCTGCAAAAACGAGAAAGGCGAGAGACCCAGAAAAAAAAAGACGAGGCCATCAAAAAGTCACTCTGCATACGTTTCTCTCTCTCTCTCGCTCTCTTGCTGCTGTCTCTTTCTTTTGCTGTGTGGCCTGCAGTCTATGCATGTTTTTCCACCGATAGCAACACCCAGAGAACACATCCACACAGAGCCTTACAGTTTGGCAGCGTTTGTAATGATGTAAAATACCAGCGTGTGTGCTTCACTCCGCTCTCTCACTCTTTCGTGCGTGTGTGTGTGTGTGTGTGTGTGTGTGTGTGTGTGTGTGTGTCTGCTGAATGCTGATTAAAAATATCTGATGTCTGTGTCGTTAGCAGCAGAGAATAATTCGTTCTCTAAACTGAACACAATGCTCAACTAGTTCATACGCAGCAAGTGTACAAAACACTCAATAATCAAATATCATTATGCCATTTTGCATCAAGAAATCGGTGAAATGTTTATTAAAAAGATGTCTGCAATGAGAACGCCATACTTATGTGACGTTGAATCATAAAGCATCAATTGTGCAAATACTTCACAGTTTAACACCTAGCACGTTAGAACGCTACAAAGCAGTGCAATGTTATTCTTAAAATATACCAAATTAATATACTAAAATATACCAATTGTTATATTTGGTAGATCGGTATACTATTCCGGTATTTTTCTTATATACCGAATTAATATACTTAAAATACCACAGGTTATATTTAGTATATTTGGTTAGAGAACTACAAAGATTTTTGCAATGACACAAATCGCACTAATTATCAATCAACAACTTTTAAATAATAATTAGAATTTCCAAAATATTCTGTACAATTTTTTTATTCAAATTAGAAAGTAAGAAATTACGATAAAAAACTTTAAACTTTTGTATTATAACTTTCTGCTATGAAACCACGATAATTAAAATAATTTAATTAAACCAAAGGCCTTTGCAGTCAGTGTTATAGATACGTTAATGTTAATTTAAATTATATTTCTATTTTTCTTAAGCAATAATAAAATATTTACAATAAATATAATTGTAATGTTATGATCATTTTTGCCAAATAAGAGTTACGCTCGAAGGAAAGAGGAATAATTAACAACTTTGTATGTCGCACAACGTGAAACTCTTGCTATAAACACGAAATTATTAAACTATATTTTTGCAAATGAAATATCAATAATTGAAGTAAAACATAAAAAATAAATAAATAAAATGAATCAAAAGTCAACATTTCCTTTTGATGCCTTCAATGCTTGCAATGACACATAATCAATAAGCCGCAAATATGCAAATACTTTCTTCAATTAATTGTTATACTTCATTAAATATGCTATGCGCATATACATATGTATGAATGTATTTACTTTACGATATAATTAATAACTGCAAGTGTGTCTTTGACCAATTAATGCGCTCAGAATTCCGCACATTTGTGACGCATTTTCTCAACAATAATTTACTCGCTGCGCAATTGCAAAATTCCCGTTTAAAATTTAATTACCGCAAGGAATTAACGATTGTCTTTTGAAGAGATTAAAGTATTATAATCGACATCTTTTCAATAAACAACAACAGGTGGCAAATAAGCTCTGAAGTCTTAGAATTGAGCACAATTCCAATTGAATTTAAATGTCGCTCGACTAATCAAGTGTGGCAAACTCTGTTCACTTTAATATATTTTAAGGAGCATTCAAGTTACGAGCTGGCAACGGGACAGCCAAAAAAAAAACCAAGGTACATGAAAGTATGAAAAAAAGCAGCAAGAGCAAGAAATAAAAAAATGACAAGTGAAAAAGTGAGAAAGAACGTTAATGGGCTTCCAGTTGATATGCATATATAAATGCCGCACAAATTGTTGGTTTAAAAAAAAAAGCGAGTAAGAAGAAGCTGTAGTCGAGTATGCTCGACTGTGAGATACCCGCTATGCATTTTAAACAAAAGCATATTCTAAAAATATACCAAAAATCTTATAAAATGTATGTATGTATGGTCATATTTGGTATATTGATATAGTACTACATTAAAAATATACCAAAATGTGAGATATTTTTATTTAATAAAACCATATTCTAAAAATATATCAATTTAATATACCTAAAAATATACCAAAATATAACGAAGGTAATATTCTGCATATTGGTATAGTATTACATTCAAAATATACCATAGCAATAGGCTTTTTTAGCATGCAAAAGTATTTCTTAAACAAGTAAGATAGCTACAGTCGAGTGTGACTGACTGTGATATACCCGGTACCCATTGTGTACACAAGCAAAAGAAAGTGCTGTATTCATTTTAAAATATACCAAATTACAAAATACTAAAAATATATCAAAAACTATATTTGGCATATCGATGTATTAATATATTTTAAATATACCGTACTAAAAATAACTGATTGTCAGCCAAAGCTCTAAGACCCCTAGTACAAAATATTTCTTAAATAACTTCTACAATTTTTATCCAATCGCAATTAAGTTTTCAGGAATTATAAGGACTATAGTTATTTTTGTATATACCAAAAATCGCTCTTCAAAATTACGGTTTTTATTTGATTATTATAGATTTGCAGGGTCGGAAGTGAGTGTGGCAAAGATTGAAGCAAACTTGATCTGCGTGCAAACATTAATTATATCCTTTTTAACGTTTCGTATTCGCGAGTGCACTCATCCGACGTTCTTAACTCGTTTGCAATTTGCCTGAAGAGTGTTTTATTCAGCAGCGCATGAATATTGCATTCACTTGTCAGTCACAACAAGCATTCATAAGCATTCACTTAACTCTGCTGCATGATTCATTCGCATGGCAAATGAATGTCAGTCAGTCAAGACGTTTTCGGGCAATTCGTCTGCCCAAGCGAGGGTTGATCAACAAGTTGTATGTTGCAGTCTTGCATTTGGGTTGCTGTTAGATAACATTCGAATTTTTCGAGTGCATCGCTTTTAATTAGCACAACTCGAAGCTCGATGCTTGCTATTGTTCTCTGTTGCCTAGCAACTGAAATCAAAATCTTTACTAATACAATGAAATCGAACTTGCAAGCAAAATCGATAATTATTAAACATGA
The DNA here is from genome assembly GCF_023558435.1 of Drosophila sulfurigaster albostrigata. NCBI lineage: Eukaryota > Metazoa > Arthropoda > Insecta > Diptera > Drosophilidae > Drosophila > Drosophila sulfurigaster. The sequence goes on along the minus strand of NC_084885.1, from coordinate 8,792,982 downwards.
TTTCAATGCTCTCCCAAGGTTATTTATGTTATTTTGTGAACAAAATTGTGTGCGCAAATTGCGTAACATTTATGAAATAAACAAACAATATAATTGAGTTGAGTAATTCTTGGAGAATTTTATAACGAATTAATCTGTTTGAGCAGCAAATGTCAATTAAGAGTTTTGAATTTGAAACTACACTTGTTCTAATTGGAATAGTTTCCTTTATCAAACTGCAAATAGCAAATATACCAAACTAATGTACCACAGAAGTACTAAAAGTAAACAAAATAATATATTTGGTATATTCAAAATATACCAGATTTTCAACCAAAGCACTTGAGCACCATTCAAAAATATTTCTCAAATGAACGTTGCGTATACGTGATATTTTGGTTTTCTGGATTGCACTTAGCTGATTAAAGAAAATTTTGATTATATTTTACTAGCAGTTCATTTCATGTTTTACACAACAAATTAAAGTTTGAATTTCATTTATTTATATCCTTATTGCAATGAAATAAGTCAGAGAAATATCATTCAAGATAGTTTAAATATTGTTTGTTTGATTACAAAAATTAATACAATTTAAAGCTTCAAAAAGTTGTTCACATTTCCTAAAACAAATTCAATAATAAATTGATGTATATTAACAGAATTTAAAGCCTTCACTCTTTTGCATATTTTATATGCATAAATTTTAGCGTGTATTTTCTACCACATAATTTTTGTGTGTCTGCTTGACAAAGTATTTATGATATTGGCCTTCAATCAGCAAGGGGAAAGAAACCTGACAAATGCTAGCTGCAAAATCAATGTAAAGCTCTTCATGTGCGTTGTGATTGAGAGTGGAGTCGAGTCGAGTCGAGACGAGACGAGACGAGAGTCCTTAACGTTTCTCGCACATCCGCTGGCAGGCGCTAAAAGAACTCAACGACGACGCGCGTATTTTGCACGTTTCACGTTTTGCCAGCAGGACAGCCAGAGAGGGAAAAAAGAGAATGATGAGTATGAGGATGAGGATAAAGGCGACAGGACAGTAAAGAAACAGCAGCAGCAGAAGCTGCCTTCGGCCTCGGCTTCAACTCTGCACTCAGAAGACATGCAGCACTATTCTGAGCGACATGATGACATCGTCCTGCGGAGGACGATGTCTCTGGCAGGACTCTGACGACTGACTGACTGTTTTACTTGTTCTTCGTCGGCCTGGCAAATAATTGTGTTAGCGACACAAATCACTGCAAAGTGGGCTTAATTTGTTCGCAAACTATTTGCACAGACCCTCCAACACATTTTCTTCTTCCTTCCCTTCCCTTCCCTTCCCTTCCCTTCCCTTCCCTTCCCTTCTATAACATTATCAAGAGCATCAACTTTTGTATTTTTGCTATGCGCCATTTTCCATTTCACACACATTTTGCATTTCGCTTAATTTAGGGAAAAAACCTTTTTCGACAATGACAATCGCAATTTTGCGATTTCGCCCTCGCGCATTCTTTCTGGCAAATTCCCGCGCTTTCGCCATTGCTCACAAATATTTGCAAGTTCAACAACAACAATTTATCAGCTCATTTTGTCATCTACAAACATTTACAACCTTGCGCTATTTTCTATCAATTTTGTGTGTGTCCTTGTTTAATTGCTTTCGACTTTCATAATATTAATGAAATTACTTGCTTGTTAATTGCAATTTCATTTGGTGCTCTTAAATTTGGATTAAAACAATATTACGTATACGCAGTGGTTGCAATTTCTTAGCAGCTTAGCTGCAACTTGTTGTTGCGTATTATTTCTGCGAAAATTAATATGCAGCATAAGTAAAAGCTTTGAAATGCAATCCAAACTTTGCGAACTATTGTTTATTGGCTGTAAAAGTTTATTTTCGAATAAACTGCTAAGCAGAGATTGATGAGTTAATACAATGGAAGGCGGGAAAAAACGTAATCAAATATTGATTGGATATATATTTGGTATGCTTTTAAACTACTATACTCAAAATATACCATATAGTACAAAAGAATAAACTGCATTTGACTATATTTGGTATATTAATATACTGATATATTTAAAATATACCAGAGTACGAAATAATATACCTAAGGCTATATTTGGTACATTGATATACCGCAACACCTAAAATATGCCATGGATTGCAATATCGATGGTAATATTTGGTATATCGATAACTAATACATTCAAAATATACTGTAGAGTATGAAATAATATACCAAATGCCATATTTGGTATATTGATATATTGTTATATTCGACAATAGTTGGTGGAAGAATTCTTTAGCTTTTTTAAGTTTAATTGAATTAACACATGCACGTCAGTGCAGTTTTGGTTTGGTTTTCATAATGTTCATTTATTCTAAGTAAAATATTCTCTTACCCTAAGTACATAAGTTCAGCGCGCACTGCGCTGCCGGTTCGGCCGGCAGCGGCGCGGCTGCATTATATATTACTTATATGTATATACTTATATGTCAATGGACAAGCATGCTTTTGTCTTACATAAATTCTTTAGAGTGAGAGAGTGTATTATGCACTTATGCATAGGGCACTGGCGGTCAGCGTGCATATGCTGACTTAGCCGAATTCGCACAAGCGGCGGATCATGTTACGCGCTCACTTGATTTTGTTATTGTTTATTATGATTTGTATGTGGCTGCACAAAGTGTTGCCGCCACATAAGTGCCAAACACAGTGTACACTCGATACAAATGGTAATCACAGTGTACACCCGATATGTATGACATATGTGCATATTACATCTCCCTCCTTTTGAAAATAACGTAATATAATGAAGTTATTTTAATTTATTGTTTTAAAATGTTTACAAATTTAAAATTGAAATTTTAAAAGGATTTTACTTTATCGTTTTTTTTTTTTTTAATTGAAATTGAAATATAAAATTTGATTTTTAGTTTAAAACGCGATTATATATATTTTTAATGTAAATAATAAAGTAATTATATATATATATTTTTTGTGTTTTGGTTGATCAGGCCAAGTTCTTTTTTTAAATTTTTTTAATTGAAAATTTTTAACCTATCCTTATGGACCTTTTGGGTTTTATTTTTCTCGCCTTTAATTACTACGTTATCTCTGTCTTCTATTTTAACTACTGTATAGGGTCCTAAATATACTGGGTCCAATTTATGGCCAGTTTCGTTTTTTAATATAACTTTATCTCCTATTTGTAGTTCGAAATCTACAGCCTTTTTGTCATAAATTTCTTTATTCTTAGTTTTGTATTTGTCGAGCATTATTCTCGCTCTTTTATAGGCTGATTCTAACCTAAACTTAACTTCTTTAGCGTAATCATCTATGTTATATAAAGGATCTATTCTATTTATAGTACTAAAATCATTTGGTAAATTATGCAATTTTCCAAAAACTAACTCATATGGACAATAGTTATGTGCCATAGGGGTCGTGTTGAAACAGTATACGAAATATTGAATCCATACGTCCCAATCAGTTTTATCAGCTGATATATAAGATCGTATATATTCATTGAAAGTTCTGTGACTTCTTTCGACTGTTCCAACGGTCTGGTGGTGGTGTGCAGTAGATGTTATGTTATTAATCTTTAAGTATTTGCACAAGTCATTTATAATTGAATTCTTATATTCCGTTCCCATGTCCGAAATGAACGTCTTCATTGGACCGTACTTGAGAATAAAAGATTCAAATATTGCTTTTGCTATTGTTGTTGCACTTTTGTTTGCAACTGGTATAGCTACTAAGTATTTAGTCAAGTCACATATAAGCGTGACTGCATATTCATTTCCATGCTCTGACTTTGGTAATGGACCAATTGTATCCACTATAACTCTGTCAAAAGCTTGTACTGGTGTTTCAGTAATTGTTAGCGGGGTCTTATTATGTTTAACTGTTTTTGATTTTTGGCATTTTTGACATTTCTGGATGTGCTGTGTTATATCACGAGTCATACCTTTCCAGTAATAATGTCTTTTGACCTTGGCCAAGGTTTTTGTAATGCCTGTGTGACCTCCTTGTATTGGATCGTCATGTAGTGTAGACAGTATAGCTTCTTTCTCTTTATTTGTATTTATTGTAGTCACCGGGTTGAGTAGCGCTACTCTTAATGTATTCAATTTTTCATTGCCCATTATTTTGAAATTATCTATTGAAATTTTCTCAAAGATATTTTCCCACGGTGCTATTTTTAATTGGCTTATTTGTAATATACCGGCTTCTTTCTCAAGCCTTGGAAATAGTTGACCTAAATCAATATTTCCATTTGTATATATGTCACCAATATCTATTCTTGCAATAATTTTCTTACCATGTTTAAAGAAACATAGCGAATCTTTTATATGCAAGGTCACTACTTTTCGTATTTCGTCATTGTTTATGACGTTGTATACGTTGGGCTGAGAAGCTTTTTCTGTAGATTGCCTTGGCAATTCTACTTTTTCATTTTCTGCGCAGAAATTTTGTCTACTTTGATATCTAGTAGTGACTTTTAATATATTTCGAGTTATATTTTGTAGATCTTTGATGGTTATCCTTGATAACGCATCGGCTACAAAGTTGTCCTTTCCCTTCAGATATTCCACAGTGAAATTATATTCTTCCAGCTCAAGTCGCATGCGCGTTAGCTTGGAGCTTGGATTAGTCATTGAAAACAGGTAAGTTAGAGGTCTATGATCAGTCTTGACAGTGAAGTGTCTACCATAAATATATGGTCTGAAATAAGTTATTGCCCAATGAATTGCTGTCAATTCTTGTTCTGTTGTACTTTTATTACTTTCACCCTTAGTAAACGATTTTGATGCATAAGCTACTGGAAGTTGGAGGCCATTTTTGTTTTGAGTTAAAACTGCTCCACACGCTTGCTTACTTGCATCCGTTATTATGCAAAATTCTTTGCTGAAGTCTGGGTATTGTAATAAATTCGGATTTACTAGTGCCGATTTGAGATGTTCGAAGGCATTCTGGCAATCAGTTGACCATTCGAATTTAACATCTTTTTACATAATCTTGTTATGTGACGAGCATAGTCGGCAAAATTTTTGATAAAGCGTCTATAGTAATTGCAAAATGCAACAAATCTTCTAGCGCTGTCCGCATCATGAGGGACTGGGTAATTTTTAATGACGTCGTATTTTTGTCGTCTGGCAAGATTCCTTTATCTGTGCATTTATGTCCCAGAAAGGTGACTTCATGCATGAAAAATGAGCATTTTCAGGATGTAACTTAAGGTTGTATTCCCTGCATTTCTCAAAAACATCAGTTAAGTTTTTAAGCATATGGTTTTCGGAACAACTTATAACTATTAAGTCATCCATATAAAGGAATGCTTGTGAAGGTTCTAATCCAGAGAATGCAATAGTCATCATTCTCTGAAATGAATTAGGCGCTATTTTTAAACCGAAAGGTAATCGTGTGAAACGATACGAGCCATTGCTCGTTGAAAATGACGTTATATCTCTTGAACCTTTTTCAAGTTCAATTTGATGAAAGCCAGACATTAAGTCCAGACATGAGAAATATTTCGCTCTTCCTAGTTGATCCAAAATATCATCAATTCTAGGTAGCGGGAATTTATCCGACAACAGTTTTTTATTAATTTGACGATAGTCAATTACTAATCGCCATTTTTTCGTATCAGATCCGGGAAGTGATTTCTTCGGAACTAATAAAAGTGGGCTGTTATATGCTGATACAGACGGTTCTACTATTTTATTATTTATTAATTTTTGTACCTGTATATTGATTTCGTCTTTCTGACTATGTGGACTTCTATAATTCTTTATGTATACTGGTTCATCATCTTTCAATCTTAACTTTTGCTTGTAGAAATTGTTGGTAGTGATTGATTCGGTTTCGAGTCCGAATACGTCACTAAACTGGGTGCATAAATTGGTCAATTCCTTTTTGAATTGTGGTGGGAAATTTTTAGCTAATTGAGATAAGACAGTTTTTTCTCTATTTTCTTGATTTTCGTGAACTATGTCATAGTTCGAAAGTGGTTCATATTTTAGGCTATGAATATTTACTATTTGATCATTACTGGTTGTATTCAGTAATCGGACAAATGCATTTTTGGTTGTTGCGACCGTGTTCGCAACATAAATGCTCATGTTGAATTTCCTGATTGGGTATTAATATAGCTTCTTCATCTGATGACAGATGAATCTTTCGGACAACTTGGGATCTTGCTGGTAGAACAATGGAATTATTACCAGAACTGTATGTTATTGGAACATAAATTGGGAAATTCAAATTATTTGGTCTCATTATGAGCCAATCTTCATTTGGTTTGAAGTCTAACTGGCAATTGAATTTTTTTGATAAAGTCAATGCCTATTATTCCATCACAAGGTATTGCGAAGTGCAAATTTACTAAGTGAAAATCGTGTGGAATTATGTATTTACCTGTCTGTATCTCTATTGAAATCAGTCCGTTTGACTGTATTATATCTTGGCTTATGCCTTGGATATTGATTTTTTTTGTTCATTTGGATATCATGAAAGATATCAGAATTTTCTTTTAACAGTGATATGTCTGCACCAGTATCTATTAAAAACACAAGCTTTTTATTAGTTTTTACATTGTAGAAATCTACAAATATATTTAAATTAAGATTGATGGTATGAACCGTATGTCCTATTGCTGAACATCTGAAGGTTGAGAGTTTCCCGAATTATTCTGGGCAACTCTAACATTGTTTGTATAGTTATTGTGGCCTCTATTCGAGTTGCCACGGCCTCTAGAGTTTCCTCTATTTTGGCCTCGTCCATTATTGTTATAATTGGAACCGTTGTAGTTGTTGTAATTGTAATTACGACTACGCGAGTTTCCTCTGAAACCTCCACGTCCGCGGTTTCCACCACGCTGTGAAGAATTTCTAAAATAAAGGACTGTATTTTGCTGTCCAGTTGCTTCTGTGCAACTGTTTACAAATTTCGATACAGCTTCATTCATGGTGTTGAAGGTGCCAGCCTGCATGATAAGTTTTACCTTATCAATTGCGCAATTCTTTGTCATTGCCTTAACTGCAGACTGTGTAGAATAACTTCTGGCTAACGCAAGTGGTAGGCCGTCCGTTATGTACGCACTTTCTAAAGCTTTTGTCATCTGCTCAACCTCTGCTGTGTATTGGTTAGCAGTTTTGTTGCGTTGCTGTAGATTCATCAGTTTAGCTGATAATACTTCTACAGTTTCGCCTTTGACATTGCTCTGTAGTCCGGAAATGATTTCTGATATAGTTGTTTCATTTCCGACTAAATTTCTGGCAACACCTTTTAGCTTGGTCTTTATCATTGACACAGCTAATTGTTCGTGTTCGCCTTTTATTGCATCGACAATGTTTAACGCATCAAGAAAACTTGTTAAGTTTTCCGCTTTACCATCGAAAAATGGTATAAGCTTTGATGCTGTATTAATGAATTCAATATTGGATTGTGCCATTGTGACTGTTTTGATTTCTATTACACTTGAATGTGTATCAGAATCAGAATCTACAGTTGACATTAGAATGGCTGGGATGGTAAGATTTGCCAAGTCTTGTTCTTGGACTTGTATATCCTCCTCTGTACTAGCCTCAAATTTTACTGGGGTATTCAGAATAGATGGCACAGTTAGATTAAGATTATGTTTCTCCTTTATACTTTGGAGATTATTTCTTAATCTTGTCAATAACCTTGACGTTTCTGACCAATGTTGATCGGTTAATACGTCTTTATGATTATAGATTAATATTCGTGCTTCATTAAAGCAGTCGATTAGGGTTATTGCGTGTCTATCTACTGTATCTCTGTGAGTTGGTCTATTCTGAGTTAAGCATTTGTATGCTTTTTCAAATCTGATTTTTATATTATGGATTCGTTCAGAAAGTTCTGACCATTCCATAATATGGGCTAGTAAGTGGTTCCTATACGAGGTTTAGTATTTGAATACCTCGTAGTTAATTTCCTCAGATTTCTCGTTAAATACCGTCATAATTTCTATGCCAGGTATTAACTTTAATAATTGAGCCTTTTCTTTATTAGATAGGCCAATAAATGGGGAGAAATCTAGGTCATATGTCCTTATATATATACTTTCGAAATTACATATATACGTGGGACTATATGACACGATGAAATTAACTCTTTTGATTAAGTCTGGGTCTCTTAACAAGACTTTCTTTAAACTTCTCTTTGCTAATTTACTCATAGCTTTTTTTGGAGTATTTTTATTTTACTTCATCAATTGACACGAGAGTGTCTGTACATATGGCCGAGAGTCTCTTAAAACTCCGGCTCATATTTCAAAATACTACCTATTAAGATTGTGTGTTTTGCTCTAGTGAGATTATTTTTCTTGATCAGATATATATATATAATTCAATTTTTCAATTCATTTTTCTTTATTAATAATCATTAATCATTCTACGATTTTCTTCATTTTTGTTCGTTCGCTTAATTATATTTCATTATGTTTAACTTCATTTATAGTTATAATATGTGCCTTGCTTTTTTTTAAATTCTGTCCAAGTCGTTTGCTTGGCTCGCGTATCTTTTCTTTAAGCATTTATTATGAAGTTTATACAGTTTGTAAAAGCAATTGGCACACATTATTATGACAATTATTAATAACATTATATTGACGAATTCCAAATCTATGTTATTTGGTTCGACTTTATTTATTACGTTAGCAGTGGAATCCACTGTCTTAACGTCTACTAACCCCATATTAGTTGGATTAATTTCTTTTAATTCAACTATGTTTTTATATGGGTCTTCTTCAGAATATTTACTTATTCTATTTGTCTCTATAGACATTAATTTTTTCTTAAGAATTTTGTCTTTAATAAAAATTCTGTTTCTGAATGCTATTGTTACATTTGAAAATTCTCATTTAGTTATGTTTAACAATTTCCTACCTAATTTTTCGTACAGCTATACGGGCTGCACTACTATCGAGCAAAAAGGTGTTTCGCACGATTATATAATTGTTTTATCTTAATTAATTATATTATGTTATATTCTATTCATTAGTTGATTCCTGCACTCTTTGTAGTGCTGCCGGCTTCTGTGCCCTCTGTGGCACTGTCGGTTCCTCGGCCAGCTTGACGTGCATGGCGTTGCCGGTGCTGGGTTGGCACAGGCTTGTTGCTTCCTCTATTCGCTTGTTGTTTCTTCTCTTTGATTGTTGTTGGCCAGCGTGATGCGCGTGGCGTTGCCGGTGCTGGGCTGGCACAGGCTGCTATTTCTTCTACTTCTTCGTAGGGGCACCGGTGCTGGCTGCACAGGTGAACTCACAATGCGGTGAGCTTAGTGGTCCCTCGCAGTCGTTTGGGCATGTCTTCATCAGGGCTGGTATCTTCTTTGCTGGCGGTGGTTGAGATTTGTTATTGATTTGTCGTTAACAACTTTGATATTTTTGATATTCACTGAGTGAGTATGTGGTGTAGGGTTTTCTTTTATCTGTTTCAGCTATTGCTGATAAAGGTCAAGCATGGTCTGTAGCCTTGCTGTTGCCTTCCACGGTGTCGGCCTCAGGTGAATATAATTGCCATTTAATGTGAGCAATTTCTTTATTCAATTTTTTAACCCGGCCACTGCGACCCATAACACTCACTACACTCTACTCACTCAGATTTTCTTTAATTTTTGTTCCAGTTGTTGTTAGCGCATCGCCGGTTGCGTTTCGTTGTTTGCTTATGTTGTCTTCGTTATTTGAGATAGAGATCCTGGAGTCCTGATCTTTCCTAGACCCACGTCACGGTCGCCATGTTATATTCGACAATAGTTGGTGGAAGAATTCTTTAGCTTTTTTAAGTTTAATTGAATTAACACATGCACGTCAGTGCAGTTTGGTTTGGTTTTCATAATGTTCATTTATTCTAAGTAAAATATTCTCTTACCCTAAGTACATAAGTTCAGCGCGCACTGCGCTGCCGGTTCGGCCGGCAGCGGCGCGGCTGCATTATATATTACTTATATGTATATACTTATATGTCAATGGACAAGCATGCTTTTGTCTTACATAAATTCTTTAGAGTGAGAGAGTGTATTATGCACTTATGCATAGGGCACTGGCGGTCAGCGTGCATATGCTGACTTAGCCGAATTCGCACAAGCGGCGGATCATGTTACGCGCTCACTTGATTTTGTTATTGTTTATTATGATTTGTATGTGGCTGCACAAAGTGTTGCCGCCACATAAGTGCCAAACACAGTGTACACTCGATACAAATGGTAATCACAGTGTACACCCGATATGTATGACATATGTGCATATTACAATATTACAATACTTAAAATATACCACAGAGTACAAAATAATATATACCGAAGGCTATATTTGGTACATTGGTATTTTATTATACTCAACATGGATTGCAATATCGAAGGTTGTATTTCGTATATCGCTATAATAATACATTACAAATATACTATGGAGTACGAAATAATTGATGCGGTATATTGAAATACTGCTACACTTAAAATATACCACAAAGTACATAAAATTGTAGCGAAGGCTATATTTGGTATATTGATATACTATTACATGAAAAATATTCCAAAAACTGCAATTTAAATTGAATGTATTATGATATAATATTTAATCTATAACGGAAAATGAAGAAACTGCTAAGCAGAAAATAAAACATAATCAAATTTTAGTCAAATTTAATTTGAACATTGTTGAAATTGAATATTGCATAAAATGAAAAATTAGAATCATAGTTTGATTGTCTTGATTTCAATTAAACTACGAACAAATATGAAAGTTTATTTAGATGAACAATCAGTAATAAAAGTCGTAAGCTGCTGGTGAAAAGAAAAACGATTGCAACAGGCAATGACAGCTTCACGGTTTTGCGCTGTCTATCAGTGCGTATACTTAATGTCGCTGTTGAGCTGAATTAAATCACTCACCTGGCTGCAACAGGTGTCAACAGCCACAGGTAACCACTTTTGGCTTTGCCACTCGCACTGACTTTGCCCGTCTTGTTGCCGCTGTTGCTGTTGTTGTTGCTGTTGCTGCTGCTGCTGCTGTCGTTGTTCATCGTGTCGACAACATGCGACTGATTGTCAGCAACAGTTGCTGCTGCTGCCTCTTTTGTTGGTGTTGTGATGGTGACAGTACGCTGTTGTCTCTGCTGCTGCTGTCGTGTTTCATTCGCATTGTTGTTGCTGCTGCTGCTATTGTTGTTATTGTTATTGGTGTTGCTGTTGTTGCTGTTGTTGTTGAGCTGCACATTATTAAACTGCAAATCGCTAAAACTGCTGATGCTGCCAAATCCTGTCGCCGGAATGCTGCCCGAAATTGTATTGATGACGCCCGTCTGTTGCTGCTGCTGTAGCTGCAACTGTTGTTGCTGTTGTGGGGTGCGCTTAAGGCAACCGCGTGGCAATGTTGCATATGGCGATTGCTGCTGCTGCTGCGGTGGATAACTGTGCTCGATCGAAGCGCTCGTTGTCAGCTGATGTTTGCCCAATTGCTGCTGTGCATCAGCATGTTGCTGCTGCTGTTGCTGTTGCTGTTGCTCGTAACTGTTGCTTCTGCTGTACTGTGCGCTGTAGCTAACAAGTTGTTGCTGCTGTTGCTGTTGCTGTTCGTAGCTGTTGCTTTGTTTATACTTTATGATGCTATTGCAATGTTGCTGCTGTTGTTGCTGTTGCTGCTGCTGTTGGTTGCTGCTGCTGCGTGGCGTGGGCAGCGTGCTGATGCTGTTGATGCTGTGCGTGGAGGCCACGCGAAACACATTTGGCACCGTTGGATGATCACGCATTTTCACACAGTAACAAAAATACTTAAAAAAAACAATTGCGTTGGCGCCAAAAAAAAATTAAAATACACTATGAACACAAGTGATATTTGTGGCTGTTGCTGTTGCTGCTGCTGTTGTTGTTGCTGGACTGTTTGGGATCGTGGACTGTTTGCCACGTCAACGTGCGACGCGTTTAACAACTGCTCAACGACTGAAATTGCTGAACGGATGCCAACAAAGCCAGCCAGGATGTCGAGTCCTGAGCAAAATAAACACGAACAGCAGCCGAGCAGAAAGCAACGAAGGGTTCGTGCGGCGACACCGCCTCTCTGTGTGTGTGTCTGTGGCATGGGGCATGTGGCATGTGGCATGTGGCATGGGGCAGGTTTTGGCTGCCTGAGTGCCTGACTGCCTGGTTGACTGCTGGCGTCGCATCTACGCAGCTCAAAAGCGATTATAAAACAGCAGCAGCAGGAACAGCAGCAACAACAATGACCAAAACACCAGCAACAACAATAACAGCACAGATTGCAGCTGCAATTTGAGCAACAACAACAATAACAGCTCAAGTTTGAGCCACAAGCAAAGCAGCAACAAATATGGGAAAAGCAACAACAGCAGCAACAACAACTGAAAGTCGCAGCAACAATAGCAGCAAAGTAATTATAATAACAGCAACAACCACATCAAAATAGGAGTCTTCAAAAGCAGCAACAAGAATAATGTTACAGCAGTTACAACAGCAACAACAATAGCAGCAAAGTAAATGCAGCAAGAGCAACAACCACAGTCAGAGTGAAGCCAAAAGCAGCAGCAACAAAAAGTATAAGAACAACAGCAACAGTAACAATAAACAACAGTCAAAAGTAGAAGCTTTAAAAATTAGTGACAATAGCAGCGACCACAGCAATGTGTTGCATCTACAACAGCAACAACAACTGCAAGAGATGCAGAGTCAAGTCACAGCAACACTAGCAGCAAAGTAAATGCAGCAAGAATAACAACCACAGTCAGTCAGTTGCAGCAACAACAACTGTAGGCACAACGACAACAACCATAACAAACAATATACAAAAATAGAAGTTGCAATAATAGTGACAATAGCAGCAACAAGAGCAATGTGTTGCACTTGCAACATCAACATTATTTTTAAATTACAGCAACACTAGCAGCAAAGTAAATGCAACAATAACAGCAACCACAGTCAAAGTTAGAGGAACAACAGTAGCAACAACAACTATAAGAACAACAGCAATAGTAACAACAACCAGAAAAGCAAGAGCAGCAACAACACAAACAACAGCAGCAACATCAGCAGCAGTAACAACAACGACAGAAAAAGTAGAAGCTGCAATAATAGAAGCATAAGCAGCCGCTACATAATAAAAGCAGCAATAACAACAATTTCAAGAACAAAAGCAACAGTAACAACAACCACATAATAAGTTGAAGCAGCAACAACACCTACAATACAGCAACAATAACAAGAGTAGCAACAACAACTGCAAGAATCTTTTGTAGTTACAACAGCAACAACAACAATAGCGACAATAACAACTTCAGCAATTTGGAGCAGCAGCAACAGCAATAGCAGACGTTTGCTTCCAACTTCCGTTGCTTGTTGAAAGTGACTTCCGGTCGCTTTGGCATCTATTTATAGTACATAAATGACACATGTGCGTTGCATGTTTGTGTGTGTGTGTGTGTGTGTGTGTGTGTGCAACGTTTCCCCGCTCGATTATCCTCGCTGCTGTGGCTGTCGTTGTATGCTGCACTTTAGCGCGACGCGTCCATTTAATTCAATTCCCCCACATGATTGAGACTGTGATTGAGATTAAGATTGAAAGGGAGAGACTGCCACGTATGTGGTCCACAGTTTGCCACATTCTACATGCCACATTCTACATGCCACATGCTGCCTGCCACACAGGTGAACAGTTAAGTGCAGCGAGCGAGAGTAGCTGACCAGCAGTTGTTATGTCCTTAACTTTTGCTCCATTTTTATTGCATACTTTTCAAGGCAAATGCGCTTTAAGTGAAGATCCTTTAAGATCATCATTGTCAAGAAGAAATGCATAAACAGATAAAGATGAAACTGAAAACTACAATCGAGTGTGCTCGACTTTGAGATGCACGCTTCTTATTCTCAATAAAAGAAAACAGTCGGTATTATTCTTAAAAAATACAAAATTAATATACCAAAGATATACTTATATTATATATAACGAAAGCTATATTTGGTATATGTATATAATTCATAGATTCCAAATACACCATATAATATACCAATTACTACATTTAGAATATTGATATACGACTAATCTCACAATATACCATAGAGTACAATGTCGATAGTTATATTTGGTATATTTATATACTATTACATTTATAATATACCATAGAGCACAATATAAAACGAAGGGAATATGATATTCTACCTATGGATAGCTGAAGATTATGCAAAATGAACTAATGTCTGAGAACAAAATGAAATAACGCATTGTTTGTTTATTTCGAATAGAACTCTTTTGAGATGCAATAGAAACATATATTAAGATATTGACTCCTTTCAGAATCTTTAGTTTAAAAAACAATCGCATTAAATGGAAGATTTTAATGTAATATTTATTTTCAAGTTCAAAATAAATTTAGATGAAACGTAAGCAAAGTGATTTTACAATATTTTTAAATCATTTGTTTAAAGTTGTGCCCTAAAAGATCTAAAGACAGAAAATGTTTAATGGAATTCTTTGCATTGCAATGCAAGCTGTGCAATAAGTTTTAGAGTGCGTCAAAGATATAAAGGGCAAAACACAGAGTTACAGATTGTGGATATAGAACAAATATGGGACAACATCCGGTGTAGAAAGTTGACGATAAGTGAAGGAGAGGGACAACGGCAACAGTGAAGTTTGAGAGAAGTTTCCACAAACGAGCAGCATCAAATTAGCTTGCTTGTAAATGCGACGACAGTGCCTCAAAAGTAAACACACATTCACTCGCACAATCCAGGATACTCAAACAGAAAGACAGACGGACAGAAAGACAGATAGACAGAAAGACAGACATGCAAATGCATGAGCTTAACGTTTTGAGCAAGTGCATAAAACTAGAAACATGACAGATTTACAACAACAACAATGACGAAGCACAAAAAAAGGGAGAAAAAAATCTAAACAAATACGTAAACGAATGGAAAATGGAAAGCGCTGAAAATACGAGGAAGTTATTACTATAGCAGCTGTAAAGCAGGTGCATAGATACCCTGTAAATTGGGGAGAACTGAAAACACAGGCGTAATTTATTAAAAATATGCAATTATTATTATTATTATTATTATTATTATTATTATTATTATTATTATTATTATTATTATTATTATTATTATTATTATTATTATTATTATTATTATTATTATTATTATTATTATTATTATTATTATTATTATTATTATTATTATTATTATTATTATTATTATTATTATTATTATTATTATTATTATTATTATTATTATTATTATTATTATTATTATTTTTATTTTTATTATTATTATTTTATTTTGTCAATTTATGAAAACTTTAGAAATAAAGAAGTATAAAAGAGAACAACGCATTCAATAAATGAAATAGTAAAATACCCTGTTCAAAGCCCAAGCGGAGAGGGTATTCAACAAAAACAAAAAAGCAAAGCAACAAAAACAAAAACAAAGGGCAGGCAACGAATGCAATGGGCGAGAACTTTGGCGTAAGTTGTTAATGCGCTGTTTTCTAGCTGTTAAAGGGAGTGTGTGTGTGTGAGAGAGTGTGTGTATAGAAATGCACTACACACATACGTACACACACACACACACAGTGGCAAGAGTGTTAATGTTGCAAGCAAGCGCCACAAAATGCGAATTAAAGTCGCGAAACGAAAAAAATCACTGCATACCCACAGGCGCAATAAACTGTCTGTTTGCCAATGTGTATGCGAGTGCGTGTGCGTGTGCGTGTGTGTGCTTGTGCTTGTGTACTTTGTAACATGCAACACTTTGACACTTTGGCAACTTCAATTAAAATGTTTGTTATTATGCCAGTTGATGTTGTTGTTGTTGCTAGCTCAAAATATTGATTAAATGCGCCCTGGCCAAAGCCAATGAACGTTGCCTGCTTTTCTGCTGTTCTAGCACAGTGACACACATAGCGCTGATTTGCATATAAACACACACACACACACACATACTAATACATATATGTATGTGTATGTGTACCTGATTAGCGCCTTGCCATCTCGCTCCCTCCTTCACAGTCATTCGGCGTCTCCTTTTCGCTGTGTAAATTGATGAGCAATTAAGGTTATTGACCAAAGCCAAAGCCAAAGCTAAAGCCAGGCAGCAGGGTTGCAAGTTGCCGCTGCTGGGATTAGTTATTGTGGGCTGAGCTGTGACAGGATTATGGGGCACGTGGCATGCTTCATTGCCTCCTGACCCACTCAGAGATGCGATTCGATGTGTAAGTGTGTCTGTGTGTGTGTGTGTGTGTGTGCGAGGAGCGCAGCGAAGCGCTAAAAATGCGACGCCCCAGACAAATTTGCCCCAGCAACAGTAAATGTAAATGTTACAAACCTGCTGCTTACCGCTTACTGCTAGCTGCCTGCCGCTTGCAACATTCCGCAGCTGAAACTAGAGACAGCGTTTGCAACCAAAACGGAAACGGAAGCAATTGATTGCCTGACTGACAAAGTGCAAGAGTGCCACCTTAGAATGCTGAAGTCTCTTTACGATGACAGACTTGACTGACTGATCGCCTGCTTATCCTTACACAGAGAAAAAAAAAGGGATGCTTAACTCTTATTTCATTCGCAGCGATGCCAATATCTGCATATTTCGTAGAATGAGAAAATTCTTGAATTTTTAAATGCCAAAATTCGTAAATGCAAAATAACTATTTTATTTCTTTTTTAATCTTACTTTATAACTATAACTAGCACTTATTTGCTCAATAATACTTTCTTTATCACAAAATCATGCAGAAATTGATGCCAAGGTCTCGAATCACATGAAGAATATTGTAATTAGTAACTTTATCGTTTGATATTGTAAGGTTTTAAATTTCAAAAACACAAAAACACACTCAATAATTACAGAAAAACTAAACAGATTGAGCTTAAAACGATGTGCTTATAAAATTTATTTAAAGATTGTTACAAGCAGCCACTCTTAATAATCACAGTGAAAAGAGAGAAAGAGACAGGAATTAAAACAGTGTGGCCATATGTTTAAATTACGTTTTTTTATTTTTTATAAAAAGCGTTTCTCAGTAATCACAATAAAAAAGAGAGAGGGAGAGAGAGCTTAAGACAGTGTGGCCATATATTTTATTGAACTATTTTTATGAACTGTAACTCGCGATAATCACAGCGAAAAAATTTGAAAAAGAGAGACAGAGCTTAGGACAGTGTATCTTTTATATGTATGTATATTTTAGCTAGGGATTTTAACAATGTATTAACGATGATACATCAATTAAACTAGAAATGTAATATCGCTTGGTATATTTATTGAAAAGTGTGTTTCATAACAGCTCTATTAACTGAACTATCAGCAAAAAAACATAGAAAGAAAGACTCGTTTGATTCGTCGTGTTTGTAGATCGAGAATAAGGTAAATTGTTATCAATTCAATAAATCGAAACAAAAAATGTGTCATGTCATGCTCTTCAAATTTCAATTTCAATAGAAAGCACATTTAAAACATTTGCATTATCATGATATTTGATTTGTTGTATATATAAACTGACTGGCTTTTATTATTTTTGTTGTTCCTAGTTGTCTAACTTAATGCTTGCCTAACTTACTAACTAATTGACTTACTACAGTGAAAACATTCTTAGTGGCCACGTCTTTTTTTTTATGATATTCGCAATCCCTAAGTATTCCGAATTTATGAGTTTCTTTTAAGCGGTTCTTTTTAAACTCTAAACTCTTTTTGGCCGAACACGAATTTCATGAATGTTAAACATGCGATGATGTGTAGCTGTAAATTTAGGAACATACGAAGAACATAAAACTTTTAAATTATTTTAATGTACATATATCAAAATTAGTTTATTTATAATATCATCTTATTAATAATACTATTTTATTTGGAGCTTTTACTGTAAAACTCCTCTTGCTAGTTGCCTAATGACTGACTGATTTATTGAGTGATTGATGTAGACTCTTTCGCTGACTGCAGCAATTGCGTGGCATGTTGATCAAATCGTTAACTGATTTAAGGCATTTGGCTAACCGACAACTAACCCAAATTTGTTGCGCCTTGCCACAAAACCAAATGGAAAAAGAAATCCGATGGCAAGTGGGGGCAAGTGGGGGGGCAGTTGGAGATTTCCATGTGGCAACAGCTTCACTTTTAAGTGGAGCGGAAGCGACAACAGCCAACATCGACATCAACTGTAGCTACCACTGTGGCAGAGCCGCAGCTAGTTGCCACAGCTAGTTGCCACAACAACCACATGCAATATGCAGCATGCAATTTATTTTTGCTGTCCACTTTTGAGTTGTGCTTTTTGCTTTTTGCGACGGTCGACAAATCAGCAAATTTAATTGCAAACAAATTAAATTAAATCAAAGGCTAACTCCCCACCTCCACCTCCATCCTCACACACACACACATGCCATCGCATATACATTCACACCTACCTACACACTCACACACCTGCTTGTTCTAATTAAGCCACATATTCGTTTAACATGAGCAAACATTTTGTACATTTATTAATATTTGTAAGCGCATTCCGTGAATCGAATTCGCCTTCATTTCACTGCGATTTCACTATAAGAATTTAAAATTTGTATTTCTTCGAACAATTATTTCCTGTTTGTATTATTTAAGTGGAGAATATTTCAGCTCATTCCTCGTAGCCAATTCGCTTTAATTGCACTGTAACTTAAATTATTTTCGTTTCAAATTTGTATGCTCAATGTATTCATTTATATTTCTTCGAACAATTCCCTAGTTGTTTATTTATAAAGATTTTTCGTTTCTTCTTTTTTCTTAATTTTCCTAATCTGCTTTTTGAATCATTTGATTTTCGCCTCAATTTCATCTTCAATTCAATTTCTGCTTCTAGTTATTACTCTTAATTATGCATAAACATTTCTTTTAGCATTTCCATTAAAAAACGTACATTGCATTATAGAAATTGCCAATTTATGTTCATAACTAATAGTTGTCGTCTGCCAAAGCGAATTTGCCTCAATTTCGCCATAATTTCAATTGCTCGCTTTCAGTTTTGTATTCTAAATTTTATCTTCAACAATTCCTCAAGTATTTTCCTTTAAAAAAACATTCATTTTATTATCAAATTCGTCAATTGATTCAAATAACAAACTGTTGTGAATTAATTTATTTAAAAAGATTAACACTTACGTATTACTAAATCACTGGCTGTTAAGGATTTTCTCTTTTTTTATTCACAAATATTATTATTTTTGTTAAGCGACTTGTTGGCGATTTCAAATGCTGGAATGCGCAATTTTGCCAGCTCAGCAATTAATGCTGCTTAACCCATGAAAAGCTGTAGACCAACTTTGCTAATTTTCGACCGTTATTTTTATTTTTCTCCTTTATGTTTGTTTGCATGTTTTACAAATGTCGAGAATCTGTTGTGACAACCCTCGCTGGCAATGTGCTCTGAATGTCATATGTATTTTGTGGCTTTGGCAACTGCAACAAATGAAAGACAAGTTGATGTGGCCGTTAGAGAGAAAGAGAGAGTTAAACAATGAAGTTGTTGCTGGCTGCTTGCTGCTGGCAACTTTATTGCAATTTTGCTTTTCATATCTCATGCAATCGGCTTTTGGTTCTGATTGGTTTTTTTTGGATTTCGATGTGAGAGAGGAACACAAAAGGGTGTGCTGAATGTCCACATGAAATTCGATGTCTTCTGCAACAGGCTGCAACAGTAATGCATTGACAGACAGTCAGCAACTACCTCAATTCTGATTATTTGTTCTCATTAATGAGCTGAGTGTTGTTGCTGGCGCCATATGACGTGCAGTAGCTAGCTAGCATATCACTTTCACTGTATATATGTGATTTTCACAGGGTAATTGCATGTCGAGCATGATCATTGACTGCAGCATTCTTCTTACTACTCTAGTATTTGACTTGTTTGGTTTCTGGTTTCCTTTTTTCTTTTTGGTATTTGGTATTTGGCTTTGGTTCTCGCTTTTAGCTAAAGCAATATACCACATCGATAGCTGCTGCTGCTGCTGCTGCTTGTTGGAGCAATGCCAAATCGAGCGGGGAGTGAATGCAGAGCTATCAAAAGAGTTAAACAGCACAATGCCAAATGAATTTGCAGCCCAGCATTTAATCATTCACACATTCTCGGACTCATTTCATGCCACACACAGACACACACACACAGCTCCTGTTCCTTTTGTCTTTGGTGGCAACAAAATATTGAAAAGATCCAATCACATGTGAGCACAAAGGCGAGGCGTCAAAAGGACTTCGCCTCCTCTTTTTGATACGCAACGCAGGCGTGGCAGTAACCATGACAAACTGATGGAGTCCAGAGAAAGGACGAGAGAATGCAGGTGGCGGCTACTTCGATCTTTTTGGCAAAGTGTAATTGAAATCGGTGCCAGGGTTGCCACCCTACTGGGCACTGGGCGAACTAACTTTTACTGCCTGACGTTTTTAATATTTGATGGCACTCACTCTCAGTCATTCGTTGTCTCTTTTCCTATCTCCATCTCTCTTTATGTTTGTGGCTCCGAAGTCCATTTATATGCACAGCTAGCGCCACCCAGCGACGGCCAGCAGCAACTGCATTCACCTCTACACTTAAAGAAATTTTGTAAAGTTGCAACATTTTAGAATTTACAAATTCAGTTAACTTATACCAGCGAACACTCGTTATGCATAAAGCTTCAAGCTCAATGAACTTTCGATTTCATGTGCTTTACTTAATTTGAAATAAACCTCTATACAATCGTTACAAATAATCCAATGAACTAGTTTCGTTTCGAACCCAGCAAGTTTTTAGAGTAGTTTAATATGCTTTACTTAAATTAAATGGCTAAAATGAATTTCTAAAAAAACGTTAAATAGAATCCAATGAACTAATTGTGATATGCATTTTTTATTGATGATATCTTGCAGGCTTAAAGAGCTTTTGAGCAAAGTTTTTGGATTAATTGAATGTGCTTTACTAAATTAACATGCTTTAAATAAATTGTTAACAAATCGTTAAGAATAATACAAGTTTTGAGAGCTTTAGTGTGCTCTACTCAATTTAAACGCTTTCTTACTTTACTTCATTAAATTGCTTTTATAATAAACTGTTAAAAATAACCAAGTCTTTGATTTTTGAAAATTATTTCTTTGAGTGTAGCAGAGCTTTGTGCACTCATCCACATTCGCTGTAAGCTCATCAACGTATTTATGTATTCAAATTGTGTTTGCGCCAATTTCATTATTACTTTCGCATACCCTAACGTAGAGCACTTGAATTATCTTAAAGCTCTTTTAAATGTAGTAAACGTCTTGAGCTTTAGCTGATATATTTGTACTGCAAAGAATATCAAATAAAATATACGATCTTAAAACAATTTACGAGGTATTAAAAGTATAGTAAATAATTTACTAGTTATCATTTTCGTCTAAGTATTTGTAAAGAGCATTTGGTGTGCGGCTTTGTATTCTTTCTTTGGTCCATGTAGTTTATGAAGTTTTTCTCTCTTTTGTTTTGCGGTTGTTTTTGCAACTTTTTTGCAACCAAAACTTTTCGCTCGCTTTGCTTTTTTTCATTCCAGTTTTTATAATGTTTTTATACCCGCTACCCATAGAAGGGTAGAAGGTACGATCAAGTCATGTCCGTCTATCTGTCTGTCTGTCTCTCCGTATGAACACCTAGATCTCAGAGACTATAAGAGATACAGCTAAACAATGTTTTCGACAGCATTTGTTATGTTTGCATGCAGATCAAGTTTGTTTCAAATTTTCGGCAACCGCAAATCAACATAAATCGAAAAATAAGCCTTATTTTAAAGCTAGAGCCGCATATATACAATAATAACTATAGTAGTTGTGATTCCTAAAAATTTGGTTGCCATCACATAAAAATTGTCGAAGTTATTAAAGAAATACTTTAGTTGCTTTGGCTGATAATCTGGTATATTGTGCCGTCTATGGTATATTTTGAATGCGGTACTATATAGATTCACCAAATATATCATTTGGTATATTTTTAGTATTTTTGTAGTATTATTGGTATATTTTGAGAATAATCGGGTATCGGGTATCTCACAGTCGAGCACACTCGACTGTAGCTTTCTTACTTGTTTTTTTTATAATTTTTGTCATTTTTGTTTATTGTCTTGGGTGCTTTTTGCATGGCATTTGCATTTGCATTCAAGCCCAGCAACTTTTGACCAACTGAAACTTTAATTACTTGTACCAGCGGCCAGTCAAACAGTCAGCCAACAAGATGGACAGACGGACAGGTGGACAGACAGTTTGAAAAGACAGTTTGACAGAAGTGAAAGAAATATGTATGTTCACTGCAGCTTGGCACAAAAACTATAGCATACTTTCAAGAGCTCGCTTCCTAAGAGGATCACAACGATAAATGTTGCCCACTTACATAGTCTACGAAATATACCTGAACTAACATTTTAAACAAAATTTTAGCTTTAAAGCTTTGATTGATTTATTATTCTTTGTAGTTTAGAATTAAGTGCTTAGCAACTAGGTTCATAGTTTGCCTTTAACTATTAAAAGCTGCACTCTCGCTCGTTAATTGAATTGTAATTTAATTGCTGTAAAATGGGAAATTTCGTTCATAGTGCAGTGACAGAACTTCAAAGCACTTATTCGACAGGCGGTCGCTGTTGACTGAGCTGAGCTGAACTGAGCCTGTTCTTGTGCTCAATGGTCTGTCAACACATGACACCCCCTTTCCCTTCACTTCTCTCCCCATGTCGCGTCACATCGCATCGCCATAGACACAAGCACACACACACTAACACATAGCCGCCTTTTTTATTTTGAATTTATTTATAGCTGCCCATTGGTCGCGTGCCCACCATTCAGACACCAAGGGCTAAACAGACAGGTGTCAAACGGAACTAAACTCCCCCATTGTTTTTTATTTGTCAGCAGCAGCACAACAAATTAAAGCTGGGCGGGAGAATGGTTAGGAAAAAGAAAATTCATTGGAATTATATTTCATGTACTGACTTTAATATTACCATTATTATTATTATTATTATTATTATTATTATTATTATTATTATTATTATTATTATTATTATTATTATTATTATTATTATTATTATTATTATTATTATTATTATTATTATTATTATTATTATTATTATTATTATTATTATTATTATGATTGTCATTAGAATTATCATTATGGTTGTCATTAGAATTATTATTTTTTTTATTTTATTGTTTGTTATCTTTTTGTTTGTTACAAATTCTACCCCGAATTCCGCTTACCAAACGTCATTGAATTATAGATGTAGTGACAGCTGTGTGCAGGCCAAGAACTTCTAACAAAATATATAAACCAGCTTTTGTTGTATATTTGAAAACTGAAAATGTATATTTCCACATCGAACAGAATACAATTAACTTATGCAATTTGGTTTTATATATATATATTTGTCTTCATTGTTTGTTGTATTTCTTTTTTTTTTTTTTTTTTCTTTTGTTTTGTTTTGTAGCTGAAATCTTGATGGTGATCCATTTTCTTTATTTACTATTTTATTTTATTGAATTTGCATTTGTTTGCACTTAAATGTATCAATTTATTGTTATATTCAAATAGTTTCAATGCCCACATACGAATTGTATTTTAGAATTTAATTATGGCTGCATTCTTTTCAATTTTTGTTGACTCAATCAGAGATATTCACTTCACATTCTCAACGAAACCTGAACCCAACGCTCTAATATCTCATGATTATAGTATGATCTTTTTGATATCTTTTCTAATGCATGAATGAATGAATATCAACATTAATTTGAAATAAATCGCTGCATGGACATCAAAAAAGTTCGGCTAGCCGAAATTAGCTATACTAAATTGTCTTATTTATTTTATTTCATATATGCCTAGCTAAACATTCAATTAAACAACATTTGTTATGCATAGTTTTATCATTATCATTATCATTATCATTATTATTTGTTTGTCATAATAGAATGCTTGTTATACTTTCATTTCTTTTGTTTTCTTTTCCTTGCTTTCATTTCGCATTTGCTTTGCTTTGTTAATTGTCTTTGGTTTTTTTGCATTTGCTAGTTTTACACATCTAAAGTTAATTTTGATTGACAAAAATTCATTCACGCCAACAACAATAAATATACATCAATCTTTGCTATTTTTTTTTTTTGTAGGTTTTTCGTTTTTCGGTTTTTTCTTTTCATTTCGTTTTGTTTTGTTCTTGTGTTAAATAAATTGCAACAATATAATACTTAAATTTCAGACAATCTTTTATGGGGGGTGCGTTGTTATTTATTTAGAGGGTGGGCTGGGAGGTTTATTTATTTACCATGGGTAGGGGCGGGGGATAAGAGGGAAATGGTGGTGGTGGTGGGCGGGGGCGTGGGTGTAGGCGTGTCAACATCAACATTGTAAGCAACATCATCTCTACATCTTTTCTCTTCTCTGCATCTTACACTGAGCATTTTCATGCAGCACCAAAAAGTATGCAATGGACTTTTATTCTTTCCATTTCCACAGTGGCGTCTAAAATGTTAGGCATACGCGCACGCAGCCCGAAAGATGCAACGTTGCCTAATTTCAGGCTGCTGATTTTCATATTCTGCAAGAAATGTCCAATCCAATCCAATCTTTTTACACACTTTTACTTAGAATTTATGCCAACAAAAAAAAAAAATTAATACTAATTGTGTAGAGTTCATGATTCGTGAAATGTTTTCAATTTATATATGTTGTGTATGTGTGTGTTTTGCTTAAGTTTAGGTAATAAAAAAATACACATTTGTTGTCCATTTATCATTAATCGTTAATCGTTAATCAATTGCCATTGTTACTAATCGCACAATGCGTGTGTGGCATGACGTAATAAAACATTTGCGGCTTTGCAACATTATCTAAAACGCATTTAGTAGTTGTAATTTTAGCTGTCATACTAGGCGAATACTTAATGCGTTATATCAGTTACTCTCATTTGATGTTTATCCTTATATAGGGCATATACATATATTTGTATGTATGTATATATATTGTATTGTATTTTGTATATTGACTAAAATATAGTACATCTAATAATACTCAAAAACACAAGTCTAAACATTGTCGCACATTGAAGCGAGCTTCTTCTTCCACCTCCTCTTCCTTCTCTTATTCTTCTTCTTATATAGTATGTACACACAAGCAACAATCGAACGGTCTCGCTCGCACACTTGCAGTTGCTGCTGCTGTTGCTGTTGCCATCTCGCTCTCACACGGCCGTCTCGTGATCAGTCTCATCGATCCGTCCCAGACGCCAGGAATTGGGATCGCCGGCTGCAAAGAGAAGCATTCGAAAGAACAAGAAAAGAAAACCACAACGAGTTGTTGTTGTTGTTGATTGTTTGCTATTGTTGTATTTTAATGATATTTGGTTTTTGCTACTTATATTTATAGTTTTGTTTGAGCTTGCAACATAAAAGAGCAGCAACTACTAAAAATAAAACTCTCGACATGTTTCACTATGTTTGTGTGTGTGTGTTGAAAACATAAAACTTTGCAAAAATGAAAAATTTGCAATTTTGGATTTATTTAACAACAACACATGCAAGAATTCTCCACAACGCAAGTAATTCAATAGCTACGCACACGCACACAAACGCATACACATACACACACAAACACACACACACTCATACGCATACGCTTAGGCAGGCACAGTTGAGGCTCAGCAGCAGGCTTAGCCTAGACAACACATACGACAAACAGACAGACAGACAGACAGAATGTGCGTGTGCAAGAAAGGGATAGTTATATGAGCCTCATTAAAAGCTCTGCTACGCTGCTTCTGCTGCTGCGTCTGCTTCTGCTGCAGTTTCGTGTCTATTGATAAGTTTGCAGTTGTACGCGCTGTTAGGCAGCCGGGGGTGGGCAAGAAGGCAGGGCGGTGGCGGTGGCATTTTGGCATTTGTGATGGTTTCGAGTTTTTGGTGTTCTCTCTTTTCCTTTTTTGCATACTCGTATTCGTTGTGTGTGTGTGTGTGAGTAGGTGTGTGTGAGTATGTGGAGAGAGGGGTGTGTGGTTGTTGGGGGAAAGAGAAAGAGAGAGAGAGAGGCCAGAAATGCAAACTTACCACAATCATAATACTTCGATATCCTGGGCAGAGCTGTTGCCATTTACGATGGTTGTTGTTGTTGATGTTGTTGTTGTAGTTGGTGGTTGGAGTGGTTGTTGTGGTTGTTGGTGGTGTTGTTGTTGTATTGTAGTTACGAGTTGTAGTTGTTGTTGATTGAATACGTTTATGAACGTTACATATTTTTGTATATATAAAAGACATGATCAGATCAAATTGTTGGGAGGAGAGATAGTACACCCAAAAAATATATAAACAAATCATTGGAAATATGCATAAATGTTAAATTTTTCAATTTTGCTTTTTGGCGTGAGACAAATTTTAAACTAATGTTAAATTATTGTACAGTACATTCAGAGTTAAGACACAAAAGTTAATGAATGTTGTATATTGAACTATCGTTACATTTGCATCGATAGTAAGGTGCAATTAGTAAAGTTTGCACGACATCAGCGGGTTACAATTTTTTACAAATTTACTATCGTTTACGTTGTTCAGTTGAAAATTATAATTTAGAAATAGAAAAGAAAATAAACTTTAATAATAAGCTTTAATTTACATTTTATGCTGAGACACTCTTACGATAGACAAACGCTATTACTATCGGCAAACTATCGAGTACTCGATGCTGCTATATAGCTGCGAATTCCTCTACAAATATCGTTTTTTGTCATTCAAAGCTGTTGACTTAACATACAACCCAAATATGCAATCATAGTAACCTTTTCAATCGGCAAACTATCGAATATTCAATGCCGTTCTCGCATATTCTTGCATAAATATCGGCTCTTTATTCATTGAAAACTATCGTCAAAGCTGCTAGACTTGATCTGCAACCCAAACATGCAATCAAAGTAACCTTTTCAATTCAAAGTGACAACCAAGTAGCCAAACTCCCACTGAAGTCGCTGAGCTTGAGCTGCACACAATAGATAATTTTGCTTTTCGATAAACACTTAGGCAACAATGAGGAACGACGTCAAGAAAGTGCCAAAAGTATATTGCAAATTGAAATTTACAATCGTTTTGCGATCATTAATATTGGAATACGAGGATAACATCAGTTCAGGAGCGGAGCGAGGGGATTTTCACGATGCTGTCTAAACAAATGATTTGCGCAAATAAGCGTCGAATTCGCTCTTGTTCATTCATTCGTTAAGTGTGTCATGGGAAGTGCTGATCAGACATCATGTGGGTCTCTATATGAGAATGTTTTTATGTATGTATGTACATATGTATTTACTTCATATTTTCATTCTCGACTCGGTAAATACAAAAGTTATAAAAATAGTTCATATTGCCATGTGTTGGTTGCAGTTCAGTTTTGCGAGTTAATTTTACACGTGCTAAATTTCTAAGTCAATAGCAGCTATTAACGTATCGCTGTTTCTCAGTCTTTTTATAGACACAATTCACCTCTCATTTTATGAACTTGCCAAAAAAAACACACACAGAAAAAAATACGACGATTGTTTATCGCCCGCTGAAACAAATGCAATCAAGTTTGCTTTTCTAAGGATGCTTCAAAGAGTTTCATTTCCTTTATTAAGTCTATAGGAACGCTGGAAATGGAACAAGCACAAGTTTACAACACTGCGACTATAAATGTAATAGCTTTGAGTGGAATGTGGCGATTAATGATAATTACAATACGATTTGCCAACTGGAACACTGGAATTGGAACAATAGACTTTCAATATGCTACTTTGAATGTTGCTTCGATTTACCAGCTGGAATGCTGGAATTGAAATACTAAACGCACATTTTTTATTATTCTTAAAAAACTTGTAATATGCTGCTATTATTTACCGAACGAACCGCTGGAATTGGAACACTAGACACATATTTTTAGAAGACTTGAAATATGCTGCTTCAAATGTTGCATCATTTCGACAACTGGAACGCTGGAACTGGAACACCAAATGCATATTTGTATAAGTATAAGACTTGTAATATGCTGCGTTGAATGTGGCTTCCATTTACCAACCGGAACGCTGGAACTGAAACACTAGACGCATATTTTTAATATGCTGCTTCAACATTTTTTGAATTTATTAAAAAGTAGAATAATGGAAATGAAACACGAAACACGAAACGACCAAAACAGCTTTTTAATTGCAGCCTCGCGCTTACAACAATGTGTATGAAATACGTATGAACTTTAAATCAATATTCATTTGTTCCATCCGATTGCCAATTCTATTGTCAATTGTATCCTAAAGGGGATGCGACACGTGGAATTTGGGATGCACACACACACACACACACACACGTACTTAATGCATGTGTTGTGCATCCCAAATTGGGAAGCTAGTTGCGAATAAAATGCGTTTCCGGGGCAAAGTGCGAGAGCGAGTTGTGTACGCGGTGCGTTTGATTGATTGATTGACACACTGATTGACTGGAATGGGTGACTAGCTGACAGACTGGTTGGTTGGTTCATTGGTTTGATGGTTGCCAGGTTTGTTTGTCAGATAATGAAGACGAAAAACTGAATGAAAACTGTGCTGTGAAAACTCATTAACCGATAAATTAAATGATAAATGAGCAAAGCATTTAAATTGCACGTGGCTTAAGTGCCGCAATAGAATTGACTATTTGTCGGCTGCACTTTGTGTGTAAGTTTATGGGCATGCCCAAAGTATTTACATTCAAAGCTGCTTCTTATCGCCGCCACCAACAACAACGAGCTTAGTCAATCAACATCCCCCTTTCTCTTCAGTGAAATAGCGTAGGTCGAAAAACAAAAACAAGTCGACGTCGACGTCGATTGCAATCGCAGCAATAGCAAAATTATTTAATAAAATAAAAAATATTTTCGCCGAGATATTATTATTATGATAACACCACAGCTTAGAGTATAATTACTCCTCGGCGGGTATAAACGTTTTATGATGCGTTATGTTTATCCAGTTTTTGTTAAGTTTTAAATTCTAATTTCAAATAAAATGATTTTCTTTATGATTTCCAAAGTTTTCCAATGCAATTTATAAGTAATTTTCAAATATATGAAGTTGGGGAATTCATACATATATGTAGAACTATCGTAAACAATTGCATCGATAGTAAGGTGAATTTGTAAACAACGAAATCGCTATACAAGAGTAAGAAATTTATTATCATTGACGTTGCATCAATCTGTGCTGAGTTTAAAAGTTTAATTTAAAAAAAAAGAGTAAATTCCATTTAAAGAAACTTTTGCGATATTAAAATGCTTTTACTATCGGCAAAGTATCGAATACTTTCATTTCATTAAATCGATAAAGTATTCGCGTGTTTCACAACTGAGTTTATTTTTGTAAGCTAGACTCTTGATTTTGAAAATATAATTTCAAAACAAATAAACATTTAAAGAAATTCTTGAAATGCTTTTACTATCAGCGAAATTATCGAATGCTTTAATTTCATTGAATCGATACAGTATTTACGTGTTTCACAACTAAATTTATTTATTTAAACTAGATTCGTGTTCTCCTTTGATTAATTGCTCACTTTTTGTTATTTTGCTTTCACTATTATTTCTTGTCATTTGATTTGGAAAGAGTATTTACAGGTGCTTAGAGAGGAAGCTGAGTATTTGAGTTGTGCTCGTCGTCGTTTGCTGGGGTTGTTAATCATTTTAATTGTGAATTAAAATAAAAAACAAATCATTGCCATTTGAGCGAAATGAATGTTAATGATGCGCAAACAGGTATCGAGCCGCAAAAGGCGCACGCGCTCCTTATCGCTCAACCCAGTGAAAGAGAGCGAGAACGATAGAGAATGAAAGAGAGAGAGAGAGCGAGATCGAGAGAGTGGGGGCTGGGAGGAAGTGAGGATCGATAGATGGATGGATCGATGGATGGGTGTGTGCACGTGCTTTGCATGCTCGCATCGATCGATCATTTTGTGGCCGAGGCGAAAACTTTGGCGAAACGAAGGCGAAATATGTGCGAAAATAAAGCAACGTTGTTTTCGTTGTTGTTTTTGTTTTTGTTTCATGTCTGGCACACTTAAACAATTAAAAAAAGAAGACAAAAAACGAACAACAAATTAATTAAACGCTGTCAAATTGGGTTATGTTGTAGTCATTGTTGTTGTTGTTGTGTGTGTTTTATCATTATTTATGTTCATCATTCTGTTTTGGCTTGTTTACATTCACTTTCTGCTAATAATAATATTAAGTTTATATTATAAATATGATACAATTTCATAAGTATGTACAATTCTATGGTTTTTTTTTGTTTGCTTTTTTTCTGAGCCTTAAGTTAAAACTATTTAATATATTAATTAGTTTATTATATCAATATTTAAATGTGTGTATATGCATAGGTGTATATTTGTGTATGTGTGTGTGTGTGTATTTACCGTTTTTTTCTTTTTAAATTCGTACGCAAATCATTCGAAAAAAAAAAACAAAATCATTAACAAAATCACAAAAAAGAAACACATAAATCAAATCATCAAATCAAATCAAATCAAATAAAAGAGGCAACAACAAAATCAAATGGAAATGCAAAGAAATTAATATACAAACAAAATTGTGATAATGATAGGCAAACAACAAATAATATAGTATGTATATGTGTACGTTATGTATACGACATGTGGTACGCCGAGCTATATGTAGGTATGTCTATAAATTAATATAATTATTGTTCGTGTGCCCAGCACAGTAAAAACTTTTCCATTATTAAATGTGGAACGGAAGTCGAAATATAATTTCATATTTTCTATATGCACATTTGACAAATTGCTATTTTATTTAAATCATTTGTTATTGCAATTAAATAAATGAATAATAAAATAAAAAAAATAGTAAAGTGTTGGATTTTATCGCGCACAAAAGTATTGTTATATATCGTATATCATTGGCTCTGAACTTTGATCTTTTCTCGCACAGCGCATTAAACTTTTTTTTTAATAATTGGTTGACGATCAGTTGACGATCGATCGATGAGTAAGTGAGAAGTCACGAGCTTTCCAGCGAATTGACTCTGAAAATCGACTAATTTCGGATCGATCGATGCACTAAAATAATGTTAACTCTTAAAACAAAATCTTTCAGTTGAATTCCTAAAATGATCTTCAGCTAATCGCAAGATCAACTCATTTTGTATTGATTGATGCACTAAAATAATGTTAACTCTTAAAACAAAATCTTTCAACTGAATTCCTAAAATGATCTTCAGCTGATCGCAAGATCAACTAATTTCGTATCGATCGATGCACTAAAATAATGTTAGCTCTTGAAGCGAAATCTTTGTACTGAAATCTAAAAAGTGATCTTCAACTGATCGCAAGTCGACGTTTTGTTCTTGATCACTTGCTTATTGAGTCTGCAGCGAATGCTTCGAGTCACTTTCAAATGCACCCGAGCAGCAGCTGTTCAGCTGATTAATTACGAATTTCAATTTCAACTTAGCTTGATCGCTTTCAAATCTACAAAATTGTTGATTAACATTTGGTTATTTAACTAAGCTGAAGTTCACCTTCTCATGCTGCACTTTATGAATTTTATTGTTCATAACTGTAGATTTTATGCTGCTAAAACTCAACTGATCTCTTTAAGTGATCTTCAATTGCCCACATATTTATTCTAGAGTTGAAAACTTAAAGCCTCAATGCAACAACTTCTCACAAAACTGATCTCATTTGTATTCGACTCGAATTGCAGTTGAATTTCAATGCAAGCAACAAATCTGAAGTGAAGTGATCTCAACTGATCTACAACAGCAAAACTGTGTGAGTACTTATTTCATTATTTATTTATTTATTTTTCCCGTCTTTGATTTTCCACTTTTGTTTGCTTTGTGCCAATTTTTGTGTACATTTCCGTCGCGGGTGTAAATGGAAATTTTTTGGCGCGCCCGAGTAAAAGATCTTAAGTGTTTGTGCCTGGCAACAACTTGTCGATTATCAGTATAGATTAAAAGAGAGTGTGTGAGTGTGAGTGTGTGTGTGTTACAGTTATTGCTTAAGGTTAGAGTTGAGTTAGATGAGCATTCAAAGGGAGCGAGAGAGAGAGAGGTGCGAGTGAGTTCTAGTCAATGATGGGAGAAGTTGTTGTTATTCATGATGAAGTTGATGACGCGATCAGATGTTGTATGTTGATTGTTGTAGCTCTTGATTGATTGATTGATTGACGATTGTTTAAGCAGATGTTGCATATACAACAAATGTTTTTTTCTTTCTGCTTCTGGCCTTCAGCTTAACTTCTTCGTGTGCTGCAACTGTGTGTGTGGTGTGTGTGTGTAAGTGTTTGAGTGTGTGTTTGATTGCTTCATTGAGTGCCGTTGTTGTAAGCAGCGGCAGCAGCAGCGGCAGCAGCAGCGGCGGCGGCGGAGGCAGCAGCAGAATTCACGTAGTGATCGATATTGGTGTCGGCCGCTGGCGATGGCAACTGATGCGGCTTTGTGATCGTGTGTGGTGGTTGTGGTGGTGGTACGTGTTTGTACGTGCGACCAAGTAAAGGAACATGCTCTTCTAAAATTAGATAGCGAATCGGTAAAGAAAAAAATAAACGAACATACAATAAACATCAAAAAACTTGTCGGCAAAATGCAACAAAAAAAACAACACAAAATAACAAATCGAAAACAGAAATCAGAAAATGAACAAAGCTCAAAATGCAATTAAGACATCAGACATCAGAGGCAGGCAACTTTGTTAGTGTGCTTTGGTTAGTTAACAAATCGCGATACAAAAAGGAAACGGGTGGGAAAAAAATGTCAAACTTGTTTGTGGTATTAATTGATTTCAATTTATTTCTTGTAGCATGCAACAAAGCGAGTTAACAAGCCCCTTGTGCTTGCACTTGTCAGTTCCCGTTCCCAAGCTCGCAATTAAGCAAAAAGCGGTTAAAAAGGAGGCGCAGCAGTTGGCAATGTTTAAGTGTTTGTGTATGTGTGTGTGTGTGTGTGTGTGTGTGAGAGAGATAGTGATAGTGACAGACAGAGAGACAATTAGACAGTTAGATAAACATAGAAAGACAGAGAGATAGAGAGAGAGAAATACCACAACCGACTTGGACAACAAGGAATATGAAGAGAAACACAATATACACAGACAAAGAGAGAGAGAGAGAGAATGCGAATATCGAAAATCGATAAATATATCGATCACACACTCACCCTGCAGCTGGCGATTGATCAGCGCCGTCAGGCCGTGGCCCACATCGACGCTCTTCTTCAAGATGAGCATCGGCTTGTCCTCGGCATCCTCCGCATAGCCGCCCGAGGGCAGGAAACCATTGCTAGCTATCGATTCGCTCACCTGCAAAGACACAGAGAGAGAGAGAGAGTGATCGATAGTAAAGTCATTGCGATTCTTGTGTGTGTGTGTGTGTGTGGAGGAAAAAAGGGGGGAAACATGTCTAAAATTGAGCTGGTGTTGTTTGGCTTGGCTAGTCTTCGTCACCTGTGTCACCTGCATTAGCTTTTTGACCACATCGCGGCCGAGTATGTGATCGAAGACGGTCTGCAGAAACGGTTCCGCCATTATCGATAACTTGAGCTTATCGCGATGCCAGATCAACACACGCGACTCCTCCATGGCCATGATGGACACCTGCGAGCAACAAAATTGTACACATTTAGCAGTTATCGTTTATCGATAAGTTATCGAGTTAAGCTTACCTGGAAATAGTCGTCGGTTGAGACGCCAAACCATTCTGGCGAGTCTAGGAACTGATGGGGAAACACAATGTGCAGTGCGCGCTGATGCTGCGACACGACCAATCTGCAAAAGTGATATCGATTGTTAGTATCGGTTGTATGACGATAGTAGAGAATTAAGTTTATTAACCGAAAGAGCCCAAAAACAATTAAATTTCAAGAACGTCACAAATTTGATTATACAAAATTTGATGTAGCTTTTTACTTAATTATCGATAGTTATTATCGTTTGTATATCGGTAGTAGAAACTTGTTTGCTTCAATTTTATAAATAATAAAAACAAAAATCTTTTTTCAAGAAAACTACAAAAATTTGCTTTTCAATATAATTTTTTTACATTAATTTATAATTTTGATCGTAATTCGTTTGGGTTTAATATTAAAACGTTTCACGTTCACCGCCTCAAGATCTTGTGTACGATTTTCCAATGCTATACGTTCTCATTTAAAATTTCTTATGGTTTGTAGCTATGTATAAAACAAATACTAAATTCTTCTAAGAATCTGTTAGATGGAAGTTTAATGATTTTGCATCCTTTATATGACAACTTTTGCATTGCTTTATATGAACAAAAAACAATTTTAATTTAAGAAAATACCTTTTGTATATATATGAACTTTAGTGAAGAATTTTTGTAGTCTTGTTTAAAGATTCTAGATTTATATGTTATTTTTTATATTTTTTTTATGCTTTTGTTTATCTCAGAATTGCAACCTTTCGGTTGATTTCAGTAATTCAATATATTTCCTAATTAAATCGTCTATAGTATGTAAAATGATGGACTCATTTCTAAAACATTTCCAAATGTTATAATCACTCCTTATCAATTTAAAATTATTTCGGTTTTATATTGACTCAACAACTGAATTATTTCACATACATCTTTAGGTGTCTGTATAATATTTATATTGTTGAATTGTTGAACGTGCAAAAAACATTACTCACTTGCCGCTCAGCACCAGCGACAGGCTGTCCACCTTGGTGACCTTCTCCTGTGCGTAGACCTCCTGGTACTTTAGTGCCCTGATCACCTTCATGCAGTTGAGCACCTTCCGGAACTGATGTCGCGTCACGCGCAGCGGCTGAAACAGCGCCACATACACCTGCCGAAGAGGGAGAGAAAGATATTGTAATTCAGAGAACATGCAACAAATATTTGTGCTTATCTTTCGTATTTCCCTCTTTACAATTTGCAACACGCGATCGCGCGCTGTCGATCGCATTTTCCCAGGCATCCGCCTTATCAGCAACAACAGCAACATCTCTTTCGACTCTTGGGAATGCCACGAATGCCCATAAAATATTGCCTAATCGCCAACTAGCACGACAAGCCCCCCTCTTAGCTACATACATATATATGTATGTAGTCCCCTCCCTCTCCCCAAGGGGTGTGCGGCGGTGCGTGTGGCTCGATCCCCAATTGGGAGTTGGGGCTCGCAATTCATTGCATTGCTTTGTTAATTGAATGATTGCCTATCCATCGAGCGCGATCTTTAACATAATTAATCGTTCACTTACATTGTTGTAATGCGCATATCTGTCATAGCAACAGCCAGAAGGCGCCAGCATGCTCGACTAGCACATACTCTGCACTTAAATTATTTTATTCGATTTTACTTTTTTCATTTCAATGTTTAAGAGTATTATTACACATAAAGTAACATAAAGAATATATATTCTTGATCAACGTGTACAACTGAGACGATATAGTCGTTTTCGTCTGTCCGTATAAACACCTAGATCATAGAGGCTATAAAAGATCTCTATCGCTATCATTTTTATGAATATACCAAAAATACATTTCAGTATTTCTCAGTATCAATTTTGTACAGCACTTATTATTTCAATATATCGAATATGCATTTCGGTATACTTTAGTATTTTTTTGTATATTAATTTGATATATTTCCATGATATCAACATCTCTGATATTATGAGAGATAGACCTTCCGTTTTTTTTTTTACAGCATTTGTTATATCAATATATCAAATATGCATTTCGATATATTTCAGTATAATTATTTACAGCGCTTGTAGTATCAATATACTAAATAGTCATTTCGGTATGTTTCAGTATTTTTGGTATATTAATATGGTATATTTAAATGGTAATACCACACCGAATTCGACTGTAGTTTTAAACAGTCAGCAATCTCATTTATTTCAGTTTCTTTGGCTGTCATCACTTGATTCTTCATTTTTTCAGTATACAGCAAAGACATTTTCATTATCTGACATTGTTTATAAAACATATTAGACAACAAGAATTTTATAGTTTGATTTAATTGCATTTAAGAATAAGTCAAAGTCGAAAGTCTAATTAAAAGTTTATACCATCGATAGCCAAAGATTGCATAAAACGATCGCCTTGAATGTCACCCATAAACTACAGGGTATTTTTATTTTTTGTTTGTGGTTTGTTATCAGTAGTTATTTGTTATACGACAGCAATTGGAATAGGAAATGTGTAGTAAATCACAAACTTAATTGCCACCAGCCTGGCACTCGAATGCTATCTGAATTAGTCACGTGATTGCTCCCGTATTACAGGGCATTATCTGTGATTGCTTTCTCAAGAAATTTGCATATGAAATACCGTTGGCAACTCGCTTTGAATTACGTAGAACTTCAACTCGGCTCTAGACAGATCGGGAATCGGTTTCTAGAGCGTTTAGATAAGACGGGGCGGACAGCAAGTCGTCAATCTAGATTCCCGTTGACGACTGATAAGATACACTCTCTGGTCTTTTTATTTGCTATTTTTGTTGCCAGCAGCAGTTTGTGTAAATATTTTGCGAAGCGTGCGATCTATCAATATTGTGAGCGCAGTGTAATAAAGTAATACAATCAACTGGCAATTTGCCATGCTAATCACTTGTTACAACAACACACGATCAGCGATCAACACACAAGTTTTGCCAGCGATCAACATCATCATCATCATCAAATCATGTGTCTAACTTATCACTCTTTATCGTCATCATTTAACGCCACTCAATATTGGCTCGCATTAAATGGGCCAACAACAAAAACAACAACGGCAAATCGACGTCGCATGGTCACAAAGTAAAAAAAAAAAACTCGAAGCCACATGGCCAACAAAATTTTTCGGTGTTTCTTTTTGTATTTCGCATTTTCCATTTTGTTGCCATGCGAAAAAGTTTACAAACCGTTTTGCTGACGGGGCGATTACAATGATACCCAATATGCGAGACACGAGAAACCAGCCAGCAGCAAGCGGCAACATATAGTAGATGCAACAGACACACGCCAACAAACACCGCACGGATACCACATACACAGCCAACAGCCACCATCTAGTCACTAGACACTAGACACTGCACTCGGTGGACAGAAGTGCGATGCGGGGGATGCGGAGGGCGAGGTGTTGCATACCTCAAGCGCGAGCGGTTTATTAGTTTTATTTAAATGCTCTCACAGCAAATTGGGCAACTACACAGCGTCAACGGACACACATTCAAAATTAATGAAATTTGAATAGCACCCAGCAACGATGAAATAATTTCCTAGTATTTTATTCACAGCTTATTCAAAGCTTTCGAGAAAATCTAGGTTACACATATTTCACAATTTCATTTCGTTTAAATATCCCAGTATTCTCATTTAGTACTTTAGTATTTGAATATCCTATATTAAATTGAAATTTCCCAGTATTTCATTAACATTTTCAAAGTTTTCGATGTAATCCAAGTAACAAGAATAGTAAATTTGCAACTCGTTATAATAATCCAGTATTTCTTTCACACTGTTTTAACCATTTGTATGAAATTTCCCAATATTACGTTGAAATTTTCAAAGCTTTCGATATAATTTAAACTCTAGGAAATAATCCAGTATTGGCATTCGCTATTTTAGTATTTTGATCAACAATATCCCAATATTTAAATGTAATATCCCAATATTTTGATTAAAAAATTCAATTATTTCCCAGTATTTCTCAATTAACGCGTCAGTAATCTGCAATCTATAAAAACCTTTTTTAATTACGCCCACATTTCATTTGTTCCTAACCTAAGATACCAGTATTTCAATTCAATTAGCTGACCTGCATTCTACCTGAGTTCACACACGTTCCATTGAGGCTCACAATCAAATTACTTTCCACTTGAATGCCTTATATATTTAGAAGTCTGTCAACACAATCGCATTTACCAGTTTTAACCAGTATTTAGTAATCGAAAAACAAATGCAGAAACCACCCGAAAATCTATATAATCTCGACGGGACTTGAAAAGTCTATGCAATTTCAATTGGTGAGAAGTATTTTTGCTATAATTATAGGACATAAGATAGCAATTATCATTATAATGATGATAGACTTATCATATCACACCTCTAATTGCAGTTGGCATATAAATAGAAGCTTCAGTTTTTTGTGGCAAGCAGATCCAAATATTTCAACAGTATTTGATTGAGAATTACTGGAAACAGGGTATTTATATAGGGTGAATAACTGTTTATAGCAATCAGTTGACTTGCATTAGCTTTGATGGATTAGGGTAATCAAATGTCAACGCTATGAATTCAACATTCGTTTTGCGCTATGCTTCTCCGCTTTCCAATACCCTGCGAATGATAGTAAGTTGCTTAAGAGGTATGCACAACGTGTAGAGTCAAGTGTAAATATTGTAAGTAATAAATGCCTATTATATTTAAACCCTTTTTTGATTAACTTTGGATATTTGACATTACTTTTGATCCTCAACAAGTTTCTATTTAAAAATAACTATTATTAATATAAATAACAATTATATTTGAGCGGCCTTCTTGGCTCTACCGTACTGATTAGTTGGAGTTTTCATTTTTTAATATAAACATCAAGCTTTAGTTTTCACTTTTAGGAAGCATTAGATTAATATTTGGGTTTACTTATTGATCCTTAACACGTTAATACTTTAAGCTACATATAATTATTAAAAATGGTAGTAATATTTGAGTGTTCAGTGTTCTTAGCACTGCCGTAGTTATTTATTTAATTTCTTTAAGCTGAAGTTTGCACATTTAGTCTGTGAATTAACTAGATTGAAATTTGTTATATTTTATGAAAATTGAGCATTGATTGATTTATTTCTTCTCCACTGTCTGGGAATCTTGTCGACATATTCTCCATATTTCATTACGATCAACGGGTATGTTGAGTGTGAGAATTGCCAATGAATGACGAGTGACCAGTTGCAACAGTTTGCTGGCAGCACGAGCATATGATTGTAATCCGCACAAACTGACAAACACATATTCGCATGTACATACAAATAAATAAATAAAATAATCAAAAGTTTAGCGCAACGACGGACAAATTGTAATCCGGGCCGGTTTTTTTTTATGGTTGTTGCTGCTGCTGCGTGCGACCGGCTTGGTTGCCGCATGTGGCGCGAGATCTGCAACAGACGCAACGCAACGCGAGGCGAAGCGGTGAGGTGCCTGATGCTAAAGTCACGTACGCCACAAAACGCGAGTCGAAGCCAGTCGTCGTCGTCGTTGTCGTCGTCGAAACCAAAAGCCGGGCCAGCAACAGCATAAAGAGCGGGTGGCTGCCGCTTTTGGGTGAGCCGCTGAGTGGGGAAGAGAATGAGGTGGGAAAGAGGAGGTAGGAGGTGCCCACAGACTGCCCCCGACTGAAGCAGCGACTTCAACAACGCCTCTCCAAAGAGACGTGGTCGCCAGTAGATGAACAGTACAACATAAAAGGTAGACGATAAAAAGATCTACAAACAAAGTTTGCTCGACTGCAGAATATTGTAAACTTTTCATCGTAAAAACAGACATAGTGAAGTTCGGAAATAAACCAAAGTTGAGTAGCAGACACGAAGCGTGTTCTCACAAAATTTGATGACTCTAGGTCTTTTGGTCTCGGAGATACTTGCATTTAAACAAGCGGACAGACAGACAGACGGATGCAAAAACTATGGAATATAGTAAATGTTTGCCATGAAATTGTCATACCCTTCTTTTCTTTGTAGCTGCTAGGTATAAAAAGAGACAAAACAGCAACCGGAACGGATGAGTGCGAATATGCGTGTGTGTAGGAATGTGTGTGAACGTGTCCAATGAGATTAGCTTTGATGCGGTTGCGGATGATGAGGAGGATGAGCTGTTGTTGCCGACACGTCTCTCTTTCTCTCTCTCTCTCTCGCGCTTTGTCTGTCTGTCTGTCTTTGTTTAGCCAGGCAACGACAACCGCAATCAACGGCAACAACTTTGCGAGATCAGCGAAAAAGCAAATCCGTTGCGACTCGCTCAATTTGCAATTTAATTCAATGAAAGCAAAAACGTATTCAAACAAACATAACGTAAAACACAAAAAAAAGAATACTGAGAAAATGCCTGAGGCGGAAAACAGAGGGAAAGAGGGGCAGATTATGAGAAGAGAGAGGAGAGCAGAAATGCATAAAACAAAAAGCGGCCAATGGTCAATTGCTCGAACCAGAAATTCCCATGTGGGGCAATGCAGTCAGGAAAAAAGAGAACCACATAGAGGGAAAGAGGAAGGAAGGAAGAAAGAATAGAACAAAAATGAGGAATATCATATTCCAAAAATCGAAAATGATATAGAGTAAAAGACATCGCAAGAAGAAAGCCTAGACTTGTGATATAGAAATATAGATAAGAATTAAAAGCAGAAAAGATAATTGCAATCAGGAACATTATAAAAAGAAAAGTAAATTAGTAGTAGAGAACTAAATTAAAAGTAGAAGTAGAAGTAGAAAACGATCAAGAAAGAGAAACAACTTCAATAAGAAATTAAATAAAAGTGATGATCAATAGGAATAACACCAAGAATATGCGGAATCCAAAGAAAAGTGTTCAAGGTCTATTGAACTCTCTTCTGACTCAAGTTAATAATCTACTAATTGACCTCGAGTGATCTCCGCTGATCTTGCTCTACACTCTTTGTTATATGCTAATCTTTATTGACAAGCAAGAAGTTTCTACTAGCCTGCAAATTGTCTGTCTATATAAGTGATCGAGAAACTCGCGACCAATGTACGATCCAGAAAATGCAGTCAATAATGTCTAGATCATTCATATATGTATGTATATTGATCACTTTGAAACGATCATTAACACTTTTTTTTGCACTCTCGGCATCGTTAATTTCGAACAATCCATTGAAATTTCAACAGCCAATTCGATCGCAATGTGGTGATCTCCGGATACAAGATAGATGAAGACGATCGTGCTAGAGTTTCAGTTTATTTTCACATTATTTTTTTTATCACTTGAAATTGTTGCTAATTATTTAATGCTGTCACGAGATTTTTGATACGGATACGTAAGAGGTTCCCGAGATAGTCCCGAGTTAGCTTAATCTCTCAGTGACAATCTTAAGTGATCGTGGCACAGTTTCTGCTTCTGCTTTTCTCTTTTAACTGACCTGCCTGAAACGAAGGCACGCACATATACGCCCACACACACACACACACACACACACACACACATACACCGCAGATAGACACACCTAGATAGTAAAATAAAAAAAGATAAATAAAAGATATGAGCATGGGAAGCTCTAGACGTAGCTTAAGTCTGAACTGTGCCAACAGCCATTGAACCGAACCTGTTGCGGCTGCTCTGCAAATACGTAAAGCAAAGAGCGCGATCTTCTAAGCTTGTGCGCTCTCTTCGTCTTAAGAGAGAGAGAAAACGCAAGAGTATCGCAGAGAATTTCGATGGCGGTGCAAAGCTTTTGCGCACGCCTTCCGAACTGCATTTCCTTCTTTTCTCAATTGCTAGTTAAATCAATATTTCACATGATTTCGTAAACAAGCTGCAGCTAGCCATCAGCTGTTGTTGTTGATAAGCGTTGTAAATTGACGTGAGAAAGCGAAGAGTGTGAGTGTGGTGACGGAGGAGGTAGACAGACGGAGGAGGTAGACAGTGATTACTTATCGATCACAAGCAAAGAAGCAACAACAAGAATTGCAATTATAATGCTGAGGCGGCAAACGAAAAACAATTTTGATAAGCAGGCTACAAAAAGAGTGAGAAAGGAATAGAGAGAGAGAGAGAGAGGGAGGCGGATTAACTTCTCTTTGGTCATGATGCGCTTCGCACATTTCTTTCTTTGAAAGAACCAAGCGCTAATCAATTACCCCAATAC
Source organism: Drosophila sulfurigaster albostrigata (assembly GCF_023558435.1). NCBI lineage: Eukaryota > Metazoa > Arthropoda > Insecta > Diptera > Drosophilidae > Drosophila > Drosophila sulfurigaster. Next base: position 8,751,153 of record NC_084885.1, on the reverse strand, counting down.
CGAAATTTTCCCCCAGCCATGTGATTCATGTGCTCAAGTCGCTCCTCACGTGCTTTACCTACCTACCTACCATCCTACCTCCCTTCCCCCTTTTCCCCATCTATTCTCTCTTACCTGCTGCTAAGCTTTTGAAATATTTTGGATAAATGCCCAGATTCATTCAGACAGCTGATGATCATCGCCCTGACGCAAATGTCGAAAATGCGAGCGTAATCTTCCCTTGTGGGCGTGTTGCGAGAAGGGGGCGCGACGTGACGTGACGTCCCTGACTGACTGACTGACTGCCTGCGTCAGGTGTTTTTCAAGAAAATCCACTTGACCGAAAGACTCAACAACAACGCGATCAAAAGTTAACGCGCCATTTTAGGATAGCTGTTGACGCTGCTTTCAATACGCTTTCATCACATCAACAAGATCATAGATCAAATATTGTTAATATGATACAACAATATTTTTCCCAAAAACTTTTCAAGAATAACAAAAACATATTATTGTGGGATTTTCAAAAGTCCCCAAGTAAACTTTCCCATTGTTAATAGTTGCAATAGCAAATATTGTAAAAGAAAACAAAAATATAATGTTTTCTTTTTAAGGAGTAGCCCCTTACCCCTTGTGTTTGGAGTGCTTTTTTGGGTTTTTTTTATAACAGAAGGAACGGTGATAGAATTTCTAAGTCTAGATTTACGATTACGATCGTCAATAAAATTGTAATAAACGAATTGTATTAAAATAGTATCGATAACATAACATAATTATCCCAACAGAAAATATAAATATGTATTATTAAATCGATTATTATTTTATCTACTAAAATAGTAGATAACATTTTGTATTGTGATTATCCTAACAATATAACTATATAATCAGAATCCATAAATAAGTGGTTTCATAACAATGGAATAAGAAATCAAAAACTATAAACAATATTTACGATTTCGATCTTAAGTAAAATAATTGAATAACACTAAAAGAGCGGCATTAAAATAATATCGATAACAAATACTGATTATCCTCAGTAATTTTTGAATCGATTAATTTAATATCGTTAATATGTAATGATTATACTACCAACACAATAGAGTCAGAATCCATAAATAAACTGCATTAAAATAATATCGATAATAAATACTGATTATCCTCAGTAATTTTTGAATCGATTAATTGAATATCTTTAATAAGTAATGATTATACTAACACAATAGAGTCAGAAACCATAAATAAGTAATTTGGAATACGAGTGGTTTAATAAAAATGGAAAATGATTAATGTATAACAAATGAGTATAATGCACAGCCAATGTGAACGACTCGGTGTATAATGCATATATGTTATGTATTTATTTGCTCAACTTGCCCTACGCAATGCTGACGAAAATGTGACGCGAAAAACCGCTCGGCACGTCCGCATTTTGGCGATAACAACACCAACAACAAAAAGATGATCATGGACGTCAACATGAGCATCATAAGCATATGGTCAATAGTCGGTATTTGTGCAGAACCCGACTTGATGCCGTCCACGTATGCCACCAAAAAATTTAAAATTACCAAATGGTGAATAATCCCAAACGACAAATTTGTTACACTCTAAGAGCTGACTAATTCATTGAAGACACAAAAAAAGATCAATAATAGAGATAAACGAGATCAATTTGAAAGATCGGGAATGTGATGAAATCTATGGAAATGTTTGCAAATGGAAATGTTTTCTCTGTTTTGAATTAATGTCGATGTCGAATGTTGCCATATCTGATTCGAAATACTGCAATCACATGCTTGTAATTGAAATTGAAGCTGATACTGAAATGATATCGATAAGTCGTCGCCGTCTATACATAATAAAAATGATTAGAAATTACGTAGAAAACACTTTTGGACTATTTGTGTATTGTGTCCATGAGTCAAGACCCCCTGGTTATTGAGTCACTCCACAAAACATAATCTCGAAAAGGATTTTCGCCTTTAATGGCAATGATAACTATCAATAAAAAGTACACAACACACCATATTTGGACATTGGTCAAAGTGTTATCAGGCGCCAATTATCGTTGGCGTGTTGCGACATCGTCATAGAAAGCCTTAACTCAAGATCATATTGCGCTGGATAATTAACGAATAATATGCAGACATTAATTGATAAAAAAGATTCCAGGTAAAAACTATATATTTATAGCTTGATGATAAATATTAACATTTTTTAAATTTATGTGATTCCTCAGGTGAAATTTCAACTAATTAATCTATTCGATTAACACTTTCAATATTACTCAGAGAATGCTTGGGAAATGAGTCGATACTGCGATATTGAGATATTAAGTATTACTTAGATACTAAAATGGGAGATAACATTTTGTATAAATAGATACTACATTAAAAATATTTGGAAGCATAGGAGCATAGAATAGATAAAATATTCTGCAGCTAATAATAATAAAAACTTTCATATAGAAAAACGAAATATATGTAGATTAAACAAGAACAAATATAATAAATACTGGTAAAGCTTCAACATAAAAAAACAACAGAGAATAGTGGAAAAAATTCTCTAAACGAAAGATTTTCCATAAGATGTGCCTGCAGGAAATATATGCAACAGGCAGAAGGAAGCATTTCCGCTTTTATATAATATATATTTTCTTGATCAGTGTCAACAGGCGAGACAATAAATATACATATATAGAAAAAAAAGTAATTTACAAAATAATTTCATATGGAACAAAAAAAACTGCTGCTGCTCTCAGAGCTTCTTTGCTGTGATTGACAATTTGGTATATTTTGTACTCTATGTATTTTGACTGTAATAGTATATCGATATACCAAATATAGTTTTCGGTATATTTCAGAATTGTATATACATATAAAATGACATATTTATTATTTTGGAATATTTAAGAATGATAGCTTTCAGTATATTTTCGGTATATTTCAAGAATATAATTAACTATATTTTTGGTACATTATTTTAGTATATTTTAAGAATAGAGCTTTTGCTATATTTCAGTATATTTTCGATATATTTAAAGAATAATAGCTTTCGTCAAATTTCAGTATTATGTCGAAATATTATTTTAGTATATTTTTAGCTTTTGGTATATATGAGTATATTTTTCTGGTATATGTACATATATTAAGAATAATATCGAAATGTTTTTCTTTTATTGAACATGGCTAGCGATTCTTACACTCTTTCTTGTTAGATATTAAACTATGTCTCGCAAATAGTTCGATTTTGTCTATCGTTAAACAAAGATCATAAAGAAATATCCCCCTCCCAAGATCGTGAAAAATGAGTAACTCCCGGATCTTATTTGTGATTCATAATTTAGCAAATTTTAGATGCTTTCTAATCTGTGACCCCATTCTCTAACGTCTCAGAGAGTCTGTTGTGGCCTTCTTCTAGGTACATTCGCCATGATATCATATCGCGAATGATTTGATTGTTATTTTGAATGTGACCTTGAAGCAAGCATTCAGAGTTTTGGACTGGGAGGGACAATGGTCCATTTTCATTTCTTTTTTCTTACGTGCGATTCGGCACTCGTCCACACAGCGAATTTGCTTTATGAACTGTGATACCTTGACCCCCGCATCCCCCCACCGACGCCCCCTTGAGCGTTGGTTTTACAATCAATTCGCGAGGCAATCGTGCCAAAAAGAGGTGGCAAAGTGTGTAAAGAGGGCCACCGCTAACAATGCGCAAAAAAACAACAAACTGATTAGTTGATTAAAGGTCAGAGCATTTCACAAACGTTTGATTAAGTTTAATAATAATCATGGACAATTTTGCGATTGTTGACTGACTCGACTCTGTGTTGGATTTTCTGATTCGTTGATTCAGATTGAATTTCAAGCAACAATTTGGCATATTGCGTATGATTTTTTGTTTTGTTGTTGTTGCTGTTGTTGCGGCAGCTCCTTAAACGTAGTAAAAACATCGATCGACGCTAAGAAAAAAAAAACCGATGAAAGTTTCCAAATGTTCCAAAACCGAAAAAACTCCCGTCGCACGATGACAAACGAAAAATTTCAAGCGAAATTCATTTGAAATGCAAAAGGAAACGCGCGCATACAACACGAAGCGAATCGAAAAAGAAATACCGAATCCCCCGAGCCAAAAATGTACAAGAATTATATTAATATATTGATATTAGATATAGAATCCCAAAAACTCGAACGTTAATCAAGCGTTTTGTATGCACAAAATGACACTGGCTATTAAATGTGGCGACGCCTGACGTTAGTTCAACCAGCTTCGAGTTGCCGAAAGATCGCTGATCGATCGATTCGATTGGATGTGGCTGGGTTAATCGATTTCACAGATCTACACAGACTACACTCACACTCACATACGTACACATACACACACATACAGAACGTCCGTTTGGGGAACGGAACTTGCCACAATTAGATAATGAGCACGCTTCACCATTCATCAAGCTGCTGATCACCCACCTGCTTACTCCCAGCTCCTCGTTATTCCACCTCCACTTCGAGCACAACAAGATGCGCAAAAATCGAAAGAAAAAAAAAATACAATCTATAGAAAGCGAGGCAGGCTCATCAATACTATTTTACGCCCTTGGCATGTGGAGCACGTTTCTCAATTATAATAGATGATCGGTGATCACATGGTGTTGACCAGGCACAACAACAACAATAACAACAACAAAACACCCCAAAAGCGGGGAACAACAAAACAACGTTGTAAAAAATAATGAATGAATGCATGAAAGGGGCATCTTCAAAGAGAAAAGTGTTTAGAAAAGTCCCAGCTAGCGGTTGACATTACATTATTAATAGGTTTATCGATCAGTATGTGTTGCAATCATTTGTAATTATTTAATACTTAAGTGCAGCGTGATGAAATGAAAATTTATTAGTCTGACATCAGCTTATAAGCTTTAATTTGTTTGCTATCGATCTCGTTGACACCCACAAAATAAGACGAACTAATAAGTAAACGATAAAACAATTGATTTACGAATTTGAGTCATCGATGTTCTAAGTATCATAAGGTTAAAATGAGCGCACTGGAACATTATAAGATCAACGCCCTAAGCCTAATAAATTATCGAACTATTATTTGTTATCGCTTAGTTAAATTACTCTTAACTAATGGTAGTTTGTTGTGTGATCTTTATCTGTTAGGCTTCCTCCCATTTGTCTTAACTGATCGTTCACTTGAGTTAGCAATTAACTGTGCTACTTAGTTGACAAATGATCAATAGTTTTAAATACTCAAGTGCTAAACTGAATTGAGTTGAGCAAATTGTGATCAGGAAATGATCATTACACGATCGCTTCTCTAATCAGTGCTATAATTTGTTATTAATATTTTGCTGCTAAAAATAGCTGAGTGTGTAAAGTGCAATGTTGATGATTTGATCAGCTGCAAGCGATCGGAATTGAAGTGCTGTGATTCCTTCGATTTAATTTGGCTCTATCACTTACTCATCAGCATTTTCAAGACTTGTTTATCCAGATTATATTTTCTCCCCCTCACGGGTGACTTCCAAAAAATTCCGCAAGTGACGTCAAAAATTTTGTTTGGTTCTTTTGTTTGTACTTTAAAGTGATCTTTGCTCTCTAACTCTAAGCTCTACAGCGGTTGGCAACAGTAGTGTTTAAATGACGAATACGACATTCTGTTGCTGTAAGTTATGTAAGCGCCCCTCTTTCCGCCCCTTGCGGTCTTTCCTAATCCTCTTGCTCTTCAAGCTGGCGCACACATGTGTCGACGATTAACATTACGTTCTGACGCCCATTTGTTGGCTGCAAACTTATGGTCACGCAAAGTTTCTGGCACGTCCGCATAGACGTCTCCCCTTCTCCTTCTCCTTTGCCTTTTGAACTAACCAGGCAGGCTTTAGGACCATAAAACGCAATCTAACGATCGCATCGTGACAAGGAGCTTCTTAATTGCTCTTTTCTCTCTTCGCCACTTTAGCGCAAAGACAAAAACTCTCTTCGACACACGCTCTCTTTATTATTACAATTTAGTTGTTGTTGCCTGCACAGGCTGGTACGATTCCCAGCTGTCCACCACCTTCGCAGTGAACACACACCCACACATCCCGCATCTCTTTTAGTTGTAACTAAATAAAATGAAATAGATCAAGTGCACTAGCTTTGTGGGAGCGAACCGAAGAAGAGAGCCGAACGTCGGCGCTGCCGACTGCCGACTGCCGCTTGCCGAAGCGACTCGCGACTCGCGTCAACGTCCAAGAACTCGCGACTCACACACACATGCGCAGGCGCTATATAAAAGATTTTGCGGACTCAGGGTGTCGTTCAATCGCACATATTAACTCGTCGCGTACACTTCGCAGCCGCAGCAGCAGCATTAGCAGCCGTAGCCGCAGTTTAACCCCCCGCCGCCCAACACACAAAAACCCTTTTTCCCCCCGAAACCATTGCTAAAAAAAAACAAAAAATTAAATAGCGCGCGCGCTCAATAAGCAAATTGAAATAAATAAACTCCAATATAAGAGTTTCGCACACACGCAAATCGGAAATTATACGCCACTCAACTAACCAACTAACTAAGCAACGATAAAAACAAAATAAAATTGAAAAAACCAAACAAGAAAATCGCAGATTAAAAATTGCAACAAATCGTATTTTTTTTCTGTGTACGACAGCAAAGCAGCAAAGACAGTGCAAAAACCAACAGCAGTAAAGTAGTGCGAAAGCAAAAGTCAAAAGAAGTAGAAGAGAAACCGTTAAGTTCGCAAATACAAATGCAAAAATGTGCCATAATTCGGGCATCGAAAGTGAACAGATCGAACGGTACATGGCCTTCGGTCTGCCTCAGAAAGCTGTCAGAAGCGTAAAATATACAATGCGCAAGCGCGAGCAGCAGCAGCGCAAGGAGCAACAGAAACAACAAAATAATAGCAGCACCAACAACAATAACAGTAGCAGTAGCAGCAGCAGCAGCGATAGCAGCGACAGCGGCACTGATTGCGATGTTAAGCTAACACGCACACAACAGCAACAAGAAACACAACAGCAGCTGCCAAAGGAGCAAGAGCTGGCAACAACAGCAACCGCAAATAAAACAGAGACAGAGTCAGCGTCATTAACAGCAGTCGACAATGTCAAAACAGCAGAAGCAACAACAGAAAACAAAGCTAAAGCTGAATCCACCCACAACAACAACAACAGCAACAGCATTTTACAGATACCTAAATTCTGTGGACGCTTTCGTAAAATGCAACAGCAACAGCAGCAACAGCAAGAGCAAGAAGCTGTGACCACTGTCACAACATCAACAGTAACAGCAGCAGCAACAACAACAACCACAACAGCTGCATTAACAGCACAACAACAGCGCAAAATGAGCTCGATGGAACCCTCGATGGACGATGCTCTTGCAATTGGCACTCAAATGACACGAAAGTTCGCAGAGCGTTGCTATTGTCTGATCGCTAAGCTCCAGGGCAGTCGCCTCTACACGTGAGTGTCTCCTTAATTATGCCTACACATTATTTCATCATGTGACTATATTTTGTGTATATTTTTGGCCACAACATTAAATGCTCGCCGCACATTATCAGTGAAATGATAATCACGGCGCTCGATCATGTCAATCACGCGAAAGCAGATTAGACGCACTCACATACCTGCCGTCTACACACACACATATACACACACCTTTATTTTTGTTTTTGCACTATTTTTTTTGTGTCTGGGGGCTGCTTCTGTGCAAATATTTGCATTTTCGATTTCTTTTCATTTCGCTATCTGCCATTGTAACATTATGCAAACAGCTGTTGCGAGAGCGCACTTGCACACATGCAAGAAAAAGCACATGCACACGAACTCACTCACACACACCTTCAACTGGTGTGAAGGGCACAGCAGCTGTTACGTATGTGTGTTCGTCTGCCAGTACCTGTACTTTGAGCTTGACGAAAAAAAACAAAAGCTTGAGAGCAGCACAAAGAACATTTCAAAAAAGCTCAAAGTGAAGACGCTAACGATGAGAAAGAAATCTTTATAGCAAAACGTCACACAGTTGCCATGTGATTCACCCTCGTCACTAAATACCTGATATACGTACCCCTTAAATATTATTTTTATCACTTGCTACACGCCCCTTTATAAATAACACAAAATTATAAAAAAAAAAATATCGTCGTAAGGCCATTGGCCGGCACCTTGACCGTAACGTCGGTGTTGCGCTGTTGCTGACTCAACGATAAATCGTCAGATGACCCATTGCCATTTGGGGAACTCTCCTCGCACTAACGCTTATCACAACACACACAACACCTAGAGAATAGACAAGGCAGTTGAAAGCGAAAGCTCTTCTCCTGCTTCTACTATCATTTGCACTTGCACTCAGCCGCCGCCGCATTGTCGACGTCACTGACATTATATGAACTTCGACGCCTACGCCAACACCGGCAGCGAAAAACGACGACACGACGACGAGACGAACACACGACGCTCGTCTCGTTCGGCTGAGTCAGAGCTTTGCGCAATGGAGACGGGGGTGAAGCGACGGGGCCGCTTTATCGTTGACGTTTTTCTTTTTATTGTTGTAGTTGTTGTTGTTGTTGTTGTTGGGCATCTCTCGCATATTGTCAGCTTGGAGACCAGCTGTTCAAGTGAGCAGCTGATTTGGGGAATTCCCTCTCAGCTTCGATTGAACTTGTGTGCAACGCAGCGCACGACACAAATGTTGAGTTATCTGACTACGATAAAACCAAGCACAACAAAACTCAATACTTTTGCATATTATTACCTAGACAGTTTGTGCAAAAATACGAAACAAAAAACACAAAAATACAAAAATCTATAATACACAAATGTACAGTTCTGTATGTTTGAGTGTGTGTAAAATATTTGGTTGCATGCTGTTGTGCACGTACGCCACTTTTGCGACTACAGTCTACAGTTCGCCAATGTCTTCGACAAAGCGACAAAAGCAACACACAAATACAAAAACAACATCCACAGCAACATTAAAGCGCGACGTCACACGCACTCTCTCGCACACACACTCTCGCATAACTGATCATCTATGCAAAGCATACGCGCAAAAAAAAAAGAAGAAAGAAAAAGACAGACAGATGCTCCAACAACAACAATGACGCAAAAAATAAAGCTCGCGACACAATGTTAGATAAGCGCTAGCCATTCTCGACGTCGTCGTCGTCGACGCGTCGCTGTTGCTGTCGGCGTTTCTATCTCTACAGGGGGGGCGAAGCGGCGTTGGGTACCTCGTGCCATATTTACTGCCAAGTGCAAAAGTTCGCAACGTATCTAATCGCAGACAGAAAAGCGGCACGTGCTCGCGTAATATGCATTTCGCCACATGAAATACGCAAAAGCAAATACAATTATACATGCAATTAACATAAGCTGACAATGTTAACAACCGCAGTTCACACACACTTAATATAGCCTAACAGCAGCATTTCGCACACACCCACACACTTAACATAACCTTTTTATACTTTAACAGTAGCTTGACTAACTTGCCATCTCTTTCTCTCTCTTTTTGCAGTATTTTGACGCAAACCACGCAGCCGGCGCATTTGATCGCCATTTGCATATTGTCCTTTGTCTTACTGACCGTTGGACCCGATCTCACAACGACAACAACTACAACAACCACCACAACGACGACGTCAACGAAAGCGCAGGCGCACAACATTGATGCTGTTGCTGCTGCTGCTGCGGCGGCAGCGACTGCGGCTGTTAGTACTAGCAGCAGCACGCTGCCGACGTTGGCGTATCTGGGCGCATTCGCCACACACTTTGGTTCACAAATCTGGATGACCTTTGTTTCTGGTAAGTTATCGTTATCGATATCGTAATCGCAAAACGACGACAACAGCAATCGACATCGACATCTGCTGCTACTGCTGCAAAACATCGCTGCTGCTGCAACGCAACGTCGTCGCCTTCATCCATCAAATGCATCATGTGTCAGTGTGTCAATGTGTCAATGTTTTACCCCCTCCTCCCATTAAACGTAGGCATTCTCATCAAATACGCTTTACGCTATTCGCAATGCTACAAATTTGAACTAACAGTATTTCTCTCTCTCTGTCTCGTTCGCTCTACAGGTCTGTCGCTATATTTCTCGCTGCCGCGTCACACGTTCGGTCAATGCCAGCAGATACTGTTCCCCAAGTATTTTGCATTGAACGCAATGCTCAGCATCAGCATGTTAATCATCTATGTTAAATACTTTCTGAGCGGTTGGACAACAGCGGCTGGCGTACAGCTGGGCACACTGGCCTTAACAGCCGCCATCGAGGTTGTGGTCCGCCTATATCTGGCCCCACCGATGCTCCGTCTCATGCACGAGAAGTACAGGATCGAGGGTGCCATTGGCAGCGGCCAGGAGGTTGGCAGTCTGGTGCAGGGCGATTTGGTCGAGTGTCCGCATTATCAGCGCATCCATAAGGCATTCCGTCGCATTCACATGACAATTGCCATTGGCAATATGATTATCCTGTTGGCCACATGTCTGCAATTGTATTTTCTGGCATTGAAAATACGTATTAGCTAAGACACGAACCGCAGTGCACGTGCACACACAGCAGAAGAAAAACAATAACAGAAGCACAAACCACATAGCAGGCAGCTGTTAATTAACAGCCTCAGCTAAACATTATTGGGCAGCGCCTAAAAGACTGCAATGGTTTCTCCCAATCTATGCAAATGAATTTATCACACACAACCACACAATACAAATTTAAGTCTCGCCTCTCACACACACACACATACACACGCACACACACGCATGCAAGTTGATATTGTATTTCTCACTGTCAATGGATTTTGTCTCAAATTAAATTATTAATTATATCACGTAATTTATTAGACAATATATATTTATAATAACCGCATCTACCACAAACCAACAAACAAAACAAACAACAAAAATAGTTCAATTATCTGATTCAGTTTCAAATTACAAAATTACGTTTTTTAAAAACCTGTGATAAACTCACCCAGCCCACAAAAAACCAATCACTCAATGGCTATTAACCCTGCCCCAAAACCGCCCCGCCCCCGCCCACTCCTGCTCGGTCTATCACACAAACACACACACACAAATACACGCACACATTTGTAATCATTAGCGTAGCAAATAATTTACACACATTTGTTAATTAATTAATTAGCATTTAGCATTGAATGAAATGTTTTTTTTTTTTGTGTCTCAACCCCATTTTTTTCTGCTAATTATAAACTATCGAAATTATTTATTTAAGTGTTGTAACAAACAACAAATATAAAAAGAAAACTTTAAAAATGAAAAAAGAAAACTATTAAAAAACAAAAAAAATTAAACAAATTTGTAATTTAAAAAAAAACTGACTTTTAATGGAAAGGGAATTAAATGAAGGCAACACATCTTTCCAATGACTAGCATTAAGGAAAAAAGCTGCATGCTTTTAGGCGCTTTTTAAAAAGGCAACGAATTGAGAAGAATTTACAAGCTGAAAACTTTTTTGACATACAATAATATGATAATTACGACACGATTTCATCGTTATTCAGCACTTGAAACATTTTGTTAAAAGTTACAGAAAATTTCAGTGCAAAGGAAAGATTTTATATCAAGTGATAACTAATTTTATTTCGTGAAATTGTGGCGAAATTGCAATTGGGAACAGCATGAAGTAAACTGTTTAATGTAAATTGCCATAGTCAAACTGCACATTTCCCACTTGATAAATTGTTCAAATGTTCCCTCTACATATTTGAATATTCAAGGTGTAACAAATCATAAAGCTATGAATTCCATCGCTTTTCTTAGTTTATAAAGCTATCAATTCCACAAATTATGTATTGTGAAATTGAGGTGAAATTGCATTTGGAAACGGCGTGCCAAAAACTGTTTGATTTGAATTCCAATAGACAAACAGCGTATTTTTGATCCCCAACTCGATGAATTATTCACATATTCCCTCACTTTTCTATAGTTATAAAGCTATCAATTCCAAAAATTATGTTTTGTGAAATTAAGGCGAAGTCGCAGTGGAAAACAGCGTACCGAAAACTGTTTGATGCGCATATCTGATTCCAAACTTGACAATTTATTCAAATATTCCCTCTCTGCTCAAATATTATTGATCGATAATCAATGAGAGTGCCACTTACCGCGTCAATTTCCTGATCGAAACGCACGGGTCGCAGACGACAAAGCACCACAATGAGATAGACGAAATTGATGCCAATGCCCAGGCCGGACCAGAAGACGACATCCGGAGTGCACTCGATCAGATAGCCATACATGCCCATCATGATGCAGCCGATCAACATGGTGGCCCGCATCCACAGCGAACCGAACGGACCGTGGGGGGCGAGGAAGGCCAAGAAGAGGAACGCCCAGCCGAGTTGAAAATAAAGATGATGCGGCGACTGCCAGATGAGGCATTGTTCAATTGACCAATCGCCCGGATTGATCGATCGCAGCGTTCCATTGTTGTCCCACGTTATTGTGCCGCTCGCCGCACTCGTTCCCGCCGTACTCTGAGCGATCAGTGTGCCCGCCGAGGCGGCTGCCACAGCGCTGCTGCTCGCAACGCCCGCGGCCGATGCTGCGGAGGCGCTGCCGCCGCCAACGCTGCCGATGCCCATGCTGGCGCTGCTGCCGGCGCTGTTAATCAGGGCTCCGACGCCAACGCTGGCTGCGCTGCCCGCCGTGCTGGGCATGGCCAAAACGCCAGCAGAGCACTTGAACTCGCCGTTCGTTCTCTTTCAGCACTCGAGTTCGAGTTAAAGCTCTCGTCGTTTTGGGTTGCACTCGTTAGAAGCGACTTTTACTCGTTACAACACACTTCAAATGTTGCTACTGCCCGCTTGCTTTGTGCTTATTTTCCTCTTCGCTTCTCGCTGCTTACACTCGCCAACTCCTTTGGCACGCTCTCGCTCTCGTTCAAGTGTTGCGTTCCATAGATACTCGCTACTCGCTACTCGCTATGCGTTCTAGTTACTCGTTGGCTAGTTGTTTTCGCTTGCTGGCAGTTTTTCACTCGTTCCAGTTGTACTCGCTGTAATTTGTACTCTCAGCTTTGCTTTTTCTTTCCCTCTCACGCACTCGTTGCTCAGTCTGCTCGCTCTCAGCGTGTGTTGTTTGTTTATTTTCGTGTTGTTGTTGTTGTTGTCTTCTTCTTCAGCAATTCCACAATTGTTTTGCGGCCTCCGCTCCACAGAAATTCGATGCGTTCGTTGTTGGTGCAGTTGCTTCTGCTACTGTTACTGCTTTTGTCGCCTTCTCATCTATGTCGTCGGGTCACATTGTTGCATAGTATTTTTTCACTCAAGGCACTTCAGCTGCAATTAATAAAGCACACAAAGCGTTCGCCATTAAAAATCGATTGAAAATAATTGAGCTTGTTCAACGATAATCTTCTTCTACAGCGCCAACGACGCCTGGGAAGAAATTCAGCTGTGAAATGTGTTCTTTGCACCAACTGAATGTATCCTATATAGAATATTCTCGCGCCACCTGAAGACTCTGAACTGTAGTAATAATAATAATTATGGCCAAGTCGACGCCAACTAGAAATTCCTTGACTTTAATTCCAGCAAAATTTCTTGGCAGTTTTACTAGATGAATTTTTCAAGAAGTACAAAGAAGTCAAGGTGGAAATGCGACGAAATTATAATGGAAATTGAAATATTAGAAATATGTAAATTTCAATTGAATTGAGAAGTCAACGTAAAATTCCATCAATCCCATTAAATTATAAAAGAATTAAATAAAACATCAACAGCCAATAAATGGAAATAATATTAGAAATATATAAGTTTCAAAGTAAAATTGATTCGATCCCATTAAATAAATAAAAAAAACTATGCACCGACATCACGTTAAAGTAAAATAAATTAAGAAGAAATAAAACTGTTTAAACAATATGTTAGAAATATAAAAATTTCAACTAAAACTAAGCAGTCAAAGTAAAATGGAATCGATTACATTACACAAAAAAATTAAACACCAACAACAACAGCATTAAAGAAAAATAAATTGAAAAGAAAACAAAATGTTAGAAATATAAAAATGTCAATTGAATTGAGCGGTAAAAGTGAAATTGAATCAATGCCATGACTTGCCCATAAAATTATCAATTGTCATTTGCATAACCTTTATCATCATCATCCGTGTTTTTTTATTTTGTGCTTTCTGTTATTTTTTATCAGCCGCGCCTCCCAAGTAAAAGCTATTAATAATTAATAGCTGAAATTAGCTGCTGCGTCGAACTTTCCTCCTAATGTTTTCACTTTCTCCCGAAATTGATGATGTGTGCAAAATTGTGTAAATTATTTCAGAAGTCATGCAAAACACATTGATTTCCTGTCGACCAGAAAAACATTTCTTTTTTTTTTCTCAGTGTTCTATTATGATATTCGTACATTATTCACATCACTTCACATCACTTGCTTTCAATTGATTCGTTCCTCGAATGCCCAAATTTTAGCAGTCTTATACCCTGTATGCAAAAGAGCAACACAGAAGGGTATGCTAAGAGAGTAACTTCCTAATTTGACTGTGCTGAGCTTCAGATAAATAGAAAATTAATGTGACTTTATCTCTTTTTTTTATTTTAATTATTGCATCTATGCAGTAAGCAAATGCTTGAGTAATATGACCATAAAATTTTAATTTTCAACATTTCCGAGCCAAATTTAGGGTCATGAAGGTTGCCAAAAACGGTCACTCTTCAATTTGTGAAATATATTCCTTTTCTGTACATTGCTTATTTGGTCGCTTAACTTGAAAAAAAAAAACAAAAAACTTTGTTAACAATTCTTTATAGAGAATCTGCTAGTCTTCTAAGACTTCTCTATGGAGAGCAAATGAAGCTGAACTTTATACGTAAATCATCATTAATGATGTCATATAAATATCACTTACTGCTTTTTGAATGAATCATGTTTTTAAAAGCGTCAAGCTATATTCCAGTTTATATTAAACAACAAAATACTAAAAACTGATGTTTTTATAATATAAATCTTTACAAATTTGTTTAATTAATAACTCCTAATGTCTCTCGAATAATTTAGCAACAATTCAAGTTTTTCTCAATCACTACAGGGTATGTGCCAGTCTATCAGACTCGTGCCCTTCACTTTTATCTTGAAAATCTGAACGCTCATAAATGATTGATGATCGACTTTGGTAGATGTTAAATGACGTCACTCCCGCAGACAAAAGACAAACTGGTTAACAACTCACCAGAGACAACGCAACAGAAAGGGGAAAGGGAAGTTTCCGCACCACAAAGAAGCAGAGTAGCATAAAAACAGAGAGAGAGAGAGAGAGAGAGAGAACCAACTATCGACTATTGAACGTGATCGGAAATTGTGTTAAGCAAATTACGACAATTATGCCATGTTGTCGGGCCGTTTATAAAATGTATTTAAATAATTATAGAGCGTTGGCAACTTCTGGGAAGCCATTAAAGGTAACGCCCGACACGCCCCACTCCGCAACGCCCTCCTAATGGGGCGCAGACAAGTTTGGCCAAAACAAACAAGTGCTGTGCGTGTCTTTTGACCCACATAAAGAGGGTCAAGACGGTCTCAATTGGGGTGTGTGTGTGTGTGGAGGGAATAGAGAGAGAGAGAGAGAGAGAGAGAGAGAGAGAGGAACCCGAACTCACACTAACAACTGAAACCGAAAACACGGCCAAGAGTTGAGAGTTGGCCAAATAAGCACATAAACATTTCCGGCATTAGCATATCCGAAATGGCCACAAGTGAAAGGGTGGCAGATGAGCCAGCCAAATAAAGCGATAAAGATAGCAAGAAACATCGATAGAGCGAGCAAGCGAGAGAGAGAGAAGGATAGATGGAGATGGAGATAGATAGGAACTCAGCTCAATAATCAATTTATGAGCAAGCTCTTGGTCATAGGCGCTTGCAACAACATGAGAGCCTCAGGTTAAAGTGTGATCGACTGTAAAATACCCGAAAACATAAGTTTATTAAATGGTTTTATATGATTTTAAGGAATTCTAAAGAAATCTTTACAAGCGAGCACATAATAATAGCAGTTCTGATAATTTATATTTTATTTAAAGTAATAATAGAATATAAGTATTTCAAAGTTTCCCTACTCATGAAATACTATTAATATAAATATAGATTTTTATAAAAGTAAAAAGGTATTGTAACTTTGTACCTCAAACAAATCTTTGTATCAAGCAAAAGGAGTAGATTATTGATAAAATATAACTTTCGGTATATTTTTATATTTGTTCAGTATACCATATTATATTTTATATATTTTTGGAATAAGTTTGCATCTCCAGCAATTGCATGTAAGAGGCTAAAAAGAGTAATAAAATAGTATATTGACATACCAAATACAGCTTTCCGTATATGTAAGTTATTTAGTATATTAATTTGGTATATTTTAAGAACAATTTCGCATGGGTAGCAAGTAAAATATGTTAAACAATATTATAAAATTAATAACATATTACATTATTATAGTTTAAGTTTTCCACTCTCTAAATATTTGGCGACTATAGCTCTAATAGTATCTGAGATTCAGGCGGTAAAAAGTGCAGACAGACAGACAGACAGATTGCGTATACTTAATGATCTCTTGGCTGACACACTAAATACCCTTTTAACAACTGCAGTCTGGGTATAGCTAACAAGAACAATCGACTTGTGGTCGATTACTCAACACTTTGGCCTAATGTTTTGTTTGTTGTTGTCGTCATTGTGGTTGTTGTTGTTGGTTGATTGAACCCAGCGCCAAGTGACAAACATGACACAAAAGCGACGCCAACGCCAGCACCAAAAAAAAACTCGAGCATGGGGGTGTAAATGCACACACACACACACACATATACACAACTATATGTATGTATGTGTGTGTGTGTTGAAAACAAGAAAATGGTCAAAGCAGATGAAGTCATCGCAATTTGGTTGTTGCCTTGAACAAGCAATCCAAGCCAAGCTAAGCAACAACCAACAACCAACACAGCGCAGCCAAGTGACGATGATGGCTCAGCTCCAAACAGCCAATAACCAACAGCTGTCACACACACACACACACACTCACACACACACACATAGAGAGAGACACTTGCTAAAAGCCGTTTAAACGGCTGCCACAGCAATGAGTCTTGTCTCTCATGCATACATTTAGAGGCTCAGTCATAATAGTCAGAAATTTGCTCGCATTAAATGTGAATATTCCCATAAGAGAACTAAGCGCCTAATATCGTGTTCTTCTCCATTGCGTTCAATCAATTTTCTGTGAGCTTACATCACTTCAAATAATTCTATCATCCGATGAACATCAATTTCGATTTCAGTGCGAAGATTTTATTACAGTTTCGACTTTCAATCAACTCAAATACTTCCAACTGAAATTGCTGTTTCATTTGAGTTTCTATCAATTCTATTACTTTCTCACGACTTTAATTGTATTACGTTAAACACAATACAAAAATATATCAAAAATTATACCGAAAAAAACTACTAATTTTGATCACCTCCAATCGAAATCGTATTCAATAAGAAAAATTTATTTTCCTTTCGAATGCACTTCAAACTTCATTCAAGTGTCTTTCAATTCTATTTTATTGTATAACCAAAACAATGCGGTATTCAAATTCTTTCAATATATCGTATTAATACCGAAAAAATACTAATAGATTAAAATTAACCTAAAGTACTTTTAATACAAAACGTATTCTCTTAGAGACATTTACGATCTTTTCGAATTTACTTAAAGATTCTTGTCACCTATTCTATTAATGTCTCTCGACTTTCATTGTATTAAGTTTAATACGATAAAAGCAAAACAATGCGTTATTATTATTATTCTTACAATATACCGAATTAATACCAAAGAAAGTAGTATTTTAATCAACTCAAATACAATACAATCTTTACAATTACAATCTTCCTTAACACGATAAACAATGTCTTATTCGAATTCTGAAAATACATCGAATTAATAATGAAAAATATACCAAAGTATATACTGCTGAATACAAAATATACTATATTTTATTCTAACAAACTCCCTAAATCACTCTTGTTTTTATGAATTTCTTTCTAATGTTGAATTTACTGTAAAGACTCTTGGTAAAGATCAACAAAATATAATATTGCAGCCAGATATGAAAACAGTTGAAGAATCGTAACGTGTTCGCGATGTAATTCAAGAAATGTAAACAATACGCTGCGAGCGAATTGTGATTTCAAATTCCGCGGCAATGAATAATTCAGATAATACAACGTTAAGAGCAGATTCACTTTTGCGTTTACTACGATGTCTGTAGACTGAGACTGAGAATCTCAAGGCGAACCTTGAGCCCGTACCTAACCCAACCTTAGTGCACATTTTATTGTGACTCAAATAAAGTTAGGCTTTATTGTAATTGTTTTTGAGTAGAATTTAATTTGATTTAAAGAACTCTCTTTTCTTAAATTAACTATTAATACATACATATGTAGATACATATATTTGACTTTAATTAGTATTTTTGGCTAAGACAAATTATGAGCCACATCGTTGGAAATTGTCTAATTAGAAATTGTGCTGTTGCCTTTATTAATGATGGATGAAGCCAGCCACAACAACAACAACTACAGCTAAAACGACGATGACGACGACGGCGGCAATCAAGCCAAATAGAGACACGACCGCTTTAACCAAAGAAGCAGAAGAAGCACAAAAAAACCGAACAACACAATGTGAAGAATTGTACAAATTTGGCGTAGTGACAAGTTAAATACACTGGCCAAATTAAGCTATATAATCGTATAAAGAAGAGAATGCGAAAACGATTTTAATACGAAATCATTTAGGCAGTCAAATGCTAATGATATTGACTAAAGAAGAAATTGCACTTAGCTGCCTTTTTATGAATATGCTTTAAATGTTGAGCAAATTGTATTTAGGACCAAATTGTACTTAGTTGCTTTACAATACACAATATATGATACTAATAGCAATATAATTGACAAAAGAGAAAGAGAATGCAAGCTAATTTGTAATGCTAATTTATAAAAAGGCAGCTAAGTGCAATTCGACACTAAACACAATGTGGTCGCTAAGTCAAATATAGCAAACGATTGCAATTACAAATAAATGCAATGTGGCCGTAAAGTGAAACTGCTGTCGTTAAGCGAGATACTAACCATTTAGAGTAAAAAAATAGCAATACCCACAGCTAGAGCATTGAAAACTTTCAGACAATGGCAACAGCAAGAGAGCAACAGCAACAGCAACAATTGTTCGCCGCGCACCATAAACGTTTAATTATATGAGTTTTTAAAGCTGTTGCCAACATTTTTTGATGGCTTTTCATGTGTTGTTGCCATTATTATGTGATTGTTAACAACATTGGACAAAGCGTTTGTGTTGACATGAAGTTGCAGAGCAAAAACACCAACAGCAACAACAACGACACCACTAGAAGAGCACAGGTTAGACTCCCAATGCCAATGTCGAGTCCCCGATCCCCCAAACAGACGATCTGCGATCTTCAATGTGTTTTTGCCTTTCAGTTATTGTGGCGTTTGCTCAGGCAGTCAAAACAGAAAGTGAAACGGCGCATTTTTACAATTTCCGTTTCCCACGAATAAACAAAAGAGACAGCAACGTTTGTCATAATAATGATATTAACAATAATAATAATAATAATAATATTAGATTTACACAGCAACATTGTTGTAGTTTTATAGACAAACACGAGGCGAAAGCCATCAAAAGAATTGGCTCAAATGGGCTATCAAAAATGACACGACAGATCAAAGAGTATTTGACAGACTTATGACAGAGGGAGTGACATTGTTAGCTTTGAACCACAATTTCATTAAAATGTATGTATATAATGGATTCTCCTAAAAATATATATATATGCTCTATACTATTGTTAGACATCTTAACTATTTGGCAATTATTTTCTAATATTTTGGTAAAAATACAATAGAATACTTTTACTATTTTTAGTCTATTATTATTGATTATCAAAGATTGCAAACTTGAGATTTACAACAAAGTTACAGAAACAAGAAAAATAGTTTTTTTTTCCAAAATTAACTCATAAAATGTATGCAGATCTGTAAAAGTTGTTATCAAGCTTTGACTGCCTTCAGTCAAGTCGTAGAGTTTTATCATTTCGAGAGATAAGGAAGTGTAAGATATGCAAAACTATATCTTATCTCCAAAAATATTCTAATTATACAGGAAACGTTTGAAATTGCGATTGTGAAACGTTTTTGATAAAACCAAAGCAGAGAAGAACATCATCCAATATGATCTACATATTTTATTTATTTTATTAAATAACTCAACATCCTGTTAATAACCAATAATCACAACACTATTGTTCAACGAATGTTTCAATCTCCAATTAGCAAGCATCATAACGGCGTTTATGCAAGGTAATCGATAAGCGATAACCGATAATTGTTTATTATCATGGGCGTGCCAAATGGAATTCAATTTGAGGCTGAATCGTTTACATCTACATAGATCTGATGAAATATACTCTTTACACGGATATGTAACACAACAAAAAAAAAAAAAACACGCCTCACAATCAAACTTGTTGTTTGTCTGTCTGTGTAAATCGAGTTAAGTTTCAGTGATACGAAATCTCGCTTAATATTCCATGCAAATACGAACACACATATACATACACGCATGCATATCTCCAATCAGTGAATTACAGCGACACACACACACAAAGCCACAGCTGCGAACAAAGCCGGTCTTTGGTTTAATAAGTAGATTGTTGCCTAGGTAAGGTATTACACACTTACACACACACATACATATGCAACCATTTGTTTACGTTGATACGGAGCATGGAAATATGTATGCAGATGCAAAATGCAAAACACCCACACAGTAGCTCACTTTATGCTTTAGGGCTGCACTACAAAATTCTTATCTTCGACTCGCGTTTGGGTGTGTGTGTAATACTGCAGCAGATTCTGCAGCTTTCGATATGTTGCCGATAATTTATGCAAGCGATAACAAATTGGCAATTATTACATTTTGTCTATGCATGTAGCCCTGGTATATTACAAACGCACACATACAGTCGCACACACTTCCAAGCAGAAGGAGAAGAACGACTGCAACAACAAGAACAACAACCACATCGTAGCGTAACGTCACATCAATTGCCTGCCCAACAAATGCAATTGGCTCGCGTGGGGCGCACATGCGAACGAACTGTGTGTGTTTGTGTGTAAAGTGGAGAGTGCGGAGCGCAGAGTGGAGATATGAGTTAGCTGTGAAGTTGTTGCTGTTGCTGTTGTTTTTGCTATTGCGGCTGTGGCTGCCTGCTTCTGCTATGGCACATATTATAGCACAATTTTTGTTTTTCCTTTTTGTTCACATACCCTGCATCCGTATAAAGGGTATCAACGCAACAACTGTTTGCATTATGACAAAAGCTAAGTAAAGATTTTGATCTGTGCCCTATGTGAGCTATGTCAAATGCGGACTGCGTTAATTCTTGACTTAAAGTACAGGGTAGCTGATAGTCACGCTTGGAGCCGCTGCAACTGCAGCAGCAGCTCGTTTTCTATTTGCGTGGTGTGCGTGTGCAGCAGCACCGCCAAACATCTCCGCCACCGCCAGCACCTCCCGCTTGGCCACGCGTTGATGTTCGATTTTTCACCATTCTTGAACAAATTGTATGGCCTGCATGTGCATTGCATCTTACAAGAGTGTGTTTGTGTGTGTGTGTGTGTAAGTCTCAATGTGTGTGAGTTTCTCTGTCTGTGAGAGAGTTTCTATGCATGTGTATGTGTGTATCGTAATCAATTTGATTTTGGGCATGCACTGCAGTAAATCCACATAAGTATTTATTTCATTTCTCCTCTTTCAACCCTCTATTGCTGTCCCGCTTCAACCCTTCTTCTAACGGCAAAACTTACCACATTGAGCCGTTGCTGCACTTCTTCTTGCCTATTGTTATTATTGCTGTTATGGTTGTTGCTGTTCCTCCTCATCAATTGGTAGGCGGTGTCCCTGCACTGCATACATACATTTATTTATTTGTTTATTATAAATCATATAGGATTTTTGAGTGCACAACCAACAAAACAAAACAAAAAAAAAAACGAAAAAAAAGAACGTTATACATTTGATGAGACAACAATGTTGGCACTGCTCCTCCGCTGCAGCAGCGACGTCGACGGCGACTGCCCTTCGATTGCTTAGGTTATGTACACACACAGTTTGACATTTTAACTAGTTTGCGTTTGTATGCGTGTGTGTGTGAATTTTCTAGTTAGTATGTAGCCGAAGCAATTGTAAAAACCAATTTCAGTTGTTTATCATATGAAACGCACACACACTCACATATCTAGAAAACTCACACGCACACCTATACAGACACATACACACACACACATATACACGTGAGCGCACTTTTTGAGTTTTGTTAATAACTGTTGTAAATGCAATTTATGAAATTTACCAAGCAGTCGGCGGCGAATAAAATGCGTGTGTCTTGTGCTGCCAAATAAAAAAAAAACACTAGCTGCTTTTAAATGTAAAAACAATAACAATAAGTCGGCAGAGCAGCAACGACGACGACGACGTCCGCGCGAGAGCAACGACAGCGACGACCAGACGACGACGATTTAATGAATAGCACAATATGCGCAGTGCGCAGGTCTGCTAGTCGGCATTCACAGTCGCCAGAGAGCGAGAGACAGAAGAGCGCGCCAAACCGCACACAACTATGACGTCACAATTGCAAAGACGTACTACGAAAATTGATGTAAATTAATTTGTACGCTGGAATATGTTATCCAATTAGAATCTAGATGACAACGAGAATTTTCCGCTTGGGATGTTTGCTAATTGCTTTCGAAATATATATTTTAACAATAATCTTTTATTTTATAATTGTTTGGCAAAAATAAAATACTTGTATTGAACGATCTTGATTTTGTGACGACATGCGCATAGATGACAAAGAGAGAAACATCTGGCGTAGTTATCGCGGCGTTAAATTTGTTATCGGGCTCAAAGCAGAGCAAGGCTTAAAACAGCTGATACGCTGCAGTGCAATACAGCCAAAACTGTTATCTGCCGCGCATTTTAAAAGAAGCGTGTGTGTGAAGTGCAAGCTGGTTTTGCTGTCCAGCTGATGCAGCTCTAAGTGAGTGCAATGACTCCTACATGAATCACACCAATGAGTTCGCGATGCTGTGAGAGTGTTAATTATATTACAAGAAAGGCCACACTGCGGTCAACAGCAATCAGCATTGCATGAACAAAGAACATTACAGTCGATGCATTCACATAAACACAACTGACTCATTAAAAATAGTTATAGACCACATAGTATATTACTTTTTTTTTTGTATTTGTAGTATATTTGAATATGAATTTTCCTCTATTTCAAAAGATAAAATAAAATAATGAACATATGTACATATGTATGTTTATAGATGAAAATTTATCACTGGCAGACAAACAAAAATTTAAAAAAAATTTTACTTAATGTTAATAACTTACAATGATTAAAGAATGAAGAGATAAAAAATTTGATTTAAGAGTTTCAGAAATTATTTTCTAAAATGTAAAAAAGAACGATTTAGTAGTAGATTTGATTAAAAACATCGAAAAACGGTATCGAAATTATGCGCCCTTGAATATGCCCACATATGTGTAACCAGGTATGTATTTCTTTTACAATATTTTGTATTTTAGTATATCCCTTCGACGTTGATACATATGTATATGGTCACCCCGATAAATAACAAACATACATCGATATTGCCGCCGATGTTTCGCCATCTTGCCAGCTGGTTAAGCGATTATTATTATTGCTTTGAATAATTGCTGTCTAAAATGCATTTAATGTGCAGCATATTTAGATATTCATGCTCCTCTATAACAAAACGCGAATAGAATGTGTTGGCGATCAAGGTTTATTCAATTTATTATGCATGCCCTGGTAACGTCTCTTGTGTAGCCCTGCGGAACACATGGACTACTAATATATGTTTGTAAATACATACATATTCACTTAAAAGTTCAATATAAATTACGATTAATTAGCAGTTTCACAGGCATCTACCCAGTCATTATATACATCTATAGGTTCCGATAAAAAGTTAATTCCAGTTTGAAAGTCTTCAAGGCAAACACGACATGTTATCCTCGCTGTATTTCGTCCTTTATCCATTTTTACTTCACAAGACTTCTCATGATTACAGAATGGACAGTTAAATTGCTGATCCAAAGGTTCAATATTTTTTCTCTTCGGTGGAGGCTTTCTTTTAGATTTACGACGTCCCATAATGAATCTAAGTAATGTAATTTGTTAAAAACGATAAACACAGTTTCACTTGCAGCCAAACATGAATGTAAACAATCATTGGATTGCTTAATGTTAAACACTTACCAAGATTTCTTACTCAAGAATAAAGATTGTTTTATGCGTTTCTAAAGCAATTTTCTTCGACCATAAACTATTTTCACAAACTGAAAAGCACAGAAACAACGCTTCACTTTATATTTTATTGGAAAACGCCGAAAAATAACTAGTTGTCAAAAACTATGCGCCCTTTGACAATATCTATGGAAATGTAATCAAGTGACAACTCTGAGGGTTTTCATATTCTAGTATATCTCATTGACATTGAAATGTATATGGTCACATCTCAACAAATAAAACAAATACATCGATATTGTCATCGATGTTCCGCAAGCTCTTCTATCGGGCGTCTCGCGAATTTTCTTGTTGCCACGAAGCTGCCGGCGGATTTATTTTCATAAATTTCGTTTTGTTTTTAAACTCGTGCGGTCTTAAACAAAACAAAACTGAGTGCAGGTAATGTGCAGCATTGATGTGTGCTTAATGTGCAACGCCGTATGTGGAATTGCGTATAGTTTTGTCCGCTAAAAAGTAACGTCGCATCGACGCCGAACACCGGCATTTGGTTCGTTGGCTGGCTTTATAAACCCGAAACCACTAAACCGGCCATGACTGTTGTCGATACAGGCACCTTAGCCGGCGGAGCGGCATCAAAGGCAAAAGGTCTGCTAACATGGGAAAAGCAAGAGCATCTCGTCAAATTGGCAATACTTATATTAGCCGCTGTTTTATGTGAGTATATTTTGTCAAATATGTCGAATCGCATTTACGGGGGCGGGGACGACGTCAATATGCAGATATGTGCTTGTATAGGTGGGCGTGAATTATTTCACGATACAAACACCATACAGATAGTATCGATAAGCACAAAAAAAATTATAACTCGATAATGGTATCGCTATGCAGCCGTGATACGTTGAATGCAGCCAACTTAATAACGTTTGGTGATTCTTTTTTCAATCGTTCCATTTGATTGTCGCTTGCAGCGTTCGCCACACGTTTATTCTCAGTGCTGCGCTTCGAAAGCGTGATCCATGAGTTCGATCCATATTTCAATTACCGCACCACGCGGTTCCTTGCCGAGCAGGGCTTCTATAAATTTCACAATTGGTTCGATGATCGCGCTTGGTATCCGCTTGGCCGTATTATTGGCGGCACCATTTATCCCGGATTAATGGTGACATCGGCGGCGCTCTACAGACTGATGTGGATGCTGAACATAACAATTGATATACGAAATGTGTGCGTATTTCTGGCGCCATTCTTCTCATCGCTCACCACGCTGGTCACCTATGCCCTGACCAAGGAAATACACGTAAGTACTTATTGAGGTTATGCTCGAACCATTCGAGGCACATGTCTTATTGTTTCTTGTTATTTATAGAGCACTGGTGCTGGCTTAGTGGCTGCCGCTTTGATATCCATTGTGCCCGGCTACATATCACGCTCAGTGGCAGGTTCATATGATAATGAAGGCATTGCTATCTTTTGCATGCTCTTCACCTATTTCCTATGGATAAAAGCAGTCAAGACGGGCACAATCTTTTGGTCTGCTATGTCAGCGCTTGCCTACTTCTATATGGTATCGTCATGGGGCGGCTATGTGTTCCTCATCAATCTGATACCGCTGCATGTGTTAGCGCTGATGATCACTGGACGCTTCTCACATCGCATTTATATCGCCTATAGTACGCTGTATTGTGTAGGCACCATACTCTCCATGCAGATATCTTTTGTGGGCTTCCAGCCTATTCAGAGCTCCGAGCATATGCTGGTAAGTTGATCAATCATTTTAATTTTAACGTTCGTTAAGTGTAGTTAACATGATGATTACATATTGTAATTCTTGATAGGAAGAGTATGAAACATAATGAGTACTATACCAAATTAAGCTGATACACTGCATTGCGAATATTTTGCAGTTACAAATTTTGTGAATATATTATTAAGCAAGTGTATTTTGTGTGTTTGCAGGCCCTCGGCGTCTTTGGCCTTTGTCAGATACATGGTTTTGTGGACTATTTGCGCTCTCGCATGCCCAAGGAACACTTTGAGCTGCTCTTCAAGACACTCGTCTCCAGCTTGCTCAGCGTGGTCGTTATTGTGGGCACGCTATTGACGCTGACGGGCAAAGTGTCGCCATGGACGGGACGCTTTTATTCGCTGCTGGATCCATCGTATGCCAAGAATCACATTCCAATTATTGCCTCAGTGTCGGAGCATCAGCCCACATCGTGGTCGTCGTTTTACTTTGATCTGCAGGTAAAGCAAATTGTTTTGTTTTGGATTGCGCACTAGATAATGATGATTCCCATTAAAACGATGTGAATGAGTTGCGCCTTAATGCAATCAAATGATTACATGCACTTTGATCGCTGAATTAGCTGCAATCGCAATCAATTGCACCATTAACATTGTTTACTAACATGTATTTTCTTTCTTTTTAGATACTTGTGTTTCTGTTTCCCGCTGGCCTTTACTTTTGCTTCTCCCGGCTGACGGATGCCAACATTTTCATCATATTGTATGGCGTTACTAGCATCTATTTCGCTGGCGTTATGGTGCGTCTGATGCTGGTGCTGGCGCCTGTAATGTGTGTGCTATCGGGCATTGCCATCTCGCATCTGTTGGCGAAATATATCAAGAGTGTGGACACGGGCAGCTCAAAGCCAGCAACGGAAAGCAAGCGACAGCACAAGAAATTGGAGCAACAGAGTGGCGGTGTCAAGAGCGAAGTGGCTATTGGTTTTGTGGCCATTATAACTGTTATGCTGATTGTTTACACATTCCATTGTACCTGGGTCACCTCGGAGGCGTATTCCTCGCCCAGCATTGTGTTGAGCGCACGCTCCCATGACGGCGGTCGCATTATATTTGATGATTTTCGCGAGGCTTACTATTGGCTGCAGATGAACACCCCTGAGGTAAGCATAAGAGATTATCCGATTGGGGGGTTAATTTACTGAGGCAACTACTATGTGATGAATGCAATTTGTATATTCTTGATAGGAAGAGTATGAAACATAATGAGTACTAACAAAATATTGCTGATTATGCCTTCCTTAAAACTTATTACTATCAATTTATAACTGTTGCTAATATTATACCAACCTTTTGCTTTTGTAGAACGCTCGTATTATGTCCTGGTGGGATTATGGCTATCAGATAACAGCCATGGCGAATCGCACGATACTTGTGGATAACAACACTTGGAACAATACGCACATCTCTCGCGTCGGCCAGGCGATGGCTTCGTCCGAGGAAAAGGCCTACGAGATAATGCGTGAACTCGATGTGGACTATGTGCTGGTTATATTTGGTGGTCTCACTGGCTACTCATCGGATGACATCAACAAGTTCCTGTGGATGGTGCGCATTGGCGGCAGTACCGATCGCGGTGCGCACATCAAGGAAAAGGATTACTATGCGGCCAACGGCGAGTTCCGAGTGGATAAAGAGGGATCACCCACGCTGCTCAATTGTCTCATGTACAAGATGTGCTACTATCGCTTTGGCCAAATGTACACGGAGGGCGGAAAGGCGCAGGGATATGATCGTGTGCGTGCGGCAGAGATTGGCAACAAAGACTTTGAGCTGGATGTCCTAGAGGAGGCGTATACCACAGAGCATTGGTTGGTGCGCATCTACAAAGTCAAGGACTTGCCCAACCGAGGCGTCTAATGCACTCCCACACATGCTATCTCTCTCTTCTCCCCTCTCTCTCTCTCACTCCCTCTTACTATCTCGCTCTCTAACGATAACATTCGCAAAACATGGAAATTCTCTTTCTGTAATTTGTACATTCATTAAGCTTAGCTCTAATTTTAGGTCCACAAAATGATATATGTATACATATTTTTTTTTTTATATGTTTTTTTAACGATGAAATCTCAATTTGAGTATTATTGTTGCTCTCACTCTTTCGCTCTCTAACACACACACACGCTCCATCTCTGTCTAATCTGAGAGACTTCGGTGGCACTTAAAAAACAGTTGCGTATAAATGATTCCGAATTGTGCGAGGCAACACTTAGAGTGCATAATCCTAAACAAAAGAATGAACAAATATAAATATGTAAAAACAAACAAAAGTAAACTTTTTTTTATTTAATTTTAAAGTAGGATTAAACCTATCGAAATTTATTATTCGGAATGTACAGGATTAATATTTTCATTTATTTTGCTATATGAAACGAAGTGAAGATATTGGGAAATTGAAAGATAAACATTGATAAATTGATAAGTTCTGGTTGATAAACTTTGCATCAAGAATCATTTGTAATCTAGTCGGTAGCTCATCAAATTTGTGTCTTAATTTTAAATGAATTGTTGTCAGTTTTGATTTAATTTCGTAAAGATTCCCAAACATTTCATAATCGTGATTACTTTTACGAAACTAGATTATGTTTTTATATGTCTGCTTCACTCATTGCTATTAATATCTGGCTCGTGCTCCGAGCCCAGCACAGCATCTTCATCGAATTCGGGGCTGCATTCGGCAATCGACTCCAAGTTAGCTATATAATCATCTAGTTGCTCCAGCGATTCGTAGACATCATGCGGCAGCTCATCCATAAGCTCTTGATGTTCATGCTGCTGTTCCTGTTGCCTCTCCACGTCGCGTTGATCCGCCTCGGAATCGGGCTCGGGATCGGCCGTCGATTCATTGCGATTGTTGGTGTTGTAGAGTTCGCGGAGTGTGCGCCGTGTCAAATTGAATTCACGCATGCCGAAACCCATGCGTTGATTGGCCTCCTCGGCGGCATGTCGACGCGCTGCCTTCCGCACATCATGTGCCTGCTGTTCGACTGCGGTGCGTTCAACGGCGGAGCTGTGATGCGATGACCAGGCGCTCGATGCGCTCTTGCGCGATCTCTTGATAATCTGACGGCACTTGTTCGTTATCCCGCCGACGATCTCTGAGAGCAACGCCATGGCGCCCATGAAATACCCGATGCCCATCAGCAGAAACATTCCCTCCGTATCCGCGGTGGTCAATTGACGCTCCTCCTGAATGATTTCGCGCAGCGAGGAGCTGGCACTCGCCTGAAGCAGGCGACCTGTTGACGAGCGTTGCATCGCCCAGCTGACCTCGTGTCCCAGCTTGATCATCAAACCACTCTCCTGTGCTATCATGATCATCGAGTCGATCTTGCGCTTGTACACCGAATCGCGTGGAAAGAGGAATCCAATCTGAAAGAGCGCAAAGCATTCCTCGCTCAGATGCAATGCCGAACGACGGGAGAGATTTCTGCAAGTAAAAACGCTTGGGTTAACGGCTGTCAACTTGCTGGTGCAGTGCTTTCAACTTATTGCTGCAGTGCTGTCAACTTGTTGCTGCAGTGCTGTCAACTTGTTGCTGTAGTGCTGTCAACTTGCTGGTGCAGTGCTTTCAACTTATTGCTGCAGTGCTGTCAACTTGTTGCTGCAGTGCTGTCAACTTGTTGCTGCAGTGCTGTCAACTTCTTGCTGCAGTGCTGTCAGCTTGTTGCTCCAGTGCTGTCAACTTGCTACTGCTGCAGTACTGCAATCTCAGTGCTGCTGCTGCAGTGCTTCCTACTACTGCAGTGCTTTCAACTTGCTGCTGCTTCAAAGCTGTCAACTTGCTGAAAAGTGTTTTCTGCTTACTCATTGGAATAGTTGGATTGCACCAGATATTCGAGACGCGCTTTAGAGCCCAGAAAAGCATAGTTCCAGAAGAAACTCTGCGTGACATTGCCAATGCCTTCCTCTAGCGAGCCAACAAACTCCATCTTTTTATACAACTTGGAGGTTGCTTCGTGTGTAGAGCTCTTGAACCATGACTCCCAGCCACCATTATCTAAATGAATCAAAACATAAGAGTTATGCTTGATTTCGGAATGTTGTTTCGCTTACCCAGCGTGCAGACGCGGAAAAAGAGACCCAACAGATCGGTGACCGAGTCGACGGTGTCAGGAAATGCGGGTAAAGTGACAAACGCAATGATGGAGCCAGTGTAGCACGATGTGATGATGATGGTGAACAGCCAATAGGCACCGATGAGCAGACGAGTCGACGTCTTCTGCGTGTTACTCCACGAGTATTTGCCGGTGAAGGTGAATGCATTTGTGAACATGCCAAAGACATACCAGAACATATTCTCAATTTCACCCCAATTGCCCAGCAGATGGCTCAACGTCAGACGATCCGTAAACACAATGGGAAAAACGCCACCGAGATACACACAAATCAGCGCTACCCAAACGGGCCATTGAAAGGGTCCCATGATGGCGCGATATTTGGGCAACGCCTTCGACGCGAGCGTAATGAAGGCCGCACAATCCTTGGAATGACCCACCGACATATCGGTGTCCCGCATACGTTCCTCAGTCACATAGATGCCGGACATCCCAATGTCGACGCCCCCGGCGTTAATCTGTAGCTGAATGTTGTCCACCACACTTCGGATGCCCGGCATCATGGGTGTCTCATTGATGTCCACACTGAAGTTGAGACGTTTCGCTATCATGTTGAGCAAACGCAACTCGATGCCATCCCAACGCAATTGACCCATTCCCGATGAGTCCAGCGATTTGATGCGAAAGATGTAAGGCGGTTGATTCGCTGCCGACACCTGAAAGCGATGGCCGGCGAAGCCGCTGCGGAATTTCGCCGGAAACAGATTGATGTGGGGACGCGACAATGCGCCCTTAATCCAGCTGGTCAGCACCAGACCCGTATTGGAGCCCAAGCCATCAGCGTACAGCTTGTGCGTGTACAGCACATAAGGACGTTCCTGAAAAGGACAAAAAGCAAGTAAGGAAGCTACAGTCGAGTGTGCTCGACTGCGAGATACCCGCTACTCATTTTGAAAATTTTTATATTTTAAAAATATCCCCAATGCTATTATAGGTATATTGATAGAGGACTCTTTGAGATCTAGGAATTAATACGGACAGACGGGCATGACTATATCCTCTCGGCTGTTCATCCTGATCAAGAATATTTTTATAGTGTCGGAGATGCCTCCTTCTGCCTGTTAGATACTTTACCGTTCTATCCTATGGGTAAAGGGTATAAAAACCAAAAAAAAAGAAACAAAAAAAAAATGAGTGGTGCCCATTGAAAAATACCTGTAAATGGACCAACCTTTGCGCTAAACACGTTAAAATGTTTGGGATCCCTTTTTATACTAGCTGAACCTTACTATTTAAGGGGCAAATTTACTATTGATTGTTGTTAAATGTTCTGAATACCCTGTAAATTATTTTCAACAACCTATAAACTGTTGCTGTTGTGCGTATGAATTTGTGCATTCCCATTCCTAAACTATACAGCAAAAAAAAAACCCATTAAGTCTTTGAAACTGCTTAAATACCCTGTAAATTGTGGTTAAGCGCTGCAAAACTATACACACTCCGACTTGAGCTCGATGAGATCCCTTAGTGCATTCCAAACTGTATTATTGACTACAAAATTAATTATAAATACTATGAAATATCCTGTCAATTTTTGGAAGTAACTAAAACGTCGAAGTGACTCAACTAAATCGTTAAGACTTCAATTAGTTATCTGATCAGAGTGCTCAATATCGATTTACAGGGTATTCAAATGAAATTGAACATTATCTATGACCTACACGCTCTGGACTGGCCATCAGAGATTCGCCAATAACCAATAGATTGACAATATTCGATGACAATTCGGAGCTGAGGAAATCCCTGAGTTTCCACTGCGTCGAACTGGAGACGAGAACGACGCGACTATCGGTTTGGGGACCCAGGATTTTGCGAGCCATCAGCGGATCGGATAGAAATAGAATGTAGCTCTTGCAGTTGGCATCGATGTGACTGTTGAACTTTCGATTGACTGGCTCAAAGTTCTCATTGATATCGCCGTGATAGAACGTTATCGGTATGGTCTGAAAATAATGACAAAAAGATTATTTATAAACTGTTTACACATCAATCTGTTTTTCATTACTTTCTCCTATGTATAGACTCGCAACTTTTTACTTTCCGTAGTCTATTATTGAACAGTTCTTTTCAACCCTTCCAGTATCTTTAAAACTATTCGCAATCTTCTCTTATCAAATTTTTACTTCTTAATTTTCTTCGTAAAAAAATGACTTGACTCTTTCCACATTTGAAGTTCATTTATAACTACATATTTTCAATATTCTCTTGTCAAACACTTCTCTTAACTTCTTTCTTCTTAAAAAATCTTGCTTTCCAATTTGTTTCCCATTTTCTTCATAATCTCTGCTGTCTTGCCTTCCTCCCAATTCCCGTCAGTTGTTTATCAAACTTCTATTCATCCATCCTTCTTCCTTCATCGACCTCCGCACTCACCTTGAAGAGGCTCTCCAGTATTTGCCCCTTCGATTTGGCCACAAAGCGATCATAATAGATGACAGGAGGACACTTCCCTAAATATTCCTTGGCGATCTTATTAACGAGTGAGACCAGCGAATTGGTCTGCTCGAAATTGATAAAGTTGAGCATTTTGCCAGCCAAGAGCTCAGAGCGTGGTTTCGGATTCCCATGGAATGTGGCATCCACACGACGTTTACTTCGTTGTTGATGTTGTTTTTGATGTTCCTCACAGTTTCCATAGATCTCGCGATTCAAGCCATGTCGCTCAATCAAACGTGAACTCACACAATGTGCTGAAAAATCGTCCTCCAAGTCCTGCGATGATTGCACTTTGATTGCCAACAGCAGCGGCAACAGGCACAACAAACACGTCCGACACAGCCACATGCTGCAAGTGTTATTGTGGCTGCCACATGTGGCAACTGCCCTTTTTATTTCTGTCCCGCTGTCTGCCTTTTGTGACTTGTGTGTGGAGCACACGCAAGGGGTCGTCACCTAAATCGAATTATTTTAATTATTATTTCCCCAAACTGAAACAAGAAAACAGAAAAAATCATCGCAAATTATCGGCATCGGCACATCGTACACATTGGGTATTCCAATCCCAATCCCAACACCTGGCCTGCCTGCTCTATGTGGACACAGCTAAATCCCTTGCCACCGATTATGGCCAATATAAAACGTAATTGATTGGCCAAGCGCGTGTGATAGCTAATAGAAAAGAGGTTTTCACACTGACCCACTTACCGTATATTCTGTATTCTCCGACTCAGGGGCGTAAGAAGTGATTCTCTCTTATACTATATAAATAAAATTATTTGTACTAACCCCTCTTTTAAGGTAGCTTTATTTATGATTATTATTTAAAATTACTTCATGAATGTGGCTGTCAGCATTTCTTCGCTAAACCTTAGCATGTACTTCAACCAGTGCTTATCAAAGACGCGAACCAATTTTCCTATTACTTTAAAAACCCCTTGCATACGCCCTTGTTTCTGCGATTCCAAATATCATTCATTCATTTGTACGATTACTCGTAGTCTTACACTCGTAAGTGTAGATAAAGCGTAAGTGTTTCCCATTCACGGGATTTCAAGGTCTCATTTCAGAATATGAAAAATTAAAAGTATATATAATATATAATTTGTTTACACATCCGTCGTGAATTTCTCTCTACACTAGCTTCGAAAACGAAGCTGTCAGGGTCCATTTTTTATGCTAAGCCTTAGCACGTACTTCAACCAGCGCTTATCTACGATTACTCGTAGGTAAAGATAAAGAGTAAGTGCTTCCCCTTCACGGGATTTCATGCTTTCCATTCAGAATTTGTAAATACATATATCATACATATATTTACACATCCGGTGTCAATTTCCCCCTACCGATCTCTTCCTTTTACTTGATTCATAAAAGAGTTATGATAAGCTCATTAGATTTATTCAATTGATTTTAAATTGAATACAAAACTATTAACGTACTTCATTAACAAACTGTTGTATATATTATTTGAATTACTTGGAACTTGTCGATTTTATAGATAAGCCATTATTACATTCATGAATATAGCAGAACATTTTCAACAGTCGATAAAATTATTATTTTAAAGACTTAACAGTGTGTAATACTCATTTAACTGCTAATGCTAAAGCAATCCCAAGGCATGCGATAAAAAAAACAGACGACATTCCACAATGAGTAATAACTCACTGTTTTGAGTCGCGCTTGCTTTATAGTAGTTGTTGTTGGTAAAAACCCCCAAGTGATAAGTTGTAAAATTCTGAGGTCTGATTGCAGTTGAGTTTGTTTTGTTGCCGAAGCAAAACGAGTTGAGAATGATAATATATTTTTTAAATAGTAATTATAAGTATTTACGGTCCCTTGAAATTTGTTTGCGATAATATAAAAAATAATAGAAGTTATTAAACAAAATAATTTTATATTGCAAAGCTGCAGTTGTTTTGGTATATTTTATGCTCTTTACTATATTTTGAATCGATATACCAAATATAACCTTTAGTATATATTAGTATGCAGTTGTTTTGGCACATTTTATACTCTTTGGTATATTTTAAAATGGAGTATAACCTTTGGTACATGTTAGTATTGTTTTGGTATACACCAAATATATCGTTTTACATATTTTAGCATATGAATTCGGTATATTTCTAGAATATAGTGTTAATTAGATGTGTATTTTTAGAATTTTTTCGGTATATTAATTTGGTATATCAGCTTTCTAGCTTAACACGATTTTCTTCAATCGACTTACAACTTATTTAATACTATCTTTTACTGGTCAGCGAATTGTAAATACAAAATGCGATTTGAATGATGATACAAGTACATTTATTTTGCAATATTCACATAAAACAAAAAGAATACAATACAAAGAAACAAAAAAATGTACAGAAAAAGAAATGCAGCTGTACTAATAGACACATAATACTCTGGTAATTTCCCCCATAAATACATACGCGTATGTACACACACATACATATTGAAGGCACATATAATGAAAGTATCATGCTTGTATATACGTTTTATATACGTAACTTTATAGCATGGATGATTGAGAGTATGATGGAGCTGGCTGATCCGTGGGCAGATCCGACTTCGGAGGCAACATTGGCAAGTATTTGGCCAGATACGGTGTGAGCAGCTCCATGGGCAGCGGGAAGACAATTGTGGAGTTCTTCTCCGCCGAAATGCTGCTAAGTGTTTGTAAATAACGAAGCTGCAAAAAGAGTGAATAATATAATAATTAAATTCGATTTAAGTATGATATAGAGAAAGAGAGAGAGAGATTACGCACCTGAAGTGCTGAGGGACTGGAGGAGATGACATCGGAGGCTTCCTTGAGTGCGGTGGCCGATTTCTTTTCACCCTCGGCAGCGATTACTTTGGCGCGTGCATCACGTGCTGCCTCCGCCTCGGCGGCCATGGCGCGTTGCATGGAAACGGGCAGCGAGACATCCTTGCTGCAAAGCAGTAGAAACAAGTTGATCAAAATTATTATAATTTTTTTTTTTAAGGTCTTTTAGGGTGTTTTGGCTCAATTCCAAACTATATTTTAAATATATTCTGTAAATTTAATAGCTATAGCATTCATAGTCGCTGAGATATAGTTGTTAGTATAGACGGACGGACAGACAGACGGACGAAATTAGCATTAAAATTAAGATTTTTTGCAGTTGTGGTTAAATTATAAACTGTATTCTAAGTATATTCAACAAATTATATAGCTATATCATTTATAGTAGCTGAAGGCGTGTTAGGAAATTGTAGTTAAATTCTAAACTATAAACTATATTCTAAGTAATTTCTACAAATTTGCTGGTTGTAGCATTTGCAGTCGCTGAAATATAATGGCATATGCATATAGACGGACAGACAGACGGACGAAATTAAAATCAAAATTATCTTTTTTTTAAGGAGTGTTAGGGAGTTTTGGTTAAATTTTAAACTATATGATAAGTACAAATTGCTAGCTATAGCATATAGTCGCCTAAGATATAGTGACTTGTATAGATGGACGGACAGATAGACGGATGAAATTAGCATCAAAATTAGGGTGTTTTTTAAGGCGTGTTAAGGAGTTGTGGTTACATTTTTAAATATATTTTAAGTATATTCAATAAAGTTAGTTACAGCATTCATAGCAACTGAGATATAATGGTGTATATAGACGGACGGACGGACGAAATTAGGATTTTTTAAGACGCGTTGTGGTTCAATTTTTAAATATATATATTCTAAGTATATTCTACGAATTTCCCAATTATAGCGCTCATACTCATTAAGATCTAGTTGTGTATAAGGATGGACAGACAGACAGACAGATAGATTACAAATTTATAAACTTTGCACTCACATTTCGACACGCTCGACCATAACGCCCCAGGGTTCGGTGGCATCGTCCAGCGTGATCTGCATGTTATGGGCGAGCGTCTCACGCTCGGTCAGCAGCTCGGTGAGATTGCGTGTGCCGACAATGTTGCGCAACGTGGTCGCCGCCAGCAAGCGAGTGGACATGCTGTAGTCCTCGACACGGACAATCGCATAGAGCGGATCGCTGATGCGATAATAGACGACCGCATCGACAGTCACCGTCACCGAATCCTTCGTGAGCATCTCCTGTTGCGGCACATTGAAGGTGACGGTGCGCAAATCAACTTTGCGATACTCATCGATGCAGGGCAGAATGAAGAACATGCCGGGACCACGTGCGCCTCCAGATAATCGACCCAGTCGAAAGATGATCGCACGCTCGTATTCGGCCACCACCTTGAAGCAGATGAAGATCGAAATGGGGCAGGTGACGATGAACACCAATATCGACAGCACTGTGACAAGCCATTCCATGCAGCCCAAAGGCTCGTTTTCAGCTGTAAAGGGAGTCGAGGAAAGGTTTAGATGGTTTTCTTTTTTATTTTGCACCTTAAAGGAAAACTTTAGAAGTGATTTCTTATGATTTTGTCCTTAATGATAGTCGATATAATGTTTTCTTCAGTCTACCCAAAAAAATATACCCTTTTTACCTAATGACTGCCAGGTATAACATTAATATGATGCCACAGATAATATTAATAATTGCAACTGTCGCTTGAAATTGAGCTGCCATAGATCTGACTCATGCTTAGCATGTTGAAAGTGTTCAGAGTAAATGTTGCCAAGCCTCTCAATGCACGCTATTTATAGCTTAGATGTTACAATGATTAAGTACATATTACAACCGATCACTTAAAAACAAAATTATATATTACTTTACTACTATACTAAAGTTAAAGTACAATGCGCTGTCAAAAAATACTTGATTTATAGAAGCCCGCATTATGTTAGTGGTTTTTGTCTTTATACCAATCAAAAATTTCTTAAATTTACCAAAAATATATTAAGAATTCAATAGATAGCTAAGCATAACTGTTTTAATACAAAAATTTATTTGCGATTTAAGATAACTGCCTTATTGTTCGATATAATCACATTGAAATTGTAGCCTCCTAGCTTTACCGTAGGCTCTTATAGTTCAGTCAGTCAATCAGGATAGATAAAATCTATAATCAATCAATTAATGCAATTGTTGTGAAATAAGTTAAACAAAAAAAAAGTAAATAAAAGTTAATTTTGTTATGCGCCCAATAATCGCGTCAGCAGACTGAGAAATGCGCAAGTAATTAACTTTTATTAAGTTTGATTAGTGCGATTTCAAGTTTGTTAGCTTGTTTTGTTTTTCCCAAAATTGAGTTCACTAGAAAATAAATATAAATTGTGCTAGTACCGGCTGAAACCTGTTTCAATGATACACAAATTCCTATAACGTAAAAAGTATAAACAAATGTAATATCAAAACAATCATGAAATCAATTTCTCTGTCTATAACGAACAAAGTTTCAAAAGTATAAATAAAATTGTGTATCAAAAAGCTCATACAGTCAATTTCCATGCCAGTACAGACTTAAGATTAAAGAATGCAGACGAAATTCGTTAAATAAACGGATATGCATGC
Source organism: Drosophila sulfurigaster albostrigata (assembly GCF_023558435.1). Taxonomy (NCBI): domain Eukaryota; kingdom Metazoa; phylum Arthropoda; class Insecta; order Diptera; family Drosophilidae; genus Drosophila; species Drosophila sulfurigaster. Next base: position 8,712,947 of record NC_084885.1, on the reverse strand, counting down.
CATAAAAAAAAAAAAATTTAGGGCCTTTTTGCTGTTTACACATGAATATAAACACCGATAAGAAGTTGCATTTGCCACACCAGAATGCGAACACATATCAAATAACCAACGTAATGTGCTTAAATGGTCATCATCATCAGTTCCACGAATAAAAACTGCTATCTAAATCCATCTATCATCAAATATGTATGTACAAATATGGGAGGTGCAATCTCAAGAGAGCCAGACCCATAAAATGTTTCCAATTATATCGAACGACTCGCGTGTCTTATCGATTCAATTGGTTGTAGGCAATTTAAAATGAAATTATGATGCGAACTGAAATCGTGTTTTTGTGTTGGCCAAACAATCTAATCTTCAATTAATGTGCAAGCAATATTTCTCTCTATCGATAATCTTACATGTCTTGAATCCTCTATATTGCGGTGGGCCGGGTTCTCTTCTTGTTCCCTCTTCTTGATGATGATTGTGGATTTGTTGCTGCAACTGTTGTTGTTGTTGTTGTTGCTGCTGCTGCTGCTGATGCTGTTGGTCTGGCATAATGGTGATCATTGTTGTATTGGAACTGCCACTGGGCAATTCGGATGCCCGCAAATCCTCATAATTCGCATACATCGGGGACATGCGTTTTTGATCCATCGCCGCTTTTGATTTTATTTTTCAACTTTACGACGTTAACTCCACAATGCACCGCGTGCTACTGGCACCGTTACTTTTTGCTATCGCTATCGCTGTCGCTGCCTCTGCTCAATGGGACTTTTTTGTTATGTACATTGCAAAAGTCCCCTCTCGCAATTGCGATAAGCTTTTGTTTTGCTCCCTTTACTCCTCTCTTCAGCATGCGATAAGTGTGCTAGTGATCGACAGCTTGGTACCCTTTCTTGCTTTCCAAAAACTACCATTTGTCACAATATATGCATTTTTATTTATTTACATTACAACGAATTAACACATTAAATCTACGTCATTTCCTTTGGTCCCTTTTTTTTTACTAAATAACCGAGGTTTAAATGTACTGTCAACAAATAACCCTTTTTCATAGTAAGTGAATAACCAAGACTAAGCAACTTGTACAGTTTCTATCAAATGTACCGTCAAGGCACAAAAAAGTACCTTTTTTGGCAATGTACCGAAATGTCAAATCTCACCTTTTGTTGTTGTGGATAACTTTGACCAATTGGCGCTGCAGTTGCTAGCAACTAACTGTCTTCTATTTATGCTTTTCATTTCAACTTTAACTTTAGTATTAGATTTATAAATTGCAAATTAATTAAATATGACTCACAGACGAGATGCCTTGTTTATTCGCAAGCACGTGCAGTTGATCTCCACTCGAGCTTATCGCGCTGTTCTCCCTATCGTTACACTTACACATGCATATGTGCAGAGATGCACATACACACACCCACACATGTATATGTGTACTATGAGCTTTCATTATGCATAAGTTCAATATTTACAATAAATGTATATTCCCAGCTGATACGCCGGCAACTTTAGCAACTTGCTCGCTCATTTCCCGCTGGAAGCTGGAATGACCAGCAATAATGACTACAATATTGTCAGCATCATTCGCAGGCAACTGTGAAGCCAATTGCTTGGCTTCCAGTCGTCCAGTGTACGCTGCTTCCTTGTAGCGCAGCTGCCGTCTTACTTGCTCACATGGTTGATCAGTTGGTGGAGTGTTGGGGTCGCAACAGGTGCATGATTGATGCGCCAGATAGAGACAACTGCTGTAGTTCCAATATTGGGCAAACTCTAGCAGACGTTCACGAAAGTACACATGTTCCAAGTCCTGGGCGCATATTAAATGGCGTATGCGATTCATGTCATCCTCGTTGTCTAGTACCTGGGCGACCAGGGGCAAAGTGGGCGCAATGGCCACGCCCTGTGCTATGATGACAATGCATTTCGCCGCGTTCGCATCGTGCACATAATTGCCGCCAATGGGGCCGCGAAACTGCAGCACTTGCAAGGGTTGCAAGTTAGCCAAAAAACTTGACATCGGACCATTTGGTTGCAGTTTGATGAGAAGCTTAAACTCTTTGGCCGCAAAGTCACTCCAATATGGAGAATATGGGCGCAAAAGCGGTGTGGTGGCATCGGTGCGCAACATCACATGATGTCCCGGCGGAATGTCCAAGATGCTATCATCTGCATCATGTTCAGTGTCATAGCCAAAATGCATCAGTCGCACCTGCGCATCCGTCTTGTATGCCTCATTGCTGAGCAGCCGGAAATTGGCATAGGTCAGGATAACGTTGCGCTTGCCCGCCAGCTGAGCACGTTGACTAGGCTGCGGTTTGTGGTCGAGAATGCAATTAGTGCAGCCATTGCCACAACAATCACTTTGATCAATCGCGTCGTCCTCGTCGTTGTTATTTCTCGCCATGAGCAGCGTGACCGTACGTTAAATTTAAAAAATATACCAGAAATTCCTGGTTTGTTGACACACCGCCACATCGATAACAACTCAGCTGTTCTCTACGTCAAAATTAAAAAATTCTATAAATTTAAAAAGAAAAATGATTCTAAAATTAAACCATTATACTGAAAATATATTTTACGTGCTTTCAACATAATGTCATAATTATTATCTGCATTTTATAGCTGGGAAACACTTTCGATTGTCAGCTAGCAGACTGTATCGATACTCGATAACAGGCTGATAGACAGCAAGATAAACACAACATAAATACTTAGTATGCCTTTTTGCTAACAACAGTGTCGTCGCAGTGTGTAAATAAAAACTTTGAAAAACAAAACTGTAACAATAATTTAATTGTTGCCCTCGCATTACCAAAGCGCGCAGACGAACAAAAACAGGAAATAGCAAAAGGATAAAGGCAAAAACACACACATAATAAATAATGTGCAACTAGTGGTGGGTCGTCTGCATCTGCATCAAGGATTTTGAGAACTCTAGACGAGCACATAGCTCTTGTTGAGCTTGGCTTGCTGGAAAATGAATCTTGAATCACTGTTTCGTGACTTTAATCCATGGTAAGATATCTGAAATTAATCGTTATCAAATTTGTTAAATGCTGCAACACTTGTGTGTTCAATTTCTTCAATTGCAATTGCAGTAAATTTATCGTGCACTGCAGTTTATTTACGTTCGTAACGCTGTTTGCATTGCGCCTCGATGGTTACATAGGTATTTATACACACATTTACACACATACATGTGTATATGCGATACTAATTGCAAGTGTCTTTGCAGATTGGCCATATTGGGCCATTTTTACGCCATTATGGATCTGGAAGTGCACCGCCATCTTGGGCGCCATTGTGGGTGCCATTGTTTGGTGCCGTTATCCACACTATCGCCTAGAAGGCGATTCATATACACAATTCAAGGCGATGCTCATCTCGCTGTCGTTACACTTGATACTGTTAATGTTCGAGCTGCTCGCATGCGATAAACTGACTTCAGAGCGCCATCTATGGGTGCTGGTATTTATACCGCTGATCTTTGGCTCTGTAGTCAGTGTGGGCGCTTGTGTTTGGGCCGTTAAACACGATCGCTCCTTCGAGCTGGAATTGTTTTTGGCCGTGAATGCGCTGCAATTTGTATCGCTGCCGCTGAAGCTGGATAAATTCGTCTATTGGCATTGGGATGTGGTGTTTGTGCCCATGTGGATTGTGATATGCTTGAGCCTGGTCAGTGTGCTGTACAACATCATATTCTGTGGCATTATGATGCGCACTCCGGAAGTGTCGTTGCAACAGAAGAAGGCAGCGCTCAATGCGGCCGTTGGCAACATTTGCACCGTTCTGCCGCTGCTCTGCTTTCAGGTAAGTTTATTGAAATCGTGATTCAACATGATTTTAATGTTCTCTCTTTTTCAGGTGGTCATTTGCGATAAACTGGATGGCGAAATCAAATTTCCATATATTGTGGTATTTGCACCGTTGCTCGTCTCAATACTTGCTCTGATTATCCTCAGCTTTACGGCCAAGGGTGGGAACATGTGGTGGTTTGGCATACGCAAATCGTTTAGCCAATTCCTCTTGTCAGCGATGCCGTTCCTGCAGGAATACGGCAACATTAGCTATCACGCCGAGACGCAAAGCAATGCGGGCCAATCGGTGCCCTTGGATGCATCGTCGTCGTCCACCAGCAATATGGCAGCAGCGGCAACGGAGCCGTTGCACGAGTTTAGCAAGCACGACAAGAAGAGCAAGAAGGCGGCAAAGAATGATATTATGAAGCCCGTGGTGCCGTTCATCAGCATTGATTTACCCGATTAAAAGGGTCAAGAGAGAGAGAGAGTGTGGCAAACAACAAAATGGAAAGAGAGATACCGAGACACAGTTAGAGAGATGTAATGCAAAACAAAAACGCCGCACAACTAATACTAATTATAATTATAACACACACATACACACCCGCACACATACATAGATATATATGTAACACCTGCTATTGGGTGTTTAGCTTTAGGCATACGCATACATACAAAACATATACATATACATATACATTTACATATTCATATACAAACACCAAAACATTGGCCGTCGCTAATTCGTACTGAATTTTAATTTGTAAGCCTCTCCGTCACCTTTTTACATCCCAGCCTGACACACACATACACATGCATATAATAAGTGTACATATACATACATATATATATATATAAGTTAACAGACAAAACATTTCGAAACCCAAACAACAAATCCCACAAGTCCAAAATGCAGACTCAGCGTCTGACCAACTTCCTGCACGCGCCGAGTGCACCTGCAAACATTCCAAGAAGACCCAAGCCAAGTTGCCCAATACATCCGCCACATGCCGGTGCAAGCAATTCCAAGAATAAGAAGCATTGCACCCAATTCACCAACCAAAGCAGCGCTGTCAACGCCGCTGCTGAAACTCGCAGCTTTATATAGGGCTAGCTTTAGAATTAGTCTTTAGTCTCTAATTTGATTTCAATAAAGAACGGTTCCAATCGGAATCTTAATCAAATATATTTTTGTTATTATTTTTAAATAAATAATTAACTGGCGCCCGAGCAGGGACCGGAAAGTTCGCGTATCGATAGTGCAAAACCGTATCTAAGTGCGCCAAAGAACATTTTCGGTCAAATCGCGTTACGATAGAGCAAAACCGTATCTAAGTGCGTGAAAACGAATAGTGCATCGACAGAACAAAACAGTTTCTAAGTGCGCAATTCAAGTTATTATCCCAATAGAGGCTCGTGATAATTAATCACTGGGAAATAACAATCAGCCAATCGGACATTAATTTGACGAAGTGCAACTAAGCCAAAAGGACGTTAATTCGACCAAGTGCGACCAAAGCAATTAAATTTGCAAAACCTTCTCGACTATTAAATTAGTCAGTTGAAGGAACAGTTCAAGCAATCTCGGCAATTAAGTTAGCCAACACAAACCTGTACCAAGCCATTAAATTAGCTAGTGTAACAGGTGAGATTGTGAGAACTGCATCGGTGGACCACATATTCTGCAAGATCCGTTCTCAGAATACTCTCCAGAAGGTATGGATCACGGAGCCCCAGTAGCAGCTGCAAAAGGAACAACCCCGTCCCATCAGGAAAGGTGGCCACATCATTGCTAATGTAAGTTAGATATAAGAAATTTTACAAAGAAAAGAAAACAAAACGGAAATAAAAACATAAAGCAAAGTGTAAAAATACACAAGACTCCAAGGAGTCCATATAGAATATAGCAAATCGCAAGCAAATAAATAAAACTAAAAGCGAAAAGCAAAATTTTGAAAAAATATATAAGAAAAGAAACAAATTATTGCAAAGTAAACAAGACTCAAAAGAGTCCATAGTAAAAGAGTAAATAACATAAATAAGCGTAAAGCGATAAATCAAACAAAAAGATCACAACGGTGATATAACTTATTCCAACTTTGCGATTCCCAAGGGACCCTCCAAAGTAGAAGGAAAAACCATCCACTGGTTATAAACTTTAATATAAAACAAAAAAAAAAAAAAAAACAAAAAATAGCTTTTAAATTTCATCTTATCGCTTATGGCCAATCGTCATAACTTAATTCGACCCCCCATACTAAATCCAGAAGAAATAGAACAAGTGAACGAAGCACAAAGACAACGTTCAATTGAGAGACAAAACAATAGGCATTTAGAACATCAACAAAACAGACCCACAATGAACGAAGATAACAGAGCCGCTCTAACAGCCGCTATAAGCGAAATATTAGCCGAACAATTGCCAATATTAATAAGACAACATACCAATCCTGTAGAAGATTTTCTAAGTCTCCCAGATCATGTTATTGCGCCAGAACATCAAAGAAATTTGACAGATCTTGACAGAGTACCCGACATAGCAAAAGGTTTGCGTGAGTTTAGTGGAAACCCAGAAGAATTTAGCTCATGGAAAAAAGTGTAGAGCGTGTTTTACAAGCATATAACTCATACCAAGGTACGCCCAAATATCATAATATCTTGCACACCATCCGAGACAAGATAACGAAAAGTGCAGACCAAGCTTTAGAAGCATATAAGGTACCGCTTAACTGGGATGCCATGTGCAGATGTCTTTCACTACATTATGCAGATAAACGAGACATAGCAACCCTAGAATATGAAATGACTACATTAGTACAAGGTCCGAATCAATCAGTGGAAGATTTCCACAAAGACGTATACAGACACTTGTCTCTAATTTTAAATAAAACGAGTAGCATGGATATTGACAGAAACGGGGAAGCAATGTTGACAAAATTATACAGAGACAAAGCGCTAGACACTTTCATTCGAGGGCTACAAGGTGACTTGCCTCGGTTATTAGGCATGAAAGAACCAGCAGACTTACCTACCGCACTACATCTCTGCTTAAAATGGAAAATCAAACCTTTAGGTCGAAACATGCCACTTTTAAAGGACATCCGACACATTTTAGAAACAGTAATGGTAAACCCATACCAGCCCCACGGAATGTCATCTTCTCAAACAGACAACCACCACCAATCCCTTTCAGACAACAACAGCCACGACAATACTTACACTACGGACAACTACCACCAACTCCACTACCAAGACAATATTTCCCAAATTCTGGGTATCAACCAATTGCCAACCCACGGCAATACACTGTTGCCACAACCTCTCAACAGGTTGCCCCACCTAGGCCAATGGCCCCGAAACCGCTACCGCGTCCAGAACCAATGGATGTGGATTCCAGCGTTCAAACGAAATTTGTCAACTACATGAACAGACCACGATTCGAAGCTGGGAAAAGACCCCCGGTCCTATACCAGACGGACAGAAACGACAGAGAAACTTTAACATACAGACAAACAACGACGAAATAACAGAACCTTCGACAGAAACTTACGATACCACAACTAACTATGAACAAGCAGTCGCTGAATACGAGACTCACGCAGACGTAGAACAAACAATAGAAGAATACGTAGAACAAGTAGACCAATATGACAACAACTATGAAGATGACACTTGCGAATTTTATGACTACTCTGCACTAAATTTTTAGAGTAAAGAGTTCCTCTCTCCCATACTTTACTTGTAGATTGAGGAACGGCCAAATAATTAGAATTCTCATTGACACTGGATCCAATAGAAATTACATCAAGCCGAAATTTGTAGAAAACCCCACTCCAAATAAAACCCTTTTCACGCCGTCTCGATAGGAGGTAATACACTGGTAACACACCACAAAAATGCCAACTTGTTCAATATAACAGATGTTGAGGTGAAATTTTTCTTATTAAAAGATCTAGAAACTTTTGATGCTATTTTAGGAAACGACACCTTAAAGGAATTAAGAGCAGAAATAAATCCAAGTAAAAACCTAATGGTAATCAGAAACAAGATAAAAATCCCTTTAAAAGAACAAATCTTCGAAGCAGTAAATACAATAGTACCAAGAACAAGCCACCTGTCAGAAACACAGAAAACAAATCTAAACCAACTCTTAAAAAATTTCCAAACCTCTTCGCCAATCCAAATCAAAACTGACCTACACAACCAAGGTACAAGCAACAATAAGAACATCAACCGACACCCCTGTATATTCCAAGTTCTATCAGTATCCAATGTCACTGAAAGATGAAGTGAATAAACAGATAAAAGAACTTTTAGAAGATGGAATAATTCGACCGTCTCGGTCCCCATACAATTCTCCCGTATGGATCGTACCCAAAAAGCTGACGCTTCAGGAAAAAGAAATATCGCGTCGTAATAGACTATCGCAAAATAAACAGAGTAACCATTGCAGACAAATACCCTATTCCTGAGATAGGTGAAGTACTTGCACAGCTAGGCAATAATAGAGTATTTTCGGTTTTAGACCTTAAAAGTGGTTTTCATCAAATCCCTTTGAAACCTTCCGATATAGAAAAGACCGCATTCTCCGTCAATAACGGAAAGTATGAGTTTACACGACTCCCATTTGGTCTCAAAAACGCGCCCGCTATATTTCAGCGAGCTTTGGATGACATACTTCATGAACATATCGGTAAGATATGTTTCATTTACATAGACGATATCATCATATTTAGTAAAGATGATGAATCCCATTACAAGAACTTGGAGTTAATTTTTCGAACTTTACAAGATGCCAACATGAAATGTCAGTTAGATAAATGCGAGTTCATGAAGAATAAAGTCGAATTTCTAGGTTTTGTAATTTCCGATAAAGGCATCGAAACAAATCCAAATAAAGTCGCAGCGATAGCCAACTATCCCTGCCCTAAAACACTAAAAGAGCTGAGATCTTTTCTTGGACTCTCCGGCTACTACCGAAGATTCATACAAAGTTATGCTAAGTTAGCAAAACCCCTTACGTCTCTTTTAAGAGGGGGAAGATGGACACGTGTCCAAAAACAGGTCATCAAAAAAACCAATTACTCTTGACTCCGAAGCATTGAAGGCTTTTCAAAAACTACGAAGTTGTCTTATTTCAAAGGAAATAATTCTTCGCTATCCAGATTTTACTAAAGAATTTCACTTGACAACGGACGCGTCTAATTACGCAATAGGAGCAGTCCTATCGCAAGACAACCAACCAATTTCATTCCTATCGAGAACACTAGCAAAAGCAGAAGAAAACTATGCAGCTAACGAAAAAGAAATGCTGGCCATCATCTGGTCACTTAAAGCTCTCAAAAATTATTTATATGGGAAAGCAAAAGTCAAAATATTCACCGACCATCAACCCCTTACACATTCCTTGAGCAGTTGGAACGGAAATGCTAGAATTAAAAGATGGAAATCCTACTTAGAAGAATATGACTACGAAATATTCTACAAACCAGGAAAGGAGAACGTCGTAGCTGACGCACTCTCGAGAATATCAACTGATCAAATCAATTCCATAGCCTCAACTCAGCATAGTGCAGAAAGCTCAAGTCACGAACTAATACCCAGTATGGAAGTCCCCATTAATGTTTTCAAGAACCAAATATTTCTTAACAAATCAGATAAATCCGACTACATATTCTCTATACCATTCCCCACGTTCCATCGACACGAAATATACAAAAAGGAATTTAACGATAAAGAATTAGTAGAAACACTTAAAAAAATACCTCAACCCTTCGGTTATAAATGGCATCCAAACAACTGAGGATATAATGGGGAAAATACAACTATTATATCCTAAATATTTCAAAACGTCAAAACCCGATTCTCTCAATCCATGACTGTAGACCTCACCAACGAATCTAGACAAGAGGAGGAAATCCTCAAAATCCACAATAGAGCACACCGCAGTGCCGAAGAAAATAAAATTCAATTAGCAGAAAAATTCTACTTCCCTAAAATGAAACAAAAATAAGCAACATAGTAAGGCAATGCAAAATTTGTAAGGAATCTAAATATGACCGACATCCCCTAATCCAGAAATAAAAAACTCCAATACCAGAATATCCCGGTCACATCATTCACATCGACATTTACTCAACCAAAGGCCATTTAGTTCTTACAGCAATAGATAAATTCTCAAAACTAGCACAGGCACGCATAATCAATTCAAAAGCAATAGAAGACATTCGAACACCACTTAGGGACATTATTTTCTATTATGGAGTTCCTAAGTTCGTTGTAATAGATAATGAGAAATCTCTCAACTCAAGGTCCATAAAATTCATGCTTGAGGATCAGTTAAATATTACAATTTACACTGCGCCACCATATAAGAGTACAGTTAATGGACAAGTAGAAAGGTTCCATTCGACACTTTCCGAAGTAATGAGATGCTTACAGAAAGAAAACCACCATAGAACTTTCGAAGAGCTCCTGGATAGAGCTATATACGAATATAACTACTCTTTCCACTCCACAACCAAAAGCGACCATTAGAGGTATTCTTTGGAAGGAGAGTCACGACAAACCCAGACCAGTACGAACAGGCCAGACAAGACAATATTGACAAACTTAAGATCGCACAAAATAAAAATTTACAATTCCACAACAAAAGCAGAAACGAAATAATAACTTATGAGCCAGGACAAGAAATATATGTAAAAGTAAACACTCGTTTAGGTTCAAAACTTTCCCCAAGATTTAAGAAAGAATTAGTTAAAGAAGATAAAAATACAAACATTTTAACAGAATCTGGAAGAATCGTACATAAAAGTAACATCAAATCATAATATTCGCAGGGTATTACTATGGACAATAACGGAAGCTACAATGGACATTACAAACTACACGAACGTTCAGACAGTGACCATTCATAGGGGACTGGGAAAGTTACAGACATCCTCAACAAAATTAGTACATGTAATAGACCTTAATCAAATCCAGGAAGCACTAGACCTACTTAACAGTCACACTGAAGAGGGCCTAAAGCGTAGTCCGCTATATTCAACAATACATCATGAGTTAATCGCTACCACTAACGCACTCAAAACAATAACAGATTCCCCAAATAAACGAAAATCTAGGTCACTAAATTGGTTAGGTACAGGTTGGAAGTACATAGCAGGTAACCCAGATCATGACGATCTCGTCATGTTAAAGGAAAATATCAATAATCTCATCAGTAATAATAATCAACAGGTTATAGTTAATACACAACTGGAGCAAAGAATTAACAAACTTACGTCCTTATCGAACTCCTAACTAATTCAATACAAAAAGTAGTTTTCTTAGTAACGAGGTAGCCATTAGCCTTCATAATGAAATCCGATTATTAAAAGATGAAATAGTAAATATCAAATATGCCACTCAGTGGGCCAAATTAAATATAGCAAATACTCTTTTACTAAATGAAAATGAACTAACAGAAATTGGAGAAATATTTAGAAAAGGCAATATGCCACCATTGTCAATCGAAGAGATAATGGAATTTTCCGATATATCAATGCTTCATAATAAAACTACACTTTTGTATATTGTCAAAATTCTAACCTAGAAGAAATTGAATATCAAAATATTTTATTAAAACCAATAGTAAAAAATAACGCAATTGTACACTTAGAAATAAGTCAACTATTTTTGTATAATGATATAGTATATGGCATACCAAAAAATTGTAAAACCTACTTAAACATAAAAGTTTGCGACAAAAGAATGTTATTGATGTAAGCCAAACACATTGTATTCCGAAACTAGTTAAGGGAGAGAGAGCACTGTGCAGTTTCAGCAACGCGGATCACATCCCGGAGATAGAGGAAATCGACAATGGTCTAATTCTCCTCAACAACTTCAACGGCAATTTGGTCTGGAATGGAACCGGAAATCATCTGGAAGGGTCATTTCTAATTCACCTAATCAACGATTCCATGCAAATCAAAGAGCGGCTATTCAACAATATGGAGCCAGTCATTATGCAACCAAAAGTGCCAATCTCACAAATAACAGCCGAAGAAACTGAACGTTTAAGGATTTTATCCCTAGAAGCACTGGAGGCGCTTCATCTCAATAACACCAACAAGCTGCAATACATACAGACGCATTCCATGGTCAACAGCATTACAATGTTAACGCTCTTCGGTGTCATCCTGATAACAGCGTTAGGACTTCACGCTTGCAGTCGGAAGAAGAACACCATTACCCTTCAACTTGGACCAACACCAGCTCCATCAGAAACATTGAAGCCACCACTCCGCAAGCAAGAAGATTTACAGAAAAATCCACTGCCTCAATTCAACAACATCCCATACTTTTGAGAAATAAAAATTGCTTGAGGACAAGCACGAATTAGAGGGGGAAGAGTTAACAGACAAAACATTTCGAAACCCAAACAACAAATCCCACAAGTCCAAAATGCAGACTCAGCGTCTGACCAACTTCCTGCACGCGCCGAGTGCACCTGCAAACATTCCAAGAAGACCCAAGCCAAGTTGCCCAATACATCCGCCACATGCCGGTGCAAGCAATTCCAAGAATAAGAAGCATTGCACCCAATTCACCAACCAAAGCAGCGCTGTCAACGCCGCTGCTGAAACTCGCAGCTTTATATAGGGCTAGCTTTAGAATTAGTCTTTAGTCTCTAATTTGATTTCAATAAAGAACGGTTCCAATCGGAATCTTAATCAAATATATTTTTGTTATTATTTTTAAATAAATAATTAACTTATATATTTATATGCAGGCCATATTATGTTCCAGCGAAGGATTTCTATTTCATATATGCTTTTGTGCTTTTGCCAAAAACTGATTCTTTTCATTAGTAAATATTTGTTTCCTTTAATCTGATGTGCAAAATATTGTATATGTATATGAAGTATACTTTATTTTATCCTACATTTTGAACACGCTGTGCAAGGCTTTTATCAAATTACAAATCAAACATCTTGTAAATATTTAACAAAAAATATCATCATTAAAAATCTCTTAAGTGCTTCCAAAAATTTGTTTTTGGCGAAATTATTTTATTGGGAAAGTAAGAGAGAGAATCAGCAAAGATATATTTATTATATGCTTACCTATTTAAACTGATCTGCTGAAATTTCCTATATGCAGTATAGTCTATAGACTACAAACTATGTTATCTGATCGCACAATCCAACTAAATATTCCAATAAACAAAAGTCACGGGTTTTTTTATGGTATGTATTAATCTTTATTCAAATTAGGAAGCTACAAAGTTTTACAATTTTCTTGTTGTTAGACATATTATTTTGTTGTTTATATTTATTATAAATTTACTTACGTTGTGTTGCCTAAAAATTGATGCAAAGGTAAAAAGTTGCACTCTAAAAAGTATCAAGTGTCATCCGACTATATATTTCGTATAATGTAGAAAGAAAAAAACAGGAAAAAAATAATAAAACATATATAAATAATAAAGATAGACTGAGATAGGAGTGAGAGCGAGTAAGATTTGATGACAGGCACTGTGAATGTGAGAAAATGTCGTAAGAAATAAATAAAAAAATTGATTCTATATAATTTCAACAACGTGGAAATCTGAAGGATTTGCTGGCAACTAACGGAATTATACAGGTTATTCTATATATATATATATATATACGTGTGTGTGTGAGTGAGTGAGTGTCAATAACAATTGTTTCATTAGGAAATACATCAGCTAAATTTAATTCTCAGAATGTTCAACTTTGACATCGTCGTCGTCAATCATTATTCATAGATTCTCATAAAATACTTCTCACAGTGTATAGTACAAAGTTCTTCAGCTTAAGTATTTCATTATTTTATTTTTATTTTTGTTTATATTATTCTTTGTTTTTGTAATTTGAACTTTCGATTCAATATTCATCTAAATATTTGGAGAAAAAAAAAATGATGCCATTTCTTACTTATAAAATATATGCATGTATATATATATAATCTTAACTGTTAATAATTTGGTTAGCAGCATATATATAAATATATATGTGTGTTTGTGTATATAGTAAGTATCGAAATAATGGAAAGCAAATTGCATGAAGAAAAAAAAAAGTTCAACAAATTTCGTTTATAACTTGACGCCAGTTTTTTCATTGTTTGGGATTATTATTATTTTTTTTGTTTTCTTCACTTTCGTTTGTTTTAACTACATTATGTACGCTATTGTTGTTGTTATTTAGAATTTGCTAAGTACATTTAATTATTTGTTCGATTTTATGTTCGCATATTCTCCAGCAGCAGCAGTTAACTGTTTACACAGGACCCGTGTTCCACTTTGCAGTTTCACCAACGAAATTGGTGAAATTGATATCGCGAAATTGCAACGCGGAATGTCCCAATTTTGTTTTTCATCGATTTGTTCGTTGCTTTCTCCCAGCTTAAATGTCTATTGTCAGATTTAGTTTGTGTTTTACTTTTAATACATTTTCTTGGTTTCATTCTGTTTGTAAGTGTGTGTGCGGGGGTGAGGAGTTGAGAATGGGTGGGGAGGGGGGCACTACATAAACCATAAGCCTCCCTCCGCCATACACAACTCGGATTTATTTCGATTATTATTTCTTCGATTTGTATTTCCATGCACATTTCTTTGTATAAACGATATGTTCTGCTATCTCGCTATGCATATCCGATCTAATACTGCATATATGGTATGTATATGGAGCATTTCCAAAACTGAGTGTTGTTTATTTCTAGACTTAACAACTGAAACAATTACGCTTCTCCTATGACAATTGACATGAGATCATCAAAGAACAGCAACGGCAATAAATGTTGCGAATTAGATGAGGACTTTTGCTTATTTTCGATATATAGCACTATATTTATTAATATATATATATGTACATATATAAGCAGCACGTACAGATCTTTCATCAAGGAAACACTAAACACGAAATTGTGATCCAATTTTCGACATGAAATTTTTTGTTTGCGAAACCCTGCAGTTATGCAGACATAACTTTTGTCAAATTAATATACATATGTATATCGTTGTTATGACTATATATATTTACTATAACTATATATAAGTTGTATTTGGTTATGAAGGAGGGTGTGTGCGAAGGATCGGAAGGATTGTTAGTCCCATTAAAATGTGTGTGATTCGTTTAACAAATTGCGTTATTTCATTTGTCTCAAACTTGATTATCTTACGTAACTTTCGCTATATTTTCGACAATTAATTACTAGAAAATTGTTTATTTGCTTATCGTTAGTTAAATTTCTTCTGTGACTATGACATTTGTTTTTTCTTTTTGCTTTTGTTGAGAGTGGAACTTTTGGATGGTGTGTGTACATACATACATATACATATGTATAGTTAACATAATGCCGTATAAATCGTTATAATCGAGAGACTCTTAAATTTTGCATTGACAAACTGCAACTGGCGAGAACAATGTTAAATTGTGGTTTCAATTTCTTATTTTTCTTTTTCTTGTTTAGGTTATGGAAGCGCTAGTTTGAAATTTTTTTCTCAAGAAGTTCAATAATTGTACGTTTCGTTCAGTGTTCTATATATATGTATATCGAGAGAGAGAGAGAGGTGCATATTACAATCTAATGTGGATCTCTGCTGTGGTCTATATATACCATACAATTACAACACGAAAATCAGTATAACGAATAATTTTGTAGGAACAGAGACAAAAAAAAAATGGGAGTCAAAAGGGAAGTTGAATGTACCGAACGAAGATTAGCGGCAGCTTAGTTGAGTTTCGGCTTGGCGCCCAAATACTGCAACAGATTCTCGCGTGGTCCTTGCACAATCACCATGAACTGTGATGGGAAGTCCCAGATGATGGTGAAATGGAACAGCATGTTGGCAATGGCGATCAAGTACTCGAAGAACGCAAACCAACTGAAGGCTGTAAAGAGAGTTAACACATTTTGTTATTCAAAGGAATTGAAAACTTGAGTTTAAATCACAACAAACAAGTAAACTGCAATCGAGTAAGCTCGACTGTGAGATACCGTGAGGTATAATATATCAAATTAGTATACCGCAAAATACTAAAAAAATATATACATATATAGTAGATTCCGGTTATAGCGAGGGACCGACGATTTTACGTCGTTATACCCGGAAAACGCCATGGTTGCCATGTTCGTAATAGGGTTTTAAGATAAAACAAATTAATTTTTAAACAAAACAAAAAAATGTATAAATTTTATTTAATATCATCGTTTTTCCATAATAAATCGTATACCTGCATGTTCCTTAGCATAAGCTAAGGCGTCAGCTAAAACTAACAGAGAGTAGTGAGAATATAAGAACCTTCCTGTCGCTCCTACGAACAGAAGCAAGAGTGCCGATCACTTTTAAATACATACATTTCTAACAGCGTCGTTTGATGCTTAAATTTGTTGGTATTATTTCGCTGTATTTTTTCTTTCGTCGCAATATCCGGTTGAATTGTATAAAATTTCATCGGTATAAGCGGTTTGTCGCTAAAAGCGGAGACGTACTAAGCGGAGGCCCTATCATATAAGTTTGTATGTGGACCAACCATGCCATCGAGTTTTCATCGTAATAACCGGTCGGACACTATAAGCGGAGTCGTTATAACCGGATTCTACTGTATATACCAAAGGATATATTTGGTACATTGGTTATTAGTATACCAACATACCAAATAAAGCTTTCTGTATATTTCTAGTACATATGTATAAAGTATGCAAAACATTTCATAGAGTGCAACTAAGACATCTAGTAAGTAGGCGTTTTTCTCATTCAAAAGTATTTTTTATATAACTTCTACAATTTGTATCTGATTTTCGGGAATCATAAAGACGACAGTTATTATTGTAAGTACCAAAAAGAGCGACTCTAGCTTCAAAATCACGTTTCTTATTTGATTCTTACCGATTTACGGGAGTGGAAGTCGGTGTCCGAATAATTTGAAATAAATTTGATCTGCATGTAAACATAACAAGTGCTGTTGAAAAAATTATATATCTCTATCTCTTATAGTCTCTAAGATCTAGGTGTTCATATGGACGGACGGATTGACAGACATGAACAAGAGATGCCTCCTTCTGCTTGTTACAAACATTTCTTGCGGACTTAAAATTATAATCTTCTACCCTATGGGTAGCGGGTATAAAAACACATAAATTGATCAGCTACTTCGCTGTCATCTTCAACAACTTATAACAAAAAATTGTGCACTTCTTAACTGCAACTCAACACGCGTTACATTCGCATCCTCAGCTTACCCAAATCATGACAGTAGAAACGATGTTTGGCAAAGAAGACGAGTAAGCCGATGGTGCTCAGTATGGAGACAACGAAAAGTATTTTCTTCCACTTGATGGATAAACGCTGCTGCTCGGTCAACGTTTGTCGTGCATTCAAGATGCCATTCAGCTTAATGGTGGCCAGCATATAGCACAGCGAGCATATCATAAACGTGATGAAGATTCTCTCGTGTACAGCTGCAATTAAAACGTAATAGTTGTGAATAATACTGTAGATATATTCATAGTGAAGTACTCACGATAGTTCTCGCGATTTGATATATAGGTGACGCCACCGAGGGCCGCAATCTCGATGCAGTTGAGCACGAGAATGAGTGTGATTAACCAACTGGTCTTTGGCACCAGCGATGGAGCAAGACGCGCCAACTGGGCGCGATAATAGTTCTTGTAGACAAAGGCAATTGGTATGCGCGGTCCGATGTGCAGCGCAATGCTGAAACGCCAGAAATAACGCTGTGGACTAACGCCCGTAATTGCACTTATCGACGGCACAATATTATACACCTGCAAAGAGATTTCAATTAAAGTATACTTCGGGGATACACTCATTACACTCAAATGCCAAAGCTTACCCGGCAATGTGTCTCGTGTACGTCGTCGTACTGGAAGACATAGGCGGTCACAAAGCATGTGAAGAGCGTCACCAATGGCAGCAATGCTGTTACCACACAAATCTCATGGAAACTAGCTAAATAATGTATAGCCATTGACTGTTCCGACTTCGGTTCGTGCTTCGTGCTAATCGTTGTTTCCTGCTCATCTTCCTTTTGCTGTTGCTGTTGCTTTTGCTGTGGGGGAGGGAGCGAGGTAGATAAAAATCAATCAACGGGTTTTAATCAATTTACATTTCGAGTTTCAACTTGATTCACTTCACTTTGCAATGCAATTCGATTTGTATTCGGGATTCGATTAGTCAACTTAATGTTTGAGGATGTTTGTTGTTGGCGTCTTACCTCGCTTCAAAAATACCCTTGCCAACTTGCTCATGATGGTGTATGTTGGGATGGTTAGATGTATAGTACAACAACAAAAAGCTCTATAATAAAAGTAATATAAGAAAATCATAAAAATCATAAGTACCACATAAATATTGAATGAAAAAAACAAATCAAAATTGTAGTATCGCTTAAGGGTTAAGAAAGTTTTTCTTTTAGCGAATATTTCGATGTATCAAAATAATATTTGCTTTGAACGTTTTTCTGCAAAACTTAATCAAAATCAAGAGCCAACACGTTTAAGGATGTGGCGTAAAATACAAGCGGAAAATCCTTGCTTTCTCTCTTTCTTTTTTCCAAAAATTATAATGTATAAAAATAAAATTTCTTTTGAAAGTTTTTCTCTGAAACTTAATCAAAATCAATAGCCAAAAGGCTTAACACCAGCAAAACGTTTAAGGATGTGGCGTAATATATAAGCGGAAAATGCTTGCCTTCTCCCTTTTCCTTTCCCTCTCTCTCTAGCTAGTTCTCGCGAGAAAGTAAACACAAGTGCGCTCTATTTGCTTTGTAAACAAAGTAGTGTAAACAACTATGCGTTGATTATACCTAGCATTGTAAAAGGAATTCCAACAAGGTATCTACTTCTAATTACAATTGAGACTTATCAAAAATTTCCTAACAAATTGACCAATGAATACAAACATGAAAACATTGCTATTATATTATATTATCAACGTTTGCCCCTAAACAATAATTTACCTTTAATTTCAATTGTTAAGATTAAGATTTACATTTACAATTCGCAAATTACAATTAGCGAATTGACCAAGGAATGCGAACATTAAAAAAAGACGATTAGATTGTATTAATTTGATTGTATTAATATTTGGATTTAATTTAAATACTTTCATTGTGAAGATTAAGATTTACTTTTCCTTTTTAAGATGAATATACTTCTAATTAAAATTAGAACTTCTTAAAAGTTTCCTAGAAATATGACTCATAAAAAATATTTTCAATTTAAATATTTTTATGTGAAGATTAAGATTTTCTGTACTCTTTATTTGCTAGGAAGTACTTTGTTTTTATACTTTTTTATTATATCAAAATTAGACTTCTGTTTCTAAGGTGAGATAACGTCAGCTAAAAGTCTAACTCAGAAACACTTATCTTATTGTTTAGTCATACAAAAAGGATTCATTTATTTGAATGAAAAAAAATTAAAATAAAACGAATGCCAGATGAAGTACATTAGTAATTGACCTTATAAAAAGTGCAACACATATATACAAAATTTACGCGGTATGCGCCTAGTCGAGCGCACTCAACTGTAACGCACTCAATCGCCTTTACAGCTTTAATTAGTATTTACATCCGAAATCGTAGCAAAAATAGTGTAGCAACAATTTCAAATGTGTGTAAACAACACACAAATGTTATTCTGGAGAATGTAACGGAACGTGACTTTTGGATAAATAAAACCTTGAACTATGTACACACACACACACACACACACACACACACACACACACACACACACACACACACACACACACACACACACACACACATACACACACACGTTTGAACTGACCATAAGGTTGCTAAATTTAGCTGAATGATGTTATAATGTTTGCATGAATAATTTTAATTACAAAATGACGCGAATGCTGTTTTTTCCAGCTGATTGGATGCGGGATTAAGCGAACTTATGCTTTAATTATTAATCATTTCGTTGAATTATCTATAATTCAAAAATTAAAATGCAAAATCTTGTTTGTTTTTTCTCTTTGGCCCTTTTCGCCGCCACACACACACACACACACTTACAGCCTTGAGCCCCAAAAGGATTAATAACCAAAAATAGGCAAGTGGAATGTGTTTGTGTGTGTGGACAATGCGGGGGATGTGGAAGGTGGAACGTGATTGCGGTAAAATGTGGAAGCGAAGACAACGCAACGCAAGACGTTTTGACTGGATGAGGGCGTGGGAGGAGGGGTGAGGGGTAACCCTGACGTAATCAGAGCGCAGCACAAACTGCGCGACGTTTTTGTTGGCCAAAATTAATTAGCACGAAATTAATGAGAAGTTTTGCGAGGCGTCAGAAATGAAATTGAATATGTTGGTGGGGCGATTAAATCAGGACACACAGGAAGCGGCGTTAGGCAAAAGCGATACCCGTTAGTGGAACGTGTCTGTGTTGCTGCGTGTTTGTGTGTGTTTGTGTGAATGTGAGTGGGGAAGCAGCTGAGAGCATTGCGAGAGCAGGCGAAAAATACAAGGACACACACGCACTCATACAAACACGCACGCCATCGCACACACAAACACACATACGCACTTGCACACAAATGGCGGCGCTCAAGAGGCAGTAGCAGGAATAAGACATGAAAATAGGCTAAAACCGCCAATGTGAAGTGAATTAAAACCGCAATGGTAAACAAAACGTTTAGCTTAATGACAAATGCCGCAGCCAAGACATTTGTGTGAGAGTATGCGTGTGTGTGTGCAGGAAGACGCAACACGCACGTGAAAATGGAAAGAGAAGGCGCGAGAAGGGATGGGGAAGATGGAAAGAGGTCAAAGTAGCAACACAAGTGGGCGGCATGCGCAAAAGGCGGTCACACTGCCAAAGGCTGCGAAATGCGAGGCACAAAAACCTAAAAAAATAACCAGCGGAAAATTACAATGGCAAAAAAATGTATATATTATTGGACTAGCAACATAACAATTGTGTCCAATGCTTTTTGTGACGTCTCCGATTGTTTTGTTGCGTGGGCAGCTCGTAACCTAAGGGGTGGGGGGAGGGAAGGCTCAGGTCAATAAGCGTGCGCTGTCATTTGAGTTATATAATGGCTACAAGTCTTCCCTCCTCCCATCTAACATACAAGAAATATTGCAACAAATCGTTTGAAATGAAAAAAAATAATACAAGTGCCTGAAAAAAAACATGTCTAGATTCCATGGTTACACACACACATAAGCGCGCTCACATACGCAGGCACATGCAAATACACGTACGCACACACATACACATACATACACAAAACTCACCGCTGGACCGCTGGAGTCAATGATGGAGTCGCTGCCACGTTCGCTGCTATTGTTGCTGGAATGCTGGGATGCGGAAGCTGCTGTTAATGATGACGATGATGAAGGTGTCGCCGCCATTGACGCGACGCTATCTGCTGTTTCCGCTGCTGCTGGCGATGCTGCTGCTCCTGTTCCTGCTGCTGCTGCTGGCGTTGTTGTAGTTGTCTTCTGCATATTTAACGGCGGCGGGGTTGATGCTTTTTAGCATAATATTTGTACGCCACGCTGCTGCCAAACGAATGTATGCCCGCGCGCGCTCCTCTTGCAACTGTTTTCAATCAAAGTGCACAAGCATTTTTACTTTTCACTTTTCTTTCGTGTTCGCTAGCTCGCTAGCTTTTCTGTTAACCGAACTGTTAACGCACTGTTGCGAATAATACGTTATCCTGCGTTACCGTTAATTCACTTCGACTGTTACTTAACAGTAATACTATAATTAGGCATTCTTTTATCAGAGTTTTTTTTGTATTTTAGTTTTAATTAACTGTGTATTTGGCTTATTACTACGTGTAATTTTTTAAGCTTTTCAAATTTTAATTTTGAATGATTCATTTTAAAAGTTGCAGGCGCTCAAAATTGTGCTCTATTTTGCGTTAACTTTAACAGCGCATTACGAAGTGCAACATTGATATAGCGATGCAAGTTCTGAAACATTAAAAGTAAATAGAAAAAGTACATTAATGACATATTTTAAAATAAATACAATTCAAATTAATGCTATAATAAAAAATTTAAAGCAAATGCATTAATTTCAATAATAACTGACTGCAAAAACTTCGATGCGCTCCATCGATTTAAAAACAAATGTATCGAATATATCGAGCTATCGATAATGCCAACGATGTATCTCCACCTCTATATCGGACACATTCAACAAGTGCAATTTGTAAAATAAAAACGCAGCGGCAGTAAAAAGCGGAACCCATAATTAATTCCATAAACTCGCCGCGTGACCAACAAATAAAATCATTTTGCTGTGTAATGTTGGCCAAACTATAACAAACCGAGAAAAAGTGGAAAACAAGAAGCGGATGTGTCCACCATACCGAACGTATAGAAAACATATTGCAAGATAGAGATAGCAATAGAGAAAGATACTTGCGGGAGAGAGCGCGAGTGGCTGTGTGTGTGTGTGTTTTTTGTTATTTGGAGATATTTATGCATGTTTTTCGTTTGTTTAGAAAACACGAAATAAAGTGAATGCAATGAGTTGCTTTAGTGCAATGAATACGCCCCTCTTGGGCGAAATGGAGCAAACGATTTGTATGCTGGAGCGCGGCACAATTGTGACGAAATTATATGGGAAACAACGACGCCCCGAGCGTCGCCATCTCATGCTGATCAGAGAGACCCGTCAGCTGTTATGGTCAACGGTGGCGGCGCACACACGCACCGACTACGAGGGCACAATACAGTTGCGCGAAATCTGTGAGATACGTGTGGGCAAGAACTCCAAGGAGTTTCGACTGCATGCCGACGATTGTCAGCGCTTCGAGAGCAGCAAATGCTTTGTGATCATGTATGGCAACAGTTTCAAACTGAAGAGCTTTTCGGTGGTGGCGCTCTCTGAGATCGAGGCGGACAATTGGGTGCGTGGATTGCGGTATATGGTGAAGGATACGATTAATGCCCCATATCCGTTGCAAATAGATCGCTGGTTGCGTCGCGAGTATTATTCTTTTGAGAATTGCAATTCACATCTGACGAAATCGGAGCAAAACAGTCAGGTGACCATTAAGGATTTCAAGACATTCTTGGCCAGCGTCAGCTGCAAGATGAGCACCAGCAAGTTTATGGAATGCTTCACCGATGACATACGCCGCAAACATGATCTCAAATTCGATGATTTTTCACGTCTATATCAGAAACTCTTGTTGCCCGCGAACTTTGTGAATCTATTGTGCGGCAGCGAATTCAATTATTCAGAGGATAAGAAACAATTGCGACCGTTGGAGTTTAAACGGTTTCTGGAGAGCGAACAGCGGGATTACAGTGTCGGTGACTTGGGCAGCATATCTGGTTTTATGCGCGATTTCGTGCAGGATGTGGAACGTGATGTGCAGGAACCATTTCTGACCATCGCCGAGTTCGTGGACTATTTGTTCTCGAAGCAGAACGATCTGTGGGACACGAAATATGACAGCATCTTCATGGACATGAATCAACCGTTGTCCTCATATTGGATTGCCTCATCGCACAACACATATCTGACGGGCGATCAGTTCTCCAGCGAATCCTCTTGCGAGGCCTATGCTCGTGCCTTGCGCATGGGCTGTCGCTGCATTGAGCTGGACTGCTGGAACGGTCCCGACAATTTGCCGTACATCTTTCACGGGCACACGATGACATCGAAAATCAAATTCATGGATGTGATCAAAACGATCAAGGATCATGCGTTCACAACGTCCGAGTATCCGGTGATCTTGTCCATTGAACAGAACTGCTCTTTAGAGCAGCAGCGCAACATGGCACATGCGCTTATCGAAGTGAGTTTCCATTTTCCACTTATGAGATTTATCATTATTAATTACTGCTGTTCATAGGTTTTTGGGGACATGCTGCTGACGCAGCCCTGCGATCGCAATGAGGTGCACTTGCCATCGCCATATCAACTGCGTCGCAAGATCATACTGAAGCACAAGAAGTTGCCGCAATTCGATGAAAATCTGCCGGCAGTTGGTGTCAACAATGGCACGATTGCGGCGTTCAGTCATCGTTCATCGCTGGGCGGCACCACCGATGATGGCGATAATATGCAGAAGATCCTGAAAAAGGGATTGCTATACTTCAAGGATCCCGTGGACAAATCGTGGAACCTCTATCAGTTTGTGCTCACACAACAGGAGTTGATCTACACCTCGGAGATAAATGAGGGTCGCAATGGCAACTCCGAGGATGATGATTTTGGCCTCTCGGCGTGCACATTGAACAGCAACATGCAGCAGAAGCAAAAGGACACATCGGCCAACGATGAGCTGCACTTTGGCGAGAACTGGTTCCATGGCAAACTCGAGGGTGTGTGAAGTTTATTATTTATTACTTGTAATTCACTTCTTAAATTTGTATCTTGCACTTGCAGGCGGCAGGCCGGAAGCTGATCAACTGCTGGAGAAGTACAAGCATCTGGGCGATGGCACATTTCTGGTGCGCGAATCCGCCACATTTGTGGGTGATTATAGTTTGTCGTTCTGGCGACGCAATAGTCCCAATCATTGTCGCATCAAGTCGAAACATGAGAATGGCTCGAAAAAGTATTATCTCGTTGAGAATTTTGTCTTCGATTCGCTGTACTCGCTGATTGTGTACTATCGCAAGAATATGCTGCGCAGCTCCGAGTTCTCCATCATACTGAAGGAGCCGGTGCCGCAGCCTAAGAAACACGAGAGCCAGGAATGGTTTCACCCAAGCACAACCAAAGAGCAGGCTGACAAGGGGCTGTTTAAGCTGGACATCGGTTCGTTTTTGGTGCGACCTTCGGTGCAAAGCGCCAATGCATTTGTCATCTCATTCACGATCAATCGCAAGATCAAACATTGTCGCATCATGCAGGAGGGACGTCTCTATGCCATCGATACACTGCAATTCGAATCGCTTGTCTCGCTCATCCATTATTATATGCGCAATCCGCTGTATCGCAATGTAAAGTTGATGCATCCAGTGTCGCAGGAGCTGTTGCGACAGACGCTCATCGAGAATGCGCAGCTGCATAGCGAGCATGGCGGCGGCGGTGATAGCAATGGTGCCTCCAACTATATGGGATCCAATCTGGAGGAGTATGTCACCTGCAAAGCATTGTACAGCTACAAGGCGGATAAGCCCGATGAACTGTCGTTTCCCAAGCACGCCATCATCACGAATGTCCAACGGAACAATTCGATGTGGTGGAAGGGCGATTACGGTGGTATGATCCAACACCATCTGCCGGCCAACTACGTTAAGGTGAGCAGCTTAAATATATAGTTAAGAAAGGAAATTTTAATTAGGGAAATAAGCCACCAAATCGAAAGCAAAGAAAATGTAATTGGGCAAATAAGCAAACAAACCGAAAGCAATGAAAACAGCTTAAATGTGCTACATGCTTATCAAAGCCATTACAAAACACAAAGGAAATGACTGTTAATGGGCTCTTATCAACACAAAAACTGACCTATAGAAACAAAAAAAAATATATTCAAGAAGTAAACACAGAAATAGGACAAAAGACACACAAAGTAGACAAGTATAAAAACGAGGAAATACTTTTAAAAACAAGTAAGACAGCTACAGTTGGGTGTGCTCGACTGTGAGATACCCGCTACTTATTTTGCACAAAAGTTAAATAGTGTAGTATTAATCTTAAAATATACCGCAAAATACTAACAATAGACCGAAGGTTATATTTTGTATAGTGATGAAGTACTACTACATTCAAAATATATCATAATACACCTGATTTTCAGTAAAATCGTATAAAACCCCATAAAACATATGGTATAATATACCACAAGCATATACAAGATATACAAAATGCAATATTTGGTATATCTATGAAGTACTACTATATTCGAAATAGGCCAAAGAAGTCAAAATGTACCAAGTTGTCAACCAAAGCAGCTAAGACCTGATAGCAGCAGTTTTCATATGGACGGACGGACATACAGATGGACAGATAAATTTATTGTCTCGGCCGTTGACGCTGATTAAGAATATATACTTTATGGGGTCGAAGATGATTCCTTCTGTAATAATACCCTTCTAGCCCCATGGATAGCGGGGTATAACATTAATTTCGATTACCTTAAAATCACATGACACAATATTCAATACTCATGCTCATGCATTTTAATCTTCAATTTCTAGGTGATTGATTCGGCGACAGAAGATTACAATTCGGTGAACGAGGAGGGCAACGATGGACGCACCGATTCCATTGAGATTTACGGTGCGGTCGCCTCGCTCTTTGAGTCCAACGAGCCGGGCATTATCATCAAGCTGCAGATACAAACGCCAACGATGCAGAATCCCTTCATCATTGGCTTTGACATACAGGAGACGGCATACGAGTGGATCAAGGCGATACAGGATGCGGCGTTGATTGCCAGCCAGCTGGCAACGGAGCGTCGCAAAAAGGAGCGTACAGCGCGTGTGGCCAAAGAGATGTCCGATTTGATCATCTATTTCCGTAGCGTACCGTTCCGCGATCACTCGTGGATCTTTCAGGAGATGTCCAGTTTCCCCGAAACAAAGGCCGAGAAGCAGTTCAT
Organism: Drosophila sulfurigaster albostrigata; assembly: GCF_023558435.1. Lineage (NCBI taxonomy): Eukaryota > Metazoa > Arthropoda > Insecta > Diptera > Drosophilidae > Drosophila > Drosophila sulfurigaster. The sequence continues at coordinate 8,686,592 of NC_084885.1, read as the reverse complement.
CCAACAGAATATGCCGCTATTTCTTTCGTATCATCGCAATCAAATCAGTCGCGTCTATCCGAAGGGTCAGCGTCTTGACTCGTCCAATTTCAATCCGGTGCCGTTCTGGAACATTGGCTCCCAGATGATTGCACTCAATTATCAGACAGGCGACAAGGCCATGCAGCTGAATCAGGCCAAGTTTCGGAATAATGGACAATGCGGTTACATTTTGAAACCCACGTTCATGCGCTACGATAATTTCAATCCAAACAATCCACTGTCCGAGGGCCTCACCGAGATCAAGGTGAATATGCGCATTATTGCGGCACGGCATCTGTTCCGTGGTGGCAAATCGAATAATCCGCAGATTGTGGTCGAGATCGTTGGCGCCAGCTTTGACAGCGGCATCAAGTATCGCACCAAGGTGAATGAGAACGGATTCAATCCGATTTGGAATGAATCGTTCGAGTTCACCGTCCACAATCCGCAGTTCGCTCTGCTGCGCTTCGAGGTGCAGGACGAGGATATGTTTGCCGAAACGCATTTCAATGCGCAGGCCTGTTATCCTTTGTCCTGCATCCGTCAGGGATATCGCAGTGTCATATTGCGCAATAAGTTCAGCGAAGAACTCGAACTGTCGTCACTGTTGGTCTACGTTGAGCTCATTAATAGGACATCCACTTGACCTTTGCGTTAAGTTCGCCCAAAAAGAAACGTATCAAGTATTGCATCACACATATCTATAAAAAAAAAACACACACACACATATACATATCTCGTTAAGCTGATTCTCATGGTAAGCACATTCTTAGCAACGTTATTCAATTTATAAGCACTTCACTTCGGTCTGAAAGCAAATGAATACCCCAAATCAATTAAAGCGGTACAGACTCAACTAAAATTATAATAATCCCCATGTTTTGTGCAATAGCTCTGCCACTTTTTGGCTAAGCGCTGCCAACTTACCACATTGTTGGTACAAATTGAATTAATCCACTATTGAACTTTTGCAATTTACAATTTGAGATTTTTAAAGTCTACGTGTTAATAATTAATGTGCCTCTTTAGACTCGTATTTACTTCTTTAAAGACACAGAGCGAGCAAACACACATGTTTTTAGTGCAATTGCAGCGCTGCCACTTTTTGGCTTCGCGCTGTCAACTTAACAGCACACATCAAAAATCAGTCACTTTTTGGACTTGCTCTCTGTATCAGTTAGTAGTTGTAGCTGTTTTTTTATTAAACTCGTAACTGTGTATTGGGCGACTCATGATAATCGCATTCCAGTATGAAAAGTGATCAGAAAAATCCCAAAAGAAAAAAAAATATTTACATACATACATATATATATATATTTATATACACACACGCACAGGTGTTTTGCGTTAACGATGCCTGGCGCAGCCAACTTAACTGCATAATCGCTAACTTCATCAAACATACATACATACATACACACATTCGCCTAAATCTAATTATTTATTCGACTTTTCCTTTAGTATTTAATATTTTAATTGTGCCTTGTTTTATTTGAAAACAGGAAGCGAATGCGATCCATTCATATATGTATTTTTTATTTTAGAAAAAAAAGAAAAAAAACTATTTTGTAACTACAAATTACTAGACAATTACGAGAGTATATATCTATATATACCTTTATACTATGTATGTATTTATTATATATGAGAAATATGTATGGTTTTTAATTTTTGTGTATTTTCCATTTATGTATTTTACGTATTTTTGAGAAATATTGTTATCGTGCATGATGAGATCGTGAATTTCATGGCATGAACATGGCGAAAAGCATTTATTAAATGTAGTTGAAATGAACAAACAAATCTAAAATGATGCAATGTGTTTCTTTCCTATACTTTCCAATCAGACGAACTATATATACTTTTATATTGTGTTTAACAGCAGCTGCATTGCTTGAAAACAAAATTCCATTTTCTTTGGAACTGCTAAGAAATTCAAAAACAACTATTATTAATGCATTGAATACAAAACTGCTTTCCCATTGCATTATTTCCTCTCATCAAATAAAAGTTTAGCGCGTGTTTACACTGAGTATATATCCAGATATATAGTATGATATATATATATAGAAATACTGTTACAAATTTTCGATTATAAACAAAAAAAAAAAAGTATATAAATATATTTCTAAAATGCCAAATAAAGTTGATATAGTTCTTGTTCTCTGTTAATTGTTTGTTCAAATAAATTGAATTCCTTCCCAAGAATATAGATAGTTAGAATAAACAAATGTCGATGTGAGTGTATTTGGATAAAATTCATGAATTGTTATATTTTATTTATGTGATTGTTTTTTTGTTTGTTTGTTTTTTTTTTTTTGTTGTATCTTTTGTTTTTGTTTTATATTTTTTGTTGTTTTCATCATATACTTCGCATTTCTTTACTTGATAATTTTTTGTTTTCGTTTTGCATTTATTTTTTTTATTTTGTTGTTTGTTTTAATATATTTATATGTATATTGGACAAAGTGGTAAATGTGTGAAATACGTAGAAACTTGATCTAAAATTCGCGTCTATGGTATTTGTCAGGATCGAAATATGATGTAACAACAACGCGATCGCTGAACTTGCGACCAGTGAGCGCCTGCTGTGCCTTTTGGCAATCGAGCACGGAGTTAAATTCGACAAACACTTTGCCGCATCCTGGCACCTCGACGCCCTCGATGGGTCGCGGTATCTCAACGCTGCGTACGACACCGTATTTCGTGCACTCCTCCTTAATGTCCTCCAATATATCCTCGTACTCCTCCTCGTCGCGCAGCTCGTCCGGTGTCACCATATTGAGCAGACACAACACCTCGGTGGGCGGTCCCGATGTGACCACTGTCGACAGTCCTGGCACCTGGAGCATCACCGATTGACTGGTATTTGCCGCATTCTGAGCATTCTTGGCGCCAACGCTGGCACGCTGCACAATCAACTTCTTGTCGCCCAGCTGCATGCCATTTAAGCCAGCAATTGACTGCGTCGTGAGAGAGAGAGAGAGAACAATACATCGATTAGCAAGAGACAACAATAGCGAGTGAGAGCAAGATAGTGTGACTTACCTGATCCGTAATGCTTAGATCCACGTACTCACAAAAGGCGTAGCCTTTGCTCAACCCAGTGGCAGCATCCTTAACCAGATTGAATGCCCTCAACTTGCCAAACGATAGCAACAACTCTTTCACCTGTCGAAATGAAAAGCAAGATATGTAATAAGGTTAAAATAATTTAACGCGACAACAAAAGTCCCCTTATGTAAGTTATAAATTCAACTATAATCATCTATCCCAAGCCTGTCATTAAAATAAATTATTTGGGCTTACTCAACAAGCTAATTTGTAATGGTCAAATTGCGACTGTTTTTAGATAAAGGTTATTACTTTTTTAGACTAGACATATTTTAAACAAATGTTGTTGAAACATTCTGACAACTTGCGCAGTTAAATATATAAATTATAAGACTGTAATCTATAACAATTTTTTAACCATGTTATTTTGACTATTAACGACTCAAAAATAAATATAACAAATAAGAAAACTACAATCGAGTGTGCTCGACTGTGAGATACTCACTACCCATTTGTAATAAAACCAAAACAGTGCAGTATTAATTTTAAAATATACCGAATTCGTACACCGCAGTATACTAAAAATATACCAGATTGTCAGTCAAAACAATAAAGACACATAGTAGGTAGGCGTTATATCGTTTCGGCTGTCGACGTATAAGTATATAGGGTCGGAGATCCTATAACTACCCTATGGACAGCGGGTCTAAAAATGTGAAGGAAAAATGTATAATTTTACATATTTACTTTGCTGTTAAGGCAGAATTTAGCTGACTTCAATTTCTAGTTTAGACAATTAGCAAACAATCTACAAATTTTCTACACAACTTCCATATTAATCTTGCTCACCTGCTCGTCATTTAGATAATTGGGCAGACCTCCAATAAATATTTTGTGTGGCGAATCGGGCACCACGGTTGAGATGACTCCGCTGGACACTGCTTGGGCGAAAAGGGAAAATGCAATGTTAAACAAGAAAGTTGTGATTGAAGTTTTGGAATGCCATTCAACTTACCAACAGCTGGCTTTACAGCGGGCGTATCTGTGATGCCGGGCATGGGTTGGTAATCATGTGGGCGCCTAATTTTGAGGTCTTGTCCTTTCAAATTGATGCCATCGAAGGCCATTGCCTGGGTGGTCTCATCAATCGAACGGAACTCGAGGAAAGCGAAATTCTTGTCCAAATTGATTTGACATGCCAGGACGGGGCTGCCGGCGGCTTGTGCTAAACCAACTAAATGCATTTGTTGATTGAAAAACTCCATCATTTCCTCCTCGGTGACACCGAACGGAATGTTGCCCACATATAAGCGTCGGGCCTGTCGAGTGATCGTTGATCCCACAACGGGCACGGCTGTTTGCGGCGTATCGGGGACAACGCTGGCCGGGATTTGTCCCGATGCCTGCATCGCTTTGTACTGCATCGGTGTGATGTGCTCGAAGCCCGGCGGCGGCACATCCCAATACAATGATGGCTTGCGCCGTGAGTTGCGATGATGGCGGCGATCCCTGGACCGATCGCGATGCCTGTCACGGGAGCGGGAGCGATGACGACGCCTGTCACGTTCACGATCACGATCTGCAAGAAAAATCGGTAATACAATTAAATGAGTTGCATTATACATATATGAAAATACAATGACCAAACTAGGTTTCTGAGCTAAATGCTTATTAGATTTCATGGAATTACAAAAAGTTCAGATGCTGAGAAGTATTTCGACTTCCTTTTTGTTTTTTTGGTTTTCGTCCTTTTCTTTAGTTAGTCCCAAATCCTTTAGACTGTTATTAAGTCGCTTGAATCTAAAGTTTAATGAAATTTCGTGCTACTGAACAACTTTTGAAACTCCTTTAGGTTCGTAAAAGCTTTTGTACCGGTTCAAATAGGTTCAAAAGCTTTAGTTTTAACTAGTTTTTGAACCGTTGCAATGTGTGAAGTAAACAGTTTAGTTTTTTTTTTTTGGCAAGCATTACATAAACCAACTGCTTTATTTGTTAATAGTAAGTAATGCTTAAGTAAACAATTATTTGGGAGCGCTATCAGCTGATTGTTGTATCAAAAATGTTTATATGGGATGAGTAAACAACAATGCTTGCAGGTACTGTACATGGGCAATTTGTTTACATATCGTTAATATAAATACTATATACATATGTATATCTTAATTATGATAATTGCCGGCTTTAATTAAATGTGCTTTAATACCACTTATATACATGTATATAATGTATTCATATATATAATGCAAATAGTTTATACTTATGGGGTTAGCACACGTATAAATACATACATACACACCCATACACAAGCACATATGCACACACACATTGCCACAGCCGCCCAATCGCAATACGCAATGCGGTTATTTTGGTGGGAAAAAAAATAGTGTGCACACACACGCTTACACCAATGCAAATATTAAGATGAATGCTTACATCTGTATGTATCCACATAAATTCATCACATCTATATGCGATGCTAGATGCATTGCAATTTAAGGGCCAACAAATTAAAATGAAATTTCACAAATTAACATACAACACACATCCCCATGCAAGTGTTTGTATGTGTGTGTCACACCAATATGTCTGCCGGTCCATTAAAAAGTTGCGGAGAGGAGGCCAAAAATGCTGCTGGCCATACGCGTAAATTACGGAGGTGTGGGTTGAGAGTTTATTAAACGTTTCGCAGCACACATAGCAAAATTCGTTGCGTATACAGGTGCGTTGTTAAATTGCAGGCATCATTTTTTTCTTTTGAATGCGTTCAACCATTCTATTTATGTAAACTTATGTACATAGAGACAACACTCATGTAGATATGTATGTATGCACATTCGTGTGTAAATTGTCCGAAGCCAAGCAGAGAACCTTTTGTGTGTGCAATTGTGTGTGCAGAATTTTTCTTCTCTCTTTATTGGTGTTATTTTATCGTTTGCGCTACTCACCGTCATATCCCATTTTGATACAGTAGCTTTTTCTTGATATAAATTCCTTTTAATTAACACGAAAATTTAGTAATGTACGAACTATTTAAAACAAAAAAAAAGCCGATGAAATATGTATCCCCTTCGATGTGAATGCGAATGTGTATGTCAACACATATCTGCGAAACGATATAAAACAGAACACGTGAAAAACTAGGGAATGTGTGGAATTGAAATGCAAACACTCAACATGGTTGCATTCAGTATGACCGAAACAATTTGACAACGATACAATATACTGATATCGGTTGGCAAATACACCATAACGACAAACCTCAACTCGATGTATCGATTGAAGACGTTTTGTCTTGTTATCGCTAACTAGTTTCGCAGTCTATCGAAATATAGGTATTCTCTAAATATTTGTTGTCTGTTTGTTTTTGTATTATGTGGTTAACTAAAGCCGGCTTCTTTTGAATAAAAAAAACACAAAATCATGAGCATAAAGATATTTTTACCGACGAATTACTTTTACGTGAAACGCTCCTGCAACCTGTATGGTCAATTGCACATTAGCGACGACAATGTTGTGGTCTACTATGTGGTCGATGTCGATGACACCAACACCGATGACAGCAATAAAACAGCAACAACAACAATAATGGACAGAGGAGAATGCAATCATATGCGTTTCTTGGGCGCCATACAATGCAGCGACTCGTATGCGGATAGCAAGCATTGCAATGCACACGACATGATGCTATGCTTCACATACAACAATGAATCCCCCAATGTCTCGCTGATGTTCACTGGCATAACACCCGAAAATCTAAACCAAATCAAATTAATACTGTACGACAAACAAATCGTGCGTAGTCTGATCATTAAGGGGTACAATACTCTCAATCATTGGACAATGCGCGAAACGTCGCCGCGTCAAATTAATGATGAATGCGATTTCTATATGCTCGCACGATTAGTGCAACCGGAGCCGGGAGCGATACGCAACAAATCCGAGGGTCTATGGTTCTATGGCAGTCAACCGTTATGCTTGCTGGCTAATTTGCCAATGCAATTGTTTAAGTACATCGTGGGCAATGCGGTGGTTAACGGCATCATTATGCACACGGTCATCTATAAGCACTATAAGGAATGGCAGACGATATATGCAGCCGGGTAAATGATGACAACATGTTCGTTGATCAAAGTACTCTCTTCGATGATCGATCTCTCATAATTCCCTTTTGATTTAGTTCCAGACTGACGAACATTATGATTGATCGTGCACTGGGCATATTGTTGATGTTGCTGTTGTTCACACTTGCCTCTCATCCTGGCGATTTCCTCATTCAGATCTCACACGTAAGCTTCAACACATATTCATATAATCACATAATGAAATAAGGAGTATTTTCAATTTTCCAGATCATCATCAGTCAACTGTACAGTCTCTTAAAGGTTTTAGAGGGTAGCCCAATTGGTCTCAAGCTAAACATACATCTAAATAATTTCTTTCTCGATTGCTTTAAATACCACATTGAATTGTGGTCCACATTTTTGGGTATGATATTTAATTCGTTTCCCACATTGGCATTCCTAACTAAATACGTTTTTCTCTTAATATTTATAGACTTAATTGAGCCAATTGTGCGACAAGTGTTTCTGGCAATTGGCGCATTCGGTTGTCTGGGCTTTACCTATCAGATCGCATTACTCGCTGATCTAATCTCAATTGTCGGTCTGCATGCGCATTGCTTTTACGTCTATACCAAAGTGTAGGATAATTCCTTATTTGTAGTCTTTTGTGATTGTCATTTTCTTTTAACAGATTAAATAATGTGGGAGTGAAAGGACTGACTGTATTATGGCAAGTGGTGCGTGGCAATCGCTATAATATTCTTCGAAGTAAGTCAACTTTATTGTTGTTAAACTTTTTACATGAAATTCTTGATTTTCAGATAGAATTGAAGCGCACAATTATATGAATCGCCAGCTATATCTTGCCACAATATTTTTCTCGGCTATTTTATTCTTGTTTCCCACAACGCTTGTCTACTACGTTGTTTTTGCTACAGTAAGTTATGTCTATCATATTTTTTTTTACTTCTAATATTCAATATCGTTTATTTTATTTAGCTAAAGGCATTAACGTTCGCTACATTGGCCATTTTGGAGTTTTTTCGACGCAAGATTTTAAATTTTCCCATTGAAATGTTTCTGAAATGTGTGAAAAAAGGATTTAACGAAATTGGTATACATTTTAAATCTTTAGAACTCTTCAACTAACTAATTATCCGTTTTTTTTTATAGACTGCCTGCGAGTATTGGACATTCCGCTTCAAAAACAATTATATTTCAACTATCGAAATTCTAAAATTGTAATATTTGTGTATAAACTGCAAGTTTAAGACAATTAAAAACAAGCTGAACATAAACCATTAACAAGATCCGTGTTTTAAACAAATTTCATTGCCAAAGCGTTCCATTTTTAAATTGTATTCCATTCCTCTCTCGATTGCTATCGATATAACATAAAGCATTATCGCACGGCTGCTTTGCATGTGTGTGACCGTTTGTATATTTATCGAAGCTCTAGCCACATCACTAATCGTTTTTAGTGTTCGTTTCAGTCGCCGACTAAAACTGGACGAACGTGTTGTGTAATTTTGCATAAAAGTTCTTAATTTTTTTCCAAACTAAATTTTATAATGGATAATTCTGTGAAAATTGATCCTGGTAATACAGCACCAATGCCTCAACGCCAACAAATACGTGGCAACAATCAGCAAAATAAGAATATGGGCGGCAAACAAAAGCAGCTTGATGACGGCGGCGGCCCCGCTGAAAAGAGACAACGCTTCGGTGGTGGCGGCGGCGGCGGTGGTCCCAACATTCAAAATCAAAATGGCGGGGGTGGCCAGAATCCAAATAAGAATTTTGGTGGCAACAAGGGTGGATTTGGTGGCGGCAATCGCAACCGCAACCGTGGCGGCAACAATCCAAATAGGTCCAATTTCCAAAATCAGAACAATCTAAACGTAAGTAATGAATAAACAACGAAAAATACATAATTGCAATTCAAGTAATTGACTGCTCAAAGCAATTTTCTAAAAAAAAACAAAATCATTTCATCTGACGGCTGAAGGTTCCCGTTTTCAACAAGCATTAATTAAATGCATTCTTAAAGTTTATTTGTGCGAAAATGTGAACGACTGTGTGTGTATTGCGGGGTGATGTCTTGTATGTATACATGCATACAAATTATGGATTGGATGTATGTGTTAAAAGTGTGTGTATGTGCTTGCTTCTCTTCTCGACTTCAAAAGATATTAAATAATTACAATGGTGGTCAAAGAGGGGCATAAAATGCTACTTTGACCCTTAAAAAATCAATAATTTTTAACGTGGCATAAAATATTGCTGAAATTAATACTTCTAACAAATACATACAATATTGTATGTGCAATGTGCATGTATACATAAGTGCATACTTGTTTCTTTTTTATGCAATAATTAAAATCTCTGCGGGGGCTCGCAAAATCTATTTAAATGACAAATGTTGGTGGCCGTTATATGAATATGCATACATAATTTTGTTTTCTGTTTTTTTCTTTATTATTTTTTTCCCACTTGCTGCAAAAAATTATTTTTTCGGCACAATTCACATTAAACGTATACAACACATACACATGCACACGAGAAGTGCAGTGCGTGCGTTCGTGAGTACAGTATAGTTGTCTCGCTTGCACCAATAACATTGAGCTAAAACAGCTTTTGTGTTGTATTTCACGCTACGCGATCTCACTGTTAGAGTTGCTTCAAGTGTATATGTGTATGAGAAAATTCGAAGAGCAAGAAAACCGGCTCCATGTTATGGTAGTTGGTTAGTCCACCATATGGGAGAATTTTGCTCTGTTGTGTTCTTGTGTTTCATGGGTTGGTTTAATCAAGGGGCGGGTGGGTGTTCTTTTGCCATATGTATGTGTATGTATTAATACGTACACAGAATGTCATTAACCTTCATTTTATTTTTGATTCTTACATTTGCTTTGTTTATGCGAATCGTTTGACGCAGTTTTGTGCTGCATATTTTCGAATTTATTTTGCTTGAACATCGATTGATCACCAAGTTCAATCGCATCTCTGATATGATGATAATAAAGTGTTATCTCTCGCTATATGCTATGTACAAATATCAGTTGCTGCAATTGCCATTTCTCGACATGCACCTCTGATGTTGATGTTTTATGGGGAACAAAGTTATCGATTATGCGATAATAATGCATTATATTAATCGGCATTTGCGCATTGTGGGTGTAGAGGTGATAAGCTTCGGGAGTTGGTGGGCTGATCGAAAAGTGATCAGATGAGAAATGTCTTCTCTTTTGTTTACTGTACTGTAGTTGTAGTGTAAATCAAATCACAATTTATTTCTTTCTTTATACCATATTCTTGAATATACCAATCTACATCCAAATATATATAATACACACCCACACACACTCACAGCAAAAGTCCAATGCAGAGGCACCCAAGCCGGACGGAGGAAACGTTAATGACAAATCTAATGAAGCTTCAAGCGGCGGCAACAATGCCAATCAATCCAATCCAAATGCAGCTGGCCAAGCTCAGGCTCAAGTTCAAAACCAGGGACAAGCTCATGCTCATGCCCAGGCTCAGCAACAGCAGCAGCAACAACAGCAGCACCAGCACCAGAATCAAGGGTTTAGGCCACGCGGTGGCAATGGAGGCGGTGGTCAGCATGGTGGAGGTGGTGGTGGTGGTGGTAACAATGGAGGAGGAGGCGGCGGTGGAGGAGGCGGACGCGATCGGAATCGCGGATCACGCGGTGGTCAGCATGGCGGCGGCGGCGGTGGAGGAGGCGGTGGCGGCGGAGGACAAAACTCTGGCGGCGGCGGTGGTGGAGGCGGTGGCGGCAACAATTCGCTGCGTGGCGATGATTTCTTTATTGCGCAACGTTTGCGCAGCATCAGTGGGCCAACCCATGAGTTGCCACCTATTGAGGTAGCCCAAGAAACGAAATTCTCTGGTCGCAATCGCCTGTATGTGGGCAATCTGACAAATGATATTACCGACGATGAGTTGCGTGAAATCTTTAAGCCGTACGGTGAAATTGGCGAGATATTCTCCAATTTGGAGAAGAACTTTACATTCCTCAAAGTCGATTATCATGTGAATGCCGAAAAGGCCAAGCGTGCCCTAGATGGTTCGTTGCGCAAGGGTCGCCAATTGCGCGTCCGATTCGCACCCAATGCAACCATATTGCGTGTCAGTAATTTGACACCATTTGTCTCCAACGAATTGCTTTATAAGGCATTCGAAGTGTTTGGACCCATTGAGCGGGCAAGCATTACGGTTGATGATCGTGGCAAGCATTTGGGCGAGGGAACGGTTGAGTTTGCCAAAAAATCATCGGCTAGCGCCTGTTTGCGTTTGTGCAATGAGAAATGCTTCTTTTTGACATCGTCGTTGCGTCCATGCCTCGTCGAACCGATGGATGTGAACGATGACAATGATGGATTGCCAGAGAAGGCGTTGAACAAGAAGGGTCCCGATTTCAATCAGGAGCGCAGCGTTGGTCCACGCTTCGCCGATATCAATTCGTTTGAGCATGAGTACGGCTCGCGATGGAAGCAATTGCATGATCTATACAAGAGCAAGCAAGATGCTCTCAAGCGTGAGCTCAAAATGGAAGAAGAGAAGCTAGAAGCTCAAATGGAGTACGCTCGCTATGAGCAAGAAACAGAGCTATTGCGTCAAGGTCAGTATAAAACCGTGGGTACTATATCGACTACCTACTATTTCCAAATCTGAAAACGAAAGCAAAAACCAAAAAAAAATTGAAACCATATTCTTATATTTTTGTAACTCTTCGGGTTTGTCCGAAGTTTTGATCTTTGTGTATCTCAATCCTCTAGTCTATTCCTCTCCTCAACCACAACCCTTGCCGTCTTTCAGTGGCTCTCTTTACATTGTAATCTCTCGCAGCGATAGTAAGCAAAACTGTCGATAACACCCAACAATTTTTTCATTCTAATTAAGCTTTTCTATGGAGAACACTCACGACAACACTATCATGTGGCGATTGCTATCGATACTTTTCGTGATGCTGCTCAATCACTGACTAATCGTCGTCTGTTTTGCACTCTCTTTGATTATTAATCTATATATTTATTTATAATCGTCCGTTGGCTAATACATTTCGTGTAGTGCTAATTGAAATTGTGTTATGTTGTAACCTCTCTCTCTAAAAAAAAAAAATCAAACAAATTCCTACCCTAGCATCTAAGTTCTACATGAATCTTGAGCTCATAATTATAACGAATACATATTGCGATTGGGTTGGGTATTACTTAAGAGTTGCACTCACCGCTGATGGTGTTATTATGATTATGTGGGGGTATATCTGATAGATATCTCATAACTTGCTTGATATATGACGACTGGTGATAGTCAAATATAATATTATTGTCAATATATGTTAGAAATTCTCATGAAGGCCATTAAATTTGGCATAACTTTACAATATTCTCGATAATCAGTGTCAGTTTTTATGTGCTGATGTTTAACACGAAATTTATGAAGGTCATAATACCGACCAAAAACTTTGTATATATGTTTTAAAGTGCAAGAAATCGATCGATTTCTTAGCAGTATCGAAAGGCTGTATCAGCCAAATTTAAGGACTTGGAATTTTTGTGGATTATTATAAAGATAATTTGTATATATGTATATGGGGAGATTTTAGACATGAACTATAATATTTTTGATGGGACACATCGATTGTAATCGATATATATAGGCATTAATATTTTGAACAACCCTTCATGATCGTAACAACATGTACTTTTGCTCTCTCTCTCTCTCTTTTTATGTATATTATGTACTCAATATATCATTCCGATGTGTTTTTTGGGAGGGGGAAGAGCTGTAAAGTTCCGATGGGGCGGCAACTTTTCTTTTGCTGCTTCCAAATTGAGATCGACAAAAAAAAATGCTTTTAGCATTTCGATTGAATTTACATTTCGCATGTCTAATAAACGTTTGTCATATTATAGAGTTAAGAAAACGCGAATCCGATAATGAGCGCAAGAAATTGGAATGGGAACTTCGCGAAAAGCAGGCGGAGGAGATGCGCAAACGCGAGGAGGAGACGATGCGTCGGCATCAGACCGAAATGCAGAGTCGCATGGTCCGTCAGGAGGAGGATATGCGCCGTCGCCAGCAGGAGAACACGTTGTTCATGCAGGCTCAGCAGTTGAACTCGCTGCTCGATCAACAGGAAGTCTTTGGCGGCGGTAATAATGGCGGTGGCGGCGGCGGTGGCAACGGAGGCGGCGGCAACTTTGACAACTTTGGCGGCAGTAACTCGCCATTCGAGGTTTTCCGAGGTAAGTGTGTGTGGGTTGTGCGCTGTGCTGCGTGCTGCGTGTGTCTATTACAAACCTGGTGCATCTGATTAACATGTTTCCTATGCATCATTACAGGAAATAATAATAACAACAACAACATGGGAGGCAACAATTCCGGTCCAGGTCCCAACAACCAGCAGCAGGTATGTAACACGCACTTCCAGGTTGCGCTTTTATTGGGTGGATCGATATCGATGTTCGGTATTCATTCACAGTCATTATCTCACATCATTCTGTTATGCATCTTTAGCCATTCTGCTAACGTTTTGTCTAGTCTAGAGGAGGGGAATAGAAATGGGGGGCCACTTTTCTGTTATCGGCTTTAAAAATGCAATTTTTATGCAAAAATTTCAAATTTAAAAATTCGTTTTTTCCCAAAAAGTTTTTTTTTTAAACGTTCGAGATTCACATACGATTTTCTATATATATTAGCTATATCATTAACTATCGTTAAAGATCTTTAGTTATAAACTTTGTAGTGATATTATTTTACCAATTGTGGAAATTGAGAATGGGAATGTCACCTTAATTGGAGACATCTTAGTTTGCCATTTTTCTTCATGACTTACCAGATTTGTTGTAGCTTTAAATTCTAGAATTGCCCATCGTAGTAACTGTGCAGTATTTTGGTATATTTAGCCACAAGCTAATGCGGTCTCACTGCAAGCAGAGGCTTAGCTTTAAACCTGAGCTTGCAAGAAGAAAGCTTGAGAATATTTGCATTGTGAGCTTTTTTTCGATTACAACGAATGGTCGTCGATTAAAATATCGTTTTATTTGAATGCAGTTAGATTGTGTGATATTTGCATGGTATAAAGGTAAAGAGAGAGAGAAGTGTTAAAAAGATTTATTCTCTGTTTTGGTGGCTTATGTGATCTGTGGATATTTCCCGATCTGCCTTAATGTTATATTTGCGCAACGAGTTTATTTTTAAATTTAAAATTTGCAATCACATTAATTAACCACAACAATTAGCAGCTCTCAGACTCGTGAGCAGAGCCTCTATAAATATATGTCTACCATGCATATATGGAGGAAATGTATAGTATATGCGTATGTTACACCAGTTGAGCTGTTCATCATTAACGGTGATTGCAATGCCTATGAGCGTGACTTGTGATTCTCTTTAATCTTGTGGGGGATCTTTGAAAGTTAACACAATTTATATAGAGAGTTCATCACTATGGGAAGTGGCAGATTGTTTTTTTTTTTTATTAATTATTATTATTATTTTTGGAAAGGGGCTCAAAACACAAATATGCCGCTATTAAATAGCGTTCCGCATGATATAATGATATGGTGCTTGGACATTTGGCATGTGAAATGATGTTATATGCTATGCCCTTCTATAATTTAAGGGGGAGTCTATTGAGTTTTGTGGGAGTAGAGAGGGAAGGAGTTGGGAATGGTTTAATTACACTTCAATCAAACTACAGTAAATTCACTCGAATATATATTTTCCTTGCTTGAATAGGATGGCTTCGCATCTTTTGAATTTGGGGTTAACAATATGAACCAAGGCGGCAATCAACGTGGAAATAACGGCGGCAATAATGTTCCATGGGGACGACGTCGTTTTTAGACATGCTCCCGATATCAATCAAATGGACCACACATAAACCCAAAAAAAAAAAACAAGAACAATTACAAAATTAAAAAAAAAAAAACCAACATCTTCTTGCATACATAAATCCGATATTTAGATATATATGCATGTACTAATAATAAATCAGTCTTTATATACAAATATATGTATATCGATTATCATATATATGTATGTGTGACGTCGCAAATCGAACAGTTTGCTATCGATTTTGCATTTGTTTTACAAAACTTAATCCAAATTGTTTGCTATCGAATGTAAATGGAGATACACATATTATTATCATTAAGTAATTACATTAACATTAATTATACTTAACTTAAACTATTTGCTACACCCAAAACAACTACCATACAAAAACTTCTAATATATACATCTAGACATATATACAGGGATGCCACAGAAATCGCTCAACAATTTCAACGGTGCCACAGAAACCCGATTTTTAAGGTTTTTAGTAAATTTTACCAACCTTTTCGAACTTGCCTGTCCATATATTTTTTTTTTATCATAATCATCAATCAAGTTCAGCTTAGAAATTGTGGCATCACTGACCTTGACTTTGAAAATGTCAAACGAGGTGGCAACGCCAGCGGAATAAAAGCTGATTGATAGCGAAATCATTCCGCTGAAAATTTGCCGAAGCGATTTCTGTAGCACCCCTGATATTTAAATATATATATTAATATATAATAGCACTATATGTATATACATATATATGCATTACATATATATAAATATAGGTATTATTTGATACAATTATTTCTGCAAATATTATGTCATCGTGAAGTGTCATCTAAATAAAGAAAACTTGGATTTTGAAGAATTGAAAAACTATACTATATAATTATGTATGCTCCAACCTGACTTGGAAAACTCTCTTGACCTACTTTTTTTTAATATTGTTAATTTGAAAATTTTTTTCTTAAATATTGCAATTTTATTTTATTTTTTTTTAATTCTCTTGAATTTTGTATTGAAATATAATCTGATATATGTATAGACATTGAATATATTCGTTAACTTTTCGTATTGTTGCTACAATCTCTACTACTATATGGTGAGTATAATGCACTGGGATTATTTTTGTCTATGGATTTGGGATCAATTGGGGGATATTTAACAAAATGTTGGGAAATATTTTGGCAATTTTTGAATTACTTGTGATATGGACATAAAAGATCTATAGAACATGTGTAATAGTTCTTGTCCAGCTCTGTTAAACAATATTTTATATGAATTTTTAAAAAATAATATATGTAGAAATTGTAATTACATTATGAACGGCGGAGTTTCGTTGAACTTAATATTATAAGTATGTCAAATTGTGATTGGATGTGGGAATGAAGAAGGAATGCTTTGATGATATATGGAATGTATTTGATTTGGAATGGAATTAACTGCTGGGGAACTTAAAGAAATTTGCGAAACTGATTTGGGAAGCTTAAAATCGTATGCATCAAGACGATGACGATAATGATTTTTGTTTTTTTTGTGATAGCAATTAAGTGCTATGTATATGTGGAACTCCATTATAATTAGCAAAAGGTATGTACGGTTATGGATCATGCCACAAAACTGACACTTGACACAATGCCAAGTCAATTAAATGTAATTGGATCTGACTAATGTTTATGTCTGCCATACAAATGCACTTGCAGATAGTAAGGGCACTGAACTGTCTATAAACATACATATTGAATATATGAGTAATCTGCAATTCTA
Source organism: Drosophila sulfurigaster albostrigata (assembly GCF_023558435.1). Lineage (NCBI taxonomy): Eukaryota > Metazoa > Arthropoda > Insecta > Diptera > Drosophilidae > Drosophila > Drosophila sulfurigaster. Next base: position 8,669,832 of record NC_084885.1, on the reverse strand, counting down.
AGATTTACTGTGTTTATACAAATTGCGATTTTTGTTTCCAAGGGTTCTGCTGTTTGCAAGAGTATCAAATATTCGGCCCGATCGAATTTATTTCTTATCTTTGATTTTCGTTTGGATCGTAAAGAAAATCAACTCTATATTTTCGTTATGTTTCATTCACATTTAAATCAACCTAACTAATTCACAGCTCTCGAATTTCTCCCGATTCTTAATCGACTTTCGGCGACAATTTGTCGATGCAAATGTAATGCAATATGAATATCGATGGCGATGGGTCTCCATACGTTATGACGTCTATTTTTGGATAACTTCCATTTGTGTGTGACGACTCAAATCGATTGCGAACCCAAATCACGTACTTTGTGAATACTTGAATTCGTTTCTATTTGTAAATTACGCAACATTTTGTTTATATTAATATTGTAACAAAAGGTAACTTGATTGGTGGAATGCTCTTAAGATTTTGTTACCTGCTTTTTTTTTGCCACCCTGCACAATTTCCCCTTGTACTATTGGGATTATAAGGGGAACAAATCGAATGGTGACTTTCTATTTCTCGAAATCATATTTGCTGTAATATGTGTATGTTTTTTGTTGTTGTTGTATTATTACTATTGACAATCTGTGTATTTCGGAACTGTTTGAACAATTGTGGACTCGAACGGATTGCAAATGAAATGAAATAATGGCCAGAGCGATATGTGTATGATCAACAATGATAATTATAATGCAACATCACATGGTTAATGATCCATTTCTTCCCCAATAATTGCACAGAAATCACACTGTGCCGAGGAAGTTTCAAATCATCTATTTAATTATATTTAAATATTGTTTACGTACACATATATTTACTATTATATATGGATGTATGTGTGTGTGTGTAATAAACCTAATTGAATGATTTTTATTATCCATTGCTTGGGGGAATTACCCATCTGAAAAAATAATAAATAAGGGGATCGCAGAAATCGAATGCGCTTTTTTTTGTGGGTAATTAATAAATTCATGGAAGGCTTTAATGGAAATTTTCTATTGAAATTCTTATTTTAAATTTCATTCTTTTGTTTTAACAAAATTCCCAGAATTTCCCCGTCAAATTTATTGCTAAGAATTGAATATTGTTAATTTAATTGAATTTAAATGGGAATTATGTATAACATGTTCTAAGATTAAACTCGAAATTTGCGGAAGTGAAATTTCTTTTATTTTGAAAGTAATCTCTTTTTGATGAATACATTCCCAAAAAAAAATTCCCCAGGTGTCGCTCAAGCACAGTTGTTTTTATTGCACTGGTTCTAGTTCCAGTTCCAACGATTGCCAACTTTTATTGAAGTTTTACCGGTTCTGACCAATCGACAAAAAAAATCCGTTATTTATTGCTGCGACAAGTTACTTAATTCTAATGCGAGCTGTTTAATTTGCTTTTGCGCTAATGAGGAACAAGTAATTAAAATATTTTATTATGCTTACAGGGATCTACACCACTGCAAGGATGCTCGAGATGTTCACGATGTTGCTGTTGTTGTTGTTTGACAGCAACAAATCCTATGAATTATTATTGTGACGTCACTTTTATGGTGCATTCAAAAAACTCGCCACTAGGTGGCGACAATAAAATGAAAAGACTGTTTTGTATGGCAATTGAAAACATCCCGAGTTTTTATTTGATTTAGCATGGGAAGTCGAATGTTGCTGTTGCGGTTGTTGTTGTTGCTGTTGCTGTTGCTGTGCAGCGCAGAGGCATAAAATAACTCAGGCGAAGACGACGGAAGCGGATTGGATGAAACTGGCACACAAACCCCATAAACAAAAAAATACAAAAAAAATATATATATCGTTCGTTCGTACTCCTAATGCTGCCACACCGGCATCGCAAAAGGAAACTGAAACTGAAATTGAACGCGCGGCGTCGCCGCAAATTGTGACGCAATTCAATCACGCTGAACTGCTGCTATGTATGTATGTATGTATGTATATGCACTGCTCACACACACGCACACATACGCTTATTTGGCGATTGCGATTGTCTGTGGTGTGATAGTGTTGTTTAAACCGCACTGCCCGCTTTAATTACTTGCTGGCTGCGCTCTTTCGATAGTTTGTTGCCATCGTGTTCGATGCTCTGCTTACAGCGGCAGAGAGAGTGCAAAGAGAGCGCGTTAGTAAATTAAGTTATCTCAGCGTAGCAAGAGCTGTTGATTTGCGAGCGTGCGCATTTTGGCCGTGACTGATATTAACGGTAGCAGGTAACAAATTTAAATAACAAATTAAGTGAAGCTGGCTTACATTCGTACGTTTGTATAGGAGGTGTATATATTACATAAATAAATTTGCAATATACACAAAACGAGCGTTAGCGTGTGTTTTTTTGTGTGTGCGTGTAAGTTGTTGTTATCAGCAGCACCCGCTTTGGGTCAAACACGAACTCTCGCGCATAACATTCGATAACAATCGTATGTCGAACAGCTGTTTGTTCACAGGATGTGCCGTTCCAATTGGCGACTGCAGCTGCTTGCTGTGTTTGGCGCAAGGATTCTGCGAAAGCCCCTGTGTCACCCTGTGTGTGGGTGCGCACCACCACCAATAAATTAAAAATACTGCTTACATCTGTCTCTGTGTTTGAGTAGACGCTGTGTGTGAATTAGCTGCAAATTCACGACTTAACCACCAATAATTAAATAATGCAAGTGTAAGTGCCTAATAATTTGTACTATCAACAATTTAAACATGTATGTATATGTGTATGTGCATTTGGCAAATAAAAAATACGTTTGCTAACGCAAATCTTGTTTGTCCAATTAAAAAAAACCTTGCGCCGTGGACAGCAGCGGACGCTACATCTCTTCTTTGAATGTCAGCTCTGAGAGCGCACCTACACATGCTCACATGTCTGCACATACACGTAAACATCTTGGCTTGCTTACGTATGTGTGCGTAAAGCTGGCTTTAAGTTGCATACGAAACATGTCTTAAATGTGTGCATACATACGTATCAACATACAGGTGTGCGTGTGTGTGTATTGGGAAAATGTATGTGTACATACGTAATACTAATTAGTTTTGGTTTTTGTTACAGCATGGTTGCGTGTTATGTTTTGCATTTCATTTTTGTTATTTTCGTTGTTTTGAAAGCTCAAAAGCTGTGCTTTCATGTGTATTGATGCACGCACATACATACATACATAGGCAGGCACAGACAACGTCGTTCACACGTACTACACCCATACAATGATAAAGACAACGACACCGACGGCGACATCCACGACGACTACTACAACTACATCAAATCACTAGCTCAAAATCCAGTGAGTAAGAAGAGACTGTCAGTGTTTCGTTTGTCTGTATGTATGGGTGTGTGCATGTACTGAATGTACGCTACGTACATACGTACGTACGTTTGTCAGTTTGTATGTACGTATGTATTAACTTCAAAATAAAGTTCAGTTTAAGCTGGAGCGCAGTCGAGGTTGCGTCGTTTGTTCGTTCGGTCGGTCCGCTCCGTTCCGTTCCGTTCGGTTAGTTCCTCATGGTAAGCACGTTCTCCTTCAGTGGTGTTGATAAACTACTTTTCGTTCACAAAAGTAACAAAAAAAAAAAAATACAAAAAAAGTAACAGCTTAAAAAAAGTGACTGCAACATAACTACACATAATAATTACGTACTTATGTGCATATGTATGTGCAAATAACTAGTGTACATTTTTCATCAGTGGTATGTACGATGTACATGCATTATTGCATTTTTGTATGTAGCAAAATGCAATGCCAACTACTTTTTATTTACAAGCATACATACATAACTATGCTCACCCACACACAAGCAAACCAAAGACAATTACTGCTATTTTGTTGTTTATGTGTATGCTTAGTGCGAAATTTGTTATTTATTTATTTTTTTGAGATTTTTTTTTTGTTGTACCGTATTTCTGAGAAAAGCAACAATACAAATTTGCATACATATAGAAAGAGACTTAGTGATTAAGTGCTGGGCATAAATGAACGTGTGTGAATTTATAATAAAAGAAAACAAATACGTTTGTCTCACTGTATGTGCGTGCCTGTGTGTGTGATCTATTAACACATACACACACACACACGAAAGCTGTCTCTATACAGACGCACACACACATAAATACCTATGTATTTATGAGTGTTACTCTTGTTGCGGTTGCGGCTGCTGATGTTGGAGGAGTAAGATGTGATAGAGCGGAGTGGGAGGGGGGACGACGATTGTGGCGTCTGCTGATTGTTGTATAAACGAATGGCACAGTGAAATAGAAACCGGAATCATCGGTAACAGTATCGGTATCGATATCAATATGTGTAATATTGTTTATACGCACAATTTAAAGCATGCACGCAAAAGTACTTGTTTCACACGCACACAAGTGCACTTGCATGCGATTTATATGTATAGTATGTGAATGTGTGTTACTTCGTGTTTGTCGTAAACACTTTGCCAAAGACGTGCTTGCTGGTGTGTGTGTGTGTGCAAGTGTTTGCGACAAAGCAACAAACAATAAATTATCAATAATATGAAAAAAAGAGAGTAATTTTATACAAATTAATAGTATGTAAATGAAGCACGTACACAGACGCCTGGACGTGCACAATCATGCACACACGACGCTTTATACCTGTTTCTATATGTACTGAGGATATGCACACATACACACACATGTACACTAAGAGACTTGCATACTTGTACAAAAACATTTTGAGCTCAACTCTTTTTGCTTTCCATGTGTGTGTGCGTGTTGCTGCTCCAGGCACTTCACACAAACACACACACACAGAGACCAACTGTGATCATCATTTGCAGTAAATGGGGCTTTTATTTTTTTGTATAATATGAATAAACAATTAAACAAAGTGGTAGTGCAAATTAATAAACATTTATCAGTTGGGAAGCACCTTGCGACAAGTGCACTTCAATTGTTATGTAAATATTGCAGTCCGAAGAACAGTTAGCAAGGAACTGCAAACAACAACAACAAAAAAATACTGAAAAAGTAAAATTATCATAGCGTGAAAAGTTGAGCGCCAAGTGAAAGAGTTGCTCTGACTTGTGTGAGTCATATGCATATTTCCGGAAAAAAATTAAACTTGCCAATTTATGCACGTAAAAAAATAAATTACAAAATAAAGTTTGTAAACTATTTCCATATTCTACAGATAAACCAAATCTATAAAGATACATGAAATCAGGAGGATATAAAACAGAAAAACAGAAAAACAAAACAAACACTCAATAAATATACTCAAAGCAGAAACTGGGAAGCAAACATACAACAACAACAACAACAAAATAGATTAGGAATAGAAACAGATCTAGAGAGTGTTAAATATGCTTGATAAAAGCATTGATAGAACCGAGAAGCAAACCGTCGAATTACCATTTTTTGTGGAACGAACGTGTACTGATTGCGATACCAACGAGAAGAGCGTTAACCTGCGACCACGAGCAAAAGCAACAACAAAAACAACAACAACATTAGCACCTACATCATTATCATCAACAGCATTACCATCAGTAACAAGATCATCATTTAGAGGAGGAGGTGGAAATGCATTGAAAAGAAGAAAATGCCATCCAAATGCGCAACAACAAAAACAACAACAACAACAACAACTGAAACTCAATAGAAATATCTATTTATGCAAATGTAATCGAATGGCACAGAGCTGTATATATTTTGTATTAGTTTTAGCAATCTTAAGTGTAAGATATACTTGTGCTGCTTCTCATCCACAACAACAACAGCAACAACTACGCGAAAGAGAACAACAACAACAACATTTACAACATAATAATCAAACTGAATATGGAGCCGGCGATAATTACTCAATATATCACGATAGAAATGCAACCATAAAATACCCAGATCCAATATTGATCATCGCTGAGACTGAATCTGAATCTGAGGCTAGTAATACTCACAACAACACCAACAATATTAATGCCAGTGTGAAGAAGCAAAAGAACAAGAAGAACAGCAACATCGTCGAGAAGAAGAACAAGAACTATAAGAAGAAGCAACTGCAAGAAGAGACTGAGGAAGAGCGACATCATCTGCTCAGCGATTCATTGGACACATTTGGCGCTTATCGCATACCCGACGAGGCCATCTACACAAATGAGTTCGCTGTCCATATACCAGCTGGCAGATCCATTGCCGATACCATAGCCGAGAAGTACGGTTTCACCAATCGCGGACAGGTCTGTATGCATTTTAATCCACTTTATCTGATTTTTTGATTTAAAGTATAAAATTGATTGACTGATATGCAGCTGTGAACTTTGAAATAGCAGTCTTCACGACATACGCTTTTAAAATTTAAATATTCTAATATAAACGCAACTTTGAGTCAAAATTTAGTTATGTCAGCTTATTGTATGTATTTTCAAATAATCCAAAAAAATTTGTATTATTACTAGCTCAATAATACAGCAAAAGAAATAGAATGGCTTAGGATTTACATTGAAATAGCAGTGTTAAAAGTTAAACTAATTTAATAACGTATTAAATGATAAATTTACTAGCATTGGCTACTTTAGCTTTTGGCTGGGAATAGAATTCTTAATATAATATTTAATGTTTATTTACATATACACAATATAGTTTACGAAATTTCATAATCTTTAGTTTTTAGATTTTGAGGATTCTCACCTTAAGTACTTTGAACTAAACTTAATGTAAAAGTCTTTGTTTTGAAGATTATGTCCGTCTGTTAACTGCTTCTTAGAAACTTTAAAAGTTAAAGTTAATTTGCTGGCAATATGCCACTTGAATAGGACATCTTTAAAGTCGATTTCCTATAGCTAATTACTGCTAAACGAAACCATCTAGGAAAATCATTTTTGTTTTCTTACATAGTCTATTTAAATGAAGTAAATTATCGAAAATTATAATATTATTCAAAAGTTGAATGTATAAAAAAAACATTGTTAAACAATAAGTAGCCAATTGTGGAGTCTTCATTCTTAAATATTACTTAAGTCTGGAATTCAAGACTTTCTATCATATAGTACAATATTTGTGTCATCACTAAGTTCCTACTTTATGACAATAACCCAAAAAAAAAACACGTAGTAAGTTTGGAATTAAAGTAGATCTAATTCGTGTTAAGCATATGTAATACTTTCTTTCATAGACAATATTTGTGTATTCACAATAATTTTCGTATTTTATGACGATAAACAAAAAACACGTAGTAAATTAGGAATTAAAGCAGATCTAATTCGTGTTAAATATGTTTGATAAACACCTGATAAAACAAAAAAAAAAAAAAAAAAAAAAAAAAAGAAAAGTAAAGTGTGGAGCGCTTTATCTCACGAATCGATCGCACTCGACTTGTTTTGTGCATTTAATACTCGCTCTCAACTGAACTCTCTTAACTCGAAACAAATCACAAACAATCTTTTTGTTTTGGTATCCACAGATCGGCGCCCTTGACGACTATTATCTGTTTCAGCATCATCGCGTGTCCAAGCGTTCGCTTCGCTCGAGTCGCAAGCATCACAGTGCCTTAAAATCGGAGTTCGAGGTGAGTTTCATTTCGGTTACGGCACCCTTCAACTTGTTGACCTTTTGCTAAAAAAAAAATAACGATTATTATATTATTAATTTGTTGGTTATTTTTTTCCCCCTCTTTGTTTTTTTTTTTTTTCGTTTTTTTGCGTGTTTTCTTCCGTTTTACTTTGGATTAGGTGAAGTGGCTTCAGCAGCAGCATGAGAAGATCAGGCAGAAGCGAGATGGCCCCTATTCAGATATACCCACCTACAGTCCGTACAATATTTTACGCCAGCCTAATAATGACTACGCACTCGATCCCATTACGAATCCATATTCGCTTTTTTCATATTCCCCAGACCCATCCCTAACATCATCGACCACATCGTCCCATTCGCCGCGTCTCAAGTACCGCGATGTCTCGCCTCTGCTTATCTTCTCCGATCCGTTGTTTAAGGAACAGTGGTATTTGGTGAGTAAAGTATGTAATCATGCCGTCTTTCATCTTATTTTCCCCTTCATTAATAGACATATTCATATCGTAAAGTGCGTTGTCTACGATTTTGTAGCAATCGATAAGCTATCGATTTTTCCAATTTCCAATTGCCGTTAAATACTGTTGGCGCTCTCTTAAAGCCTTATCAATAAAGTGCATCATCAATTAACGTTATTATAATCTATTTTACTTGTAATCGACATCTTTCAAATAGGTCAACAAAAGCTTGTAAACAAATAAGAGCTCAAAGCTCATCAGGTTATCGATTTGCAAAGGGTGCAAGCTAACGGTTTTAATGGCTTATTAATTAAAATAATAATGCAATATTTCTGAGAATGTATAACTGTAACGTAAATAGAAATATATTGAAGTGCGCAATCATATTATATGCATCGAGAGATGTGCAACGCGCTGTGATCGATAAGTTATCGATATGAATGTCTTTATTACAAACACACACACTCAGACCTATGCATATCGGTGCTCGAAAATGGTATTCGAAAGATATGCTTAAATCCCGTGTTCACGCTTTGATATCATATTTGCCAAAAGCGAATAAAACTGATCGACTATTTTCTTTCGAAGAATGGAGGAGCGAAGGATGGTCTCGACATGAACATCGTGCCTGCCTGGCAGAAGGGATACACTGGCAAAGGTGTCGTTGTCTCCATACTGGACGACGGCATTCAAACCAATCATCCGGATCTCGCTCAGAATTATGTGAGTAGCGAATCGAATCAAATCGAGATCGAGATCGATATACAACACATATATCTATAATTGTGATAGGATCCCGATGCTTCGTTCGATATCAACGGCAATGATTCGGATCCAACGCCACAGGATAATGGCGACAATAAACATGGAACACGTTGCGCTGGCGAAGTTGCTGCGGTTGCCTTCAACAACTATTGCGGCGTGGGCGTGGCATATAATGCCAGCATTGGCGGTAAGCGATCTGATAGCATTAATAATTTAAAGAAAGTGAAAGAACCAAAGTTTATGTAAATCGCAGACAGAATTTTAATAGACTTAAAAAGAAGTGTGAAAGTGAAAGATTCAATTTAATAGACTTAACAAAATGTGTGACTATGAAAAAGTCAATTTAATAGCATTAAAAAAGTGTGACCATGAATAGTTAAATTTAATAGAATTAAAAAAAAAGTGCGACCCTGAAAACTTGAGTTTAATAGAATTAAAAAAAGTGTGACCACGAAAGATTCAAATTAATTCGAGGTAGAGGATGATATTGTTATATTCAAATAATTCTGACCATGGAGGATACTTTAACCGAGTATGACGGACATTTGGTTTAGCTACATTTGTTGTGCACTTAAACAACAAATGGTTAATTAATGTAAACATGGAGGACGCGGTAAACAATAAGCAAGCGAAATTAAAATGAGCTAATGAACAAACTCGTAATGCGCGCACAAGTAATCAACAAACAATTAGACCCGAAATTCAGTTAGTTTTTTACTAGACCATGTACTTTTTTTTAATGAAACCATAAAATGTGATCGTTGAGGAAGCAAGTTTATTATTTCAAGTTGAGAGCTAATGAATGAAAGCGCTATAAAGATACCTAGGAAATAATATGGCTTCAAGTGTTGAGTAACCAAACAGCATGGAGGACGCTGACAAACTCGTGATTTAAACTAAATTGTGTGAGCAAACAAGGGAAGCACTAAAATTCAGACACTAAACATTTTCAAGAGAACATTTTCATAAGAAAATCTGTCGAACTTAACCTTACATTTTGTCAGAATATGAATTGTAAATAAATATATATGTATTTTGTAAACAATGCAAAACAATAAAATTCTCTCATTTCATGGAAAAACTGTAAACATGAATGAAAAGCACAATTTAATCGTTTTACGGTCGAACAAAATCTCACTATTTCCTAGTTTTAAAATTTAAATGCATTTTTTTTATTTGCAAATAAAGAAAGCAACGAAATTCAAGTAATAAAAAGTTGGAAATGCATAAATAAAAAACAAAAAGATAAACTTGAATTATTTGTCGGTCGAACTTAACCTCACTATTTGTTGAATTCTAAATACTAATGATAAATAGCTCTGATAGTGTATGGCTATGATAAATAAAGACAGCAATGATTACATTTCATGTGACAAATACAATAAAATCTAATTTATTAGCTTATCGGTCCAACTTAACCTCACTGCTTGCAAACTTTCCTTTCAGGCGTGCGCATGCTGGATGGCAAAGTGAACGACGTGGTCGAAGCGCAGGCGCTAAGCTTGAATCCCGCTCACATTGACATCTACAGCGCCTCGTGGGGACCCGAGGATGATGGCTCCACGGTCGATGGTCCCGGACCCTTGGCTCGTCGTGCCTTCATCTACGGCGTGACCAGCGGACGTCAGGGCAAGGGTTCGATCTTTGTGTGGGCATCGGGCAACGGTGGACGCTACACGGACTCGTGCAACTGCGATGGCTACACCAACTCCATCTTTACGCTGTCCATCTCGAGTGCCACGCAAGCAGGGTGAGTTTTCTCCACAAACGCCCGAGCTCTAAGCATGTGCTTAACAATTGAATTCTGTTCGACAGCTACAAGCCTTGGTATCTGGAGGAGTGCTCATCGACGCTGGCCACCACCTACAGCTCGGGTACGCCGGGTCACGACAAGAGCGTCGCCACCGTCGACATGGACGGACGCCTGCGTCCCGATCACATTTGCACTGTGGAGCACACGGGCACCTCGGCTTCGGCACCGCTGGCGGCTGGCATTTGTGCGTTGGCGCTGGAAGCGAATCCCGATTTGACGTGGCGTGATATGCAGTACTTGGTGGTGTACACCTCGAGGCCGGGACCGCTGGAGAAGGAGAGCGGCTGGACATTGAATGGCGTGAAGCGTAAATACAGTCACAAGTTTGGCTACGGTCTGATGGATGCCGGCGCCATGGTCACTTTGGCCGAGCAATGGAATTCAGTGCCGCCGCAGCACATTTGCAAGTCGCGCGAGAACAACGAGGATCGCAATATTGCCGGCGAATATGGCTACACGCTGGCCACCCACATGGATGTGAACGGTTGCGCCGGCACAATCAATGAGGTGCGCTATCTGGAGCACGTTCAGTGTCGCATCACGTTGCGCTTCTTCCCGCGCGGCAATTTGCGCATCTTACTCACCTCGCCGATGGGCACAACGAGCACGCTGCTGTTTGAGCGACCGCGCGACATTGTCAAGTCGAATTTTGACGATTGGCCATTCCTGAGCGTGCACTTTTGGGGCGAAAAGGCCGAGGGTCGCTGGACGTTGCAGGTGATCAACAGTGGACGTCGACGGGTCAATCAACCGGGCATTCTATCCAAGTGGCAGCTCATCTTCTATGGCACATCGTCGCAACCGATGCGCCTCAAATCGGAGCTGCTAAACACTCAATTGCGCAACAGTCCCGTTGCCAGCAATCCGTTCATCTTCTCGTCGGCCTCGAACATTGGTCAGCCCGCTAACGAGGGCGGCAACTTTAACACGGATAACTTTGCCGGGTATTTGAACTATCAGAACATCTTTAGCAGCGCCGGCTCCAGTCCAGAGGTGGCCACCGCCACTTTGGATGGCCACAGCGTCAACACTTCGGCAATTGTCCTCCAACAACAGCAGCAACTAGCCAATGTCAATGGCAGTGGCGATAACAAGCTCATCATGTATTCCTGCGATGCTGAATGCGGTACACTCGGCTGCTATGGACGTGGGCCGACGCAGTGCGTCGCCTGTAGTCACTATCGACTGGACAAGTAAGTACACATCACCCTATGTCTATCTGTTGTCTATCTACCTATTCATGTTTCATTTGCTGTGATAAAATATCTGTAATTAGCGTACTTGCTATTTGCTATTCTTAAACGTTTTACTGGCTGCACATCTACCAACTACTTAACATCGTGTTTAAGTCATGTTCGTAATCGTTTGATTTGTTCGATTTATTTGATATATATAAACGTTTAACTGGCTGCTATTACTTAAACTCAACTCGCAACTCAACTATATGTGAGCCATATTTGTAAACGTTTTAATTTAGAAAACATTTTCTGACTTCCATAGATACCGATAAATTCGTCGATATTTGTAAACGTTTTACTGGCTGCTATGTATTGAACATATCCATCAACTATTCAATATCATATTTGAACCATACTCGTAAACGTTTCAATTGAGTTCACATCACTTTAATTTTGAAAACATTTGCTAACTTGCAGAGAAATCGATAAATTCTCTGATATTCATAAATGCTTTACTAGCACACCTATCAACAATATCCATATCTTGAGCCATGTTCGCAAACGTGTTTGTTACTTATTCATCGCTTTGTTAAGCTAACTTGAATGAATTCTATTCTATCATACTTTATTGTTTTGTCGTAAACGTTTCCCTGGCTGCTTTTGCTCATTGCTCTCTCTCTCTCTCTCTCTTTTTCTCATTTGCAGCACTTGCGTAAGTCGTTGTCCACCTCGCTCGTTCCCCAATCAAGTGGGCATCTGCTGGCCATGCCACGATTCCTGCGAGACCTGCGCTGGCGCTGGACCCGACAGCTGTCTCACCTGTGCACCCGCCCACCTGCATGTCACTGATCTCGCCGTCTGTGTGCAAAACTGTCCCGATGGTTACTTTGAGGGTGAGTTGCATACCAAACAATTCTTTACTCATAACACCGGCCAGAGATACTTTAATGAATTCCATTTCGCAGATATGAAGAATCGAACTTGTGTGCCTTGCGAGCCGAACTGTGCCTCCTGTCAGGATCGTCCCGAGTTTTGCACCAGCTGCGATCATCATCTGGTCATGCACGAGAACAAATGCTATTCGGCTTGCCCGCTCGACTCTTACGAAACGGAAGAAAACAAGTGAGTGGATCGATTTTAGCAGTTGTCTGTCTAATCAACTTTATCGCTTCATATTTTGAGTGTGGAAGGGTAGAAATAAGCATTCATCTGTATGTTCGTTTGAACTGCTTTATCTCAGTGATGATGCGAGTGTAGAGTGTTCAAATTTGCCGATAATTCTCTATGAAAACGTTTGCTTTAAATGAGGCAACAAGTTGTATTCAAGTTCTGAAAGTTTCTTAAACTAATTCATTCCATTCTTATTATTCCTAGATTATTACACTATTCCTTTTATACAACTAATTCTTTCCGTTCTTATTATTCCTGGATTCTTCAACTATTCCTATTATACAACTAATTCTTTCCGTTCTTATTATTCCTAGATAATTCAATTCCTAATATATAACTAATTCTCCCCTTTCTTATTCTCAGATGCGCCTACTGTCACTCCTCGTGCGCCACGTGCAATGGCGCCACAGAGAACGATTGCATCACGTGCCGTCCCAGTCGCTATGCGTGGCAAAACAAATGCCTTAACAACTGCCCCGAGGGACACTATGCGGACAAGAAGCGGTTGGAGTGTTTGCCCTGTCACGAGGGCTGCAAGAGCTGCAGCAGCAATGGCATCTGCAGCGAGTGTCTGCCCAACTGGACGCTCAACAAGAAGGACAAATGCAGCGTCGCCGGCAGCGAAGCTTGCACCGATTGTGCGTAATGACCAACGAGGTGATAAAACGATGATATTAAATTTAACCGGGATTTTTTTCCTTATTGCAGCGGAGTTTTACAGTCAGTCGGAGAGCGGCTGCAAGGCATGCCACAGCTCGTGTGAGACGTGCAACGGTCCGTTGGCCACCAACTGTTTATCTTGCGAGTCGAATCGTTTGCTGGAGCAGAGCAGCTGTGTCAGCGGCTGTCAGGATGGCTACTTCATGGAGACGGGCGTGTGCACGCCTTGCTTGCACACTTGCACCCAATGCAAGTCGCGCACCAACTGCAGCAACTGCTCCAAGGGATTGGAGCTGCAGAATGGCGAGTGTCGCACCACTTGCGCTGATGGGTAAGTCGAATCAATCATAAAACTAAGTCCATTATCTAGCTCACAGTTTTTCTTTCAACAGCTATTACAGCGATCGCGGCATTTGCGCCAAGTGCTATCTGAGTTGTCACACGTGCAGCGGACCGCGTCGCAATCAGTGTGTTCAGTGTCCCGATGGCTGGCAGCTGGCCGCCGGCGAATGCTATCCCAAGTGCCCCGAGGGCTTCTACAAGTCGGAGTTTGGCTGCCAGAAATGCCATCATTACTGCAAGACCTGTAATGGTGAGTCTTATGCTTCGTTTGCTACTTAAAAGTTTTTTTATGACCGTTACCCATAGACTTTGTAACTTTGAAGAGAAGGTGAAGGAGGCATCTCCGACCCCATAAACTAAATATATTCTATATATAGCCATGTCCGTCTGTCCGTCTGTATGAACACCTAGATCTACAAGAGATAGAACATTTAGGAAATACTTCTGTATGGGCAAAAACTCCTACTTATTACTTAATTGCTTTGGCTGACAACCGGTATATTATGTGCTCTATGGTATATTTTGAAAGTAGGTCTATATCAATATACTAAATATAACCTTTGGTACCTGGTATATTTTTCACTCTATAGTAGTACTATATCAATATACCAAATGTAGCATTCAGTATATTTTTATTATATTAATTAGGCATATTTTAAGAATAATACCACAGTTCTGCTTTAATTAAAAATAGGTAGCGGGTATCTCATAGTCGAGCACACTTGACTTTTTTACTTTTTATTAAATACAACTTCAATTATTGTAGGCGCTGGTCCGTTGGCCTGTTCGTCGTGCCCGCCCAACTTTATGCTCGATGGCGGACTGTGCATGGAATGCCTGAGCACCCAGTACTATGATGCAACCACACAGACGTGCAAAGCGTGCCACGAATCGTGTCATTCGTGCCTGGGACCCGGACAATACTCGTGCAAAGCGTGCGTGGCACCTTTGCATCTGGATCGCGTGAATGGCCAATGTGTGCCCTGCTGTCGGGCCAGCAAGAAGACAACCACCGAAGCTGGCGAGCAACAGGACAACGACAACGAAGACGACGAGCACTGCTGTCAATGCGATGCGGATACAGGTGAGTGAGAATACGAAAGCAAAGAGTACCAAGTAACTGAGAACTTTCAATCTACATCAATGCAGGTGAATGCCGAAGCACTTCAACGGCAGGCAAACGTCGCACTGTCGTTGGCATCGACAGCATTTTCAGGAGCGCAGTCAGAGATCGACAGCAACAGTTGCCGGGTGAGCTGAATGGCGGTGGCGGTGGTGGCGTATTTGTTTTTCGACTCGATTCCCCGTTGACAGCAATCACCGCAATTGCCGTAGCGATTTGTCTGCTCATCATCACCATCTTCTCAATTATCTTTGCCGTGCTGCAGGTAAGCGAGAGTCAACTTTCCAAGCCGCCTTTGTTGAAACTAAAACAAATTTTCCTTGTACACAGCGCAATAGCAATCACACATCGAGAAATTCGGTGCGTTATCGCAAGATCAATGGGCGGAAGTGTGAGGCGAGCAATGAGGCCAGATTTATATTCAATGTGGGCGAGAATGGCGATGATACAGACAGCGATGATGATAATGATATGATGGATAATAGCATGGATACAACGCGGAGGCGGATGAATAACCAACGCATTGTCTACGAGCAGCAACATCACAATCGTTGCGGCGACGTCCCCCCAAATGGAAACGAATTTTATGTGAAGAGTACAAATGATATTGATGCGATCGAGTTTCATGGCAACAGCAGCAGTAGTAAACATGTAAATAATCCCGATTGCAGCAGCAACAGCAACAGTCCCACAACAATGAATCCGCCAATAATAGCAGCGACAGCAACAGCAACAACAACAACGAGTAGTAGTAGCAGCAACAATAGAAGAATCGTTAGCCGAAATAATTATATTGAAAGCTGATTCTTTAATAATTCCAATGTGAATAAACCAACACCAACACCAACTACAAAAACTACAACTATAGCAACTCCAACACCAAGAACAACAACTTTGATCCTGAATTTCTTGCTCTGGACTAGTAAATTTTAACCTTACTTGAGGATATATATAGCGAATCGAAATATTTAACATCCGAAATGATAAAAATTTATATGTGATTGTGAATTGTTTTTATATATATATATATTTGTAAATTTAATGTTTGTATTAAATTTTTATGAAAAATGTTATGTCAAGTTGAATAAGTTGAGTGTGTTTTCATTTCTTTTTGTACTTGGCCAATTACATCAAGGAACTTGCGGGGCGGGAACATATGTATATATGCGATGTGATATATGATATGATATTAAGTGACTTAAATGTATGTATGTAATGTGATGTGATGTGAATATGATATGAATGATTAGCAAGCGTTTTGGGCCAAACGCCATTAAATGACAAAAAATTATTCAAGTAGAAAAATGCTTTCACTTTATTTACAACGTGTGTGTAGAGATATATGTATATATATAAAATATATGGTAAATGTTTATCAAATATCAAGTAGCTATATCTGTCTTTATTTGCTTTACGTTTACGTTTTCGTTTTTGTTTCGTTTTATTAATCTAAATTAATATGAGTAAATTATTCGACATTTCATTATTTTCGTTTTCTGTCTTTTTCTTTTGTGTTGAGTGTGCGCTGCATAAATTCGCTAAATTAATATAACAACATAAAAATTCGGTAATTCGAGTTTCGATTTCGTTTTGAATACTTTTAAGAAGAGTAATATTTCTGGTTTGTTTTTTGGGTGGTTTGTTGGAGGCATTAAGGGGATGGTGGGGGAGACAAACTTAATGGCAAATTATATTCTGATCCGTATAAAAATGTTCAAATATTTATACATTACATACATACAAAGTAATTGAGCAGTAGTATTTTTGTTACTTTCGTTTTTCGTTTCTTTTTTGTTGTAAATGCAATACATATTTCCAATGCCATCATGATTTTCATTTACCTTCATCATCATCACACATATGCGCCCTTATAATCTTACTACATATACTCATATATATATATATGTATATATTACATATATACACTATCTAGCTAGCCCTTATAGATGTGGTACATATGCGTGTGTATATATATTTCCACGTTCTATGATATTGTACAGTCGCAGCACATGAGTGAATAATAGAGACATTTAACCACCTTCTCATCATCATCAGCATTGCTATCATATTTCTCTTTAATCTTGCTGGGGCCACCATCCAATTGATCGGACACCTTACTCTCCAGATGCTTCTTCGATTTCTTGCGCTTGTTCTTGTGCATCAGTTCGCTACACGTGCGCTGCT
Organism: Drosophila sulfurigaster albostrigata; assembly: GCF_023558435.1. Taxonomy (NCBI): domain Eukaryota; kingdom Metazoa; phylum Arthropoda; class Insecta; order Diptera; family Drosophilidae; genus Drosophila; species Drosophila sulfurigaster. The sequence goes on along the minus strand of NC_084885.1, from coordinate 8,652,587 downwards.
GCACCATATCATCGATCCATTCGAAATCTGTGTTCACCTGTGACTTACTAAAACTGGTAATGCTTTCAATTGAATTGATGTCATCCTAAAAAAGAAACACAAAGACAAATCAATAAACCGTTATATATAGATAGTGCGAAGGAGAGAGAGAGAGAGAGGAGAGATCGGTGTGGCGCAAACCTGATTGTTATTGTGGTTCCTGTATCTGCTGCCTTTCTGTGGCGACGCATTCTGTGAGTTGCTGCTGCTGTTGTTGTTGTTGTTGATTTGTACCTGACTGTTACTGTTCGCCTTTCGATTGGTCAACGGCGATGATGAGTTTGTTGTTATCGATGCTGTCGTGCCCGCCGAGCTGTTCAATACAACCGCCGATGTCGATAAGTCTGTTGGATCGCCAATCGATGGCACCTTTGGAAAGTCATCGGGAATGACATTGTGATGCTAAAAAACAAGAATTGGTTAATTTATGAGCTCTAATACAGTCAGCGTTGCCAATTTAGCTATTTCCCCGCTAGATCTAACGGTTTTCAAAAGCAAAATGCGGGATAAATTGAAAACTAGCGGCTAGCGGGAAATATAGCTATTTTCAAAACAAAACTGATGGAACTTTAGTTTTTTAAAAATATTTGGTACTTTTGTGTATTTTTATGTTTTACTATGCCACACTTTAAAACCTTGCAGTATTTTTGCATTGCAGTGGTAAAAAACATCGATATGCCAAAAGATTTTTGCATTTTTATCGATTTATAGTTTTTACTAGTTACTATTATTACTACTATATATACATGACCATCTGTGTATTTCACAATTTCCAAAACGATCGTGTGGGGCAGTTAAAATGCGCAAGACTTATAAACCCCTTCTTTAAGAATTGGTTAGCTCTAGATGCAGACGATGATCTAAAATGCTTTTGAAAATATTGCAAATGTACCATTAATGCGAAACTTAGTAATTTGCAAGCACATGCCAAGACAAACAACCATAAGTCTTCGTCATCTGCGTTTTCACAGACGAACAAAATAACGTTTGTTCCGACTGTCTCTAAAAAAACGACGCATTCATTGGTCAGCCCCATTGACCATTTGGGATTGTTGTGAGGGAACAATTTTCACAGAATAAAGTGCACCAGAATAGGGCATGATTGATGAAATTTACTACTCAAAAATACTTAATAAAAAAATCCAATTAATAAAAATATTGTTTTACTAACGTAGCTTTATGTTTTAGCTATCATCCTAATTTTCTGGCGGTTTCTAGCGTTTTTCATATGTTACTTTAGCTATTTTATGAGCAAAAGAATTGGCAACACTGAATACAGTTGTTGCCGTTGCTGACAACTTACCAAATCTGGTATTTCAACTGTGGTGACAATAATTGGCGATGTCATTGGCTGTGTTGAGGCTGTCGATGGAGCCAGCTCCGAGAGTGGACTGTTTAAATTTGGCGAGATGGCAGCAACTGGAGTTGTTGGCAGTGTGGCGCATTCTGTGATTGCCAGCGAATCGGTGGAAGTTACAATCATTTCCAGATGCTGTTGCTGATGCTCGTTGTTGCACTTCACATTCTTCACCAGCGTCGATGACATGTTGGCGGTGGCGCCCAATGTGGCCAATGATGAGGTCGAAGCACCGTTATTACTTTCCGTTGGCGATGGCCTATAATAATCCATTTTTATAAAATATATATTAATATAAGTATACGTATGTATAAATTTGTGTGTTGACAGTCGCTTTTGATTTTGATTACATACGATTAACAGAAAACAGTTTTAGTTTTGCATCGCCTACCTCGCTCTAACTCTAATTTAGCTCATTCCACTTCAACTCTGTCTCGCTCTCACGCTCTCTCTATCTCTTGTGTGTGTGTTTTATAGATCATAGTTGCTTACTGCAAAAATACTCACAAGTCAATCAGCTCAGTTTGAGCCCTGCTGCCGCCCAGTGTCCATACTTCGCTTTTCTTTTGGCTGGGCGAATACGAGACATGTTTATTGGTCGAACTGTATCGACCTTTTGGATGATGGCTTTTTCTTCCCGGTATCCACAACATTCGCAGACCAGACGACTTTTTCTTCGACGAGTTCGAAGCCATCTGTAAATCGGAACGTGTCGCCGTTTCAATACATTACACACGCACCCACACATGCATGTACATGAGCTTGTGTGTGTGTATTTATAGCGAACTGTGTTTTTTTGCTTGGCACGTGCTGCTGTTCTACGTTCTTTTGATTCAAGCTAATCCATTCATTAAGTAATTGCAATATTTATATATACAAGCAAATAGCAGCGCAACTTCCACACTTGAGCATATATTTGCTCATATCTGGGCTTTGTCAATGTTTTCTTTAATGTTTTTGCAATTGTTTCAACGCAAGCAAATATTAGTACGTACATACAGATGAAGGTGTGTGTTTCTGTGAGCATGAGTAGGAGTGTGTAAATGTGTGTGCTATCTGACATTGTTGACAGTTGAATGGATTAAATGTTGACAACAAGCAATGAACGACATGTAATTTGCTAATAAGCAGGTTTTTGCCCAATCACATTAGAACATACATAACTATACTACATTGTTGCATTAGTTTATCCTTCACCCAGTTACAAGTCTCATCAAACCCGACGACCTTAATATAATTCAGTGCAAATTTAACTTTTACCCAAATAAGCCAGGTTTCACGCACGCACACTATCAAAAGTGCGTAAGTTTCTTTGCATGCGATTGCGTGTATGTGTGAGTGTTTTGTGCTTGACGTGAGTGTGTGTGTGTGAAGTGGTTGTGAACTCGTTCACCATACACAATATGTTTATTTAAATACAAAATGAAAGAAAAGTTTTGCGAATTATTGTCACTTACCTTAAATAATGGAGCTGGCCTGTGCTAGATATTGATAGTGTGCTTTTATGCTTGTTAATGTTGTCGTCTATGCAGATCAAATAAATATGCAAACGTATATTTATGCATGTACAACAACAACAATTCGTTTGCTTTCATCCGAAGTTTTCGTGTCAAAAAAATGTATGTGTTGTTTTCTTTTCGTTTTTATGGCGGAGCCGTTTATAAATTTAGCCGAGATTCGCTTGTCTGCGCATTGGACGGATTTGATTAATATAGACAAAACAAAAAAATCAAAACAAATGAGTTCACAAAATTATTGGGAGGAGTTGTTTTTTGTAATTAGAATTTGTAAAAATCACAAATATACAGCACGTTAGTGATGTCAAAACACTGTATTAAAATTTTTGATATTTAAGACATCGATGTATCGATTGTGCATATCATCATATCCAGTCTATCGATTTAAATCCGTTGATCTACGACAGGCTGGCAGCAGCGACGGCTGTTACCTGAAAGCGAAAATCGAAATTACGTTTTTGTCGCACGCAAAACACGATAACAGCGCAGTGAGCAACAGCTGATGGGAGCAATGTGACCAGCCAGCTGTAAGTTGAATAATGTCATAAATAAATTGTAGCTCCTTTGCGTTGCGGTGAGATATGACGTATACGCTCTTCTCACATATGTACATACATATCAATTAAGAGTTCTAATTATGAGACATAAACACACACGCAGACAATTCCTCTTAGCCATCTAATCGCAAAGCAAAATGAACGAACGTGTACAAATACTCAACACACGCACACACACATGTATGCAAATATGTGGTTTGTTTTTTTGTTGGTCTGCAAGTGAAACTCACAGATCTAAATATATAACAAATATATTCCCGAGAGCGGCACAGAATTATCGGAAACAAGCATGAGCATGTAATATACGGGCCAGCTTCGAGCCCAGTCTCCCCGTGTGTTCGTTCGTGCTGCACTCAGCTATCCGTTGTTCGCGTCTCGACGTTGTAGGTAAGTTCAGTTATGTCTATATCTACATATATATATTCTTTTTTTTCCTTTTTTGTATTATTAACTAAATATTGGTTAACTAAATAAACTATCGAAGTAAATTTTTAAAGCGGAAATGCGATTGCTGCGTAAGGAATACCTAATGTGCATTGCAGGACTACATTTGTACATTTGTATATGTATGCATGTGTGTGTTTGTTTCGGTGTATAAGTGCATTACCATCTCTCCAAACTTTCGCTGTTCACAAGTTGTGTAGGAAAGAATGGGCACATGTACATATCCATCTACATATGTATGTGTGTGTGTGCAAGTGTGGACAAGCGGTCATTGTGATGTTGGTGGGGTGTGGGTGGACGGAAGGGATAGCTAGATAGACGGATGATAGAGAATAATGAGAGAGATAGAGAGAACGCACAGAACGGACTCGGACCCGGCGCGCACGCTTTTCTCTCACTGCTGCCGCCGCCATCGCCGCCGATTCATCAGCGCAAATTTATTTTTGGAGCTCTGGCAAAGCAGCGACATTTTTATTTAGACTTGGAATTTGTTTTTTGATGTTTTCTACGACATTAACATAGAATTCGACAACTTCTACAACATCTCAGCACAGTATCTGCAACTGTTGCAGCTGCAAATCAACGACGTTGTCGATGTAAGCGCAATCAGCTAATTCAAATTCAACTCAATTACTCTTTTTTAACGTATATACTCGATACCTTACACACATGCATGCATATCTATAAGTACTTTATACATACACACTAATACATGTCTATATAGGCATATTTTTGCGAGACAACATCGCATTATTTTTATACACTTTTTTTTCGGGTAACATACTACAATTTTTTTTTTAGTGTTAATTTGTCGTTAATTATATAACAGCGAATATATAGCGAAATTGTTTTGTTTTCATTTTGTTGGCGAACAGCATTTCTCATCCTTGAAGGCAGCAGCAGGATACAAGATCAGCCGCGATCATGGACCCGGAAGCGTTTTTGGATGTGGCCAATCAGGTCATCAAACTGAAAATGTTTCCGTTTTTCGACATTGCGCACAGTTTACTTGCCGCGCTGGCCGTGCGCGAGGATTTGGGCGCCAACGCTCAGGCCTTCTCCCGGAAGCATCCGCTCGCCTGCTGGCTCTCCACAATGCTGGTCATCTTTGCCGGCGGCATGGTGGCCAACGGTCTGCTCGGCGAGCCCATTCTGGCGCCTCTGAAAAACACCGGACAGCTCTTTGTGGGCACAGCCGTATGGTAAGCAAGGAAACATTCTCTTTTCTTGTGTTTTCGATAAGCACTGATTGCAATTCATGCTATGGTTTGTGTCTTAACTTTCTTAAAGAAGAAATCTTAAAATCTTGAAATTTCAATTTATTTGTTTATATTAGTAAACTTATGCTTACAAAACTTAATTTTACTAGAAATGGAAAGGAATTTTTACTTTCGGTCTCAGTATTTGAATTTTATTTAAAGACTACTGCTATTTTATTGTTTAGTTAATATATACCTATTTACCAACTTATGTGCAGACCCTACACATTAGTTATGTATTTTGTAATTTTCTTGTAAAGAAAGTTTGCGATCTGAAATTGTATGAAAGTATTTATAAACTCATGTTGCCCTTTCTTTTAGGTACATTGTTTTTTATACACCCTTCGACATTGGCTATAAAGTGGCCAAGTTTCTGCCTGTAAAGATCGTGGCCAGCGCCATGAAGGAGATCTATCGTGCCAAGAAAGTGTATGACGGTGTCGGACATGCGGCCAAATTATATCCCAATGCCTGGATCATCATGATCATCATTGGCACACTGAAGGGCAATGGCGCCGGCTTCACCAAGCTGATTGAGCGTCTCATTCGCGGCGCTTGGACACCAACCGCCATGGAGTTTATGCAGCCATCCTTGTAAGCCAATTGCCTACCAAAGTAAAAGATAGTTTCTTAAAATTTTCCATTTCATTCACTTTGCAGCTATACAAAGGCATCGTTGCTGGCTTCGATTATCTTTGTGCTTGACAAAAAGACGGATTGGATCTCAGCGCCACACGCTTTAGTTTACTTTGGCATTGTCATATTCTTGGTGTACTTCAAGCTGTCGTCGATCCTCTTGGGCATACACGATCCCTTCCTGCCATTGGAGAACCTGTGCTGTGCCATCTTCTTTGGCGGCATTTGGGATAGCTTGGCCAAGATCTTGGGCCGTGGCCAGGCCAAGGATGGCGATAGTAAAGACGTTAAGAAAAGCAACTAACTAGCTAACACAACAACAGCAAAACACTGACTACTAATTTTCCGAAATTAGTTCATTTTAACTACATTTTTTTATTATTTGTAATTATCGCGCTGCCAACCAAAGCAACAATTTTGTATTGTTATTCGAACGAACAACGCCCGTTTTTTGTTACCATGTATCGTATCATTTGACAAGTCCTTTTTGAATGTAATCCCGTCAAGACGCTATAGTGAGTATCCTTCCTGTATAATTTGTAATATTAGTAATTTGCATCAGTTTTAATCATGAGCAACAAGTGGGTGTGTCTGCTTATGCTTGACTCTGATAAAAAGTATTGTTCTTAGCTCTTATTTTGTATACTTATTATTTGACTTGACATCAGACATCATAGGACGACGAGTAATTAAATTTACGATTTTACTTATCTACACAATTTGCTCAACTTTTATGTTTTTATTTTTATTTTTTGTAATTCTTCGGCAACGTCGAAGGCTCGCCTATAAACGCTCAATTTTATATTTACATTATTGTATATTTAAATGAATCTGTTTTTTTTTTTGTTTACTTTGTGTGTAAATATTACATAGTCAATGCAATTTTTTGTTTAAAAAAAAGTGTTGCAACGAGTCATAATTTTAAGAAGTTGGAACACAACATACAAAAACTTTTTTTTAGTTAGTTACAAATGAGAAAGAAAAGAAAACATATTATAATTAAACACGCATTCATGCAATTGACGACGATCCTCTGTATGAGTTACTAATAATGATCATTGGTTGCAATAAAAATAAAACAAAAAACAAACGAAAACTACGTGAACTTTGAATTTGCTTACCATGGATTCGAGTGAGACGGAAAAAAGGAAAACGCATTAAAAGAGTGTTGATATCGAGTGTATAGAATATATTTATATATATATAATATATACGTATATGAAAAATTTGATAACTGGACTCTTTACACATACATGATGGACTTAAATATACGGTTTTGTACTTAGAATGCTATATAATTGTTTGCTATAGAGTGGTGTAATTGTGCTTACAGTGAACTGCAAATAACAAAAGGGAAGAAAGAGAATAAAAGAGATTAACACATCGACATCGATCGAAATGTATAATTTCATGCCATACCAATGAATTCAGAAACAGGATCGTTATCGCCCTCGCCACGCATAGTTCCGGTGATCTCCTCGTTCTCGACCATGGGCAGAAAGAGTTGCACAAATTCAGGGGAATATGGATGCGTTATTGTCTCAAGCACTTCGGTAACAAAATAACGTATCAACGAGATGTCCGTGTCCTCGATGGCACAGCATTGTTTAATATAGCGAAGCACGGGCACAACACACCCCCGTGTCAGCAGATTGACCATGCGATCCAATATCATCTTCTTCATCTCCAGCTGCACAAGTATCTCCAGCTCATCCTGTTTCGATTCAAATAAGCGAATCAATAGAAATAAAATTTGCTGCTGCAACGTTGGATGCACGCCTGCCACCTCGTCCAGCACAGCCAAATGCGTGGGACAGCTGTCGGTGGAGAGCTTAAAATACGATGGTTCCATCACCACATTCTCAATCCAACGTATCACACCAACACCCACAACGGGATATCTGCAAGACAATGGAGAAAGGATTACTGTCAAGTACTTTCAAGCACATGCAATGCTTACTTAATGCAATTGTAGAGCGTCTGCAGTTCGGCAATCAATTCCGTTGAGCCCTGATCCACAATGCAGATGGCGTGCGCCTTCTCGATAGCCTGTATGGTGCTCTTCAGCTCGTCCTTGTTGAGCAGCCGATCCGTTAGCGGTCGCTTCTTTGCCGGCTGATCGATAACGGACGATGCGTATGCCAGCAGAAAGACATATTTTGGCTTGTGTTCGGGATTGATTTTAACGCTTGCCCGGAACAAGGCATCGACCAGCAGCTCGAGGAATTGTGGATTGCGTATGAGGTCAATTGGTGGCGGATCAGAACCCGAATAGTTGCGAAACAGCACCGTAATGTCAGCCGGATTCAAGGTATTGCGTGTTAACATTGAGGTAAGCGCTTGACATGCCTGCGGATAGACAGCCGAACCATTCAGAGCCATCGTTATGGGAGTCACATTTTGATTGCTAGAATAAAAGAATATAGGTTAGTGATAAGTTGGGATTCAACCGGACGAGCGAAGCATTACTTTTGCAGTGCGTATTTGATGATCTCCTGTGACAATCGCTTCATGTTGAAGCCACCCTTCTGCTCCTGACTGAGCACCTGGATCAGAACCTGAGAATAAACATACGTGTGCTGGCCATGGCACACCATGCGAGCACACTCCTGTATCGCGCCGTGCACATCATCTGGATTGTTCAAGAACTTGACAATCGATGTCTTTAGCACACGCGAGAAGACTTCGATTTGCTGCGCTGCCGTCGAGATTGAGGTAATTTCACTTTGGAAGCCCGCGTCTGATATCAGTTTTATTGTAAAATTGAGCATAAGGCAATCGGGGTATTCTTCGGCCAAACGATATATCAACGAGCGCCACGTATAATGATCTATCATCTCCGTTAACCAATCTGGCGTCTCACCCTCCTCTGTGAATATCGTGTCAGCCTTCTTTGGATCGAAGGACTTGAGAATCATTTCCTTTAAATGATTCTCAACCATTGCCTGAACTTCAGTCACTTTGACGCCGGCTAATATCAACCATTCAGCCAGCAGATTGGCCATCTGGGCGACGGCTTTGTAGTTCTCCGACAACATGGAAATGACTTCTTCGGGCGAACCACCGGATTGGAAGTAACGCTTCAATTGCGTAAATATTCCCGGCTCCATTATGTAATCCGGTGTCAGGAATTTCTCCAGACATTCTTTAATTGTTTTCTGTGGATTATCCTCGTGCACTTCCTGCTGTACAGCAACAACGATAGCAACGGCAACAACAATATGAAATTGACAGTCGAGTTTATTGTTTTGATTGGCAATTGACGTAAACATTGAAAATAACAACAAACCTCGCCGCTTGCAGTTTGTTTTGCTCGGCCCTGCCAGCCGGAATCATCATATTCCACTTCCATGGTCGTTTTAAAAGCGGTGCATTCACGAAATCAACACTTATGCTTAATATTATTATTTTTATTTATAATAGGCACGTACAGACTAAATCGATAATTTATTGCTATCGATATGTACATTTTACGCGCAAATACCCGACATTTTCGCGGCTTATCGTACGATATAAATTCCCTCAACATCGTCATTGTACAGTACATAAAAATGCATAATACATTTTTGAAAAAAAATATTTTAAAATTTTTGCAACAATTTGTGATAGAAAAATAAAAAATAAACCTTTTATTCGAGTTTGTGTGTTGTATTTATATCGATAGCATATCGATTAAAAGTATCGCATGAATATCATCCCCCACTATTTATGGTGTTTTTTGGTATTGTTGTGCTGTGAACTGTACTTTACGCCAACGTAACCAGTTAATCGATGTTTCGAAATATCGAAAAGCAGTCGTGGGTGCGTCTGTAAACTTAACATAGTCTGTTAACTTTGCAGTTTTACAGTTACAAAAATGGCGCCGTTTTAAAAAAATATTTATTTACACAAGTTCATCTTAGGCTGCTAAGCTTTTCGGTACATTACTTTTCTTCGACTCGCGATTTTTACGTAGCGCCGGCTCCAAAAAACATATCATTCACTGCTTTCATAAGAAAATCGGGCACCAAACACGCGACCGTTGTGATTATAATATAAAGCCACATTGGAAGAGAGCTCAGGAATTGGTTGTAGACGTGATACAACGTATTGCCGCTGCCCAAATTGTAAAGGTAAGTGCTTAGCATAAATGCAATTATTGACAGCACAATGAATGCAAAATTCAAATAGCTCATGTAGTGCGATACCAAAAACACCTTAATATTTCCCACTAACACCAACACCATGATCAGCATCGTGCCAAAGGTAGAAAAGTCCGCCGTTTGTCCGTGCTTAAAAACGACGTTGTTGTCATACAAAACCCAATAGGCAAAGTAGAATATGATGAGCATTTGAAGAGCGCCGTTTAAAATCCATATTATAAATGTTTTCCAAGTGGTTAGCTGGTTGTGAGATATTCCCTTGTATAAGCCGGGGAATCTGAAATGTTAAAATAAGTAATAAGTAATGATTAGTGTGACCTGCGCCTCTAAAGGTCTGCGAATATAACGGATTTTTGCTCGTTTTTGGTAGTTATTTAACTTCAATGATAAATCTTAAGCTAGTTTTTAGAGCACTCACCTGAGCAAAGTGTTCTCACTATAGTGCTTGTCGGACATGGCCAAATAAGTGAAACTGAACGATATGTAGATAATGTCGAATAGCCACAGATACAAGTCATTATATACTGAGGTAGCTGAGAACAAATCGTACACCTGAAACAGCGCCATGCAGCCGGTGATGATGATGTTCTTATAGCAATAGAAGAGCACGAGGAATGCCAAACGTTCCGTATTATAATGGCCATGGACGAGCAGCAAACGCTGCAGCATATCAAACTTGGCAATGGCGTAGTCGGCACTTCTGGCCGCCTGTTTGCCCTCTCTACCCGGAATGCCGATGCCAATGTGCGCCTCCTGTATCATGGACACATCGTTGGCGCCATCACCAATGGCGGCCGTGATGTGTTTGCCCGACTTCTTGATCAGCATGACAATCTCGCTCTTCTGCAGCGGACTCAATCGACAGCAGAGTACCGCCTTGCATCGAAGCGCCAGGTCGGCAAACTCTTTGGGCATATGCATTAACAAGGCAGCCACAGTGATGCCATCGATGACTAGAGCTGTGGGCAGTTTCTTACCATCACTGTTCAGGCTATTCTCTATCTGCTTGAGTCGAGCGGACAGTTCCGCGGGATCGGTGAGGTTGATGAGAAAATGTACCTCGGCGGCGGGAGGAATGTGCTTGCAGGCCATGCCAATGTTGAAAGCAGTCTCTACTTTGTCACCTGTTAGTACCCAAATCTTGACGCCAGCTTCCTGCAAAGCAACTAACGTCTGATCCACATTGTCCTGCAGTGCATCCTCCAAGGCGGTGGCACCCAATAGATCAAGTTCTGCAAGTAAAAAAAGCGTTAAAACATCAGCCATAACCAATTGTCTCCTTCTGTCCTGCTGTTCGCTTGTTTAAGTATTTACATCTTAGTCTATTATATGATTGTTACTGGTAAGATCGTTTTATAATATTGTGGTTCCCTAGAACCGTTTGCTTACCCACTTCAATAGTCTCATAGCACTGATCAATCAGTTCCTTGCGATTAGTTAGTTGTATATTGGCATTATTCAACGCAGCCACAAATGCCGCATATTCACTCTCGGTCAGCATTCGTCGGGCCACGGCCAGTGTGCGTAATCCTTCCTTGGCGTACTCTGTGATCTGTTCATCAACCTGGGCGATTTGTGCTGACTTTTTGCATCTGGGTAGAATGGATGTTTCGGCACCTTTGCTATAAAGCCACAGCACATCGTTCTCATCGCGCATAATGACGCTCATGCGTTTCCTATCCGAGCTAAATTCAAGCACTTGCAGACGCTCGTATTGGAATTCCTGAACATCGCTGCTGCCCTGCTTGAGGATATTTAAATGCAACGTATTGTTGTCGATGCTCTTGAAGATCAGGCCCAAGCGTGCGCAGCCCTCTAAGATGGCCTTCTCATCGGGACTCGAAGCCTGATAGCGGCTAATAATATCACTGGTAATTAAACTATCGTGCTCGAATTGCTTTTCATCTGTTCCCTCGACGCTTGGCTCCAAAATGTCGACGGTATGGCATAGGGCAAGGGCTTCGAAGAAGTCCCGAACTTCGGGCTGTGAAAGATAATAATTGAAGGCATTGCACAGTGTAGTCAACTCATTATGTAGACTAAAAATAGTTTATATTAGTTTGTGGTTGAAAAAAATATGTGGGATCATAGTGGATCATAGCTTTCAGTCTGTGTTCTAAATGAACTTGAGTTAAGTTTAAAGTTTCATATAATTCTGTTTCGTCATGTGACTTTTTAAGATACTGCTATCTGATTAGTTTGTTTCATGTAGAATTTTATTTAGATAGCTTCTAAAGTGAAAAAGTAATTCTGAAACTGTCGGAGAGTTGATAAAAATTCCATTCCATTCATGACTTACCTCCATGGTGTTTAGCTCTAAACGCTCTTCTGTGCTGGGACAATACAATCGGGTGTTTTCCAATTGATAGTTGCGACCGCCGGTGAAGCACTTGAGGAATATCATTTGGTTCTTGGTAAGCGTGCCAGTTTTATCCGAAAATAAAATGTTAATCTGCCCCAAATCCTCGTTCAAGTTGGAGGCATTAACGCCGCAAGGCTGATCGGTTTCCGCATCGTATAAGAACAGATCAGATTTCATGAAGAGGGCGCCAAAGACACGATACAACTCAATGTTCATGTACATCGAAATGGGCACCATATAGTTGAAGAGTATGAGAAAGGACAGAAAGTCCTCAAAGATTTGCCACACCGCATTATAATCGGGCAACTCACCCAAATAGTAGACAGCCGGATAAACATCGCGAGCCTTTTGCCTGCCAACAAGAAGAGTGTAAAAACCACTTCAAATTGTTTGCAAAAAGATATTCAACGCACCTCTCGATGAGATAGAGAATTAGGACAACCACAATCATGCCCACAATGAGGGCAATGATGAACTTGTTGATGTACTGTTCACTGGAAGCGGATTTGTTGCCCGTGTAGCGACTGTTTAGCTGCAGCTTCGTCGACATTCCCGTGTAGATGGCACAACCGATGACACGACCCTGACCTCGAATGCGAACGCCGCGCAGCAATAGATTCTCAATGGACAGCGGAATGGCATCTCTGGAGCTGGCGTCATCGAATTCGAGGCGACCATTGAAACTGTAGAGATCCGGCGTGGACTGCTCACAGACAATGCTGCCCAGCTGCTTGTCCAGCTCCAGCGAGACGTAATCATAATTGCTGGGCACAAAGACGGTCTTCAGATTCGTCTCGCCATCCAGATTGGCGGTGTTCACAAAGCACAGGCCTTCGGAGGCGCTGGAATGCAGCAGCACAAGATCACAGGGCACATCACTGGCGTTGTTGACGATCACCAGATCTCCGGGCGCAATGAATGCTGCATCGATGCAATGCTCCTTGCCCTGACGTATGACAGTAACTGTAAAAGAGAAGATACCTAGTTGAGGTGATATGTCGGATGGTTGGCAGGGTGCTTCACCTTTTGTGGTGTTGACGATTTTATCGCTTTTCGAACGCGCATAATCCTCGAGTCCCTCCTTCAAAGCGGTGACAATCATGACGAAGAGCAAAGGTAACAACGATGTCAATGGATCAATTGTATCATCTATAGGAATGCAAAAGTATTAGAAGTATTTAACGATTACAACAAATATTTATAATATTTACATACTGACGAAGAACGAGACAATCGTGATGATCAGAAAGTAAAAGTAAACTGCTCGTCGGAATTGCTCGTAAAAATTCAGAGGTATAAAGGTGAGCCAAGTGTATTTCGTAGTTCTCACACGATTCAGTGGCTTTCTAGTCTTATGCTGTTGTCCTTGGCTGATGGCGATGCGCAGAGGTGGCAGCTCCTTGCTGCGCTTCCCACTTGTTGTCATGTTGAGGCTGCCAACTTGCTGGTTTAGGTTTTAATTGCTTTCTGATGGGGGTCTATAAACAATTATGATGGATTATGGAGGGGCCAGCACACGAGTGTTATCTTGCCATGCTCAACGTCGACTGAAATTGGGTAAACACATTTTAAATTGGAAGTTCTCCATAGTCGATTATATAGTCTTGGTACTCATACTTAAGCCTAATCGTTTAATCAGTTAAGCGAACATCCTGTTCAGCAGTCGAAAGAGTGTGTTTGATTTACTTTCCTTGAAATCCCCAGAGTATTATCAACATACTATACCAATATATATATATATTTATATATATATGTTAATGCATCTATTATTGGAACTAATTGTAATACACTTTGTTTAGCAATCGAGTTGAAATACAAATATTGCCTGCATTTTGCATGATAATTGTTCTACATGTTGTCGTTTCAATAGATTAACATTAACGTTAGATTAGATATAGCAAATTCCCACTTATATAGCATATAGCAAAATTCTATATATGTGTAGAGCTGCTGTATATAGTAACTGGCAATATAATATTGCTGACCACTTCAGCACATACTTATTTATAAGTATTTTAGGCAAAGTGCCAGTAAGCAATTGTCGTGTTCTGGTCATTGACTTTGACTTCGACTTCGAACGCTACTTAGACTTGCAACAAGTGACGACATTATCTTTTGCAATCTATAGTAACTGAGCTTTGCGTTGAGCTACAGTTCTGTAGTTTTGTGGAGCAATTTCAAATGCTGTTTTATGATTTAGTACAACTTTTTTCCAACTTGAATTCCCTTTTTTGTATTTTTAGCCTTAAATAGCATTCTCAATCGTTATCAAAGTTGTCGCACTTCTTTAATCACACTAGATCACACTTGGCAAGTCGTTGAGCATAGTTCAACGATGTCACTGACTAAGTGCCAAAGATATGGCGACCTCTTCGATATGGTTTTGAGTTTGGGGTGACGCATCTGGCTCAAATAATCAGTTGGGCGTTCACCCTTAACATGGGTTGGTCTGATTCACATACCAAATGCTATGCTCAAAGTAAATAATTGAATATAATAAAATAACTATTAATGGGTTTTGCAAGCATTAAGTGCTTTACAGGTTTTACGTTCTTAAACTTAAAAGATTTTTGATATAATAATTTTAAAATGCGTTACTCTCTAATATTCACAATAATAATAAGCTTTTCAAAAGTAGACTTATTTATGGTGCATTTGGAGGTTGTTTACTTTGGATATATGCGATATAATTGTTCAGTCTATGACTATCCAAAAAAAAATGGAAAATTTCCCAAACCGTAGCGCAAACCCGAATTCAAAAGCTCAACGGCTTTTGCCTTTCGGACACAACGAATGGCCGTGAGTCAAGTTTTTGTTGTTTGGGTTTTCTGCTCTTTCTCTCTCTATCTTACTCTCTTTCGCTGAGTGTGTATGTGTGTGTGTGCGGCGTATACATATATGATTCAATGCTTTAAGATAAGATATTGTTATCGACTTTATCTCTTTGGTTTCGTTTCAAAAAAAAAAATTATAATAATAATTCGTAATAGTCGCCGGTTGGCAGTTTAAGAGAGCAAAGCGTTAGACGACACAATTCTCCCGCTCTTTGCAGAAAGTTTCTTTGGTTTATCTCTAAGCATTATTTCGATATATATTGTGTATATACATGTATATATCTTTAGAGCAAGTGTTCTGACACCGCACTCTGTTGCGCTCTTCGGAACGTGTGACCCCAGAGTATGAAATTGACGCGATATTACAAATTATTCGCATATCACAATCAACATATGTACATATACCCTTAATACCCCTGATATATTTGACGTATGCATGTAGGTGTGTGCGCCTCACACACACACACACACACACACACACACACACACGCATACAGAGGCACACGCACACAGTCACATCATCATGATTTGTACTATCGCTATCAACAATTCTTCGACAGTTTGCCGATAGATCAGTTTGCGCGTGGAAGGAAGGCTTCTCCTTCCCATTTGTTTTGTATACTCGCCCGCTGCATGTGAACAACTAGTAATACAATATATATTTATATATATACACATTTTATAGATCTACAACGAAGATATAGCTCTTCTGATACTCAAGAAATCTACGCTTAAGCACACAACAACAACAACACACAACAACAAATATGGTATGTTTACATATCGCTAAAGTTGACTACAAATTATGCTATATATGTATATAGAAAATATAAAAACACATTACAATCACTATCTATCCTAGTGATTTCGAGTACCTTTAGTTCTGTTGTAAAACTGATTACAACGTCGGTGACAAGTGACAATTTCAAGTACCATAATTACACTAATCTAGATGTAGATACAACTAGAGACGGGCTCTCTCCTCATAAGTCTTTCCAAATGAAGTGATTACAGCTGAAAATTCAATTTATTTTCAAGTGCAAATTTCACAAATAAATAAAATGTGTTTTTAATGTAGTATATGGATATTCCTCAAGGTAATCAAATACATTTTTATATATTGTTTCCCACTCTTACCATTAGGAAATATAATCCGTCAATGAATTTACTTCAAACTTGATAAGTTAAAATATTTACATATACATTTAAAATAGCAATGCCTAGAAAGAATCCACTTTAAACTTGACAAATATATACAATAAAATATTTATATATACAGCTATATTCATTGAAATAGCAGTACCTACATTATTATAACCATAACTTCAAGACAAAGATGTATTTTGATTACCTTGTTGTTACCTTGGAATCGAACCATTTCTTAGCACCAATTAAAGTGCAAAATAATATTTTGGCATACATTTTTTTTTGCACTCATCAAAGAAATAACCGTAAATTGATAACAAGTTTCATTGTTGTAAAAAAGTTATCAATCTTATATATTCATAGTGCATTTTTTCATAAGTTCTTTCAAAAATTGTGCGCAATAATTACAGTTCTCGTGTTTATTCTGAATTTCCCTCAATTTTTTTTGTGTAACTATTTATATATTATAAAATTAATTGATTCAATTGGGAAATACCAAACAAAGCGTGTACGGAAATTGTTTACCTTAAAATGTTTTTACTGCAAAGTGCTCGACTTTGATATACCCTCTAAAAAGTTCTTAAGCTTTACAGAGAATGTAACATATTTTATTTTAAATTGAGAACTCTTTATTAACTTGTGTTTGTTTTTTGTTTATGAAATATCTAAAATAGCTGAAGAATAAATAAAAATTATTTGTAATATATTCATTCTCCATAAATATTATCTTACCAAAGTATACAATTTATAAATTGAAATATATTTTTTTTTTGTTAATTCAAACAACCCGTTAGAAAAATGTTCATTGCGCGCCTGGCTATCGTACACTTCACTGACAATCACTCATTACGGGGGATTAGGCATAAAAAAGGCTGGAGTTTTTTCATGATTCATATAATTTATTTATATAAACATAAATTGGAATCGGAGTAGATACTGAGGAATGCAAATGACAAGTTCATTTTTATATAGTAATCAATTCCTTGATTGACATTTTTTTTCGAGGGTATTAAGTAGTCGATTAGCTGCAACTTTTTGTACTTGCTAGCGCACCCAAAAGATTATTTTTCTTTACAGATCTATTAAGATAACTCTGGGAGTGGCAAGAATTCTGTCGTCAATTTGCATATTTGTCGGATTCCCCACGAAGTATGCAACGATAAATTGTGGTTAAGAAACGATATAAATAACTGGAGCAATTGTGGCTTTATTGAAGGGTCATTAAAGATTAATAAAGATTTTATGAATAGCAGATATCCGAAATATTGCCCGCTGATAAAATGTAACATTCGAATTGTGAAATTCAAATTGATTGGCTGTATATGTATAGGGTTAGGTTAGGAATCGCGGATTGTTAAGAGTATTTAGGGTATTCATAAATTGGGATTGGGAAGTACCAATTGAAGTAGCAATAATGACATCACTCCACCTCACCTGTTACTCTGACGCTCTAATCTTTGTATTGATTAGGAGTTTAGTGTTTGTTTCTCCCAATGGTTTTTGGGTAAAGGGCGGAATATGTTGATCAATTCGTAGAAATAATGGCATGAGGCGTTTTAACTGTATTAGTCAGCTTGCGACACTTAAATACTATCATAATCTTATCTCGACTCTTGACGGTCTCTGATACGATACGATATGCAAGAGAAACAACCTACCAAAAGAGAGACAGGAAGAGAGAGCGAGAGAGACAGAGAGAGAGCCGGCAATGTTGTGGGATTAACAACAGTCGCCATCAAGCGAACAGATTGCGATTGCGTTTACTATATTGTGGCTGGGAGTGCGCGAGTCGAGTGCGAGTTTGAGTGCGAATACAAACCAAAATAGAAAAAGATTTTAATATCGATTTAATGAATGAATAACCTTAGCGGGATACTATATCCGTCAAATATAAAACATCTGTTTTAACTCTCCCTCTATACGATTTTCGGGTTTCTTATCGTCTAACGGGTATTCAACAGTCGCGTAGCTTTGTGTAATTGTTATTTTTTGAACCATATAACTTGAAGGTTCTCAACTGTTGATAAAGCAGACAGAAGGCAATCTTGAATCGCTGCTACCAAGTGATACCAAGTTTCATTCGAATCGATTTGCTTCGCTTCGTTTCCCTTTATTTTGCAGTTTTTCAGTTTCCTTATATTGTCGGTGCTCTTAAGTACTAACGTTTGCCCTGGAGATCGATTGCTCCAAAATTTGTGTGCTCATATGTAGGTTTTCGGCTGTATTCGGGCATTTCGACCACTATTCGGCTATTTGTGATAAGAAGAGCGCGTCGTCGACTCATTTTTGAAGCCTTTCGCGCGATTGTTGTAGTGTACGAGTATTGTACACACAATACAATACTCAGCACTCAGTCCGCATTTAGTTTTTAGTAGCATGCGATTCATTCGTCAACCGAGGCGCATTCTACCAACAAGAATCCGTAAATCCTCACCGAACAAAATAGCGCAAAATCACGTTTAAACATCACGTTATATACAATCGACGCCGCTGTTTATAGACTGGATTAAGTCAATTTTTTTGTGGTGGATAAGATGTATCAAAAGCTCTGTGGCAAGCGGGTGAGTTGCATAATTTTCATTCAAGTTTCAGTTGAAGTAAACCTTTTTTGTCAATATCTATATATCTATCTACTGTTGAGATATCATGAGATATCTCGAGGATTTTAAGAAGAAGATGAAACTAGAGAATTCCATTGGAATTGAGTTTATTGCGACATTGAATTGGTTTTACTGGGTGTCGAATCTTCTGTATGAAGAGTTCGTAACCAAAATATTATCTACGTATTATCACTCACTAAATGTGGCCAATTGATATATGACTATGACACACCCGGACAGACGGAAGGACGGACGGACGTACGGGACGCCTACGTCTGCCTATCTACCTAACTATGTATAATAAACATACCAAACAGCTGCGAGCATGAGTACTCAAACTCGTACTCATACTCACACTCGTACTCACACACACACTCAGTCGTATTCCAATTCGAATTCGTTTGCCACAATCGCCGCCTTGAGCTTTCGTTACCGCCGTTACTCTAATCGCTCCGCAAACTGTCGGGTTTCGATAATTCCTATATATAAAAGTATTACTCGTAACCTCACTGGAATACATATTTAGAATGAAAAGAAAATTATTTATATTTATTGAGCAATTCGATCTGCAACTTAAAACTGAAAGACGTAAATATTCTTGGAGAATATCAGAAGAAAGTTGTATCTGCAACGCAAAATAGAAAATAAAACAAGTTAATAAAGTAAAGTAAGACAGGAAAGAATATAAATATAGTATATAAATCTATATAAGGTGCTCGCCATTCATATTGCTAGCGCATTTATCAGTTCAAGTTAAAGATCAACGATAAGCTGCTGAAGAAGACTTTTAATATTAAACTCTCTATCGAAGTGTTGTAAGAACTAGAAAATCGCATCGAGTTTTTGTGGCTTATTTTGTGGAATTTTTAATTGTCTTTATTTCTGATTATCATGTACAGATATATACAGTAATCAAAGTAATTTAGTTTACTACTGTGGGCAAAAAGTAGTAAGACTATTAATTTATATTTCGTGCGGAAATCCATTCGTCGAAATATTTTGTTTCTAGGTTGGCAAGACTGTCAGTAACTTCTATGCCAAATATCATATCAAAATAATCATTAGTATTTAATATATGCCAGTTTTTCTGAAGTACAAAAAGTGCATTCGGCGATTTTTACAATGAGTGAAATTTTTCAATAAAGAAGTTCCATTAAATTTTGTGTGCGGAATCAAATTTCGGGTGCCGAAATGTTTCAAAATGTTGCAAAAGGCCTTCGGTGATTCTACCATGTCACAAAAAAATGTTTCTAAGTGGTACAAAGACTTCAAGGAAGGTCAAGAAAGAGCTCGTCAAAGTCGATCAAAAATCAAGGTCATGATGACAGTTTTTTTTCGATTTTCGTGGTGTTGCGAACTATGCATTCCTTCCATCCGGCCAAACTGTTAATAAGGACTATTATTTGAACATAATGCGTCGTTTGCGTAAGGCAATTCGTCTAAAAAGACCAAAATAATGGATCAACAACTGTTGGTTTTTGCATCACGATAATGCACCGTCGCATACTGCATTGATTCTTAGTGAGTTTTTTGCCAAAAATTCAACCAATATCGTTCCACAACCACCGTATTCGCCTGATTTAGCTCTGGCTGTTCAGAAAACTCAATCGATCGCACCGGGGAAACCGTTTTGAGTCAATTGAAGACATTAAACGAGAATCGCTACGCGTATTGAAGGCTATTCCGGAAATCTACTATAAAAACTATTTCGAGGATTGGAAAAATCGTTTGCGAAAGTGTATTGTGGCCGGGGGGGATTAATTTGAGGGGGACGAAATAGATTTGGCCGAATAAATAAAGAATTTTAAAATTATGAACAAAGTCTTACTACTTTTTGCCCACAGTATTATATTATATATTATTATACGTTTTTACTGAACGAAGTAGAACTCATTCAAACTTACGTTTTTATACTTTGTGCCTTCAAGAAATGTATGTAACAGGCAGAAGAAGGTATTTACGACCCTATAAAAATATATATATTCTTAATCAAGATAAAGAGCCTGCCTGTCTGTCTGTCTCTCCGTCCGTCTGTATGAACATCTAGGTCTTCGAGGCTATAAGAGATAGAGCAATATTTTATTTCTGACAGCACTTGTTATGTTTGAACAGAAATCAAAATTTGTTTAATATTTTGCCACGCCCACTTCCGCCCCCGCCAATTGAATAAAATCGAATAACAAGCGTAATTGTGAAGCTGAAGCTTCTGAAAGTTTGATTGCGATCAGAGAAGATATTATAAGTAAAATTTATTTAAGAAAACCTTTCGTCTTCTTCAAGAAAAACTCTTCGGTTTTAGTTGATTTGACTGACTATATGGTATATTTTGCACACTATGGTATATTTTGAAAGTGAATATCAATATACCATTGTAGCCTTTGATATTATGTATATTTGACACTCGTATGGTATATTTTGAAAATAGTACTACAACAATATACTAAATGTAGCCATTGGTATCTAGTATTTATTACACCCTATGATATATCTTAAATGTATAATTTTTCTTATTTTCGATATTTTGCTTTTGTTCAAAATGGGTAGCGGGTATCTCATAGCCGAGCACACTCGACTGTAGCTTTCTTAATTGTTTTTACTTAATTTGTCTATGCTAATAAGTGTTATGATAACTACACAACAAATTGTGACTGAAATATCTCAATTAAATGAGGCAGAAATGTATGCTTTGAAATGCCAGAAGCGAGCACTGAACAACTGAAAGATACGCTGTAAATCAGCTTAACTAGAAATTCGCAGAAAAACTAAACGAATTGAAATGCGATAAGATATAAGCAAAAACAGTTTGAATCGATGCTGAAATGAAGAGCAATGCGAAAAGTCGAGCAATTCAATGTGAATATATTCAATTTCCAAGTCGAATATCGACAAATTTGACGAGAGCCGGCAAATTAAGCCTGCACTTTGAACTCCCATAACTAAAAAGTCGCAGAGAGACGACGCGAAGAGACGAGCAAACGGCAAGACAGAGAAGAAGAACTCAACTACAACTATTGCTGTTGATGAAGAGTGCTCGACATCGTCTAACGTACATCCCAAATAGACGTATAGCTAGACAAGCTCATCAATCAAATTCGAGAGCATATTCACAAATCAGCTGGCGATCGGAATCGGAGTGAATCGTAATGGGAATTGCTTTGGGAATGGGGAATTGCAGATCATATCATCTGAGGCAAACTCAGTGTGAGAACGGGCTTTAAGTTGTGCACATCGCAACGCGTAGCGCTTATTTCGACAGTTCTCTCTCTCTCTCTCTCTGTGTCTATCTCTGGTGATGGGAACTTTGGGAAGCGCGGTGAACAACAAACGATCGACGACGTTGCATCGATCTTGAGTGATTTATGTATAGTGACTGTGACACTTTTACAATGTACATATAGAAATAGCCAGTAGCTGGATTTGTATAATTAGTTAGAATAACAGCAAATGTGCAGCGGAACGATGTGGAATGGAACACAAAAACGTCAAGTCTCCATTACGTGACGCCCCGGTGTAAAAAATCGTTCGATCTATGTATCCCCCCCCTCAAAGCAAGAGTCATGTAAATGCGAAAAACAAATACCACGCACTAAACACTGAACTGAACTGATATTGCAATAACAACAATAGAACGCGAACAATACACTCATCGTAGTACGTCAATACACGATACACAATACACGCTGTATGTGCATAGAGAACTGTTCAATTGAAGTGTTAAAATTACCCACTTAACATCGTTTTAAGGTTATACCTTTTTAATGTGCTGACAACAGCAACAACAACAATCATAACAACAGCAAAAAGTCGCTACAAATACGTAGGAAATACAAAAAAAAAAGTTCCGAAAGTAAGAAAAAGCCCAGCAGCAAATGCATACAAAACGATCACACGTAAAGAGCAGCTGATGCCGATTATCGTACACCGTACTTGGCATCTCGCACATTTTGTTATAAACAAAATACAAAAAAAGAAACTAAAACCAAAAAAAAAACAAATGAAAGCCGCGAACATCTGCGACCTAACAACAGGTGCATCGTATATCGTATTTTTGAATATCGAACTTTTAAACTGATGCCCGTTATCGTATACCGTACTTGGCATTTCGCACATTTTGTTATTAACAAAATAAAAAAAAAAAACTAAAAGAAGCAAATCAAAGCTGCGATCATCTGAGCATCGTATATCCTATTTTTGAATATCGTATCTGAAATATATCGAACTGTTTAAATATTTTCAAGTGACGCGCGCGCAACTTGTTTATTGACAAACGTTTTTATCATATCGTAAAAATAAAACAGTATCATTTCTGCCTCACAATTCTGACACGACAATTCTTCGCGAGTTTTGACTAAGCTAAAAATTATCTTTATTCTAAATGGGAAATGCTTTAGGCGGCATTGTAAAAGCAAAGTTAATTTTGTGGAAATATCGTAAAGCAAATAGTTGCATGGGAATCACACAAAAGAACCCCGAAACATTTTTAAAGCGAACATCGTAAATCGAATATCGTAAAAGGAAAAAGTGTGAAATAAACAATTCCAGAACAAAAATAAATTTAATGGATTCTTTGACAAACTCATGAGACAACCAGACAACGCAAGTGTCGCCTTCCTCTTCGCTGACGCGGCCTCTCTCCTTCCACATTTCTCGCTTTCTCAGAGAAGATGCACAAATTATGCACGAGAGAGACGACAAAGGTTGAACTGCTTCGGTTTGTTGTCAGCCAGATGTTAGACAATGAATTTCTTTGGCCATGACTATGTGAGCGGCTTTCGGCGCATCGATCAGTTTGGTACTAGATATCAGCAGCCGCATTCCCAGTATCATTATCAATACCAACATCATCGCAGTCATCAGCATCATCGCCATCATCATCATGTTCATCATCATCATCATCATCACCAGTATCATTGGAGGGAACAGGAGACAACACAGGGCTATCTCAAAGAGCCGTTCGTCTGGAAACAGCGTAAGGTGCGTCACATAAACTAAGTATTTCTGGAGAACTAACAGCACTTTCTCACAATATCTCACATTGACCCATTGCGCAATGCACAACACAACAACTTTTGATGAGTACAAGTGCTCTTAGAATTTCTCTATTTGATTAACCCCATTAACCTTTTTGCTAACCAAACGCAACGCACAGATGTTTGACCAAACAGATTCTCCCAAGCATTGCTTTAATTCAAATAACCTCCAAGCATGACGGAAAAAGAACCTATATCAATCAAGTATATGTATTTGCCTAACAAAACGTTCAATCAACGCGGCGTATACGTAATGTGAATACTAAATCAAATACGAGTATTATGATGAGATCTTTCAACTTTTGATATTGAACTTGACTTGATTCTCAAAAGGGAAGCCAATGGCAATTCTTAATGAATACAATTATTACTTTGAGAGTGAAATTGAAATCAATATGATAGAATGTGTTTATAATTAAGAAAATTTACTTTAAAGTATGTATTTACTTTTAACAAAATAGTTTTTTGCTCTATTAATATGTATTATGTATGAAGTATTTATTTACTTTTCACATAATAGTTTTCTACTCTATCATTATTAATTGTTGAAGAAAATGCATCATAAATCAAAGAACGCTTAAGCTGTAATATAATAATAGTATTGCATGCTAGACAATCAGCAACAAGATTTAATAAAATATAAACATAAAATGTAAATACTAAAGAACAATAGTATTGCATGCATTCTGAAGAAAGATTTAATAAAATATATAAATGTAAAATTAAAATACTAAAAACATAATGCATGTGCTTTAGAAATGCTTATTTCCTAAAGACTTAACAATACTCTTAATGTCTGTATTATAAAAATAAAATATATTACGCTTGTATTGATTAAATTTAAGAAAAAATTTGTACTCAAAAAATCTTTACGCTATTTACTAACTTTCAATTTTTCAATTTGACTTGCAGGGCTCCAGAGTTAGCACAATAAATGACTGGCTACAAATACAAATCGGCGGCTCGGAGGATGTCAAGAAGAAAAAACCAAAGAATCAAAATCGCATCAAGTCCACAAAATACACATGGCTCACATTTCTGCCGCAGAATCTTTTGGAACAGTTTCGACGCATTGCCAACTTTTACTTTCTCGTCATGACGATCATATCGTTGTTGATCGGTAAGCCAACTAACTTCACTTTGATTATCCACTATTTATTATTAAATCAATGCCTAAACAACGCCTTTGCAGACAGTCCTGTATCGCCAATGACCTCGTTGCTGCCTTTAGTCTTTGTGATCGCTGTTACCGCCGCCAAACAGGGATATGAAGATGTGCTTCGTTATAGAACTGATAATGTGGTCAACCAATCGCCGGGTAAGCACTGAAATGTTCGCAATACTTCTTAAAATATATTAAAATCCATGTTAATTTGCAGTGACCATCATAAAGAATGGCGTCGAGGCCATTGTGCAATCGCAGCATGTGGCAGCCGGCGATTTGGTTGTCGTCGAACGAGATTGCGATGTCCCCTGCGATCTGGTGTTGTTGCGATCAACAGATCCGCATGGCAAATGCTTCATTACCACCGCTAATTTGGATGGCGAGTCGAATTTGAAGATCCTCACCATACCACGCGATCTGCCGACGGTGCCCATCGAGGAGATGCATAAGCTGGGCACCATTGAGTGCGAAAGTCCCGGCACCGATTTGTACAGTTTCAATGGCAAAATCGAGCTGGCCGGCGGTGAGGGACGCGTCCTGCCGCTGTCCTCCGAGAATGTGCTGTTGCGTGGTTCGCGCGTCAAGAACACGGAGTGTGTGATCGGCTGTGCCATCTACACGGGCATGACGACCAAACTGCAGCTGAACAGTCGCCTCACACGCAATAAGACCGCCTCCAGCGAGACCTACGTCAACAGATTCCTTATATTTATACTTATAGCATTAATCGCCATTGTTACCTTGCTTTATTTCCTAAAGCGGTAAGTGTTAATCCTTACTTCTGTTCTACTTCTCACTAGTTCACTTAGTGCAGGGAATGTTTCAAGTTAAGGCAAGTCTTTTACGTCTCGGCTTAACGTTGTGTAGGGAAAACTTCTCTCATGATCCGAATCAGATAGTTTGATTACAGGTTTAAAGATAAAAAGATGTTTAAATATACTACTCTATGGTGTAATGTCTTGGCTTACTTATACGATATCTTGTGCAAGTCTTGTAACGTAGATAAATAGGAGAGGGAGTTAAATGTGTTATTCGTTTTCCCATAAGATCATTTTAGCATTGCCTTTGGGTAAATCAGCAGGAATAGCTAGTTAAAATTATTTCAATTAGTTTGTAATGTCTCAAAAGCTTTTACTTTTTTAAACCTTTACTCTTTTTACGTCCTTCAACAGTTATAATGAGCTCTTTGTGATACCAAAGCTGACGTATCTGGGTCCGCCTGACGATGGCTATAGCGTGAAGCAGTTCCTGCAGGATTACCTCTCGTTTTTGATACTGTTTAACTATCTGATACCTATTTCGCTGTATGTGACCATCGAGTTGCAGCGTGTGATTGGCAGCTCGTTTATGGAATGGGATCACGAGCTGTATGAGAAGGAGACGGATCAACAGTGTGTGGTGAACACATCGAATCTGAACGAGGAACTGGGCCAGATCAACATACTCTTCTCGGACAAAACGGGCACCTTGACCAAGAACGAAATGAACTTCCAGCAGTGCTCGATTGCGGGCAACAAATATATGTATAAGAAGACGCGGCTGGAGGACATGGAGACCAAAGCGCTGTCGGACATTAACACATTCACGGTAAGTACGAATTAAGCTGAGCGAAGAGGAGCATCATTTGACCAACTGTTTGACCATCTTTACTTTTAGCGGGACCAGAAGAACTTCTTTCAGGCTTTAGCCATTTGTCACACTGTGCAGGTGGCAGATACTAGCACACCAACAGCTGACGAGGTGCCACCGGAGAGTGGCAGTAGTAAACAGGACACGATCAAATCTGGTCCACCGGAAATGTATTCGATATCGGATATCACCGAGGAGAGTCAAAACTCTAGTCAGCATAGCGAGCTCAACAATGTAAGCAATACGATTGAGAGCTCTTTGTCGGCGCATCCGAATGGCGTGAATGGTGCCACCGTCACCTCATCGGATGTGAATCCTTTGCTCCTGGCCGACGACAGCTGGAGCAAAGTGGAGCGTCGCAAGCGGCCGCAGGTGGTCAAGCGTAGTCCCAACTTTGCGCGCTCCAATAAGATTCACAATGCTGCAGCTGCCGGTGAGACGCAGCCAGGCAGCTTATCGCCAACGAATGGTTTGCCTGGTGCAGATGCAGGTGCCGGTGCCGGTGGCCTGCCTAGTCCACCCATTTTGCGTCCCATTTCGTTGCAATTCCAGCGGTCCACATCGGAACGTGATCTGCCGCAGTTTGGCGAGACGGCCGCTGCTGCTTTGGGTCATCGACGCGTTCATTCGTATGGAGCGCCCAGCGCCTATTTGTCCAATCCGGTGGGCAACATGACGCCACCCATTGGCGGTCTAATGCGTGTCGGCAGCAACACATCGCGCGAGTCTTACGCGGCGCCCACTTTTACACGTCAGCCTACGATGCTCATTCGCGCCGAATCGCAACGGCGCAAACAGGAGATTCAGCAGACAATATGGTATGTTTTTCTAGTTGCCCAGGTGATTACTATTACTTAATGATTGACATAATTTTAGCATTTTCTTTATATTTGAAATTTTTTTCAAATTGTTGAAGTTGTTCGATTGCAGCCAACACTCAATTTCTCCAACTGCCTTTCTTTACTCACTTTATAAACGCTTGTTCTATATTTTCAATATAATACGGGTTTTCTACTTATTTTCCCCATTTATAATTTAAAATCGTTTAAGCTGTTGCAGCATGCGCAGTTCCAACAGGAAACTGTTTAAGTTGCCAGGCGCTTAAACAGTCTTCTAACTCCATTAATCCGACTGCCTTGATGATTCTTCGGTATTTTCAATTTAATGAAAGTTTCTTGAATCATTTCCCCATACCAATTTAAAATCATCCATATTGTTTGATTCCCTGTAGGTGCAACAGTCTCCTAACTCCATTACTCTGACTGCCCTTCTTTCCTCAGGATATAATCGCTCCAATGTTTGTTCTAAATTTTCAATTTAAATAAGGTTTGTTTACTTATTTCCCCATTTCCGATTTAAAATTGTTGTTAGGCTGTTGCAACGTCCACAGTTCCAATAGGAAACTGTTGAAGTAGTTTCATTGCTAGGAGTTTTAACGGTGTCTTAACTGTCTGTTTCATTATCAGTATTTGCAATCCAAAATTGTTCAGGATGTTATGGTATCAATCGTTCCAACCTTTTTAACTCCCAAAACTACTTCAATTCCACTCGATCTGATTGCAAAGATGTTTATATATGGGGCTTGACTGTAGCTTTCCGATTTGTTTCTAATATCATGTTTTATTCTATCCATTCCACAGCCTATTGGACTACCAGGCATCCAGTCCAGATGAGAAATCCCTGGTGGAGGCGTGCGCCAACCTCGGCCTCGTCTACACAGGCGACGACGATGAGGTGCTGCGCGTACGAATTGTGCCACCGCACGTGGACTACAAGCGACCTCTGCAAAACGGCAAGCACCGAGAGGATTCATTCCAGCGGTTGCATGTGCTCGAGTTCACCTCGGATCGCAAGCGCATGAGTGTGATTGTGCGCGATGAGGGCGGCAAGAAGTGGATCTACACCAAGGGCGCCGAGAGTTATGTTTTTCCGTTGTGCGCGAATAGTTCGGCCGATATGGTGACCAAGACGGATGCGCATATCAGTGACTTTGCACGCTTGGGTCTGCGCACTCTGGCCGTTGCCAGGCGAGAGATTACTGAGGCGGAGCATCAGGAGTTCATCACCTCGCTGGCGCAGGCGAATAGCTCGCTGGAGAACCGCAAGCAGCTGAGCGAGGAATGCTATTCAAAGATTGAAAGTGGTGAGTAATCTTCAGGCCTGCGCCTGTGTAATTTCAGAGCGTTAACGTGACTCGAATGTGTTCGATAGATCTCGACTTGCTGGGCGCCACAGCTGTGGAGGATGCACTGCAGGACGATGTGGCCGATACGCTCGTCTCCCTGCAGGCGGCTGGAATTAGGATCTGGGTGCTAACAGGCGATAAAGTGGAAACCGCACTTAACATTGCTCTCTCCTGTGGCCACATTCCGCCCGATGCCAAGAAGTACATCATTCTGGAGTGCAAGAGCCGCGACGATCTGCTCGTCCATCTGAATGTCCTCGAACGTGAGATTGTCTTTGGCATTGGACAGGAGTGTGCTCTCCTCATCGATGGCAAGAGTCTGAGCGTTGCGCTGACCGAGGCGCCCAAAGAGTTCCGTGACGTGGCTGTCAAGTGCACAGCGGTGCTTTGTTGTCGCCTCAGTCCTCTGCAGAAGAGCGAGGTTGTGGCCCTCATCAAGTCGTCCAATGAGAACTTCAACACCGCTGCCATTGGCGATGGCGCCAACGATGTGTCCATGATCCAGGAGGCGCACATTGGCATCGGCATTATGGGACGAGAAGGCCGGCAGGCGGCTCGCTGTGCGGACTTTGCCTTTGCCAAGTTCTGTATGCTGAAGCGGTTGCTGCTCGTCCACGGTCATTATCACAGCGTGCGTCTGTCGCTGCTGGTGCTCTACTTCTTCTACAAGAACATTGTGTTCATGGGCATCATGTTTCTGTTTCAATTCCACACACTCTTCTCCTCATCGTCCGTCTACGATTCTTTGTTCCTGACCCTCTACAATGTGATCTACACATCGCTGCCCATTCTCTTCATATCGCTGACCGAGAAGCCCTACACCGAGGAAGTCCTTATGCAGTAAGTAGCGGATTATGTTTGACATACATATTATTAAGGTTTCCCAAATATAAATTGGTGTCATCAGCTTCAGCATTTTGTTAGTTATATTCTTTATGTTCTTAAAACTTTATTCAACTTATTGCCTTATTGTTTCTGCTGTTGTTGAAATGTTATCTTTGTCTTCTGCAGAAATCCGAAGCTGTACAAAAAGAACACCAATAACAAGCAACTGCATTGGCCCTATTTCCTGATGTGGACCTTATTTGCGATTTACCATTCGGTTATCATCTTCTATTTTGCCTTCTGCATCTTCTCGTTCAACAATGTCATACTTAATGGCGGCCAGACGGTCGCATTCTCCTGCTTTGGCACCCTACTCATGTGGGCATTGGTGATCATTGTGAACCTGAAATTGTGGCTGGAATCGTTGTATCTATCGTTTTGGTATATTGCGACCTTGGTGCTCTCGATACTTGCCTTTATGGTTACGACTGTCATCTACAACGTTATCAATCTGTGAGTGAATGAAAAACTCCAAAAATGTATATTTACTTTATAATATTTAAATTTGATTTTTGCAGGGACTTCGATACGGATATATATTGGGCGTACAACAACCTACTGGCCTCCCTGCCCGTATGGCTGTACATTTTTTGTGACGGTCATCGCCAGTTTGCTGCCCGATTTCACGCTGCGAATGCTGAAGAAGGCTCTAAAGATCAAAGGCTTCAGCATTTTCCCCGGAAAACAACGCAAGCTACAGATGCGCAAGAAGTTCGAGTCGACCTATTTATAATACTTAGTTGTAGTTCATCATTTTTATACGATCTATTTATTTATTTTTGCCCTACACTTATGTACATACACAACATCTACTTTTTTTTTTGCTTTTTTTTAAGAAAAAAACTATTGTTTGTTGACAAAATGTTGAGTTTTTTGCTTGGCGAAAGAATTGAGACCAACTCTCTCTCTTTTTAAACACAACTGACGTGAGAGTAAAAACAATCAGGGGCGTTCTCTATGTGTAGTACACGTTCTGTAGACATGTGTCTGTCTGTCCTACATATATGTCTGACTGGCTCTTTGTGTATTTGTATTGTTTATCTGCGCAATTTATGATAAGAATTCTCTGCAAATTACGGGCATTGTCAATTAGCTAGCGTTACTATTATTCTTGGGAGGGTGAACAAAAAATGTTCAACTTGCTAATCTCATTTTGTTCGAATTCACATTCCAAGCAGGCTACCCTATGGTCGATGGGGTTGACCTAAATAATGCTAATATTTGCATTTATGATTGCAGCCCTCTCGACTCATTTCCAATGAACCTGTTAACCTGTCAAAAGTTGTGGTGTGTTATTGTATTGGGTGATAAAAGTACGCTGATACCGATTGGTATAGAATTTACGACCCTCCAATCGGTACGGCGCACAAAACTGTGGCACTTCTTGAGAAATCACCTGAAAATGTTGTAATGTGGGAAACAATTATTGCCCTTAAGATATGACAAATGCTTAAGCTCCAATATTCTTGAATACATGTTAGTTCTAGAGTTAGAAAACCTCTAGCTGGTACTTTAGTTCTAAAGTAAAGTAACAACCTTTAGCTAGTACCTTTAGTTCTAAAGTCTAGAAAGAACATCTAGTTGGTACTGAAGTTATAAAGTAAAATACAAACTTTTAGCTGGTATTTTAGTTCTGAAGCAAGAGTGGAACCTCTAGCTAGTACTTTAGTTGTAGTGTAAAATAAGAACCTCTAGCTAGTACTTTTCTTCTAAAGTAAAGTAAGAACCCCTAACTGGTACCTTTAGTTCTAAAGTCAAGAAAGAACCTCTAGTTGGTACTGTAGTTCCAAAGTTAAGTAAGAACCTCGAACTGGTAAAGTAAAAACCTCTAGCTGATACCTTTGGGAACTGCAATTCTACAGGGTATCTGTGCTTCGCCTAAAACTCTAGCCACAATAATGTCCATAGCGTATGTTATCTGCCTTCTGTGTTCGTACTGTTGCAATACCAAAATATTTGATTGTACAGTTATTTCATTGATAATGATATCGTACTCACACACACTCGCAAAGATAGATAAAGTATGTGTGTGTAAGCTGTAAGTTTTTTTAGTGGAAACGAGACAAAGACAAATTGCACGCCCTGATCCCAGAGCGCTATTAACAAGCTGTTGTGTTGTGTAGTTTTCATAGCGAGTCGCGTTAGGTTTACCGAGTGACTAACTGTGAGTTGAGTGTGTGCTCTCGTGTGTGTGTGTGTCTGTGTGATCCAGAGAGTGTGGAGTGCGTGCGTGTATGTGTGTAACCTTCGGTTGAGGCAGTTTCGGGTTTTCAGGGACGACTCATGGATGCGTCCTCCACTCCCCTCCCCATACACAAGTACACAAGTGTAAAGCACTATCTATGACTGCAAGGTGTCAGTGTGTGTGTGTGTGTGCGTGTGTGAGAGAGACTGCGCGTGTGTATGCGTGAGTCTATCAAAGGAAATTCTTAATCATAATTTTTCGTCATATATTTTTAGTTTGTGTTTTCGGGGCGGTTAACTCACATAACGACCAAAAAGCATTCCAGTATTTGCCCTCGCCGTGTGGTGCAGAGCAGTGCGGTGTTCCCTCCCCCACCGTTCTAAGAATGTCACTCAACGGCAACAGCAACAACAATGGCAACATCCAAAGCAATAACAAATCAATGACTGAGGATCGTCGATCATCATCGCAGCCCAAGTCAACGACCATCATCAAATACGAAAAGTCATCGTGTCTATTCTGCAACGAATGGTTCGATGCGCAAACTTTTACGGTGAGTCAAGCACCAAGTGAATTCCTTAGTACTACTAACCACAATCTTTCTTGTGCTGCAGGAACACCTCATTCACTGTGGACAGGTGCTGGAGGAGTGTCCCAACAGCTGTCATGTGTTCATACCACGTATTCGCATGCGTTCGCATCTCAAGGAATGTCCGCGCAACAAGCCGCCGGCGCCGCAGCAACGTTTAAGCGTCAGCATGGAGCGATTGGATCAGCATGCCGATCATCGGGTCCAGGTGCTGGAACAGGATATTACGACCATACGTTCGGTGCTGAACGAGGAGATACGACAGCGTTTGCATCTCATCACCGATGTGGGTAACATACGCAAGCACAATCAGGTTGTCGAGGATTGGACACGCGATACCGATGAGAGCATCAATGAGCTGCGGCGGCAGCTGGAGGAGGAGGGCGCCCAGCGGGTCTTTGCCACCGAACAAAATCAAGTGGACACGCAATACTGTTGCAACGTCACACAGGTGAGCAGCAGTGAGCTTCGATCATTGAGACAAGCTGTAACTATGTGCTTTGCAGTCCCTAAAGGATCAGGTCGAGCTGAAGCTGGACGATATGCAGCAGCACATTAATCAGTTGTCGGCGGACGTGAGCTACCATCAGAATCAACTCAACGATAACATCATCAAACTTGAGGAGCTTGTCTTTGAAAACGAGCGTTTAAATCGGTAAGCAACAGCAGTAAAGGGTCTCATTAAGTCAATACTCAAAGCTACCTCAAATAGTATAACTTTTGTGATTGTCTTATTGCTCTTTCAGGGACAAATTCGCGCAGATCGAGCAATTCCTGCAGGAGATCAATGAGGACGTAAAGACGAAATTGGGAACCAGCAGCGAATTTGCCACCTCCAAACAGGCGACACTCGATTACGAGGTGAAGAACGTCAAGAGCATGGTCTGCGAGACGGAAGAACGCATCGAGAAGCTGCAGGTGATCGTGCAGGATCTGGACAAATCACTGCATCAGACCATGCAGAATATATCCGATATTGAGAATCAGCTGGCAATGCAGCAGCGCATTGCAAGTGTACAAAATATACGAGGTAATTATAGCTTTAAATATTATATATTGATGTAGTTGGGAAGCATTATGCGCTACACATAGAGCAGAATGTTCTTATATGTTAGCTCACATATAATATATTCTTCGTCAGTCCTCTATCAGTCTGTTTGTCTGTATTTTAAACCGAGGGTTAATAAGGTCTCTCTCTCTCTACACAATGAACGCTTCTGTTGGCTGTTCACATTCAATTGCTGCGAAAAGTGTTCAATTTATTAATTAATAGATGGTAAAAGAAATCAGCAATAATTTAATTTCAAACTATATAAACTATTAGGAAAGACTATTTCAAATATACTCGATTTTGAAATTAATTTTTGTGCTTTGTGCCTCCAGCAAATAAATTCAACAGATAGAAATAATCATTTCCGACCCCAACAAGTTTCTTAATCGGAGACGATATTGCTTTGTCCGTCTGTATACCAAATATAACTTTTGGTATATTTTAGTATTTTATTTCAATTTCTGTTTGTCTTGATGAATGGTATATTTTAAATATAATAGTATAGCGATATAATAAATATCGCTTTCGGTATATTTTAATATTTTATTTCCTTTTCGGTCTGTCTGTATGAATGGCATCTTTTAAATATAAGAGTATATCGATATACCAAATATAGTTTTTGGTATATTTTTAGTATTTTATTGATTGTATTAAAATTGTATTGCGGGTGTTTCTTACTTGCTTTTATTAATAAATTTACATATATACTCTGTATGCAGGTCATTTAATTTGGCGCATCAAGGACTATTCAAAGAAACTGGAGGAGGCCAAGCAATACGATACCATACTCCACAGCGCGATGTTCTCCAATAAAGCCTTCGGCTATGCCCTGCGCGTAAGTTTCCCAAATGAATGGAAAAACCTGTATAACTGCTATTTCTATGTTTCCCATAGCTCGACATCTATTTGAATGGCAAAGGGACGTGGAAGGGACGCAATTTGATTGCCTGTTTGAATGTGTTATCCGGCGAATATGATCCACTGTTGAATTGGCCGTGTCGACTGCAGGCGGAGATCATAATACGGGATCAGAGCAGCATACCGCTGGAGGCGCAGGACTATGTGAAGACGATCTATGTGCGCAAGAAGAGCGATGACTACATCCAGAGCAATCAGTATTTTCATATACCGCACAAGGTGATCACCAGTCGCAATTATCTGCGCAACGATTCATTGTTTGTCGAGGTGCGAGTGTTAAAGTAAAATCACACACAGAGAGATACCACATAGAAGTTTCTCATTTATTTATTTGCGATTTTATTCACAACAAACTTTGACTAATTGAATTGCATAATGACGAAAAATATAGATTGATTTGGCATCTGTTTTTGTTACCTTTTTCTATGCCCAACAACACCAAAAATGAAGACAAATTGTGGTGGCGGCTAGTGAAAGGCGCCCTTTGAGCACCTTTATTTAAACAACAAAAAAATACAACATTTAAAATACGAATTGACATTTAACATTTGACCGACACTGAGATTTCACATTACAATTGTATTCAACGACAAAAAAACAGAGTGTGCAATATTCATATCAATGTGGTAAAAATACAAGCATTCAAAATGTTTTGTAGTAGCAAAGTTTTAAAAACATGTATGGCATTGTATTTTGTAAATTGAGTTGTATATACTATATAGTTTTTCTTATTCTTTTTTAGAAAATTGTTTCCTCATCTTCTTCAATATATAATAAATGCATTTGCATAATCTTTTAGAGTTTCGTTGCGGCACAACATTATAAGTTGTAGTTAGTTAATAGTATATCATTATTGTTCACCATGTTTGTTTGTTTTTAATATTTTGTTGTATTGTGCACTGGCATGTTTTATTCATACAATTCGAGACGAAATTGCATTCCTTATATAGTAGATAATAGTCATAAAAAATAGTTACTTCATAGTCAACATACATTATAGATCAATATACCACTAGACCAAAATAGTTGATGCATTAATGCAAAGAGATTTCTTTTCTTTTTTTTTTTTTTTGTCAATTTTTTTTTCCTTTTTGGTTTGGTTTATTTTCTTCTGCTCCCGAATGGTCTTTTGTTGTTCCCTTAAGATGAGCGTTGTTCACCAATCAGCGCATACAAAGCATGTTTGTAATGTCCAGAAGTATCGCCCTGCAAATTGAGAATCGAAAAACATTTGGTGAATAACCATTAAAATACATTTTACTACAAACTTCAGAGTCGTTAAAATTTCTAATTGAAAAAAGAAAAACATTTGATGAATAACCACTAAAATACATTTTACTACAAACGTTAAAATAATTGATATACTACGTAATATTTACAACACTAAGTTATTTACCATCTAAAACCATGTTTTGCAAATGTGTTTTTAAATGAATATAAAAATGCACAACAATGTGAAATATGCAAATTAATTTGTACATTTTATAAATTGTTGAAGTTGAAGTCAAAACTAAAGCTTACCTTAATCCAACTCTTCAGCGACTTGCCGTACAAGCGCTCATAAGCGACCTTAATATCCGCCAAATCGATCTATAAAATAAACATTATTATAGTTAATAACTCCAATTATAAGGTTGAAGTTGCAAATACCTCGCTGCGCGTGATGATGACACGAATCAGCTGCTTGTCATTGGTGCCGATGCCGGCCATTGATTTGTGCAAGCGCGATGCAAAATACTCGGTTTTATTTGTGACACACTTGTAGATAGCAATGAGGCCCTCCATAATGTCGCCGGAGAACTCCTTTTTGATGGCCTTCTCCAGTGAGTGGCCCGTCATGCTCTCGTACTCTTGGAATATCTACACGAGAAAGTGTCGAAGTGTCATATTACAATAATTGACTGTCTGATAAAGTTGAAGATGCTTACAAGTTTAAGCTGCTGATAGTTGCGCTCGCAGAGAATCATGTTGAACATGCTTTCATCGGTGCCGACACGCAGTTCACCCGCCTTGAGCAGCTCCCGGGCATCGTTTTTGGCCATTGCGGGATCGACACGTCCGCTCTCCTCTCGCGCCGCTGTGCACAACGATGTGAGCAGGCGCTTGAAGTTGCCCGACGTCTCCGATTTCAGTTCGGACTCCAAGTGTGCGCCAAATACTACAAAATACGTGTTTGGTATAAATATATGAAATGAATTATAAACGGATTCTCCACAGCTTACAGCGCAAATATTGATTCTTGATGGTGTGGATCTCAATGTTGGAGAGCGTGCAAAGGATTTCGATGAGGACCTCCTCGTCGGTGCCAATGCCAGCCATCGCATCGTTCAATTCGATGCAATAATAGTCGACAATGGGACGCAACAGGCCAACGAGCAGCTTCTCAAAGTTGCCGCTCGTCTCCGACTTGATGTCCTCGATCAGATCCTTGCCGAAATGCGTCTTATACTGGCGCTGAATCTCCTGGCGCTGCTCATTGTTGCGGCGACAGATGATCTCGATGAGCTTGTCCTCATCGGTGCCAAAACCCTTCATCGCCTTGCGCAAATCGTGGGCATCCTTCACCGGATCAAAGCCCTGAGCCGGCACCAATGTGGGAGTTCCCTGAAAGAATAAGTTCCGCAATTAGTTTCGCATTCAATGACTTATATAGTCACAAAGTTATCAGGTGTTAGTACGTCTACTATGCGAAGCAGAGATAAGTAATATAGGTAGAAACAAAATACGGAATAACTTCCAAGTCAGAAAATTCTATATAATTATTAAGTGAGATCTTAAAGCCACTCGAGTTTGTGATATTTGCATATGAATAGCGACAAGTCCATAAAAAAATAATCGAGATACAATCGCGATCAGGTTGTTTTGTGTGCGCATATATCAAACACACAATTGGGGGAATCGATAGATCAACATAATTACAATAAATTGCCATCATTTGTCCAGCTAGTTATATGAAGTACGTTTCTTTTTTTTTGTTTTGTTTTTTGTTTCTGTGTTTTTTGGGGGCTTTGTTTTTTTATAGACGAACCTCTTTGTGGGCTGTAAAGTGTTGATTGAGCGACCGCTGCTGCTGCACATGCATCTGACCATACCCTTGCCCCTGTCCATGCCCCTGTCCATACCCCTGTCCATACCCCTGTGCCTGCCCCTGTCCAAAGCCGTAAGACTGACTCTGGCCGTAAGACTGTTGGCCAGCATTGAAGCCATATGGCGATGACATCGATGACGACGTGTAAGACTGAGTTTGAGTGTAACTTTGGCTTTGGCCACGATTTGGACTATGACCATATTGCACTTGGTGCTGCTGCTGCTGTTGTTGTTGTTGTTGGTAGTGATGATGGTGCGAGGATTGTTGGTGGTGGTGTTGATGTTGATGATGGTGTTGGTTGTGGGGTGGATTATTGCTTGGGTATGGATACGGAGCTGATGTTGTGTTGGAGCCGCTGTTGCTGCTGCTGGGATATGGCGCATGCATTGGATATGGAGCTCCGCCGCCGCCGCCGCTTGGATATTGTTGTTGTTGTTGTTGTGGTTGGCCGTACGGCGGGGAATTGGATGGCATTGGGTATGGTGGATTTTGTGGCATCGGTGCGGTTACCCAACCAACGCCAAACGGCACCTTAGGTTGATCATTCGATTGCTGATACTGTGGTTGTTGTTGTTGTTGTTGGTGTTGAGGCATTCCAGAACCCTATAAGAGTTTAAAATATATACATACATCACGCCACAATTACTCAACCCACGCACAAAAAAAAAAAAAAAAAAAACAAAAGCAACTTGAAAAGAACTCAACTTGAAAAACAACAAAAAGGAAAATTGCGTAGCGAAAAGCGTGCAGAATATAATTTATTCATTTTGTTTTGTCTAGCGTTAGCTCTAAATATAGTATATATGATATATACGTGTCAGGGTCGTCTGTTCGTATAATTCAATAATTCAAATAATTGTTTATGAGATTTATATGAAATTAATACAATAACAACAACAAGAAAATAAGAATAATAACAAATGTAAAATGCGCTACTTACGAATGGATACATATTGTTGATCAACTGCTTTTCGATGTGAGATATTACTAGATGTACGGGAGGAGGATTTCCGCTGAGATTCGAAAATGTAAACTGCAGAGAAAAGAGAAAGTTATAGGTCGTTAAGGCCGCACGTCTTACGTCTTCTTCTTACGTTTTATTTTGTTTACTTTACACGCACCTACACACACACACACACACACACACACACACACGCACACGCACACACCTTTGCGCGACAACAAATAGCGTGCAATTTGTCGACCTGCATACGTTTTATATTATTAGCCCCGGACTAAACTCGACTCTCATGCATATTAATATAATTGGCTAGCCGCCGCTCCCTCGCCCCCATAAAGTTTTACATTGCTGTTGTGAAATTGTTGAGTTGCCTAAAACACGCCTTAAACCCTGCTTCGATGACTCATATTCTTATCTACCCAGCGTACATACATACGCGCCTGTCCCCAAAAAAAAAAGGAGGAAGCCCAGTCGGCCCACATCATCAATAAATTTCATAACTACGCATGAAAGAATATTGTATTTGCATGATAGCTTACTTTTCTCGGAAATGTGATGATGATGATGAATCATGTTACATTTTAAGAGCTTGAAGCCCACGAGGGCGACCACCAAGATGCCGCAGTACTACATGGGGGAATATGACTCATTTTAAAGATCGTTCTTGATGCATTACTCTTTCCTACTAATTATTCCCTATTTTGCAAGGTCGCAAACAACAGATGGTTGCGGGGCACAACAATGCACGCAAAAATATCTCCACACACACACGCACCCAAATGCAGTATCTACTATGTCTATGTGTATTTATCTCATCATAAATGCGAATAAGATAAACAAACAAAAGTTTTCCTTTCTTTTATCATAAAATCTACAGCATAAAATAATCGACACACGTTTACACAAATTCCACTCTAATTTTTGTGTATATATGTTGTTTGCATGTATAACACATATGTTTATATGTATTATCTCTCTGTACTTAAGCTATACATATTTATGTATCTTGTGGCTTTCTTCTCCGCAAGTCTTAAGGCGCTCTTTTTTTTGTCTCGTTACACCACAATCTACTATAATTTTTATAGCACACTCATAATTAGTGGTTTGCTTTCGTTTTTTTCGTTGTCCGTGCACTTGATTAAATTAGTTGATAACTTCAAAGCAGAACCGAAAAACAATTGGCTTATTGTTGTGTTGTAAATAAGCGTTGAAATTTATAATTACTTTAAGTATCAAGGCGTACGTGTGTACGTAAGAACCGTTTGTGTAGCGTCCAACAACTGATGATGATATTAACTGAGCGACCAATTATTGACTGACCGAGCGGGCCGACACAACAACTTGTTGCTAGTGGACGAGATACATTTCTTAATATATACGTTTAAACGCCGATATACTAAAAATACAGAAAAACTGTTATCACCTGGTTACACTTACATAGTGAAGGAGGATTACTTTAAAACAGTATGTTATTATATTACGAAAAATATCTTTATGAATACTTTTTTCATACTTTTTGAATCCTTTCAGCTGTTATTAAAATTACCGTTACAAAAGAGCCACCATTTATCGAGTAAAACAAGATGTTGGTATTTTTATAAAAAAAAATATTTATTTGCCCTTCACAGGGTCTATGTGGTGTATGTGGTGTGTCTTAACAAATTAAACACTGTGAAAATCATACAACAAAAATATATACAAATAAGCAAAAGGATACAATTTATTGTTTTGCGAGCTATGGTCTTTTTTAGGTTAATTTTGGAAAAGAGTAGGCGCGTATTTGTCAGCTGATCGGCTTCAGTGTTGTAGCAGGCAGTCGTTGTCAGCGTGCAAGCGTGTATACAAAACATAAATAGCATAGAATTTGTAATTGTAATTTAATGTACATTTCCCAACACAACGAAACAGTAAAACCAATAATAAAAAAAGTGATGCAAATTAGTTAAATAGTGTATGGATAATCAATCCTAAATTACAGTTGTAAGCATCAGCGACACAGGCACAGAAGAGGAGGCCGCAAATAATAATATTTGCCACGACAATATGAATAATCGAGTACGCATCGTCATTGTAGGAGATTCAGGTATTCGCGTATTTAAATCATTTCCACTTGAATGTCCTATAAGAATTCATATACCCTTTAGGTGTGGGCAAAACATGTTTGACACATTTAATAGCGCACAACGAGTCCTTAATACGCCCCGGGTGGACTGTAGGCTGCAACATTCAGGTGAAGATTCATGAGTTCAAGGAGGCCACCGTTCGTCAGTGCCCATATTTTATTGAACTCTTCGACATTGGTGGTTCACTGAGCCATAAGAATACACGCAGTGCCTTCTACACGGGTATACACGGCGTCATCCTGGTGCACGATCTGACCAACGGCAAATCACAGGAGCAGCTGCTCGACTGGCTCTACGAGATTGTCAACAAAGAGGGCAAGGATACGTACAAAAGTCGCAGCAGCAGTTCAATGCCCCCATCGCCAACCGCGTCGACATTGCCCAGCTTTGTGGGCGGCATCAGCGAAGCGCATATGCGCTTCGATCTGGAGGAGTTTCTGGGCTCTACGCAAATCCCCATTCTGGTGATGGGCACCAAACTTGATCTGATCGACGAAAAGCGTCATCCCAAAACGGCGGTGAAGAAAGCTGGTGGCATAGGTCAGTATCAAATACAGTTA
The DNA here is from genome assembly GCF_023558435.1 of Drosophila sulfurigaster albostrigata. Taxonomy (NCBI): domain Eukaryota; kingdom Metazoa; phylum Arthropoda; class Insecta; order Diptera; family Drosophilidae; genus Drosophila; species Drosophila sulfurigaster. The sequence continues at coordinate 8,611,325 of NC_084885.1, read as the reverse complement.
AAAAACAAGTCGAAAGTAGGTTATTTATTTATCTGTATGGAATTTGTATAGCTGACAAATGCGGCGCCGAGGAGATCTGGTTGAATTGTCGAGACACGCGAAGTCTCGCCGCTGGCACAACCGATGCTGTGAAGCTGTCGCGATTCTTTGACTGTGTTATCGAGAAGCGTGAAAGTTCAGCAGCCGGCGCTCACCACATGGCGGCAGCAGCCGCCAATGCGACCATTGAGAGACGGCGACCTCCAAACAGCAGTAGCAGCAACAATTCGCAACCCACTTCGAGTCCCGAGTATGCGAACTATACGCGACTTGGCAGAGCAGCAGGAGGAGCAGCAGGAGGAGCAGCAGCAGCAACGGACAGCGGTGTGCCACTGCTGGAAACGAGTGATCTTAAGTGATAAATAAAAAGTTGATTTTTTAATATTACTTTCAAAAATTGTAGTTCAAAACTTACCTATACCAGGTGGGTAACAACTGCTCCTCCGGTTGCGCAGCGATGTCATCCCGTATCACAGAGTAAAAGATTTGATCTTGTCTTGCTTTAAAGTCTAGCATTACAATTGCATCAGAATTGTCGATATGCTCCATTAGCAATTTGAGTTCGTGCAGAAAGTTCGAGAGAAATATGGTAACAGCAGCTGGACTCCAAGGCTTATTGCGATGCAGTTCACCAACGGCGCATTCCTCAATGCGATGTGTCAAACCCTCTCCATCCCTTAGACCAACGAATATGGTGCGTATGCCAACGAGAAAGGATTGACACCACCAGTTTAGTGACTTAAATGAATCAAACGAGCGCTGCTGATGGCGATTCATTGTAAGAGCTGATGTCTTGAGCTCCACAAACTCAGCGGCTGCCAACTGCTTCCGATCATTCATGTCGCTAGAGAAGAAATCGTTAAACTTAGCTACACAAAGCAGAAGATTTAAATGTGCAACTCTTACAGCATACCATTGCTCTTAATGCCATCCATTTCGGCTGCAAAAAGCAACTGCAATCCGTTGAGTGTTAAGTGGAAGACGCAGTCAAACTCTTTGGCCTCATTCACTGGGCTTGTGGTGTCCGGCAGCATCTTTGGATCCTCTGTGGTACAATATTGTTCAAACTTAAAGCCCCACGAACACATGTCCAACTGTTGCTTCGTCATCGATTCGCGTTCTAGGCGATCCGCCTCTGTTTCCACCTTGGCTAAGTAGATGGTGCCATTGAGACGTGTTGCCATCAGTCTGTAGTCCTTCCGTCGCTCGTATGGCGTGCACATAATTTGGCGCAGAATGCCGCGAAAGGTCACAAAATCATAAGATAAGTTGGGACCCTTCTTTTGGTCTGTAGATGGGCGGGACAGCTCCTGTTGATGATTGCAAATGTACCGGCAGAAGTCATGAATGTCTTTGTATTTGTGTGCCGCTTCACCCTTGCGTTGCACACGCTCAATACCCGCATTGAGATCCAGCGGGAATTCTGTGCGATGCGGCAAATTAAGATACGAAACGTTGCTGGCATAGTCCTGGAATTGACGCGATTCGTTGAGACTGTAACAGCCAATGGGCTGTGGACAGCTGAGCCGGGGAAAAGCGCCGGGGAATTTGGTGCCGCTGCGATGCAGACGCACGTTCACATTCAACGTTCCGTTAATGTGGTCACGATTTGTTGCAACTCCTGAATGCATTTTTGCTGTGATGAGCTTCGTTTCGAAATCACCTCTATAAAATATCTATATTGACGCCAAGCGCAATTATTCTTTATTCAATAAGTGAAGAAGCAGTACAATAGAAAAAATACCATAACAACGCACGAATGAGCTGAAAAATATACCAAAAAAATTTAGTTCGAATTTCTACGTAGCTTACGAACGTTGAAAACCCGATTTTGTTTTTGTTATGGGCTTTTATTCCTGACTGCTGCAATTGCAGTCGGTTATCGATAACAGCGTATTCGATAATAACAAAATAACAAGTGCATTCGCAACACATACAGCTTTGCAATTAGTAAAATTCACAAGCAGAAAGAAATAAAAAAAAATGCGACAACAGCGACAATGCATTGTGGTGAATATGCGTTCTGCGATAGCGCTCATCATCATATTTGTGCTGACCGGCATTAGAAACAGCGAAACGGCCAGCGGTGGCAATCAAATGGATCTGACTGATGCCAAAACCGATCAACGCAAAGACAACAGCAATGCTGGCAACAACAACAATAATAATAATAACAATAATGAGAATGAAGTGTTTGTGCCCGCGTTGGCCAACATGGCCAGCAAGTCAAGTGGCGACGGCAATAGCAGCAGTAACAACATTAGCAACAGCACTACAAACATGTTGTGCCCACTGGATAAGGAGACACCTTGCGATCAGTTGCAATTCCCGTGCATACGGTGCAGCTACAATTTCAATTGCCTTTACGGCCGCGATGTGAACATCAGCTGCGAGGCTGTCAGCAATGTTCAATGCCAAGGCGAACGCGCCTTCCACCGGCAAATGAACTGTCGCTATTGCTACCAGACGGAAATGTGGCAACAGCACTGCGAACAGCATGCGAATTGCAATTCGGCAGCCGAAAAATATTATCGCACCAACTGCACTGTGCATCAGGATGTCCTCTGCTTGGGAAATCGCTCTTTTACCCGCAATCTACGCTGCAATTGGACGCAAGGCTACCGCTGGAGCACAGCGCTCTTGATCAGTCTTACGCTAGGCGGCTTTGGTGCCGATCGTTTCTATCTGGGACACTGGCAAGAAGGCATTGGCAAGCTGTTTAGCTTTGGCGGCTTGGGTGTGTGGACCATCATTGATGTGCTTCTCATATCCATGCATTATCTGGGGCCAGCCGATGGCTCACTATACATTTAGATTAAGTGCTTAGGTTTACGTGCATGACGAACTAACATTTAGGCAAAATCTATGAGTAAACAATTGGAATGTGAAACGAGAGGAGGTATGTATATAACATTTAGAATAAGACCCAAGATTGTATATAAACATTAGTTGAGACTGTCTATAAATCTAACTATAGCTACACAAGATATTTATGTATGTATGTATAATAAAACCACACAAAGTGATCATTTTAAGCAAGTGAATGAAAAGTGGAATTTAATATTAACATAAGAGCTGCCAATGTTGTTCTAGAAATGTCAACAGCACTTCAACTTCTAACATTACAGTTACAGGACAGCAGAAACGGCGCATGTTAACTTACAGAGCTGTTAAATGTATCAACTGCTGATTAATAAACAATTCTAGAAACAATAATCAATATCAGTTTTATTATATTTCATGCTAATGATACTTTATTGTTTTTCTAATTTCCCTCAATATATAGTAATTTACTATATTTTAAACCCAAATTCTTATTTAGGAGACAACAAAATATTCAATGATTGATTTCGATTTGAAATTTAGAAACATGATGTTCTAAAACTGTTTTAGTTTAGTTCATTTAATAAAGTGAAAAATGTTCATTATTTTCGTTGCCTGTTTTTGTAAATAGTTGTACTACAAAACAACTTGAAGTCTTTGTTTTCTTCCTCTTTATTTATTTTGTTAGACATCAGCGGATAGATTGTTGCTTGCTGATGCAGCTGCTCCTCCATTTGGACCTCCCGTTGTATTAGCGGCTACCTCATCGTCATCAGCATCGTCGAACTTGATGTGTTTGGCTAGCAGCTTGGCAAACTTTTCGCGTCCACGCTTCTGCTGCACACGCACCTTCTTCGTCAGCTTCGCCTCGCGATCCTGCTCGATCTTGCGCCAATATTGCTGCTCCGTCTGGCCACGCAGTACCTTCAGCTGCATCTCAGCACAGCTCAACTTGTGGGCCAACTCATCGGCTGCTTCGGGGGTGGACATGCGTAAATGCGCCAGCTGATCGCCCTCTTTGATGTCCACATACTTGATGTCCGCATATTGTCGCATATCGGCCTTGAAATCCTTGACATTGGTGCATGGCTCATGCAGTGCACACTCGACTATCAGACCCGGCTCGTATTTGAAGAGTGGCGCCCGTTCCTCGGCCTTGGCTGGCAGCTTTGCGGTGTCATCCGTTTCGCTGCCGCCGGCACCATAGAAATTCATATTCATCTTATGTACACCACCAGCGGCGTTCTTGTTGCGCTTGCGGCGTTTGGCAGGCACTGGCACGTCGCCTCCTCCAGCAACGGCATGATGATGATGGTGATGATGATGGTGGTGGTGATCACCCGCATCGCTAAGCGGTTCGCCTTCCTCATGTCCGACGCTACCGCTGCTGCTGTTAGCGGCGACAACCACGCCCGAGCCAGCGACACTGTTGCCCTTGATCTCGGTTAGCTGTTGTTGTTGTTGCTGCTGCTGGTGGTGATGATGTTGGGCCTGCAATTGAGGCAGTGCTGTGTTGCTCTTGCCAAGATGCGTCTGCTGACCCCCACCGCTGCGCCACAGTTTGCTCTTCGCCTCGCTGATGATGCGTCGCTGCAGATTGAGATATTTATTGCGCATGCTGCACCAGCTGCTCTTGGGCAGCACCTTCAGCTCCATGGCGCTTGGCTCAATGTTTGGCTTGTGCTTGTCCAGCAGCGGTTTCTTCTTTTGCTTGCGACGTCGCTTATGCTGCGTCTGCTTTGCATCGCTGCCGCCGCCGCTCTCTTTGCCAGCACGATCATCACCAGCATCCTCGGGATTGTCATCGGTTTCGCTTTGTTGCGACATTTCGGCATCTGTGCTTTCCAAGCCAGCAGTTTGATCGCTTTGCTCCTGCGGTGCCTCCAGCTTCACACGCTTGGCGGACACGGCTCCATCATGGGCTTCTTCTTTGTCGCATTCCCGCTTCAGAGTTATCTCTGCACAAGCAGCTGCTGCTGCTGCATCAGAGACATCTGCACCTGACTTTTGCTGTTGTTGCTGTTGAAACGAACGAATGCTGGCCAAATCAGCGGGATCTGTGTGCTCCACGGACAGCACACCTTGCACCTGGGCAAATGCTTTCACCGCCTTCTCCACGGCCGAGCTCTTCTCGAACTCAATAAAGGCAAACTCCTTGATCTTGCGAGTGCCCGGATAATGCGGCAGCGATACATAAGCAACGGCACCATATCGACTAAAGACTTCTTTGAGCCAATCGTGGGTTGCTGTGCGTGGCAAGGCTTCCACATAAAGCGTTTTATCGTTGACATCCCGTTGCACGGGCAGCGCCGTCTTGCGACGCACTTTTAGTCCACTCTTGTCCAGCTCCAGCAGCTGTGAGTTGGACAGCGAACGCGATATTTGTTGCACATCTTGGGTGAGTGTTTTGATCTTGTTGAATGTAAGAAATATGTCAAGCGGCACATCTAATAAGAAACCGAATTTCAATAAAGCACACTATGGATACATTGGAACGTACTTACATGGATCCTGCTCCACGTAACGTCGCAGGAAACGGTCCTTGCTCAAATTGGCGTCGCCAAAATAAAACTCCATTTGCGTTCGAATCGAATTAAACAAATGTCGCTTACGTTTGCGACCGCCTCCTGTTTCGCTTTTAATGCCCCCTGGCGATGTGTCGGTAACGTCCGCTTGGTCGCCACTTGCCACCGGTTCATGTTCATGGGTCGTCGCATCCGCTTTGTGTGATTTTTCCTGCGGTTCTTGACAGTCCCCCGTTTTGTCGGCAGCAATTGTTTTCGCAGCCATTTAAACAACAATATGTGCAAAATTACAATGTGACCAGATCTCAGTGATAGTGTTTTGCCTGTGCTGCTGTGGAGTTTTTGAATAGTTACCGAAATTAATAAATAGCTATGAGTTATTTCATACGACAATTAAATTGATAAGCAATCAAATAAAATATCAGTTATTTTGCGTTTAATTTTCGATTTCTTACAGTTACTAAAAGTTCCAAGTGATTAACAGTTTTAATCGTACGATTACAAACAAAGTATATCGAAAGCAGCAGTACAAATAATCGATACTTTCTACACCGCATAGCAGCACTGCAAAATTAACATTTTGGCGGCAAACAGATGCTGTTGTGTTTTAATATTGTGTTTGTCGTACAGTGCGACAGGATGCCGTCGATTGTCAATTAATATAATAAAACCGAGCCGTGCGCCACAAACAAAACGATTAGCTCAATAAGCGTGTTGCCAATTTACAAGTGAAAGTGCGTGCGTAAGGAACGGAAATTAAACAACAGTATCGGCATTCTAAAAGAGTGAAGAGAGGCATCGGCATCGAAGCCGATTCAGAAAGAACCGCAGCAAAACAGACAAACGAGAAGCAAAAAGCACACTGAAAAAAAGAGAAAAATACAGCAAGAAACAACACAGCAAATAAACAAATTTTTTTTGGTTTTTTGTTTTTTGTGTTTGAGTTGGTTTTGGATTTGCTGTTATCGTAGTATCGTAGTGTGTGGGAAGTATGTGCCTCAGTTGTGACTAAAGAGCAGCACAAGTAGACTTCAAATAATAAATTTTTGGAGCATAGCGAAAAAAGCAAGCCACACAAAATGGAATCGATTGTGCTGCATTCCGATATAGCGCGCCTGGTCCTAGGTGAGTCTCTCCTCTCGCCTTACTTCGCGCTATCCGCTCGCTTAATGACCATTCCAATTGCAGGCTATTTGGTCAACAATAATCTTAAGCGTGCGGCCCAAACTCTATGCCGCACATCGCCGCATCTGGTGCAGGAGTTCAATGCATTCCGTCAAGGCTTGCTGCCGCACAACTTTCTCAATGGCGGTCTCGAGGAGATGATACGGGAGCACGTCAAGATCAACACGCTGGGTAAGTTTTTGTGATTGACAATATCGATGCGATGCGCTTGCCTAATCTTAAACTCCTTTCTCTCTCTCTTCGTATTTATTGCAGTGACGAATGCAATGCTCAAGTTGCCCCTGGAGCGGCGAATGCGTTTACAGCAAATGAAACTCTCTGAGCGTCTCAGTGAGCTGCTGCATCAGGAAAAGAACACATCGCATAACAGCTGGCGCAACAACACAACAGCAAACACAAACAAAAAACGCAAGCGTCGTCGCATGTAAACTTTTTACTTAGTTTTTCCTGACTGTCATGTATTGAAAAGGTCTTTTTCATTTAGGCGTGGCCAAACGGATGAAGAGTCACAACAACAGCTGCCACATTACGACAGCAAGCGTCCACGTCTGCTGGCGCCACATTTGTACTGCAGCATTGAGCGCTCACATCGCTTGCACAGCGCTGACAATGAATCCCTCGATAGCAGCAGCAGCGGCAGCAATCACACCGACAACTGCAACAGCGATGCGAGTAGCGCCGACGAAGCTTTGCCCTTCCATGGCAGCGGGCATGGACCCAAGAATAATTCCACGCCACGCACAGGCACCAGCCGCACCAACGATTCGGCAGAATTGATCATGATGCCCATGCCACAAGCTATGCCCGTAATTACACATGTCATTGCACTATAGTTACCACTAATATTGTTCTCTTAGGTTATATATATTTCAAACTATTTGTGGTCTTTCAAACTTTTGAGAGTCGTTATCTTCTAATTGAACAACTATGCAATCTCTTAGTATCACGACTGAACTTTACTAATAACTTAGTTACTCTACTTAAACTGTCTACTGTAATACCAACCTTCATTAATTTTTGAGCACTTCAAATTAGTCTTGTCTTTTGCTCGTGAGAGTTTTTGCAATGAAAGTTAGACTAGACTGTAAACTCCTTTTTACACTATTTTAACTCATCCACATCCTTGCTTACCACTTAATGCCTAAAATCAATTAATCAACTATTAACCATAGTTGTTCAAATGTCTAATTTACAAACATATTTGGACTGCAGATTTGTAGTTTAGAATAAAATCATATTGCACAAATAATGTAATCAAATGAACTTAAGGCTTATCGCTTTCGCTATTGAAATATTCTATAAACTGCTGTTTAACTTTTTGTTCTTTGTGACAGGAATTGACGCAGGCCATCATGACCAATGAGGACTTCCAGCAGAAGCTGCTGGAGAACATCAATGTGGCGTTACAATCGGTCACCGTGCATGCGCCTACGCCGGAATCGATAAACTCTGAGGCGGTGCTTGATGATTTGGTCAAGAACATATTGGAAGCGACCGAGAAGGATCCATCGTTTGACCGTGTGCTCCAAGAGGTCGTTGGCACACCGGCGCCAACAAATGTCGGCGAGCAGCAGCCGGCTGAAGCTACTTTAGAGACGCCAGAGCTGGCTGCAGCAGAGCCACCGCAAACACCGCTTATCATACGCAATGCGGTGGCGGCGGTGGCTAATGCGGGCGGAGATGGGAATGGCAATGGAAATGCGGTGATACAATTGAATACGAACACCTCACTAGACCAGGTGGTGGATCCCAATTTCAGCATATCCAAGTTGATTGTGATCAATTCGAATGAGAGCGTACAAAAGCAGCAGCAACAACTGCATCAGCATCAGCAACTGCAACAACAACTGCAACAGCAGCTGGCAACTGGCGCAGCTTCAGTTAATCTCAGCATCACCACCGAGAATCTCATCAATTACAATGATGCCGGCGGTGGAGGAGGAGGAGGAGATGGTGAGGCAGCAGCGAGTGGAACGATCCAAACGACATCGAATCAAGTGTGTGTGGATACCACAAATGGTCAGCTAACATTTCCCATGATCTTCTCGTCCAACGATGGCATCTTCTCGCATCTGCCGCTGCTTGTGAACAACGAATGGTTGGCTCAACAGCTGCGCTCTGATGTCTTTGAAATTCCACTAACCGAACCAATTACTGTGACGGCCAGTCAACTGCCCAGTTCGATAATAATTAACAGTGCTGTGAAGCAGTCATCGTCGCATCAGTCACTGCCGCCAGCTGCTGTTGAGCCGCCCGTGCAATTGATTGAGGAGGAGCCTCAACCGCCGCCGCCATCAACAGCTGCAGCCACAGCAGCAGCCGCAGCTGTACACAAATCTGTGGAACGCAAAGCGGCGCCAGCGAATGCGAATGGGATCCCGCCTGCCTCGTTGGACTCGTCGCGTGTGGTGCTGGAGCGTGCGACGCCTTCGACGGCAGGCATTGTGAATGTGAAGGCATTCCGCAGTTTGTCGACGCCCAGGAAACGCACTTCGCATGTGCGCACCCTCAACTTTTCACCCAAGGCAATTACGCATGCGATGCAGCAGACGCCCGTCTCCACACGTCGCGCCCAGCTTCAGCAGCAGCAGCTGCAGCGTCGCGAGCAGCTGAAGGCGTTGCGCGAACAGCAGCAACAGTCGCAGCCGGTGCAGACAGAGCAACAGCCTGAGCTAGCAAAGCAAGCACCGGAGGAGAAGCCGGTGCACATTAAGAGCGTTGAGATCCTACCCAGCTTTGGCAGCAGTCCCACGCACAGCAAGCCGAGCACCTCGGCCGATGTGAGCGCCAATGAGAGCGGCAACAGTTGCTTGCCGCCCTTGTTTGCCATGGAGGAGGGCAGCAATCAAACGGTGATTAAAGCTGTTGTAGTTGCTGCGAAGCAGACGAAAGGCAGCACAGCTACGCCGAAGCGTAAGCAAAAGCGTCGTGCGGCAGTCAAGGCTTGCAAGCGCATTATTTCCCAGTCAACTTTACCTGAAGAGACGCAGCAACAACAGAAGGAACAACAACAGCAGCCACAGCAACTGGATGTGAAACTGGAGCAACAGGAGCAGCCTGATGTGGGCACATCGCTGGACGACAGCAAGGAGAATCAAAGAGGCAGCCAGCATGTCGAGGAGGAGGACGACGACGACCAGACGGATCTGATGGCCGCCTGGCAACGTCAAATGCACGGCACCAGCACCGATCTAGAGCAGCGGCTACGCGAGATCAATGCCAAGCGTCAGGAGCAGTTCAAGGGACCGCAACGCACGCGACGTCGCACCGCAGCGGGCAAGAAGAAAGCTGGAGGCGGTGGCACGCCGCTGGCGCCTAAGCAAAAGAAACTCAAGGTGCCGCTCAGTGCCAAGAAGAAGAAGCTGCAGGCGGGACAGACAGTTGGGAAGGCAACAACAACGATCAAGATAACGACACCGCAGAAAACAAAGAAAATAGTGGAAAGCAAAGAGCCGCCGAAGGAAGCGAACCGTGAGGAGCAAGACAAGCAACAGCTGCAGGGGGAGAAAAATGCGCATAAAGTGTCAATTATCGAAGAACCAGCGAAGCAGCTGAAAACCGAGAAGGAGCAGCTGCCGGAGAAGACAGCCAAGCAGGTTACAACAACAACAAAAACAACTACAACGGCAACAGCAACGATAGCAATAGCGACAGTGGATCAAGTGCCTTCGAGCATGGAGATGCTGCTGGAGACTCCATTCAAGATGCTGCTATCGCAGTCGGATGACGGTGTGCCGCCGACACCCGGACCCGCCGCTCTGCTCCTGCCACCCACGCTGGACACACCCTACGCCAAGCTGTTGCCGAGCACTTCGTTTCTGTTTGGCAGCGACACCAAGAGCATACTGGACACACCCATGCTGACGGCCATAACGCCGGGCACCCGGCTGTCGGGGGCAACACCATTTGGCCACTCCCTGGGCACACCGCACAGCACAGCCAAAACGGATTATTCCTCGGGCAGCTCCTACTATCGTCCCGATGAGGCCGAGCACACGGATACGAATGCCCAATGTGCCCTGCAACCGGCCAGAGCATCGCCAGCAACAACTATAATTGCACCCGAACCGATCAAGGTTTCAGCCGTGTCCGCCTTTGAGCTGCATGCCGAGCGTTTGCCCGTGGAGCCGACGGTGCTGCGTCGTGTGCGTTCCTTTGGTACCGAGGCCGTGGACAGCGCTGAGGGAGCCGTCGCCGCTTTGCCCGATAATGTCGCGGAGCCAGGTCCGCATTATAAGCTCGTATCGGGTTTGCCCGATGCTGTGGTCGATAATTCTAGCAGCAGTTCGTGTGCCAGCAGCTCCACTTACTCCTCCAGCAGCTCCAGTTCGTCGAGCAGTGGCAGCGGCAGCAGCACCGACAGCAGCAGCAACTCCTCGGTCACCTCGGCCACATCCAGACGTGCGGCAAGTCAGGTGGCGCCTGGCGGTGTTGCGTTGCCCACGGCGAAAACAATGCAGCTGCTGGATATGGAGAATCTGTCGGACATTAGCAGCACCGAGGATGAGGAATGGCTAAAGGCGGCTGCAGCGGCGGCAACTGAACCGCCGCTCGCCATCGACAATGAGCCGCAGCAGCTGGTCAGCCAGGATGGCGAGGTGCGCTACCCGTTGCGCAATTGGCTGACACCCAGCAAGGATGCGACCAAGGATGCAAATACTAGCGGGGAGATGGCACCGCCAGCACCCAAAACGAAACCAGTTAATCCTCCTCTACCTCCGCCGCCGCCTCCGGAATTGCCAACTGCAGCAGTGAAGCCACCTCCGCCTCCATCACCACCACCGTCGGCTCCACCTCCGCCAGTCAATCCGCCTGCAGCCAAAACTCCAACACCGCCGCCTCCGCCTCCACCAGCTCCGACTGCTGCTGAGGATAAGCTAAAACAGCAGCTGGTAATGGAGCAGCGTCGTCAGGAACTGGCCAAAGTGCGTGAGCGTGTCAAGGCCAAGGTGAAGCAGCAAGTCTCGCCCAAACCGCGCGTCCGCAAGGTAAACAAGAAGCTAAGCAACATGCGCGAGAACGCCAAGTTGTCACAACCACCGTCACAGTCGAGCAAGGCCAGCAATGGCAAGTCTCCTCGAAAGGAAACACCGCCAACCGTGAAGACAGCAGCTACAACGGGTGCATCAGCCGTAACAACAGTATTAACAACCAGCTCAGCTACAACAGCGGTTGCTATTCCAAAGCCAACTGAAGCAATTGCCAAGTCAGGGAATGAGCCATCGACAAATTGCAGCAGCGATCTGGATCCAGCGCTGCTTATGGCCTTGAATCTCAGTGCTAAGAAGCAGCAGCAACATCAGCCAAAAGTAGGACGCGTTGCCGTTCAGATTGCAGCACAGCCGGCCCCCGCGTTGGGCGCAGCACTGCGTCGTGGGCGACCTAAGAAGGCGCCGAACGTGGAGCCCACACGCTGCTGCACACGACGCTCCACGCGACTGATTGACAATAAGAGTAAGTCACTGGGTAATTACAATCACTTTAACACTCGGCTAACTTTCGCAACTTACAGCTCCTGGACCAGAAGAAACATCGCCGGAACCGCCACCTAAGCTAACCAAGGCGTTAACCAATGTCAAAGTGACCAAGAAGCCGGCCAAGAAACGTGCCGAAGCGCGTCTGGAGCCGTCGCAGCCGTTGGCAACTCTCGCCGAAGCGCAAACCACACAAAAGTCACCAGAGCCCCAAACATTGCCCTCTACATCCGCGGCTACGGCAGCGCCAGCAGCGAGCCCAGACTATGAGCTGGACATGTGCTTAAGCAGCAGTCATGTGGAAAATACGTTCAGTTTTTCATACGCGGATAATGGCAGCAAACCAACAGAGCCTGTGGAACCCCAGCCAGCGAGCTACTTTGAGAGCTATCAAATGCGTCTTATGATCGACAATGAGATGCACAATGTGCGCATGACAAGTCCACAGCTCATCTATCAGCACTCGGGCAAGGGTGGCGAAGATAATGGAGTCAATGCGGCTGCCAATGCTGCCGCCATTCGTAACATACCCAAGAAACGCATCGTACGCTATACTAGTGGCGGAGGTGGAGGTGCAGGAGAAGGAGGAGCAACCACTAATCGCGATGAGGCTAAGGATGAGAAGCAGGTGAAGCCAGTGGCGACATCCACGCCGCTGGGCAACAACTCACAGGCAGCGGAGAGCGGGCAGCGCGATGAAAACGATCTCGAGGTGGCCAAGATGTAAGTATAAAGTGTGAATTGAAGTAGATTCAGATAAAGCAGACACGAATAGAAAGAGAAGCAGCATATATTGTTGTCTCACTCTAGCTGGTGGCACATTATCAAGCACAAATATAAAATTTCAAATTTTTCCCAACAGCAATGCGCCGATAAAACCAAACTCTGGCGAGGATCAGGAGCCGCATGATGCCGGTGTACAGATCGAAGATATCGAATCGATACTTTCCCATCTTCATGGCACCTAAAAGAAAAATATCTACAACACAAAACAAATTACTCGATGAAATGAAACCAGTTATGTTTATCTTTATCAATTATGAAATAGTCTCTTATGTTTATTATTATAATTATTTTTTTTTTTTTTTGATTTAAAAGAGATTCTTGATTAACAATATGTCGTAGGTTTACTTACTGTAATAATAAACGTATATAGGTACGTTCGTTAAAGCTTAAGTTTAATATTTATCTATCGGCTATAAACATAAAAAATAAAAATAAAAACCAAAGAACTGATCCTGAGGGAGAGTTTGGTTTTCGAATCAAATATTACTATACAATATATATGTAAATATTAAAAAACATATATAAATTATAGATATTTAAACTGTACATAAGTATTAAGTATTACCCACTCGTTAAGCATATTCCGGTAATACGTCAGATTGCTTGGTATATAAAAGAAAAATTATATGATTTTGTTTACGACTAAACCTGATGAATCTTTTTTCTTTGTTTTCTATTTATAAATTATACGTTTGTATTTGATACTCCACAAATTTTTGATACGCAATTGGGGTATCTTGTAGTTAAGATATTAAAACTAAAAATAATAGTTGTAAGAGTGCGGAAAAAGAAAGGAAAGGATTTTTCTTGTATCTTTAACCTGCATATAGGATATCTAGTGGCGGGGACTTGCATTGGGAATATGAATTTGAATGCGGATTTGACAATCGGAGCTAGTTAATAATGCATATTGTCCCTGGTTGAGCAATCAATCGATGGGCATTAAATTATGGCCAATTAAATGCACGAATGGATGGACGAACCAGTTGCCTGTCACATCGCATAACTGCTGCAATTTGGAGCCAATTTGTTGTGAACTTTCGGGGAGAACGGACGAAATGAACGTGATCCGTAGCCAAAGGATCTGGCTCTGCCTAACTCTGACAATCGGATTAGAATTAAGCCTGACTAGCGGTGATGACTTGAAGATAAGTAAGTTCGATTAATGATTAAGAACAAGAAAAAGAGCTGCTGCAGTCTCCCTCATCTTGTTGCTAGTTTTCTGGATTGAGCCCGTGCAGCGGGCGGAATTCGAGGCAGACATTGCGGTGGTGCTTAAGGAGCTGGAGACACTTCAGGTAGGCACTGGCATTGTAGATGCGATTATGCAGCTGACGCACACCGATGATGGTCAGGACATGGACAACTGTGAGTAGTAAGGGCATTTCCTCCTCCCACAGTTATAATATCTTCTTTCTGCGACCAGTTTGCGATATATTGAACAGCGTAGGCAGCACAGTAATTGTGGATCTGAGCTACAGTCGCTGGACGGAAGGTGAGCAGCTGGCGAGAACACATGGCATTGGGTATGTGCGTGTGGGCAGGATAATGCGGCCGTTCCTCGAAATGTTTGGCGACTTTATGCGTCAGAAGCGTGCCAACAATGTGGCCATGATCTTTCAGAACGCGCGCGACACCTCGGAGGCCATGCAGCAGCTGATCGATGGTTATCCCTTTCGCACTCTTATCCTGGATGCAAGCAGCAGTAGTGAGGACTTTGTGCAGCGCCTAAGCTTACTGCGTCCTCCGCCCACTTATTATGCAATGTTTGCTCGCGGCTCCTCAATGAATGGCATCTTCGAGCGTGTGAGTTAATTAAGCTCTTAAGAGGGATTTGTTCTCTGTCGATTAAACCCACTCGTTGCAGGTGCAAAAGGGTCAGTTGTTTCAACGTCCTGCTGAGTGGCATCTAGTTTTTCTGGACACTCGAGATCGGGTGTTTAAGTACAAACGTCAGGTGGAGTTTGCCACGCGCTTCACATTGAACGCTCGTGCCATCTGTCGGTCTATGCAGATGAGGGATATTTACTGCACCAGTGGATTCACTGTAAGTCCTGAAGGGGTTGAATGGAAGCGTAAGGGACAGGCTGAGAGAGTGTGGCAAAAAATGGAATGTCCTTGCAGATGAGGGATAAGGGGATAGAATGAAGTTAAAGCAATTTGCTCACTGTATCACCGGAAGCCCTAAGAAATTGAATGGAGGTCCGGGTGGGGAAACAATTTCTCCGGCAGTTACAACGTGATAACGGTGAAAAGATATAGAATAGGGAAAAGTGTATAATATTTGTATATTCCGCGGAGAATGAGATGGGTAGATTGTAGTTAAAGCATTGTCTTGACCTTTTCTCCCTTAGCTGCAACGGGGTCTGCTGCTAGACATCATCCGCAGTCTGATTGATGCAGCGCAGGTCAGCTACAAGTTCCCACAGCCGGTATACATGGATTGCAATGCCAGCGCCGAGGTAACTGAGGACGAGGAAAATCCTTGGATGGAAAATGTGCACTGGAGCAACTTTATAGGATTTACACCATCCAGCGACGAGTTTAACACGCAGCGGATTCAACAACAACAGCAGCCACAACATGAACAGGAGATGCTAGAGGAAGAGGAACTGACCTTTGTGGCAAACATATCGGCTGGCTACTATTCGAATGAACATGAGGCCAAAACAGATCTGGCCATTTGGTCAGCGGGTCAGCTGCGTCTGCTCAATGAGACAATCAGTCCGAGTCGCCGCTTCTTTCGCGTCGGCACTGCCGAAAGTGTGCCCTGGAGCTATTTACGACGTCATCCCCAAACCCATGAGCCAATGCGCACACGAAGTGGAGCGCTTATCTGGGAAGGTTACTGTATTGATTTCATAGCGCGTCTGGCCGAGAAATTGAACTTTGCCTATGAGATCGTGGCGCCTGTCACGGGACATATGGGTGAGCGTAATGAGCAGGGCGAATGGGATGGCGTCATAGGGGATTTGATTAGTGGCGAAACGGATTTCGCTGTGGCCGCTCTCAAAATGTACTCGGAACGCGAAGAAGTCGTTGACTTTTTGCCGCCGTACTTTGAGCAGACCGGCATCTCGATAGTAATGCGAAAACCCATGCGGAAGACATCGTTGTTCAAGTTCATGACGGTGTTGCGCGTGGAGGTTTGGGTGAGCATTGTGGCTGCGCTGATTGGTACTGCGTTGATGATATGGTTCATGGACAAGTACTCGCCATACAGTTCACGGAACAATCGAGAAGCGTATCCCTACGAGTGTCGGGAGTTTACGCTTCGCGAAAGCTTTTGGTTTGCCCTCACCTCGTTTACGCCGCAAGGCGGTGGCGAGGCACCCAAGGCGGTGTCAGGACGTCTGCTGGTCGCTGCGTATTGGCTGTTTGTGGTCTTAATGCTGGCCACATTCACCGCCAATCTGGCCGCTTTTCTTACAGTTGAACGCATGCAGGCGCCGGTCCAATCTTTAGAACAGCTGGCACGACAGTCGCGCATCAATTACACAGTTGTGGAGAGTTCGGATACGCATCATTACTTCATGAATATGAAGTTCGCTGAGGATACGTTGTATCGCATGTGGAAGGAGATGGCATTGAATGCTTCGCGAGACTTTCGTAAATTTCGCATCTGGGATTATCCGATCAAGGAGCAATACGGACACATACTGTTGTCCATCAACAGCTCAAAGCCGGTGAGAAACGCCAGCGAGGGATTCGCCAATGTGGACGCGCATGGCAATGCGGACTATGCGTTCATTCATGACTCGGCGGAGATTAAATACGAGGTAACCAGGAATTGCAATCTCACCGAGGTGGGCGAAGTGTTTGCAGAACAGCCGTACGCCGTTGCCGTCCAACAGGGCAGCCATCTAGGCGTAAGTCTTTCACTTTCAATGACGTCTGTATATGTACATATGTATATGCTTTTTGTTTGACAGGATGAGCTGAGCTATGCCATCTTGGAGCTGCAAAAGGAACGATTTTTTGAGCAGCTTCGTGCAAAATACTGGAATCAATCTAAGCTCCAGGACTGTCCACTCTCCGAGGATCAGGAGGGCATTACCCTGGAAAGTTTGGGTGGCGTTTTTATAGCCACTCTCTTTGGCCTCATTATGGCAATGGTTACACTTGGTTTTGAGATCGTATATTATCAGAAGAAGCAGAAGGCGTTGGCTCTGTCGCTTATTACACAAGTGAGGCCCATGAATATGGATGATTCGACGAAAATCGCATGGTTGGATGCCGATAAGGATTATGAGGAGGATCTAGCCAAAGAGAAAGTCAATAATAAAAAAGATGTAAAAGGAAAGAAGACTCCTAAGCAACCGTTGCCTGCGCCAGCAATCGAAGCTGGCACATTTCGGGGCAAGAAAATGCCAGTCTCGATCACCTTGGGAGATGGAAAGTTCAAGCCACGACCTCGGGATCATATCAATGTGCGTCGGAACATTCACAGCGGTTACATGGAATAGAGGGCACCAAAAATAACAAAGATGCACAATTCGAATACTATTTTTCTTATATGCTATTTATGCACTTGTGTTTGTCCTTTTTAGTGAGTTCAATTTATAAGGCACCATAAATATATAACATAATTTGATTTTAAATAATCACTTGTGAAGAAATTAAAATTTTGCTATTTCAAATGTTTTAAATAATGCGCCTTTTAATATGCATTTTATTGGAATTTCTAATATACCGAATGAAGTGTAGCCGATTATCGATAGTTTGGTATATTCAAAGTGTGGTCACACCCCGGTAAATAAAACAAAAACACTTTTTTAACAAGCAAATATCTGAATTCATATAGAATAGTAACTTACTTTAATAATAAATTAATTAGTATTATCCAGCTGCAGAAACCCATCGAAAAAAATCGGTGTATTAAACAATTTGAAAAACATCGATGCATCGATTTTACCATCGATGTTTCTCCACCTCTAACTATAACCAACACACAAATAAAAAAGTTATCAGCACAAAGTGTTAACAATTGCAATTACAATAGCAACGGCAGCAAGCAGCCGCAACAAATAGGCATTAATTAATTGAAATCACGGACCACAGCCAGAGCGACATCAGTTTTATATACTATCAATAATAACACGATAACGCAAGTTTTGCCAGCTCAAGGAAGCAAAAAAAAGTTGCCACACGGGCGAGAATACAACAACACGTAAAGAAAAGAAAGGAGAAACAAAAGATAAACAAGAGCAGTGGGCAAAATGAGTGCGCTAGCGTCAGCGCACATATTAAATATTAAATCAATATTTGTGGCACTAATCGCAGCCCTGCTAACGGCACCCCATGTTGTCCTGTCGCGCAAACATCACGTGGAAGTGCGCGTAAGTATTGTTATTCTTATTTTTATCTCAGTTTTTTTTAGTGCTGCGGTAGCCGGTCCGCTATTAACTTATCATATACTATGTAACTAATTATTTGCAGAATGATATGCGACCGTATATTGCGCTGAGCACATTTGGTTTCTACACAAACGGACATTTGGACGTCCAGCTGAGTCGCTTGAGAATTGCCGACGATCAGTCAACGTCGGGTTTGGTAAGTATAAACCATATAACACTTTATTTGTGAAGTATAACATTGCTTGACCTATACCATAATTTCAGTTTGGGCTGTCACTGGACAAAACAACTATTGATCAGTTGAATCCGTATCTGGACTCGCATCAAACCAAATGCATTTTGGAGGAGCCACCTAACAATCAGAACAGCGGTCCCATACTCTTCTTTGTGCTCGATCTCGTAGAGTTGAAGTAAGTTTTAACTCTATTCCATAGATGATGATTGTTTTAGTCATTCATATACTTTGCTTTCAGGGTGCGGGTTCATTGCTCCCCAGAGTGGGTCAACATGCATGTCTACAAAAATGTCGCGTATCGCCGCAAACGCAACTCGCATGTGGGCAAGGTTAGCGACACAGCACTCTTTACGCAGCCGCGTGTGCGACGCGCTGTCATGCCCATTGATTCCGAGGAGGCGGTAGATGATCTCGATGATAATTCGGAGGAGAAACCTTTTAAGCCCGACGAAGAGCAATCACCGCAGAAACTGTCTTCACCTATTGTAGCGGGCAAGATTGAAGGCGCTGCCAAGCTGAAGTCAGAGGAGCCCACACCATCAATTGCGCTGGCGCCGAAGGATGTGGTAAAGGATGCGCCAATACAGCCAAAGGCATCATCATCACCAGCCACAGCTGATGCAGTTCCCGCTGCCGCTTTGCCGCCTGCGGCCATAGCCAGCGGTGTGCTAGCAGCGGACTCTGAAGTGGCTGCTGAAGCTGCTCCGGCGCCGCCAGCATCGATTGCTGCTGCTGCCACGTCAAGTAACAGCAACAGCAATAGCAATAGCAAGCTTAGCAACGACGCTGAGGTGGAGCCGGCACTGCCCGTGGACAATTCACCGGGATCCGCGTCGAATTTCTACGAGTCGAACTCGTATCGCCAATCCCAGAACGATTTGTGCAATAATTTCAGTCTGCCGCTGGTTAAGCTAACCGAGGACAACATCAACTATTATAGCTTTAACTTTTCCATGTTTGTGGCGACGCCGCATGACGAGGGCTTGTACAATTTGTATTTCCACGCTTGTCCCAACTACGACAATCCGAAGAAGCTCTCGTTCAATGCAAGTTAGCAAAGTCTATGAGTTGAGCATTTTCTAAATATTTTCTTGCAGGTGGACATTGAGGAGAACAATAACGGCAATTATTTGTCGGCTGGCGAGATGCCGCTACCGGCTTTATACTTTATGATGAGTCTGCTTTTCTTTTTGTCCGGACTCTTCTGGGTCTTCATACTGAAAAAGAGCAAGTGAGTTTGCGTGCTTTATTTGTTTTATCTGAGAAGATGTAATTAATGCCCTTTATATTTTTATTAGGCACACCGTTTATAAGATACATTATTTGATGGCTGTGTTGGTTTTCCTCAAGTCGTTGTCATTGATGTTCCATTCCATAAACTATCATTTCATTGAGAAGCGCGGCGAGCATGTGGAAACCTGGGCCATACTCTACTACATTGCACACTTGCTTAAGGGCGCCGTCTTGTTCATAACCATTGTGCTCATTGGCACTGGCTGGACATTCATTAAACACATACTCTCCGACAAGGACAAGAAGATCTTTATGATTGTCATTCCCCTGCAGGTTTGGAAGGCCCCCAACACTATACTGTGATATGACTGAATAAACCTCTTTTTCTTTAGGTGCTGGCGAATGTGGCACAAATCATAACGGATGAGTCGGATCAGAGCGATGCCGAGTTTCGCACCTGGTACAAGATTTTCTTCTTTGTGGATCTGCTGTGCTGCTTTGCCATACTGCTGCCTATTGTTTGGTCCATACGGCATCTGCATGAAGCATCTGCCACCGATGGCAAGGCTGCCATTAATCTGCGCAAACTAAAGCTATTCCGGCAATTCTATTTGATGATCATCTGTTACATTTACTTCACCCGCATCATTGTGTATTTGCTGCAGATGACCGTCGTCTTTCAGTATGCCTGGCTCGATGAGATGTTCAGAGAGTGGGCGACATATGTGTTCTTTGTGCTCACCGGCTACAAATTCCGTCCCGTATCATCGCATCCATATTTCACCGTGCCCGATGAGGATGACGATGATGAGGTGGAAGTCTTAACCGAATCGGGACTCACCGAGACGGTGCATCGTGTGAAGCCATTGAATCGTTCGGCGCATTCCAATACAATTACAATTATCGAGGGCAACGACGATGAGCGTGAGAATCTGTTGATTGCGAAACGAGAGTCGAGTCATGAGTACGATTAAGCAAGAGAAATCACTCGAATCGCGTGCACACAAAAAACTACATACACCACATAAAGATAAACCGATAAAGATGCAAATGGAGATGCAGATACAACTACAGATACAGATATATATATATACGCACTTAATTGCAATCGTACTTTAAGATAGATGGCAATGGAGAGATGCAGAGTTTTTTTTTGGTTAGTAGGCTGTCCGACGATGATAATGATGACCACGATGGTGATGTTTAGTTACTAGATAATCCCGCTGCATCCCTAGATGAGAAAGAGAGAGAGAGCCCGTCCAACACTATACAAGACGTGTAAATACGAAATGAACTATCTGCATAACAAACCACAAAACCCCCCCAAACAACATGCTCCACCTCCCGCCTCGTGTTCCCAATGCTTCCTACAGATGAAGCAGATGATTGCTTATTGTATATCCCCTCCTCCCTGCCCCCGAAAATCTCGTTTTAAGGCATTATATTGATATAATTTTAAAGGATAACAATAACGATAACAATATAGCTTTAATATTAAATACTTGACTTGACCTCAGAGTCGTAATCACTTTGTTGTTCCATCTACCAATAGGTGCCACTCAACTTGGGCATCAGTTGCACCGTAAAAATCATGTATGTACAAATGGCGGTGACACTCTACGATTGGAGAAAGAGAGAGAAAGATTAACTGCTGTCCAGAAGGTGGAAGATTACATTGATAACTCACGCGTGTCAACAGATAGCTGTCGAGAACAGTGATGCCCAGGCAATCGATGCGTACACCCTGATGGAGCAACTGTAGCGAAAAGTTCTGGATCTGCAGCGAAACAGCTGGCGACGTGATCACAATGCTGTGCAGCTGATGGGCAATGCGAGGCATGAGTTGCATGCAGCTCTGCGAGACGTAAATAAATGCTGGAATCTCCAGTACAGCCGGCAGCAGTAGATAATAGTCTTAAGCGAAAGAGGAATAGATAAGATAGTTGCTCAATCAGATGATTCACTTACCAATAATGTTGATCTTGTTGTAGAGCGTGTAGTACATAAAATAGCAATCGACAGCGATACGCACATAGATCATCAACAGGACGGTGAGAACAGAATACCTGAAGGCAACCAGAAAACAATTGGCCAGCTCATAGATGCGACCATAGATCAATTGCTTGTGGCGAACACGACGTCGCAGATACTCCTCGAAGCCAGTGAAACTGGCCACATCACTGGCAAACGTCGAGTACTCGGCGAGCAGGGCCAGCTCATGCTCCAGCTGCAGCAGCTGCTGTCGCAACAGTTCCAGATGGAGAACAAACTGTGTGTTCCGCAGATGCACGATGAGCACAAAGGGCTGAAAGGTGCTCCAGAAGAGTACAATATGCCGGCTCATCACCTGCATGCTGGCCAAACTGCACACGAGCAGACCCTCCAGCGACAGCGTGCCATACAAGGTGACCAGGAAACGCCAATGCTGACGCACCTGTAGGCGCAACGTTGACGCCGGCTGTGGAGCAAGAGTAGCATACAATTGCCAAAAGCGTGCCAGTGGCCGTGGATGCCAAATTGTCTCCGCATAGATGCTGAACACGGCGATCTCGGCGAATCCGTATTTGAGTATATCGTTGAACCAGCCAAAGGAATCGCCTTGGTAGAGAAACACATCCGAGCTGGTCAAACACACCACAGTCAACGCCGTGAAGCCGATCATCAGGCAACCAGCGAACAGGCGAAACCATTTCGCCCTGTTCTCAGGCCATCCATCACCAGGCAGCGGCAGTCCATGCAATCCTAGCAGCTGGTAGAAGCGCAAATGACTGTGCAGCAACTGGCCAATGTCGCCACTCATCGTGTTCTAACCACACTGGACGCGAGGCGACGTCGCCTATCGCTGGCAGGCATCTTTATGAGTAGCCAAAGGACACGCTTCGATGGTCAGCGGCGATTGCAATCCCCAAGTCGATTGAATCGACTAATTAGCTTCTTTACAGTACTTTTCATTAGTTGCCACATTTTCAATTTATTAATTAATCTATGTACATATTTATATAAAATATTTGTTATCCTTAAAATGTATTCATGTGTATATAAATATATAATATATTTTTTTAATTTGCTTAAATAGTCGTAAAATATAGCAGCAAGTAAAATTATAAATAAAAATTATTTTCAAATTTTAACGAATTTGTTTTTTTATTGGTTATTGAAAGCATTTCAAATTTAAAATTGGTGCGCTAGGGCCACACCCGAAAATTAAATTTTTGTGGCATACTTTGAGGGGACACCAAATTTGCTGAGCATTTGCTTGCTGCTGATTTCTGTTTGCCTGGTATTTCACCAGCTGACTTTAGCACTTTAAAGCCACTGAAGTCGCCGCGGTGACAAGCTCAAGTGTCAAAAAAATCATTTGTAATACCAGGCCAACATAATTCAACAGCAAGTAAAATCATGAGCATTTTTTTTCAAATTTTGACGGTTACTTGAAAATTTTAAACTGGCCGCATCTAAAATAAAATATTTCTTAGCATACTTTTAAGGTGCTCCAAAGTGAGTTGCTGTATTTCTGCTTGCTGCTGACTTATGTTCGCCTGGTACTTCACTGGCTGACTTTGGCTTTTAGAGCCACTTGAAGTCGCCGCGACAAGCTTCTTAACTGCCAAATTTTCATTTGATATACCAGGCCAACATAATTCAACAGCAAGTAAAATCATGAGAATTTTTTTTTTTAATTTTAACGGTTACTTTTTGGTCACATCTAAAATAAAATATTTCTTAGTATACTTTGAAGGTGCTGCAAAGTGACTTTTTTGTATTTCTGCTTGCTGTTGACCTATGATCGCCTGGTACTTCACCGGCTGACTTTGGCTCTTTAGAGCAAAATGATCATTCGAAATTCCAGGCGAACATAATTTATTAGCAAGCAGCATCATGACAGAAAGAAATTTTAAAATTTTAGCGGTTATTTGAAAATTTCAAATTGGCTGGCTCTTTGGAGCCACTTAAAGTCGCCGCGACAAGCTTCTTAACTGCCAAATTTTCATTTGAAATACCAGGCGAACATAATTCATCACCAAGCAGAATTATGAGAAATTTCGTGTTTCAAGTTTTAACGGTTACTTGAAAATTTCAAATTCTCCACACCTAAAATGAAACTTTTCGTAGCATACTTTGAGGGTGCTCCAAAGTGACTTGCTGTATTTCTGCTTGCTGTTAACTTATGTTCGCCTGGTATTTCACCGGCTGACTTGGCACTTACCGTATCGCACAATCTCGGGGCAATCGTGAAGTAATCGCCCGATAATCGCGCAATTCATCTGTTGATGTGACAATTTTTAGCCCTGCACGGCGACTTTAAATGGCCAACAACAACAATAACTACATATGTAATTAACTGGAGTTAATTAATGCTGAATTATTTTATTTGCTGGTTGTTGTCATTTATATTTATTTTTCAATTACAACGCTACAAATTCTTTAACAAATATATATATATATATATATTTCTTCAACACAATTTAAACCCAAAATTTAATTATCAGGCATGCTCCGGTTTTCACTTTCGGTTTTCGTTTTCGTTTTGAAATCGAAAACGACAAAATTGGTGCTCCCGTTTTCACTTTCACAAGATTTTTTCGAATTGCAATTCGAGAAAATTTGACTTGCCGAAATGAAAAGTAAATGCCTTTTTCTATATTAAATTGGATCTTATTTGCAAAAGGAAAAAAAGTAGTTGACTCATTGGTTTATTGTCGTTCTTTTAAGACCGCCAGCAGATCAATTAGGCTTGTAATTATTTTTAAAACGACTAATTTCTGACCCCACCTCAAATTTGGATATCAAATTTTGCCGTCGGCAACAACAATTTTCGTTTTGGTGAGCGACCGATAAGTCCGACACCATGAGTTATCGCCTAAGCTGCCATACTTTTGATAGAATGAAAAGCAAGTTAAAAATACTTGTATAATCAAACGGATGGCGATAAATTTGTTGAAGTTGGGTAAAATATGTTTTTTAAAAATTAATTTATTTAATTTAATTACTTATGTGTTAAAATTTTATAAAAAAAATTGTTGGAATAACCGGAATGAAATACATTAAAAAGGTGGCATCCCCATTTTTTGTGGGTAACAGCTGATTGCCGTTCAACTGATTTTTTTAAAGAAAGTATCAAATCTTTCTTTGCAAAAAAGAGAAAAGCCAAATATATTTTATTGAGGGGAAGCATAAATAAACAATGCAGGATAAAAATATCTTTATGTGAGTTCAATCCACGCACGAAATTGGACATACAAAAGACATTTTTTTGCGTTGTTTACTTTTAACCAAAACACAAGTCAGCTGTTTTAGCAGTAAAAAATGAAACGTTCCGATAGCAAAACGATGACCAAAAACGTGTGAAAACCGGAGCACCTAAAAACGAAAATCTCGGTTTTGGTCCCAAATCGAAAACGAAAACGAAAAGTGAAAACCGGAGCATGCCTGTATAATTATAAAATATAATATATAAAATAAACGAACCAGTGGTAAACTTATAAGGTTTAATCGCCTTAAAACTAAAAAAAAAACAAGGATTTTAATAAATTAGCATTATAATACGAATTTGGAGAAACTTCTTTATAAATGAAGACTTTATCAACCTAAAACAACTAAAATATGAATATAAATATACAAAAATTTGATTTAATTTGAAAGCTTTAATCGCCTTAAGACTAAGCAACAAAAAAAAAAAAAAAAGAATGTGAATAAAGTAACATTATAATTAGAATTTGGAAGAACTCTCTTATAGATAGGGTCCGGCTTGTGGATACCGACTACTACCTAGGCCCTGCACGTGTCCCGCCTTATAGCTATCGACGCCGCTACCGCTATAGCCAGAGCGACTTGCCCAGTCCTGGGAGCTGGGACGTCGCCGTCTTGTAGGCACTGGACCTGCATAGGCATCAATATCGTCTTCATAGATATCCTGTGGCTGTGTGTGCAGTTGAGGCGATGGTCGGAAGCCACTGCTGCTCCCGCCGCCGCCGCTTGGCCCGTAATCGAATAGATATTGCGTCTCTAGGGGCGATTCATCCGGCGCTTCCAGCGTGTGAGCGGGTGCACGAGCTGACGGATAGGAAGGCGGCGTGTAGCTGTATCCCTGATCCAAATCCGAAGGTTCCTCAACGGGCGCTGGCTCTGCATAGGCGCCGCTCAAGTACGGCGCCTTGTTGCGATGCACTCGTCCTGGGGCGGCATAATGATAGCCTACATCGTCATCGTCGTCGTCGGGCTGCTGATGATAGTGGTGCTGATGCTGCTGCTTATGGTATTGATGTTGTGGTCGCTTGTCAATCACGTGATAAGTGTCCACATCATGCTGTGGTCGCGGCTCATAATCGTAGCCATTGGAACGATGTTTCTCCTCAATGATGGTGTACGTGTTGACCTTCTTTTTGGGCGGCGGAGGCGGCGCCTTTTTGACCACATATGTTTCGCTGAGATGCTCGGCCAGCTCCTTGGCATGATTCAGATAATCGGCATGCTCGCTCATGTGCAGCGGTTTATCCAAGTCCGATAAAATCACGCTCTCCAGCAGCGGACTTGTCTTCAGCTTGGACGGCGGTGGTGCACGTCCGCGTAATCTCTGATGTGGTGGCGCATGGTGGTGAAAGTGATGGATGACTTTGTGCGGTGAGACGGGCTCGGCATCGACGGCAATGCTCGGTGCCTGATCCTTGGGCACATGCACTTTAATGTGCACATATTCGTTGCCAAAGGCTGACACGACTGCCAGCAGCGACAGCAGCAACAGAGCTGACAACGTTATCAACACCTTACTGCACGGCATCACTTTGATTTCTGGTTTCTAGTTTCTCGATTCTCTTTTTCTTTTTCTTTGGTTGGTTGGTTATTTGTGGTCCACTCTGTCACTCGCTCGTTCGCTCGCTCGTTGTCACATTGCCAAAATTGGTTTAAACCGAAATCTTTCTTTTGTCAAAATTTATATACGGCCAGTCCAACGTTGGCGACTGCGGCGCTCAAACGGGAAATGCGATCCATCGATTTCAATCGATCGGCCTCTTTATACTCTGCCTTTTTTTCCATTTTACCAGTTACATGCATTTGCTTTGTATGTTGTAACAGCCATTTTGATTTTGTTTTTGCCATTGTTGCGTGTTGCCAGAGTGTCAGACGCAGTACAAAACGCAAGTAATAAATTCACCGTACTGGCAATTCTGACAGCTTCCAATGCGACGGGAAATTGAATGTACTGTGTGGCTGGAAAGCGTATTTCAGAAGAAGCAACTGTAACGGTTGTCATCATTACAAGCAGCATTGGGCCTTTGCTTGGATAGGCGAAGGGGAGGTGGGGTGATTCTTCTTTGCCGTAATCGTCTCCCTCTAGCTGCTGCGATCTGTTTAGCATGGTAACTCTCGCTCTCTTTTACGCACAGCGCGATAGCGGTTATTGTTATTGGTTTGTGTGTGTTTGTTGTGTTTTCTTCGTTTTGTTTTAACTTTTGTTTTCATTATTATTGAAATGAAATGCGTCGCAGCCGGCCACATAAATATTTTTCTAGCCGCCGGCGGCAGCAGCAGCAGCAGCAGCCGTAGCAACAACATTAAAATGTTTATGTATTTATTTTTATTGTTGTTGCATTTTTTTGGTGCTTGTCAAACGAAAGTGCGAGACGGCAGTTGAGATGAAAGATGAAAGCGAAGCTTCTCTTCAAAATCGAACTCAAACACGATATCGACTATCGATAGCGGCAAAATTTCAAATTTGCTGGGGCTGCGAATTGGATAAATAAAAATAAATATTCTAATTAGAGATTATATAATATTGACAGTATTTGGTATTTGTTTAATCAAAAATTATTAAATGCTTCAACTTTTAATTGTTATGTTAAGCGAAAAACACTGAGAAAGTTGTCGACAAATTGAATGCTATTTATGACCATCATCATTATGATTATCATTATGGCATTTCAGTATTTAATAACAATTAAATACTGCCACGTGGCTGGCAGTAATTTGCTGACAAAATACTAACATTTTCGTACATATAGCAAATCGAATTATATGTCATTCTAAAATAATCTTTTCCGAAATCATGTATACATACATAGATCCAAGAGAAACAAATGAAATGCACGATGCAAATAATGGTGAAAAGATTAAGAAGGAAAAAAAGGAACGCAAGAAGAAAGAAAACAGAAGGATCGATGAAGATGACTTGGAGGTAGAACGCTTAGATCTTAGCCCGCATTTTTCGAATGAGCCAATTAAGATATGTGAATCTCACAAATTGAACTATGATTGGTATGTCGGTGGTTTAAGGAAAAAGTACTGCACCGATATCATTCTCATGCAAGGCATTGAACCAATCAAATTTCATGGATTTTTGTTACGTTTTCATTCTCAACTGTTTGCCCGTAATTTGCTAACTGGATCCCAGATTCTGCTGCATGAGAGTCCAGTGAGCGCAAAGGTTTTGTCATTGGCCAACGACTGGATGGTCAACGTTAGCATCGAGTGTCCACGCAATTCCATATTTCATCTCATGCAGGTTGCCTACAATTTTTATATGCCACGCCTGCGAATCGATATATTAAGTTGCTTGGATGATAGGATCGCATTCAGCACCGAAGACATTGTGCAATTATATTTCAGGGCACAGAAAACGCGAGTCGCCGACGTTAGTATTTTATTGTTGAATGCGGTGGGCAAACATTTTCTCTTGATCGTTCACACGGATGAGTTTCGTGATTTGGAGTGGCATGCCTTGCGTGATTTGCTCCACTCGAGTCTGTTGTATGTGCACTCGGAGATTGAGGTGTTGTACTCGGTGTTCATTTGGCTCTACACCGCGTACAATGATCGCATTAATGATCTGGCCGGTGTGCTGGAGGAAGTGCGCTTCCAGCAGATGCCGCCAGTATTTCTTGTTACGCTGGGCACATTGCTGGTGGAGCTGGACGTCGAACTGGCCAATAAACTCTGTCCCAATATGCAGATGGGAATGTTGATTCAACAGGAATGCTATCAGTGTGACATTGAAGTGGGCGATGGAGTGGAATTGGAACGCGCCTGGATCGAAGATCCCGAGTGTCCATATCTCAACGATGTCAAGAAGGGGAAATATATCAATCATGAAGTATTTTTGAAGTACGTGGAGAGACTGACTAATGTGGATGCTTTCACATCGCGCATCTACGTTAAGAGTAACAAGAATGTTCTGAAATTAACGGAAATTTCGCAAAGTGAGTGAATTGAAAGCAAAATCCAAAAGCAGCAAAATATGATTATTGTCAATTCGCTTGAAATAACAACATGTGACATACTAATAGACGTAATTAAAACGCTTTATCATTTGAAATCTCTCTATATGTCTCTTTTACTAGTTCTTCATTATATTAATCAGAAATTCAGCCATTGCCTGTCCTTGACTCTTGACTGCGAATAAGTTGTCAACAGACCAGGCGGGCATGGCTGACGTATACGTAATTTATGCATGCAAAATCCAACCCAATTAAATAATTTCAAACACACAAAGAAAAGAAACGGAAACAATGAAGCACAAAACGAGTTTCCATGGAAAGCAGTGCCACATAACAATAACAATAACAATGACAGTGACAGTGACACTACGCTACATATATTATGCATGGTTAGTTTTAGTCATAATATATGTATATAACGGCATATTACGTATACGTTGAAGAACACAAAAAAAAAAAACGAAATTTGTTTATCTCAATTCCAATTCTTTAGCAGAGACAAACATCTTCGTTATCGTCGGTGAAAATATTAATACAAACGGTCATTACGTTCTGTGTTTTCGCACAAAACAAGAGAAAAGAAAACTTAGGAAAAGTTTTGCAAATTTTTGCTTTACATAAACACATTCTGAAAAAATGCATATATTGTTTTAACTCATTTTGTGTTGTTGATTAAATTAAATTAATAAATAATTTATACATGCAAATTAAATTTGAAATCAAAACTATCGATTTTAGCATGCTGCATTAATCGATATCAGTGCCAGCTGAGTAGCTGAGCGCCGCTGATGTAAATATGCATTGGAAAGCCATGAATTATCATCAATTATCATCATTGTGTTACACACAATCAATAGTTCAACTTAATGCATATATTTTTCCAATTAAAATGATTATAATTATAAAAATAATCAATAATAATCAATATTTAAATAGTCAAATTTTATTTAAATTCAAACTTACCGCTTAGCTCGCTATTTGTATCGATACTTCAGCCCTCATGGCATGACTGTTGCATATTCTGCATGTCTGGCAACGCCACAAACAGCTGTGCGCCGCCGTTATTAGTGCGTGCATTTATTGTTTTTGTTTTCGTCCCTGACATAACGCCGAATGTGTAAATCTCGACAAGTGATGAATTAAACCATAGACAAAACATGCTGTGGATTACAAGGATAAGCTTGCAACGTGGCCTGGCCATCGTGCAGCAGGCGCAACGTCCGCTGCTGTACCGTGGCATACGCACAGCGCCCACAATGCCGGCTCGTCTCTTCGTCGATGCGGAGAATCAGTATGCGCACAGCATTTTGTCCGGCTCCCTCAAGCCGTACCAAATTGCACGTATTGGCGACTTATTCAACAATGCAGCGGCCAGCTGCGAAGGGGCGCCACAACATGTGCTAGCGCCCAATGAGCATAGAACAAAACCTGCCGATTTGTACGAGGATCTGTTGGCGCTCGTTCAGTTTTGCTCCCAGACGCAAACGCAGATCAGTGACGAACGCTTTGCAGACTTTGTGCGCATCTTCTGTGAGGAAATGCATCGTCTCAGTGACGAACAGTTGGTGGGCTCGCTGCGCAGTCTGCAACAGTTGCCCACACCGGAGTCCACGAAAACGGCCAACTATATGGAACTGTGGAACACACTGGACATCGAGTGCTGTCGCCGCATCGAGCGCTGGTCAAGTGCCCAGCTGCTGCTGGTGAGCGATGCCTGGTATCAGCTGGGATTGGTGCGCATCGGTGAATTTGTGTGGTTGGCGCTGCGCAAACTGGGACGCAAGGTGCGCAAGTTGCCACCGGAGCAATTGGTGCAATCGATGTTTCTATGCAATCTGTTGCGGCGACCGGTGTTCGAGATGTTCGACTTCGAGCACAATCTGGCACATTGTGTGCAACAGATGACACTCCCGGAGTTGGGCGTCATGGCGATGGGTTTCTTCAAGACACAGACACCCATCCGGAATCCGGAGTTGTTGCAGCAGCTCTTCGACCGCCTGGAGGCGCAACTGGACACCGTCGAGGACATTACGCTGGTGGCGCTGCTCAAGATCTTGCGCTACAGCAGCAAGCTGCAGCAAGTGGATGCGGTGAATCATTTGCTGAACGCGTTGCAGCCACAAGTGGAACGCGTCTCGCTTCTGACGTGTCTCCACATGGCGCTGCTTGGCTGCGAGCTGCAGACGTGCAACGATGAGCTCGTCGAGCGCATACTTCTGCGCTTCGAGCACTCCCTGGATGAGGCGCGTCTGAAGGATTTGGAGCGCATTTGTCTGGTCATTGCACTGTTCAATTTGCGCACACCCAGCGGTGTGGAGCACCGTCTGGTGCAGCGGGTGCCGCAGCTGTTGCGCAGTCGCATCGATGAGATCCTACGCTATCCACGTTGCTACACCAATTGCCTGCAATTCCTCAGCATGCGGCAAGTCTGCGATATCGAGCTGTTGACCGTGGCGCTCGAGCCGCGCTTCGTGCGTCACGTCTATCGCAGCGGGATGCCGGGCCGGGAGTACTTCCATCTGGACAGCTTGGCCCAGCTGCTGGGCGCGGAGTACACGGGTGCGTTCCTCACCGAGAAACAGCGCCAGCAAATGGGCAAATTGTACACACAATATGTGCCCGATGGCAACTTCAAGCTGAACAAAACGGATCGCGTTATGCTGGAGATTCGCGATGCTCTCGGCAGTCTGTTGCGCACTCACGTCCATGCCAAGCATCTGTTGCCCCACTTTGATCGCTGTGATCTTGTCGTCTGCTACGATCGCCAGCAGCAGCGCGTGTTGCCTCTGAGCACTGACTGTCCGGCGGATTACACTGGTGTCCTGCTGACCCGACAGCATCTGCTCGGAGAGCGGGAGGCGCCACATGTGGAGACCCTTGTTGTTGTCGTCGCGGGGTGGAATAATGTGATCAGGGACAAGGAGCGACTGACGGGACAGTTTGCCATGAAATTACAGCAGTTGCGGCAGATGAGACACAAACCCATTGTGGTGAGTTGCGGTTCGAAACTTGACTACCATGTCTTAGGATCGCATAGAGAATGATCTTTGTAGAACATTTTTGTATTCTTTTGATATTTGAGCAAAAAGTTAAGAGCGATTTATGCAGCTCATCTCCCAATTGCAGATTGAATTACCTCTTAAACTTTGACTATAAATTTCAACATTTCTTTTTTAGCTAATATTTTTGGTATACAGAAAATAACCTTTGTTGTATTGGGTTTTTACTTAAATCATTGAGTATTTACTTATTTAAATTCACCTATTAAATCCAAAGGTTCTTTTTCTTAAATTGCACAGTTTTTTTAGTATTTAAATTTGCAAATTTTACAAGTTTAGACAAAGTTATTTTTCTTTTGTTTCCAAATTGAAACTTTTTGTTTTTGTTTTCTATAACTACTGCACACTTTTTTACATTCCTGAGTCTTCAACTTTGTGTAAAAATAGCTAACTTGAACTTTTCAACATTTTTTATTAACGTACAAAAAGAGCTGAACTTATTGCTAAGCTTTGGGTTTGGAAATTGCATTCCCAGATATAATAAAATGTCTACATTTTTTTTCTTCTTTTTAACGAAAAAAAAACAATAATATATATAAAAAAAAAAACAGATCTATTGGCATGAATGGCGCGAACTGGAAACGTCAGCGGATCGTCAGGACTTTCTGAAGCGTCGGCTGCGCCAGGCGGCCAACATATGACAGGCGAAGGGCAAGGATGTGGAAGGGCGGGCAGAGGAGCACTGTCTGAATGTGAATGTGGAAGATGATGAGGATCAGGATGGCAGCAACGACTCGAGTAAACAATGCATAATCTTAAGGTGATGTTAATGATAATCGTAATAATAACAACAGAGCCACAATAGTCATAAGAATGTCGAAGTCTTTTCTTTCGTTCTTTTTTTTTTTGTTGCATTTCCAATTATTGTTTCATCG
Source organism: Drosophila sulfurigaster albostrigata (assembly GCF_023558435.1). Taxonomy (NCBI): domain Eukaryota; kingdom Metazoa; phylum Arthropoda; class Insecta; order Diptera; family Drosophilidae; genus Drosophila; species Drosophila sulfurigaster. The sequence continues at coordinate 8,578,522 of NC_084885.1, read as the reverse complement.
GATGACCGCCCGCGGTCACGTCCAGCAGGAGACAGGGATGAATGTGGGGGGAAAGTGGTTCTAGAGGTGTCCCTTTCAGAGCGTAGCTCCATGAAGCGCCTTCTTTGTGTACTCATAAACTACGAACAGGGTGGCGGTGGCCGGAATTGTGCGCAGCACAGATGGCAGCAATCCCCGATACAGGGCGAGCACGCCCTCGCGCCGCACAATGTCCGCGCCCACGGTGAACATGCCCTCGTTGAGGTTCTTCACCTGGATGCGGCTCTTGATCACATCCGCTGGAAATGTGGAGGTCCACAGACAAACGCCGCCAATGGCGCCAGCAACCATTGTGCGGAATGGTCCAATTTCGTCCTTCGTCTGTCCCTCTCTGCAAAAAGAAGTTTGAATGTATTTTGTATAGAATGTAGAATATGAGATCGATCTACACTTACTTCCGCAGCAGTTCACGTGTGCCCTCGTAGCTGCCAAAGAAGAAAAAGTAACCGGGCATCTCGCGTATGAACGTTGAGCCGAGGCCGCGATAGAAGCCTCGAATGCCTAGAAAAAGAGAGAGAGAGAAAGAGAGCATTTACATTTCAGTCTATAAACTGAGCTCGTAAATTGTAGTAATTGAGAGTACACACAAATTCTAAAACATAATTAATCGACTTATAGTGAATCAAGAGTAATTCCCATGAAATTTGGCAGCTCTAGCTCTTATAGCTACTTAGAGAAACACGTTACAGCAGACGGACAGACAGAACGCCGGATATTTGTAATACCCTTCTACGTTGTAAGTGCGTAACCCTGATTTCTGAGTGACGTCAGCGAGTGGTCAAGTTCGTGTGGAAAATAACAGTTGAGCTGGCACGTGAGGCCAGCTTTGGTTCTATTTATAGACACTCAACTAGGCCCCCATCAATCCCAACATCATCATCATCTGGGGGGATTGCATGGTCATTGTGGGTTCTCTTATCTCAACAATACGACTGTCCGCGTGCCAGGCGCGAATGAAACAGCAATCGCAAAACAAATATTTCCCTAGACAAAATGAGAGTAGCTTGACTTTCGGATGGGGAAGCGCATCTCAATCGAGACTTGCCTGTCAATCAAATAAGAAAAAAAAAACTCGAAGATTTTGTAAAATTTCCACTTGCCTACACTGATAACAAGTCGCATCTCTCTTCCTCAATCTCTCGCACTTGAAACGAGCATTATCCATATTTACAATTCACAATACGCACTCGAACACACTCATTGTTCATTCATAAAAGCAAGCCACGATTATGCTCTGGACATAATGAAGAATACGAATTGAAAGCGAGAGGCTTAAAGAGTTGGAAAATTTCCTATTTCTATTTATAGATCGAATCATTAATGTATTTCGAGTAACATTGAAGTCTGATCATTAAATAAGCTGTAAAGAAGTTGTTGTGCATACATGTATCTGATAGTTTTAAATAAAAATAAAAAAAATATCTAATGATTTTCATAATAAATATAAAATAATATATCCACGATTTTATAGGTCTAGAATTTCAATGAATGAATTCTGCTTTCAATATACATAAATCATATACACATGTAAATATATCTGATATCTGAAATCAACATTTCCGATATTTAATTGCTTTTATAGAGATTTTAATCATATTACTAACGATTTCTTTAAAGCTTCTTGTCTGTATCATTTAGAAAAGTAATTTAGCCAATTTTTTTTTTTTAAATATAAAAGAATTCTGGAAGATGAAATTCATATGTAAAATTGTGTTCTGCATTGAGAGATTACGAGAAGTGAACGATCACCGGAAGTCGATGATCTCCACTCTCCAGCTGCATATCAGAGTTGACAAAACCATTGCCACCAGCAGAGCATATAAATTTGGCAACGATCTGGCAACGCCAATCACGAAATGGGCGGCAGCTGATTAGATGGCTTTTGATGTGGCGTATCGCGATTAAATTATGAATTATGGAGAAATCACACACGAGAAGAAATAAACAACTCAGATAGCAAAAGTTCGTTAACACACGCATATACACACAATCTAATCGGAGACTGTTGCAAAATATAATCGATTATGATTAGAACTGAAACTCACCTTCGGTGCGCCAGATGTAACGCGTGAGGGTCCATGGAGTGCGTATATCGGCTGTTTGTGTGGGCTCCACAAATTGTTTCATATCGCGCAGCGCCTGCAGTTTGCACTTGATCAGCTCGGTGGGGCAGAGTGTGAGGGTGGAGAAGCAGGCGGCCAAGGAACCCGCGCATGCATTTTCAGTTGTGGTTAATTCGCTGGCCAACTCCTTCCCAACCACATAGGTGACAAACTTTTGACAGCCACCATAGGCGGCAAATAGCACCGAATTTTCAGCGACATTGGCAAACACCGCCGGCACTGAGCCAGCGTAGAGGCCGCGCATTATACCATCCCGTTGATAGGTGGTCACGAAGCAATCAAGCATCCCCTTGTACTTCTCTGGGAATGTTTGCATCTTCACCTTAACCGTATCCAATGGCTGTGAGACATAGACCTGTGCCGCGCCACCTGTTGCCCATGTGCACCGAAAGAGAGTGAAAGTAAACAATGTAGAATCGTGTATCGATTGTCAAGTATCGATGAGTATCGAGAACAATCGCAGCTTGGCTTACCTAAGGAGCCGGCGAAAAAGTCTATTAGCCCCGAAACGAAGTTAATGTTGTTGCCGGTGCTGCCCCCATGCATGTCTAAATGCAAAATGAATGACAAGAATCTACCGACTAGCCGCAAGAGTCGCAGTCGAATATCCGCACATGATTTGAGCACACCAAGTAAACTGAATTTGCTCGACTCTCCCCCTTTACCGTCGCTTTTGCCATCTCTGCCGTCGTCGCTCTTTTCATCGCGCACAGCCTTCTCATATGCCTCGGCGATTTGCTCTGGCGTCATCAGCAGTATGCCGCTGCCCACAGTGCTCGTGCTGATATCGGGCGGCAGTGGCGGCATCGGTTTGCTCGCTTTGCTCTTTTTACTCGCCGTTGGCATTGTTGTTGCGGCCAACGTCGACGCGGCGCTCTCTGTTTTCTGTTGTTGGTACGCATCGTTCTTGCTGTTGTTGTTTTTCGCCTCTCTTGGCGGCGTCAACGTCGCAGCGGTTATCTCTGCCGCCGTTGGCGACATATATATTTATATTATTTTTATGTGTGTGTATGTATGTGTGTGGGCTTGTTGTCGTGCTCCCAACCAATTGAATGTGTTGTTGCTATTTCATTCATGGAGTTGGGTATTGCGTCATGATAATGCTCGCGGCTCAGCAACAAGCTCTTTTGCTCTGCCTCCGTTTTCAACTCTCTCTATCCTTATCTGACTCGTGCTACTGTTCTTTACTACCACCTCTGCTGCTTGTTGCTCTCGCACTCGCCAAATGCTATCGCTATCGTTATCGATATTACGATCTCTATCGAATTCGCCTCCGTTTAGTTGTCCGATGTTGTCGATGTCGATGTCACTGCGCATTAACTTTTTGCCGTTAACGTTTAAATGCAAATGTAAAACAAAATCCATGAACATTTTGTTTCAGCCGAAATTTAGAAGGAAGAAAACCTAAAGTAATGAAAGTACGTACATTGTAAAATGTTTTCGATGTAAATAACTACTTAAAAATGTACGGAAATTTTACTGATTAATGAAACTAATTGACATTTAATTCAAATGTACAACTTCCAAGCATCGACTGATCCACGAAGCTCTTGTCCTTAACAGCTGTTAAATGGATTTAACATAGGTTAAGTTTAACATGCTGTTAATCATAGTACGACGCTGCTGTTAATCCACGGTAACGGAAACGGTTTGTTTTTTGGTTTTCAAATTGTTTTCATTCAAATAATTTGTCGTTTTTATTAATAATCGATAATTTTATTACACCATATGTAAATATCATTTTATCAGCGTTTTCAATGTGTTTATGTTTACTGGCGATCCATCTTTCATTCAGCACTATGTTTATATACGATCCCACACCATTATTATCATTGGGATCCATGTCATCTATTCAATGGGTGTACCTGTGTGTGTGTGTGTGTGTGTTGAATGTTCGTTTGTATGCATGTATATATCGCCATTGAAATTAATAATTTAATAATTTACATGAAATTATATGCATTAATTCATTTACTCGCTATATTTATATATCTTTTAGTACATTCATATGCCGTATATATATAAATATTTGTATATATATTATATACGTTTATATGTCTATGTCATATGCTATGCCGAATCATTTTGCAATAGGCATAAACAAAAAAAAAAGTGTAATCATAAGGACTAATTATTAAAGTCGCTTGAGCTAAGTTCCTGATCGGTCAAACTGTTCTGTGTTACATACAATATATATATATATATATATATCATTATTATTATTATTATTATAATTATTTGTATTATTACATATTACATTTATGTATGTTAAATATTATAATGAGTGTTTTTAGCTAGTCGGTATATTAGATACTGGTATTTTCATTACATTTTCTGTCGTTTCCTTTTCGTTTTTTTTTTTTTCTTTATCGCTGAGCTTGTATGGGGCCTTATTTTGTTTTTGGGGATTTGTAGTTGGATATAGCCAAATGGATGTTACATTTTTGTGTCGTTTTATTGAAATATGCCCTTTTCACTCATCTTTTCTCAACACTTTGTACTCGTTTATAAATTTTTCTTGGTATTTTCGCATTATTTGGTGTAAAAATAGCAATGTTATTGTAATTTCGCTTTCGTTATTTATTCCTTTATACAATCCTTTATTTGTGTTTTTATACAAACTCAGCGGCAAATTGTTTAAAATTATAGCATTTTTGCATATTAGTTTGCATTGTTATTGAAATGGTTATTATTAGATTTTTATTTTATACATTTACAACTATACATATTGTTATTATTGTTACAAAATCATAGAGTTTGCCAGCGCTTTTGCGAGAAAAAAAACTGAATTTACACTTAAACATATTGGCACACTTTATGGTATTTTTCTCATTTTTGTTTTTGGTTTTTTATTATATTTTATTATATTTTCACATATATTTAGGCATAATAGTTGAGAAACTGAACGTAATGCGACATCGCATAAGTTGGTATGTGTTTGGTATTTTTTTGTTGTCGGTATTTTTGGGTAGTTTTTTTGTATTTTGTTTTTTTTGTTTTGTTTTGTATAGCTTAAGACGATTTATTTGCGGCTTAGTTGAATTAAGTACATATGTATTGTAGTACATGCGATAAGAACCGAGGAACCAAAACTTGTTGTTACGTTTAAAACATATTTGCGCTTTTAAATTGAACTATATATAATATATATTGAATATGCATATAAAAAAAAAAAAGTTGAAAATTATTAACTTAAAATGCTTATCGGATACAATAGTATAAGGGAATTAAACTGGGGGATGCTGATGTTGACCAGCACTCTTTGTCACTCATTGATATTGCACTTTAGTCCCGCAAAAAGTTCAACATTAGCTAGCATATCTAGGATATACGAGTTTGTTTGTCATTTGGAATTGGGTCTGTATAGAATAGAGCCTGGACTAGCTGTGCAGTGGGAAAGTGTTTTGGGGAGGTGCTTCGATGCCACCTACTATTAGTAATAGGCGGGAAATGGATGATAATTCGACGGATTGGAAGCATGATGATTGGCTGATGGCAACACTGGTGGCGGCCTAACACCCGGATGATAATTGCTCGATGCCACCTGATGGTAGGCGCCAAAACTTCGGGCCATATGACGATTTTGCGCTGCCGCCGCCGCCGATTCGCCAAGCAGCCGGGATTGATCTGCTGTGCCCAGCAATCGATTGTTCTGCTCCATCAGCAAATGCGCTGTGGGATCGACGAGCAGACGATGTGGATCGGCGGCCGCTGCATTCGAGGCGGCCAAAATGCGATGCTGTTCAACGGTGGAGAGCAGACGATGATGCTCGAGACTCTCGCGACTCTGGTGCTGCATCTGGGACGAGAGAAACGAGCGATTGTTACCCACCGCCATGTTGGCGGTATTCGGTGTCAGATCCAACGATGCCATGCGCAGCATATCATGATGCGGATGATTGTACGGCAATTGCGGTGGCGATGATACCACATAATTGGCCGTTCGACTCAGGTCCACCGATGTTGTCTGATCGTGCTCCTGTTCGCCCAACTGTTCGCTCAACATATTATGCATTGCCGCCGACTGATGCTGTTGCATCGCCAGCTGACTGCTGTGTCCACCATGACTGCCATGCTCCTGTTGATGCACCACCGAGGCCGCCGATTGCTGTTGGGCCTGCGACTGTTGGCTCTGCTCGCGATCCGACAATATATCGTAGATATGATGATGGTAGCGACTGCTCGGTAGCTGGAAATTGTGATGATAATTGCTCGATGCATTCGATCGCGAACTCATGTCCAAGCCCTGCAGATCGGACATATCATTCGCAGCGCTGGCTGCTGCGGCCGCTGCTGCTGCCGCACTCGCTGCATTGCTGTTGCTGCTTTGGCGGTACTCGGCGGGTGAGTCGAGGTCCTGGCTGTTGTACTTCAGATTGCTGGCCATGCTCTCGTACTTGGAGTACATGAGATCGATCTGCGATTGCGGGAACTTCATGCGCATGTCCTGACCAGCACTATAGAGAGAGAAGAAATGTGGTTAATATTTAATTGCCCGATACAAGTGCTACTTCTATATTTAAAATATACCAAAGTGGCTAAAATATACCATATTGTCAACCCTAAGACTACATTACAAATATACTACAAAGTGCCAAATATACCAAATAGTAGCCGTAGGTAGAATTATACTCGCTGCCCATTGGGTTGACAATATGGTATATTTTGGACTTAATGGTATGTTTTTAATGCAGAAGTAGTAGTATTTTTGGTTTATTAATTTAACTTCAAATATGTAGGAAGTGTAATTATACCCGCTGCCCAATCTGTTGCACTTTGGACTTGTAAAGTGTAAAAGCAAGTATAATAATACCCGTTATCCAAAGGGTTGACAATCTAGTATATTTTGGACTTAATGGTATATTTTTAAATAACTAGTAGAAGTATTTTTGTTATATTTTTTAATTTTCTAATACTAGATTGATTAACTTTTCAGAATTGCGAAATAAAAAGTTTATTTAAATTATATAAAATTAAAATCAATTACAAATAAAAAGTATTTTAGACTTTATGGTATATTTTTAATGTAGTAGTAGTAGTATTTTTGTTTTGTATATTTGGTATATTAGTTTGGCTTTTAATACTACAGTTTTACTTGTTAAAATTGCTTAATAAAAAGTTAATTTAAATTATATAAAATAAAAATCAATTTCAAATAAAAAGTATATTTTCAATTGTTTTCTATTGATTTTCATTTACCTGTTCTGCGGCATGATGCTGTTCTCCTCGTCGCTGGACATCTGATTGTGCCGCGAGATGTTGTGGCGTCGCTCCTGCTGCTCCTGCTCCTGGACGGCACGCTTGTGACGCATCATGTCGCCATTGAAGTTGTAGCGCGGTATGCTCGGCGACGAGGCCGGCGAGATGAGCTCATGCTCCGGATATGTGCTGCCCACGCTGGACGCATTGCGTCGCTGTGGCTGCAATGCCGGCAACGGCGACGATGCTGACAGATTGTTGCCACCAGCTGTGGTGCCACCGCCGCCGCCGCCGCCACTTGAGCTGCCTGCTGGTGTGCTATTGGAGCCGGGACCACCGCCAGCTCCATTGCCGGCTCCAAACATGCCGCCATAATCGCGACCCGGTGATATGGGCGGCGGTGAAGGCGGCGTGCGATGATGCGACGATGAGAAGCCATCGGAATCGGGATGCTGGGGACGCGGCGTGCTGCCCGCATCCACATCGACATCGTTCTGATTCTGGTTACTCTGCGGATTCGTTGGCGTCGATGCACTCGGCGATATGTTGCAGGCGCCTTGGAACATGGGCAACGGCGGTATTTGCATCGGAAAACTGCCCAGATTCTTCATCATCTTCAGCTCGTTCTCCAGATTGTCCATCGTCGTGCCAATGCCCGGACCGTTCGCTCCGCTGCCGCCGCCGCTGCCGAAGCGTTGCGCCTCCGCATCGACGTGCGCGCTCATCGGACTGTCGCTGTTGATGTGGTTCTCGGTGGGTACCTGAGGAGGGGGAAAGGAATGATTATTAAGAGTGAGTCGATTAGTTGGTTAAAGGGAAAATTAGGACAGCTAAAGTTATTAATTAAATTTTGTGAACCCTTATATGGAAGTGTTTGAACCCTTATATGAAAGTGGTTCAGAAGCGGTTTAGTGAGAAAAGCTATAAGCATTTAGACAGAAACCCGAAGTATGGGGAAGAGACTATGCATGGATTGAGAGTCTGGCAATTGGACATTGAACTGCAAGTAATTATATTGAATTAAACCGGTTCACTACCACTTGAACTTGAAGCGGTTCCATACTGTCAGATTGTTTCAATCGGTTCAGTGCTACTAAATGAATAACGGACAATAGTCTGTTAGGCTTTTCATTTAACCTTTTTTAAGTTCAAGTCATAGTGAACCGATTCAAGCCCTAACGTAAATCTAAGAAAATAGTCTTAATCAAGTCGATTGGGTTAGTGAACCAGTTGGCAGCATTAGCGAAATCGGTTCATCAGCGATTCAATATCATAGGATATGGACGTATAGGAATTAGTGAGGAATTTGTACATAAAAGACGTAGAATCGAACCGGTTCAAACCCTAGTAAGGAACATTAGTGAAATCGGTTCAAAAGATGTTTACTGTTATAGGATAAAGATGGATAGGAACCTTAGTAAGGAATTTGTACATAGAACGTATAATTGAGACGGTTTATACCCCAGTTAGCCGAATTAGCGAAATCGGTTCCAAGGCGGATATAGAAGGAACTTTAGGATGGAATTTGTACATGTACTCATCATTGCACCGGTTTAAAACCTACAACAGTCTATGAGGTTATTTAAAGGACGCAGATTAAGATTGGAACGCACCTTTAGATCGCTGCTCTCGCTGTCAATCATATTGCCAACGGAGTTGAGGGCCGCCTCCACCAGCATGCTGGCCGATGAGGAGTTGGCGCCAACACCAACGCTCGCGCCGGCGCCGCTCAGTCTTGCGTTCGCATTGTTGTAGAACGAGCTCATGAACGACTGCGAGTGGCTGAGCGAGTTCATCTGCATCTGTGGCGGCTCCACGCTGCTCGGCGCCGTTCCACCGCCCGTCGGCGTTAGCGGACCATCGCCAACGGGGCCACCGGCGCTGCCCGGACCACCACCGCCTCCTCCACCGCCGCTGCCAGCGCCCCCATTACCAGCAGCAGCACTATGCTGATACTGTGACATGGCAGCGGCGGCGGCAGCGGCTGCAGCGGCAGCAGCTGCATTGTTGTTGGACTCGACGACATCGAGAAAAGAGCTGTTCTCATCCTCCTCGCGACTGTGCGCGCTATGCTGATGCTGATGGCTGGCATGACTGGCACTCGCACTGCTCATGAGACGGGCGAGGAAGTCACGATTCTGGCCAAGCAGCTTGCTGTGCTCCACATCGACGGCGCTGGGCGGGACAGCGAAACCGAGATCCTGACCAGAGCTGGCGCCACTCGAGAGCTGACCGCAACCGGGGCCACCGGCACCCGAGACGCTGGCATCGTTGGCCACCTCGCTGCCATCGCTCAGATGCCGATCATCGGCACCGATCCACTTTTTGCTGCCCTTGCTAACCACGAGATTTTGCCCAAGGGCCGCATTCATCGCCACGGCAGCGTGTCGATAGCTGGCATCGGCGTGCGTTTGTTGCGCCGATTGTTGGGCGTGTTGATGCGCATGGGAATGGGCGTGATGTGGATGCGGATGCGTTTGATGTGAGTGATGTTGTTGCTGCTGTTGCTGTTGCTGCTGCTGTTGGTGTTGCTGCTGCTGCTGTTGTTGCTGCTGCTGCTGCTGTTGGTGCTGTTGCTGCTGGTGATGATGATGTGCCGTCGCCTCATCATCGTCCTCATCGTCGTCATCGTCATCGTCCAGACCCACGCCACCCATGTGCCCCATCATGTGACCCAGCTTGGCTGGATCTTCGCCAGCGCCCGCCATGGCAGAGACCGCAGCGGCAGCGGCAACCACCTGTTGCACCTGCTGCTGGGCGCTCAAACGTTGTGCGGTTGTCGTGAGGAAGGATTCGACCAGGCTCAGCTGTGCGTTCTGCTTGCGACGCACTTGCTCCAGCCGCACATTTTCCTCCTCCTCGTCGGCATCGTGCAGCTGCTGCTGATGATGGGCGGACACCTGTTGCTGTTGCTGCTGCTGTTGTTGCTGCTGCTGTTGCTGGTGTGCATGGGCGTGTGCATGGGCGTGACTGTGACTATGGGCGTGGGCGTGATACTGCGGTTGCTGCTGCTGATGATGCGACAGATGCGATGGCGATTGATCCAGATGGCTGCCATGCAACTGCTGTTGTTGTTGCTGTTGCTGCTGCTGTTGCTGATGGCATTGCTGGGCGTGCTGCTGCTGCTGTTGTTGCTGCTGCTGTTGCAGTTGCTGCTGTTGTTGTTGTTGCTGCTGCTGCTGCTGTTGCTGGTGCTGATGTTGTTGTTGTTGCTGCTGCTGCTGGTGCTGATGCTGCTGATGTTGCTGCTGGGCAGCGAGTGTTGTTGCCGTTTCGCGTTTGCGTTTACGCTTGCGTCCCGGCACCGCCACATTACCCGACGGCTGTGCCACTTGTGCCACCTTGTCGCCAAAGATGCTGGAGATCTTGGAGCTGAGGAGCGAGAGATTTGGCTCGTTGCGACAGAGATCCTTGATCGATTTGCCGCTCTTCTTGATCGCCTCAAAGATGTTGTCATCACTGTACTCGGTGTCGCTTTGCATCGAGCTGCTCAGCATGGAGTTTTGATTCTGATCCTCGAGACTCTTGCGACGGCGACGCGGCGCTTGCTCTGTGAACGTGAACGAGATGGGAGCGGCGTTAGGGCGTCCCGCTTGTACATGTACAGATGCCGGCGACTGCCCCACAGTGGCAACACCACCGCCACTGCCACCGCCACCGCCACTAACAAGTGGATCCATCATCCCACCACCACCACCAACACCACCCACTACTGGCTTACCCAAAAAGTCAACCTTCATTCCACCCGAATACGCATCGAAGGTGTATGCCACACTCCGTTCTATCTTTGGCATCTGTTCCTGGGTGTAGTTGTGCACCTTCTTGTAGTGGAATTGCAGGCACTGCTTTGTCGTGAACGCCGCATTGCATTCCGGTTCCGCACACCTAATCAGATGGAACAAGAGAGAGGAGAATATAGATTAGTTAAGTAACAAGCTTAAGGCGAAACCGAAGTAGAGCTAACGATGAGACGGGAGAAAAAGGAATATCAGTCGGGATCGGAAGGAAAGGAAAGTTTTGGTGTAAATGAAAGGAAGTCAGAACTGGAATACGCGAGAGAAAACTTTAGGCGATGCCGAAGTGGAACGAAAGATAAGACAGGAAAAATGATTTAATAGTTAAGATCGGAAGGAAAGGAAAGTTTTGGTGTCACAGAAAGGAAGTTAAAACTGGAGTTCGAGAGAGGATGATAAAGATTAGATTAGGAAGAAGCTTCACGGAATAAAAAGGAAAAACAGTCAGGATTGGCAGGATTTGAGTACAACAGAGAGGAAATTTCAGAGAGGAAGTTAAAGATGATATAAGTAGCAAACTTTAGACAATGCCGAAGTGGAACGAAAGATGAAACGGGAGAAAAAGGAATAAGGGTGAAGATCGGAAGGAAGGGAAGGTTTTATTTTAGTAGAAAGGAATGTAAGTTAAAGTCTAAAGGCGGAAACGAAAACGGAAGGGGAAAGGTAAAGTAGTATGAGTTTAGTATAAGCTGTTTAAAAACTAGTTAATAAAAATCAAGATGTTAACAAGAAATAGGAAAGCAACAACTCCTTAAGGAAAACAACCGAAAAAAAGGTTAAAATAGTACAAGACGTCCAGGATACAGAATATGTCTAAAGAAGTGGAAATGAGTCTGCAAAATAGATAACTACGATTGAAGATTGCACTTACTTGAAGGGTCGCACACCCGAATGCGTGAGCATGTGTATCTTCAGATTGCTGCGGTTCTGGAAGAGTTTCTGGCAGCGGGGACAGCTCACCACTGTCGAGTTGCGGCTGTGCACCTCCTTCGAGTGTCGCTGCAGTGCCGCACGCGATCCTAGAAGTTTTGAACATAATTTACACTGAAAATCTCGTAAAACTTCAGCCATATCTAAAATGAAATTGTATGAAGAAAATGAAATTTTCGGATTGTGGTGATTTTGAAAGAAAATTTGTGAATTACACAAAATTTATAGGTAATCAAACCGAATGCAACAACAAACGAACTAACAAACAATCGGAACAAATCGGAACACAAAAGTAGCCCAAATCGAAAACACAAAAAAATAACCAAAACGATATACAACAAAATTCCACATAAAGCATAATAATATACACTAAAGTATTTCGATATACAATAAATTTTGGTATCGGGAAGTATTACATAATACGGGGCAGAACTAAGTGAGAAACCAAATAAACAAAAATTAAATACAAAACAAAAATAAATCATTCACTAAAAGCGATTTTACAATGATGCAGTTTACGTATGATAAAGATGATAATGATGATAAGGATTTGAGGTGAGGAATTGCGAGGATTTTGTATGTCGTTTTAACGATATTCAATTTTTCAATCTTTTGGATTCAGAAGAGTTGAAGATCATTTTGTTGAGTTATAAAACTAACATTGAATACCGTTTGCGATACTCGAATTTTATCTTAAATACAGTTTGATGCTTTTATTGATGAATTAATTTTAAGTAGCTTAATATCGTATTTACGATATTCGATTTAATCTATTATTTTGCAAAAGTTATATATTTCATTTAAAACATACATAATTGAAATATTTGTAATATCGTATTTGCGATATTCAATTGCATCTATTGTTTGATAGTTTCATATTATATATAAAAGTTGTTATATGACTCAACTCAGAAAGGATTAGAAAGCAAATGAGGTTTGTGATAATGAAAATGTTCGACCAATTTTGTAGCATTTAAACAGAAAAATAGGCATGATGGATGAAAGCGATCACAGATGCGTGGCGTGGCATGGCATGAGGTAATGTAATGGCGTGTTACTTGCTTGTTAGTTAGAAGTTGGTTAGTAGTATTGTTTAGTTAGTTAGATAGTTTTGGCTAAGCACAAGTTGCGTAATGTTACGATATTAGTAGATACGATATTCAGTTGTATGTGTGTGATACATATGCAAAAGCTTTACGTAAAACGTATGTATGCATGTGTATGTGTATGTGTGTTAGTATATATAGAGTTAATGCGAGCTTACGATACGTTACGATATACGATATATTGTCTGCTAGGCTGGCACATTCGATGCACAAATAGTAGCTAATACAGTTGACAAATTACGTTTACGTTTACGTTTAGGCTATTACGGTTTACGATATTACGCTTACGATATTTGGGCTTACGATATTGAGACAGTCTACGCAATTTACGTACTATAGCTAAAGAGCGAGACAGAGACAGACAGAGAGCAAGAGCGAGAGAGCAAAGCGAGACGCGCAATGTGCATTCTCAACTTACCGCTGTGCACGCGTTTGATGTGCGCCTTCAACTTTTGCGGCTGGCAAAATTTGCGACCACAAAAATCACAAACGGGCCGCGATCGATTCGGATTCGAGGCACAACCATAAGTGCGATGCATCTCCAGATAGTTGAGGCGCAGAAAGAACTTGTTGCAGAACTGACACTGATACGCTCCCTTCCCATCATGCTTCTCCGCCGCATGCTTCATGATATTATCCTTGCCCAGCACCGCCTCGCCGCACACCTTGCAGTGATACTTGCGTATGGTCAGACTCATCGATGGATCGTGGAACACTGAGCAGTGGGTGCGATAGTACAACGGATGCTCGAACTTCAAATTGCAGCCGCCGCAGTCTGTTTTCAACCAAAGAGAAAAACAGTTAGAACAATGAAATAACGTTAAAGTAAAAGTATTTGTTGCACCGTCATCGATTTAATGAGACACTGGCTTGTAGTCGTTACAGCAAGCTGATTGCTAACTGATTAATTGCGGAGCAAATAGTTTAATTAGTCGATTAATCTGTCGCTAGCAAAATGTATAAAATCATTTGTAACAGCTTTTTTATAAGTTGAAAACTCATTTTTGAATAAAGTTTTTATAAAATTATATTAACTACTAGACCTAGCTCTTCAATAACCGGGAATATAAAAGCTTCTAATCCTATTTGTTGTAAATCACTCAAAGGTACAAAAAAAAAATTATCAATAACTGAATCCGCTTGTCATGACTCTCGACAAATAAACCATATTGATAGGCTTACTAAATTTAATTTAATTAATATCAAACTGAATTAATAGGAATAATTTAGAAAGCGTTAGTCCTAAGCTTTCCTTCTCTCAACACAATGCAAGCTTAAAAACTTATTTTAAAAACTTAAAAACGTATTTTACTTAAACTTCAGTAATTTTACTGAGTGCTTATTAAAAGCTTTTTCCCTCAGAGCTTCAATTTGCTTGTAAGCTGATTAAAAACTGTCTTATCAAAAATTTTACTAGTAAGCTATCAGACTTAATTAACATTTTAAAACATGGCCTGATAATAATAGCAGCAGTAATAAGTAAACTATCAGCACAGACTATAAACGTTCATCAGAAAGTAAGCTGATTAAATAGTTCTATTACTAAGAGCTTTCATATGTAATAAAGCGAAAGTTTATTAAAACTTTTCGCCTCAGAGCTTCCGTTTGCTTGCAAAGCTGATTAAAAACGAAGTCACCTAAACTTTTACTGAGTTTGCAAACTATAAACGCAAAGCAAACTAATTGAAAGAGCTGACAAACTGAATGATCTAATGAGCTTTATTAACACTCTTAACTAAAGCTTTAAAACATGGTACACTAATAATAGCAGCTTTAATAAGTAATCTATTAACACAGACTAAGAATTTGCCTTCATCAGAAAGTAAGCTGCTTAAAAAGCTACCAAGAGCTTTCATAAGTAATTCAGTTGAAAAAGCTGACAAGCTGAATGCTTTAATCAGCTTTATTAAGTAAGTTGCTTAAAAAGTTACCAAGAGCTTTCATAAGTAATTCAGTTGAAAAAGCTGACAAGCTGAATGCTTTAATCAGCTTTATTAACACTCGCAACAAACACTCTAAGTGCTTTAATGAGCTTTTGCAATTGAAGTGCAAGCTCTTTGACATGGCTCATTACTCACTTGTCTTCTCCGTGTGCTTCTTGCGCCACATTGTGTTGCAGTCGTCGCTCCAGTAGAGCAACTCCATGCCATTGCGCAGATCCCGGCAGCTGACAAAGTATGCCTGTCGATCGATCGAAACCAGATTCACGTTGCGCTCCTCGTAGCACGGCGCCGGTCGAATGAAGCGCAGCCAATTGGACGCATTCGGATTGTCGCAGCAGAGCAAATACGATTTATCCGCACCCGCTTCGCACATCTCGAAGATCCACTTCATGTCGCTCCCCTCGCGCACCTCGCCCGTCTGCACCGGCTGTCCGATGAGTGGCCCCAGCTTCGTGTACGCTCGCACCTCGGTGCGGGCAAAGACCCCAGTGACATTCGGCTCCACGTTGTGCAGCTCGAATTCGGCGGGCACCGATGCCTCGGCGAACGTGATCAGGGGCTTTGTCTCCAGCTCCGACAGCTGCGACGACTCATCCATGTCCATGTCCTCCATGTCATCCTCGTCGTCATCGTGCCGTGGCCGGCCATGCTTCGCCTGCCGCTGTGCATCCGCCTTGAGCTTGGCCAGCGCCTCGAGATTGCGTCGTTCAATCCACTCGGCCAGATCAACGGCATCCGTCACATTGCCGCAGGCATTGCGCAGCGGACACAGCTTGTGATCGTGCGAAATGGAACATTCGCGACACGATTGCTGCGATCGGAATGCGATATCATGTTCGTCCTCCTCCTCCACGAAGTTTTGCTCCATTTTCATTTCACGTGCCAACGCCTCCTCGTCCAGCTCCTCGTCATCGTCGTCATCATCATCCCCACCGCCCGCTGCCGAATCATCTTCCGGCTCATCGTAACTATTCGGAGGCATCATTGCTGCCGCTGCCGCTGCGGCTGCTGCTGCGGCCGCTGCTGCAGCTGCTTTGGCGGACTTGGAGTTCTTGCCGCCTTGGCTCTTGGAGCGCACATGGAAATTGCCCAGCTGACCATTGCTGGCACTGCCCGCATCCACAAGATCGGCGCCACCAGCAGCAGCAGCAGCTGCCAACAGCGATGCGCTGCCATGCCCCAGGCTCAGTTGCTGCTGTTGTTGTTGTTGTTGCTGCTGGTGATGATGTTGCTGATGATGCTGATGATGTTGCTGCTGCTGCGACGATGATTGCGATTGCTGCAGCTGTGACCCATCATCATCGTCGTCGTCCTCATCGTCGCTGTGTTGCGCCGCCGCGGCTGCTGCTGCTGCGGCGGCCGCTGCTGCCGCCGCCTTTTTGAGGCACAGTGCATTGGGGAGCGAGTCTTTGCCAGCACCGCTTGCCTCCAGTTCGCTCTTGATCTTCTCGGCAATGCGACAGTCGAGGACCTCGGGCAACGCTGTCGATGCTGCTGCCACTGCGGCGGCTGCTGCTGCCGCTTTGAGTGCCGCTGCCGCTGCTTTTGCCTCCTGCTTCTTTGACTTGCTGCTGCCGCTGCTTGAGTTGTTGTTGTTGCTGTTGTTATTGTTATTGTTGTTGTTGTAGCCACTGTTGTTGTAGACAGCAGCAGCAGCCGCAGCAGCAGCGGCCGCCGCTTTCACCTTGCCACCCGTGTAGCCGTTAAGCGCATCCGTGTTGAATTGCACTCGCTTCTTGTAGCGTTTGCGTTGCGGTTGCGTTGCCACGCCTCCAACGCCGCCGCCCACAGACTCCAGGCTGCCGTTGCCGTTGCCATTGAGATTGAGATTGACATTCTCAGACGACGAAGGCGGCCCAAAGTCCTTGACACTCAGATTGGGCTCCAGCTTGAAGTTGCCATCGAATCCCTTGGTGGGCGTGTGCGCCGGCGAAGGCGGAGGCAGGCTGAAGAGCAGAAGACAAGTGTGAAAATGAGTAAGGGATGGAAAATTAAAGACCTTCTCAGTATTAAAGCGCTTATAACTACGATTTTAATGTGTACACTGACGAGTTCAATACTCTAACGTTAGAGGTCTGCATCTTCTAAATTAATTTATTCTCTATTAATGCTAAAAATCGTAGTCTTGTTTTGTTGGTAGCCAACATAGTAGATGAACCTTCTTGCATTGTAAGCCATTTGATAAAAGAAGGTCAATATACTAGAGCAATAGTCAAAAGCATATCACAAGTTTAGGCACTCGCTTCAGTTAGTTAGAAAAGAAAGACTCTTAAATAGCATAGCTCGTATTTCAACCAGTGCTTATCGAAGACATGAACCACTAACTTGCAAATATACGGTTGGCCTTTTTTCTCATCGTTCTTAATCCCTCTACCCATAGGATAGAAGAGTATTATAAGGTTGGGACATATGTATATGCGACATGCAGTTGGAGAAATCTCCAATCATAAAGTATATTTATAATCTGATCAGCGTCATCAGACGAGGCGATATAACCGAATATTTTCTACTTGTTGGTATAATTTGAATGTATTAGTATATCAATATACCAAATACCGCCTTTTGGTATTTTTTGTTGAATAAAAATTCTTGCTTTATTTTTCGAATAATAATATCCTGATATTATTTACTTGTTGGTATACTTTGAGTGTATAGTATATTAATATACCAAATGTAGCCTTTTGTATAATTTCGATATATTATGCATTTTTTGGTATATTCGCTATCTTGTAATAATTATAAAAAACACTCATTTTAAATTTAAAATTTAATTTAATCCTCAATGTAGTAAAAGCTCAATTAGGATGTTAGACTTTAATAAATTGTTTTTTTAGTAAAGTTTTTATAGGCCTAAAATTTTTAAAAGTTTTAGAGGATTTTAACATTAATTGAAATATCAAACCTATTAAATAATTCAATTTTTCTTGTCAAACGAATAAATAATTATTAAAAAAATTAAACGTATTCAATAGTTATTTTTTAGGCAATTTTTTTGTCTCCAAATGTGTAAAAACAATTTCTCTGCTTGCTAGTTTAATCAAAACATTCATTGTTATCATATTTATTATATGCAATTTAATTGCAACTAATGTATATCCTTTTTTGTTGCCCAACAATGAGATTTAACTAATTAGAAAAAAAAAACAAAAATATTTTCACTAAGCTTGGTGCTGTTCCACTTTGTTTGTGAAATAAACGAGTTGACAACAAACTTTCTATCCTCGGCATATTTTAAGTTGTCAACCACATTGAAATACCATTCCGTACCCACATAGTGCCGGGTATAAAAAGTGACTATTAAATGTGGGTCGAGCGTGGCGCGTTATTTCCATGCATGGCGTCACGTTCACGCCCACTCTGATAGCAGCCCTGGCATTGCCCCATTGTCCCTCTGCTGCCCCGCCTCGCTACGCTTGTCTCGTTCTGTCGCGCTGTCTTGCGTTTAATTAATTTCGCTTACGCTTTGGCCACTGCTTTGGGGAACGTCTGCCTCGGGACAGGGGAACATTGCTGGCCAAATGGAGACTGCGGACTGTGCGCTGGACCATGGCTGCGTTGACTGACTGCCTGACTGGCTGACTGCCTTTTGCTGGACCGCTGCCAGCTGTGTGCGGGTAACACAACATGGCAACACAAGCAGCTGGCAGTGATAGGACTTCATTTCCTTTCATTTCATTTCAATTCATTTCTATTTCCATTTTAACACTTTTTTCTTAAAGCAAATGCCAACTTGAAGCGTATATCGTAAGTAACTTGCGCAACAAAGTATGCAACAAAACTATCAGAAGCAACTGAAAATTTGATTTATTCTACTAAAATAAATTTGCATGTTGTCTTGGCCAACAAATATAATAAACTAGAAGAGAACATCGTATGTTTATGTTCAAGAGTCAAAGTCATATCGATCATATAGATCTATGCCATAAGACTTTTTATGTTGAATCAAACACAAATATCGTAATTTGCTTATCGCCAAAATCTATAGCAAAACAGTCTAATTTTGCTTGTAACTTAAATACTATAAATAATAATGCTCTCTATATTCTATTCTTTTCATATTCTAATTCTATATAGATATTATTTGACCGTAATTATTCCTTAATTAAGCCATTGAAAATTAATTTAGAGAAATTCCTATAACTTGTTTAACGTGTTGAATATCGTAAGCTGCAAACTTTGCTCTTTAAGTAATTCATTTTGTAAACTGCAAACTTTGCATTTAAATAAAACTTAACCTGTAGTTGAATAAGTTTTATTTGTTAATAGTTCGCATACATTTAATTGCATTATATCGTATATCGTAAATACCATAAATACTACGCATTTCTTTAAGCTGCTTTGCATTAAATTCTCAACGTTCGTCTTTGTGACACAAGTAATGGCACAAAGAGAGCTAAGTCATGCTGTGAAATGCATATGAATAGATGCAATTATTCGCCAATATCGTAAATACTTTGATGTGCATAAGCTGCTTAACTTATTATCCAACTCAGTTGGTAGCTACCACATTTTAAAAGGAACTCGTTGCACTTCTTGCCTCCCCCAGCTTATCGTTGCCTGTTCTATGGCAAAAGTTGTTAGATTTTCAATTAGCCAAAAGAATATAACATACATTATAAAAAGCCAACGTCACGACTCCCATCCACCTGACCCCCTACCCACCACATTTCTAATGCTGCCAGCAACTGGTTGTTTTCACTCCCCCAGTCATTCGTTGGGCTTCTCCACGTTTCTCGACATTTCTCCCACTGCTGCGATTCTTTTTCCCATCAGTTTTTTTTATCGTTCGGACGCCAACTGCAGCATGACTATATATAGTTGCTTTCTCTCAAACTCACGGTATTTTCTCTCATTCTCCCTTTCTTCGTATCTCCCTGGCATTTATGTAAGTACGTGTGTACAGTTTGTGTTGCTCGCATTCGCATTCGCATTTCGCTCCCACTCGCAACTGTTGTCGCTCCCATTGACCCCTTATTCAGCTCATATCCATTAACCTATTCTCTGGCAAAAGTTTCGTGCACAGGAAATTCATCAGTGCAGCGACGCTGTGTAGAGTGTAGAGCTTGCCAAGCTTAGTAACATAGAAGGGTATTATCATTGGAAGAAAGTGTTGCACGTTTTGTAAAGCTTTTTTCATTTGTCAAGTGAGAATAGTAAATAATAGAAAAATTATATGGAAATGCACGAAATTTGTGTAAATAAGTTTTTAGGTTGAAACAATCTTAAATCAGGACTTGCAATCTATCTTTTAATTTAGATAAAACTTTATTGAATCTTCAAAACTTTAATCTTAAAATAAAATATTTTCAATCATAAAATTAAAATGTAGCATAAAAATCTTGATTTTAGATTGTTTCAACCTAAAAATCTTATATCAAGATTGTTCTTCTTGGTCCCACTGTGTATGAGATGTAAAATAATAAGATAATAAGATGATGAAAAAATATAGCTATTTTTATTATTATTAATTATTTACTATTATTATTTGTTATTCTTATTATTTCTTGTTTTTTTTTTTTAATATATTTTTACTATTTAAATAGATAATGAATGCTAAAATAATATAGCCAATAAAGGATTTCCATGTATATATTATTTTATTATTATTATTATTGTTACTATTTATTACTATAATCAAAAAGCACTTCGTAACTATAAAAGCATTCAAATATTAATACTGTTATCATCATTTTAAAGTACTACCAAATTGCAAATTGTATATTTATAGTATTAATGACAGAAATTAAAGAATAATCTTTAAATTTTATGTTTGTTATATGAGTTCCAAAACATTAATATGCCAAAAATAAATATAATATTAATATAATAAAATATAAATATAATGTTGTCATAAAAATAAAAGAAATAAAAATGTATAATATTCACTAACAATAATAAATAAAATTAGGTAACCGTAGTATGTAATATTATAAGATATTATTCGTTGTTTGTTTGAACATTTCATAACAGTTCCTTAACTAATTATTTCGCATGATTAACAGGTATCTCAAAGTCGAGCATGCTCTTGTTGTTTGCCACTTCTTGTTGCTGACTGAAAATTGCACATGGTCCACAGGCAAACGCGAGCATTGTGCGTGTTCCCAAGTCATGTGAGTGTGCGAAATTCTGTGAGCTGCCTGTCTGCTATGTGTGTGTGTGTATCGCTCTCTCTCTCTCTCTCTAGTTGTGTGTGTGTGTGTGTGTGTGTTATCCTTCATTAAATCCTCCACCTTAGGACCTTAACAATAATATCGAAAACAGCGCCAGAATAGCGACAGCGACAACAGCAACAGCAGTCTCTACTCTTCCTTTCCTCGCCCACTTATCCTGCTCCACATTGTGACCACCTAACCTCCCCCTCACCAACCACCCTCTTGCCAGCTGCTGTTGCCCCGGCTGAGTTTTGCGAGTTCTCTGCGCTGTTTGTCCTTCTGTTGTTGTCGTTGCTGTTGCTGTTGTTGCTGTTTCTGCCGTTTCTGCTGTGCTCGGCGCTTTCTCTACTTCTCTTTCGTTCTCTGTGTGTTGTTTGTGTCTCTGCTTTGCCATTAATGTGTTCGTCTGTGTGTGTGTGTGTGTGTGTGTTGGCTGCTTGAGGGCGTTGGGCATAAAAAGGGGGTTGCAGTTGGGTTCAGGTTCGGGTTCGGGTTCGGGTTCGGTTTGAGTTTTGCGTTGCGTTGCGTTGGGTTTCGAGACTCTCTGGTCGCAATGGGGGCTGATTCGGCATCTGATTCAGTTTCTGCTGCGCGCTTTCTCGTTGTGCGTTGCCGTTACTCGTTGCCGCATTAAGTACACTCACACATTCATCGTGGTAAAGAGGAGGAATGGTGGGAGGGGGAGGTCGTTTTGTGCTTTTTGGCGAAAATGTCGAAAATGCGCAGAAATTGGCGACGAACGAACGAAATCAACACGAAAACTCAATGTGGAAAAAAGCAGCAAAGTAAAGGCGACATTCGCTGCACAGTGGTTGAATTTCCTCGCTGTCTGTTCGTCTGTCCGATTGTCTGTCTGTCTGTCCGATTGTCTGTCTGTCTGTCCTTTCTGTTTGTCCCTGTGTCTCTGTTGGAGCTGTTGATTATGTTAGCTGAGGGAAATGTGTGTGTGTGTGTGTGCAATGGAACCCAAGGGAAACGTGTTGAGAATTACAATTCAGCTGACAACTTGCTTTCGTGTTTCGCTCTAAAAGCTAAGAGCAGAGTCTGAATCGCACAGTGCAGCTTTCTTTGCATAGCTTCAAGAGATCATCATATGTAGTTATCTAAGCTTTATTAATAGATTTGTACAATACCACTTCTAATTATGATTAATTTAAAGCTTAAGACAATATATTTTAGAACTTTATAAACTTAACTTCAGTCTTAAATTGCCTTGGAAAAAGCTGAACTCTAGCTGTAGCTTTAAAATTGAATTTAAATTAACATAAATTAGGCCATAGGTTTCTATAAACTTCGTAATGCGTCTAGCAACTCAATGTTTAAGATGAAAAGCTTTTAAGCAAGCTTCTCAAACTGATTTTAATATAGTATGTTAAGTTAACTTTTAATAAATAAATCAATATATTTAAAAAAAAAATTTGCAAACTCAACTTTAGTCTTAAATAGCTTTTTATAAAAAAAGCTTAACCTAGCTTTAAAATTGTATTTAAATGTACGTTAATTGAGTCATAAGTTTCTATATATTTCTGCAACTTAATTTTTAAACTGCTAAGCTTTTAAACAAGCTTTTAAAACAGCTTTTAATCTAATGCGATCAACTGTGTCAAATCAACACAGTTGATTAACAAATCAATGTTATAAATCCCAAGGAGACACTAGACAAATTAGTGATTGAAGTGTTAAACGTGTAAGCAAGCTTTTAAGCAAGTTTTCAAGCAAGCTTTTAAGCAAAATTTTAAGCTAGCTTTTAATCTAAAGAAAAAAATATTATAAAACAGACAACGATCAATTTGAGCAACACTTTTCAATTGATTAACCAACTATTTTCGTTATGAATAACAAAATATAGAAATTTACCGAACATCCTTTTAGTTCAAATAAAATCTGCACAGATAGTTGCAGGTGGTGCGCAGGTGGGTGGTGAAAGGGGGCGTGACTGGGTAAGGCAAGCCAATGGAATAAGCTTAACCATTGGCATTTTCACATTGCCAGCACCAAAACGGCAGACGAAGGCTCGAAATTAAGTTTGCTGGTGGCTTTTCGAGGCAGAGAGAAAGGGAGAGTGGGGAAGGGGGAAGGGGGAAGGAGGAAATGGGGAATGGATAGGGGCTTGAAAGGAACGCACAAAGCGCCAAATGGCGCGCTGGTTGCAGCGTTGCAACAACAGCAACAGCAACAACAACGAGGCGTGGCAAGGTAGTTAAAAGGCAGCGCCAACGTCACGAAAACACGCGGCGCATTCACTCAGGAAGGAAGAAGGTGGGCAGAAGGGGGAGGCATCTAGCGGGCGGGTTGCTTTGATTTGGCTGCGACGATGAAGCACAGACAGAGAGAGAAAAAGGAAGAGAGAGAGAGAGAGGCAGATATATGAATATATGCATGTGGAGAATTGGCAGCGTGGCATGCAAATGCATGTTGCAACAGCAGCAGCAACCACATGCAGCACAATGTTGCTTGAGCATGTGGCAAAATGTCTGTGTGTGTGTATGGTGCATACATATATGTGTATGTGTTGCAAGTGTGTGTGTTTGTATGTGTGTGTTGCTTTTTCCGCTTCCGCTGACATGGCGGCTGCAACGACAACGACACAACGGCAACAACGACGCAGCAGGGAGGCAGAGCCAGGGCTGCAGTAGCAGCAGGGCTGGAGTAGTAGTAGTTGCTGAAGCAGCAGCTGGCGAGAGGCAGGAGGCGGGAGGCAGGAGGCGAGAGGCAACATGAAAGCGCCGTTGCATGCAACCGCACGAGTGCCGCATTTGTGCCTTTGTAGCTGCACTCGCTGTATGTGTGTGTGTGTGTGTGTGTGTGTGGCAGTGGAGGGAAACGAGGCGGGGAGAGAAGCTGCCTCCAATGCAATGCAGTCGGGCATGAATCGCTTTAACATGGCCTCGCTTTTGTGACGCGGCGCGAGAACGAAACGAGCCAACGAACAAGCGCCACACACACACATTCGCACACACACACACACACGCTGTGTGTCTCCAGCACTGTTCCCATAACCCCCCCCTCGCACTCCCCCCTCCATGGTAAGCATGCCTTTACCATCCCTCTACCCTTTTTGCCTGGCCGCAGTCCAAGCTCTCGAGAATCAGACGTCGCATGTTGCCCAAAAGCCTTGCCTTCCTCTCTCTCTCTCTCTCTCACTCTCATTTCGCTCTCTCTCTCTCTTTCTCTTTCTTGCACTCACCCCCATGTGCAACTATCAACAATCTTGGGCAACGAAGCGTTGCCATATCTTTGGTGCCGAGTTTACGGCTTTTGTGCGCGTTCTTCGCCTTTAAAACAAACCCAAACACAATTCTTGACTCTGTTTCGCTTTTGTGCTTTGTGCTTTGTGTTTTGTCTCGCCCATTCGCCCGAAAATCGTGATAGGGGGTGGCGGGTGGCTGATGGGAAAGCGGGTTAAATATTGAGACACAAAGCTTTGCAATGCCATCAAAGCAAACGAGTTAATTAGCCTTAAAGCTTGTGACTTTCGCTTTTGCACCGCGATCAAATTGAAGTACGCAACTTAAAGCAAAGCAAAAGCTTTGAAGTTACTTTTTGGAGGAGATTTTTTGCTTAAAGATCAAAATTTAGCCGAGAACATTAGGCAAATCAAATGATATTTACTAAATCTTCTGTTTATTGAGATCAAATTTAAAGCAAAAGCTTTGAAGGCTCCATTTTTAAAGAGCTTTTTTTTCTTTACTGATATCAAAATTAAGCGGATAATTTAAAGCAAATCAAATGCTTTTAAGCTGAGCTTTTAAAGAGTTTTTGTTCATTGAGACAAATTTAAGCCAAACAAAAGCTTTTTAACTGCATTGTTGTTGAATTAGATCAAATCTAAGCAGATAATTTCAAGCAAAGCAAGCTAAATTAGTGTTAAGTAAGCGTTAAAAGAGATTTAGCTTTAAACTTGGCTTAATTTATTTATATCCAATTTAAGCGGCTAAGTAAAATCTTATAGCTTTTTTTTTTCGTGAGTAAATGTTAATTTGTTCTATAATAATTGAATAGTCAATGCATATATATTTAATAAGCATTAGATTTAAAGTTTTAGCGGCTTAAGCTTTTAGTTTATTAAGATTGATTGCAGTTATTAAGGAGCTTGCAATCCTTAATTTTCTTTACTCTTTCGGTTCAGCTTATTCCAAAATTATTAAAAAAAAAAAAAAAAATAGTTAATCCCAACTTCTTACGAATTGAAAAGTAAGCGTTGAGTTGTTCATCTGCTAATATTGATACTGTATTTCCTTTGTTTACACTACACTGAGAGAGCAGAGTAACCAAAATTTCGAGTGGATCGATTGCGATTACATTTCACACAGAAAGGAGATTACGTAATACAGAATGTCCAAATTGAATGGCGCCACAGTGATTTTGATCGGTCTGGCAACACTGGCCATTGTGGGATACTGCATCTATTTCGATAGCAAACGACGCAAACATCCGCTTTACAAGCGTCGCCTTTATGAGCGGCGTCAGTTTGAAAGGCTTCTGAAGGTGCCACAAACCGAACATAGCTGCTCCCCATTGAACGCTGAGGTGGTTGAATACTTTTTGCAGCGCGTGTATTTGGGCGAAACATATTTCAGACGCAACGATTGGAATCGTGCCGTCCATAATTTCTCCAACGCGATCATGATCTGTGCCGATCCGCACATATTCCTCTGCAAACTGCGTCGCATCATTCCCAAAGAGCTCTACGAACAGATTATGGCGAGGGTGCGTCTCTTGGTGCACACCTCCGATAACTGGAGTCGATCGTCGTGCCAACTCAGCAATGATAGCAATGAGTCAAATCGAACTCAGTCGGAAATCAAAAACGGTGACTATTGAGTTTGCGAATCATTTTTTCCATTTGCCGGACAATTTATGCCGGGTATTGAGTTTATTTTGTGTTTTTAGTTCAATTACTGCATGCGACACAAATTTCAAGTGGCTATTAATAAAGTGCATCTGACTTAACCTGTTGCTCTACAGTTATTGGATAGTGATACAGTCTTAAGGTCAATTGAAAAGTCCCGGTCTGACACACAGATCACGCCTCTAGAATAAAATTCTGATGATTTTTTATACCCGCTACCCATAGGGTAGAAGGGTATTATAACTTTGTGCCGGCATGAAATGTATGTAACAAGTAGAACGAGGCATCTCCGACCCTATATATATATTATTGATCAGCGTTAACAGCCGAGACGATCTAGCCATGTCCGTCTGTCTGTCTGTCCGTATGAAACACTGTATCTCAGAGACTATAAGAGATAGAGCTATAATTTTTTTAGACAGCATTCATTATGTTTGCACGCAGATCAAGTTTGTTTCAAATTTTTGACACGCCCACTTCCGCCCCCGCAAATCAAAAAAGTAGAATAACAAGCGTAATTTTAAAGCTAGAATTGCGAATTTTGGTATATATATAGTTATGATTTCTGATTTGAAATTTGGTTGGGATCAGATAAAAATTGTCGAAGTTATGTTATTAAGGAAATACTTTTGTATGGACAAAAACGCCTACTTACTAGGGCTCTTAGTTGCTTTGGCCGACAATTTGGTAAATTGTGCCGTCTATGGTATATTTTGAATGGTGTACTATATCGATATACCAAATATACAATTTGGTATATTTTTAGTATTTTTAAGTATTTTCGGTATATTATGAAAATAATACCGCAATATTTTGCCCTTATTAAAAATGGGTAGCGGGTATCTCACAGTCGAACACACTTGACTGTAACTTTCTTACTTGTTTTTAGTTAGTCCTGATCTTTGAAAGATTTGTGTATAACTTTGAGCAATAACTAACTCTAGTTTTTAGTGGAATATAACTTGTCTATAAGATAGGAATCTTATAGTGCAGCTTTTACAATGGTTTTTTAAGGAATTTGTCAATTTGTATACCCGCTTCCCAAAGTATATATATTCTTGATCAACGCCAACAGCCGAGACGATATAGCCATGTCCGTCTGTCTGTCTGTTTGTCCGTTCGTATAAACACCTAAATCTCAGAGACTATAAGAGATAGAGATATCATTTTTTTCGAGAGCATTTGTTATCTTTTCAATCTTATCAATCGAATAACAAGCGTTATTTTTAGGTTATAGTCGCGATCAGATAAAACTTGTATAAGTTATTTAAGAAATACTTTTGTATGGGAAATCACGACTACTGCAATCGGCTTTTTATTGATTTTGCTAAGAATAAGATATATTCTGACCTCTAGGGTATATTTTGAAGGTAGTACTTAAGCGATATACCAAATATAGTCTTCGGTATATGGTATGTTTTATGAATAATATCACACTGTTTTGCCTTCAATCAAAATGCGTAGCGCATATCTCACATTCGAGCACACTCGACTATAGCTTTATTTCTTGTTTTTAGTTAATCTAGTCTTTAAACTTATTCGAGCAATAACTAACTTGAGTTAGAGTTGAAACATGGGAAACTTGTCTATGAAATAGCTATTTTATATCTAAGTTTTTGCCTTGGTTTTGTAATTCCACTTCTTTTTTTTTTACTTTTTAAATGATTGCAATTTGGGAGTCTCTTTTTAAATTCCAGCAAGACCTAACTCTAATTTTAACTAAAACATGAGATACTTGCATATAAGATAGAAATTATATAGTTTAGCCTTTGCATTAGTCTTTTTTCTTAAGGAATATTGTATTTTTTTTATATAATTTCAATATTTGAACATTTTTGATAACTACTTTATGAAGATTGTCTCTTTTTGGGCTCTTTGTAATTTTCAAAGATGTTTTATATATTTTGAGTGTTGGCTATTTGGCTTTTTCTAGAGTTTTAATGTATATTTTCTATATTTCTTGATCTCTTAGTTACTCGTTTCTATTTTTCTTAACTTGATAAGTAAAGAATCTTTTGGCTACTTGATATGTAATGAATCTTTTGGATACATCATTTGTAATGAATCTTTTGGCTACTTGATGTGTAATGAATCTTGTGGTTACTTTAAATGTATAGAATCTTTTGGCTGCTTTTAAGTAAATAATCTTCTGGTTGCTTTATAGTATTTTCTAGGTACTTTATATGTAAGGAATCTTCTGGTTACTCACTTGTTCAGTCGATCGGTGTCGTTGTCGGCCAGATTGAGGAGATACGCAACGAACTCGACGTCGTTCTTGAACTGCAATCGAGTGCGCATGTGCTCCCATTTCTCGGCATTCTTGGTGCCAATGTAGATGTTCTTGCTGTAGTTCTGATGCCGATACTTGCGACGTTCGCTGGCAGCGCTGCCACTGCCGCTGCCGCTGCCAGCGTTGCTGGATTGCTGATGTTGTTGCTGCTGATGCTGCTGCTGGAGTTGTTGCTGTTGATGATGTTGCTGCTGATGTTGTTGTTGCTGCTGTTGTTGTTGCTGCTGCTGCTGTTGTTGTTGCTGCTGCTGTTGATGCGAATTGCTGCTGTGACGGGACGACAATTGTTCGTTGCCCAGGGCATGGTTGCTGCTATTGTTGTTTGTGGAGAAACTGGTGTTGCTGTTGCCACCAACACCGCCGTTGCCACCGCCAATCAAACTGTTGGGCGCCACAACAATGTTGCCGATGCCAGCAGCAGCAGCCGCTGCCGCATTGCTCACCATGTCCAGCACCGATGTCGTTGCATTCTGGCTGTGATGCTCCAGCTGTGCAGCAGCAGCCACATTGGCTGCATTCAATTTGGCTGCCGCTGCGGCAGCAACCGCTGCCGATGCCGCTGCCGCAGCAATACTCATGTGTAGGCCGCTGCTATCGCCAGCAGCCGAGCTGCCCAAATGTGTTGCTGTCAACGCTGTCCGACTATCGACATCATCGTCATCGTCCTCGTCGTCATCATCGTCCTCATCATCTTCGTCATCGTCGTCATCGTAGTTCGCTTGTTGCTCATGTCGCAGATCGGCTGGCAATGAAACCACATTGTTGTTGTTCAGGTTGTTGTTGTTGCTACTGCTGTTGTTGTTGTTGTTGTTACTGCTGCTGTTGTTGTTATTGTTGTTGTTGTGGTGATCCATGGCATCCTCGTCTTCGTCATCCTCATCATCGTAATCATCCTCGTCCTCCTCCAGCGGCTCTTCTTCCTCTTCATCGTCATCCAAGTCGCGATCACGCTGCTTGTTGCTGCTGCTGCCGTTGTTGTAATGATGTTGCTGCTGCTGCTGCTGTTGTTGCTGCTGCTGCTTGCCATTGTGCAGGGCATTCACTGCGGCAGCAACCACTGCTGCTGCTGCTGCTTGGGCTTGTGCTGCGGCTGCTGCTGTTGTGGTTGTTTTTGTTGTTGTTGTTGTCGTTGTGCCATGGTTGCTGTCGTCGCTGCTTTGTGAGCTGCTGCTGCTGCGACTGCTGGCATTGCTATTGTTGTTCATGTTGCTGCTGCGATGCCGCGCGTTGGCAATGCTGTTGTTGTTGTTGTTGTTGCTGTTACTGTTGCTGTTGCTGTTGTTATTGTTATTATTGTTGTTGGTGTTGCTGTTGTTGACAACAACATTGCTGCTGCTGCTGTTGTTATTGTTGGTGTTGCTGTTGTTGTGGTTGCTACTGCTACTACTGTTGCTGTTGCTGCCACTGCTGGCGCTCAATGCAGCTGCAGCTGCCGCCGCCGCCGCCGCAGCAGCGCGACTCAAGAAAGGCGCGCGTGGCACTAAAGGCGTATCGGAATTATCGGAGCTATCGTTAAAATCGAATGCACTGAAATCGGCTGCATTGCTGCTGCTGTTGGCTGCTGCCGCTGCCTGTGCTGCAGCTGCTGCTGCTGCCGCTGCCACCGCTGCCTGCTGCGCTGCCGACGATGTTGCTGCCGCTTGGGCTGCTGCTGCTGCGGCAGCGGCTGCAGTTGTTGTTTTCGACATGTTCAGTTTACTGTTATTATGATTATTATTGTTATTGTTGTTGTTGTTGTGGCTGTTGTGGTTGTTGTCGTTGCTGCTGCTTCGGCTGCTGCAACTGCTGCTGCTAGCGCTGCTGCTGCGACTGCGGCTGCGGCTACGGCTGCGACTGCTGCTGTTGCTGCCGCCGCCGTTGCCGCTAATTGGCGTCGTGGGTCGTTGCTGCTGCTGCTGCTGCCGGCGCTTTGTTGCCGCTGCTGTTGTCGTTGTTGCTGCCGCTGCAATTGTTGTTGTTGTTGTTGCTGCTGCTGCTGCTGCTGTTGTTGTTGTTGTTTGTTTGATTGCGCTTTGCCGAACGCTGCTCAGTTTTTGCTATTTGTTGTTGTTGTTGCTACTGCTGCTGCTGCGTCGCGAATTGCTGCTGCTGCTTGCGCTGCTGCTGCTGACGACGCCTCTCTCGGGCTCTGCTACCGTCGCTGTCACTGTCGCTGCTGCTGACGCTGGCGTTGCTGCTCTTTGCGCCTCTCTTTGCCTCTGCTGCTGTTTTTGCTTCTGCTTCTTCTTCATTATTCACGCACACAAGTCGCGTGCTAACTGCACACACACACACACACGCACACGTCGCACACACTACTCTCCTCTTTGCTGTTGCTGCTGCGGATGCTGCGGCTGCTTTTGTTGTTGTTCTTCTTCTCGCTGTTGGTGTTGGTGTTGCTGCTGGTGTTGTTGCTGTTGCATTGCTTGGATTTGTCGCTTTTATTATTTCACTTTTGGTATTTCTTTTTTTCTTTCTATTTTCTAATTGTTGTTATTTCACTTGATTTTCAAGAGGGGGGGACGAAATAGAAAATGTAAAACGGACTGCAAAGCGTCGTTTTATCTACACCCGCGCGCATACACACACACACAAGCACACAAGTAGCGGCGCTGTTGACGTCGACGCAGGCTGTGGGAGCACAAAATTCAGCGAACGCGAAAGAGAACCGAAAAAAAATGTAACTGGTAAAAAAAAAACAGCGCACTCGCTGTGGCGCTCGTTTTGCGCTGTCTGGCAACGCTGCGACTTTTGCTTGTCACTTAATATCTGGCGATTTTCTTTGTTGTTGTTGCTGCTACTGCTTTTTGCTTTGACTTTGTTTTTGCATTTGCTATTTTTGACTTGAATGCACTGTTGTTGTTGCTGCCGCTTTTGATTCTTTACTTTTTGAGCTCAGTTGCTGCGCCTACGCCCCACGCACTGAGAAAAAAAATGCAAAAAAAAAAAAAATGAAGAAAACAACTACAGCAACAACAATAAGGCAGCAAATAATGCTGCTCCGTTTGCTGCTGCTTTTCTATTTTGTTGTTGCTGTTGTTGTCCTTTTCGCCGTTATTGTTGTTGCTATTTCAATTTCGAGCAGTATTTTTTTTCGCCATCGTGTCATTCGCTCTGCTTTGCTTGTTTGCTTGCGTGTGTGTGAGTGAGTGAGACACCCACCCAATGTTTCAGTGTAGTCGTGTACATGTGTATGTGTGTATGAGCCTGACAAGGCGTTGGAGTGTCGAGTGTGGTTGGGTGGATGGCCTACGCTATGGGGAAGGGGGGCAAGGAGGGAGGCACTGGCGGGTGGCGACTACTGCTAGACGCCTCGCCTCGCTTTCGCCGCCTTCGCCGCCGTCGCTGCACTTTTTGCCATTTGCTTACTGCGTTTTCGCTTCGCTTCAATTTCTATTTCCAATTCTATTTGAATTTGGTATTTTTTTTTCTTTCTTTCTTTCTTTTTCGTTATTTCGTTCACTTCATGCACTTGAATTCACTTATATTTTGTTCACGCACTCGAAAAGAAATTTGTCACAGGAAAAAAACGAATGAAAATAAAATTCTAACGAAAAGAAAAAAAAATTGTGAAGCGAGAAAATTCTTATTGGCTTTGTTGTAATTTATTTAGCTGCTGTCGTTTGTTGTTGGTGTTGTTGCTGCTGTTGTCGCTGCTGTTGTTACTGCTGCTGCTGTTGCTGATGTTCTTGTTGTTATTATTGTTATTGTTGTTGTCATTAATGTGAGCTTGATTTGTTATATGCATTTCCTCAGCTGCTCATTTTATTATATTTTATTTTATGTGTGTTTTTTTTTTGTTGTTTGGTAATCCGCCGTTTTTGAGACTATTTCGAGCGTTTTCTCCGCAGCGCTCAAATGTCGTTACTCGCTGGTCGCGTCGGAATGAAGGACTTTTTATTTATGTGTATGTCCTCGTCGTCGTCTCCATCGTCGTCCTCGCTGCTGCGCTGCCGTTGCTGTCGCTGCGACGCTGCCATTTCTCTATGTCTGTGACTGCGCGCGCTTCCCTCTGCCTCTCACTCTCTCTCTCTCTCTGTGTGTTTCACTCTCTCTCTTTCTCATTGCATGCGAGCACGTGTGCGTGTGTGTGTGTGTGTGTGTGTGTGAAGTACGAAAAAGTTTTGAGCGAGCAACGCCGCCAAAGCGCCGCAAAGACACACACGCACACACACACACACACACAGAGGCTCTCACTCACTCCACACAGACTCTCTCAGGCTGAAAGCTCGGTCCAAGTCGCGGCAACGTTGCCGTCGCGTCAACAGCGCGAACGAAAGCCCTTACACACAAACATACATATATCTTCGTGTGCGTGTGTGCGCTTGTGTTTGCACACGCGAATTGAGATGACGACGACAGCGACAACGACGACAACGATAACTACGAGGACGAGGACATTGTTTACTACACTGCCCGAAAAACTAGGCAACACTTCTGACACTTATCGAATATAATACTGAACAAATAAATAAATAAATATTATTATTATAAATCTATATTTTTATTTTGTTTTCTATTTATTAAATTTTCTTAAATACTCCATATATGTAAGTGTCCAATTTAATTTAAGATTTTATCTTGTTGCAATTTTGGATACATTTGCATTAATAATATACTTTAAATTTGCAGAAACATTAAGTTAAGTTTTTATTAAGTTAAATTTGTTAATGTAATTTTAATTTTGTCATTTCAATAAAAAAGTGGTTTTTCATTTTTCGATCTGCATTTAATTATCTCATTTATCTCTGCTCATTTAATTATCGTTGTAATTTTCAACCAACTGCATTTGCGCATCACAATCGCAAACAAGCATAAAACATATTCACACAATATGCAAGCACGCGTAGGAGTGAGTATAATGCAAGGCTTTTGTACCCCTTCTCACACTTTTGCTTTTGCAAATGAAGATGAACTTATACTCTAATATGAAAGCGCCCCTGTGTAATAGACACGATCAGCTATCGTTAACTGCAGCAATTGACTATCGCGCCCTCGCTTGCACTCGCAAACAAATCAATGTTAGTAGTTGTTGAGATTTGTTCTTTGCTTTGGTAAACGCAGATGATCATCTACATACAAACATACATATGTATATACTCTATGTATTTGAGTACGTTTGCGTAATATGTAGACAAGGCCAGTAAACGTTTGCCTATTGTCAATCGCGCACTCACTTGCACTCGTATAATTTGCTTTTGTTTTTTTTGCTTTCAGTATTTTTTTGTGGTTTCCTTTTTACATATTGCGAATGCATATGCAGGCAAAACCGAATTGACATAAACGACATATTTATGTATATTCTAGTTAGAATATTGCTGCACTTGTTCGATTTGTGGAAAACGTACATACATAGTTTTTAAAATTAATTTAAGGAATAAGCTGGCTAAAGTAAGCTCATGCATTTATTTGTCACAATAGTAACTAATAATAAATACTAGTAACTAATTTTGGGCAGTGCACTGCGTTCTGGTGCCTGACATTGCCACACATCGTCATCTGCGCCATGTTCTGCCATTCTACCCGCCTTCGCCTTCGCTTTCGCCTTTGCCGTCTTCGCCTTTCGGCCCACCAACAGCGACCTACCGCCCCGCCTCGCCCCGCCAGCCCACTCCACCCACGCCGCACCATCATGAGAGGCAAACGTATCCACGTTATCGTTGTCGTTATTGCCACGACGGCGGCCGTTGCTGTCACAGTCAGCAGCAAAGGCACTGAGCGAGGGGGTGGGGCGGAGGGGTTTAACGCAAAGGAAGCGAAACCAAAGCGAATGGCGCCACCCCCAAAAAGTCTATGCCGAAAACAAGGCACAGTGTGCTCGCTGCCGCTGTCGTCGTCGTCGTCGCCGCCGCCGCAGCCATAGACACAGCGTCGTGTATTCAGTACTCTCCCCTTCCCCCTCCTCCTCCTGCTACCCATACTCCACACGCAGTGGTCATAAATCGAATTTCTGTTTATGTAGTGGTAAAGCTGCTGGCATATCTCCCCTTTCATACCCCCAAGAGGCAGTCACACAAGACGTGTACGACGTCAACGCCGCAGCTAGCAGAGCGCAGTAGCGCAGCGGCGTCGGCAGCGACGCATCGCGAATGCTTTACGGTTTGTTGTGTTTTGCTCGATGCTGCCGAGCTGCTGAGCTGCCGCCACCCCACCACTTCACTCTGCCCACACATACAGAGACACACGCAGTGTTTTGTCGCTGTAGCGGGTGGTTGTTTCGGGCGGCAGCGCTGCTCGCGTCGCTGCTGGCATCGCATGTGGGCGGCGCGGCGGTGGGACGAGTGACTATGTCGCTCTTTTGCGCCTGCTCCTGCTGCCTGCTGCTGTTGTTCGCACAAAATTCGCAGGACTCGTTGCTTTTTGGGCGCCCCTCGCACATATGCAATGCTTTTTTTTGCTCGCTGGGGGTTGAAAGTGCTCGAAAGCTGAAATTCCTTCTCTGCTTACTGCCCACGATAGCCTCTAATATGTGTGTGTGTGTGTGTGTGTGTGGTGTGTTGTGAAAACAAAATGTGAGTGTGCGTGTTCGGCACTCGTTACTCGTTAGTTGCTACAAATTTACTGTTAATACCAAATCATTTCGATAAACGATAAACAACACTGTTTTAACACAGTATTAATTTATAACACAATGTATTAAAATAGTATAAATAAATGAACTTTATTAAAATTACGTAGCTTTCGATAGTTTTTTATATTATGTTAAACAAGCTGAAAACTTACTCCAAAAAATACTGCTTTCGATTATTATACAGTTCGATTTTTGATTGTTCTTCCGTCAGTGGCAACGCCCTGCCGATAAACTATAGCAAGAGTAACCAGACTGGCATTTGAGCATTGCAGTAATCACCGATGATGCCAGATTGCCCAATAAAAGTTGCAAAAGCTTACAGCCGTGCAATAATGCATAACATAAATATACAAGTACCGTTTACAAAACAGTTAATAACAACAACTAAGTATTTAGAATATATGTTAAATTAATCGACATTAAATTGCTGTCAGATGATGTAGTGTCTACCTTATGATAGATAGCTTTTATTGCATGAAAACAGACTAGATCGATAAGCGTAGCTTTCAAGAGCAGGACAACTTGTGCAAGCTTTGTGTAGCTTTCAAAGTTCTGCCCAACTTGCAAGCACTATTAGCGCCATCTAGCGCACAAGCTGAGCAATACTAAGCCTGACCTACTGTTGAGGGTGGCAATGACAACTGCAGCTTTGGCGCATGCGTGAGAGAGAAAGCACGAGAGCGACTGCACTCTCTTCAATAAGGCTCTCTTTCGCACTCGGTCGCCGTGAGCATCGTTTTGAGGTTAAACGCGCATTGGCAATGTTCGAAGGCATCGTGACTTCAGTTTCAGTTTCCATTTCAGTTTCAGTGCGTTCTCTGCATTTGGAGCACCAACGAAATTCCCCCTCTCCGCCCAACAAAAATATAAAAAAAACGTTCAAAGCATTTTGTATGTGGAATTCACACAAAAATATATTTAAAATCGAACAGTGTCCGTGCGCTGACGACGCGATTAAATAACGCGTGTTTTCATTCAAAATAGTGCCAGCAAACATTTGCTTTTTTTGCACATTTTTTTTTTGTGTCGCCAACGTTGCCGTTGTTGTTGTTGGTGTGTGTTATTTGTTGTTTTTTTTTTATATGTTTTTTTGTCGTAACGTGCTAAAATTGAGTCAGCAAATTGAATTTCCACACCGAGTTTCTCTGTTCATAAACGCGCGCGTGTTCGCCTTGTGAATGTGTGAGCGTGTGTGTGTATGTGTGTGAGTGAGTGTGTGTGAGTAACTGTATGTGTGTGTGTATGTGTCTTTGCGTGCGTCTTTTGTATTGACATTATGGAAGCGTACTTATTATATAAAGTGCTCGCCTCTTGGGCCAATTGACAGTTGCCAATTGGCAGCAACAGCAGCTTTGATTTGTAGTCCAATTGCCGGCAGGCGCGACCATTGTTGCGGCTTTAATTGCACGCACAGCAAATTTAATTAAATAAATGCAGGCCGCCCATAAGTGTGCTTCAATATCTTGAGAACAGTTGTTGTTGGGCAGGGGAAGAAACGGAGGCCGAGGACGACATGGCTTCGTAGCAACATGTCTTTGACTCAGATTCGAGATGTTCGTTCATACACAGACCTAAACACACACGCACAGACTCGCTCACACTTAGGCTAATGCTCGCACTTATATTGACACACACGTACTTCTCATACACGCACACACACAAACACACATATACTCCCACTTACGCACACAGTTGCCAAACGGACATTTTATAAATTTATTATTTTGACTCGCTCTCTCGCTGTCGCTCTCTTGCTCTCAGGCTCGGTCCACTTCGTGTCTGCCTTCGTTAGTCGTGTAACGACGCTCTTTTGCCCTTCGAAATGTCAAAATATTGCGGACAAATCGTTTTGTTGTTGATTCGCACTCGCTCTCACTCTTCTGCACCCACATTTTGTTGAGCTTGTGCTGAACAGCGTTGCCAACATTGATTTCGTGTCACATGTTTTTGAGCTTTTCCTTTCCAACTAAAAGAGAGAGCACATTTCTAGGCAGTTGCGCAGTTCTCTCAGTCACTCAATCATATGTTTTGGGAGCAATCTAGCAAACTACATTACATTCCTTTGAAGCCGAAAAATAAGATATGAATTGACGAATTTAAATATACTTTACAATCGTTGCTAAATTATCATAATAATAGAATAGAATTCAAAATGTGCACAGAAATAAATTGATTTTAAGCAAATTAATAAGTCATATTGCTTAAAGTTCAACAAGAACATTGAAGTAATTTATAAAATTGAAAAATTAATTGAAAATTTATTAATATAAATGTCACAATATTTCGACTTTTTAAAATGCTTCAAAAATGTATGCAACATCTTTTTGCGTTATTTTATTCTAGTGAATTTTTCATAATTTGTAGACAATAATTAGCTAACAGTCCGCCATCAAACAGAATAATTAAGTAGGTAATTTTAAATTCAAATTTCATTGAAATTCAAATGCTGGCGCCCAAGAACAAGAACAACAAAGATCAAATAAAACTCACAGCTGGAACAAACGTGAAAACCTCCCTGTCTCTCTCTTGCTTGCTCTGAATACGCACTCTCTGCAATTGGAGCTTACGCTCTCTTGCTCTCTTTGGCTGTCGTCCGCTCTCTCGTGAGTTCATCGTTGTGCAGCGACAGCGGCTACGATAGCGGGTGTAATTGAAATCCAATTGGCAATTCGCCTGTAGGTTTAGTCCTGACTCGTACGCGTTGCTGTAAGGTCCTAACAAGCGCAAGAGCAAAGAAATCAGCCTGCTAACAAAGTAAGCAGCAGCGATAACCAGCAAAAATATCACAATTATTTTTTTCCTGTGTCTCTCTTACTGTGTGTGTGTGTGTGCGTATGCTTGCTTGCTTGACTGTGTGTGTGTGCGAATGCGTGCGTCTGTATGTGAGTGCGAGTATGTGCGTAAGTATATGTGTGTGTGTGTAACGCGCGCTGGCAACAACAATAACGACAAGAAGAAGCATGGTGTAAATTTACAAAACTGAAGCAGCAGCACAAATAAAGAAAGAAAACGAAATAAAATTCACACACACACATACACACGCATACTACATAAAATACACACGCATACTTACAAGGCGCACATACACGCACAAGGAGCCGCAGTCAAAGCAAAAGTGAAGTTTAAGTTAAAGACAAAGGCAAAAGGCAATAAGAAAAAAAAGGAAAAGACAAGTAACTGTGATTCCTCTAACTCGAAGTGAAGTCGCGAAGCAAATGTGAGTGAGAGGGGTGCGCGAGTGGCGATTTATTATTTTTGTTGCTTTTTTTGTTGTTGTAGTTATTGCTGCTAGTCGCTAGTGTAGTTGTTGTTTGTGTTTGGAGCGATAGCAGCCAAAGGCGGTGAAATGAAATCATGAATGGAATGGAGGAAGAACAACGTGTCACAAGCGACAAATGACGAAAGTCAATTCGTAAAAGACAAAAAAAAAACGTAGACAGCGACAACAACAACAACCATAAGTAGAAGAAGAGGAAGAAAAACACGCAAGTTGCGTGTTGTTTGACTCTGTGCAGAGCTTTTACCGTTTGCCATTTGCCGCTTACCGTTTGTCGTTTTAGCTGTTTAATCGTTCACTTGCTTTAACTTTATCTTCTTCTTGATTTTGTGCAAGTGCAAAATATCGAACATCGCCCTCGTCAAAAAAGAAAGTCTCTGTTTCCAGTCGCCGTTGCCGTCGCCGTCGCCGTCGCAGTCTCGGTCGCTGAGTCAGCGTTTGTCTTTGCCGCAGAGGGTTGTTTTTTTTCTTTCTTTTTTTTTTGGTTTTATTGTTGTTGTTTGATACCCGCTATGCAGAGGGTAGAAGTGTTTCACAATTTAGTGCAGAGTGCGTTTTTTAAAGTATTGAAGTATTTATATTCTTGATCATCTTCGATCGCCGTAATTACATTCTCTAAAAATCACTTTGCTATTCTTTTAGATCTAAAATCTTTTTTCAATAGAAATAGTGTTAGCTACTTAATCTTTAATACTGGGCATATCAAATAGAAAAAACATTTTGATTAAAACCGCTTCTAATTCAAACAACAAGATTACAAATTTCAAATACAACATTGTATGAGGTCCAAAATTAGAAAGATTTTCAGAATTCCTGTACCAATACAATTGGTAGCGGGTATTTCGGAGTCGAGAACATTCGATAGTCGGCTTCTTAGTTGTTTTCGTTTTCGTTTTCCTTTTGATATTTATATTATTTTATTTAGCCACGTTGTGCCACGTTCAACTTCAACCACTTGCCGCCCCGTCGACGTCATCGCACGCGCCTTCTGCTTGCTCACTATCTTTCTCTCTCCCTCTCTCTTTCGCTCTTTCGCTCGGTGTGTGTGTGTGTGTGGTGCCCTTGCTAGTCCGCCCCTGGCAGACACTTGCACAACCCCGACTGGCATCCCTGGGGCCAAGAGGCAGCCATACAAACAAATAACAAAACGCAATCAAAACCAAAAACCAAAAACAAAAAGAAACGAAAAGAAACGGAACCCAAAACTCTTGGTGTCATTGGCACTCGCGGAGTATTTTGTTTAAACTTTTTGCCATTGCACCCTTTTATCAAGAACTTCCACTTCCACTTCTTTCTTCATTCTTTGCGCTTTGACATCGCGTGCTCGTCGTGCATATAAAAAAAAGTAAGGATACTATACAAATGAAAGAAACGACAAAACGAAACGAAATCATGAATCAAACGGATTAAAGAGAATCGACAGCGACAACGACAACGACATCGTAATCGAAATCGAAATGCAATGAATCTTAACCGATTCAAACTAACCCAACTTAATGCGAAACGGTTATTTTTGGGCGCTTGCATGACTGCTGACAGTTGCAGCGCAAAGTGAACACAAAAACAATTGCAAAAACAAACGTATAAACAAAAACAAAATCTATGCTTAAAACCCGCTAATGTTGCACCCACCACCGCTAAACGCAACCGCTCACCGTTCACCACCACAACCACCACCACCACTACTACTACTATTAACACCACCACCAATACCACCGCCACCGCCACCGTCACCGCCACCGCCATATTATCACTATTTGCCACCACTTTCGACTACTAAATAGGCTAAGTAAGCAACTAGCGTAATAACTAAAAACGAAGAAGCAAAAAGAAAAATCGAAATGCAATAACAACACCAATCATCAAAAGCCAAAATAAAAAAGAGCACCAGTTGAAACCAGTTGCAATCCATACCAAACAAACAAAAATTTATAAGAGACATCTACCAAATTTATCACGACGTTTATCAAAATGTTGCCAACGCTTCCTCCATTTGCAATAAAAAGTGAGCGACTCTTTACTACCTTTAGTACTAGTAACTTACTTACTACTACTTCACCTCCTACTACTACAACTACAACTACTACTATTACTATTCCTACTATTTCTACTACTACTACAACTACTTTCAAAAAGTACATATGTTCGTTCGTTCCATTTTTAAACTAAATAGTGTGTAGAGTGTGGTTCATCTAAAAACTCCCGTTCCTCAACCTTCCCAACCTTATCAACTTGTTGGCCAACTAGTGGCATTCTTTGTTTTTTTTTTTTTTCTTTCGTATCTCGTTCAATGTTTGCCAAAAATTAAATCAATCTAAAAATCCAACTCGTGACTTTCTTCAAGAGCCTTGTCCTATCATTGTAATAACTACTTTGTGTATGTGCATTTTCCCCAAACAATTCTTCAACTTTTTCTATTCACTTCTTCCGGCAACAAAACTTTTCGTCAACTGTTTGAAAATTGAAAAAGCAAACAAAAAAAAAAAAAAAAAAACCAAACAAAATTTGACAAACAAAATTCGAAATGCCAAAAAAACTTAAACTCAAACAGTTCTTAGCAAAAGTTGGACCACAGTTATGATGGTCCTTTCTCCTTCATGTACATAAAATCCCGTAGACAAAGTTACTTCTAATTGGCTTGATAATCAGTTCGAAAAAAAAAATAAAACTACATTCATTCAAATCTGTAAATAATTCCAATGCTTGCCTTGCCTCCCAGACATACAACACCAACAATTTAGCATGCAAATTAATCCAACATTCTCCCGCAACATTATATTATTTTTGCGAATGCTTTTTGATCATACCACAAAATTGATAATAAAGAAATGAAAAAAAAAAACAACTAATTGATGCCCAATCAATCAATCAGTCAATCAAGAGTACATAATTAGTCGACAAATTTAAAGTTCCCTAATTGTTCTAATCGTACTATTCTCGTATTCTCGTATTCCGTTTCCGTA
Organism: Drosophila sulfurigaster albostrigata; assembly: GCF_023558435.1. Taxonomy (NCBI): domain Eukaryota; kingdom Metazoa; phylum Arthropoda; class Insecta; order Diptera; family Drosophilidae; genus Drosophila; species Drosophila sulfurigaster. Next base: position 8,537,304 of record NC_084885.1, on the reverse strand, counting down.
GTTTCCACGTTTGATGCGTTCGTTCGTTCATTCGCTCGTTCGTTCGTTCGTTCGCTCGTTCGTTATGTTTACCAGTTCAATTTTATTGTATAAAACCAAAAGAGACCAAAACTAACTAAAGCGCCAACCAGAGACGTTTAAAAAATACAGAAAAAAAAATATATATACAAAAAGAAAACACAAATATAAAAAAAAACCAAAAATAAACATAAAAATTCTCTAAAGTGTTTCTAATCTTAACTTCTTCAAATTCTCTCTAATAATAAACACAACACAAAACACACAAAACCAAAACAAAACAAAACAAAAAAAAATATCAAAAACAAAAAACAAACAAATACCAATTTAACAATCATCATCCATACCAAAAAAATCAAATATACATCGCAGCCAAAAGTGAACTTTTGTCTAAACACAAAGCGCATGAGCTTTTGTCACAAGGTAAGTCTATTTCTATCCTCTATGAATATTTATTTAGATTATTATTAGCATATTCAGTTTTTATATTCATTGCAAATTGTGTTTATTTTTTTTTAAAAGAGATTTCTTTGTTTAAGTTGTCTCTGCAATTTCTTTGTTTAAGCGAAATTTCGAAATCTAATTGCATTTATGAATCATGCTGCAAAGTCCTTAAAGTCCTGGTCCCCGAAAAGTTTGCATTGTCTTCAGTTGGGGTCAAAACAAAAAAAAAAAGAACACAGGAAGAAAAACCTGACACTACACTCATGTTTTTTTTCCATTGAAATCATTTGCTTGTACTCGATAATTGATCGATTACCTATCCCAATCGCAAGTAAAAAGTTTTGGTAAGAAGTTTGTTTTTTTGTTTTTTGTTTTTCGTTGCCTTTCCTCTTTTTTCCGGGGGGTTTTTCCCAAGCATTTCTATTCAATTATCCAGTTAAATGAATGCTCTCTCTGGTAATCGGAAGTTTTTCGATTCCATTGCCTAGCTAGTTGTCCAAATTCTCTTGGCCATGATTCATGATTTTATTTATCTGCAAAGAATGTTTTTCTTGTTGTTGTTGTTGGCGGCGACAATTTTGTACGGCAGACGGCGGCGCTTGGCTCTAAAATATTGGTTATTAGCATAGCAGATGCCAGAGTGAGAGAGAGTGAGTGTGAAGAGGGAGGAGGAAAGAGTGTGTGGGAGTCATGTTGAATTGCTGACAAAGCAGTCAGCGCTTTTTGTTGCCTACTTTTTGGGGTCAGGGACTTGTTTTGTCAGCTTGCTAGAGACACACAAGTGCCCGAGAGTGCGAGACAAAGCGAGATAGAGAGCGAGAGAGAGAGAGAGAGAGAGAGAGAGAGAGAGGCATTGCCTATACATCTATTTATCGCTACCCACAACATTTTCCTCTACTCATTTTTTTTGTTGTTGCGCTGTCGTCGACGTCGACTGGGCTGCTGCATCTTTTGTATTGTGAATCATCGCCAGAGTATCGCCAAATGCATTGGCTGCCATTGGACGCTGACAATGCACAGCAAAGTTAGTAAGATAAGTGCCACCCTCCAGCCCCCTATCCCCTATCCCTTATTCCCCATCAGTCATCACTCAACCCTCATGCTCAACTTGCTTTGTCGTCATGTTCAACCTCGACGTTGTCATCGTCATCGGGAACAGCATTTGGCTTTTGTTGCAGCAGCTAATTTAGCGTTAATCGAAGTGTATTTACATCCGCTTCTCTCTGTCTCTCTCGCTTTCTCTATCTCTTTACTTTTTACTTCTGCCACAACGATTGCAGCTCACAGCTGCATTAGCATTCGCTGTTCCTGCGGCTTGTTGCTAATTAGTTTTCAATCCCAAAAATTTACCAGCCCTAGATGGTGGCGAGTTGCCGCAAAAGCCGCAACTGCTTTGACGTACTAATCACTAGCTTTACAACCGATCAATTAACAGCAAGATAGAGAGGAAGAGAGAGAGAGAGAGATATACAAAGAGGGAGAGCGAGATAGACACGCTTTTCACCAATTTCGATTGAACTGCGCTTTCTAGTTGGTCGCCTCAATGAATTTTGATTCGAATTTGCTAATACGTGCAAAGGGATTTGCAATTATACCCTGTACAAGTGAAGGATAAAAGGGTATATTTTTGAACTACTGAAAACAAACCTTGAAATAGTATTTTATATACTTTTCGGTATATTTCGGTATGCTCATTTGGTATATTTTCGTGAAAAATGGTAGCGGTATAGCTATGTTTATATTTATAGTATACAGACGACATTCACATTTCGTAGTATTTCAGTATTTTTTGGTATATTAATTTGGTATATTTTCATGGAAATGGGTAGCAGGTATATCCATAGCTATATTAGATATATGCACTGTTTAGTTGTGCTTTAAAAACAATTGAAACAAGTAACAAAGTGCAGTATTATAAAATATGCCTAAATTAATATACCAAATTCTAAAATATACCGAAATGTGTTAGCAGAAAATATGTGACGACAGTAGTTCAAGCAAAGCTCCAATTAACAATTTGTCCGAACTATAAAAATGGCAAAGTTAAAGAATTGTTCAAGAAATCTAGTTAAAAGTTCTTGTAGCTGAAATAATTTACAGTTTAGATTATTAGCGAGGTCTTCAAACTTTGATATATGAAATAAAGATACGAAGCCTTACAACGTCTCTATTTTATTTGAAGTTTTAATGAAATTTTGTGAAATTTGTGAATTTTAATTAGTATAAGATAAATCAAAGTTAAAAATCGTCAAGAATTAGAAAGAAAGAAGACACTAAGAATATATGCATTAAAGCGCAACACTTTTCTTTAAAAATATTACAAATTTAAGGCAACTCTATAGAAACGTTTCAATTTCTTGTTAGGGTATTTACGAGTCTAGAGTTTAAAGTATTAACACTGGCAAATGAAATGTCATAATTATGGGCTGCACTCGTCGTTAAATGCGAGATGCTTGCATGGGTTAGACACGAGCTTACAGCACGATGATAGATGTGGCAGTCAAGTGGCAAGGATATTCAATCATTTGCTGACCACAAAGAATAACTGTTGCAGTGTGTGACGTCAGGCCGAGTTCCATTAGTTGCTCGACACCAACTACTATATGAATGCGAATACGAATACGAGTGTGAATGCGAATGTGAATGCGAATGTGGCGAAGCCCACATCGATGTGCATTAATTGACCGCAACTGTTTGACACCGAGCAACATCATCAACAACAACAAGAACAGCAAGTGATTTGTCATCGTCGTTGCCTCTTTCGTCTCTAGTTCGTTGCACAAATATGGAAGATGCTTGCAACATCCTTCAATGCCAGGCAACAACAATGCTGCAAAGATGTCGACAAAGGACGAGGACAAGAGCTCCAAAGAGCTGCGTCTGCTGTTAGGCTCCATTTACTGCTGCAGCTAAGGATATTTATATCTAACACAATGTTGAGTGTGTCTCAGTGTCTGTGTGTGTGAGTGTGTGTACATGGGTGTGTGTATTCTGTTTGCGCTGTGCGTGTGAAAACCGGATATTTGCCATATTGTTCGACGCACGTTACGTATACGCCGCATATGCTCACTCGCTTTTTCCTTCTCTGTACTTAACTAATATGCGTTGTACATACGCCGCTTTGACACGTTGCAATTGTTGTTTTGGCATCATTGTCGTTAGCTGTTTGTTGTTCGTGTTGTTCGTTATTTCCTCAACATTTGTATTGTGATTTTTTCTCTCTTTCTCTCTCGCTCGCTCTTCAACATTTTTCCGCTTGTTTGCGGCTAAAATGTTGAAAGCAATCGCTGTGACAGCACAAAGCGTGTGCAATTATTTTAATCGCATAGTTGATTTCATTACACATTTACCAATGCATTTCCAATTGCCGCCAATAATGAAGTGTCAATGCGAATTGATACACCAACAATTACGTGCAACGAGAGGAAATGCCAAACACTTTCTGCATAGCTGAGGAAATGTGTAATTGAAATACTGCAAATAAACGAAAAGCAGCTGGATACGAAAGCAACATGACATCGAGCTTCCTAATGCAGTTCGGTTTATAGAAAATAACAATTAATTACTGTAAGTTTTTGTGTGCCACTAAATGCATTTGGTTTGCCTTAAATTTGTGCTTTTTGTTGGCACTTTAATTTTACTTAGAAACTCCATTTATTGTACATTTTTAGTGTAGTAGTATATCGATATGTCAAACATACTTTTTAGTGTTTTTTTTATATTTTAATTCAGTATATTTTCTTGAAAATGGATAGCAGGTATGAAGACGAAATACACTCTTTAGTAATTCAGTATTCTTGGTATGTTGATTTGGTATATTTTTTGGAAAGTAGGCGGAAGGTATAGCTATGTTTTTATTAATAGTATATACCTATATGTATATACACAATTCAGTATTTTTTTGTATATTGTCTTAGAAACGGGTAGGAGGTATACCATACCATATGCCATACTATAAGTATTGTAGTATACAGGCCAAAAACACATTTCAGTATATTTCACCATTTTTGGTATATATTTTGGTATATCTTAAATATGTACATATATATGTACATATATATATGTACATATACACACTTCGGCATATTCCAGTATTATTTTTGGTATATTAATTTGTTATGTTTTCTTGAAAATGGGTAACAGGTACAGTCGTGTCTATTTTTATAGTATGCATACCAAATCCACATTTTGGTATATTTCAGTATATTTTTATTTTATTAATTTTGGTATATTTAATAATAATACCGCAATTGCTTAATTCTGTTTCAATTGTTTTTAAAGCACAACTAAACGTTTTTTAAGCTGGGAATAATGCAATGTGTTAGCAGAAAAGATGTGACGACAGCAGCTTAAGCAAAGCTTCAATTAAAATGACACTCGAAGACAACAAAGAACGGATATTGAAATGAGAGTAAAACATGTGTATGTGTGTGTGTGTGTGTGTGTGAGGCAGGTGGTAAATACGTTAAAAGGCCAGAAGGTGGCGCCACTTTAGGTTGACACTCGCGTAATACGCGCTGCCAACGCAATTTTTGTGGCAATCGTCTGAAATCGCTTATTTTACACAAAAACGTCGGCCGTTTAAGCCTCATGTGTCGCACACCTGCAACGCAACTCCCCCTCTTTACTCCCCCTCCCAACTTGTCTGTCTGTGTGTGTGTGTGTGTGACAGGTAAGTGAATTTATGTTGCACACGCTATGCGAAACATGCCACTGCATTTGCCCATAAAAACCGAACAGGACAACAACGAGTGAAGCAACATAAAGTGGCAGAGGAAGTGGCGCAAGCAGAGAGTGAGACAGCGAGGGAGAGACAGAGACAGTGACGGAGAGGAAGGTAGCTCAAGGCTCAGACACGAGCAGCAAAAAAAAAAAGAACTTTCACAGCCGCAACGAAGCGAAATATTATTTATTTGCTGCCGGGGTTTACCTCCATGATATTACCTGCAGTTGTTGTACCCGGCTGTACTCTTTTGCGTTGGTTGGCAAACATTTTTGGCTGGCTGGCTGGTTGGCTGGTTGGCTGGCCAACGTAGCAACGTGCAACGCATATAAATCGTTTTCAGAATTGCAGAAAAGGAGCGAAATTAGACAGAAATTCGTTGTTCTGTTCCCTTTATCAGAGTGCACACATATCACATTTGCACATGATGGGCGACAGGAACTGAAGTGGCAACAGCGGATAAATGAAATGAATATGCGCGTTAAAATCATTGTATTGCATATGCATACGCTGCGTATACGCAATCCGAGCGAACGCGAGATAAGAGCAACCAGCAAAAGTGGGGGAAATAATAACAATAATAATAATGTGGAGAAATTCGATTGCCATTTCGCAATTTATTACATTGAAGACATCAACGAGTACTTTTTTTTCTTGCTGTTTTTTAATAATGCCAACCGCAAACATATCAATCAACAATTGCGTGTGCAAGTGATGATGAACTGCAAAAATACCCTGTAAATTGATGTAATAAAAATGTAACTTCAACTAATACGCCAAAGCATAAGATAGAGTTAGTTGAATGCAAGAAGAGTAATGAGAATGTATGAAAAAAGTTGGCCGAGCTTTAAAAGAAAAAGCGCAAAATGAAGTACAAATATTCATAGAAATATTTATGCGTAGGCAACCAACAATAAAAGTGGCAATCACAATGAAATTGCATAAAGGGAAATCAGCAAATGGAAATGGCAAATGAAATGAATGCTCTCTCTGCTTCGGATGGATAATAGAAATCAATTTTTTTGTTTGTGGAGACAAGAAGTCAATTTGTGTGGCAGGCGGTGGAAAGAAACTTTCTTCATGAAAATTACTCACATTTAATGAGAGACTAAAGCAAGTTCTCACACCTCAGGCTCTTGTTGTTGTTGTTGTCGTCTATGCACTCAAGGATATCAAATTTTTAACCACGCGTCACACATGACAGCACAAAGTGAACAGCAGCGTGGTGGTTAGTGGCTAAACGCCACACACAGAGAAAGCGACACACAGACAGACAGAGAGCGAGAGAGAGAGAAAGAGTTGAACATTTAGTCAGTCAGTCAATCAGTCAGACAGACAGTTAGTCAGTCAGTCTGTGCTTTTGCTGCTGACTCACTCAAAGGCAGCTTGAAAATGAAACCGGATTGCTGTTGTCCTGGCAGGTGGCAGTAAGTAGCAAGCACTAAGCAGTTGCCACTGCCACAGCCAGACAACAAGCAAGAAAGCTACAGTATCGAGTGTGCTTAACTGGGAGATATCCGCTCATCATTCTCAATAAAATATACCGAAATGTAGATTTGGTATATCGATATATTACTACATTGCAAATATACCATACAATATAAGGGCATGACAATACCTGATATTGATTTTGTATAAAAATATACCGACAAAATACTAACATATACCAAAAAGTATTTTTCTTATGTGGATAAATTACTACATCCGAAATATACCATACAATTTGAGGACACGACAATACCCGATATTCGTTTTGTATACAAATATACCTAAGAAATACTAACACATACCAAAATGTATATTTGGTATATCGATATATTACTACATTGGAAATATACCATACAATATAAGGACATGACAATATCCGCTATTCCTTTTGTTTAAAAATATACCGACAAAATACTAACATATGCCAAAATGTATATTTGGTATATCGATATATTAATACATTGCAAATATACCATACAATATAGGCACGTGAAAATACCAACTATTCGTTTTGCGTATAAATATACCTAAGAAATACTAACACATACCAAAATGTATATTTGGTTTATCGATATATTACTAAATTGAAAATAAACCATATAATTTGAGGACTTGACAATACCCGCAATTCGTTTTATATAAAAATATACCGAATAACACATACTAAAATGTATATTTGGTTTATCTATATATTACATATGTACAATATAAAGACATCTTGAAAAATAAAATAAAACGAAAAAATACTAACATATACCAAATTGTATATTCGAAGAATACCATAAAATATGCGGAAAAAATACAGACATATATCAAAGTGTATTTGGTATATGGATGTATTACTATATTCTAGTTATTCCATAGAATACAACAAAATAATATTCTGAAAACATATTAGAATATACCAGAGAGCACAAAATATACTGCCTTTGACTGTGATACAGAATTTATACACTTGGGGTCGGTGAAGGTTTCATCTGCCTGTGACATACGTTTCCTGTCGGCACAAATTCGTAATACTCTTCTACCCTATGGGAAGCAGGTATAAGAAACCAGCTGGAGAGCTAGAGAGTGTGCGAGCGAGCGAGCGAGAGAGAGAGAGAGACAAGGCACGACACGCGCTCAAAGTACAAAGTTACCAATTGATTTCCGCATGGCGTGTGTCATTGTTGTTGCTGTTGCTGTTGTTCCTGTTGTTGCTGTTGATGATGATGATGTGGCTGATTGCACAACTAGCGGAAATTGCTATCAGAAATCAGTTACTTGTGACGTCATAAACATGCTCGCTCTCTCGCCCAAATCCCTTTGTTAACTCAATGTGAAAACTTTCATGCTCTCAACTACCTTCACTCGACTTGTCTTGCCTTTCCTTGACTTGCCTTGACTTGACTTGACTTGAGGTGTCATCTCTTGCTTCCTCTTGAGATACGTTTCGTTTCGTTACGTTACGTTAGTTTATGTTACTTTGCGTTACCATCAACTCGGATCAGATCCCTTGTGAGTTGTGTTCAAGGTGAAACAATTGCTCGAGAGCTGAGGATTTTGTAACTTTGAAAATTGCGCTGTAAGCTGCGAAAAAGTTTCTTTTTTAATATATGTCTTCGATTTTTTCTGTACTTTTTCATTAACTTAGATTCAATTTTTAATAAAGATGACTATAAAGTCGCCGTAGAATATTCAAATTAAAATTTAAATAGATAAATATAATAATTTTCGACATTCGTCGAGCATTAAATTCTTTAGACTTTATTTTGCTGTTCTGAATATTAAAGAGATTGTAAGCTGAAACCCTAACTAATTTGCTGCTTTGATATTACATTTTTGTTCTTTTTAGTATAAGAATTGAATTACTCGTTGTGTATACAAATATATAAAAGAAATACTGGCATATACCATTATGTATTTTAGGTATATGCGTTGTGCCATAGAACAAAATAAAATAATATACCGAAATATACCAAACTATGAATACTTACTTATGATTAAAAACTTGAAAACAGAATTAAATTATTGGTCTTTAATATAGAGAAAAAATACTGGCATATACCATGATGTATATTTGGTATAATCCTTCGAAATATACCACTCAATATACGGACATGGCTATATCCGCTCCTCGTTTTATATAAAAATATACCATAATGTATATTTGGTATATTAATATATTTACTACATATTGCCATAGAATACAATTAAATAATATGCCAAAAACATCCCCAAATATAAAATAGAGCACAAAATATAAGAACATCGATAATTAATATATAATTCATTAAGGAATCCACGAAAGTTTCATCAGTATTCGTTCGTTCAATTTCTCAATTATTTTTGCCAAAATCTTTAATCTCTGTCAACTTCATTGCTTTAAGTCCCGTCGAAGAAGTTTGTATGAAATACCTAAAGTTCTGAGGAGGCTATTTTTAATTAAGTTTAACTATTGTTCAGGGTATCTTCAAGTTGAGCACACGACTCGCGTTTTGGGGGATTTGTTGTTATTGTTTTATTGTGCCTTATTGTTGTATTGTTGCTTTAGTCGTTTGTCCAGCAATTTGAGCTTCCGCTTTGAATGAGACTTTCTTCTTTTTTTTTTGTTGGCTCTTTTGTAGCTGCCAATTTTGCATATGACAACACACAACATTTTCCTTTTTTTTGGCTCTCTACGTTTTATGTGCACCTTCGCACAGTTCGTGTTGTTGTTGTTGTTGCTGTGGCAAGTTGGCGGCTGCTGTGGCTTGTGTTGTGTGTCGTGTTTGCTTTTGAGCTGTTGCCGCCGAAAGTTGAACCCTTTTTTTGTTGTGTTGTGCCTGCTTTTTGTTTGCTTAATGTTTAGTTCTCACTTTCACGCAATGTTTTCATTAGAATAAGCATCTCCCTTCCTTCGAAGTAGAAGAAAAGAGGAAAACAACAAGAGCAAAAATTGTCAACAAAAGCAAAAAGAAGAAACCAACGTCAGAAAGAAATAAAGAAAGGCAGCAAGAGCAACAAAAAACAAAGAGTAAGAAAAGCTCCCACATACATAGAGGAGTAAAATTACTTAAAACAAAATACAGTTGAGTGGGTGGAAGTGAGAAGGGAGATGGGAGAGGGGAATAGGTTAGGCTTGACTTTGGGTCGTTTATGTTTTCATTTCTTTGGCCGGCTGAACACACACACACACACACACAGAGAACTTTAACCCTATGGAGACCTTTCTTCAGCTGAGCGCCCAGCTGCCACGCCCACACACCTTGCACACCTCTCTCTCTCTCTTTCTCGTTTTGTTGCTTTGTTGTTTATTTTGCTTTGGCACATTTTAGAAACAATAAAGGAAAACTTTGAGCGCTTTATGTGGCCGCCTGGGCCACTGAGGCTCGCTTTTTGTATCCTTCTTCTGTCGCTGTCGCCGTCGCTGCTGTCGCTGCTGTTGTCCTCTGTATGTCCTGTGTGTGTCCTGTATATCCGCTGTGAGCTATCTTCATTTCAACGCGTCGCAGCCGGCTGCAAGTTGGCCATAAAAAACAGGCGAATTACGTGAAGCGGCCCCTAAAAACAAAAGGCAATGTTTCCTTTTGCCTTTGCTGTTGCCTTTGCTGTTGCCTTTGCCTTTTGCCTAAGCCACGTCCTGACAACCCTCTGTGTCCTGCGTCCTTTCTTGCCGCCGCTTTGTCAGCCCTCGGCTTAAGCATTTTCATCAAAAATTATGAAAAGTCGAGCGCCTTGCCAACGTGCTTTTCTCCTTTGCACTCTGCTTGATTTGTCCCTGGCAGAAAAAAAAAAAAACATTTTTCGCTTATCTTTTCTTTTTTTTTCGCAATTTTCGCTTATCGATTTTCCCCAGAAGTTGTTAAAGCAAACTTCTGTTGCTTTCCTGAGCATTCATTAGATTAATCGCATTGTAGCTTGCACTTCTTTTGATTGAATAATCTTCTTGTTTTTTCATTTTCTCGATCGCATCGAATTTACAAATTGTTTTCTTGATAACTCTTTTTGTTGTTAAGGGAAACGTAAGAGCTTAGAATATTTTTTGCAAAGTATATAATTGCACAACATCATAAAAACGTGCAAGGAATTAAATTGGATTTATCATTCTTTGTTGGATGAAAAACAGCAATAAATGTCTTCGTTTGAATTTTCTTTTTATTTTCTTAAAATGAATTACGAAATACACTTTTAATTCACATTTATATTTTTAAGAGATTTTAGTGAAGAACTCTAATACTATAAATGATATAACAGTGAAAGACAATCATAAATTTCTTCTCAATTTAATGATAAATTCAAGTTCAAATTTTCTTAAAATTATATTCACTTCCGAGTAAATTACCTAATAATAGGTTTTTTTTCTTTATGTTTATAGATTTTCCTAATAATCTAATTAATTTGTATAGGAATATTGAAAGACAAACCTGAAATTTGAAATGAAGATCTAAAATTATAAGATTTTGATTTATTTTTCAATGTTATTAATGTTAATTTCATTTTTTATCAAGTTATTGGATATTATCGCTAATCTTTATAGATATCCGCTAAAGAACTTTTATAATAATCTAATGAATTTGTTAATTAATGAAAGGCACAGCTCGAATATGAAATTATAATGATTTTATATTATAAAATTTAATTTATTTTGAAATTTTATTTTCATTTAATTTAAAATCTTTTTAGAGTTTTGCCACAGAACTCTTTAACTTTGGGCCCATATAATAGTAACTGAAAGTTGAGTCTTCCTTGATGAGTTTTGTGCCAATCAATTTGTGTGTGGAACTTGAGTCTTGGCTTAAATATAATTTGCAAGCGGTTGGTCCCAAGCATCCTTAGCATCCTTGAATGGCCGCACTTTAATTACGCATTTCAGTCTAACTATATTTCTCCATATATGATGGAAACTTTCTGTTTCTGTTTCGGATGGCATATTTGCCATTAGTTTGAGCTGAGTCAATAAGGGCAACCGCCAAAATGTTTGGAACGTTGCTGCTAAAAATTGCCTTTTGCCTGCCTTTTGGTTGCTTGCTCCTTTGCTGCTTTGCTGCCTGTTGCCTGTTGCCTCTGCCTCTTGTGGCAAGGCAGTTGCCAGTTTTTGACTTTGACATTGCGGTTTTTAAATTGCTTATTTGCCATCCTTGTCATTGTCATTTCCAGCGTCGCCCTCGCTTCCCTTCTTCTTGCTCCCTCCCCTCTCCCCCTCACCCCTCTCGACTCCTTCCACAGCGTGTTCGACGTCCCTTGGGCAAAAGTGTAACCACAGCGCCGAGTTTAATAACCAAGGCAATGGCAAAATGTTAAGCACACTTTGGACTGCTTTCAGTCTAATCCTCACCTAGCATATCCACCTCCACCTCCCCCTCCTCCCCACCCCTTCCCCCACTCACTTCGTTATCATCTGTTCGGCATTGATGAGCTGCATGTGACAAATCAAATGGCTCAGCACAGACTGCTAACCACATTCTGCTGTCGCTTCTTCCCCGCTTCTTCTTCTTCGCCTCCTTTTGTGTATTCTTCGTCTGCTTCTTCTTCTTCTTCTTCTTCTTTGGGCTGGCAACCACAAAGTGTTTTTCCCCAGAAACTCATTAGAAAGCTGCTAACGCTAGATGGCGCCTGTGTGCAGCAACAGCAGCATACAAAATTTCGTTACAGAACTTCAAATTGAGTTTATTGCTTTGGATCGTCTTTGCTTTGTCTTTGCCGACGACAGATGGCGCCATACAGCATGTGCCTGACTAAGACATACCCTAGGAAAAGGTGAAAAGACACATTTGCGGCAGAATTTTTAATGGCAGGGCATTAACTTAATAACTTAATAACTTAATATGCAGGCTATTTTCCATTTGGCATTCATAATCACTTGAACTAGTATTTAGTGATATGCACGACTACAACATATCCAAGGGAAAAGAGTTAAGTTTAGGTTTATTTATTTGTATGATAAGTGTTCACTGAGGTATACTTATGTGTATTACAAGTAAGCACAGCATACTCTACTTGGTGGTTCATGCTTTACAGGGCATATTTTGTATAATTTGGCATATATGAAATTTTTCTGTTCTGTTCTGTATTTTAAGCATTTGCCGCCCTTTAAACTGCCGCCAGTCAGCTGCCAATAATAAATCAAGTAGCTCAGTCCAAGCTTTATACATACACACATACGTGCATATATGGTCCTGCCCCCGCCCACATCTTCTGTGCCATTCCGCCTTCTTTTTGCTGTGCTCTTGTGTGCGCTGCATTGCGCTTTATATGATTGATATGCCAGAAATAGATGAAAATGCAGATACAGTTGCAGTAACAACTGTGTTCAAACACACACACACACACACACATTGAGGAATGTCTGTATCTGTGTCAGTGGGGCAAGGGTGAATAGTAAAGTGGGGGGAAAGGGAAAAGCACATGTCCGTCGGGCAAAGGATCTCGAAATTTAATTGCATTGCTCTGGCATATTTTGGCATATTTCAAATGTGCGGCCTGCAAAATTGATAAGTGGGCGGCAACAGGAGGCGTGGTAGGCAGTCAGCTGCCCATTATTGAGCTGCCCACACACATAGAGAGAAAGAGAGAGGGGAGAGAGAGAGAGAAAGAGACGTATTTCATTTGACTGGCTGTTTAATTGCTCAAGTGGCGCCTCACGCAATGAAAAGAAAAATGGGATAAAGATTCCGCATATCGCGATTGAAATTATTATTCCGCATTCAACAGTCAAATAGCCCAATATTCGCTTGCTCTTCAACTTCAACTTGGCTCGCGGCTGCCAACCGCAGCCCAAAATGCACAAATGCAAACAGTTTGACCGTTGGCTCCATCTCTCTATCTCTCTCTCTCTCTCTCTCTCTCTCTCTCTCTCTCTCTCCTTCTCCTTGGGCAATTGGGTCAACTTTTGGCTTTTCTGCTGGGCTCTTTTAATTCCTCTATTTTCACTCTTCTTTTTCTTTTTTTTGCCCGTTTTTCTCCATTTGTGCAACTTGGCTTTTGGTTAATTTGCAGTTAAGTTGCCAACAGCGAAGGAAATGGAAAATGTAAATGAAAACTCGTCTTCTTCGCCAGCTATTTTTCTCTTTCGCGCTTCGAGTGGCTGATAGTTTTTTTCTTGTTTTTTTTTGGTTTCTAAGATTGCTTCAATTTGTCAAAATAAAAATACAAATATTATTGCCCATTCAAATTAGATTCAATGTTGAATTCAGTTTTGAATTAAATGCGTAAAATAAATTGAGTTTAAATTGTTTTAAAGTATATTTTGAAGTAAGTGAGGTTTTTCAAACTTGTGCAATATTTATATTGAATTCAACTTTTAAGTACAATGAAGTGAAGATTTTATGCAACTGAATATACAAGTTTTGCAATATTCACCAGCTAAAACTTGAAACTTATTATGCTAGAATAAATGGAAGCCGAGAAAGCCGAGACTGCTTGACTGTTAGATACTCGCTACCCTTTTTTTTTATAAAACCGAATTTATAATTAATATACCGAAAAATGTTTAATTATTTAAGTATTACTACAGCGAGAATACAAAATTATACTGAAAACATTCGGTATATTTATATATTACTACATTTAAAATATACCATGCCGTACCATATGGTAAAGCAGCTAAAGACTCGATTACATTAGACATTTTTTTCTTAACAAAAGTTTGTTCTGAAAGGTCGAACTTGGTCTATTCATTTCCAATGAAATCATATTTTAAAATTACACCAAATTAATATACTGCAAAAATACTAAAATATACCGAATGTTGTATTTGGTATATTGATATAGTGCTGCATTTAAAATATACCATAGAGTGTAAATTATACCAGATTGTTACCCAGATTTTAAATTATAAAAATACTAAAATATACCGAATGTTTTATTTGGTATATTGATATAACATAGTGCTGCATTTAAAATATACCATAGAGTGTAAATTATTCCAGATTGTTACCCAGATTCGAAATTATACAAAATTAATATACTACAAAAATGCTAACATATACCGAAAGCTGTATTTGGTATATTAATATAGTGCTTCATTCAAAATGTACCATGTTGTCAGCCCGATTTCAGTCTGATTTCAGTAGTGTTTTTTTTTGTCATACAAAAGTTGTTCCGAAATAACTTCTACAATTTCTATGCTTCCTTCTGGTTGTTACATTTCCTGCAGGCAAAGTTATATATAATAATAATACTTATCTACCCTATGAATAGTGGGTATAAATAAAAATAAGCATTGGCCCAAAATTTGTTGTATTCGATAATAGTAATATTCGTTGCGCAGCAATTAAACAGCGAAAATTCATGGTGAGTTGTGGAAAGTGATAAATGATGCTGCAAATGCACTCCCTTCTGTGTGTGTGGTCACTGAATTAAATTGCATTGCGTTGAATTGAGAGCGGCCAACGGGTCGTATGCGTAATTACGCTGGCTATACATATGACTGTGCGTCTAAGCTCGAGTATCTCATTGCATACAATTGAATGTTTAGCCATGGCGTGTTCATTCTATGCTATGAAACAACATTTGCCTAATTTCGCGGCACCATTCAAACACCTCTCTCCCTCTCCCTCTCCTTTCGCCCCTCTTCTGTGGACCAACAAAAGTTCAACTTGAAGTGAAATATTCGCTTTCATTGTTGGCGTTTGTTTGTCGTTTGCTACTGCCACGACATTGTCAACTTGATGAGATGTTTATTATGTATATATATATATAATATATATATTTATATGTATCTGTATATAAGAGGCTGGCACTGTTTATATGTAAATTTTGTTGGCCAACAACTGGCTGACAGTTGAGACAAGTGTTTGGCTAAGATGAAGCGCGAGGAGTCTGTCATAAATTACAATTACCTGTTTGTTCTTTATGTTAAGCGGAGTGTCAGAGTTATGCGCCCAAAGCAACCAAATTGAAAACTCAATTTTCAAACGTACCTAAAATCGAAGTGTGAGCGTTGTTCCAGAAAACAGTCGGAATAAACAGCAAAACTTGACTCAAGTTTACACACGAATTGATTTGATTTTCTTAACAATTTGCTTTGAATTTTCAACTCAGAAAATTGGCGAATTTGTAGTGAAAGGTTTTACTGGAATGACTTTCGTTCAGGTGTCTGAATTGTAAAGCAAAGCTAGGATTCTTAATGGGAAGACATTGAATTTTGCTTACCATGTCTAAACAATTTATTTATTTATTATTATCGTAACAAGTTTGTTTATTAAAATGAAGTTTAGTTTGTTCTCTGTTCTAAGTGATAGTATATCAGGCTGAGTTGATACCAAATGAATATACCAAAAATACTGAAAAATACCGAAAACTATATTTGATATATTTAGTAGTTTGTGGTATATTCATTTGATATAATTTCAGCGTAAACTTTACTGAAACTTACGTGATTCACTTCTACAAAAACTGTATATTAGTATATTTTAGTACTATTTTGGTTATACATTTGGTATAATTTCAGCGAAAACGTGCTTTACGTTTGTAAAAGCCATATTTGGTATATTTTAGTATTCTTATTTTCTATTAATATAGTATAATTTCAATGCAAACTTTACTAGCAATTACGTGCTTTACTTTTGCAAGTTTCGCAAAGTTTTGCTCACTTTATCCTTTAGCGAAACTGTTTGCGAGAACATCTCACTCAGCGGTCTGTCAGTTTAGACTGTTGGGATTTATTTTTAAGTGGATGACAGATTTGTTTGGCTTAGGTGCAAATGATAAGTGATCGCATTAAGTTGATCTCTTGATCATTCGGTGAGCCTGGGCTGCTAAAACAAATTGTGTCCAATAAAACTCGCAAAACTTGGACAGTTTCTATTGGCTTCCTTTGTCTCACGTTTCGAGGGTGTAAATTTAATTTCATTCTATATATATATAATAATATCCAACTGACAGAGAAAGTTGCGGGTGGGAGGTAGTAAAAGGGGAGGGAAAATCAGGTCCCAATGGACTGACTGCGGGAACCTGACCTAAGCCACATGGCCATGAGGAGAGTTAGTCGTGAGGTGAAAGGAAACGAAATTTATTTAACCTGCAGCCGCCACACAGTGCATATTTGAATTTATGTCTTTGCCATGCCCGTGATGGTGTGGGCGGTGGCTCTGGAGGCGTGGCAGTTTGCTCAAGTAATGCCCAAAAAAAAAAGTACGCAAGCAAAAAAGAAAAGGCAAAATAAAATAGAATAAATGCAAAGAGCAGCCAGGCAAATTGTGACGACAAAGTCGAAGGACGAAGCACGAGAAGGACACTGAAACTTTTTTGCCCAAGTTACGCTGTTGCAAGTTGTGTTTCGGAATCGGGCTGCGTCTCCCCCCGGCCCCCACACCTCCCTTCGCCCCATCAGCAATATTAAAGCAATGCCAACTTCTTTGCTCTTCGTCATCTTGCAAGCGTCGAAATGAGCTGCGCCAGAGCGTTTGACACATGCAGCGCCACCTGGCGGTCGACATCGTCGTCGCTGTCGTCGTCGTCGTCGTCGTCATCGCTGTCGTCATGAATTTGAATTTTGTGTGGCAACTTCCTCCACAGGGAAAGAAGCGAAGCGAAACACTGTTACCATAAACTTTGCCTCGCGGCAAATGAAACAACGCGACCAGCCGTAGCCATAGCCATAGCTGAAGCTGAAGCTCAAGCTCAAGCTGATGCCGTTCCAAGAGGCGTATACGTAATGTCATTTGTGTATGCTGCATACTTTTGCCTTTGCGCGTTATTTAAATGCATTATATCCGGAACCCAAAGTTATGTTGACTCGCGCTCCTAGCACACTCTTTTGCTTTTTTTGCTTTTTTTTTGGGAGCGAGCGAATTGAAGTCGACTTTATAAAAGACGGCGAAATGCCGAAAAAAATGGCAACACAAAATATAGTATATTGTGTAGAGCTGAGCAACAGATAGAATAACGAGTAAATAAGCAAGAAAGATAACAGTGGGGTATAATATTTAAAATATACCGGAAAAATACTTAAAAAAGTGAAGTTTTTTTTGCTATATTAATATACTACGACATTTAAAATAAAATATATACCAAACTTAAACTTTGCTTGTTTTATATGTATACTTAAAATATACAAAACATATACTAAAATAAAGTCAAGTGTGTTTTGGTATGATTAATATACTAATAAAATATAACAAATTAATAAACCAAAAAAATGTGGTATATTTGTGCATTTGCAGCAACATAAAATTAAGCTACTCCAAAGCTGTAAGGACAGTATTTTTTCTCATATTTAGGGTGTTTTATGTATATATTTAAAATATACCATAGTAAATATACCCAAAAATACTGAAATATAGTTCAAAGTATTTTGGTTATATTAATATACTTTGATATTTCAAATAATATATATCAAATTAATATACTTATATTATATACTGACATACCAATAAGCATATTTGGTATATTTGTGCTAAGATCAAGTCACAAGCAGAAAACAAGAATAAAAAGTAAATGTTGCCATTTGTCGTGATATAAAATAAAACTACGATAAAGCTCAAACTTTTGCTTTGAGATCTCTCTCTCTCTTTCTCTCTCTATCTCTCTCTAACAATTGTGTGGCACAGTGTCCGTTAATATTTAGTGCAACTATTTGAAGCTGGCAATTTAAGTTTTGCACAATTTACGCGTGCTCTATATTTAAACTGCAACCAAAAAGAGAATACAAAAGCAGTAATTATTATGCTTGGCTTTGTGCGCCAAAAATATGCGGCAAACAATTAAAGGTAGCATGCTTTTTGTGCGCCAGTGTAATTCATTTTTAAGCTGTGCGCTGATAATTGCGGTACACAAAAAACCAAAAAAAAAAAGAAAAGAAAAATGAAAAATGGAAATATTATGCAAATTAGCGAGTTGGTTTTTGGATTTGGGTTGAGTTGGGTTTGGGTTTGAGTTTTGGGTCTGAAAAGTGGATGATGACAATAAACTGAAGCTGCTTAATTAACGCCAGCGAACTAAAGGTGTATGTGTGTGAGTGTGTGTGTGTGTGCGTGCTTTGTTAGCATTTGTGTCGTGCAAATGTGTTCATTAGAATGCAACTATTTGCCAGCTCCTCAACTAGTATATTCCTGCTCTGCATCATCATCGTCAGCTAGTCATCATCTTTGTCGCCTCCTTTTTTTTGTTGTTGTTGCTTTTGGTTTTTGCTTTTTGTGCTGTGCCAAATCCACGCTCAGTTGTCGCCTCATTAATGAGTTATTGTTGTTGCCATGTCAGCTTCTTTCGGTTAACTCGCTTTCTAAGCTCTGTCTGCTTCTGCTTCTGCTGCTCCTGTTGCCTCTATTCATGTTGTGCAACGCCTGATTACACGAGTTACACTCAAGTGCCTCAACCTGCCTTGCAGCAGCTGCCCCTCCGTACCCCAGCCCACTTTGCCCACCTTTTTGTGCTCGGTCGTGCTGGTGCATAAATCAGTGCAGAGTAAGCCACTGACTGGCGGCAGCTGCCTAGACGAGTCCTGCATAAATAGGCAACTACTGACATGGTTAATGAACGCCACGCCACACCGCCTGCCCTGCCCTGTCGTCCCCCCTCTGCTGCTGCTGCTCCTGCTGGCTATTGCCTTGGAGAGACTGATGTGAAATTGAAACTGAATGAGCTGCAGCTGGTATCAAGTACATTTTGATTGAGTGAACTTCTCTTCAGAACCTCTGCGCGCGGGGCCAAAAGGTCTCCCGGAGGCTGGGAATAATCTGCTTCTACAATAGTTCGGAGCTTACGGTTTCGACTAATGCAAAGAGGGGCCATTGTGCTGCGTTGTTGTTAATCAATGTGCAGTGTTATCGTTAATCGATTGCACAAGCATTGTGCCATGATTTCCAAATTCCAAGAGCCTAATTACAAGCAGCCAATTTGCGGTTAACGATGACGAAGCTAATCGCTTTAACTGATATCAATCAGCGTTAAACACACTTTTGTGGTTCCGATTGCGATTGAAGTTATAAATCGAATCTATAGATTCAATCGATATAAATTGAATCGATAAAGTTATCTTTATCTAACTAAATTCTAAATTTTAAGGCTATAGAATAGAACTGTTTGTTTATAATAAAACTATTACTAAAAGTACATTTTTACTTACAGATAAATAATCGCTTAATTTATCGGTTTATCGATAATTTTGCATAGATTCCATTTGATTATTATTTATTATTTTATTATTTCCAATTATTAATCTTTTGCAATATATAATCGCTTCATTTACTCGATCGATATACATAGATCCATAAATTGTTCTTTTTATTGTCATCGCTTATCGAACAATATTCTGTTGATACTTTTAAGAAAAAATAACTCTTTGCTTAAAACAAAACTATACTAAAAATAAATTTTCATTTAGAAATTTTCTAAAATTGTATTCTTGCAACGAGTGTTATCGATTATCGATAATTTTGCATCGATTCCCTTTGATTTCTTCTCCAATTATCAATCTTGTGCAATTAATAATCGCTTCATTTATTTGCTGCAATTTCAGATTTGCTTAAGTTTCTTGTAGTTATATATGCTAGGTATATGTGTGTGTGTGTGTCTGAATGTGTAGTAAAATTGTGGGTGTGTGTGTGTGTGTGTGTGTGTGTGTGCTGTAGCGAAAGTTTGGCATTTGTTTGAGCTGTCGGAATGCGCAAATAGTTGCCAAACCGCGGCAAAGCAATGCAGCGTGCATAGTTGGCAACGCGAGCAGCACTCTTGCTCTCTCTTTCACACACACACATAGTTACACAAATACCAACACATGCATAGATATGTGAGCACACACAACGGAAAGTCATGCATTATTTACTATATGTAATTATAGCGCATGGCAAGGTCTTCATATCGAAAAGCCGAAAAGTGTTAGGAGAGAAAAGCGACGAGACAGGAAAACGCTGCGGAAAATAGATATGGAAGTGGAGATGGAGATGGAAAGAAATGCGACAACTTTCCTAATTATAGACACTGGAATTTTCCGCAATTAAAACAAGGATCAATATGTGAAAGAACGAGAGAGAGCGAGAGAGAGAAAGCAAAGATGGGGAAATGTAGAAATAATGCATTGAAATGAAAATATAAAGAGAAAAATGGAAAATAAAATGAATTAGGAATAATTCTGCATGAGAGGACAGAAAATCATACAGTTAGGAAGGAATATTATAACAAAATATAAAAAAGAAGTAAAATTATAAAAAAAAAGAAAGAAATGAAGATTTTGGCAAAAAATAATTATAGAAAGTTAAAAAAAAAAATAATAGAAAAAAGTCATACAAAGATGCATGAGAAACAGGAAAAACATACAGTTAACAGTTATTATACAGCAGAGGAAAGAAAAGTTATAAAATATTGTAATAAATACTAAGTTTAGAAATCTTTTAAAATTCGTTATAAATAGCGAAACGGCGACAGAAAGTGATTAACTCTATACATAAAAAAGCATTCTTCAAATTCTTGTCATATTCAGTGCAAGAAAAGAATTCCATTTAATTTGAAATATAATGTAATTTATATTCTCGACAAGCTAGAAAGTTGAGTGTGTGAGAAATTCACAACTCATTTTAAATAAAAGCAAAACAGAGCGGTATTATTCTCAACCAAAGCAACCAAGATCCGATTAAAGTCGAAATTCTTGGGCATACAAAGATATTTCTTTAATAACTTATACAATCTTCATTAGATCAGGAATCATATAGAAAGTGGAACGCAAAGAATAAGCGGTTAAGTTTCTGCATAAAAAAAGCAAAACTAGAATTGAATATGGGCCTTTGAATTTGAAATATAATGTAGATACATGGAAATCTGAAAACCTCGATGAAATTAAAGGTGTATTGTAAATAAGTTCAAAACCATGATACAGCAAAGTAACTTTTGTGTATTGTTTAGAATCAAATACTTTGTTGTTTGAGCCGTTTTTGCTGGTGTTTAGCATGGCAACAACTGAATCTGCATCTGCTGTTGATTCTACTTCTGTTGCTGGTTACATAATCTGGCCAAGTTGTTGAAAGTAGAGAAGAGTAGAAACAAAAAACACAAAAACACGAAAAAAAAAAAAACAACACACAACACACATAAATTGAAAAGAACACTTGCTCGTCAACAACACCAACGGAATGTTGTTGTTGTTGTTGTTGTTGCTCTCATTGTTGTTGTTGTCATTATTGTTGTTGTTGTCAACAAGCATTGACATTAATTAAAGCCCAGCGTTGCATGCAACTGCCATCTGTTGGTGTTCAGAACGTGAGTGTTTGTGTGTGTGTATGTGTGTGTAAAGCCGCAACCGAGTTTCTATTTGATACCCTGTAAAGCAGCTGAATATGCAAAAAGCTGTGCGTACTTGAGACACGACAACAATGAGAGAACGATAATAATAAGATCGATTTGAAGTAGTCGAAAGTGAGCAGTAAATTTACAGGGTATGCAGATAGTCGATCAATCATTTAAGGAGGCATCAACATGTAACTAGTTGTTTGCCCTGCGGCGGCTTCAGTTAACCATTACGCTTTAATTACTGTGCTAAAATCCACGCTTGTCTGCAGCAATACACACGCACACACATACACGTATGGCATAAAAAACTAGTGTATGTGTGTGTGTGTGTGAGTGTGCCTTCATGCTTGTTGCGCTCAAAAGCATGCTTTAAAAATTGCCTCATTCAGAGCGACAGCATCCAAAGTGGCTGAGCCATGAAAGTCTCATTGAAAAACCCAAATGGTAGAAAAAGCTCGAGAGCAGGAGGCAGAGAGAGAGAGAGAGAGAGCGAAAGAGAAAGATATAGCAAAGAGAATCGTGGCCCTGATTAACAGCAGTGGCAATATAGCTCGAGCTACCTGACTTGACTGACTGAAACTGCGACTGAAAAGTCGCACTTAACTCTCAGTTATGCTGAGAACTCTGCCTAATGAAATTGCACAATAAATTTAATCATCGAGCTACTATTACATACTATACTAAGAGTGCCCATCTAATAACAGCATAATATTATGCCTAGCATGCCTTGCAATTATTATTGCTCTCTTCAACATCCAGAAGTTGCATAAAAGAGTCGATTAAATTATCGCTGAGATGGCTTGTGGCCAACCTCATAAAATACACTTTCACTATGCATTTAATAAAATTATATTTGCGAACTGAAGTGAAGCTTGTGCAGTATATTTCTGCTATTATATGCGTTCATTTGGATGCAAAATAAATATTTACAGACTTTGAAGATCCTGTGTGACTTCTTTTTAAGATAGATTCTACTTATCGTTATTAAAAGTTATTCAAGAAATAGTTTTATATGGGAAAATGGTTGCTGTTTTGGTTGATATTTTGGTATATTTCGTACTCGTTGGTATATATTGAATATACCAAATATATATTTTGGTATATTTTATATACTTTGACATTTTTTGAATGTGGTAATGTAGCAATATAGCAAATATATATTTTGGTATAGTTTGTACTCGATATTTTGGTATATTTTGTATTCTTTGGTATATTTTGAATATACCAAATATACATTTAGGTATAGTTTATATACTTTGGAATTTTTTTGAATGTGGTATATCAATATACCAAATATTAATTTTGGTATATTTTATACTCGATGGTATATTTTTAATATGCTAGTATATTAATATACCAAATATATAATTTGGCACAGTTTTTATCACCTTTTCATGATTGAATATATTCAAGTATTTTCTGGTGTATTTTCGCAATTTTTGCTTGGTATATTTTTTTTTAAATGGGTAACGGGCATCTCAGAGATTTCTGAAGAGTTTTTGTGCTAGAACTTTTACATAAATTCGATATATTGTATTACTCTTTCATTCATTAAAACAATCTGACGTATTGTGCTAAGAATATTTTCCATTATTTCAGTTTTCGTTGCGTCTGTCCTTCAACTTTTTAGTGAGCTCAACATATCGTTTTACTCTCTTGCATTTCAATGGAACAGCAATTTGTAGTCTCTCTCTGTTTTTTGTGTCGTTATTTCGTTGTTAATTTGCGCAAATTCCCTGTTATTCCCCTAGTAATGAACTAATTTGAGTTGCAGTCATTCCCTTCGTGCTATTGATGGCTCTTGGACAAGGGCATTTTCGGTATGCTGCTGGTTTAATTTGCAGCTGTCGCTTTGCCATATAATGCATATCCCTTTCAGTTTAATCCTTTTCCTTTCCCATTTGCAACTTTTGCAGCAGCTGTCACGCTGCGTTGCGTCCTATCATCATTACACATTCACAGCTTCGCTCCTCAGAGAGCGCAAAAAATAAAATGAGAAGAGAGGAAGATGTGTCTCTTGATTATCATAATTAAGCAATTTACTTTCAAGTGTGGCCCGAGCCTGACAGTGCCAGCCATTTGTTGCACTGTTGCAAGTTGTTGTTGCAGCTGCAGTTGCCATTGCCGTTGCTGTTGTTGTTGTTGTTGTTGTTGTTGCTGTTATTGCCGTTTCCTGTTCTTTGTTGCAGCAGTTCTTAAATGTAAATTACGCGCTTTGTTGACTTTGCCTCACAGCAGCTGCAACAATGCTGTTCAACGACGTTAGGGACTTTGGGGGGTTGGAGGGGGAGGCGCCTCAGCCGGAAGATGTGGGTGCAAGTTGCTGTTGTTGCAGCTGCTGCTCTGCCAACTGTTAACGTTGTTGTTATTGTTGTTGTGGTTGCAATTATGGCCAGCGCAACAGAGTTGCTGCCAATCTTTGAGCCTTCCCTTTTTTTGTGTTCTTGCTCTTGGCCATATCCCTGTTCACATGCCTATTCTAACCCCAACAACTTGTCGCCCCCCACCCTCTCTCTCTCTCTCTCTCTGTCTCGCTGTCCTTGTCTGTCTATTCAGCTGTCGCCTGTCCGTCCATTGGGACGCAGTTTGACGTCGCTTTGCCTCTGCCTCTGCCTCTGCCTCTTACTTCTGACTATATTATAATGTGTGTGTGTGTGTGCTGTCGACCTTGGTTGGCTTTTCGATTGATTTTCAAGCTCGTCGAGCTTTTGTTTTTGTTATATGTAGTTGCTATTATAGTTGCTACACTTGATGTTGCTATTGTTGTTGCTGCTGCCACGTGTCATATGCGGCACTTGAAAGCCATTCAAAAGTTCATATGCCACGTATACCTTTCGATTAGATTACATTACTCCTACTTTTACTTTGCATACACAACAAATATTACACATACGCCATGTCGACTTCAGACTTTAAGCAGCTGATGAGCTGATGACGAAACAATAATATTAAATAGCATGTTTGTTGACTGACAGCTAGTGACATATAAAGAGCATTTTAAAAATCGATGTTTTCTTATTAATTAAATTAGTAAACAAGTAATTAAATTAGTGAATGATTACTTCAGTGGATGCACATTATAAAAGTACATTGCGTTCTTCAATTATATTTTTCAATTTTCTTTTTTTAATAATTGATAAATTAATGCTTAACTAAAATATGGGAAATGTCCTTGCGTTGAATTTACAACTCGATAGAAAGCTACAGTCCAATGTGTTCGACAGCAAAACATACAAAAACTTACTGAAATATACCAAAATATATGTTTGGTGTATCGCTATTAAACGGAAATATACATTCGGTATATTAATATACTACGACATGCAAAATATACCATAAAGGAAAAAAATCAAAACACACAAAAACATACTGAAATATACCAAAATATATATTTGGTATATTGCTATTGAACAGAAATATACATTTGGTATATTAATATACTACTACATGCAAAATATACCAAACAATTCACAATTTTTCTCTGATCGCAAATAAATTTGAAGCGATCTAATCTTCTGCCCTTTGATACGATATAAATACAGTATTATTGTTAGTATATTTCCCCCTATAATACGTATCTATTACTGAATGGTATTTATCTGACATGACTTGAGATTTAATTATGCCAGCATTTTTGTTTGGTACTTTGGTTCATATGATATGTTAATAGGTATTCAAGTTTTATCCGCGCGCAAACATCTAATTAATCACTTGAAGGCTGTGTGAAAAGGTGTGAAGACACCCTCGTCAAACTCACCGATATACCCTCGGCAAAAGGTTTTTTTTTGTTGTTGTTGTTGTTGGGCGGTGCCAAGTTTGCTAAAGTTGTTATCGGCAAATGATACAGACAGATTTGTGACACGTCGGTTTGACCTTCAGCTCGCTGTCTCGCATTTATTTACCGTTATCATTAACTGTCTCTCTCTCTCTCTCTCTCTGTCTGCGTCTCTGTCTTTCTTATTCTTTCTCGCTCTGCCCACGCACACATTTAGTCCACTTAGCTGGCCGCCGGCCATTGGCGACAAAGCTATTGCCATGTTTCCGGCACGTTTGGCTTCGCTTCCCGTCGGCTGTGCTCTTTGCTTTTAATTTGTTTTAATGAACTTTCATGCGATTTCATTGAGTGTTGCGAGTGTGTAGCGAGAAAGACAGAGAGAGAGAGCGAAGGGAGGGAGAGAGAGGTGCTTGCAATATGCTTGCTCACTTGTATAATTACAGGCGCCATTGCATTGCTAACCTCATCTTCATCGTCTCTCCTGCTCTCTTGCTCTCTGCAATGCATTCGCTTGCCTTGCTGCTTCGGCTTGAAGTGCGTGGCTTTCATTAATTTTAATGAGTTTGAAAAGTTGTTGCCATTTTTTGCCCCACCCCTTCCCCCACCCATCGCAAGTAGTACGGCAAGAAGCCAGCAGACGCTTTTTATTTAATTTTATTTCATTTATTTACGTGTTTTTTTTTTGCCAAGCAAGTTTTTCAGCAGCCCCGCTTGCTGTTGTCGTCAGAGAGAGATAGACAGAGAGAGAAAGAGAGAGAGAGGGGAGCGCATCACAGTGAGCGACATTTGTTTCCATTTGAGCTGCAGCTCAACAACGATGACTCGAGGCAACATTGCGTATACGCAACTTCCCTTTCCTTCTCTCTTAAATAACTTTCAACTTGCACACAACTCAACTGAAGTTGCAATGTGCTCTAAACTTAAGTTTTCCTCCCTCTCTCTCTCCCTCTCCCCCCTCTCTCTCTTTTGTGACAGCTGCCTGTTCACATAGAGTTGCATTTTTCCCAGCTTTTCTTTGCTTTTCTTTTTGTTCCTTTTTTCGGCTACACGCAACACAAGACACTGAATGTAGCTTTAGAAATCGTTGGCTGTCGTTAAATAAAGCAAAGCGCTGCAACAACCGCGCCAACCAACGAGTAAAATGTAGGATAAAGGGGAAATCCAGATGCGAGATAAAGAGCACAATCAATAGTTTTCACTTATCTGTATGTCTTTATGTGTTTGTGTTTAGGGTTATACTTTTATTTGGGTTATTGAGCTGCAAATGTTGCAATTATTTGTGATATTTCACTCGCCGCAAATTGTGGAGGAGCGTTTGAAAAGTTTCACAAATGCATTCAATCAATTCAAATTGAGACCATATTCCGCATTTGCAGAAATTTAACAACATTTTGTATAACTACTTGCACTTCATTCGAGTATTCCCATTTCAGTATTACATTATGAGATATTTACACATATTTTGTGATAAAAAAAAGGGACTATTGAAAAAAAAGAATCTTCTCTAAGGACTGGTCTTGCAATGTCCCCCATAAAGTCATCTATAGCTATTGTCTAAATAAAATTATTTGCTCAATATAGTTCTCTAAAACGAAAGAATTTGTTTCATAATATATAAGTATTTTCATTCTATCGCAGTTTACTCACTACGCTGTAATCATATACCATTTATATATTTCAATATATTATATAATATATGTTAAATAGTGTTCATAGTTCATAAATATATGGTTGCAGACAAATATAAATATTGCAATCTTTAGTTGACAGTCTGGTATATATTTTACAGTTGAGTATATTTTGAATGTAGTAATGTAATTAAGGCTATTATATATAAGTATTCGGTATATTAGTTTGGTATATTTTATCAATAGTTCAGCCTTTTACAATCTGGTATATTTTGTATTTTTGAGTAAATTGTGTACATAGTAGTATATCGATATACCAAATTTATGCTTTAGTATATTTCAGTATGTTTTCGGTATGTTTAAACGGCATATTTCAACGATAGTAGTTGAGAATTTGGTATATTTTGTACACAGTGATATATCGATATACCAAAAATAACATTTAATACATGTAAGTATTTCTTCGGTATATTAATTCGATATATTTCAACGATAGTACCGTCGTTGAAAATCTGGTATATTTATCTGTATATTTTGTAGTAAAATATCGATATACCAAAAATATATCTTAGTATATTTCAGTATTTTGTGGGTATATTAATTTGGTATCTTTATTAATGTCTTACATGCGAGCAATATTATTGAGAAAATGTTTAAAGGATGGAAGATACGAGTATATGTATTCGACATTGCCATGTGTCTATTGGATATTGTTCGAGCAACCCTCGCTTGCGATGCAAATGCGCTTTTTTGGGGCTGTGCTCTGCATTGACTATTGCCTACTTGGCTGCGCTGAATTTGCACAACAATTACAATTTCGCCAGCTGTTACAGCCAGACGAGCTCTCTCTGTCTCTCTCTCTTTCTCTCTCTGTCTTTCTCTATTATGCAGTCTCGCTCTTTCTCTGTAGCTGGGGGTAAGTAAATCACTTTGCGGACATTCTTGCTATGCTTTTAGGGCAACTTTGTTTGTTTGCTTGTCATTTGGCCGGGGCACAATTCTTAGCCAGGGTCCCAAATGAGATTATCCTCACGCCCATTGTGGCCTCGAGGGGTGCGGGACGGTGCGGTGAGGTGGGCGTTGGGCTTGGCCGCCAGGGGGCGCCAGTAGGAGCTGAACATTAACATTAAAATCAAAGCAAAGCCAAACATTTGCCAAGCTGTCGTGTTACTTAGTGCGTTCAAATTGTCGAACAGCGGGAGTGGGAAAGAGCGAAAGAGAGAGAGAGGGAGAAAGGGAGGGAGAGAGGGAGAGCGCACATGACTAGCCGCCTCTTCTTAGTCCTCGTCCAAGTTGTCCAACTCGAGGCCTTTTTATTATGAATTTGCATTCGTCAACATGAACATTAGTGCAGACATCTCTCTCACTCACTCGCTTCCTTTCTCCCTCTCTCTCTCTCTCTGTCTCACTCTTGGGCTTGTTGTTGTCTTGTTTATTTGTGGGCGCCATCGGGGCCCATCTCTGCTCCCTCTCTCTCTCTCTCTCTCTGCCTCTCTTTCTCTTTCCTTACTCAGTCGTGGGCCTTTGTCCAACTGCTTGTGGCGTTTTCGCAATTTGATTTATGTGTTTCATAACATTCATTAAGATATAATCATAACGCATAGAAAGCGCACAAATGGCACGTCCAAGTCTCTATGTGTGTATCTCTCTCTCTCTCTCTCTCTCTCTCTCTGTGTGTGTGTGTTTGTCGATGTCTCTGTTTCTCTGTGTCGTCGGTGTCCTTTGTCGGTGTCGGTGTCGATGTCGCACTCTGTGTGTGTCCTTGCTAGTTTTCGGTCTCTGCGTCCTCAATTTAGACACAATAGTTTCACTAAAATATTAAAGATACGAGTATTCTATACTATATACTATATACTATATACCATACTATTTACTATACAATATACCATATACTACATTTATGCATGTATTTAGTTATCTTTACACTCAAATACCCTGCATAACAATTCTCTTTGATGGCAAAACTCATGCAATGAACTATGTTCTTTGTCAGACTTTTGACATCTCTGACTAATTAGCTAGTCCTTTATTTTAAAATATACCTAGCTGAAGATTCTCTTGGTAATCTGAAGTTGCTTGGAGGAGAATAAAACATATGAGAAAGGAATGTTGAATTTATTGGAGGGGAAACTAATTTGTCGCCTTCGGAATCAAAATATATTATTGTCTTATATTGGGATTCACTTTACATACAGTTCATTTAAATATTCAAGAATTTGATTAAGATAATTTTGGTATTTTTTTTCTTAGTTTACTTATTGCTTTAAATCATACATTTATTTGTATGTTTTCAATACTAATTTCACAAACTTTGCTTATGATATTGTCGTAAATCTAAAGTTCAAGTAAAAGCTAAATATTGCCTTGATATTCTTAAATTAATTTGCTTTGATGTAAATAAAACATATGTATGTATATGAAAAATAAAATTATAGAATATTGATATAAATTGAATTTTGAAAATATGAACATGATTTCATAAGCTAAATTATTAGTTAAATTAACAGATTTCATAAATTTTCAAACGATGCCAGAGTATTGCTTAGTCAGCACAAATCAAGTTTTTCGTTGCTGATGACAGCACTCAAAAGTTAGTTGATTTCATATATACATATATCTTTTTTTTTTAGTTCATTTTCGAGTATATTCTTTTTAATTTCCTGTTTCGCCCATTTGGTTGTTTCTCACTCTCCCTTCCTCCCTCTCTCTCGCTCTCTCGTTCTCTTTCAGTCAGTATCTGTGCTGCTCCTTTTGCTGAGTGTTCGCTTTCAGTTTTGCTTTCATATGCAAAATAATTAAAAATGTTTCTAATGCAATAGCTGAGTCACAACTTTTATGTGTGTGTGTGTATGTGTGTTTTGTTTTTCATTTGTAGCAATTTACAGTTAGAATTTCACCTGTTGTCCATTTATTTATTTCAATTTCATTTTATTTGGTTTGGAATTTTGTTGCTTCTCACATTTCTCTCTTTCTGTGTGTGTGTGTGTGTTTCATTTCAATGGCATCTCGTGAATGTTGTCGTTAGTTTTTGCTATTTACTATCATTATGCTTTCCACTTTACCTTTTGCCCCTCTGCTCTCCCTCTCTCTCTCTCTTTCTCTCGCTTTTGCTGCCTCAAACGCCTGTAAGTATGCTGCATTCTTTTTGTGTTTGTTTTTTGCCTCTCTCGCATTATTAATGCAATTTAATTGCGAAAAAACCCTTTCGAAATGATGTCATAACAAATGCATTTACGAGCGCACTGCAAAAACTTTAAATTAAATGTTTTATATTCGTTTTTCTCTTTCATTTTCTTTGCAGGTAAGTCGCAACTCGCTCGACCTTTGACTTGTTTCTTTCTATGGGGTAAGCGCATTATATAATTTTAAGATATTATACCAAAAAAAAAAACAAAATTAAAATATACACATCAAATGGCACTGAAAGGTAAACGAAAGTAAGCTAAAAGTCGACTTAGGCTGGCTAAGAAATTGCTGCTGAAAAGCCGAAAGGTTCAAAAGGGCAAATTATATTGCGACTTGTAACCAAGTAAAATAATTTTTAATTTCATTCAAAACTCTTCGCAATACACGTTGAATTCTTAAAGTTATGTTAAATGCGATCTGCATTTTATAACATGAAAAGTGAGAATCTTAAACAACATTTAACATTTCTTGTTGTTTCTTAACTTTAATATGAATTGAAACTTTTCTACTGATCGAAGCGTAAACTGAGGAAAGTCTTTGGTATATTTTTGTATTTTTGTTAAGAATGTATTACTATATCGATATACCAAAAGTTGCCTTTGATATATTTTAGTATTTTCACGGTATGTAGTACTATATCGATATACCAAAAATTATATTCGTTGTACTAAAGTATTTTTTTGATATATTAAGTTGGTATATTTGCATACTATAGTATAGTACTATATCGATATACCAAAAGTTGCCTTCGGTATATTTTAGTATTTTCACGGTATGTAGACTATATCGAGATACCAAAAGTTATATTCGGTGTACTTAAGTATTTTTTTTTAATATATTAAGTTGGTATATTTGCATACTATACTATAGTATGTACTATATCCATATACCAAAAATTACATTCAGTGTACCTAAGTATTTTTTCGGTATATTAAGTTTCTATGTTTGCATATATAGTACTATATCGATATACCAAAAATTATCTTTGGTATATTTTTAGAATTGCTTTCATTCAAAATGGGTAGCGCGTATCTTCAAGTCGAGCACACTCGACTGTAGCTTTCTTATTTGTTTTTTATCTTAAACTTTATTTCGCTGTCCATCAAATCAGCATATAAATTAAAAACGCAGCATAAATCAACAGCTGTCTTAGCTAGCTTCTTCATGCCAGCAATCTCTCACTTTTTCTTGGCTTTCAATGTCTTTATTTATGTCGCGTCGACATCAGAGTTGCAATCTTCTATCGCGTTGCCACCAGCTGCTTCCCAGGGGTAACTGCGCTCCTTCCCCCCTCCCCCCTCCCTTCTCGCTTCTCCCTGCTTCTCAGGCCACTTAAAGGCTGCCATATGCACATCGTCACATTGGCCATATGGCCCAAAGGTTCGTTGCTCAGTTGCCCAGCTACAAATACAGCATCTCCAACTCTCCGTCTCCATCTTCATCTCCAACTTCGTCTGTGTCTCGGATCGCAGTGGCATTTCCCTTTGCTGGCATTTTCCTGTATTTTCCTGTTGCTGTTGGCAACAACAACTCCCAATGCCAATTCTCCGCCTGCCACAAGTAACTAAAACTTTTGTGCAATGCAACGTTGCATATGGGAGAGAAGCAGAAGCAGAAACCAAGGCAGAGGCAGAGGCAGAAGATGAAGCAGCAGCAACTGTGCTGGACCATGACTTTGTTGCTTTGTTGCCAGCGCGTGCCTCGCCAAATTTATGTGGCACACCACTTCCACACACACACACACACACACACATACATTCGGTGAGTCTCTGCTTATTCGCTTGCCCCAAATATCGCCAGCACTTTGTGCCACTGTCGCTTGCCCCTTGCTGTAACTGCACAAGTTAAACCAATATTATTTCGCTCTCTCTCTCTCTCTCTTACTCGCTCTCTCTCTCTCTCTCTCTCGCTCTGCTCACCTCGCTGCTAGCTCCCCATAGTGCACTTTGTCTTTTGGCTTCATTTTCGCCCCGCTTTCGCGTTGCTTCTTTTTTCGGTCAGTGGCAATTGGCCCCAAACCGGAAGTGCAGCTTGCAACACACACACACACACACACACGCGCACACACAGCGAAACCCCTTTCGCATTTTGGTATAATTTTCCGGCTGTTTTCACGTTGCAGGAAACTCGTGAATATCGCGTCCTTTGTGGCACAAAAATGAATGTCGTATTTATTTTCCCTTCCATCTTTATTTTTTTGCTGTCTCTGTTGTTTTTGTCAATTCTCCTTCTCGCTCGCACTCGTTCATGTTGGTTTGTTGTTGTTTTATGTGCCAATTTCTGCTCCAGTTACGTGCCCATTGAAGGTGGCTCGTGACTTGAAAGCTTATTAAACATAATTCAAGACAACTCTAAACTCCGAACTCCGAGCGAACTCTCAACTCCAGAACTCTTTTGCTATAAACTAGTTGTAAACTAGTTTTGCAATGCGTTAATTAAGTGGACAATGGCCAAAGAGACACAGAGACATAGACTGAAGGAATGGGGGGAGGAAATGACGTAAGGATATAGACAGAGCTGCGGGCTAAATGTCCACTTAAAGTCCTCGAGACGACGGCGAGTCGTAAAAAGTGATTTTCAATGCATTTGCACAAATTGCGAAATCAACTACAAAACTGTTTGCATGCAACTCAGTGTGTGTGTATCTCCCTCTCACTCTCTCTCTGTCTCTATCGTTCTATAACTGCTTTGAGCAGTGCTTTTGCGGTTATGGTGTGATAACCGCAAGGCAGAAGGCAACACAGACTGAAGACAGCGTTGGCAACAAGGCAAACCGCTTTTAGCTCTGCTTCTTCTTGTGTTGCTGCTGCAAATTAATATCTACACATTGTGTGTATATAACATTTGCCACGCCCACCCGACACACGCCCAACACTTTAGTGGTATTATTATTGTTATTATTGCAGAGCGATTTTTGCAAATTGAACTTTTCAGGCAGCGAATCGAAAAGACTTTAGAAGAGAATGTTAAAGTTATATAAAGTTAAGTTATATAAAAATAATAATACAAGATAATAATAATTTGTACTATCAGATAGTATTATGAATATTATGTGTAATATTATCTCGAAATACAAAAAAAAACTATAAAAGAGATTGTTAAAGTTAAAATTTTATAAATTTAATAACAATAATAGTTTGCTTAATATATTTACCTTTTCACTTATTAGCCATTTTCATAATTCCTTGCTCTCTGATGGTATGAAATATATAAAATATTATTACGGAATTCCAAAAAGAGATATTGAAGATTATAGTTTGTAGAAAATGTGAAAAGTGCAAAGACTTTGTTTTGGCTTACTTTTTTATTATTCATTATTGAATTAATTTCTACTAGTAGTATAATAACTTAACAACTTCGATATTTAGACTGTGTTTCAAAATGATTTACTTCATTTAGAATATCAACTATTTAAAGAATTAAGAAGCTCTTTCTAA
This sequence comes from Drosophila sulfurigaster albostrigata, assembly GCF_023558435.1. Classification (NCBI taxonomy): domain Eukaryota; kingdom Metazoa; phylum Arthropoda; class Insecta; order Diptera; family Drosophilidae; genus Drosophila; species Drosophila sulfurigaster. Next base: position 8,503,422 of record NC_084885.1, on the reverse strand, counting down.
GAGCGTTGTCTAATAAAGCTATCGCTGCTTAGTCTGGTATGCCTTAAAATAAAGTCCAACGGTAGATATTTAAATATATACCATGTATGCATAACAGAATACAAATATACTACATACTTGCTTATATACCATATATGAATATTTGTATATACTTAAATATACTAAATACTTGTATATATACCATATACACACATATATTGGTATATACTAATATACGCAACATATTTGTTAACATACTAAAATATACAAAATACATATATATTTGTATATATACCATATATACATATTAGTATATACTTAAATCTACTAAGTACTTGGTATATATATGCATATAAGTATATACCAAAATATACTAAATTCTTAATGTATATACTATTTATACATATTAGTATATTCGTTTCTTAGTATGTGGCACTTGAATCGATTCAAGTCTTGTTTTTTTTTTCTTGTTTGGTCTGCTTTGCTTATTTTGCTGCTATTTGAAGTCATAGACTGCTTTGCTTGCCACGTTCCGGCAGCATTTTGGCACACACATACACATACATATACACTCACACACACACACTCATATATATATACGCGCTGTTGTTGTTGTGTTTTGTTGTTTCATTAGATCATTTGAAATTCTATGCCAAGCAGTCGCACTTTTTGCCTATTTGCATAAGGACAGCAAGTGTGAGCGGGAGGGGAAGCGGAAGACGGGGGGGTACGTGCCACAATGGGGCAGTAAGAAGAAGCAGCTAGGAGGTGGGGTAGAGAGAGGACAGCTGGCCAGCCAGCCAGCACATGCATCGCATGCATACTTAAGCAGCTGTCATGTATGCGACTAGCGAGTGTGTGTGTGTGTGTGTGTGTGTGTGTGTGTGTGTGTGTGTGTGTGTGTGTGTGTGTGTGTGTGATGAGACTCTGTGTGTGTGTGTTCACTGCTGTTGCCATATTTCAGCGCCTTTGCTGCTTGCAACACTTTTGTGGCAACGTTTCGCCCGCTGCTGCTGTGCATTTATATCGCCGCATTTCGCTCGTTGCAACTGCAAAGTTATTAAGCCTCCCCCCTCGCTCCTCCCCCGGTTTCAAAATGGCCGACATTTGCTTGGCTGTGTTTTTGTTGTTTTTCTTGCAACACTTTTCGCTTTGCCATGGCGCCCATAAAAGTAGGCAACAAATTGCCGGGCGCTGCCACTTTGGCCGCAAATGCAACTTGAAGTGCGGCCAGTTAAAGGCTGCCCTCTTCCCTCTTTCTCTCTTTCTCTCTCTTAGTCCCCCTTTCTCTCTCTTTCTCTCTTACTCCCTCTTTCTCTCTTCCTCATGTTTGCAACAAACAACCGCCGCCCACGAAGCAAGTTTGCAAACCTTTTGGGACTGTAAACTTTTTGCTGCTGCTGCTGCTTTATGATGCGGCCCGTGCGGCACGTTTAAACAATTGCAAAGTTTTATGAGTTTTTCGGGACTTTTCTGAGGCGCATGTTGTTGTTGGAGCTTCGACAAACACGTTCATAAACTGGCATGTCCATGCATTTGCGATGCAACTGCACAATGCATAAATGATGTTCCACAAACACACACACACACACACACACACACAGTGGGGCAAAAGTGCTCAAACGATTCAAGCAATCGCTGGCTAATTGAATCGCCGCTTAGCGAGCTCCGCCTCCATCTCCATCTCCATCTCCGCCTCTCTGCAATTTCCTCCATAAGAGGAATGTACAGTTGACATTTTATTTGGTTTTGTCGTAATTTCATTATTGCGATTATTGCTTAATTTCATAAATTATAAATCATTACAATTGCAATTAAATGCCCGACTCATTTGCCACAAATTGCGGGCAATTGTATGCGTTAGTTGACATTAATTAGTTTCGCCTTCGTCTTTCCCCTCTTGGCGCACTAAATGAATTTCGCGTTTCATGTTTCATGTGCTTCACATGCTATATATGTATATACTATATAGATACTATGCGTTGGACAGGCCAAAGACAATGACCAGTCAGTCAGTCAGTCACTTGGTGAAAACGAGAAGCGGACACTGAGAGCGGACTATTTACAAACATTCACAACTGTTGCCCCTTATCGCACAGCGGGAGCAAAATATTAATTTTTATGACAGGCAAATCGTAAAAACTAACTAACGACGCTCCGGCAGGCACATAAACTCTCTCTTTCTCTCTATATCTCTCTCTCTCTCTCTCTGAATGTCGCTCGCTTTGCTTTTACTTTGTTTGACGCGATTACTCTACATATCTACCACGCATTTTTGTGCTTCTTAAAGGGTATCAACATTTTTGTATTTAACATAATATTTGTTATTTATGTTATTTCGCATTATTCAATTTTGGGAATATTAAATTTAAATTCAATTTGAATACCATTTTTAAGATTTTTCACTTTTCGGAGTGCGCATTTTTTTTTTTATTTAGTTCTTATTTATTAATTTGAATACTTTTTTTGAACCTTTTAGGATTCTTCACTTTTCGGAGTGCGCATTTCAATTCATTTATTATCAGAGTTATGCTTTTGTAGAGTGTTTAGCTGAAATAAATTTGAATATCTTTTTCTGTACCTTTTAGGAGTCTTTACTTGTTGATGTTTACCATGGTCAGTGTGCTCAATTTTTTTTTAAATTTATTTATTATTAATTTTATTTTACCTGCAGAGTATTATTTTTTGTAGTCACAATTGCACTTTTCCGTTTTCGGAGTTTTCGAATTTTTGTGAAGGATTTTATTTCGCTTTTGGAATTATTATTTTTCGGTGTTTTTTTTAAAGCGTTTTATTTCGCTTTCGCACTTTGCAATATTTGTCAGAGTTTTAAAAGGCTTTTATTTCGTTTTCGGAATTGTCATTTTGTGAAGTTTTTCTAGAGCTTTACTTCGTTATCGGAATTTTTGAGATATTCGAAGTGTTTGAAGGGTTATATTGAGCTTTCGGAGCGTGCAAAACTTACAAAGCTTTATTTTAAGGTTATCTGCCAAAATGTTCAAATGTAAAAATAATGTTTATTAATGCTTAAGCGAAATAGTTTTTTCTTTTCGATGTGCAGTAAACAAGTTGTCAGACAGTATTGAAAATAGGAAATAATTTAAAGCTATTTTTTTGGTTTAAGCTTGAAGAAATATCGAAAAATGTCCGACTTGAGATTTATTTAGTTTTTAGTATTTACTTAGCTTAGACGTGCCCTTAGCTAAGGCATTGCATATGCAGGGTATCTGTTTAGTGGCAGTCCATTTAATGCTCCACTGTTTCCGCTCTTGTTGTTATTGACAGCATTATGCCATGCAATGAAAGACAAATAAAAACTTTGCGTTTTGCTGCTCGTTTTGTGTTTGGCATCTGTCAAAATGGCCGCCAAGGGGGTGAGGATGGGGATGACGATGGGGTTGGGGATGCGGATGCGGATGGGGTCTGTTGATTGTCACGCAAATGCTTGAGCAGCCAAATGGCATTGTTGTTATTGTTGTTGCTGTTGCTGTTGTTGTTGTTGGCGTTGTGAATAAACGAGTTTTGCATTAAAATTTACAACGTCAAAGCAGCAGCAGAAAAAAGCAACTGAAACAGAAACAGAAACAATAAAAAACGCACACAAAATGGAGACATTCGCATTAATGTGTGTGTGTGTGTTTGGGTGTGTGTGTGTGTGTGTGTTTGGGTGTGCGTGCAGGCGTGAGAGTTGAATGTACTCTAAGTATTCGCCTGGCAATGACAGTTTGCCACCTGTCTCTTTCTCTCTTTCTGTTTTCCTGCTTGCCAATTGTCGCTGAGGTTGTTTTATTTTATTTTTTTTCCGTTGCATACTTTTCGGCGCTGCGGCAGTCCAATTAAACGCAACGTAACGCACAAACGGACTGAGGCTGAGGCCAAAGGCCAAAGTGGCCAAATCAACGCATTCAATGCAGAGGCAGACAAAACCACAAGATACACAGCCAGTCACAGCCTCAACTCACTCCCCATTTCTCTCTCTGTACGTGCTTTGCCAGCCACAATAGAGGACTGCAACAAAAGCCCCAAAAGCCCAAAGCCTAAGCCGTAGGCCAAGTGCAAGCCTCAGTCTGATTTGAGTCAAGTTGCTCGTGGTCTCTCACTCTATCTCTCTCTCTGTCAGTGTTTGCTCACATAATTAGCTCTATTGGTATTTTGAGCCGAAAGCAATTTAATGATCGATACTCGGTATTTGACTACAACAGTTTCAATTCAAAATTGACAATTAAAATGATGCTAGATTGCTAGTTTTAGTTTTATGTCAGGACTTTTGCGTAGTTTTAATTGTCTCATTTGAATTTTGGGAATTTCAGAAGATGCCCAGCATATGTTGTCCCAAAATATTATTGCATTCTCAACTGCAATTTGCGAGGCAGGTATTTCGCAATATATATTTGATAGCTATGCATGAATGTGTAGCTTCAGCTGTGCAATAAATCATAGCCCCAGTCTCGTTATTTTGCAAAGCGGCACAAAATGGATTCAATTTTTATGCCCGTTACCCATTGGGTATAAGGGTTTTATGACTTTGTGCCGGCAGGAAATTCATGTAGCAGGCAGAACTATAAGGACCATAAAGTATATATATTTTGGATCAGCGACAGCAGCTGATACGCCTGTCTGGATGAGATGAGGCCTTGATTTCAGGCACTATAAGAAATAGAGCTGTATTTTGAGTGAAATTGATAATTTGGTATATTTTGTGGTATATCTGTGGTACATACCAATAACGTACAAAAATATACCACAAGTTATACACTTGTTAAAGTATATCGAGATACCAAATACAGCCATCAGTATACATATATATATATATTACAGGCTGTATTTGGTATAGTATATCGATATATTAAATACAGCCTTCAGTATATTTTGTATGACTCTTGATAATCCGGTATATGTGGTTACCTATAGTATATTTTTCAATGAAAAATACTAAAATATAATGAATATTGATATACTATACCAAATACAGTCAGTTGTATACATGTATAGCATTTTATATACTAAAATATACTGAAGACTGTTTTTGGTATATGGATATACTATGCCACTTAAGACCTTAACTATATTTCAGTATTTTTATGGTATTTGGGATAGTATATACAGTCTTCAGTATATTTCAGTATACCAAAAGCTATATTTCGTACAGTATACCAATGTTTAAAATGCATCATTCAGTATATTTTAGTATTTTCTCTTTATATATATTTGGTATATTTTAAGAACAATAAGTGTTGTGGGTGTCTCAAAGTCGAGTCTACTCGACAGTAGTTTTCTAACCTGTTCTTTGTATACGTTGTGAGGCGGATTTGTTGCCTCGAATGTGTAAAAATTGTTGAGGAAACCTTTAATTTCATGCAGAGCATATTCGATCTAATCTCAGTCTGGATTTTCGGGCATTTGATTTACAATTGGCTTGCAGCGCAGCAGCACAGTAAATTTGAAGCCACACTCGGGGATATCTTTGAAACAATTGTTTAACACAAAGAAATGAACTTGTTGGTCGCACTTTGAACTTTCTGCCATACGTTTTGCATTGGCTTTTTCCAAACTTTTTGTGCCACACAATTATCTATCTCTCTCTCTCTGTCTAATGTCGCTAGCTATCTCTGTCTGGTATGTTTTATGGCATTTGCAGTCTGCGGCAATTGTCGGCAGTCCGGCAGCCAGGAGGCCATAAATCATTTATTTGAAAATTGCTATTGTATTGCGGTTTAATAGCATGTGATCATCATCATCAGCAACACACACACACACACACACACAGACACACACACAGACGCAGACACACATTTGGGTTGATTCGTCACATGGCCTCATGGCATATTCATAGGCATTCAGCTGAGAATCAGCGTCAGAGTCAGAGTCAGCGTCAGAGATGGAGTCCGTCTGTCGCCCTGCATCGTAACGTTTAATATCCCAAATCGCAATGCATGGCCTGAAGTTGGTCAGACGGTGGTCCGTGGCCCTCGTGCCTCGTGCCCCGAACTATGCCGCATGCCGCATGCGCCCCAATACGCCCATTAATTATACTGCCGCACTGCGAGCCAAAGCGAAAGCCAAAGCCACCTAACTTCCGTCTGTGCTCTCTCTCCCGAAAACACAGCACAACCCAAAATGAAACGCACGGCAAATGCACGACTTCAATGATATCCTAAATTCACGAAAAATGATAGTTCAACGCAATAACGATAGTTGTGAGCAAGAAACGATAACGATAACGACAACGATATAATTGCAACTCTTGAGGCTGCACAAACTTCAGGGCTGCATTAGCATTCTCTTTTGACTTATAAGTTGTCAGCGAAAACAATTAAAGTTTCAATCGATTTGAATAAATTCAGGTTTTAATACAAAAATGAATTTACTTTATCGTCAGTGCAAAAGTAAAAAAGAGTGCGCCAAAATAAACGCAATTTTCTTATTTCATTGGAATAACAAATTCATTTAAAACGAAAAATCATTATCTGATTTGTCAAAAATGTACATACATAACATACTTAGAGATGGCATTATGTCAACCACAAATGTAACTAACAATATTAAGTATTTGTAGCTTTGTCCGAAAGTGATTATAGTAAAAGTCTACTAATAGTGGTCAAAAAACTTGAAGAGTTATTTTAGTTATTTATTTAATCATGTTCTTTTCAAAACTATTCAAAATATATGTATATAATCGAGATATAGTTCAGATTGCATTTGTTTATACATTGTATTAATACAATAAGTGCAAAGCAATTTTCACCTTGAGGATAGATGGGAATTGTAATAATTGAAATTGAAGGGATAAATAAATTTTGTTAAAACTATTCATTAAATGAAGAACCTGTATAACTTAATAAGTACCTCAACAACACTGGTTTAGTAAATTGAAATTACACCAAATATCAATACAAAGTATGAGCATGAATTAGTATAAGCATAAATACATAGTATAGTATAATAATACATCTATTGTATATATTATATACAATATGGGATAATTAAATAAAATAAACCTTTTTTTTGCTCACATATAAACAAGTTGTTAAGAAAAGAAAAAAAATATTTGAACATAGTTAATTTAAAAAAAATAAAAATATTATAACATAGTTAATTTTATTTGGTTTTATTTTATTTAATTTTATTTTTATTTCTATTTATTATTTATTGTTGTTATTAAGTATTTATTTCATCCTACATACACGTGTATATTTCTGTCTTCATCAAGTAGTTCCTTTCCCCATTTTTAATGGGTATAACTGGCTGCCTCCCCCCCACCCGCTACCTGCCCTTTTGTAGGCTCACATGTGCTTGTAACTTGGCCCTACTGCTTCTTCTTCTTCTCTTCCTCTTTCTCCTCTCTCTCTCCCGCTCTCTCTCTCTCTCACACACATTATCTGTGTGCTTGGCTCGTTCGTGCCATGGACATATGCTGCACATTCGTTTTGCAGGCGTCTTTGTCGCCTGTCGCTATTTTTTGTGCGCTGTGATTTCTGTGTACACACACACACGCACACACACACACACACACAGACATGCATACGTCAATGTGTGCGTGCCAAATGACCTCGTTACCAGACAGCAACGCTCACACACAGACAGAGCCGAAACAAAATTATGTTATTGGTCAATGTATTTATGAGTGCGCCAGGCTGACATTGCTCGCCCCGCCCCGCCCCGCCCCTCGCCCCTTTCACTCGCTCCTCCACAGGTGCTTGTGCTGCCAACGAAAATTACACGAAAATTCGTAAATTTATTGCTGTCCAGCACAGAGAGAGAGAGAGGGGGGGAAACGAGGCACACACGCTAATGACATTGGGTTGTGGCTTTTTTTGCTTTCTCGCTCGCATGTTTTGAAATTTTCACGCGCGCTCTGCTTTAATAAGTGTCTTAATAAATTTGTGCAAATTTCCATCACTTGCATGAAATATTTGTTACACGTTTTACGTACGCACAAAACTATAATGGACATCAATAAATGCGTTGTCAGTGCCAAAGCTAAATAGGTTTAATGGCCACAACATATTTAATTCGATATTCAAATCGCATTTCACCTAAGGCATCTAACAAAATGATTTGCAAATAGACCAGATGAATGCGAATGCACATAATGATTGCCAATTTGGCAGTTGTTGCATAAATCGCATTCAAATCGTATTATCTTGTCTGAGAGTGTTGCGATTATCTCAATCAAATGAAGCTGCAAATAGAAATTTTAAATCGTATTTTACTATTCGTCTATAAAGTTGTTTTTTAGTCTTTCTATTTATTTTTCGACATATTTGAAGAGGTTGTTGATTTAATTTAACTGGGCACAAATTTATAGATCTCATCTATAAAGAATATAACAAACATAGCTCTGTTAAGAGCTGAACTTATCGATATTTTAGAAGCTAGCAATAAGCAAAAAAAAAAAAATTAATTTATGATTAGTTTAAAATTACATTTTCTTTTATTTGTGTTACCCTCTCAACTATTATGCTAGATTTTTGAGTGTCATATTTAAGTAATTTGGGTATTTGTTCGCATACAATTATTGAATATTTAATTTTAAATGACATTTGTCTTTATTCATATTGAAGTGTTAGTGAAGTGTGTTTAATTCTGGATTTTGTAGTGCTATATTGCTATTTATTCAGTATTTTTTAGTTCCAAAAAAATTGTTTTTGTTTCAATACGCATTGCTGACGACAAAAACATTTCAATTCGTATTTAGTGTGAATCTTGAGAAATTCAATTTAATATAAATAATATTTAATTGAAGTGTGTGGAAAGTCTATAAAGAAAACGTCATTAGTCAAGTTTACATTAATATTACATAGCTTAAACTTACATGCAGTTATGATATAGTATGTAATGTGAAAAGTCCGTCAAAAAAATCTAAAAAAAAGCTATTGAAGAGGATGAACATCTGCTTGAGCCTTGTTGTTGATACTATTGCGCTTGTAAAGTTGCGGCTTGAAGATAATTATGGTTATCAACAAGCTAATGATCGATCGCACAATATAGCTAAGGTGGTAGCTATAGAAACCGTATTTAAGCGGCGTCATCGGTTGCATATTCGACAATACGTGCTCCTTGAAGTATTCCGCGAAGTAACAAATGGGATTCCAAATGCACAGAAACATAAACTGATTGCATAAGTAGACCAACACAATGCAGATAGGGAACGCGAACCAATTGCTTGATGCTTGCATGAACTTTTGACGAATCATATTCATCAAGATGAGTGAGTCAAACACGAGAATCGTGGAGACCAAGTCTCGAGGTAAATACACCTGTGCGATCAAATTGTAATCGAAGATGAAGAGCAAAACGCTGGCCATGTTGATGAGCCACATTTCAGTTGATTCGCTTAGCCATTTAGCCATTTGGTAGGAAAATAAAGAAAAAAATGTTTAATTTTTGTTTGAAGGAACCGAAAGTTAGTTAAAAGAAATGAAAGTTAGTTAATCTTTTATTTGTTATCAGAATGAGAATTTATTGTAACAAAATGTCAATGACAACTCGATGTGAAGGGTGTTGACATTGTCGATTAATAATCGATAAATAGACAATAGTGATTATAAATCCACCAACTTTTATGGTAATTGAATGCACCATTAATTTGATGTTGTATATTAGAGTAATCTGATCAAGTTATAGTATATTAATATACCAAATACACCAAATTGATCGCCTCTAAAAGTGCGCAGCAAACTGTAATTGCTAATTGAATACAATATTGTTTATAAGTAGAATGTTTTATGATAAACTAATAATATTTATCAAATTATTGTATATTGATATACCAAATATAGCAGTTGGTATATTTAAGTACTTTTTCGGTATTTGAATGATAATATCATTTTCCCATATAATTATTATTGATGAATTGAGTTTTAGTCGTTAACAGATTTTCGGAATTAAAACGATAAATCGAATAGTTCTGACAAATACGCAGCTAACTTTTGTGTTTTATGATTATCGAATATGGTATATTTATTAAGTTGTGGTATTTCGATATACCAAATATTGCGGTAGATATATTTAGATATTATTATTGTTGACGCGATGTGTTTGTGTGACAGTTGAGCAGATTTTCGCGATGGAAACGCAAATAAAAGCGCAATCTAAACACACATATACAATATAGAGAGGAGATTGAGACAATGGGCGTTGGGAGGGCGTGGCTGTGCATGGGGTATTACAGCAATTAGTAAGCGCCTATCAGGCAGTTGTCAGATGTCAGCTGCCTGTTGGCTGTTGCCTGTTTGGCCGTGGCCCATTTGCCACATGCCACATGCCGCACTTGCCACTTGCCACTTGCCCGCTGCCAGTTGCCAGTTACCAGTTGCATCATTCAAATGCGCATCAGTGCAAATGCGCATTAGCAGGCCACACGAGGCAGCCAAGTGACAACTGACAATTGACATTTGACAGCTGACGAGTGGCTGAGATGCTCAGAGGCTGAGACTGCGACTGCGACTGCGACTGAGGCAAGGACTTTACGCTGCGGATAGAGCTGTCTGCTATCAGTTGGTATGCCACACACACACACGCACATGAACACACACACATAGTACATTCAGTTTGCTCCCTGGAGTGTGTGCTCTTAAGGCGCTTATTGAGCCAACAGCAGCCGAAAATTTGCAAAGCGAAACTGTGGGCCAAGCTTATCAAAATGTAACACAATTTCATTAGTATGCATTGGGGTGTGCCACACTACTCTCTCTGTCTGTGTGTGTGTGTGTGTCCTTTTGCATAATGCGTTGCTTGCATAACATGCCGGAGAGTGTGGAAAGGGGAGAGTAGCGAAGAGTAGAGGAGACGCCTGCAGGGCGCAATATTTGAGCGCGATTTGAGCATCAATCACATTTGTTGCTGCATAACTTGCTGCGTGTCTGCATGTGTGTGTGTGTTTGTGTGTGTTAGCTTGTGGCAAATTTGTTTTACAGTGGGCGAGCGCGCGCGCGGTGGGCGTGGTCGACGTTGCGTGCCACGCGCGCGTGTGGTTAAAAGGTTTTTTCAATGCAATAAGCACGAAAAACATCAGCGAAACACACACAAACCGTTAGCACGCATTGCTTCCCCTCCCCACACCCCTGCCCTTCTTCCTCTCTGCGCGTGTGTGTGTGTATTTATGTGTGTGGGAGTGTGTACTTATTGTTTAATCAAATAAAACAAGCAATCCACTTGACTGGCAATGTTTGCTTTACATTTGCATGGCTTGATTGACTGAATGATTGACTGCAATAGCTGATTGACTGCTGTACAAACAGTTACATATAACACACACATGCAAACACACACTCACACCCACACTCCCTAACACCTAGCACACTGTGTAATTTATTTAGTAGATGAGCTTGCAATTATTTGATACGCAAGTTTCACAATATTGCTTGCCAATTTTTACAACAAAAGTAATCAAATTGTCGAAGCTTTAAGAAACATCAAAAATGGAAACGAAGATTTTAACTCAGAAATTATAAAGGGTCTCGCACAATCAATGTGAATTTGTTATTCGCGTAGAAATTTGTTAAATCTTTCGGATCTAAATGTAATATGCAAACTTTGAGTGGACTTCTTTGTGCTTTTCTAATTTTCTTTTATATTTTAATTCAGAAATTATAAAGGGTCTTACACAGTCATTACTTTGTCATTCGTTTTACTTTTTATTGCTTGTAGCACATCAATTTGTGGATGGCTGAGTGTGTCCTTTAATGTTTTTAACGTTCAATTCAATTTAATTTATAATAATAAACATAACTAAAAGTATCTACAATGAAGTATATATGACATAACCTTGAATTTACTTGGGTTAATATTTGAATTATGTATACGTTAAAATTACTCAACAAAATTGAATGAAAACTGATTATAAATGAAAATTTCACTGCGTGATTTTGTTTTAAATCATATCTATCTGTTCCAAGTGCAATCAATTTTCTTCTCTATTCAAAAAGACGAATTACAAAGAGTGTTGAGCATCGAATCGATAATTTGCTATCGAATATTATTATTTCAATTCAGAAATTATAGAGGCTCCTACACAGTCATAACTTTTTCACAACCTTTTCGTTTTAAGTAAGTTCCAAATTTGTAAAATGTAAATTGCTGTGATAACCGATGAAGAATGTAAATTTAAATGCCTGATTTTGTTTTTAATGGATATTCTTCTTTATTCAAAAGAAAAGAAAAATTATGAAGGGTCTTGCGCAGTCAATACATCGACTCGATTTTACGTTTATGCTACTGAAATTTGTGCAATCGTTCAGATCTGACTTCGATATGGAAGCGATGAGTTTGCTTGTTTCAATAAAAGGTATTAGGCTGATTCCAGAAAAGAGTCTGCGTGATGTGATGATGATGCGGATGCGGATGCGGATGCTGTGATGATGCTGTGCGTCAGCAACTTGTGGCAGCTCCCAGCCACGTGCTTGCCACGTTTGCCACATTTGGCATTTGATGAAGAGCCTCTGACCTTTTGGGTTAAATATTTGCGCAATCAAAATGCTAATGAGCGAAAGCGATGGGAATGGAAATGTGAAATGTGAAACGAGAATCAACGCGGACTTGACCTCATGTGATGTGTACTAAACTCGCAAGTGGTCGAGTACTTCTATATGTTATATGTGACTCACTTATTCATGAATCAAACGAATGCACTCATTCGATGGCTATTTGCTGTGCTGTGCTGTGCTCTGCTTTTGAGACGAGCGCACAGCGCAAAGTTTGCCAAAGTCAATGACAATAAAGCCGACCGCAAAATGGCAAACAATGCTGCAGCAGGAAGTGCGGGAAGCGAGGAGAAAGAGGGGAATGGGGATGAGCTGCATCGAAGCGTTAAACGTAGCCTTGCCATTTACATGTTGTTGATTTTAAGTAACTTCCTTCCTTTTTGCTACTGACGCTGACGCTGACTCTGGCCCTGGTTGACTTTCCTTCCGGCCATGTTACAAGCAACCTCTTGTCTTTCCCCTTCTTCCCTCGGCGACAACAACAGCAACAACAAAAACTGCCTGTCTGTCTGTCTATTACTTTGCCTAGTTTTCGTGTTGTTGTCGCTTTTGTTTACACTGCTTTTGTTAGGCATTTTCATTATTTAAATGCAATTTGGTCGCATTTCCCCTCCGGCCGCTCTTTTATCATCCATCTGTGGCTTCTCTTATTCAACTTTTACATTTGTCATATGAGCAACTATTTGCCATCGTCTTTCGCTGCCCTATCCTGTTATTCGATATGTCAAACTACTCGACGCTTAATCCCAGCGCCTTGGAAGCCAGCCAATCTCTCTCTTTCTCTTAGCTTTTCTCTCTCCCCCCTTCATGATCTAAGCCACCGTATTAATTACACCAAAAGCTAAAACCTACCTGAAGTTTATCCTGTCTGCAGTTGTTGCAATCGCCTTTTGTCCTATGGAAAGTGCAGTCACATTTCTGTGGAGGGGATAACGAGGCAGAGAGGCAAAGTCATGCGATAATTAATGCTCGAACAATTTATATTTTGCTTAAACTTGAAATTGCCTAAAAGTTAAAGCTGAAAATAATTAACTAGTTTATCTTCAATTTTGACTCTCTCTATTTTGCTTTTAATCTTAAATTAGCATTTATTTTGCATAATTGGCTTGAATCGACTTGAATGGAGGTCAATTAATTGATTCGCCTTAAAGCAATTTAACTTTTCTTCGATAGTTATTGAAACTTTGTCTCGTCTATCAACAATAATTGTTTAGCTTCTAGTAAGCTTTGTCTTCGCTTAATTTAACGTATAATGCAAACTCAATTTAAACTATTGTTCTTCGCTGGCATTTCCTTGACAAGTTGACAGAGCCAGGTGTTGACTATGTAGCAACTCTGGCCATTGCATCGATAGTTATCGCTAATTTATCTCGTCTATCAACAATAATTGATTAACTTCTAGTAAGCTTTGCCTTTGCTTAACTAAACTTAAAACTCGATACTCAATTCGAACTCGTGCTCTTTGTTGACATTTCCTTGACAAGTTGACAGTGCCAAGTTTTGACAATGTGGCAACTCTGTCCCAGCACGAATTAGAATTGAATTTTGTGTAGCTGTCAATGAGCAGCACTTTTTTAATGACATTTGCCATAGATAGCTAACAATTTTGGATGGCTCTTGAATAATACAAAGTGTTGCCCTCCTGCACAGTTTCTGTGCTGTCAATTAACGCCGGACGCTCTATATCTATCTCTCTCTTTCCGTTTTTTTGCTATTGCTCTCGTTCTCGCTGGGAATTGATTGACTCTCAAACAGAGGCGAACTTCTGCTGTTGTGCAGATTTCAAATGGCATTTGTCTGGTTTTCTTTTTTTTTGTGTGCCTATTTTTTCTGTATTTTTGTTTTGTCGTTTTTCCTGTTTGCTTTACTGATTATCACTGCATATTTTTGAACGAACGGATAGCGACTGCTGTTGCTCTTCCTGTCCCTTTCCCTCTCTCTGACTCTGACTCTGGCAAGTGGTTCCATGTTGTTGTCCATGTTGTGGTCTCCTCACACTCTCTTGTGTTGTGTGTAAACCTTTGCATAAAATGCAAAAATATTATTTCAATCTGCATGCGAATTTCTCACTTTGCATTTGTTTTGTTGCTCTTGTTTTTCCATTTTTCATTTTTCATTTTTTTACTTTATTTGTTGGCTTCTCTCTCTCTTTTTTTGTTTTGCAATTTTTGCTATTGTTGATGTTGGCTGTTGCTGCTGTTAATGCCATTTTGTTGTGTAATGGCTCAGAAGTTTGTTTATTTCGGCAGACTTTCTCTCTCACTCTCTCTGTGTGTCTGCCTTTTATCGACTTGTTCAAGTGCCAACAGAACTCGCAGTCTCGCACAACAGCAACATTTAAATATTTATTAATTTACGCCTTGTTTATTTTGAGCTCCACTCGAGCGCGCCAATTTCCCTCATTGATTTACTGCTCAACAACAATAACCACAGAATGTTTTCTTTTAAACAAAAAAAAAAAAAAAAACAACAAAAAGAAAAAAGAAAAATGCCATTAAAATGTTTTGTGTGTCATCAAAATTGCATTGCCAGCACGGCGGAAATTGCTGGTTAGACTTGTAAACATTTCTGTTTAACATTCATTATGCAATTTTCGATATTGCATTTTTCTCTCTTTTCCCCACCAAATTTCCCTTTCACCGTTTACAATTTTCCAACTTTTCGCGCGCCTTTTTTTGTAATTAAAATTCAACAGTTTTTTGTGTGTGGCCGAAAAATCACGGAAATTATCCGCATGTAAACTAAATGGTTAATCGATTTAAATTGTGCTCGAGTGGAAAAAATTTTGATAAAGCAATCCAGCTAAGCATGCAAATTTATGGAGATTGATGGCTTTACCCATTCCCTGGCTTAAAGTGAGGATGTTATCTGAAACATCCACCAAAAATTAATTAAAAGAAATGTATTCTTGAATTTTAAAGCATGCGAATTTGTGGCGCAGATAAAGAGGTGAATTTTACAATTTATTTGTAAATTATTTTAATTGAATTGAAGAATAAAAAGAAAACTAAAGAATTGTTTTGCAGATAGAATTAAACATTCAATTTTATGAAAGAAAATCAAATTGCAGCTCTCGAACAACATGAAAATAATGACTTAAATGAAGTTGTTAGCAAGATTACAAATAAATCTTAAATCTGAATCCCACAATAAGTTTTTGTTGCGATGAGAACTGCAAAGAACTGGCATAGGGAGTAACGAGTAGCATGTAACGAGTAGCATAAAGGGTAACGAGTAATTGTAATTACGGTTTATGAACGCGCTAAGTGCGGCCTCGCAAAACTTTTGCGAACGAAAAAAAAGTTCTTACGCAAATAGCTGAGCAAGTGGCTTAAAGTAATTTAATTATGACAAATTGGATTAATGTGCCACAACGGAAGGAGCACAGCAGCGAGAAAGGGAACAAGCGAGTGACAGCGAGACAGAGAGAGAGAGCAAGTGAGAGAGAAAGTAAGCGCCTGCTTTTATGCTTTGCTTTTATATTTTATGAAATGTATGTATAAATTTTCCAGTGCAGTTAAATGCACATGATAATAATGTATGTGTGTGTGAGTGTGTGTGTGAGTGTGTGTGTGTGTGTGTGTGTGTGTGTGTGTGTGTGACCTTTACTCGGTGTCACTTACAGCGTGTGTGGGTGTGTTTCACTTTACTACCCTGCCCCCTTTGTTGTTGCTGCTGCTGCTACTGCTGCTGGTGGCATTAAAAACAATTTTTAATGCATTTTAATAGCCAGGAGAAGAAACCGCCGGAGGCAGGCTACAAGCTGGGCTGCAACCCACTCTGCCAGGGTTGCCATCCCACGTTGTTGTCTTTTAATTTATGGCATTTTAAATGCAATTTACTGCCTCTGCCAGAGAACTATCAAAGCGAGGCACAGAAAGAGCGAGCAAGTAAACCGATTCAGTCAGTGCGCTTGTCGTGTTTTCATAAAAAGAAAAAAAAGAAAAATAAAATTGCGTAAATAACAAAAGAATAATACACTACACTACTACTTGGCTGCTATTTTGTGGGACTAAAAAGCCTCACTAATCAAAAGCAGAGTTTGTTAACGAAAAATGCAAAATGTAATCGAATGAGAGATGGATTGCTAAGTTCGGAGATATGCTTTAAAATCTTAGAGAAATTGAAACTATGCGTTAAAATATTTATATTAAATATAACAGTTTTGTATAACAACGTTCTTTTGCATAATATGTTAGTACAACAATTTGTAGAGCTTTGTTTATTTGAATATCTCAGAAAAAGCATCACAATATGGGTTTGTATAACAGTTTTTATAACAGTGTACTTTTGCATGAGTTAAGGTACTGGAAGAAAATCTCGAAAAAGCGGTTGCTTATAACAATCTGATGTGTATAACAGTTCTTATAACAGTATTGCATAAATTAAATCAGTATAAGCAAATTCTGAGCATTAGACCATAATTTATAACAGTCTGTTTTTGAATTTATTGAATTAGTCTCAGCGTTGAATTTCAATTATTTGAATTGTGTGAAAATTTAGCTATAAACAAAAGAAATTTTGATTATTTTCTTAAGACTACTTCACTTGAGTTCAGTCACATTCACCCGTTTAGCTGCGATTTATTGACATAGGGTATGACAATGCTGTGACGCTAGTTGCAGGCAAATGAATTGGCCTAAAGTGGAGGCTGTTGCCACAGCTGCTCCATTGTTTTGGCCATGTACTCAACATCTTTGACAGCTTCCTTTTGTGTGTTTGTTTGCCAACCACTTCAACTTACGCAGTGCTGTTGTTGTTGCTGTTGCTGTTCTTGTTTTTGTGTGTCTTTGGCCAAGTCCAGCGTGATCCAAAGTTTGTTTGTTTATTTGACTTTGGTTACTGCCGTGGCTTAGCCTAGGCTGCTTTCAGTCTGCCTGCCCTTCATCTTCTCCTCTCTCTCTCTGGGTCTTTGGGCTGCTTTTCTTTCGCTTTTCCCTTTGGCCGTCGACGTCTTTGCTTGGCTTACTTTAATTGTTAATTTGGCTTATGGCTTCTTCATTGTCGCCTTCTGTCGTCTCCTTTTTTGACCACAAATCATATTTGTTGGCAATCCCACAGCAACTTTATGAGACCAACGCTCTCTCGCTCTTGCTCTCTGCAGTCCTTTTGTGGCTGCCCGTAAATGTAATGAAATCAAATTGCTGAAATTATTATTTAATTATTATTGACACTGCCACCTCGCTCTTTGCCCTCCCCCTCTTTGCCTGCTCCATCGCTTCCGTTTCCGCTTTCGATTCCCAGTCCATATTTCAAATTCCCAGCAGACATCGACAGCAGCGATATAAAGCCATTATTCTGCTGCGGTTGTTCAAATTGCCCTCAGGTAATTATAATATTTTCAAATACTCCTGGATGAACTCTGTTTTTGTACACTAGTGTGTGTGTTGAATTGTAATTCCATTGGATTTGCAGTTGCGCTGCAGCTTAAAGCTTTGCGGTCGACTTAATGAGCGTATTTTATGGCATTTAATGGTATGCAGTATGACACTTTATATAACATTTTTGGTTAAGGTAATTATCGAAAAGAATGATTAAATTGAATGCGACAGCCGTTTGTTGTTCTATATTTGCAGTATTTTGTATAACACTTTGCATAACAGTAGTATAACTATTGGAAGAACGTGATTGTCTTACTACTCCAGAGCAACACGGTTGTGAAACATTATGACAGTTTTGTATAACTGCGCTCTTATGCATTCCACAAATTTAAGAGCAATTGCTTATGTATAACAGTTTTTTTTTATAACAGTATAACAGTTTATATAACAGAGCACTTTGGCATAACTTAAAGAAGTGTAAGCAAATTCATGAGGTAATATATAAGACCATAATGTATAACAGTCTCGCATTGCATCAGTTGAATTGAAATGCTTATGTGCAAGCGTTACATTATTACAGCTGTTTGTTAAGCGACTTGCTTACGACACGTCACACGCCCTTTTGAATGGCTTATAACAGCTGCATAACAGTTGTTGGCATTGAATAAGCGCGCAGCCAGTTGCTGGCAGGCGTACAAGCGGTAAACGGAAGCACTTGACATAGCCACAGGATGCAATGGATTAGCACCGTTGAACGAGTTGCCCGCCATCTGTCCAACGTCCGCCGTCCGCTGAAAAGTAAGCGCTTAGGGTCCTGTTGCCATGCAAATTACTTTAGCTTATAAAATGTCCTTTTTGCCGAACGCCCTCGGCTGCTTTGGCAAAGGCCTCAGCATGGCATCAACTAAATGGAAAAAAAAAACGAAAGAAAGACAGCGAGAAATACAAAAAAAAAAAGATTGCAAAATCCAAAAGGCGGGGAGCGAAGGGAGAAGGCAGCCAGCTGGCTGGGTTGTACTTGGTAATAACTCAATGGCTAAATCAATTGACGCGCGCTCTCGTTGAGGGGGTTGTCGTTGTCCCCTGCGAAGCCAAAAAGTTGGCCTGCCAACTGGATGACGTTGGCCTGGCAGAATTTCCAACGGTTGCCATCGCATCAAAACAAAAAGTCAAATTGAATTACGTTTGCAGCATGCAACATGCGGCAGGCAAACGAGAGGCTGGCAATTGTTGTTGCTATTATGCTCAGAGTGTTGCCCAACAACAGCCGAGAGGCGGCTGCAGCCAAGTGAAAAGCTATTGAAGTAGGCAGCGAAGGATGAGGAGGAGGGGTGAGGGGCTGAGGGGATTGCAGCTGTTGGACTTTTGTTATCTGGCAGCTCTTCTCTCGGCTGTGCAGCGCATTCATTCGTCGACTTTTGCCACATTTTTCTGCGCAAGCTTCCGCTTGAGAGGGATTGAGAGGGTGAAGAATGAGGAGGAGGAGGAGCGGGGGCAGCACCTGTTTCACAAGTTTTGTGGCTCAGCAGCTGCTTCGTCGTGGCAGCTTTTAAACGCCGGCACACAAAGAATGCTCCGACAAACTTGCCCACACTGTCGGCTGTGCAAAAATCTCATTGCATAAGCTGAGGCAACCCACTGTCCACGCCCACGCCCACGTCCACGCCTCTGCTGGCTTTGTCTGGTGGCAGCACAATGAAACATAATTCAAGCGAAGCTCTCGCCACAATCGAGCAGCTGCCAGTTGGCCACCTTCTGATGCGGACAACTTGTTGGCTGCTGCTCTTACAGCTCAATCAACCCTCGCATCATCTCATCTTGTTCCTTTTTGCACAGGCTAACAATAAGCATTATCTGCACTTTTTTCTTTTCGTTTTCATTTTCGTTTTTGTAATTGTCATTGGGCTTTCAGCCAGCTGAGCGGCTGATTGAATGCAAACTGTTTAGCCAATGGCATGACAGCAAGCATTGGACTTTGGACTCCTCTCTCCTTGCATCAACTAACGAGGACAATGTCCTAATGTAAACAATACCTCGTTGTAGTAGCTGCTCTTCTTCAACTCTCTCTTCTCTCCCACCGTCGCATTCATTTGGCTGCACTGTTAACACGCCACTTTCAGCTACGTTGCAGACGTCGCTTTAATCAATTAACTAGACTGGTTAAATCTCAACCAACCTGCTGCTAAATTAAGTCTCATTCACATTTTAATTACAATTTTCCAAGAGGGGAAAATCACAATTTCTTTTCAATACTTTCAACAATTTAGGCTACAGATTGACTTTAAATAAAACATGCAAATCTGCATTGCATATCTATCATATTGAAGAAACTTCTCTTGTAGTTTCTGTAGCGTATACGTAATATTGCGATATAATGTTAATACGTATGCTTAATATTTGTGTTTTAGTTGCTTTGGTTGACTGTTTGGTATATTCTGTACTTTATGGCACATTTTAAATGCAATAGTAAGTCAAATACGCGTATTCGTAATATTATATTACCATATATATAATATTACGTATACGTAATATTTGTGTGTTAGTTGCTTTGATTGATGGTTTTGTATACTCTGTACTCTACGGCATATTTTAAATGCAATTGTATGTATATATACCAAAGATAACTTTTGGTTTTTAAATTCGGTATATTTGTATACCTTTTGGTATAATTGGTATATCAATATGGTATGTTTTTGGTATATTTCGAATACAAATTTATGTCGATTAACCAAATATTAACTTTGGTATATTTAAGTATTTAGATGGTATATTAATTCGGTATATTTTAAATGGAATAGTATGTTGATATACCAAAGATAACATTTGGTATATTAATTTGATATATTAATTCGGTAATACCGCACTGTTTTAATTTGATTAGAAAAGGGGTAGCGGATATTTTGGCTTTCTTTCTTGCTTAAAATTGCATACTCCTATTTCTAATGGGAGCTATGCTCATGTGCATTTCCAATTTAGAAAATGGGATGTACTTGCACATAACGTATACGCAGTGCTTGCCTCAGTGTGTCTGGATTTGTTCAATATTTTGCTTCGTCGAACTTTAAGAAATGAATTAGAAATGAGGAGAAGTTGTTGTCGTCGTGTGGCAAAAATGTATTATCCAATGTGTGTGCTGCAATCTAATCTCACACTCGGCTCGCATTTGTAGGAAAACTTTTCTTAATGCCGCACGACGCAACGAGGCAAACTCAAAGCGCAGGAGGCGAAATGTTGATGGCAACTAAGATGAAGAACGAAAAAAAGAGTGCACAAAAAAAATGAAACAAAAAATGGGGTCAGTTGCATGGGAGAAGCAAGCGTTAACTGGGTCAACTGCAGCGCAACAGCCTCTAAATAAATAATAAATATTGTTGCCAGCAACTGTAGCACATGCGGAGTCAGAGACTGAGGCAGCGGCAGTGGCAGCAACAACAACAACAACAACAACTCAACTCGAGGCAAGTGCAACACGCGCTAAGCGGCTGCATTAAAAGGCCACTCGACGGGAGGGCGAACAAGGCACTGTGGAGAGGAGCGGGGAAGTGAGGCGGGAAGCTGGCAGCTGCCAGACCCAAAAAACAAAAGCTGCCACATGCCACTGCAACTAGAGGAAACAACAACGTTCACACACACAACGTCAAATCGAAATGCATAAAGTTTGGCATTCGACACAGAGAATGAAAGGGAGAGAGAGTGAACAGTGGGGAGAGGGGAGTGGGGGTGAAGGGTGGCTAAAGTTGCAACTTGCAACAAATGATGAAATGCTAAAAAGCATGAAAGCGCAGCAAACAACACACAGCAACAAAACAGCGCCCCAGAGGCTGTGCCACGGTTTGGGGCACATTGAAGTGGGCGCTTGATTACAGCAAAATGCACTCGAAAAGTGGCAAAACAACGAGGCATGCGGCGGCATGAGACGCAAGGCGCGAGAAGCGGGAAGCGAGATGAGAGACGCGCGCGCCAGCAATCGAACAAACCAACAAGCAGCATGCAGCAACACAGCAACCATGCCACATACGAGCACTCGCTATTGCTGTTCCTGTTGCTGTTGTTGCATGTGAATTGAGGCTGAGCCAAAGGCAACGCCGAAAAGTTCTCGAATTACATTTAAGTGACGCCAAAGTTAAGCAAAACTCATTGCGCAAATCGCATCCTAGGGGCGAGCAACGAGTGCATCTTGCAGCAGCAACAGCAACAGCAACAATGGCATTAGCTTCAGTTGTATGTTTGTAGTTGTAGCTTCAGCTAGCTCAATTCAGCAGCCTCAATTGATGTGGAGGAATACCCGAAAGTTTCTGGAAATCGTTGAAATGAATCTACAACAAAATTAATTAATGCAATATCTCGCAGCAGAAACCAGAATAAGTTGTAATACGTTAAAGAAAGAGAAGTTAACTGAGAAGTTGCAAAGGGAGAAGAACAGAGAAGCGATTAAAGATGATTAAAGCAGAAGCAGCAGCAAAATATGAATGAATATGAAGTAGATCAGAAGAGTTAAATTTCCATTTTATTTCAATGTAGAACAAATATTACGTATACGTAATGTAGAAGAATAGAAGGAGCGATAGCGATGATGAAAGCAGAAGCAGTAGCAAAATATGAATGAATATGAAGTAGATCAGAAGAGTTAAATTTCCGTTTTATTTCAATGTAGAACAAATATTACGTATACGTAATTTTATTTTATTTCAATGTACAACAAATATTACGTATACGTAATATAAAATAATAGAAGAAGCGATTAAAGATGATGAAAGCATACGCAGCTGCAAAATATGAATGAATATGAAGACCAAAAGAGTTAAATTTTCATTTCATATCAATGTGGAACAAATATTACGTATACGTAATATAGAAGAATAGAATAGAGACGAAAAGCAGAGAAGCTATTCAAGATGATGAAAGCAGAAGCAGCAGCAAAATATGAATGAATATGAAGTAGATCAGAAGAGTTGGA
This sequence comes from Drosophila sulfurigaster albostrigata, assembly GCF_023558435.1. NCBI lineage: Eukaryota > Metazoa > Arthropoda > Insecta > Diptera > Drosophilidae > Drosophila > Drosophila sulfurigaster. The sequence continues at coordinate 8,480,680 of NC_084885.1, read as the reverse complement.
AATGTGCAAAATATGTACTTAAATTTTAGTTTCAACATGGGGAACAATAATTACGTATACGTAATGTAGAAGACTAGACTAGGATACATAAAAACAGAGAAAAGTGTACAGATGATTGAAGAAGCAAAATATGTATGATTATGTAGTATGAGAAGAGTTTTAAATTTGAATTTTAGTATTGATTATACATACATGTATTACGTGTACGCAATGTATACAAGAAAAAAAGAAAACAATATACAATGGATCAAAAACGTTTAAAATTTGTAAAAACACACTTCGTATTTAAGCAATCAAATAAGAGGTACATAAAAGTGAGCAAAATACTTGAATTTCCGTATTGGTTACGTGTGAAAGAAATATTACGTATATTATATATTATACGAAGATCAAAGAAGAAATTAAAGATGATAGTAAAATATGAATGAATATCAAGTACATATAGGAGAATAGCTTTAAATGTGAATTTCAGTATTGATTATATATTACGTATACGTAATAGGACATAAAATAAAGTAGAACGGAATATAGAACGCATGAAAAATGTATGAAATTAATAAAAACAAATCGTATTTAAGAGGCACATAAGAGAGCAGAATACTTGAATTTCCGTGTTGATTACATGTGAAACAAATATTTAGTATACGTAAAGAGGACATCACTTTTTCGCCAGCAAATGCTCCGACAATGGTGCCGGAAAGACAATCGCTTTGGGTCGACCGCTCAGCATGTGCACCTCGTAGTGATGCTGACCCTGGAGCAGAGCAAATGGCTCTGCGTTGCGATGCTGCTCGGCGATGGGCAGCAGCGAGACATCGGCGCAATTGATGTAGACGGCGGATACGTCGAGGAACAGGGCGATTTCGTAGGCAGCCGACATCTTGGGACACCAAATGGTGGCACTCGCAAACGGCAGTTTCTCCTTGGCCACCAATTCGGCCAGCTCCTGGCTGTGGCGAAACGTGTGCAGTGTGACCACAGTGCTTGGATGCTGTGTGCTAAAGTAGCTTTGGCTAAAGTCACACACGATTATCGGCGATCCATCGACCATGCTGTACTCGAACCCAATGTCATCCGGTTGCAGCAATGTCACTGTCTCGGCGCCCAAACACTCGACTCGTCGCAATGCCTTCTGGTATAGAGCATGCCGCATCACCTGACGATGCATCACCGTCATGCCAGCGCGCACCTTCGTCATGAACTCTTCGCGCAGCGTTTCGTGGACAAAAACAGAGGCCACAAGACTTCGGCCAATCGGTTCGTACAATGTGTCGAGCAGCGACGGCAATGCGCCATCCACATTGGCATTCTGGCACAGGACAATCAAGCTGGGATCAATCCAACGCTTGTCGCTCTCATCACCCGGATAGGCCGGTTGTCGCCAAGTGTAGGGCATTCGAGCCATCGAAAAGGAATATAAATATTAACTGTAGAGGAAATTTAAGTTTTGTTAATTCTGACTGAGATTTGGACTGAAGTAGAGATCAGAGAGAACTCAGACTTATAGTAGAACTCAAAAGAGTGAAGTATCTGAGTTTCTCTCTCTATCTCTTTCTCTGGTTGGTTTCATCTATCACTGTCACGATGATGAGGACGATGACGACGTTGGCAATGCCGCTGCTGGCGACACTTGTGCTTTAGCCTCATTTGCCACATGGTTACGCTTGCCTTGCTACTCGCTGCGTTGTGTTGCATTGCGTTGCCTTTTGCGGCTCAGCTGTAGCTTGCAGCACTCCAAACTCCAATCCTCTCTATCTCACCCTCTCTCTCTCTCTCTCTCTCCCTCTCTCCATCCATTGCTAGCTGGCTGTCGTAACTCTATCTGTTAGTAGTCCTGTGGTTGCCTGGTTGCTCGTCTGCCTGGCTGGTTGTCTGCTTGGTTACTCTCAACGCACTCTTACTCTCTGCACTTGCCATGGTCTAGTCTCTGGCCGAGTGTTATTCCTATTTTGCAGTTGGTTATCCCAGTGTTGCGTTGTCGCGTTGTCGGTTTCCTGCACTAATGATGCATTCTCACTTGGCCACCAACAACAACTTGCACAACTCCCACAACATTCGCATGTTTTGCTGCGCTCTAGTTGACTTGAGCCCGATGGGAGCTGGCAGCTCCGACTGTCTGTCTGTCTGTCTGTCCGTGTGTCCGCCTGTCGTCTGCTCTTCCATATGCCACATTCTAGATTCGTTCAGAAACTGTCGTCAGATTGCTTTAGCTGCTCTTGTTGGCTAGTTGTACCATAATGTTAGCATTGATATGCGATGAATAGCAATTGCAATCTCAAAACAAACTACAATGTAATCTCAGCAAATTCTAAGCATTTTATAGCATGAAAGTAAAGTAAGTTGTCTAGAACCTGGAAATGTATAATTGTCATTAGTTAAAAGTGGATAGGCACATTGCCCGATGAACTTTGAAGATACTATATACCAAATATATTTATTAATTAGCTAGAAAGCAAAGTGTATACAGAATTCGGTAGCCAGAGTAAGGATAACTGCTGTTGTCAGTCTCCTTTGTTAGCCGGTTCTCAAAGGACTCGCAGCGAGTCGTGTCAATGAGTCTATTTTAAGTTTTTTCCCCGACTTTTTCCACAATCTCGAAACTCGAAATGACGGACTGACTCACTGACTGACTGGGCTGACGGACATCTGTGTGGGTCAATCCCCTTTGGCTTCAATTATGAAACAATGGACAATTTATTCAGCTCTTTTTTATGCGTGCTTCGGTTGTTCCTGGCTGCCTTTTATCTGTGTGTGTGTGTTGTCCGGTAAATTGGCTGCGGCATGGAACCGCCATCAGCTTCACTTGATGCCTTATCCTTCTGTTGTCCGCCTGTTGCCTCCAGCGCTCTTGCTGTTGCTCTTGCGTTTTGCGCCGGAAGCGGATGTTTGATAAATTCTTTGTGTCATTTTTCATTTTCATTTTGTTGCGGCATTGCCATATGATAACTGTTGATAACTGGCAACGAAAAGCGAACCTCATGCTTCCTTTGTACTAGCAATTTGAATTTAGTTATGTGCGTTCGCCCCTTTTCCGCAAGCATCAACATTACCATAATGATCATTTGTCCGCTGGGCTTGGGGCATAATCAAGTTGTTAATTTATGGACACTCGGATAAGCTGTTGTTTGGCATTTGCTGAAGTTGCAGCTCCTGGCTCTTGCATGGCCCACAAAATGTGTCGCCTTGGCCAGCAAACTAAAAGAGAGAGATAGAGAGAGAGAGAGAGAGAGAGAGAGAGTGGGAGAGTGGGAGAGAAAGAGAGCAAAAGGTCAATTTGCCAAAAATTTGCCAAGGTTTGGCCAATGGTTTTGGCTTTTGGCTCGTAAATCTTGTTGCCAAATCTCTGGCAATGGCAGCAGTGAAAAAGGGAAGCAATTGATGACCAGCCAAAAAAAAACAAGCAACGATTGCTTCACATATATAGAGCATTAAATATTCATTTGAAGAAATTTGTAAAAAAAAAAATACTTGCTAGAGATGAAGAAAAGTATTTGTAGAAAAACACATTCGATTTGCGATTTGCAATTTGCAATGTGTGACCACGACTAACATAAGAACGACACGCAATTGGTCGCTGCTGACAGCTTGGAGTAATCACTGCAATCGCTTTGCCAGATGTGTTGATGCTGCAACATGCCATGCCCCATGCCTCATGCCTCAAGCCTCATGCTTCTCAACTTGTTGTCGTTGTTTGCTATTCGCATCGTTCTCGTTCTCGTTCTCGTCTCCTCGTTCTTTGTTGCGGGGGCTATCGAAGTTTGCTCAGGCATCGAAAAGAAGCCTTAATTTATGCAACGATTTTGTTGCGAAAATGAAACGTGTTTATCAGCACCGTTCTACAAAACAGCTGCCACACACAGACACTCCTGCCTGCTGCCTGCCACTTCTCTCAACTTCTGCTCCCCCCTCTTGAGCTACACCCGAAGTGCCGAGCAATTCGAAGTAACCCCATGTGACCATCCAGCAGCAAGCGGCATTTAAGTTTTCTATACTCTCTCTTGGTATACAAACAACAAGCAAGGTATTGTGAAACTTTGGCGAAAGCTGGCATTAATGATTGATCAATCATGGCAAAAGTTTTCAGCCAGTGATATTAGATTTGTAGCAAGTTGAAATTCAAGGTTCTTTTGCGGCATTTTATTAAAACTAATAACTTTTCAAGTATATCTCAATTTTTCAATCTCAAAAAGATGTTTGAAGAACGAAATCATTTTTGTTTTTAAGAATTTTTATCCATAGGGTAAACGATATTATAACTTTGTGCCTCCAGGAATTGTATGTAAAAGGTGGAAGGTCACATAGAAATTGTAGAAGTTACTTAATAATTACTTTTGTATGACAAAAAACTTCCACTGAAATCGGGCCTTAGCTGTATTGGTTGACAATCTGGAATATTTTTAATGTAGTACTATATCAGTATAGCAAATATAGCGTTTGGTATATTTCTAGTATTTCATCTTAATGGATATCTCACTTTCGAAAAATTCTGAAATTCTTGTTTCAAGTTCCTAACCCAAGATCTACTTTTGCTCTGTGTTTAGTTTAGTTTTGATAAATTCAAAATACATTCGAGCGTATCACAGAGTTGAGCAGATGCTCTTTCATTTTTTTGTTTGTGGGCTTATCAACATCTAATTTTTTCATTTTTCAGTCCAACAATTTGCTTGTTAATTGCCCCTCGTGCAAATGAATTTCTCAGGGCCGGAAGGTTGCCGAAAAGCGGGGTCCCGGGTGTGGCAATAACAAAAGCGTTTTATGCATACATATACCAAAAAAAAAAAAACATAAAACATAAAACATTGAAATCGTTTTTGAAATGTTTTGCATATTTTGGCAGCATCATTCCTCCCTCCTCTCCCTTCTTCTCAGTCAGCAAATTGAGGCAAAGCAGCTGTGAGTGCTGAAAAATGAAAGCACACAAAAAGAAAAGGGGGCAACAAAAAACAGCACAGAAAAAAAAAACTTCATTAAACAATGTAACAATAACAGTTATTTTCACTCACAGCACAGTCTGAGCATAAGATTTATATACATTTTACACCTGTGGCGCTTCATTTCTCTTCTGCTCATCAAAATTGCCAAGTGAAACTGCTGCGTTGGCACATACACACACACACACACACACACACACACACACACACACACTCACACAGACACACACTCACACACACACTTTCCCTTTCTATCTCTATCTTGTATGGGGGTTCATGCAAACAAGCTGAAAATTCATTAAACGCAAGCAATAAATTCTTTTAATTGTTTTCTTTGGCGTTGTTACTCCAGCCTCCTGCCGCCTGCCCACTCGGTGTCAAAGGGCTGCCAACTTGTGTGCAGAAAGAAAAAAAAAAAGAAGTCACGCTTTAACTAACTGTTTAACAAGCGATGCTGACACAAGCTAATTGCTATAAGTTACTCACTAAATTGCGTTGCTCAAACAGCAATAAAAGTGTGTGTAAATTTACTCAGTGAACAGATATAACTTGTAACCCTCTTTACAGGGTATAACATTTAGGTTTTTAGCTTACTTTGCATGGCCAACATTTCAATGTTTTACGTGATATGTGCGTTGGCATCTCCCTCTGCAGTTAGTTACCTTCATTTCTATTTCCTTGCTGTTGCTTCTGCTATTAATTGTTTTCAATTTGGCAGCAGCTCAAGCAGAAGCGAAAAGAGAGAGAGAAAGAACAGCAGCAGCTGCTGCTTAAACTGTATTTAATTAGTGAAACGAACCCGCGGCAGGTTGCTGCTGCAAACTTTGACAGTTGCATCATTAATAGAAAAATGTTTGGTCAAGGGAATCGGGGAAATGGAAATGGGGAAAATGGGGAAAAAGCAAAGGTAAGTGGCAATGGAAATGAAGTCCTGCCAACTTTAGCTAATGAACTTAACAAGCTCGACTAATGTTGTCTCTGTATTCGTTTCGACATTTTTGTCTTGCTCTCACACACACTCACCACTCATTCGCCTTCTCTCTTTTCTTACTTTTGCAGGTGTCTACACCATCGATTTGTTTCATGTTGTAATTCGAGTACTTTTGGTAAGTGACAACAATACCCTGTAATACTTTTATCTACTAAGTTTTTAAATGAATCGTGCTGAAATTTTAAGTATTTTAAGCAAATTCATCAATATTTAAGTACGCCTGATATAAGAAGTATGTATATCTAGCAAATAGAGTTTAAGAGGAATGACAGACTGGGCAAGAAAAAAAAAGAAAACAAATCTGCAGTCTATGCAATACGCTTTAGTCAATTATGCGCTGGGTGTTTAAAATAAGTTTTGGCACCCGAGTAAGTTACTTAGCAGAGACTCGACTATAGTGCTAAAGTTGCAGGCAAAAGAAACAGAAAAAAAATGAGAAATGAAAGCGAAGGCGAAGAAGTGCTAAGAATACAAATGGGAAATGCAAGCAAACGGCAAACAGAATAAGATGAAGACTGAGGATGAGGATGAAGATGAGGAAGAGGATGAGAAGGGAAGTCAAATGTGATCATTGTGGATACGGAATTTGGATTTGAATTTGAATTTGGATTTGAATTCAAATTTACATTTTCTCTGTTTGCAATTTGTGTGCATCTATGTGTATGTATGTGTGTGTGTGCAACAAGAAAATTTGCCCAGTTTGAAAGTTCAAAGGCTGCATGAGTTGCATGCCAGAGAGGGATGAGAGCAAAGATGAGGGACAGCAAAAGGTTTCCCATTCGAGTTTTTGTGTATTGTTCTTGGGCTTATGCTCGCCTCAGATAACAACACCAGCATATTGGGTGTGGCAAAAAACAGAGAAAGAGAGAGAGAGAGATAGAGAGAGACAACTCTTCTCAGTACTGCAACTTTATACTCAGCTATCGGGGTCACTCCGGTTGACCCCACAGAGAAGAGATCAGAGGAAAAGGGAGAGGGAGGGAGAGCGACAGGCAAAGAAAGCCCTTTTGTAATCCGAAAGGAAACTAGATTGCAGTTTAGCCCAAAACGTTATTATAGCTGGGAGAAAACTCTGTACACACTTTCGAGAGTCTTGCAATGTTTGCTTTTTATATGAGTGCATTCCCAATGAATGAAGCACATAGATAGCAGATTCAATTATCCAAATTAAATACCGAATGACAAAGACCAAGACACAAAAAAAAAAAATGAAAGGAGAAGCAAAAGTAAAGTAAAGAAACAAACTCTTCAGTTTGTAAAACAATGTTACGAGTGGTTAACCAACTGGACTGAAAGCAGTCGAATATACTGAATTGCAACGATAGAACCGAACTGAAAAAGTTAATAAATCTAGAAATTGAAGCCAATGTGGAAAATAAATAAGAGCATAGCTAAGGAAGCAACAAACTGTGCTCGACTATGAGATACCCATTTTGAATGAAGTCAAAACAGTAATATTAGTAAATTAGTATACCGTAAAAATACTAAAAATATACAAAGAGCTATTTTAGGGCTATTAGAATGCCATATACATATACTAGATTTTCGGGAAAATGAACTAAGACCAGATATCTGTAGGAGTTTTTTGCCATACAAAAGTAATTCTTTAATTCTACAGATTTTATCTGATCGCTAACACATTTTCAGGAATTATAAAGGCTATTGTTATTATTGTACCAAAAATCAACCTTGGCTTCCGCGTCTTATTCGATTTTTATCAATTTTCTGGGGGCGAAAGTAGACGTGATACAAATTTTATAACAAACTTGGTCTTATATCTCTAAGATCTAGGTGCTCATACAGACGGACAGACAGACAGATCGACCCTTCTGCCCTCTGGGTAGCGGGTATAAAAACTGAAATGTGTAAATTATGGCAATGAAACGAGGCGGAAATCGAACCGAGTAAATATGAAAAGGCAAATTAATGCACAACCTAGAGAAATTGAAATGAAATGGTAGTAGGACAACCGAAGTAAAGTGTCTATTATAGGATAAAAAAAAACGAAGTGGGAATCGAGCCAAGTAAAATGTCAAACTCATGGCCATAATCAAGCAGCTTAATTATGAGAGTACTTACCTTGAAAAGGTCAAGACAAGTGAAGGTTGACAAGCAGCTGGAAAATGGAACAAGGTGGGGGGAACGGGGCGGAATGGAACAGCTTAATGACACCGCACACTGCAGAATGCTAAGCGTGACCTTTAGTTAAGCAAGCTGTCCGACAGGGAGCACAAATTAAAAGTGCTGCAGCTGCCAGGCGAATTAACTGGACGTCTTAATCAGACGTAGTCCAAAAGAGAAAGAGAGAGAGAGAGAGAGAGAGGGAAGAAGAGGGAGAAGGTGTTACCGTTACAGTGCTTGTCCATTTACTATTAAGCCATGGACCATAAGCCGCTCTCGCCCACACAAAGCTGTGTCTCCATCGCTTGCCAAGGCGACACGAGGAAGGCAAGTGAGTCGTGCGAGGGGGGAGGGGAGTGAAAGGAGCTCTCAAAGCTGAGCCATGGGCATATGTTGCTCATCTTATGTGCTTGGCCTGACAGTAAGCTACACGTGCTGCTTGCAACTTGCTACTTGCAACTGCTGTTTAAAGTTCACGCCGGTATTAAACCGACTCCTGCTTCGCTACATCTTCTCTTCTTCTCCTCTCCTTCCTCTCTGCTTCTCCAGCTGCCACTTTTGCCCTGTTACCTGTTCCATTGACCATGCCGCACTTCCGGCTGTCCTTGCAACAACGTTTGACATTTTGCAGCTGCTCAACAGAGACCCAGTGCAAGTCCCCAAACCCGGACACAAGCGACAGGCATGGCAGGAGGGGCGGAGGATAAAGGAAGAGCGAGCAACGAGAGCTGCTTGATGCATGCAACCCAAAAGACGTCGATTGCTGTACCATGCCACGGTCCACTTGATTTCTGTGTCAGGCTTGTGCACTTCCTTCGTTTCGCCGACTTTCCGCTGTCGCCATTCATTTCAGGAAATGCATTTCGTCAGCGTTGAATGAAAACGAAATTGCCAATTTTACTATGGATACGGGCCACACACAGACACAGACACAGACTGAAAGGGTTGTCAGGTGTGCCACATGCTGCAAAAGCATCCCAACACTGATTTCTGTTAAGCTCTCAATATGCCGAACGAGGACAGAGCAGTTGCCTGGACAACGTTACCACTACCACTATCCACATATAATTCCCCCATTGTTGCTTTACAATACCAAAACATGACACTTATTCGATTCCAAGTTGGGATAAGACCCAGTTACGTAGCTCTAATGACGCTGCACTTGTCTAAAACCAGACTGCGATTGAACTATTGTAGTTGTAACAGAGACAAAAGCATGAGATCGCTTTTAGAGATTCCTTGAACATTGCCTGCAAAGCAGCTTCGATTAATTAATTAGACTGACAAACAAAGAGTAATGTTGAAGAGATAATTGCTAATCAGTTAAAAGTCAAGCTAAGCTAACATATTGAAGATTCACTGCTTCATAATAATGTTGCGACTATTTCAAGTTTATCATTTTGCACAATTCATTATAACATTCATAACATATTGCAAATGAGGCTTGGATATCTTTGTGAAGTTCTCCTGGTTAACCATTCCCATTTAGTTGTTCACACTTTATTATCTTTGCTCCAACACATACAAATGGATTACTAAAAGCCTTCTTGCAAATCTAAACAACTGTTGAGCAACAGTTGACTAAAAGCAACCTGGTAAAATCTTTGTAAAGTTTTACTGCCTAACCACGCCCACTTAACACATCCGCCTTCACTAATATCTCGGTCCGCCGCCTAGTCAAACACACACACATGCATTTCACACACATACACTCAAATTTTTGGCAAGTCATTTTCACACACGAATCAATTACCAAGCCATTACCTGTAATGTGTTAAAGTGCTGCACATCTGTTGAGTAACAGTTGAGTAGAAGCACACACATACATATGAACATTCATGGGCATCTAAGCTTCGGCAATCTTTATTAGGATCTCCTGACTAACCACGCCTACTTAGCCGATCCGCCCACTTTGATATCTTAGTCCGCCGTCTATTCAAGGACACATATGCATTTGGCCCTGAAAAAGCCAAATTTTTGGCAATCTTTTTTTTACACATCGATTTCCAATTTCGTCAAGTTCTTGTCTCTCTGCCTAATTGAAAGCCTTGAAATTTCTAACATCAAGAACATTCTACTTCGCATAGAAAATTCAATTTCAAGTAGTTGAAACTTTCTAGCAGTGAATAATTACAGCTGCAGTCATTGGAAATCATTTAAGCTATCAAAACGCTCAAATAACAAAAATCAAGAGGAATTATTTAGATCTTAGCTGCAATTAAATGCTCGCAGCTATAAGGCTGCCAGCTATGAGAAATGCAATCAACTCTGGCATACAGACGCGCATGCTGACAAAAGCCAACTGCCACAAAAGCCGCAGGTTCAGTTTAGTTGAGAGAACAGTTCGACAAGCAGCAACTACTACGTGAATCAACTTGCTCAAGGAAATGAAAGCCAAACAAAAATGCCAACGAAATGAAAACAGTTTACTTTATCGGATGTGCCAAAGGCACATGAAGTGGGGGGGAGCAGCACAGCAGTATCAGCCTGAGGACTGTTATAGACTGCGAGCCACCTCCTTCTCCTCCTCATCCTCCTCCTCCTCCTCAGGCAGCAAGCTGAATGTTCGATGTGGCAGGTTCGCATCCCGCAGAATGCGCCAAACAAAAGCCTTGCAAAATTATGTCAATGGCGTCGTTGTCCTGGTCGTTTTGTTGGCGCCATTATCGCCAGCTATTTCCACGTTTCAAGCAGCGACAGACACACCAAGAGAGACAGCAAACGATGAGTAAGAGAGATGTGAGAGAGGGGAGAGAAAAATGAGGAGCTGGAGACAATTTTCCCCGCTCCTCACAAAGTTGATGCGTTCGTTGCCTATCAAAGCCAAAATTGAATACAAAAATCTCATCAAAAATCGATTAGAGAACGGCGCAGCCTAAGGTGGAAGGGGGGGCCGGGAGGAAAGCAAGAGGCAGCCGTAAGGGGAATGGGGAAAAAGAAGATGGAATCCAAAGCTGGAGTAAGTAGTTTATGCGGCAGCACGCCACGCCGCAACGTGTTAATAAACGAGTTTTCTTCGACGCTTCCACCTGTCGCCATCGTCGTCGTCGTCGTCGTCATCGTTATCGTTATCGCCGTTGCGTCGTCGTCGGCGTCGTCGTCATCGTTATCGAGGAGCCAATTTCAAGTGAATCGCTTAAATAATGACGCCGAATGCAATTTGGGAAATTAAAATGAAAGTAGTGTAAACTTTTGCCTCGTCGCCTCCTTGCTTTCGCCACCTGTTCGACTCCTTGCTTCATTGTTGGCAGCATTATCAGTGACAGAATCATATTTGTGGCTTGACTCTGCTCAACTTTGTCCTGCCCCGATAATGATGATGATGATAGTGTGCTCCTGTTGCTGGATTTGGTCCCGCATACCATTCTCAATGAAAGCCAACCAAGTCCGCATTTGTAAAATTAATACAAACTACAGCGAGTGACTTGCTTTTCCACTCGTTAACTTAACTGAGCACATTCATGTCTTCATTCTCAGATTGCGTTTTAGTTTGTGGTATCAATACGAAGGCCACAAAATGTTTGTCGTGCTTTTCGAAATGTAAAACTTTACGAGTTTGTTTGGCATTCAATTTGGACTGGACTAGTGGGAGAGTATTAAAAGGAGTAAGCGGAGAAATCCACCAAAATGAAACTTGGGAACATTTTCGGAATAAAAATCCGCAGAATAGCGTTCGAACTTTCACAGTCTTCCAAATATGTTCAGTGAGGAGGGAATTGAGAGAGTAAACCTACGAGTAATACTCTTTAGGAAATAGCAAATGGTAAATGAAATAAACAGAGTAGTCTCTGCGGAAGTAGAGAAACCAGAAGGAAACTTTGGATACAAAAAATTGGGAGAAAAGTGTTAGAAGTCAGTCGTAATTGAGAGGATTCCAAGAATTCTCTTTAGGAAATAGTACTGGAGGTTAGTTGGAGGACTAAAAGAGTCAAAAGATGTAAGTGAAATAAACAGAGTAGTCTCTGCGAAAGTAGAGAAACCAGAAAAAAACTTGGGAACATTTCGGTAAAGAAGTCAGTCATAATTGAGAGGATACAACTCCCTGGAATACTCTTTAGAAAATAGCACTGGACTAGCAGGAGAACGAAAAGAGTAGAGAGTTGTAAATGGGATAAACAAAGAAGTCTCTGCGAAAGTAGAGAACCCCACCGAGAAATAACTTGGGAATACTAAAAACCGGGAGAAAAGTGTAAGAACTTACAGAGTGAGTCGCAATTGAGAGAGTAAACCTCCCAGGAATAAACATTATCGCGCTCAAATATACAATAGATCTAGAGATAAGGCATTTCAAGTGACTTCTTACGAGGGAAAGCAATGCCAGGGATCTGATTTAAATTGCTTGGGTCCCCTGGCATTCAGCAGGTGTGTTACATTTTAGTGTCGCACAAAGCACTCGAATGTAAAGCCAACCATTAAAGGGATATGCAGCTATATCGATTCCGGCTTAAGCTCGTTGAATACTCGATTGTATGAATAGTCGAGACTTTGGGCTGCTATACATACGAGGAGTATTGACAACCATTGAGCGTGCTCTACCTTTAGTCTCTATGTGGGTTTGTGTGTGTGTGTGGAGAGTGTTGTCACCCTCTTGGAACGCTTAGCTGCGCTTCTCCTCTCTCTCTCTCTCTCTGTCCCCTCTTCCTAACCCTGTAGATGTCATCTTCAGTTTGAGCTTTGATGCTTTTGGGGAAGCAATTTAAATGCTCGACCCGCTCAGTCAAAAAGTGCATTTCATTTCATTTCATTTTATATATATGTACGGGGTTTTTTTTGGTTGGTATTGGACAGCAGCAACCCTTCGCCCAGCCAAACAATTCCCCCATCTCTGGGATGGCATTCCTCCTATGCTCGGTGCGGTATTTACCAATGTACACACATCTAGTGGAAAGGGCAAAAACAAAATGTGTTTTGTCAGTGACATGAAAATCAACTGAAGCGACGCGAGCGATTTGCAGGACGAGAACAAGAAGCAGCAAGCGAGCTGGCGAGCTGGCGAGCTGGCAACGACGAAGGCGGGACAAGGGTGGATCGCTGCAACGGGCGAAAGTCAAAGAGTGGCACAAGGGGGGAGAGAGAGGATGGTGACAAGACTATGGGGAAACTTGAATTGTAGCGCCGTTGGGTGGGCTTCAAGCTGGGCGTTTCTATAAACTGTTTGACACATGACATGTGTGTGTTAGTGTATACGTATGTGTGTGTGTGTTGGTGTGTTGACTCCCACTGGCGAGGCGTGGCATTTGCTTTAGAGACCTGGGAACAGGACAACTCAATTAAGCATGCACAATGCACACAAAATTTCACTCCCTCCTCGCACACACAAAAATGCCTCTTCTTATTTTATTTCTCGCCCTCTCTCTCTCTCTCACTTTGGGGAATTTCAATGCATGCTGCAGTCGAGCGTCACATAAATATACCGACCTAAAAATACTAAAATATATACCGCATGCGACAGGAGTGCGAAGCGAAAAGCAATTTTTATATTTCAGTCACATAAATTCCCATTGATTTTATTTGTTGCTACGTGTCATTTGGCCGTGTTACAAAAACTTTTGCTTCCGTCTTTGACTTCTCCTTCTCTGACAGCATCTCCTTGGTCCACTTCCACTATGCCTTTCTTTGTTTTTCGACATTTTCGAACACTTTTTAAAAAGATTGCAGCGCCCGCTGCTCCTAATGCGAGTGCCACCAAAAGCACACAGTTAAGACTTGAAAAAACTTGCCAGCTCTTTATAACTGTCAAAGAATATTGGATCGAATGCTGTTATAAGAACAGCTCTTAGCCTTAGCTAGCGATAATGTTTGTGTAGTAACTGTCTAACTTAAAAATCTACAGATCAGCACTCTATTTTTAATGTACTAGTCTGTAAATATATGAATTATAACTTTTGGTATCATTTCATACTAATTCTGTGTATAAATTTGGTATATTCTAACGATAAACCCGCTTTTTTATATTTGCATTTTTATACACTGACGAAATTATATTAAATTGATATACAAACTACAGTTTTTGGTATATTTCAGTATTTTTTCGGCATATTTGACGTTGATAAACGAACTACATATGCTGGTTTATTTTAGTATGTTTAAAACTGGTGTATAAACTACAGGTTTTGGTATATTTTAGTATTTTTCCGGTATGTATCAAATTGATACAGATTTTGGTAGATTTTAGTGATTTTTCTGTATGTTTTAAATTAATATACGAACTACAGCTTTTGCTTTTTATTATTTTTTCGGTATATTTTATCGATTATGCCGTTTTGCACTATTATCTATTGAAAATGTGTGGCTGGTGTTACTTTTTTGCTGGTTTTTTTTTTATTAACTGTCGAAATTCCACTAGAAGCTTTAAACTTAAACGGTGCGCATGAAACCAAAAAAGAAAAGGTAAATTGCCAAAACTGTTTTGTAGTCATTGCCTAACGTGCTGCTTTCATGGCATTCTCTCACTCTCTCTTCTCTCTCTCTCTCTCTCTCTCTCTTTCTCTCTCTCTCTCTCTCTTCTCTCTCTCTCTCTCTCTCTCTTTCACTCACTCACCTAACCATCTATCTACATTCTATCGCTGTTTATTTACTTAATGAATGGGGAAAAGTATTTGTCGAAATATTTGCGCATAGCATTTGTCGCATATAATTTCTTGGTTTCCAACTGCGCCGCTCTTTTGTTGTCAGGCATTATCGTCGTTGCTGTCGTTGTCGTCGTTGCTGTTTGTCAGCTTTAGTCATTATTGCATTTTGTCATTGTGTCAATTTTGTCAATTTCTGGCATTATTGCTATTGCTGTCGCTCGCTGTTGATATTGATTTATTGGCGTCACGCATTGTGCATTGTTTACCACAATATTTGACCTTTCACGGGCCTCGTTTGTGCCGCTCGCATTTGTCTAACATTATTTACGTTTTTTTCTTTCTGGATGGGGTCAGCAATGAGTAAAAAGTCGACAACGGACGTGCCAGAATCTCATCCTCATCACAACATTGGGGGCCAAAGACCCTAACGCATAATCAATCAATGGAAATCGATTTGTTGTTGAGAGAGAGAAAGAGAGAACTGAAAGAGATAGAGCGAAGAGCGAGGGTGGTAAATGGGGGCTGTCTTGACTGTCACACACACTCACACACATACACACAGATATTAACGCTACCCTAACCATCCATCTGACAGACTTCTTAGTTCAACTCCCCCTTCTGGAAGACACTTAAGTAGGCAGCGTCGTTGTCGTTGTCATCATCATCATCGTCGTAGTCGTAGTCGTAGTCGTCGTCCCCGTTCATTGAACTGCCACCTTGTGCTTCTGAGTCTGCCTCAGCTTCCAGTACTCTTAATTTTTCGGGGGTTGCAACCTGCCACCCCTTGCTGCATATGTCGAGAGCCTGTTGTGATGTTGATTCGCTTCACTGAGCAAAAGCATATATAAAACTTTTACCAATTTGCTAAAACCAATGTGAAAACTACAAAACAAAAACCAAGTAAGAAAGCTGCAGTCGAGTTTGCGAGACTACGAGATACCCGCTAATATATAACAAATGTGGTACTATCTTCAAAAAAATACTATCGAGTACAAAATATACCAAAGTAATATACCTCAAAAATACTCATATTCCAAAGACTTTATTTGGTTTATAATATACAATAGGCGTTTTTTTCGTACCAAAGTGTTTCTTCAATAATTTCAACAATTTTTATCTGATCGCAATCAGATTTTTAGGAATCATAAAGTCTATAACATAGTCTTGTATCTACCAAAATTCGCGACCCTATCTTCAAAACCACGTTTGTTATTCGATTTTGATCGATTTGCGGAGGCGAATTAGGCTAAAATTTTAAATAAATTTGATCTGCGTGCAAACATAAGCGATGTTGAAAAGAGTTTATATCTTTATCTCTTATCTCTGAGATCTTGGTGTTCATGTGCATATCAATATGCATACTTTATAGGGTCGGAGATGCCTCCATCTGCCCGTTACATACATTTCATAGAACCAGAAATTTATAATACCCTTTACCCATAGGTAGGCGGGTATAAAAAAAAAGAAGCCTGACTTGACTCATTTGATGCATCTAACTTATATGCTATGCTCACTGTGCGGGACGCTAGTGTGCGACACAGTGGCGTCCGCAGGGCAGAGTCTATTAAGGTGACCAGCCACTTGACTGTGGCTATAATTGAGTATTACTGTTATGGTTGCTGTTCTTGTTGTTGTTGTTGTCGTTGTTGTGGTTGGAGTTGCTGTTGCTCGTTTTATTATGGGTGTTGTTGCTAGCTTAACGCTAAACGTTTTGTGGTCTGCCGCATGTCGCCAACTAAAAAGCAAACCCCCAACTCCTAAGCACAATGAGTAAATGGCAGCGAGGGAGAAAGTGAGAAAGGGAGAGAGAGAGAGAGGGAGAGAAGGAGAGGCGAAGAGAAGAGGAAAGACAAAGCGACAGGGAGAGAAACAGAAAGAGAAGAAGTTGCAGAGCGAGAGGCAAGCACAGCAGGAGTCATCACCAACTGTTGCTGCTGACGGGCATACAACACACACACACACACACACACACACACACACACACACACACATACACCACACCTAGTATATACGTATAGCATATGCATATATGTGTGTATGTATGTGTGAGTGCCTTAATGACCATAATCCCAGCTCATAAAGTATGCAATGGCTCGTTTTAGCAGTTAGCAGCATGTTGTACAACAATTTAGCAGGCATTGTCTATCATTTATGCGACACACACACACACACAGACAGAGGGCGGCAATTGAACTCCTAGAGAGAGAGAGAGAGAGAGAGAGAGAGAGAGAGAGAGAGAGAGAGAGAGAGAGACGGAGCTATGACTACGGGTCAACAACTTGAATGCAACCTCAAATTCAAATTCATTTGAAGCAACCAAGCAAAGCTGCAACAACATTTTTTTATTCTTGCGGGACATGACAAAATGTCAGACAGTCGTTCATTCATTCAGTCAGTCACTCATTCAGTCAAGCATCTGTTGCCACAAATCAAATACGCAGAGACAAGCAAAAACATTTTGCCAAACAATTTGATTGCAATTTAAGAAAATATGTTTATTTAAATGATCAAATTCATTTAATATAATCAATTAAAATGCTCTTTTCGTAAATGCTTCATAATCAATATTTAATTTTATTCTCAACTTCCATTTGAATGCCATAAACAAAATTACAATTGAAATGAATTTTGTGTCTCCGACTCCTCGATTGAGTTGTTGAATTTGAAATTTAGAAATGAATTTTCTTAAATTTCACCAAAAAAGTGAATCAAACTATCTGTAATTAAATCAGAGTTTAAATTTCAATTAAAGGGATAACAATATATATTTTGCCGTGAATTGATATATCAAGACTGACATATGATGACTAAATTTCAGTGATAATTTCTGCAAATATTTAAGAACTAAGAACTAAGTAATTTTCAAAATTTCCTTAAAAAATATTGTGATGGAAGTTCTTCTCCTTTGGGTAAACGACCTCAAGCAACCTGTAACGGTTTTTTCCCAAAGGGGAATTGACTGAAAAGACATCGCAAGTATTGGGGATTGGGGATCTAATCGACTAATGGTTCTCTCTTTCTCCATACTCGATGACTCTCACTCTGACAGTTGAAGTTGGAGTTGGAGTTGGAGTATTGAACTTGTTGCTGAACACTTGACTAAAAGTGCAAGGCAAAAGAAAGAAAGATAGAATGGAATGGAAAGTTTCATCTCATTTGGTGTGTTATATTTCATGGCACTTCGATTGCCAATTGTCGATGTGCACTTTTCCGATTACGAGTTGGCGAATTTGTCTAGCTACCGCAATTGTTAGAGTTGCCACAGTGCACCACAGAATTAGAGTTGTCCGTTGGCCGGCTGGACATTGCATAAATCTTGGCAGCCTGTTCGCCCAGCCGCATTTCCCGTTGGTTTCCAACTTGGTTTGCTTCTTTACTTATGCAACGCGTGTAACAATGCCCATATATCTTTGAGCTCTGCTCCCACTCGCTTCATATAAATAACAAGCGAAGGAGAGAGAAAAAAGAGAGAAAGAGAGAGATTTGCTGCGAGCGAAGCGTGCTCGACTGCCAAACACTTTGCACTTAAATATTGCAATGCAGAACGTGCTAGCTACGCCATAATTTGTCTGTCGATTGTCATGAAATTTGCAGGATATGTTGCTGAAATGATAAAGTTGTTGACTTTGTTTGTTTTTTCTATATATGTTTATTAAGTGAAGAGCCAGTTTGACTTAACAACACAGGGATAATAAATGAAAATTAAACTAACTTTAGGAAGGGAAATACAAATAAAAATGCAATCCATTTATCAAGTACCTAATTTTCAATCTGATACAATATAATTCGTTTCGATTTCAATCTATATTTACTTTTAAATATATAAATATTCTGTACATTGAGCCATAGATCTCTCATACAATATATTTCGATTTGTTTTGAATCTATATTTACACTGTATGTATACGATTATATCTATCTGCCTATATATTATATATCTTGTTCCCCCCTACTCATTTTCTATATATTGTACTTATATACCATTCCTTATTCTTTGCTCTTTTGTCTTACCCACAAGTCGTTTATACCCTGTTATACCCTGACATTAGCTAGGCATTAAAATGCGTACGCCAGCATCGGAATTGAGTTTGTGAATTTGCGGCTGTTGTGGCTTCAGAATTCGAGTTGAAGTTGAAGTTTGCTCCAGCTTGGAAGCTTCCAACTTGCTCTATGTTTGCCTGTTGTGTATACGCCCCATTGGTGTGGTGACGTTGACATTTCGAGTGTCATTTTGTTGCTTGTCCTGCTCGCTCTCTCTTGATCTCTCACTCTCTCTCTCTCTCTATCTCTGTCCTTGTTTGCCTGGCATTGTTTCCTTCGCCTGTTTCCATTTCGTGCAGTTTATTTTACTTGCTTGGCTTCATTGTCGCTTTGCATTGCTTTGGCACGCACACTGACGCCTACGCCTTTGCCTTTGCCTTTGCCTTTGCCATTGCCTTTGCTTTCTCTCCAGCCCTGCCACATTTTGTGGCAAGCGGAAACACATTACATACTCGGCAGCTTGACAAGAGCAGCAACAGCAGCAGCAGCAGCAGCAGAAGTAGCAGCAACTATGAGCAAGTCAGCAAAGTCAACGCCTGGCGACAACAGCCGGAAACGGAAATAGAATAAAGTGGCTTTCTGGCTGATGTGTCGCCGCTACTTTCCCCCTCCCATCTCTCCCTCCCTTCCCACACAACATCTTAACTCGCCCCATCTCTTAACTTGGCCAACTCGTTGGTGGTTTCATTTTTTAGTGGCTAACCACTTGAGCGGTTGCTGTTGCTGCTGCTGTCTGCAATTTATACCAATTCGGTACGTCGCCTCGTCCAACATTTCATTAACTTTGAGTTATAGTTTCATGTTTTCATCCAACGTTCTTTCACTCCCCCCTTCCCCTCCCTCTGCATGCTTATTGCCATAGCTCTCTCGTCTTGTTGTTGTTCCTTGTTTATTATCCCACGCGCATTTCTCCACCAGCCTTCACTTTGGTTAATTGGCCAGACTGATGGCTCCAACAGCTCCCTACTCCCATCTCCCAACTCCCAGTTGCTGTTGCTCCTCTAGCCTTGCCATCAACTGGTTGCCTTGCTAATTCCACGTGCTGACGGATGGATCAGCCCGCTGCCACAAAGTGGGTCAGTGCAAAACAGAGTTTTATGCAATTCTCTGCGCACATTTTAAAGCTCGTTGCAATCGCACACAAAATTCCCAAGTCTAATGAAGTTCTTAAGTAGAGCAAAAGTTTCAAAAATACACCATTTAAATTTGTGATTAGTGCAGCTTTATTTTGTATTAAACTTGTTGATTATGAGTCAGTCTTTTTTTGGCATTGATTATTTTCAAAAAGTACGATGAGAAGAAATTAAAATATTCGCTACCCATTTGTTAATAAAATCATACTATTCATAAAATAGACCATTATATACCATTACATTCAAAATATACCATAGAACACAAAATATATCCTCAAAATATACATTAGTATACCAAAAAATACTACATTTTTCTAAAGACTATATTTGACACATCGCCATGTCTCTACATTGAAAATTGGCCATCGAGTACAAAATATATTTTTAAAATACACCACATAAATATACCAAAAAAATACTGAAATATACCCAATTTATAATATACCATTACATTCAAGATACATCATAGAGTTCAAAATATATCCTAAAATTGTACCAAATTAATATACCCAAAAAATAATTAAATATACCGAAGACATAATATACCAAAATATACCACGGCGAACAAAAGATTTGCTTAAATATACCGAATTTATATACAAAAAATACTAAAATTTGCCAAATACTATATTTTAAAAAATATAATGTAATATAATATACATATGTACATAATAATAGTAATATAATATAACAATATACCAAATTAATGCCGACAAAATACTAAAATTTAACGAAAGCTATATTTCGCAATCCGATGTCAATGAATGAATGATGTCAATTTCTTACATACAATTTGAAAAATGGAAAATTCTAAAAAAAAAAAATACAAATTATTTAATGCTTGAAGTACTCGAGATAGCAAATGAAATGCTTTGTGTATGTAGCACTTAATGTGCCTTAAAGCACCTGAAGGCACTTTTGGCAATCAATGGATCACTTTGGATAGCTAAGTGAGGTGGCAAGGCAAGATGAGGTGACTAGCTTAGACGACTGAGTGGTTGGTGGTTGGGTGCGGAGAGTATTTGCAAAAGTTGTTCTAACGATTCGCAATGAAACAAAAATGTTAATTCGAAACGTTTTTACTGCTCAAACTGGAGCAGAGTAGAGCAAATAAAACGAATGCAAGGCATCATTTAAAGTATTGGAGACAGGAGAATGGGTTTCTACTTTTTTAGGCGTGTCTTTTGGGCTGTAAACTTTGTGCTAAAATCGCAGTAGATTTTCAAAAAAAAAAAAAAAAAAGAAAAGCAGAGTAAGCAGAACAATGAGCGAGAGGAGAGAGAAAGGAAAAACAAGAAACATTTGGCACAGACAACAATTGGCCTAAAACATACAACAAACGCGCCGAAACGTGACTGGAATAGCATTCCAATGATTGAACGACAGCAATGAAACCGAATTAAAACTGCCATGAAGTATGGGCACACTCTCACGTATACACTTCTATGTGTGTGTGTGTGTGTGTGTGTGTGTATTGATGGGGTGGCAATTGAAGGCAGGAGGAAAAGAAGAGGACAGCGAGAAGCGGGAAGCAGCTCCAAAACACATTAGTCTAGTGCCTCGCTTCGCTAGCTCGCTTACTCTCGCTCTCTCGCTCTCTCCCTCTCACACTCGAACAGTACACTATATATACACTATGCATATATAGTAAACTGAACTGTATAGGGTGGCAGAAGTTTATGGATTGCATGCGTTTTAGTTGTGCTACAGCTGCAACCCCACTGATAATGGACTGACAGCAACTGTTCAAAGCTCCGCTCTCCTCGCCTTTCCTCTTCTCTCTTCTCTTCTCCCTTGCTGCTCCTGCTTGCACACTTAGCTGGTTGTGCTAAAAGTTTGAGCGCTATCAACTTAAATGCTTCGAGCTCAACACAAAAATGCATCAGCAAGAGATAGAAAGAGAGAGCGAGAGAGAGAGAGAGAAGCAAACGGAATGGAAGGCATTATGAAATGCTGAATGTATTCGAAATTTTAAATATGCATTAAGCCAATGAAAAGTTGCGCCATGAAACCCGCTTAGCACGCAAACCTTCTTTCCAACCTAAATCTGCAAATGTCTGTGAGAGTGTGTATATGTGTGCGTGTGTGTGTGTGTGTGTGTGTGGGTAATGGCCATAACACTTTATCGCCTAGCACACACGCACTGCGACTTAAAGACGTCTCCAGAATGCAAACGGTAACAGAGACAATGACGGAAACTGACACGAACACGAAGATGAAGGTGATGGTGATGGTGGAGGATAGGGAGAGACAGAGAAAAGGTTCGACCAGAGAAAGAGTGTAGCACATTGATTAAATGCACTTGTAAATATTCTGTACTGCAAAAAGATTGCATGCGATCTGCAAAAACAGTCGCATGATAGTTTTGTCAGCGCTTAGCTGTTGTATGACAGTCTCATGATAGTTTTGTCGCCGTTTAAATATTGCATGACAGTTGTGCAAAATCTCTCAATGATAATTTGCACAACTTTGAGCTTTACTTTTGTTGAAAAGCTGCAAAATTGAGCACGTGTTCAAGCTTTGAATTCTATTTTTAGAATGTTAGATAACCGGAACAAACTGGTTTGCCATACAGAAATTTGGGCAAATTCTTTTCATTTCGACTAAACATTTTTAGAAGGAGTTTGTGAAGTAGTGCGTTTATAACTGATAATTTCAGCGATAGTTCGCTAATATTTCACAACTTTTTCACAAGCTTTTATAGTACAAAGAAATTAAATTAAAAATCTTACACTAAAAGCTATCAAGTTAAAGCTGAAAGTAGTTTAAAGGAAATTAATGCAGCGAATGCATGTCAATCACAGATCACACAACCACTTTGACCCACTTTGGGTCAGCTAAAGTACAGGGTATTATTATGTATGTCGTATGTGGCGACAGTGAAGAAGCAACGAGAATCCACCTGATTTTACGAGCAATTGAAAAACTGCCAACCGAAGTAAAGCGAAATGCGAAAAGAGAACGAGAAGCATGGGGAGAAAAGGCGAGAAACAAGCAAAAATGAAACGAATCACTGAAATCAGACAAAACGCGACGTTTTGGTTCCTTTTGCTTTTGCCAACTCCTCCTTCGCCTTGCTGCGCTGCACGATTGAGCCTAAGCCTTTTTTTCAGACGTTTCTTTTGGCATGGGTGGAAATAAGGTATGCGGTGCGGAGAGGGGGGGGGGTGGGGGCTTGTTTGACTGAGGAGCGAGAGCCGCTAAAGCCGCTTACAGATTTTGAGTAATTGTGCGCATTTACGAAAGTAAGCGAGAGAGAGAGAGGGTGAATAAATATGTGCGTCTGTGTGTGTGTGTGGGTGTAAAGGGTGTGTGTGTGGGTGTGTCGGGGTGCGGGCGTTGGGGATTCGTGTGCACATTGGGCAATTTCACATGGCGCCGTAAACATTTATTTTTGAATCGATTAAAGAAAAGTTACTGCAGCTTCTTCTTGTTCGTTTTCTTTCACATGTTTTCTTGCTTCTTCTCTCTCTTCATCCTCTGCTTGTTTTCGGGGGTGGGGAATGGGGGATAAGCCTTTGATGAAAGTCTCGGGTCGTTTGCACTTGTTATTTATGTACTATAGTATGCTGAACTGATTTTATTAATGGATTCCACAGACCGGCGACCTTCTGCTTCTCTCCTCTTTCCTCTTTACAAAAACAAACACACGCACATCGCGCGAGAGCGAGAGAGCAAGATAGAGAGAGAGAGACAGAGAGAGCCTAGTCACCTGGGCATGATTCATGCACACGCAAACAGTCAAATCACATCAAGTCGAGTCGAGTCGAGTCAACTCAGTCTCTGTGGGTTGATTAACCAGTTAGCTATCTCTATCTCTCTCTCTCTCTCTCTCTCTCTCTCTCTCTCTCTCAACTTGGGAAGCTCTTAACGAGTTCTTGCGCCATTTACAATTTTATAGATGGCCGTAAATCTTGCTTAAACTAAATCGTAATCTTCTTTAACCAATATATCTACGCTGCGACCTTTTTCCAACACTTGTTGCACAATTTCAAGGCCCAAATAAAAGCTGTTTGCCAAAAGGATGCGAACAACAATAGAAAAAAGACAAAAGCGGATGTACACTGATAATAAAACTATTAAATATATAATTTGAACGGACATTTGGTATGGGACAAGAACATAGTAAATTACTGAAATTGGGTTCATATATTAAATTGAATAATTTCGAAGGTCTGCTTTGCAATTTACCAACACTGTGAACTTTAGTAGAAAACGGATTTGCAAACATTGAAAAGAGACTTAGAAAAATGGTGTAAAGAATTGAGAATGAATGACAATATATTTAGCATATTGACATTTGCCAACACTATTTGATGTGTGCTTTTGACAACACTGGTTCCGTTTTGTAAAGTGATTAAGGAAAATGGTGAAATGAATTAACAATTTGACTGACAATAATCGTGTCCACGCATTCAAACATATTGGCATTTTCCAACACTAACTGCAGTATGTTTAATCATCGTTATCCGTATAAACACACAACAGAGCTAAAAGCTTCGGTTGATCGATTATGCGATATAGAATCTGACGAAAACGTTTACAGATTATGTTACACATCTCTCTCTCTCTCTCTCTCTCTCTCTTTATCCATCTATCTTTGTCTCTCGCTGTCTCTGTCTCTATTACAGTCTCTCTTTCTCTCCCTCTTCACTAGCGTGTTTATTCTCCTGCTTTTCGGTTGTCACTGTTTTTTGTGGCTGCGTCAAGTTTCAACGTTGTCATTATGTGCGACTGTCAAGCTGCTGCTTTTAAGCATCTTGTGTTGCATGTTGTCATTCTCAGTTGCCAGTTACCAGCAATTGTTGTTGTCGACAACGACTACGACGACGACGAAGAAAACAGAACCATAACAACGGGCAACAACAACAACAACATCTCAGTCACTTTCACTCTGCATTATGGCACAGTACAGTAAAGTAGAGTACTTGCCCACTTCACTTTCGTTTCGTTTCGTTTCATTTCGTTCTTCTGCTTCTTCTTTCTTTGCTGTCTCGTTGTCTTAGCCAAAATGGTTTTTAACCCAAATTGCAGCGTTTTCACGCGTTGCACTCCAATCCGCTTAGCGTGCGAATCATACACAGTAGCCTTCTCTCTCTATCTTCCTTTCTCTTTCTCTCTCTCTCTCTCTCTCGCAGTTTGACATTTCCCTCGCTGCGCGTGGAATTAATCTTAACATGTGGCCAAAAAGCGCTTACAAAGTTTCTGCAGCTGATAATTAAAAAGCAGCCGCTTAAAATATTAATAAAGCTTCGCTCGCACAGCGCATTATTTTGCATGCCAACTAGAGATGAACTAGTGAAAGTCGTGACACGGATTCAAAAAGACTATCGAAGAAGGAAAAGGATGGAAGAGTTTCAGGAGCAGCAATCACAACAGCATCCAAAGAAGATAGTTCACTATGTAATTAAAGATAGAGAAAATTTGATTATCGTGATACTGAAATCAAAGAAGGAAAAGTTGAGACGAGTTTGACAGCGACTATATGTGAGATGCAACTTTCACGACAGCATAATCAGTTGTAGTTGATAGTATAGGGAACAGCTAAAAATGGGAAAAATTTGATTATCGCGATACAAATTATACACTAAAATCGAAGAAGAAAAAGAGGAGAAGCGTTTGACAGCGACTAGATATGAGAAGCAGCTTTCACGACAGGATAATTATATGTAGTTGATAGTATAAAGCGATATTACAGAACAGCTAGAGATGGGAAAAATTCGATTAGCTAGCCGCTAGATATGGTCAGAATTTGATTAGGGAGGAGCAAGTGAGGCAACTACTACTACTGAGCTGCAATGTGAATGAAATAAGCTAAGCTAGTTTTAAAAAAAATTGAGCACTTTAAAGTAAAACCTAAGAATTTCCCAGAATTGATCGATAACTTCTCGAATTGCAGTTTAGCGTGTCACGCGGCCATCACTAGCAGCAATCTGGCGCAAATCGCATAAAGCGGTTGAAATTCGCCACGCACTTCATTGTTTAATTATGAGCATACAATATTGTTATTACTTTTTAAACTCATTAAGTGGGCTCAGACATGCAAATAGACAGCGAGTGAGAGACAGAGAGAAAGAGAGAGAGAGAGAGAGAGAGAGTGTGAGTGAAAAAGCGGATAGAGCGAGCCATAAGTAGACACACACTTTACGATATAGTACAGTTAATGCTGTCTATGTGTCTGTATTCAAATCGTTCTCGCATATATTGTTGCTGGGCTACGACTGGGCAGAGAGTGAGGGAAGGGGGCGTGGCTATTATTGGATCAGTGGAGTAGTCGCATGCACCGCGTTTGCAGTAATTGCAAAACAAAAATTTAGGTTAAAATAAATTGCATGTTTCATTTTCAAAGCGAGCGTCGCGTCGCTTCGCATCGCGTCGAGTTTCTGCATGCAATCGACAGGAAGTGCAAGTGGACGGCATACTGCATACTGTATAATGTATAATGAACACCCCCACACACACACACACACACGCACACATTTGCACACATAGAAGTGGCGCCACCTGGGAGTCGAAATGCGAATTGAGTAGTCTACGTATCGCGTGCTCTCTGTGGCCGTCTCGCTCGCACCCACGCAACACCCGCATGCCAAATTAGACGCATTCTGTCTGCCTCGCACTCACACACACACACACACACACGAACCGACCAACAAACGACTCGACAACTCTATTCACCCTGTGGCCTATTAACGGTCTTCGAAGGGTAGCATTAAGTTGCAGCACGTTAGAATCTGATTGCCTACTTATGAATCAGACTACGTCTAATGATCATTGCAAGGTTTGCAGCCATTAGCTCCTTCGAGTTTTTTCAGTATGAAATCAATATTGGCAAAAACTCTACTATCCTAATAATTTCACATCAATTGTCTGGGGAATATTCAAATTATTTATGCAAAGCATTTGAGAGTTACTTCAGATTGGAATCATTTTTGATAGAAAAAATAATAACGAAACTTTAAATATTAGTGCAAAAAATTTCAGATCAATATTTTAGTTAATATTTAAATTAGCAAATTGTTGAAATATATTAGACTCTGCATTTTGTAAGCCTCAGGTTGTAAAATATACTGCAGAGAAAGATAAAAATACTAAAATCAAGAATAAAATCTTGAATCAAGATTATTTGTAAGTCAAAATTAAACCAAGGAGGTTTATTCTTAAATAAAGATCGAAAATAGACAAAAAAAAAAATTCAAAATTTGCCAATATTGAAATTCAAAATTATAATATTGTTTCCAGAATGGAAAATTCTTGAAAATACTTAAAAATATTTCAATCTAAAAATCTTATTGTGAACATTATTCTTCTACAGATCGAAAAAATCTTAAATCAATATTTTTCAATATAGATTTTATTGTCTCTGAGTAGTGTTTGATTATATTTATCAGCAATTTATAAAGTTTAATTGGAATAAGTGCAGTCTCAATGCAACATATGCTATATTATTATTGGTAAGCAACTTAAATTCGATGTCAAATATTTTTATAAATATTTTGTGATGTTTATTAGCAATTGTTGAATTTCAATAGAAATATTTGTTAATAATTGTAGTTTGTAAGGCAGACAGCTTCATTTCGTTTCAGATCAGCAAATTTCAGTATAGAACATTGTACTGCCGGGTATCTGTTAAGTTGTGTATACCCTGCACTTAAGCTAAGCCTCTCTATTGTTTGATTTTTTTTGTGTATGCATAATTAATGTCATCATAGGTGGCCGTAATTACGTCTGCTTCGCTTGCCATGCCAGCTAGCCAGCCAGCATTGTCCTGCCGCAATGTGACCGTAATGACGCCAGAAAAACCGATGCTGCATGCCGCATGCCCCATGCAGCATGTTGCACGCACCCAGTGCTATCATAGCAATGCTCCTGGTTCCTTTTCGGGGTCAGGTGCGCCAGCCAGCGACGCGGCGGCTGCTGCAATTGATTTTGATTCATTGCACCGGCCATCAGCTCGACCGAGAGAGAGAGAGAGAGAGTTACTGCCACACACGGCCTGCCGCATGCCACATGCTGCCGCTGGTGCACTGCATAACGACTATGTCATGCACTTGGTAACCCATTAAATAAACCAAATATCTCTCGCTCTCTCTCTGTCTCTATCTCTTTCTCCTTCTCTCTCTCCTCTGCTCGTTTTTTACGTTGCTCTTTCATGACTGCAATTAATTAGGTTGTTGCATTTTATGCACTTTCGCCATCCACATGACAAACTGACGTGATTTAATGACCACATATATTCATTCCATTCTGCAACAGCGCTTAATCATAGCAAACAACATTGCAGAATTTACTAGAATGGCCTATTTTCTGCAGCAATCGCTACAAGCTAGCTTTGATCATTATACAACATCATTAAACTAAATTGCAGTTAAGGCTAGGAATAATAGTGCAACATATATGCAGTTAACATTTAACATTTTCACACAAAAATATACAAAGAGGGAAAAGTATTTCACAAATTTACTTAGAAATTGTGATACTTTTTTTGATAGTAAATCTTAATATAACCAAAAATTTCCGGCTTCTTTATTAGAAAAGACTATCAAAACAAGTAGGAGCTTTCAGTCGAGTGGGCAGTATTATTATTTAAAAATACCGAATTAGTATACCAAAAATACAGAAAAATACCAAATTTTATAATACCATATTTATTTTGTTGGTATACTAAAAGAGATAGAGCTTTAATTTTCATATGACAGCACTTCTTATATGAATATACGATAACAAGCGCTGTCAAATAAATTTTATAGCTCTATGTCTTTTAGTATACCGAAAAAAATATATTATATTGTATATTTAGACATCACGTGTTGTCAAAATATAGCTCAATTTCTTTTACCATATTGTACATTTAGTATATTGATATAAACAAGTGTTCTCAAATGAAAATCATAGCTCGCATCTCTTTCAGATTAATAATATACCGAAAAATACAAAAATATACCGAATTGTACATTTCGTATATTCATAAAACAAATGTTGTCAAATGATACTTTTATCTCTTCTAATCTCTGAGTTCTTGGAATTCTATGACCTCCTATGAACAGGCAAGCAAACAGGACATGGCTATATCGTCTGATCGATAATATATATACTTTATGGGGTCGCAGATGCCTCCTACTATACTGCACGACCCTTTCACCTTATAAAGAGCATTTGCAATTCGTTGCTCTCGCATTTCAGTGCATTTAAGTGGTCTTAAGTGAAATGAATTTTAAATATTTAAAGAGGCGCGCGATGCGTCGCTTAAACAGGCATTAACTTAATAAAACTCCAAGGACAAGAGCTACGCCCCACTCATAGAGCTGTTGCAGTTGATAGAGAGAGAAAGACAGAGTGACAGAGAGAGAGAGAGAGAGACTCGTGTTGAAATTATAACTTAATTATGCAGCTGGCAGTTGTGCGGGACTAGACGATGAATCCCTGTCGTTGAGTATGAATATGAGCATGTGAGTGTGTGCATGTGTGTGTGTGTGTGTCAGTGTAGATTCATGAAATATTCAGTGGACACATTGTTGAAGGGCTTGCGTTTGCATTTGCGTTGTGGCGATCATAAATTTGCACGCTTGATCCAGCAAAGAGCCAAGAGTAGGCGAGAAGCAATCCTTTCACAGACTGTCTGCCTGTCTGTCTGTCTGTCTGTCAGAGGTGGCTTAAGCTAGACTGAGCAACAAACAACGACAACGACAACAACAAAAAAATAGCATTTGGCACCACACAAAAGACATGGTTGCAAGGGGGGGAAGGGGGAGAAGAGCGACACAGTGACAGGCAAAAACATGTTGGCCAAAATGGCAACAGGCAAGAGAGAGCGAACAACAAAGTCGAAGAGGACGATGGATTTGAAGCGACAGATTGATGTAGATTCGAGAGAACAGAAAGGGGAATGCGTGGATAGAGAGGGATAGGGGTGGGGGTGGGGATGGTGCGAGGGGGTTTAAACCGAACTGAACTGAATTGAGCTAGAGCTGGAACTGAAGCTGAAGCTGAAGCTAAACTGAGGTGAAGATGAATGGAGTGGCAGATAGATGGCTTACAGCTTTCAGGCAGCAAAACCCACACACACACACACACACGCACACATAGTAGTTGCATACGCATTTGTACACACACACTCACACACATAGACTCACGCACACACTCGCATAAATGTCAAGCAATGAAAATGTTTGCCCAGTTAGCCGTGTGCTTCGTGTTGAAGCCGTTAACAAAATGTTGGCTACCCTTTCGCTCTCCTCTCCTCTCCTCTCCCTCCCTCTCTGTTGCTGTCTCACTGTTGTTGTCCTTGATGTGTTATACCTTGTTAGCTGTTGTGTAGATTTTCGGCTCTCTGCTCCTCTCCTCTCCCTTCCATGTGCTTTTCCCTGCCCGTCTTAGTGGCCCGCCCCTCTTTTTGGCATGCGCTGTGAAACCTATTCAAATGCCAAACGAAGCGTGCGCCGCACACGAACACTCCGTGACAGCCTCCCCTTACCCCTTCCCCCTTCACCCATCACTCTTCACCCTTTCCCTTGCTTGCCTACCCTCCTCGCCGTGTGCCACCTTTCTGTGTGTTGTTGTGTGTGGCATTCCAGAAACGAAAACATATTTTCCATATGAGTGCACAAAGCGTTGCGAGACGCACAACAGCAGCAGCAACAGCAGCAGCAACAGCAGCACAACAACAACAACAACGGCAACAATAACGGCAACAACAACGGTGACAACAACAAGCAACTAGCTTAACAACAACGAATATGGCTTAGTCGCAACCGGCTCACACATCTCACCCGTTTAGCCTGCTCAGCCACGTTCCTTACTCGCTCTCTCTCTCCTCGCTCCTCGCTCCTTTCGTTGCCATTGCCTTGCGGGTATTTCAGTTGCCTCTTTGCCTCTACCTTCTTCCCTTCATCATCTACCTCTTGGTATTTTTTTGTTGTTGTTAATCCTTTTCGAAATTTTTAGTTTGATTGTTGGGAAAATATTTTAAGCCCCGGGCACAAACACTACACGCCGCATGCATTAGCATAACGCCAGGGACACGGAAAAGGAGAACAAGGGAGTCCACGAAAAAAAATAAAATTATGTGGGAGAAACGTGAGGAAAACCAAAGCCCAAGGGAGGGGAGAGATGGGAGGAGGCGCATGTGTTAGTTATGCATATGCCTAGGGCTAGCCAAGGCTTTAAATGCCCTTTAAACGGGATACAT
Organism: Drosophila sulfurigaster albostrigata; assembly: GCF_023558435.1. NCBI lineage: Eukaryota > Metazoa > Arthropoda > Insecta > Diptera > Drosophilidae > Drosophila > Drosophila sulfurigaster. Next base: position 8,449,703 of record NC_084885.1, on the reverse strand, counting down.
TTAAGCATACCATCCACATAGCATCCACATGGCATCCACAGAAACTAATTAGTGGGAGTAGATATTGTTTTTGTTTCTACATTATTTATTACTTGTAAGGCTCAGATGTAATTTTCAGCAGATATTCATACAGTAGCTTGTAAATGGCCTTTCAACACGATAATTTTCAGCTGAATTGCAGTTTGATAGCATCCACACGGTAAATTAATTCCAACTTTCTAGTTGGAGTTGCCATGGCTTTTTTAAAATATGTATGTAGCTTTCTCAGCATCCATTCCATAAAGCATCCAAGTTTTCAAATTAAATTTATACGGGACACATTTAAGCTGATTCGATTCCTGCATCCACATAGCATCCACATGACATTCATGGAAGCTAGCAAGCTAATTAGTTTGATTTTTATAGTCATATATTACTTGTAAGGCACAATTGTAGCTTCTAGAACACATTCAAATACAAGTTTTCAATCGTATTTAAAAATTCTGTTGAATTCCGTAACTATTTCATATGGATTAAGGATTTTATTTAAGTATCGATTATGGTTTGCACAATGCTGTAAAGACTTAGTAATCAACTCAATTTAGAGAAAGTGCTAAAACAATTGAAATTAATGAAATGAAGCGTGTAGAACTTGTCGCATTACGTATACGTAATATTAATTATACGCCTTTTTCACTTGTGTTGAACCTTGCGCATGGTCCGCATGGATTTTTTACAAGTGCTCCACATGCCAGCCGCGCTTTCTTTAATGTATGTATGTAAGTCAATGAGAAAGGGTCGTAAAAAGCCAATCGCCACTTGTCACTGCCCCTTGCCCCTTGCCAAAAATGCAAATTGCGAGAGGAAAACAATATAAGTATGTGTGTGTGTGTGTGTGTGTGTGTGTGTCAGGGCAAAGGCGAAAAGCGAAATGGTTCATTCGCTGACATTGATTGGCCGTGTTTTATTTAGTATTTGGTTTTATTTTGTGGGCGATCGATTGACGCTTTTTTTACGCAATGCGAGCAATTAAATTTGAGGGGCGAGTCTTACGGCAACGGCAACGGCAACGATAACGACGATGGTGATGGCGATGAGCTGCCATTTGTACCGTGTTGTCTCAGCCAAGAGGAGGAGAGGGGGGTTGGTGTCGGTCGCGACAGAGCTCGTTACTGTCACGCCCTGTTGCCGCTTGGACATGACAAAGGTTGACATTGTGCCTGCATTTATTAAAACAACTGCCAGCAGGACGTGAAGCGTGTAAACAAACGATGGTCGAGTGGCCGGGTGGAGAGAGGGGAACAGGAGAGGATTCGGGACAGCAGACAGCAGGCAACAGACAACAGACAACGAACAACGAACAACAGACACGCCGCCCACACTTGGCACTCGCTCTCTACTTTTAATGAATATCCCGAATTTTAAAGTTCGTCCAGAATGAAAGCAAGCAAGCAGTCGAGTATGCTTGACTATGAGATACCCGCTACACAGCATTAACATTTAAATATACTAAAATTATATACTGCATATATACTGATATATAAAGAAATTTATATTTAAATATACCAAATTAATATGATACAAATATACCATAATGTTTATTCGATATATTGATATAACAAGTGCTGTTAACGAATTAAATTTAAATATCCCAAATTTATATACCGAAAATTTACTGATATATACCGTAATGTATATGTGGTATATTAATATAACATCCACTGTAAAAAATGAAAAAAGAAATTCAAATATATCGAAAAAATACTGAAACTTACGGTAATTTATATTTGGTATATTAATATAACAATTACATTCAACAAATATACCATAATGTAGATCTGATATGTTAATATAACAAGCGCAGTTAAAAATGAATTTAAATATACCGAATTTTTATACCGTGAATATACTGAGATGTACAGTAATGTGTATATTTGGCATATTGAGATCGCAAGTGCTTCAAAATATATGATATTTTTATAAACCAATTGAGTTAAGGTGGTAGATAACAAGTGAACAACTGAGATATACCCGGTAATTAAGCTTACATTTTGTGAGCAGAAGTATAATTATAAAAAAAATTGTGTTCTACATATTAATAGTTCTGGCTTTCATTGTTACTTGATATCAATCAACTGCCAATCGATATAACTTATAATTATATAAGTACTTTCATTTCTTATATCATTTATGCTATAGTCATACTCATCATACCCAAGTAGACTTGATAACTACAGGGTATATGCGAGAAATTCGTACAATATAGTAACATTGTGTGTCTGTTGCTCTGTTGTCTCCTTGCAGTTTATTGGCAACAATAATGGTCAGCACAACATTGACAACATTGGCTGCTGGACAAACAACTAGTAGCAATAATCATCATCACCATCATCAGCAGCAGCAGCAGCAGTTGCCACATCAGCAACAGCAGCAGCAGCATCAGCAGTTGGCAACGCACCACAGCACAGCCAACAGCAACAGCAGCAGCGTCTATCAGCGTCTACAATCATCCAGTGGAACAACAGCCACAGCAGCTTCAGCTGGGGCAACGCAGCAACGCAATTACTACGCGCTCAACGGCTTAGAGCACGACTGCGACAGCAGCAACAACAGCAACAGCTATCAGCATCAGCAACAGCAACATCAGCAGCAACAGCAGGCGCCGCTTAACTTATCGCAGGCACTGTTGTCGCCATCGCCGCCGCTCAACGATCAAATCAATCTCTTATTTCCCAAGTGTAGACCCAAGCAGCAACAACAACAGTCTCAGCAACAATCGTCGCACAGCAGCAACAACCGACAGCAACCGCAGCAACATGAGAGCAACAACATTGTGGACATTGTCAATCTGAACGCGACAGCAACAGTTGTCGATAGCAGCATTGTGAGCAGTAACTCGCCACCAATTGCCACGCCCACAAGCACGCCAAGCTATTACAAGAGCGTGAACATCATAACACAATCACCGCCACCGCATTCGGCATCGTCGCACTCCTCGGAATCGCTGTCTTCGGTCACGCCGCGCATCTCAACCAATCCGTTTCTCTGCGCTCCGCTGACGCCGCCAACACCGCCAACGCCAACACCACCGCATCGCATTCACGTGGACAGCGACATTGAGGCCGAGAGCAACGAGCAACCATCACTGGAGCAGCAGCTGCAGCAGCAGCAAGTAGAGCAGCAAGAGGAGGAGGCGCAATTGCACGAGGAGGAGGAGGAGGAAGAGGAGACGGTGCCAGCAACAGCTTATCCGGCATCCTTTTACTATCACACGGGTGAGAGCAAGCGTGGCCAGAGCTACACACAGGAGATGCCACGCAAACGGAACAGCAACAGCAGCGCCATATCAGCGGGCAGACAACAACAACAACAACAACAGCAGCAGCAGCAACATCATGCGCTGCTCAATGGCAATGGGAATGGGAGCAACATGAATGGCACTGCTCAGAATCCAAGTCAGAATCCTTTCATCAAAGAGAACTATTGGGAATCGGCGACGCCACGTGCCAGCTCGTTGCTCCACTCGCCCACAGAATACACAGACGAGCAGCAGCAGCAGTTCCAACAGCAACAGCAGCAAGAACAACAACAGCAGCAGCAGCAGCAGCAGCACTTGCAACACGCGTCGGCGAGGCGTGCGTATCATCAGCAACGCGAACAGCTTGGTCCGCAGCTGTATAGCTTAGCTCATCGCCAGGCAACGACGCATCATCAGCCGGCGGCGCACGTTTTACGCCTCGGTCGCAGTCCCGTCAATCGCAGCTTTCCATCAACGGCAACAGCTGCTGCTGTCACAGCCACAGCATCTACCACACAGCAACAACAACAACAACAACAACAGCAACAGGCATCTGTTGTAGGTAATGGCAATCCCTGTGCCGAGGGGACTCACTCCACTGGCCAGCCACTATCTCTATGGCAGCAAGTCATCGCTGGATCAACATGCCGCCGACTGGGAACCGCGTGAACAGCGCAAGCAACGACTTCGCGAGGAACGGGAGCGGGGAGCGGGAACGAGAGCGTGAACGTGAGAGAGAGCGTGAAAGGGAACGTGAGCAACTGTTGCTGGAACAGCAGCAGCAGCAGCAACAGCAACAACACAGTCTGCAGCTGCAGGAGAATCACCTGAATCATCAGCAACAGCAACAGCAGCAACAACAACAGCGAAAGCGACATGGCGAGGATCGAGAACATCGACTGGTCAACGGCAGCGCCAATGAGACATCGCTGGGCGGCTATGGAATTGCCGATGCAGCCGAGAGTTGGCAGCGTAAGTAGAGGGGGAGGCACTAGAGATTGAGAAGGATATCAGAATGAAATATGAGTCATAAAGAATTGGGTACTTGAGGAATTGAATAAGATTAGAACAGTAATAGTAAAAGCAGGTGAAAATACCTGACATACATTGTTTATTCCCTGCAGTAAAGGAGTACACAAAGTAAGTCAGGACTTGGGGAAAAGAAAAACCCATTAAATAAGACAATCTTTAGGATATTGAAGCGAAACAGAACAGAGGAAAAATAATCTATTACATATGAAGTATGGAAGAGGAATGAGATTAGGGTAAGAATGAAAATAGAATAGTATTATTCTAATCAAGATTAGCTACTGGGAACCCACAAAGCAAGTCAGTTCTTGGGGGAAAAAAACCCATGAAGTAAGGCAACAAAGTAGAAGAAAATAAACTATTAAATATGTAGTGTATGAAGAGGAATGAGATTAGGTTAAAAAATGAGAACATAATAGTAATATTTGAAAATTTGCTACAGGGAATATTAGGAATAAATTGTGTTAATTCGTAGCAAATTCTATTTGAAATAAATGCTGAAAAATTCTCAGTGAAAAACAGCAACTATGAAACAGTCTTAAGAGAGTCCCAGCTATAAAAGCGAGGCAATCCAGAAAAAAACAGAGAAGTACTACATGACGAACGCATATAAAGAAGGATATAGTGTATATAGGAAGTATTTTTGTAGATGCAAGTCCACAAACAGCGGTTGTGAGTAACGAAAAAAAAACGGGAGCTCTTCAGCAGAGAAAACATGTGCAGGACATGAATCCCTATGTGAAGGCTCTACCACATAACGAAAGATGATGCCTACCTAAAAGGAGTAAGGATTTGTACGCAATGCCAAGAATTTAAGTTAGCACAAAAGCCTCTTTTGAGAAGGAAGCCGCAGAAGCAAATTGCGGAATGAGGAGTAAGATTAGAAGAAGCTTTTACGCCCATAGTTGTGTCCTTTTTGAGGAATGCACGAAGACGACGAGGGGCGAAAGTAGCTACAAATTTTCGTAAGATTGCAAATGTCTGTTGCTACAATTTGTTTGTATAAAGTACTTGGGTAGATTTGCTTGCCGAGCTTCGTTGGTTAAGTGGCTGCAACCGAAGAAATAGTAGAAGAAGGAAGGGCGATTGCAATTGACTGTCAGTCGATTGGGTTCGATTCGCAGTTCGATTGTGCGTTGTGTGTGTGCGTATGTGTGTGTGTGTGTGTGTGTGTGTGTGTGTGTGGGTATGGGTATGAACCATGGCCATGACCATGGGCCGGGTAATTGAATTGCAAATCATGCGTAATGAAGTGCATTGCAAATATAAATGCGCATTAAGCAGGTCACAACAACAACAACAACAACAGTCAGATAGACAGAGACGAGCCTGGCCAAAAAGCCAGGCCAATGCCAAGTCTGATACCAGCTACAGAGGGAGGAGCGAGGTGGTTGAAACAGAAGTGTTGCATGTAGGCGAGCATTTAATTGATTGCAATTAATTGACGTCGGCCAGGTCAAATGGACAGACAGTTAGACAGGCAAATAAACAGATAGACACATACATCCGACAATCCAATTGCACTATGATTATTAGCATTTGGGCAAATTCTCAATCATGTTTATAGTTGCCAAAAAAAAAAAAAGGTAGCTAAAATGTTTTCGACCACAATTTGAACTGAAAAATGGTGAACGTAAAAAAAAAAAGAAAAACTGTTTCCATTATATTGTGCGATGAAGCGTGAAATTAAATTAGGCCCCAAGCAAAAGGGTGATAAGAGCTCATGTCGATAACTATAAATCTACTTTTCGTTCGCAGATCTGCGTGTCACAATCGAGCCAGAGGAGAGCAAGTGCAGCAAGCTAACTGACAAATCGCAGCTTCAGCTGCAGCAGCAGCAGCAGCAACAACAACAACAACAGCAGCAGCAGCAACAGCGAGGTGGCCACGTGATGCTCGAGCCGCACACTCGGCGTCTGCTTGATGAGGGCAGCGTGTATCGGGAGCATAAACTGGATGCTTGGCAGCTGGAACGCAACTACACGCTGGCCGTGGAGTCGCGACATGGCATCATTGGTGAGAGAGACATTTCCTAATATCATTTCCCCCTCAACAATTCGATTCATCAATGCCAACTCTTTTGCAGAATATGAAGGCTCACCTCGACGCATTGGCGTCGCGGCCAGCAGCAACAGCAGCAGTCCTGGCATTGGCCTTGCACCGGACGAAAGCGAACCACCACCAACAATTGGCACAATAGCAGCAACAGCTGCTGCGACAACAGCAGCAACAGCAACAGCAGCAGCAGCAGCAACGGCAGCAGCAGCTCCACCTATGGCCGCTGTGCCGCCGATGAGCTGCAACTCGACAGCAGCCAACTCGCTGCAGCGGACAGCGGCACGTGCGGCACTCGCTGCACTTGCTCAGTGCCAGCCACCGCAGCAGTCGCAGGTGTATCCAGTGCGTCCCGGTTTTCCACAGGTAAGTCGTAATGAATAGATATACTTGTACATATTACATATGCATGTTAAATGATAAAAAGTATATTATGAAATCGCAGAGAAAGAACGAAAGGTTCGTCAATCGTAAAACTTCAACAAGAAGAAACATTCTTATGTGAAGAGCTTAATTGTAGAATTTATCATTTCTCATAGATTTGATATCCTAAGTGAATAAAAGTCTATTTTAAATGGACAGAGAAGCAAAGGTTCTTAAATTAAGATTACAAAGGTAAACCCAGAAGATATATTCTAATGTATAAGAAGTAGTAAAGCAACAGCCGAGTGTGGTCGACAGTAAGATACCCGCTAACCATTGTGAATAAAAGCAAAATAGTGCGGTATTCATTTTAAAATATACAAAATTAATACACCGCAAAAATACCTACAATATACCAAAGGCTATAAAAAGCAATATATACAAAAGAAATTCTTAAATAACTTCTGATCGATAATAAATTATCAGGAACTGTAAAGAATATAGTTGTTAATGTATGTACCAATATATCAAACAATGTATGTAACAGGGACAAGGAGATATATCCGGCCCCAAAAATTATACTTATTCTAAATCAGTCGAGTCTGTTCTTCGATCTGTCTGTCTTTCTGGCTGTCTGTATGAACTCCTAATTTCTTGCGGTATATTTATATGGTATATTTTAATGTTAATATTAATTTTGCATTGTTTTGCTTTCATTGGAATTGAGTAGCGAGTATCTTATAGTCGAGAGATCGTGAAATGTTGAAAAGTTGCCAAACACAATAATAGTGTTCTAGTTGTAAGAATATCCTTTTGTTCTCTCTGTAAATCGTACGTGAGTAATATATTAAATCTATAGCTAATTTCTAACCGCGTTTGGTATCGTGTTGTCTAATATCGATTGCGATAATCCATGTAAATTCCACTTGCAGCGCATAATATCGCCACCACGTGAGCTACGCAGCAGCTCACCGCCAACCGGGCAACCGCAAGCGATGCAACAACCGCAGCAGCAGCAGCAGCAATTGTTGCCTCAACAGCTGCAGCAGCAATTGCAACAGCAGCAGCAGCAGCCCTACAACAACAGCAGCAATCATAGCAATAACAACAACAATAATAATAATAACAACCATAACAAGCCACTGAGCAGCGATAACAATGCGGAGGACACGAGCAATGATGTCTCTGAAATTGGCACCATATCCGACCTGACCACGCCCGAGGCGCCCATCACCGCCACGCCCAATGAGTTGACGAGCTGTACGGCAGTTACGCCTCCGCCAGTGACAGCAATCGCAGCACCAACGGCAGCGGCAGCAGCAGCAACAGCAGCTGTCGCAGCAACAACAGCAGCAACATTTGCTGGCAGCTCAACGACAACAACAATTGGTGGCACAGGACCGAGTGCGGGTATCAATGCAATGCCATTGAGCCTGCACACCAAATCCTCGACCTTTGATTACCTCTATGAGTTCTCAGAGACGCGCAAAGTGCTGGAGGAGTTCTTCAAGTGCCCCTCGAACGACGAGCAGCCCATTATGGAGAATGGCAGCGATGTTGACAGCATTGTAAGTGCACTAGGGCACTAGACCGGGTAGCGATTGCTAAGCGAGTGAGGGAAGGAAGGGAGGAAGGGAGGTAGAGAGGAACGGAGGCTGGGACTCCACTGTGAAAAGGGTAACACGCTAAGCTAGTGTTGAAGTTGGTGTTGGTGTTGGTGTTGGTGTTGGTGCTAGCATTTTGCCCTGCAGCATTGTGAACACAGTGTGACCAGCTTAACTTAGGTTGCGTCGGTTAACCAACGCTGAGGGCGGCTAATGGAATGGAATGCGTTGGGAAAAATAAAGGAAATGGAACTGAAATTATGCGAGCACTGAAAGTGTCATAAGCCAAGCAAATGGGTTGGGAGAGAAAAGAGTTTGGTGGAGAGGGGTTAGAAAGCGAGAAAGTGTTGCCAACTGTTTTTTAAAGGCAAATCAGAAAAACAGCAATTTAACAAACATTTAAAATTAAAGTATTTATTTGGTCAGATTAAATCGTTTGCTATAGAAAATATAGCGTTTACTCGTAGTATATTTTAGAATTTGTTCGGTATACTTACATATATCATATTAGAAATATTATGTTTAGATTATTACAGAATCGCACATGCTATGTCAAACAACAGTGTCATGTTAGGAATGCAGAAATTGAATTTTGAATTTTTCCAAAAATTTAATATAAAATAGTAAAGGGAAAACCTTGTATAAAAGAGTTGAAAACTTACCCATCACTACTTAATAATAATTCCCCACTTGCAAACCCTGCGGCAGTCACTGAACACACATTTTGTTTACCTCTACTCCTGCCAGGATATACAGTACGAGTTCCACAGCAACTTTGAACGCGACGAGGAGGAACTGGACGAGGAAGAGGAGGATGAGGATGATGAGAACGACGAGGTCGACGATGAGGACGAACGCGTCGAGCACGACTATCGCCAGCAGCAGCAGCAACAGCAGCAGCAGCAGCAACAACTGCAGCAGCAACAGACGTCCGCCTCGGAGAGGCATGTGTACGGGGCGTATACGCAACCACAGTCACAGTCCCAACCACAGACACAGCTGCAGCTGCAGGCACAGCTGCAATCCAGGCCGGCGCAGCTGCCGCGCCACTACAGTGGCAGTCCGTTGATGCGGGACTTTGACTTCTTTCTGGACTCGGCCAGTCGCAGCAGCGGCGAACGTGATGGCGATCAGGACGGGCTCAATCACAATCAGCTGCTGAGCACTGGCAGCGGCAGCGGCATCGGCCAGAGTGTGGGCCAAAGTGTTGGGGGCGGCATTACGGGGGGCCACAACTATCGCTACTCGCCGGAGACCACCGACTACGATTCCAACTGTGGCGATCTGGACAGTGAGTACAGCATGAGATATACAAATGTTGGATTGATTGATTAATCATTGTCTATGTTGCAGGCCTGTCGGGCGAGATGAATGGCGGCGTGTCGACGTCCTGCTCGAACTATGCCAAGTACTACGCCTCGGCGATGCCTGTGCTGGAGGATGGCCTCTCCTCGGGCCACACAAGCGACACTGAGAACAACAACAATAACAACAAGAACCTGCAACAGCAGCTGGCCCAAGTCGCTCAACAGCAACAACAGCAGCATCAGGGTCAATCGATGGCTCAGTCCGGCGGACAAGGTCAGGTCTTGGGTCAGGGACAGAGCAGTCTAAGCGCAGCCAGCACCAGCATTGGCGGCAGCGGCGGCATCTCCATGCTAATGGATATGAAACGCATCTCGACCAACAACAGCTTGAACAGCATGCACAACCTGACCGCCTCCACCACGGACAGCAACGGTCTCAGTCTTGGTCTCGGTGGCCATCAGCTCAGCCACACGAGCCCCAGCAACGGGCTCCTTAAGCAGCAATCGCATCAACAGCAGCAGCAATTGCCACAGCTGCCACAGCAGCGAGAGCTGCTCGGACAGAGCCCCAGCAGCCAGAGCAACAGCAACAGCAAAGTGTTCAAGAACATTGATCCGGAGTTGGATTCGCTCTACTCAATAAGTAAGTGCATAAACTACTTTAAGTTAATATGAGGAAAACAGAAGATCGAAGCATAGAAATAGGATAAAGTGAGAATTGTGTAAGACACGGTGAATGGCAAAAGGGAAAGCAGAAGATCAAAGCACGCAATACATAGTGAATGGCAAAAGGTGTTGCCATAATATGAGATAATTGATGGAGCAGAGAAAAGTTTGAAGCGATAAAGAGAAGAATGTAGTGATTGAATGAAAACTGAAGTACAGTAGAATCCGGTTATAACGACGCCGCTTATAGCGTCCGTCCGGTTTTTGAGACGAAAATTCGATGACTTGGTGGGTCCCCATACAAATTAAATTGATTAAAACATTAATTAGTTGCATTTTAAAAACCTATGTCAACCATAAAATAAACAAAATTTTATTTTTCAACTTTTGGTTTGTAGGTGTTCCGGATATAACGACGGTCCCTTGAAAGTCGCTATAACCGGATTCTACTGTATTTGAAATTTATTTAAATTACATATGTATATATTACATATTTATGTAAATCTATTACACATGTAGGGTAGAAAACGTTTACTGCTTAATATACATACTAGTATCCCTGGTATTTTCTTGCGAAAGCTCTGCTAGCGCATGTGCAATAACAGCGCCAAACGAGTTAACAGCGCATGTGCAGCCGCAGTACATGAGTAATAACAGCACAGGCGCGCCAATATCGTCTGAATGTCAACAGAGCCAAATGAGTTAACAGCGACAGGGAGTCTAGGCTGTAAGCCACTTAATAGAGAAGGACTTAACAGCAACAACACAATTATAAATACGTTATATGGCAACACTGCAAACTATGTAATTTATGATTTATAAAAAGTGAAAGTGTTTAAATATTAATATATTATATATATATACATTTATTATGAATACGGCGCAGTTGCAGTTAATGTTGTGCTAAATATAAAATATAAATAGATCTAAGTCAAATCGAAAAGCTTACTAATTTCGCAATCTCTTCACGCTTTACAGGCGTTTTCCATCGACCGGACATGGTGCAGATGACGCCTCCCCCGCCGGCGCCGGCGCCACATCGCAAGCCCAACTGCAGTGCGGACGTGGATCTGCTGCAGACGACGAGCCAGGGGCCAGGCAAGCACACGCCATCGCTGCAACCAGCGAGCATGCAACGCAGCTCGCCCACCGCCTCCTGTCTGGGCGTTGGCAAGCCGCGCAGTGCGGGCAGCAACTGCAGCAGCAGCAACGGCATTGCGACAGCAGCAGCAGTAGCGGCGGCAGCAACCACAACAGGCGGTGGTGCCCCACCGCCGATTCCAGAGCGCAGCAACATGCAGACGACGACGCAACGCTCGCCGTCGCCAGTGATGAACTCGCCCGTTTGGCTGTCGCGGCATTTGGATGGCGGCGCTGGTAAAGCGCTGCTCGAATCGAGCTCCGACAACCACTCGAAGAACCACAGCGCCGACGAGGAGGATGTGGACACAGATCTCGAGACGGATCGATTGCTGGGCCATCAGCGACTCGACGATCAGGGCTACTACGATGAGAACAAGAGCTGGGAGCGCAAGCCCCGCACATCGCTGCTCTCGAAGATCTCGCCGAAGCAGCAACAGCTGCCCAGCACCAAGACACGCAACGGCTACAATGCGCTGCTCAGCTCGACGCCCGAACTGCCGCCACCGATACCGCCCAAGAGCTCGGCCAGCCACAGTGCCGCAGCGGCTGCAGCTGCAGCTGCGTCGAATGCCAGCAAGCTGCTCGATCTGGTTGGCAGTGTGCAGCGCAGTCGCTCGCACAGCTCGTCGGAGGAGGAGCACAGCGACACCAAGTCGCCGACAAAGGCGCCCAGTTTGGGGCACGACATTTGCGGCATGTCGGCAGCAACGGCGGCCGATGTTGTTGCCTCCGCTGTGGTTGCCGCTGGCACGTTGCCTTCGCTGGGCAGTCCAAACAATGGTGGCGGCTCTGAGCGTTCGGTGCCCAGTGTCATCAAGCTTGACGTTGAAAATGGCAGCCTTAATGGTGGAGCAGTTGGTTCGGTGGCCAATGCAAATGCAATTGGCAACAGTAATAACAACGGCAACAGCAACAACAGCAGCAGCAATGGCAATGTCAATGGCAACAGCAACAGCAACACGACTGGCAGCAACAATAGCAACAACAACAACAATGGCCTCGCAGTTGGCAGCAACAATGGCAGCAGCGGCAGCGGCGCGGGCAGCAACAGCAACAGCGGCGAGAAAAAAGTGAAAAAGAGTAAGAGCAAAGAAGGTAAATGCCTTGGGTTTATCCTTCGATCAATTGTTGCAATTTTAGTGCCAATACATATGTATATTATATATATCGTATATAACTGTATAATTGTATCGTTATCGTATCGTAAAGTGTTCTTGCTCCTTCTTGCTGTTGCAGCTTTTCCAATTTCCGTCTACACAAAAAAAAAATAGCATACTTTTTCGGGCAACCAAGTGCAACATGTTTTTATGTTGTTGATGATGATGACGATGATGCAATCAACAGCACGAAAGAGCAGTTCGACTCGGTTTATCGAGCAGCAAAATAACCTTGCAGTCAAATACTAAGCTATAACTATAACGGTTACATTCTGAAACAAAGTCTGTTTAATTTCCATGTCATTTGAATGACAGTTTTTGTGAAAAATGAATATCTAATGAGATACTATTTTTTACATATGTATATCCTAAAGTTGAAATAGTCGGTCGTCTGTTATGTTTATATTCGGAAACAAAGTCTGCTTAAATTTAGTAGCATTCCGAATATTTTCATTTCGCTTATGAATATCTAATGTCTTTATTAAGTTGACAAATTATTTTTAAAGTCATCCTAATGTTAAAATTGTCCTTTAACTCAAATATTTTTAACGGTTTTATGTGAAACTCGAAGTAGGAATTTTATTGGTAATTTGTCACCAAATTCCAGACATTTATTTAAGCTAGCTCCATAATTAAGCTAAGCACATTCTCCGAATTGAGAATTAACTAAACCAGATTTCAGATAGAAATTCCTTTCTGCAAGGTTGTTTTTTTGTTATGATTGAATCTAGTATTGACTGTAATATGCAGGGTATATATTCGTAAATGATAATTGTGAAGAAATTTGCTAACCGTATAAAACTCTATATATCTTTATCTTTATATATACAATATGACTAAGTTTTTTCTATATATATATATATTTTTCGTATATTTTATTGCCAAAATTTACGTTTATTGCATGCATCGTTCGTTCCTCCGTTTCTCCGTTCGTTCGTTCGTTCATTTTACTGTGTCTGTGTGTGTGTATACAAAAATACTTTGTAAGATACCATTCCAATATATATGTAGTACCAACTAAGTAACAAACTCTAACAATAATACACCACACATACAATTCACAAAACTAACTAAAAACTAACACAACTTCGCAACGTTGACACAAGTTCAAGGCGAATTATCATTAATAAATTTGTACTTTGGTTAACATGAATGTCAATATACCCGTTGTCAATTGTACATTTGCTAGGGTATCTTAGCTGTAGAGTAGATTGTAAGCTCGCTTGCACCTTGAACTTGTGACCACGTCTAGCGATGCAAACGACAACACAACAAAACGTATTTAGTGGCCACCAAAAAGAAACGAATACACTCACAAATTATTCACAACACTTGCGTACTTACTAATCGATTTTCTCTCTCTCGAACAACAACCAAAACTACAACGACATCAACATCGACATCGAATAGGCGGCGCAGTGCTCATCGAGGGCGTTCTATTTCGGGCCAAATACTTGGGCTCCACGCAGCTGGTCTGCGAGGGTCAACCCACCAAATCGACACGCATGATGCAGGCCGAGGAGGCGGTGTCTCGGATCAAGGTGAAGTTGTTGCACAATTCTTCCATCTACCCGCCCCCGCACATCCCCCCTTTAACCTTTAACCATCTTTAAATAGCTTCAACAACATTTGAACATTCTATATACATATATACAATATTTAATTTGTAGTTGTTATATCCTGCAAATCCATTTCAATCAAAACACAACACGTCCGCCAGCCAGCCGCTTGGGCTCAACAAAATGTGAAGCAATTCGTGCTGCAAATCGTGCTTCAATTATTTACGTCAACCTTGAATTTGCTTGCAATTTATAACTGGTTTAACAAACAATTGAAATGAAATTTTTTTAACTGTGCGATGTCAGCTCAATTTATAAGTCTATTCTTTCATTAATTATTGATGCAAGCTTTAATGACTCTTCAATGCATTTCCTAACTTCCAACTTAAACTTTAGTCAATCCAAAGATTAAAGACTTGTTTCAATTTACCAATCAGTAAAAAGAGTTCAATTTGCATTTTTATAAATTTAGCTCCAAATTTCTATATATTCAATGAAATGAAATGTTGATAAATGAATTTCACTTTTGCAATTGTGTGAGTGTCAACTTCAGTTCAAATAAATTGCCATTTCAATTGACTAGTCTCTGACATTTAAATAATTAATTGAATTACGAATTTTGCAAAAGAAATGCTGAACACAAATGATTTGGATATATAGTAAAAATAAAACAAAATATAAAACATTAAAACTGAATATAATTAAAACTTCAATTGACAAAGAGAAATTCTTACGCTATTCATAAAAGATTTAAATTGTAAAGTAATCAAATGTAATTCTTTAAATTCGTCACACACAAAAAGATAAACAAGAAGCAGACACAAATGAAAAAAAAAAACTCATGCGATTTTTGATTATATAATCTCGTTTATTTGTTTGATTTTCTTTTTCCACATGCATCTCAATTTGTTGCCATGATTTGCCGTATCCGTAATCCGTAACGTATTCGTAAACGTATTCCGTAATCGTATCCGTAAAACGTAACGTAACCGTGTAACGAAACGCAATCGAATCCACGTATCGCCATGCAAAATAAACAACAACACACACTTACCACTTATCGATAATCGATAAACGATATACCACTCAATTGGCTAAAACGATAGGCGCTGGTAAGTAGCAATCAAACCACAACAAAATTCCAAAAAAAAATCCTCTCGATTTGAATTGAATTCAGTTCAAAATTGTTATTCTCTTTAAGTTTCTTCAGTTGGTTTCGGTTTTTTCCTTATGCGAGGCTTAAATCAGATCAATAAAAATATATATAACGAATACTGTAATCGATTAGTTGCGCAT
The DNA here is from genome assembly GCF_023558435.1 of Drosophila sulfurigaster albostrigata. Classification (NCBI taxonomy): domain Eukaryota; kingdom Metazoa; phylum Arthropoda; class Insecta; order Diptera; family Drosophilidae; genus Drosophila; species Drosophila sulfurigaster. The sequence continues at coordinate 8,434,247 of NC_084885.1, read as the reverse complement.
GTGTAGACGAAGCAATGAAACCGATCGCAAACAGATTATGACAAAAATTCGATTGATCTTGCAGGCACCCGATGGCGATGTTCAGCCCAGCACCGAAGTGGATCTCTTCATTTCGACGGAGAAGATTATGGTGCTGAATACGGATCTGAAGGAGATCATGATGGATCATGCACTGCGCACCATATCCTACATAGCGGACATTGGTGATCTCGTTGTGCTGATGGCCCGCCGTCGCTTCGTGCCCCAGGACATCGATGATGCCCCCAAGCCGAATCGCACGCCCAAGATGATCTGTCACGTGTTCGAGAGCGATGAGGCGCAGTTCATTGCCCAATCAATTGGCCAAGCGTTTCAGGTGGCGTACATGGAGTTCCTCAAGGCGAATGGCATCGAGGATCATCGATTTGTCAAGGAGATGGACTATCAGGAGGTGCTCAACAGCCAAGAGATCTTTGGCGACGAACTCGAGATCTTTGCCAAAAAGGAACTGCAAAAGGAGGTCGTTGTACCCAAATCCAAGGGCGAAATTCTTGGCGTTGTCATTGTCGAGAGCGGCTGGGGCTCGATGCTGCCCACCGTTGTTATTGCGAACCTAATGAGCTCCGGTGCTGCGGCCCGATGCGGTCAGCTGAATATCGGTGATCAGTTGATTGCGATCAATGGCCTCAGTTTGGTCGGATTGCCGCTCTCCACCTGCCAGACATACATCAAGAACACCAAGAACCAGACGGTGGTCAAGTTCACTGTCGTCCCCTGTGCTCCCGTCGTCGAGGTGAAGATCAAGCGACCCGAGACCAAATATCAGCTCGGTTTCAGCGTCCAAAATGGCGTGGTAAGTGTGTTCGATCTTGTCTTCCGATTCCCCAATTTCATTTAACATTGTTTTGTATCGTTGTCGTATCGTAAAGTGTTCTTGCTCCTTCTTGCTGTTGAAGTTTCCCAATTTACGTCTACACAAAAAAGCGTAGCATACTTTTTCGGGCAACCAAGTGCAACATGTTATTATGATGTTGATGATGATGATGCAATCAACAGCAGGAAAGAGCAGTTCGACTCGGTTTATCGAGCAGCAAAATAACCTTACAGTCAAATACTAAGCTATAACTATGATTTTTACATTATGGAACAAAGTCTGTTAAATTTCCATGTCATTTAAATGACAGTTTATGTTGAAAACGAATATTTTATGAGTTATCCTAAAGTTAAAAAAGTCGATTATTACGTTTACACTCTGAAAGAATGAGAAACTATTTTAAAGTTATTCTAGAGGCAAGATTGTCATGTAACATCATTTTCATACTCTTTTCACAGATTTGCAGTCTGCTGCGCGGCGGCATCGCGGAGCGAGGAGGCGTTCGAGTGGGGCATCGCATCATTGAGATCAACAACCAGAGCGTGGTGGCAGTGCCGCATGAGAAGATCGTCAATTTGCTGGCCACATCAGTGGGCGAGGTACAGTGAATGCATTCATTATTTATTTCAGTTATTCATTAATCTTATTTCTATTTCAGATTCTGATGAAGACGATGCCCACTTCGATGTTTCGCCTGTTGACTGGCCAGGAGAATCCCATTTATATCTAAGCGTCATGTTAAACGATTCATCAAGAAGGAGAGATAGCAATTGCGATAGCGATAGAGAGTGACAGCTATACAGAGAGAAAGAGAGGGAGAGCGCGCGCGTGCAATTTAGTCAGCATTATTGTTAACAAAACACACTCGAAACGAAACAAGTTTAAATGTATTGAGATAGTACGAGTATATATATATATATATATATATGTATATATGTATGTGTATAGCTTTAGCCGATATACTTCTACTATATATACAAGCATATATATAGAAATAGTTATATACATAATTTAACTATCGATTGCGTTGAATTCTCCACTTGATTTCGTATTCAGGTTTTTTTGTAAGACTAGACTATAGCGAAGGGAAGAATCGGGCAGAATCAGATGACAAATAAACAGCGTAAACCTTTTGTTCCAAAGAAAAAATACCAAAAAAGAAAAAAAAGAAATATATTTAGAATATAGATATAAATACAGAGAGAGATTTGCACCCCTTTCTGCAAGCAAGCAAAGAAAAAGCTTAGAAAACTAATAGATTAATAATGGTGGTAATGGAGATACAGAAAGAGATAGAAAGTGAACGAGAAAGAGAGAGAGAGAGGCAGAGGTGGGGGCGTCTGCCTGGGTTCAGAGCGGGTAACTAAAGCGAGTCATTCATTTATATATAAATATGAATTTATATGTATATCTTGATAGCTATTACGATGACCTTTTTGCGAAAACGTCCTTAGCTTAGTCGAGTTGCGAGACACACAGAAAGAGATAAGAGAGAAGGAGAGAAGCCTAGAGAATACTAAAGATAGTTACAGTTGCAATGCCTCCTAATCCATCCCATATATAAATATACCATATATGCCTATATATACATATATATATATATATACACTACCTAACATATATATTGTATGTAAACAGAAACATGTAAAGAACTAAACTTGCACAACAAGTAACCGAAAACAAGTAACGAAAAACTTAAACCGAAATAACAAAAAGTTGAAACGTCAACTCAAAAGTCAAAGGCATTGCTTATGTTTATAATCCTACATACAATAAATGTACTATATATGTATGTATGTATGTGTTCTGCTTATCCATATAAAAAGAGAGAGAAAGCAAATTGTAATAAAGTTCGTCGTCAGCAGCTTTACCAAATTTAGAATAGCAAATGTAACACTCAATTGCATTGCTGTAAACTTAACTCTTAAGTATTTGTTTATGTACTATGTAAATTTTCGAGCAGCGCCTAAGTATTAACCAAAAGTTTCCAAAAGTTTCTGCTTCAGTTTCGTCACTTGGTTAAGTATGCTTACTAGAAAACACACACACACACACACTTAGAGACAGACGGACAGACAGAGAGATACTCACACCTATATAGACATTAGACGCTTCGATTTCAAGAACCATCTTCGTCCAAAAATTGTGCTACTACTCGTTAAACACGTTGATAGAAATGAGATAGAGATAGAGATAGAATGAAAGTGAAAGAGCTGGAGAAAGTTAGAGAAAGTCAAGCTAACATTTCTATATATATCTATATATATATATATATACATACATATATGCTAACTATGTATAACTATAACTATAACATGCATAATACATAAATACATATATAAATGTGTAGTAATATAGCCATACACACACACACACACACACACATGCTATTATTGCATTTCTATGTAAAATACTCGCTTGACAACAACAACAACAACAATGTGCTTAATATAGTTAAACATTAAACAAACGGCAAATTCATGTACTTCAGCATTTGCATCCGCGTTTTTTTTTGTGTCTGGCTTTGATCCGGTAGACGGGGCGCCACTGGCCACGCCCACGCCCACCAACAAATAAATACAAATTATAAATTAAAAAAAACATTTAAAAATGACAAAAAAAAAGAAAAAATATATATATAACAATATAACATTGAACAGCTTCAGCCGCCCAAGGCACATCCAGCAATGGGCCCCTTAGCACTAACTTTGGATCAGCACGAAAAAGCCAAGCGAAATGCAAAAACGAAAAGAAAACTCAATGAAAAAAGCGCTAAATTTAAAAAAAAGCAAGCAAGCATAATTAAAAAAAAAACACAACTTAAACAACATATATAAGAATAAAAATTGTTTACTTTTTTTTTGTGTAAATTATTTATACATATATGTATATGTATATGAATGTGTATGTATATGTACATGCATAACATTAATGAGTACATAAAAAAAAAAAAAAAAAAAAAATACATACAAAACAACAACATATTTATTAAATAAATTGCATAGAAATTATATAAGTAAAACAAAAGCGATGAAGCAACAAAATGGAAATGCAAATGCAAATGAAAACAAATTAAAACCAACATCAACAAAATATATAAATGAATGAAAAACAAAATGAAAATATATAATCGCATGCGTAACAAAAATATATACACAAAGTCAAACCAAAAATTGAGCATAATAAACAGAAGAAAAACAACAATCATAATAGTTTTCATTGTTGCGGCTGATATAGACCTTGTAACATTATTGTTTGAAGGATATTCTTCTGTTGGTGTGTCAAAAGACACGGCGATCGTCCTTAAAATGGTCAGGACTCGATAGATTTTCTGAAATCTTAACACAATTTTTATTTTAAGCCTTAACGGAATTAATTTTCAGTCGTTTTTCTTCAAATTTGAAATTGGCGCGTTCGAGCCACGGCTTGAAAACTTGAGTTTATTGAATCATTGAGTGTTAGCCAATTTAAATCGTCCATCAAACGGTAGATGGCGCTATTCCGAAAGCAAGTGACTTGCTGCATTTCTGCTTGCTGTGATTTATGTTCGCCTGATATTTTACTCGCTGATTGAACACTTTTTGGCCATTCATGTCGACATAAAGTAGCGAACAACATCCACGTGGCTAAGTTTTTTCAAACTTCAACGGATTTGAGTTTCTGTCGGATAGTTAGTAATTTCAAATTTCAAATTAACGCGCCAAAGCCACTACAAAAAATATTCGATTTTCGTTGCATACTTTAAGGATGTAATGTCGTTCCTTTTTCGAAAACATGTCATATCTCGGCCATATACTGTCGGATTTTCAACGGACATATATTAACAGGATAACAAGGACCAACTCTATCGATTGGCATCCAAGGAATGTAATTTTTCAGTACCGTTTGATATATGAAAATTACGAAAATTATAAATTCCAGGATAACTCGAGAACCACAAGGACTATCCGGATTAAAATTGGCAGGATAATAGTCCTTACGAATACGCTTCGATTGACTCAGGACTCACAAGGATCAAAAAGGATATGACCGAGATATACGCTTTTCTCTGTTAACATTGTATCTTAGGTCCTGTAAGGACCTTCGTCCTTTTAAGTACATCAATCAGATTTTATTCAGAAGAGCAATCCCTTTGCCAAAAGACATCCTGATCGACCTTCAAATAACAGAGATACTGTTGATTTATGATATTTTTGGTAATTTTTCTGCACTAAACCCTTGTAAAAAGTCATGTGAATTTTATATAAATATATTGAAAATTCTTGAGTTTCAATAGGTTTATGTGTAAGATAAGTCCCAGCAAGAATTTTAAGGGTTTGGCAGAGATCTGCAAAATAAAACTATAAAATTTTAAATTTTAAATTGGCGCGCGTAATTCACGCAAAAATATTAAATTTATTGTAGCATACTTTGAGGATGCGCCGATACAATTTTTAATTCGAAGATGGGCCGATAGATGGCAAAAATTCAAAGTGTAGTTCTATCATCAGGCAAGAGATGGCGCCAATTTAAAATTTAGTTCGAGCACCGGGCAATAGGTGGCGTTATTACACATGAGCAAGGTTTGCTTGCTGCTGATTTCTGTTCGCCTGGTATTTCAGTTGTTGAGCTAGCAATTTTTAGCCGTTCACGGCAGCTTTAAGCGGCCAGCAAGAACAATCTGAGCTCACTTAGAGCAATTAAATTCCATGGGGTTCCACTTGCTGCTGACTTATGTTCACCTGGTATTTCACTCGCTGTTTGAACACTTTAGCTATTCAAGGCGACATAAAGTTGACAAACAACATTCGTTATTTATTTTAAATTTAAAATTGGCGCGCCAAGGCCACAGCAAACAATATTCAATTTTTGTTGCATACTTTAAGGATGTAATGTCGGTCATTTTTCGAAAACATGCCATATCTCGGCCAAATACTGTCGGATTTTCAAGGGACATATATTGACAGGATAACAAGGACCAACTCTATCGATTGGCATCCAACGAATGTAATTTTTCAGTTCCGTTTGATATGTGAAAATTACGAAAATTATAAATTCCAGGATAACTCGAGAACCATAAGGACTATCAGGATCAAAATCGGCAGGATAGTAGTCCTTACGAATACGCTTCGATTGACACAGGATCAAAAAGGATCAAAAAGGATATGACCGAGATATACGCTTTTCTCTGTTGTTCTCATTGTACCTCAGGTCCTGCAAGGACCTTCGTCCTTTTAAGAACATCAATCCTCTTGTATTCAGAAGAGCAATCCTTTTGCCAAAGGACATCGTGATAGTCCTTCAAATAACAGAGATACTGTTGATTTATGATATTTTTGGTCATTTTTCTGCACTAATCCCTTGCAAAAATTCATGTGAATTTTGTATAAATATATTGAAAATTCTTGAGTGTCAATAGGTTTATGTGTCCTGATGATAATAAGGTAAGTCCCAGCAAGATTCTTAAGGGTTTGTCAGAGATCTGCAAAACAAAATTATCAAATTTAAAATTTGAAATTGGCACGCGGAACTCACGGCAAAAATATTAAATTTCTTGTAGCATACTTTGAGGGTGTGCCAATACAATCTTTAATTCCAAGATAGGCCGATAGATGGCGCAAATTCAAAATGTAGTTCTATCATCAGACAATGGATGGCGCCAAATCAAAATGTAGTTCGAACACCGGGCAATAGATGGCGTTATGACAAATAAGCCAGGTTTGCTTGCTGCTGATTTCTGTTCGCCTGGTATTTCTCTTGCAGAGTTGGCAATTTTCAGCTGTTCACTGCTGAATCAAGGGGCCAATAACAAGAAGAAGATTCATGTACGCAATTAAACTTGCTGCTGTTTTTCGTTTAGTAGCTTCTGTCACAAGTAAAATAATAAATTTCTGTTTAAGTTTCCATTATTATTGTTTATTATTATTATTAATTAAATAATTGCCTTGTGGTTTGCTATATTTTACAAAGTATACATTAAAAACACAAAAAACAACATTTTTTTGATAGCAGCTGCTGGTTGTTTGTTTAGTTGTACATATAAATATTAAAGTTAAACGTTAATATTATTAAGTTAGATGTAAATGTGTTATAACCCTCCCATTAAAAACATTGCAATAAATGCCTTGGTGTAAGTGTGAGTGTGTGTTGTGTATGTGTATATGTGTTTTGTGTGTGTGTGTGTATGTGAGTTTAAAATGCTTTCTCTGTATAAAAGTTGCGATTGTTTTGTGGTTGCTTGCAATTGGTCTGTTGTTGATTGATTAGATTATAGTACGGTTGATTAGATATATGTTTTTCCGATATCTGTTAAGGGGAAGTCATCAGTGTTTAGATATATGCATATGTGTAGCTATAGGGGAAGACATCAGAAAGTCTGGGGAAGTGAACTTGTGCAAAACTCTTGTCCCGTTCTAAACGCTACGTATCGTTTATATCGATATATATATATATATGTATATATATAGTATATACAGTGGCGAGCAAAATTGAGTGTATGTTCAGAACTCAGACTTTCGTCACCCACAAAATCATAACCACACAAGATAATCCAAAAATTTTTTTTGTTTTATTTTGATTATTTAATTCTTAATAAATTTTAAGCAAAAACAATCATGAAAGAGATAAATTCGAGGAGATTTACAGTAAAAACGAAAAAAACCCGCATAAACTCAATTTTGCACGTAGGCACTTTTTCGCCTATTTTCGCTTTCTTACTCTTCTTATCAGCACAAATCGGAAAGATTCACCGTTATTTTTGATTTTCTATTATTCTTGATGTTCGTAGCACAGATTAAATGTGCTTCAGACTAGCTTGCAATCATAAATAAATTGTTGAAAATTTGCTAGCATAAAAATGCGAAAATTATCTGAAGATATCGAAAATAATGTAGTTAGCCTGACCGAGAATGGTTGTACATCGCGTGTAATTTCGAAGAGGCTCGGTATAAGCCAATCGGCGGTAATCGCTGTTCAAAAGAGGCGGAATGTGACTCCCAAAGCGCAAGTCGCAGGTCGCAAAAAATTATTGAAGGAGTCAGATGCTCGACTGATGATGTCGGAAATGAGGAAGAACAAGCTTCTAACACCAAAGGGTGCTTCCTTGGCTATCAACAAGAGTGTTAGCAAATGGACAGCTAGAAGAGCGCTGCGAGACATTGGGTATATTGCAAGTGTGAAAAAAAACAAACCTGCATTATCCGTTAAAAATGTTAAAGCGCGATTGAAATTTGCAAGGGCACACAAAAATTGGACTGTGGATGATTGGAAACGTGTTATCTGGTCTGACGAGTCCAAATTTAACCGTTTTCAGTCCGACGGAAAGCAATATTGCTGGCGTAGACCCGGAGATCGTATCCAAAGACACCATGTAAAACAAACTGTAAAACATGGTGGTGGAAGTATTATGGTTTGGGGATGCTTCACGTGGTGGCATGTTGGCCCTCTACAGTTAATAGAAGGTATTATGCGGAAGGAGGACTACCTACAAGTCTTACAGACCAATCTTCCCAATTTTATTGAGAAATGTGCTTATCCCGAAAAGGAAATTGTTTTTCAACAAGATGGGGATCCGAAGCACACGGCCAAAATTGTTAAGGGATGGATTGAAAAGCAACCTTTTAAATTAATGGAATGGCCAGCACAAAGTCCCGACCTCAATCCGATTGAAAATCTTTGGTCAATCGTGAAAAGACGGCTCGGGCAATACGAAGCAGCTCCATCAAATATGGGCAACCTCTGGGAGCGTGTTGAAGCTGAATGGAGACGTATTCCCAAAGATATTATTGAAAATTTGGTAGAGAGCATGCCTGACCGTGTACAGGAAGTTATCACAAATAAAGGTCTTTGGACAAAATATTAATATTATATTAATAATTAAAACTTCTAGAAACGTGCAAAATTGAGTTTATGCGGGTTTTTTTCGTTTTTACTGTAAATCTCCTCGAATTTATCTCTTTCATGATTGTTTTTGCTTAAAATTTATTAAGAATTAAATAATCAAAATAAAACAAAAAAAATTTTTGGATTATCTTGTGTGGTTATGATTTTGTGGGTGACGAAAGTCTGAGTTCTGAACATGCACTCAATTTTGCTCGCCACTGTATAGGGTAGGTATATACACATACATACTATATATATGTAAGTGTATGTATACATTAGTTATATAATTTATGTTTAATATATTTTAATCGTATATTTATTAGCAAAAAAAAAGTTTGATTTGTCGAACAAACACGCTTGCTCGGTTTTTGTTTTTGTTTTTGTTTTTTTTTGTTTTTGATTCGAATGATTGGTTTGATGATTGACAAGATGATTGAGTGAACAAAAAAAAAAGAACATAGATTAGTATTATTTTGGGGGCGCTCTTAACTCAATACTGTTGTTGTTTAGTACACATTAGATGTATTAGCTTTACTTATCGTCTACTAAGTATATTTTAATGTAATAATAATAAATTATTAATCAAATATGCTTGTGTTCTTCTTGTTGGGTTGGCTTCCTTTCGCCTTGGTTAGTGAGCAAGATGTGTGCGGAGGGGGAGGCGTGGCATAGTCCTAGCATAGATGTGTGTGTGTGTGTGTGTGTGTGTGTGTGCTTCAATGGCTGCCCGGCTGAGCGGCTGTTGGCCAAGCGATCTTCGCATCGATGCGTTTATAGGCCAACATGCAGTGTTTGCCCTTGGCCGCCAATCGTGCGTCCTGCGGACACTCGGCATCCGTGAGCAGCGTCTCCTCGCCATCCACGAGCTTGAACAGCGCATAATCCTGGGGATTGGTGATGCGCGCCTTGTGTGCGATTATCCGGCACACTTCGCGCGTTGTGGTATGCGGACGCACGGGCAACGTGCGTGTCTGCAGCGAGCCGTTGCACTCGTCGGGTATGATGACGCGCAGCACACTCGAGCAGGCGGGCAAACAGCTGGAACGCCACTGCAAAGGAGAAGAAAAATATTTTGGTTAAACGATTGTGAGCTGGTATAAAATGTAGTATTACTTACATCGAGTGAACCGCTGCCGCTTTCGCCCTCGGAGGCCATGAATGTCTTGAGCACTTGGACGGCACTGCAGAGCGCCGTCAGATAATAGCCTGGCTCGCCGTTGAGCAGCGTTGGCTGCAACAGACCCCACATGAACTCGGCCTCGATTTCGGCGCCAACGAAGCCACATTTGGCCACCACATAGACGAGCACGGGCAGAAAATCATCGGCGCCCAGCTGCTGGCCACGCGGACAACCGGTGGCATCGAACACCGTCGAGATGACGCACAAGAAGAGCTCCAGCTTGTCCAGCGGCAGTTCGGCCTCCTGCAAACGCCACAGCAGATTGGCAATCAGACGCAAGGCGGTCTGTGATGGTGGCGTCACGGTGGCACGAATGCCAAAATCGGAGGCGTCACGCTCGCAAGCGTAACGCACATTTTGCGCCAAGAGCTGAATGTCCTCGCTGCGCTTGTAATAGTCGACGAAGATGCCATAGAGATGTTCGCGCAGCGGCAACACGACCAGCTGATGCATCACCGTCTCGAGCATGGTGTCGAGATTGAGAAACTCATCGGGCTTGAGGCGAGCACGCGCCGATTCGAGTTCGGCGTGGAATTTGCCCTCGCCATGCTTGACCAGATAGTTCTTCATGCCGCTCATAAACTGACGCATGTTGCGCATTATTACCTGCGGCACCGCCTCGCGCGACTCCTTCGTGCAGCTGATAAAGTTCTCAATGTTGCGTGCGAATGTCGAGCTCGGATCCTGAGCCAATTGCAGCGTGTAGGCGCGCAGCGAGTCGCCCGGTCCGATGCTTTGCACGTTCATCTTGTTGCGGGGATGGCCTGAAATGAAGATGAGAAGAAAATTATAAGTAAATATGTATATGTATATATACTTAAAACTGAGTTGGAGATGAGGAGAAAATGATAAGTAAATATAAAAACATATGTATATAAATAATACTAAGGAAAAAGACTGAGTTGAATAGCGTTATTTGTGAAGATCGAGTGAAAATCGAAGATAGTTAAGAAGAAGGAGATAACTGATATTAGGAATAAAATATGCATTTGAATGAGAAACAAGATCACTACGACAAAGCTAGAGCGAGAGAAAAAGTTAGAGAAAGATAAAGAGATCAGCAAACAGATTTTGCATTTCAATTGCGCTAAAGATCGTTAAAGGTTTTTAAGTTGAAGATCACTACAAAATTCACTGAAGAAATTCATTATTAAACATCTATGCATTTCAACTATAAAAGAGTAGCTGAAGATCGTATTATTTTTCTTTACTTTTTCAGTTGAAGATCACAAAAAATTTCAAGAGAGCTGCTGAAGATCGTTGTTTCTTTTCTTAACGATCGAATTGCAAGAGATTCACTGAAGAGCTTTTTTTCCATTACTTGAAGATCATTAAAAAATCATTGCACTGAAGATCGTTTTCTTCTTGTCTTGAAGATCATTAATGCTTGCACTGAAGATGTTGCTTTTACTATCTTTGAGAGAAGAGCAATCATGATCTGATCTGAAGATAATCGTGTTGGTTGGCATGAAAAGAAACGAGATCACCGATAGATCATTGTCATACAGTTCGCAGAAAAGAAAGAGCTAACTACTAGACTAGATATAAAACTTTTTTCGATTATGAAATCATATGGTAAATGTCGATAGATCACTTTTGTATTTCCTTCCTTCCTTTTCTGTGATTAATTCCTTACCGAATAGCAGTTGACAGAGCAGCTGAAACAGACAGACCATGGGGGCACAGCAGCCGTGGCCCGTGTGGCAGTGTCGCTCATCGGCGCACTCGCACTTCCGCCGATAGCTGCGATAGAGACGCTGACTTTGCGCCTGCAGTGAAATGCCGAGCGCCTGGCACTCGACAATGTGCGTCATGTTGAGCAATATGTTGCCCTGATCGTCGAGACGAAAGAATTGCTTGATATCATAATGATCACAGGTATTCCGATCGCTTGGATGGCACAAATCCACATTCGTTGTTGTTTGTGTGGTGACATCTGTTGTCTCGGTGCGTGGATTGGGACATTTCCCAATGGCGCCCATTATGGAGCCGGCGAGTGCTTCAGTCTTCAGTTGCTTGCGATTGATGCGGCAGTCTTTGAGCACCTGTTGCGGACAGGTGGCCGTCGTAGTCGTTGTTGTTGTTGTTGTGGAAATCGAACCCATGCTGGAGAGGCTGCTGCTGGCGTATTTCGATTTCTTGCCGAGCACCGTGCTGCTCGTGTGTTCCTCCTGTTCGTGCTGTGCATTCGTCAGCGGGAGCGGTAAGCCCGTCTGTATTTTATCCACAAAGAGCAGCTCAAGCAGCTTGCGCTTGCGTCTTCCCATTTTGCTTTTGCTGCCTGGCTTCTTCTCCTCGAGCTCTGGCACAGTTGTTGTGGGGGGCAGCAGCAACAGATTGTGGCTGCTGTGTGTGCGCTGTTGGAGCAACTCCTCTTCGAAGTCGCCGGAGAAGAAGTTGTCGTGCTGCTGCGGATGCTCGACAATCTCCCACTCGGCCATGAAGCTGAGGAAGAGCGCCTCCTCCTTGTAGTGCAGCACATGGGCGGGATCGTGAAAGAATTCCTCGGGCTCCAGACGTTCGATGCGTTCCTCATCCAAGCTGCACAGCGATTTCGATAGATCCACGACGATGCCATTCGATGTGTTGTTGGTGGTGTTGTTGGTGGTGTTGTTGGTGGTGGTGGGAAGCGCGGGATTGCTGTGACTGTTGTGCGGGAGGTTCGCGGAATTTGCGCGCGACGATTTTCTGAACCAGCTCATGATGGATTCTAAAGCGATTTTTGCCAGCTAAAACGAATTGGCGAAAACGCAAGTTTCTCATCGGCACAAGCTGCTGCCCGTCTCAGTCTCTCTGAGTGTGTGTGTGTGTGTGTGTTATCGATTATGTGTTATCGTTACACTTGTCGCTGGCTCGCACGCTCTCTCTCTGTCTCTCTTTCTCGTTTCGTTTTCTCTCTTCTTTTTTTGTTCGTTTCGCTCTTGAAGCGTTGTCGCGTCGTTGCGTTGTTGCTCTAAAAGCGGCCAATGCAAAACTAATGCTGAACTTCATACGCATTAGTTTATAAGACCGCTGCATCTGCACTTGCAAACTGCGCTGCCTGCGTCGACGGCGCTGTCGCGAAAATATAACAAAGATAGCGAGCGATGCCGACGCTGACGTCCTAATTAGCGCAGCGACCTCATTTCCCTTTTTCTCTCTCTCTCTCTCTTCCTCTCTTCCCTTTGCCTGTTCAGGTAATAATGCGCGATCTACGCGGAAATTTCCCGGATATTTACCTGCCACATTGCGTTGCACACAGATTAAAGGTCTGTTGCCTGCTTTTTGCGCAAATCAAATGTGGCCACAATATCAGCAGCAGCAGTAATATTTGCCTGTCTAGGGGGAGAAAAAAACTGTGTCAAGAGGAAATCGTCTTGAGTCAGTCAGGGTCGAAAGGGGCCTCAAGCATTGTCAAAGAGAGGGGGAGGGAGAATGCAGAGAAACAGACACAAACAGAGAGAGAACATTGTGTCTAGACTTGACGCGACAATCTCTTGGAATGTTGCAAATGCCGACCGATAACTTTTAAGTCGAGGAATTTTGCTAAGGGGAAAATTATCACTCGACTTGCGGAGTCACAGAATTTCACTTTAACAACAAATTCCTCATTAGAAATGAAAACTTCGGTGAAAACATTTCTTGAATCGCTAAAACTAAGTTTAAATAATTTTGAACCGATGCTTAACATAATTGTGTTTGCTTCATTTTCGAAAAGTTTATTGTATCGTTTATCGGTATGCTCTATGAAAAGTCAGTTGAATCTTTAACTCTCGAACTCAAGCATCGCAAAAATAAATTGTTTATTAAAAAATTTAGACATGGCCCTTGACTGATAGTTTCATTTTAGCTTAAGAAACTTCTTGAGCATCAAACACTCGCATTAAGCTTTTCTAGAAGAATATTTTTGTGACTTCTAACACAACATGCCTTAACTTTAAGAACTTTCTTTAAATTTAAACTCAAAAACTATTCCCTTAATGTTTAGTATTCCATAAAGCTATTAAAACTCTTTATCAGTTTGTATGAAATAACTAAATTAGATATAAGTTTCGATGTAGCTATGGAAAGCCTAGATCAGCATTTATAAGATAACTAAATCAGATGTAAGTTCTATTTTCTAACTTTAAAGAACTTTTATTTCGAGTTGTTCAACTTTCTTGTAGTTATCGTTGCAGATTAAGAACAATTTTTAAGCAATTAACAACTTTGAAAACTTATTTTCCAAAGTTTAGTATTTGATGAAACCTTAGATTGGTTTGTATAAGACAACTAAATCATATATATATGAAATATATATATGAATGTAAATAACAAATGCAATTAACAAAGTTGAAAAACTTTTTCAAAATCGACTAAAGAATCTGCTCTACAAATAGTTAACAAATTCAACGATAGTCCTCTGAAAACAGCGTATGCAGAGAGTGTATAATTCTGTAATAATCAAGTAAGCTGTAGAACTTTTCTATGAAGGCCGCCAATGAATCATTCACTTAGAGATTGATTGCAAACATTGTTGCGGCTAAAGGGAACAAAAGAGTTTGTCCCATCTCTATGTAAAACGCCCATCTCTAGCAGTTTATCTAGCTTCGGCTGATGGTGACTAAAGAGGCGTCAAATAACACTCAAACTACCTGCGATAGTGACTACGAATAGCTAAGCGAAGCGAATCATTCAATCAGCGAGCAGGTAACCATTTTGTTGTATGCGCTGACAGGTAACTGTAAAAATGCGAGAGAAGGCAAACAGAATGAGAATGAAAGAGAGCGAGAGGAGAGCTTAAGAGCTGCTCGCAAGGCTGTTGAGATTAGCGCAGCGAGTTGATTCATAGCTCTAGCTTAGAACAGCTCTGAAGAACAGCTGTAAATCGCAGCTCCGTTATTCACACACAAAACAACGGCCATGTTTTCAACAGCAGATCAAAGAATCAAAGAGAGATAGAGAGAGAGAGCGAGAGAGAGAGCGAGAGAGAGGGAGAGCTTAGTTTAACGACGGTTTGTCTAATAATGTTGTCTGAATGACGCCATCAAATTGAATGGGAGACAACAATGAAATTATAGTTGATGCGAAGCGTGCCTCAACCTAATGCTATAGTATTTACATTTATACAGATTTTTCTATATATATATATAGTTATATTTATTATTATGCTGATCTATTGAACGGGAGACAATTTGCAATTGCACCTTACGATTGCATCAGCTTTTAGAGAAGACTCCTCTCGTTTCTGCTGCGCAATTAGGAAAAACCTTTGGCAAACTCGTAAAGTCGTAAAGTGATATTTCCAAGGTGCCTGGGGTTCAGGAAATGTTGCATACATAGCCGATGTGTACAGTTAATACTGTACTAAATACATCAACCAAAATGGTGGTAAAAGGAGGCGCTAAGCCACAACAAAATGGTCTTCATCTACCTGCGATTATATTTTTGGGTTTTTCTATTTCACATTATTTGTTACAGCAACTACATTTGTGTACAGACTTTTCTTAAATTCTAGAGAGAGTTTCTATTTTCACTTTTAAGAGGTATTCTGAAATTTTTCTCACTATGCAATGTTGTATTGAACTCGAGATAACATTAATGTGTGTAATTTTTCTTCTTTGGAATTATTCCTCATCAGAAGTTACATTATTATAATTAGCGACTTCAAATTAGTCACCCATATAATTTAGCTTATATAATGCTTATTCTGCATGCTTCAGCATAATTGCTTCAAAGATAAACCGTTACTCATAGTTACTGCAAAAGTCCCGCTATTAATGCAGTCTGCAAAATTGCAGTTGCATTTCAGAATGTGCTTCCCCAAAGTCACTTTTGAATTTAGTTCATAAAATTTCGGTTACATTTCAGAATGTGTTTCCCTAAACGCGTTAATATTCCCAACTTTTTGGTAGCTTTTTTTGCATTCGATAGACAGTTAGTTAAGGATAGCAATTTGCTACTCTGAATATTTCAGATTAAACAAGTTTTATATATAGTACTTGTAGTTCTGTTCAAGATATTTTCATATGCTCAATACTTCAGATTAAACATAGATCTGTATATTCCGTATTTAGAATAAACAAGTTTTATATACTCGTAGTTCTGTCTTTCTGTTCAGGATATGAATTTAATATTCGGAACACTTTAGGTCAATCAAATTTAATATAGTTTTGTATTTCAAAGGGATGGATTAATCAGATGCTATTTAGTTTTGTTTCATTTCTATATCAATTTGATATTCTGAATACTTCAGACTAAGGAAGTTCTAAATAAATTTGATATTTTGAATACTTCAGATCAATCAAGTTCAAGTTCAAAGAGATGGATTTATCAAATTCTATTTAGTTCTGTTTCAACTCTGTTTAATCTGGACTATTTCAAGGTGCCCTCAAAAGTTGCAGCTGTTTTTTTTTAGCTGTAATTTTTATTGCCTCGCTATTTGTTTTATTTTATTTTTTTTTTGTGTTTTTAAGACAACGCGAGAAAGTTCAGCGAACTGTTGTCGTTGTCGAGAAATTATCCAGATTTGTGCTTATCACACTTAGAATACAATAGAAATATATGAGAGGAGAGGAGCTTGGCAACAGAGAAACGGGGAAAATGGGTTGCCTAATTGCAAGAGGCTGCGATAACAATTTGCAAATTGCAATTTGCATTTTGCATTTGGTATCAACGGCAAGCACGTGCTCATTGGGCTGGACCAGAATGTGAGGCTAAAAATAGTCGCGAGTGTTGGAGTGCGTTTAAAAACGCGCTAAAAATAAAATACGCGCGCGATTTACACAAGTGAATGTGAGGAGAGGAGTTTTGTTTGTTTATATTTGCATTTCATCAGACGTTGACCTAAAATAGCCACACTTCGACACTCGATCGATGTCTTGAGCTCACGCTGAGATGGCGACGAGGCGATCGAGACTTGAGGCGGGCAAATTACGCATCCCATTGAGCGACGCACGGCGTGCGCGTTTTAAAACGCGCGCTGATAAAAACGCTGCGGTTTACATTCCAAAGTGCAAGACAAGCGACGACAATTCTTGCTCCAATATTTGCATATAGAGAGAGAGAGAGTGAGTGAACCAAAGAGAGAGAGCGAGAGCAACTTATCAAATTTGTTTGGCTTGCAAACTGCGACGCAGTTTAGTCACAAGGCAGGCGCCGCCAGGGCGGGGTGTGGAAGGGGGGAATGTAAGCACGAAATGTAAAGAGAAAGAGAGCGCGAGAGAATGCCAAAGAAAGGGGGATGACGAAGGGGAGACATTGCGCGGGGCAGATAAGTTTCGGCAAAGGCTTTGTAGTCTGCAGATCGCAGACTGTAAACTGACCGCGACAAGAGCGGCCTACAAAGCGGAGACGTTGACTGCGACGCTGACTGCGACGTCGCCTGCAGCAGCAGCCGGAGCCGCAGTTTGATAATGTTTTTCGCATTAACCGGTTGAAAGCGGTAAGCGATGCGTACAAGCTTTTATTGTTGACTTTTGCGTGCGCTCAATCTGCCCATCTTGCAATCTCGCCATCTGGCAATCTCTCATTCCATTCGCTGTCTTGATGGAGGCCATCGAGGCTGAATGAATGATGCAACAATAACAAGCGATTGCAGCAAATTGAGCATGGCATTCATTAAGGAGGATCTTCTCAACACTCGAGTGTGGCGATCATATGCTCGAGTTAATCTGCACATCAAGCGGATCAAGTAATTCGTATTAACTGCCATCACAGTTATCGTTATCGATGGCAACCTTGAAGTATGCAAAGTTGAGCTGAACTGATCCTCGACTGATCTTATTGCAAAGAACACTCATAATCAGAGTGAGAGAAGCTCATCAACTTTCTTCTACTTTAAAATTTAATTAATGTTTAGGAAATTTCTTCGTTCACATGACTTCAATGCTGCAACTATTATATTCAACTAATATTATTTGTCCAGGGAACTTCTCAAAGAGACTGGAACTCTTGAATTTCTTAATCGAGCTTCTTATTCGAAAATCAATTGCTTCGAGTGGAAAAGAAATATCATTAAAGATGAAAACATCAATGTAAAGTACACTAAGAACTATACAGAACTATTTCAGTCTATCGATGAACATTAGCACCATTGTTGAAGATCACAACGATTGTCGGGTTGTTAGCAGAGCTATTAACTCAAAAGCGGACTGAATACATTCTACGGGTCGCAGCAGTCTTTTCCCCAATATAGTAATAAATAAAGAATAATCTCCTAACGAAGCTTTTTCTTCAGTGGATTCACACAATACGCAAGCTCTCATTGGACTTAAAGCCAAAATGTAAT
The DNA here is from genome assembly GCF_023558435.1 of Drosophila sulfurigaster albostrigata. NCBI lineage: Eukaryota > Metazoa > Arthropoda > Insecta > Diptera > Drosophilidae > Drosophila > Drosophila sulfurigaster. The sequence goes on along the minus strand of NC_084885.1, from coordinate 8,416,106 downwards.
TTAGTCTTTAAGGATTAAGCAGCACATTGAAAGGTTACTGAGAGTCCCAACTGCACTTTCCATATTGTTTCAGGCCAACCAAAAAAGTACATAAAGAAACCTTACTATCAAACTCAGCTCGATCTTCACTCGATTGACACCAAGTCCAATTCTTATTGAATAAAAAAAAGGGAATTACTACGAGTACTCACATAGTATCTCACGATCCCGCATACTTGGATTCCTCAATATGGTGGCCACTTTAGGTCTCATTGCCTTGTTGTTATTATTATTATTGCCTGCGCCAGCGCCGGCATTATTGCCATTCTTGTTGGCCTTGAGCGTGTCCTGGTTGCAGCTGCTGTTGCTGCCATCTTTGGTGCTGCTGAATTCCTCAACGATCGTATCGTCCTCCGACAATGCCGGTCGGCACTTCGACAAGTGAATGGTGTCCGAGTTCATGGTGGCATCTGCAAGAAATTAATCATTTTTATATGCATACTTTTGATACTGCTCGAAGATATCTCGCTAGCCTTAAGCACTTACCATCCTGCATGGGAATGAACGAGTCCCATTGCGATGAATCCCACGGCTCGGAGAAGACGGTGCCATCGTCGGACTGTGCCGAGTCAATGCCGCCGTAATACGTCTGACAGAAGGCAGCACAATTGCGCTCCACATTGTCATAGGCGGAGAGACGACAACCATTCTGGTTCTGATTCGAATTCTGGTTCTGATTCTGACTCTGGAATGACTTTTGACTGTCCTTGTCCTTCTCCTTGTCCGCACACTGTCCGGCACTCGGCACCGATTGCAGCGGTACAACGTTGCCCACGCTTTGCGGTGGTGTCGAGCAACGCACGAGCTCCGGCAGATTGAGATCGGGCAGACGCTTGGCAATGATCTGGTGCACGGTCAGTGGTCGCTTCTTGGCACCTGGGCCATTTGCATCCTTCTCCCGACCAAGGGAATTCTCCTTCTCCTGCCAATCGGCTGCGGTCGCATCGTAGTCACCGCCATTTGTCTCCTGCTTGGCCATAAACTCCCAGCTGCTGTCGAGTTGCCAGTGCTCGATGCGATTGCGTCCGCGTTTCGCTTGCGGTTGTTGAGCCAACGGCTTTGGTTTCTGCTTCAACTCATCCAAACTTCCGGCGGCCAATTTCTCCAGATCGGCGGGCATTAAAAGTGGCGCCGCTGTGGTGGCCAAGCCACCTTTGAGTGGCTCCGAGTGTCGTTGATTCGCCGGCAGCAGTTGGCTGCGTTGCTGTCGTCGTAAAATCGCCGCCGCTGCATTAGTTAGCCCCGCCTGACGCAATGCATCGGCGGGCTCGGCATAGAAGGGGCTGCCCTGCTTGCTGCGCGAAGAGCCGGGCGTTTGAGCATGGGCTGTGGGTGTCGTGTCGCCACCGTCATCGGCAGTGCTGTGCTCCGTGAGTGATTGTGTCATGGCTGGCGCCAGATTTGGCAGCTGCAGTCCAGCGCGGGATCGTGGCGCTGCATCGCCGGAGAACTGCAACAGTTGCTGGCTGCTCTCGAGCTGCTGCTGTGGGGTGTCTTCACAGGGCGAAAGCAGTTGTTGCGTGGGTGTGCTGGCTGCAATGGAGAACAGAATCAGGACATTAGTTAGATAAACGGATTAATGAAGAGGGTGTTACAAGAAAATCATTTTATCAGGGACTTGTCGAGGGACTCAATTGAAATGTTCAGTTCAAGGATTTTGTTGCGGAGTCAAAATTTAGTCTAGAAGTTTCCCTTCAGGTTACAGTCGGTCGTTTAGTCGAGGGTTTTCGTAGAGGGTTTTACTGAGGCTTTTCGTACAGCCAATGTTAAGCACATATTCAAGGGCGAGAGACAAGAAATTTAGTCGAAGAAGTCGAATTTGGTGAAAGAGTTTTACTAAGGAAGTTTCTGTACAGGTTTTAGACAAAAGCTAATTGCCTTGCGAATTTAGATGACGGGATATTTTTTAAAGATTTTCTTCAAAACTTGCCAACAAATATTTGAGTCAAGAACTTTGCCTGAAAATGTTAGACAATGAATTTTGTTGAGGCAGCTTTCCTCTTAGTGTTTAGACAAGGGGTTTCGATCTACACAGGAGGTTTAGACAAGGTATTTAGTCAAGGGGTTTCACCAGACTTTTTGGTCTAGTTGGTTAGAGGAATAGTTTCCGTTAGGGTTTTGGGAATTCATCGTTTAGTGATTTTCAAAGACTTTAAGTTGTAGTCGAGGGATAGTCGAGAGGCTTTCTGAAGGGGAATTCATTGTTAAAGTTTCGCTAGTTTAGTCAACGGTGTTTTCCTAGGGCTCCCTAGTTGATGGTAGTGTTAAGTGCAGTTAACTTACGTGTCTCGGCGAGCAGATCGGGTCGTCGGTTTAGCACACCGCCGTGCGCATCGAGTCCCGGCTTGAAGCTGGTCAGGAGACTGGCACGATCGCTGGGATCATGCGACCAGACGTCCTCGTAGTCGCTGATCTTGTCGCTCAATGCGCTGGCGCAATACTGAGCCGGCGGGCTCTCGAGTATGTCCGATTCCTGATAGTGTTTCGACTCCTTACTCCGGATGCGTGACTTGCGCGACTTGCTGCCACTGCTGCCGGTGCCGGGCAACAATCCTGTGGCGCTGCTCGGCGTCAGAGGCGAGAGTATCTTGCGCTGACTGTGCGTGGAGTCGCGACTCGACTGCGAATGAGTTTGCCAGCGACTGTCATTCGAGGAGGATGTGCCCTGCGACGAGAGCGTGTCCTTGCACTCGCCCTCGGGCGACAAGCGTTTGGCAAATGTCTGGAACGTGCTCGTGCTGGCCTGCGAGTTGAGCAGCGCGTTGAAGGGATTACTTGACGCCGGCGTCGTTACCTCCACAAATTGTGCTGGATTCGATTTGGTTGTCGGTGGAGTTGCGGCTCCCCCGCTTAGGTTGCTTCCGTTCTCCATTGAGAAGGTGACAGTTGTGGTCACCGTAAAGTTATTGTTCAGCTGATCCGGTGAATGGGGTTTGGACCAACGCATCGGCGGCGCCGGTGGCTTGAGATTCAACGTGTTTGGCGGCTTTGGTCGCTGCGGACGCTGCACTTGCTCCACTTCGCCGCTCGCTGCTGTTGTCTTGAACGTGCTGAGATTGTTGCTGTTGCTGTTGTTGTTGCTGTTGCCTAACGTTGGCAACTGTTGCTGTGGCTGCTGCTGCTGCTGTGGCACTTGCTGTTGATCGAGCATTGCGCCGCCTGGCAAATAGCCCTGAGCGTCCACCGGGGACATCGTGAGTATGACCGAATCCACCGAGTTGGGACTGAGCAGCTGTTGCATGTGCTGTCCCCCGCTGGTGCAGAATGAGCTCATGCTGGAGTTGGTGTCCGACGGCGTGCCCGCCTGACTGAAGAAGCCCAACAGCTGGCCGCTGCCCGTTGGACTGAACACGTTGTTGTTGTTGTTGTTGCTGTTGTTGTTACCACCTTGATGTGGTGCCACCGCCGACTGTGGCTGCCGCTCTGGCTTGTCGCTGAAGAAGGTTGCGGTGCCCAGGCCGCTCGTCTCGGTCAGCGACAACGGCGACTTGGCATCGAGCAGCAGCTGTTGCTGTTGCTGCAACTGTTGCTGTTGCTGTTGTTGCTGCTGCTGTTGCAGCTGCTTTGGGGGACCTAGGACAGCCGGACTGCTGGCATAGCTCCAGAACTCCTGACCGAGCAGTGCCAGAGACGAGAGCTTCTTGCGGTTGTTTGCTTCACGTAAAACACGCGGCAGCATCAGCTGCACGGGCAGCTCGTCGCAGCATTGCGCATAGTGGGCAATGAGTGCGGGAATCGAGCCGAATTTGAAGCGTGAACTCTCCAGGCTGAGTATGTTATTGTCCTGCGACTGTATCAGATAGTGTTCGATGTAGGGTCCTGTGTCCTGTGGCAGACGCACTGACACAGCCATCGTATTCGGTTGGCTCGAGCCGCGCACAATGAAAGTCTGCAAAAGGAAAATAGAAAGAGAGAGAGAGAGAGAGAGAGAAAGTTGCTGTTGAGTGAGCTGTTGTCATAATTCAGCGCGCGCGTTAAATGTTGCGTTAAAAATGCGCGCACATAAATTTCCCATTTCCCATTTCCCACATTCTCCCATTTTTGCCCGTCGCATGATAAATGATAAATTGGTATGCGATGCGTTCGTTTCACAGTCTCTTTTCCACTCGCTTGGTCTGCGCCTTTGTCTTGGCAAAAACTTTGCAGACGCTGCGACAAAGCGGCCAAGTCGTGTGGCAAGTGGCAAGTAGCGAGTGGCGAGTGGCATTTGCACTTCACTTCACTTCACATCCTTGGCAACGCCTTCTGCAGCTAAACGGCTGCAGACCTGGTCAAGTGGCAGGCGATGTCCGTTTTCTTTTTGTTTTTTGTTAATCGCCTGCTAAAGTTTTCATAATGAGCGTTTCACTTAAAGTCACGCACAATACGCAGCAGCTGTTGTTGCCGTGTTCCACTCAACGATTTCAACGGCAATTCGCCAACGTTAATTCGAGTATTAAAAGCGCAAACTATGTAAAAAAGAAGGTAAACTATCGGAAGTTAATGAATTACATAGTTCAAAACATATCAAACAAAAGATAGACTATTCATCGTTCTTTACTCAATTTTAGTCAAGTCTTTGACCTATAAAATTGTGTTTCTCTATTAAAGATTATATACAATTATTCTCAATACAAAAATATAATCAAATTCTATCTCTTATAAAACTTTGCACATTTTTCTCTACTTTAGTTTATTTGCCGTTTTTCTCACTAGTTTATTTGCTTAAGACTCATGTAATTACAAATCCATCTGCAAATGTTTGACTAGCTTTACCAACACAAGATAAGCTCTAATATCTTATCTATTTTGGCGCCCAATTCTGTCCCGAGTAATTCAAAATTAGCCAACTTATTTGATATGCTCTGAATGTGATAAAAGAGATGATGAGCAACATAAGTTCACGCTCAAAATGTTCCAACTGCTTTTCACTTCACTTTGCATTGGGATTTCCCGACAAAACTCTTACGATTTTAAGCTGAGGCGAATGTGTTTTAAAGAACTCGTTTTTTTTTGCTTTGCTTTCTATTATGCGTTTTTTATACCCGCTACCCATAGGGTAGAAGGGTATTATAACTTTGTGCCGGCAGGAAATGTATGTAACAGGCAGAAGGAGGCATCTCCGACCCTATAAAGTATATATATTCTTGATCAGCGTCAACAGCCGAGACGATATAGCCATGTCCGTCTGTCCGTCTGTGTGTCTGTCCGTCTGTCCGTCTGTCCGTATGAACACCTAGATCTCAGAGACTATAAGAGATAGAGCTATAATTTTTTTTCGACAGCATTTGTTATGTTTGCACGCAGATCAAGTTTGTTTCAAATTTTGGCCACGCCCACTTCCGCCCCCGCAAATCAAAAAAAATCGAATAACAAGCGTAAATTTAAAGCTAGAGATGCGAATTTTGGTATATACTATAATTACTATAGTAGTTATAATTCCTGAATTGGAAGTTATTAAAGAAATACTTTTGTATAGGCAAAAACGCCTACTTACTAGGGGTCTTAGTTGCTTTGGCTGACAATCTGGTACATTGTGCCGTCTATCGTATCGATATACCAAACATACCATTTGGTATATTTTTAGTATTTGTTTTTTAGTATTTTCAGTATATGTTGAAAATAATACCGCAATATTTTGCCCTTATTAAAAATGGGTAGCGGGTATCTCACAGTCGAGCACACTCGACTGTAACTTTCCTACTTGTTTTTGTATGCTACTGTGTTTTGCTAAGCAATTGTGTATGTGCATGTGTGTGTGTGTGTGTGTGTGTGTGCTTTTCAATTTCGTTGAGCAACCCTAAAAGCATGCAATTATATTTTTTCAGATTTCAATAAATGCCAACTCTAGAGCTATGGCTGCAGGAGGGCGGGGCGGGGGGCGGCAAACGAATATGGACGCCCCGCGGCGTTGTTTATGATTTCTGTGCGCGTTCTGCACAATTTTCAATAAGCAGTTGAGAGAGCGCAAAGGCAAAAAAAAACGAAGCAAAAGATAAAAAAAAAAAAATGGAAAACGTATAACAACGCACTTGATATGATGAGCTCAAAGGGGCGGGAAAGCATAAAGGAGAGGGGGCAGGGGCAGGTATAATGGCAGGACAGAAGTGCTGGCTGTATAGATATGATGACTCTATGCTCTTGCGTTTCCCCCTTCCGTGCTTCGTTCGTTCAATGTTTATTTGATTTGCTTGCGAGTTGCAACAATTTTTTAAAGCATACTTTTCGGCTGTTGATTTTATTATACGCAGACGGCAAATGCTGCAGGCGAGAGCGAAAGAGAGCGATGCTAAAGCACATTATATACTGATTCAATAATGTGGTCAATGTGGGCGCCCAGCATAAGGGGCGTGGCTGCTTGCTTGACCGTCACGGAAATGCAATTTGCGAGGGACAAAAACGAGCGTAAAAATGTCTTAACAAGCTGCTCAACTGAATACAGATAATGCCAAAGGGGCAGTGAGAGAAAGAAAGAGGGAGAGAGAGAGAGAGCAAGAGAGAGTGAGAAAGAGGGGAATAGTGAGTGAGCTGGAGTAATCTGTGTGTGAGCTTGCCTGCATTTTATGGACGCCTTGACAAATTTTGCCAATGTGGCTGACAATAAAAAGGCGTAACGGCATTTCAAGCCAGACACACAAGCAAATAAATACATCAATATATGTATATATATATATATATTTATATATTTTTATGTATGTATGTATGTGCGTGTGTGTGTGTGTGTGTATGCAAATCCATTGTCGATTGCCGCAGTTCAAACAATAGTTGCAATCAATTGGCTTTTACTTCTGCTCTGCTGTAGACACGCCCACAATGCCTGGACTGCCAAGCACTCACACACACTCCCACACACACACACACATGCACTTACGCAGTTGCAACAAATTGTATAGCCTGCTTTTAGGCGCTGCCCGCAAATGGAAGCTCTAGAAATGCCATTAGACGACAACGTCAAATGCATTTTCACTTCACAGTTCGTTGACTTGCAGTCTGTCGACTTAGCTCTCCACTCTCCATTCCCCACTTTGCACTCTCCACTCTACTCTCCACAGTCTACAACACTCTACACCTGTGCATAACTCTCCGCTGTCCATTTGCCGCACACTTCAAAAACTTTGCTTGTTTTGCCCAAAAAATGTCACTTGCACTTTTCCAACCGCAAAAGCCTGTTAACGGTTTCAATTTCCGTTCTGTGGGCGTGGCCGGTGTCGCGCGTCTAGTTAATTTATACGTTGCGGTGCGTGCAACTGAAGTGTTGCACAATTTCCCGTCCGACATTTGTTATTTAAGTGATTTGTTCAGGCCAATTCAAGTGCGACTCTTTAAAATGTTTGTTTTGCTTTACACAAAAGTGGCGACAACATAAGACTTTGAAATTGTTAATCCGCTTAAAAAGTTACACATTATCTGTTTGTCGTCAACTGGCAGCAGAAAATTCTTTCTTCTATTCTAGTCTAGCTCTTGACTTCTTATGTTGTTTGCTAGTATATAGATTCTTTGCTTTTCTCTACCCACATTTTCGATTTGAATGTTACGTTTATATTCAACAAAGAATTTCTACACAGAGGGAAACAAATTTAGATTGAATCTTGTATCGTGATTTAAGATTTTTTCGACCTTAGATTAAAATAATCTTAAATCAAGATTTGTATGCTAAATTTGCATTTTAAGATTAAGAACATCATATTTTACCATTACAATTTTGCTTTAAGAATGTTTTATTCTAGATTGAAAAGAAGGTTGCATATCTTGATTTAAGAACTTTTTCATTTAAAAAAAAATCTTTAAAACAAGATTTTGAGGTTGAAAAATTTTGAGATTTTTTCATTCTTAAAACAAGATTATACTTGAATTTCAAGATTGAGCAATCTACAATTTAAATCTTTATTTAAGATTCGTTCAATTTTGATATCACATAAGATTGGTTCAATTCTTGATTTTATTCTTGATTTTAGAATGTTTTTTTTGTCTTTGTGTTTATTTGCTTATTCTAACATTTGCTGAACTAGTTAATATCTTGTTTTACTTTTGGTCCTGCCGCACTTTTTGCTTTATTTCCTTTTTCGTTTCACACTTTTTCTCTCTACTTCTCAGACTATACTTTAAGAAATAGTTGTAGTTGTATTTGTAATATTTTTTTTATGTAAATCGCAATCTCTTTTTCTTTCTCTATCTAAACTTATTTTCTGCACTTTTATTGCAGTTTATATTTATTTATAACTTTGCCAATTTGCATTAATATATTTGGACTAAATTTATTTATTAGTCTTCTTTAAATTGCACAAGTCTAGTTTCCATTCCTTGTCGCATTTGTCAATTTGCTGCTCTTGATTTATCTTCTTCTTTCTTCTTTTCAATTTCTCTTTCAATGTGTTCTTGCACATTCGTCCTGTTCTTGGCGTATTGCTAGCGAAAGTGATTTACATTTGTGCTGTTGGCGACTTGAATTGCATTCTGTTTTCGCATTTAATTGCACATAAATTATTGCAGCAATCGCACCACAAACACAACCGCTCGTTCACCCCTCGCTCTCGTTCACACTCTGCTTTCTGTCTCTTCCCGAAATTCACACAAAAAAAGAAGTCTGTCCTTGTCGTTGTCGCATTTGCGCCCATTTCCGGCAACTCGACTGCACTTTTTTCTCTCTTTCTCTTTCCCATCCTCTAGCTGTCTCTGTTTCACTGAGACTGAGAAGGGGTAACAACATTTCCGGTTTCCATTTCTCGACTATTTGCCGCGAGTGACAAGAGAGGAGTGAAGAGAAGGGGAAGGGGAATGGAGTATGAAATGTCCGCAGCGTCACCCCTTTGGCTGCATTGGCTGCGAGCCCAATGAGGTGTTCTCCCCCTCCCTCTCCTTCTCCCTCTCTCTCTCTTCTCCTCTGCAGTCCCCTTTGGGGACTTTTGCTGTTGCTGTGTCTTGTTGTTGTCCTTCACTATGCGCAACGTGTCGCAGCTGCTGTCTGCTGTCTGCTTTCCCCCCCACCCCTGTCCTCCTCACATGCTTTGCGGTCTCTGGCCATGAATCGAAAGTGCAGCCTCCCCCTTTAACCCTTTCCCCTCCCCACTCTACCAACCATTTTGCACATAGTTGTAATCAAGTTTTGGCCCGCAAATAGACTCGTCTCGTGTTTTGCGCTCGCTCGAGCACCAAGTCTAGTCTATAATCATCAAATCATGCTACGAGTACAATTTCTATTTTACCCACATTATTGTCCTTCGACTTGACACCGAATCTTGACAGCGTAATAGCCTCCGGTTTGCAATGAAGCGATCAACTAAACTGGCTCAAATGGCCATTGGGAAAAGGTTTTCTAAGTATGTAGTTGCTCGCAAATTGAGTTTGTCATAAACTAAAAGTGCTCACTTATTATTGAAATGCCTGCAACCGTTTACAAGTAGTACAAAATGCATGCATGGATTAAATTGAAGTGCCCAAAAAGTGTAACATAATCAAATGTGTAGAATACTTCACAATTAAATAATTGCTCAGGGGACATTTTGAATTAATTTTGCATTGAATTTAACATCGTTAATATATATTAAAATTCGTATTATCGAAATTCATCAACATGCTAAAGTTTAAAAGTTATCCTCAACTATTCTGGATTTTTCAGCCCAACAAATTGTAGTGGAAGTTCACAAAAAAAAACGCAACATACTTCGGAGCGCTTGTGTTAAATATTTGCTCTATGGGGCGTTTTGTAATTAATTTTGCTGTCAATTGAACTATTCTAATCTACACTGAATTTGGCATTATGACAACTTATGAACATATTACACTTTTAAAATGCATTCGTTCGCTATGGAAATCCCTGCATATGAATTGCAAAAAACGTAGCATACGTTTGAGCGTTAAAATGAAATGTTCTGAGTTTAACAATATTAATATTCAATAAAATACATATTCTATATATATGCCAGTACTTTAGATTAAGCGTTAGTATTTACATTAAATTATATCTAAGCTTTTTAAATAAATAGATAAATATATTAAAGTTATCAGAGGCCAATAAAAATGTTTTTTTGATATACATTGAAATGAACTGTCCATTTGTGTTGCTGCTGTGAGAGCTTGACGCTTTTTATTTGCCACTCGATTCCGACTCGAAAAACTTGCAACCGAAACTGAAACTGAAACTGTAAAATGGCGCCTCCTGTGGGGAGCAGCAATTTAACGCCAGACAGTGTCCTGCAGTGCCCCAGGGGAGAGAGAGAGAGAGAGAGAGCGAGAGAGAGAGAGAGACAGCCGCCTAATGAGTGTCGGCGGTTTGTGTGGTGCGACAACAACAAAAGTCGAGAGTGTGGGAAGCAGCGGGATGCGCATAAAAAACTGCATAAAATAATGAAATTATGCCGAGAAGCGTCGAGTGTCTTCAACATAGCAAACTGGACCTCTATTATCTAGCCATTGGTCCATTAAAAAAAGGGCAAAGCAAGCGATAAAGCAAGGGAGAGAGAGAGGGGGAAGGGAGGGAAAGACTGGGCAGTGGTTTCATATAATAAAAATCTCATATTTTATTCAAATTGGTAATGTGAGCTGCGTTTTGTTGTGGCATCGAATACATCGAGCATCGGCTTGAGGGGTTGCCAGCCCTTATCTTTAAATGTTTGACCCTCTCCCCTGCCCCTTCCCCCTCCCCACTCCCATATAGAACCCAGCATTTGCATTTCATTGACATTCATTTGGCTGGGAGGTTTTTTGTTTTACTTGCGCATCGCTTTCTTTGCATAGCAAATTGAATTTGAATCCAAAGTCCAACAATGAAGCGACCTCAGAGATCTTTCCCTTCCCTTCCCCCCCCCCCTGCTGTTTTGTTGTTGTCTTCTCATTGTTGTGCTGTTTGATATCTCATTTGCCTTTTGGTGTCCATTTGACGGACTTGCCTTTGCTCTTCCCTTTCCCTTTTCCCTTCCCTTGCACTCTCTTCCTTTTTCCATTTCATTTTACTGCATTGTCTGCTAAGCGGCTTTCGCCGTGCAGTTCAAGAGTCAGTTACCCACTTTGCCTTAAGCTGATTTCCCTTGATTTCCGTTGTTGTGCCATGCAGGTTTTTGCCTTTTCATCATCATTGGCTCGTCAGAAACATTCTCGCCGTCTCTCCCTCTCTCTGCCAGTCTACTCTCTGCATTTGAGGTGCATTAAACTCATTTGCCAAGCGGCTTTCAATTATAATTTTTGTTAATAATTCATTAGCACAATGTGTCGCCTGCCTGCTGTTGTTGTCGCTGTTGTTGTCGCTGTTGTTGTCGCCGTTGTTGTATAACGAGTTGAGCCAAAATGCATTCAGACAACTTCTTCTTCTCCTTCTCCCTTTCAGTTTATGGTTGGTGCACGTTGCGCATACGCCATGTGTGACAGCGCTTTAAGTGCCCGCAGCCAAATTGATTTAAAATGCGTGTACAACATTTTGCACATTTCATTCTCCTTTGCTTCATGCATTCGAAATTTGCATGTTTTATGAATTTCAACTTTGCTTTGACTGAATAAACTATGATGAATAATAATATGTATATGAAAATATACTAATTGAAAACTAAAAAGTGGACTTACAAATACTAAAAGAACTCTTAAATGCGATTACCCAACTGTTTCTATAAACTTCAATTGTTAATTTAGTTCAGTTCGAGATTAGTTTATACTCAATTGGGCCTTAGTTGCTTTAGTTGAATATCTGGTATATTTTGTACTTTATTGTATATTTTATACTTTATGGTATTTTTTGTACTTTATGGTATATTTTGAATGCGTTACAATATAAATATGTCAAATATACCCGTTGGTATATTTTAGTATTTTTGCGGTAGTTTTATTGAAAATGGGTAATGAGTCTACAACGTTCGAGCACATTCGACTGTAGTATTTTTCCTTGTCATTCTCAATCAAACTATATTCTAGAAATATACCACAAAAATACTAAAATACATCGCTATATTTGGTATATCATTATTGTATTGAAATATACCAAAATTACACCGCAAAAATAAAAGGCGGATATTATTCGCTTCAGTATTTTTAGTATTTTAGTATTTTCCTAGTACTCACTTATTTCGAAATATGTTTATAATAAAAAGTGGGATGATCTAACAGAATCTTTTCGGTTGGAATCGTCACGTTTAATGCGCATTGCTGGACAATCGAGTTGGCGTTTTGCGTTTTTCATGCTACATTTGGCGTTTCTTGTGGTTCAGCGAGGGAAAGTGTTTGCATTATATTTACTCTCGCTGTCTGTCTCTTCTATATAGAATATATACATACATATATCTGTTTTTTTTAGTGTTGTTGGCAAGACTCCAACTCCAGCTGAAGCAATGCTTATGGCATGTTAACTATGCAACTTATGACTTCTGTTCAATTGATCTCCCTACTTACGTTCGTTCTGTTCTCTCTGCTTTGGTGTCGCTTGCAACCCTTCTGGGGCTTTGCTTGTCATCTGTGCTTACACCCTGAATGTCTGCATGTCTCACACACACACACACACCTACACACCTACACACACACACACACACAGCTGTGTCTCCCACACTGCAGCTGTCTGGCGACGTTATCGCTCATCAGCTGTGGCTGCTGCTACTGTTCCAATGCCAATACAAAATGTCTCTTCCCTGCCCTCCCTTCCTCCTTTTCTCCCCTTCCCTCACTCTCCGCTTAGCCCGCTGCTGGTGATAAATAAAAACTGTCTGCGCCTATGTGGCTGCTGCTGCTGCTACTGATACTGTTGCTGTTGCTGTTGTTGCTCTTTCTTGCTATTCGCTTTTCATTTCCCCGTGACTTTTGTGCCATGTTGTAAGCTGACTAGCCCTTTGACTCTCCCCTTTCCCGCTGCCCCTTTGACATTACAACACATGGCTAACGACAAAGCCAACAAAATTCCAATGAAAAAATTCAATTTGATTGCTTTGTCCGCCTTGTGTCTATTGGCCATTTAAGCTAGAGTTGAGCTCACAGCTCGATAGCTAGTTAGGGGGGATGGGGAAGGGGGCGTGGTTACGCTGCTGCAGCTTAACAAGTTCATTTGGGCCTGTCGCCTGTGGCTATGTGGCAATGAAACGTTTAATGTCCTGCCGCATAAATCAAATGCACTCAAAAGAGATCACAGCCCCGGAAAAAATAATAATAATAATAACAGAATTGCAAACAAAATAGTTCAATATTGCAAGCGGATCAATATGGCAAAGGCAAAGCCAACATTGACTGCATATTAAAAGCGAGGGCAAACAAAATGCGAAAGCCGCTACAGCGTTGCATACTTTCGAGCGCTGCAGAAAAAAACTTGAAATTTTGCTGCATACTTTTGAGCGCGCCCGCAGACAATTATGCGGCTGCTAAGAACGTTTTCACTTTATACAAAGAATGAAAAGGCAGCACACACACCTACACACATGTATGCCTGTGTGTGTGTGTGTGTGTATCGAAAGCCTCGTCAGTCGCCATTTGCTGCTAATTACATTCTGCGGTCAGCATAACAAATCCCGCACACCAAATGCTGCCTCCATTCAACTCCAAAAAAGAAAAAATAGGCGGAAAAACAAAATCACAGCAACAACAACAACAAGAACAACAACATCACACATGTGGGCAGTTTCAGCTTTCATTTGCAGCTGCAGCAACAGCAGCAGCAGCAGCCCCAGCACTTGGACCCATTTATGATTGATGGCGCAGACAGTGAAAGCTGAGCGCAGTATGGAAAAGAAATGCGAGACGACAAAAAGGCGAAGCGAGAGACGGACAAATACCCTACATTAAAGAAAGCTATTTGAGTTGAGCTTGAATTCATCTAAAAATAATGAACTCTTAAAGCACAGCTAAGCTACCCAACCATCAACGATTGCAGGGTATGCAAAAGAAATCGACAGATGGAAATACAAGAGGACACACAACGACAGCAAGAGCGAGAGCGAGAGAGGCGAAAACAAGTAATTAAAATACCAGGCAGGCAAATGGAGCAAAGCAAAGCAAGTAAATGCTGTTGTTGTTGTTGTTGTTGCATGCCACATGTGTTGCCACAAATGGTCAGCAGCCGCATTCGTAGCTCAAACATATTGATTGATTTTTAATTACAAACATTTACCAGCGCCGTTTACACAGAGGGTCGCCATTCAATGGACTCGAGTTCGAAGTTCGCAGTTTGAGTTCGCAGTTGGTCTCTACTTGAATTTCAATTTCAATTATGCAAATACTTTTTTATTAAACGCATAAACAAATGCGTAGCAACTGCTGCAAGGCAGGCAAGGCGTGTAATTGCCGCCGGCTACGTCGACGTCTACGTCGACTTCGACGCATGCAATTAGCGTTTCAATGGGCAACTAGCAAACGAGCGAGCAAAAGGTGCAGAAGAGAGTTGCAAAAGTTTTGTTGCCTACGCTTCTTACCTAATCCGCCTCTCCCCCCGCTACCGTCACGATTCCCTTTCACTTCTTTTTGTCCCCTTCATTGCTTGGAGTTCAATCAATGCGCCATTGTTGCGACGCGTTCGACAATTGAAAATTGCCGAGCTGAAAAAACGAAACGCTTTTCATTTCCATCTGCCTTCTGCCCTCCTCCCCATTTGCAAAGTCTGGGATTCGAGTGCAGCTGCGTCGCGTGCCACAAGCATTCAACAACTTTGAATTTCGTTCGCAGTTCGATTTTTAAAGTTGTGCAAAACTTCAAAAAACTTCACAGTGTGCGATGCAACGGACTCAACTGCGGGAAAAGTTCGTAATTGAAAATTTCCGTTGCATACTTTCAGGCGGCGACTTGAATTTACATACATTGAAAAACCGTGAGCTTAGTGTTAACTTTATATATATATATAGCGTAGTCTTTGCGTCGGTGTCTATGCAGATTTGTCACATGAAAGTTGCGTGGTTATAAAGCTGAAAGTTGCATACAGTCAGTCAAGATTGAGGGGTTATATTAAAAGAAAGGTTGTCACTGCAAAGTTAATCAAAAAGTCGACTTTACAGACGTGTTTTGTTTAGAAATTTTGGCATAACACAAAGTAAAATGATGGTACTTTATTTCTGTACTTATTCAACTACTTAATAAATCTAAAATATATAAAAAAAAAAGCTTTAGCTAGCGATCTACCATTTGATTTTTAAGTTTCATATTTTGTTTAATTTCAACTATTTTGAATGATTCCAAATCAAATTCGAGTGATTGACCACAAATCTTAAATACATTGGAAAGAAAGAAATTCGAAGTCGGAAGTGAACTTTGCAAAATTTGTAAACGAAATTTATCTGCATTTTTCGTTCTACTAATTTGTTCGGCAACGTTTTTAAAATGTGTGCCTTACCTTAAAGCAGACTTTTTGAATAGGCTGTAATCTTACATCACAGCCTACTGCTGTCATCTACTATGTGTATTCTTCGTGTTATTGATAGCTGAAGCACTCACGCATACGCATGGCCTTAATGTGGCTTGATTTAAGGTATAATTTTCAATTTGCGATGCACTTTAGCACGCCCCCCAGACAAATGTTGTTGTTCGCTCGTTGTTCGTTGTTCGGAGGCTAAGCTGAATGCCCCTGTGAGAACAAATGACAAGCAATTTAGTTGGCATTCGAGCGATTCGATGAAGCATTCACTGATTCATTCTACTGCCTGCCTGACAGACTATCCCATCTATCTATCTATCTATGTATTCGTCTGGCTATCCGTCCGTCTGTCTGTCTGTCCGTCCGTCTGTCTGTGCCTGCGTTGTACACGTGATAATTGCTGGGGCAGCACTTGGACTTGGAGACTTTCCTTGTTCACGTTTTTTGGGGGGTTGACTAACTTATTGAATCTGTACAATTTGTTGGCTCTTCTCTCGCTCTCTCTATCTCTCTCTATAGTCGCTTGTAATTTCAATTGTCTATGCAAAAGCGCCTTGAATCACAAAATGACCAGTGACCAGCCACGCCCCCCATTCCCTCCCACTCTTAGCCATGTCCTTGCAGACGTAAATGTAAATCGCATTGAATGGCTTTTGTCTCTGGTCGCAGCTCGTCGCCTTTTGTCCCCATTTGCTGCTGCTATGTGTTGCCCAGATAAATTTCAATGAAATCGTTGTCCTGGGCCGGCATTATCCTGCTGGCACTGCGTGTCCTGGCGCGTTCGTATGGCAACATTTCTTTGTTTATCTTTATACATTTACAATTAAAAGGGCTTCGCATTGTTGTCGCTCTCGTAATATTAATGAATCTCCCCCAACTCTCCCCCTCTCTCTCACTGCTGCTATCTCTGTCTGGTCACGCCTGCTCCTCCCTCGAGTGTGTATGTGTGTATGGCTAAACCTCAGCTATTGCCACACGTTAATTGATTGCAATTTGTATATGTAAATTGCGTCTGTTTGTATGCAATGCGATTTTTTCCTTTTTTTTTTTTTTTCACTCTCTCTCGATTTCATATGCAAATTGTTTGCAAATTTTGCGTGTTTGCTGATTTATTCAGCCGCCATTCAGCCCCTTTTGTATTTATACGTTTTTTTCTTGTTTGCATGTTTGCCATACGTCGGCAATTGTCTCATTAAACGATATCAATAAATTCATAATTATCGGTCAGTTTGCACTCACCCCTTCCTCTTTGCCCTGCAGCAAGTGAACGGCACCGGAACGTTGAATCCCGGGCAAAAACCACATGGGATGCGTTAACAGCAATCGCTCCATCAGACCCAAATCGCATGGCGGTGAATTGTCGCTCGAATCGCGGGAGCTCTCCTCATCGCTCGATGTTTCGCCCTCTGCCAAAATGCCGCCCTCCGAGCTGGAGACGAGAGATGTGCGTGACTGCAAAGATCATCGTAAAATCAAAACACAAACAATAAGTACATTGAGTCGAGTGTATTAGGAGACATAAAATAGGCACTCAAAATGCTTAAAAGTACTCTCTTTAAAATGCAAAAATACGTTGAAGCCTATGGCTTTCGATTGATTTGGAGGCTGTTAAGGCGGTGATAAAGATTTCGTTGTCGCATCTAGCTTTAATACTGAGGCTGTTGTACAAAACCAGGGCTACAGTAAGCACTAAATCGATATGCTGTATATTTAGATTCTTCTAAATTGCACAACTCTTCAGATGCGACACATAAAAAGCAGTTCTAATAAATCTATAGTAGTATCTAGCTTTATAAATATGGCTTTCATACAAAACCAGGGCTGCAGTGATCAGTGCTGTAGCCTAATGTCTCATAACGCCTTATTTAAATATTATATGAAATAATTTAAAAGATTATATTGTCGTAGCTAACATTTTAAATAGGGTTTCCATATAAAACCAGGGCTGACACGAGCTAAATGTGATTATGCTATAGCCCTACACTACCTAAAGTAGCTTAAAGTATCATTTAAATATTATATAAAATAGCTAAAATGATTGTATTGTGGTAGCTATATTTTCAACTAGGGCTGCCATACAAAACCAGGGCTAGCATGGCCTTTTTTTTGCTCATGCTGTAGCCTCAAACTCTCCGAAGTCACACAACGTTTCGTCTAGAATGCATATTAGACAGTCATAATAAATGGATGCTCTTAACTATAGCCGCAACTAGGGCTGCCATACAAAACCAGGGCTGATCGGGTTGCTCAAAATGTAAATAGTAGAACAAACAGGTAAGCAGGCCACCTAAGATGGACAAAATTTGCTTCTAAAGCATAAAACTACTATTTGCAATGCTAAACTTCACAAGTAGTATAAAACCAGGGCTGCCGGCATCTTAAACACTTTATAAAAACTATTAAAAAGTATGTCAACGTTGCTGTTAGAAGTCAAGTGCAATAATTACATAAAAACCAGGTATAAAATGCAACCTACTTCTTCCCAAATGAGCTGAAATGTAAATCAAATTAAGCAAGCAGAAGAACGAGGGCTGCCAACACACTCCCAGGGCTGCCAACACTCGACCGCCTTTTGCTGCAATTGCTGAGACACTCTTACTTACCTAAAGTTGGCTGGCATAGAACTAAGTATTCTAAGTATTTTGCTTGACATGTCCCATGCTTGACACATTGCTGTTGGCCATATTCTCGAGACCGGAGGCAAACACACACACAGACACACACACAGACAGACACACAGATAAACTCTTACACACATTGTCAAATCTTGAGTGCAATCTCATGTCGTGCCATCAACGAAATACATTTCGGTATTTTTTCGGCTCAACTTTAAAAGAGAGCCGCGGGCAAGAGCATCTCATCTGGCGGCATTCTTACACATTACTCTGCAGTTAAACAAAGCGAAAAATGAAGAGACAGCAAGAGGGAGAGAGAGAGTGAGAAATAAAGAGAGTGAGAGAGAGAGAGAGAGAGAGAGAGAGAGAGAGAGAGAGCGAAATCAAAATTCTGTAGCAGCCGCGTAGGCGTTTTTAATTGAAAATTGCCGTGGGCTGCCTTTTGAAGTTGTTTTTCGCTGGCTCGCACTCTCTTCTTCTTCTCTCTCTCTCTCTTCTCCTCCCTCTGTCTATTTGCCCTGTAGCATACTTTCGAAAATGCAGTCAAAAGAGGGCGACAACATGAGGGAAGAGTGGGCTGCTTTATGCTTGGCCAGGGCGCTCTGTCGAGTTCATGTGCTTTTATGCACACAGTCCCCGTTTTTTTTTTTGGTGTGTCGAGCAAAGCATATAATGATGTTTGCCAAACTGTAAGCGATGCTGCCAAATTGATGCCAAGGCAACAGCACAGCACAGGACAGTAGAGAAGCCACAGCTTATGCAAATGCAAATATATCTCTTGATGAACAAATATATACATATTTAATGTGAATAGACTAGTATATAAAAAGCGAGCAGCAGCTGACATTGATGGCAATTGCAATACCCTAGATAAACAATAAACTGCTGAAAAAGGTTTTTGTAGCATACATTTAAGGGCAGCTCAATTGGGAATATGCAAATAGAAAAAAAAACTGCGTGAAAATATGCACTTGCTAAGCAAATAGATAAATGTGTGCTAAAGTGTCTATGTCAGCATCATTTTAGATTTGCAATTCAATGAACATGATTTTATAAATGTTGAAAACTAATTGATTTCCAAACAACGAAACAAGGTGACAAAATAATGAAGGCAAATGTGCATCACAAGCCAAATTTAGATACCTGAATTCAGCCACTGAAAACCTTGTTTATAAATCTCACAAAATTGCAAAAATCCAATTAAAGAAAAGCCAAAAAGCTAATTTACAAATTTCACAAAAAAAGAGAAAATACTCTTCAAAAATCACGAGAAATTTAAAAAACAAATCCAAAAAGAAAATAAATCATTTTCGGAAATTCAATTTAAAAAACCTAAATAGCTAGATGGAGTTATGGATTTCAAAAAATTAGACGATATTTTATTCGAAACAAATCTTTAAAGATTCTTAATCGATTTCGGAAATTCAATTCAAAAAATAATTAAATTTATAAATTTCACAAAATCAGAAGAACGTAACAAAAATATGGCTGCTTAATTAATGCCAAATTTTCAGACATAATCTGTGTAAAAAGGAAATGTGATAAACTCATTTCTAGATCATTTTATGTGCATTAACTGAGCCAAAGCATAAAGAGTGGAAATGCAACAAGAGCAAGAGCAAGAGTAAAGGCAAAGCCAAAGGCAGCGCGTGGTTGCCACTTCAGTGGCAAGCAAGTCAAGTGGCATCCTTCGTGGCAGCCCCTGCCACGCCCAGCATTAACGCTCGTTACCACTAACAACGTCATGGATAGGGTTGTCCTTTTTTTCGTGGCATCTTTTCGTTTTTTTTTTTTTTTAATTTCGTTTTTTGGGGTCTTGCAAAAGTCAAAAAAAAAGGTCGCGTCGTTGGCATCATTAATTGAGTTATTTCTGGCCGACTGTCAAATTAGGTTGTGCCCCTTACAAACACACACACACATACTAATGCAGCGACAGAGACACCTTTGAAATAGAAATCATAAATTTGATTTACGCGCGAGTTTTAATTTTTGATATCATTTATTAAACGGGTTTCTTTTTCTTTCCTTCTGTTTTCCCTGGCAGCATCTCACATAATGTTGCACATTTTTTCGTTGCTTTGTGACATTAATCATACGCCACGTTGTCGTGGAGCAGTCAGGAAATGAAAGAATGCGAGAGAGCACTGAGTAAATCTCAGGCAAAACGCAAATGATATGGAAATGCTGCAAAAAATGTTACCAGTTTATTTGCAAGACAAAACACGTAAAGTTAGAGAAAAAAATACAAAAAAGAAATGGGAAATTGCGCAAATCCCTTGAAGAAATGTTTGAAATTGTTCAGCACAAAAAAAAGGAAGGCGAGAGCTGCACAGCAGGCGGTGAGCTGGCAACCCTGGCAATGCTTGCGAAATTATGCTTAAATCAAAAATCAGAGCAGAGCACAAAAAACGAAAAAAAGAAAAAAAACTGAGCTGCTGCGGTTGCGAGCAGCAGCAAAAGGACTTTGGGACAACCCTTAACGCTAGAGCTCTGACTGTGAGGTAAATGCTGCGCATATTTTATACCCTGCATTAAGTCTTAAGTATTGCTTATTACACGTAGCGTGCGTCCCTTTTCTGCACTGCAAAAAAAATACCAGTTTCAAAAACTTTCGCCTAAAAACTGTGTTCATCTGTTTTCAGATAAACAAAATTTTGAACGTGGGAAAAGTAATATACTTCCAAATGTTTAGAGTGACCGTTTTTGGCAAACTTTGTGACACTAAATTTGCACGGAAATGGTAAACAACAAACATTGATGGCCACACCACTCAAACATTTACCTATTCAATAAATGCAATTATTGAAATAAACAAAACAAAAGACATCACATTCATTGGGAACAGCGCTTTAAGAAAAAATTCTTAGTCATAAAAAACATTAGTCTGAAAAATTATGAGTAGTAAAAAACCAAGAATTAAATATAATATAATATTTAAGGTTTTTGGCCTTACAACTATACGAATTTATCTAAGAACATAAGGTTTTACTCGTATATTAACTTAACATTAAGATTTTTATGTTCTTCAAGCACTTCTTAGGCCAAAATTCGTAGTACTAAGACCAAAATCTTGATATTAGAATTTTTTTTTCTGTGTATGCGCTTGGTCCCAAAACTATTTTTGGCTCACAAACGAAACAACGGACAGGCATTGGGCCATAATGCGTTTGCTTATTAAGTTAGCCAAGGTTCTCATTTGTTTACACTTTACGTTGCTTCTCTTTTCATTCTTTTATTTTATTTTATTTTGCTTTATTTTATTTTTTGTTCTTCATTTTTTTGTTGGCTGTAGCAAAGGGAAGCTGCTGACAGCAACCCTCAATATAAGTGAAATGGCAAATGCTTTCTAAGTAGCTGCAATTTTGTTGTTGTTCGTTTTCATTTTTTGCTGCCTCGCGAGGGTTGCTCGCATGAGGCATGTGGCATGTGGCATGGCGTTGTCTACGCGTAATGTTAAGCAAACAGTCGCGACTTTAAATCTTGTTTCAATGTCTGCAACAGCAACTGCAACACAATGGGCAACCAAGCGGCGCGCCCAGACAAACAGCAGCAGAAGCCGAAGCTGAATCTGAAGCTGCTCCACTCGACTCTTCGTGTCATTTCAGGGTCAGGGAGTTGCCAAAGCTGCCAAGCGGAAGTAGACAGCTGCAGACATTTTGCTAGCTGCAGACAACAGACGAAAGTAAGTTGACTTCCGGCCGGCTGAAAATGAAAATCGCCATTGCTGTTGCCACATGCCACTTGCCACCTGCCACGAGTCGAAGTCTAGCGCACCTTTTGGTTAAATATTGCTCGCTGTCTGTCTGCAAATTCGATGCCAATTGCAATATAAAAATTCCCAACAAAAGATATAAAAAAAAAAACTAAATAATATCGGCAGCAAGTTGAGCTCATGTTGCATGCCCCCATCGACTGTCTTTGCTTGCTAATAAATTGCGCAACAAATTGCCGCACACAACCGCAAATGCAAGCGCACAAAAGTATGCAATGAAATATTTGGAATGCCACGACAAATGTCGTCCTTTTCCTCTTGCTTCTCCTTCGAAAAGAGACAATCGAAATTAATGAAAAAAGAGTTCTTCCGCTGCAAAACCACAAAATGCTGCTGAGACTTGACTTTGTACAAATGCAATCGCATTCATTTTGATCCGAGTGAGCATAATTAAACTTTAGGTTTCGCAAAAATTTAAGCGCACTTTTGCTTGTTGAAACTTTTCGCAAAAAATGTTACAGATAAAAAGTAATAAGTTTAACTGCAATGAATTTTATACGGATTTGCTTTAAGCTTGTTATAAAATTAAAGAGAAAAAGTAATAAGCACAACTACAATGAATGCAAATATTATTATGCACATTTGCTCTTAGCTTTTTGTCAGCATATGAAAAACAAATAAAAATTTTATACAAACAGTATTATGCGCATTTTGCTCTTAGCTTCTTAAGTTTGCTCAAAGAAATAAGCATTAGAAAACTTGTAAATTCTAAACACAACAATGAATGCAAATATCTTACTGCTGCAAAATGAAATTCTCACAAAATGGGAAAAATGCTGTAATAGTAAAATCGTCAAGTTTTGGCTTTAACTTTCTATGGCATCATCTGCAAAAATGTGCAGCACAAACTAAACAAAAACTTGCGACAAAACTTGAACATAAATTATAACAAGGATTAATGAGAGTTGGCTCGCTGGACAACATTCCGCTCTGGCTAAAACTTGTTAACAAGTGCTTACGAAATGCCAGCGAAAATAATTGGATACGATAAACAAACAACGCAAAATTGTTTTACAAAATATTTGTGTTCTCGGCTTTATGTCGTATTAATATTATAACAAGCATAAGCTCCAGTCTGTTGAATTTGATAATTACGAGCAAATAAATGTATTAAATTTTGTAGC
This sequence comes from Drosophila sulfurigaster albostrigata, assembly GCF_023558435.1. Lineage (NCBI taxonomy): Eukaryota > Metazoa > Arthropoda > Insecta > Diptera > Drosophilidae > Drosophila > Drosophila sulfurigaster. Next base: position 8,393,273 of record NC_084885.1, on the reverse strand, counting down.
AACATTTTAAATTGCAGCAGAAATTGCTTAGCTGCTTTTGATATTTAAGTGCTGATTTTTGTTTGATTTCATTTATTTCACTATTTTTTTATTAGGATTATAATATTGCAACTTGGAATAATCGCTACTAGATATTTTATTTGGTTTCATTTGCCTTATATAACTTTTTGGGCAGAATATTTAAAGAAATCGTATTTAAAAACCAACTGCCTAAATAGAAATTAAGTAAATTCGAAATTTAATTAAAATATTTTAAAATCAGAAACAAATTTTTGAAAGTTATTAAAAAAATACTTTCGTATGGAAAAAAAGTCTAGTCTAAGTTGCTTTGTCTGACAATCTGGTATATTTTCCACTCTGTAGTATATTTTGAATGTAGTACTATATCAATATACCAAATATAACATTTGGTATATTTGATGTATATTAATTTGGTATATTTTAAAATTAATACGACTCTGGTTTGCTTTTCATCAAAATGTAGCTTCTTGTTTTCTTTTTGTTGCTTCTCAATTTAAGAAATTAATTTGATATATTTTCCACACTATCACAATGGAGTTGCCAATTGAAAGCGGCCCACTGTGCGACCGTGGTGCGCAGTCGTTGTGCTAATAGTTTGACAAAAGGTGAGCGCCGAGATAAGCTCAAAAGTGGCGCACGTGTGTGTGTGTGTGTGTGTGTGTGTAGAATCGCCAAATTGCACTCGAGACTGAATTATTGCCTGACGCAGAGCAGCAACGACTACAACAACAACAAGGTATGCGAAACGTGCGAGACGCGACACGGCAAGGGACATGACATGAGCGCAGAGCATCAATAGAGCGAGCACAGAGTAAAAAAGAAGGAAAGAAGAAAGGGTGAGAAGGGTGATCTGAATGCGAGTGGCGAAATAAAAGATAAATAGCAGCCACGTAAAATGTTGTTGAATGTTTTAAAAAACCATAAAAACCACAGAGAATTACATTTAATGGCAACAGCGGCAGCCAGAAAAACCGCAATGCCAACAACTGCGCCAAAAACCGGCAGCAACAACAACAACAACAAAACCAACAAGAACAGAGTGTGTGGCAACTGAGAACTCGGTAAAACATTTGCTAGTCGGATGACATATGTTGTGAATGCGCCTCTTTCTGTCTGCGTGAGTTTAGTTTAGAGCCAAACACAGAACTACAACCAGAACTCTGTCAGACGACAGCTTGCAGCTCCGACTGTATGTGTGTGTGTGTGGTGTGTGTGTGTGTGTTTGTGGCGAGGCCTAAACTGAAATTTGGGTCTGGCTAATTGAAGCGTGATGTTGACATGTTGTCGATTTGTTTGGACGTTCGCTCTATGAATGCATAATTAAAAGCGTTTTTGCCTCAAAGTTCCTAAAGTTGTCGTGTGAAGTTTGGCAACACTGCTGTCGAGTTTTACACTTACTCTTTTGTGAGGAAGTGCAAAAATAAATTGAAATGAAAGCTCTGACTGTTGGAACGATAGTTTAAAGCGCGTGAAGTTTTACAGCATTCATTTGCAAATGTAAATGAAACTTAAAGCACTTGAAGTTTGGCAACTGCAATCAAGTGAAATTTGCAGCAATTCATGTTTTATGTTTCTTACTTAATTCATTAATATTAGCAAATAATATATGATAAGCTGCGTAGCTTCAACTTGGTTTGTCAACGCTGTTGAGTGAAATTTGGCAGCAATTTAGCATTTAGTACATCATTTGTATTATTGCCTCAAGTTAAAGTTAAATTAAATACTAATAAAATCAGGCAGAAATAGCGAAGTAAAGTTTGTTGTTAACACAATTACAACTATTTGATTGTATGCCAATGAAATTTGATAACGCTTTGCCATCATGATAATTATAGCTTGAGATACACTTCAAAGTTTAATTACAAACTGATGAAGTTTTGTAATTGAGTGGAGCAATTAACAATAACTGAATGGATGCCAAAGTAGTTAAAGTTTGGCAACGCAGCAAGCTGAAGTTCGGCAACAGTGCCCAGAGACACACGCATAGACGCATTTGAATAGGCGAAAACTATGTGTAATCTGGCAATAAGAATCTTTCATTCGGCGCAAAGTCAAATACAATAAACATTTGGAAGCCATGTAATAAGCTGCACATAAAATATATGGCCATAAAATGGCCACTGGCGAGACACAGACAAATGTTTTCCTTTTGGAGTTGAGGAAGGGAATGAAGGCGGCGTGAAGATGAAAGAGAAGGAAAAGAGCGACGCGGCTGCTTGGGACGACAGTGGAAAGTGGATACTTGGCCGTAGCTGTCAAAAAGTCACAACCATTAGGCACACGAAGGATGCGAGCAGGCAGCTTGCAACATGAGACGAACACACACACACACATAGAACATGCCACAAACCTCTGTCGCACCCCACAAAACAAAAACAAAACGCAAAAAATGAAGTGACAAAGTTACAGATGACCAGACATCAGTAGCGAGTTGAAGCTTCAACCGAATACACTTCATTAGAGGCGGCATTTTTAAAGCTGCCGTTGCTCTGCTGCTGTTTCGGTAGCATGCCCCAACCACGGCAAACTTGCAACCTGCGTTGTCCCTTGTTCTGGTTGGGTATTAGCAGACATGTTGGCAAAAGAAAAATGGAGAGGACATTGTCAGGAGTCAGCCAAAAACAGAGCTGACATGACAAGCTCAACTAAAAGCTACGCAGCAGCAGCAGCAGCTGTGGGCGGGGATGGGGGATGGGGCATGCCCCACTCTGTGTGTAAGCCGCTGACAAAGCGCCACTAATACCGCTGCAATTAGTACACGTGCACCTGGACACGCCACACACACACACACACACACACACACACACTTAGCTCTGCAGATTAGAAACTCCCAAACTTGTTTATGGACTTTTGTGGCACGATGCCAGCTACTGTTTGAGGAGGAGGCGCCACGGCAAAAATGCCGACAGGGTTGTAGCATAATGAATGTAATAAAGTTGAGCACAACGATGAGCTTGCAGTCGGGCAGTCGGGCTGGCGATAAAAACTTTCCAGCGGGGCATGCAACACGGCCAGCCAGCCAGCCAGCCAGCATTGGCTCATGTGTTGCATGCTGCCTGAAGCTGTCTGTGGTTATGGCAACGCCAGCCAGCCAGCCAGTCAGCTAGCCAGCCAGCTTTACTTTCCTTTCTCTGCTTTTTTTGGGCAGACGTTTTTATCGACATCGGTTGCTGTTGTTGCTCTTGTTGTTTTTATTGAATATTCATAAATGGCCGAAAAAGATGAGAGGAAATTGTTGGCTGGCGCAAACGTTTTGTGCATTGCCACAGCTGTGGCTGCCACACAGTGTGGCAAAAATAGTTGCAGAGGCTTTAATAATAAAGCAGTACTTTCCAATTATCGATATAATTGATATCAATTTGAAAATAAACATTGAACTCTTCAATTCGTCTTCACTCTTCACTTCACTCTTCTTTAACTAAGAGTTTAATTGTTTAAGTTTTGAAAACAATTCATATTTATCGATACATAGTTGCATTGAAATTTGTATACACTCGAAATTTGAGTCAAATTTTCTATCGATTTCAAAATATGTAATTCCAAACTCTTCAATTCTTTTTTATCCCTTACTCGAATTCAACTAAGAATTTACTCGACACCAACAAAAAATACTCTCAAGTTTTGTCAACAAAAGAAAGCACTTGTCGATTTAATAATGCATATATAAATCATTTCTATTTCTTCATATATTAGGTTTCGAATAGAGAGTAAATTAATAATAAATAAATAAATACAACTAACAATCACACCCTTCAATGATTCTTCATTCCTCATTTTACATTTTTTCAATTTCAATTTTAGTTGCCAGCTCTTAAGTTATGTCACCAATCGATACTTATGGATATCTGCATCGATAGTTGTCGGCAATTCTGTTTTTGCCACACTGTGCAACCGTCCGTCTGCTTGCCTAACTGGACAGGCGAAGCCCATTGAAATCAATATTTTATGCCACCGTCGAGACATAGAAGATGTTTGTCGTTTGTCGTTTGCCGTTGTCCTTGCCACTTGCCACACTTGGTGGCACAACTCGGCTCGGCTCGGCTCGTTTGAACCCAAATGCAACAGGAAATGCAACACAAATTAAAATGTGAACATGTGTCTGTCTGCTGCTGCTGCTGCTGCTGATCCCGTATGCGCCAAGTGCTCCAGACAGACCACTCGTTTGTGGTTGCCCAGTTGAGTACAGTTCCTGTCTGGACACATAGATAACTCTCTCTCTCTCTCTTTCTCTTTTCCTCACTCTCACTCTGGACTGAATCTTAATAGCTTTGTAAGTTCTCATTTGGTTTTTGACTTTGAACTTGGGGAAGTAGAAGATACACACACAGAAATCAAAACGATAAACGAAGGTGAAATGCTGTTGCCTACTTTGAGGCGCTGCATGAGAAATTTGGCAACGTTGCGCCAATGCAAGTGCAATTTGACAACACTGTCTGCCAAATGTGCATAACTAACGCATTATTAAGCAATTAAACAACACACGAATGAGTGAATTCAAACTGAAGTGAAGTGCTATCAAATTAACTACTAAATTGACTTGTCAAAAAGTGTTTTCTCCTCTGTCAGTCTCTCTCACTCTCTCACTCGCCCCAGCGTAAAGTGCTTCATTATTCAAGCTGTTGCTGCTGCTACTATAATTTCCTGCCAGACATTTGAAAAGGATGCGTCGTCGCCTTTTAATGACAATGATGGAAAGGATTCGCAGTTATTAATGAAGAGAATGCCCAGGCCCAGAGCCAGGACTCTCACAACTCTCTCGACGCACGCACGAATGCATGTAAATAATGAAGCAATAATGGCAAACGGCGGGAGTTGTGCAGAACAAAAAAAAAATGAAAGAGGAAAAATAAAGAGCAAAGGCTTTGAATATGAACGTGTATTGTAATTTTCTTCTCTTTTTGTTTGCTGGATTTCTATCGCAGCCGAACATCATTTGATGCACAGTTTATGGGCGGCAAGGCAAGCGCAGCATCGAGCCAAGCCATTAGCACCGACCAGCAAGCCAGCAAACCAGCACCATCAATAGCAGCCAAAGAGATAGGCAAGTCAGGCAGACAAGCAGTCAGCATTATCATTATGGCAATGGCTGGCATGGCAACACGTAGCAAATTATGAATGAATGAGTGCCACACATACTCAGCACACACACACAAAGGCCAAAAGGAGTTGCTGGTGGCTGGTGAGTGGCATGCCCCCACTCTTGATAGCCCCATTGGCAGCTTGCGTAATTGGCACTTACTCTGCCTGCCTCTAACCCACACAGACTTCTCGCTTTATGAATAGTGCGGTGGCGACAAATACAAGAATATTCGTCTCATCAATATGCTCAACAGTTTGCCTCTCGGCGCACAATTCCCTCGACGCGTCCAAGAGTGTTTCATAATTGGAGGGGAAAACATTATTGGTGATGACGCGGAGAGGGAAAAATCCCCAATGAGTTGACTGAAACTGACTGCAAATGCTGACTTCTAATTTGATCCATATTTAATCACTAGCTTAAACCCATCATAATCGAACATGAACTCGAACTGCTAAATTTCACATAACTATTGAGTGAAGTAATCCACAAGTTGGCAGTTCTTGCAGTTGCAAGAGTGGACAGCGCCTACTCAATAGATGGACAGCGTTAATTGCATAAACAGCACTTAAACGCAACTTAAAGACCATTTTGTTAGCGTCTTGCTTAGCAATTGGTTGAAAGTGAGAAAAAAGCAATTATTGCCAGCACTTGCTTGACAAGCAGCCAGCACTAATTCGCAAAGTGCGCAATGCTGCTTTGACTGTGAAGTTATTACTTGCCTAACTATGCAATATGATCATTTTTGTTGTCACCAAGTTATTCGAGGATACAAAAGATGAATCTTAAGAAGGTTGGCAGTGCCTAGCTAAGAAGATGGCAGTGCCTTATTAAGAAGTTGACAGTGCCTAGTTTAGAAGTTAGCCGTAATGGAATATTTTTTGGAGAATTTAAAGTAAAAAAACTACCTTGATTTTCATATTGAATATTTTAACCAAACAATAATCTATTCTTCAGATTATATCGAACAGTGAAGTCATAGCTCAAGAAATAAGCCAAGCTACGTTGGCTTGTTTATCTACTCAAACTTATTTGTTCACATAAAGTTTACTATTGAAATGGACAGCGCCTAGTTAAGAAGAAGTCGTCAGAGCTAAATCAATTCAAATATAAATTGATCGATAAACTAGCAACAGGAAAAAGTCTCGAAATTCCTAATGAATTTTATGCAGATTTTTCAATGTCAGTTGTGGTGGACTCACCTGACTGAGCTCATCTCTCGAGCGGCGCGTGCACTTGGGCAACAGGGCCTGCATGTCATCCTCGAAGGCGCCGCCGTGGGCCAAGTCGACGACATCGTCATCGCCATCGACATCGGGGTCGAGGCTGCTGCTGCGATGATTGCAGTCGCTGCCATTTTTGGCATCGATTTGGCTAGTTGCTGTCATGTTGTTGTTGTTGATGTTGTTGTGGCTATTTGTTTGGCCATTTAATTTGTTGTTATTCGTTTGTGATTGTGGCGCATTGTGGTTAATGTTATTGTTGTTGTTGTAGTTATTGTTGGTAGAAACAATCTCTGGCTTCTCTTGGTTATTCGCTGTGTTTGTTGTTGCCGTTGCTATTGCTGTTGTTGTTGTTGTCGCATCAGCGTTGACACCAACAGCAGCAGATGGCAGCTGTTCACTTGTTCTGCAACGAAAAACATAGAAAGAGAGAGAGAGAAGTTAGTCAATGAGTGTGTGGCAAGTAAATTCTCCCTCATTTGTCACTTGTCATTGCGCAGCTGTCAAAAGGTTAATTTGCAACACATTTTTTCCTTTCTGCTTCGTTTTTGGACGCCCACAAGGACGCGCGTGACACCCAAAAAGTGGGCAATTTTACGCCATTTTAACAATATATATTTTTGGGGGAGCAAATGTAAGTAAAGTTGCCGCACAAATGTTATTAATGAATGTGCCACGAAGATGACGACGACGACGACGACGACGATGAAGAAAAAGCAAGCGCAAAAAGAAAAAAAAAGCAAAGAAACTTTTTGGCATGTGCTTCCGCTTCCGGTTGCTCCGTTGTGTAACGCCTTCAAGGACGAAAACACGAGAGGACAGAACAGGACGTTGCATGCCATTTTCTCTCTCCCTCGCTCGCTCCAGCCATATGACAAGTTGTCAAACATTTTGACATAATCATGTCAAATTAACACAAACAACGCCAGCAACGCAGCATGGATAATAAAACACTTAAAGGAATTAGATGAGAGCCGCTTGGCTGTTAGGCTCAAGGACAGGCTAAACCTTGTCTGTAGCCACAGCAAGCATGGAACCAAAAGGAATGGGTGAAGAGGCGCCAGCTTGAGCGAACGCAAATTTATGAGCATTCTGCGAAAGCCAAACAAAATGCGCAAACAATGCAAAGTAAACAAATAAAGAAGCAACAAACAAGTCAGCACGACTTTCAAGTTACTACGTCAACGAATGCAAGTTGTGACTTATTTAAAATAATTTAAGTAATAAAGAGATTCAGTTGAATACCTAAATATGCTTGACTCTTGATAAAGTTAGTTAAGAACAGGCATGGAAGCTGCAGTCAAGTGTGCTCGACTGTTAAATACTCAATGAAAAATATATTTAATGAATATATCAACAAAATATATGCCATAATGTATATTTGGTATTATTCTTAAGATATACAACATGAATATACCAAAAAAAGATATATATATATATCATATTATATAGTTGGTATGATATTTAATACATACCAAAACATATTTATATATACCATAATAATAATAATAAGTATACATATATATATATATAATATAATATACAAAATATTGATATCAATTTAATTAAAGTTAGTTACTACTTGTAAAAGAAAAGAGCATAAATAAAAGACTGTTAATGGCAAATTGAAATTGTTTCTTCGCTATAAAGTATAGCTAAGATAACGCCTCATTAAACGTGCTTAGTAAATTTGTAATGAAATTTACTTCAAGTAGCTTATTATTACCAAATTTAAAATAGTTACTGGGTATTTTGAACTTCCCTATTGTTTTCTTCTCCCACTTCTTTCACGAAGCGCTGAACAAAACGTGTAGCATACTTTGTGGCGCCGCCAGAAAATTGCCAACGCGCGCGTGGCAATTAAGATAAAATGTGGCAAGTGGGCATATATCAAAATGCAAACCAGGCTGCGGAAGTTTTATATATAGTTGAAGGTGAAGGCAGAGAGTTACGTAAGGCCAAGGCCTAGGCCTAGGTCAAGTTGTGCAGACTTTCAGCAAAGTTGCCTGTTGTTATTTGATTCTACTTGCTAATGACACACGTCCCCTGCCCCTGGCCTGATTGTTGTCCACTTCTTGCCACATATGCCACACACAACAGTTATTCAAAACTTTTTGTGTGTGTGTGAAGCCATTCATGAATAATTTTTTCGGCAAATCAAAGCAACGTCACAAAAAAGGCACAAAACAAATATGGAGAAAACGAGTTACGAGTATTATGCGGGTGTAGCAACAATAGAAAGAGATAAAGAGAGTGAGAGAAAGAGAAAGAGATGGGAGAAAGACTGCTGTTGTTGGGTAGCTTCGATTTGAGTGCGGGTCTCTCTATGCAAATTAGTTGTGACAGCTTTCAAAAAGTTCCAACATAGTTGTCAATGTCGGGTAGCACAGACACTAATCCATAGAGTGGCATGCAACAGCATGCGGCAGCAACGCACAGCTCAGCTCAGCATTGACAGCAGCAGCTCACAACAGCTCTCTCTCAGACAACAGCAACGTTCAAAGTTCATAAACAACACACTCCACAGTCTCTCCCCCCGCCAATGCATTTTTGAGTTATGCAAAAGAACAGGGCGAACGGGGGAGAGAGAGAGAGTAAGAGGGGGGGATTGCTGGGGTAACTTGTCTGTGCCCGTGGGGCAAATGCAAGTCAGAGTAGCAGTCGTTTTTGATATGGTAATGTGGCAATGGCAAATGCGTGTATGGAATGTGCCATTATTAGATTTCAGCTCTCGCAAAACTTCAGCCCGAGGTTAAGCAGGGCAAGAGAGTGTTAGGGTGTGAGAGAGGGTTTAGGGAAGTGACTTCGTCGAGAGTGCTATAAAGTAGTAATACTAATTAAGTTGTGTATTATGCATGTGCAGCAAAAGACGCAGCTAAGCAAACCAAATTTGCCAGCAGCTCATAAAAAGAGTTAAAGACCCCGAGGAGAGAAGAAGAGAGGAGCGGGAATCTGGTCCTGGCTTGTGGTTTTCTATATATTGTACATTTTGACTACGTTTAGGGAAGTGTAGGGAACAACGAACAATGGCAGGCAAAAGTGCTTGAGATTGGCTCAGAGATTGCTTTGGGAGCAGCAGTGAAGGGCGCTCTCATAGAACGCCAAGTAAAAGTCGCAGAGTAGAAGTAGATGAAGTTGTCTAGCAGATGACTGCGATGCAATTCGGGCGATAGCTAGCCACAAAAGCTGACGGGAAGTTGTCACGCTTAATGAGAATTCAGGTAATTGATTGAAGTGCAGATACAGCGCTTTGAACACTCAAAAGTTGTCAAAGAACACAGTCTAAGGAAATGGAAAAAGTTGCAAATTTAAGTAAAAGGTGGCAAATTGTAGATACTGACAAAGTTTGCAGATACAATTGAGCATTGAGTACTAAAAATTCGGATTACTATTATTATTCTATTACTTCAAATAGAATATTCAAATAAATTGAATGAAATTAAATATTTGCAAATTGTTGATGCTCACAAAATGTCTAGGTAAAATTTATAGAATATACCAAATTAAATTACTGAATACCTATTTTGATATAGATAGTTTAATTTAATATACTTAATATAGCAACTTAATATACTGAGTACACCAAATTAATATACTAAATATACCAAATTGATATACTGAATATATTGAATTAATATACTGAATTTGTAAAATTAGTATACAGAATATGCCGAATTAATGCACTGGATATGCAAAATTAATGTAATTGACTATGTCAGATAAATATACTGAATATACTAAATTGATATGCTGTATATAGTGAATTAGTATAATAAATATACCATATGAATATACTGATTATATCAAATTAATATGACGAATACACCAAATTAATAAACCTAATTAATATACTGAATATACCAAATTAATATGCTGAATATACAGAATTAATGCACTGGTTATGCAAAATTAATGTAATTGATATACTGACTATACCGGATGAATATACTGCATATACCAAATTGATATGCTGTATATACTGAATTGATATAATGATGAATATGAATATTGAATTATATCACATTAATATAACGAGTACATCAAATTAATATACCTAATTAATATACTGAATATACCAAATTTATATGCTGAAAATGTATAATGGTATAAAAAGTGCTAGAAAAAAGAATATTATAACTCCTTAAGCCTCTGAGTACCTCATCATTATACGACTAAGGAACATGTCTATAGCACCACGGCTGATCAAGAATATATATATATAGAATAGAATATATATATATATATATATATATATGTACATATTTCAGGGGTTTTCTGCTACTACCATCAGTTGATAAGAAATCAAAAAGGATTTGCCTTGGCAAGTTTAGTTTCAGCTGCAAACTCACCTCGCCTTGCCGTGCGTCTTGAACTGTGCCACCTCGGCATACCTGCGACCGAGTGGCGCCTCTTGCGGACTGAGCAGCGTATCGCAATGCGGTGCCACAGCACCCCCAACAGCAGATGCCACATTCGACTGATCCATGGGCAAAGTCATGCCCTTCAGCAGTTGAGCAGCAGTTGGCAAATCGTTGACACACTTCAATTGCTGTTGATCCTGATTGGCAAAATTGTGCAACTGTTCGCGCAACGAATAATCGACGGAGCTGCAACACGATGTCGACTCCGAGGTGCTGCTGCAGCTGGGCGAATGGAGAGCGGCCAAATCATCCGTGTTGCCATTCTGCAGATCCTGATAGGCGGCATGTGCGTCCTCTGAACTGCTGCTGGAGCTGGAACTCGAGCTGGAGCTCGATTGATTGCTTTGGCTGGTGTTGGTCGAGACACAGCTGTCCATGCTGGCGATGGAGTTGCGATTGCCGACGCCGCCGTCGGGACTCTCGAGACTCTCGGTCACCTGTTGGGGCACAATAATGAGCGAGGTGCGTTTGCGCAGCGTTTCGTCCTTGGCGTTCATGTTCTGTTTGAGCGTTTTGTCCGATTTGGTGTATACGATCACCTCCACTTTGGAGTTATCCTCAGCCAGCTGCTGCTGTTGCTGCTGCTGCTTCATCACTGTGGTATCCACACACTGCGAATCCGTTTGTTGTTGCGACATGCTGCAAAAGTTACAAGATGTCGAGCTATTGAGGGGAGGGGAAACACTTTGGCTGCGAGAAAAATATTTGATGCCACCAAAACCAAAAAAAAAACAGTTGAGGAGTTGAATACACTTTGCGACTCGTTGCCCCCGCCACTCCCCAATCCCCATTCCCCATTGTAGACCCTCTTTTCCCTTCTCTACACACGCACACACACTTCAGCACACATGTGTCAATCAGTTTTATTGAATTCGACATTTAATACGGACGCGACGTGTTCGTATCGTTTGTCACACTGACTTGCACCACACCTCTTGCCCACTCCCCACTCCTTACTGTGTGTGTGTGTGGGCTGCCACCGCTTGTGGCACGTTAAGGTATCGCATATCCGACCACTCGAATGCATGAATTTTAATTTAACGACCATGTTGAGGCTTTCAAAATGTTATTACTAATAAAAGCAGCAAAAAGGCCTCCACACACACACAAAAACAATGGGCAGGCGGTGCGGCGTAGGGGGCGTGGCAACGAAGGCGTGTGTGTTACACAAGCATCATATCATATTATGTGACGCTTTTATAGATTCCCAGCCAGCGGCAACACCTGCCAACTGTCCGCCTTTAAAGCGAAAGAACGAGATGGCAACAGAGCCAAGCAATGACACTTTCTTCCGGTTTCCTTCTCTCTCTCTCTCACTCTTTACATCCTTGTCTATCTCGCTCTATTTAAGCAATGTGAAGCCCATGCGATTTTTAGAGCATTTGGCTATATTTAGACAAAGTCTAAAAGGATTGTGCCTCAAAACTGTGGCAACTTTGTTGCTTGCCTTGACATAAGTTCTACATAAAGAGTCCAAGAATTTCAGACAAATTTAGCTACTTTTCCTAGCCATATTTAATATAATATAATATATAAGATACATATATTCTATATTCTTTTTTATTTCTTGTTGTTATTTTTAATCTTAATTCATGAGAAATTAACTTTCAAATTTTGCAAATTTTAGTGATTGCAAAACAATATTGTCCAATTTATGAGAAGCTTTATATTTGTACTTAATGGTATATTTTATGTGATGTAGTATACCGATATACCTAATATATATCATAATAAAATCATATTTATTATATGTATTTAAAACTGGTATATTTTGCACTCAATGGTACATTTTATTAGTTGTAGTATACTGGTATACCAAATAATGTCTAATCTAGTATATTTATACCATTCTACCACATACATGGGTAGCAATCTGGTATATTTTGTACTCAATGGTATATTTTGTATGTTGTAGTAAAGTAGGAAAGTCTAAAGAGTAACCTGCATTCGGTGTTGTCTTTGGCATTTTTTCTAAAGTATTTTTCCAGCTGGCTTTATGAACTTTCCGCAATAATTTTGTGGGCATGTGTTTGTGTGTTTGGATATCCATTTCATTTTGTTGAAGAGCAAAAAAAAAAAAAAAATGTAATATTTGCGTCCAAGTGTAGTCGTTTTTTTATGGGCATGGACATCATTTGAATTACGCAGGCGATGTCGAAGTCAAAGTCAAAGGAAGTTAGGAATGTGTCGGAGCACTCAAAACATTAAGTGCCCCACATATAACACACACACACACACACACACACACACACACTTACAATATGCTGAAGCTCTACAACAACAAGTTCTAGTGATAAGCAATTATAAACATTTGCTACTTGTGTTTTTTCATTTTTTTTTCTTTTGACATCAAAAGAAATTGAAAAGAAACCCCAGCAAAAGAAAAAAACAAAAACAAAATAAGTAGCAGAAGCAACAAAAACAAGAAGAAAAAATAATAATAATAATAAAATTGATGGAGGCGCGAGTCGAGTTGAGGCGAGTTGAGTTGAGGCGAGTTGAGTTGAGGCGAGTCTCGTTCATCTCGAGCCAAAGTCAAAATGGGTTTCATTTTGCGTCGTTGTGCTTCACTGAATTTTTAATTTATTTATACGACACACACGCACATGTCTCTCTGTGTATGTGTGCGTGTGTGTTTCGTCATGAGTTGATTTTGTTTTTTCTTCTGTGTTTTTTTTTGCGGCATTTTGGGCTTCCGTTTATCGTTAATGCCATTCATAAGCAATAAATCGAAAGAAAATACACATATTCGTAATTGCGAATAAATTCGTAGAAATTCACAAGAATTCCCTCAATGCATTGCAATGCCGGCTAACTTTATTTCTCGCTCTCTACATTTATGGTATGTTTAATACACACTCTTGTGCCGCAGTTGCGTCACATAAATGCTGATTAGAAAACCTCTTGGAGTTACCTTTAGAGGTTGTCAACAAACAAAGTATATTGCTTTTTCCGCAATTCAAGTTTTACTTTTATTCTTCACTCATATCGATTACGCTAATTCCGCGAATTCTTTAAAGTTGTCAAGTGATTTTTAAGAGCAAAATTGTTGTCAAGTTTAATTTTCAATCAAGTCGGATTTGAAACAATATTGTAGATGCTTAGGTTCATACATTTTTCCTTATTTTATATGTTGTAGTATACTGATATACCAAATAAATCTTAAGGCAAATCTTGCGGTATATCTTCAATGTTGTAGTATATTCATATACCAAATATAACTTTTGGTATATTTTTGGTATTTATATATTTATATATTTGTATATTTATATATTTGTATAACTTTTTAAATATTTATATATTAATCTGGTATATTTCAGAAATAATAGCTCACTATTTTCCCTTATTACTATATCTATAAGTATCCTATTTATTAGATTAGATTCATTACTTAAACCTTTTCTACTTAATTAGATTGCAATGAAACAAACAATCATTATAATTTGATCAAGTGCCGTTCTATTCACTTTGTTTTTATAAACTTTTGAGGTATTTCAATATATTTCAGACATAAATTCTCTGCATTTTTTATTTTTTCAATATTTATTCTTTTTACAAATTGTGCTAAAAGTGTTTCTTGTAAAGTGTTCTAAACTAAACATAAATATTATTTGTAATTATTCTCTATTTATTCCTTTCGTAAACTTGTGAAATATAATAGTAAGAAAATAAATATATTATCTGTTTTTATTCTACTGCACTAGATTTTTATTGCCCTTTGTTGTTCTTGACTCAAATGCAATGTTATCTGACAACGGACAATTGACGTTTGCAGTGAAATCATTTCACAGTCATTATTCATGACTAGTTTAAAGTTTTCCAAACTTGTGAGTCACTCCCCTCCGCCCCCTTGCACAATTCCCCTTCTCACTTGCATCGCTTTGTCGCGTTTCTTATCATTGCATTTTCGTAACTTTCACGACTCTTTCACCTCTCTTTATTGTTGTTGCTGTTGTTGTTGTTGTTGCTATTCTTTGTCGTGCATTGGCAATTTATCAGCTAACGAGATTAGTGAAGGCGGAGGCCAAATGCGGGCGCCGTGAGGGGCAGGTGGGGCAGGTAAATTGAGACGCGACATGAAAGCATCGCGAACAATTTGCAATTAATGTCGTATTTGCTGTAATGTTGTTGTAATGTAATGCGATTCGTACCCACAACAACAACAACAACAGCAACGACAACAATTTGAAACCCAATTACAATTGCAATTTGCAATCAAATGCAATGTTCGTGCTCGATATACATATGTTATACTATATATATGTATATATAGTATCTACATCTTTTGGTATTTGAGTGTGTGTGAGTAGGTGTGTTTTAGACATTTCATTCGAATCGATTTCGAAATATTCATTCGCATTCACAACATGATTCATTTCATTCGTACGTTCGCTTGACAGAATTCCGCATAAATATCGCATACCCTGTACGCTAAAGAATCGGGTATGCTCAGTTTTAAAATAAAGTGTAACAAAGTGCATTTTATAATACTACATTATTATACCTAGACTTTAGCACAATAACTAATAAACTGAACAAAGAAGCAAAGAGTTAAAATAAAAAAAAAAAAAACATTAACAATAAACGATCATTATAAATATACGAGTACATACATATATTAAAAAGAAAGGACAAGTAAAAAAACCTCAGTCGAGTGTGTTGTATAGCATTTAAATATACCAAAAAAAATACCTAAATATACCGAATTTTATATTTAAATTTAAGCTGGGATCAAGAAATTAAAGCTCTATCTATTCTAGTTTTTAATATTTACGCGTTCATACGCATATCTATGGCTATATAGTTCTTTATTATTATATATTTAATTCAAGAAGAAAGCTGACTGTATCAAGTGTGATATATTAGCATTTGAATATACCAAATTAAAATATGAAATATACTAAAAAATCTATCTATATTATTTATATGTTTATTCATTTATATTTTGATTTTGTGCAATTCTGCAACTTTTCCGACATTGCTTTTTACAGGGTAACTGCTAGTTGGTTTTAATTTTCGTTTGCTTTTTTTTCTTTACCGCTCTGGTGTCAGTTCAAAACAGCAAACATCGCCTCAGCTCTTGCTATTTTTTCTGTTGTTTTTTTTTGTTTTATTCCCCCCGTCAATAACTGCACTTCGTGACGGCTCTTTTTCTGGCTTATTTTTTCAGCGTTCTTTTTTTCCCCCCGCCTGGCAAGTCGCATACATACTAGACGCACTGTGTGTGAAGTTGAGGTTGATGTTGCTGTTGCTGTTTGCCGGCACGCCTGATTAATATGCAAAGTGTGAAACGCAATTGTCAACAAATTGTGAACCAAACTTGGCGATAGTTGAGCACATTTGCTAAACACGGATTTACTACTTCGCTCTGAAGAGTGTTCAACGAAGATTTTTGCCGACTTTTTACGTACATATTTACAACAATATGCATTTTCAGTTATTCAACAACCATTTTTGGATCGCAGTCTTTTTTAGTTGTTGTTGTTGTTGTTTTGATCGCGTCGATCTCAAGGCCAAATCGCACGTTGCGTTTTTTGCATTTTTAGACCATTAAACGAATGCCGACAGTGGGCATAAATTTGTCTATATTTAGTATATACGTATACTATATAAAATACTATCAGCCCAATAGGGCAACTCTTAATGGGCGCCATTAAGAGCCTCAATTAACCGTTCGACGCTGATTCAATATTAATAAACCCATTTTGAGGTTTTTTATGATTATCGCAGACACTTTTGGTTGGCGGCGATCGTAAAGCGTAAATTCCATGGATTTAAGGGGTGTCTGCAAGCCAATCAACCTCAATTAAAAACTTGTGGTATTTAATACATGGAACTCTAAAAATTGGAAAGGCATATGATGATTTGTTCTAAATAATAGTTACAAGCCTTTTTTTTTATCAGACAACATAATATTTCGACTACTTTTGAATGCCAATTAATTATCGTTTTTTTGTAATTAAAATTAATATGGCATAATATATTTTGCTGCTTTTCTTTTATGGTTTTTGGCTATTAATCTGGTATATTTTGCATATGGTATATTATGAATATACCAAGTCTGACATATGATATATTTTATATTATTTTTAGTATTTTTGCGGTATATTTTAAAATTAACGACGCACTTATTTTCTTTTATTCAAAATGGGTATTGGGTATCTCAGAGTCGAGTACACTCGACTGTAGCTTTTTTGTGCACTCCTTTATAAACTTTAAAATTGATTTATAAAACAAGTATTCTACTGCCAAGATTACAACATTTGCCATACTTAAATTACTACTGTATTTACAGGGTATCTTTTTGCTGTCACTTCTTCAGCAGCCATCAAAAGTGATGGGCAACTGTTTTGCTCTCGACTCTAAAATTGCTTCAAAATCGTGCACAACTCTCTCAAAAGCGAAGATGTTTGCCATGAATGCGCATTTATTCATTACAACTGAATCATAAACAGATGCGACTGCAAAACTATGAATGCGAATGTGAATGAGTGTGAATGTTGTGAGTGCTGTGAATGCATCTTTGCACTTTTCATGATGAATGTGTCGTTCGTATCTGTCGCTTGTTTGTTGCTTGTAATCACATTTACACATCTATGAATATGATTCACATGCGTATGAATGATTAATGAGTGATCATCGCTGCAATTTAAACAAATGTATGCACATATTCACTCACAAACGCCCAGACTTCTTTCTTCTTCTTTCCTCTCCCTCTCTCTCTCTCTCTCTTTATTTCTTTTTGCTCCCTCCTCGTGTGACGTCGCATAAGTGGAATGCAATAAACTTTCGAGTTTCGCTTAGTCCCGCCTGCCACAAGCTTATTGCCATACAAAAATAAATAATTTCGAATTTTCCTTTTTACATTTTTCATTTTTCTCATTCTCATACCCTGCACAGCTAAGGGTCGTATGTGGAGTAGACCAAAGTTGTCGCCGTCTGTCTGTCCGTCCGCTCTTTATAAAGCCAATAATTCGCTTTATATTAAAACTATTTTAATTAAACTTTGTATATCATTAGTTGATTGCAAGCACTATATTTGGTAAATAATTACAGTGAAAACTCGTTTAGTGAACTGCGCCATTTGCCTTAAATTTTAAACAAATTTTCTATTCGCTGCTTTAGAGCAATCACTTACAAAATAATTGCTGGTTAAGCGTCCGGCCAAGAGAGTTTTCAGCATACTGTGAAGCTAGCGTCCGACTCTATTAAACGGACATTTTTTGTGTCAATCTCGTTATGGCTTTCATACATATGTATGTACAACAGTGAACTTTGAAATAGCAGTGCTTACGACCAAAGCGTTTAAAATTTAAAAATACTATTATAAACATATGTATGTAACCCCCGTTGGCCGGGCACAAATTGTGCCAATGTGCGTCCGCCCAGGAGAGTTTTCAATGAGGTTAGCTTTTTTTGGCTTTTACATCGCTGTTGCTTAGTTTTAATATTTTCTTAAGAGTATTTGGAGTTTAACTTATTTTAAAATGTTTTTTTGTTGTTGTGGTCTTTGCTTTTTAAATATCATTTGTTAAGCTGTACCGCTAAAGCATGTGTGTGTGTGTGTTTAGTAATTTTTCAATTCCTCGCTAGCTCACTCTCTCTCTCTCTCTCTCTCTCTCCCCACTCTCTCTCTCTCACTCTGTCTGCTGTGGCGACGGGGGGGCGCGACCTTTTGGTGGTTGCTTGTTGTTGCTTGTTACTACAAATTATTGGCGGTGCGCCGGGCACGTGCACAACACTCACACTCACACACACACACACACACTCACACATACACTCGCCCCTTCCCTTTGGTCATGCTGTTGTAAGTCAGCCACCCACACGGGGCTTTACTGTAATTGATTTCGCATTGTTGTTGGCCGTGCAATGAATGCGTTTGCTGCGTGCCACGCTTAACATTTGAAGTTTTTGTGCTCTTTGCCTTTTGTAATTGGCCCGAGAGTGAGCTAGAGAGTGAGAGAGAGAAGGGGCACAGCGAGGGGGGAGGAAGAGAAGTGCAGATTTCGCTGCTGCTGCTGCCGCCTGGTGACAACATTAGCAAATTGATTTCGACAGAGTTTTTGACTAAATTGTTGCTGGCATTGAGGCGGCAGTTGCGTCGTCGTCGCTTCACAACATCCCATCATATCCCGCATATGTATGAATGTATGTGTGTGTGTGTGTGTACAACGACATAACTCAAGGCCTGTGGCCTCTTGTGGCACGCCCACGCCGCATACAGCTCACAACTCGCAGCCCACATCAAAAATGCCAGACGGCGCGGCGTTCAACAACAGCGACAGCGACAACGATAAGCAAAGTTATCTAAATAAATACGAGTTTTTTTCTTTCTCTCTCTCTCTATTTTTTTTTGTTTTTGTTGTGCGACATGCGCCCATAAATTGTGTAAATGTAAATCGCATTTTGCGTCTCACTCTCACTCTTGATGTTGTTGTGTTTTTATTATCAAAAATCATCGTTGGACTGTTTTGGAAAATTTGATTTTTGGGTTTTTATGAATTTTTAATTTGCCTGCAATTTGTGTGATTTGTGAACTGAATGAAAAGTGTTAGCAAAGGGCCATGAGATAGTTTTTGTTGTCGTATTTTTCTGTTTTTATTTTTTGGGTCAATTGCCAGACTCTAAGATACTTGGAGATTTGTTGTAAAATATTTGATGCTAAAGATTTGTGTAAGGCATTACAAGAAAACACAAAAATTCTGTTTCAAGTTCTGCAGATTTGTTAGCTACTTAGCAAGGTATTTGTCAGACATTTTTGTTATGGCATTCTGTGCATTTGTTGTGTATAAATATGAGAGTTCAAATCAATTCTTAACAGACAGTTGAATACTTGATAGCTTTTCAAACATATCAAGCAACTATTTTTGCTACTTTTTTTGCTAACTTTGTTTCCCATCAACTTTTATCATTTTCTATACTCATTATACCCGCTACACATTAGATAGAAAGGTATTATAACTTGATTTAAGATTACTGAAAATTTGGTTACTGACAATCTGGTATATTTGAGTGGTGGTGTGTTATTGTATATTTTTGGCTGACAATATTTTGCATTGCATAGTATTTTTTGAATGTACTATTATATCAATATACCAAATACAACGTTCGGTATATTTTTATCATTTTTGCAGTCTAAGGTGCGTTGACTGACAATCTGGTATATTTTGCACTATATGGTATATTTTTGGTTGAAAATTTTGGTATACTTTACACTGTATGGTATATTTCGAATGTAATACTGTATCAATATACCAAATACAACGTTTGATATATTTTTAGTATTTTTGCGGTCTTAGTTATTTTGGCTGACAATCTGGTATATTTTGCACAGTATGATATATTTTGTATGTAGTACTATACCAATTAACCAAATACAACCTAAATGTAGTACTATATCAATATACCAAATATGACTTTTGGTATATCTTTTAGTATTTTTGCGTTATATTAATTTCATATATTTTAAAATTTATGTCTCACTTTTTTATTCATATTATTTTTATATTATAGTACTATATCAATATACCAAATATAACTTTTGGTATATCTTTCAGTATTTTTGCGTTATATTAATTTGATATATTTTAAAATTTATGCCTCACTTTTTTATTCATAATATATTTATATTATAGTACTATATGAATATACCAAATATAAACTTTGGTATATCTTTTAGTATTTTTGCGTTATATTAATTTGATATATTTTAAAAATTATACCTCACTTTTTTATTCAAAATGATATCCCACAGTCCAGCACATTGGACTGTAGCTTTCTTACATACTATTTTTTTTTTTTTGCATTTCTTAGCTAGATTCTAGTGTGGAGATTTAGATGAATTCTTTTGGGCAGCATTCTCATTTGGCGTGTTCGCTTTTTTTGTTTTGTGGGCCAGCTGGGGTGTGACTAATTGTTTGGCCTCACGCGGTGGCAAAAGCAAATGGATTTCTGTTGCTCTTCTGGCTGCTTACAACACAATAATTCTACGATGCGGTATCTGAGAGATACAAATTTCTGTTGTGCAGCCATTTCGGATCGGAACGGATTGAATTGGATTGGTGAAAGGCGCTGTTAGAAAGAAAAACGTTGCAGCCAAAACTGAAAAGCTGAATAGCTGCTGCAGCTAAACAGAGGCGTTGAAATATTTATGATAAAAAGTCAGCTACAAAATGCAGCCGCAACATTTCTCGATGCTGTTTGCAGCAACAGCAGCTTACGGTTCAGTTGCAATGCTGCTGTCCATACAATGGCAAAACACAGCACAAAAAAACAAAAAAAAACTGCAACACAACAAAACAAAAAAGCAAATATGAAAGTGCAGCAGCAGCAACAGTAAACGAAAAACTTGCTCGAGCAACTTTTACGTGATGTGGAACTCAATCGAGTGGATGCTAAGCGAGCCTCAAATGCGATCCACAACGGCAAATGCAATGCCAAAAGCCAAGCTCTGAGAGAGCAAAGAGACGCGTCGACTCTGAGCGGTCAATTAATAGTCCACAAGTCCAAGCAACAACAACAACAGCAGCTGACGTCATCGTCCAGCTTATGGGCAACTTAGGGTATTACAAGTAACGATCTCAATATGCCAAACAAGTTCTAATTAGAGCTCATGGTGGAACGCAATTAGAAGACCGAAGACAAGGGCAGGGCAGAGCTTGCTTAGCAAACGATCGCAGCGATTAGTGAGAAATGAGCAAAAAGAAAAAGAAATACCCTGTAAACTTTGGACTTATAGCTATAACTCTGCTCGAAAGGCGGCAACCAACATGAAATTTTCAGAATTTTCTCTATTTAAATAAATAGGCAGTTTAGGCATTTCATGAATATAAAACATGAAAAGTTAACAACACAAATAAGTATTGAAAATTTGGAAAATTAAAAAAAAAAACTCCCAACTTGAATTTGTTTTTGCCAATCATTCATTACCATTTAAACCAAAATCTCTATAATAAAGATAACAATTTCTAGGAAACTCTCAAAATCTGCTCAGTTGAAATAGTTACAACGTTTAGGCACTTCACTAAAGAAACAAACCGAATTAAGCGCTAACAACACAATTAAAAGAAAAAGCAATTTAAGACACTTTAATGTGCCCTTGTCTAATCACATTTACAGATCATTTTTCGTATCATGTGCGATCGCTTTTCAAAAGAACAAATCCACAAAAGACTTTGCGGAACTTGGCTAAACTCTGAGATTACATTTAATACGAAACAGAATTGAGTCAAGGCTTGTGCCCAATTTGGCAGCCCAAAGTCTTTTGAACTTTATTTATGGATCGACTGATCAACCAGATGTTGAAGTAGAACAACAACAACAAAGAGAACGACAATCAATTGACACTTTCGCGTTGTGCGATTTGCATATGAAATGGCATTAACAAATGAAATACTCAATGAAAATGCCTTCAAACATTTCATGTTTCGTTGCGGGTACAAATTTACATAAAAATAAAATCGATTGTTTATATGGCTACCCAGCAGCGTTAACAACTAAATCGGGTATATACATTTGCTGAGAAATGCGCACTTTATGCTAAATGAAATTTAATTGAATATTAATTGCTTTCAGCATTCAGTCTTGTGTAATCTATGCACAACAACAATTTATCTATGAACGCTAATAAATCCAATCAACAGCAGTTTATAACTCGCTTCTCAATTGAAAAAAACAGACAAAAATAAACCCAAAAAAAAAGGAGAAACAGAGCAAAGCTTCATGATCAGAAAATAAATTTGTGATAAATAAGTTGCAAGCAATTTAAATACAAATATGTATTGAATTCACAATTATTATCATTTACAATTTGAAATTTTTCGAGATGAGATTTTATACTAACAAATTTTATTTCAACTTTTTGTATATCATATTTCATATTTATATTTGTATTTAATTTATTCATGTCTTTTATATTTCTATTATATTAATTTTATAATTTCACTTCAGTATTTAAATAAAAATATTATTCTAATTCTTTGCGGCATTGTGTGAAATAGCAATTTGAATATATTTATTTCTGTATTTTATATTTATATAATATTAATTTTAATGTTTAATTTTTTTTTTTAAATTTAAATAAGTATTTTTCTATTTCTTTTATGTTT
Organism: Drosophila sulfurigaster albostrigata; assembly: GCF_023558435.1. Taxonomy (NCBI): domain Eukaryota; kingdom Metazoa; phylum Arthropoda; class Insecta; order Diptera; family Drosophilidae; genus Drosophila; species Drosophila sulfurigaster. Next base: position 8,370,424 of record NC_084885.1, on the reverse strand, counting down.
TCATATAATTTTGATTGAAATTATTTATTTATACTTTTTATTTTTAACATCACTTTAAATACATTTTTGTTATATTAAGCTGAACACTTCCGTTTTCATATTTAAGAGTATACAATTTCAAATGAATAATTATGATATTCCTCAAATATTGTATGTCCGATTTTAAATTCTAAGACGAAGCTGAGCTGAGTTTAAAAACTCACGCGATCTTTTTTTTTTTTGCTACAACTAAGTTACTAATTACAGGTTATCTACAAGTCAGAGCGTCTTTCTTCTTTAGTTTTCCCTCCTTTGCTTTAGCCAATTTTTCTTAGTTTGTTGGTCGCTGGGTCAAACATGCCGTTAGAATCGGTAGATCGGCCCAGCCTCTTTCGGGTCTATGCTTGTGTGTGTGTATATGTGTGTGTGCCTGCCTTCTATAGCACATTAATTAAGAGAGCTTTGCTACCTTATGAAATGGAATGGAATGAAATGAAATGGTATTAAAATGCTTTCAATTTGCCATCGTGCAACACAACAATATAAAAATATCAACAGTCGGTAAATTTACATGTAGATTTTTGTGTTGAACAAACTTTCGTGCAGCTCTATAAAACTTTTTCGTCTTGGGTTATAAAAATATTTTTATTACAATATTTTTGTAAGTGTTTTACGCATTTTTGTTGCTTGTTGTTGATGCTTTGTTGTTATTTTTACGCCTTGGAGACTTGTTGAATCATCGACAGCAGAGCATAAAAAGCCATTTGAAAGAAATATGATGCACACACACACACACACACACACACACACACACACACACATAGATACATGCCACACAGCTGCCAGACAGTGTTGCAATAATTATCAAACGAACTCTCTTGCTCTCTCTCTCTCTGTCTCTCTCTCTTTCTTTCGCTCTCAACACAAATATCTGACGATGACGTTGCCACAAGTTGCTCATTTGCAATGCCAATGCTGCGTGTGGAATGCGCCAGAGAGCATTAACTCGAGTTAATCTCTCTCTCTCTCCCTCTCTCTCTTTCTTCCTCTCTCTGGCCCATTTGCATTCCAACAAAAAACATAACAAAAAGGGTGTCGTTGGGTCAGCTGCATGGTGTGGCATGTTGCGGCATGTTGCAACCGTTGCGTTTGCAGTTGCGATCAGCTGCCGATCGGCGGTTAACCGTTAAGTGCAGTTCAACAGTTCAACAGCAGCAACAACAGAAACAGCAGCAAACATTAAATGAAAACTCAAAGAAAAGCAGAAAAGCTAAAATGGAGCGTGATCTCGAGATCAATGCGTCGATAAACATAAAATTCCAATTATCTTTTCCTATCGAGATCGAGGGAATACAGTGAAGCATCGCTAAGCAAACAAAAATATCTCATTTCAAATACGTAACTCGATCGTAAATAAAAAGAAACACACACAACAAAGACGTCAACAAATTAATGCTAAATCAAATGGCTAATTTAATGAATATTAATTAGTTATCGCATATCAATTTACATCGATGAATCACAAAAAAAAACTTTGCCGCCAATGATCAGCTCACATTTGCTTTAGAGTATTTTGCAATAACATTATAAATCGTTAAATTTTCCTGATTCAAAAAATTGTATATAATTATGATATAAATGAAATATATTGAAATTCGCGAGCTAATAAGGAATACTTTAAATTGAAGAAATTGTATTTAAACGACATTTTGCCACTTATAAGAAACATATTGTTAAGATTTGAAAGGTAATAAAGAATATCTTAAATTAAAAAAAACTGTATTTAAATAACTTTTCCAAATTATATTTGAAGAACAACAACGAAATAATAATGATTTCTTTTCAATTGAAGAAATTGTATTTAAACAACATTTTGAACCATATAAAAAGGTTAAGATTCGCAAAATAAAAAAGAATTTTTTAAGTTGAAGAAATTGTAATTAAACAACTTTTTCAATTAAATAAAAAAAAGGCTAAGATTCACAAAATAATAAAGAATAATAAAGTGTATTTAAACAAGATGTTCAACCATATAGAAGAGGTTAAGATTCGCACTAAATAAAAAGAAATTCACTAAATTTGGCATTCATAACTTTTTATACAATTGGAATAATTTAAAAAAAAATCACATTATAATAAATATTATTTTAAGTTTTTTAATTTGATATTAAATCAAAAAACTTTACTGCAAACTTTAGATGCAATTTTTTTTTAAATCATCGTTAGATATTAAAACAAAGTTGTCAAATGAAATGAATTCCTAATCAAAAAAATTGCAATTACGAAAAACTTTAAAAATTCTTCAGTTTAAATAAATCATTGTAAAATATTAATTTACTTATTTCTAATAGGATTACAAATTATTAAAGTCTGTCACTAATTAATAATGCTTCCTATCGAATTTGATTTGGATCGCTGAATATCGTTAAATACATTTATTTGCGTATTTCTAAAATCTGCTTCAATTGATGTAAGATGATGAGAGTGACAACTGAATTCAGGCGAAACTTTCAGCTGCCTAATGAATTGGAATTGGAATTGGAAGGAGGGAAAAGAAAGAGACAAAAGGGGACAATATAACGGTATTTGTTGGCACTTTATTAGCTCAGTTCACCCACATATAGCAACTGCATGGCAAAACTTGCGCTGCATACAGAATTGTGCCATGCCACAGAGTCCACACGATCCACAGAGGGCCGCAGCAGGACAGCAGTGGATGGCATAAAAAATAAAATAGAGGAAGAGAGAGAGAGTGAAGGAACGGGGAAGGGGGAAGAGAGAAGGCGATGCTCGTATCTGATTACAGTTTGAATGCTTGCAATGAACCAGAAAATTTGCTTTGTGCCGAGATTCGTTCGTGCTGCGGCCGCATCAAATGGCCAGGTGGACAAACGAACCGAAAGACAGACGAAAAGACAGACGGACGGATGGATGAATGGTCGGGTTAGAGGGACAGCGAACAGGTGCTGCCAGCCAGACTGCAGCTTATTGCCTGCCAATTCTCTCTCTCTCTCTCTCTCTCTCGTTCTCTATCTCTCGCTTCCTCTCCCTTTGCTTTTGTCTTTGTCATCCACTTTGCTTTGTCTGCTCTGAAAAAAGTGCAAGAGCAGGCGAAAGATTGGCGAGTGATAACAAAGCAGCGCACGAGTCAACTCGACTTCCAAAGACCCTGTAACTAACTCTGTTGTTTAGCAAACATTTCTCATGCAAATAACAACATTTGACTTATGGTTAGTCAGCTAACGAACTGCATATTCTGATAGAAATCTTCCATATGTAGGTATAAAATGCAAGTCTACTCGACTGCACAAGACCCTGCTTGTTATTACAATGTTTTCTAATAAGGTACTTTAAGATGCTTTCCTGAAATCTTTAGTTTTCTGTTAAATATTATTAACTTTTGCTTAAGATATGTGAGTCTACTCGACTATTAAAGATCCTTCAACAGATTAGAGAGCGTGCTAGCTATATTGTTGAATAACCTCATTGAAGTTTGCAGTGCAAGCAAAGAATTCAGAATGAAAGGCTTTAACTTTTGTGCATGAAATGAAAGTCTACTCGACTGGACAAGACCCTGCATGTAATTTTGAAGTTTTATAACAACGTTGTTTAAGAAGCCATCTTATTGAAAGTAGAATAAAAGTTATAAATGTTTAAAAGAGAGAGGGAGAGTCTACTTGACTGCTCAAGACCCTGCAAAAAGCATTATAAATATTTTATTTAGCAAGCAAGCTCGTTGTGAGCGAAAACAAAGCTTGCCTACTACAAAGAAACGGAGACAAAGGCCTTGCATACCCTTTTTCATTAACTCGCAATTCGCGAAGCATCGAAAACGTGACTGGCAACAAGTATAAAGCGCAGGCACAGGAGCTGATGCTGCTGCTGATGGATGCATCGCTGCAAAGCAGAAACTACGACAATTACAGTTATTTTATGAATTTGCAGAGCATAACCAGCAACAGCGACTGCGACTGCGACGCCGGCCACTTCATTTTGCAAAGAGAGCGGAAATTTAATGAGCAACAGCACCTACCTCAAATGCAAGCCACACTCTTTTCGTTTTAGTTGTTTTTTGGGGCATGGTGTGGTATGTGTGGTAATTGCAGCAGCAGCATCGACAGACTGCGTTTCATCAAAATTTCTCCCGAGGCAGACGAGGCTGGTTAAGCTGCAACTGGGGGGCAACATTCAGTGCAGCTTTGTAATGATGCATTTAGCTGATTATGAGGCGCACAGCCTCGAGTTTGCAATTTGCAAATGCCAAACTGGAGCGCACTGCACTGCACTGCAGCAAACTTTGCAGCAGCAACTTTTGTGGTCATTTAGAGCGCAGCGCACCACGAAACACCGCATGGGGCATGCAACCAGCGGCGCAACAACGTTTGCGTGAATGTACAAGCATATTGTACTCAAAGTACCAATGACAACTCAATGCAAATGCATTTGCAATTGAGTTGCTGCTGCGAGCAATTTTAATGAGCTCAGCGTCGTTGCTCAACACTGGCGAGCATTAAATTACTTGCTAAGCTTGCAAAGACTAAATTGAAATGCAACACAGAGAAAATGTTATTGAAACATCGACAGCTTAAATATCAAAAAGTAATTCGAAACTATGCTGAACCTAATGAATCAAATCCAGTGTTGTTTTGCAACACTGGTAGTGAAATATGCATATTTACAAGATTTTGTCGAAATTCCCCACATTTTCAACACAGCGAATAAAGTTTATCACATTAATACCAAAGCAATCTACTAAGCTTCGCTTTCTTACAGCATTATACATCGATTTTAAAGCACATACATATGTTTACCAACACTATTAAAAAGGCAATAGCTTATTCTTTGCTCTATTTAAAACTTCTGGACAATCTTACGCCCAAATTCAAACAATATTTAAGCAATGAAAGAGAACACGACCCACATTTAAAACACTGTAATTGAATTACATTAGGCAACACTACAAATATAGCAATAGCTTAAAGAAGAATTAATTTGAGAAAGTTTATCTTCTTTTCAACACTGTAAATCATGTTTAAAGTAATCGCACGTGTTTTCCAACACTACAAACAAGGCAAAAGCTTACTCAACTCACAATCTAAACATTATAGACAACGCTAAGCCTAAATTTGCGTAGATTTCACTCCACTTTGTGGCATTTTGCAACACTGACAAGCTCGTAAGTCTACTTGAGTGCCATATGATTGACTTGGCGGCGCTGTTGCATGCCTCCCTCACACATAATGGCGCATAAAGCAAAACAGACTCGCAACGCAGCTGTGTAACATGTTTATTGACTTGGCCAAGACGAAGTCAGGACTTTTTTGCTTTGCTTGCACGCGACTTTCACATGAAATTTTCGTGGCCAAAACCAACTGTTGCCAGGTAACACGTTCGACGCGCTTGTGGCAACAACTTGCAGGCAAATCAATCGCTGTAATGACCCAAATGGGAGTTTTGCTTCTTTTTTTTTCTGCGGCAAGCATAATTCATGGCTCGATAATACACTCAAGTTGCCAGCGGAGGTGACTCCTGTGTGTGTCGGTGAAATGTGGCAACAATGAAGAGAAGTGTGCCCCATATGGCTGCTTTTCTTTGCTTTGTTTTCCATTTCACCATTTCACCATTTTGGCATTATTTTTTTCTCCCTATTTTCATTTTGTTTATTGTGGCAAAAGGTTAACACTGCCTTTTCGCCAACCTCCTCGAGCTTGCCACTTCGTTGCGCGTTTCCTTTTCTTTGCCTCGTTTCGTTGCCGTTCGTTTAATTTTATTGCCTAATTTTCAACTTTGATTGCCGCCACAGGCCGCAGGCTTTCTTTCTCCCTCTCCCCCTCTCTGTGTCTCTCACTTTCACGCTCGTTGACATTTCTTTTATTTTCATTTTATTCCCGCTTGACTTTGGTTTTTTTTCACACTTCTTCCCCTCTTAACATTCAATTCGTTTGCCAGCAGCCCGCGACATAATCAATTTTTATATTTATTTAGCTTCGTTTTTTTAATGCTGCGCCCACTTCGCATTTGGCCACGCCCACATGCATTAGGCCACATTATTGCCGCCCAATTGAATGCCAACGGCTGAGAGAGAAAATAAACGATATTCCACTGCAATTTCTGTAAATTACACAACAATTAACATTTGAAAGCCCCTCGAAACAAAAGCTGCTGCTAAACATTTGATTGCCTCTCAACTAATTCGATAATTTGCCAGGCACTTGAGCGTTAAGCAGTGCAGATATATCCTGGAGAAAGCAAACAGGAGTTGATAACATTGTTTTGATTGAAATTTTCCAATACTATATTAATCTCTCCTTATTATAATTTTAATAATAATTTCTTTCATTAGAAAAATGCTTCTAATTATTATCATATAAATGTGAGGAGCTATATAAATCATTTCAGAATGCTTATACATAAATCAACTGCAATTTCTTTATATTTCATCCGCTTGAAAAATGCAAATACAAGTTAGGAAATCACTGCCAAAGGCGTGGCAATAAATTCAAGCTGAAGTTGCAAATGCCAACGCAGGAGTAACTATTTTTTGAAATTTGCAATTTGCCACATTTAGGCGTACGCCCAATTAGGAGTCAAACCACGCGAAATTGCATTTTGAACTCTTCCTCTACCCACGAGCGAGACAGAGAGGAAGAGAGAGAGAGAGAGAGAGAGAGAGACTTTAATTGGCTTGCGGTTGAGAGAGAGGAGACATAAAATAGAGAAGAGCGTGTTTGTTGCATGCATTTAAAATGCCATAAACCCGTTCGACAAACACCTTTAATGGATGCAACTGCACAGCCCACAACATGTGGCAAGCGCAGCCCACTCGATAACTACAAGATACAAATGTATCTAATGCCATTGCGTTACGTTCGATCGCATGTCATTCACACGACTTTAAATCTGTTGGAAAGCCAAAAGCCCAAAGCCCAAAGCCCATCAACATGTTCACACATTCCAGTGGGAATATTTACTATACTATATTTAGATATCTCGATATTTTTTGTAAATTGCTGCGAGTGCTTCAACTGTCAGCTGTCGCTGCAAACAATCCATTAGCCATGGCTTAGAGATCGACCGCAATCTAAATCTATATCTATTTCTATATACATATCTGTATATATATTATATTACACCTGTTTGTTGCTTCGGTGTGGGCGTCATCCAATTGGTGTTCAGGGCCACAATTTCAAAACTAGCTGCAGGTGCAGGTTCCTTTGAGAGCAGCCAAAGACCACAAAGCGAACGAAACAAAAACTTGCTGAGCTGTGTGATAAATCTTGCGCCTCCCACATTCAACATAACTAGTAAGAAAGCGAAATGCGAGTGTGCTCAACTGTGCTATACTCGCTAATATACCGATAAAATACTACAAATATACTATATTTATACAAGTAAAATAGTGGAGTATTATTCGAATAAGGAAATTTATATACCAAAAAATACTACAAATATACCGAAAAGTATATTTTGTATATCGACCTTTTACTATATTTATACAAGTAAAATAGTGCAGTATTATTAGTATATGGAAACGAACATATATACCGAAAAATACTAGAATATACCAAAAAGTATATTTTGTATATATATATTTTTTACTATATTTATACAAGTAAAATAGTGCAGTATTATTAGTATATGGAAACGAACATATATACCGAAAAATACTAGAATATAGTATATTTTGTATATCGATCTATTTCTGTATTTATACGAGTAAAGAATGCAGTATTATCTTTAAAATGTACTAAATTTAATATACTGAACAAATACTAAAATATACCAAAATGTATATTTGGTTTATCGATCAATTACAATATGCATACAAGCAAATACTGCATAATTATCATTTAAAAATATACTGAATTTAATATACCAACAAATACTAAAATATACTGAAATGTCTGTTACACTCCCTGTTCGCACAAATTTATCATATACTTCTACCTTTTGGATAACGGGAATGAATATTGCTATCCGCGAGAGAAACTTTCGAAACTAACTAAACTTTAAGATGCTCTTTAAGATACTCCATAAAATACTTCATATCCGTTTGCTGCCTCAAACTTGTTTTGCATTTGTCTTTCTAATAAAGGCATTTCAAAGAGCAGTTGAAAGAACTAAAGCATAAGAGAATATATTAAACAATATTTGTATCTACCTATGTATATCTGGTGCTACGCAGTTGCGTTAACCTTGGCAAGCGTATTGAAAAATGTGTGTGCACATATCTCAGTGTATCTTACAGATACAGATACACGTACTTGCTCACGCACTCACGTCGCTTGTATCTCTCGCTCTCGCTCTTGCTCTCGTCTAGCTTTTATGATATCTGCATGCTGAACTATCATTAGCATCATCGGCACAAAACCAAAAACAACAACAACAACAAGACAAGAACTTTGCTTTGTTTTCAGTTTTCAGTATTCCGTTCTCTGCTTTCCGTTTTCCATTTTGTGTGTGTTTCACATCGTAGGCGGCATCAGCGGCGTCTTCCACTTGGCTTCTTGGCTTGATTAAATGTTGCCAACGACGACGAACTTGAAGCTCAATCAGCTTCTGTCTGCCAGCTTAAATATGAAACAACGCTGCTTCTCGCTCCCCCCTCGCCTTCCCCTTTTTGCCCTGACAACCACAATTGCCCAGCCTCATCATATTCGTCGTTGTTGGCGTCGTCAACGTCTCAAGAACTTTCAACAACAACAAAAAATAATCACAATCACAGCACACACGCGAAATTTGCCAGCGGAAGTGCTGCCAAAAATTGAGAAGCTGCCACACACACACACACGTACACACATACACTCAAAGCAAAGTCTAGAGTTTTCTCGCATTGCAACTAAAGATTTGTTTTAATATCACATTTAAAATGCCTGTGACTAATATTGTTTGTAAATATCAAGCTATGCTGTGATTCATATTATTTTTAAATTTCAAAAAGTCACAAAACTACATATATTATTTTTATATTGTAAATAAATAAACAATTAGCAAGAGCTAATCTGAGTCTGAGTTGTCAACTAAATCACATGAAATTCAAACCTTGGCAACTTTAACGACAACTTATTTAACATATTGCTAATCTTTATCTAAACATAATGTTTGCTTCTATTAATATATAACAGCTCGAAATGACATATTTAATTTATTCATTTCATAAAGTTATCAAGGGCTTTAATTTCATGTTAGTTATTGGCGAGATTGATAATTTAACAGAGCAGAACACTAAGACTTTTCAATTAACAGTTAGTTTAACGCAAGGTTAAAATAATGTTAAGCATAAAACTTCATTTAACTGTAAGTTCTGTTTTAAGTTAAGCATAAATCTATATTAAAGATAGATGCAGAGATTGAATATGTTTTAGTTAACAGATACTTTAACACAAGGTTAAAATAATGTTTAGCATAATGTTAACTAAAACTTTAACCGCAAGTTAAGTTTTAAGTTAAGCATAAACTTTTCTTAGATGGAATATAAACATTTTTTTTTAGCTAGCAGCTAGTTTAACACAAGATGCAATTAAGGTGGAATATAACTTTGAACTTAACACCAAGTTGAACAGTGTTTTCAATAAATGTTAAGTATAAATTTGACAAGATATAGCATAAAACTCAAGTTAACAAGCTTAACAAATTTGAAGAATAAATTTAAAAAATAGTATAAATTACATTGTTAACTTGAGTTTAATACCTTTTCTTCACATTTGTTTAGCTTGTTGTTAATTTAACAAATGTGAAGTTGAAATCTGCATTTAACAACAGCTTTAAATCAATGTAATTTAAGTGAATTTATCAGCAAGTTAAACTAAACATTTTCAATTTACATTGAAGAAGTTAAGTCAATTATAAAAACTGATGTTAAAAGTGGAGAATAAATCTATCTAATAGATAAATAACATACAGAGGCAGCATATGTGAAGCATAAATCAGATTTTGACAATAATTTGAACACAGTTAAATAGAATTGAAATGAAATGTGAGCAAACTGTTGAATAAATAAGTAAAAAAAATGAATAAAACAAGTTCAACTTTCAGTCTATCTTATAGATAAGTGAAGTATGAATATGAATTTAACAACAACTGTAACACAGTAAAATACAAGTATAAAGTTGAAGTTAAATAAGTTTAGGACTGCATTTAACAGCAGTCAGAATCTAGTATGTAGAAATTGTTATTTAACAACAATTCAATAACTAATTATAGAGCGAAATTGAAATGCAAGTTGAAAAGAGTTTTAAATAAATGCAAAGTATAAAGCTGCGTTTAACAGCACGTTGAAGTTGAAGTTGAAGGTCTAAATCTATTTTATAGATACATTAACTGTTGTCTCCCAGTTTGTAAACTGACAATAAATTGCTCTTTAATTTGAGGCTTTCGCAAGATGTTTTCAAAGTCAAAAAGTCTGAAAGTAGTTGCCGCACTTTTGAGCATTAAACAACAGTTAACTGTGCGCTGTCAATAAATGATGAACTGTCTTTGGTCTTTGGTGTATGGCATTAAATGATCTTCAACAAATTGTTGTTGTTGTTGTCATTGTTGTTGTTATATCTGAATTGTGTTGCAAGCGCAGGCAAAATCAATAGGTCAATAAGTTTGTGGCTTGGCATTTGAGTTACGTATGTACAATTAAATGGAGCTTTGCCTTCTCTCTCTCTCTCTCTTCCCCCTCTCTTGCTTGCACTATCTGCGGCTCTTCATCAACATGATAAACGACGCAATTGACAACGTGTTGAGAAAGGAAAATAAAATAAAATAAAGAGAGTAATAGAAAGAGAGAGAGAGAGAGGGAGAGAAGAAACAATTTGGTAATCGCTGACGCGCCATACAAAATCGGTTACCAAATAACTTTGAGTGGGTTCGACTTTGTTTGTACAGAGAGTGAGAGAGTGAGATAGTGGGGGAAAGAGAGAGAGAGAGGAGGGGCTACTGATAAGACAGGTGCAGTGAAATGAACGAAACGAAAACGAAAGTCGTCGATACGTTGACGTTGCCTGCGGCAGATAAAACTTTTTCGATGGGAGAATGAGGGGACAGGAGGAGGAGGAGGAGGGGGGCACCTATTTGGGTTGCATTCGCTGGCAATTTGTTGTTGCTGTTGTTGTTTGCTGTCACTCTCGAGTTGTTGTTGCTGTTTGCTTTTAGCGCCCCGCGGCAATCGATTTCATTTGACTTTGGCCCAACGATTTGACTGTTTGTTCAGCGATTTGTGTAGATACAATTTCGGTACACGAACCAGATAAACTAAACCAAGGCGGGGAGGGGGGAGAGAGGTCACTGGTCTCATAGACAAACAAATTACAAACAAATTGTGTCGTCGATTGCACACCACCAACCATCAGCCACCAACCAACAGCCACCAGCCAGCAACCACAACCACAGCAACAACATTTAATATACTAGACTCTTCTTCAGCCATGTGGCAAACAAAACTTTTCCTTATCGAACGGTGCGCAACTTGTGCGACAGGTGAAGGAGTGAGAGAGAGAGAGAGATAGTCAGAGGGGGGAAAGGAACACAGAGCATGGGTCACTGGTCAACACACGACAATTCTGAGTTATCGACAGTGCAAAGGCGCTGATAAGAAGCAAAGCGGGCAATAAATACACATTGAGAACGTCCAACTCCATCTTTGACTCCTCTCTCTCTCTCTCTCTCTCTCTCTCTCTCCCTCTCTCTCTGTCTCTCTTTGGAACTTGCGAGTTGCCTGACAAACTGTAAATTGGCATTAAAGTTGCAACCAATTTGTGGACTGCGAATTCTTACTTACTTCAACGTTGTGGCAAATAAATAAATAAAATCAATCTCGAAACTCGTAAAGTTTCTTAAACTAAAAGTGCCATAAAACAGGACTTTACATTCAAGAATTTAGTTGGTTCGATAGCAAATTTTCTATTTTCCTTTGTACACATAAAAATTTCTTTTGATTTTTCTTAATTTCTAATTTCTAATTTATTTTTGCTAAAGCAAAAAAATGTATTAAAATGAAGTAATTTATTTTGAAATATAGATAAACTTTATTTTTATTTCATCATTTCTAATTTATATAATAAAAAATAATTTATATTTTGAGCAAAAAAAAAATGAACTTAAATGAAATAATTCATTTCGAAGTTTTAAGAATTGAATTGAATTAATAATTGATGAAATTTTATATTTACTTTGTTGAGTTGATAAAATTTCTCATCACATCTAACTTCTCTATACTTCTAAAAATAATAAATTATTTTATTAAGCAAAAAAAAAAAATAGTTAAATGAAAATAATTTATTTTGGCGTTATAATTCAAAGTGTATTCTATTTTTTTTTTTTTAAATTTTTGTTTCTACATTTTTAATGATACTCATTTTCGTTGCGTAATAAAAATGGAATAAAATGAAATATTTCCTCTTTTTAACATTTTATTATTTGAGATAATTATTTGGTTATATTGATTTTTTTCTGTGTTGATTGTTGAATAGTTTTTATATTTGTTTAATAATAATAAATGGAGTAAAATAAATTACTCCATTTTTAAGTATTAACTGGTGCAATTTTTTAATGACAATTTTAGATGTATAATTATTCTAAATAATTATTTATTTGACTGTAATTGAAATATTATAAAAAATATAGTATTAAAAAAAAAGTGATAACAACAAAGGGAAATAATAGAATACACATTGGATTATTATTATAAGTATTTCTTTCATATTAAGTCAGCTTTTCCGTACTTCAAAAATGACTCTTTAATGTTCTATCTTTTAATGAAATTCAACAAAATTCATTTATCAGCAATGATAAGCAAAAAAAAAAAAAATCTATGCTAATCCCAGCGACTTTTTTGGCTTATCGAATTCGCATCAACTTAATTATCAACCGAGATTTCCACAACAACTGCCGCTGATAAGGCAGAGTTAATATCAATGAGATAAAAAAAAAACGCTGGCTAAATAGTTTACGTAAATAAAAGCAATTGTAAATAATAATAAATTTACATGAAATATATTATTTCTATCGACTTTGGCATTATCTTTATCGAATATTCTATTATCAAGAATTTATTTAAATAAACCTTTTTTGCAAATAATTTCAATATTTCCCTCTTTCTCTCCCCTTATTTTTATTTTGTTTGGTGGCATCAAATTTTTTTCACATATTAAGCAAATAATTATTATTGTTTTCTAACTTACGTGAGCAATGCAAAAAAACGAAAGAAAAACCTTAAATTTTTCTTGTTGTTTTTTTTTGCTTTAATATGCAGAAATGTTGTTGTCGTCGCTTTTTGCTGATTTTCGCTGTTTTGTTTGCTGAGTTTTTATTTTAATTTATTTTATTTTTCTTCTTTTTTTTTTTTGAACAGTTCGTTGACGTTTTGACGTGAATGATTTAAAATGCAACTTGGTGCACGAATTTGCCACGTTGCAGTTGCAGTTGCATTTTCATTGCGCTGTTTTTGGCATTGTTATTTTAATTAAAACAAATAATGTTCAAGAAATGTTTATTATTATTTTTTTATATACTCATTTTGTTGCATTTATTGGTTGCGGTTGTTGTTGTTGTTGTGCAATCGAGCGCACTTTAGTCAAACATTCATTCATTTATTCATTCACTCAATCATTCAAGCTGTTGCAGTTGCCATGGCAGCATCCCCGCCCCCTCCCCTTTCTCACCCCTCTTGTATTATTTATTCAGCGCACAATGCACGTAAATTAAACCCACAATGCAGCCAACAATTGGATAAAAGAGAAATAAAAAAACAAACAAACAACAAACGAAAAAAATAAGTTTAAAGTTTTGCGGTATGCAAAAAAGTAAAAAAAAAAAATCGCGCGCGTTTTACTCGCGATTTTTCGACGCTCGCAAACGAAGCGCTGCCGCCGTCGACTGCGACTGCGACTGCGACTGAGGCAGAGGCGTCGCCAAGTGCAGTTGTTGTTGTTGTTATTCTTGATGCACAGTTAATAAAAACGTTAACCGCAAGTAGCCCATTGAGTTCGCTGGCCTCTTTAACGGTGTTGCAAGTGCCACACTCTGATGCCCCTTCCCCCTTCCCCACTCCCCACTCCCCTCTCCAATGCCACGCCCCTTGCCTGCTCTTTAAGTGTTGTCACATTTGTTGTCAAATTGATTTGCTAATGATTTTAGCTCTCATTAATGTCGCGCTCCCATCGACTTGGGGAAAATGTGGAAAATGTGTCGAAGAAGTGGAAATCGGAAATGCAAGATACATACATATATATGTCGCACATGACGGACGGCGCTACATCATCTTACTGCATTTTATTTTTAGCTTCTTAAGCACTTCCAAAAATGCCCCAAGAGACAGTCGACGATGAAGAAGAAGAAGAACTTGAAAGAGTTTTCCCTCGGCACATTTAATAAAGAAATTAGAGAATTTCATTTGAATGGAATTCTTTTCGCTATGAAAAATTGTGAAAACTTTAAAAGAAATCAATTAATTATACTAGTTATTTCCAAGTATGGGGAATAATTGAATAAATTATGGAAAATTGCTAAATGTTATATTATTAGAAAAGTTAATATGAAATTTAAGCATTGGGAATAGTTGAATAAACGAAATACCTAAGAATTATCGCAACGTATTTTGCTAAACTAATTTCATTCACAAAATTGTCATTTTACAGAAGCACAAATTCTATTCAAAATTAAAGTTTTTTTCTAAAAACTATTTTAAACATTATTATTCGAAATTTTCAATTTGGAAGTTATCAAACAAATCTTCAATGCCAATATCAAAATAAATAGATCTTACTAACAATTAATCATTATACTCTTTTTAATGGATCTTCTTTTATATGAATAATCTTCTTTTGAATAATCTTCTTTTTATATATGATTAATCTTCATCGAATAATAACTATAATAAACACATAATACATCATTATTATTAATTTTCTAACGCTTAAGAATTCATTTAATTTGTTTTGTGATTTCATTACTGATATCAAGAAGAAGAAAACAAAAATGGTAATTGGACAATCTTCGACTTCCCCCCTTTTATTATTTCGCTTGCAGCTGCTTTAATCGTAAATATTTCTGTGATATTGCTTCAAGAATCTCATTTCTCATCTCAAACTGAGTCAGAGACTCAAAAACCCGGTCTCAAGTACAAGAGTCCGAGAGGGACAGACAGAGCAAAGAGTAAACGCGCAAAGAGTGACTCATTAAGAGTTGTGTCCAAGTCTGTCATTCTGTCAATCTATCCATCGGTCAGTTTGTCAATTTCCCTACGCTGATCCGTTCGCTTCACTGATTTTTGACTTGCCCCGCTTTGAAGTTATTTTTCGCATTTTGTCGTTTTTGGCTTTTTCAATGAAATATTTAAATTTCGCACTTTTCATTTCCCTCTCTGTTGCTTTACTTGCACAAAATCGTATGCAGAAAACAAAAATAAAGAAACAGCAACAACGCCAACAACACGCAAACACAAACAAAACAAAATACAAAATTCGGTTAGGCAGCGACTGCGACTGCGACGGTGGCAGCGCAGCCAGCGGCAAAGGGGAAAAAACGCAGCGCGGCGCAAAAAACAACAACAAAATCAACAGCACGAACAAAACTTTGCTCTGCTTTGGGTCTTTTTGCTTTTTTAATTATTTCAGTTAATTATTGTATTAATATTATATAACATTTGATTGCTGTCAACTAATTATAACTGCACACACACTCACACACACACACAACAACAAAAAATAGAAACAAAACGTGTAAAACAAAATTGCATTTGAAATCGAGAAAGAAATAATCGTATTTGGCATTTTTCTTTAGTTTTAGTCTTGCTTGCTATTATTTTTTTTTATTCATTTATTTGTATTTATTTTGTTTTCAACTTTGCTTGGGTTTGTTTTGTTTTGTTTGCTTTGCACACAAACGTTAATTTTTGATCGAAGCGAACAGCGTACACAAACACACACACGCACGCATTGGCAACAAATAAGTAAAATAACACAACATCGCGCACACACACATACACAAAACAAAAAGCAACCGCACACGTTGCGCTTACAAAACTTTCGTCCGTCGCCTGTGGAACGCAAAACACAACTGAGCTGAACGAAGCCGGCAGAGTTTTGGCCGGCCGTTGATAGCATAAGCAGCAGCGCAGCGACGTCGACGCCAGTAGTGGAGCTCTCGTGTTCTCTTGTTCGCTTATTCGTGCATATTTGGCGTTCGCTCTTCGTTGCTCTGCCACCCGCTTTACCGTATACATGCGGTTCTCTTCGCACACACTAGCCACAATGCATGCAAAGCAGAGTGCGCACAGTGGTGCGCGGCCATTGATAAGTTTACAAATTCCTACAACTGCGTATTGAATATTAAAACCTGCAAAACTAACTAATTAGCTTTATTTATTTATTATGCCAGCAATTGATTTTATTTAACAAATACTCTTTTTTTTTGCTGGCCAAGTATTACAATATTTGCACATTTAAATCCAATGTACTTTGGATGTTGAGTATGAATGTTTTGTGTGTGTGGAACGAGTTTACACTTGGCGTCGCTGCGTTGGTAGCTGCTGCTGCGTTGCATTGAAGTTGAAGCTGCAGTTGAGTTGTTGTTGCTGCTCTCACTGTTGCTGCATGCAAGCAAATTGCGCAAATCGCATGCGTTTTTTTTCTCTCTCTCTTCTTTTGAGATCGCTGCGCATTGATTGCGTATGCGTGCCATACGCGCCATATGTCCCATAATATGCGATATGCGATATGCAACTGCAACAACTGCAGGTCGTTTGATCAGCATCAATATACAGACGGCGCAAAACAAAGCGTTCGCATTGTTTTTGTCTTTTTGGTTAACCGCACTGCAGACGCGCATAAAACGCATGCGTTTTTCTTTTCTGTTACCCTCCCCCAAAACTATTAAAAGCTGACTGCACTTTAAACAAAAACAAAACACACTCACACACACATCAACCCGTTGCGCCCCGCTGCATTCCTACACATATATATGTACATGTACATGTAAATACACACACTCACGCACACGTAAAAGTAAATTTTGAGTGCAAAAACTTTTTGTGTTCGAC
Source organism: Drosophila sulfurigaster albostrigata (assembly GCF_023558435.1). NCBI lineage: Eukaryota > Metazoa > Arthropoda > Insecta > Diptera > Drosophilidae > Drosophila > Drosophila sulfurigaster. Next base: position 8,353,419 of record NC_084885.1, on the reverse strand, counting down.
TGTGTAAAACGCGCCCAATTCTGCTGACGTCGCTGCTGTTGGCCAAAAAGCTCAACGAAGCGTGCACGAGAAGAAGTAGAAGAGAAGGCGGAGAAGCAAACGGCAGTGAGAGCGAACGCGGTGACAGCAAAGCAAAGAGAGTGGGAGCGCATATTGAAGATCGTTTGGCTGCCAAGGAAGTGGAACACATGCGTATGCTTATGTGTGTGTGTGTGTGTGTGCGAGTCTTTAGCATTGTCATGGCAACTCTTGAACGTGGGAGAGCCCTTCGTCAAGCTGTTTTTGTTTTTTTCTGAAGTTTTGTTCTTGCTTTGTGGCCTTTGTTCTTGCCGTAGCGATTGTCGTTGTTGTTGTTGTTGTTATAGTTGTTGCTGTCGTTGTGTAGTTTTGTGGCCTCGAGCGACCAAATGATCGACCAGCTGTTGCTTTGTTTTGAAAGAGAGCGAGAGTGAGCAACAAAGCTGGAGAGGAACTGATTTAAGAAGGCAAAGCTAAATGTGAAAGAGAGAAGGGGATTCATAAAACAAAATTAAATGCCAGACAATTATTAATTAAAGTAATTAATGTGATTTGAAGAAGCAGCGGCAGCAGCCGTTTTGGCTAAATGCCCATTATGATTTCTTGGCCATTTTGGGCATCGGGATTTCGCCTTTCATTACATATGCAAAGCCAGGCGCCGACACACACACACACACAACCACAACATAAGGAGAGAGTGAGATGGAGAAGAGTGGGGAATTTGTGCACATGTGTGCGCTATGCTTATTGCACATCTGTTGTCCTTGTCCGACAGCAAATTGAAAAACTATTGACGACCACAGTTAGTTCTCCTTTCTCTCTCTCACTCATGCTCCTCGCATGGCATTATCACATGCGATAAATATTTATATGGAAATGTAATGACTGCCTTCTCCCCCTTTCCCCTCACCCTTGTTTCCATCATCCCCCCACAGAGTCGAATTCGGACGTCGCGCAATTAATGTCACCACATCCTTTGGGCCTTATTAATGTCCTTGGGCCTTATGCCTTGGATTTGCCAGGGTTGCAAAGGCACGCAAAGAGAGGAGGACACATTAATGTCCCCCTTCCCTCTTACCCCCATGGCCCCCATCAGGAGGCCGGTAAAAACAATTAATTTGCCCATAATGCAATTTATATCGGTTTTCGGCTTCAACTTTGCTTTTGCCTCATTGGCGTTTTATTCGTATCCTTGTTATTGTTGTTGGTGTCGTTGTGTCCTTTTTGGCCACCACATAATGTGCATATTTCTGCTTGTTGCGTTTTCTCACTCTCTCTCTCTCTCTCTCTCTCTCTCTCTGTGTGTGTGTTTGTGTTTTAAGGCCAAATGATTAATTATAAATAAACAATAAGCAGAAAGCGTCGCCACAAAATATTTTAATGGCCATGAAATATTTGTGTCTTCCCATTTTCCGCTTCCCGCTTAAATTCCGTTGTGGTTGTTGCCGCATCTTTAAGCCCCCGATTGTGTTCCCAAAAAGTTGTCCAGTGTAACTTGTATTTTCCCACTCCCCTCCCTATCACCATTCATAAACCTGTTTACTATTGCCAGGCATTCAAAAGTTCGTTGACTATTATTATCTACTATTAAATTGCAATTATTCTTTTTATTGCAATTGTAAGTTATATTTACATTAAGGTTATTTTTAATAGTTATTAATTTTACTTAAAATTTGAATGTTATTTATATAAGCTTCAAAACTAAATTCGGTTTTGGTATTTTGCTCGACAATTTCTTTATTATCTTTATTGGAAGAGTAAGAATGTTTTTTCCTTGAGACTATTGACTAATGCTTTTTATTTGCCATCAGATAAAAGTTATTTAAGCTATATTTTTGTATGGCAAAAACCGGCTACTGCAATCGCGACTTAGTTGTTTTGGCAGTATATTTTATTTAGTATATTTTATGCTCTATGGTATATTTTGGAATATAGTCCTAAATCAATATACCAAACACAACATTCGGTATATTTTAGTATTATTGGTATATATGTAGTATATTTGTATAATATAGTTTCATTGGAGATGGGTAGCGGGTATCTCACAATCACAGAATATACTAGACTCGAACTTTCTTATAAGTATTTTCAAAAATAAAATCGCTATTATATTATTTATTATCATTATTGCTTTATTTACACTTTTTTTTTAAGATATTAGTTAATTATTTTCCTTTTTTTTGTTATTATTTTCATATCATTTCAATTTATTTCCAATAAAATATTATAATTTCTAATAACAGTGGTTCTTATCATTTTGATTATAAATTTTAATGTCATAATACACTACATTATTTCAATTTATTTCCCTATCTAAAATTTGAATTAAACTCCTAAAATGATGCTTCAACGAGCCCTACAAATTAAGGCTAAATTGTTAACTGGAATGTGACCAACATCATTAAAGCGCAACCTGTTAACCTCAGTTAAATATATATATGTGTATATATACATAGTAAAGATTAATCACAGTATAGTTATAAAAGTGATCTCCGTAATGCAGTTAAATTCATAATGTGAAATCTAGCTTAATTTCCAACAGTAATGACATTGAAAATATTGAAATAAAAAAACCCCTTTAATGAATTTGCAATGAAAACATTAAAATAAACAAGAACCTTTATGAAATTGTTGCTAAAATACTTGCTTGCTTGAACCAAATCAAACTTCTATTAAGTATATGATAACAATGAAATGCAACTGCTGCCTAAAAAGCCTAAAAGCAGGCAACAAAAAAGCTGCATTTATTTAAAGAGCTTTTGCAGCGACGCAGCTTTTGCATCATTGCAAGCGGTTTAGCTTTAGAGAGCGAGAGATCAAGAAATGGATGAACTTAAGAAGAGCAACATTTGTTAACAAAGTTCTTAAAAGATTTATCAATAGAGAACACAATATGAAAATGAAGATCAAATCAAATGTGTAGATTTTTTCAATTTATTTTGAATTTTAGGAAATTAACAATTCATCTTAGAATAACAATCGAAAGTCTTTTTTTTTCAATTTTAAGAAATTAATAAGTGATCTTAGTATTACAATCCAAACTCGCTTCTCTTTTAGTTTTCTACGAACAGTTTTCCAAATGGTTTCCGCAACAATTCCCCCCGTATGTGAAATAATTTCCGTTGGATTATGCTATTTATTTTTATTTTCGTCTTTTGGCAAGCTGTCTGCCATCGAGTTTGTTTGACACAATTGACAAGAGCCACCCACAAAACGGGGGCGCAAAAGAAAAGCGAAAAAAAAGAGGAGGAGTTTGTTGTAGCATATCAGAGGCAGACAATCTCCACAAACATGCCCACAAAATAGAATTTTCCATACTGTAAACAAACTGTCAATTCGGTGGAAAACGAGAAGAACGAGAGCACAATATTTGCGGAACTCTGCCGCAAAATTTGAGAAGGAGAAAAAGCTGAAAAGCTGATGTGCAAGATGATAAAGTGGCAGAGATGATGTGCGATAATAATGCCGATGATGAGAATGTGAAACTGAATTTGTTGTTGTGACAACACTGGAAACGTCTAGCCAAGAATATATATATATATACATATATATAGTATTTCTGACATTGTTGCAATTGTTGGGCAAACTTTGTACTTACTTTGGTGGCAATAAAAAGTTGCAAAAAACTAAAACTTCAAACTCACCTGCAATGAAAAAAAAGAAAAAAAGGAGAATAAGAATCGTAAGAAATGACATTAATTGAATCTGTTGTTGTAATTTAATGCTCTCAATAACAGTAACAAAAAAAGATACATCAACAAAAAAAAGAGAAAGAAAAAACATGTAAAATAATTAAAAACTTTGGAAGGTAGCAAGATTTCATTCTTGTTGTTGTTCAAATTGTTCTGAGGCTCCCACAGGCCATTGACGGGGTCAAGAAATTGGCATTCTAAAGGGAATGACTCCCCCACTCCCCCATTTCTTCCTCCCCTCTCCGCTTCGCCACCTGCAGCAGCTTGAAAGTATTTTTACGATAAAGCGCCCAACAACAACAAAGCTGAGGAGCAGCCAAAGCCCTGGGGCCAAAGTTGGGGAGCAGCTTTAGTTAGGTGGGTTTCTTTTTTTTCGTGTAGCCAGGGACAGCGACAGGACAACTGTAGCCTGTAATTAAATAATACCCATGCATGCCCTCGCACTCCCCTCTTCGAGCCATCAAACTCATGTCCATCTCCCAGTAGCTGCTTCAGTTTCAGTTACAGCAACAACAGAACAACAAAAGTATCTTAACGGCATGCGGCGCCATTTGAAGTAGAAGTTGCCAAATAAGAATAAAAAAACACACACACAAGAAATTGCAGTCGAATGTGCTCGACGGTGAGATACCCCCAAAAATACTAAAATATACCAAAGGTTAGTATATCAATATACTATTGAATTTTAAATACAAGTCAGGAAATTACAATCGAATAGACTCGACTGTGAAATACCCGATCATCATTTTCAACATATATAAGTAAAACAATCTAAAAATATACCAAAATATACCGAAGGCTATATTTTATATATGTATATATATTTTATATATTTTATATCAATGTACTACTGCATTTTTCAATACAAGTAAGGAAATTACAATTACAAAACAAGTTTTAATAATACCAAAAAATACTAAAATATATTCATATTTAGTATATCTACATGTGAAATACCCGTTGAGCGTTTGCAATATAAGCAAAGTAATCTTAAATAATACCAAACCATTATACAACAAATAAATACCAAAAGTTATATATAGTATATCGAAATATTATTGCATTTTAAGTACAGGTAAAGAAATTGCAAAAACATTTAAAAAATATAAAAATATACTAAAGGCTTTATTTAGTATATCGATATAGCAATTAAAATCCAACTGCGGCCGCTGCTTTTAATTCTTGAATTACTTCGAGTAAATAATTAAATATTTCTGTAGTAATTATTTTTGTTAATCATATTGAATCTAGTATTAAATACTAAGCTACTGCTATTTCCAGCTATAAAACAAAATCAGAGCAAAATATTCTATATTCTATAACTTTAACAACATAAAACTAATTTGTTATAAAAACAACTATTTCTTTACTAAATTCTCTCTTCCTAGCTGCACCAATTTCGTGTTTCCAGGGTATTCATGGCAACAGCAAAATAAAGGCAGTCAACAACAACATGCGTGCTTGGGTCACTGAGAGTAGTGGGAAGAAAGAGAGAGAGAGAGAGTGAGAGAGGGAGTGAGAGAGGGAGAGAGAGAGAACTGACTGTGGAGCTGTTTGCCGTCTGGTTGCCCACGCCAAATAATCCAAAGAGGGAGCAACACACACCAAACTATTGCTCCCCTAGGATAAATTAATAAATTTTCAAGCGAAAGTTGCCATTGGGCAAAATGAGAGCAGAGAGGGGGAGAGTGCGGGGGAGTAGGAAGCTGGGCATAGATGTGTAGAGTCAGCGCAACAAATAAACAAATAATCGTGGAAAAAATAAGCAAAGAACAACGGCTAAACAATTGCACAGCACTCCAAATACACTTTATAATTATTTACTAAACAGAAACGAAGCAATTGAAAATTCAAGTATAAAATTAAAGTGTATACAAATAAGAGAAAAGTTCAAATTTAATATTGAGCAAAGCTAAAAATTGTCTAAAGTGAAAAATATCTTTGAAAGTAAATTAAATTTTAAATATTGAAGCGATATGAAAAAAAGATCTTTTATTAAATTTATTACAAAGATTCTGTAAATTCTTGTTTCCCCCATTTGTTTTAAAAGCGAATGTTTCAGAAGTGTGGCCATGTTTTTTTTGGTTTTTTTTTTCTGATTTCCATGCCAAATTTAGGCATATAAAGGTTGCAAAAAACGGTAGCTCTAAAATTTGTGGAACTCGTAAAATTTCTTTTTATATTCTTCTAAAATAGTGATAAATTTTTGTATATATATAGTGTAAAATACGAAATTTGTATATTTTTTCTGTTTTAAAAACCACAAAGATAAAATAAATTATTATATAAATAAATATTTGCTGTCCCTATCATTACTAGTTGGCTTTATTTTTATATTAATTTCCTAAGCTTTGTTCTGCTTAACAAGGAAATGAATAGAAATAAACCGCATTTTGATTGCCTAGTTACCACATATAAAATAAGCTACTGTATGTTATATTCCGTTCTCTGACTAAGCAAATCATTTGTCACTCAGTCTATAATAACGATCCAAATTGATAAGAAAGCGAAAATAACTTGTTTTTGTGAGGGCATCAAAATATGATTATGGTGGTGATGATGATGTGGATGATGATTATGTTTGCATTGCTCAGTCATATGCGACAATGTTATGAGGCAAATACACACACACGCACACACACAGAGACCACATATGAATGTGCTGCATTTGGGGGCGCCACGCGAATGCGTTGCATCGAGTAGAGAAATGATCAAATATGGCAAATGGCAAATGGCAAAATGGTAAAATGGCAATTACAATTTGGACTTTCTCCAATCACAAAATGGACATCTGCGGAATGCACCAGGGATGGGCAATCAAATGTTAACTCTGCACTCAACATCTGATTGACAGCTCTTAAGCAAGAAGAAGAAGAAGAGGACGAAGAAGAACAAGTTGCAGTGAACAAAAGTTGCAAAGTTGAAATTAACGATGGGGAAAACTTAACGATTCTTGTTGTGGGAAAAGCAATCAAAGAGATCGAGGACAAAGACTGTCAGAGAATAGATATCGAATTAAATAGCTATTTCGAAATAGTTTTATAATAACAATCATTGTTCACAGTGTAAATAAAGCGGTATAAATGAAAAATTATATTGCAAAAAAAGATTCTGAATTTAGCAATATTGGAATTATGTCATTAAAATTTAAATTCAATTTTAAAAATGATGAAATCTTGAAATATGAATTCTGCATTGTCAATATAAGCAAAAATATACCAGATTATTAAACCCAAAAATACTAAAATATACCAAAGGATATATTTACTATATGTGTGGATATAGTAAAGGATGTATTTACCGTTGAATGTGCTCGACTGTGAGATACCCGTTAGTCATTATTAATACAGACAAAACAATCTTCAAATATACCAAATTATTAATCCAACATATACTATACTGAAGGCTACATTCGGTATATCGATATACTATTGCCTTTAAAATAATCCAAAACTCGACTGCTATGAATGACTTATGCCATTAAATAAACAACTGAATAATCTAAATAGCAATTCTTAATGTGTCATCTTGCACACTTTTATTTTCTTGGAAGTAAAACCCAAAGATAAAACTAATTACAGTTTTGGCCCTAAATATTTCCATATCATTTCAATTGCACTCCTTTAAAAGTGTGTGTGTGTGTGTGTGTGGAAGTGTGTGTGTGTACTTTGATGTGTAAACTGTCGGGCAAATTGTCACTTTCCCCTTCCCGCATTTTGTGACAACAATTCATAAACACTCTCAGCTCTTTAACCCCGCGCTTGACACCAACTGACTTCCCCCTTTTGCCCTCACTCTCTCTTTCTCTCTCTTTGTCTCCCCCACTGACTCGTGCTCTGCCCTGCCCCCTTAACTCCCACTCACCCGCCTTGGCAAAACGAAGGCAATAAAATGATGGGCGAATGCCATTTTTGGTATTTTCACACCGAGAAAGCGACGTTCGAGGAAAAGCCAAAAAAAAAAGCACATACACAAGATTTCTTTTCAAAATGTGCTCGACTGTGAGATACCCATTACCTATTTTTAATAAAAGCCAGCCAAAGTGCGGTTTGTTATTTAAATATACTGCAAAACACTTAAATATTATATATACAAATTCCTATTACTTGGTATGTTAATATACATAGTGTTACAATCAAAATGAAATATACCATATTAATATAGCAAGAGCCATATTTACTAAACTTATATAGTATCACAATCAAAGTAAAATATACCCAATTAATATACCAAAAAGTATGTGTGATATATCTGTATACTTTTACATTCAAATACAACTTCCACTCTATGAGCAAATTACTGAAATGAAAGCTTATTTGGTATATTGATATAGTACCACCTTCAAAATGAAAAAAATACCAAAAACAACATGTATTTGGTATATCCATATACCACAACACTCAAACTACACCTATATAGGTATAAAAGAAGAAAAAAAGTAATATTAGTGCTACATTCAACATTGAATATACCAAACAGTATATTGAAATGAAATATACCAAGCAGTATATATGGTATATTTATGGGTATAAAAGAAGAAAAACAGCAAAACGCGAGCGCAAATTTCGCCAGCGTTTTCGTCGGGTCTTCGCATCTTTTGCATGGTTTCCTTTTAACCCCCTTCATAAGTTTTCCCCACACACTCACTCCCTCGCCATTTAATCAAGAAAAACACTTTTTATTGTGCAAAATTATGGCATTGTTTTGTGTTGTAGTTGTTGTTGTTGTTGTTTGCTTATTATTGTTGTTGTCATAATGGTTATTGTTGTTTTTGTTGCTGCTGCTGTTGCTGGTGATTGTTAATGTCAAAAGTGTTATTGTTATGCAGACAATTATAGCACGCGATAAAAATGCTTAGCTGGTTGTTGGTTGTTGGTTGTTGTTGGAGCAGCTTCAAGGCACCACACAAAGGGCGACCAAGAGGTGGGGGGAGGGTGGTGGGGGCAGGGTTTGTCTCGTAATGAGCCTGGCCGAAATGAGAAAATATGTTTATTAGCCAACTGGCAGCAAGGATAATGTGTTGACTGCGACTCGTTTAGCTGCTAAAGAGGCGAACAGCGTAAAGGCGAGGTAGCAAGATGTAAAAGAGTAAGAGAGAGGGAGAGAGAGGGAGACAGCGAATGCTTTCTCAACAGCTGCCAACTTTTGGCCCTGTTTCGATCAAAGCCAATATTGCGCTTCCAGCGATTGTGTTGTTGTTTGTTTACACACGAAGCAAGTCAGTCTTCGCCGCCCTTGCCCCTGCCCCATCTGCTTGCCACACGCGCCCTACAGCTGCGGGCAGCCAGCGGTGTGTCTGTGGCACATTCCACTGGCAGACACGATCGATTTAAAATGCACATATGACAAATGTCAAGTGGTTGACAGCGACAGTGCAGCATGCCACTGCCACTTGCCACTTGCCACAGTGCTTGCCACTTGCGATGCAACACGTTTAACTCTCTGTCTCTTTATCTGCCGCTGGTTGTCAAACGATTGCACTAGTTGCTTGCCCCATTCATCATTTTTCAGCTTTGCCAGCTAACGCGATCTTGCAACATGCCACAAGCATCCGATGGCTGATCATGGATTGCAATCAACGGCAGCAGCGACTTCCTTTATGCAATTCTTCCGGCAACTGCAAGTCTTCTACTCAAAACAACTGCCAACTCTATTCCTGGAAGAGGGAAAAGCTATAAACTGATCATAAAATGCTGCAAGTAGAAGATCGAAGATCGACCAGAAGCAAAACAGCGAATGCTTGGACTAAAAACGAATTGATAAATTAACATAAGAAACCTAAATTAAGTGAATTCAAGAATTACCCAAAGGGAACTGAATGAAATGATCTACTGATCTATCCAAAGATAACTGAAGAGACCTAAATTAAATGATCTACTCATTTAAAAAAATAAAGTAAATTTGAAATTAATTATAAATTAAATTTAAGAATTACCCAAAGAGAACCGAGTGAAGTAAATAAGTAATCAGAAAATAAGAACGAGGATTAACTTTATGAATATGAACCTAAAAACAATTATTTTTGACTTTGAGACATCCGCTACCAATTTCAGTGCGATATTTTTATAATATACCAACACAATACTACAAAAATATACCGAAAGCTATATCTAGTATATCGATATAGTACTACATTCAAAATATACCATAGAGTACAAAATATACCAGATTGTCAGTCAAATTAAAATACCGCAAAAATACAAAAGTACACCGAAGGATATACTGGGTATATCGGTATACTACTATATTGCAGATATACCACACAGTACTAAAATATACCTAAACTTATATACCGCTAAAAAAATACTAGAATATGCCAAAAGCTATAGTTGGTATATTGGTACAGTACTATATTGACGAAATACCATAAATCACTATAAAATACCTAAATTAATATACCGCAAAATGCTAAAATATACCAAAAGCAATATATTGGTATATTGATACAGTAATATTATATATTGAAGATATACCATAGAGTACTAAAACAAACCAGATTATCAGTCAAATTAATATACCAAAAAATACTAGAATATGACAAAATCAATATTTGGTATATTAATATAGTCCTACATTCAATTGTTAACAGGAATTTTTGTTTGTAAGAAGAATCATTTATTGTTAACAATCTTTGGTGATCTAGAAAGCTGTTGGATTGCCTCTCTATTTTTCAGCCACAATTCGCAGCCATAACATTAAAGACTAATAAATGAGGATGCCAACGACTAGTAGCAGGCCTATTATTATTATTAATTCCAGTGTAATTTTGCTAGGCTACAATTTTAATTTATAGCCAGAGAGAGAGAGAGAGAGAGAGAGCAGAATGAAGATGCTCAATGAAAAATGAGCAAGCGATTAAAGGAGACGATGGCCCCAAACCAAAAGGGGATTAATCAAGCAGCTCAACGTAGTCCGTCCGTCCGTCCGTCTGTCTGTCTGTCCGTTCGTTAAAGTGCATCTAGCTGAGAGACTATAATAGCTAGTGACTCCAGCGATAGCTCGATCAGAGTTCTGTGCAACAACAATTTCCTGCAATTTGCAGCCAAAGTGACACAAGCAACTTGAGATGCAAAAAAAAAAGAAGAACACAAAAATAGACAACAGCACTTTGGTGGCAGATGCAATTGCCTGTTGCACGTTGCACGTTGCGCGTTGCAGTTGCAGCATTGTCGAACTTTCAGGCCTCGTCGCCTGACCCATATTTATTTTTGGCATTGGTATTTTGCTTATCTTCTCTTCCTTTTTTTTTTTGTTTTTTGCATTACTTATTTTTGCAGTTTCTCAGTTTTAGCCGCACTCACCGAAATGGAAAGAACTTTTCCAGAAAATGTCGTCCCAGGCTGGTCGTTGTCATCTTCCGACTTTTTCGTTCTGTGTTTAAGTTGGAAATACTGCGTTTTTCCTTTTTCCTTTTTTTTTTGCTTGATTCAGTGGCGCCCAAGACGATCACTTAACTTCACTTTTGCTTATTGACTTTCGGCTTTTGACTGCCTGTGTGTGTGAGTGTGTTAGTGTGTGTATGTGTGTGTGTGTGCTGTTCGCTGACTGCAAACTGCGCACAATGCAATTGGAAATACGCTTTAATTAAACTAATCAGACGATATTATACAGCACAACAGACGCCTACACACACACACACACACACACACACACACATGCATATGACCGGACACACACACACACACACACACAGCCAGAGAGAGCTCTTTCAGATACATATCTTTTAATGGGCTTCTTTTCTTTTAATGCAAAAATTGTAAACAAACCAACAAAAAAAAAAAAAAATGAACTAGAAAAAATTGCAAATAGCGGAAAACCGACGACGACGGCGAAGTCGAAAACGGCGCGTTTTGTTAACGATTCGCACGCGAATTCTGGAGAAAAGTCTTTCGAGTGTTTTTCGTAAAGACGTAGTACAAAATTTATACGATTTTAAAAACTGACGATTTGTCAAGTACAAAGTATTTTTCTTAATGCCCTACCTCTTCTTGTGTTGCTACTTTTAATAAATTATTTTCAACTATTTTTTTATTTCTAACCTATTCTGTGGACATTTTTTTTGATAGATTGTTTATAGCTTAAGCAATGCTTCTTTATATATATGTAAGTATATATGTATATCTATTTCTTTTCTATTTCTTTTCTTGAATTGCTGCTTTATTATATATTATTCACTATTTTATATTTCAAAATGATTTTCAAACTATTCTGCGGAAATTGCATTAAATTTAGAATATAATCTTTATAGCTTAGATAGATCTTTTACTTTAAAGCTGTTTTTGTAATGTTGGAAAATAATAGAGTATTCTAACGATCAGTACAATAGTAGGTAACTGCTTTGATATCATGTAGGAGTCTCGTTTTAAGTATCGAAATTATTTCGTACACATTCTAATCTACAATACAACACTATAGTGTTGCTTTCTCTATTAATTCTACTTCTTTCAAATCTCAAACTGTCGTTGAACAAAGAAAATACAATTTTAATTCTACGACGATCGCAATATATTAATAATTTCCCGCCTCTTTTCTCGCCTTTCAGTTGAATTAGTCAACTTCAATTTAATTTAATTGCACTTTTTCCTCGTTCTTTTCTTTCGTTCTTCTTCTCATGAACTCGATCACGAACACGATCACGAAATTAATCCTTTCTTTAGCTAGAACGAAGCTTAATTGAAGCGCTAATTGAGAGGCACAATGGTTGTTGCAGTGCTTACGACGACTTCTTATTCATCGCTTGAAAGCTTTGTGTGCACTCAACTTCCCCTCCTTTTGCAGAAGGGTTGTGATGATTAATGACCTTGCTTATCGTGGCAAAAATGTGCATTATATATGAATATGGAATGATTAAATAGCCATTTGCATAAATATTCATTGTTGGGAAATTACACGAGATAAGAAACTAATTCAATAAATTTTACAAAAAATGCCAGCAAATTTTAATAGAAACCCGATATCCACTTTCAAAGATGCTCTATGGAAATACAATAGCATTTCCCTTATCAAAACCACTTTAAAATTGTGCTTTACAATTTCCCTTGAGCTGTGTACTAAGCTTGAAAATTTCCAATAAGTAACTAACAAAATTTCCCTTTAGAAAATCCCCTACAACAATTGTCCTTTACAATATCCCTATAGAATTTCCCTAGCGCAAAAACAGTTGTGCATTGATTTGTAAACTCTTTCTGCTGCTTTGCTTTGAACTCTTCGCTGAACTCTCGGCTACATACAATAACAATAATCGTAAAACAAACATTACATAAATTGCAAAATTTCATTTGCTGAACTTCAATGTTTTCGTCGTTGTTGCTCTTGTTGTTGCTTGGAGCTTCTTCGTTTTTGTCGTGTGTCGAGTTGAAAAAAAAAAAAAAAAATAATAAGAGTCTTTTGTTATTGTTGGCTCTGGGGCCTTAAGCTGCTTGCTCACTTTACCGTTACCGTTAGGCTACAGCGCAACAACGACAACTACAAGAGCAAAGAAGAACAACAACAAAGGCCACACTTAAATGATGTTTGAGGCTGGCGAAATTCGCTTTATTTGAATGAATCACAAGCGTCGCGTCGCGTCGCGTCGCGTCGCGTCGCGATCTCTGCGCGGGTGTGTGTTTGTTGGTGGGGTAACATGCACACACACATACATACACACCTTAAGAAAAATTAAAAACACATACACTTCGATTACGCGGCAGCCGCAGCAGCAGCAGGCGGCGGCGGCGGCAGAGGCTGCCCAACACTGTGGTGTATAGTAGAAGACAACACACAACGAACGAAGACCGAACAAACGCCGCGCGCGCACAACGTTCACATTGAAAGTTTGCGAGTAACTGAAGGCGAAGCTGGCGACGACATTGTCAAGCGACACACCAAGTCATTGGCGCACTCTCACACGAAGAGAGCGCCAAATGGTGGAAGAGAGAGAGAGAGAGCGTTAGCGCCAGGCTGTGTGTGAAAGCAGGCGAAAATTGCAGGCGCTGACAGACAACCAGAGAGCGACAAATGCAGAGAGAGGAGAGCGAGCTCCAGGCTATGTGTGTGAAAGCAGGCAACATTTGCAAGTGAGTGTGTGAGTGTAAAAGAGCACTAGACGCATGCGTGCGAGGAGACCGAAAATGGAATTTGGAAATGTTTTAGCAAAACTTGAAGAACACACAAGAGCCAATTCGAGCGAGAGAGTGAGGAGAGCATAAGGAAGCCATTTGTTGAGTCACAGGTTCAATCAACTGCAATCAAAAATCGATAAGAGCAATAAGAAAAATGCAAATTAATTAGCTATTGGGAACCGCTAAATGGAAATTCAATTTGCAGCGCAATAGTTCCAGTTTCTCTCTCTCTCTCTTTCTTGCTCTTCTCAAGCACGTCCAGCTTGACCGGCTTCAGCAACAACGACAACAACAACAACAGCAACAACGAAGCGATTTTCACTGCATGCCAAGACGGACATGGCTTTTCACCACGCTGTGGCGGCAGCAGTTGGTCTGGTTTTTCCGCAAAACTGGCATAGACCAATCCACCTTTCCCCCCTCCCACATTTCGCCATCCTCTCCACCTTGCTATTTACTGCAGTCGCATGCGGAAATGTGTGAAAGAGAAAGCGCATAATCCAATAAGAGCAATGCAAAACCAAAAAAAAAACTAGCAGCAAGTAAGGTTTGCAATTGCCTTGATCAAATGCTTGACAACAAGTGCAACAGTGCGGCAGCCCTGAGGCAAGTGCATGTGGTAAGGTGAAACCCGTTGCAACCGCACTAGGAAACGCACCACAAAACAAAACTAAAAACCAAGACAAAGAGAGAAAGAGATAAAGAGAGAGAGAGAGACATTTCGCCGCACTGAAGCGAAACTGGAGCCATGCAACAAGATCCAAATGCAAATCATCCAATGCCAACTCAACAATACAACAAAAACAAAAAAAAAATACCATAAAGTGAATAAACTGAACACTGAACTGCAAAAGTCGCTTGGAACTTAATTAGCTGCAGATCCAAAACTGAGAACTGAGAAGAACTGGATGCAAAAATCATTTAATATATTATATATAAATTTGATTGAGAAGAGTGGACAAACAAATCGAGAGATAGTAATAGAGATAAATAGACGATGACTAATTAGAAATCGACATTAAGATGGATAGATAAATAAAAATAGTAATAAACTCATATAAGAATTGGATAAAAACAATGGTAAATATATAAATAGAAAAGAAGATTAATATAGGGACAAACAAACTAATAAATAAATAATTAAATATTATATAAAATTAAGAACTAACAAATGCATAAAAACCAATAAAAGACAAAATAAAGTAAATGCCATGAAATATAGAAAAATATAATATACAAAGAATATATAATAATAATATATTATATGTATGTATAAACAATAGATAAATAGATTAATATAAATATATAGACAACATGAAAATGAAACATAAAGATAGTATATAACAAAATCAAAAAAAAGCAAATACATGGAGAAACAAAAATGACAATAAAAAATTAAATAAAAATAATTACAAAAAAATATAGAATAAAAAGGGGAACACTGTACATATATAGAATATAGAATAAGCTAACTTAGAAAGTTATTATTATAGTGCTCAACAAAATGTATTCCATTTACAGTCTTTATTTATAGTTTTTAAATTGCTATACATATCATTCGAGTTTCAGCTCTAATTTGTTCACTTTCCATCTTAAAAAGCTGAAATTTATCGAGTGTATTATCAAAACCTTTTGGGGTTGACAGTTATCCGAAACTTAAACTTTGGATTCCTTGCAAATTTTAAACAGCGTACTTTATAGCTTAAAGAACAATTTAAATATTTTGAAAATTTCAAAAGGCTGACTGCAATTTGTCAAGCGAAAAATTTTATAAAATGGATTTTATTTTTGCGAATTTTCTATTTCTATACTAAAATGAAATCTTAAAAACTGCCTTTTTAAAATATGAACACTTTAATTACTAAAACTAAGAACTTTAGTCTGAAAAATGGTAAAAATTCTCAAAATAATATCGAAAATATGAGATTTAGGTAACAAAATTCTTTAATTTCGATCTTAGATCAAATGTTTTTGAAATCCAGATGTATTTCGAAACTTTAAGATTTCCATACTCTTGACGCACGTTTTAGACTAAAATCTTGATTGTAGAACATTGTTTTTTCTGAGTGTATTACCATAATCCCGGCTGCAATTATTGTCTGTAAAATTCTCAAAATAAAATCGAAAATTTGAGATTTAGGTTACAAAATTTTTTAATCTCGATCTTAGATCAAATGTTCTTGGAATCAAAAAGATTTCCATATTCTTGACGCACTTTTTAGACTAAAATCTTGATTGTAGAACATTGTTTTTTCTGAGTGTGTTACCATAATCCCGGCTTGCGCAACAAAAATACAAATGCCTTCAATTGACACGCCTCGAAGTGCGCGAAAGTTGCAACAATGTGTGTGGCACTTGTTGGCGGGGCAACAACGCGGTTAGCGACGCCGACGCCGACGCCGACGGCGACGCTGACAGCGATAGCGACAGCGACTAATAACTCTCGAAATTAATATGTGCTTAGCAGCGCCAACTAGCCATAAAAGTGATAGACATATTAACCCAGTACTCCACATTTCTCTAGCTAGACTCAACTGAGACGCCGTACAAAGTAGCAATTTTCAGCTTTGTTGCGTGTGGGAGACGAACACAAGTGAAATGCCAATGGGGAAGGAGAGAGACTAAGAGAGAGAGACAGAGAGAGAGAGAGGACAAGTTGTGGTTGTGTTGTCTATGTGGAATGGGTTTGTGTATTGGCATAAGTGAAGCATGCATGCCAGACACGCGAATGCGATAAAAACCGCTGTCGCTGCCGGCGTCGCTGTCGGCGTCGCGTCGCTGCTGCTGCTGCTGCTGGTGCCAAATTTAGTGGCCGCCATTGCATTCAAAGGAAGCGAAAACCAAAAGTGCTCTGGCTCTCAAGCTCTCACACTTATCGTTGTAGTTGTTGCTTATTTACGACACGGCTCGATCCCTCACAACACACACACACAACTACACAAAGTTTCCAATACCATTTGCACACACACACACACACACACACAAAAAACGAAGCAGAAAAAGAAAAACCTTTTTTATGCGCATACCCTGTAGGGCTAATTTTACAAAGGGTAGCAAATAGTAGATAAAAATTTGTTTTATATAATGCTATAATACCTGTATTTAAATAAATGTTTATATTGTCACATGACTCACCTGGAATGAAAGAAAAGAAAAGAAAAGAAAATATATATTTAATTAAACATGTTAAAAATTGGCACAGAGAGAGACAAATCTTAAATATTTATATACACATATTTATATGTATTTCTTTTCGTATTTAATATAAATTATATTTTAAAAATATATTTCAACAAATAGTAATATTTTCACATTTGCAAAAAATGTCCCGCCTTCGCAGCACTTACAGGGTGTGTATAACTCGAGTTACCTTAATTCGCAACAAGCTGTCTTTTTCTGCGCCGTTTGCATTACAAATTGAAAAACTGGTTTATGACTTGGCTAACTTTTGCTACGTGCACTGCCAAGCCGCATGTACATATAAATAAAAGCGAAACCTAAACCTAAAAACTGTTGCATGCTTTTAGGCTGCGAAATTATCAGACCCAAGCAAAGATTATTACACACGCTGGGCGGTCGGTCAGTCAGCGATTGCTCGATTGAACGGAGTGTGTGTGTCTGGGGGGTGGGGTGACAGGGGGGTGACAGGTAGTTAGGGTATTTGGGGTGCGGTTTAGACAGGTCGCTGCCTAATGGCTGCTGATCGGCTAAGCGGCTTAGCGGCTGCGTGTGCGTTGCGAACACGCGGCGCATTCCGGGAATGGGAAACAACCAAGCGGAAAGCTGCTTGAAACTTGCTTTCGAGTTTGAGTTGGCTTAGCAATACCCTCTAGAGGCAGACAGTGCAGATGCAGGGTATGCTGCGATATAGAGACCGATTGTGACAGGAATAAAAACTCAACAAAATACAATTTAGTATTACGAAAGCTTAGTAACAAACGCATTCCAAGAATCGAAAACGTCTAAATTTAGCAAATCAATCAAATTTGAAAGCCCTTTTATTTTAATTGTTGCTCTACTCGAAAATGGTCACATTAATAAAAGCTCATTCAGTATTAAATTCAATTTAGTATTAAAAAAGTGTTTAAGACCTACATATTTACAAACGCAATCCAAGAATAGGAAACGCCTAAATTTAGAAAATCAATCGAAGCTAAGCAAAAAACTGAATACAATTTTTAAAAAATTGTTTATCTACTTGAAAATGGTTGCATACAACACATTCTATATTAACAATAATGAAGTTCGTTAATAAGCAAATTAATTTTAACTTAAACTGGAAAATGCCTTGGAGTTATTTAATTAAATTATGCAATTTGCGGAAATTATTTTTGTAGTTTCAGCATAGTTAGCGTAAGAAATTAAGGAAGTACCTTTAGAGTTTCGTTTTAAATCATTGAAAATTCTTGTAATTTTCTTTTAGATACAAATAAAACGATCGCATAGAAATTTGCAGAAATTATTGAAGAAATACTTTTGCATTGGCAAAAACGTCAACTTACTACGGGACTTAGTAGCTTTCTCAGACAATCTGTCATATTTATATATACACATGGTATATTTTTTGTATTTACATTATTTTAGTATATTATAAAATTAATGCCACTCTTATTCAAAATGGTTAGCGGGTATTTCACAGTCGAGTCCATTCGACTGTAATTTTCTCACATTTGATTTTTGAAATATCTTAATTCTAAATTTTTGTTTCTTATCTTGAGTTAGGGAAAGAATATGCCAGCTTCGTCTTGACTAAAACCTCTTTAGCGCTGCTCTTAAATTTCTTGCCGGGATTATTCAGTTCAATGAGAATGCGTTGCGGCACGCGTGTCTGGATTCTGAATTCCATATCCTGCGCCACCTGACAATGCTCTTCTATCTCCCTCTCTCTCTCTCTCTCTATCTCCCTTCATGTGTGTGCGAGTGTGCGCGCGTGATAAATGGCTTTTATCTTTTTAAAGCACTTCAGTGCACGGCTTTTGCAATTTTTCCTCCAGCAACAAAAAGAACGAGCGCAAAAAAGGCTGCTGAATTTTTGGCGTCTGCTGCCAAAAAATTATCCAATGTAAGTGCCACGCCCACTCCAGTTGCAACAACGTGAGGCTAACACACACAAAAGTTGGCCGACAGCGTCAGCATCTGGCAACTGGCTGCCTTCCTTTCTTACCCCTTTCATTCCCTTTCTTTCCCTTTCTTCCCCACTCTTCAGCTTTCTTCAGCTGCCTCGCTGCAATTCGCCCTTTGTTGCCTTTTTTTTTTGCTTTTTCGCTTTTTCGGTACGTCGTCATTTTGTGTGCGTTATGAGCTAGTTAATTATGGTGTCTGATATTTTCCTAACGCTTTCGCCTTTTTGGGTTTTAGTTTGGTTTTTCGCTTTTGCTCACCTACACTCAATCTAATGAGGCATATTTGTGATGAATCCAGGGATGAGATGAATTTTTTTTGTTTGTCTCATTGTTTCACTCTCTAACTCTCTCTCTCTCTCTCTCTCTCTCTCTCTGTCTTTCTCTAGCAATGTCATTAAAACTGCTTAAAGCTCTACATCGTTTGTAACTTAATCGGAAGCGTTTTGATTAAAGCATATAATTAATCTAAAAGCTGTTTAAAGCTTTGTATTATACTTCACCTTTTTTAAAGCTTTCTCATTACAGCTTATAATTCTATTTAACACTTATTGTATGTATTTTTAAGCGTTTTAGATTAACTTTTTCAAAGTTTAGTTGTGGATTAAAATCACCTTTAAAGCTTTAACAATTTAAGATGCTTATTGAGTTCAAATTGAAGAATTATTTAGTCAATATATAAGTTTATTAAAGTTTATTATTCAAGCTGTTTAAAGCTCTCCATCATGTTCAAGCTCTCCATCATGTTCATCAGTAATTTGGCAAACTGTGCCAAACGATTTTTAATGAAAGGTCATAATGCTACTTAACATATTTTGGATGGATTTTCAAGCTTTTGTTGTTAGCTGCTTTTAAAGCTTAGCTGTGCAGCTTTCAAATGCTTTGGAAATTATTCTATAAATAAAAATTTAACGATTTTGAATACTATTTGCGTTCTAATTGAAGACATACTTAGTTAATATAAAGCTTTCAATTTACAACAGCTTACTAAGTTTACTAAGCAAAGCTGACCAGAAAACAGAGCTTACAAAGCTGCAAGAAAATACCTTTTCTGTTTTATTTATCTAGTTTAATTATCGAGAGGTATTCTAAAACTTGCAGCAATATTTTTTATTGATCCAGTTCACATGTCGGAAAAGTAATAAAAATCTTGCAGCTACCATTGAAGAGTAGCTTTAAAGCTTTATGAGCTTGACAAAGCTGCTATGTAGTTTTGCTTGCAGGTGATGTCAAAGTCGACTTGGAGGACAGCGCTAAATGTGAATTGGCCGACATGAGTCATCGCAGAAACTGCGCAAAACTTTTGATGGTGCTTATGAAATGCGTCGCAGCAGCTTCGCGTACACAACACAACATGACGATGATGGTGATGGTGATGGTGATGGTGATGAGGGGGGAGGAATGAAAGGGCGCCACTTGCTGCCACCGTTTGGTTCATTTTATCATTAATATTTAAGCGTCGTCGATTCAATCGATTGATGTAAAAAGACAAGGCAAGACGAGGGCCAAAGGATGTGTAGCATTAAACTTGCGAACTCTGAATGTGTGTGAGTGTGTGAGTGTGTGTGTTTGTGTGTGTGTGTGTGGCTAGGCAAGACAGCGGGAGTGAACAAGAGCGAATGAGTCTTAGAAAAGACAGCATCAAGTCAAATTGAAGTTGAATTTCCTCCGACGCGTTTAATGAGCGAAATGTAATTACTTAATTAGTGACTCACTCTAAGAGTGTGTGTGTGTGTGTCCATTAAAGCAGCTTAACGTTTAATGCTCAACTCGCATTTAAACTTGATTAGTTTTATGGCCCCGGGACTCGAACGAACTCCTCCTAATCACACACTGTGACTGACTTGTGGAGGAGGGGCGCCAAGCAAATCAAAATCCAATCAATGGACAGTTGGCATATTGATTGCCGCAGCCAGCAGGCATCCATTCCCCCCTCCCCCTGCCCACATGACGCCTCCCGAGAGGGGACGAAAACGCCGTGCGGCATGCATATAAAAATTTGTGATAAAAATATGTGTGTTGCCTACTTTTAAGCGCGCTCTTGTTTTATGCCTTAGTCGAGACAAGCACCCACAAGCAACGAGAGACAAAACATTTTGCATACTTTTAAGCGCGGCACATAAAATGCCACATTTTGACATAAACACCACAAAAATGAACGCAGCAACACCTGCGACGCAGCCGTCGCGACTGCGACTGCGACGACGACGACGACGACGACGAGAAAAGCAACAACAAATCAAAAGACGACGCAGACGGCAAACAGCAAACGGCTGTGTTCAGTGTAAATGACTGAGAGCAAAATGAGTGTGTGAGAGAGTGAGAGGAGGATGGTGGATGGGGTGTGGGAGGCAAGAGGCAGGCAGTTATGTCTAGTAAATAAATAAAAGCAATAAGCAGACAACAGAGACGACAGCAGGCGCCATAAGTAGGTGAGTCTCAAGCGCGGGAGCTGCACACAAACACACACACACACACACACACACACACACACACACACACACACCCATACACACTCACACAGACATCTTTATGTATGAAACAAAGCTGCGAAATTTTTTTTGCTTCTTTCTTTTGACTGAATTTTCTTTTATTTGGCTTGACGTTGCCCTTGAAACTCGATCAAGCAAATTGCGCGATTATATAATGACTGTCATCTGATACAAGCGAAATGAATAAACTGCATAAGTGAATAACTCAACTCAACTCAACTCAACTCAACACTTTAACTTTAACTACATTTCAAGTGGAAAATGTCCCACAGAAATCGTAGATAAATTTCAATTATTCTTATGATTGCAGTTGATCTGGATTTTTGTGATCTTTATCATGTGATTGATGGATTGTAAAGTATGTCGGAACTTGTCGCCGATCTATAATACATATAGCATATAAACATTTTTTCAGTTTGCAGCGCGTTAATATAAAGTTCATATGGAAATAGTAAGAGCGCTAAAGTTGAATGTGCTCGACTGCCAGATACCCTCTAGCGTTTTTCAATAAAAACGTGAAATATACCATCGAAAAACTGAAAAAAATATATCGAAGCTTTTGTTTGGTATATCAATATACCATATTGTATTGATGATATATAATACTATTCAATATATCAAACAAGGTCTTCTATATATTTTCTTAGGACATTCAAAATATACCATATGGTATTCATGGTACTTTAAATATATGGTATTCACTGTACATTTGGTATTTTGATAGACTATTCCATTTAAAATATACCAAATGGTATTCATGGTATATTTTGAATGCTATAATATATCAATATACCAAACAAAGGCTTAGATATATTTTCGTATATCAAAATATACAATAAATAACGATCCTAGGGGGTAGATTTCATAAAAACCTTCGTAATATAGTTAAATTGTGATAAAGTTTAATAAAATTGTAAACAACATTTTATATTTCGACATTTTAAAACTTCTTATTAGTTTATAGCTATTCATCAAATACCCTCTAATAACAAAGAGACAATACCGTTTAGATCAATCAACAATTACTAATACAAAAATTTGCTAAAAAGGCACAATATGCTGTACTTAGAAACAGTTTTGAACTATTTATAATTACCCTATACTAATCATAAATAGAAAACAAAAATATACCAAAAAAAAATAAAAGAAAAACAAATGTGAGAAATAAACAAAGAAGTTCACAGCTTGCGCTAGAGTTATCCCATTTAAAATGCCATTAAGATGTATTAAAAAACAAGAGAAGAGAACGCGAGGCAAATAAAGCAAATCAAGGCATCAAGTTAGGATATATCTTCCTGATATATGTGTGCGCTACAATCGTGAATGTCTTTTGCAAGAAATGTGCAAAAAGAATGTGCGTATGTGTGTGAGTGTGTGAGTGTGCGAGTGTGTGAAGTGTAAATGCAAATATGCTACATGCCACATCGTTGAAATACCTTCTGCAAGAGGCTATAAACATCTTAGCGTTTCGCCTGGATTACGATTACGAATTCCGGCAAAATGTTTGCCCCATGCCAACTGTCATACATATGTATATACGGGGGTTTTACAGGGTGTTTTTCGGAGACGAAGGGGAGGGGAAGGGAGGGGGTGACTAAGGTAGGCCAGTCTAAAGTCTGAGGCTGAGTGGATTACAAGAAGCGCGCGCCGCCAAACGAAAGTCTCGAGATCTATGTGCTTTTTATGTGCCTGCTCTTTGTATGGTGGGTCAGTGGAGGGGGGAGACGGGGGGCGTGGCAGTCAGGTGGGAGTTTTGAAAAACAACAGTCGGAATTCCCATGGTGTAAACTTTATTCTATTACCGACCGAGTTGCCAGCGAAAGGGAACAATTGAAAGTTTTCTTGCCAAACTCCTTGTCGAGCTTCAAGCTGCGGCTCTGCCGTTGTCTGTGGGAGGCGGGGGCGTCGCAAAAGGGGAGGCGTGGCGTGGCGCCACATTTATGGCGGGATTTGCAGTTGCGTTGCGTAGCTCCCGGAATTAGTTTGACTTGAGCAGCGAGACCATTAAAATGCTTTAAATTAGTTAAGAGCTCTGTGTACTTGTCTCTGTGTGTGTGTGTGTGTTTTCCCCTCGCTGCCCGCAATATTAATGCTGCGCCTTCTTCGTTTTCGAGTCGCGTCTGTCATGCTAAGCGCAGCTGCAACATTTCCAGCGCTAGGATTAACCTCGCTAGTCAGCTAATAATCCTCGCAAAGCTTCATCTCTCTTCCTCTCTCTCTCTCTCTCTCTCTTTCTTTCTGTCTCTCTATTGCTAAGCCTATTTCGCTCTCTCTCTCTTTCATTCTGCCTTTCTATCTCTGTCTTTTGGTTAAGTGGCTACTTGACAAGGCATTTGCCACTGTCCACTCAATGCGACACTTGTCACTTGACCAGGCAACTTCAAGCAAGCCACTCATCGGTGACTCGACTGTAAAGCCTTGTAAAATATCTACTATATACTATAAAAAATACTAAATACTAAATACATACTACAACTATCTGTTAAATATTTAATATATGTATATTAAGTGATGCTATTATTGTTAGAGTTATTCTTAGAACTAATTGTAAAATATCTATTATAAATATTATACTATTAAATATTATAATAATACTACATACTTCTATTATATACCATACACAATAGTATATACTAAAAAATATATTAAAACTATCTGTTAAATATCTAATATATCACTAGATTATGCTATTATTGTTGCAGTTATTCTTAGAGCTAAAATTTCTTAATTGAAATCTAAGAAATTATCGCCTAGCATTTCAGCTTTCGTTTTAGTAAAGTTACTTCCTAAAGTTGTATTGTAAGTTTTAAAATTACAGCCAATCTATTGAATTATGGATTAAAAGGAAAATACATATGACGAAATAAACCAAGATCAGAATTAAGAGTATTAAAGATTGAACGAACTAACTTATCAATGCTTAAGAGTAGCTAATAATACTTGTTATCTCAATATTAGGTTTATTTAGTATTCAAAGTTTGTGCTTAGTATTTATATTTGGTATTTCATATTTAGTGCTTAAATTAAAAAATTGTACTGTTCTTAAGTGAAAATGTGTAGTTGTAAAATCTCTCTAATAAAAACACGAAAATATAGTTTATAATATCAAATAAAAATACTGAGAGCTACATTATTAGTATTGACATATATACCAAATATAAAGTTTAGTATTTTATCCCAATTTAGTATTTCTTGCCAAATATAAATACTAAGTACACAATTTGTAGTATTTAATACTTAAATAATGTTTAGTTTTTGCATTTATTTAATCGACTCGGACTTTCTGGACATCCTAGATTGATTTACTAATTTCATAACCAATTAGGAAACATTTAGTCATTAACGCTATAGTTCATAGTTCACACATATTGGAACTCCTCTTTCATAACTAACTTCTCCAACAGCTAAAAATTCTTAAAAATATCATTACACTTAAATACATAACTTTGAATGTATTTTTAGCTCAACTTTCGACTGCGCAGTGTCATGAAGTCGTTCACACTTGCTACTCGTCAATATTTTTCGCTGTTTATGTTTATTCTGTCAGCGCCCTCAAACCCTTAAGACAATCGAGACTGAGCAACCCCTTTACGAAAATGCTCGGCACTTGGCTAACACTTCACACAATTAGCCCAAGTGTGTGGAGGAGGGAAAGAAGAGAGGAGGGGGAGTTGGAGTTAAGCGGATGAAGCAATAATTGTAGTAACAATGAGGCAAACGGAAAAGATGCTAATGGAAAGTGCAAACAACATATTAAACAATTAAACGGAAATTAGCACAAAATATTCACACATTTTGCTAATTGCCAAAGACAGCAATAGAGCGAGAAAGAGATGGCGGGTAGAAAGAGACAGAGATATAGAGAGTAAAACCACCTTTGGACTTCATTAATAAAGGACACGCCAGAATTCAGAGTTCATAAAGCAGGGCAGCGGAAAAGCCACGGAAAATGAGCGGAAATGAATGCAGGAAAATGTAGTCTATATATAGAATATATATAGTATATTCCAGATATAGATAACACTCTAATGAAGCAAAGCGTTCGCCCAACACGAACAAACAGGTAACAAGAGCCAAAAACAACTGAACGGAAATTTCGAGGCAAAAACCGGACGTGGCAAGTAACAAGCAGCAAGTGGCAAGCAGCAAGTGGCAAGTGGAACATGGGGCAACTTAAATATGCAAGACAGCGCGTGGCTGGGCGCAAAATGTGCCACCAAGGCAAGGCAAACCCTCCAGCAGCAACCCTGCCACACACACACACACACACACACAGAGAGAGAGAGACAGCCACAGCTGGGGCAGCATCGAGACGCACTTGCAACACACTTGCAGGCTCATCATCGACGTGCGGAACGAGGCAACAAGAAATTGATTTTATGCAACGGGTGCCCGCTAGTATATGGTTTGAACTTCTAGCCAACGATATGCTAAACCGCAAAAGAAATACGAGCTTCAATGTCTGACTCTGAGTGCGAGAGAGAGAGAGAGCAGGGAGAGAGAGAGCAGGGAGAGTGCGAGTGAGACAACAAGTGTGAGTGTCCTGCGAAGACAAGGCAAAGTGACATAAATAAAAGCCGTGACTATAAATCTAACCCATAAGCAGTTAAAGAGTCAGCCTCCCGGCACGTAGCGCACCCCTGAAAGTCTCCTTTCCCCAACTCTGGAAATTTACACACCTCTTTCTTTCTTTCTTACTTCTTTTTACGGAGGGGCCACCACATGCAGATAAATATGTAAATAGATACAACTTTGGATTATGTTTCGACACACAAAAGTGAAAAGCGTTTTACGCTGCCAGCTGTGAGAAGGGATCCAAAAAAAAAAAAGCGAAGGAATGGGAAGCTATCCAAGTTCTCCCCACTTCTTTGATTGATCTCATGACATTCACAATTCAAATGATGCCAGCGATTTCCACAACACTTGCTTGACTTTTGAATGCCAGAACACAAGTGCTCAATGGTTTAGCAGTTGGAGTGGAATGTTTATTTAACTTAGGTCCTTAGTTAACGCTTTTTGTTTTCCTATTTTAAGTTGGCTTGTTTATTGTTTATTCTCATCCATTAGCACTATATTTTAAAGATGTAATTTTCAGCTTAAATCGTTTAAATTTTTATCGCCTTGGCAGTTACTGAGTTCAGAAGTTGATGGACGAATATCGGAATATGTTTAAGGCTTAGCTCCTTGAGTACCCAAGTGATGTACCTCATTTTCCACAGAATTAGAGGATCTTCTAGATTTCTAGAGCAGTTCTGAAGCTCTTAGAGCAACCTTAATAGCTTCTTGACAGTTGCTGAGATTTATGCTATCTAAGGCCTCCTCAGACTTAAGCTTCTGAGATTAAGAAACTTAAATCTCATGTTGAGGATAAAGCACTTCACACAACCTTAGCATCTTTTTGGCAGTTACTGGAGCTTACGATTTCTAGGGCTACCTCAAATCTAAGCTTCTGAGATTCAGGATCTTAGAACTCAAATTGAAGATGGCTAGATAGCTCTTAGGTAAAGACATCCTAACTACTAACTCTCTACCTCTCTCTTTCATTCTCTGCTACTTACACAACTTATTTCCAACCCAAAAATATAATATAAAAGTTGATCGTGCTTTCCTTTAACCATTATCACAAATAACTTTATGTAATATATGCATTTTACTTTTTGTTTTCTAGATGCTTTCTAGGGCTTGGAATTTTGTAATCATCCTTCTCTGACCTCAATCCAGAATTTCTCTTCAGTCTCCCAACTGACCTAAAATGCAAAAATGTCTAACCCAAAACTAACTAACTAGTTGTCTAGTTGGCCCGACTCAAGACCACAATCCCGGCCAGTTAATTGCTAATTGTAAAGGCATTTTGTGTATCTAATTCCACAACCGAAAAAAGCCATTAAGTCAGGCTAACATTCCATTCCATTGGCGTTGCAACAAAACCACTCCAAGGACGTGGGCGAGGACAAGAAAGAGAAGGAGGAGACAACTACCTGTAGCCCCGTTTGCCGTATTTTATGGCCCAACCCCAACCCAAACCCACGTTTCCTCCCCCCCGATGAAAACTATGTTGTTTGTCATTTGCCGTATCAAAATCAATCGAAGCCAGCACAGAAAAACAATGGCAACAAAAAAAAAAAAAGAAAACACGAAAGTGAAATGGGGGAAAAAAAGGAAAACATAGGCCTAGAAAAAAGAGAAGTCGGAGCAAACCCTAAAACCATCAAAGAGACGTTGAAATTTTATGAGCCCGCAAGGGTCACATTAAAACGCATGTTATACTACTGTATCGAAGTCTGGGGGAACAGGTTTTTCGATCGAAAGCTAAGGGTGGGATGGGTTTGGGGTGATAGCAGAGATACGAGTATTGGCGCACACATAGATACAACTGATAAGGTCGCTCGACTGGCATTTTAATAGACTTGCGTCGTGCTTCTTGTTTTTCTCCGTGTTTACAGTGTGTCTCGTCGCTGGCTGTACGCCAAGGGTTTGAGACAGCTTCTCTAGCGATTCGCACTCATTCTCCCCCCTCTCTCACTCTCTCTCCCCCATGTTTCTCTCTCTGTCGCAACGCAGTGACAATGGCTCGTGACAAAAACAGCGACCACGTAGACAAGTTAGCATTGAATTCTGGTTGCAGGTTTCTTCTTCTTCTGACCAAACATGCAGCTGACAAGTCTTAAAGGACTCAACTTGAACTTGTCATTTGCTTAAAGACTTAATGACATTATGTCGACAAGTCTCGACGGAATTTGTGAAGCTTAAATGCAATCGATGTGGTTGAAAGAATTTCTTGACACACTTGTGGTTTCTTGGGATACTAAAATATCTAATCTATCTATTAAAATATCTAATCAAATATCAAATAAATTGAAATTAGGATTTTTGAGGGTTGGGTTGAGATTTTTTGAAACAATTCCTAAACTTTAATTCTTAGATCACAAATACAGGCAAAAGAGTTCCTAAAGACCATTTCAGAGATAAAACTGAAGGAGGCAATTGAAAGAGGCTCTAGCCTTAATCATTCTGTATTCGATAACTGAGATCCCAAGACTTTACAACAAGAAACAAGTAAGAAAGCTACAATCGAGTGTGTGATATACCCGAAATTAATATACCTCAATAATATTTAAATATACTAAAGGCTAAGTTAAGTCATTTTACAGACTGTAAATCTAGCAAAAAAAAAACTTCCCGAAGACGCCTTCGGACAGAAAGCTGAAAAAGACAGTGGAAAGAGATACTAAAAGGCAGTGGAAAAAGGAAATAACTTAACAAGCAACAAAATTTAAACTGATGCCTAATTTCTTCAACTCAATATTAAGATTCTTGTATTTAATATACATCACAATTAAACAATAATACTAGATTTGTTGTGCTACACTAGGACAACTCTTCATCGATAGAATTTTGTTAGGAATTGTGCCACCAATTGCATATTTAATAATGGATCATCAACTTGCTACTTTTGCGGCCACAACACACTCGTCATGCAGCTCGTTGGCCTCCTCGCCAGCTGTGATTGCCGGCAACCAGTGGAAACCTGCCGCATTCTTACATCTTGCCGCCTGTTGTTGTAGTTCATCTTCTTCTTCTTCTTCTTCGTCTTGTTGCACGTTGCAAGCATTGAAATTGTCGCCAAATTTGTGCCAGTTTTTGGCCAATTTAATCAACTGTTGCGTATATACAGGCAACTTTTGCGCCAATTGGCAAGCTTCCCTCACGCTCAGATCATAACATTTCCTCACTTTGGATTTGGTTAGTTGACGCATCGGTTCAAGGCCATGGGAGATGCGTTCACAGAGTTTATCGGAGGCATCTGTGTTGCCCCAAATGCCCACGCGATTGGTAAAATAAATTGCCAGGGTTAAGGCCGCGGTGCGGGCCACTAAGCTGCTCAACATTTTGCTAGGAACAAAACAAACAAACGTGTTATGCAAAAAAGAAGTAAACAACGACAAACAAAATTCACGAAAATTGAACAATTTTGCAAATAAACTCCATTTAAAACTGAACATCGATAACTGAAAACTGAACAGACGACCTTAAAGGAGAGAAGCAAAACAAAGCAACTACTGCGATCGAAACTATAATAAAACATTTTGCCACCACATACGGAAAAGCGAGACAAAAAAGGAAGCCTCGGAATGCGCTTTAATGTTCCCACATTCTGTGGCGTCGTCCACATAAAAGGGGTTTCACCACAATTGGGCAGCCAGAGCAAATATCCTCGCTAACACAACAGCGAAACAATGGAATTGGAAAACGAAACGAATGCTTGATGTTCTTTGCCGAGAAGGAGTCCAGAAAGTTGGAAACATATTTCCTATAAAAATGGAAATTTGTAGAGGGGAATTTAGTTTAATTTTCCATCCGTCTGTCCACGGCTTTAGTCACTTATCGTTTGCAAACTAAATGAGTTAGCTACTTTAAATGTGTCACGCAGCGAAACTATATAATGACTATTTAAATGTGAAGCTAAGTTTAAGAGAATTTTTTTGGAGGGAAATGTAGTTTAGTTTTCCATCCGTCTGCCTGTCTGTCCACGGCTTTAGTTACTTATAGTTTGTAAACTAAATGAGTTGGCTACTTTAAATTTGTCACATAGATTGCTCTATAGTAAAACTATATAACGATTACATAAAGTTGAGGCTAAGATTATTTTTCCAACCGTCCGTCCGTCTGTCCGCCTGCTTAGGTTTCTGAAATCTACCACAAAGATTGCTGATGGGGATAGTTATTTAAAAATGATAAGGTTATTTAGTATAAATAATAATAAAAAATAAAACAAACAGCAAAGTTTTAAATGAATCCAAATAAGCACAACCATAATAAGTTAAATAGGTCAAAGCGTACTGTCAACTAATAGACCCCAATGCAAAGAGTGTATAAAGCGAGCCACTATCAAAGCTGGGTGCGAATATAAAAAACAGCATGAAACAGTCAAGCAAACGGTTAACCAATGGAACAACAGCCTCCCCAACCCTACCACGCGACCCGCAGACACTTCCCACACTCGGGTGGCACGAAAAAAGCGTAGCCAAACAACAAGTGAGTAAAAATCTAATCCATTACTCAAACCCGCAAAAGGCAAAAGTAATGGTGGAAAGCAAGGAATGATGGGGAGCAAAGGGGTGAGAAAAAACAAGCGGAGGATGCTACCAAAAGCGGCGTAAATCTTTTGTAACGTTTTAGTGTCCCTTTTGTTACTGTTCTCTCGTTGTTGTTGTTGTTCTTTTTCTTGTTGGTTGAAGATGAGCTCCGACACCAAAAAAAAAAAAGAAACCAGAGAATATAGGAAAAAGCCGAGCGAATGCTCAATTGAATGAGTCCGGTCTAGTGCTACGTGTGGCATATGTGGCACGTCGATGCGGAAACGGAAATAAAACTGCAATTTGGCCGACCAGTTGAATGTCATTCAGCCACAGCGTTGCGAATCGAGTCGATTCGATGGTCCAGCTATCCTTTTGTCCCTCCGTGTTTTTTTTTTTTTTGTAGTTTTGGCTGCTGGCCGAGACGTGCGAATGTTTTGCGGCAACTTTGGCATCATCATCATCTCTCCCCCCGGAGTTGAAGTGCGAGTTCATTTTTGGCTGAAACTCTGAGCTGAGTTGGCCCTTTTTAATTTTCACAACTTTTGACCCAAATTCATTTGTCACACCAACAACAAACAACAAAAAAAAAGAGTGAAAAAATGTGTGTAGGCGGCCATGCGGCAAAGTCAACATTGTCAGAGCACAAAAAAAAAAAAAAGGGGTTCAATGGGTTCAAAGTTTATATAAATAACTAATAGTGTTGTCGCAAAGCGGCTGCAGAGTGTATTCATTTGTGACTCATAAAGTGCACAAGCAAATGTCACATGCTCAAGTTTTTGGCCACAGTGCAAAAGTTTTCCAGATTGCCTACGCAACTTTGCCAAATTAAATAGTTATAGCGATTAACTGAGCTAAACTAAAATCCTAAATAAACTTTGAACGTTGTGTGTGGGCATAGAAATAAATTGAAAAGGTCTTGAGTGAAGTTTGGCAACAGCGCAGCTTTTTGAAGTAATTATATAGGCTTGGAACTTGCACACCAAACAAGAAATTACTGTGAAATTGGAATTATGTATAAGCTATGCAAAAGAAAATGATGCCGATGTAAAGTTCAAGTTTAATTGCAAAGTTTGGTAAGAACACAAAATGTTGATTATATAGAAATTACTTTACTTTTATAGTTTTGAAGTTTGGCAACGACGCAAAGCTACTAGACAATCAATAATTTTGCCACTTAAGAAGTCGGACAACATTTCAAAATATGCTAAAAAATCTGGCAACAAGGTAACGACTTCGACAATTAAACTGCAATTGGAAAAGCATAAATTTTGGCAAGGCCGCAGAAAACCTTGAAAGGTGTATTCTGAAAAGTTTAACCACATTTCAACCAAACAGTCTCTGACAACACTCAAACATAACTGTGAACTAATTGACAGTCGCCTTCTAGAAAAACTGTTTGACATGAATGTAAAGTGAGCTGAAGTTTGAAAACAATGCAAATGTGGCTGCATGTTTGACAACAATGGGAAATTGCACTAAAGTTTTTTTGCCATCACTCACAAATGTCTGTCTGTGTTGAACAATTAATGCAAATTTTGCTTCAACAACTAACATTTAGTGGCATGTACAGTCACGTTGGCTAATGAGCTTTAAGCTGTGATGAAGAGGGCGGGGCTTAAAGCCTCATAAAATCCCTTATGGCCACAAATATTTTGTTGGCTGGCATTCAAGCTTAATAGACGGAAATTAAATCAAGATTTGCGTGCTTCAACAACAAACAGAACAACGTATGCAAAAAAACACCAAAAACGACAACGGAAACGGAAATGGACAAACGTGCAAGAGGGAAAGCGGGAAAGAGGGAAAGAATGAGTGGCCAAACGAAAAGGGAAATTTGAGTCGAGGAATTTGCATATTTGTCGCTAGGACAAATCCTCCACTCATTTTCATTCAAACTCACACATTTTTGGCCATGAAAATGAAAATATGTGCGAGCCAGTTTGCTGGTAGTTTTTTCCGTCCGTCTTTTATTTTCCATTTGTTGTTAGCTTTTTGTGGCGAGACTAAGAAAAATGTGTGTGTGTGAGGTTATAAAAAGCGCAAGTGTAATTAGTGTGAGGCTTAACGTGGCTAAACAAAAACTGGCTGCGTTGTGCTTTGGCTTAGTGTGGGCTAAAACCCAAAAAACCCGAGACCGCAGTGCAAAATCCCCAAAAATAAGAAAAAACATTGCTGTAGCCAGACCAGTTTTAAGCCGCACAGAGAGCGTGAGAGAGAGAGAGAGCGAGAGAGAGAGAGCCGGCTCAACTATTGCCAAATTGCAATTTGAATAGTCGCGAACTTTTATAGAGAGGTTCTATGTATTTTTCTGTTGCATCAACTTGCTGCTGCGGCTGCTGCTGCTGCAACTTGCAACTGTCGTCTCGTTGCCTGATAAATCGCTGGCGCATTATTTACGAGCTGGCGTTCTTCAGTCTTTCTGACGTGTATTTTATGCATGGTTACTTTTTATGGCCGGCACCCATGACGTATGCGTGATATGGCATGACGCTCCCAGTTGCGGGCAGCAAACAAATGTCTTTGCTTTAGCAAATTGTGCAACGGCCTTGGCAGTCCACAAAAAACACAACAAGCAAATAAAATACATTGTCTGTGAATTATGAACACATTTAAGTTTGCCATTTTATGGGGAAGCAACAAATGAGCATATGAAATATAAAGTAAAGTACAATAAAATAGCTGATGGATTTAAGTGATGATTATACTAAAAGTAGTTAAAATAAACATACTTTTGCTGTATGATTTAATAAAAAAAAACTAATAATAAATAACTTATATATGTATATATATAATATATATATATAATATATATAATAATATATAATAATAACTAATAATAATAAATATGGTAATACAAAATGAATAAAAAAAGAAGATAAAAAAATAAATTATCAAAAAAATAAGTAAACAATTTTAGATAATGAATATTATGTATTCTTAACAGAATTATATGTTTAATACAAAAAAAAACAAGTATGAAGGCCCACTTCCCATTTCAAATATCCCAAATTAATATAGCGCAAAAATACTGAAATTATATCAAAGACTATTTTTGGTATATTGATATAGTACTACGTTCAAAAAATACCATACAATACAAAATTATACCAAATTGTGAGCAAAATTGATATATCGCGAAATACTAAAATATGACAATATTTATATATACATACATACAATATGCATATATGAGTAAAAATATACCAAAATATACCATATATTTACATTTAAGGGTCTTTCTATTTTTTACCATGCATTTTCTGCAGGTACAAAGTTATAATACCTTTCAACCCTATGTGCACAGTATAAAACTAATAAACAATTATAAACTATCAAAGAAAAAGCATTATAATTAAAAAGACAATCATTATAAATCAATTATTCACTTGCAGCAGCAAAAGTTTTTATTGTGTTTAAAATTGCTTCAATTTTGTTTATTTAAACAACAATGCAAAGCAGTTCAATAAAACAATAAAAAACGATTCAATTGATGCGTGATACAATGTGCAACAAAAACCATTTCACATTCAGTTCAAAACTAATTGTAATATCAACGAGCGAGATGCTGGGCAGAAGAAATTGCTGCTGCAGTTGATGGACATGCAAAATACATCCATCAGGCATTAACATTCAACTTTAACAATGATCTTGTTTATGAAGCAGTCAATTGGCTTTAATGGCATACGAAACTTCCGGTAATCAATACTTGACGATTTGCAATAGCATTTCATTTTGTTATTGTTTATGCACAGCAAGAAGAATAAGAACAACAACAACAACAACACCTAGAAACTTTAATGAGTGTTGCGTGCATGGACCTCATCATCAAATGTGGCCTTGATGCGAGGGTAAACAATAAGAATCGAGGTCTTTGGCTGCAATCGAATTGAAAACGAATTGAAATGCATCGAACAGAAATAGTAACAACTCAACGAAGGGCTGCCAAATAGCGAGTGGGCGGGGGGAAAGACAGAGAAAGGCGACAAGCGGGGCAAGAGCAAGGGCAAGGGCAGGCCAAAGAGTGAGAAAGAGTGAGAGAGAGAGGAAGGAGAAGGGGAGCACACAGCGCCGACTGCGACTGAGAGTGAGAGCAAAGTCTTTTGATTTATGCGCTGCAATTAATTTTTTGCGCATTTTCATACCCTGCATTGGCGTGGCTAAAGCGGGTATATTAGTTGAGAAAGCATAAAAATAGAAGATGCCTTAAAGGTCTTAGTCATTCTAATAATGAATTGTATTCGTTATTTCAATAAAATAATAATACTAACATTTTCATGTTGTGCTATAAAATTGAATTACTTTATAGAAATTTGCTGCCAATATAATGCAATGAAGTAAGCTAAAGGGAACAAGTATCCAACACACTTTTAGTGAATTTATCAATGCAAAACATAAAGAAATCTTACAAACTAAATTTGATAAAGATCGATTTAAATTCTATTATTCACAAAACTATTTTCGTAAGCGCAATGTGAGAAAAGTTTGTGAAAAGAAATGCAAAAGAAAAAAATGTTGGTTAAGTATAGTAAAATTCTTATTAAGTTCGGTTCTAAATAATTTATACATATCTATTTTGATATACCAAATGTAGCCATTGGTATTTTGTAGTATTTTTCTTACTATATTTATATTAGAATTTTAGATTTGCAATTTTAACAGATTAAATTGTCGAAAACATAAATAAAAACTTTTAAAATAAAGTTAAGCTATTTTCAATAAATTTTGGCTTAAGAAAAAAAAAAAATTGGTAGAGTTTGTAAAGTACTGAAATATGCCAAACGCTATCGATATATTACAACACTCAAAATATACCACGTAGTACTTAATAATATTATATATTGTATATTTTGACTGTTGTAGTATTTCGATATACAAAATATATAGCCTTTACTACATTTTAGTGTTTTTTGGTAGTCAAACTTGCTATTTATATTAGCGGCAATGTATCGATATACAAAATATATAGCCCTCGGTATATTTTAGTATTTTTTGGTATGTCAACTTGTCATATTTATATTACCGGTAGTATATCTATATACCAAATGTAGTTTTGGACATATTTTAGGATTTTCTGGTATGTGAACTTGCTATATTTATATAAACGGCTGTGATCCAATATTTATTTGATCTTTGAAAGCTTGTCTTTTATAATGTTTTTTATATAAGGTTTATTTTAGTCATTTCATTTAAAAAATTAATAATATACTACAGGATATCTTATAGTTGTGCATTGTCGCTGCTGTTAATGTTACACTGAAATGTTGCCATGGGGAAGAAGCTGGGGAAGCGTTGCCGACAACGACGACAACATGGAACTATGCATAGCAAAGGCAGCATGAGGGCAATGCACACACACACATATAGAGAACGTGTGTATGTGTGTGTGTGGCACGTAGTGTGCGTCAGACAGAGGCAGCTGGACGAGGCAGAGAGATGAACGCATGGCAAGGTGCGTTCACGCGTTGCAATGCAGCATTCGGAGGCCTGCGAAGCACGGACACGCTTACACACACACACACACACACACACACACACACACACACACACACAGGCAGACACACTCACACACATAGACACAGTCGACTGCTCGGCATTTTTGTGCACGGCGGCAGAAGTTTTTGCGGCCAAAATGGGCAAGCGCTTTGGAATTTTAGTTACGCTTTGTTGCCTGCCAACACACTCACACACACACACACATAACGTGTGTGTTATTGTTGTTGTCGTGCTAAGTGTTTGTTATGATTTATATTGGTTTTATTAAATGTTTCAACAACCTTTTGGCAAAAATTATTTACTGCCGCCAGGCACAAAACACACGCAATCCACAAAGGCAGGGGAAAGAGACGGAGGGGGGAAGAGCCAGAGAAGTGAGTGGAATAAAGAGAGTGGGGCTGAGGGGTCAACGTGTGTGGGGTCATGGGCGTGGCAACGTGGCATCGTGGCATCGTCCAGACACCGCATGTGACATCAGCACAAGTTGCAAATTTTTGCGTTCCGTGTGGTTAATGAGTTTTGGCAGCAGCACTCAAAGTGCAGCTTCCCCTCCCAGCTCCCACCATCCTCTTCAGACACTCACCTAACTCACGATTCGAAACGCCAGGTAAAGATTTTATTGACAGGTAGCCAGCCAGCGACGCAGCTGTGCGGCAGCTAAGCGTAATGGCAAAGCTCACTTAAGGCGCAGCTCAGCGTAAGGATAAGCCAAGTGCTTTTAGCACAGCGCTCACAACGCAGCTTTAATGCACTTACAAAAGCAATTCAACGAAATGAAATAGAATTATGCAAAGAGTTGATTAAAAAACGTCCAAGTGCGAAGTTTTTATGAATTTGAATGATCTATTTAATCTTTCAATGCGTTAATGAGCTTTAAAGCTCGATAAAGCAGCTTTGAGGTTAGTGAAAGCTAAGCTATAAGTTTTTAAATTAAATTGTAAGTACAACTAACCTCAAATAACACCTTTAAAACATTTTTAATAAGCTGCTTAACAAGTGCCTATAAGAAAAGTAATGTTAAAAAAATCCTCACACAAGCAAAATGGAAATGCAAAGCTTGAATAGTAACTACGATTATGAAATTTCAGCTTTTATAAACTTAGCAAGCTTATTAATACTATTTGCAATTGGCAATGGAATAAATAATCTACTTTGATGTAAAAGTAACTGTGATAGGCAAAAATTCACAGATTTATATTGATGAGCTTTAAAAGCTCATTCATATTTAAAAGCTATATGAAATTGAATAAATAGTCCACTTTGATGAAAAACTGTACAATATTGCAAAGCTATAATATACTTTGATTAACAGATTTATTTAGGCGCTCCCAAAAGAAGCTTTCTATTCGAATACCCCACGCAGTTAGCGTATCTAAACTAGTTTGTCGTTTGGCGTTTAAGCCGACGACATCGAGAATAGTCGAGGACATTTGAGGACAACATCCTTGTCGGCGGCGACGCACGTTTTTGACGGCTTTATTGTCCGCCCAGGCGGAACCATTCAAGGCAAAAGTCGCACCACCCAAAACACAAGGAAACCACCTGGTCACAGCACTACGCCAAACTTGTCTTTAGTTTCCTCACTCCCAAAAACAAAAACGACAACGAAAAAAAAAGAACGATGTTGAAAATGAGCACAAAGTGCTCGAAAGTCGCCAAGTCGTCTCTCAATATCTTACACACATTCTCGCTCTATATATCTATCTCTATATATATATGTATGTTATGTCTCTCTCACTCATTCTGTCGTTGTCTCCGTCGCTTTTACAGCCACGCACTTGAATGACTTTTCATAACTTTATAAAAGTTTGCACAATGCAAGCAAAGACGAGGACGAAGCTGACAAGCATTGAGGTTGAGACAACAGACAGAGTGTGAAAGAGATAGAAAGAAACTCTCTCTCTCTCGCTGTCTCCTTGCACTGAGGTTGAGGTTCAGTCGGAGGACGATGACGATGACGAGGACGAGGACGACAATGAAGACGCCTCGCCTGACAATGGCCACACACAACCGCGTGGCGACTTATGCGGGACGCTGTGGCACAACCATTGAAACTTTGCCACTCGCTCTGTTGGGGGTCGCAACGAAGGGGAAGGTAGTTGGGGAGGGGGAGGGGAAGGCTCCACCTTTCTTAGCTTGGCACGTTTCCGCCGCCGCTGCTGCCGTTTAGCGCCATTTGCCTGAAGTCTACACTTGAGCATAATGAATATTTTGCTAAATTGAAATGTTGTTCTTGTTGTGCCACTGCCTAGCTGCTGCCTCCTGCTGCCCCCATCTCATCATCCCCCTCCCCCTCCCCATCCACCAGCCACGTTCTCACCCTCTGTTCTTTTCTGTTAAACGTCTTTTGAGTCACTTTCACTTTATGACTTGGCTGCATAAATATGAAAA
The DNA here is from genome assembly GCF_023558435.1 of Drosophila sulfurigaster albostrigata. Classification (NCBI taxonomy): domain Eukaryota; kingdom Metazoa; phylum Arthropoda; class Insecta; order Diptera; family Drosophilidae; genus Drosophila; species Drosophila sulfurigaster. The sequence goes on along the minus strand of NC_084885.1, from coordinate 8,315,033 downwards.
ATGTAAAATTTAATATGCAATTTATGTCAGCGTAAAGTTTTCCGGACACCAAATACACTCAGCGAAATGTTTCTTTACTTAGCATAGTCTTGTATTTTTTGCAGTGCACTTGTAAAGCTTATAATTCTATGTTCTACTAAGAAAGAAAATTATTTTCGAAGACATTCAAAGAAATCATAAAAAAAATTGTAAACCAAATTCTTTAAGTAGTTCAATGATATTATATTGAAGATTTATAAAATAGCTAGTTTAATTTTAAACAGTAACTTTTTAAAAAAGATCTATATAATACTTAACATTTTTTTTTGAGATTTCAAAATCATAGAAAACTTGATTTAAAAACTAATTATTTTAATGTAAAACAGTACATTTTATTTAAAAGTGTCATAAATATATTCACAATTATTTTGAGACTTTCAAGTCATAGAACTTTGAGATTCAAAGAAAATGTTAATTCAAAACAAATACATAGACATCTATAAAAGGTACTTTACTCATGGCTCAACTACAAATAAATTAATTAATACAAATATAGCTAATTAGAGAAAACTTCTTTCATAACAAACCAATTAGTTAGACCTTAGACCATTTTAGAGAATGAATTTAATATTTTTCAGAAAACAAATTACGTGAAAATTAAGCTAAGTGTAAACATTATTTATGTAAATTGAAAATCATATTTTAGACTATAATAAATTGCGTAATATCGTGCTAAATAATATTTAAATTAGCATATTATATTTTAGAAGTCAACAAATGCTAACTTCAAAAAGTTGCTAGACTATTTTGCGCAGTGTATGCAGCGAGCTGTCAGTGAGAAGTGGCTTCCATGCCTGGGTGTCCTTTCAATTTGCATATTTTGTGCTTTGCTTGGAATGTTTTACACTCTAAAAGCCACGTTTCGTTTTTTTCTTTCGTTTTTTTTTATGTCTTTTGGTCATTCTTGGTTCGTTCGTACATTTTGTTTGGCTGAAGTTTCTCTGGAGTTCTTGTGGTCTATTGTCTGGGGAAATTTAGCGCTGTGAATAAGTGTGAATAAGAAGTGAATAGGCCCGAGTGGTGTGAGTGTGACGAGTCCAGTGTGTGTGTGTTGGCTGGACTGACAGAACTGCGAAGCTAATGAGTTGACTGACTTGAGTTGACTTGACTTCGAGCTGAGCTGCTTCAACCAGCTGACCAGCAGGCTTTACAACAAACAAATAAAAAAAAGCAGCTGTCAAATACTTTACACACTTCTCTTCTCCTCATCTCTCATTTCTCTTCTCTCCTTCGGCTCTCTTCTTGCATAATTGCGAAATCTGAGCTGAGCATTTGGAATGACTCGTCAGTTTGTCAGTTGCTTGAATTAACCTCAAATTGTATAATTGACTGACGTACTGATTGAATGACTGACTGCCGGATTGCTCGCCTGCCTGCCTGGCTGATTGACTGACAGTTGTATGCTAAATATGATTGATCGCGATTGTTGTTGTTATCGCAGCTAATGCCACAAAAAGTCATAATCATCATGCAGCCCAAAAAAACTCTTTATTGTCCATTGATTGCCATGAATCAATGAATGCCATCCACATTCATATACACACACATGCACATACATATTTATTAAACGACTTGTAACTGAATGAATACAAGTGTGTGTGTGTAGCTGAATACTAGCATTGATTGCTTGCAATCCGAGTGGCTTTACATCAAATTTCATAGGCTTCACACATCTCACAACTCATTCATTGACGTGTTTTTTATGCCTTCTCATCTTGATGAACTGGTGTGCCAGAGTTGCCACCTGACAATGCAATTGTGCATAGAATATGTGGGAATTTGCAATCCTTTTGAGATTTGTATTAATGTTGAGATAATTACAACAATTCTAATGTTAATTGAAATAATTTTAAAGAGTCCATTTTTTATAGCCGCTACCAATAGGGTAGAAGGGTATTATAACTGTGTGCCTTGGATAACAATCTAGTATATTTAGTATACTATATAAATATACCTAAACTAAAATAAAATAATCAATAAATATGAATTTAATCATCGTTTTAACTTTTTTAGAATACTGAATCGAACAAAAAAATCCCACTCCTTCATTATTATTATAATTCGCAATCATTTAATACCGTTAAGTTACAATAAGAATTTTATATATAATGGAAAATAAAAATTTAAAATTTTCAAAAATACTTAATGAAAAAAAGTCCAATTTTTATTTGGTTTTGGTTTTTTTCAGCAATCTTTGAATATTTATAATACTCGCACGTTTCAACTACTCCATCAACTGTCAGTTTTCGCTTTAGTTGTCAATTGAGTGTCTTTAGAGCTTAGCTCGCAAGCGCTGTTGCCACATTTCAGCAGCATGTCAAATTTCAGTGCATGTCAAATGAATATGATAACGAGCTCGCATTCCCCATTCCCACCACAAAACAATATAAATAAATATCTCAATAAATATTAAATACACACAATAAGCGTGCGCCTTCTCTCTATCTTTCTCTCTGTCTTCCTCGTTTGTTCAAATATTTATGCATTGTGATTAATGAGCGCATGCAATGCTAATTAATTTGATTAGGCGTTGACAAAAAGCTCAAATTAGTTTGGGGACAACAATGTCATCAGGGCGGGCAAATTATATTGTTGTGTATAAAATACCTTCTACTTGGATTACGTTGGCTTTGGCCTAACCAACAACAATGCAAATAAATTAATTATGTTAATCTGTTTACATGTCAACGAGCTGCCGCGTCGCTTGTGGTTAACGCAAAAAGTGTGCGCGGCATGGAAGGGAGGCATTAAAGTGGTGTGGTATATATATGACAGTTAATAAAGCAAACACCTGTCGCACTTTGGCATCGAGTGACGCTGATAGAGAGAGATACAAAGAAAGAGAGAGAGAGAGAGAGAAAGGCATTTGCTCTCCTCTTTTTCATTTGTTGCTCATACGCATCGTTGAACCCATCGCGCAAAACTTTTTAGACAATCATGAGCTATCCAATGCTGATGACGATGATGATGATGATGCAGATGATGATGACGTACATCACATACATACTAACTGTCAGCTCGCCTAAGACGTCATCAATTTAGCTCTTTCCCTTTAGCAACGCTTCTGCACTTTGCATGAAGACCGCAAAAACACTTTGAAGCAAAAACTTTTTGCGGTTCCTCTGAAGTGTGTGCGGGCGTCTGTGTGTGTGTGTGTGTGTGAGAGTGTATCTTACAGTGGTTACTTATTAACTAAATGACAACAACAACGGGAAAAAGAAGCGCATGAAAATGATGAGAAAGTGCCCTGAAAATGTCATTAGTAAAGCAATCAATGCAATTTGCCAGCACATCTTTTGATTTATGTGAAGCAAAAAAAAAGTGAAAGACTGAAGAAAGATGAACTGAGAAACACAGACAGCGCAACTTTATGACTAACATTTCAAAATTAGGCGAAAAAAACAAACGTAAGAAATCCAGAGAGTAAAAACAAGAGAAAAGCTAACCGTAGTTTGAGCTAATAAAAAAGCACTCTAAGTCGAACAAAAAAATTTAGTGTAATAATTACGAGCGAGAAGAGCAAAAGAAAGAGGAAAACTGCAAACAATTGCACTAAAAAAAAACATAAAAATTTTCCTGTAGAAATTGTGAAAAGTATTCAAATGCGATAACAACAACAACAAAGTATGAAAGCTACTGTAGAGTGTACTTGATTGTGAGATAAAATAGTGCAGTATTATTCGAAAAACTACTAAAAAAAATACCAAAAGCTATATTCCGATATACTCCTATTTAAAAAAAAGAAAACATTTTTTATAAAAGCAAAACAATGTGATCTTATTCTCAAAATATGCCAAATATAATAAAGACTATATATGGTTTATTGATGTAGCATATATGTGTCTAATTTCTCGTCTATTTATCCCGACCAAGAATACATATAACTATACGGGGTCTGCCTGTTACATATATTTCATGACGACACAAATATATAATATAATACCCTTCAACCCTACGGGTAGCGGGTATAAAAATGCACCGTATTTGTAACAAAACAAAAAGAAGATTGCGACTGGGAATCAAAACAAATATATGTATATGCATTAAAAGTTGACGCTGATATGATGTGTTTACTACAAGTCTATACACAGTATATGCCAAATTAAATATGTCAAGTTCTTGCGTTTATCTTGAAATATTTTGCATAGCTAGATAAGAAATTCAACTATGATAGAGCTCGAAATTTGGGCCACATATATGCTAAATGTGTTGTGGGGGTGTAGAGAACGTGCGCGATATAAAATAATAATAAGAAAATTATAGTTCAATGCGAGTGACAAAGAAAATTGCAAGTTTAATATAGTTACATTGATAATACTCATTCGAAGCTATCATAAATCAATTTATGAAAAAGGAAGTAAGAAATCTACTGTCCATTGCGGTGCGGTATTATTCTAAAAATGTGGTAACATAAAAATACTAAAATATTCTGAAATTTATATTTGGTATATAAATCGAACTCTATATTTGGCATTTTAGTATATTACATTAAAAATATACCATATCAAAATATATGAACCAACTAACATACGAATGCTAAATACCTTCTACAAATTATATGTGATCGCTACAAAATATTCACCAATCCTTATATTGTACCATATGTACTAAAAATCGCTTTAGCTTTATTTATTATAGATTATAAATTACACTTGCTAAAAGCTGATTTCATTTCATTCTATCTCTCTCTCTCTCTCTCTTCTCAGCTTAATCAGAATCACAAAATTTGTTCAGAATTCAGAACATGAAAACAAAACCAGATTTTATTCAACATTTTCATGCGCTTTCGCACCACTGTGCCATCATTGTCGCTGATGAGCCATCGTGCACTTTAAGCAAATTAGTTACGCAGCTCATGTTCACTGGTCCTGTTTGCGCTTCCCCCTCCCCATGTCCCATATTCCATATCCCATCTCCCCATCATGACTCTTTGCCCCTTTCTGCCTCTTGTCACACACACATACACAATTCAACACATCATTCCGTGTACATGTGTGTGTGTGTTGGCAAACAAATTTAATAAATAGCTAAAGACACAAAAGTCACAACCCTTTGTAAAATGCCAAAAACTCGCAACTCCAGCGGGAGAAGCTTGGATTGCAGATGTCTGGGTGGTTGCTTTTGCTTTTGTTGCTTTTGTTTTTTGGGTGCTTCGATGGCACTTTGGTGATGGGTGATTGGGTGACTCGAGTTGCCAGTTGCGAGTTGTGAGTTCTGCTTGCTTGGCTGCGACTGTCAACAGACCACAAAAAAGAAAAGCAAAACCCGAACCAACAAACTGTAACTGAAGAAGCCATCGTCGTTGCCATCGTCCATATTCATATTTACTTAAGTTTATGGCTCGTTCTATTTGTTCTTGTCAGGGATATTGTTGTAACTGTTATTGGTTGTTGTTGCTGCTGCTGCTGCTGTAGGCTGTTTCGCCTTTGCGGCCAACCACATAAAATATAACACTTCATTTTAACATATTTGCGAGGGCCCGCCCCTCATTTGTTAGCCGTTGTTTTGTTTTGGCCAAATGTCTTGAGCCAAATTCATGCGACGCCTACGACGATTACGACACTGCTTCAACAACAGCTTCAACAGCAGCAGCTGCCTCTGCGACAAGGCACAGTGGGCTAAATTGGCACGCATATTGCACACTTTTTAGAATGCCCAACTAAGCTAAACAATTTAATGATAATATTATTGAGAAAATTAAACAATATATGGTTTCAACTTTTCAATTATTTAAATTAGATCACAAATTTAGCTTATGACCTCTCAAAAGCAAATTTTATTATATTCGATTATTTTGTAAATAAATAAAAGTCTTGCAAATGCTTAGCAAACAACATTGAAAGCGACTAATTTAATTTACAGTTTCTTTATGAAATTTCCAGCACAAATAAAATATTGTCAAAATGATATAATTGTTCATATTTTTAAATATTGAATTATTGATATTGAATTATTAATTTATCAAGTTAGTTGATAATACATTTTTGAGTTGTTCATCGAACAAAAAAAAAAATACATAAATAAATACAAGCTAATAATTGTTTTTATAAATTTTTGCAGGGATAAAATAAGGAAATCGCTTTTATTAAAAATAACTATTTTCAATAGTTTCTTTAATCAACTTTAAAATAAAAAACAAGTACGAATTTCATAATAACAAAAGAATATATAAGCAAAAAATTCAAGTAATCTTCTCAAATTTTGTAGTAATTTTTTTGTGTACAAAGTAATCTGGCAAAATCTGACCTAACATATGAACACTTCAGCCCACTGTGCAAAGTTTCAGAGTGCTTGTATTGTGTGATGCTGAGACAGAAGAGTGAGAGAGAGAGAGAGGGAGGGGGGGAGTCAAGGGGGAAACGTTGGCGTGTAGTTGGTATTTTGGCTATACTACAAGCACTACTATATCTATCTCTGATGCTGTCCGCCGTTACGTAGTTTTAGCAGCATCGCTGTTTGTTGACTGCCGTTGACTGGCCTCATAATTTATATGCTAAACATATTGCGCTTATATGGATTACAAAAATATTTCTGTCTTTCGGCTTTTTTTTTCCGTTGACGGGGTTAAACAGGGTCCTCAGATTTTGCATTGCCGAAATCCCCCCAAACGAAAAATGTTGGCTGTCAAATGCAGTCAGTCGCCTTTGAAGTGGAACCACGAATAAAACGACCAAAAAAAAAACATAAACTCCATGTCGAGTTTTAAACATCAGCGACAGCTGAGTAAAAGGTAGCAGCTACCTTTCAAAAGATGATATAAGGCGTGTGTGTTTATAAACATCAGTAAAGGGCTTACAAATTGTGAGCAAGAAATCCTCTTCACAATCTTTGCAAAATCCCATTTGTATTTTATAATGAGCAAATGCAATTTTCGGCAGATTTGTGTAAGCATGAGAAGCAGAAATAATGGATTATATTCAAAGGGTGGAGATTGTTGTTTTTATCAGACTTTACTTCCTTGTTACGTCGAAATTTATATTAAAATTCTTTTGTAAAGAAAATCTTAAATGCTCTCTATATATAATATATATTTTTTTTATAAAGCTTATTATTAAAATTCGTTTTTACTACCTTTATTTATTTGTACATAAGAAATATGCTATAGCAAAATACACCTCTTCTTTCATAGGAAGAAGTTATGGAAAAGTACACCACGTTTTCCATAGGAATAAGCTGTGGAAAAATACACCATTTTTGCCATAGTTATATACTAAATTTATACTAGAATGTAAGTATAAAATTTTCAGTTTTTTTACTTTTTATAATTTATAACACATTCCCCTGTTCTTTCTGCTATTATTCTAATAAAGTTTGCTAGTTATCATTATGTTTGAATCCTATTTTTTACAGTTTGATAAATTCACGCTCAACTTTAATTTGCTATTATCCTAATAAACCTTTCTGATTTTTACTTAATTAAAAGCCTTTCCTGCAAACCAATTATTATTTGTGAATTTGCATTTTTGTTCGCCTATTGCGCATTAAGAATAGACAATTATTAATGAGATGATTAAGTTGCTTCCCCCGCATCACTTGTGCCTAGCTTTTTTATCACTCTCATTATTCCATTGTTTCCTTTGTGTTATTGTATTGTTTGCTCTCTGCTGTTGTTTTCTGCTATTCTCTAAACAACATTTCAGGCTGACTGCCTCTGCCTGCACCTCAATGGCATTCATGCATTTTGGCATTCGCATGAAGCGCTCAACGATGCGTGAATCCATTCGCCAGCTGAACTGTGACTGTGACTGCACACAGTAACTGCTACTGTGACTGTGATTTTGACTGCGACTGCGACTGTGACTGAATGAATCACAGCCACAGTCGTCTGTCTTCCCTGACCAAGGTCGAGCTCAGCTGGTCAGCAGAGTTTCAAGTGAAATATGCACAGCAAAGAAATGAGAAAAAATAAACTTAAGCAAAGTAAGATCGACTGTGCGATACGTGGTAGCCATACATTATATACATATATGTATATATATATATATATATATATATATATATATATATATATATGCATTAAGTATTTATCAGATACTTTATATGGAATTTAGGAAATGAATCACAAATCATTTTTACAAAGAGCTACTTTTTTTGGTGAAATTTCAATTGTTGTAAGCCACATTTGCAAATATTTCTTTTTAACAACAAACTTTATAAACTTCAATTCATTTGATTCATTATTTTAATTCAATTTTATCCATACATGATACAAATCATACCTAATGTAATGATGCTACATTTACATGACATTTGAAATATACTAAAATAATTGTGACGCAACTCTTATCAACAATTTAGTAGAAATCCAAAAAGACAACAAATTTCTACACAAAATTAAATTTTGAAAACTTTTTTTTTCTGATAAGTATCTGTTCTTTTTTTATAAACTTAAATATACTACCATAATATCAATAATGAATTAACTGTAAGTTCATCTGCACAGTAAAAAACCCAACTTCAATCTCTTTACAAGTTCTCTTTATAAAAAAAGGCTTATAATAAATCTTAGTTTCCTCACGATGTATTCTACCGATCTGCCTAATTCGTAGATATATGTTTTTAATACCAAAAGTGCGCATCGGTAGCAAGTTTCAACAACATAGCTCTACAGTTGAGCGATTGGCTGGCAAAATAAGCAACGGACAGACGGGCAGACGGACGGTTACCAGATAATCAAGCACTGGTTCTGCCCGCTTTGGGGAATGTCTGGGTATGAAATCTAAGCAATGTCAATTTGGCGTGACGTTGCGGCAAGTGGCATGTGGCTAGTGGCTAGTGGCATGTGGCATGTGGCATTTCCTTATCGCTAGCGTAATTTGCACATTTGACACTTACCTATGATGCACATTGTGAAATTGACTCTGTTGACGCGTTGTTGTTGTTGTTGTGGTTGTTGTTAGACGACGCTGCGCTGCAATTGCGCTGCTGCTACTGCTGTTGTTGTTGTTGTTATTGTTGCTTTGGTTGCTGCGACACCACAGCGGCAACTTCTGCAACCTCTTGACGTCCGGCGAGAGGCCAACAATGCGCGTGGCCGCAGCACTCGCGCTCAATGGTGACGTCATGTTGGCCACATCACTGGCATCCGTATCGGCGTCTGCCTCCAGCTCAGCCCGTTGCTGTTGCTGCTGCTGTCGACGCGTTGAACGACGTTGCAGTTGCTGTTGCTGCAACTGCTGCTGCTGTTGTTGAGGTGGCGATGGCGTCGCCAGCTTCGCTGTAAAGCGGCGACGTTGCAAGACATTCGATTGCTGCTGCTGCTGTTGCTGCTGCAGTGTTGTCTTGCTCGGTGTGGTTGCTGCTGTTGCTGTGGCAATTGCTGTTGTTGGTGCTGTTGTTGATGTTCTGGCCGTTTTGGCAGCTCGCAATTTAATGTCATTTAGGCATTGTGGGCGTGGCAGTTGACTGTTCTGATACTTGTTGTTGTAATTCTTGTTGTTGTTACTGCTGATGTTGAGGTTGCTGATGCTATTGTTGTAGCTGTTTTTGCTGCCAATGTTGTTGTTGTTGTTATAATTATTAATTTTACAGCCATTGTTGTTGGTATAATTGTTGTTGTTGTTGTTATTGTTGGTGCTGTTGCTTAAACTTTGCCATTGCTGCAACTGCAATTGCCTCGTGTGCTGTTGTTGCTGCTGCTGGTTTATAGTTGTTGCTGTTGCCGTCATCGTTGCCGCTGTCGCTGTCGATGTTGCTGTTGCTGCTGTCGCTGTTGCTGGTGTTGTTGTTGTGCCATGATTCGGCGCTGAACGCAAATCATTCAGCATCACATCCAGATCGCTGGCCAGCGAACTCAGCAGCTGTAACAAAACCAATAAAGAAAAACACGAGACACATTAATTTAAAAGCTGCAATTAAATGTCATATAATCGTATATCATACTTAAATAAAATGAACCATCACTCAAAACTAAAATGTAGAGCAAACGATTCGATGCACTATTTTAGCCTTCACCTGATTCGACATCCAAGTCGAATTTTATAACAAAGAGATGATTATTATTAGTAGTAGGATTATTTTATTAATTACCACAACGATTCCCTTGAATTAATCGGTTACTAAAACATGTTTGAAAACTTTAACTATTTGCAGGAAACCTAAAAAAATTGTTGCTATAAATAATATAGAAACATCTTACAACATCGAATGTGAGATATCGCTACACATTTTTCATGAAAGAAAAATAGTGCGGTATTTGGCTTAAAATATACCAAAATAAAATACTAAAAAAATACTGAATGCTATAATTGGTATATGATATTACATTAAAAGTATACATATACCATAGCAAGTAAGACCCTACGAAATAAAATATTTAAAAAATACTAAAATATGCCGAAATGTATATTTGGTATTTCGATATGTCATTGCCTTTAAAATATACCAGATTGTTAACCAAACCAAGTAAGTCCCGACAAAATAAAATACTGACAAATTTAAAGTATAAAGACCAAAGTGTATATTTGGTATAACAATATACTATTACATTGAAAATATACCAGATTTCCAACGAAAGCAACTAAGACCTAACTACTGCAGCCGTTTTTTTTCCACATATAATTATTTCTTAAATAACTTCTAAGATTTTCCCGTTTAAACTTAATTTATTTAACCGCACAGCAAATTTGAATTCATTGCCAAACCCAAAACCCTCACAGCAGGGAAATACAAATCTGCATTCGATGTCTGTGAACCGATTGATTTCCCACAAATTTTTGAGTAGCAATAGTTTTGCAATCAACATTTGCATAAACTGGACTTCCAAAGAACCTTAAGCTGCATTTGCGAAATACATGAAGGTGAAAACGGTTGTCTTGTCATTGGAAAATTGCAATTGCCATACAGAATCGATGGATAATCAAGAAATGAAGAAGTAAAAAACCAATGTCTGTCAAGTTTTTCTGGGTTAATGAACGGATGTCTCAAGTAGCCATAGACTTGACACAGACAATCAAACGCTGTTGCTGACGCGATCTCTCTGACCATGAGAATCATTCTAGAGTTTTTTGTAATACCCTGTAGCTAGATTGTTAGAAGGGTGTATGATATTTATTTGATTTTAGATGTCTTAAAAAAAACTCGAGTAAAGAAACATTTTAAAAGTTATTTTAGAAATACTTTTATATGTCAAGGAATAGCAACCGCAATCAGTTCTTGGTTGGCTGACAATCTGGTATATTCTGTACTGAGAGATATTTTGTGTAAGATACCAGAATAAATGCAAAACAATATGGTATTACTCTAAATATATACCGAATTAATATGCCGAAAAAATTACAACAATAGTAGTACTATATCAATATACCAAAAACAGCTTTAGGTATATTTTAGTAGTTTTTCGGTATATTAAATTTGGTATATTTCAGTATTTTTCGGTATATTAAATGTATATATTTTAAGATTAATATGACACTATTTTGTTTTTATTCACCATGGGTAGCGGGTATCTTGCAGTCGAGCACACTCGACTGTAGCTTTCTTACTTGGTTTTCTCATTTTGTATAGGAAATGACACTTTCCGCACACTGTGCACATTAAGTGTGCAATAATACATATTTCTGCTTGATAATCTGGTATATTTTGTATTATGGTATATTTAGAATATCGTAATATATATTCTTCTTAAAATATATCAAATAAATATGCTGAAAAATACAAAATTATCAGTGCTATATCGATATACCAACTTCTTTCTTCGTTTTAGTTTTCAGTTATTGATTTGGTATATTTTAATACTATGCTGTTTTGGTATATAATAATACTCTTTTGCTTTAAGGCAAGTCTCACATTCAAGCACACTCGACTAAAGCTTTCTTGTTTTATTTTTTACATTAAATTATAGTTTGCTTTACAGATTTTTGATTTTTAATTTTGTTTGATGTTTGTATATTTATATTGGAATTCTCATCAAAAATAAAACTGACGCAGTATCATGTAGTCGAGCCGTTGAGAATGCATTGACTTTCATGCAAATTCATGCCCAATAGCGTCTGGCACTTGGAGGAATTTCCGTTACACAAACAAAGCGCTGGACTTGCTGTTGCTGTGTTGCTGTTGCTATTGCTGTGGCAGAGTGTTTGTACCTGCAGCAGTGCCCGAAAAAAAGCACTGGAAACTGGTCTTGACTTCCGGCCGGTGGCATCGAGTGGGGAGGCCTTGACGAGGCTGACGATTAATCGAAAACGCCTTTAATAATTATGCCACAGACAGTTGCGAATAACGAATAACGGGTTTTTTTTTTTGTGGGGTTGCGGTCGTGCTCCTCAAAAACCAAACAAACAGAAATAAAAAAAATGCTGCCACATACGAGAGTGCAACTTGCAACGTGCAACATTTAAGAAAAGTCTAAAACAACCTCAACCACAACCGGCTCCCACGCTCTGTGCTAATTTGAGCTCCACTTCAGTTGTTTTAATTTTTTATTATAATTTTTCTCCTTCTCTTTTTTTTTGTTTTTTGTTGGTTTCAGTTGCTGTCGGTTTTGCGACTCAGCTCATTTGCTTTTGTTGTATTTGCTGTTGTTTCGCTGTCGTTCGCTGTATTTATAAATATTTCTACAGTTTTTGGCCTTTATTTTTGTGCGGCTCGCAGAGTTTTGCGAGTTATATGCAAATTTTTGTGGGCTAAACTCAAGTGGAAAAAACGGCGACCGACTTTTTGACTGCGACTGCGACAGCGACAGCGAGAAGCAAAGAACACAGAGACCTAAAAGTACTATGTTACACTGTAATGGAGGCTGTGAATAAATCAAGCAAAGAGATATTTTTGTAGTTATATGAAATGGGGAATGCCAAATAGTTGGGTTCATCGATAATTGCTTGGATAAATAGTAGCTGGGGAGAGTTGAATGGCCCCAATTTTCAGTTATAAAGCATGAAATGCAAATAACTCGATGAAATATTAGCAATCATTTCACAACTCTCGTTGCTAAAAAGTTTACTTGTTCAATTCATAAAATATCTATAATAAGATTGAATTCCCCGACGCTCTAGTTACTTTCATTTCCTCGCTAATTTCAATTATACTCGCATTGTGCGATCCTCTATTACGTATTCTCTTTTGCTCAACTCTTCTCTCTAATTTTAAACCTCGCCCCCCCTCCGCCTCTTCTCCAACAATTGCACTTAACGTCTGCTAGCGGCACTTAATGCATGTCTGTAATTTACACAAGTCTTGACACCTCTTGCTTTTTATGAGGCACATACAAATGCACAGATGCAGTCGCAGTACTTATAAGTTGCACCACATCACGCATACGCCTCATTGCACACTTAATGTGCACAGTGTCGTTTCCTATGCAAAAGGAGAAACAAAAATACAAGCCTTAAACATATGGATTATAGTGCAGCACACACACACTCACTACACTCCACACACACACACACACAATCACAATATGTGCAGACAGACCAGCCAATTGAGCAATTGACACAGCAAACAAATTCAAATTGAAAATGTGGGCAAAGCAATGCAAAAATAATAATAACTCACACACAGAAAGATGTAAAACAAGCAGGAGCAGACAATGAAGAGCATAAACGAAGTTTTAATACGCTACTTGTTTAAGCAAATGTTATTAAAATAAATAAACAGCTGAAGAATATATAATAAACACTCTCAAATTAATAAATATACAAAATATTGAATTATGTAAGACTAAACTCTAGTTAATACAGTCTAAATAAGTAAACGTTTTTGAGAAATATGAAGAAGGTAATTAAATATTTCTAAGTTTAAAGAACCTTATAAAAATATTTCGTGAAAAAATGTGGAGAAAAAATGAACATAATCAAATTATCAGAATTTAAATGAGCAGAGGCGAAGATAAAATTCGCTGCAACAATTCATAAAACGAAGCTTATAACCTTGGTAATGAAATTTTCAAAAAGTGAATATATTTATTAGTATTATATTTAATTGTTCCGTTTACCTTTTTTTATTAAACTAAAAGAAGTTTTGAATTTTGCCAGAAATAAGCAAGCCTTAAAAACAATTCAGTTTTAATTTATGATCGTCTGCTGCAAACTTCAATTGGCTGCGCGACTGCAAATTTCAATTTAGAGATCAACAAATGAAATCAAATGAAATCAAGAGAACGCTCATAATAATTGTTACGGATCAAGACGAAACGGAACAAGAGAGCTAAACTCAACTGTGCTCGACTGTGAAATACCTGCTAACCATATTAAATAAAATCTAAGCAATGCGGTATTGTTCTTAAAATATACCGAAACTATACCACAAAAATACTGAAATATGCCAAAATTCATTCAACATAAGAAGTATTACTCTTAAAATATACCGAAAATAAACCACAAAAATACTGAAATGTATCGAATGTCATATTTAGTATATTGAACAGTAATACATTCAAAATATGCGGTATTACTCTTAAAATATATCAGAATAAATTCTTAAAATATACCTTAAAATACTAAAATATACCAAAGGCTATATTTGGTATACTAAACTCAAAATCCATATAAAAACCTCAGAAACTATAAGAGATAGAGATATAATTTTTGTGTTTTATATAACATAGAGTCCAAAAACAACGGACAGACAGACAGTCGGACAGGCAGACAGACGGACATGGCTATATCGTCTCAGTTGTTGACGCTGATCAAGAATATATATGTATATACTTTATTAGGTCAGAGATGACTGAAGACTATATGTAGTATATTGATATACTACTACATTTAAAATATACTAGAGAGTACTAAATATACCAGAGTGTCAAACGAAGCAACTCAGATGACTCTTTCTTTCCTGGCAGCACAAAGTTATAATACCCTTATATCCTATGGTTAGCGGGTATAATAAATATGCAGAAATTATGTGAATATACGCTACTTAAACGTAAATGAAGTTACGATCTGGGAACACGACTGACTGACTGGACATTGGACATTGGACACTTACCGCAATGGCATCCATCACAGCATTAACCATTATGAATATCTTTGTTGTTGTTGTTGCTTGTTCGCGTGGTTGTTGTTTCTCTTGTAGTTGTTGCTGCTGCTTTATCGTGGCTTCTTATGATTTATTTGACAGTCATGCAAACATTTTGCACAATTTCAATTCGTTGCTGTCGTCTTTTTTTTTATTTCTTTCTCTCTTTACTCAACTCTGCGACTTCGAGTTCAGTTTCAATTTCAGTTTCAGTTTCTGTCGCCGTCGCTGTTTCAGCTTCTTCTTCTCCAACGTCGCTGCGTCCTTTCGCGTCCCGCGCGCTCTTCTCAAACGTTGAATCTGTTGACATTTAATTAACGTGCTCGATTTGCTTATGCGGCAGGTGGGCAGCCTCACACACAGAGAGAGCGAGAGAGAGAGAGAGAGAGGCACATAGACAGAGCTGAGCGTGTGTAGAGAGCTTTTGGAACGTGCTGGCTAACTGTGGACAACAAAAAGATTGACATCGAGTTAGTGTGCTTGGGTTATAACCACTTGAGCCCACTTAATGGGCGGCTGCCAAGTGTGCGAATAAAAAGCCATAATATATGTATGTTTATACACTGCAAAATCAGTTGGCTCCAAATACTGAGAACAAAGACCATGATCAGAGATTATTGTGTAATTAAAACTAGTCTGCTTTTGCTTTTGCTTGCGCTCTAAGCTCGGTTTTTATGTGAGAGTTCTGGGAAGAGCACAACAAACAGGGAGAGAGAAAGATTTCACAAAAAATAAGGCTCATTTAATTAAGCAAAGAAGAAAGAACAAACAGAAATTTTCTATAAAGACTGTAAAAGCCACAGCAATTGTTGCATTATTTATCAACAATTTTAACATTAAATTGTGTTAATGAATGGAAATGAAAATTCAATTTTAGTTACAGCAAAATTCATTCACACACAAATTTCAGAAAGAAACAAAGAATAAAGACAAATTTCTATAAAGACAGAAGAGTAGCAAAAATGTGCAATAATTACTGCAAAATTTATCAACACTTTTCAAATTAATTTTTATTAAATGAAATGAAAATCTAATTTTAGCCGTAGAAGAAAATGACAAACAGCGAATTTCTATGAAAACTATGAAGAATAATTATAGCAATGAATATGAAGTATAAGTATAGCAATATTTATCATAAATTTTTATTAACGAACTAGAAATTCAATTTTAGTCGCAGCAAAGCTCATTCTTAGAAAAGAGAAAGAAAAAAACCAAACAGAAAAATTTATTTTAGCATTTTTTTAAAGATTGAAAAGGCTACAAAAATTGTTATATTAATAATCATATTTAAAAATAATAAAAAGCAAATTTTAGTACCAGCAAAAATCATTAGTTTGCATCATGACAAAAATAAAAGAAAACAACAAAAAGCTAAAATAAAAGTACGCTTTTTTATAAAGACAGAACAGTTGGAAAAACTTCAATAAATGCTATAAAATTAAACAATAATTTCAATGACTATTTTTTAAACGAACTCACAATTTTAATACCAGCAAAAAAAAAGTAGTAGTAAAAAACGCAGTATTACGAGTATTTTCCAAATTTGTCAAACATTGTAATACTTATTTTAAAAAAATATTAATTAAAATGTTAACTATTATTATTATTAGAAAACCGCGTTTCAGCTGCAATGAAAATCAAATTTGAGTCGCAGCAAAAATCATTAGTTGGCACCTCTTTTGTTTATGACAAACAATAGACAAAGATTATTTCCACCTTTCGCCTCGTGAAAAGTGAAAACTTTCCAACGATCATGATATCACAGCGAGTTACCAAATCGTAATTGATAAAGCTACCTCATATGGCATGGTTATTAGCATAGCATATCTGTAGCAAAGTCCATTATAAGCTTCAACTTCAACACTAAATGCGAGATGAAGCATTAAGCGTTGAGAGCTGAGACGATTGAATTGAATTTTTGGCTCAGTGCGAAGCTCGGAATAGCAATTGGTTTTGGAACCCTCGCAGACAGTGTAATAAACCAAATAAAAAGTGAATGTATCTTACAGATACTCGTACTTTTAATTAAAAAACGAATGAAACGAAAGAAAAAAAAAAATGCTGCGCCGCAGCTTGCAGAGCAATCGCTCTGTCCAAACATTGCCGAGATGTTTGACGATGTCAGTCCGTTTCTCTGTCTGCCAGACTGTCTGTCTGTCCGTCTGTCCGTCTGTCGGTGTGTCTGTTTGGTCTGTTTCAACTGTCCTAACCACATTGCGCGACGCATTAAAATGAAAACTTGTTTCACGTATTTTCCACAATTTTCCGCATTTTATGCTCATTAATTACATTTTCATTTCCATTTCCATTTGCATTTACATAACCATTTTACTTACTTACATGTCTGCCATTTAATTCATTTTTATTTAATTCCCAAACCCTGTAAGCTATAAAAAAAAAAAAAAAAAACAAGTAAGAAAACTACAGTCGAATGTGCCAGACTGTGAGTTACTATCTATCCAGTTGTTAACCATATTTTACCAAATATACCTAAAATATACCACAAAATACTAAATAATATACCGCAAAATAATAATAATATACCGAATGCTATTTTTTGTATATCGAATACTACTAAATCCAGAATATCCGGCATTATTTTTTTTAAATATACCGAAAATATACCACAAAATACTAAAATTTACCGAATTATATATTTGGTATATCAAATACATCCATTCAAAATATCTGGTATTATTCATAAAATATTCCGAAATTATAGCGCAAAAATGTTCAAACATAGTATTAAACACTATATTTGGTATATTTCATAGTAATACTTTCAAAATATACGGTATTATTCTTACAATATATCAGAATATCCCTTTAAACTACTGAAATATACCAAAGGCTATTTTTGCCATACTAAACTCAAAATATAACATAGAGTAAATTAAATTATAAATCTATTTTTTCTAGTCGCTGAGATTTAAATCGTCAGACGGACAGACAGACAGACAGACGGGCGGACATGGCTATATCGACTCAGTTTACTTGATTCACTAGTCATTTTCTTTGTTTTTAGTACATTTCTCAAATCAATACTTTCGTGCAGAATTTAATATTTAGTTCTTAACTTCCTGAATTTGTAAATTTTTAATATTTATTTGTTTTTTTTTTATTATCTAATTTTAAATGAATATAGTTTAAATGAAATAAGCTTTTTTTATGTCGACAGCTAATTTTCGACAAAAAAAATGTTTAAAATAAAAATGTTAAACCTGCAGCGTATCTCATAGTCATTCATTCAGTGCCGTTGAACAACACTTGCTACTTGGTTTTTAATATCATTAATTTTTTGGTTAACTAGCTCAGAAATGTGTGTAAGCAAGCCTGTTCAAAATTCCTCAACAGTTGACGGAAGTTGAATTGCAAATTGAAGTGCCAGCGATTTACACGATTTGATAAGAGAAAACACTAAAACCAAAAAACACACATCAGTAAAATAAAAAACAAACAAAAAACAACTCAAAATGCATTCGAACTACGCGCGCTTTTAAATCGGCCATCAAAATAATCAAACCAACAACAAAAAAACAACAGATACAGATACAAGTGAATAAATAAAAACAAAATTAAAATAAAATAAATACAACACGCGAAACGCGTGAAAAAACGCGTCAAATCAACGCACTCAACTCGGCAGCAGCTGCAGCTGCGCAGTCGCAGTCGACGTCTCAGTCGCTGTCGACGTCGCCGTCGCAGCTCATTACTCAAGCTTAAATGCATACGAAATGAGCTGTTGTCCCGGGAGTTTTATTTATTTAAGCTCCATTGTGTATATAAATTGTTTATTATATGATTTACACTCTATGCACAACGTGGAGTGCTTTGAATTTGTCATTAGTCGCATTTAGATCGTAATTTAGCTGCATCAGATACAAATGCAAATGTGTGGAGAGCACAAACATATCTTGATGGAAAGTGAAGTGAACAATGCACATTATGCCTCGAATAACGCAATTCGTGGGGTTATTGCTTCTCTGGCGGAACGAAATGGAACTGGAATGCGCATATTCTGCGAAAGCCAATAGAGATTTATAAAGTGCAAATTGCAGTCAATTAGAGAGGAACAATGGTATTTGGAACAAACAGAAATGCAATTGATATTAATGAAAGTGGAACATATGCATATGCTACTGAAATAACTATAAACTTATAGAGATATTCTGAGAACAACGGAATTTGAAACAAACAGGAGAGTATACTGAAATTGGAATTAATGGAAGTAGAATGGTTATGCTACGAGAATAATTTAATAAAGAGACTTAAACGATGGAATTTGAAACAAACAGAGGAATACACTGCAATTGAGATAAATGGAAGTGGAACATTCATACGCTATGAGAAGAAATGTTAAGTAATAAAGTTATTAATAATTTACAGAAACGATGGAATTGGTATTAATAGAAGTGGAACATGCTACGAAAAGAACTGTAAGCTATTAGAAATACTAATAAGACGAGTGAAACGATAGAATTTGAAACAAACCGAGGAATAATAGATGTGGAACATGCATATGCTGTGAAACGAATGGTAAACTAATAGAGAAATGAATAAGGAGATTACAAATTGCAGCATAACAGAGCGGAACGATAGAAATTGAAACAAAATATGGAATATGAGTTGCATACATTGTAAATTGGGGTTTTACTTTGCATGGGGTTTTACTTTGCATGGGAATGAAATGGGCATGGAACGTACATATGCTGCGAAAATAGATGATATTTTTCAATGATAGCGAATTTTGTCACAACAAAAAAAGGAAACTATGGAATTTGGAACAAGCTGGAAATTGGATACGTTGAAATTTAAATCCGAACTAATGGAGTAATTAAAGCGTTTGGTGGGATTATAGTTTGCTAGTGGAATAAAATGGAAATGAAACGATCGTTTGATGCAAAAATAACGATAAGTCAGTCGAGTTCTTAATAATATTGCAACACAAAAGCGAGGAACGATGGAGTTTGGAGTGATCGCGCTCCTAGTGGAATGAAATGGAAACGAAAAGAAGGAGAAAATAACTGTAAAGCATCCATAAATTGAGGAACTACGGCATTTGAAATAAGTAGCACGTCAAACATGAATAAGAGTTGTATATATGAATAAGACTTGCATATTCGCACATAATTATAATAATAAGAAAAGACAATTAAGTAGTGACAAAAAGTCTTAAGAAAAAGATGAAATTTCAACGGCAAAATACAGAAACATTAAGACATTCGATGCGCTTCATGGAAGTAAACTAGATACTAGGAAACAATATTATGGATATAATTATTTACTGTAGTATGTTTACTACTTATGACGCTTGAAAATTGTAATACAATGGAAACTGGAATTATTCCAGTCGACACTTAAGTATAAACTAAACTGATATAACAGACCTTGCTCATTACAAAAGATTGTCGTTTATTTGTGGTGATAATATTGAGACGCGCTGCTATAGTTAAGCTAACTAAATATTTACCGAATGGCTAAAGAGCATTTGAAGATCGCTTTGGGGCATCAAAAGATTGCTCAACTTGTTGATGCTTCTTGTTTATGTTTACCATTTTTTTTTTTCTTTTTTTTTGTTGTTGTTTTGTGTTTCCTTCTTTTTCTCAGTTTTGAACCGGCTCATTAGCAAATGGTGACATATGAGACAACAACAACGGCAACAATAACATCAGTAACGACAACAACAACAACATATGCGACTACAGAGATTGTGTGAGAGGCATGAAATTTCAGACAAAGTTCCAATTCCAATTCCGAATCGAGTTTTCCCCCACCATCCGATGCAAATTCAAATTCAAATTCCCAAAGTTTGTTGATTCAATTTCAATTCGAGTTTGAAATTTCAATTTGAATTCGAAATATGCATAACTACAATATTTTGTGTTAAGGTAGCCAAAGACAGCTGAGGAAAAGCGTAAAGCGTAAGTTAATTAACTGATATTGAGCCATAAATTGATGGCACACAAACACACACACAGATTCAGATACACACTCGGATATGAAGCTGAGAGCGATAGCTGCGACGACAGCTGTGAGCAGCTGACGGCAAGCACGGCTTCTCAGATACAGATACATTGCTTGCAGATACATTTAAATCAAAGTAGTTCCCAAGTAATATTTGTTTGCTGCTTCTGTTTCTCAGTTGGCTTCTTATCAAAGCGAGTCTTTTGTTTTGTTTTAGTGATAAATACGAGCTCAAACATAAACTTCAGCTCTGTCTCTCTCTCTCTCTGTCTCTCTCTTGACTCTTTGCTGATAAGCACGCACATTGCGCACAGCGGCGACGTCAGCAGCAAATTGAGGCTGAAGGTGATTTAACGTCCGCATCTCAAGTGTCGCCAAGGCGATCGCATTCTTCGCATTTTGAGTCAATTGATTCCGCAATAAATCAATTGAAATGTGCTTCTTTTTTTTCCATCTGTGATAAGCGTCAATCGTCGATCGGCGATCGTCGATCGTCACTGTAATTGAAATGCAGCTCCCTTTTTTTCCAATTGGCTTGTCCTTTTTAATCAATGTTATTTTCGCACAATTGCTGGCGTCAATAAGTGAATGCGAAGCCATCATCAATTTGAGGGCCGATACGCTTGCGTTGCGTATCTAACAGATACTGTATCTACCGCTGCTCTTTCACGTCAGCGAACAATGCAAATCAGCTTGCGCAAGGTCAGTTTGTTCCAATTGGTTAGATACTTTTGACACACATTTCGCTTATCGCTTTTCAAGTCAATCTTCACACACCCGAACTCGAGCTCGAACTCGAAAAAGAACTGGTATTTTACAATATGGAAATCAAGATAATACCCAAATACCTGATATCTGATCGAGATACATTGCAGTAACACCTCGCCTTGAAACGGGTCGCACAGCATTTCGTTTGCTTGTGCGATATTTATGACACTTTATTATATCTAAATATGCATTTAAAGCTTACATATTGCTTGTTTTTTTGTTTGTTTTGTTTTGTTTTCTGCATATTATTATAGAAAAAAGCAGAACAACCACATAAATTAGATACTAGCGACATTATTTAAATACTAAACGGAATGTGGTTTGCATTCCAAGCCAAGTTTACGATTTTCGGTTTATTTTTAGCCGAATTATCACAAGCGTACAATTTTAGAATGCCTATTTTTTTACTATCAGTTTTTACAGATCAGTTTTGACAATTTATTGGTTTCGCTAAGCGATTGGAATACTCATTAAAATTTGGTATATTTTGTTATCTATAGTATATTTTGAATGTGGTAGTTATTCGGAATTTTTCGGAATATTCATGTAATTTCATATCGTTATACCAAATATGGCTTTTAGTATATCTTGCATCCTAAATTATTTAAAAGTATAACTTTTCAGCTGACTTTAGCATTAATAAAATAGCAATAATTTAATTTTACCATTAAATCAAGACAGCTTCTGTATGTAAATTACTTTAATACGCAAATTCGTATAAATTTTCAGTAAAATAAAAAGATGTAAAATCGGTATTTTCCCTTAAATATACTGAATAAAATACGACAAAAAATAAATATACAAACAAATATACTAAATGTCATATTTGGTATAACGATTACGTTGATATTCGAAAAAATACCGAATTATGCCTACGCATATGTTTTGGTATAACGATATACTACCACATTCAAAATATACTAAAAAGTACATAATAGCAGAATTCTGAAAGCATTTTCAATAAAAATAAACTAAAAATATACCAAATAAAAATACCAAAAAATACCGATATATACTAAAATCCTTAATTGGTAAAACGAAATGAAATTACATTCATCTTCAGAAAAATACCAAATTATACTTAAAGCTATATTTTGTATAACGATGTACAACCATATTTAAAATATACCATAGAGTATAAAATATACCAAATTGCAGAAACTGTTTTCAGTATTGTCACGCCAATCATTCTAGCCTATTAGACATATTTATGCATTCATCTGAAAAGGCAAAACTATTCTTCTATTGACTGTATTAGGCCACACAGAGGAATCGACTCTTACTTTCTGGAAATGGAGAGCGAGAAATTGAAACAGAAACAGAAACGAACAAACAAACAAGCAAAGAGACAAACAGAGAGAGAGAGAGAGAGAGAGAGGGGGGATAGACACGGTGCACATGCGACAGCAATATAAAGTATGACAATACAATGACGACAGTTTGCACGGACGCCAAACAACAAAAAAAAAAAGAACGTGGAACATTCAGTATCAGCGAAGGCAAACAAAACGCATGAAAAAAAGAGCTGAAAAATACAAAAAAAAAAAACAAAACAAAAACGAAGCTGAACACACACACACACTGGGAGCGCATGGCAACCCAAAGTGGAAGTGGCAAAGTGGCAGCCGCAGAAGCAGCCGCAAAAACCAAACTAGATGAGGGCCTGGGCCGTGGCAAGGAGTTTTGCGAGGAGACTCCAGAGTGTGTCGCCTTGTTTTATGAATACGCGGGCATTGTGTGGCAAGGCGACGAGGCGGAGCATAGGGCCGAAAAAAAAACAACAACAAAATAAAAACGATACCAGATACAACAGCCAACAGCAAACAGCTACGAGATACAGATACAGATACAAATGGAACTACAGATACAGATGCAGATACAGATACGGATAGAAGTGAAGCTACAGCATACAGGCGCAAATGTTTGAGAACTAAACAAGGAAATATTGACAAATAGATTAAAACTTATTAAGGCAGCAGAGGAGGCGCAGCAACTGTGGCAGCAACGAACGTTGCAGCGTGGCAGGCAACGCAGCGCAGTCGCTGCAAAAATGTCGCATGTCGCGTGGGGGCATGTGACATGTTGTCTCCGTCTGCTGCTGCTGTTGCTGGCAGTCGGCAAATGCGCGTGGTTTGTGCCACAACTAGCACAAGATACATTTACAGATACAGATACAAAGATACAAAGATACTTTGTGCGCAAGTGGTGCGAGAGGCCTGGGCCACAGGTTGAGGTAGGTCCGGTTGCTTGGTTTGGAGCCAACACTCATTGCCAATATTTATCATCAAATATGGTCGAAATCTATATTTAGACGCTGACGCTAAAACTGAAACTGAAGCTGAAGCTGAAGCTGACGCTCGTCGTCAACGTTGATCGAGGCGAATTGTGAATTGTGAATTGCGAATGAGAGCGTCTTTAGACTCCCTGCAAACACTGCCATCGATGATCGTCTTCAGCCTGACCTCGGATCTCGAATTCAACAACAAGATCGGCAACGTCGTTGGCTTTCTATTGAAACAGTTGTGGCAACAACAACTGCGAGTCTACATATCAATATTATTTTCGGTCGCCCACATGGCAAAACGATCGCAAAACTGATCGCACATAACAAACACGCACATACATATATGTATTTAGCTAAACACCAAATTATTTGCCACTTCCCATTGTGATTCATTGTGAGCAAACGATCTCAAGTGGGTGCCACACTCGTGTAGTTGTGGATCACTGGGGTAAGGTCCACATCGATCAATCGAACGATCGATCCACATTTCATAAACAAGTGTCTCAAACTCAAACCATAAACAAGTTTCAAATACCCCCCAAAAAAAAACTCAATATTTCAAATGTCTACTTAATATTTTGTATTTATTTGAAAGCTGATCATCCATAAGAATGTCTCGAAGCGCTGACATAATACCTGAACATTATTTTTATTCTGCAATAATTCTTTTTCGTCTACGTCTTCTCCACCTTCTTTTCGCAGTAATTTACATTGATTTCATTATTAGATTGTTAGCTTCTTTATTTGGTTTTATTATGAATTTCTTTGCCCTTTACTCGTCTTTCTTAGTTTTGTTTTTGCTATGCGCGCTTATCGCGTAAATTGATCGCTATAAACACGCTTTTAATGATAATACATAGCATAAATTTGTAGACACTTTCAAGTTGAGAATTTTATTCAAATTTTGTTACCTTTTGGAGATTACAATTTCTTTCAAGGTGTTTAAATAGATTTTAAAAAAAAAGAAACAATGAATTCAACTATATTTAAGCTTAATAAGAGTCAACTGCAAACGATCTTGATGCGTTGGAATAGTACATGAATAATTAGAGTTTATTACGGTAAATTTTTTCAAAGTAAACTGTTATTAAGGGTTCATTCATGTATAAAAGCCCATCCACGAAATTCTCTTAGATTCATTTTGTTAACATAAGGAAAAAATTATCATTTTGTTTATTACTATAGTTTATAATAATAAGATATGCAATACCATATAAATAAAAAAAAAACTTTTACCGAAACTTGTAAGGAATCCTATTTAAAAATGTAAAAAACTACATTTTGTTTATGACAAAAAGATATCAAAAAAAAAAAACCCAACGATTCTATGCAATAACATAACAAATAAAAATATGTTTATAGTAACAATTTTATGGGAAAAAGTAAAATATTAAATTTTGTTTATAACAAAAATGTTTTCTCGATAAAAAAAAAAAAAGAAAAATTGTGTTAAATTCTTCATTTTTAAACATTACATGATCTTATAAATCTTAAATAAATGACAAAGAGTAATTTAAAAAAATAATTCTATTAAATTTTTAATTTTTTCATCAATTTGTATGATCCTACGAATCTTGAATAAATTCACACAAATAGAGCTGTCAAATCAGGTTAAGTAAGTCTGTAAGATTAAAATCCAGAACAAACTGAAAATGATCTCACAGTGAAGCAGACAGAGGCAGAGCAAGAAAGAGAGAGTGATAGAGTATATGTTACAAGTTGGGATTATGTAGACACGTCCAGTGAGTCCACATGAGAAGCAAATCTCAAAGCAAATACAAACAGAAACAACAACAACAACAAACAACAAGAGCAACAGCAAACACACGCACAGTGGGAAATCTTACCTGACTGACCAGCGTAATGGGAACTATGAGGTCTAAAAAAAACTGATAAGACTGCCGAGCAAAGCAACGACGCTCTGTCTTCTATCTAAAGCTAATAAAGTATGACGCGACAACGATGTTAAATTGCATTTGAATGGGCATTAAGAGTGGCATTAGCTAATGGCTGGAAGTCGGGGCTATTGCCAGATAGAACCGATTGATATAGAAAACAAAAATGTGCTAATGGGAATCCACCAAAATTTTTCGCTGCTAACGATAAGCCAAATGCGTTGGCGTGTGCTAGAGAGAGAGAGATAGAGAGACGAAGCGGGGCTTATCTTGAATGCCAAAAAAGTAAATAAAACAATGCGTGTGTAAAGACAAGACGAGCGGGTGAACGGTAAAACGGGTGAGCGGGTGAACGGGCAAACATTAAACGGGTTGCAAAAAAAATTGCAAAAGCAACATACGAAATTACTTATCAAATGCTGTTTATCACACAGAACACAGGCATAGGAAATGACAAGAACTCTAAGAATTTGAGTGAATAAGGTGTGCGATAGAGAGCATGAATATGAGTGTGCATGTGTATGTGTCTGATCTCGTCGATGTGTAGTGAATGAATGAAAGAGAATGAGTGGGTGGCTGCAGGAGAGAAGACTGAGGCAGACTGAGGCTGGAGTGCGAAATGCCACGACGATTAGCAATTCGCTGTCATAACGCAAAACGCACGAAAAACGAAAACTAAAAAGCAGCAACAACAACAACAACAGCGGCGTGACCAATACAGGCGCAGGCTGTAAGGAACAGGCAAAGGTGCAATGCACGCAACGAAATGCAGAAGAGAGCGAGCGCGCAAAAAAAGAGCGCACACTTGTAAGAGAGCAAGCATGCGAAGTGAGCGTAAGTTCAAGTTGTGGGCGACAAAAAAAACACACACACACACGTCGTGCATTTTACCGGCAAATTAGCCAACGGGGGATGGCGAAAGGTGGGAGGCAACAGGCTGAAGGCTAAAGCTGAACTTGAACTTAATGTCCACAGAACAAAAAAATTGGGAAGAGAAAGACGCAAAAAATTTGAATTTTCGGTTTCTTATACACTTACACACACATTTAGCCACAGGCCAATTGTTGTCACTGTCGCAGCGTTGTCTCCTCTTCTGATGGTGTCTCGCTGCTCCAATTCGAATTGCACGCACTTTACACTTCACATCAATTCGCGTATCGCACTTTACTTCTTCTTCGTCACTGTTGTCGCCCTCTTGCTTTCAGCAAAATTGAATATGCTATTATTAATTGATTTATTTATGCGACACAGTTTACAAAATATAAAACAAAAAAATAATAGAAAAAATAAACAAATAATTAAACCGAAACAAATGATGCCGCAAAACTATTCGCAACGCACGACGACGTCGACGTCGACGTCAACATCAACGCTTCACACGCCACAACAGCAACTACTTTAGTCTTTAGATTAAACCGACAAAAAAAAAACAAATGCGTATTTAATCAATCAATAAACCGTAATTTAATAATCGCTCCGATTTCGTTTAGCCGGTGCAACTTGAACTCGCGACCGTTTCTCCGTTCGACTGCGAGAGAAAACTCTCAGCACGATCTTCGCGTTACAATTGCGCCAAACAGACTAATCTTGCCAAAAGCAATCGATGCCTCTATCGATAACATGCGCATGCACATGCCAACGTGCTATCGATATTTGGGAACTTGCGGCATTCACCACGAAATTCAATACCAAACAACGGTCGCTGACTTCTGCATAGTTAAATTATGTTTTATTGCAATCAAAAAACGCAATAAAATACAGTTTTTAATTCTAAGCAAATTTGTGGGTACTTTGACAATTTTCAGCTGGTGTCACAAAGTAACAAGCTTCTATTTCGATCGTCACTTATCGATAGTGTCATTGTTGCCATTCACAACGAAGTCTGGCGGTTAAATTCAAACTGAAATGTGGATAACGAAAGTAAAAATTCTTAAGCTTGCATTAAGTGAATGATTTATGTACTTCAAAGTTGGAACTGATTTAACAACAAAAAAAAAGATATATAATAATAAAATTGTCGCTTTCTTTCGGAATGTGACAAATACTTAATACTTGTATTTTTATTTGTACAATATTTGTCGTGCTTTGTGCGTATTTCTTGTGCTTTCGCCGCGATGCAATCAACGGAGATGCCACATTGATTACCTTGTCGCCGCTAAATGCAGCGTCATCGAGTTATAGAGAGAGATATGCGAAGCGGCAGGGGAAGGAGGGGGAGGAGGTGGAGAGATGGTCGGCCTAGGGTCGATTATGCAAGTGCCAAGTGCCCCAGCATAGAAAGTTCGTTAGGCGTAATAAACAATTCACGTCGTAAACTAGATTGTTTTTGTTTTTCTTGTTTCTTCTGTTTGTTTCTGTTTCTATTGTTGTTGCTGCTGCTGCTGCTTCTGCTGTTGTTGTTGTCGTTGTTGTTGTTGCGTGGATTACGCACGATTACTTTTAGTGGGTCAGCGGAGAAGCTCTAGACGCGAAGCTCCGGTGGATCATTAAAATCATTATCTACATTTTCACTTTTCGCTAAAACCAGAAATCAAAAATTGTTGTCACTCTTCCAAGCATTTATTGCTTTTAATTCCAGTTTTTGTATTTTGGGTTAAGAATTGTAATAAAATTTGTAAATTTCATAAATAGTGTAAACGGTTTTTTTCTAATTTTCGTATTTTGGGTTATGAATTATAATAAAATTTATTAATTTCATAAAAAATGCAAAGTGGTTTTTCCCATGCTTCCTTTTTAGATGATATTTCTTTAATTACATTATTAATCTATATATTAATTATTTTGTTTTATTATAAATTAAAGTAAATTTATAATATATAAAGTTTAATATTAGGAATTTACGCAAATCGACTTTTCTAAAAACTAAATATTATAATAATTTAATATTAACTTTACAACATTACAATTAAACGTCGTTCTGCTTAATTTTAAAATGGAATTAAAAAAAAAAATAAAATCCTTTAATATCTTAGATCGTCTATCAAATCTTCCCACAGCAAGTTCAGTTTGTTATGTAAACCCAGGTCCAGAGTATCCGGAAATTCCAACTCCAGACTTAAGTCCACCTTCGATTTTTTTTTTGTTGCTGCATTGTTAACAAAGAAACTCTTCGCTGACTTGTTAAAGAAATTATTCTTATTTGGCTCTTAATGCGGTCAGTTTCACAATCTTGATGAGCTTGTTCATCATTAAATGAACACAGTAAAAACTCACAATAACGAAAGCAGAGTTATATAACAAATACGTAAGTATAGTATTCAATTTCGCAAAGCCTTTTAACAACGTTTTAAATTAGTTTTTAATCATAGCTTGCATTAACTCATGCACTACACTAATTTTATAATATCCACTAATTTGCCTAACTATGTGAACTCAGCTTGTAAGCAAGCAAACTAGCTGAAACTTTGAATGAAGGCTGCTACAGCTCTTAGTTAATATATATATTAAAATCAGATTAATTATTTATATTTTAACATAGTCATACTTTAGTTGTTATAGAAAGAATTATTAAAATATACATTTTCAGCACGTCAACTATTAATGAAAACAAACTTGCATAAGCAAGTTTAGTTTAAAAAAGAAAGAACTAGTTTAGTTTGAAAACAAATTGTGGGGGTGTTGGAACCGATTTTAGTTGGCATCTTTAAGCTATATCTTAAGAAAAAAGTTTTCTGAACAAAAAAGTTTTAGAGTACTGACAGACGATTTTGATCTTACGAAATATCTTACAAAAAATTGTTGTGCAAAATTGTTGTTGCCATCAAGTATTTTTTTTTAGAAAAAATCCTACTGCTGGGACAACAAGTTGTAGCTTTCTTTCAGACGATTTTGGTTTAGATCTTAGTAGTATATCTTCAAAATAAAACTTTGTTAGTCTGATAACAAATTGTAGCTGATATATCTTTAGAAACATTTGTATAATTTGTAAATAAAAAGGTTTTCTCTTAGTTGCAGCCTATTTTGTCTAGAACAAAAATGCTATAATGTTGTTCCAGGCGATTTTGGTTTGGATCTTAGTACTATATCTTAAGAAAAATTGTTGTACAAAATTGTGGTTGCCTAAATTTTTTTTTTTTTGTTAATTCTAATATATTCTATTTCTTGGGTAAACAATTTGTAGCCTACTCAAAGACGATTTTGGGTTGGGTTTAAATACTATATTTTAAGAAAAATTTGTATACTTGGAATAGAAAGTTAAAGTTGTCATACAAAATACAAAATTGTTATGTTGTCTAAAGTTTTCTAGAGTTTACTGTTGTCCGAATCGGTTCACTGCAATGGGTGTTCACTGTACGCGCTGTCGTTCAGGGATTCTCTTGTCATCGTCATTGTCGCTGCAGTCGTCGTTGTCGTTATATCGTGTCGTCGATCTCATTCGCAAATTATCTTTGTTTGCGAAATTGTAATTGTTTTTCATGCACAATTCAAGCGCGCTTGTCAAGTGTGTTTTTTTGGTTTTTTGTTTAATGGTTTTTCTGTTTACTTTTCGAGTGCTGCGTCGTCGCCCCCAGTGGGGCGTGTTCTTTGTGTTTTTTATATTTTTGTTTTTTCTGCCCCAGTAGCTAAAAACATTGAACTATGCTGAGTCTGGAATCCGGTTACCAATTGCCTTCCCACTATTCCCCTCTTCGCTCTTTTCCACCTGCACTTCCTCACCCTTTAACTATCGTAGTTCGTTTGTCAGTAAATAAGTAGTTCGCTTTTCTCTTCAGTTTTTGTTTTATTATTATTACTATTTGTTGCTGCTGCTTTTGTTGAAACAATAAAGCATAGTTAAATACCACACAAAAACTGTTCAATTAGCAGTTTTCCACTGCACAATGAAATTGTTTCTGAAAAACCGAAACAAAAACGAAAACAAACATCGTCTTACAAAGGTTTCTGCATGCCGGGTCTTTTAAAATTCGCGGAGGTCATGTGAACCAGTTGAACAAAAAAAAAAAACAAAACAAAAACAATGTCAAACAATTTGACACACACTGCAAATATGGGGCGTGGCACTTGAGAAGGGGCGTGGTCCACACGCCAAACACTCGAGACGAGATTGAAAAAGTCGCTTAAGTTGCTGAACTTCAGAGTCGAGAGACTTTTTTTTTGGGTGTTTCTTAAAAATGCAGAACTAGTTCAAAGTCAAATTTTCAAAAGCTCAAAGTTTTCGAAATTTTTTTATTAATTTCAAATTATTTTCCGTCTGTCTGTCTGTCCGTTCTTAATCTTAGATCTCAGAGACTAAAATATATACATATGTATATATGTATATTTTGTTTGTCAAGTTTGTTTCAAATTTTTATCACTCCCATTTCCACACCTGACAATCTATGAGAAATCGAATAAGAAGTGTAATTTTGATGCTAGAACCGATTTCTGACTATCTGGTATATTTTGCACTCTCTACTATATCAATACTATATCAATATACCAAATATACCCTTTGGCGTATATTTGAGTATTTTCGTGGTATATTAATTTGGCATATTTTTAAAAGTAATGTATCGCCTTTCTGCTTTAGTGTTATTAAAACTAGGTTGCGGGTATTTCACAGTCGAGCACACTCGTCTGTAGCTTTCTTACCTATTTTATTTTGAATAAATAATGAATCTTGAATCTCTCGATTAGAGCTATGAATAAAGTATATATGTATATGAAGCTAAAGCCACGATACAATACTAAATACAGTATTCATGATGCCTGAAAATACATAACAGTTATTTAAAAAAACATTTTAGTATGACAAAACAAGTAAGAAAGTTACAGTCGAGTGTGTTCGACTGTGAGATACCCGCTACCCATTTTTAATAAAGGCAAAATATTGTGGTATCATTTTCAAAATATACCGAAAATACTATAAAAATACTAAAAATATACCAAATGGTATGTTTGGTATATCGATATAGTACACCATTCAAAATATACCATAGACTGCACAATATACCAAATTGTCGGCCAAAGCAACTCAGACCCATAGTAAGTAGGCGTTTTTGCCCATACAAAAGTATTTCTTTAATAACTTCCACAATTTTTATCTGATCGCAACCAATTATAACTACTATAGTAATTATTGTATATACCAAAATTCGCAACTCTAGCTTTAAAATTAGGCTTGTTATTCGATTTTTTTGATTTGCGGGGGCGGAATTGTGCGTGGCAAAAATTTGAAACAAACTTGATCTGCGTGCAAACATAACGAAAAAAATTATAGCTCTATCTCTTACAGTCTCTGAGATCCAGTGTTTCATACGGACGGACGGACGGACAGACGGACATGGCTATATCGTATCGGCTGTTAAAAAACATTTTAGTATGACAAAAAAAACGTATAATGATAATCTGACATATTTTGAGATCTATGGTATATTTAGTAAATTTTACTAAATTTATTATATTTTTATTGAAAATAGGTAGCGGGTATCTCAATAAATAGTGTCAGAGAATTACGCATATTGGTTTTCCATCTTCCTCTTTTTTATATGCAACTATTATGCATACTTCGCTACTCCTTAAATCGCTTTCAACTATTCTACATATTTTGTTCTCATTCTTTCTTTCCCTTCTCGCAATTTCAAATAAATGGAGTAAAGTACTTGCCCGGGTAATGCAGCTGCTTCCGTTGAGTCTATAATTATGCCAGGTGCCGGAGTTGGCCAATTAGCCAACAACACAACAACAACAACAACAACAAGAGAAAAAGAAACGAAAGAAAAGCAAACTTTGATAGCTGTCTCCGCTTTAAGGATCCTGGGAACTTGACCAGCTTTTTGCGGCCACAGCTGAAGCTGAAGCTGAACATGAAGAGATGGAGACGGAGATGGAGATGGAGATGAAGAAGTGGGCAACATAATTACAGGTTAGGTTTAATCTAATGGCCCAACAAAACACCTACAAATCATAAAGGGAGGCACAGTCGATGCTCCTCCTGCTTCGTTCTTCATTGTGCGGCTAATGGAATTTTAACGTCAAATGTCGTTTCGCATCCCTTCCCCCTCCACCTCTGTGCGTTAAATGTTGCTGACTGCTTGTCTCGGAATCCACATTGAATTAATGCAGGGGGAGAGAATTAAGGGAGATTGTGGCGCATGCTGCTAATGTGGCGCTTATTAGCGGGCGTGCAAAAGTTCACATCGCGTATACGCAGCGTAGTCGCCGTCGCTGTTGCTGTCGTTGCCTAATCCAGTGGAAACATCATTTTGAGCACCTGTTTAATTGCGTTAATCGCCCGGCAGCAAACATTACCGACATCCCCCAGCATAGATAGCTTCAAGTGCCTTATCACCACTGCAACCTACTGAACTCGCTCTCTCTCTCTCTCTCTCTCTCTCTCCCGCTCTCGCTCTCTGAAGGGAAAGCGGAAATGCTACTCACATTAGAATGTTAATTTGATGTCTCTGGCACACGCAGCTGGGGCACAAGCATCGACGTTTTGGGTCGTTAACCTTCAGTTTTTATGGCCATTTCACGACACGAAACAACACAACGATAGTTAGAGCCAAGTCCTGCCAAATGACCGCTTGAAACTAGCTCACCTGCTGCACTCTTAAAGCGCAATTGCTCAGCTATTTATTTGCTAGCTTCCGTTCAAGAAAAGTGCATAAAATCTATTTAGTTTTGGCAGCGTTCAAGGAGACATTTAAAAGATTAAAAGAAGAAGTATTAAAAGATTTTTCAGAGCTCAGAATTTGAAGATTTCTTAAAAAGGGAAGTTCTGTAGAATTTAAAGAAACCTTTTTTAAAATAGAACATGAACTAAAAATTTTTTCATTTTTATAATTTAGCATGCGATTTGGAACATTAATTAAGAAAAAGACAAAAATTTGAGAGAAAGAAGTTGTATCATAGTTGAAGAGATATTTATAAGGTTGAAAAAGAAAAGAAAAAGTTCTTAAGAAAAAAAATTAAA
Source organism: Drosophila sulfurigaster albostrigata (assembly GCF_023558435.1). NCBI lineage: Eukaryota > Metazoa > Arthropoda > Insecta > Diptera > Drosophilidae > Drosophila > Drosophila sulfurigaster. Next base: position 8,281,234 of record NC_084885.1, on the reverse strand, counting down.
ATTTGAGAAATTGCAGTAAACATTCGTAGTTTTATTATTTATAAAATAGAATAGTTTCTTTTGATATATTTTGTCATCTCCGCTTTTAAAGTAGAAAAGCGAGGAAATGATGACTTTGGTTGTAGGCTGAAAAATAAACGAATTGTAAGTGTAATACGCTCAAATCCAACTCATGATTTTATATAAACGGATAGACGAAAATCATTTTATGGCAACTGAATAGTTTCAGAATATGAAAACATAAATACACGGCTGTTGATCCCACAATCAAATCATGCGACGACAATTGTCCAGACTTCCATTTAACTTGGGCTTACTTTGATGTCCTCTCACCACGCCCACATCGTTAAAGTGGGCGGCAGCAACCACTGTGGCAGGCAGAAGGGAAAACAACCCCATAGAAAAGCGAAGGAATGTTGTAACCGAACAACAACATCAATAATGTTAAACATATTTCGCAATTTACTTAAACTTATAAATATTTAATTCATTATTAATTGTATTTCTTTATACAAATGGTTGCTTTAATATAAACATATAATTCATTATTAATTGTATTTCTTTATACAAATTAATAAATTGTTGCTTAACTTTATATAAATATCAAATGAAAATAGCTTAGATCTGTTTAATACAATTCGCGTTATAAAAATAAGCATTTCATACACTTTTTTAAGTATTTTACTTGATTTTTTTTCCTTTTTTTTAATTTATGTTAAACATAACATTTGAAATTCAATTGTGATTTCAGCAATTTAAATTTCTCTTAATTTACGATTTGCATTTTTTAATTGATGATCAGACAAATCTATTAATTAAATTCATATTCTCGTTCAAATTAAAATATCATAATTTACAATTTTCATAATGTAGAAATTTGTCTCAGTTAAATATAATAATAATATTTCAATATTTCACAATTCAAGGAAAATTATAAATTTTTAATATTCTGATTAACTTTTAGACACAAATTCATTTTGTTTCCTAAACTTTTGAGTCTAAAATTTCATGATTTAATAAGCCTTCAATATTTTTTTTATATTTACAAAAAAGTTAAACTGAAAACAACACAAGTTAAATAAATAAAGTTATTAATTGCATATTTCACAATTCACAAAATTCAATTGAATTCATTTGAAATAATATTTATTGCTGATATATTTTTGGAGTTCAGTTCATTTCTTTCCTATTGCATTTGTATAAACTTTTTCTTATTTTTCCTTAGCAAAGTTTTTTTCTATTGCAAAGTTCTCAATTCGTGTGCAGATAATAAACATTTGAAATAAGACAAATATTAAATATTAAATTTCTTCAAATATTTAAACTACAGTTTTTTCTATTGCAAAGTTTTCAATATTTGAAATAAATAAATTAAAAATTTCTCAAATATTTGAAATCCAAAAATAATATTAATGTTATTTTTTCTATTGCTTATCTTGAAATTCACTTGCATCATTATGTTTAATAAATGTTGTCCTATTTTCAATTTCTTAATTTAAAAGGAAAGATATTTATAAATTTTAAAGAACATAATCTGAGTATTGGCAAATTTTTCTATTGCTTATTTTGAGAGTTGCTTGCACATAATAATCCAAGAGCATTGTTTTCAATTATTATGTTTTTTCTATGCCATATTTTGAAAAGGACTAATATCAAAGAACTTAAAGTTTTTTTTTTTTCTAGACACATAATCTGAATATTTGCAAATATTTGAAATTATAATATTACAAATTTCAAAGAACTCAAAGCTTGCTTATTTCTTTACACATAATTTGAATATTTACAAATAAATTGTGAAATACACGAATATAAATATTTTCATGATACATTTTACAAAATGTGTACAAACATTGAATAACCTAAATGTCTAACTCTAGAAACAATCATGATCAGCGCTTACTTATATAGCATATAACGATAAAGTAGCAAAATTTGTTATAACATTAATGCATAAAACAATCATAATTTGTTGGGCGAGGAATTGGGTTCCAATTGTAGTCGGGTATTCAAATCCCGAACTAATTTTATTATATTTATTTTTAATAATGTTTTGCGAATTTCTTGGCGGCACCGCGCAACTTTCCAAGTCGTTCATATTTGGAAAATATGAAACGCAAACGCGAACGCAGCTCCTCCTGTATAACCAATGGGAAATGGGCAATGGCATAAGACCAATTCTTGAGCACCAATTGCGGTTCACAGTTCAGAGCACTGATCTCGGGAACGTAGCGCTCGGGAAAGATCGTTTCCTCGCGTTCGTCGGGCTGTTTGGACACCCGATGCGCATTGTGGGCGAACATCACCTCCCTGTAGATGTCGGTCATGTGGCGATAATACTTCGTCGACATCGTGCAACGTCCGCTCGGATCGCTGATGCGCCACACACGTTGCTCCCTCAACATGTGCTGGAAACTCAAGCGGCATTCGGTGACTGCAAAAGTGTGTGTGTGTGTGGAGTTTTATTAGCGGGAATCTTTAATATCAACATATGTTACTTATGGACAATTCTCTGGTGAAAATGTGGCTGACGTCTAAAGTGTCTAAAGTGAAATACAATATATCTCAAAACACTGAGTAAAGATAAATCTTACGGCTCTTGATTAGCATTTTAATTAAAACTAAGAATCATTTTGGAATTATTTTTCTGTTTTCAAGTTAATTTGCAAAAATGAACGAATTCATACGCAAACCTATATATAAACGAATTTATAACTTTTAGCATAAAACAGAAAAAAATCCTAAAATCAATCTTTGTTCGATACAAAAGCTAATCCTAAATTAAAAAGCTAATTTCTAAATTTCAGTTTATGATTCTTTCACTGTAAATAGCCAGAGAATTACCCATATACATCAATAAATTATATTTCCATGATTAATAATTGATTTAAGCAATGACATACAATAAGCAATAGATTTTGTGAGCAAAAAATTAAAGTCAACAAATAAGAAAGCTACAAACGAAAGTCTGTTCTGTGTTGTATTATTCTAAAATGTAACAAATTGATATACCACAAAAATACTAAACATATACCAAGGGATATATTTGGTATATTTATATTGTACTTTTTGGCATATGGTATATTCCAAAGTTAGAACAACATCGATATGCCAAATATGGCCTTCACTATATTTTATTATTTTTGAAGTTCATTAATTTGGTATATTTTATTTTATTTTATTTACCGTACTGTTTTACTCTTTTTCAAAATGAATAGAGCACTCTCAACTTTTTTACTTGCTTCAACTCTTTTTTTAATGCAATTGTATAGCGAAAGTATAATTTTCAAAAGGGATGCTATTTTGAATTGCACAACTCAAGTTTTTAACTCAAGTTTGTTCATGGAAAAAAAGTGATGATCAAATGAAATACTTTCATAGATAAACTTTTTATACCACCTCTATGACTCTGACTCTATAGTATATATTGAATATACCATCTGGCAAATCTTTTAGTATTTTTTGTGATATATTTTGGTATATTTGAAGAGCAATATCGCACCGTTTGGCTTTCATTAAAAATGGGTTGCGGGTATCTCACACTCGACAGTAGCTTTCTTACTTGTTGTTTGCTCAATCAGTTAAGTTGTGGCATTATCTGTGAACTTACCTGACGACCTCAGCTCCCTGGAGATACGTATCCAGGCGGCGCGTTTCTCGGCAGTGTTTGCGACGCTAAAGGCGCTGCGATGGCGACGCATTGATTCCGTCAACAGGAATCCATTGACGCTGGGCAATTGTCGATCGTCGTTGCCAATGAACTGTGCTAACTCGACAACCGGTTGCTTCGCTTCTGCTCCATCAACTTCCATTGGCTTTGGCTGGTCTGCCACATCCCCCCGTCAGTTTCGGGCTCTGCTCCTCTGGCAGCTGAACAACGAGATCGGCTTCGGTTTCCATTTCAGATTCCGTTTCCGACTCGTTCTCTGCCTCGGACTGCACATTGATCGCCTCGTGCAAATCGCCAACGAGCAAACGTTTCGCCTCCTCCGTCTCCCAGGGCATGGGATCCGAGATGCTGACCAGCGGTGGCATCTTGTGCCTGGCGGCGGAGCGTCGTTCATCGGCGTCGTCATCATCATCCTGGGGCTGCATCAATGCTTCGTACATGCTGCAACGTTTCACCTCCTCCATGAACTTGTTGTGCACAATATAATAATACGGATCGAGCGGATGGTAACGCACATTGACCAGGAACTTCAGTTGCTCCAGGGCATGCCACCAGTTCTGTGGCCAGGGATTCTCGATGCCCCGCTCCAGATCCTCCATGTAGGTCTTGAATGCAAACTTAAACATCGACCAAACATCCCGATGATTCACTTTGCACCCAAGCAGCGCAACAACGAACATCGTTCAAACATGAAATCCGATTAAATATCGCTCACAAAATCGCTTCGATTTAACTTAAGAATTAATGCCGGATGTCATATTTTTGTAGCTTTTGTTCTCTATCTCATTTAAAAAAAAAAAAAATATTACAAAATAAAGTTCTCAAAAAAAAAAAATTAACAAAAATTGTATATCGTTACAAAAAAAATTAGTATATTAAAAAAAAGGAAAGGTAAGGTATACAAAGGGGAAAAGTAATATGAAGAAAGGGAAACATTGCCTTTCTCTTTCTATCTCTCTCGCTCTAAAATTCTAAATTCATAACACTCATTCTTACAGCAATTTTGGGAGAAAATAGTTAAACTTTTTTTAAGATTTCCTGCAGCAAATATTCTATTTAACTTATAACACATTAATTTGAAAATTGTTGTTATTGAATCTTTTTCTGGTTCTCTCTCTGTCTCACTCTGCCTCAAGCATTAAAATATCTAACACTCAACAGAACTTTAACATTGAAACTTTTGTGTACGATTACTTATGGAAAATATTCGAATATCATTATGATATATTAATTTCTAAACTTCTGTTTTTGCCTCACTCTCTATTTCTCTCTCTCTCTCCCTCTTTGTCCCTCTATTACCATTAGCATTAAAATTTCTAACCTTAAGATTGTCACATTTAAGTTAGTTTTATAGGAAATTGAATTAAACTTTTGGACTCTTTTGAACTGTTGAAAATATTCTAATACAATTCTGATTTATTTATTTCTAAATTTCAGTTCTCTATTGATCAAAAATAAAAATCCCCAGCACTAATACGAACAATCTTTGATCTATTATAAAAGTAGCATAATCTGCACAGAATATAAAGCTGTTCTTTTTTCTAAGGAAATTAGTATTAAAATTAGTTGCACAAGTTATTTGGATCAAATCAAATTTACTGGATTTCCAACAAAGTCTACAACTTTTCGGATTTTCTAGATAACTCAAAACTCTTACTCACTTTGTGGAAAATTCTCCTTTGCCTCGCGCCAAACATCGTGACGCTCCTGCTCGGTAAACTCACGAGGCGGCCGCATCGAATTTGCCGACTCGCCGGGACGTGGACGACGGAGTTCCCAGTAGAGATGTTCGTAGCGCTTAAAATGTTGCATGAGAGCGGGCAATTCGTGTTTGTGCAGCATCCATTCGTATTTGCGTGCGATCTCATCGAATTTGCTGAACAGACGATGCGACTTCTCCCACACCTTGAGTGTGCTCTTAAACGGACGCATCAAGTCCACCATGGGCGCAATTTGTGGAAACAAATTGATGTTGTGCGACAAAAATGTCCAAATGCCGCGACAAATATCATCTACAAAAAGCAAAGATCGAAAATATCAGTCAAACAGAGCTCTACAATAATAACAAGCTAAGCTTCAATGTCGTTGATCATGTTAATTATTGTTTAAGTTCTTAAAAAGATTCTTTTATTCAGTTTATATGTGACTGATTGTAAAATGTTATTTAAGTAATCTAAAATCCGCTGGGAAATCGTTATTAGGTGTAATAAGGAGATATCTTCTATACTTTTCAATAAAATTAGTCATTGGTTTCTATCTTCGCTAAGCACTGGTTGAAGAACATGCTGTGATTTGTGTCTTGACTACACAAAAAAAGATAAAGCATACGAATTCAAATTTAGAGCCGAAATTTCAAGATAACCTTTTAAACTTGCATGGTGTTCAAAATGCAGCGTTCTTTTGCATTATATCGATCGATTTATATTGTTGTATGATTTATCTAAAAACCGTAGGAACATCGTTCTTAGGGAATTTAAGTATTTTAAGTGAGATTAATTTTTCTATAATTTTCAATGAAATTAACAAAAAAATGTTTGAAAGCTGTCATTGGTTTGTTTAAAATTAAAGCTAGTGAAACGTTAGCATAATGTTGATATATATTTCAAAGGAGGCATTGGTTTGTATCTTCGCTAAGTACTGGTTGAAGTGCATACTTGTGGGTTGTGTCTTGACTTAACATAAAGAACAAAGAAATAGCTCGTTTATCATACCGATTTGAATTGAAAATAAAAGCTATTGAAAAACTAGCTGTCATTGATTTATATGATTTGAGTTTCAACTTAACAAAAAGAGCAAAGAAATTAAAGAAATGTCAGCTTACCTGGGAGATGAAACTTTTTGGCTAACTGCGACCAGAGATCGTTGATTTTGTTGGTCAAATGCGGCTCCTTGCTGTGCAACTGTGGCACGGCCATCACTTCGCGTATGAAGAGCGCAGTGCGCGACATATTGAAATTCGCCTGGATCGGCACATTGTTGCCCGTCACATGCAACATGCGTCCATTCGATGGGCAATCACGGAACTCCACACGCAACAATTGTGCAGCTGGTGTTGAATTTGCTGCTGACGCAGAACTCGACGAAGTGGCAACCGAATTCGTATTCGACTTGCTTTTGTTGTTGGTGTTAGTAATTTTTATGGGATTGTTGCTGATGGAACGTATGCTAATCGAATTGCTGGCGCTGTTGGTGTGTATGCTGATGCTGCCGCTAGACGAACGTATGTTGAAAAAGTTCCCCGAGTTGTTGCGAGAGGCCAAAAAGTTGCTGATGGAGTTACTGCTGCTGCTGCTAGAGTTGTTGCTGGTGTTGTTGTTGGTATTGTTGCTGGTGATGTTACTGGAGTTGATGCTGATGATGTTGCTGGTACTCTTGCTGGTGTTGTTGTTTGTGTTGTTGCTGTTATTCTCTGCTGTGTTGCGCTGCACTGTGGCAATGGTTAATGTTGTCCCAATCGGAATTACAGTTTTCTTTGCTATTGATGTTGCTGTTGCACTCGAAGCGGATGTGGTTGCAGCTGCTACTGCTGTTGCTGCTGATTCGTTCTTCATTGCTGTTACTGTTGTTGATCCAATCGTTGCCGTTGGCCACATTCGGCTGGTGGGCATAGGCACTTTGTCATTGCGCACCGTCAGAGATTTGGGCGATTTTTTAGACAAATAAGTCACAATGCCAGGCTCATTAATGTTGTTGCTGTCGCTGCAGTTCAATTTGTTGTCACTGTTCGCGTTGCTGTCGCCACTCGAGTTGCTGTTGTTGTTGTTGTTCGCCTTGTCGCTGCCAGGCGGAAAGAGACTGCTGTTGGGCACAACTGAGATAATGGAAGTGCTGGGAGGAGCAACTGCAACTGCAACTGGAACTGCAACTGCCTCGTTTGTTGCCGGCGGCAACACGCTAATGTCGGCATCGATGCGCGGCAGCACAAAGCTCGTTGTGGAGCTGCAATTGGAGCTAATGCTATGATTGCTGTTCTCATTGCTGCAGCCATTATCACTGCCGCCCGTCGATGTGGTCGCTGTTGACGTCTTGCTGCTCATGGGATACACAATGGCCAGGGGCAACGGTGGCACCGGCTCACCCGCAGCCAATCCCTTGGGTCCATCATCGTTCTCCGTCGCCAGCTCGTCGCTCATTGCCTCTGGCAGCGTCTGCAACGGTGGCGACGACGATGGCTGGGCACGTTTGCGACCGGGACGCGCTTGTCGTGTGAATTGCTGTTTGTACATCGCTGAAATGATGTTCTCGAAGAACCATTTGTCCTGCAGCTGATATCCCACCTTGCGCATCTCGGACAGCTCGCGATAGAAGTGCCGCAACACCAGCCACGTCACTTCGCACCGCTGATGACTCGCATTCTGCACTTGAGCCGCGACGCTCAGCCAGAGCTCCTCGTAACGCGGCGGCTTCTCTTCGCTGTGCTGATAATCCTCCACCATTTGGGTGAGTTCGGGCACCGTATAGAGCACTTGGATGAGACACATGACGCTGCGAAAATGCTCGATGGGATCGTGCCACGCAGTTCGCAAATATAGCGACAATTTGCAAACGCTGCCCATTTGCTCGGGCACATGGGGCTCGAGGAATTCCAAAAGTTCGCTGAGACGCGAACGTGTTGTCGTGTTGTTGTTGTGTTGCTGCAGCAATTCCCATTCGTAGCGTATTTGCAATTGCAGCCAGCTCTTCATCAGTTTGGTGGCCTTTTCGTGCAGCTCATTCGAGATGGCGCCCCAGATGAGACCGCGATGCCGATGATTCCAATACGCGGCATGCCGCACATCATACAGCTGCGGATAAGCACGCACAGCATCGATCAGACGCAACTGTTCTGCGTTCAGTTTATAGTACTCAATGGCCACCTTGTCCACATCGATAATAATCGCAGGTTGTGGCGCCACAATGGTCACCTCATCATCATCATCATTGTCGTCGTGAGCGATGTCGTTGCTGGTCTGTTGATGCTCTGGCCTCTGACGTTGCAGCGGCATCCTGGCCACGTGGGGATACAGGAAAAGCATCTGCTCCTCATGCAGCAGCGAGGCGTAACGTTTGCCAATGCAATGGCGACGACGACGTCGCTGCACATGTCGCTGATAACGATGCCTCAACTCGGCCCAAAGGCTCATGCAATTGCTCGACTCTTTGCCCACTTTGTTGGCAATCAGTTGCCACAACAGCTCCTTGTATGCATCATCCTTGAAGCGCAGATGTCGACTATTATACAGTGCCGGTTGTTCACTCACCAGCTGGATGAGCAAACGTTCCGTTTCAAAGGCCGCAGCATTCTTTCCACAATGCACAGGCTTCGGCTTGGGTTTGTCGTTTGTTGTGCCGGGTTCGCTTTTAATGCTGCTCAAATCGCTTGCAACCTCCATCAACAGCTCAGGCGGCGGCTTCACATCTACAAAAGTAACGTGTATGTAAGAGATTTATACGGTACTTAATCACTGCACTCACCTGGCAACTCCAGCATCATCTCGCCACAACAAAATACTAGATGATCGGAGTTGTCTGCGTTTCCCCAATTTCAAGTGTTGTTCAATTTAACATATTTGCTGCTGCTTGCACTTTCCACACAGCACAATTATTTGTTTAATTCTATCTAGTTTTAATTTCTAATTAATGCATTTTGTTAATTGTTTTGTTGATCTACTATTGCTTAATTGTGTCGCGTTTGTTGAACAAACTTCGTTCACCAGAATCTTAGAGCTGCACAAAATATCGTATCAAGCGATTATTCAAATGACAAATATCGATGTATTTGCTACTGCAAATTACAAATTATTTAATCCACATTTCTATGCAATCTAATTTTTGTAATGTCTAAAAAAAATCATTAAATCATTACACAATTTATAAGCTTATATAATTTACTTAAATATAAAATTACAACCTACTTTTCATTTTCTATGCGATAGTTGTTAACCTCAGCTGTTATCGATAGCTGTTGCACTGTTGCATTTGGTGCCGAGCCAAGAGCACAACAGCTGTTTCAACCACTCGTTGCGCCTTCGCTCACAATTTAGTACGGCAACTCTAAACTTGAAATACGCAATTGATTGGCAACTCTCTCTAAATACTTTAAATACGCAATTATAAATAGTTTACGAATTGTTATGTTGTCAAGCGGTTTATACACAAATTCACTTAATGAGTCGTTTGTTTTCGCTTTAATTTTTACTTAGTTAACAGATTAATTATTTTAATGTTTCTTGACTGTCATCTGCAGCGCCTTGTGAGATTTATGTTAGCCACTGTTCTCTTTGATCGAGAGAGTCTCGAATAGTCATTAAAAGTATGACCGCATCGGCACTAAAATCAAAATATACCGTCCCATTTCAAAAATATACTATGTATATTGGAAAATATACTGTTTATATTAGAAAAATTACTATTTATCTTAAACATATACCGAAACGTATATGCGTTAAGATAGCTCCGCATTTTAGTGCCTACTATTCATACAAAAAAAATTGGATGTCAAAGCTTCTCTTTTTATATAGTTTTACATCTAATATTTAGTTCTAGCCAAAAATCAAGAATATCCAATTTTGATGAGAATTGGCCTACAACAAAGCTGCCGAAAGTTATAGGCATTAATCGACAACATTAATTTTTTTCAAAACTTTTTTTATGGGGGTTGCGGTGAGGTTATTATACATTTTCCCAATTATTTCTACAACACCTCTAGGAAAATTGTTTATATTTTATGAAAAGATTCTTAAATCTATACTCTACAACCTTTTGTTAGCCGCTTTGTCCATCGAGACTTCAAATCCAACAAATTAGACTAAACTTCAATTCCCGAATTTCGCAATCAAGAAATTAGTGCATAAATATTGCATAAATTTTGACAAACATGGATTGAATAGAAAGATAATTTAATCTTTTACCCAACTGCATTCACATTTTTTTTTATTTAGGAATGATCATTGTTCAAAAAGGAAAAAATAAAAAATGCTGTTACATCCGATATTTTTTAATTGATAGTTGGTGATGGTTGTTGTCACGCACGATACTTTCTCCTCTTTCGATAACATTACAGTTAGCAACGCCGATAAGCGTTGCTTGGCATATTTATCGACTGTCCATTAACAAAACAAATGAATCAGCTGCTCGCAAATAATGTTTGGCTACCAAAGGCGGCGTCGTCGGAAGTTTAGCATAAAACTTAATCAACATATATTATATTTTATAATAAGTTAAGCTCCGCAACGAGTTCCCACTAAGAAGCTGTGATGAATTTCGAGCAAGACAAGGAGAGTCAGCAATTCTTCGATAAGATGCACAGGTGAGCAAATTACTCTTTTGTTGACGAAGTTAGCCCGAGTATTATTAACTTCTTCTAAACAGCTGCAATTATTATTTTAAAATGTTTTTTTTTTAAGTATTCAAAATGCACAGCTAAAAATTCTCTGTTATGGTAAAAAATTATGCGATCACAAAATTTTACTATAACTTTTTGTTAAAGCCTCATCTCATCTTTCGGTAAACAATTCGGTTTCTGAATATAAATATTTTCATTTGGGGGAAATGGGGAATCACCGTTTCTTGTTTGATTAGTTTGCCAGTGATCAGACCGCAAGATCACAGATTAAATATATAAAATGTGACCAAAAAATTCAAACCGCACACTTTTTGCTATATTTGGTATATTGACATACTATTTAAATTTAAATGTACCATAGAGTACACAATATACCAGATTGTTAACCAAGGCAACTAAGACCCGACTACACAAGTCTTTTTTTGCCAAAAGAACTTTCTAATGACTTCTTAAATATCTTCTACAATTTTTATACATTTACTTGAGGCGCAAAAATATAATAACCTTTTACTCTTTGGGTAGCTTATATGAAACAACAGAAAACTTCTTTTTACAAATACGAAAGTGCCATTTTTGATCCTAGTAAAGAACTAGGTTGGGTTAAAGCAGTCCTTGTCCAATTTTCGATTTCAATATGGAAATAGCTTGGGTTAAACAGTACCTGATTCGATTTTTAAAGTTAATAAGAAAATAGATTGCGTTAATCGAATACTTTTGCCATTTTTGACCTTAGTAAGGAACTAGATTGGGTTAAAGCAGTCCTCATCCGATTTTTGACCTCAATAACGAACTAAGATAGGTTAATCAATTTCTGATCCTATTTTTGAGTCTAATACGGAACTAGCTTGGGTTAAAACAGTCTTGATCTCATTTTTGACTTCAATAAGGATCAAGGTTGGGTTAAACGAGCTCTCATCCCTTTTTTGACCCTCATAAGGAACTAGCTTCGGTTAAACAACTTCTAATATAATTTCCTTCCTTTTGTTTTCCCAGCTCTCGAGGTACGCGTAATTTGCAACAAATATTCGAAGACGACGACAGACCGCTGCAAAGCGAAAGCAATAATTTGCGCTATCAACCAACACAACAAAAGTCACAAACAGCCCCAACAACAGCAACAACAACAACGACAACTGCCAACAGCAATCGGAACAATAAGAAATCAACAACAACAGCTGAGCCAAAGTGGAGCACTCTGGTGGCCAAAGTAGCCAATGGCTACAACGGCAACGAAAGTGTGGGACGTGTGGGCGTGGCACTCTCACGCAACGTCGTCGGTGCCGCGAAGCTGGTCATCTACAAGTCACGCAGCCAACTGCTCAGCTCACTGCTGCTGACCAAATCGACGACATCGTCGTCGCCAGGCGAAGGCGCCTCCCGACTGCTAATGCGTGCCTCTTATATGCAGTTCTACGATGATGAGCAGCGCTTCTGGAGTCTACGCTTCGAGGCCGCCGTCGATGAGGCGGAATTCACCGATGCGCTGATCAGTTTGGGACTGTCCATCGATCAGAAGCAGCCTGAAAAGGCGCAACAGAATGCTAAAGAAGAGCAGCAGGCTAGCACATCATCAGCAGCATCGACAGCAGCATCGACAGCAGCATCGACAGCAGCGTCAGCAGCAGGTACTCCAAGATCGTTTCAACGTTTCAAGGAGTTCGAGGCGAGCAGCTGCGATAGCGACAGCGAATCAACGCAATCCAACGAGGAGAACATCTTGACAATGCGGACGCCGACGCCGAGTAAAGCGCTCATTCCAGTGGCAGCAACAACTTCATCAGCAGCACCAAGCAGCGGCAACAAACTGGAGGCATATTTGCATGAGCAGCGTGCCAATGGCGAAGCGATGGACAGGAAAATGGACACACTACTTCAGGCCATGTGTCGCCTCACAGCAGCCAATCACAGCACCAGCAGCAGCAACAGCGTTGTCAGTGATTCCGCCTCAACAGTGAAGATTGAGTCGGTCAACGATGTCGCTGACAACGACAACGAGGATGAGCTGCTGGAGCTGGAGCAGAAACTATTGGACTATAAGAAACAGAATCGTGTACTCGCCAAGAGTCTAAAGCAACGCGAACAAGAGATGATGGAGTTGCGTGCCTCAACTTGTAATTTGTGCGACAAAATGCGGAATCAAAACAACGAGCTAAAGAAGCAAAATAGAACTTTAATCGCAACGTTGGCGGACAAGATGAAGAGCGATGATCAGCATGATGATGATGATGCAGCAGGGAATGTTAGTTGTTTGCAGTGTGACAAGCATCTGAAGAGGATCAGAGAACTGGAGCAGCGTGTTCAGTTGCTGCAGGCGGTTGCCTTGGATTATTCCAAGGACATCAAAAGCAGCAGCAACTCGTCAGGGCTTCTCTAATTATTGTATTATCTTTTTGTATTTCCTATTCATTATTATTTTCGTTTCGGTTTTGTTATAGTTCGAAGCTTACCAAAATTTGAACCCGTTTTTTTTTTGTGCATTCCACACACTAATAGCATAAATAAATAATCTAAAATTTGCATTTGTATATTGTTTTTGTTATTTCTATTGATCTCGTTTCTATGTCATTTGATTTCCTGTGTGTAAAGTGTGCTGAAATAGCTGAACAAATAAATTATCTATTCAAAACTTGTAATATTAACTGCCATCACTAAACTTATTTTGTATATACAAATCCAACCACTTGTTAAAACAAATTTACAAAAATTTAGTGTATAGTGTACGAAAAAGCAATAAATAATTAAATTAGTTTTAGACAGTTTTTTTACTGCTTAAAGAAAAACCCCAACAGATCTGCCAAGAAGATCTTTTTAGACATATAACATATAGTAATGGGTGACCAGCTGAAAAATATCTGTGTAAAGATCTTTTTAAACATATCATATATTGTAAAAAAGAATATAAGAAAAACGGAAAGATCATCATAAAGTTGAGGAAAGTTAAAGTAAGTTTTCCCTTAATTAAATGGGAAATATAGATATAAAAAACAAACATTAAACATATAATATATAGTAATAAGAGTGATGAAGATGTGCAGCTTAAAAAGCGCATCTCACTCTACAGAAAATCATAAAACAATGTCAGGAATAACAGAATAAGTAGTAAAGGAAATAATTGGCATAAGATGATCATAAAGTTAAGGATAGTTCAAGTTAGTTGGTTTCCCTAATTAAGTGGGTATTAGGGGATCTTATGCTATAGCTTCATCGATTCCTTTCCTAGTCTATTCATCCTTTTTTCCTGATATTCTTTTATGAACTCTTATAGAACTCATTTTAGATATAAAAAAAACGATTTGTTGTACAAACTAATTTGTTGTATTTTCTTTATGCAAAAATCATAAAACAGGAGTTTTATCTTAAAACACTAAGAGAAGTCTAATGTCGAGTTGTTGTTGTTGTGGTTGTTGATGTTGTTTGTTGCATAGAACTCTTTGCTACTTTGGATGCGGAAGAGACACGAGCAGAGCAGAGGATTTGGATAAGGATCTTGGATGACGGGAGATGCAAAAGGAAGTGCTCGCTGCTGCTGCTTGCTGTTTGTGAATTATCGTTTCGTCTAATAAACACTAGCCTAAAGAGTTTGGGAGTCCAAAAGTGTAGCTTTAGTAGGTGCTGCTATCGCTGAGGCTGCTGAGGTAACTGCTGGTGCCTGCTGCTCCCCCCGCTTTGGAGGCGGATGCGGCATTTGAGGCGCCGCCACCGCTGACACGATGACGTCGACGCTTCGCCTTTGGCTTCTTGCGACGCGGAGCAGCGGCTTCCGCTTTGCGCTTGTATTTGCCCAAACGCTTCTTTTTGCGTCCATATTCATCCGATTCGCTGGTGCTCGACTCTTCATTGTCGCTGGAATCGCTGCTTGAATCATCATCCGACGATGAATCGCTGTCAGATGACGAGGATGACGATGATGAGGCAGTTGATGAGGCAGTTGTTGACGATGACGAGCTGCTGTCGTCGTCGTCATCGTCATCGTCATCGGAGGACGAAGAGGAGGAGCTACTTGTGCGGCGACGTTTTGATTTCTTGCTGCTGCTGCTGCTGCTCTTGTGATTGTTGTTGCTGCTGCTGCTGCTCTTCTTTTTTTTGTTTTTGTGTTTCTTTGCAATGCGTTTGCTTGTTGTTGTCGCCAGTTTGTTGATGTCCTTCGCGCTGCTCTTCTTGTGCTTCTTACTCTTTTTCTTGCGCTTCTTGTGTCGCTCCGTTTTTGTTTGTTTCCTATCTGCTGTTGTTGCTGATCTATCGTTGTTACTCTTCTTGCTTGCTTTGTTGTTCTTATCTGTCTTACTCTCTTTGCTTGCTGTTGTTGTTGTTGTTGTCGTCGTTGTCGCAGCTGCGACGTCGACGCCGCTGCCGCCGCTTTTCAGCTCCTGAGCGCGCAGCTCGGTTAGCGGCGTCAAATAATCAAGCTCCGAATCGGAACTTGTGCTCTCCACATCCAGCAATATCTCTTTGTTTGGATCCACCTGTGTGTATGCATAATAAATAATAAAACACAACATGTTAGATTTTCTGCTTTCTCTTCTTCTTCATCATCTGCTTCTGCTTCTGCTTCTCGCACATCAAACAGAAACAGCGAAAAAAGAAGGAGAACGAACAACACTTCTTACCTTGAGAAAATTGCGGCATTGATAGGTCAGGTGACCAGCGTAGCCGCATTTTTTGCACGCCGCTCGCAGCGTATCCTTGTTGGAGTTGGCCAGCGGAAAGTTCATGGCTTGTCCCTTTGATTTTCTGCTAAGCGGTTTTCTTACTTTTTTCAATTACCAGTTGACCATTAATTGACGTGATTGCGGCGCTGCAGCAGCGCTCAGGGCTCTCAGTCTGGTCTGCTCTAACCACCACACGGCAACGTCGACGGCAGCGGCTGTTGTTTTTGTTGCCTCTGTTGTTGTCGTTGTCAATACGATGCGGCGTTTATCGATAGCGTTATCGATTAGACGATTATTCAAAATATGCAGCACAAAAACATGTTCACACTGCCAGCCCACAAAAATCGTTTGCAACCTTTTTTTTTTAAATTATATTAGACAATAAAAGGTATATAAAAAGCAGAAGAAATGACTATTTTATTAATCAAAAAAGAATTAAAATACAGCATACGAACTTTAAACAAAATTACACCATATTCATCATCCATCAAAATAATTATAATTTCTGTCAAATGGCAAATAACTTAAATAAAATGTGTTTGATTTTTTTTTATTTATTTTCAAAATTTCAATTAATTTAAACTGGAACATTTAATTATAGTTTCCTTATAAGTATTTGATCCTATTTGTATTGGAATTCCCTGTTTCCTATGTAATGATTACAAATTTAACTTGAAAAATGCTATTCTTAAAATTATTTATTTTATGCAAATTAATTATGAATGTTATTAGTACAAAATTAATGCTGCTTTTTTATACAAAATTAAAAAAAGGTTTATATTGTTATTCATTTTGTTGGATGCCAAAATGTTGGTTAATTTTGCTTGCAACATTTTTTAGCACATAGTGAAGGCTGCAAAATGCGGTCACACTGCTCTGCATGTTCCAGATATGCCAATTGTGTGATGTAGACGAATTCGCCAAGTGCGTAAAGTGAGTGTGCGTGTGTGTGTGTGGAGTGTGTATTAGTAACAGCAGGTTTCAACGTCGACAACGTCGACGCTTTCTCCGCCTTCACACGCCCCCCCCCCACAAATCGCATTCAGCATAGGCAACAAACAAATAAACAACAACCAGCAGCAGCAGCAGCAACAATTGAAGAAGTTTTTGCACCGTTTGCAACAAGATGCAACAGAACGCAGCCAGCAATCCATTTTCGGTGGCCGCCTATGGCGATCGTCCGCAATTGGGACTGGATGTGGAATTTGGCTCTGACCCCGCCAGCGGAGCGGCATTCTTCCCAAAGCGATGGACGCAAACACGATGATCTCAAGCAGATGCTCGACAGCAACAAGGATGGCCTCAAGCTGGAGGCCATGAAACGCATCATTGGCATGATTGCGCGTGGACGCGATGCCAGCGATTTGTTCCCGGCTGTGGTCAAGAATGTCGTCTCCAAGAACATTGAGGTGAAGAAGCTGGTCTATGTGTATCTGGTGCGCTATGCGGAAGAGCAACAGGACTTGGCATTGCTATCGATATCGACGTTCCAGCGGGCGCTGAAGGATCCCAATCAATTGATACGCGCCTCAGCGTTGCGTGTCCTCTCATCGATCAGGGTCAGCATGATTGTGCCCATTGTGATGCTGGCGATACGCGACAGTGCCGCCGATCTCAGTCCCTATGTCCGCAAGACGGCGGCGCATGCGATACCCAAGCTCTACTCTTTGGATGCGGAGCAAAAGGACGAATTGGTCACGGTCATCGAGAAGTTGCTCTCCGATCGCACCACGCTCGTGGTGGGCTCAGCTGTGATGGCTTTCGATGAGGTAAGCATATGCATATTGTATGGTTTCAGCATCAATAGCTACTCAGTATATAAATAATACTGACTTTTAAAACGAAATCGAAGTCGTATAAGAAAAATACTAAAGCTGGATGATATGATGATACTTATTCCATCTTCATTAATAATTCCTTTTTAATACTTTTTCAATCTTAATTAAATTTTTCCTTTGTTCCTATGATGATAGCCCTAATCTTTTCTTCTTTACTCTTCAGGTGTGCCCGGAACGCGTCGACTTGATACACAAAAACTATCGCAAGCTGTGCAATCTGCTCGTCGATGTGGACGAATGGGGTCAGGTGATCATAATCAATATGTTGACCCGCTATGCGCGCACACAGTTCGTCGATCCCAATCCCGATGAGGAGCATGGGGCAAATGATTGTCTCGATGGCGATGCAACGGCCAATGAGCGTTTCTACGATGAGTCATCGTCGGCCAGCGATGACGATGATAATGATAATGATGCATCCAGTGGCAATGAGGGCAAAGCCAAGAGCAACAATGTCAATAACAATGACAAGGAGCACGACAAGGATACGAGTGGCAGCAGCGGCGGCGGCAGCAGTTATCATATCGATCTCGATCATCGTTTGCTGTTGCGACAGACAAAACCATTGCTGCAATCGCGCAACGCATCGGTTGTGATGGCCGTGGCCCAATTGTATCATCATGTGGCGCCACGCAACGAAGTCCAACTGATTGCCAAGGTCCTCATACGTCTGTTGCGCTCCCACAAGGAGGTGCAGAGTGTTGTCCTCAATTGCATTGCATCGATGTCGTCGCGTCGCAAAGCGATCTTTGAGCCGCATCTGAAATCTTTCTTTGTACGCACCAGCGATCCCACGCACATTAAACTGCTCAAATTGGACATTCTCACCAATTTGGCATCCGCATCGAGCATTTCGCTCATCCTGCGCGAATTCCAAACGTACATCTCGAGCAGCGATCGACCATTTGTGGCTGCCACCATTCAGGCAATTGGACGATGTGCGGCCAGCATTAAAGCGGTCACCGAGACCTGTTTGAGTGGTCTGGTGCATCTGCTCTCCAATCACGATGGTGAGTTGACAACAAGAGATAGATAGAATGAAAGTTTAGTTAAATACTAACATTTATTGAAATACTCGAATTTATTTAAATACTTAAATTCTTTTATAAATACAAGAATCTATTTAAATACTAGAACTTATTTAAATACTATCATTTATTTAAAAACTACGATTCTTTTAAAATACTATAATTTATTTAAATACCATAATTATATCGAAACTCATTACTTAGATGATGAAATTAATCCTAGTCTAGGGAGCATTTAATCTGAAGTAATTTAAAAGAACATTTGAATCTAAATTTCATAATTGAAAAAAATATATTAAATGTTGTTTCAAAAGCTTCAAATCTTAAACTGTGCATTTAAAAGAAAGAAAAAATTGCATTATAATCCACAATATAAATTCTTGTAAAGATAGCGCTCGCTGATTAGAACAATGTGAATACAGCTGGCAGCTGTATCGCTCCCTCTCTCTCTGAATCATACAAATACTATATATGGTATACCATCATCAGTGTTAATTTCCAGCAATTGAAAATGTTGTTGAACCGATAGCTCGGTTATTATATTAAATTAGTTTATATCATAGTATAGTTGTCAATATAATTGTTGAAAGAAAATCGACGAAATTTCGTCGAATGGAATTACTACTGCAATACATTTGAATTTAGATGATTCTCTTTAAATAGCACTTATATTTCACTAGTAGATTGGATTGATAATATAAGAAAAGAGTACAGATAACAGATTAATAATGGAATTGAGCAAAAACATTTTAGGGAGCAAACTTTTAAAGAATTAAAGGGAAAATGTTATACTACAACTAAATTCCCTGTTAATCTTTAATATTCTGTTGCTTCTTGTATTATTAATACTAAATCTACTATAAATACCAAATTTACAGTAAATACTAAATTTAATACATATACTAAGCTTAGTAATTATACTGTAAATACTGAATTTACTATGCGTACTTAAGTTAGTAATTATACTATAAATACTAAATTTAGTAAGTTTACTAGAAATATTTACCATGAATACCAACTTTACTATAAATACTATACTAAAACACTAAAATTACAATTAATACTAAATGATATAAAAATACTAAATTTACTAGAAATACTACAATTTACCATGATAACCAACTTTACTATATAAATACTAAACTAAAAATACTATCCTAAAACACTAAATTTACCATTAATACTAAATGATATAAAAATACTAAATTTACTAGAAATACTACAATTTACCATGAATACCAACTTTACTATTATACTAAAAATACTAAATTTACTTTTAATACTAAGTACTATAAATACTAGTCTAAAACACTAAATTTACCATTAATACTAAATGATACAAAAAATACTAAGTTTTTTTTTTTATAAATACTAAATTTCTCTCCTTTTTTTCTTTGCAGAACACGTTGTTGCTGAGAGCGTGGTGGTGATCAAGAAACTGTTGCAGAGCAAAGCGGCCGAACACTTTGAGATCATCACCCAGATGGCGAAGCTGATCGATTACATCAATGTGGCAGCCGCACGTGCGGCGATCATTTGGCTGATTGGCGAATACAATGAGAAGGTGCCGCTGATAGCGCCCGATGTGCTGCGCAAGATGGCCAAATCGTTTGTGGACGAACAGGATGTGGTGAAGCTGCAGGTGCTCAATCTGGGCGTCAAATTGTATCTGACCAATCCGCAGCAGACATCGCTGCTGTGCCAATACGTGTTCACGCTGGCCCGCTACGACACCAACTACGATGTGCGCGATCGTGCGCGCTTCTTGCGCCAATTCATCTTCCCGGCCAGTGGCAAAAGTAGCGTGCTCAGCCAGCAGGCGCGTCAAGTGTTCTTGGCCGCCAAACCGGCTCCGTTGCCCGAGAGCAAGTATCGGGATAGCAATGTGTATCAGTTGGGTTCATTGTCGCATTATCTGAATATGCCAGCGTCGGGCTATAAGGATTTGCCCGCATTCCCAGCCGTTGCACCCGACTCCAGTGTGCGCAACATCGAGGGCTATATGCATGAGAAGTTGCCCGGCGATAGTTCGGGACGTGGCAAGCATTCGGGCGAGGAGGCGCAGCAGGGAGCGTCTGTTGGTGCCGCTGCTGGCAAGGAGAAGCAACGTAAGCAGGCTAAACGTGACAAGGGCTTCCTTTCCGAGTCGGACAAATCGTCGGCATATTCCGAGTCGAGTGGCAGCGAGGATTCCGACAGCAGCAGTGACAGTTCATCCAGCAGCGACAGCGACGATGACGATGAGGCTGACGAGCAGCAGCCCAAAAGTAAAGTGCAAGCCACCAAGCAGCTGCCACAAGCGGTGGCCAGCAATTCAGCTCCTGCTCCTGCTGCTGCTGCAGCTGCTTCTCCCAACAATAACAACAATAATGCTGTCGAAGATTCAGGCACATCGGACAGCGGCGAATCGTCGTTCTACAGCGGCAGCGGCAGCGAGAGCAACAGCAGCGATGGTCAAAGCAGCGACTCGGAGAGCGAACAACCTGCGGCATCAGCCGCACCAGCTGCCAAAACGCAAGCCAAGGCAACAGAGACAGCTGCTAAGGCGCCCGCCAAGAGCAACTTGGATCTGCTGCTCGATCTGGATGATATACCGCCCATTGGACCCGTGATGACGCCCTCGCTGGGCGGCTTCCTTACGCCGGGTAAGTGCATCGAAAAGAGTTCATAGAATGCGTTTTATTTATTATTAAGAGAGTTTACACTAAGGTTTTCACTGAAGTCTTACGACCTTTTTATTGCTGATTGTTTTTTTTTGTTGAATTGCAATTGTCGTTGAAACTATGTTTCTACCCCTCATCCATTTATTGTAGAATACTTTCCTTTTCCAATTTGTTGTTTCAAGAAACAGTAGGAATTCAGTGTAGGAATTCAAAAAGGTCTTAAGCACAGTGCACTGCAGTGGTGCAAAATTTATATTTCGTTTGATTATCAATTTATATTATCAATTAATAATAATAATTATAAAAGGTTTAATCGTTTTTTAGTGATTATTAATATCAGACATTTTTGAAATATGGTTTCTATTTGAAAGGGTTCTTCGTAAGTGATTTTTAATTAATTTATGCTTAAAATGAATAATACTTTGGAATAGTTTTGTAGTGTAAACTTTATATTTCATTCAGCTCTGCCGTGTAAACCGGAAAGTTTGGAGTGATTATTAATATCAGACATTTTTAAATATTAAAATATTGAGGAAAAGGCAGTTTTTTTTATTTAAAGGGGTTTTGCAAATGATTTTTAATTTGGAACAGATTTGTGGTGGAATCTTTATATTCATTTTCTGTCGTGTAAACGGTCTATTTAAGTAGCGAATGATTATTAAGAAAATGAAGAAAAGTCAATTATTATTTTCATTTGAAAAGGTATTAGGAAGTTATTTTTTCTTTGGAACTGTTTTGTGATGGAATCTTTATATTTTTTATTGAAAGTGAGTAGTTTCTTAAAGTTTTGACATATTGATTAATGCAAATTTGGACAAAAAATCAAGTATTATTTCTGTTTAGAAAGTGTCGCATCGCAATTGTCGAATAGCAAACTGTTTCATAATTTAAATTAAAAAAAAAATTGCAGTGTAAAAGGCCTTAAAACCGCAGTGTAAACACCATTAAGTGCAAATATTAAATGCTAGTTCTCTACTTTGCAGGCACACCCGGTCTACAAGCGACATTACAGCCGCAGCAGGCGCGCAATCGCATCGAGCTCGTCGGCGCCTCGCACACGGACTTCAAGCACAAGCCGCTGCTGAACAAGCTGCAAGGACACGGCCTTCAGCTGGGATATCGTTTCACCCGCTCGCCGCATTTGTATGCGGCGGCAATGTGTTCGATTGAGCTGCACTTTGAGAATCGCAGCGATCACGAGCTGACCAGCATTCGGATGGGGCAACAAACACTGCCACCTGGCATGCAACTGAGCGAGTTCGCTCCCATCGCACAGCTGCAACCGGAGCAGGTTGCCAGCGGAGTGCTCGGCGTGGATTTCAATGATACAACGCATGCGATTGACTTTGAGTTGGTGTCGAGTGCGGGCAGCTCACGTGTCCAGCTGAAGCCTCCGGTGGGTGAATTGGTGCGTGCCGTGCAGATCAGCGAGAGTTTGCATCGCGAGGAGCGTGGCAAGTTGCGTGGCATGAACGAGCATCAGTGTGAGCTGCGTGGCATGCAGCGTGAACTGCTCGATGTGGCAGCATTGAAGCAAAAGATCTACGAGTGCATCAATGTGGCGCACACGTTCAGCTCGACGACGGGACAATTGCATTGCTTTGCCGGCCAAACGCTCAGCTCGAAGAGTCTCGTCCTGCTCACGTTGCAGTGGCAAACGGATGAGGCACTCACGCTGCTCGTCAACTGCGAAAAGATGGTCATCGGTTCGATGGTGTTGAATGAGTTGCGCAACGCGTTGCAGCTGAGTTTTTCCATTTAAATTGAATTTGATTTGAATTGAGTGTTGAATCTTTTAACTGAATCTGAAGCAAAGCAAAGTAAAGCAAAAGGGAAAATCATTACGTAAACTAATCTATTAATTTTATATTATTAAAAGCACATTCTATGTACTCTATACTTTATACTTTATACTGTGAACAATTATTGAATTGAGAATTGAATCCTAAACACATTATTTAACCACTTTCATACATTATAAGTTTGCGTAACAAAACGAGAATCCAAGAGCAACATTTTGATTATTTCTTTTTTTTTTTTTTTTGTTTGTTGTACTCGTCAAAAGCTGCTAAAATATTACGTAAAACATTCGATTACATTTACATAAATATTAAACAAAAAACTGAAAACAAATGCGATTCCAGAAGCAAGTGCAGAAATTATGGACAATTTTATTATAAAAACAAAAACGCAAAATGAAAAAACCCTTTTAATCAATGTTGTTGCCTATGCGCGTGTATGTGTGTGTGTGTGTGTATTTGTACTATAACTAAATGTGTATTAGTGTATGCATGTGTGTGTGTGTTTTGATGTTGTAACTCTGTTGCCTTTGTGCTCTATGCGGCCTTTTTCAATATCGTAGCAAAAAAAAACAAAGAAGATAAGAAAAAAACGTAAAAAAAAATAACATACATAACGATATATAGTATATATATACAGATCGAGGGCTTGCAGCACAGCACTAATTATCCAAATGTTAACCGAATTGTTGCCTACTACGAACAAATTCCAAAATAGTCGACTTTTGATTTTGATTAGCAACTTTTTCTATATACAACACAATCTTTCATTCTGTTGCCTAGCAAATTGTATCGCACGCAATCCGATATACCAAGTACATATGTATATACTATATATACATATATTTGTATACTATATATACTTGTAGATTTGAGATGACTATTTGCATATACCAGCCAGAGAGAGAGAGAAAGAGAGAGTTAGCAGTTGAAACCTATAATGGAGCCTAGCTCCCATTTTGTTAATCAAATAAATAACCAATATATATATACATATATATGACTGTGTATATGTATATGTATGTGTGAGCCAGCTAATCCGTTTCCTACGCCAACTTTTCAAGCTCCCCCTAAATATGATAAAAAAAAAAAATAAATAAACGTTTTCGAGGCATTTTTCATTTTTGGCTTTTTCGAAAATTAAGCAATTGAATGTTGAAATATTTACATACATACATTTTTTATATATATACTATTATTATGATGATGATCGTTAGGCATTCAAGTTTCAAATTTCCACTCTTAAAACAAAACTCAAAAAGTAAAAAAAAAAAATGAAAACTAAACCATGAACAATAATCATTTGTCCAATAAAAGAAAACAAACAATGCGCAATTATTGTTGATTGGATATGATGCAAATGAACAAACATAAAAATATTATTATATATTGTATGCTTTTTAAATCTATGCAAGATGAACTCTACATCTAAATCTATTGAAATAAACGCAGCGTTTTAAAAATATTTCATATTTCTTTTCTTTTTTGTGGGGTGCAAAAAACGTGAGCAACTAACGATTTTTCTTACCTTCATTTTAAAATATGAAATGAGTTATAAAATTCCTTCAGAGATGAAATTTAATCTTTACTATAAATGAAGAACATTTCGATTTTGTTTAGTTTTGAATGTATCTTTGTTTATTCACGCTTCTTTCTCGTTTGCTTGCTCCGTTTTATTTCTGTTTTAAGGTTTTTTGAGTTCTTTTCTTTTTGTTTTTGGGACACACACAGAATAAACCAGCAGCAAACATTCAGATTCAGATCTGCCAACCAATATAATCAATATCTCGCTCACACACACACTTCTGCTGCTGCTGGCATTTGAAAGATAGTTTTTTGTTCTAGTTAAGTTTCTCTAAGGTTTTCATTTTTGTTTTTGTTTTGTTTTAGGTTAGGTTAATCCGGTGAACAGAACGGAGAATGACGTAAAAGGGGCACATGTTCGCATTGCATACATAAATACAATATAGTTGAAATTTTTTGCTTTGTCGATGCCAACACAGCCAACACGGTGCGTATACTGAATTTCACATTTCACACTAAAATTCTAGCATACTTTTTTGCGCTAATGTGAAATTGAGAACACGCTACGCTTGTTTTTTTTTTTTTTTTTTTTCGTTTTGGTTTGTCTTTCTCATGTATGCGCTTCTTTATTTGCTTCATAGTTTTCTCTAATTTATTGTGATTTTCTTTTTTATTTATTTTTTGTTGAATCTGCACAATTAAAAAGCTCAAGTTTATGCTTATAATATAAACCATTAAGTTGTAGTTTGTTTTTCATTTCTTCTTTTTGTTTTTGGTTGTCTTCTAGGTTAGTTTTGGATTAGGTTAGGTTGAAAATAGCCATGATAGTGGTTGAGAAGGTGAGTGTGAGTGAGAGCGAGAGAGATGACTGCTTGCTGCCATGAAATAGATTTGGAAAAATTCCAATGGATTTTGTGTGAACTTAATCGATTAGAAAGAAAAGGTTGCACTTTTTTTTTAAGTAATCGAAAAGTTGTAAACAACTCCAAAAGTTGAAGTATAACGCAGTGAATCAAGTATTAAAGCGCAGGTCAAACGGTAAATTTAAGAAGTCAGTTATTTTTACACAAAATAGTCTACGCAATTTTATTGTGCATTAAAGCTGGGTTTTTTCTTTCTTAAATTCCTACTCGAACTATATTGAATCATTAATTTAATATTGATATGACAAGCTTCGCTTAGACAATAAAAAAGTGTTGTAGCTACTAACTTTTGTCCGCAGTGCGGCCACTGTGAATAGAAAGAGGTGGCATGGGTTAATGCCAAACAGATGATCGGGACAAAAAAAATTGAATTCTTGAAATAAAAACATACAAATACAGCGCAGCTGCGACAATATCTTGTTATGGTATAGAATATATGTATATATGTAGTTAATTTAGTTTTGATTTTGAATTTTCTTGAACTTTTACCATTTGTTTAGCATTAACCCATGCTTGCCGCTTACTTTTTACAGTGGGTTCACTGCTTTCAAAAGTTAGCAACTACAACTCTTCTTTTCTTCCAAGTAGAAGCTTGCCAAATCAATATTCGATTAGTGATTCAATACACTTAGAGCAGGAAATTAAATTTAATATAAAAACCCAGCATTATTACACGATGAAATAAGGTCCATTATGTTGTGCACAAATTACAGCCTTCTAGCCATTTACCGTTTGGTCTGTACCTCAGCATGAGTGCATGAATGAGCCAGAACAAAAATAACTTTTATATATAGCAGTAGAGATTAGTATGTTGGATGAGCAATGGCAATAACTTTGTATATATGTATGTATCTATGCTGATAGTGTAGGCTATATATGCATGTATAGTATGTGTATAGGATATAAGATTAGGTATTATACTTGGCATGAGGATGATTGCGTTTAAATGATTATTACGACAGACGAGAGAGTAGGTTATAGCTTACGAGTGCGTTTCTCTGCTGCGTCAACGCGTTTTACTCGATTAATCATATCATAGATACATATAGTACATATATATGTATGTATGTATGTATGTGTATATATGGTATTTTGTATACATAATATAGTATAATCCGACGCGACTTTCGTTTGGTTTTTGCTTTTGTATTTGCTTTCATTTGTTTCATATAAAACTAGTTTGCTTTTTTTTTAGTATATCTTTATGTATGTATGTATATGCAGGTATTTATATATATATATATATATATTTTGTTATGTATATATATATAGTATGTGTATATATATTTATTTATTTATGTATGTCTAGGGATGATTTTCAATCACTTATTGTTACGTACGGTGTTTGGTATAACATGCTTCGCTTGGACTGCTTTTCCGTATTCCATCTTGTTCTTCTCCATCATTTCGTTCGATAACATGTAAAGCATATTTGGGTGTACATGTGTATTAGTGTTTTTAGCGTGCAACAATCGTAGCTCAATTATTTTGTTTGTTTGTGTGTATATTTTGGGACTCTCAATCTTCAAAACGGACGGAGTAATAAATGAACCAAACCTCATTTCTCGCCTTGTACTATCGATGAAGTTATACACAACTATCGATAGTAGTATCGATAGTATGACACTATTGCCCGTTACACAATAATGTGAATCGTAGAAGAGCTTTTCGAGCGAGAGAATGATAGAGAGAAAGAGAGCGCTTTTCACTGATCACTTATTCGTTGCTTTTTGCTTTTGTTTGTGTGTGAGAGTGTGTGTGTGTGTGTGTCTGTGTGAGTGTGTGTAAATGTTTCTAGTTTGCAAGTTGCTCTCAATCAGATTGATTTTCTCAACGTTATGTCAAAGTTAAACCATGCGATTGATGGTAAAATCAAAAATTTGACTAAAGTAAATTGTTTTTCATGTTCACGTTGTAGTCTAGGATTTATAGGACAATTCTTCTTCCTGTATAATCAATGGGATAATCTACTCATGTACATGCTAGATTTATATGTTAACTCTGACATCCAGTTGAGAAAATCGCATCTGTTGTAACTTTTCGTTTTCCTTTGTTTAGTTTAAAGTATTTCATAAGCTTTTTTTTGCCTTAGCTTTGTTTTTTTTTTTTTTTTTTTTGTTTTGTTGGTGTATAACCTAAACACAATTGTAAGCTACCGATAGGGTATATTATTGTATATAGTAGAATGCGTGTGTATGTCGATGTTGGATATATATATAAATATATATATATAATAACTATGCGGGATCTAGCCATGTGCACATAATATGTTATGTGTGTTTATGGACTTGTGTAAGATTTCTGGGATTAATGTAAATTTTTGATTACGCCATTATTAATCAGTTAGATGAGAGTATATGCTATTTATGTTGTTTGTTGTTTGTTGTTCTTGTTGCTGTTTAGTGTTGTTGCTTTTGCTGCTGCTTCTATTTGACGTATTAGCTGCTATATGGCCTTGCCTTGGGTTAACTTTAGTATTTTGTTGTGCAACTAAGGCCAGCGCAAATCCATTTCCATGTGCTTAAAGTTTCTTATACCAATAGAGATAGTGCTCTCCATCCTCGACCATTAGCTCATCGACACCTGTAATCGTTGATACGAATTAATTTGAAGTGATTTTTAGCTGTGCACCAACTTACCAACAGGCGCAATAAGCTGATTCCCAGGCGTATTGTTCGGATCAGGTAACTCGGGCAATCTGTAGAGCAGCCAGTAATGATATCTACAAAAATCAAAGTGTTAAATAATATCGATAATTTCTATATATTGTATAGGCACCGACTTACCCTCGTGGTTCTTCCTTTTTGCCATAGAGCGTGTGCACATAGTGGCCATTGGGCCATTCACGGGCCTCGAAAATGAATCTGTAAGGGATACAATTTTATTTAGTTATGTTCTGATTGATTATTTATATGTTATTATGATAATTTATAGTATATGTAAATT
The DNA here is from genome assembly GCF_023558435.1 of Drosophila sulfurigaster albostrigata. NCBI lineage: Eukaryota > Metazoa > Arthropoda > Insecta > Diptera > Drosophilidae > Drosophila > Drosophila sulfurigaster. Next base: position 8,252,873 of record NC_084885.1, on the reverse strand, counting down.
AAGTATTTCAAATTCATATAGCTAATTAATAGAGTTGGAGAAACTAAACTTTGGTATATTCTGCACTCTAACACAGTATATTTCTGGTATATACCAAATGTATACAGTATATTTTTTAGTATCCAACTTTGGTATATTCTGTACTCAATTGCGACACAGTTATGGTATATACCTAATGCACTTCTAGTATATTTTTAGTATTTGCTATATTCCGCGGGATATATATTTCGGAACTTTTATGGTATATGTATACCCATTGCACTTCTAGTATATTTTTAGTATCCGAATTTGGTATATTCTCTTCTTTAACACAGTATATTTATGTTTATATCAAATGTTTTTTAAGATCTAAGTCAGTATATTTATGGTATACCACATTCTATTATCAGCAGTATTCAAGTATATTTGTAGTACTTTGGAATATTCTGTGCATTTTCCATTAGTATACTTTTAGAATATTTATAGTATAAAACTTTTGGTATATTCTGCACTCCAATGGACTATAGTTTGACATATACCAAAAGCACTTCTCAGTAGTATATTTCTAGTATCCAACTTGGGTATATTCTGTACACTATTGTGGCATATTTATGGTATATAAAGTGCACTTTCCAGCAGTATTTTTCTAGAATATTTGTAGTATCCAACTTTGGTATATTCTGAATTTAAACGCATTATATATAAGGTATGTATATACCAAATGCACCTATCTACGGTATATTGTGGCATATTTATGATATATACCAAATGCACTTTCCAGCAGTATACTTCTAGTATATTTTTAGTACACAACTTTAGTATATTCTGCATTCAAACACATTATATTTAAGATATATACCTAATGCACTTCCTAGCAGTATACTTCTAGTATAATTTAAATATTTTTGTTGTTGGTTTACCCACCTTGGATCCATTTCAGCCGCCTGTGTCATGGCCTTAAAGAAACTGGTGTTCTTGGGCGAGACAAGGGACAGGGAGAACGCCTCGGTGACATTGGAGCCTACCCACAGAGTGTACGTATACGTGATATTCTTGGCATCCGACTCCTCGGCCGATGAGCTGAGTCCAAATGGCAAGGCCAGCTTCGGCTCACCATTCTCTGCAAGCACAACAACTGCATGATGATGCGAGGCAAAGCCAACCACAAAAGTAAAAAAAAAAAAAAAGAAATACCTGTGGGATCGCTGCTCTCGCGTATGACATGATCACATTGCAGGGCACGCACAGCGCCTAATCCCTTCCAGCCGAGGGCGAGGATAATGTCCGCCGTGAGACCGACACCAATATCGGGTTCCTGGCCATCCTGTAGCGGCTCCTCGCTCCAACCGCCATCGGCACGTTGTCGACTCAAAATGTAACGCGAGGCGGCCGTGCGATTCCAATGCCCTGCGGGATCATACTCCAGATCCTGGAGAGCTTGCATGGCCAGCGCAGTGCTGCGCAACGAGCCAAAGCTGCCGCGTTGATCCTGCAGACTGGCCAAACCCCGCGCCGGGCGACGCACGAAATGCTGCAGATGGCGATGCCGATGATCGGTGACAATGCAACGCAACGCCAAGATTACCATGGCAATGGCATCGACACTCTGATCCGTCACACCGCTGGCAATGTCGAGAAGTCGGCGTATCTGACGCTTGCGGACATGCGCCGCCGAGCTGCAGGCGGAGAGTGTGGTAAGGGCGAACTCAATGTCCTGGGCGGGTTCATGATGCTGCAGAGTGGCAACCAAATCGTGGCCATGGAAATGCTTCGGATCTTTGCACAGCGAACCCAAGGCAAGCACATAGCGTGCCAGCTTATCGAGATTGAGCGGCTTGGGCAGCGTATGATGGCGATCGAGCATCGCCAGTATCTCGATCTCCATCTCCTTGACGGACAGCGTATCCTCCAGATCCTGGATCACCTGCAAATGTGCATCGGCACTATCGTTGGGATCGCGACCGCCCGACAGCTCCTTGGCCAGTATGACGACATGGGTGTCGTTGGCCCAACCGTAGTCCGAGGCACGTTTCTCTTTTAGCCAATCGAGGGCACGCAATATGGCCTCCTGTTCGCCCTTGTTGGGCGTGGCCGAGCCAAAGGCATCCTGCTCAGCAGCAGCACCGGCAGCGGCAACTGTGAGGTTACTTAGATTGCTGCCGCTGCCGCTGCTGCTGCCAGCTGGCGACTGCGCTGCAACGCTGGCGATTTCTTGTTGCTGCTCCACTGTTAAGTTGGCTGCTGCTGCTGCTGTGTTGGTTGTGGTCACGGTTGTTGTGGTTGTTGTCTCCGCTAAGCTCGAATTGCTGCCGCTGCCGCTGCTGAAGCTCTGCTCGTCGCTAGCATCGTTGTTGTTGCTATTGTTGTTGTTGTTGTTGTTGCTGCTACTGATTGCGGTTCGGTTCTCATAGTCATTATTAGTCAACGGCGACGGCGCTGCTGTGCTGGACGTTGCGTTAACACCGGCGTCGGCAGCGACGGCAGCGTCGCCAGACAACGTCGCATTCTCAGCGAATGTTGGCAGCGGCAGCGTCAGGCAGCCGATGATAAGCAGCAGCAAAAGCAGCGATGTTGACGGCGGCAGTGAGAGCATCTTAGTTGTTGTTGTTGTTATTGTTATCGTTATGCTGCTCGGTCAACTGTAAGAAGTAAAAAGAGAGTGAGAGAGAGAAGAGAAAGAAGAAGAAGAAGGGTAATAGGAAAGTTAGCAAGCAAAAGCCATCATCACATACATAGTAGTAATAGGAGAAGAGGAAGAGGCAGCAACAGCAACGTGACAGGCAATGAAGGCGTCGCCTTGAACTGAATTTGCTGCACACCGACACGACACGACACAAACACACACATGCACATGTGCACACATGCAGAGAGCCAGAAGCTGACTGGCACACACACACACACACACACATACACGCATGTAAATAAATGCAATAATGCATATTGCTAAAGTCATGACAATTTATCGATAATTAAGACAGAAGATCGATATGCATGCCTGTCCCACCTCTATCTCTCATTCTCTCTCTCTCTCTCTAGCTACCCATCCCAGAGCTGCCAATTAGTCATCAACAAAGCGAGGCAAAAGAAGCACAACACTTTGTACATAGAAAGTTGCCAACGGACACGAGCAACTACACAACACTGAAAATGGTGTGTTGGTTGAGAGAGGGGCGGGGTAATTTATATACATATGTACACACATACATGTATGTGGATGTTTGTGTGTGTGCAATTTTGCTGGCAACAATAAAAGTTAATTAAGTGGCAACAAAAGCCATCGTTGACGCTGCTGATGCTTACATAATACAATAAATTCTACTATGCAAAAATGTTTAATCAAATTAACGCCAACAACAAGAGCAACAACAGCAGCGACTGCAGAATTGCTGCCGGAAAGTTGGCAATAACAACAATGGCGCTGACTTGCTCTCTTCTTCTCCTTCTCCTTCTTGTTCTTCCTGCTGTTGTTGCTGCTTCTCATAATTAAGTGCACTTTTGAAAGACTCGCGCGTGCTCGTTTTCTTTCTCTCTCCCTCTCTCTCACGTATTCACACTCACCCTGCCTCCCATTTCACACTCAGGCAGCCAAACACACCCACACACACACATACAGATGCAAGCGACACTTGCTCAACTTTAACTTTATTATGCTGCTGCTGCTGCGACTGCGGCTGCTGCTGGTGAATGGGAAATGGCGATGACGCTGTCGCTGTTGCCTCTTACTTACCTGCTCTTTCTCTTTGCTCGCGCGCTGTCCTTGTCGCTCGCGTTGGCGTTGGCTGTGGCTGTGGCTGTGGCTGCTTTGCCAATTGCTCTTTGAGCTGTGTCTGTTTGTATTTGTGTTTGTGTCTGTCGCCTATTATATCCTTTGTTGTTGTTGTTGTTGTTATTGCTGCTACTGCTGCGTTTTGTGGTTGTCGTTGTTCTTATAGCTGTTGTTGATGTTGTTGTCGTTGTCTTGTTACTGCTGCTGCTGCTGCTACTGCTGATGTCTATTGATTTTTTATGCCCAGCCAGGCTCCCAAAAGGACGGCTAGGCGACGTTTGTTTAACAGCGCGTTCAAACAAACACTCACTCACACACGCGCGCGCACACACACACGCACATAGACAAGGGGCGCTAGCACACACACAAACACATGCTCGCACAATCAATAAATTATGAATGACTAATTTGAGTTGTTGTTGTTGTTATTGTTCGTTCGTTCGTTCTTTCCTTCGTTTTCTTTTATTTTATGTAATCGCTGCTCGAAATAAAAGTAATAGACTCTAGCAGCAGCGTAAATAGTTGTTGTATATTTATTATTGAATTAGCACTAACGGTGAATTAGCAATTGTTGTTGTTGTGCCGCTCACATACACACACACACGTACACGAAAACAGTAACACACGGACACGGACACAGACACTAACACACTGACTCACACAGCTGTTTGCTGCGCTGTCGCCGCCCCTCTGCCGATGCTCAGTCGCTGCTCCTGCGGGCGCTAATTGCTTATTGCGTGGGCTGCAGTTGAGCTTAAAAACAACAACAATTGTTGTTGTTGTCTCTGTCGCTGTTGTTGTTGTTGTTGTTGCAGTTAGTTGACATTGCTTGCTTCCTCTTCTCGCTGTACTTGCTGTTGTTGTACCATTTACTTCATTCCTTGTTATATTGCCCTTTACTGTTTTGTTGTTAATTTCTGCTTTTGCTCTTTCTCTTATTTTCCGTGTGTGTTTTAGTATGTTTTTTTTTGTTCTTTTTGGGGGCCTAATCAAAGTTGTGGCGGTTGCCGTCCGCTCTCTGAGACTGAATGTCGCTTTCGCTGTCGCAGTCGCTGTCGCTGCATCGCATCATCGCTTCACATGGTGTCCTGTGTCTGCAGCGTTGCCACCTGGCCTACAGCGCTGCCACCTTACGCAGGATGTGCCAACAGTGTGGCAGCGCTCTGTCCGTGTTAGCTGACTCTACAACCCGTTCAGCAAGGACAAGCACCAGGCGCTGCCAACTTATCCAAAAAGGGGAAACATCGAAAACAAAAACTCAACGAAAACATCGAAAACTTTGTCCGAACATATTTACAACAAACTTTAAAGGGTAAGCCATATGATTTTCTAATTATAAGCGTTGAAAATATATTTTTTAAGTGAGATATATCTCTTTAGATTTAAATTTCACACAAACGGCGAATGAATCACAAATAAGTCGCAGATCGTTTCGAAATTTGAAATGAACCTAGCGCGCAGGGTTTAAGTCCTCGCTTGTTAGGTTTTGGGAGGATTTTAATTCAGCAAATTGGATGCATCCCCGTCAAAATGGATTAAAACTGCTCTACGTGGGTCGTTAAGTACGAGTACAGTAGACGCTCGTAAATTAGAACCACTTTACTTTTAACGTAATTAGAAGGCCTGAAATTCAACTAAATTAAAGTAACACAAAAAAACTTACTTTCCTTATTGAAAATCGAATACATTTGATTTCCCTTTGCATTTAGTTAAAGGGAATTTTAATTTCCATAATGGGAAGTTTTACTATTGAAAGCTTCGCATCAAATATTTCAACATTTATTTTTGTTTTTGGAAAATTCAAATATCTAATAAGTTTCATTTGTGTGTTTACCGTATAGTGAGTGAGTTTCTTATTCATGAGAACTAAAATTATACAACATTTTTGATGAGCTAATAAATGCAGGAACTTGAAAGCTGTTGTGTGTTTAACTTTCAATTCCAATTTTTTAAGCAAAAAAAGTAGAAGGTTCCGCAACTAATTTTATGTATTTTTCAATTGTACTATTATAAAAATATAATATAAATATATTATTAAATGGTTAATATTGACTTAAACAACATTATAAAGCAGTTGTAGACTAAAGCCTGAATCGCATTTTAAATGGTGTAAATCCTGGGTGGGTGTTTGTCTGCGCTTAAAGCTTTAAAGCTGCGTTGGGCTTGGGGCTTAAAGTTTATGTAAATTGTGTGTGAAGTATGTTATGTGAAATTGTATTTTGCTTCAATGCTTACTAGTGACATAAAATGCATGGATTGTCGACCCTTGACCAGGTCTCCTTGTCAGGCGACCATCACTCACCATTTCACTCACTACTTCAGCGCAGAGCGAGCGAATAGTCGATGTTGAGAATGTTTGTGTGCGCCTGAAATTTGATATAGTTTTGTGCTGTCCGCAAAAGCCGACAATTGAAAAATGCCGCCAAACCGCCGACGACGACGACGACTCGACGTGGACACGACTTTTGTTGTTGTTATTGTTGTTTTAGTTGTTTTAGTTGTTGTTGTTGTTGAAGGATAGCAATTCCTTCCGATTCCCTTGGTGATTGCCTATCGTTTTTGTGCGGGGCGAGTCGGAGCGTAGCAATTAAAAGAACAAGCAGCAAGCATATCGCTTACCACTGAAATCTATATTAGGCAGCCAGCCAGTCGACCAAAAAAGCGAACCGAAAACAAAAGGCAACAAGGGAAGTTCCAACATCGGCTGTCCTTAGTCCTTAGTCCTCGGCTTGCTTGCCTTGCTGCCTTGCCTTGCCCATTGTGCAGTTATGACAGGCGTCCCCCATCGGCATAGTTCAAAGAAAGCTTTTGTGCTCTCTCTCTCTCGCTCACTCTCTCGCAATTGGTTTGCCTCTGCTTTCAGCGATCCTCGGCATGGCAGCTGATCGAGTTGAATGTCCTGGCGTGCACCTTTTGCTTGCACCTTGCACACAATTTCGCGACAAATTGCCCATGAACATCATCATTGTAATCCTAGACAACTCTTTAAGACCTCCTTAAAACCTAAGACCTTAGACTATCAGTCGATCAGTCTAGGCAATTGCTTCTTTGTATATTTAGCTATCTCTTCGACTGTCTCTCTATCTCGTATCTCTCAATGTTTTCTAGCCGTCCTTTCTTGGCTTCCCAAATCCAGGACTACGGCCAATTGTCGATTGTTTGTTTCCGCCCATGCGCTCACAAACAATGCGATCGGCAGCAGCAATTGCGCCGTGGGTGCCGCAGTTGAACTGAGAGTTGAGTTGAGAGTTGAGTTTTTCTTTCTCCTCGATCCTTGACTGCGATATCCTGCGCAATATTTGGCAACCCAATTATACAGATACCAGATTTTCTGTGTGTTTGTTTAGCCGGCGCTCGGCTCGACTATTTATTCAAGCCTTCGAGCAATCGTCGGCACTCGAAACGAGTCCTTTTCGATCTGCGAGAATGGACAATAGAGGCATACAGCCTTGAGCTATTATCCTGCTCCTGCTGATGATCGTCTCGTTTCGTCTCGTTTGTTGTCGGCTCCTTCGACTGCCGTTGAGTTGAGGCTTAACGCAATTTCAAAACTCAATGTTTTGCATTCTCTTTCCGCTCGTCGCTCTTTACAACATTTTTATCCCTTTGCGTAATCGAAACAATTGTTGAGTTTGCTGAGGGCGCAACAGCAGATGATGATGATTGTGATGATAAAAAAAATGTATATATATATATATATATATATATATATAAAGGAAAACAAAGAATGCAAAAAGCAAAAACAAAAACAACAATGAATCGCAACGAAACGAAACGAAACGAATCGAATCGTGAATCGTAAAACGTGAATCCATCGTGAATCGTGAATCGAAAACAATGCCAAAACAATCCAAAAAGTGCAGCGAACTGCGCCCTGATTACGCCTCTGAATGCTCTTTGAATACACACAGAACACACTCAGTACTCAGCACTCGCTTGTGAATAGAAAAACGAATGCTCCTTGGGGTTGCAGTGAATGATGCATTCGACAAATAAAAATACATTTCATATGCAAATCTCAATCTATTTCGGATAGATATGCTATTTATCTAGCTATTGTTATTAGCACTTGCCGAAAGCCGCTTAAAGCTCGCAATAAGCTGCTTAAAAGCTTTTCAAGTGCTGTCCAAATATTTATATGCATTTACCATTTAATCAATATTGCTTTGCTTTTCATTACATTTTCGATAATCGCAATTCTACATTTAATGAATATTTTATGTGGGTTTTGTGTTTTAAAAAAGCTTTTGAAATTGAGATTAAGATGAAGATTTTTTACAAAACTTCTAATGTGAAATTGTTCAATTTGTTGTTAGAATTTTTATTATAGACTTAAAGTTATTGATGCATACAGAAATGTGCAATCATTCCACATATTGCTTCATAACATACTTTGTATTTGAACCTTTTTTTTAATTAATTTAATTTTTTCGAAATTGAGTACTTTTTTGTATTAAAAAGTTGTCTTAATGTTTTCCTTTTTTATTTTATATTTTCTTTATTTCATTTTCCTATTTTGTCTTAACTTTAGCCTACTTTTAATATTTTTTAAGGTTTATTTTTCATATTTTTTTTATTTATTCAATTTTTAGGAAATATTGCTGAAATAAATCTGAATATATAATTCATTTAAATACATAATATATATATTTATATTTTTATGTATATTTTTTTCCATTAAATTTGACTGTCTGAAAATATTTGCCATATTTTTGAAGCCATGTATTAATTTTTGTTTCTTCTTTTCAAGAATTTAAGTGGGTATATTTCATTTAAATTTCCTTAACTTTTAAGTAGTTTTATCTGAATTATATTTATTATGCTTGCTCAATGAATTTCTCTCTTACTTCTGATCGGCTAATACGAGTTCTTGCATTTTTGTAGTTATACTATTAAATCGTCTATTCCCTCAGTATAATGATAAGAAATCATATCTAGAGGCGGCCATTTGCAATCGATTTGCAGTCGATGTCACTTGATGGCGACCTGGCTGACACTCGAAGACTTTTCCCCCATTAACAACAACAAGAAATGTTGGTTATTATCCTGCATGTTGTGCGCTTTGCTTTTGTGCCAGCACAAAGGATTTCACAGGAATATTAGCAAGGAATATTAAAAAAAAAAACGAGGAGAAGAAAGAATCAAGTTGAGAAATAAAGAAATAGAAAAACGAGGCAAACAGCAAATGGCCGCAAATCAACAAATAAAGAAACAAACTGGCAAATAAACATAGATATATGTTATACAGACTGACACGACACGATGAGGACGACGAGGGCGAGCTGTGCAAAGGACAACGAGGACATGTGGCGAGGAGGTCCTTAGGATAAAGTAAAGTATATATATATCTATATATACTACTGCAGACTCCCTTTGCTCTCTGGCTGTCTATCTCACTTGAGGTTGAACATGTGCCTTCTCTTTTGCGTGGAGAAGGACAACGTAAAGTGCGCACAACAACACCCAACACCTAAAAGCCAGGACTATGAGCAGAGAACGAGCTAGGACAGACAGACAGACGGACGGACAGACGGACAGACAGACAGCAGAGCAGTCGAGTCTCTAGCTAACTACGGACAGGACACAAGCCAAAGCCAAAGGACGCGCCAGTGAGTGGTGCCAAATGCTCGGTCCACGCTCCTTTGGCGAGTCCCTTTTGCTCCTTTTTGGTGCCCCGGCTAAAGTGAACTCTGAAGCCAAATGAAGCAGCAACGACAACGACAACGGCAACGTCAACGATGACGACGACACAGAACACATAGACACAAGGGTAGCAACAGCCTCGCGACTCTTACCGCCCTCTGGGTTGGGTTGGGTTGGGTTGGTCTGGGCTGGGCTCGAGGGTTGGCTTTGCCGGGTTGGTTCATCACATAAGGGCGGGTTCCTCTTGGCTCTCTGCCTCGTTGCCTCGCTGCCTCGTTTGCCTGGCTGGCGATGAAAGGCAAGTAAAGCGCTATAAGAGCAAATATGGCTGCCAACACCCGAATCCGACACGTAAAGTGACGCGTTAGCTGCGTTGCTATGACAACCCTGGTCTCGTCTCTCGTCTCTCGCTTCTCGCTTCTTTAACGTTTCACGTTTCTCTCGACATCAGCAAAAATGGTCGCAAAAACTTTTTTGGCGCCGCATTTTTTCTCTTTTTTTTTTGTTTCTTTTTGCTGCTTCCTTTTTTCATTCGATTTTCTTTTTATTTTTACGGCTTTACGGCGAGAGGGGACAGGGAGAGGGAGAGGGGGGACTTGTGGCGAGGCTGCTGGGGATTTTGTCGTCCGGTCGCAAATAAAGTTGCTGAACTGCCCAAACGAATAGTCGGGACAGACGGGAGGTTTCGCATTTTTTTCTTTTCTTTTTCTTTTTTTTTTTTTGGGGCGTTGTGCGACTTTATCTATCGGTCAGCAAAGTGGGGCCTTCATTGGCTTGCATTTAATGAGATTTTTTCCCTTTTTTCTGTGTGTGTGTGTGTGCAATTTTCCTTTTTTTTTTTGTCGTTCCCTCGTCTTGTGCTGGTTTTCCATTTTTATTTATTTTTTTTTTTTGGTGTTGACTGTCAGCCGCTTTTTAAAGCTCAGCCAATATGACAGGTGAGTGGATATCAGAGGAATCTGCGATTCACTTTGTGCATCTGTCTGAGAATCGCATAGAGAGGCGCGTTTTATTTCTCTATCTCTCTGCTGAGAGATTCTTTCATTGATTTTCCCCGTTCGACGACAGCTTAAGCTAGAGCGCATTTATTGCACATCAATCTGCATTTGTATTTTATAGTTTTACGATTAATGTTATATAGTAGCTGTTGAACTTCTATTTCCAATGGTTGTAAATTTTGTATTATATTTACGTATTCGAATTTGTCATATTTGCTAATTATTTATATTATTATATTATATTTAAACTTAGAATAAGTCATAAAAATGTTTGTTTATTCTTGCTACGATGATATATATTTTATACATCTTTAAATTTTTTTTTTTTAAATTTCTTGGGATCGTTAGTTTTTCTTGTTTTTTTTTTTAAATACTAAAGATGTTTTACCTCTTCGATAACTTATATTTTACAATGCTTGTAAATATATTATATTTGAATTTACATTAATTACTTTGTCACATAATATTAGCTAATTCTATATGTTATGATATTATATTTAAGCTGAGATTAAGTATTAACTTTGTCTGGTTATATTAGCTATATCTTTTTATTATGATATATGTTTTTTATATTTGTTATTTGCCATTTTTTTTTAAACTTTCGTTTTTTTTTCTTTATATTTTAAAAATAGTAAATAAGGTTTATCTCTTCCATATTCATTTTTTTTAATACAAATGTAAACACCTAAATTTACTAGTTTCTTGGTTTAGTCAAATAAACATTTTTTATGGTTTATCGTGTTTATTTTTTTTGTACATTTTTTTTCATTTTGTTTTCTTGTTTTTTAATATCAGAATAATAATGTTTCTATATATTCGATATTCTATATTACATTCTATAATATAATGATTGGTGATTTTTTTATGTTTCTCCAGGAATTTGTTTATTATTGTAGAAATGCAAATGCAAACAAAAATATGTTAATTCCTTCCTTCTACTTTTTCGATAAGTCATAATTTTGAGTTCTTTGGTTTAGTTGATTGCAAATTGGATAAAACTATATTACGGTTGTTTTCTTTACCTTTCAAAATGTTCAATAAATGGTATTCTTTGATAATAGCTTTATTTTTAATCAAATATTGAATATGATTCATTAAGAATAATACCAAGCATTGATTAATCTCTTGTTCGTTGATTTCTCTAAGGAATTTTGTAATTTCTGGAATTACGTATTTAATCCTTGAGAAGCTAAAACAACCACAGATTGAATGCCGCCTTGAATAGAATAGAATATTCACTAAGGATTAATTTTTAACGAGACAATGAGAAATGAATAAATCTTTGCATGAAGCAATGAATAATGATTTAATCTGATTACGGCTTAATCATTGGGAACTTGTAAAGATGTTGACCAAAAAATTTGATACACATCTGTGTGTGTGTGTGTGTGTGTGTGTGTGTGACTAGAGTGGTAATAATATCATTTAATTGGTTCGAAATGAGACAGCTAGCGAGAATGTTAAGTCTGTTTTCGTGCTGTGTCCTTTAGCCAGGATAATAAGCAGTGCAGTTGACTTTTCTGCTTCGTTGATTTGGTTTTAATAAAGTGCAAAATGCAGGCAACACAACATCAAGTGGGATGCTGTGGAGAGGGGGAAGGCGAAGGAGAGGTGAGGTGAGCTTGCAACAAGGTGCAGCAAGCAGAAATCTTTTGTTTAGCGCCACTCGAGGAAATGAGCACGTCGAGGACGAGGACGAGCATGAGGACGAGGACATGGTCTGGCCAAGGAGACGAGGTGAACAAGGAGGCAGCTTGTCACAAAAATACAGCATCAATGGCACACACACACACACACACACACACTGATACACACACACATACACACTTGCATTTGCGGCGAGTGACTGTGACAGTTGGCAACCGCAGTTCAGTTCGCCATATTGGCACATGTCCTTTGAAAGCCAACGCACACACACACACACACACATACTTAGATTTCGTCTTCTACACACACACACACACACACACACACACACACAAGTGAGCTCAGTTGTTGTAATTATGCGGCTTGCTAGACGAGCACAACAACAACAACAACAACCAAACATAGGAAAATATACAAGATGAAAAATGAAAAACATGTTGACAACGCCGAAGCTGTAAATATACTAGATCAGATAGTATATGTATATACTAAACAGAGTATTAAACAGATTACAGTATATATATGTACATACATACATACATACTTAAAAGATTAGAGTATATATACATATATTTACTTGATCACATTATAGTGTAAATACACTAAACTTTTTATAGTATATATGTGTATATACTAGATCGATTATAGTATATATATATATACAAGCACATAATGTAGATCGGAACATATACTAGATATACTAGATAAGTCTAGCAACAAAATAATTGACACCAATATTATACTCTTCAAGATAATGCGTATTTAAATAATGAGTGTAATATAATGATATAAACAAATAATACAGATTAATGATATAGATTTGACATAGGAATTGCTGATTACAGCTCTATGATTTATATTGATATTTTATTATTTAATCACATTTAGAATGGAATAGGAACGAAATACATTTAACAGATTTGATTCTCATTAAATAATTTCATGATTTCCTCATTCTTAATTGTCTTCATTTAGTTTTCTTGCTTTTCTTTTCAAATATCAGAATATTTTTCTTGTTTCTAATATATTATATTATAACATATTATAATATAATATTTGCTAATTTATTATGTTTCTTGACAATTTGTTCTATATAAGAAGTCAAGTTTCTCAGTTAATTAGCAATTGTTTGAGTTTGTTTTCTTAACTCATATTCTTAGGTAATATTTTCAATCGAATTGTTTTTGCAACAGAATTTGATAGTAACAACTGCATAACACAGAAAGGAAGCGTATTCTGACATTAATATTAAAATCTTGAACCAGGCTGAAAACATTTCACATTTATCTTTAAGATTTACAAATATACGCACACATTTACTAGTCTACAAAAACATTCTAGATTCACGAATATATTTTAATGTATTCACAAACTAATTTGTACATTTAACTAAACCCAAAATACATCAATATTACAAACTGGAGTCAAGTTTGAAACTTTTATTTACTATTCTTAAAGTCAACATTAATAAAATATTTGTATATTTACAATATATGGAAAAAACATTCTAATTTTATCAAGATTATAATACTTTTGGATTATAAAAGTTTCGTTATATTAAAGGAAAGCTTTCGTAATATCCTCATTTGTTCATATTACTTTTGGGATCCACGGGCAGTAGAATAAAAATGCCGGTAGAATAAAAATTTCGAGTCACTATTTTGATTTTACAACATTTTGTTTTTCAGTTTAGTTAAGGGTTCTAATGTCTGCATCTTAGCGTTGTAGAAGGATATTAGAATATAGTTTAAGGTTATTAGTATATAGTATATACTATATTGGTATATATAGTATATATATTTACATATTAATTTTAATTATTATTTATTTAATAGCGCTAAATTCTATTCTTTATTCTATTTAGTTATTTTTGAAGAATAGTCGTAAATGCAATGAAAATATTTGCCAATTTATTATAGAAAATAGTTGACTCCAGATCTATCTACGATATAGAAGAATTTATATGTGATAACTAAAAACTAATATCAGAACATTGATCGATTGACTTAATTTGAAGTGTAATATAGACACTTTGTGGCAAAAACGGAATGCGCTCAATGCGAAAAGAAAAAGCAAAGAAACGGAGCAAAGATGAGCAACAAGAATGGGAGAGAGAGGGAGAAAAAAGGGAGACAATATGGCGATGCCTAAAAGCTAGTCACACACACACACACACACACACACACATAGGCAAACACTCATCTACTTGACAGTTATTAAGCTAACGACGTTGAAAAGCTTTTTGTCATAAGCAGCAACAACAACAACAACAACAAGTTGGAGAATTGCTGTGTTCTAGTCTAACCTCAACAACAAAAGCAATAGCAACAACATCATTCAAGCGCTCATCATCATCATCATTATCGTCGTTGTCTTCGTCATCATCATCATCATTATCATCATCGTAATAGTGTCGTTGTTTGCCCAACTGCTTGACTGTCATACAACTGTGTGACTGTTGCGGTCTCTTCTCTCCGTCTCCGTCTCCGTCTCCTTCTCCTTCTTCTTCTCCTACTCTTCTTCTTGACGTTTCATTTGCCACTTTTGCTGTCTGCTTTGCCTGCTGCTTTGTGGCCATCTAATCAAAGTTTGGAGATGCTAACAACGTTTAGCAACAGATCAATGGAAATTCAGTTTTGCTCACAGAGCACTCACACACACACACATACACTCTCACACACACTTTGACACACACACACACACACTCACACACACATGAACAATCATTTGGCAAAAAAGATTTTTAATTACAGCTGCAACAGCGATTGCAACTGCAACCGATGAATCTCCTCTACCTTTGACATTATTCCTGTTTTCTTTTTTTTTGTTTTCTGTTCAGCAATTCGATGGCAAAACGCAAACTAACATAATTAAGCACACATTGAGCGTGCTGAGCTTTAAGCTGCTTAAGATTAATCATTGCTGTAAATATCTTTCAAATTAGTTTCCATCTGCCCACTACTCACATCATTTTTTAATTTTTCTGCAAATTTTTTTAGAATAATACAATGAATTCTAGCTTCAATATTTGAAAATAGTTTCACGATGTTAATATAAATAATTGAAATCAAAATCATTTGCATCTTTTTTACTATTCCCATTATTGTGTGTTTTATTGCAAATCTAGAATAATATATTCATTTCAAACTTTAATATTTGAAAACAGTTTTACGATTTCAATATAAAATACTTTTGAATACGATTTTTTGTTAATAAATTAAAAATTTTATAATATGGAAAATATACTAATGATGTAATATACATAATGTAATGAAACTAACTTGATCCTAGAAGTTAAAAATTGATCTTAAATAAAATGAACGTTAAATGATTATTTGCAATTCAAAAAAGAAAATATATAATTAATTTTTTAAATTATGTTTTAAAATTCGTCCATTGATAAACTGATTGGAACAACTTAATTGAAATAATAAAATAATTAAAGCAACTTAAGTCGTACAATTTTCTTGAAGTAAAATAAACACTTTCAATTCAAAAAGAAAAAAAAAATTCCAAATATGCCAAGGTTTTTTTTTGTAAACTTTATTGAAACCAAGTTGATTCTTTTAGGGAAAGATTGATGATAAATAAAATGAGTGGAAATTCTTTTGTGAAATAAAATGATATACATCGTAAATTGATTATTTTTTATTCTGAAATGCTTTTCATTTCAAATTCTGTTTCTTTTTTGTTTAGTAATCGGAAATGTTTTAAAATTTGCTGTTAAATAATATTGATTGAAAAGATTGATCCTAAATGAAATTAGTCGTAATAATTTTATAAATAATTCGATATAAGTATGTAAATCGTTACATTTCTTTTAACTATAATGATTATTTTGTAAATTCTGCTTCTTTATTTAACACTCTAAAATGTTTGTTACCTGTTGAATAATGAAATGATTAGGAAAACTTAATTGAAAAGATTGATCCTAAATAAAATGAGTATTACTCATTTTCTAAAATAAATGGATATATTTAAATCGTAGTATTTTCGGTAAGTAAAATGATTTTCTTTTCAAATTCTGTTTCTTTTTTGTTTAGCAATCTGAAATATTTAAAAATTCGCCAGTTGAATGATTAAATGATGTAATGATTAGGACAACTTAATTGCCACAATGTATAAAGATCTCGACTGCTGTTACAATCAGAATTACCTTAAGTTGTTTAACTTTGAATGTGCTGAACCTTAGTCCTCTGCCAGCTGCAGTTCATTGAGTTCTCCCTCCCTCTCTCTCTCTAGCTGGCTTTCTCACTCGCTCTCGCTGCTGGCTGTTGGTAACCCATGTCACATACCTGACGACCCTTTTGGCGTTCGTTTTTCTTTCTTTTTTTTTTCTCTCATTTTTTAATTACGCATATTGCGGCAAAGCTAAAAATGTGAAAGCCTGAAAAATGCCTCAACAAGAGGCGAGAGGCTGAAGGCAGAAGGCAGAAGGGGAGGGGGAGGGGGGGCCAAGTTGTGATGCAAAAAGGCAGCAGCGTAATTTTGAATTCTGAATCCGGAATCCTCAAGTCTGGCTGGCACTCGAGTCGTGCAAATCCAAACGGAAATATGCGCAAATTAAGCCGTTTGTTATTTACGGAAATTATAAAACGCGTCAAGTGCGCCACAAATTCAACCCCATGGCACCCCTTGCCACCCCCTCCTCCCTCCTCCCTCCACCCACGACGTATGCCACCAGGATGATGCGCAACCCTTGGCAAATGGCAAATGGCAAATGGCGGAGCTGCCTCGACGGCCTCGACAACGAAACAAATGAAAAGTCGAAACCTCAAACCTGCCTTCAAAAAAAGAAAAAAACACAGTCAATGCAAGAAAATGTCATGAATGCGATTTGCCAAACAGTTGACGCAGGGAGTGGGTGGAAAGCGGCGGGGAGGGGGAGGGGAGGGAAGAGGAGAGGCTAGTCTGCCACTTGAATGCATGTGAATGACTGTGTGGAGTGACTGCCGACTAAGATGGCTGCCACATGCCACATGCCACATCAACTGGGGCGCTCTCCACTCTTGCCTCCCTTCGCTCTCCCCTCTCTCCCCTCTCTCCACTCTCTCCACTCTTGCCTCTCGCCAAGAGCGCGTACTTAAGCGGTAATGCAGCGCCATGCAATTTTTACAAGCTTCAATACCTAGGCAAAAGAACGAAACCTCTTTAGCCCAATCCCCCTTAAGCATTCTCCTCCACGACTCTCTTCACTTCTGCCTCAAGCCTCTGCCTCCCCATGGCTCCCTCTCACCCTCTCTGTTGCAACGCGACGTTGCTTGTTCTACTCGCTGTTGAAACATTGCAGCGAGTATGCTCGCATTGCGATCACGTTTGTAACAGGCAGAAAGGAAAAATTATACAACTGATGCTCGAATAATGAGAATCAATATAAAATATTAAATCTATAAAGAAAGCAACTACATAATTGCATTTTTATTTTAATTTGCATTTAAAGTTTACATTTGTTTTCTAGCATTGCGATCACGTTTGTAACGTAAAGGAAAAAATATGCAATGATATTTGATAATCAAAATTAAAAAGAAATCCTGTTAAATCTAAAAAGAGAGAAACAAATCTTGTATTTGAATGTTAACTTAAAATTTGTAAACGAAATATTGTGCAACTGAGTCGTAGATGACTTTTTATGTATTTTGTTTTTTATTTAATAATCAGAATTAATATAAAATAATAAATTTCAAGATAGATACACAGAAAGAAAAAATCTAGATTGAAAAGTAGATGGCAAACCTTTATTTAGAATTTTTTCGATCTTAAAAAAAATTATTTTGTGTTTGTTTGAATTTGAGAGAAAAAAGTTGAAGCTAAGCCTCGGACGACTTTTTATGTATATCATCTTTAATCTATTTTTGTTTTAATTTTAAGTTAAAATTGGTTTAATTGGATTTTTAGTTGGATTTTCTAGATTTAACACCTTACTCTTCTCTGAATTCTCTATATATATTTAAATATTTGTACATTAATAAATTATTTCAATTTCGTGGAATTCATTTCTACATTTTGTTGGAACTTTCTTCGTCTTTTCTTTGCAAATAATGTACTGTTGTATCATGTTATACTTGTTTGATTATATAATTAAATTTATATAATAATATAACTATCATAAAATTAATTTTCTTTCGTTGTTTATTTATTTTTAATCAGATTTGATTATATTCTTGAATTTAATTGAAATGTAACTATCAAAGAATTCAATTTCATTCGTTGTCGCTTTTTTCAATACAAGGTCTCTCTAAGTCGATCAGATTTGAATTTAAATGAAATATAACTATCATAGAATTCATTTTCTCTCGTTGTTTATTTATTTTTAATACAAGGTCTCTCTAAGTCGATCAGACTGCAATGAGTCGCGTTCTTACTTGTGTTTGACTTGCATTTAGCGCATCGACATCGACATCGACTGAAGAATGATGACGATGACGATGATGATGATGATGATGTTGCTGAATGCTGCCACAGCTGCCACCGTTTGTTGCCCCGACCTCCCAGACATGCCCCATTTCATCATGAACAACGAACGTCGTAGTATTTGTTGTATCTCTTTTGGCTTGTGCTCTCAGCTCTCTTCTGCTCTGCTCTGCTGTGCTGTGCTGCATGCAAATGCCACGTTGATTTGATTTTGCCAATAAAGTAAGCTGTCACAGTCAGCACTTTTGTAACCTGTTCCTCACCCTTACCTTACCCCCTTCGGTTCCCTCTACTTGTCTGGCATCCATTTTGTGCTGCTCTTATTGTGTTGCCGTTGACCCCCAATGATCCATCTGCCTTGCATTCTTGTTGTTGCCTCCTTTAGGCAGAAGCAGAGGAAGAGGCAGAGCGTCTGATTATGCCGCAATTTTCTAAGTGCTGCCCCCGCCCCTCCTTGCTCCTCCTTCATCAATCTACGACATCTGTCCAAAAATATTACTGATTGAGGTCCAGTTGCACGTTTTGTTGCCACAAGGAGACGCCTCCATCTCTCTCTCTCTCTCTGACCAATTGTTGTGCTATTTGAGTGTCACTAATTGGGCGTTGGCAAAAAGTTGCAAATAGTTTGTTTGTCCTGGCGACGTCGAGTTTCAAGGATTACCCAACGAACGGTCAGAGCTCATTACGCCACTTCTTCTTCTACTTCTACTTCTGCTTCTTCTTCTTCTTCATCGTTAAGGGTGCACAACGACAGCCCCTAAAAAACTCTGTAGCTACAAATCATTAGAGCATTCTCTGGAGACTATTACACAAAATAAATTGAAAACATTTTGTCAAGCGAATCAATATGAAATTCTCGTCTATCATGTTTCGCTTCTTTTGTTTCGAATGCATTTAATTATATTTATTTATTTGGTTTTCAAATTTATTTCAAGCCTAAGCTTATAAATAAATCTTTCGAATCTTATTGAGAAATCGAAATTGTATTCCAACCAGATGGGGATCCGAAGCATACAGCAAAATTCTCAAAGAAATGGATTGGAAAACAACATTTTAAATTGATAGAGCTCTCAGGTTAAAGTCACAATCTCAAGCTATTTGAAAACTTTTGGCCAATGGTGAAAAAATGGCTCGGGCAGTACAAAGAAGCTTTTAAGCTAAATGGAGTCGAATTCCAAAAGGATACAACTGAAAAATTAATGGAGAGCATGTCAGACCACTTAAAAAAAAGTTATTTTCAATAAATTTATTTGGTCAGAATATTAATATTAATGTTGTTCGTCCATTTCCGTCTGTCTGTCTGTCTGTCCGTCCGTATAATCACATAGATCTCAGAGCCTATAAGAGATATAGCTATGATATTTGACAGCACTTCAAAAGATCAAGTTTGTGTTAGATTTTCGATAGAAAGGATTAGCATAAGTGTAGTTTTGAAGCTAGAGTCACGATTTGTGGTACATACAATCACATCTATAATCTTTATGTTAGTAATTATTTGTATACATATAAAAGTAACTGGATGAAAATTTCATGAAAATGTATGCGAATTTTAATTACAGCTTTCTAGAAGTGTTTCAAAGAAACACAAACTTTCAGTTTATGTTCTCACTGGCAAATATTCATGAAATATTTAATAGAAAATTACGTAAAATTCGCAAACTAATAGAGCAGAAAGTATATTATACAATTAAAAAAAAGCTACAGTCGAGTGTGCTCGACTGTGAGATACTCGCTACCCATTTTGAATAAAAGCAAAATAGTGCGGTATTAAAATATACCAAATTAATATACCCAAAAAATACTAAAAATATAAATAATGCTATCTTAGGTATATACTACATTTAAATATCCATTTTCAATGTTCAATATTTTAAAAGTATATAAAATTGATATACTGCAAAAAATACCAAAAATATACCAACGTTTATTTTAGGTATATTTATACAGTACAACATTAAAAATATACCATAGAGTCCAGAATATACCAGATTGTCACACAAAGCAATTAAGATCCGTAGTAAGTACGCGTTTTTGCCTTTCTATTGCAACCAAATTTTCAGGAATCATAAATACTATTATTATTATTCTATCTGCCAATCATCGCGACTTATTATTAGCAAAGTCAACCAGAAATGCTGTAAAATGCGTTTTGCTAGTGAATGCGAAAATGGCGCGAATGATTTGCATAGTTTGGAGTGCGTTGTTGCACATTGAGTGCAACAGCATTGTTGTGCAGCATGGTGGGGGGGGGAATGGGTGGAGGGAAATGCCAAGAACTCGCTTAATTTGCTGGTCAATTAACGCAGACGTCGAGGAGCAAGAGAAAGTGGAAGGTGAAGGTGAAGGTGAAGGTGAAGGGGAGACGCCTCGTTGTTGGGAGTCAGCAACAAAATTTCGTGCCTCAATTATTGACGCAAGCATTCACTTGAATTAACCGCAGACACACACACACCCACCCACCCACACACACACACACACACACACACCCACACACACATGCGTGTATTAATTGGCGAGCTGGCACCCAAACTCCTGGAAAACAGGACGTCAGGACATTTTGCAGTTGAACAAAGTGCGGCAGGAAATGCGCTTAAATATTCATGAGGCTCTTTTAAAATTTGTCTTAAGCACCGGAAATACAAATACAAGCACATGTGCGTGTGTATGTGTGCGTGTGTGTGTGTGTGTGTGTGTGTGTTGCCAGGATGCTTGGCGTCAAAGCTGTCCAAAAACATTCATACAATATGCATGCGCTCAAGTACAGTCAGCACTCGCATTGTTAGTCCAACGCACTTGGACTTGTTCGACCTGTTGGATCCATGTCACAAAATGCTGATCCCATAACTGAAGCGTCGACGTCGTCATCGTCGTTGACGTTGACGTCCCGCAGGACTTATCGTTTGTTAGCCGTTGTGTAAATGTAAATTAAACGTCTCATTTCCGTTGATGGCGCCTCGCCTCGCACCACCACCAACAGCCACCGCCACCACCAACAGCAACAGCATCATCATCATCAACATCATTGCCACCACCACGAAAGCACAGTCAGCACGCACCACCAAAAAGGACGACGACGACGACAGGACATTCTTCGTTCGCTTCTCGTTCACGTTGTCAAGGGGCCGCAAACAACCACCAAAAATATTGTTGTGATTGCTGTTGTTGTGACAAAATTCTCGACCCTCCCTTCCTCCCTCCCTTCGTACCTCTCTTCTCTGCTTGTCCTTGTCAAGGATTCGTCAAGGCAAGGCAAAGTCCCCAAGCAACTTTTCATATCCTTGTTGTCCTTTGCAGCTTCTTCGACATCTCATTGTGTTGGGTCTCTCCGAGTTGTTGTTCTTGTTGTTTTTGTTGTCGTCACCCAAGCGTAGTCTCTTGTTCTTTCCACTTCTCTCTCTCTCTCTTTCTCTCTCTCACCCTGTCCACAATTTGCTGCGTCCGCCTACTGCGGCTGTTGAGCTGCCTTACGCCTACGGATGTTAGTTATTAAATTGAAGAATTTGCGCCCTCATATACATTTATACATACATATACATACATATATAAATACATACATATACAACATATTTATGTGTGTGTGTGTGTGTGTGTGTGTGTGTGTGTGTGTGTGTGTATGTGCGTTGAGTGCTGTTTGCATCGTTCTGCGTGAATTTTTGCTCTCTAATTAGAACGCCTTTCATATTTGCGTTACGTAAACACACTCACACACATACACAGATTATAATAGGCATGTGTGTGTGTGTGTGTGTGTGTGTGTGTGAGTGGATGGGCCTCTTGAGCAGCAAATTAAATACCCTGATTGAACACATCTTTTGCGAAACTTATCTCTTTTGAGGGTAAAACACTGCGTAGTTGGGCAACGGGAAAGAAGCGATGCTTTACATAAGACTTTTCCGATAGTTGTCTGCGCAGCCTAAAAAAAAACAATAACTACTTCTTTCAGATATATGTGTGCTTAGTACATAATAACTGTAACTATTAAGAAAACTATATATAAAGTAGCCAGAAGCTATTTTATATACATATATTAAATAGGTTGGGAAATATTTTTCAGTATTTGAAATATTTGAACAAGAAATGAAACTTAAGAATTGATCAATCATTTAAGCTTTTTATTCAAATAAAACTAAAAAAAGTGATTGTCTTATAAGTTAACAATTATGAATAACATTTAAAATAATCAGAAACTATTTTAACTTTATTGCATAGGTTAAAACATACAGTATAGAGGGTATTCACTATTTTAAATATTTGAAAAGAAAATTTTATTCAAAAAATTGTTAATACTTTATGATTTTTAGCTCAAAGATTTTTCAAATAATTATTTTCCTACAAGTTTCAACACAAAACTTTTAATATTTACATCAGCAGGTTTTACTTGGAAATAAGTTTATTTCTCAAAAATCTATTATTGAAAGTTCTTTGCATAATTTTTTTATAGTTTCATTGGTAATATGTTTACGAGTTTTAGCAATAAAATTTGCGGGCTTTGCGGGATTAGCTTTATTTCCAATTATACTGTACAAAATAATTATATATCATATTTGAATGTGTTTTTGGTGAATATTATAGGAAAATCAAACATTAATACTTTGAACAAATATATAAAATGATTACAAACGTCAAAATGTACACATATTTCTTAGTACATCTTGTAGAAAGTTGAACAGAATTTAGTCGTTTAGATTTTAATATCTTATAAGACAAAAATACCGATGCACTTTTATTTTTATATTTATTCAACTAAACAAAAATCTGCTTTCGAATAACCGACTTGTTTTGAACTAGATAATGTTCAATCTCAAAAAGATATTGATTGACCTTTTTATATACTTTACTGTATATTATATACTTCATACTATATACATATTTCAAAATTTATTTCTATAGTAAAGTATATATACAATAAAAATCAATTTTGAAATTCTCTTCAAATTGCTTGTTTTTTTTCAGGAAGATGCATCTGGATTCTATGAAATTTCATTATAAATAAGTCTGTCATCACAAATATTCACTCAATTAGGTATGTACGTATGTATGTATGTATGTATGTAAGTATTACATACAAAAAGCAGATTTGTATTTTCTATGCTATTATCATAACTAATGCTGTCGAGCCTATTTTCATCAGCAAAAGGACATTCTACTTTTGGGGTTTTCCCTTTGATTTTTTGCACTCTTTTGAGCAGTTGGGGATCGCTCGGCAAAGCTGTGAAGCGAAATATCTTGCACTCGGTGGCAAATTCACGCTTGGCAGCACATGTCCCTTATCCACTCTCTCTCTCTCTCTATCTATGTTGTTGTCCTGCTCTCGCTTTATCTGTGTTCACCAGTGCTGAAAACATTTACAAAGCACAACAAAAAAAAAGCTAAAAAATGTCACAAAGAAAAATGTGTAAGTATTACTTAATGTTTCGGTATATATCCGTATATTAAAATCGTTTCTTGACCAATATCTGGTTATAAATGCAAAGATTACGGTATATCCGATTTGACGAAAAAATGGCGAACTTGGCAACACTGGTGTTCACCTTATTTTCCTTTTTGGCCCCCCCCCCATTGTCTTACGGTCTCGACTTCTTTCATTTGGCTCTGCATCCACTTTTAAAATGGCGGCATTTTTGCATTACAAGAGGGAAAAAAATCTTTTCCACAAACAGCAAAAACAAAAGCAGTCAACAATATGCCGAGTCACCGCTCCCCCACCTCCGCACCCCCGCAAAGCATTCTCGTAATCCCCTCCGAAAAAAAAGTAAAACCCCAAGCACCTCACCAATCTGAACCTCAAACGCACTCTCTCTCTCTCTTTCTCTCTTACTCGCATTCGCTTGCTCTTCCTCTTTCCTCTTTCCCGTTACTCGTCTCTCGTCTCAGAATATCAGTCACATTCACATCCCCAACGAATGAGCTTTGACAAACGCCCCGAAAAAAAAAAAAATATAAAATGGAAAAAAGAAAAAAGAAAAACGAAAGAACTGTTTTCTGTATACTCTTGCCAATGCGGGGGGTATTATGATTTTGACAGCCAGCATCGATTTATTATCAAAATGCAAGTTGCTAATTTGACATCAGAGCAGAAATTCAACCAAGCTTGGAAATTGTCACTGCGAAATATGGGAAAGAAACTCTAGCTCAAAGAAAACAAATATTATTTCTTTTCCCAAATTCATTGGTAATCAATTTTTTTTATCTGGTGAAATATTTTATTTGCTTGCCAGTTTATTACTTATTATATAATATATATAATACATATAATATTTGTAATAATATGTAATTCTTATTGGTTGGACTCTAACTAACATCATAATAGGAGAAAAGGAAAAGAGAAAATGATAAGAATAACAAACTAAGGGAAAACCAAATTCGTCTCATTTCATATAATTTGTTCTTCTGCAAAATGAGAGATTATATTTGAAATATAAAAATTCTTTGAATTCGAAATATATTTTTTCAGAAAGTTATTTTTTGGTAGTACTAGAAATGAGTTCAAAATTTATTAATTCCTTCCTAAAAGCAGAAAAAGACTAATCCGAAAAAAACTAAAAAGAAAGAAACAATGCTCAATAATTACTTTTCTTCTTCATTACAATATTTTCAATTTATGAAACAAGTCTACTTCTATCCATGTGACAACTTCATCTAATTGCAAATATGAAGTATATGTTTTCTTTTCCTAAAAATGATTTCTTCAAATATTTAAATTTAAAATCGAATTATTTTCGATCTACCAAATCTAAGGTAAATTGTAAGCTAAAGTTGAAACTAATGAATTGTGATGGAATATGTTTAGATTTTAACATATTTCATCACAATTTGATGTTTAGCTTGATATTCTTACTTAAGAAAATGATTAGTACTTCGATATATTAAAAATGTTCTAGTAAAACTTATTAGCTATGATTGATTATGTTTGTGATTATAAAAGTTGTAGCTGCAGAAAACCTAAATAATTTTGATGTCAACTTTGCATTACAAAGTAATCTTTTGCAATTAGTAAATATATTTTCTAAAATATATATACATATGGATTTATTTTCTCGATTTTCTTCGCATAGTTAAAATATTTATTTAGTTTCCTTTGCTAGTGTATAGGCATTTTCGTCACCTCTCAAAACTTTTTCGCTTTTCAGCATTTTCATTTTTGTTTTTTGCTCGGCTTTCTTTCTTTGTTTTTATTTCGATGTGCGGCTGGAGAGGCGAGTGAAAAAGGCAGAAGGCAATGGAAGTGCTAGTCGCAGGCGAATGAAATGAATGGGGACCAGGCTCAGAGCGAGGCAGGAGGCAAATGAGTGTTGCATGGAAGGGGATGAGACAAGAGCCTGCGACACTGGCAGTTAATTAAAATCGCTCACTTGTCCTGGAAAAAAGCAAGACACAAAAACAAAAAGCAAAAAAAAAAAATGAAAAAGAAATGACGAAGAACAAAAAGAAAACAGATGGAAAAAGCAACAGCGAATCGCAATGAAATATCTTGAGAAATGACAAATGTTCCCTTTTAATTTTTATATGTACGCCGTACTATAAAAATATCTGCAGTCATCCAGCCGCCTTTGGGCACACTCCATAAAACATCCATATGTGAATGTGTGCAGTCTTTCCTTTTCGTCCTGACCCCCCCCCCCATGCTTCTGCAATTGGCAGTTGGCGCACACTTTGGCCAGACAGAGTCATGTCAGCGCACTCGAACTCCCAACTCCCAACTCCAGCTCGCAGATTCAACTCCCGACTCGAACTCCCAACTCGGAAAGTGCATACTGTATGTTTTCCACATGAAAATATTGTAAAGATTTTCCAGATAATCGAAAAGTTTGTCAGTTATTTATTATACGCTGCGGGCAGCTCGTTGCTCATCAGTAGTTGTCTGCAATACTTTTTTCGCTTTAAAACGAAAATCTTTAAATAGGCAGTTTATATATTTGAATGCTCTAGTTACTCTCCACTCTCCACTAGCTACTCGTTGATTTTACTTTAAGTGAACAGCAATATACTTGTTATTAAATTTGCTTGCTACTCGTTGCTTTAGTTTTTGAGCCTATATACTTATTTGTTTTAAGTTACTCGTTACTCGCTAGCAGCCACTCGCTGCTTTAACCTTAAATAGCCTTATGTTCACATTTTATTTGTTTTTAAGTTTGCTTGCTACTCGTTGCTTTAGTTTTTGAGTCCATAGTTTGTTTGCATTTTTATTTGTTTTTAGTTACTCGTTACACGCTAGCAGCCACTCGCTGCTTTTACTTTAAATAGCCCAAGGTTCACATTAAGTTTTTTCGCTACTCGTACATTTAAGTTTGCTTATAGCTACTCATTTGAAATTGTATAAAATGCTCATTATTCGTTGTTATAACCAGTTCTTCATTATTCAATTTGTTTTATATATTTACTAATTCGCTAATTCGTTGCGTTAAATCAGAAAGATTTAATTACATTTAAATATAAATTCGCTACTCGTTGATTTGGACTCGCTACTCGCTACTAATAAGCACTTCTAGCGACTGTTTTCCAAACAGAATTCTCGGCTTTAATGTCAATGAAGTGTTTTGGATTGCAGCTAACCAATAAGCAGTGCCGCAACCGCTTTCAACTCGCTCCTCATCATGTGCAACTTGCTACTCGTCGTAAATGGCTTAATTATCGTTTTGTATAACAATCACACTGCATTTTTCTCGCAATCAGAGCAAATTGTGAGCTCATTAACGCGTTTCAAGTTCCCAATCTGCTGCTGCCAACGCAATGCATCAAAACAATGCCAAAAAAAAAACACACACACACACACATGAAAAGTGCATTGGGGGAAGTACAAAAAAAAGAAGAAAAAACCCTGCAATGCGGAAAGTCCTTGGAAAAGCGGTAAATGGCGTTCCGTCAATGACTCTGTCGACTAATTAACAGCATAAATTATGCTCAAGTGTATTACAGCAACACCAAAACATGGGCACATCGCTTGAGTACTACACAAGGACTCGGAGTTGTGAATCTGAATCAGAATCCCGGATGCGAAATTATTGCATTTGGCATATGTGCAAATTTTTGTTGTTTTTTTTTTCTTTCGCGTCGACGAATCGAGAGTTGAGCGAAGTTTGAGAGAGTAACATAAATCGACACTTGAGTGTGTGTGTGTGCACAACAAGAGGGTGGCAACCCTAGTGGAGGTGGAGTGTGCTGCTGCTGCTGCTGCTGATGATGATGATGATCTGGTCTCAGTTTCAGTGCGATATCCATTTCATTAAAAGTCAAAAGGTTGCGCTGTGAATGCGGGTCGAGTGATGAGATGATGATTTAAAATCAGAGGGAGGAAACGTGTTCAGCAGAGGGGGAGGGGGAGGTGAGGTGGTTGCTGGGTTGGCTACACGTGTCACGCTGACGCTTTTTTGTTTGGTAGTCACAGGGTTGCCAGCATTTGGCATAATGGCGGCTTTGCCCGGCACTTCACTTTAGCGTTTTGTTGTTGCTGTTGCTGCTGGTTCTGTTTATTAATATATAATTCACAATTTCAACCCTCTGCAAAGCTCAACGGCAAAAGACAGAAAGAACAACCCTGATGATATAGTCCTCCCTCCTCCTCCTCCTCCTCCTTCTTCGCCCATCACTGTTTTGTGCTGATGGTGATGAAGATGTGGAGAGCGCGGACACGGACACGAACACAAACACAAACGCAGACACAGACACAGACACCGACAGCATGGAGGACGATGGCGACGGCGACACAACGAACGTGTTATTTACCAAACACTCGACTCTCGCACATAACACACAGACTTCTCTCTCCCTCTCCTCCTCTCGTCCTCTCCTCCTCATGTTCGCTTTTTATCTTTTTGACTCCCACCGCTGCTGTTGCTGCCTTTCACCATCTGTCTCCTGGCCTATTCCCTTGACATGCCCTGAGAGCGTGTGCTTTGGGTGGCAGTCGTCGGAGGCAGTCAAGCATGATTCAAATGTCCCCAGTGCGGGCATTGGAGCAGTCAACTCCCACTTCAACTGCCCCACTCTTCCATGCACATAGACGTTCAGTCAGTCAGTCAATCATTGAGGCATTCAATCAAGCAATCCATCAATAGTTGGTTAATCATTAGCTAGTTAGTAAGTCAATCATTAGGTTAATCATTCATACAGCTATCTAATCAGTTAATCGTCACTTGTTCATTTAGTCAGTTGCTCAATTATGCAATCAATCATTCAATTTCGTCAGTCATTCAGTCAAGCAAATTGTCAGTTATTCACTTGGGCAGTCTGTCAATCATAAAGACATTCAATCAAACAATCCTTTATTTATTAATTAATCATTAGTTAGTTAATAAGTCAATCATTACGTTAGTCATTCATACAGGTAGTCAGTCATCTAATCAGTTAATCGTCACTTATTCATTTAGTCAGTTACTCAATCATTCAATCAATCATTAATACAAACAGTTAGTAATTTAGTCAGTCATTCAGTCAAACAAATAGTCAGTTATTCACTTGTGTCTGTGTTATTCAGACATTAATAGTTAGCTTATAACTCAATCATTACGTTAGTCATTCATACAGGTAGTCAGAGATCTAATTGGTTAATAGTCTATTATTCATATAAACAGTTCTTTAATCATTTGCACAGACAGTCATCCATCAATTGAGTCATTCCATCAAGCAAATAGTCAGTCATTTGCCAAGTATTCGCTTTGATAGTTTGCCAATCATTAGTCATTCATTGGGGCAGGCAGTCAGTCTTTCTATTAAGCGATCAATCAGTCATTCACTTAAGCCAGTCCGTAAGTCAATCATTAAGTAAGTCATAAATCAGTTAGTCCTCTAGGTAGTTAGACATTTAAGCAGTTAGTCAATGAGTCCGTTAGTCATGTATTCGGATGTTAGTTAGTCGGTCCATCAATCCTCCAAATAATCGACACATTATTGATTGGTCATTAGTTAGTTACAGTTACTGAGGTCCTTAGTTAGTAAGTTAATCATTAAGTCAATCATTCATGCTGGTAGTCATCAGTCTTTCAATCAATAAAGTAAATTCACTTAGGCATTCAATCATTCAGATATTCAGTCAGTCAGTCTATCAATCCCGCAAGCCAATTATTGGTTGGTCATTACTCAGTTACAGTCACTGAGGTAGTTAGTTAGTACGTCAATCATTTGTGCTGGTGTTCGTCTTTCAATCAAGTCAATCATGTATTCATTTAGATATTCAATAATTCTTTCAGGCATTCAGGCACTCCAATCACACAACGCGTCAATCATTAGTCTCTTATACAGTCAATAATTCATTCGGTTAGACAGACAATCATGAGTTGTTCAATCCCAATCAGTCAGTCTGTCAGTCATACACTTTGGCAGTCAGTCTGTAAGTCATATACTTTGGCAATCACTCAGTCACATAATTTGTATTTTAAATTTACTTCAAAAAACTTCAAATCAAATTTCTGTAGTAGTCGAATTTCTTGGAATTTCCAAATTATGAGCTGTTGCAATATTTATTCATATTTTAACATATGAACTGCTTTTCAACTTAGATTTTAATGAGAACTTTGCCCCACTGTGATATGCCTAGAAACTATGCTTGGCTGCTGGTGTGATTAGCCAACGCGGCGCTTCAGAGCTGAGAGCTAAGAGCATTGTGAAAAATCTAATGAATAAAACAAAAACAAGAAAAATAAGAAATAACTTCGACAGCAACAACAACAGTAAGAAGGGAACTGTGAGGAGAGATGGAGAGTTGGAGAGCGAGAGAGATATGATGAAAGCACTCGTAGACGAAGCGAGGAGCAAAACAATTGGGCAAAGAGAGGTGAGAAGTAGGTAGAATTGAAAGGCCACACACACACATGTGTGTGAATGCGTGTGTGTGTGTGCTTGTTGTTGTTGTTGTTGCTGTTGAGGTTGTCAGCTATCATATTCAAGTTTTTGCTTTCATTTCTTTTTCCAATTTTTGTCATCTTTTTTTTTTTTGCTTTTGCATTATTTGCACAAAGCCCACTGACTGTACGGTAGGCAAGCAGTGCTTGGGGTAAGGGCAAAAAGGGGGAGCGAGGGGAAGCTTACAAAATTTGGTGAACACACGTTAAATGTGTCGCCGTCGTCGTCGCCGTCATCGTCGAACGTTGAAGTAAATGTCGAATTCAACTCTGAAAATTCGCATGCTGTGAGTTTTTCTCACTGCATTTGTATGCGTGTGTATGTGTGTGTGGGCGTGTGTTTGTGCTCGTGTCTTTGTGGGTATGTATGTGTGTGTGTGTGTGCACCTTGTTTGGGTGCTCTTGAAAAACATGCACGAGTCTGCTGAATCTTTTTGTGTAAATAGATTACAAACGACAAAACATTTGACGTGCCTTTGGCCCTCTGCTCTCATTTCTCTCTCCTCTCCTCTCCTCTCTTCTCTTTTCTCCTCAGGCTAAAATGCTGAGCAGTCGCCCACATCCTGGTTGCAGACAGCGACAGTCACACACAGAAAACACACACACACACACATGTGATAGCTGTCGTGGCAGAAGAACGCCCTGGGGGCGTGGCAGGGCTCCACTGTCCACATTGTCAGAGCAAACGCCATAAAAGTGCGTTGTGGCAGCTGCCAGGATAACGGGAACAGCAACTGAAGGACACCACCCAACACACACAGACAGAAACAGAAAAAAAAGAAGAGAGAATGAGAAATAGGAGATAAAGACATTCTCCGGCAGTTTTTAAAGTAACGCGTTCAACAAGCTAACGCTCTAAACGAAGACTAGATACCCTATAATAATCTATATAAGTTATGTTACGAATATTAATTCTCTTTTCATATATTCTAAAAATGCAGTAAGCATAAGGGAATATGAAATAATATTTTTTTATGTATTCACATTATTATTTAGCTGTAATTTCTGTATTTTTCTGTATTTGTAAAATATCTAGAGAATATAGTAAACAATTTATTGTCTGGAAATAAACAAAATAACCATAAATATGTAGTTCGTATATATTATAAGCTGCAAACAATACTGAAACATTGGCACAACTTGAAGAGAAAATCAATATAATATGATATATTATACATTTATTATATCGTATGCAGAATATTTAGGGAATATGTTGTAGGGAGTTAAACAAACTGAGCATAAATATTATGTACATTTATAAATTGCAAATAATATTGAATCATTCACACAACTTAACATTAACTTCAGACTGCAATATATGTATTTTTTATATATATGTAACTTTACGAAAATATGCACATAGTCTAGAGTATATAGTATAGTATGCTATGTATATGTTTTGGATATGTCAATAAAATTGATTCGCATTCATTCAATTTAGTCTAAGTTAATAGTGAAGCAAAGTCTAAAAGTCTAAACAAAGTTTAATAATATTGTTCGACATTTCTACTGATAAAAACAGAATATAGTATACAGAATATATATTTGGCTATATGTTTTTTGAAATGTAAAGAATGAATAAAGTAGAAATATTAAGCGAATTATATTATAATATTTAAATATTAGAAGAAACACTAAACTTATGCGGAAGCATAATATAATTTTTAGGTCTTGAGCATTCTTTGAAATACATACAAATGTATATGCATATACAAAATATCTTGTATAAATTATAGTTATATAATATTTGAACATAAGTAGAAAATAAAGACTTCATTAATTTATGAGCAGAATATATAATGTATGTCTTCAGTATTCTCTAAAAGTTTTATGCAGAATATCTTATATAAATTTAACGTTTTGGGAAACAAAACATAGAAAATAAAACATTGAATATACATACATATTTTAATACATCTGGCAGAGTATTGCATAGTTTCTAACAACAGAATAGTTGGATTATCATCTCCACTCCTTCCTTATGAAAACACATCGTAATACAATTTCGTAGCAAATTAAAAATTCATTTTAAATGCTTATGTGATGACTTTTCCATGGCACATTCAACATTATGATGATCTCTCCATTGTCACTTTTATACACCAATTCTTTCATTTATTTTTTAATGTTTTATTGCAAAACTACTTTCCCAACATTTCTTAAATAGTAAATATTTAATAGTTATTTAGTACATTTTGTCAATAAAAATATTGATAACGATTTTAAGAATTGACTTTTGTCATTTATGAATTTTGGTATTTGAACTATAATTGCTCTTTGATCTGTCTTTTAAATTCTATGTTATGCATGATTTTTTAGACAGTCAATAACCTTTCAATTTGAACGTAAACGTTGCAGTAATATCAAGTCATATTTTCATGATTTAGTTTTCCAAAAAAAATTCTCAATTTTAAATACAGTTCGAAGGTTTGTATTTGTCGCAGACACTTCAACAGTTTGTTGCAACTTAAGAACTTGTCTTGGCTTTTATTCCGCATGTTGACATATGTGAAAATAATAGTTGTGTCTGCTGTGCACCGTCAACACTAATAGGTGATTTAGAGGCTTTAGAGATGGCAACGTGAGCAGCTTCTGTAACTACATAAGATTGCAGTAAATTAGATGTTTATTCGCATTGGTCATATTATTATCGAGAGAACATTACTTACTTGATTATGTTATAGCTAAATTTGATATGAACGCTTCGCACAAGAAATAAATTTACTAAAAATTAATAATTGATTTCTTACATATATTATTATATAAATTTTCGATTATTTTCTATATTTGTCAGGTTCATTCATGAAATTCATGCTGCTTATAATGAAAATTTGGAAAAAATGTAATTAGAATGTTTTTAGAACTTACGATCTTGGATATTTCTATGTGAAGTACATTTTTTGGTAGAATATTATTTTGGGAATCGTTTCCTTAAAATATTTTAATGTTGATATATAAAATTATATTTTATTTTATTTAATATGGAAATCAGCTTAGTATTAGAATTTATTCACATATTTAATTGTGACTATCTTAAATTGTTTGTTATATTAAAAATTAATTATGTTTGCATACTCGTTTGGTATAATTAACTTTTAATCCGTCGCCGCAAATCGACAAAGATCGAATATCAAGCGGAATTTTGAAGCATTAATTTCTACAGCATTTAAGATTCGATTAAATTCGATCACATACAAATTGTAAAAGTTATTAACGAAATACTGAAATACTGGTCGATAATCTATTAGATATTGTACTTTATTATAGTAGTATATTTTGAATGTAGTACAAGATAGACATACCAAATATAGCCTCTAATATGTTTTAGTATTTTTGCGGTATATTTGTAGAATATGGTTTTATCTCAAAAGCTTTCTTATTTGTTATTAATTTGGCTGTTACTTGAAACTTAAAATGCTAGAATATAAATGGTAAGTTGCTAAAAAGTGTTAAGCTAAAATGTTTTATTTTCATTGCAATATTTTTTGGAGTTCTCAAGTCGTGTCAGGCAGTTAATAAGGAATTAGTTTTGACGGGTTTTAAACTGGAAATGCAAAGTAATCCAAAGTTGTTAAGAAATATTTTGTATTTTTCTGATCGTGTCACGAAATCATCTTTAAGCATCTCTTTTCAATCGAATATAGATTGTTTACAGCGGCCACTGTTGTTGTTGTTGTTGCTGTTGTGAGTTGTGAGTTGAGAGTTGTGAATTGTGAGTACACGTATTTGTTGTGCACACTCGTGAGTGGCACCCAATGGCTGAGCAAATGTTGCTGCCACTGCGACTGCTGCTTCTTGCCACACATTGCGCTCGGGGTGCAGGCGCAAAAAGTGTTTACTTCCTTGAGGCTCATTCAGGACATCCGTTGTTGTTATCGCTCGTTGAAAAGCTGCACACAGGATGCTCGCTGAATTCAGCTGGATGTGGTCTCTCCATCCATCCATCCATCTGTCTGTCTGTCTGTCTGTCTGTCTGTCCGTCTGTTGTCGCAGCCTATTTCAGGGTTGTTGATGCTTCCTGTGGCCAGAATAGAAGGCAGCAACGAAGCCGAGGGGCAGAAGATTGGCCACAACAGCCTAGCAAACTATGGCCAGCTTAGCGCTTTATTGATAAAAAGCATCTCTCCCCTCTCTCTCTCTCTTTCTTTCTCTCCCTCTCTCCCTCTCTCTTTCGCTCTCTGTGTAAGTTGGCCGTATCGATTTCAAGTGCTCAAACGCCCTTCGTAGCTGCATCGTCATCGTCATCGTCATCATTATCCTCGAATGTTTTCATTATTTTTCCACTTGGCTCAACTCCTTGTCTGTTCAAATGCCGTCAATGGACGACGACATGTTTATAATGCGCGTCGAGAGTCGCCCCCGAGAGTCGAGTTGAATCGAGTTGACGACTCGACTCGACTCGACTCGAGTGTTGAGAGTTAGCTTCCCAATGGCTGGGTAGTGGTGATGATGGTGGTGCAACAACATGCTGGTGATGATGATGGTGGTTGCTTCGCCTGCCTGCCGGCCTACCGACCTGGCACCATTTTGATCTAACTCCTGGGAATTGGCCCAAGCTGATTTTCATTTGATGAAATGCTCATAATCGCGCCATGCTCACAGCACATATCCATGACACATAAGTCGACTAAGCACGATACAAAAGCAACATAAGTAAAATAAACTAGCAAAAAAAAAAAAGGAATGTTAAGAAAATCAGCATGGAAATGCGGACTACAGCATAACGAACTCTTAATACGCTAACTAAAAGTTTTGCTTTGATTTTCATATGTCATTACCACAGATAGGCAGCTGTGAGAAGTTTCGACAAGTTAAATGCAAATTTGGGTGAAATATTCGCATATAAGCTGGTGGACAGACGGGCAGACGGATAGGAAATTAATGCAGTTGGCATAGAAATGTGCAAAAAGAATTTCGTTTTTTGAGTTAATATATTAGAAATATACAAATTTGCCAAGTTTAGTAAAGTTAATTCCAAATTTGAGAGAAATATTGACGAAAAAGTTGATGGACAGACGGGCAGACAGATAGAATGAAAGTTTATGTGAAAATTCTATTTCTAGACTGACGCTGCTGCTAATTGTTTGATGGATACCTTCACCTATAGCAATAATACAAAATTGTGCCAAGTATTGTAAAGTTAACTGCAAGTCTGGGAGAAATATTTACATAAAAGCTAAAACACAGATGTGAATTGCTGCTGAAATAAGAATGTAGCAGTAAATAGAAAAGTTTATACGAAAATGTAATTCTTGATTCTTTAATCGCAATAATACAGAATTGTGCCACAAAATTAGTAAAATTCTAAGAGAAATATAAGCACATGGATTGAAGGACAGACTTGTATGAAATTAATGTTGAATCAAGTAGAAAACTTAAAGGCTGCTTTTGATTTTATAAAACAATGGAAAAACACTAAGACTTTGTCAGTTATAGATAAGTTTATGGGCTGATCAAATGAAGAACAAGGCAAAATCTAAAATTAAAAAGAAAAGCTAAAAATGCACATTTTTTTTTGTCATGCTAAAAAAAAGTGCAAATCTTTTTTCTATGGTTAGCATTAGGTAGTTAAATGAGTTACACGCTAGAGAACAAAATTGTAATACTCTAGGCAAAGGGTATGGCATGGGTGGCGCGGAGTGGGTAGTGAAAAGGGCGATGAAAAGGGAAGGGAATGTTGCTGCATGTGGCAGCATTTGATTAAAAAGCGCTGCAAAATTAATTTCAACGCAAAGCGTGTGTCGAGGCGGTTGTGTTCGATGATGGGGAGGGAAGCTTGTGCAGGGGATGAATAGAGGAGGAGGTGCGGAGGTGTGGAGGTGGAGAAGTACAGTTGGGTGGCATGTGAGAGGTTGAAATTGTCGCAGCACTCGTTCAACTACTTGAGCGCTAAACGTCGTCCTTTGTGTTGTTCGCCCTCTGCTGTTGTGTTGTTGTTGTTGTTTCGTTGTTGTTGTTGTTGTTGTTGCCCAGGCCCACTCAGCAGGGGTGAATTAATTAGGGCGGCTCTAATAACTCCCCCCGTCCTAGGAAGTTGACAAGATGTCCGCCATTTTGGCATTTGTTTGGCTTGTTTTGTGTTGCTGTTGCTGTTGTTGTTGCCTGTTTCCTGGAATGTCGCTGGCCGAGGCGAGGCGAGCAGGCATTTTTTATTGCCTTTCATTCAAGTGTGTGCTCAGGGTGATACCCTTCCCCTCCCTCTCTCTCTCTCTCTTTCCAGCTCCACAACGCTCCAACGTAATTAAAAATGCTTTGCATACACGACGGGGAGAGAGAGAGAGACTTTTCTAAAACTTGACTCCACACTTGAGGCTGGCATTCAGCTTGGAGTTTCGCTATTGAACTGCGCGCGGCCCACTTCGAGTATTTTCGTGCATTTTTAATTAAGTAGGAGAGTCGGAACCACACTCAACCGTGTGGTTTGTCGCCCAGCACTTGACGGACAATCCGCATTGCTTTGAAGTCCTTTTGGCGAGTGGAAGAGCGAGAGCAGGAGCAGGAGCGGGAACGGGAGAGAGCGGACATTGTCGCCCACCTGGCTGACTTTTCTTCTACTTTTGACGTTTTTCCTACTTTTGCACATTTGCTGCACACCGAACGTCTGCTCATTAGCCTGAAGGCGGTGCTCATAATTTCAATTCGAGTGCCACTTGGCTGGGCTAGGCAAGCTCCCCAATTGACGGCAGGACATCAGAAGGACGACGACGAGGACGACGACTAGGACGAGGTTGGCGCGTGCTACATTTATTTACAACATGGCTGCCACTCAATGTGCAGCACATTGCATTGCCTGCCACGCCCCCAACAGTCCACACCCCTTCCCCTTCCTCTTCGGGGGCTTCGGTTCGGGCTTCATTTATGCCAATTTTTCAAACTAATTGGTCCTGTTGACATCTTTTTTTTCCTCTCTATTTTTGCCTGCTGAACTTTGCTGTGCGGATCAACAGCAACAGCAGCAGCTGCACCTCTTTCCCCCCCCTTTAACCCCCTTTTACCACCCCCCGTTCTCTTGCCTTCGCTTCGTTGTGCCAAGCACTCGACCAGGACATTTTGCATAGAGAGTTTTGCCAGCAGATTGCAGATTGATGGCAGTTTCCACCTTGCCTCTCTACCCTTCTCTATCTCCCTCTCCCTCTACCCGCCCACTTCTACTTCCGTTCGACCCACGTGGGCGTCGAGCTCGATGGCTCCACTAAAAGCACTCAGCAATGAAATTAGTGCACGCTGCTGCACTCGGGCTTTTTGTGCATCCTGAAATACCCCCATAAAACAGCGCCAACTAACCGCTCCATACCACGCCTCCCCTTCCCCTTCCCCTCCCTCCCCTTGCTCTTGCCTCACTCACAGTGGCGTGACCCTAAAAGGGGCAGAGATTAGATATAGATATTATTTATTTTATCACTTTAAAAATGTTTTGAATTCAAAACAAAAATCCTACGAAAACCAAAAAAATTTTATCGCTTCGAAAGAGTTTTGAAATTCATGCAAAAAGCCTATCCTATAAAAAATATCAGTACGAAATATAATATACTAATTTCATAACAACAAAAAAATTAACGAAAATGTTGAAATAAGGAATCAGATCTACAAGAGTAAAGAAGTATGATGTATAATTAGTTATTTATGTGACACTTTGGAGTTCAAAGAAAACAAAAAACTTGAAAGAATTTTCATATAATGTTACAAAGATTCAAATTTTGAAAAAGATTTTTGTTTTTTTCGGTTCAAAATAAAGCAATTTGTATGTGAAGACGCATAGATTCAAATTTTGGAAAAGATTTTTGTTGTTTTCGATTCGAATAAAAGAAAAAGATTTTTTGTATATATTTCAAAAGTTGAATCTTTACGTTTTTTTTATCAAAATTGTTTCAAGTTTTTATTTTCCTACTACTTAATTAATCAAGTTAAAAATCAGAGTAGCGAAATTGTATAATTAGTCAAGCAATATGTTCAAAAAGAAAAGAAAATAATAATAATAATCACAATGCTGTCGAAAAGAAGATACAAATATCGCAGTAATATAAATATATATATAAAATGCAGAGAAAAACGAATTCGAAGATACATTGATTTTTCTTAGCAGTTAAAAAGAAATTTCAATTAAAATACATTTTGAATAATTTAAATTTTTAATGCATAAATGGATCGCGTAATTTATAATAATAAGTTATGCTAAAAACAATAAGTGATACATGAAACAAGAATCAACAGCGCGATGAAATCTTAAAAAGTTCGAAATAACTATAATAAAATTCGAAATAATAATATAAATAGTAACACTAGTCAATATTATTTATTTCTAATTTATTTCTCGCAACAGTTTAGTAAAAAAAGACAAACTAAATGAAAAATATATAGAAACCTTAACAGAAAATATGTTAGATTGATTTATTAAAAATTTCGAATGAAAATCTTAAAGTTTAGAAAGTCGCAATATATAATATATTTCACTAATAATCGAATTTATTTCACAAATATAAAGAAACCGTAAATATGCAAATATGTTACATTAATTTATTAAATCTTTAGTATAACAATCTTAAAGTTTTGATAGTCGAAATATGTCCATAATAATACTCGATATAATTTCAGTTTTATTTCTAATTTATTTCTAACAATAATTTTGTAAAAAAAGGCTAACTATATGAAAAATATATAGAAACTGTAAATATGCATTGATTTATTAAATCTTTAGTATGACAATCTTAATGACAATCTTTGCCCCCTTTTTGGGGCTACGCTGCTGGAACATTTTTGTCCGTGTTGTGTTGAGCTGTGTAATGTTTTGCCTCTCGCGATTCTGTTTTCATTTTTTTTTTTTTAAAGTTTTTTTATAGCATTTCAGCTAATAAATGCCATAAATGCAATAAATGTAAAAGTTGCAACATAAATACAAAGCCAACGAGCAGCGCCTACACTAAGAGAGTGAAGGTAGGGAAGGCGGATGAAATGTAATGGGAGTGGGGAGGAGTAGGGAGGGGGTGCACATATGTAGATATGAATAGAGGAGAATTAACGAGTAGCGTGGAGACTAATTGCAAGTTGCGCTCCTGACACACATGCGAGATTTTAAATAGCTTAGCGCATGGCTAATGAATAGATGAAAGTATCTAAAAATATACAGTATGTGTGCATAATTGTATATTATTTATCTTTAAGTATATGTACAGTATATAGTATTTTAGTATATTTAGTATTTATTTACAGTATAATTAACTCTGGATGAGTGACACTCATGCGAGATTCTAAATAGTTTAGCGCACTGTATGTTAAATAGTATATTAACATATGAGAATATACGCAGTATTTTTGTAGTAGTTTATTTCATATAGATTTTCAGTATAATTAGTTTAGCGCATTGCTAATGTAATATTCTTGTTTGGTATATTTGTAATATGGTGTTGTATTGTATTTAGTATATTTATTTATCTATAATCAGCTGGCATTTAACAAGATTTAAAATAGCATAGCGCATTGCTTAATGGTATATAAATCTATACAGTATATATATAGTATTGTAGTATATTTAGTATATATTTTTAGTATAATTAACCTTGACTGAGTGACACTCATGCGAGATTGTAAAGAGTTTATCGCACTGTATGTTAAATAGTATATTAACATATGAGAATATATGCAGTATATTTGTAGAAGTATATT
The DNA here is from genome assembly GCF_023558435.1 of Drosophila sulfurigaster albostrigata. Lineage (NCBI taxonomy): Eukaryota > Metazoa > Arthropoda > Insecta > Diptera > Drosophilidae > Drosophila > Drosophila sulfurigaster. Next base: position 8,212,932 of record NC_084885.1, on the reverse strand, counting down.
TAGTATATATTTTCAGTATAATAAGCTGTGATCGCAGTTGAAATACTATAAAAGTACTGCATATTAAATAGTATATAAATCTAGAAATATATTTGCAGTATTGAGTTGTAGTTTATTTAGGATATGTTTGCAGTATATTTAGATAAAACTGACACACATGCATAATCATGGTTAATATAGATTAGCTAAAATACTGCATACTAAATATTATATATAAATGTATAGTATAAGTATATTTGCAGTATATTTGTAGTATAGTGAGGTAGTAAGTTTAGTATATACTTGTGGTATATTTAGCTATGACGAACTGAGACACCTACTACAAATAAAAATATCTTCGCGCTTTACTAAGACAGATGACAGCTTAAAGACTGATTAAAAAGTATATTTACCGTATATTTTTGTTTGTTGTTTGTTGTATTGTTTTTCAGTATATTTAGTATATATTTACAATATAAGACTAACTGGCACACATGCGTGATTATTTGTTAAGATAGATAACAGCTAAAATACTGCATACTAAATATTATATAGAAATGTATAAGTATATATTTGCAGTATATTTGTAGTATAGTGAGATAGTAAGTTTAGTATATACTTGTGGTATATTTAGCTATGACGAACTGAGACACCTACTACAAATAAAAAATATCGTCGCGCTTTACTAAGCCAGATGACAGCTTAAAGACTGATGAAAAAGTATATTTACCGTATATTTTTAGTATTGTTTTTCAGTATATTTAGTATATATTTACATACAATATAAAACTAACTGACACTCATGCGAGATCATTGTTAAGATTGATGATAGCTAAAATACTTTAAAAATACTGCATATTGAATAGTATATAAAACAATAGGTATATTTGCAGTATATTTTTATGATTTAAGCGGAAAAAACATGGCACAAAACACGCGTAGCCCGCGGACCTGGCCAAAACATTGCCAAAGTCAATAATAATGCAACAAAGCGACAGAGTGTGTGGCAGCTATATGCATATACATATATATGATATGGATATGGATATGGATGGAAATATATATGTATATATATATATATACATCGAGGTGGCAGGCTCATGGTCCGTTGCCCAATCAATTTTTGATGGACGTGCGAAAATTTATGGTGAAATATATTTGACTATGCACAATGAACTTCGGCGAGCTGGCAAAAATTGTGTGCATCGGAGCAACACACACACACGCACACACACACACACACACACACACACACATACACACAGAGAACTCTCTGGACCTGGTCCACCAATGTGGCTAGCCAAAAATACACTCCCCCTCCACCAACTGCTCCCTTCCTCCTCTTTAACCCTTTTGCACAATCGCCTGCCGCTAAGCTGTAGCAGCTGAAAGCCAAGAGAAAGAGAGGAAGAGAGAGAGGAGGAAACTGGGGATTGTACAAAATATTTTTATGCACATGAACGAGAACGAGAACGAGCCCAACAACAATTGAATACAATACATTTATTGTTGTATTGTTGTTATTTCTTTTCATATTTGTTGCGTATTTATGACGCTAGGGGGTGCCACTGTTGCCACTGCTGCCTGCCACATTTGCTATCCGAAGCCGAAAACCCAAAATAAAACGGGCATGCTCAATATATGAGGCATTAAAACAATTAAGGCTCTAATCTAATCTCGGGAGTCTCTGATCGACATCTCTGATCTTTTATTAAGTTGATTGAAGTCTTAGTTAAGCTTGATGACTTTTTCACTGATTTTTTTATTATCATATATATATAATATCATATTATAATATTTATATAATTCAATATTTGATACCATTATATATTTAGAATTTTATTATTTACATTACTATATCATATAAATATTATTATATATTATATTATGATACATACACGACTACGATTGCTTTTCCTAATCACATTTTTATTTGAAAATATCTTATTTTATTTGCGTTGAAAATCGAACTTGGTTTATTTATTAATTAATATAATTGCCAAAGTATGTGTGAATTTATAATTTCAATGTTGTAATTTAACTACTTTATACATATATAATATTATTGAACTGAAAAATCCAGAATTTTTTATTTTACTTAGCTGTTTGCATATTGTATTTTTTCATTGAATATTGTATGATATGTATGCTCTTATTTATTATTCCTTATTTACTTAATGTCGAAATAGAATAGAATCTACCAAATTTCTATTTAGACAGCAAATTAGAAATTTTAAATACGAGCATATATATCATATAATAATTAAGTTTCCAATTTTCTTATTTTATTTAATATAAATGCGAAAAGTGTCAAAAAAGACGCTAAATATTATATGTTATAATAAAAAAAAACGTAAAATGAAGTAATTCTAAAAATAAGTAAAGCTTTTAGCTCTGGATTAACACTATATTTAGAGCTAAGACTGACTTGAGAAACATGTTCTGTTTTTTTTAAGAAACAAGAACAAAATTCTAAAGCTTTTTAAGAACAACACTTTAAACCTTTTCTTAAAACAATGATTGAGGAATAAAATCTTTATGTACGATTTTTTCCAACCTAAAAATCTTGTCTTAAGTTAAAACATTTTTGGAGCAAGATTTTAATTATAAAATAAGATTGGATTTTCAATCCTAAACATACAATTTAAAAATAAAAATCTTGCTTTATATATTTTCAACTTTAAAATCTTGTTTCAAATCCTTGAATTTTTAAGATCGAAAAGTTCTTAAATCAAGATTTGAAATCTACTTTTCAGTCTAGATTTTGTTCTTATATTTAATACTATTTCTATGTATACAATATAATTAGTATATTATTATGAATATTGTTGTTCACACTTTTATAAAATGCAATTTTTACTTTCGCTGAAATGTTTCTCGTTGCGTAGCTTTCGAAAATGATTCTGCTTTGTGATTTTTGCTTTAGATATTTTCGATTTTCGATTTATGTAGATTTCCAGTTAAAGTTTTTTCAATGCTTCAATATGCAAAGTAAAACATAATTCTATACAAGCATTTGTTAGTATGCAAATTTGAGGGTCCGGGTATGCAGCTAGTCGAGCAGCAGCTGTGTTTTGTTGTTGTTGTTGCGCTCTATGAAGCGTTTTAAAGTGCTTCCAGGCAATTTGCCGATAAACAATCACTGAAATAACGAACATGAAATATTTAAAAAGTGTTCAAATAGCCTAGCCTAGCCAAAAGAGTACTATATAGAAACCCCCTCTCCTCCTCTTCCCCACCGTTCGGTTTCTAGCTGGACTTCAGGACCTCAGCCCCCGCCTCCCGTTGGCGGTTGACGTTGGTGTTGCTGCCGCTTCGTTACCTCTTGCGGCGCGTTTGATTTGATTTATTTGGAATTTGCATTTTTGGCGCCACTTCCCTTCCCTTCCCGTCCCCCTTCTCTTCGCTCCTTCTTTCTCTAACGATTTGGGGAGCTATGCAGTTGCATTTTTAAACATGTTGCATACTTTTGTGCTCTCTCGTTTCGCCAAAGGGAATCCGGCTGCATACACGATACGCGATAAGCGAATGGGAATGGGAAACCTGTTTAGAATTTTGATGAACATTTCGATTAACTGCAATAACCTAAAAACCAAAAACTAAACTACACCCCTCCCGCCTCCTCTGCCCAGCATCATCATCATCATCATCATCATCATCCGTCAGTCATCATTATAACTCGCTGCTAAAAACCATTTTCAGTTCACTTGGCACTGTGCTAAAAAATTTCACACAAATTTCAAATCTATTTAATCTACAAATACACTTATTCTATGCTTCACTTAGTTTGCACATATTTTTATTCTAAATATTATAGTTCGAGTTTTCATCGGAAATGTTTTATAGCGCTTTATTTAGTTGTTTTCCAACTTTATTTCCAAAAACCTTTCAAATAATTTTTATTACACAAAATCCTAAGTTTTCGAATCAACTTGTATTTGATATCTTCAGTGCGTTTCCTGATTTAAAAAGGAATCAACATTTTTATACCCGCTACCCATAGGGTAGAAGGGTATTATAAGTTTGTGCCGACAGGAAATGTATGTAACAGGTAGAAGGAGGCATCTCCGACCCTATAAAGTATATATATTCTTGATCAGCGTCAACAGCCGAGACGTTCTAGCCATGTCCGTCTGTCCGTCCGTCCGTATGAAACACTGTATCTCAGAGACTATAAGAGATAGAGCTATAATTTTCGACTGCATTTGATATGTTTGCACGCAGATCAAGTTTGTTTCAAATTTTTGCCACGCCCACTTCCGCCCCCGCAAACAGATCGAATAACAAGAGTAATTTTAAAGCTGGAGTCGCGAATTTTGGTATATACAATAATTACTATAGTAGTTATGATTTCTTAAAATTTGATCAGATTAAAATTGTCGAAGTTATTAAATAATAAAAGGGGTCTAAGTTGCTTTAGCTGATAATCTGGTATATTTTGCCGTCTATGGTATATTTTGAATGCGGTACTATATAGATATACCAAATATACAATTTGGTATATTTTAAGTATTTTTGCAGTATAGTCGGTATATTTCTTTTATTCAAAATGGGTAGCGGGTATCTCACAGTCGAGTACACTCGAAAGATTTGAATTATAGAGAATTCCTCACTTGTTATCTTTATTAATTCATCATAGATTAAAATACAGTTCCTTTTTTATTTGTGATTTTATAGTACGAATTTTTCATTGTTTATACAGTTTCTTCACTTCATTTGAATTTTATAAAATTTTAATATCACATATGTATGTATATCATATATGTATGTATATATGATACGCTATATACTACATATAGCAATTATTGAGTATTCCGTTTTTTTCTTGAAAATTTGGATCATCTAATGTTCTAATAATAAAATCTTTATGATCTGAATAGAAAACTTCACGACATTGGCATTAAATATTGTTTGAGCTTTAAAATTCTCTGAAATTTTAATCTTTCGGAATAAAGAGTTCAAGAGAATTTTTATGTTTGGTGCATTTATTAAAAACAAATTTTGCAATGGATTTCAATAATTTGTTTACTTACTATATTTTTTTTTATTATAAAACATAATAACAGAATGAAATTTTATTTTGTTTAAGTTGGTTTGTGAATTTCAATGTTTATGATACTCAAATGACGACAAAAATAATTGAAAAAATATTAGATTCTTTTCATTTTGAATTTAAGTTTTCCTAATACTCGAATAACTTTGATTAATGCTCTTTATTCTATATTTCTTTTGAAAGCAAATTTTCGTTTTTTTCAAATAGAATTCAAATAGTTGAATAAATGTTTCGTTAGGCGTATAAAGTTGTAGTTTTAAAAATGTGAATTCCAAGTGCATCGTTTATAATATTTTGCTTAAATACATTTGTGATTTTCTTGAGCTCTCAGCATCGATCAATTTTGAATGTTTAACCCATTTAAATGAAAGAGAAATTCCAATCACAGCCATTTTGGAATTCAAAATTCTAAATGCTGCAAATTGACAAATGAAATGCAACAAGAAGAAGAAGAGAGAGAGAGAGAGAGAGAGAGAGAGAGGAAAAAAACGCCAAAGCAAAAAAAAATGAGTCTGAATAAAATAGTAGACAAGTGAATAAATATTGAACAGACATACACACACACACACAAACACACACACACAGACACACTTGGTATTAAAAGCGTTGGGCAATCAATTGAGCGAAAGAGATAGATAGTTAGATAAATGGATAGATAGAGTAAAACTAAAATATGACGATTATAAAATATACAAGCTATAAAATATTTGCACTCGGGGGCGTTGAAAGTGGACTCGACTCGATGCTGCTGCATTTTGCTGGTGGGATGATTGCTGTTGGGTCGGTTGAAGTTTTTGGCCAGCAGCTGGCCATGAAAATTGCATGCAGTTGGATTTGGTTATTAGAATTCCATTGAATTGGATTTGCAATTGAAATATTTAACACACACACACACACACAGACAGACACACTCGCTGATGTTTGAATACCGAAAATATCAAATATGATGTGCTGCAGTTTTAACCCCTCCCCTCACTCCTCTCTCGCTCTCTCTTCTCTGTCTGTCTGAATGGGTGAAAAGTAATTGCCGCTGACCCATTGAATAATGTTGCAACAAGCGAGTGAGCGAACGCTTTCACTTTCTTGATCCGTCTTGAGTATTCACAATTGTATTCACATTCGCATTCGTATTCGTTTTCTCTCCTATTCGTATTTCGTTGTGGCTTCGTCCTTACAGCTGAGTGCGCAAACAAAATTGCGCAATCAGGCGCAAATAACAAAAAAAAAAAACATGAGAAAAAAACAAAAAGCAGAAAATGAAATGAAAGCAAAACGCTGCAAAACCCTTAGATCGTATCATCATCATCGTCATTATTACGTTTATCATCGTCAGCAAATGCCCAAGGGGCGTCTCAACAGCATCTGACCAAGAGCGAAAGAGATGAAGGGAGATGGAGAGAGGCAAACTGATAAAAGTATTTCAATTAGTGTCAGGAAATAGACACGCACACACACACACACACACACACACACACACAGCACACACACACATAGAGATAGAGAGAAGCAAGCAGATGGACGCAACGCACAAAATAAATGATGAATCTTTGAATAATTTGCAAGTGTGCAATGCGTTAAATGTATTTACCAGCATACATACATACATACATACATGTATATACATATGTACATAGATCTCTCAGCGTATGCTCGAATGCCTTTTTTTCACCCTCAGGCGACAACGCCAACGCCAAAGCCAAAACAACAACAGCAACAACAACAACAACAACAACAATGGCTGCCGCTGAAGCTGTAGTTGAAGTTGTGGCTGTAGCTGAAGCTGACGACGGTTGACACGAGACGAGTCAAATTAAACAAGCAGAAGAAGAAGAAGAAGCATCAACAGCAACAGCAGGCAGCACTCAAATACACTCACACACACACAAACACACGCACACGTTACATCATCAAGCGAAAGCAACGCTATCAGTCGCTGTCGCCAGGGGGGCGGGGTCGGGGGCAGCACAGTCACAGGCACACGCGCTGCCATTTTATTAGAAAACGCCATGTAAAACGAAAACGACAGACGACAGCAAATTCACCATTTTGTCACGAAGCGCACACACACAATCATACATACACATGCACGTATACACGTGTGCGCCTCGGAACATCCAGTCAACGATGTGAGCAAACAAACAGCAACGACAACAACAACAACAACAACAATAACAAGGAAACACGCGCGCTATGTTTTTGGTGGTGGTGACAAAATCTAAAACGTAGCCAACGCCAACGCTGACGTCGACGTCAGCGTCAACGGCAGCGTCAGCATCGACGTCGTTGTCGAGTGTAAAACGAAACTCACCACAGCAGCGAGCTGCGAGCAGCAAGCAGCGGGCAGCGCAGCGTATGCGCGCGCTCTTTCGCTCACACGACGACGAGTCGCTCTCTTCGGTCATGGCACACAAAAACAACCCTCGCTCTCAGTTCTGCCTAGTGTGTTGCGTGCGTGTGTGTGTGTGACTAAGCTGTTTGCTGCTGTTGTCGGCAACCGGCACTTGGCCAATGCTGACACAGGGAGCGCTTCTAATACATCTATGCGTGTGTGCGTGATCAGTTGACAGATCAACGTGCACAGGCGACAAATGTAGTTGACAAATTTTTGTTTTGTTTTTTTTTGTTTATTGTTGTAAGCAGCTGCAAAGCTTTTAGTTGGCAGATCGACAGCAAAAAGCTCACAACAACAACTACAACAAATACACACGCTTAACAACCCTGCGTGTGTGTGTGCAAGCTAATGAATATAGAAAGCGAAACCACCCTTAGCTAAGCAGCCGCAATAACAACAACAACGGAATGTTTACAGCTGCAGTTGCAGCCCCCTTTTTCTTTGTTGTTGCTTTTATCTCAGCAGCTAAAAGAAAACGTGCGTTGCGTACGCCGCGCAACAGATGGCGCCTTGAGGCGCTGTTCTAGTGTGGACGCTGGCACATAGATGGCGCCACTGCCAAGATGCTTGTGGTTGGCATTTCGAAGGCGTTTTCGCCATCACTTTTTGCCCTAAAATGAAGGCAATAAAAAACAGCTTAAAGTAAAGGCCAGTAGTGCTGGTTGACAGCTGGGTGGAGTGGCTTGGAAGAAAAAAAAATAAAATAACAGTGACCAGGCACCAAATGCAGCATAAATTGTACTCTACATGTGTGTGTGTGTGTGTGTGTGTGAGGCAGAGTAACGCAGCACAACAAACAGCTGGCGGTCATATTTTCCAGTCAACAAGGCAACAACAAACATAACAAGGCACCAAAATGGAGCTACACATATCTCCTCTTTCTCTTTCGGCATCCCTTCTCTCTCTCTCTATGGTACATCTCGCTCTCTCCCTCTCTTGGCTGCAACCCACGCAGTTTTGGGCTGCTTGCTGTTGGCTTTTAAGCAGAAAATCATACAAACAACACGGGCAGCTGCGCCACGACACACGCACACACACACACACACACACACACACACACACACTAGCTCACATCATGGCTGAAATGCCTTGTCTGCGAGAGGGGCTAAAATTGGGATGGGAAATTGGGAAAGGACTAGCTGCAAGAATGAACTGTTTATTAGACTGACCCAAAATGGAGCCCATTGCCAGATGAACTATTTGGCTTACCCTTGAACCCCAAAAATTTTCAACAGCAACAGCAAAATTTTCACTGATTTTGTCTGCATATTTTCCAACGAGAGTTGGAGCTCTTTTTTTGTTGTTGATATTGTGTTCAGGGGATTTCCCTTTCATAGCCATGTTGTTATCGATAGTAATTATAGCTGCAAATTATTTTCATTTTCTATCACTTTATATTTATTATTTATTCTTATTTTTTAGTTTTTATGCTTTTCTGTATTTATATATATGTTATCGATATTTATATTATTTGGCAAGGTGAGCTAACTATCGATACGCATTTATAGAATCGTTACTAGAGTGCTAGTAATAGAATATTATAGTGATAATATTCGTAAAACTTTGGATTATTTGGTTTAAATTGGTATATAAATCGCAAAGTCAATAAAAAGCAACGTTTGGTAAAGCTTAAACAATAATTTTATTAAATTAGATGTGCTTAAAAAAAATTATGCACGTGCTACAATCGATACACTATCGATAGAGAAAAGTTCTATTCTTAGTATTCTATATGAAACTATTATTTATATGAAATTATTATTTTTTTTATAAGTAGTTTTTAAATGTATCGATAGCTAATTATTTTGTATATTTAATTATATTTCAATTTTTATTTGTTTTATCATATTTCATTAATTTATTTTATTATGCATATCATTAGTATTTATACCCGCTACCCATAGGGTAGAAGGGTATTATAACTTTGTGCCGACAGGAAATGTATGTAACAGGTAGAAGGAGGCATCTCCGACCCTATAAAGTATATATATTCTTGATCAGCGTCAACAGCCGAGACGATATAGCCATGTCCGTCTGTCCGTCTGTCCGTCTGTCCGTCTGTCCGTCTGTCCGTCTGTGTGTCTGTCCGTCTGTCCGTATGAACACCTAGATCTCAGAGACTATAAGAGATAGAGCTATATTTTTTTTTTCGACTGCATTTGTTATGTTTGCACGCAGATCAAGTTTGTTTCAAATTTTTGCCACGCCCACTTCCGCCCCCGCAAATCAAAAAAATCGAATAAAAAAGCGTAATTTTAAAGCTAATGTTGTGAATTTTGATATATATAATAATAACTATAGTAGTTATGATTCCTGAAAATTTGGTTGCGATCAGATAAAAATTGTCGAAGTTATTAAAGAAATACTTTTGTATGGCCAAAAACGCCTTCTTACTAGGGATCTGAGTTGCTTTGCCTCACAATCTGGTATATTGAGCCGTCCATGGTATATTTTGAACGCGGTACTATATCGATATACCACATATACCATTTGGTATATTTTTAGTATATTTGCAGTATATTTGGTATATTTTGAGAATAATACCGCAAAATATATTGGCTTTAATCAAATTGGGTAGCGGGTATCTCACAGTCGAGTACGCTCGACTGTAGCTTTCTTACTTGTTTATATTTGTTATTATCTCTGTTAGCTGATACCATTAGCAACTATCGATAGTAAATTATTGATTTTATGAGTATTGTTTTCATTTAATTTATAGTAATATAGTTTATATTTAATTTATAGTTGTACTAACTGAATATCTTAATTTTTGCTATTTGTTATTAACGCTATTTGATCGTACTATCGGCAACTATCGATAGTCAATTATTGTTTTTTAAGACTATAATTTATACTTAATTTACGGTTGTACTAAATGCATATTTTTTTTTTTATTATTTTTCTTAATTAGTATTTTATATTTGTACTTAACGCTGTTCTTTCTGTACTATCGGCAACTATCGATAGTAAATTAGTCCTCTTTATGATTATAGTTTATTATTTTAAGATTTCTATATTGTTAGTTACTGTTACTAACTTACTATCGATAGCACACACTGCGGATAGAGCATCGACATGATGATCTTATGAAGTGTATTATGGGCACAGCGAGTGACAGCAACAGCGACAGCGATAGCGACTCGATGGACTTATTAGCCAATTGCATTTCACAAAACCATTTTCGGTGGCCACTCTCGGAGCTCGGAACGCGGAACCAACATGGCTGACAAAGCTATGCGATGGAGTCAGCTTCGCTTGCTCTGCAATTTCCCCACTCTTTGTCCTTCCTCTCTTTGCCCCCCTCTTTGCCCCCCCTTTGCTGACTGCCTGACTGCCTTTCTGCCCTTGCTGACTGCCTGATTGCTGCTGCTGCTGCTGCTGCTGCTGCTCTTGGAGTCCATGAACGATGCCCTTTGGGTGCGTTGGCGTTGGCTACACTCAATTTTCGCAGGCGACACAGCTGCCATGTGTGTGTCGGTGTGTGTGTGTGTGTGTGTGGGTAAGTGTGCGTGTGTGTGTCCAGTTCATAGCCAAAAGTTATGGATTCAACTTTTGGCCAATTTAATTTTCTCGCCTGAAACGGCTACAGAACCAACAACAACAACAACAGCAACAACAACGTCAACAGAGTCACGTTGACCAACGTTTTGCTTTCACTCCACTCCTTCCCCTCTTTTACAGCTCTTTCACTATGCGTAATGTGTGTGTGTGTGAGTGTGTACGGTATGTGTGTGTGTGTGTGGCCGAGTTGACGACCCAGGGCCAGAAACAGAAACAGCAACGGCAACAGAAATAGCATCACAATCGCAGCTCCAGACACAGCTCCCAGAACACACAGCGAGAAAGAGAGAGAGAGAAAGGTGAGAGAGTGAGTGAAAGAGAGAGAGAGAGAGAGAGAGAGTCCTGGTACACAGACCCAGAATCGAGTCGCAGTCGCAGTTGCCCAAAATTTCAGCTGCAGATGCTGGAATCATGTTCCGGGGGCATCAGAGGAGGATGAAGAGGAGGAGAAGGAGGAAGAGGAGGAGGAGGAGGAGGAGGAAGAGGAGGAGGAGGAAGTGCCCGTGAGCCCGCATTTACAGATGATTTAGCTGATGTTAAAGGCCCCAGCTGCGTAGCGCTCCAAGGGGAAGCATAGCCAGAGAGAGAGAGAGAGAGGGAGAGTGAGGAGTAAGAGAGAGGGAGAGAGCGACCCCAACTGGACCCAATTCAGTGTGGACACATTGTGCCCCATTAGTTTCTACGCCAACAACATGGCAAAATTTGCATGATTTTGCATTGCGGGGCAGCTAGGCATTCAGTTGGCCATTGTTGTTATCCTCGTTGTTGTCCTTGTTGCCCAGTCCCCCCCCCACTCTCCTTCCCTTGTTTGTTGTCCTGCTCCTGGTGCTGTTGCTGTTGCTGCTGCTTGACTGCTTGCCGTTGTTGTAATAAGAAATGCTTTATGCACGCACTTTCAGTTGGCCGCCCTCTGGACTCTTTGGACTCTGGACTCTTTGGACTCTGAACCCATCCCATCCTGAGAGTGGTGACCAGTTTTCCAGACCATTTAATTTTGTAGCCAACCCGCACTTTTTATGCCATACGTGTGAGCATGCAAGTACGAGTATTCCATCTCATTTCTTTTTCTCTTCTTTTTTTTTTGGGACATTATTCTGCCTAAACTCATCAAGGGTATGTTCGGTTTTTTTTACTGAAATCGCTTTTTATATTAATCAATTAATCCGAAAATATAATATTATGCACTTATCTGGTTAGGTTCTTTGACATATTTAATATATACTATAAAAATATTGAAAATGTTTTAATACTTTGACAAAAATTCATAACTTGATACTTATGATTAAACTTATTTTTTAATGCTATAGTAAGCCAAATAATAATTATTACATTTGATTGTCTTAAAACAGATCTTAAATAAAAATAACATATTAAAACAAAAAATTATTTCTTAATATGATTTTTACTTACTTTACTTTGAGTAAAATCTTTCCAACATATCTGTGATCCAACATATCTGTATCTGTATGATGACAATGATAATGTAAATACTTCACATAAGACAACTTTATATGAAAAAAGAGAGTACAGACCGATGAGGGCTTCTCTACTTAAACCAATTAAATTTAATGGGAAAACAATGTAAGAAACAAAATATATAATTTTGAGTGGAAAATGTATTTCTGATTCTTCAAAAATGTAAAAATTATAATAAATATTTAATGTGAAAGTTTGATACCAAAACATTTTTTTATTTTGATTAAATATGAGTCTTATAGTTATTGATTAGACAGATCGATAATATACAAACTTTCATTATTCAAAATATTGCTATAAACTTCATTCGTATGCTTCTTATGTCATAATATTTTCATTTTATGCATATTCTATTATTATTATTTGAATCTTTTTAAGGAATATCACTTCTTTCGATAGAAGTAATATCAACTGTAATAGTATTTAAATTTCTAAAAGGAAAGAAGTGACCCAAATGTATTTCCTCCTTTGTTAGCAATAACTTATAACTTATACCCGTTCCTCCATAGAGTGAAAAAGGAATATATGTAGTTCAAGGAAAATTCACTCCAAGCATACTTAAAGCTTCAGTTAATGTTTCCCGATCTTCGCATTGCTTTCCCCCTTCGTATATCTTCCCTTTTAGCCAGCCCCAAAACATTTCCAATTACCTTAAGATCAGGCGAATGTGATGTCCACGTCGTGTAAATTTGAAGTAATAAGTTAAGACACGCTTTTGAGGTATTTTAATATTTCTAAAGAATGCTAGTGCAGGGTATTTAGTAGTCTATCAGCTCGTCAACGCTTGTGTGTTGTGTGATGCTCTTTCTTTTGTGTTTGCATTTCGTTGTTGTTGTTGTTGTTATTTCATCTCTTTGGCACTTTGATTTTTGAGGCCTGTTTTGTTCAGCAGCAGCAGAGGCAGAAGCAGCGTCACAGCAATTTGATGATGGTCTAATAAAATTATTTATATGACGATGCCAGGACGACAAGGATTGAGATTGATAGAGGATGAGAATGAGACTGAGACTGAGAATGAGAAGAACAAGCATGCGGGAGGAGTTGCACAAATATCTTCTGCGACGACCTGCATGGAAAGCAAAAATCATCATCATCGAGGGTTGAGAAATTTGGCAGTATTTTTGCAGCATTGCAAAATATGCTAAAATATTGCTGTTTCGTCTTGTTGGGTGACTTTGGGGAAAGGGAAATCAAGCAATTGGAATTTAATATAAACATTTCGTTCGAAGTTGCTCAAATGTGCTAATAAATTGCATATCGAACACTTGTCGAAATTGTGCAAATCCAATGCAGAAATTGATGAGAGACACAAATTTGTACTTGAGCCTAAAAATTCTTCCTTTTTTTTTTGGGTGTTTGTGTGTGTTTAGTAGTTAGACGATATTAGATTTCGATGTAGTTTATCCATTTCGATTTTGTATTTCGAAAATTCCGATTGATTTTTTGTCCATTTTGCTGCACTCTCTCTCCAAACTTTTATCGCATTATCAATTCACTTTGTTATCAAGCAGATGCTCCATATAATTGTGCTTGTGCTCAAGTGTGAATGCGCCTCATATCCATTTAAAGTTATACCCTGAAATGCTAATTCACTGAAGAGACTGCACACATTTCTAAGCAGCAAAAGAATTATTGTTCATTGTCGTTGTTCGTTGGTATTATTTGTAATTTTAGCTTCTCTCTTCAGCTTTTGTGTATATTTTACCATAATGTGTTTATAATAAATAATATAATAAACAAATAAATAATTGTGCACTGATATTTTAAAGAAATAAAAGAATAATAATAAATCCTTTTAATGTAATATTTATCTATAATTTTTAATTAATAATATATACCAATATATTTCAAAACTAAGGAATACGATGGGGAATAGGAGTATCTATTTGTTATCCTAAAATAAATTTTATCTCTAATTTATTTTCCAGTAAAATTACTCTAACAATATCTAGTTTAGTTTTATCAAATAAAAAAATCATTAAAACGTAGTTATTAATTCTCTAATTCTTTAAATGTATAATAAGTTATAAAATAAATAATATAATACCCAAATAAACAGTTGTCTTTATTTTGGACACTTTAAACAAGAGAAAGTAAGCATTTTAAATAGAGAAATATTTAATAGATTTAACCAATTTCGAAAATAATGAACGAAAGATGGCGCCATGCAGTCATCAAGTTACTTTCTGCATTTCTTCTTGCTGTTGATTTATGTTCGCCAGGAAGTAAAAATAGTGATTGGTCACTAACAATATGCTGGTAGAAAAAGAGCCACGTAAACCAATGAAATACCAGGCGAACATAAACTAGCAGCAAGCAGAAATGCAAAAAATCACCTGCTTTTTCAGTAGCGCCATCTAGATTTCCCTAAAAGTATGCCACCAGGAAGATGGCGTCAAAAACAGCACCAGATGAAGGCAAAGAAGTGCCACGTCTACCAATGAAATACCAGGCGAACATGAAATAGCAGCAAGCAGAAACACAGAAAGTAACTCGCTTTTATAGTGGCGCCATCTATCGTTCCATAAAAGTATGCGATACTTTCATTATTACTTTAATGAGCGATAGATGGCGCCACTAAAAAAGCAAGAAACGTTCTAAATTTCTGCTTGCTGCTGATTTATGTTCGCCTGGTATTTTATCAAATTATTAAAATCTATATTTTGTCGCGCTAATTTCAAATTAGAAATGTTAAATCAACTGACAATAAAGTATCCATTAAAATTTGAAAATAACGATCGATATTGAAATTTGATATTAACTGACAAAAAAAGCAAAATTGCTAAAATTTGAAAATAACAGACAAAAGATGACGCTACATAAAAGCAAGTGAAATGCTGCACTTCTGCTTGTTGCTGATTTATGTGTTTGAAATGTTTATACAAAATACATTAAAATAGTTACAAGAATAAACAAATATTTCTATGTTCGGCATATTAAGCATTTCCACTTTCATCAAATATGTATAATATTTAACAAGTATATATCAAATTATTTGTGATTACAATAAACATTATGAGTTGCAATATGATCTCACATATTGACTGTGCAGGGTTGCCAAAGCACCCGAATATTGGCAAAATTAAGCAAACTCGTTAGTAGCGAGAAGTTTAGAGGTTAACTTGATTCGGTCTAAGCTTTGACCGCTTTGCTTTCTTGCACTTTGCACTCGCAGACGTCTTGCGAGTTTAGGGTTGCCCACATGATGCTGATGCTGATGCTGATGATGCAGGCAGGGTCTTAACCCTTTTTCTGCTTACTTTTTTTTTTGTGGCAACCCCACGAGAGTTCACAGAGAGATAGAGAGAACGAGTGGCGGCAAAGTTATGAAAGGTGGTAAGAAGAAAAAGAAAAGTAATGAAATGAGAAACCAGCACAGTTACTTTCAAGTTGAACTCTCGTGTGTGTCTATGTATGTATGTGTGTGCACTCAAGTGGGGCAGCAACATCTTCAGCTGGCGCCGCTGTTGCTGCAACTTGGGGCAAAAACTTGCAGCAAAAAGAAGCTTTCAAAGAATGCCGACAAGTCCGTCTCAGTCTTCGTCTTCGTCTCCGTCTCCGTCTCCATCTTCATCTTCGTGTGTTGTTTGGCTTTGTTTAGCTTAATTTGTTCACTTGCTTTGATGTGTCGACTGACTGCCACATGTTGAAAGTGGGAGGTGGAAGGATAGAGATGGAAACTTGGGGAAGACAACTTCAGTTTGCTGGCCAAGCACAGAAGGATGAGAAGGATGGGGAGGAGGAGGAGCAGCAAATGGCATTTTCTATGGCCAGGACTTCAGCGAGAAGTGCGTCTTTTGCCTGCTTTGCGCCTTTGCTGCTTTGCTGCTTTGCGATAATCGAGCCAAGGAGCCACTTGCTACATGCCACTGCCACATGTGGCAGTGGCACAAACAGTAGCTTCATCTTGTTAAGAGTTCACTGCTGTTCACAGGTGTGAAATATTATGGCATTTATTGTATGAAGCTTTTGTCGAGTGTCGCACTCAACTTCCGTCTCTCTCTCTCTCTCTCTCTCTCTTCTTGCAACGTGTGTGTGTGTGTGTCCAGTTGTGTTGCATTTGGCGAGTGCTGCTCAGCATCTCTTCGAGTGTCGTCGTCAACTTGGGCTATTGTGTCATCATCTTAACTGTTGCCTAACTTGAGGCGTTTAGCAGACAAATACTGTTTGCGATTCCTATTCGATTAGCTCAACTTTTAACTGCTTTATCTCGATCTCTTCAATCAAATTTCAACTTTGGGCCAAACAACTTTACAATGTATGAAGAGATAGGTAATAACTTGGTGTGGATAAACTTCGATTATCAAGCATTAAATGAATATGTTTTTAGACAGCGAAATATAGATCACAAAATAAAAGTAAATTTTAAATGTATTCTATAGTTTATTTTTAAATCAAGTAACAGCCGACTGAACGATTTTTGTTATGCGTTCTTCTTATCATAAAACCGAAAAAATACTGAAATAAATAAAATGCAAAAAAGATCATATCAAAATCTATATCTTTTAAAGCTTTGTGTTCTTCTAAGTATTAACAATAACAAGTAAGAAAGTTTCCCATTTTGCAAAAAGCAAAACAGCGCGGTATTATTCTCAAAATATAGAAAATTAATATACCGCAATAATACCAAAGACTAAATTTGGTATATTGATATAGATCTACATTCAAAATATTCCATAGAGTACAAAGTATTAGGTTGGTAATGACATACCGGTTTTTTATTGATTTTTGACGACGATTTTAACATAGTTACATATAGCATTGTCGGCACATATAGCATTGTCCGATTTAAGTGCTATATGTGCCGTTGCCTTCGATGATTTTCTGCCATCTTGATGGTAACTTGTATATGCCTCTCCTAAAGAAGTCCTTGTCCCTACTGGCAAAAATCTCGGCGATTCGATTTTCACAATCCTCCCTTGAACTCAATTTTTGTTCATCGAAATGTTGCATGGCCCAAAAAACAGACGGTAATCGCTTGGGGCAATGTCCGGACTATAAGGTGCATGCATTAACACTTCCCAACCAAGCTCCCGTAGCTTGTGACGCGTCACCAAAGATGTATGGGGCCTGGCGTTGTCATGATGGAACACAACGCCCTTACGATTCACCATGGCTGCCCGCTTCTGTTCAAGTGCAATCTTTAATCGCTCCAGTTGTTCACAGTAGAGGTCAGAATTGATGGTTTTGCCATAGGGCAACACTTCATAATGTATAATTCCTCTGATATCCTACCATACACTCTACATACAGCAACACCTTCTGAGCCGTCAGTCCTGGCTTTGCCACCGATTGAGACGACTCACCGTGTTTCGACCAGGATCTTTTAAGCTTTATGTTGTTTATGTTTATGTTGTCATATGTGATCAATTTTTCATCCCCAGTGACTGACTGATCCAGAAATGAGTCGAGTTTATTGCAGTGCAACAAAGATTCGCAGATTGATACACGGTCGAAAAGGTTTTTTTTGGGATAACTCATGAGGCACCCCCACGACTTTAAATACCTATGGACGGTTTCCGGGCTTAGTTGCAGCTGCTCTGCGATGGTTCCAATAGTCACATGACGATCTCGATCCACTATTTTCATGATTTTATCCGTATCAACGGCTTGGGTGTTTCGGTATCAAAATTGCCACTTCCGAATCGCCTAAACCACTGTTCGGCGGTTTGAATCGAAAGTTTGTTATCTCCTAAGACAGCGATAATCTGTCTGCAAGATTCTGCAGCAGTTTTTCCCTGTGCGAAATAAAATTTTAAAATTGCCCGATTTTCTGCGTTAATGAACTCTATTTCAATCGATTGTAATTTTTTAACGTGAAAGCTCATGTAAACAAACTATATGTCATTTTAAAGGTATTGCCAATACCTTTCAAACGATATACAGCATTGCCAGATTCGATTACATGAGACTGTCAGTCAAAGCAACTAAGATTCGATTGCAGTAGGCGATTTTGCCCATATATAAAATTATATGTCATTTGAACATTGACTTTCAAGTTGACCGGTTAAAAAGTCGGAAATCTTTCTTGTGTGTTGTGCTCAGTTTTTCTCATATTTTGCATAAGTAAGAGCAATGGGTGATCAGGAAAGAGGACGACGTAGGATTTTCACTGCTGGTGATAGTGGACAAGCGAACAGTAGCGCATCGCGCACTTTGGATCCTAGGAACGCCTCATCACCAAAAGACGATAGGCCTTCCACATCTCGTGAGACAAATACACCGCGTGGATCAGCAACTGGGGGTGGAAATGGGAGTAATCGAGTTCAGAAACGTATAGATCGATTTGAAACTGTTCTCACAAGACCCGCCGAAGTGGTGTCAAAGGTTGGAAAAGAAGGCGCACCGATTCAGTTATTGTCGAACTATTTTCGACTGAACACCACTCCTAAATGGCGCATTGTACACTACCATGTTGATTTATCGCCAGAGATTGAGCTTCTTCGAGTACGCCGTGGCATATTATCGGAGCATGCGGCAGCATTGGGAACAGGCTATCTTTTTGATGGCAAACAGTTATTTACGACGACAAAATTTGAGCAGGATGTTACAATTCTTAACGGAAAATCTAAGCAGGATATTAACTACACTATTACAATTAAGTTTGTGGGTTTTATTTCAACAGCGGAGAAGCGCTTTTTACAAGTGCTGAATTTGATAGTGCGACGTTCTATGAAGGGACTTCACCTAGAGCAGGTCGGACGAAATCTATTTGATCCGCACGCAAAGGTATCGATGAGTTTTCCTTAGGATTATGGCCTGGTTACGAGACTTCAATACGACAGCACGAAAGAGATATTATGTTGTGTAGCGAAATCGCACATAAAGTTATGCGCACTGAAACCGTTTACGACATTCTTGTTCGCAGTTCCCAGAATCCTGCTCGGCATCAGGATGAATTTCGCATGAACGTTTTGGGCTTAATTGTGCTCACTGATTATAACAACAAAGCATATCGTATTAATGATGTTGACTTTACAAAATCACCACTTGCTACATTTAATTGCAAGGGAAGAGACATAAGCTTTGTAGAATACTATTTAACGAAATACAACATTCACATTCGGGATCACCGACAACCATTGCTTGTTTCGAAGAATAAACATAAAGCTCAAAACACGAACGCCAACGAATTGGTTATTCTCATTCCAGAGTTGTGCCGCGTTACTGGGCTTACAGATAACATGTTGGAGAACTTTCAACCTAAACGCGGGATGGCAGATCACACACAGTTAAATCCAGGCAGACGTATTGATCGCTTGCGCATATTTCACCGAAGGTTGCAGACGACTCCCGAAAGTGTAAGCGTACTGAATGATTGGAACATGAAGCTAGATGAGAATCTTAAGATTAAGATTCAAGGACGTATAATTGCACCACAAAAAATCCCCTTCCTTAATAATCGCATTTCCGCTGGGGATCAGGCCGATTGGACGCGTTATTTTCGGGATAATCAAATGTTTACTACACCCAGTCAAGGACTTGATCGCTGGGCAGTTATTGCACCACAGCGAAACTCTCGACATCTTCGCACACTGCTTCAGAATTTAAATCAAGTTGCGCGTGGCATGGGTTTTCAAATCAGAAGCCCACGCGAGTAAGTTCTTTTTTCGACTTACGAAGTCTGCCTCACTCACAACGAGATAAACTTTTTTCAGAACTATGATTTACAATGATCGCACGGGCAGTTACATTCAAGCCCTAGACGACTGTGCCCGCATTGATCCACAGTTAATTTTATGCCTCGTGCCAAATAATAACACCGAACGGTTTGTTTTGAGAATTACAATTTTTATTACTGTCTATATTTATACTTTCAAACAATCCCTTAGATATTCGTCGATCAAAAAGAGAGGATGCGTGGATAAAGCGATTCCTACTCAAGTGGTAACAGCAAAAGCCACTCAAAAGGGAATGAGTGTGGCTATAAAAATTGCTATACAAATCAATTGCAAGCTGGGCTACACCCCATGGATGATAGATTTACCGTTGTCCGGGTTAATGACAATTGGATTTCATATAGCAAAATGCACTCGTGATCGCTCGAAGGCCTATGGAGCTTTGGTTGCTTCGATGGGCCAACAACAAAACTCGACATACTTTAGTACTGTGGCTGAATGTAGCGCATACGATGTGATGGCCAACAATTTATGGCCAATGATGTTAAGGGCTCTTAGACAATATCATCGCGAGCACCAAAAGTTACCGGAAAGGATAGTATTTTATCGTGATGGTGTGAGCTCAAGCTCGCTAAAACACTTGGTTGAATATGAGGTTAAGGATATTGTAGAAAAGCTTGAAGTTGAATATCAACGCGATGGGTCTACAACACCGCCAATGCTTGCATATATTGTGGTGTCAAGGGCGGCGAACACCCGACTCTTCACATCGTCCAAACAAGATCCACCGCCTGGGACCGTGGTTGATGATGTAATCGCAATGCCCGAACGTTACGACTTTTATTTAGTGTCTCAGTCAGTTCGTCATGGGACGGTCGCCCACACAAGCTACAATGTAGTCTATAGCAAAATTCGATCAAATTCAAAAGCTGACATATAAGATGTGTCATTCATATTACAATTGGTCGGGCATTACACACGTTCCAGCAGTTTGCCAATATGCTAAAAAGCTAGCAACCCTTGTAGGGACAAGCATTCACGCCATTCCACAGAATGCGCCCGAGAAAAAGTTGTATTATCTTTAATCGAAACTACAATATCTATAAGTTGAATTGAAATATAATTTACTTTTGGATATATCCAATATATATATATAGATTTTTATGTTTCTCCAAATCATTTCAGATGACTATTTTTGTCAAGTTGCAGTTACACATTTGAATTTAGTTTTTGATTTAATAATAAAGTAGACAACCACAAAAGAAAATTGTGGCTTTCTAAAAAAAAAAAATAAAATAAAAAATATAATAACTTTTACTTCGCTGATGAAGAATACACTTTATAGGTAAAGAAGTAAGAAATCTACAGTCGACTTTGAGATACTCGCTATCCGTTCTCAATAAAAGCAAAACAGTGCGCTATTATCATTTAAATATACCAAAAATGAATTGTGAAATATACCAAAATGTATATTTGGTATTCTCAAACAAAATTATAGCTCTGAGATCAAAGTGTTCAAATTCGTTAGTCTTTTAAGCTTTGTGTATTTGCTAAACAGGAGTAATAAAAACTAATTTTGTTGGATATGGAAAATCATGTCTTAGCTTTATATAACAACAGCTAAATAAATATATATTAAATTTGTTTTTACAATATCGAAAATCAAGACTGAATTTCATTTAACAACAACATAATAAATATGCTTTAATTACAACAATTTCTTTATAGTAAAACAAACCAAACTTTAACTGTTTGAGCTTCACTCCAAGTGTCAAAAATTTTCAGAACCGAACGAAAAACAAAACAAAAAAAAATGTACAAACAAAAGACGAAAAAATAAAGTATGAAAACTCTCACATGTCGAATGATAAATGAATGCGAGCTAAATTGACAGATTTGCAAAACCTGTTAAATAGTGTGGGAAATATTCAAATTGAATAACGCACATACGTAACACACAAACACATGTATATATGTATATATATATATTTTTGTTGTAAAACACCATTCAAAAAGCGAACTCTTTGGCTTTGCTGTTTGTCACGTTGCCCGCGGGCAGACAACTTGAATCGATTTAGTCATTTGAGCTAAAAAGAGCTTAAAATATATTCGCTGTCCCTTTTGGGGAATGCGACGGACAGAGATTTTTGAGCAAACAACAAAAAGAGTTTATTAGCCAACCCAATTACATCAGTGGCCATTCGCTTGTCGCTTCTCTCTCTCTCTCTTGTTTTCTCGCTGTTGTCTGCTCTTGTCACATATCAAATTTGTGTGACGCAGTTTCCTTTGTCAGCAGGAAAATTACAAAAAAAATATGAGAAAAGAATGAAATGCAAATGGAAATTGCAAAATATGTTGGGGACAACACTAACTTTAATGTGCCAAATGCACAAAACTAAAAAAAAAACTAAACATTAAACCGAGTTTCTTTTTTTCTTAATTAAGCGTCAAAAAGGAAATGTTACATAGAAACACATTCTGTGTGCATTCGCTTGAATACCTTGTCATGTAATTTATGCTCCGTTTTTTTTTTCTTTTTGGGGCGAGGAATTTTTTGTCTCTCTCGAGGAAGTTTGCAGCGAGTTCTGAGAAAGTCAAGCTGACACAATTAAACGATGCGTGCTTTGTTTTCTCTATTCTCTCTCCCTGTCTCTATCAATGTGGCACGCTCATCGAGTCAATTGTCATCGCACTTGTTGTCACGATCAACTATTGTACCATATGTATTCTCCGATCTTTCCCCACCCCTTCGATCCTGCTTCCACTGATCGCGCGTGTCAGCGACCCTCGTCTAGGTAGCGTCGCGACTTTACGTGTCGATGGTGTGAAACTCAGCGAAGACAATGCCAGGCGCCGATAAGATCACATCTGAGTATGTACGAGTGAGTGTAAGTGTTCCAAACGCCATGAGCTCTATTCATTCTATAGTTATGATTATGAGGAAGGCCAACAATGACGCATATTCATTTGATTCATACACTTCATTCACAAAAATAAACCAGAAAACAGAAAACAGAAAACCCTTCAGACAGCGACTGTTTTATATGCAGCAAGTGACACATGCGGAGAGTTTCGAACAGTGCCTTAAAATGCAATTGTATACCCTGTAATTTGAGCATGAGTTACCTAAAGTAGTGACAACGGGGAGTGGATAAGTTAGCTAAAAAATTTATTAAGAAATTTCAATAAAGAAATAAAATTCAGTAATTGGACATCAAGTACAGGGTATCTTTTAGTTGTGCAGTATTCAACTGTGGATAAATAACTAAGAGGTAATATTTAATTCACAGGATATCTGCTAGTTGAGCAGCAATTTGAGCATGAGTTTCGAACAGTAGCTTAAAAGGCAATTGTATACCCTGTAATTTGAGCATGAGTTGCTTAGAGTAGTGAGAGATAAGAGTGAATAAGGTAGACAAGGAATTTGTTTAGAAATTTCAATACAGAAATCAAGTTCAACAATTGAAAATTAAGTACAGGGCATCTGCTAGTCGAGCAGTAATTTGAGCAAGAGTTTCGAGCAGTGCCTTAAAATGCAATTGTATACCCTGTAATTTGAGCATAAGTTACCTAAAGTATGGACAACTGAGAGTGAGTAAGTTAGCCAAGGAATTTGTTAAGAAATTTCAATACAGAAATTAAATTTAGCAATTAAAATTTAACTACAGGGTATCTTTTAGTCGTGAATTGAATAATGAAATTCAACTCTGTCCAAGCAACTATTAAGTGTGACTCATTTCACAGGATATCTGCTAGTCGAGCAGTAACAACTGAGAGTAAATAAGATAGACAAGGAAGAAATCTCAATACAGAAATCAAAGTACATCATGTACAGGGTATCTGCAGGTTGAATAGCATGGAATGAAATTCAAATATGGATAAATAACTTAAATGTGTTAGTCATTTCACAGGGTATCAGTTAGTCGAGCAGTAGAGAAAAAAATCGTATTACATTAATCGTTTCTTCAACTTTACAGCGTGTCTCGCTGTTGAGCAGACACAAAAGTGCAATTTTGTGTAAAGGACTTTTAGCTTGTTTGGCAATTTTCTGTTTCGACTGTCAGCAATTTGCAACGTGCAACGCGGCCGCTGTGGCAAAGTGTAGCTGTGTTGCTGCTGCTGTTGCATTGCTTATGAAGTGTCACATGAAATTTTGTAATTTTCTTATCCAACATTTTTGTGTCACTTGACCAAATGGACGAGCGTTTAAGGTGTCACGAGGCATCGCGATTCTCCGCTACTTGCCACATGCCACATGCTGCATGGGCCGTGCCTCAAGGCCCCGTTCGCCACAATTGGCAATTGTCGATTTGTCAGCCATTGGCAGTTCGAATGTAATTTGGCTATTATGGAAATTGCGCTTAGCATTGCCAACAGCAACAGCAACAGCAGCAACGACGGCAGCAGCAACAACAGTTGCAACTGCAGAGTGCAGCAAGTGGCAGCAATTTATGCTGCCACACACTTGGGGGCCAACTTATGGCGCATAAATTTCGAGTGGCCAACGCCAACATAATTAATTTCAATTGACTAAACTACAGCAGTCGCAGTTGCAATCGCAGTCGCAGGCAACAACAACTTTAACAGCAGCAGCAACATCTGCAGCAACATTAGCATTAGCAGCAACAACTGTAAGAACTCTCACTCACAAAGGAAAACTGATCGACATGAGGATACCCAGTATGCACATCTAGCTGCATTTAGTGAATCATTTCGAAATTTATAGTTAATGTTGAAAGAAATATTACTTAAAGTAAGAGTAGAGTATCTCATTGGTTGTCTGGACTTAATACAATAAGACTTATTTTATTAGGTTTCATATTTCATAAGTGTGTAATATAAACTATAATTAATACCTGATTAAACCATTTAATAGAAAAAGCATATCGATGATCCAATTTGTTTCTACATTTATAATTTCCATTTAATGTGCTTCACTTTGGATATTTATATAGAGATTGGGAGTTCAAAATATTTTGGTATTTTATGAAATTACTTATCTAATTGTTTAAAATATTGTACTTAAGAAGGAAATGGTGAATCTCTACTTTTTAATAATTTATTAAAAAGAAATTGTATATAATAATTGATTATGATAAGTTCCAGTTAAAGTTAAGTTGAACAATTTATAATCTTATATAACTTATTAATCTCATACTCACAAAACTTATTACCAAAGGGTTTAGTTTAAAATTTGCACTGCAAAGTTGATGCTGATGACATTAATTAAATAAAATATTGTACTAAATTCAGCACATTGATAAAGCAAAGCACCAAAGCAAAAAAACCTTCTTTATTAAAATTTTACATTAAATTATTTATAAACGTTAGATTATAAATTTAAATAGAAAGTGGTAACTCTTTTTTTAATAGCTTTTGATATTTTAGTATTTTGGCAGAATATTAATTTCATGATCTAGGCTTAAGAATGTTTCAAATATTGTACATTTTTTGCATTATTGAGTTTAGAATCCATTCTAGAATTTTAAATATGTTATTATTATTGAACTTTGAATATTGATTTAAAAGTTTTTAGATTCTGCGTTTAGAAATTCGAAAATTATAAATATTATAGTTCAACATTATTATTATATTTTTTTTATTCTTTATTTATTTACAGTCTATCTATCTAAAGGTAATAAGTAAATTCTATTCTATTTTATTGATATAAGAACTTAGCTTCTTTCTTTGATTTGGACAACACTCAAATTCTATTTGTGTCATTATAATAATACTGCATGTAATTAAGGTCAATTGATGGCCTGATCTGTGCTTCTTCTAAGCTGCCTGCTGTCAACTGTTGTGTGCAGCACATGCTACCCTTCTTGGCTACACTTTTACTGCGGGGTATCACAAACAAATGTAGCTAAAACTTACGCCCAATTTCAGTTGGTGTTCGCTTATTTAGACAATATGTTCGATAAAACTTTGTAAGCCCCGAAACACACACACATGGATAAAGAGAGAGAGAGAGAGAGAGAGAGAGAGAGAGAGAGAGAGAGAGAGAGAGAGAGAGAGAGACGGCAGCTGTGGCTGTAACTTTATGCGTGTCCCTTGCAACTGACCCGCCAACATTGTGTAACACGAAGATTTATGCGACTTTGCCCCAAAAACTGTCACGTTCTTCCCCTCTCTCCCTTCCCTTCCCCCCTCTCACTCTGTCGCCATTTCTGCAGCTATGTTTGTGTGTGCATGACTGTACTTCCGCTGCGCCAACTGTACCTTCTGGCCATGTGAGTTTGCTTTGCTGGCTTTCAGCTGCTGCTGCTGCTGTGATTTGCATAGAAAGTGTCGCCACAAATTTTGGATACGGCTAACGTATGGAGTGTGTGTCTGTATGTGTATGGTGTGTGTGTCTGTGTGTGGTCCAACCTTTTCTTAATTTGCTGTGAAACTATTGCCAACTAAGCGTGGCAAGCAAAAGCTTCGCAAGCTGGCAAAGTGGGCAACGCTCTTGGCCATCATCTCACTGGCTGGCCAAGTTAAATAGCCTGAAATTGTTCAACTTCCGGCCATGGCCAGAGACCGCCGCTGGCCGTTTGTCAGCCACGTTGTGCATTAATTAGGCAAAGCAAATAGCAAACAGCACTAGATAGCAACAGCAATGGCAACAACAGCAGCAGTAGAGTTTCCCCCTTGGGGGGTGGCGGGAGGAGGAGGGCACAGGAACTTATGAGACCGCAGAACACAAGGCGAGAAAATGGCCGCAAGGAATTGAATTGAATTGAATAAGGAGAATGTTGAGAATGATGAGAACGATGGCTCGTAAATCTGAGCACTCGAAAAACGCAGCATTCACAATAACAAAAGCTAACTTTGAAACCTCCATTTCCATTGTTTTGCTTTGAAGGAAATCAAGAGCTTAAGTTTAGAAAATTAAAAAAAAAACAAAATGTTGAATACATTACTGAAAATGTAACAATTCGGTTGATAATAATAATAACATTTCATCACTTACAGTTTTCTTTATTATTTGTGTTAATTTAGAAGAAATAACTTAATTAGGAAATACAGTTTTTATTATGATACTATTTTTCTTTTGATAATATATTTATATAAGTCTATGACGGCTTTAAAAATATGTAGATTTTAGCAAACTCTTTTCAACTTCATATTTAGTTTATTATTTTGTTTTTTTTTGTTTTTTTTGTGTTTATGTTTAGTGTTTACATATTTATCTATGTTATTTTTATTATTTTTAAAAATTAAATATTTTATATATACTTTACACATTATTTGCAATAATAGAATTAAAGAAAGTGATAACAAAAAGAGATATTTCTTTAACAATAGGCTGGTTTGCCTGACAATCTAGTATATTTTGGGATGCAGTATTATATTAAAAAACAACATATAACCATCGGTATATTTTAGTATTTTTGCAGTATATAAATTTGGTATATTTTAAGAATAATACAGTTTTGATTTTCTTTCAAATGGGTAACGAATAGTTTTCAACTATAGCTTGTAAATTGTAATATTATTTATGTACCATAAACATTACTTGCAATATCATAATTTAAAAAAAGAAGTAATAATTAAAAAAGTAAGCTTAAGCTATTATTTTGAAGGAGTCTTTTTTAACTGTTAATTTTACCTAAAGAAATCATACGATTTTTATAATTTGAAAATAGTTCTTATAAATTCCAATCTTGAGCTAAACTTTGACCGATTCATACACAAATCATGCTTAAGTTCATTCTAAAGTTATCACCTTTGTTGTAGTAAAAACAGTTCTTGTTAGATAATCCTTTTCTTTAGCTGATTTGCAAAGTTCAACTTAGTTTTTGTTCAACAAAAGATAAGTTTCTTCGGTTTTTTTAGCAGTCAATAAAATGGGCTCATTATCAAATTAAAAACCGCAAAACTGAAACTCTTATAACAGATTATGTGCAACTCTTAATCGTTTATAACCTCAAACTTAAGGGTTGAACATGAGGGGTAAGGGGTGAAGAACACTTCTTGTTGTGGCTACAGAGTTGTAGGAGTTGGAATTGTCGGTGAATTTCGACAATTACATAACCTGCAAAAGTCTGTCGTTGCTTGGCCAAACAACGCTTGCCTGACTGTCGAGGAAAGTGAAGAGCTGTAACTCGTAGATAGTGGGGAGAAGGGTGAAGACTCCGCTCTTGGTAACTTTGGTAGGCCTTTTTTACGTTTCGTGTCTTTGACTGCCAAATGACACAACAAACTGCAAACTTAAACACTTAATCTTTTCATTTAATGTTAATTTGTTTGTTTTTATCGACATATTTTCTCTGTGAGGGCGTTTGGCTGAAGGCGTCGACGGGCGGGACGGGGCGGCATAGGGAAGGGATGGTGGATGGAGGGAGGGGGGTTTTTGTAATACCCAATCCATAACTTTTGCTGCCGTTAAATGCGCGGCGCTTGTTACGACAACAAACTCATTTCACGTTATGACAAATTGCTGCCAATCAACATAATTCAGCGGCAAGTCAAGAAAGTGGCAACCAGCTGATGCACAAACGGTTTGCGGGGCGTATGCGGAGGAGAGGAGTGTGGGGGCGGATAGAGCTCCTAAGAGAAGTCAGACGCCAAATAGAGACAGCGAAAAAAAGAGACAGAGAGAGAGAGAGAGTGGCGACACGCCTTCAAACCTTTTGCCTGATTAAAAGTCGCCAAAACGTCAGCTCAGTGGAAACGATTTGGAGTTATTATAGCTAGATTTGAGGAAGTTGCTTTACTTTTTAGCGGTTTACCGATCGCTTAATAATTTGAGCAAGTTTTCAAATAAAACAAACTTAAAAATCCCTAAATTAATTGTGGTTGTTCCATAAATTTAACTAATTTTAGAAGAAGTTTTCGGAAGCAGTTTTTATAATACTAGAATATAGTAGGGCATAAGGAATATGATATGTGAAATATGGAATATTGAGTATTGAAAGGAATATGGAATACAGAAAGGGAAAGGGAAATGTAGATTATGGATTATGGAATAAAGTTATTAGGGAATAAGCGATATGGAATAAGGAATAATAAATAAGGATTAAGGAATAAGAAATAAGGAATAAGGAAGGAAGTTTTCTTTATATCACTGCACAGTATTTTACCCAAAGAAATCATAATAAGGAATAAGCAATAAGGAATATGGAATAAGGAATAAGGAATAAGGAATGAGAAATAAGGAATAAAGAATAAGGAATAATGAATAAGGAATAAGTAATAAGGAATATGGAATAAGTAAAAAGGAATAAGGATAAAGGAATAAGGAATAAGGAATATAGTATAAGGAAAAAAGAATAAAGACTAAAGAATACGAAATATGGAACATGGAATATGAAATATAAAATATGGAATATCTAATGTATAATATATAGAAAATAGAAAAAATAATTAAATTTCGAATATTCTATATTTTTTCTTAAGAGTTGCCATCACTGGCAATCGGCAATCGGTGTCGGGAGAAGGTCGCTGGCAGTCGGGTTGACAGATCCAAGCCCAAACTCAAACCTGAGCAGAGCACTTTTGAGCAGTAGCTGGTTTTTTTTTTACTTCGTTTATTTTTTTTTTTGACAAATGTTATGCCTCGCTTGCGCGCTGTTCACTTTAACGCTCATTGCTATTGCCACGCCCACTCATCAGTGCATGCCAGTGGAGGTGGTGATGTGGGGGGGCGGCGGCGAGGGAGAAGAAATGGTAAAGCCGCCATAACAAATTGTTAGGCTATGACCTCGAAAACATTTGCCAGTTGCCAGTTGGCAGTTGTCTTCGTAACGCTGACTGTCTCTGTGTCTTCTTGCCTCTCCGTGCTGCCAACCTGCTGTCCTGTGGCGCTGCCGTCTTGCTGCCTTGGTGCTGCCACCTCGAGGTAGTTGGAATTCAGCAACTTCAAACTTGGCCTGCAGGTTTATGGCTAGTTTTGTAGGTGTAGACCCTCCCTCCTCCCTCTTTCACCCTCTCCGTCTCACTCCCATCTCTTACCCCTTCCCCTATTGTCTCTTTCACCAACATGCTTATTATTATTTTTGATGTTTTTCTGTTTTGCCAAGTTTTGTGGCTCGTTTTGGGGGGCTTTCATGTGATAATTGCGGCGCATGAATTACAATTAATTCGTGACGATTCGTGCAAGAGCTTTGCGCCCCCGACAGCTGCTCATAGAAGGAGGGGGGAGTGACAGAGGGAAGGGGGAAGGGAGGTTGCTTGGGGGCGCCTCGGCTACAGTTACCAGTTAACATTTAGCAGCAAGAAGCAAGAAGCAAGCGACGTCCGCGTGTCGTTAGCAGCGCCTGTTTATTATTCCGTTAATTCTCTCTGCCCCCAACTGTCAACCCAACTCTCCTTCCCCTTCCCCCTCCCTTTCCACGCTATATATCCTGCCACCCCAGTCGCCCCCTCAGCCAACTCTTTTCGGTTATTGTGGCTACGCGACATGCAACGCGGCGGTGACATCGCCAAAAACCAAAGCAAGCCAAAGCAAAGCCAAATACCAAATACCCAACCATATCCATCTTCCCCTCTCCCTCTCTCTCTCTCCCTCTCTCTATCATTCTCTCTCTTGCGACCCTTTTCTCTTTCTCTCATTTCACAAAACTGGATCCAACTGTAACCAAAACACGCACGCCTCCAACGAAGGCTTCTCGAACGCCAATCAACTGAATTTTAATGCAGCTGACGAGAAGGAGGCGGAAGAGGAGGCGGAGGAGAAAGAGGATAAGCAGGGTTTTGGTTGAGGGATGAGGATTGATGTTTGTTCCATCATCGCGAGCTAAGATTACTGTTGATTGGCATCATCAGGATCATAGCTTAACTAACTTGTTTTTTGTGGTCTGTTGCTATTTTCTTTCTTTTTTTCACTTTCTCTCTGAACTGCTTTTAAATCTGAAATTCTACTCAATAAATTGAACTTTTCATATTTTCGCGTACTTTCACTTATCACAAAAGTTGTTTTCTTTGTTACCCACTTTTAATCTCTATATCTATCTATCTATCTATCAATCTATCTATCTATCTATCTATCTATCTATCTATCTATCTATCTATCTATCTATCTATCTATCTATCTATCTATCTATCTATCTATCTATCTATCTATCTATCTATCTATCTATCTATCTATCTAACTTTTCTATTCATATCCTTAAATAATCATCTATCCACAATCTCTTCCGATTTTGTATATTTTTGTTTAAGTTTTCAGTTTTTCCTGTAAGTTTTTTTATGTTAAGCATTTTTTAAATTATTGTTTCATATAATTTCATCTATAGTTTCATATAGTTTTCCAAGATCTTTTTATTTAAATATGATTTTGAAAAATATTGTTTCGTTTCATTTTTCAGCATAATTTTGTAAGTATATAGTTTCACATAATTTTCCAAGATCCCTTTTTTGAGTATAATTTCGGTAATCGTTAGTTTCATATAATTTTCCAAAATCTTTTTTTTATTAATATATATTTTTAAGTCGCTATTTTCCTATAATTGTATATGTCTTCATATCTTGAACTATGAACGTATGTACATATATGTTTATCTTTTTCAAAGTGCCTTTCTTATATAGTTTTTTTTTAAGTCTTTAAATATTTCCTTTTCATCTTATTGTATTTTTTTCTAATTTGGAACGTCTCCATACTCTTAACTGTAAGCTTGTACTTTAGATGTCTCTGTTATTTTTGTTTAGTCTACAACTATTTCTTTCTATTTCTAATTTAATATGTTGTAAAATCGAAAATTACTTCCACACACATTTTTTAAATAATATTCTATGTCTTCAAATCTCTAACTATTTCTAATTTACGTTTTTCTTTTTCTACACTCTTCTTTCTACACAAATCTCTAACTATTTTCAATCTTGATGCTTCTATTTACGTTTTTCTTTTTGTTGCGCTCTTCGCAAACGTTTTTAGCACAAACAATTAAAGCATTGAAAGCGTTTTGCAACCTCAATGTGAGCTTCGAGATGTTTCGCACCCAATTAGCATTTCTGTAAGCTGTGATTTTGGGATATCCCGTTGCTAGCGTTTCCTCTGTTCTGTATTGACTCCTTTGGCAGTGACTCCTTTCGGTTTTAACCACGATGCGGCTCATTGTGTTGGGTGGGCGCATTATTTTTATTGCTGTTGTCATCGCTTTGAAGCGGGTTTCGATTTCAGCTCGAGTTCGTTCCTCTCTCTCTCTCTCTCTCTCTCCAGTTGCAGTCTCAGTTTCGTTTTTCGCTGTGATCGACGCCCGCTGTGATTTTATGAGCCGCAATTGCATAAAACATTTCTATTGAGTCAGCGGAAAAAAATATCAAAACACAACTTGAGCTGGGCGATGAAGATGGGAATGCGAATGCGAATATGGATGTGGATGGGGATGGTGTTGGTGATGGATTTGCAACCCTCTTGGTTGGACAGACCCGGCTTATTATGATTACTATACTGTGATTATGCCGCGCTAGCAAAGTGCGTGCCGAGTTCCGGGCTGCTGGAATACTCGTAACTGACTGACTGACTGACTGACTTCCTTGTGACTGCCTGGGCTTGTGGTGTATCGTTTACGCTTAACAATAATAACAACTGATTTTCGGATGTATTATTACATTTCCCGCGGTGACTGCAGCACCCAAATTATCACAGCTACCCCACACAGTTGGAGTTCACCCAAAAAGAGAAAGACAGAGAGAGAGGTGCAAGGACTGCTACGCAATTTGTGGTTGAGCACAGGAAAGGATGTGGAGATTGGGAATCAGTAACCGCAGCATCTTGCTACAGACTTTGCCATGCGAATAATGAAGTTAAAGCCATCCGAAAGTTGTATTTTTCTCTTCTTTTCATGAGACATGAGGGGGGACAAAGGCGAACTGATTGTCAGGATTGTGATGCGATGCGATGGCTCATTTACAGCAATTACCAAAGCATTTTGTCACCCACAAAGCAAACGACAGCTAAATGTTGGGGGAGTGGAGAAGTCGCTGACGGGACAAAGGGGGATTGCAGCACCTGCTGTGTTCAAAGAATTGGAATACTGCGCATTTGTCTGTAGAGCATAAAGCGAGAAAAAGTTGAGATATTTTCGAAGAATATTGCAGAGTGTGAAAATGACTAATGAACAAGGGAAAGGAAGAGGTAAGCAGTGGCAAGAAAAATAATAATGAATAAATAATTTAATAATAAAAGTAATAATAATAATAATAATAATAATAATAATAATAATAATAATAATAATAATAATAATAATAATAATAATAATAATAATAATAATAATAATAATAATAATAATAATAATAATAATAATAATAATAATAATAATAATAATAATAATAATAATAATAATAATAATAATAATAATAATAATAATAATAATAATATATATATATATATATAATAATAATAATAATATATATATAACAATATATATAATAATAATACCTTTTTGCAGCTCACAAAGAATGAATTATTCATAAGAATTTATTTCGAATGTTTTGATGAAATAGTCCAAATATACGGAGTGCAGATTTGGGGGATTGCAGAATCAGTACCGCGATTAACGGGAGGATCCACATTACATCGTGATCTGAAAGCGCACACTATAAAGCTGCTGTGGCGACAGTCTGATAAACCACCGAAGTAGACTCACTAAGAGACTCCTACCTGGAGCTTGAAGAGTCAAGGTTTCGCCAAAATGTTTACTCAATCGTGAACTACAATAAATACGTTCTTATGATATGGGTATGAGGTTTGACCTGATTTAGATTTCCCTAAAATGTGTGGATATGGTACTTTATACTTTTACTGGTTCAATTGCTTAATAAATCTAATCTAATCAACTAAAATATGTCAAGCCCTCAACTTTTTTTTTGTAAATACTTACTATATGTAAGTTAGACCATAATTATGTTCAAAAATGTAATTATTGTAAAAAAGATAGATTGTGAATAAAATATTCATTAAAAATAAACAAAAAAAATTTAATTTATTTATTGTATTTTGTAGTACCAGCAATAATTTTAAATGTTGTAAAATGTTGTTGGATATCTTCGATTGCATTAGATTAGATTCACAACAACATACAACTTTTTATGAAACTTACTTCAAATAGTAAACATATTTATTTCTATATTTTTTATTTGCCAGCTTATTTTATGTATATAATTTAGGGATGGTATGTTAAGCAGTTGTTTTAGTAGAATTTTTGAAAGTTGTGTGTTATATATTTAAGAACTGTTTTTTCTTTACTTTTTAAAGTTAAGCATTCAATTTAGGAATCAAACAACAAGTAGAAGGAAAGATTGTTGAGCACTTCAGTGCTTATTAGTAGAGAGTTCTATTGCTGTTTTTCGATCTGTCACATCAACAGCAAATCGAAATCCTAGTTTAGTTGCTGCTCCTGCATCTTTAGCTGTGGCTCGTTTTATTGTGCTTCATCATCCGCAGACATGATGATGGAGATGGAGTGGAGAATGGATGTGGACATGAACGTGAACTGATGACGCACGTATGTATATCAAGTGCACACCGAAAATTCGCCAGATCCCTTTGATAGAGACACAAATAGAGCAAGAGAGAGAGAGAGAGAGAGAGAGAGGAGAGAGAGAGAGCGTGAGAGGGGGCAGAGTGTAATAGGAGTAGAGCAAGAGGAGGAAGCGGGAGGCTGCATCTCGCCTTCGTGTCTGAGGCAATGTTGGCTCAAAGAAGGGGCACGTAATCCATTTGTTGTTTGCATGTCCATCTCGGGGTAAGCCAAACTTGGCTTAGCAGAGAGTGAGAAAGGGATGGAGAGAGGGGGGAACGATAGGCAGAGAGGTAGAAAGAGAAAGAGAGAGCGGTAGAGAGTGAGCATGTTATGTGTGCATTGGACACAACTCAATTGCTCGAATGCTGAGCCAGACTCCCAACTGTGCAAATGTGTGTGTGTGTGTGTGTGTGTGTGTGTGTGTGTGTGTGTGTGTGTGTGTGTGTGTGTGTGTGTGTGTGTGTGTGTGTGACTCTGTGTGTGTGCTCACATTTCTGCTGTGCTCTGTTAA
This sequence comes from Drosophila sulfurigaster albostrigata, assembly GCF_023558435.1. Classification (NCBI taxonomy): domain Eukaryota; kingdom Metazoa; phylum Arthropoda; class Insecta; order Diptera; family Drosophilidae; genus Drosophila; species Drosophila sulfurigaster. The sequence continues at coordinate 8,177,888 of NC_084885.1, read as the reverse complement.
TGATGAGAGACCACGGAACGAGTTAGCTGCCATTCTGTTGCCGTTGCCGTTGCTGTTTGGTGTGCAACTGACGCACATTTGCTGGGACTTTGCCACATGATATGACGAGGCAGCTAACCCTGCCGCTTGCCGCCTGCCCCTGTCTCCTCCCCCCCTATTCCACACACTCTCCACTCTCATGGCTGGACACATTTCCGCTGCATTTTCGGCAGGACATTCGACTTGCAATTTGAGCGCTCGCATGGCATATTAATGGAGTTGATGCCAACTGACCAACTGGCTGCCAGACTCTCGACTCTGACTAGAGACTAGAGAGACGAGGGCGGTCAGAGTGGGCGTGGACAGCATGCGTGCAGACGGACGTAGGAAACGAACGGGAAGGATAGGAAAGGAGAGTTTCGGCTGTCGCTTGACGTCTCCGATTCCGTCATCGCCATTTAGTTCATTAGAGCAAAAATGTTGCGATGCTGCTGCTGCTGCTGCTGTTGCTGTTGCACGTAAACAGGACAAATGGAGTGGTCAAGAGGGGAAGAAGGGAAAGGTGGGGTGGGGGTGGGGGCAACAGACTGTCACTTAGGCGAAATCTTGCACAGCGGCAACAACTACTTGGAGTACGCATTTACGTGATTAATCAGTTGGCCACGTGTGCAACTGTATGCGTGTGTCTGCTAGTATGTGTGTGTGTGTGTGTGTGTGTGTGTGTGTGCTTGTGGCATATGCTTCTAAGTCATGCAAAGCGCTTCGAAACGTTTTAATTGCCCAACGACATTCATGCATTGAGAGTGGAAAATGCACTCGCTAAACCCAAACATGGATGCCTAGAAGCCGCCACATGCCGCATGCCACTTGCCGCTTGCCACTCGCCGCTCGTCAATTGCCACATGACAAATGCCACTTGCTACTTGGCCAAATACTTTTACCAACCAGCGAGGTAAAAACATAAAAAAAGAGAAAAGAGAAAATGAGTCAGAGATGTGGCTTAATACACAGCCAAAAGCAGGTTCCACAATCGAATACCCTGTACTACTCTCACGTGGAGTATGCGTGACTTCTAAGTAAAACTCATCTGCCAAATGTTTAGCATTCATCGCATCAAATTTCATTTTCATATTTTTTAACAAATTTATCATTTAATCTATAATTCTGAAAAGGGAAATAAGACACGGAAAATATAATCTATAATTGAATGAGCGTTCGCTTAGAGATAACTTAACAAAATAAATATAATATAAAAATATATATGTATAATTTTAGCTCCTGCTATTAGTTATAAATATAATCTATAATTTTATGTATATTTTCATTTTACCAAATATAGCTTGAGCACCTAATTTTTAGTTAAATAACATATATTATCTCATTTCTGACAAATAGCTAAATAAAATATAATATATTGGATATGTGCTAGGATTACTTAGTAGTATAATAATTAATATAATAGGATGCCTCTAAAATCAAGATGTTAGTCTTAGATTTTCTCTCTAATTTTGGAAAACACTTTTTGATTTCGAGAACATTTAATATAAAACTCAACTTCTTATCATATCAAGTTTGTTACAAACATCTGCCACGCTTTGAAGGTTGAGTGAATTTTGGTATACAAAATAATAACTACAGACTTTGTGATTCCTGAAAATTTGGTTGCGATGAGATAAAATTATTTATTTAAGCAATATATTTTTATGTGAAAAAACGCCAACTGCAATCGATTCTTAGTTGCCTTGGTTGACAATTTTGTATAATTTGTATGGGATATGGGCAATTCTTGAAAATGGTAAACCACGACCGAAAAAAAAAAAAATCTTCAAATTCATCGTATTTTTTTGTATAATGTCATAAAGAAATATCCAAATTTTCATAATACAATGGATCCGTAGCATATCTCCGTTGTTTTTATAAAAAAAATTTTGCCTGCAAACTGAAAAAATGTAATTTTTTCACATTTAGCTACTTTTATTTGCATTTTTTTGATTAATTATTTCACAAGAAAAACATAAGATATATTTGCAGTTTTTCTACCAAATCTCTTAATAGCAATCCAATAATAAGATAAAAAATGCAAAGTGAGCGAAAAAAATGTTCAATTAACTGTTAATCTGTATTTTTCTTCTTATCTATGTTCCCGGAGAAATGCCCATATTTAGAATGCAGTACTATATCGATCGATTTCCAAAATATCCTTTAGTATATTTTAATATTATTTCAGTATATTAATTTGGTATATCTGTGTTGATTTTGTTGATGATCCAGTATATTTTTTTACTCCATGCTATATTCAAAATGAAGTACTATAACGATATACAAAAAAAAAACAGCCTTTGGTTTATTTTAGTATTTTTGTGGTATATTAATTGTGTATATTTTAAATATAATACCGCCCTGTTTTGCTTTTACTCGGGTATCTCAAAGTCGTGCACTCTTGACTATAGCTTCCTCACTTCTTAGTGATTAAATTACGCATATTTTTACTACTATTTATATTTCTAAAGTGTGGAGAGACATATTGTTTATACCCTGTACTGCGATGCACATACATAGAATGTGTTATATCTTAGAAGGCTGTCCTTTCTGTTTGTCCACCGCTTTTCATGATGAAGTTGCAGTCAGCAAAATGTGAAAAGTCGTTGATAATGCTTTTATAGCAATGAAAAGTTGTTGGCTCTAAGCTTTGAAGGTTTTCCTCAGCACTTGCTGCATCGACTTCGAAACCCTTCAGCTAATGTCCAGCTGGTGACTTTTGGTATTTCGATTTTAAGCATTGTCTTTGCATCGACGAGCTTAATGATTGCGTTGTAAGCTGCGAACAATGCGAATCTCCGCTTGTATTCAAATGCCCTTCAACCGGAGACTGTTAACGCCAGTGAGAGGGATCAACACTTTTGGGGCAACTCGGCATTGTTCTCAGCCTCAGAGTCTGTCTGACTGTCTCTCTGTCTGGCTTATCAAGTTGACACCAAACAACTGCAAGAAATTCCAATGCAATTTCAATTCCAATTCAATTCAGAACACGCTCTCGCTTTTGCTCACTTCATTGTCAAAGAGAAATACATACGATATATATAAAAGGAGTGCGTGCTAAAAATTATAGTGTGGCCAACTGACATAACCGCAGCTTGCCACAGTTTGTGGCAAGCGTGTGAAAGAGCCGTCAGGTGCTTAAGATGCTTAAGACAGTTTCGCATTTTGAACTCTGACACCAGTCCAAAGACTTGAGAATCGGCGAAGCATTTAACCAAACTAATTTTCCCATTAGACGCAACACTTTGGCCCAGGCCACAAAATGTTGCCCGATCAAGCGCAACATCCCAGCATTGACTACAAGCTGTCTGCCTCTCTCTCTCTCTCTTTATCTCTGTTTGCCCACTCTTCCTCTTTTGGCCAACTAATTGATCGGTTCCAAATGGTCGATCGCACGTAACGGCCGCATATGTGAAATATAGACGAACATTGAGCGACATTCGGCTATGCGATCGTATCACGCGATAAGCCAACCTAAAGGGCATTCAAAAGGTAGCCAGACCCAAGTCCCTTCCCTCTGCCTCTGCCTCTGTCCCTACTAGTCCATCGATCGAGGAACCCCTATCGATTCATTCAGGCGTCACTCGACTCGACTCAACTCAACTTAACGCAACACAACGCAACGCAACTCAACTCCAAATGGCTTTTCGCCGAGGGTTCACTTCAATGTGCAGCTAATTTTTTCTTTTTTTTTAACAGATACAATCGTAACCATGAAATAGATCACTGATCATCATCATCATCATCACCATCATCATCGTTGGCGTGGTCATTATCGCAGTCTGCCTTCTAATATTTGCGTTAAAAATTGATCAAGAGTCAATCTTCTGCACATCTTTTCGATCATAACGTGTTGCTGCCCCCATTTTTATCGTTGCGTCTTTTTGGCTTGGGGAATTCATCGATGAATTCATGTGGAGCAGACATGAGCCATTTCTACTTTATGTGTTTTACACAAAATTTGAAACACATGTTAGTCAAAATATTTAAATATATCTTTGATTTCTTTCTATCTATTTTGTTGGAATACATTTTCTTAATAACTTTGGTAAAATAATCATAGAAAACCAAATGTACATTGAAATAAAGTTCTAAAATCAGGATGTTGGTCTTAGTACCAAGAACATACATACAAATTTTAGTATTTGAAACAGCATGTTGAATTCAATAATATAGTATATGAACATGACATGGAACCCAAGTTCTGTTTAATAAGAGCTAAAAATCTTATAATTTTAAGACTAAAATTTGTATTACAAGATACAAAATATTCCCTTATAATTTGTTGCTTTTTTTATTTAAATATTTTTTTATTATTTAATTAGCACATTCAATTATTCAGTTGTATAATTTATTGTTAATGACTTACTTACCCATTACCTCCTCTCTGAGACTGCAATGAAGAATTGTTCGCCACATTTCAACTAACTGAGCTCAAATCTAGTTAAAAACTTTATAGGAATTTCGATGGAGAACAGATTAAAAATTTTCCATATTTTAGACTAATTAATGTTGTTAGTTTTAACAATTTGTTCTTATTTCAAGAACACAATTTTTAAGACGAGTTTTTTTTTTTTGATTTTCAAACTTGGTCATTCTTTAGTGAATATTCTTGCAGTCACTACAACGAGTTATTGACATCTTCAGTAATTTCATTTTTATTTTCGTTGAAATACATTTGATAAAAACAATCAAAGAAATCAAAATATAGTTATATGCTTTGTTAAATTATCAGTTTAAACGAGTTTTACACAATTCTACTTCACTTCTAGGCTAAATCAGCAATTTCTTGAGTCATTTGATAATGAATTCAGCTTATGTCAAACTGATGAGTGCTGCTTATTAAATCTTAAACCTTTTCTCAAACCAGTAACTTTATTTCAAAACTTTTACTATGATTTATATTTGTATTACAAGATAATCTCATAAGAATTATTGTGCTCATCTTTTGCACAACTTTCCATATTCATTTCGAGCACACAAATAGATTTGATCTAAACCACTTTTTGGGCTGTAAAAGTTTGATTTGGAGAGAGTCTCGACGGGTCTCGTGGCCACTTCATTAGAAGATTGCTTTGGCGAATATTGAAAACACATTAGGCTGATGGCTTTATCTCACACAAGAAGCGGAGAGACAACCCTTGAGGGAGCAGCAACCCTCGGACAAAGACTAATACACAACACGACAATCAACATCAACAACAACAAGAATCGCTTCAGCTTCTGTCTCGGTTTGAGTTTGGTTTTTGCCTTTTTGGCAAATCGTTGTAATTTACGAAATTGACACTCGAAAGATTCGCAAGGCGCAACCCCAGCAATTAAAGCGACAGTCCCATATGGACGCTGGACATGAACAGGAAAAGGGAATGGGAATGGGAAAGTGCAGAGGAAGGGGAAAGGGGAAAAAGGGACTAGCTGAAGTCTGAACAATTTGTCACACGATAAACATAAAAAGTGCCAATTGCAGTCGCTGCGCTGGTCACTCAGTCAGTCATTCAATCAGTTGGCCATTCATTCATTCATTCATTCAGTCAGTCAGTCAGTCAGTCAGTCATTTGGTCATTCCGGGGTCGCAGCGGGATCAGCTGCGCTTGTGCAAATTAAATAAACTCTAATGTCTTTAATTTGTTTGAGCTGCAGACACCCTCTGACCTCTCTCTTGTTGTTCACCCCTCGGACACCCGCTGGACTCAGCTCCTTCTCTGCACTCAAGTCCATCGCCCATCGATACATTTCCGATAACCGATTCTCTCTCAGTGAAATAAAGAAATTCCATTCCCCTTTTCCATTCCCATTCCCTTTCCCTTTCCATGTGGCGAGTCAGTCGCATGTCGTCGCTGACGCTGCCCATAAATTTCGTATTAAATTGAGTGTTAAATGCTGGACGCAGCAGCCTTGCCCCTTCCCCCTTCCCCACCATACCGCTCTCCTCCTCACCCCTCGCCGTCAAGCAATGTGCAACCGTGCGCGCACTTCACAGCGACATCTTCTCACACTGCTCCCCTCTCGCTCTCGTTCACCCACTCTCTCTCTCTCTCTCTCTCTCTCTCTGTCTCACAATTCGTCAATTGTAGCCAATTTATTAAGCCCAATTCTTAGTCGTTTTCTTTATTGCTTCTCGGTCGAGTTTTTGTTGCCAAATTTGTTGCTGTTGAGTTTAGCTGCCGAAATCAATAAGTTCGTTCCATTTACTCACAATTGAACACAACACACTGCGAAGCTGTTACAGTCAAAAAGATTCTAAATTAAAGTCAGTGCGAGCAACGTTTCAATTGTGAAGCTTTCAAAAATACTTGTACTATAAAATGTATTTAACGGCCTTGTCATACAAACTTTAATCACAAATTGGTTTGACTTGTAGTATTAACCTCTCAGCCTTCTAGCACTTACCTTTTAAGCTCTACGTTTAGATTCAGTCATATAGAAAGTTGGCACAATTATCTAAATTATTTTAGATTGAAATATAACATATTGTTTTATGTAGTGCATTGTAATCTTCTAGCACTTACCATTTGAGCTATACGTTAAAAGTCAAGTCAGTTAAAGAGTTGTAGCAATAGTCCATATTTAATTAAAACTATCTTGGTTTAACATAAATTATATCTTTTTTCTATCATGCTGTGTAAAATATAAAATATGAAATAAAGCATATTTTGTAAGTGATTTTTGCTAAGAAAAATCATTAGCCTTCTCTCACTTACCAATTTGTCTTTGATTTGCAATTTGTGGTAGAGAGTTGTGTTGTAATTATCAAACTATTTTTCATTTAGTATGAATGAAAAAAAAAAAAAATCTTGTTTAGTATGCCTTCTTAACATATGTTATATGCTTGTCAAATTCTCAGCCTTCTCGCACTTACCGCCTGAACATTGCGCTCACTGTTGTGACAATCAGCTTGCGCAAATAGTTGTATATATGATTCACATTACTTTTAATAATATTATATGTTAAGTATATTTTAATACATAAAGCTCTTCCGCCCCTGCAAATCAAAAAAATCGAATAAAAAGCGTAATTTTAAAGCTAGAGTTGCAATTTTTGGTATGTACAATAATAACTATAGTGGTTATGATTCCTGAAAATATTGTTGCGATCAGATACTTTTGTATGGGCAAAAACGCCTACTTACTAGGGGTCTTAGTTGCTTTGGCCGACAATCTGGTACATTGTGCCGTCTATGGTATATTTTGAATGGTATACTATATCGATATACCAAATATACCATTTCGTATATTTTTAATATTTTTGTAGTATATTCGGTATATTTTGAGAATAATACCGCAAAACATATTGATTTTATTCAAATTGAGTAACGGGTATCTCACAGTCGAGCACACTCGACTGTAGCTTTCATACTTGTTTTACTTAATATACTTAGTATTACTATATTTGTTTACATTTCACACTTATCATAAGTTATTAATATTTTATGCTACAGTGGAAACTGCAAACTATTAAAGGAGAAATCAAGAAAACAAGTTACATTCAAGAGTGCGCGACTTTGAGATACCCGCTACACATTTTGTATAAACTATAGAGTGCATTTAACGTGTATAAAAATTATCTGAGCTGCTTGGCAACTATTTGTCAAGTAGCAAGTGGCAAGTAAAGTAAATGATATGAAGACATCTGCTTTGGCATTGCAATGTCCAACTCCATTCCCGATTCCCAATTCGCAATTCGCAATTCGCAATTTCGATTGCGATTGCCAAATGCAATTTGAGGCTCTTGCATCTCAATTGTGAGGCAAAGTGCGCGACATTTTCAGCGTTCAGTTCAGGCAATTGGCGATTGCTGACGACACCCAATAAACACCAGCCAATTACATGTTGTGTGCTGTGTTGTGTTGTGTTGCGTTGTTTTGGGTGTGTGTGTAGTTGGCAACAATCAGCGGAGGTTAAAGCTGACGAAATACCACAGACAAAGGCTGTTGTTGTTGTTGCTGGCGGCCAATTTCCCACAAAAGTATTTGAATGTCGTGTAAAGTGTTAAATTGTTTTAAATTTTTTCACATTTATTCAATTGCCGTTGTCGCCGTTGTTGTCGCTGTTGTTGCTGTTGTTGTTGTGGCTACTGTTCGGGTCAATACAGTCACATAAATCCCAGCGAAGCTGCGGTAATTTGAATAAAATATGCACAGACACACAGACAGAGACCCAGATACAAAAGCAAAGAGATACAGATACGGATATGGTTAGGCAGCAGTTGGAAACTAACCCAGTCTCGAGTCCCAGAGCCCAGAGCCCATCAACGCCGACTTCGGGTGTCGATTGGAATTTTAAACGGAGCACAGCACAGCACAGCAAAGATAAAAGTTCCTCTTCATCCTCCAACTTCAGCCTTCAGCTTGAGCTGCGGCTTCAGCTTCAGCTTTGAGTTCAAGTTCGACTTCAGCTTTTGTGCTGAGCTTAACTTGTTGGCTTGTCTCATTGTTTTGTGGAAGCTGCTTTTGTTTCAACAGGGAAATTGCCGGGATTTCGCATATATCGAACATATTGTACTCAGAGCTCTCTTAACTGTGTTTCCTCCGCCTCTGCCTATGCCTCGAAGTGAACTCACTAAATTTTCGTCTTGACTTGACGCAAAAATAATTGAAATATCTGGCTGATTATCAGCATTACAAATTATCACAATTTTGCATTTTACGCAATAAATCTGAATTATTGATAATATATCGATGATTGCCGTAGTTAGTAAGCTTTTAAAATGTAAATGAAAAGTAATTACTTAACTTTCTTATTAAGTTATGTTTATAATTTATGATTATTTAAATACTATCCTACTCAATTATCAATATATTTTAATGAAATAACTACAACAAATTTGGGTTTAGTGTGGCTCAATAAATTCGAGATATTAACCAGATTAATGTCTTTAATTTGTTGTGCGAACTGAATTTTTTTTTCTGCTTATAATATCTTCGGGAAGTTCATCTTACAAGTATGTACATAAAGTTTTTTGCTTTACATGTTGATAATGAAAAGAAAGTTAGCTACAATTGACCTATTTTAAATAAAAACAAAACAAATCTTCCATAACAAAATATACCACAAAAATATTGATATATACCAAAGTCTTTAATAGTACTACTTATATATTTATCAAATTGATTTGCGTGCAAATATAACAAGTGATGTTAAAAATATGGTTGCTATATCTCTAAAAGACTCTGAGATCCAGTGTTGCATACGGATAGACGGACAGACAGACAGACGGACAGACAGACATACGGACAGGGCTATATCGTCTCGGCCGTTAACACTGATAATCTATCGCTGATGATCAATCGCTTGCTTAAAATAACTATAAAGCAAATAATGAACATTCTTGAAGAGATAATAACATTTAGGCTGTCAGTGCAATTACTTTTATTAATTAATGAATATAGGAGTAAATACTTGACAATCTACTCATACAGTTTTGTGGCACTTTAAGCCAGTAAATAAAAGTATCCTTAGTACTTACGTATGTTAAATTTATTATTTTAACTCAATGTCAACAATTTGCTTTAAGAATATTCTTAACAATAACAAATTATGTAAAATGAGTTATTTCTAGGAAAACTTTAGCAAAATGCCATAAAACAATATCAGTTTTTTCAGTGCACTATATTAAGCAATGAAAATATGAAGTATGACAAATAAACATATTAAACTATCTAAAATTGTATTTAACTACATTTGTATATGTTTGGAGTCGGATATACGTAGATTAGATTTATGCTATGAAATTATATTTATACGTGCTGTCACCTCGATCGATTTATATCCAATATATTTTAGCATTCTCTGTTTATAAGCAAATCTCGAATGTTGCAGAAACTTGACTTGCTTCACTTGCTGCTATTTAGCTGTTCTCCCCTCTGTGTGACTCTCGCTAGTAAAGTATCTCAGCTGAGATGGCTATCTTTAGCTTCCTTTGCACTGGCTTCTTGGATTTTCCCCTTTCCCTTTCCCACCAACCGAGCTGGTCGCATTCGCAATTGACACGAAAATCGCCGCAGTGAAAAAAGGCAAATCAATCAAAGTGACAACAACGTTGCTAGACAGGTGCAAGGTGGATTCAAAAGAGAGAGAGAGAGAGAGAGAAGGGTAGAAAGGGGAAGAGAAGAAGGGGAAGTAGGGGGAGCCTTGTGCCATTTGTTGTGGCAGCCACAAAATGTCAACTGGCTTTTTGCATATGGAAATTGGATAATGGCAGCTGACCCAAAGCAAAACGGGGGCCAGATAATTGAGGGAAGAGTGTGGAGAAGGAGGATGAGGAGGTGGAGGAGGTGGAGGTGGAGGAGAGGGGAGGGAGAAGAGGGGTCTACAGCAATTTGTCGCTGAAATGAATGCCTATGCAGCCGGCAAGGCAATCGATGTGGCAGCAAAGCCAATCAATGTGGCATAAAGAGAAGCGGGCTTTGCCTCAGCTGCTGCTTAATAAGTCAGCAAAAGTTGCATGAAAAGGCGAGGGGAGGTAGCTTTATCTAGTGGGTGCAGCAATGTGTGTGTGTGTGCGGGTGTGTGTGTGTATGTGTGTGGCACAATGCCACACCAAAACACCACATTATTTTTCGAGCTTTTGTGGCTAGCCAACAAAATTGACCGCTAACTGATTTTCAAATTTGCGCCAAACTGCGAAACAGATCGTGAAGCGAAGAAGGGGCATGGGAGGGGATGGGTGGGGAAGGGAAGGGTCATAGGCCGCACCTTGTGCCGCATGCAGCTCGTTACAGCTGAGCAGCGAGCGGCGTCCGCAGGGCACGAAAATGCGGCGAAATTCGGTGCGAGGGATTGCGATTGAAAATTGGAATTGGAATTGGAATTGAGTCTGCGCTTTTTGGTAACTCAACTTCCGGGGCAATGCCAACCAGAGTCCAACAGTTCGAATGCCACTCGCAGTTTGGCAGTGGCAGTTGCAGTTGCAGTTGCATTTGCAGTGGCAGTGGCTGTGGCAGTGGCAGTGGCAACAGCAGCCACTGTGTGGCAGCAACAAAAGCAATTTAATCGAGCATGACTTTTGGTTAAACTTGTAAAAGCAACGCCTACGCAATGCAGCAGCAAGAGGCACAAGAGTGGGAGTGGACGAGGGATGGGAAGAGGGAAGGTGGAAAGGGGAAAGGGGGGCTTTGCCTTTGCCGGATGTAGGGAATTTTAATTTGTCGCGTCGTTTAAACGCGAACGGCGGCGCTGCCATCGACAGCCCATCGACAACAGCGTTCGCCACAAATTGTCAAAATGTGTGAGCAGCAGCAGCAGCTACAGAGGTGCTGAGGGGAAGAGGGGGAAAGTGCGGGTGGGTAACCCTTTAACGCCGTTTGTCGGCGTCAGCGCATTCAATGAAGCGTTGCAATTGCGTTACCCAAAAACTATAGCGACAAACTCTCACACACAAACTCTCACACACCCACACACACTCACACACACACACACATGCACACACTGCAAAAAAAAAGACCAAGTTCTAAAATCAAGAACATTCGTCTTAAAAATTGTGTTCTTTCAATAAGACCTTTTTATGAACAAATTCTTTAAACTAAGAACTTTAGTCTAACGAATGCCAAATTTTCAAAATAAGAACAAAAATACTGAATTTTGGTTACAAAATTCTGTAGTCTACCGAAATTTCTATAAAGTTTTTATCTATATTTGAGTGATTTCGTTCATAGCTCAGTTAGTTGAGCTCAATTGCAGTCTCGGAGAGAAAGTCCTGGGATTAAAAGCTGCGCGAAAAACATAACTCAATTCTGTATGCACTAATAAAATCACAAGATGGTACACAGAGAAAAAACAATTTAGATTGAAAAAATCTTGATTTAAGTTTAAGATATTTTCGATCTTTAGAATAAGATTTTTAGGTTGGAACAATTTTGAATCAAGATTTGTATGCTATATTAATATTTTAAGATTAGAAACATCTTATTTGAAGTTTAAAATCTTGATTCAAGAATGTCTTGACTTAAGATTTTGCAATCTTGAATCAATTTTAAGATTTACATTCTTGAATGAAGATTATAATCTTGAATTTCAAGGATGCACAATCTAAATAGAATCAAAATGTGTTAGTCCAAAATTTTTGGAACTTAACCTACAATCTTGATTTTAGAACTTTTTTTTTACTGTGTACACACACACTTACTCCTCTTGCTGTCACGCATGCCACGCCCACAGCCCAAAAACCCACCTACACTTTTATTTTTTGTGTTTTGTTGGTTGGCAATTTTTGGGGGATTCTCTCAATCGGTTTTTTGGGTGGTTTTTATTAGGCCGCTTTTGTCCGTCGTCCCCCTCTCTTCTCCCTCTTTTGGCTGTCTCTTTCGCTCACACTCTCCCCACTCCTCCCCACTGTTTATCTCTGTGCGACTTTGCTGTCTGTCTGTGCCACATTATTTATGGTCGCGCATTTGCATTTTGATGGTCTAACCTCCGCTCCTCTCCCTTCCTCTCTCTCTCTCTTCGGCGTTGCCCCCCGTCAACAGTGCGGCGGCACCCTTAACCCTTTTTGTGTGTGTCTGCCACACATACACATACACACACACACAGCCAGTCAGCTACATACAGGTGTGTGTATGCGTAAACCGTTTTTATGACCATTGTAACCGAAAAATTGAAAACAAATTTCCACGTATTGATGGTCGCAGTTTAGGGGCAACCACAGTCGCTCTCTCTCGCTCTCACTCACTCTTTCAGCCAGTTGAAGTGGGAAGAAGGGAGAGGGAGGATGAAGGGGGACGTTCCTGGGGCTGACTTTTTGGTTGCGCATGAGAAGATAATCGTAAAAAGGGAAATTGCGCTTATAAAATGATCAAAAGCGCGCACCACACGACAGCAAAATGTGTATGTGTGTGTCTGTGTGTGTGTGTGTGTTAGAGAAGCTGTGTGTGTGTTTGTGTCGCTCTGCTTATTATTGTTGCTGCTGCTGTTTAGGCTGATTAGGCTGCTAGGTGCTGACAGAAGCAGCTTTTTTTGTTTGTCGATTTCTTTTTATGGCGCCATATGAAATTGTTTTTGTTGCTGCTGTTGTTGTTGTTGTTTTTGTTGTTGTTGCTGTTGTCACATAAAACAACAGCAACGCATCGCATCTGAGATATATCTGCGTGCACCTGTCGCTGCTGCTTCACGTCTCTTCACACTGATTAGCATAAGTTTTGGCAAAGTTTTGCAATTGCCGCTGTTTTTGTCTTTTTATACCCGGTATAGATAAGGCAAAAGGGTGTTATAAGTTTGTGCCTACAGGCAGAGGAAAACAGCATCAACAGCCAAGATTATATTTACATGTCCTTCGGTCCATCTGTCTGTCTGTCTGTCCGTCTGTCCGTATGAAACACTAGATCTCAGAGACTATAAGAGATATAGCAATCATTTTTTTAACATCACTTGTTATATTTGCACGCAGATCAATTTCGTTTTAAATTTTTTACACGTCCACTTCCGTATCCGCTAATCGACAAAAATCGAATAACAAGCGTTATTTTGAAGCTCAAGCGATTTTATAAACATATGTCTAATAATAACTACAGTCTTTATGATTTCTGAAAAATTGTGGAAGTTATATATTTGTAAGGCAAAAAACGCCTACTATAATCGAATCTTAGTTACTATAGCTTACAATCTTCTATATTTTGTACTCTGTGGTATATTTTAAATGTAGTAGTATACCAAATAAAGTTTTCGGTATATGGAAGTATAATTGCACAATATGTTTTATTGAAAACGTGTATAGGATATCTGTAGCTGTCTTACTTATTTAGTATTTTGTTCGGTATATAATTTGGAATTTTTTTAGAATATTGTTTTAATGAATGTAGCTTTCTTACTTGCTTGAAATTAGTACTCTATTCGATATACCAAATAGTTATTTTAGTATTTTTCAGTAGTTTATTAATTTGGTATATTTCTCGAATATGTTCTATTGAAAAGGGTTAGCGGGTATCTCACAGTCGAGAACACTCTTTAATAGGTTTTGTACTTTGTATCTTTTTTCTCCTTACTTTTGCCAGCTGTAGCATTTTTTTCTTCCGCTCGCCACGCAAATTCAAGTTGTATTTGTCTTTTTATGAATTGATTATTGCCTCGACAAGAAATAAAACGGGGGAATTTGACAGCCATACAAAGTTGCATTGCAAATTTGGAGCAACATTGCAGTTGCAAGCAGCATTAATCTTTGCATTCATTTATTAATCTCTTGACTGACGCGTTGTAAGCCAAGTTAATTGACAAATTCGAAGTGCTTGGCTGAAATGAGAGGGGAGAATAGACAAATCACTTTTGTATTGCACTCAAATAAAATGTTGAAAGCAAAAATCAAGTGTAAAAGTGGAGAATTTCAAAATTTCCATATTTAAAGAATTTAAAAATTTCAAGCAAGTCGCTGAGTTTCGTTGGCATAAAAAGCATTAAACAACGATGACAATATTGTACGTAGATTGTTATTTAAAACCATAATTGTAGTATGGTATATATGTATTATACATTGGATTTAGTTTAAATACTAACAGATATATTTATAATAATCAAATTTATAATCAGATATATTGTAAAGGTTTAAAACTGAAAAGGCTTCTTGCTTGGCTTCTACCACAACTAAAATATCGAAATTCCATAATTTCTAAAGTAATTTTTATTAGAAGAATTTGTTATGCTTCTAATATTTGTAAGTAAAATTGAGTCGAAGACTCTTTTTTCCGTATAATAAAATTAATAAAGAAACTCAGCTATTTAAAAAGACTTAAAACCAAATGACATTAAGCGTATAATTGCCAGTTTATGAACAGTACAATTTTGCAATTAACTCTTATTTATTGCCAACATTGTTTCACGTATATTTTGTGTGTGTGTGTGTGTCGTATGAAAAGTCCTTGCAGGACACGAGCTGCGGTTGTCTTTGTAGCTAAAGTTGCGTAAGAAAGCAAATAAATCTTTGTATGCAAATGTGCAGATCATTTGCGAGTTTTGGCTGTCAGCAATTTGGCTCTTTGTTGTTCACAAATCAAATTACAAAATCCAAACATACACACAAGGGTGAAGTCGGGGGAGTTCTCTGAGGAGAAGCGCAGAGGGGGCCGGGGGTTGAGTGTTAAGGGCAACCTCGACGTCGTTGACAAGTTGAGCATTTTAATTGCTGCCGTGCGGCCGCTTAAGTCAAATGTCAACAGCAACAAAGGCCAGTTGCACTGGCAACAACACCAATAGAGTTAGAGTGAGGGGGAGAGGAGTGTCTGTCTTTTTGTTGGGTAGTGAGTGCAACCCTTTTACCTCGGGTTGCGGGGGGGTTGGGAAACGCGTATTGCACGCAAAGAGTCAACTTCCTGTGCGTATCCACAGAATGCGCTAATAAAATATGCATAACAAAACTTGAGCAACACGCTGACTACCCCACAAGCAACCCCCGCAACCCCCGCAACCCCCGCTACCCCGCACCTCACCACCTCTCCACCCACACCCCCTCAACTCAACTAGTGAAGTGCGACAGCACGCAACGCAACGCAACGCTCGCTACGCACTACTCGTATTGTGAAGAAAAAGGGTTAAAAATCGAAAGTATGAAAACAATTTTACTCGATGCTCGCTGTTCGCTGCTCGCAGCTCGTTGCTGTGTTAAATTGTTGGTCGTTGTCGCTGGCGCTGTGACTGCAGTGACTGCTGTGACTTCTCTAACCCGTAAAACTATTATTATGATCATTATGGCAGTTGCCTGCCTGACACCGCAACTTGGGGGCGGCACTCCGCCCCCTCAACAACCAAATAGCCAGATGTATACATAAGGCAAACGGTGGAGAAAAGGGAGTTGAACTTTCAGCACGCACTTTTGTCTGCATTCGTCGTCGTTGTATACTCGTGTATATTGTCTCATAAATGTTTTGGCAATAAAACGCAAGTTATGATAATGCACATTGACAGGCAGCAAACTTGTCACAGCCATGTCATGACATGGCACAAAATTTCAATTGATGACTAGCTGCGATTATAATGGGCGATTTCTTCATGTCACTGTAGTTGTCTACTATCATAACATATTCTCCTACATTTTGACTTACGTAGTATACAGCGTTATATAACGAGTAACGAGCAACGAGTGACGAACGATTTCTTCATTTGACAATCAAATACTCCTAAATTTTGACTTACCTAGTATAAAACGCTATATAACGAGTAAATAGTGAAGAGTAACGAGCAACGAGTGACGAGCAACGAGTGACGAGTCACAGTTCGACTCGTTGACAAGTCTCAATAAAGAAGCAAATTCTTTTTGTCTTGCTTTTAATTTTGTTTTAGTGTTTTCAATATGGTTTCCAAAGCAAAGAATAAGATCGAAAACTGTGTTAACGTTATTAACAGAATTGAAAAAGTTCTTAAAATATTATATAGAGTAATATTTAGAATAATATTACATATATTATATATATTTATGATAAATCACAAGTAATCTCAGCTGATTATGTGAATATGGGAATTTTTGAAAATTTAAAATTTATGAAATTTATTTTCTTGTGGTTATAAGTAAATTTATAATCTACCGAAAATGTACTAGCGATGGCTGCTTTAAAATTTGATTAGAAGCAAGTTTGCAGAATATATTTAAGGGGATTTATATGTATCTTTTGTTCTACATAATCTTAGAATTGTTTAATTGGTAGTTCATACAATATGAAAAAAAATTAAAGAGCAAAATGTAAAAAGTCAAATGTTTCAATGTGGTATTCCTTGTGCCAAAGCTTTTTATTGTAGTTCCCAAAAAGTTCCAGATTGTTTTAAAATTCAATTATGACTTTAGTTGAAAAATTTAAAATATGAGCAGTTTTTTAGGCTATTTTTTGTTGAACAGATTACTCATCATTCTTACATTCAATATCCTAAATGCTTCTTTAGTTACATTTTAATATCAAACAAGTAAGATTTGTATGTTTTTTATAAAATTTTTTTAAGTAATTTCAAATTTAACATTTTTTATTGATCCCGAAGTTGGCAACAAATTTTAAAGTTTAGCATATTATATACAATTTTGGTATACCGAAATAGTGATATTGTATTAAGCACTTTTTTAAGTGCAATTTGTTTTCCACGACAAATTCTAGAGGATGCTCTTTCTCTCGTTGAAAGCTGTTAGTAACGAGTTGGTAACTCGTTGCATTAAATCGTTAAACAATTATGCCAAAGCACACTTGTTTTTATTTGTATTTTATTTTATTTTTTTTTTTTGCTGAACTAGTTTCTCAACTCTTATCACAGCTACTTGAGCGCTAAACTCGAGCTGTGTTTTATTTAGTTAATTTTTGTGTGCGTGTGTTTTTTTTGTTTTTGTTTTTTTTTTTTTGCTATTCCTCGAAGAGTCTTTTGTTCGGTTTGTTCGACTTCCTGCCGCCTAGTAAACAATGCCATAACTCATGCCAGCATAAATTGCCTCCAGAAGGGGGAACCAGAATATAGAGTTGAACGTTGGGTTAACCAAGTGTTGTCAACATCGCCATAACCCTTCATCGAGCAGCTCGCGTTCGATAACTGTTTTTTGTTTTTTTTTTTTTTTGTTGGTGGCGACATCGGCAGCAGCAGCAGCAATTAATAATGCTTAATTTATGCTACGCATTCAACTGCCATTTGACTTTTGGGACACTCACAACTTATTGACAGACAGTCGGTGAAATATATTGACTACGACCAAAAATGAGAAAAGGGTTACAGTTTAAGAGCTAAGGGTAATGGGTGCATTTATTGCTGCACTTCAACTTCGCATTGAAGCGTTACAATCGGTTACAAAACGCAAACGCAAACGCAAAGGCGAAGGCAAATGCGAAGGCGTCTCCACTCGAGTGTAACCAACTGCCAATGGCCATAACAAACAAACGAGAAGTGCAGCAGCAAATGGTTCAAGACTTTCAATTAACAATAATAGCCAAAATTAGCTCTATCGCGTTTTATCTCAAAACTCGCTAATCCCCAACAAAATACGAAAACCGTTTTAAGCCATAAGTTTCGTGCCACTTTCAATTAGTAACTGATATCCACAAAAGGGAACGAGTTTAACGCTTGGCTTAGTCGAGGGTTAGACACGGCTTTAAGCCACGTTAATCGCTAATCGCCAATCGCTAATCGTTAGTCGTTAATCGTAATCCTGCCAGCGAGCACCCTTTGTTTTAGCCTTTTATTTGGGCGATTGCAAACTATGCTTTCATTGAATTAAGCGCAACACCTTCTCAAGCACCAAACAGCCAAGGATTAAGCACCTCCTTATACTTACACTTAGAATTCCATTTTGGCTTACTTACTCCTTAATAAGTTTCCCTCTAAAACTGAAATTCAATAAAAAATTATACTTACAATACTGTCCAAGTATTATTTCACTTAATCAGCAAACTGTAAACGCAGATTTGCTATTCACATGATGTAACATTTATTTTGAGCTTTGAAATCACTTCTTTTTTATACCCGCTACCCATAAGGCAGAAGGAGTCATCTCCGCCCCTATAAAGTATATTTATAAAGCAAGAGTTGAAATATTTGATAGTAATCAGATCGAAATTGTGTAATTTATATTATACATAAATTACTGCAATCAGTTCTTAGTTGCTTTTGCTGAGAATCTGGTATAGTATATAATATTTAGAATGTTGTACTATCTCCATATACCAAATATAAATTTTGATATACCTAAGTATTTATGCGGTATATTTTCGATATATTTGTAGAAAATGATTTTATTGAAAATGGGTATCTCACAGTCTAGCTTTAAACTAAAACTTTCTTTCTTGTTTCAATTCCTATCGAAAGTGTTCTACATTTTATTTAATTCACTTAGTTATTTAATTGAGTAGTGAGCTTCACTGGTTCAATTATTATCTCACAGTCTAGCTTTCAACTGCAGCTTTCTTTCTTGTTTCAATTCCTACCGAAAGAGTTCTATATTTTATTTAATTCACTTAGTAATTTAATTGAGTAGTGAGCTTCACTGGTTCAATTATTTAGTAAATCTGAAGACTAAAAAAATATTAATTTAAAAGCTATATATAATTTAGCTAATGAATGGAACTTTTCAGGCACGTCTTCACAAGTATTCCTAGCATATCTGCAGCCTCTTCGATGATAAGCTACTTATCGAGGTCTTCAACGATGTGTAACTTTGATTTCGATGGCAAATTTTACTGTTGTCGCCACAACTATCGAATGTATGTGTATCTGTAAATGTATCTGAAACTGCAGCATCACTTTATAGCATAGCATTTGTATCTGTGGCCACCACACACACACTCCAAACTGTTTATGAGTGTGTGTGTGTTTGGTTGTGTGGGGAAAGGGCAACTTAATTATGACACTGGTTATTTGCACGGCTTTATTTACGAATTTTTATTGCATTGATACAAAAGTCGCCTCCTGTGGATTTCGCAGCAGCAATTTCGCTGCTCATTTGTGTAAATATTTTGTATTCTGTTTTATTTGCTGCTGTCGCTCGCTGCTTTGTATACACACAAAAACATACATACAAATGTGTATCATTTTTATGTTGTGCTGTTTTCTGTTTTTTTCTTTTTATTTATTATAAATTCAATGTCCTTTGTCAATTTTGTTTGCCAGGCTGCGTTCCATTTGACGGTCAAGCGGCAATGCAAAGTGGAGAGTGGAATGAGGAACGAAGAGGGAGGAGGATGAGGAGGAGAAACGATCCGACACCGGAGGCCACATAAACAAATAACACAAAGTGAAATAAAAGCGAGAGCGAAATAAATAAACCAAAAATAATACAATAATAAAACACGGCTAATATCTTGTTGCATTGCATTTCATTTTTTTTTTTTTGCTCATCTTCCATATTGTTCACCTTGTTGTTGTTGTCTCGTTATAGTTGTTGTTGTTTTCATTTTTAGTAATAATTTTTATTTAATTTGCTTTGTTTTTGTTTAATTAATTTTAATATAATTGCAGTGACATGAGGTGTTGTTGCTTGCTTTTTTCCATCGTTAATTTTATGTTATTCATTTATACATACACACGCACACACATACATACATATATCTCTATATACATATATATCAAATACATATACATATATCTGTGTGCAGCTGTGTGTTGTCTATACGGTTTTTGCTTGCATTTCGTTTAAATTTAATTAACTATAATTAATATTGCTTTTGCGTATAATTCATTCAAAAAACAGCTAAACAAACAAACAAACAAAAAAAAAAATCATTAATTACGCATATCGATATATATATAATTTGTTGTTGAAGTAAGTATATAAGTATACACATCTATATATACTATATAGTCTATACAGATGTGAAACATTGAAATAGCAGTGTCACAGAAACTGTTTTTTATTCCTTTGTTTTTGTAACTAAACTTTGTTTCGTTCGAAGTTTTATTTGCAATAGTATTTGTCAATTTTTAAAGCACTGCTATTTCATTGTTCACAGCTGTATATATATATATATATATATATATCTGTCGATTATAAAGAAAACAAACTGCGCTACAATTTTGCTCTTTTTTGAATTATTCAGTTTTCTTTTTATTTTTTATTTCTTTGCTGCTTTCGGTGTCTGTGTGTGAGAGTGTGTGTAAGGTGTGTGTGTGTGGGGGTGGGGGTGGGGCTGGGAGAGGTGCACAGGTGTGTGGAGGGGGAGGGATCAACTTAAAGCAGTCGCTCTTTATTTGTTTTGCTTCTAAACTTATGCGAGGAACATGCGTTGAATGCCATTTCAATATTCTCTTCACTTAGATACCAAAAAAAAAAAAACTAATATCTGTATATATATATTTATTTCTATATATTGTATATCTATAGATATATATATATATATTTGCATGTGTATATGTATGTAGTATGTATATATATGTATAGGCTCTATTTATGTTTAAATCAAAACACACACACAATCATAATACTCTTCTAAGTAGCTATTCCGAGTCTCTTCTCTAATC
Source organism: Drosophila sulfurigaster albostrigata (assembly GCF_023558435.1). Taxonomy (NCBI): domain Eukaryota; kingdom Metazoa; phylum Arthropoda; class Insecta; order Diptera; family Drosophilidae; genus Drosophila; species Drosophila sulfurigaster. The sequence continues at coordinate 8,156,973 of NC_084885.1, read as the reverse complement.
TTGTCTGCATTACAAAAAAAAAAAAAATCGTGTCTTGTTCTTTGGTTTTAGAACTTAAAAATTAACAAAAAAAGAAAAATAAAATAAGAGTACAAAAAAAGTCGAATAAAAATAAAATGTAAAAAATTACATAAAGAGCTGCGCTTGGCCTAGCTTTGTGATGATATACTTTGTATGAAATCTTTCTATGCTGTGAAGGATCGAAGTGGAGGGAGGCAAATAATGCTTCCTCTTAACTTCCTCAGTGGTGCAGGGGAATGCGGAGGGGGGAAAAGGTGTGTGTATAAATTATGCATTGCTGTTGTTCTTGTTGTTGTTGTTGTTGTTGCTGTTGCTGTTCAACGGTAAACGGTACACGGTACTTAAGAACTACATAAATTAGTTTAATTATAGTTATTTTGTTTATATCATTTTTTTTTATTCTTTTTTCTTTGCTTCTCTTTTATTTATAATTGTTTTTTCTTCATCGTGTTGTTGTGTGTTGTTTTTTTCTTTTTCGGTTTGCTTAATTCATTCAATTTACGATTACTAAAAAAAAAATTCATCCTATGACTAAGAAAAAAAATGTACGTTTTTATTTTTTATATTTTTTTTTTTTTTTTTTTTTTCTGTTCTTGTTGTTTATGCTTGCTTGCTGTTGTTCTTCTTGTTAAAGGTTACAATTGTGTATATATATATATATATTTATAATTTTTTTTAATATTTTTTTTTTGTTGTTTTTTGAGATTTACATATATGCGTGTGTGGGTGTGTCTAGGGATGTCTGAGAGTGTGTGTGTGTATGAAGTGTGGGCATCATCTTAGATGTTGCAAATATCAATATATATAACTATATATATATGTAGATACGTATTTCAATTTTTGTTTTTTTTTTTTTTTTTTATTTATATAAATTTGTTCAGCCCCTGGGCGTGTTTTACTTTGCAAAGATCTCTCTCGCTCTCTCTCTTTCGATCTTTCTCTTTCTATACATCAGCAGTTTCATATATGTATATATATATATATAGGGGTGTGTGAGTGTGTGTGTGGGATTTGTTACATACATATAAAGTTGTTATGCTTAAGTGCTAAAAATGGGGAGTTGCTCAAAAAGGGGATTCCAACTAATTGCAAGAGCACTGGGCAACATGTTTTTCTTTAAGGAAACGAACATGACTCCAACTCACTATCGCTATCTCTCTCCCTCTCTCTCTCTCTCTGTTTTAGTCTGTGTCTGTATGTGTGTCTCTTTCGCTCATCTGTGCTTTAAACTAGGTTTTAAAAGCTGGCGGGTCCTGCGCATCACAAACAATTTACAGGCTAAACTTTTATATATTTTCACTTAAACGCAAAGAAAAAAAAAAAAAAGTATTGTTATTAACACTATGCGCAAAGCGACCCGCAACGTCTCTAGGCTCTATAGGGTATTACACTTTTCTCTCTCTCTCTCTCTCGCTCTCTTTGTCTTGCTGTGGGGAGGGGGAGCTGTGTGTGTGTGTGTTTGTGTGTGTGCTATATGCTATATGCTACAATGCCTACATAGATCGCTATTGTTATTGTGTGTGTGGGGGTGTGTGTGTGTCGTCGTCGTCATAGCGCGTATTTACAGTCGCAAATGCTGGCCAGTGTTGGTTAACGCCATCAACTGCCACCGCTGGCCGCCAGCAAGTGATTGCCCCAGCCCCAGTCCCAGCTCCAGCCGTTTGTTGCACGCTAAAGCTGCTGCAGCTGCTGCGTTTGCGGTCAGACATCGACATCCAAATCAATGACCGAGCTGCGATCGTGCTCATCATCCTCATCATCATCCTGGTCATCGTGCTCATGCTCCATGCTCATCATCATCGCAGCCGTGACCACATCATCATTGTTGGGGCCGTCACCATCGATGGTGCGGCCATCCAGTAATTGTCACTGATCCGCCGCCGTTGCCGCTGCGCCATGATGATGCTGCTGCTGCTGCTGCTGTCCATGTGCCACATGCTGTTGCTGCTGCGGATGCCCTGCCAATGGATGCGCATGCGAATGCGGATGTCCGTGCGGCGGATGTGTGTGATGCTGTTGCGTGTGATGCAGCTGTGTTGCATCCTCGGAGAGCAGCGCTGCTGCTGCCGCCGCCGCTGCTGCTGCGGCTGCTGCTGCTGCGGCAGCGGCAACGCTGCCATTGTGTTGCACCTCCAACCCGTTGACCATCTTCTCCATGCTCTTCAGCTCCGACGGCGAATGTTGTGCCTGACGTTGCTGCTTGCTGCTGCTGCTGTTGTTGTTGCTGTTGCCGCTGAGCAGCGACGGCGGCGTTGTCGGTGACATTGATATGGGACGCGTCGGTGGCGAATGCGATGCCGCCCGATGCGGTCGCGGACTCGAGCTCAAGCTACGCGGTCCGCTATCGATGGGGCCACCTCCACCTCCCAGGGGCAGCACATTGGGCGGCGCTGAAGCATCGGCGCTGCCATTGCCGCCGCGATTGGCATTCGAGCCCGGGGTGACGGCATCAAAAGCGGAGCCCAAGCTGCCGGGCAGACTGTACGGCGAGAAGCGATGACTCTTCAGTCCCTGCAGCGGCGACACCGGCGTGTGTCCCGCCGCCGCGTAGGCGTGTCCGAAGAGCGCCGGATGTTGGGCGGCCAATGCGAGTTGGGCATTGAAGAGGAGTCCCGGATTGAGGCCGGCGGGATTCATGGCCGCCGCAGCGGCCGGATTGTGCAACAGACCCAGATGCGGTGGCGGATAGAGACCATGCGGATAGAGGTAAGGCAACAGATGCGGCGACGGGTGTATCGGTGGTCCCACTGATATATTCGGCGATGGATAACTGCCGGCGGCATTCAGGCCAGCTGCCGCTGCTGCTGCCGCTGCAGCTGCACCGCCGCCACCACCGCCGCCGCCAACGCCCTCCTTGGGACTGCCAGTGGAGGTGGGGCGAAAGGCACCGCCGGTGCTGCCGCCGACGCTTTCCGAGCAGCTCGAGTCGCTGCCGTCGCGCTCCATGTCGTCCGCTTGCAGGCGACGGCGCAGCGCGTCCTCGGCATTCGCGGCGGCTGCGTGTTCGCCGGCGCCAGCGCCGGCAATGTGATTGAACCAGGCGGCGAGGGCTGCTAAATCGAGCGAGTGATGAATAGCACGTAGTAGGTGAGGAGTACCGAGTAACGAGTAACGAGAGTTGAATAACGAGTAGTAAGCGAAGAGTAACGAGTAACGAGTTATGAATAACGAATAGTAAGCGAGTAACGAATGTTGAATAACGAATAGTTAGCAAAGAGTGGCGAGTAACGAGTGTTTAATAACGAGTGGCATGAAAAGTAGCCAGTAACGGGACACGAATAGTATGCAAATAGCATAGTATAAAATAGCGAGTAACGAGACACGAATAGTATGCAAATAGCATAGTATAAAGTACCGAGTAACGAGTGACGCAAAACGACAAGTATACGAAAAGTAGCGTAAGACAAGTTAAAAATAGTAAGTAAAGCGTGGCGAGTAATTTAAATACAATTTAGCGAGTGATGAGTAACGAGTAGCGATTAAAATTGTAAAGAGTCAGGTATCAAGTGTCGATTGATGAGCACCAAGTGGCAAGTCGCAAACGTATGGCAAGTAGCGAGTAGTAGCGTATCAAGTAGCGAGTAGCGAATGGCATGTAACGAGAAGAGCAGAAGAAAGAAAGAAAATTAATTAGTTAGACATTGTTCAATCGTGAGAGCCACCAATTAGCTACCAAAAAGGCAGAATGATGGAGATGTTGTTGAAAACTTACCCGAATGCTGATGTGCTTGCATCTGTTGCAGCGAGTGGCTCAATGGCAGCAGCGGACTTTGCGGCGGCCCCACCACATCCAATAGCTTATCATCGTCGTCCTGCTGATTGTCGAGCAGCGCCGCAGCGTGCGCGGGATGCAAATGCGGCGGCCGTCCGGCATGGCCCAAATGCAACGGCGCCCGTGAGCTGCTCACGTGCGTGGGATTCAATTTGTCCGAATCGGACCCTCGGTTCGACATCAGCGCCTGCCTGTAACAACAGTTGGGCGAAACACAATAAAACCAATTAGAACATCCAATTGTTCACATTGTTGAAAATAACTATGATAGTGAGAGATACTAAAACATATATCCATAGAGTGTTGTCTCTTGAGAAATTCAAATCGCAGAGATTTAAAATTGACAAAAAATATTTTAGGAGTTGTCCTTATTGCAAACTGACTTTAATTAGAGTTATCTTTAATTTATTTTGTAAGATATTCTTTAACATAGTTTTGAAGATCTTAGAGATTATAGAATCTTAGAATTATATTTTGTCAACATTTTTCTTATTAAAATCTTTGAAAATCATCTTAACATTAATCTTTCGCTTTTTCGAATTACTTCAAATTACGTTTCTTTTACACTAAATCCGTTGTATTTTTATATTTTTAATTCCTTCAATTCTGTTTTTATATTTTAAATTCTTAAAATTCTTCTTCGATTTATATTTCAAATTTTTTCAATTCGCTTTCTTTATTTCTCAGTGCCTTTGTGTTTTACTTATTTTTATTATGATTGCAAATTATCTCTTTAAAGATATTCTTCTATTTAGTTCAACAAATCTCAGAGATTATAAAAATAGTTGCAACTTTCGTTAGCACTCTTTTCACACATCCAATTTGCTTTAACCAATTCAAAAATTGTTTTATTTGTATCCTTCGTTTAGTTGCGTTTGGTAAAAAATGTGCAGAGTGTGTGCGCTCACAACGTATTTTGTCCGGGCTACTATAATATTTTGCAGCGCGATGTTTGTGTTGGTTTTATGAGGCTTTTTGGATCTAGCGGGCACTTGCATAATATTTTTGCTAGCTGGCAATATCTGTTAAATGATAAAACGACGCTTGCGGCCCATTGCAAATGTGTCTGTGTGTGTGTGTGTGTGTGTGTGTGGGATGGGATGGCAGAGGGAGAGAAGGGAGGGAGGTTTACGGCCGGAACCTTAATTGAAATGTAACAATGGCAGGCGGAAACAGCCGGCAGTTTGTGTCTGGGCCGACAATGAAATTGAAAAATAATTCAAAACACGTTAGTGTAATTTAGTGCTCCACACTGTCCGTAATATACAGACGGAGAAAGAGGCATGCCTCCCCTCCTCCCCTCCTCCACACCCTTCATATGTATTCTCCGCCCACTCTCTCTCTCTCTCTCGCAGTTTTCTACGTCCGTGCATTTTGCTTTTTTTGTTGTTCACACATCAAAGCAACGCTGCTGGCAGCGTCAGCTCGTGTTCGCCAAATTGGGCAATTTACCAACACACACACACGCACACACACACACTAGTATACACACCGTGGCAGACATGTATCATTATCACAGCCCCGGAACCATCCATATAAACAGTGGCTCGCAATAGCTTCCAGCTCGCAATTCACAATTCGCAATTCGCAGTTCACCGTTTGCCACAGGCGTCTTCTTTTACACTTAACTGTTTTTCCACGTATTTCCCCCAGCACCTGTGTCTGTGTGTGTATGTGTGTGTGTGTGTGTGTGTGTATTACTAATTTAATAGCAAATCAATTTGTGCTAATCCCAGGCAACGCTGCTAACCCACCCACTTAACAGCATTTGAAACGAGCGAAGAAAGAAGCAAATGGAGGCTAGAAAAGCAGCGTCTAAGGCGCCCAAAAGGGGCGAATTAAATTGTTGGAATAGCTCCAAATTAAATTAACTGCTCAACTCTGATAAACTTTATAGAAACTTGGAGTAGTTATACATTTGATTATCTAAAATTTATAGAACACACGATTATATATTAGAAAATGAGAATAGATTTCCATAATAACTATATATGGTATGTTATATGACGATTTCTACAAATCTTAAAATGCTTCCTTTATGCAATTGTATATTCGTAGTTAATTTGCCATTGAATAAGGTCCATTAACAAAGCGCGTAAATTCATTATTAAGCATCTAAATTTAAACTTTGCTATTGAGGATTCGAGTAATGTTTTGTTTTTGTTTTTTTTTGTTTCATTAAGTTGTTGAATCTGTACAGTAATAAAGTACCATATCATCACATTGTAGGGAAATCTCATTCGGCGCAAAACGTTTTTAAACGTTTTGGTAAAATGTTGATGCTTTAATCACCTCAGTGGTTTGGTAGATAGAAGTCCTCTAGCGAGTCTGTAGCTTAATCGAACAAGTAGTATTAAATTTCAAAAATGTAATCTTTGTTTCTTTTGGTTTCTAATCGGGCCCAAGTGTCGCGTATGGCGTTGAACCGCTCCTGTGTCTCACATGCAACTCGACCATAAATTTCAACACTCGCACAAAAAGCAACTAAGACGTTTATCTTTAGCTTTTGTAATGCACGATTCCCCCACACCCCACCCCGCCACAGACCCGGCGGGGGGCGTGGAGAAGGCGCGGCTGCTCTATAACACAAGTTGTTGTTGTTGTTGTTGGTCGAGCATTTGCGAAAAGGGCGTCGAAGGCCGTGCTAAAAGTTGGAGAAATTGCGCGTTTGTCTGCGTGCGCTGCTCTGTAATTTTTGAATTACGTTTAAATGTGCCCAGCTTAAGCCAGTCACACACACACACACACACACGCCTGTCTAGAGTTGATGTAAAGACCGCGCCCAAGCAAAAAACAGAATTTATATATATATTTAAGTGAATACCGACGAAAAATTGTGCCGCAATTGTCAACTGACGCCTGCGGTTATTTGTCTGGGAGAGACGAGTATAGAAAAGTGCAAAAGGGGAGGAAGGGCAGAAGTAGAGAAGAGTATAAAGAAGGAAGCTGGCGCAAAAGGAATTTCAATTGCGCAACCGCTTCTCGAGCTGCTGTTAAAACGTTTTCACTTTAGATTTCCGCTGTGGCCCGCGGGGCCCAAAAAAACGAAAAAAAAAAACTGGCCGGACAACAAAAGCGCGCCACACACACAAAATACCGCACAAAAAGGGGTTGAACGAAATGGGAAGGAGAGGGGGTTAAAGGCTAATAGCTATAGAGATGAATATCATTGAGAGCGGAAGCTGAGAGAGAGAGAGTGGCTCCTGCAAAGTTGCCACCAATTAGCGAGACACCCAATGTGGTGGCAAATATCGTCATGGCATTGTTGTTGCTGCTGCTAATGAAGCACCAGAAGTTAAAGCAAAAGGGTTAACCGCAGTCACAGACACACAGCTTAAGCGACGCCAAATAGCATTTAATGTGACTAAGTCCCGCTAATTGCTCAGCGCATTTTAAGCAGACTAATTGAAAGTGGCTGCTGCCAATGAAAAGAAAAATGAAAAAAAGTATAGCATACTTTACAGCGTCGCTAGTAAAAGACAAACTTTGTGACTTTGACTTTGAATTTGAGTTGATTGACACACGGCTGTCACAGCAATGACCAGCAACTTTTTGGCAAGACAGACATCAACAGTCAGGGGGGGGTGGTGGAAGGAGGCGACGGGGGTGTGTCAGCTAATGCCAATCAGAAGGCGGCTGTAATCAGTTTTACAACAACTCAACGGGAAGTCGGTTGGCAAGTAAATTGTTTGTGTCAATGCAAAAGACTGATGAAGTTGTTCCATCATCGACTTGCTGTCTGCTCCCCCCCGTTTTCCCTCCCCCCCCTGCAGGTCACTCTTCTACTCGCCCCCTCACTGCTGTCATTGTCAGAGTGAAAATTGATTTGTAACGTTTAACAGAAGCAACTATTAAATGTCATTCATCATTATGCTAAGTCAGCGAGACCGAAAGAGAAACACACCGAAAGAGAGAGAGCGAGAGAGAGAGAAATATAGAGAGAGGTAGAGCTGCTCGCCGGAAACCGGAACCACTCCAAGCTCAGCTTCCTCGTCCCCGGTTCGACATACAGTTTGTTGACTTTATGGTTATCCTTCAAAAACAATTGCAAAAAAGTCAAAAGCATGCCACGAATGTTGTTGGTCAAACAGGAAATTGAAATCAATCCATCAATATGGATTACAAACGCACTGCGGGGGCAGCAGCAGCAGCAACAACATCGACAGCAGCAACAACATCGACAGCAACAGCAACGGCAACCAAGGTGCCAGTCATCATCATCCACATTGGAAGCGACTTTTGTGGTCACTCGCTTCTCTCTCTCTCTCGCTCGGTCTCTCGGTCTCTGTGACTTGCAATTTGACAAGCAGCAGGCTAATTAGTTCCGCACAGATTTGACAAAAATTAATGTCTGTGCTAATCATGCTCTATAGATACAAAATGTGAGGCTCAGCTATAGATTGAGATACCACACAGTTAGACAAATGACTCGCATTCGCATTCGCTTTCGCATCAAATCGAATCGAATTCGAATTCGTAGCTGAATGTGAAGTGCACTACAAAGTGCTGATTAGTTTGCTTATCAACTTGGAATGGGGGGGAGAGTAGAAGTCCATGCTATTGAAATGCCATTCAATTGGATTTGGGCAACTGTCCTGACAACAAATAGAGAGCTTCTCATAGCTGCCTTGGCTACCAATTTCACAAATGTTGCTTCCACTTCAACAATGAGTTGGACGTAAGTTGCTTAAGAGCTTACTTTAACTTAAAACAGACACGTCTTGCAGCGTGCCACAAATTAGTTGCGCCAAATCATGCAAGATATGAAGAAGATGGATATAAGTATTCTATATAGCAAACACAATCAATGGCATATCTACCAATGTTCGTTGAGTTAATCTACTCTTTGAGCTAAGAATTAAGAATTATGCTGTCAACATTTAGTAAACTAAATTTCAAGTCAAGGAATAAGAATTTAACAATAAATTTCAAGTGTGACCGTATTCTATATATATCATAATTAGCATAATCTTTTACTTTGTTGTATGGTCACACTTGAAATTCACTCCTTTTTTGTCTATACATTCGGTGTGGTTAGAAGATTATTTGATAAATTACGACAAGTGGTCGGTTAATGCATAGTTATTAGAGTTTGTTTCTTAACAACAATTGGGTTTCATTTCCAAGTTCTGAGTGCACACTTGTCTTCATTTCCCCCTTGAGCTTGACCTTTGCTAATGGATCGGACTTAACTCTAGTGATACTCACTTCTTTTCCCGCTTGCCAGCACCAGTATCACGAAAGCCCTTCGCAAACGGATTGTTGTCAATTTTCAATTGAGTTATCTACACATTGGGGGAGAGAAATATGTAAGTAAACGTTGCTCGAAATGATTTATTATTTACTATATATGTATGTGCGATGGATTTTGGCTTACCTTCTCATTTTGATATGCAGTCACGGCTATAAACTCCGTCTCCTTGAACACGTACGTGCGAAACGTGGAATATGGTAGCTTCAAGATATCGTTGGCTCGCACCAAATGAAAGCGCGGCTGATACTTATGCATTGAGTTCAGTATTGTCTGTGGGGATAAGCGAAAGGAAGGAGAGACAAAGATTAGTTAGCTTGGCGTGTTAAGTACAATGGGGGGATCAATCAACAACACAACACAAAACAAGAAACGAGAAAAACGGAAAAATACGAAACGAAAGCAAGTCAGAGAATAAGCGACACACAAAGTATGATTTCCCCTCTAGAGTAACTTGACAAAACTTGACACACACAGCACAGCACAAAATACATATTGCAAATGGCCAAAACGCGGCGACATTCCTGTCCTATCCTATCCGGTCCTTTGCTGTCCTGTTCCGTCTGTTCTGACCACCCACCAAAGTGCACGACAACGGCAACGAGCGTGAGCGAGAGCGAGAGCGCCTCGAGTTTTGTCTCATAAAATATGAATTTGTCGGCAGCAAAAAGAAGGCAAGAAACAAACCCCGAAGACCTCCCAAGCTAGCAAGCTAGCAAGGCAACAACATTTGCAACTTGCTGCGGTTGTTGCAGCAAAAGGAACACCTTTTTAATTACCATAACTCGTCGAATCGACTTCGATTAAACGACAACGAACTGCGCACAGCGTCTAGACCGTTTTCTCTAGGCTGTTTTTTTTTTTGGGCTGCGTGTGGACCTCACAAGAGACGCTGACTGCCATTTTGTTCGTGTAATTTTGAAAACAAGCCGCGACTTTTGTCTGTTCCAGCGACTGCCTGTGGTTGCCGTTGATGGCGGCGACAACGGGCAGACAACAACAACAACAACAATCAACAACAACAGCAGCAGCAGCAACATTGAACTAGACAAGAACTTCATGGCGTAGTCTAGCCGATTGTATTCGCATTGTAGTATGCATCTTTTCTCAAAATACGTTTATGTATGCATAGTATCTTGTATCTTGTGTGTTAGAGAGCTTGATTCGCACGCCCTCGGCGCAGACCACCAATGGCGTCTGTGGTGTCATGCTCAAAGGTGTGACTAATAAGATGCTTGTTGCTCTTGCTGTTCCCGTTGTGCAATTGCGGTTTGTTTTGCTTTTGTTACCAACAAACCAACCAACAACCAATACGATTACATCGCAATGATTAGTTAAACACACTTGCATTTGTAATTAGATAACGATCATGGCAGCAACAACAAGTAGAGCAGGAAACGAGTTCTTTGATAGACAAGCACACTGCATACTTTTTGCTTGAAGTTGCTAATAACGAGTTGAAAGCCAGCGAGCGACTGAGAATCAGTAACAATATTTAGTGATTTATTGCTGAAGTTGAAGTAGTTTTAAGTATAAACAAAAAGTAATAATTGTAACGAATTGATTGATGATGTTTAAGAGCGAGTAATAGTGAACGAGTTGAGCAACGAGTAACGAGTTTTTAATAAAGCAAATAATTAAATAGTAACTAGGTTGATGTGATGATCGAGCAAAAAGAAATATGCGCAATACTAACGAGTAGTATTAATAAGATTTAAAAAGCAACGAGTAATATTTAAACGTTTTATAAACGTAGATGGGTGACGAAGTAATAACCTTAAAAAAGCTTCTCAGTGAACAATGTAAGAGTAGAGAATAAATAATTGAGACTAGCGAGTGAAACTAGTCAAAAATTCATGAATAATACAATTCTCTAATGAGTTGTATGAAAACCTAATGAGTAGCGAGTAAATAAATGTATTTGTCTAAAAGATAACAAGTAATATTACATCGAGTGACGAAACAATTACATAGAACAATTGTTACATAATGAATGCATAAGAACAAGATATGAATCAAATAAAACTGCTGCTAACAAGCCGATTAAACGACGTGATTAAAGCAAGTGCCAACGAGTAGCGACACAACTGATTGATATCAGCGTAACAAAATGCGGCAAATAACAAGTGACTCAAAGTTTTACACTTGGCAATTTTATGCAATTGAAAAATGCCTCAAGCAAAACACACACACAAAACTAAATAAGCTACTACTCTGAATGCATTCGAACAGCATTCACATTAAAATAAATGCTGTGTTGTAGGAATCATTGGACATGACGTTGCTGTGATCAATGGCTTAAATGCTTTAACAGCTTTTTATTGCCAGATGCCAAAAACGAAAATCTCGCAAAATAATATAAAATAATAATAATAATAATAATGATTAATTGGCAATGCGTCGCCATTTTGCTGTTGCTGTTGTTGTTGCTCTGGCTGCAGTTGCCAGTGCAACCAACGAAACGAATATTATTGCTTGTGACAGTCGGCGATTTGGGGCGACTTTAAAAGGCAAACACTTTATTGGCATGCGGCTAAAAGCTGTGGATCATCAATCAAACTCTGAGTGTGAGAGGGAGATAGATAGAGAGAGAGAGAGACAGAGAAGGAGAAGAAGAAGGAGAGCCTTAGCGCTTAGTTCATAAATCGTTTGAGCAAAATGCTGTGCTGCCTTTGGAAAATGTCGTTTGCTAATTTGCTTTAAATTTATTGACACATAAATTCATTTAGGCCGCCGCAGCAACAACAACAACGATAATCATGATCATTAAGTGAAATTACTCGTTGGTTTTGCATGCGTTTTGCATGTGTCTAGAATTTATTGATAAAACAATTTGCATTATTACGTACAATTGTATTCAATTTGTTGTCGCTGCTCTGGGCGTGGCTTCAAATTGCGAAGAGGCGCAAAATTGTCATTTAAAATGTGATTCGACGACGAGTTGTCGTCGCTGTCGTTTTGCCGAGTTTGAATTGCGATTTAAATGAAAATAACCGTGAAGATAGCCATAAAAAAAGCAAAAAAAAACCACTATAATATGTGCATGCACAATCATGTTGCCGTTGTTGCTGCTGCTGCTGGCTGCATTGCTGCTTTTCAAATGGGCATAAACAAGTCTAATTAGACATGAAGTGCGATTACACGGACGCCACGCAGTCGTTGTCGTTGTCGTCACTCGACAACAAGCAACACAACAAATCAGCAACACAACACAGCAATTGTTGCTGAGACAAAGAGACTGCGATTGAGACTCAACAACTCCGCAGCAAAGTCTTGTTGTTGATTGAATTGATGATTGGCAGCCAGACTCTAATGCAATTATGCGTCAAATATTGTCTAGATTTTTCGCATTATGATTGCCGCAAAACTAATGCAAAATTCAGCAACATTGCAGCACGTTGCAGCTAGTCTGTTGTGGCTGCTGCTGCTGCAGTTGCTGCTGTTGCTGCTAGCAAGTGGCACTCCAATCCAATCCGTGGGCCACTTAATCACTCTATATATATTGACCAAGTGACAAACTGATTGAGCCGCCGGCAGCCACGACCAAAAAAGGTAGCAGCAATTTTGGTGCTGCCGAGTTGTCAAGTTGCAAGTTGCCGTTGAACGCTGCCAGTTGCCGTTGCTGTTGGTGCTACGTGCAGTTGCCTTGGGGCCGCATCTTTCACGCTAGTCATGTGCCCCGATATGCCCGCCTGCCTGCCACATGCCTCCCCGCCCTCCCCCGCCGCCACCATTCACCCTCTGGCTGCAGTGACACGTTTGTTTTGGGCTTTTGCGTGTTGATTGCTAAAGGCGGAGTTGCTGTTGCTGCTGGTGCTGGTGCTGCTGCTGTTGTGATTGCTGTCGTCGTGTTGCTGTTGCACACTCATTGTTGGCATATTATCACATAATTTAACTGATGATGGCACCGCAGTTACTCTTCTTGTTGTTGTTTGCTTAACGCTGTGTGATTGCTGTCGTTGTTGTCAACTTGTTGTTGCTGTTGCTGTTGCTGTAGTTGTTGCTGCTGTCCATTGTCCGCTGTTGTTGTCGGTTGGCGTGCTGCTTAATTGAATGATCACTCACACTTTGATTTGGCATGTTTTGTTCACATGCAAGCGGCAATAACACAACACACAACACACAACAGCACATCAACAGCCAAGCGACGATCGCTAACGGTTATCGACAGTTTGCATCGACTGAACTATTAACTTACACTCCCGATATCATTTTGCTCGATCGTGAGTGAATTCCAGCAGCAGCAGCAGCAGCACCAACAACATCCTCAAATTACAGCTAGTTACACAGCTAGTGCACAGCTGGTTTGTGTGATCACACAGCACATGTAAATCGCATGATAAACAAATATTGTGGCGTTATCGATTACTATCGATTGCTAACAAGCTTGTAATTGCGCTTGTTTGCAGCTCATTTCTGAGAGTTAAGCACGCGCATTAATATATCGATTACGGTATATTGATATGTGGATTTAGTGCAGTCGATAACATATCGATTGCACTCAATCGATAAATAGTAGTCGCTACTCTGCACTTCGTTTCGAACAATATAAATTTAAATAGCTACATAATTTATGAAATTGTTATCGATACCCATCGATACCGATAGTAAGTGTTATCGATTAACGATAATCGATATATTGATAACACAACTACAATTTTAAGTAGAACAAACAATATAAGTTTAAATAGCAGTAGAATTTGTGAAAATGTTATCGGTAATCGACGCTAACGATAGTAAGTGTTATCGATATCGATTATTATCAATATATTGCCAACACAATTACAGTTTCAAGCAGAGCAGCAACTTCTTATTAAGCTCGCAGTTTGACAATATTTATCGATAGACTTTGTCGCACGCTTTGAGCTAATTTCTGTGACAACTGGCAAAAAAGACTTTAGCTAAAGTTCTAAGCACGCCGACGCTTGCAGCCTAATCTTTGGCTCGCTCTCCTCCGATTGTGGATTGTCTGTTATTGCCAGTTATTGGTCGCTCAATTAGGCAACACTGGCTACTGAGAGACTTGGCGATCGGGACACAGAGGCATGAACAGGGGGCAGGGGAGAGAGTGAGGCAGCTACCAAAACCATTTTCGGCTACCTGTTGACCAATTATGGACATAATTGAAGGCGCCGACAACGACAACAACAACAACAACGATGTTGTCGATGACGATGACGATGTCGCCTGTTTGCTGTTGCTGTTGCTGCTGTTGCTGCAGATGAAGATGAAGATGGGACACACAACGAACACTCACTGACTAAGCGTCTCGAGGCTTATATTTTCTTAATTTTGTGTTATTTTCTTGTTGTTGTTTTATGAAGCTGTCGCTGTATTGTCTTAAGCTGCTTTCTGAAAGCTAAATCGATATGCATATTGAGCGATCTATACCATAAATATCAACACGAAAACGCGGCTCGAAACATGTCTTAATTAAGCCAGCAGGTCAAAAACTAGCAGACGTGAAAGAGGAGGGAGCTAGTCTACAGAGAGAGAGAGAGAGAGTGATGAAGAGGGGAAACCGAAGAAGACCCACCATGCAGTCAGCCGGCTTTTTACATGTGTATGTGAGTAGACAGTAGATATATATCGATGCGTATATGTATGCGATAAATCGGTAAATTATGCATAATTTTATAGCCGAAGCAAAAGCAAAAAAAAAAAAAAGAAAGACAAAAGACACAAAATACGAGCAGTAGCTGGAGGATGTTGGCCCGGTTCTCTGTGTGTTATAGCCACCCAAGCGTTGATTCAACAAACGATGCTGATGCTGTTGATGTTGCTCTAGTCGAATTTCATTGATCTCTGTCTCGGAGATCTCTGATTTGCGGAACGCTAGAGTTGAGTGCGTGAGTCGATGTATTTTTATTGAAAAGCCAACCGATGTTTCAAATATACGTATAAAATATTCGAGTGAAGCAAGAGATTGAATGAAGTTCATTATTAAAAAAGTCTGTGTTAGCTGACTTTTTATAATAGAAAATGAATCATTAAAATATAAGCTCTTAAAAAGGGAAAAATGGAAATTGCTTTGAAAACTCTGCACAACAAAAAATACTTTCTAACATTTTAAAATATACCAAATTAATATACCACAAAATACTGAATACTAAAGACATCGCTAACACTATTTTTGGTATATTGATATAGTACTGTATTTTAAATTGTCAAATGCGCATACAGCGGGTATAAAAACTTACTTCTACTTTTACCAACAATTTGCCTGCCAAGTTTGTCTAAATTGTTAATCAAATATAAGGCCTAAAAATGTTATAGCTATGACCTTTAGCCATAAGTTTGAAACAATGCAAAAACCTTCAAATAAGTAAGGATTTCAAATATAGATATATTTATTTTTAATTTCTTTAATTGATATATATAAAGTTTTTTTAAACGAAATACTTTCGCAAGAGAACTAGAAAAATGTTTTTATTCAGTTAAATGCCAACTAAATTATTAACCAACAAAACTCCGATCATTGAAGTTATATATTTTTGTGTTTCTTTATTTTCTATTCTTCTTATTTTTTGTCGTGTCGTGCTCACGCGCTCATCTCTAGCTGTTCAAGCCAAGTTAAACTCTCACGCTGGGGATTGTAAGCAGTAGCTGATGCTCAAGGGAAAGACAAGGCAAGTTGATGAACATTTCATTTAAATAATGTCAAAATTTATTTACAATTTATAACAATTCTTTTTTGGTGGGCAGTGGCTGCTGTTGCTGTTGTTGTTGCTGTTGCTGCTATGTTGGTTTTTGTTGCTGCTATCTTTTGGTGGTCGTCGTCATCGATTGAACGGAAAATGTTAATTAAATGGATTTACATTTTAATGACAACACGAAGCAATGAAGCAACGAAGCAAAAGAGCCAAGAAACAGATTGAGATACAGGCGTGCACACAAAGCCCCCAAACAGAGTTGTTGCTGTTGCCACACAAACACACAAACACACGAGAATTTGTGTCCAGCTATGTGAAATGTCTGTGCTGGTCGCTCTTTCGTCCTGCCTGGCCTGTTTTGTTGCTATTGTTATTGTTGTTGTTGTTGGCGTCTGTGCGCCGGTCAAAACGGCGACAGCCAATTGCAAATTTGCTAAACAAAATGGGCGGCGTTTTGGCCACAACAACAACTCAGCCACACAGACTAATGATGCCTGCGCACAAGAAAACAAAAAACGAAAAGCAAAAAAAAAAGAAAACCTGAGGCTGCCTGCGACTGCGCCGTTTTGTTTTGTTGTATGCAAATCGCAGACGCAGACGCATTCATTGCTGTTGCCATTGCTTCGGCCTTTGCCTCCCTTCGTGCTCACCTTTAGCTATAGTTTCTGTGGCGCCGAGAGGCTCTCTTTTGAGTCACAGTCGATTGGGTAAAATAAAATGCTGGAGCACTCGATACACATCGATTTGCTTTGCTTTTCTTCATCTCTTGACTTTAGCAATTTGTGTTTTTTTTTTGCTGTATTTTGCGTTGCGGTTCGCTGAAGCGAGCGGCCAATGAGCCGAGTGAACAAATGCGCAGTCGATAACGATGACCATGGCAATTGAGATCAGCAAACTGTGGCGAACGAGTTGTTGATTTGAACTAAATTAGATAGCTAAGCGTAGCTTTAATATATTATCGATAACGATGGCCAACTTTTAACTAATCGGTGATTAATCGATAATAGTCACCACATGATAAATAATTGAAAGCGAACGCGACTATCAGAGATAGAGATGCATGGTATTCACTTCTTATCAAAGTGTAATTGTTAATTAATCGATAGTATTCATACAAAATATCGAAAGAACAGAAGTCTTAACCTCTTTGTTTTTCCATAGCAATTTCTATTCTCTCGATTACAAAATGGGAAATATCATTTAATTAATTACCAAGGAGATAACTCTTTGCTTTTATATGTTAAAGTCTAAAGCTGGCTAATTAAACGATAGTAACTGGCAAATAGTAGAAAATGTCGAAATAACAGCTCAGTCATTCGCTGTGCGTTTCTATGTTAATCGATAGCGTGATCGATAGCAAGTAATGCATACAATTTGCATTATTTGTTGGCTGGCGGGCTGGCTGACAACCTGGCACTCATAACTCCATAAATATCGATACACATTTATCGCCGCCACAGCGATGCGGCGTCATAAATAATGCAGCCCCCTGCCGACGAAGACGAAGAATTCACTTACAAATGAGCCAAGTTAGTTATGGCCATCCTGTCATAGATAAACGATCAGCATGGCTAATGGTGAGGCAGCAGCTACTGCCTCATCTCTCTCTCTCTCTCTCTCACTCACTCTCTGTCTGTCTGTCTCTTTCATGTACTTGACTATCGGCAGAAATGACAAATATTTCAAATGATTTCAACACTTTGCCGACTTTTGCGATTCGGGGCGGGCGAATTGCGAATTGCGAATTGCGAATGATTTGCGTTTTATTGCAGCTAATAAATTGAATTGGCGACCCACCGCGTTGTCTGAGTTGCCGGAGTCAACTATTTTCGCATTGACTATTTGTTGCGATAAGCTGGCCTTAAGTTGCCTTCTGCCTGCTTCTGCGTCTACTTCAACTGCTGCGACTTTAAGTTTTGTGCTGAGCTGAGCTGAGCTGAGTTGTGTGTGTTGCATGCCACATGCAATGCGACGACGCGCATGCGTGTGTGCATTTCAATGCAACACTGATAAAGGTGTTCAACGCTCGATGACATTAGCACCATCCAAATACCGCATGCCGCAATCAACTGGCAGCCCGCAAGTTGCCTCAGTTTGCCGTCGCTGTCGTTTTGCCATATTTGTCGGCACCTTTTGTTCTTCTTTATTAAAAAGGCGAATAATCATAATAAAGAACCAACAACGTTGTCGTTGTCGTCCATTTAGCCACTGAGTTTTGGATGAGCAGCCGGCTCCAAACCCGCCAGCGCCGAGTTTTGTTATTGCCGGCAAACTGCGTTGGGGTTCGGGTTTTTATTCTTCGTCTTCTCTCTTGTTTTTGTTGTTTTTTTTTTGTTTTTTTGTTTGTATTTTGTATTTCGAGTGACTTTGTCTTTGGGTTCTTTGGTGAGGTTCAGTTCAGCAGCTCGTTCGGTAGCTGCTAGACTTGGACATTAATCGATAACACTTGAGTATTTTTTCATGTTTTGCAGGCGAGCCATTAAGCGATTGTCCACCAATCGTTGTTGTTCTTGTTGTTGTTGTTATTGTTGTTGTTGCTCTTGTTGTATATTTAGGCAAATAAATGTGTGCGCTACGCCAACTAAGTAGATATATAATACATGATCTAGTTCTTTAACACTGCAGCTGCTGAACACGAGTTGAATAACCTCGGCAAATGATCAATCAATATGTCATTAAATTGAACTAAATAGTTGCCCAAAAGTTGTCAATTTGATGTCGACTAATTAAGAGTGTATAAATTGTATATCAAGAATAATTGTTTTCCATTCTGTTCAGTTCTTTGCTGTATTTGGGAAGCTTCAACTTAAGAGCATAGAATTGACCGCTAAGTGAAATCTAAGAGTAACTCATAGTTAAGTGCGGCAACAGAATTTTCTTTATATTTTCTATGCAATGTTGTCACAATTTAGTGTGACTCTTAAGCAATTAAAATATGCAGGTAAGTGCACAATGGTTGGCCGTTAAGTTAAGCTAATGTACAGCAGCGAGGCTGTTAAGCGAGGTGTTAAACTGTCTAAGGAAGTAACTCATTAATTTTTCTAGTGTTTAAGTTGTTATATTTGTAATGCCTAGCAACAAAAATTAAAAAACAAAAATTTTCATTTAACTAAAATGTCATTTAAATGCCAAATTATGCAAAACATTATGGAACTTAAATGAAATTGTAGTTAAATTAAATATTATTTTTAAAATGTAATGCATTATTCTGCTAAGTAATATTTGTGAAGCTAGCTAAACAATTTTTCAATGAATTTACATAATTTATAATAAAATAATGAATTAAATATTATGCAACAAATTATGACACTTAAATGCAATTTTAGTTAAATATTCATAGAAAATTTGTTTGAAGTGTAATTTAATTTATTTGCCACAAATTGTTGTGTTTAGCCTGAAGTACGATACTTATTTAATTCCCAAATACAAATAAGTAATAATAATAATAATTTCTGTTTTTCAGGTAGCGCATTTGCCTGTTCACCTGACTGTCACATTTTTGTATGTTCCCAACTTTCTTTCCCTTTTTTCGCAGAGTTTTGCTGAGCTCCCAAATCCTGTTTCCCAGCTCTCCCAGCGCTTAATGAAATTCAGCTTAAAGCGTTAATGACGATAGTAGCAAACGGCGTCAGATGCTTCTTTCTTTTCTTTTATTTTGGGCCCAGTTGTTGGCCTTGCTGCCAAGTTACCAAATCGCAATGTCTGCGGTGTCCGCGATGTCGGGACTGCGCCTGTTTATAGTCAACACTCGGCAATTACTAAAAGACAAATTTATTTGCACGCATGCATATGAGATGCCGCGGGTTCCGAGCTGCGTTTCGGATTTTTGTGCGTCTTCTTCTTGTATTCTCAGTAGCTGTGTCGATGTGTCTGTGTGTTTGTGTGTTGTTCGTCGGCGACATGGACAAGTGTTAAGCATAATGCAGACACACTTAGCAGACAGCATAAGTAGGGGCGGGGGGACGGGAGACTGAAGGAGGGGGAAGCTTAATTGAAGTGCGGTCGCTTCGCCTCATTGGCGTTAAGTGTCGATAAATTAAGCATACGCAATGTGCGCCGCCGCTCGAAAACAACATAGAGCAGTAGCTACTCCACTTATGCATATGCATATATATCTGGATAATCTGTTCATCTGTTAAATCAGCTACCGGGTTATGCGCTAGCTTCTGATATTTGTTATTTTTTTTTCTCCCCGTTTTCCTTCTTGTCTTTCCTTTTCTTTTCATTCATTTTATGAATGACACTCGAGGCAACGCAAATGTGAAAGGCATCTTCCTCTTCTCCTCTCCTCGCCTACTCGAGAGTGCGCATAAATTGCTGATAATTTACAGCATATAAAAAATCAACACAAAACATTTTATGTTAATGAAAATAAAAGTAGAGCTTCGTCGAGCTCTCTTCTCAGGTGAAAGCCCCACCACCAGCATCGACAACCGAAATTATTATCAGCAGCAGCATTCACATCAACATCAACATCAGCAGCATGATCATTGTGATCATCATCATCAGCTCTCGCGGGTAGACAACAACACAACATCCTCTGTTGAAACAGTAGCTCTCTGGGCCGCACAGGCTCACAGATCCAGCTCAAAGCAGTCGCACAGATACCCTCGGACAATTAATGATCAACGCCAAGCAACTAATGAGCGCAATTTATACTGCAGTCAACAGCAGCATAGACCGGGAGACCGAAACCGAGACCCAGAGAGAGCAAGAGAGTTATTTTTCTCCTCTGACTTTTTTTTTGGGGGAATGTTGTTGACCCGCAATTGAGATGCTCACGATAAACAATTTAAAGTCAGCTGAATGTATTTGATTTTAAAACGATTCATCACACGTTTTCTTCACACAGAAAAATCTTGTAAATTCCTTAGAAATATTTACAACTTACAGTTGCTGAAATATATTATGTTTAAGTAAGTTCCTTTAAAGTATAACTCAAACATAAACAAATCCAGCTGAGATGCTGGTCAAATATTTCTCACTGATTCAGAATTACTTAGAAACATTTTCAAGAGTTGAGAGTTGAGTTACAATTTTGCATTTGCTGAAATACATTCTAATCAAATGTTTTAATCACAAATGTAAATAAAACTTGAAAAAGCTGAATAACAATTTTGAATATTGGAAAGTGCACCTAACAATCCTAAAGGCTATTGCTTTGCTAACGTTGGTCACACTTTTTGTACAAAAATATATTTTATAGATTTGTGTGAAACTTTCTGTGGCTTAAATACTTTTTTATCATTTGAAAAATGAGTTGAAATTATGTTTCAATAACAACATTTCATAGATTTACTCATTTGCTGCAAAGCATTGCACTCTTATTATTTCCAAGAGCTTTCAAAGCTTTGAACAGCTGAAATGCTTTGCTATTGGATTAAATGTGTGCTTTAATAATGTTCTGCTTTAATAATGTTAGTCCAACATTTGAAAAGCTTGCACTAAACTTTGAATTTAAAGAACTTTAACATAATTCGCTACAATACTTATCTGTTATTTGAAAGCTGAACTAAAATTATGTTTTAATAATGTTTTTCGTTACTAGTGTTAGTCAAATATTTTATGCACTAAACTTACAGTTGCTGAATTGCTTTGCACTCTTTTTGTTTCCAAGCGCTTTGCAAGCTTTTAACAGCTTTAAGTTTATAACCATTTGTTTCACTGCAATCACTTCAGTAGCTGCTGCTACTGTTGCGGCATCTCTATTGATTTCTATCAAATAGTTTGAGCACTTTTCACGCCTCCTTCCACCGCGTTGTGTTGTGGAGGCATTTTAGTGAGTTATCGCATGCAACGCTTGGCACGATCACGATTTTAGTGCAGCCAGAAGTCGACAAATCCAAATCCAAATCCAAATCGAAAACAGGGGCAAGCCAAGTGCGTGCTACAGCTTCCCTTCAGCAACATTTGTTCGATTGCTTGGGGTTTGAAGGTAGCCGCTATCTTATCGGGGCGTAAGTAGTCTGCTGTTGCCTGTTTGGCCTGAGAGAGTGGGTCGCTCACTTCCCCGTCACACCATTAACTTTGTTTTATAACTTAATTTTGTTGGTCGCAGCAGCAAACAAATCGACACTTGTTTAATATTTAAATGTAAATTTAAATTGAAATTTAAATTTTGGATTATCGCTCTCTCGCTCTTCCTCTTCCTCTCTTTCTTGTTTTGGTTAATGAATGAATGAATTTTTTTTTTGGCTGTTTTTTCGTTTTTTTTTTTTTTTTTGGTGTGTGGCTCCAAGACGTGACCACCACACGCTGTGGCTAGGGTCTTGATCTTGTTTTTATGACTGCACTAGGCCGGATAACAGCAGCAACCAGCAACCAGCAGCAGCAACCAGCAACAGGCAGCGAGCATCTATTTAAGTTCTTTGCTTAATTAACGAAAGGAAAAGGCAAAGCGTAGCGAAGAATGGGACATAAAAATTAATTAGCAGACAAAAAAAAAACCGAAAACAGAAAACAAAAAACGATAACAACGAGAAAAATCAAATCGGGATTATAACGGTGTGTATGGCAGGCGCATGCGAGTTGGGTGGGCGTGTCTTAGCTTATTATCAATGGGCGCCCAACGTGCGTTGCACAGCTACAACAGCAACAATCAGAGGCAATCTTTGGCGCCCAACGTGAGGTCATTTTTGGAGCTCATTCAACACAATTTACATGCCGCACTCATAATTAAGTGTAAATTTATGTAAATTTTCATTGCCCTCGGCTAACGCTTTTCCCTTCCGCCGCCCCCGAAATAGTTTGTCGTTTTGTTACCTGTTTTCTTGATTGGTTTTTTTTTCAGTTTCTTTTGGTTGATTGAGGAAATTGTCGCTGTTTGCTGCTGTTGTTCCAAATTGGCAGCTAATCAGTGAGCTAAATGCAACGGAAATACCCAAATGTGTCGACCATATATAGGAGAGAGTCTCAGGTTGAGAGTCGAGCCCCCCAGCCCACAATTTCCCGTGCGCTATGCTAATGTATATTTCAATACTCAAGTTTAGATTGTCGATTGTCTGTCTCTCGATGGAGTGTGTGTGACGATTTAGGTGGCCAGACCACAAAAGAAAGTCCCCAAAAATTAAAGAAGCTATAAGCATTAATTTATAACGTGACTGCCAGCAAAAACAACGAACAGCAACAGCTTCCAGTTCTCTCTCTCTCTGTCACAGTCTCAGTCTCTCTGAGTCTGTCTGTCTCGCAGCTTGAGCATCAGTTGCTCATCAAAGCCATAAAAATGTGCGTTAATAACATTGCCGCCAAAGTAAAGTTGGCAATAAAATGGCAGATTCATGTGACGATGACGACGCGGCGACGATGGCGACAGCGACGGCGCTGCTACCGACGCGTTTGGTGGGAAATACGACCCTGGCTATAAGTATAACTACAACGATGACGGCAACGTTGACTTGGCCGTGCAACTTGCAACGCATTAAAATTTACGTGCCATAAATTTCCACACAAGGCTGCTGCTGCTGCAGCGGCTTTTGTAGATTCGCATTTATGCGTTTAATGATAAAAAAAAGAACGCGAACGTCTCTCTCTATCTCTCTTTCTCTCTCTTGCTCTCTCTATCTCTCCCCCCACATTGCGTAGCGTGTTGCCAGCGGTAGCCGACAGCCAAGTGGTCAGCTTAAGTGCCGTCGCATTGCATTTCTTTCTTCTTGTGCTTTGTGGATCTCTTTCGATTTCTTTTTCATTTTTGGGGTGCTACCCCAACCAAGCTTTGGCCACACAGGCGCACCAGCTTCACAGTGGTTGGTTGGTGGTCTCGACAATAAATGAATCGCATAGCAGATCGATAAAAATCGCTAAAGAGCGACATTGCAGCCAACAACTTGGCGCCCAACGTGGCCCAAGACTATTAAATGCCATAAATTGTTGTAGCCCCAATTTCAGTGCCAAAGCAACGCAATCCTGGTGTTTGCTTTAAACACTTTGTATGGGATTGTTCAAAAAGTATTTGTGTCTAAATTATACATTAACAAAAATTATGATACTATACATCGTTTTCTTATTTTCAATATCAAAATGCAATAGAAATCAAGCATATCAATTCTTTTGGTGAATAAAGAAAGCTGTGTTGTAAAAAAGTCACTAAGGTATCACAATTATTTAAGAACAACTCATGTATATATTTTAAGTATTAAAATCTTCTTCAAAAAAAGAAATGAGATTTATTCAAAAGAGAAGAGCAAAACACTTTCAGTGTGACCAGCTTGCGTTTGGTCTTTTGATCTTAGTAAAATGGAATTAGTAATTTTTCATAAGCTGAAATTCTCATTTATGAGAGAAGCTTAACATATGTTATTAAAAGAAATGCATTTCATTTTTAAGTTTTCTATCTCTATTCATTATACCAACACCCAAAGTTTATTGAATGAATTGAAGTACAATGACATAATCTTTGAAAAAATTAACTTTTATGAAAGATTATCGTACAGAGAAGTTCATTATTATAGTAGCAATGGATTTACTCAAAGTTTTCAAAGATATAAAAATGTTGGTTGCCACAGGCAATTCTCTGGCAATTGTTGCAGAGCAACTTCGATTGTGAACTACAAGTTGAAGTTGAAGTACACACACAATTAGGCCGCGGCGACCTTGCAGACGCTCAAGTAATGCGGCTGTTGAGCTCTTTAAGCCTAATTAACAAGTCTCGCATAGCAGCCAAAATAAAATGCATCAAATGCGCACGCGCAACAGAAACAGCAGCAAAGTTGTTGCCACACAATCGGCGTCGATTTGGGCGTTGCAAGAGAAGGCGGCGGCACGCACTTCATGCAAAGTAGCCAGAGCCAGAGTCAGAGCTTCAGCTTCAGCTTGTTACAGGACTGTCCGAAATAAACAAAACAAGTAACAAAAAAAAATAAGCGAGTAAAAAACACAGGACAGCTGGCGACGACGACGGTGGCTGAGCCGGCGCCTGTTGCCTGTTGTCCTCTCGCATGTCGGCGCTGCTTGAAGATGAATGTGTGTCGCTTGTCGCTTGTCGTTGCAGCAGCAGCCGCAGCCACAGCCACAGCTAAAGCCATAGCAGCAGCAGCAGCAGCTTGTCAGCTCTTGTATTTTGTATGTAATTGGCTCTGAGCTGGCTCTTAATAGATGTGGCAAGCATCGGCAAACGGCGTCACCTGTCGCCTACTGTGTGGAGCCAAGATCGTAGTAACAACAACAGCAACTAGCAACCAGCAAGCAGCAACCAGCAACCAGCAATGCTTGCAACTGTTGACTGCGCCATCGACTGCGGCATCGGCATCCAAAAAGCCAAAGACATTTGCAAATCTTTTGTTTCTCATGTCCGATCATTTCTCATATAGGCGAGCAGGCGACGACAAGACCCCAAGAAGAGCCCCCAGACTCCGACTCCGACTAAGTCCGAAGACGACAAAGGCATACCGCAGGCGCCAGGCCCAAATACACAAAACAACAGCGAGAGGCCAGACAACGACGACGGCGACGTGGCCACCGGCCAAACGACCAACGGCCAGCGGCCTCCAACTCTCGCAAAACGAGCTCAACAAAACAAACAAAAAAAAAAATAAAACCAAAGAGCGCGCCCAAAAAGGGGAGCAACTTGAGGAAGAAGAATCTCTGGCTTTTGGGTTTTCGTTTCTTTTCTTTTTTTTGCATTCACAGAAAACGACGACGCACGAGCTGCGAGAGCGCCACAGCAAAACACAGGCAGCAGAAGGCAGCAAACTAGTGGACAGACAGACAGTCAGACGGACAGACAGACAGACAGACATTGGCTGGGCATTGTCTTGGCCGAGCGACATTCAAATCTTAACTTGAAATCAACGGCTTGAACGCCAGCGCCAAACAAATTCGAGCTGCCAAAATAATAAGCAGGCAGCCCTCCGGACTCTACCGACCGATCGACCGACCGACCTTACCGATCGACTGCAGCGCACAGTGGCCAAGGCAGAGGCTGAGGCTAACTGCAAGAGACCCTCCAGAGTGGGTAGCAAAAGAGACAAATGCGTCGTTGTCGGTTGTGAAGGTCGCCCGGCTAACGCCAGGCCAGGCCAGGCTCTTTTGGGGCCTCTTTGGCTTTACCTTACTTTTTTCTTTTTTTTTTTGCTTTGCGCTTTACTTTTGCTCGGTGGTCGCTGTTTGCCTGCCATAAAATTTTTGAAACAAGCCCCAGAAGGAGCAGCAGGAAGGAAGAGCGAGAGCAAGAGCGAGGGCTACGAGATAAGAAATTTTTGCTGAAAACTCGTGCGCGCGCAAAAAGGAAGCGACAACAAGCAAAAGTTTTGAACTTGCTAAAAACGAAGAAGTTGGCGACGACGACCGGTTTCATATATATTGATGACGACGACGATGATTCTTTTTTTTTTTTTTGTGTATTTTTGTATTTTTTGGCGACCGCCTGCCTGCATAAAATTTGTTTGCCAAAGAAGCATGAGAAACAGCAGGCGCTGAAAGGCAGAAAGAGAGAGAAAGACAGAGAGAGAGAGAGAGAGAGAGACGCATACAAATTGGCGTCGGTAGCAGCGCATTTTAGATGGCTATCAGTAAATAGAACACAAATGAAATTCATCGATAGAAATCGAAATCGGCAAAACTTAACCAACCAAACGAACCACATCAAAAAGGGGTAACAGAGAGTTCTTTGAGTTCTTTCTCTGTCTCCGTGTGTGTGTGTGTGAGTGTTGTTGTTGTTGTTGCTGTGGCAACAACAACTTCATGTGATGGAGTACACATGTTGCCGTGCACTTCTTGCCTGGCACGACAACATGACCAACAACACCCGACCACAGCACAGCACAACAGCACAGACTTTAAGCCCAAAAGCCAATGACAGCCACTGCTCTGACCTTTTGGCCTTCGTCGCAGCGCAACGGCAGCAACAGCAGCAGCAGCAGCAGCAGCAAAATGGCTCAAAATTACAAGCAATGCAACACTTTGGCATGGTGGAAACCACCTATCAGCATTGGCCACATTGACATCCTTGCCTGCAGCTCATTTCTTGCTGTTTGTTGTTTGTTGTCGTGAGCAGCGGGTGGCCCAACAATGGCCGCCAGTTGGTAGCCCAAGAAGTAGATTTGTTTTACTTTTTGTTTTTTGTTGACAACATTTCAGGCAATTGCAGCTAAGCAAATTGTGAGCATTTTGCTCAAGAAAAGAAAAACAAAGCTGTTGAACTAAGCAACTTATCAACGTTATCCGAAAACAAATAAAAAAAAAACTATTCGCAGATTTCAATTGCATTGAACATAGCTTTGAATAAAGCACAAAAGCTGATTAATTAACAGCTTTAAGCTTCATTCAATGGAAGCGTAAATACTTAAATGAAATAGCTGGCATTTGCAATTCGAATATGGAAATACAAAATTTTGAATGTTGCAAGTTTAACAAGAGTTTTGAATATGCCACAAAAGCTGCTCAAACTCGAGCTTTAAGACTCTTTTGAATGGAAGCCTGAATCATTAAAAAGAATTAGATTGCAAGAATGTTCATATATAAAAATTCAAACATTATTTCAAAGTATAATTTCTTGTCAGCTTGCCGAAAATGGAATTTAAAATCAAAATTTGCTTGAGTAAAAAACACATTAATTTTTTAACATAAAGCCGAAAGCCTTTGCATCCAGTACTTTAGAAATACGAAAGTATTTATAGCAAATTAGTGCAGTCTTAGTTCTAAAATATAGCACATTAATATACCGCAAATATACTAAAAATATACCAACTGCTATACAAAGTGCAAAATATGCCAGATTGTCCGCCAAAGCAAAGTAAACATTTTTCCATCACAATTCTCTCAACATTATGATATATAATTCATAATTAATGCCCAACAATTGAGTCCTGTAAACGGCAATCAATTGCTAATGTGATGCCTCAGTTGTGACCCCCATCGAATCAGCCCGAATCATGTGATTGGTTGTGCCCTCTTTCACTCTTCTTTAGGCCATCTTTCTCAGTCTTATGTGTGTGTGTGTGGGCTAAGCATATTATCAAAAAAAAAAAGAGAAATACTGATGAGAAGACTCATTGTTGCTTCAAGTAGCTCACGACTTTTGTCAATTAATCAATAACAATAGAAATCTCTGGCCCCTGGCGACATCCAACTACTGCGCGTCTTTTCCATATAACATATATCGAAGAGTCTAATCCCCTCTAATGACAATGATGCTGATGCTGATGCTGCTGTGGTTGCTTCTGCTGCTCTGGCTGATGATGATGATGATGACAAAATGCCAAACAATAAAAGCAAACAGCTGCCTGGAGGTCTGCGGGCACCCTACTGTCGACAGGTCGCTCTCATGTAGATTTGTTCAAATCAACAACCAAAAAAAAACGACGAAAAAAAAACGTCGAAAAAAACGAACGAAGATGGTATATAAAAAAAAGGTCAAGTGGAGGCTCTGAGCCTGTCCGTAGCTCATTCTCACATCATTAATTACAAAATTATTGGGTTTTTTTTTGCTGCTGCTGCTGCCACACACACACACACACACACACACACACACAGAGGCACACACAGGTGTATGTGGTATAAATGTACAAATGTCCACGCATAGCCGCAGGAACTGTAACAAGACCTAAGACAACGACTAAAAATCCCCAACAACAACAACAAAAATACAAAATCAAAAACCAAAAGCAAAATGTTATTTTCAAATCTTCGTGGGAATTGAAATTAGTAGTTAACACAGATACACACACACACACTAATACACACGTACTCGCTGATGCGTAGGACTTGGCTTGCTGTGCATATTCGTTATACCCTGCAGGCAGTCAATTGTAAAGGGTAGTTTCAATTTGTGACATATTCCATTTTTGATATTTTAACTTCTAAATAAATACCAATATTTATTTCATTTATTTATTCACTAATTTAATATTTTATTAATTGAAATTTACCAAAGCAAAAAATCGCATTGATAATCAGGACTGAAATTTTTATTTCACATGATTGCTTACACAATTTTTGCATTCTTTTTAAATAAATATTATACAAATATTTTGTAATACCGAAATTTCATGTAATTTATAGTACTTTATACTATACTTTATGTAAATGTAAAAATTGTTTTGAATGCTTTAAATGAAATATTATAAAGAATAACAAAATACTGCAATCGGGTCTTAGTTGGCTTGACTGACAATCTGGTATATTTCACACTCTATGGTATATTTTGAATGGTATATACCGAAAACAAAGCCTTTGGTATGTCTCGGTATATGAATTTGGTATATTTTAGGAATAATACTACACTGATTTGCTGTTATGTATTTAAAATGTGTACTTTATTGGTGTTTGATTGCTTTTAAATGAAGCATTTTTTTCAAATTCTAAATTCTAGCTTCAAATTGTATAGCTATTTATTCAAACGCTGAATTTTTAGAAAATTTAGAGAAGTTTTTACTTGCTGTATACTCGGCTATAATTAAATTATAAAATATTATGTATTACTCTTTATAAAACTGCATTTGCCTTTACAGGGTATCTTTAGGTTAAGCTCATGATCGCATAAATAAAGCAATTCAATTTGTGTGTAGCTTTTCGAGACTCGCAAGAGCTGAAGAAGCAGAGATTGGCCTGCGGGCGGCCTACAGATATTAGCATTGTTGATTATCTAGAAGACGCAAGCGAGATCAGCAAACAAGCAGAGTAGAGTGAAATAGAGAGAGAGAGAGAGAGAAAAGAGAGAGCTATTGATATTGCATGATAATTACGCTGTGCACGCTCAGAGAAGCACATATTAAAATTCTCAACTATATACAATATATATGTATATATATATATATATATCTTTGTGCAATAATTGGAGTCTAATCTGAGTCACGGCAATGATTGAGGAGCTTCTTCTCGACGAGCAGACGAGCGATGGGCCTGCTTTTTGGGCAATTAAACGATTTGGTTTTGTGTCTGTCTAAAGCTGAGCAGATGCCATGATTAATATGTTTTTGAGTAGTTCTTAGCTGCAGGGCCACACGACAGGCCAAGCTAACAAGTCTACACTCTTCAGTCTATATAGTCTGCTGGCAATGTATGTCTTGTATTTCTTGTTGATGTTTTTTTTGTTGGTCTCATCTCTTGGGCATCGCTAGCAAAGTTGACAAATTGTTTGTAAATGGCTGGCAGACAAAACTGGAACACACGCACTTCGGCCGCCGGCGGTTGTCAGTTGTCAGTTTTGGTAATTGGGGTAACCGGGCTGAGTGGGAGATAGAATACAGCGAGAAGAGAGCGGGAGAGAGAGAGAGAGAGAGAGAGAGAGAGAGAGCGCATGCTGATCAAGCTGACTGAAAATTAATCGCTAAGTTTGTCGAGCAAAGCTCCCGTTAAACGCCAACGAATCATTAAGAGTCTATTGTTTAATGCGGGCACAAATTATGAAGCATATTTATTTACTATAAATAAAATCAACACTGATTAGCTATTTGTTATTTTTATTTATTATTTATGATATTTGTATTAACAATTTTAAATATTTGTTCATCAAAATGTTGTCAAATGGAATGAGCTTTGATTTCAACGTTTTGGCAAGGAGCTTTGTATTTATTTCCTTATATTATTTTTAGTAGTCGTATTTATCATTTACGACAATAATTGTTTTTATTTAATATTTAAGATATTTGTATTTAATCCACAAAATATTTTTTGATTGAAAAGTTTATTAATAGAATGAACTTTTATCTAAAAGCTTGCTGATGAACTTTGTGATTATTTCTGTCTATTATTTAAAGTATTTGTATTAAGAACATTTTTAAATTTTATAAAGCTACGTAAGCAGTTATTAATTGAGAAGCTTTTGCTAGCTATTCTTCCTCGAGCTTTTGTATTATTATTTGTTGTGATTGAAAAAGCTTTTGCTAACAATTATTCCTCGAACTTTTGTATAATTTGTAGAATCTGCGAATTGTCGACTTAAGAGACTGACAGTAAGCATCGTCTAAGCGTTGCATTTAATGCGATTAAATCGGGGAAAATTTGCTGATTAGTTAGCTGAGGCTGAGCTGTGCTAATCCCGCGCCCAGTGTCAGCTGGTGGCAAACACCTGCCAAAACACTTGACAAGCCGTTGACGTAGCGTTCTCACTCTCTCTCTCTCTCTCAGTGGCTCGCAAAAAAATGAAAATAATGCCTGAATGGTTAAAATGGTAATGGCAATCGCATTCGGGCAAATGGCAATCCTATTAAGTCAAGGTGCAGCTTTAAGAAATCCAATTAAAAAGCAAACAACAACGAGTGGCTCAGGCTCCATCTCACAGATGGGAGATGGGAGATGGGAGTTGATGCAGCGCAGTTGATGTTGAAGTTGAAGTTGGAGTCAGAGCCGTGACAATGAGCATAATGGCTGGCATGATGGGACACTTGAGATTCAGTAGCTGAATCTCTCAGCATAATAATACGTTAATAATGACTGACTCAGTGAATGAATGAATGAATGAATGTGTGTGTGTGTGTGAGGAGTGACTCGACTCTGACTGAATGAATGAATGTCGAATGTCGTATGCTGTCGACTGAATGAATGAATGCTGGGTGACGCTGACGCAACTGAAGAGCGCGAAACACTCCAAAGACATTAGCGCACTTCACACACAAAAATATGCAGCGCATATAATCCCCGGGTTCGGGTCGGGGTTCGGGTTCAGGTTCGAGTAGCTGGCTTAAATCCGCTCAGGATAAGCGGAAATGCGGCTGCCACTTATTGAACGGAAGTGTTTTATTTTCACCCAAATGCGACACAGCTAATGAGCAAAGAGTGAAAGAGAAGTCGAGAACTGAGTCTATTGATTGACTGGCCAACACACAAAAAAAAAGAGCTTTCGGGTGTTTGTCAAGTGGCCAAGTTTTGTGTCTATCAAAATCGCAAGCGAGACAGAGACAGAGAGAGAGACAGAGATAGAGAGAGCTGAATGCTTGGACAATTTGCATGCCCAAATGAGTTGCATAAAATGAATACAAAACGTAAGTATAAGAAGAAGATGAAGAAGAAGCTGCAGCAGCAGATCAGAAGTAGAAGAAGCACAGAGACAAGAAGAAGAAGACAAAGAGGGAGTGGCAGCAGCAGGCGATGGCCGCTTGACAAAAGACACTCGAAGAATGAAGGAAGCAAACCGCAAAGCAAAAAAAGTACAAGAAAAAGTTTCAACATAAATAAAGATGACGAAGCTTGCCAAACAGAGACAGCAGCACACTGCACACACAGTGCTAATCAGGCGAGAGCGAAAGCGAGAACGCATGCAAGGTGTGCAAAGCAAGCAAAAAAACAAAAAAAAGGAGTGAAGAAGTGCGGGAGAGCGAGAGAGAGAGAGAGAGCGGGCGCCTCGAGTGCAAAGTCATGGCTGGGCACAATGGCGGAAATGTGTGAATGAGGGCAGAAAAGGCGTCAACTCGCCCTAGCTGCACACACGTGTGTATGTACGTGTGTATGTACGTGTGTATGTGTGTGTGTGAGTGTATAATTAGCACTACACTGCGAGAGAGCGTTCGAAGAAGAGAGCGTGTGAGAGAAAGAGAGAGAGAGCGCGCTTATGCAGTTGCAGTTAACGTACGAGAAAAACGCGCGCGTTTTAAAACGCGCCTCTGCAATTATTATTATATGGCAGGGCACTCACAATGCATAACATACGGAGAATATGGATATTTGCAACAATTGCCGGGCAATCTTGAGTGCATTTTAATCGCTCAGACAACAACAAGAACAACAACAACAAGTGGCCTGAGGGGGGCCAGCCAAGGGTTAATTGCTAACCCACTTTATGCAGCGAGTTCTTCGATCGTTCGCTTAATTGCAGCAAGCTTGTAAAGCACCACCTTGCACCCCAGTCCCCTCCCTATTCCATTTCCCCCCTCCATCACTCACTCCACTCACAAATTGCTTTATAATCGTCATCAATAAATAAAGCCGTTGGGTCATTAGGCCAGTTACTTTTAGTCCGTTTTATTATCGATACACGTAGTACACTATTTTTTTTTTTTTTTTGGTTTTTTAGCGCTATATTCCATACATTATAACACACACACACACTCAGTTCACCTCCCCGAAAAACAATTGCTAAACAAATTGAGTTATCAGCGTGTTTTGTTGGCACTCCGCTGACCCCGCAAGGGAAATGCGTAAACAAAGAACTGTTGCTCAAACAGCACCCCCCTAAAAACAAAATGGTATTCAAAAATGCAACCCACGGTTAATAGAGGTTCAGACTTCAAAACTAGCAAAACCTAAGTTGGAAAATGTTCATAAAAAGTTAGAACAACATTTCATGAAAAGTACAAAAATATTTTCGATTATTTACTGGTTTAAATAAATCCTGTTTAAAGTTCTAAAATAAATATTCGTGTTTCGAGAATTTTCAAAGATATATAATATATATTTATTTTCCCTTCACTTAAAAGCACAATAAACTGCCAAATCTCATACAATGAAATGCAAAATAGAAAAGAAGAATAATATTAAAGATTATTTGAAATTGTATATTCATCCCAATTAATTAAAAAAACCCCCCATAAAATGGCTACCAAAAATATAAATAAAACTATAACAAAGTTCTCTGCTATTTATAGATTTTAATAAAATATGCAATCTTTGCTTAGATTATATTATATTATCATTTGTATTTATTTATATATGTTTTGTTCATAATTTTAATTGCTTATCGTACAGTCTAAAACACAGTTTTGCTAACTATAATATTTGCAATTATATAGTACAATATGTCGACTCACAATGACTGAAATTGAACTGCTTACAATCTAAGTATAACCTTTGGCTTTTTTTGTGTGCTCGCGACTGATGCTAATCGGCTTACGGCTTACATACTATATAACATATATAGGCACTTGAAAACTTGTATGATTTCCACAGCTACTCGAAGTGGAAATGACGTTACGAAGTTACGAAGATATTGTCACGTTTCCCCCCCTCAAAAAACAAAAACTATTCTCATAATGTGAAATGTTCCCAATTTTCATACTTATGACACTTTGGATTTTTATAGCTCAGCAAAGTGCCAAACGAGATGCCTCCCATAATATCTCAAGTACTATACTTAAAGCTATAGACGACCAATCCCAAAGCACAAAAAGAAACAAAAATAAAAAACACTGGCAACGCCTTGAGCTGCTTGAACTTGAGTGTTTATATGACTTTTATAGTGTGAGTGTGTGTGTTTATATTTTTTGGGAACCTCGACTGATTTCATTGGAAATCAATGGCCGTGTAGTACGTGTCACAAATTATTAATAATCTATAATAAAAAGTATAATTTCAGTTTTATAATGAGACGCGTGTTGAAATGCACAGGAGTTGGAGGGGGGCAACGGGGAACGGGGATGAGATCCTGTGCACAAACAACTTGAAAACTTTTAAATACATATACATGTTGATAATTTTATTTGCTGTCGTTGTTGTTGTTGTTGTTGTTGAAATTTTTCATTTCATAAATCATCGAAAAAATGAAGTTGCCGACGCAGACGCATACTAATTTTATTTTACTTTATTTTTTTTTTTTGGTGGTTGGCCACGTTGCGCCCATTTTGTGGCTGTTAGTTGCTGCTGCGTGTGTAAGTGTGTGTGTGTGAGTGTGTGTGAGGAGCAGTGGCAGGGGCAACTGGCGCCAGGCGTGTGCAACTGTAGCGCCAGTTGCCCGGTTTTTTTTTCGAATGTTGCATGCCTCTTCTGACTTCTCCTCTTGCTGGTAGTTAAATTTTTTCGTCGTCGTCGTCGTTGTCGGTTGTTGGTTGTTGGTTTTCCAACGTGACGCCTGTCAGCTGCCAAAGAGAGGCAAGTTAGCAGCCAGCCAGCAGTTTGCCACGGCCATGGCCGAGACAATTAAATGCCTAATTTTGTATGCCCCGTGCCCCCGACTCTTCGACTCTTCCCGCTCCCGTTGCGTTTGTTTTTCCAAATAATTCATTAATATTTTTGTTTTCATTTCTTTTACTCAAGCGTTCTCGTAATTATGAGCGAGAGCTGCGTTGCATGTGCAATGTGCCATGCCCATCACAAAAAACAAAACAAAACAAACAAAAAACTCACACAACTTGAGGTGCTACAAATGTCAGCTAGCAAAATATCGCATGCGAATTTTAACTAGCATGCGATAAATACATTTTGCCATATTACTTTTTTACTTGTTATTTATTAAATTTTTTTTGTTTTCTTTAAATGTAATCGCATGCGATTTTGCTTGCCATAAATTCGCAATTAACTATTAATGCTGTCTGTCTCTGTTATTGGTGTCTAATGAATTTCAGTTTGATTTTAATGAGCCCGCACTTAGTTAGCAAAGGCAATTACAATAGTTGGGGCGTGCATAATAAAAATAAAATAAATTGAGACTTGTTTGACGTGCAAAAGTGTTGAGGAATTAATAGCAACCAGCAGCCAGATGCAGCAGCAGCAGCAACTTGATGTATGCAAATGTAGCGCCTCTTAATGGTTACGCTGCATTATTTCTCTCTAACAATGCCAACAACCCGACAAAAAAAACAACGAAACGGCAAAATGAGAAATGTGAAAAATAGATAAATGAATTACTTATTGTTAGTTTTTTTCTTTCTGTTTTTTTTTCGTCGTTTTTCCAGTGCAGTGCACAACAAAAGGAGGGCAGCAGCAGGTAGCGTTTTGCTGCTACATTTTCATTCAACGTTAGGTAGCTGCTAACGTTGTCTTCTAACATACTTCTCCCCTCCGATGATCCCTCGACCCTCGTTTAAAACCATCTCATCAAGAGAGAGACGTGTGTCTAAGGCGCGAGTTTAGACAATAATTGTTCGCTTTGTTGTTGTACCGTTATTGATAGTTGCATGTAACAAGCCAGAAGGTTTGCCTTTGAGACTCTTTCAGACTTTGCTGATGAACTAAGAGTTACCCTCTCTTGCATAACTCAGAAGTTAGCAAAGCAATCGCTATGAAATTTTCAGAATATGTAGTGGGAATTATTAGCTGCAAGTTTTGATTTTAAAATTTAGAAATTTGTCACAATATAGAAATATGATAATAAAATATATTTATTATGCCTAAAGTAACTCAGCAGTTAGCCAAGCAATCGCTATGAAATTTTCAGAATATGTAGTGAGAATTATAAGCCGCAAGTTTTGATTTTGAAATTTGGAAATTTGTCATAATATAGAAATATGATAATAAAATATATTTATTATGCCTAAAGTAACTCAGAAGTTAGCCAAGCAATCGCCATGAAATTTTCAAAATATGTAGTGGGAATTAAAAACTGCAAATTTTGATTTTGAAATTTACAAATTTTCCATAAAATACAAAAATTACAAAAACATATTTAAAGTATGCTGATAGTAACTCAGAAGTTAAGCAAGTAATTGTTATGATACTTTCAGAATATGTAGAGAACGTTGTTAATTTCGAAACTGAGTTTGAAATTTAGAAAAAATGTTCATCACACTCTTTGACATATATAAGGTAACTCAGAATTTATGCAAGCAATCGCTATGAAATGTTCAGAATATGTAAAAAACATTATTAACTATTATAAAATAAACAAAAAGTCGTTCAGACAGTTTGCCATAATTAATTCTAACTACAGGGTATGTTTTGATGGACTTGTTGGCAGCGCCGTCGACGCTGACGGCGCAAATTAATTTAATTAATTATCGCTAATAGTTTCGTTTTCTCCATATGCACTTGTAATCAGGTTTCATTGTTGTTGGCATTGTTATTGTTATTGTTGTTGTAGTAACAAGCGCAGCAGACAAACCTAATTACAGAGAATACTATATGAAGTTGTAGCTGGCGTTGTTGCTATTATTATTATTATTATTATTATTATTACTGCCTGCTATTGTTTATGCATAAACATATTTATTAACAACTTTCGAGTAGAACAAAAGCCACAACTACAACAATGGCAACTATAACAAGGGAGAGACATGAACAAGAATCAACGCAACTCAAAACTGAATTGAAATGAAATGAAATGAAAGGGATTGGAAATGGAATGAAATGAAAAATGATTGACGCATTCATTGTTTGATACATTGTTGCCCATTTGCCATGTGACACGCAAAAATCATGTCACATTGTACAAATAAATACAGACATATAAATATATATTTATATACATATATTTATCTTTATATGTGTATATATAGCAGAAACAACTGTAACAATTATCATCTATGGCAACGCCGCAAAAAAGCTTTTCTTAATGAGGCAACACCAAATTTGCGTGACGCTTGCAACGCGACAACAGCAGACAACATTGTTGTTGTTGTAGTTGTTGTAGTTGTTACTACTATTTGTTGTTGTTGCCCCACCTGCCTGCCAATAATCAAACAGCAAACAGCAAACGCATTTGACATTTGTCAGTCAATAAAAGTGTCAGCCAGCATTAGTTGCAACGTTTTTTTGTTTTGTGGGTGCAGCACAAATACAAATACTTAGGGGAGTGCAACTGCTGACTGAAAGAAGGGGAGAAGCAAGGGGGAAGGAGCTGCGGGGGGAGAAGGAAAGGTATTACATATGGGACTTTCACTTGCATGTCTTGATTTACCAAGTGCACTTGAAAATTGGATTAATCTCGTTGCAAAACAAAACAAAGTACATTAAAAAGCTTTTACACTGGAATTTCAAATTTATTTGTATATTTAAAGAAATGTAGAAAAATTACTACAGATTATTGCTAAAGTTAACTTCAATTAGTGTATTTAAAAAAAAAAAAATATTATAGGATGTACTTCAAACAATAACATTTCATATTAATGAGGCAACGGAATTGTGTGTATTCAAAATAAAGATAGAAAAATAGATTTTATTTAATGAAATTTATATTGTATATTTTGTATATATTCAAACAAGAATGCGATTGACTCGCTTCCCATTGTAAAATGGATAACCATATCAAAATATACCGAAAAAATACCAAAAATATATCGAAGACTATATTTGGTATATGGTTATAGTATTAAATTCAAAATATACCACAAATACAAAACAGTGCGGTATTCGTTTTAAAATATACCGAATTAATATACCGCAAAAATACTAAACAAAATATAGCAAATGATATTTTTGATATATTGATATTCAAAATATACCATCGAGTGTAAAATATACCAAATTGTCAGCCTAATGTTGTGTATAACAGAATATACAAGATTTCGCTCAGAATTGACGATCAACAGAATCAACGCTTCATAAAAATTATTGGCATTGACAATTAAATCAAAAAAGCTTTATAAAAAACCTGCAATGAAATCAAGTAATCATTCAACAAGCTCATTAAAAGCTTGCAACAACTTGTTTAGAAAGCACAACACATAACAATTAACGCCTTCTTTTCGATTGAGAAAGGAAAAACAAATGAAATGCATTTGAAATGCACTTAACTAGCGATTAGTTGTGGGAAAAGTGTGAGCAAAAAAAAGGGATTTTAATATACGTAAGCGATAAACTGAAGAATTCCAATCACACTCAACAAGGAGAAGAAAAGACAGAAAAAAAAACTGAAATTCCATCAACGAAAGAGTTGTTTGACTGAAAGTTCTTGTTTTAACCTAAATACTGGTAGAAATCAGATAAGCTGAGAAGAGAGAAGACGGGAGAATGCCAATATTAAAAGTGGGAAAGCAAAAGAGAGATATGCACAGCGTAAGATAGTTAAAGAAAACAAGAGTAAGCAGCTGGCAAGAGAGAGAGAGAGAGAGAAAGCAAGATAGAGAGAGAGGAAAGACAGACAGACAGCTGGGGAAGCTGCTACTGATTAGCTTTTAGGCGCCAGTTGGGAAAAGATCATTGTGAAAGATGCCAGACGGAAGTTTGTGTACGCCCCAAGCGCCGAGTTGCTTATCGTCTCACGATAAGAGCAGCTGTCGAAAGGCAGAGCGAGAAGGAGACAACAAGAAAGAGAGAGAGAGAGAGCGAGCGCGAGACAAGTTAAACACAAGCGACGAATGGACAAATATCTCAAATTCAAATAGAAACAAAGGCAAACAGACAAACAACACACAAGACAAACGAACACCGAGAGTGAACTCTGAGAGTAGAGCGAGAGCGATAGAGAGAGAAGGCGAACAAATGTAAATGCAATCAAAAGCGAATGAACGTGGAATGAACCCAAAATGTGGTAGCTTATTTAAGGTGTTTAACTGTCACCTAAGACTTAAGTAGTCAGCGATAATGCCCCAGACAAGTGGCGCTTGGCATATTTGCCCATTCAACAGCAACAAAAACAACAACTGCCAACCGAAATGTTGTAGGCAAATAAACGACGCATGCGGCCAAACAAAAACGAAAGCCTATTACCCAAAAAAAAAAACCGAAATACACAAAAAAAGATGTGTATAATCGGATTACAACGAATTGCCGCATGCCCTAAGTCAGAGTTTTATGTTAACTGAAATAGATACTTGCATTTTTGATTCGCTTGTTTGTTATTTAATAGTTATCAATTATGTTGTTGTTTCTCTCGCTGCCGGCTTACTGCATTATTTAATACGATTTCGTCCTTCAGTTTGTTTGGTCACATTTCTAAAGCATTTCATTAATTTAGTTTTCTTTGAACCAAAGCTAATAAATTGTACGAATATATTTCGAATATACTTCAGTGATATACCAAATATGGCCCTTGGTATTTTTTGTAGTAATTTTGTGGTATAATATTTGGTATATTTTTTTGAAAATAATACCGCCTTAGTTTGTTTTGTCACATTTCTAAAGCATTTTATTAATTTAGTTTTCTTTGAACCAAAGCTAATAAATTGTACGAATATATTTCGAATATACTTCAGTGATATACCAAATATGAACTTCGGTATTTTTGTGGTATAATATTTGGTATATTTTTGTTCGATTTGAACATTATTATAAACAGATTTCTTTACTATAATTTTTGTTGAATTGCAAATTTTCCAAGTTTTATATTTTTGTATTGAATCATATCCTTACACTATATTCTTTCAGCTGTCGCATAGTGAGCTCTCTCATCGGTCGACGCCGCTGATAAAGTGAGTGTATTTTGTCATGGCATAAACACGCGTTTAGAAATCTATTTGCATGGCGCTGGCAGCAAATATTGCACTTCCGTTTCAATGCAATGTCTCCCCTTCTCTCTCTCGATCTCTCTCTCTCTCTCTCTCTCTCTCTTTTATTCTGCCCACTCAACAGAGGATGAGGTTGACAACGATGCCGAAATCTGAAATCCGAAATCCAAGTCAAGCTTGTCTATTTGCTTTGGGCTAATGGAAGCGCTGACAACGCTAACGCAGCTGCCTGCAGTCCCTTCTCCCTCTCTCTCACACTCTGTTGCTATCTCTCTCTATTTCCTTCCCTGTTGCGCTGCCTTTCACTTGCTTTTTGGCAACAATGTGGCAAACAACAAAAGGCAACAAAAGCGCTGCTAGAAGATGATTTTTCTTCTTTCTTTTTTTTTTTTTTTTGGGGCGTAGGCGTGGCATTTGGGCGGCGGGTGTGTGTGTGTGTGAGTGTGTGTGCCCACGCACAGCTGCTGCTCATTTGGCGGTTGTGATGGGAGGAGGGGCAAAGGGGAAGGGGGGAATAAGACGCTTTGTAATACGACTTAATCGTTAGATTTGCGCTGCTTTTTTGTGTGCGAAGACGGAGAGGGGGAAAAGCGGGGCAAACACACACGCACACAGAGAAACACACACTCACAGCATGTGCTGAAGACGCTTGTTGCCATTGTCCTGACTGCAAAGCCGACGGCAGGCAGGCAGGCAGCCAGCTCAAACGGAAATGCGGCGCTATAATAAATTTGTCTTCAGCTGTCGTCGGCCTCAATTTCTAAGCATTTGTTTAGACATGCACACAATAGCGACTAAAGAGAGCGAAACACAGAGACAGAGAGAGAGGAGGAGAGCGGAGATTGCGGTCGGATCCCTGCGGCTGCTGCGCTGCGAGGCGCATAACTCGAAAACTGTCTGTCAACGGCGACGTATACGTAATATGCAAGCATTGCGCAGACAACTGGCCTTTTGTTGTTAATTATGTTGTTCCCCAGGATCCTCGCTCTAAGGATTTTCCTCCAAAAAGAAAACGAGCACAGACAGCATCAACAAAAAAAAAAAACGAAAAGTAAAGGAGGGGCGCAACCAGCAAAAGGGGCGTTTAATCTTGTTTGTGCGGCCAACTAATCGCCACTTTGATCAGCTCAGCCAAGAACCCAAAAAAAAGAAAGGAACAGCAAAAACGGGAAGAACACAAAGAAAGAAAGAAGAGAGCCAAAAGAAATTACGTTGCCCGCCTTCTCTGTGGATTTAT
Organism: Drosophila sulfurigaster albostrigata; assembly: GCF_023558435.1. Taxonomy (NCBI): domain Eukaryota; kingdom Metazoa; phylum Arthropoda; class Insecta; order Diptera; family Drosophilidae; genus Drosophila; species Drosophila sulfurigaster. The sequence continues at coordinate 8,116,073 of NC_084885.1, read as the reverse complement.
TTGAGGTCAGTCCGGCGTCTTAGTTTCAGCCTCGAGTTTGTCAATGGTTCAGAATCTTTCTCTCTCTTTCTTGCTTTCTTTTACTTCATACTTTCCATCTCTCTCTCTCTCTCTCTCTTACTAGGGATTAACAATCATCGGCTCATCATTAGCCGCCTGGCATTTAGCTTGGATTTGTGCCCACTTCTGACTTTTTTGCTTTGTTCGCTTTTGTGGCAAACTAATTTCATTGATTTCCCATTTCAGATCATGCTCGAAATTCACTTGACATCTGCCGTCATTCGGTTGTCTTTTGCGATCAATCGATTTACTCTATTAACATGCGCTTTAAAGTAGAGTTCATTTAAAATCACCTTCAAGTTGTAAAATATAAAAAGTCTAACCCTAGGAAAGGCATTTTAATGCACAGAATTTAGAAAAGATTTTATCAAATTGCAATTATTAAGATTTTTCTGAAGTTGCCTTTTCTTAATCAATCAAAATATTCACTTCTGCTATGCATCTAAGTTAAGCTATGATTAAAGCTCATAAAAGTAAAAGCTCGAGCTATTTACTATATTTATAAGCAGCTTAAAGCTCCTTGATAGCTTCAGTTTAGGGAAATAGCTCTTGCTTCTTAAAGTGTATTAAACAAAATATGCTTACTTTAGGTTCTAGCAACCAACCAGATTTTATTTCAATGAAATGAAAGACTTTAAATTGAGTACTGCTCTCAATTTAAAAAGTTGTTTGCTTTTTAAGCTAGTATATAATACTAATTTTGAGTTTGTTCGCTTCTCAATAAATAATATCATCATTTTCCAACTAATCGAGCTTTGGCAGTAAATCTATAATAATAAATATTTATATTAAAGTACGCTTTAAATAATCAGAATTATAAGAAGTCTTTCTCGGTTTTGTTCGTGAAGTTCGTTTTCAGTCCTCTTTAAGAGTCAACCCACATCTCTGGCTCAAAACTGAGCACTGCACTGTGCCAAATACCAAAGCAAATTTGTAGATTCTTTTTTTTTTTTTTTTGGTGTTTTATGAAACTTTTTGACTCGCCACGCAATTGTTTGGCCAAAAATACCCAGCAGCCAAGAGTTAAGAGCTGCAGCTGCTTATTTTCTTCAGATGTAAGTGGCAAAGAGAGTAACTCTTGGTCGTGCAATTCCAGTTTTCAGTTTTTCTTATATACAAACATTTTTTTCCTCCTCTTGGTTATTTTTTTGCATGGCGTCTCGACATTCTGAACGTTAGAACGTTCAGCAGCGTCAACTTCATTTGAATATTAAAAAATTCCAAAACATAAAAGGTATTTTTATTTGTGATATTTTGTCGCACCTCAGCGACAACGTACTTGCCACCTCGTCAACGTCAACAGCCAAGAACAATGACGACGACGAAATTAAGTCAAAAATGTGCTAGCACCCTGGCTCAGAGCTCTTGAGTTTTCTCTGTGTGTGTGTGTGTGTGTGTTTTACTGCAACTTGGATCACAATCGTCGTCCCGGTTTAATTTAACATAAAAGCGCGTTTGCCATTAGGCGGTTAACTTGTCTAACCCTCCAAAAAAAAAAAACAAAAACAAAAAAACACCCTCCTCCCTCCATCCCTTTTATGGGCAGTGCGCATTGAAATTTATGAGGCATGCTCAGGTTTTTATTAGATTTTAACTAGCCTAATATATAGGACTGGCGCCAAGGGTTGTGTGTTGTGTGGCAGGGTTGGGCCGCCACATCACCGCAACGCCACAACGTGCAACGTGCTAAAAACATTAAATATGTTAATTAGTTTCAACGCCCCACCCAATTTCAAGCCCCCTCCCGAAAATGTCCACCAAAAAAAAAACCAAAAACAAAAATCAAGCGCAAAAACTAAATGTTCAAGTTTTAGCACCAACAAAATTTTTGCGTTTTATTCAAACGACTGAAGTTCCTCTCTCTCTCTCTCTCTCTCTCTCTCTCTCTCTCTCTCTCTCTCTCTCTCTCTCTCTCTCTCTCTCTCTCTCTCTCTCGCTCTCTCACTCTCTTTCATTTGGTTGACACATTTGCCATGAAAAACTAGCGAGTGGTGCTAGAAAGCAAAGCAAGTCTTAAGTACCGCTGGTCACGTCAGCCTTCCAAACTCGCTTCACAAACATTTTTAAAAGAACTCCAACAATATATATATATAAATATATATTCTATATATATGTATATGTATTGTGTATGCTAATGCCTCGACACACAATATGACAGATGTCTGGGCGCAGTCGCATTCTCATTCTCATTCGCATTCGCATTCACTGGCATCTGATGGCGTTTTTAGCTTTATCTGCGTGTAGCAAGCTGTACGCAATTGAGGTTAACACTTGCCCATTGAGTGGGCAGCACGATAAGCCCGGAATGAAGGCACTTATGGTGTGGCTGCAAATTAAATGACTGCGAGTGGGTTCTACATACAAAAAACACACACAAAATATACTAAATAGCAAGGTCAGCAGACGAAAGGGAGTACTTCTTAATTGCTGCCAAAAACAAAGGAAAGCAAAAGCCTCTCAGGTCGTACCATTTACACGACATCAGTTTTTTAAAAGCTACATGGTAGATATAGATGCTTAAATAGTTAATGAAATATGTATAGGAAATTAAATATGTAGGAACATCAAGAGAAATAGAAGAAAGGTATTGAAAGTTGTAGTTTTAGCTGTGAAAAGAAAAGCCTTTCGGGTCGTACCTCTCCACTCAAGCTGTATAAAAAAAGCCTCTCAGGTCGTACCTTTTACTTGAGGTCTAATCTATGAATTCAATAAAATATGTAACTGATCAAATAACTAATGGAATATATAGAAACATCAAGAGAGAGAAAAAGAGTTGAAGTTTTAGGTCTGAAGAAGAGCCTCTCGGATCGTACCTTTCACTTGAGATGTGCTCTATTGAAGCAATAATGTAAGATCAGCAAAAAAGAAAAAAAATCAAACAGCTTAAAGTTTCAAGCTTTTGCTACAAAAACTAGAGCCTCTCGGGTTGCACCTTTTACTCGGTGATTTCTTTATGAAATAGTCAACCGATTCATCTGAAGCTTACATCTAAACTAGATATAAAAACTTTGCTGAACTATGCGAGGTTGTAGCAAATGAACTTTAAAAAACAAGCGATTAATCTGCAATGCAAATATCAATGGACAACTAGAATTGTTATTTTCACTGTTCCGAATAAAATCAAATGTTGTAGAGTTTTAGAAATCATATTAATTCCCTAGCAAAAAATATTATATAGTCAAGAGTTTCAAAGTTTGTTAGGCAAAAGATTGTGCTGACAGTTGCAATTGGTGAAGCGCATAGAAAGTCGCAGACAGTCTGCCCTAGACTCTGAAGGGGGCAACTAAGATACAACAACTAAATATAGCATCAATCAGAATCAAGTGAGGTGCAGTTAATGATTTGGTTGGATGAGGAGCAATGTGTGCTCCAAAATAATTGATTGAGGCGAGTTCACAAAAAAAATATGCAGCCAATTAAGGCAACGAGAACAGCTGCTGAGGCAAAAATTGAGCGAATGAGTTACACGAAAAAATCTAAACTAGCATGTTTCATGTCTGCGGTTTTATTTTTAATTTTTTTTTTTGTTCATTCTTTCTTTCGCTCAAGAATGCAGCAGCCAGCAGCAGGACACGCAACAACAGTTGCAGCCTAATCTCATTGATCGCAAAACTGATAGCCAATGGGTTTTTAGGGTTCCTCTTGCCCTTTCGCTTGATTCTCATTATTATTAGTCGTAGTTGTAGTTGTAGTTGTATTAGTTCTCCCCGGTTTTTGGTTATTTATTGTAGTCAAGCTGCAGATACGAAGATACCCTTTGCACTCAACAGCAACAGCAACAGCAACGACAGCGACAGCGGCTGCTGTTGATGGTATGATGTATGTCTGCGGCTGGAACGTGCCCCTGCACTCTGCCCCTGCCCCTGTCCCTGCTGTCTGGGTGCGTCATGATATACGCTGAGATAGTGAGCCGCAACGCCGCAATTGATGGCATTAGGCATTAGATAAGAAATCAGACATTTATAGGCGCACACACACACACACACAGCCATGGACAGCAGGAAAGACAGACGGACTAGTTGAACATTTGCTGTGGTAGCGAGCATCATCATTAAATAGCTTCGATAGCCTTTAGAGGTTTGCTACCCCTCGAGCAGGGTTGCGAATTGAACCTTCCCAAAAAAGGAAGGAAAAACAGCCATTTGCAGTGAAACATTTTAATTCGAGGAGCTGAATTAATGGATAGTTAAGAGCACTGCAAAGATACTGCTAATCGCCAAGAGTTTTGAATGGACAGAAATTTGGAAGTTGGGAGAGGTAGAAGAAGACTGCATTTGATGAATTGGAGATTTAAGAGTATAAGAATAAATGGGAAGAGGCTTTAAAACGATTCAACAAATAATAAAATTACAATTTTTAGGTTGTAAATAACATTAAAACATAAAATATGTATTTTTAAATTTTAAAAATTTTAAAAATATTTAAAAAAAATTTCAACGTTGCTTCATTAATAGCGTTGAAATCTGTTTTCCCAAATAAGAAACATGTTTCACTTTTAATATTTAATTGTTTTCAATATTTCATTATTTTTCCAATCGCATTCGCATTGAGATTAATATCAAAATTGAAAAAAGATTAATTTTTCATTTTTATAGAACTTATCATAAAGATATCAACATATGAAATAGTATTTTTGATTGTTTATGTAGGGAAATGCCAGCAAATAGCTTTAAGAGTAGCAAAGCTAAAGATGTCAAAACACTTTTCTTCACAATTATTATCGAGATAATAAATTATGGAATATATAATATACTAAATCCTTCACAAGTGAATTCTTTATTCTTTGCATTTTCATAGAGATACTACTAAATCCTTCACATTTGACTGTTAGAACTCTTAAAATTAGGAATAAAACAGTAAGAGTTAAATTAATACAAATGCTAGCTAGCTTCAAAATGATTTAACAGAATAAACAAAATGAGAAAATGAACATTGCTGTTTAAAATAATTGATATTACAAAAATTATCTATAAAAACTAATACATCTATCAATATATTGTTGGAATTTATTTAGTGGCATTTATTTTGCGACACCCTTTGTATTGAATCAATGAATTATTGTATAATTAAATACTAAAGTTTAATTGACATTTGTTTTGCACGAATTATTGTATTGAATCAATGAATTATATTGTATATATAAATACTAAAGTCTCTTATATACAAGATTTACCTATTCGATTATTTAAAGTGACATTTGCTTGCCAGTTGGTTAAGCTGTGAAGACGTTTTGCTCGACTGCGTTGAAATTAGTTCAAGTTGAGAGTTGAGCATACTTTTCTGACCACGAGCCACTATGTTCCTCTTTTTTGTTGTAGTTGAAGGGTGAAGGGTTACGGGGGGGAGTATGGAGAAGCGTCACTTCAGCGAAAGAGCTGTCAACATCAAAGCGACCTTTTAAGTTGGATATTGGGGCAACACCTAGCAGAGACAGTCGTCAGGACTGCGCGACTACCTGACTATGACAGACAAATTGGCCATATAGGAATACACAACACACACACTTGCACATACACACACACTCGCACACACCCGCAGGAACTGTATGCAAGGCATTCAGGGTCGCACTTCTATTTGCCGGAGCCGCCTTTGATTTTCTAAACGAATTGTTTCAAGACACAGGCCACAACATGAAGAGAGCGAGAGAGCGAAGGACGCAGCTTCTAAACTAAAGCGGGGTAAAAAGGAAGGGATGGGATAAGCCTTTGCTGCCCAGGACATGTGAGCTTCAATTAATTTGATTTCGATGGCGCAACGACGTTCGCTGATGTCCGGAAATGGAACTCCACTTCACTTTATTTGTCAACTTGGCTGTGATAAATTTTTTGCGCTTCGTCTGCTGCACAGAAGATGCGACACAGAGCAGAAGCATAAGCAGCAGCAGCAGCAGGGAGGCAATGGACGGACGGACAGACGGCGGGACGGACAGACGGACGACCACTTGGCATGGCTCAATGGTCACACAACGATGATGGCCAACTATGTGCTTTGAACTACGATGAAACTAATGGCAGCAGACAGACGTAGTTGCTGTTGTCCTCATGTTGTCCCCTTAAAGCGAAGCTGCTTTTGGGTTGTTTGGTCCTGGCAACTCTGCTCTTGGCACACACACACTTGACAACATCTTCAGTCCATACTGAAGTGCGGCTAATTGGCAAAGCTTTCGCTTCTGATTTTCCTCTCACTGCTGTTTTTTTTCATTATACTCATTTTTTTTGGTTTTTTGCCAGCTTCAGCAATTAAACGCATTAGGCAACACCTCAGACACAATGTGCCACAGAGGAGACTCTTGCACACTCGAATGCAAAGCACATCCGAACCACCCCAGAATGCAGAAAAACACCGCAAAAGAAATAAAAAAGGCAGCATTGCCATCCATTTTAGGGTTGCAACATGGCCGACACTCTAACACACTCACACACACACACACACGCACACAACTGCAGCTAGGGGCGTTTTAAAACGCGCGCGTTTTTTCGCTTTACGCTTGATCAGCATCTGTCTGGCTGTCTGCCCGCTCGCTGAAGTGCGTGCAGTTCAGCGTATAACACAGCCAACGTCTTTAAATTTGGCATACAAACTCTTCTATAGGAAAGCTACATTATATAAATGTATATTAAATTGGGTTTCTTAAATTAAAGAAGGCCTTGGCAGCCAATGCTTTAGGTAAAGGTTAATAAAAATTTGAATTATATCTAACCTTTTACAGATTTAAATCAATTAAATTTGTTAAAGGCAAAAGCAATCTCTACTTATTTTTAAAGTATTCTATTTTCCTCCTATGCCATTTGTTTGTCTATTAAATGTTTTATTTTCGCTTGATTGGGAACTGTTTTTGCGTGCGTCCGTCCTTCTGTCTGGCGTCTAGCACAGCCAACGTCTTTAAATTTGGCATACAAACTGCTATAGATAAAAGCTACATTTTAGTGTATTTTCAATGAGAATGTATTGTTAATTTATGCTCTACAGCATAACTGCTAGTTCATCAGCTGCTTTGCATTGATCTAGTAATTTTGTATATATTTTAAAATTTGTGCTAAGTGCATTTCAATGTATTAGCTGCGCCCCATCTACCGCTTCACAGCAAGGCGGACTACAAAAGTAAGACATGCAATCGTGGTCAGATACGCTACAATTATAAGCTGAGAGAGGAGTGAGAGAAAAGTTCGAGGGTGCTGAGCAGAGCAGAGCAGAGTGTGTGACAACGACTTACTGTTGTTTTGACACGCAGCCAACGGGCATGAATGAATGAAGGACACACCAAGGCAGGCAAACAGACATCGTCACCTGACCTGACCACTGAGCTGACCTCAGGGTTCGTCTCTCTATCTCTCTCTCTCTCTCTCTCTCTCTGTCTCTCTCGACCGCAAAAAAGTGTTAAATTATAGATTTTCGAGCGGTTCTATCGCATGACAGACGCCAAAGGGGGCGGAACTCTCAACAAATACCCTGAGAGCGACAACAGCTGTGGCTGTGGTTACGCAAAAAAAAAAAAACAGTACAAGTATTATCATGAAGTACTTGGCTAGTACCGAGCCGAAATTGAAGAGAACACACGCAGCGCTTTGTGTCGGCGCGTCGGCGGCGTTTGAACTAAGCGAAATTAATGGCCAACACAGGCTACTTAGCGGAGGCCGAGAGGCCCACGCACACACAAGACACATCGACAACCGAGAACGACATCGACGACGACGACGACGACGCCGATGTTGTAGCCCTTTATGGCAGTCGCCAAAGTCTGCGCCAGAGCTTGTTCAGTGTGCGATTTATGACTTGGCATGCAAAGAGGCATCGCAGTCGATCGCATTGAGAGAGTGAGACAAAGACAGCAATAGAGCAAAAGAGAGAATTGCATGGCGCCCGCCAGCGTTGCTGTCGCCATTTGCTCAGTCTGAGGGCGCAACGGGTGGGCAACAACAACAACAACAACTTTTGCTCCGCCGCTGATCAATAAAATATAAAAGTAGGAAAAAACAAAAAACAACAGCACAAAATTTTCATTTTTGCTCAGCAGTTGATGAAATTTACGCGATCGTCGTCGGCAAAAGTTCAAAAAGCCGCCCGGCCTTGGCCAGCCAGAGGAGGATAGAAGGATAGCTTAGAGAGGCAGAGAGACCACCGGCGGGGGAAAAAAGTGAGTAAAGAGTCCGACAATTTGTTCGCCCACTTTGAGCAAACGAAAGTTGTTTGTCGCTATTCGACTCTTCTGCTCGGCTGCTGCTCGCCTGCGTGTGAGAAGTTTTAGATAAGGTCGCACATTCGCTCTGCATGGCTGCCATACTTCAAAAAAAAACTTCAAACGCATCGCGCATTTGCATTGATAAGGCCCACCGCAGCAGCAACAACAGCAGCAGCAGCAGTGTCCGGTACTTTGGTACTCGGTACTAGCTAGAAGGCTGTCGTCGATGGTGTTGTGTTTTAGTTGTTGTGGCCCCTCTTTAGCACGACAGCAGCTTCCTCTTTGATACGCAGTCTGATAGTGTTGTTGTTGTTGTTGTATATTTGCCTTTGAAGTTTGCCAGCGCCACCGACAAACAGCACAAGTTGGCAGCGGTAGCGGCAACCTCTCATCAATTTACAGCTGGTACCGCAGTTATAGAGAGTGTGTGTGTTTAGATTGTCTATGCGTCATTTTGGGTGACAAGGAAATTCAACGAAAACTGTACTCCGAAACGAACTTACTTCGGCAATATGTTTACTCCGAAACTATACTCCGAAAATTGTATTATTCCGAAACTTGATTTAACTGCATATCTCAAAGTAAATAGAATGCAATTCAACGAAAACTGTTGATCTAGTTATTCGAAACGTAATTACTCCGAAAACATGATTACTCCGAAACTAGCTATAGCAGTATTTATCAATATAAATACATCGTCACACTATTAAAAATTAGCTGAACAAAAAAGAATATACACTCACAAACTTACTCCGAAAATAGAATTACTCCGAAACCACCTCTAACTCTATGTATCAAAACAAATATATATATTATTACTCGAAAACTAGCTCCAACTTTTTATATTCAAATAATATAACTCAGAAACTAGCTCTTACTGAATATAGTAAAGTCAATACATATATTATTACTCCTAAACTAGCTCTAACTGAACATTTCAAAGTAAATGCCAAGTAACACTCTTAAAAGACACCTAAACTAAAAAGCATATGAGCAATTAGATTTCCAAATCGACTTCAAAAGTTGTCTCCCTACTTCAAAGCAAAGTTTTTCTGTTTCACTTCGTTTTTTGTTGTCGCCGGATAACAATGTTACCATTAATAATTATAAGAAATAAATAATTGAATGAATTGTGTGTTAGATACGTATTGAAAGGGTTGTTGGTGAATGGGACGTCTATATGGCTTAAATAACTAATGCGGTAAACAAAGAAGACGTACAGTACTTACAAATCCATGTTTATCACTAATATTGTTGGTCAATTTTAATTTGTGAAATGAAACAACTTTTTGCATCCATTGCTCACCCGTTGTGGGTGAATCTGGATGAATGTACATGCGTTTTGGCATTTCAGGATCCGCTTTACCAGCGACCATCCAGCGACTGCAAGGGAAGGAAGGAAAATCAGCAAAAATTAACTCTACAACGAGAGGAGGATGAAGATGAGATCGACTTACCTATTATGAAATTTATAACGATAATCATCCGCCGCAACGATATCCAGTAGCAAGATGTATTTAGCCTTGGCATCCAGACCCGAAACACGAAATTTCATTTGCGGAAACATTTGTCTGTAGATGAAGAAAAACGTAAGAGTGAGCGAGTAATTTTTTTGTTATTGTTGTTGTTGTTGTTGTGGGGGTAATCAAATAAAACATTAATCAGCACAGCATAAAGCCTAAACGCTGTACGCTGCTTGCCCAAGAAATTTCTCAGGGGGAAAGAGTGAGAGCGAGAGAGAGAGAGAGAGAGCGAGTGGGGGCCACACAATCATCATCATCATCATTATCAGTGCGAGGGAAAAGCAAACAAAGCACAAACAAACACACACAACACACAGTGTGTGTCGGGACGAACGTCGCGCCAAGTTGGCCAAGTTATCAAGTGGCGCCAAGCCGCAAATTGTTTCCAGCTTCGAATTCAAATTGGCCAAACTCGATGTTGAAGTCGAGGCTCGTTGATTAGCCTCAGTCCATGTTCTGGCCATGTTGGTGGCAATGTGCAAACTCGAAAATTACATGCGAGAGGGAAACCACACACAAGCGATCTTTGCTCTGCTCTTAACCCACCCAGGCACCACAAAAAAGGGCTGCACCCTCACATACATACATACAAGCAAATACAAATACACAAACACAAACACACGCACACTCACAAATATGAAAATTATAAGTTTAAGTAGCAATCACTCAATCGCTGCGACTGCGCCTCAAACTTGAAAACTTTAGAGCGCCAGTCTTCGGGTCTTCAGGTCTTCAGGTCTTCAGTCTTCTGCAGTCTTGAGGTCTTCTGTCTTCGGTCTCAGCGCCTGCGCCTCATGAATCAAATTTAACGAACGTCTTGTTCATGTTCACAGATCATCATCAGCTGCGCCTGCATTTTGATAAAACCAACAAAGGAAGGAAGGCCCCCAAACAACGTTCACGTCCAACAGGGGCCAGCAGCAACAGGCTCGAGCTGGAGCTCGGGCTAACAAGCCTGACTGATGTCTGACTGCCTAAATGACTAACTGACAAACAGACAGACAGACAGACAGAGACAGAGAGACACAGAGAGAGAGAGAGAAAGAGACTGACTCACTGACGAACTGACTGACGTTGCGATGTTTCTATTTAGAGAGCTGCAGAACAAGGCAACACTCGGAGTGGACAGAGCTGCCCGCAACGAATGCCAAATACACTGAGAGAAACGACTCGAAAGCAAAATGCAAATTATCAAATTTGTATGAGAGCGACTTCAACATTGCAGCCAAAGCAACATAAATAAAGAAAGTTATTTACAAAAAATATTGCTTTTATTTTCATCACTGCTTGATTTATTTATAGATCGGTAGTTTCCTATCTAAAATAAAAAACATTTTTGAATTTTTAGTTAAGATAAATTATATGGCTATTGATTATTTGGCACTTTTATGCGAGCGAAGAATTGATGAATGAAACTATTTTTCTGTTTTAATTGAAAAAATGAAGAAAACGTTCCTAAAATCAATCGAAGATCCAAATGTAGTATTAATTTAGACCTAAATTATAAAAAAAAAACCTTTTACATATTTTTAAAATTGTTGCAGTTTATGTTTTTCTCACAGTAAATAGTGTCGCACAAAGCAATTCCCATATATCTTAAAAATATTTTAATGAAACTATTCCCAACTATTATAATCTTCTTTTTAAAAAATATATTTATTACATATAATTGTTTAAATAACGATTTAAAAATTGCATTCCAAAATAAAAGATTAAACTATAATATGAAGCTCAGCCAAATATTTTACAAAAATATTTTACAATAATATTTAATGTTAAAATTGTTTTCTAAATATTTCTATTACTTAAATAATAATAAGTTATGCAGCTATTCTTAGTAATTACAAAATAAATATTACTTCAAGTATTTTGGCAATTTTTTACAGTGTAGGCATTTGGCTGACTGCAGCCTCACACAAACTGAGTTCCAGCTTCAGTCTCAGCCTCAGCCTGAGCCACAGTCTGAGCCTCAGCCTCAGCCCACGGTTGGCGACTGCCTTTTTCGACTGCAAATTATTTTTTATTTGCGGGCCCAGGAGTTGAGGCGACTCGCCGAAGAAGACTGCAAGACACGAGAGTAAGAATTGGGCGGTGGAGCGGGGCAACAAGGGGGAGGGAGGAGGGAGGAGGAGACACAGCGACCGTTTGTGGCACGTCTGGCTGGTTAGTTGGTGCTGCTTTTGCCTGGGCTCCTTCTGCCTGAGCCTGAGTTTCTTTATATTTTCGTTGTGTGTGTGTGTGTGTTGGTTTTTCTTTTTTTTTTTTTGGTTGTCTTAACTGAATAGCTCGTTAACATTATTGAGCACTTGGCGCCAGTTGTTGGCAGCTTGTTATAGCCATGGCCAAGAGAGACGCAACCAAGTCGCGCCATAGCGCCCCAAAGCAAATGGAGCCACAGTCGCAGTCGAAGTCGAAGTCGAGTTGCAGCATCCAAAATACAGGAAAAAAATACAAATCGGGCCACCACACGCGCAACGTCTTCCGAAGGCGGGCTAAGACTTTGTCTCTCTCTCTCGCTCTCTCTCTCGCTCTATTTCTTTCCTTCTCTCTCCCACTTGATGTTGTTGCTGTTCAGTGGACAACAAAACGATTTGCTCTCGTTTGTGTTGCAACTTGGAAGCCACTCTTCTTCTTCTCTTGCCCCCGTGCAAATCGTTACGTGTAAAACTTGCACCTTTTGACCAAAAAGCTGTTTGTTTTGTTTGTTTGTTTGTTTTGCGAGTTGGTTGCTTGTGAACGCGCTCTGAGGGCCTCCACACACACTTTTCTGCAGCTAATTCAATTTTCCTCATATGTTCGCTGCTCTCGTTCTCTTTTGGATTTTATTGCCCAGCAATAACAAACAAAACAACGAGCTGTTAATGTGGCTTGAAAGTGTTTCCAACCAGGCTACTTGCTGCTGTTGCTGTTGACCTAACCAGGCCTCGCCTGGCCACTTCACAAAAACCCTCAGCCCATAATTAAGCCTAATTAAGCCGACTCTCTCAACTGCGACTGCGACTGCGTGTGTGTGTGTGTGTTGAGGTGTCGCTCGTTGCTGTCTTGCTCGGCACTCAACCTCATCCTTAACGTTTGCTGCTGCGTCCCTATTGAGGTTAATGGCTAATCAATTAGCCCTTGGGTTTTTGTCGAGAGCTCGCTCATGGGTTCGGCCAAAAGCCGCTTCTTCTACTTCTTCCTCTTCTTCTCTCTCTTTGTCAGGCAATGAAATACATAAATGTTCAACGATTGAGTTGTAATTGGTATTTCGAGGCACATTGCCGCCACAGATAAGCGAGCACCAAAAACGATAAGCTAAATGCTTACCGTATTACGTGAATGCAAACCTCGCCCCTAAATTGATATCATTAGAAGTTTTGTCGCCACGTTAACAGCTGGCTGCTTTACCGCCTGGAAGGTTGTCATTAAAAAACTGTCCTGTGCTTGTGTCCCCAACTTGCATGCGTATTAAGTGAAAGTGCAAGCATAAAGTCTGGCGAAAACAAACAAACGAAAAAAAAAGCTACGTTGCTGGTATCAAACACAGCTGGAAGGCTGTACTGCAAAATTAAATGGCAGCGTGTAACTGACCTAGTTTAAGGAAGGCTGCTGGTACCAGCTGCAAGGTTGAGCTGCTGTTTTTCGAATAAACAACTAGAGCAATCACCTAGCTCAATTATTACTTTCAAGTAAATTATAAGCAAATGAATAAAGGGGTATAAAATGAAAGCAAAAATCATAAGCAGCTGCTGGTACCACTTTAAAGAAGTTGCTCTTTTTTAATACTCAATCTAGATAATGGTTTCCTTAACTCAGCTTGTAATAGTCACACAGTTCCCTAAACTCAATTGCAGTAGCATCTTCAGTAACAAAGATACTCTTTAGACACCGGCTTCCCGGTAAAGCAGACAAGACTTCTACAACAAAAGAACTATAAGTTAAGCCGATCTCTAAACTCAATTGTCAACCAATTCCAGAGCTCAATTATTACATTCAAGTAAATGAACAGCAAAAGTATAGAAGAATACAAAATGAATGTAAAAATCATACCGCATTATAGATAATCCAAAAGCTGCTCTTTTAGTTCAACTTAAACCTTATAATAGTTACATAGTTCCCTAAAATCAATCACTGCTCATCTTCAGCAGCATTTTAAGTAATAGAGCAACCCTTTAGACACAAGGCGGACAACTACAAATGAACCATAAACTCTCCCTAAACTCAATTGTCACTCAACTTTAGCGATATCTATTTTCAGTAGCTACCCTTTTATGCGATGGTATGGTAAGACTGAGAAGGCTGCCACTACAAATGAGCTGCTAATCCAAATTGGGAATCTCCAATCGAGACAAGCGTTGAAAAGATGTTTGCTGCCGGCTTTCAAACCAACCATTTGCACCGTCTGCTATCAGTCTTTTTTTGTTTTCGGGACTAAACGGTGTCTATTAAGGCACCTGTGCGCGTTGCTTTTAGAAGGTCGTGGTGAGATGTGGCAAGAGATGCGCGACTGCCAAAGGAAGCGTCAATTGTCAATGCATTATCTGTGAGTCAATCAGACGCGGGTCCAAAAAGAAAAGGCAAGAAAAGAAAAGAGAAAAAAATGCAGACGACAACCGCAGACGTCAACAGCTGATGATGATTTGGTTGTGTGTGGTGTGAGAGCAAACATGATGAACGTAAAACAAAAGGCCCAAAAACTCAAGTAGGCTTGCAAAACAACCGACTGACAAACTGACTGACTGACTGACGGACTGGCTGCCTTGTTCCCTGGCTACTTACAGATGGCGACGGCGGCGGCGGCGTCTCCGTTTGGGTTTTGTCAACAAGCGCGGGGATTAAAGTAGCACCTGCAGCTGGCCAAAGGTACCGACAACAACGTGAACAACGCGAACATCGACTGCTGGCTGCTGCTGTTGACAGTTCTCCTTTGTGACAACAAAATTGTTGTTCAACTGTGTTTTTCCCCTGTTGTTTTAGTTTTATTTTACTTTTACTGCTGCTGCTGCTGCTGCTGCGGGAGGGAAGAAGCCTCGCATAATCTGTTTTTTTTTGGGCAATTTTGTCAACACATTTTGAGCGGGCATCGCATTTCGATAACTATCGATAACTCAATCGAGAAAGGGGTGCATCTTATTTACATCTTACATGTTCAATGTTCAGCTGTCTGTCGCAAGTTTAATTTGAATTTTATTGAATTACAATTGCATGCAAAACTCTTGGCATACAACTTCCCACTCGATCGACAATTGCAAAACAATTTATTTGACAAATTCTCGAGAACGATGACAACGAGGAGACAACGAGTCAGAGAAGAGTCAACGTAGCAGCTGCATCATAAACACGCTAATTACCCAGCGGATACGACAGGACACAACACACAACACACAACAAGGAGGATCATCATCATCATTATCATCATTCGTGCGTTCTGTTTGTTTTGTTTATTCAAGGGATCTACTATACTTGATATGTATGCATGTATATGGTTTATAGGGGCTTCGTTTGTTGAGCAAATTAGTTAAACCAATAAACTGACAGCGACCGCTTACCTTGCTCTCTCCCTCTCACTCTCTCTCTCTCTCTCTCGCGCGCTCAGCTTATCTGCCATATTTCAACTCTATATAATAATAAAACAATTTATGAAGGCATAACAACTGAAACTCGGCCTCTCACTAACTCCCTCCCCTGCCCATCACCATCACCATCACCCATCTCCCCATCATCTTCATCGCTTTGGTCGATCGCTGGCTGTCAGTTAGCGGCAACGCCCACAAGCGTTTCTCGTTGTGGCTCAAAATGAATGGCCATGTCATTAAGACGTGCCCCAGACGGACGAACAAACAAACAAACAGACGGACAGACGGACGGACGGACGGACGGACGGACAGACGGACGGATGGACAGTACAGTGAGACAGGCAGCAACCCGCTGCTTTTTTTTTTGACGTCCTGCACTCTTTTAAGGGCGCTTGTGTGGCGCTACCTTGCGATGGCGACTGGAGGATTGAGTGCTCAGCTGTCGCCAGGCACTGTGGGAATTCCACACAAACTGTAGAAAACTCAGCTACGAGGCGCCGCCTAATTCCAACTTTAACTCACAAAAACAAAAAAAAACTAAACCAAAAACTCGTAAATATTTTCTAATATATAAATCAAATCGCATGTAATTACAATTTGGCCGCTTAATTATGGAAAATGCGTGAAACGAGCGATGGAACAAACAACGCAACAAAGCCGAATAACAAATGCTCTACATTTCTCAAATTTTCGATTTTAATTTATATATATAAAAATTTAATATAAAAAAAAAACAAGTCATTTAAAAAATGATATATATAAAAAAAAGATACTCTAAGCTTGAATTTTAATTTACTTTATTTCAGCTTAAAAATACACAAATTGAAAAGACTAATATAGAAAAATAAAATATAGAAAATCCATAACAAAAGAGCTCTTAAATGGTATTTGAACTTAATAAAAAAAATAACAACTGAAAAGCTTAACGAAAATTCCGCAATACTTTCCACAGTATTACAAAATGCGCCACAAACTGTAAACTTTAATGTAGATTTCTTTTATAATAAAAAAATAAACAATTACTGAAAAGCTAAACGAAAATTCTGCATTGTTTTCAGCAGTGCTACAAAATGAATTAACGAACTAACTACACCCAATGTCTAAAAAATAGAGAATATATAATAGTTGCATCCCAAAAACAAATACCAAAAACTTAGTTTAGTCTTATCTGAGTCTAATGCTGATAAGAGAGAGCAGAGAATAGGGAAGCTGTCAACGTTGTCAAGCAACACACACACACTCACTTGCACACTTGCACACATAACTCAGCGAGTCGTCAACGCAACTACTTGATAAGTGGCTACTAAACACAGACTCTCAGCCTCTCCGGCAACCCTCTCGGTACTGCCCGAAAAACAAAAAAAACGTGCTGAACCCGTTGGCCCCGTTTGCTGTGTGTGTTTTTCGGGGAGCGATTAGAGGAGACTTTTGTCTCCAGCTCTATCTTGAGCGCGCTGTTTACCGATCTGTACCAGTTTCCAATCGCCACTTGAACTTGTTTTGTTTTCTACACATTGTTGCTGTTGTTGTTTCATTTAATTGTTATGAATTGAAGTGCAGTTGTTGCGGAGATAAGCAGCGAGAGTTATGTCTAAATTTCGACAGCAGGAATCTTAAGGGGTCATTGGGGACTCTCTTCGATTGTTTTGGGTGTTGATTTATGTGACATTCGAAAATGACAAAAAGATCTATGTCTGGCATTGTGTGAATTATGACGCTATAGATAACTACTATGCCAGATATGTGACGAACAAAACTAAAAAACATATATATTTTGTTTATTTTATTTTATTATATTAAATCTAGTATTTAATAATACTGACATTCGACTCAAAGCACAAATATATATTTCAATTTCAAACTTGAAAATTGTTAATATTATTTGCTTTGCTTACTAAGCTTGGAAAAGTGAATTGCAATTACTTGTTTCCCATATATGTATTTAGTAGTCACAACTATTATCTAACTAAGCTTTCAACGGTTTCCCGCCTCTTCATCAATCATCATTCATTTGGCAGTTCAACTTTAACTAACGCTATCTCTTTCTCGCTATCTACATTCAACTTAATCCAAAAACATAACACATTCCCAAAATTCACTTTCCATTTCATAATTATTTATCATATTAATTACAACACATTTTTCATTAATGTAATTATAATGTTTGGTATTTAAGTGGGCGCTACCTTCAACCCGCAAAACACCGACACACACACACATACACACATACTCATACACGATTAAATTTGCCTGAAAACAAAAACCCCGATGCCAAATCGTATCCAAATTACATATATTCACATATACAAATACAAATACAAAATTTTTGCCTGCTTAGTACGCAGCTCAAATGGCCGTCGCTTTTATTTGATTGTTTTTGTTTTGTTTTTATTTGTATTTTTTTTTTTTTGTGTTTTTTTTTTTGGGTTTTTGTTTTGTCATAATTGCTCATAATTGCGGCTGCTGTCAAGCACACACACACACACACACACACAACCACACAGGGACACATACATATGTGCGCCATTTTTGCTGAACATTTTCGGTTGCCGTCGCCATCATTTTCGGTCAATTGACACAGACAAACACACACATACATACGCAGATTGCACACCCTGGCCTCGCACTAACTGACTGACTGACCCCTCCCCTCCCCATCATACAGACACACACACGAACATACACTCATACAGAACATAACCCACCCGTCATCGCAATACACAAAAGTTCTGCACACATTTCTTTGTTCCGTCTCGCTCTGACTGTTGGCTGTTTGGCATTTGGTTCGCAAGTCGCACGCAGCTCATTTGCGTTGCATGCGTGCAAGCGGGACAGCAGACGCGCCCCCGCATATAAGTTTTTATTTGTGTGTGCTTTTGTCTTCTCCTCATGTGTGTGTGTTTGTTGGCATTTTGCTTTGTTATTTGCTTTGTAGTGCTTTGCTTAATTTTTTTGTCGTTTGCTGGTCAGTCGTTGTTGTTGTCCTGCCAGCTCCCCTTGCTCCCTCTCTCTCTGGCTCACGCTCTCTTTCAATCTCCACCATTTGTGTTTGCTCATTTCACTACACTTGTCACGCCGTCGACTGCGACAGCGACAGCGACTGCGCTGCCTCATTTACATGCAAGGCAGCGTTCGCTCACGTCTGTTATTCTTATTCTTGTTGTTGTTGCTGCTTAATTTTGATTTTGATTTGCCAGCTTTGTTTTGTTTTTATTACTATTATTATTATTACTATTATTTTCGTTTTGCTTGTCGCTGCTTTTTATGCTACTTACTTGTCGCGTATTTACAGCAATTTATTAATATTTTTATACTTATTGTTCGTTGCTCTGTTTTTTCATTTTTTTGTTGCCCTCCCACACACACACTCACTTAATATTCATGCCGTTGGCTGTTTGGCTTGTGTGATTTTTCGCACAATAATCAAAAGCCGCAGCAACAATAATGTTGATTGAAACAATTTAGCAGCGTTGTTTTTGTTTTTGTTGTCTTTCAATTGCAACGTTTTTTAAGTGCTTTCGTTATTGTTGTTGGTTTTTATTTCGTTTTTTGTCATTTTCAATTTGTTGCACACGCAAAAATTTAATTGGAATTGACAAAATAGACAGAAACAACAACAATAAATAATAATCTGTCAAATTGTTTTGTGCGGCGCACTGAAGCGCAGCTTGTTAAGGATTTCCATCAGTATCCCGTACCACTGTGCAAGCAAATCGCTGACGAATTGCAATCCACAAACACACACACACACACACTTATACACTATTTTTTGCATTCGAATCTAAGCTATCATAAGATCTATCTTCATCTCTTTTTCGCCATTTTTTGTGGCTGTCTTTTTCTCACTATGATCATACTTGATTTATATCTAGCTATTTATCTATCTACTATATAATATATGTATACTATATAGTATTTAGTATATTCCAGATCACTTGGAATACAATGTCTACATTAAGTCAATAGTTACACCTTTTATATTACTTAAAATGTTTTATTATAATTCAATATGTGGCCAAAGTATCAAGACTTTTATTCTTTTATTATTATTATTTATTTTATATTTTTATTTTTATTCTTTTTATTTTCATGTTATCTCTTAAGGTTCATTATAGATCTTTATATCCAATTTTAATCTAATCTATCTCCAAATTTATAAATTATAACTATTATAATTCTTTATATTATTTTTTTCTTCTATAAAGATTTATTATAGATCCAGTGATCTAATCTATTTCCAAATTCGTAAACTATTATTATTATAACTTAATCTTATTATATTCTTTTCTTTTCCATCCAATGATTAGTCTAATCTTTTTATCTACCTCTGTTTCTCAAATTTTCTCATTTTTCTATTATTTTTTTTCAGATTCTCTCCATTTTTAGCCACTGCTCTTTGGGTTAAATCTATCACTTCATCTGCTTACCTAAACAACAATCTTCAATCAATCTCTTTAGCTACCCAAACAGCTCAATATCCGAGATGCGTTCATCCCTTGCTATCGAATTATAAGATTTAATTTCCTTATATTCCGCAGATATTAACTGTGGGTGGTCTCCACATTGAGTGACAACAACAACAACAACGACAAAGCGTAGGCAGTTCAATAAGAAAAAGCAAAAAAAAATATGATACACAAAAAAAAACAAAACAAAATGTATCAAAGAAGAAGACGCAATGAAAAGGAAGTGAGCAAAAGCTAGTTTTTGGGGTCGTAATGCAGCCTTGGCTAGCTGCTAAATTATTTATGGACAAGCTTTAAATACATTTATATTCTGTATGCAATGCGCAGGGTTGCGACCAGCAGTCGAGCGGTGTTTGGGGGATGCTGTCCCAGAAGGGGATGTTCGCTTCTTCTTTCTATTTTTTTTGGGGGGTAAGGACTCGTCGTCTTATTTTTAATTAAATTGTGCGTCAAATGTTTTCAGCTCGTTGATTTGCGCGTTGCGCTAGGGCTTGGGGGTTGGGGGTTGTAGTTTGTTAAGGGTGCTAGTAGTGGAAGTGGGGGGGGGTGGCAGGGAGCGGGGGCGTGGCCACTGCGTGTCGTTGGCGCGCTGTCAATGTTTGCTTGGCAAAGTGTAAGTAATTTATGCGCATTTAGCGCTTAAGTGAGCTTAAACCAAAGCCAACAAGATAAAGAAAACGCTTAAGAAACCAGTGGGCGTGGCCCACTAGTCTACAACAAGGAGAAGAAGAAGAAGAGCAAGAGGAAGAGGAAGCAGCAGAAGGAGCAACAGCTAGACACTTGGCACATTCCTTGACGTTTATCCAAGTGTAAAACCACGGAAAATTTCAATTAGTTGAGAAATTTTCTAAGCCCTCGCCACGCCCACAAATTGAATGCAAGGCGCCCAAATTTAATGTCTAAATTATGGTGCATGCAACATAAATGCGTTTGCTTTTGTTTGCTTTAACGAAATAAACACTAAGAAAACTCCATGAATGATGAGGCTCAAAACTGAAACTGAAACTGAAACTGTTCCGAGGATCAGAAGATCAGCAAACATCCGTTGAAGGCAAAGGCGAAGGCGAAGACGATCTCGACGAAGACACAGAAGATGAAGAAGAAGAAGAAGGTAGAAGGTAGATGGCCAACAGCAAGGCAGACCGGTTGAAGGTTGAAGACAGCGTGAAGAGAGAAGAGAAGAGAAGAGAGCGAAGTTTGTACGTGGCTGCGACTAATAACAGTCATCACACACGTCAGACACTCATAAATCCTCAAAGTCAACAAGGTAACAGGCAGCCAAAGCAGCAGCAACCAATATAACGAGAGAGCCACCAAAAACGAAGGGAATCGACAATCAGATTCTAAACGAGCTGCGTTTAAATGTTGTTAACATTAAAAAAAAAAAACGAAAGAAAATAAAATAAAATAAAATAAAGGAAACTGGCTGTGTTCAGGGATACACAGATTATTTTTCTAATGTCCCACACACAGCGCAGCTTGTTCTTCAGCTCTTCGTTCGATCGTCTGCAAAACTCGCGTCGTCGTCGTCGTCGTCATCCATTCATGGGTGGCTCTCTCTTCTTTTTTTTCTCGGCCAACGCATGTTTATAAGCATAATTCTTATTTATGATCGCATAGCGATAACGTTTTTTTTTTTTTTTTTTTTGTTCTTTACTTTTTTGCTTTATTCTTTTGCTCTTTTACAACTTGAAACCTTTTGGGTTTTTGTCTTTTCGAACGTTGTTTAAATAAATCAAATCAACACGATTCGCAGAAACTGCGCGTTTCTGATAAGCTTGCAACGCGACAACGCAACATTTTTGCCAGTGGTAGTGCTGCAGGAGGCTGCTCTCTGGCTCTGCAAAATGGCACCTGTTGCGCACAATCTGCCAAGTCAACGCAAAACACATTTGCCAGTGGGCAGCGGATATCTCTCGGCATGTCGATAACTCCGCAAGCAAAGGTACCAGCTAATTTTTTTGGTACAACCTCCCGGTAGAGCTGTCAAGTTTTCATATCATCTCAAAGCTAGGAAAGGGTGGCAACCCTTTTACATGTTTTCCTGATCACATATCTATATAATGTCTTATTAATTATATTAAATCCTCAAGCAAAGGTACCAGCAAATGTTTTTGGTACAACCTCCCGATAGTGCTGACAAGTTTTCACATCATTTCAAAGCTAGGAAAGGGTGGCAACCCTTTTACATGTTTTCCTGATCACATGTCTATATAATGTCTCATTAATTATCTTAATTTCGTAAGCAAAGGTACCAGCTAATATTTTTGGTACAACCTCCCGGTAGTGCTGACAAGTTTTCACATCATCTCAAAGCTAGAAAAGGGTAGCAACCCTTTAACATGCTTTGCAGATCACAAGTCTATATAATGTCTTATTAATTATATTAAATCCTCAAGCAAAGGTACCAGCAAATGTTTTTGGTACAACCTCCCGGTAGTGCTGACAAGTTTTCACAAGCTAGCGAAAGGGTGGCAA
This sequence comes from Drosophila sulfurigaster albostrigata, assembly GCF_023558435.1. Lineage (NCBI taxonomy): Eukaryota > Metazoa > Arthropoda > Insecta > Diptera > Drosophilidae > Drosophila > Drosophila sulfurigaster. The sequence goes on along the minus strand of NC_084885.1, from coordinate 8,093,812 downwards.
CCCTTTAGCATGTTTTGCTGATCACAAGTCTACATAATGTCTTATTAATTATCTTAAATCCTCAAGCAAAGGTACCAGCAAATGTTTTTGGTACAACCTCCCGGTAGTGCTGACAAGTTTTCACAAGGTAGCGAAAGGGTGGCAACACTTTTGCATGTTTTGCTGATCACCTATATAATGTCTTATCATAAAACCCATTTTAGAACATAACAGATCGGGGTCTGAGAATGCCAAGCGAGCATATTGCGTGTTTGTCAGTGGCGTCAGTTGTGCTCAAGGACTTGTCCTGCTAGCAGGTTGACTTGTTGTGACTTGTGTCTGTCATAAAAGGCCCAAAAGGACAAAGGTGCGGGCACACGAGTGAGAGAGAAAGAGGGAGAGGGAGAAAGAGGCCAAGAACAACCGACAGAGAGACAGACAGACAGACAGACGGAGCTACACGCATATTTTGTTGTTTTGCGGTTGCAAGAAGGCCGCAGAGGAGTTGACGGAAAAGGCAGCAACAGCAACAGCAGCAGCGAGCAACAAGCACGTTACAACTGCTGCCGTTTTGCTCTGCGACTTTCTTGTTGCCCAAAGCCAATGTCTACAAAAGGTGTTGGTCAAAACAGCAACAGCAACAAGAAGAAAAAGAACGTGCAAAGCGGTGGCAAAAACGGGGACACAACACACACGGGGGCAACATGCGTCTGTGAACACAAGAACACAAGCCAACAAGATGACTGAGAGACCCGACCAAAGAGCAACTTGTTGGCCAAACACTCTCTCAGGTCTGGTAGTAGTAGCCGGCTGGTGTGTTGGCCTGGTTAAAACAACAAGACGAGAAAAAGTAAAAAAAAAACGTTATAAATAACACGCTCGAGCATTTAACGCGCCAAACATGTGTTCCACTGTCCAATTTGTGGTATGTTTACTTTTCATCAGCCAGCAGCACGTACCGGACAATTGGACAGCCCAGCCGCCCAGAGGTACCCGAAAAAGTCTGAAAGACAGTGTGAAACTGGCTGAAGGTAAAGCTCAGCGAACAGCTGATGCTGCAGGCGCTAAGACTGCCCCGAATTGATCACAAAATGCAGATATCGAAGTGCACAGAAACTGTACGCATTGCCTGCATTGTTTTGGGGGAGTGCAGCAAATGCCTCAGGCCAAAAGTGATCGCAGCAAGCAACAAAGATGAGCAAAGCAAACAAGTAGGAGCAGAAGATGAGACAAACAAGACAACGTGAAATGTGAATATGAATGCGAATTGCGAATTGTGGCTTACCTGGCGCTCCAGGCCCATTATTGAACGATCAACAACAGTGGGAACAGGAGCAGGAGCAAACAACACACACAGGGTTGCATGAGGATGAGGGTTGCCATCAAAGGAAGAGAAGCGAAGACAGCGAAGGACAGACTCAGAGACAGGGACAGCTGACCGGCTTAAAAGAACTGGCAAACAAAAGCAAACCAACAAAAACCAAAAAAAAAAAACAACTGAGAGCAGGACATGAACGAAATGCTGAGACGAGAATGCGTTGTCTTTGTTGTTATGGATTTTGGGGCAGACAATCTTTTGCAGTAGTTAGGCGCCGCAACAGTTAAGCCAGTAAGACAGGTAGAGCGAGAGCGAGTTGAACTTAGACAATTAGTTAATTGTACTCTAAGCAGCCTATTGTATGAACGCGAATTGTGTGTGTGTGTGTGTGTGTGTGTGTGTGAATGCTACTCAGCTAATTTCCTGTATTTTAATTAGCAAGTGGCTGACTGACGAGTGACAAGTGACGAGTGACGAGCGATGAATGACGAATGACAAGCTGACTTGTTAATGTTTATTGCCTAGCAGATAAAACGAACGCGTAATTGGCATAAGGAAATTTCAAAATTGATCAAGTGCCAAATAGTTGCACGTAGTAATTCATGATTAACGAGTAACGAGTGAGAGTAATGAAGATCAAGTAACGAAAGAGTCTCCAGTTGGGTACAACGAGTAACTGGCTAATAAGTTGTCACTAGTTAAAGTATTTAAAACTTGTTAAGAAGCTCACTAATTGACCAATAGTTTATTGAACTAACGAGAATGGTTCATTTCGTACTCTAAATGAATCAAACGAGTAGGACGTAACGAGTTGAGGCCACAACGAGTAACTGGATAATTTGTAAGTGGTTGGCACAAGATCAAGGTGCATATTTAAAAACCTGTCATCGGTATTTGCCTCCTAGCTCCTTCTCTGTATCTCTCTTTCTCACTCTCTCTCTCTCTCACTCTCTCATTCTCCGTATCGCACTGTCTCGCTCTATGTTGATTGCACACTTGCACTTCCGCTGCTGCAGTTTCTGTTGCTGAAGTTCGCAGTTGGTTGGCATTGCCATTGCACTGACAGTCAGTGCAACAAAATAGCAATTGACAAATTATGGCCAACTAAAAGTAATTACACACAACGAGAGACAATGGCAGAGCGAGAGGGCGATATGAGACTGTAAATAACGAGTTCGCAACGCGTTAATAGTACAAATAATCAGCGAACGCAGCAAGTGCAGCGCTGTCAACACTAAACATACACTTTATATTAATTGTTTTTTATTAACACGGACTCGATGTTGCTGCCTGAGATTCATTAATAATTCACAAACAACAACAACGACAACAACGCAAAGAGCAACAACAAAAAAATTGCACATGGCCGGCGGCAGCGCAGTCGCAGCGTGTAATCGAGTTGTTAACTCAAAGTGACAACGAACGAGGCGGCGACGGCGGCAGCGACGTCGACAGCGACGACGACAATTAAATGCAGTCAACACACGATCGCATCAAATGCAAGAGCCAAACAGAGATAACAACAACAACAACAACAACAGGTCTTTCGCTCTCGTTGTCTTTTTGCCTTTTTGCGTTTTTTTTTTTTTGCTGCAATTGCAGCATTAATGAAATCAACACTTGCTGAGCAACGCGACGTTTGCACGCAAGCTTTATTATTGTTATTGTTGTTGTCGTCGAGCTTTTGGGTGCTTAATTAAAAGCCAGATTGGCCGCAGCAGCAACAGCAGCAGCAGCTAAAACATATTTCGCGCCTTTGTTGCTTAACAATTAAAATCAACAACAACAAAAGCTCAACTTCACACTCAATTAACACGACGCAGACAAACAACAGAACCACACATACACACAAGCACACACACGGACACATATGCATATGCATATGCCAAAATAAAAACGCAAAAACTTTTAGCTCTACTGCATTTCGTCCTTTTTTTTCACCACCCACACACACACACACACACACACTCACACACACACGAACACACGTATGCATGCATGCAGCTTTTGTTTGCTCTTAATTGACTGCACAAACACACTCACACACATGCAAAGAGCGGACGAGAGAGTGAGCCGCAATGAGAGCAAATTTGCCAGACGCATGCAAAAAAGAATAACAAAAACGAAAGCCCCCTCAGCGTCAAAATACCCGCTAATCATATGTGGAGCAAAGTTATAGAATTATTCTTTAATTTTAGATTTAACACATTTTTATTCAACAAGAAATATTATTTCAAATTTATGGATTTATTATCAATAAAATTACTCCACATAACTGGATTGATATACCTCTTTAGCTCATAATTAACAGGTATAACACAGAACAGAACACACACACACACACATACAAAGTAACAACAACTAAAATGCAGCAGCAAAGTTACGAGTGCGATGTTGTTGTGCCCTAGTAGTTTGCTGCTATAAAGCCAAAAGGTAACACTGCCATGAATGAAAACTGATAGCGCACGTCATTGACACCTACAACACCAGCAGCAGCAGCAGCGACGCCAGCGGCAGCAACGTCAGCCGAATGCACGAACCATTTGAGCGCCATACGAAAGCCAAACTTCAGGGTGTGTGGGGAAGTGGGAGAGTGAAGGATGCACATGGGGAGTGAGAGCAAGCATGAGAGAGTATGAGTATGTGTGTAGGCTTAGGCAAGTTACGCTCTCTCTCTCTCTCTTCTTACTGCACTTCACACCGCAAGTGCTGGTGCTTCTTCTTACATTGCTGCTGCTTCGACTACTTTTTCGTCTGCTTCGTTCTTGTTCTTCTTTTACAGTTTACTGTGCGTGCGTAATTGCTTTTATCGGCCTGTTCCTATGGATGTGTGGGTGTGTGTGTGTGTGTGTGTGTGTTCGTGTTAATTTCAATGCAACGTTTTTCTGAGGTGCTACATAAATTTGATTTTGTTTTCCTCAGAAATCATCGTCACTTGTATTCATAAATTTCATTGTGAGCAGAGAGCTCTGCACATAAATACTACAAAAAAAAAGAACTTAAAACGTAACGGACCCCCTTCCTCACCCCCTCTGCCAACAATCTTTGTCCAGTGTGGCCAACGGATTGTGTTCGCATCAAGCAATCAGAACACGCAGCGCACTTAAAACGCACCAAAATGTTTCATACAATTTGTATAATATAATATTTACCTTCTTTTTTTAGGCTTCACAAAAATATTAAATTCACACACACACACACACGCGAGCGCGATAATAAAAAGAAAATAAAACCAAAGCAGAGCTCATCAATTTTTGCCACTTGAAATTCATAAAACGTTTTCGTAAGACGACAACGCAGCAGCAGTTGGAAAAAAATACTAGCGTGCAAGCGAGATGGCGCTATTGGAGCCCAGCAAAATATACGCAGAGTTGCATTGAACATGCACAATGAGATTAAAGGATAATACTAAAACTAAGCGGTTGCGCAACTGTTGCCTAAACGCCGTTCATGACAACTCATTAGTTGAGTAGAAAATCATTTTGGCGCATTAGAAAAGTTTTTTGCGCGTCGTCAAAATTTGCAAATTGAAGTGCGTGAGTGGTTTAATTACAAATTTCGAGTGCTTAACGAGTGTTTTAGTGTTTAATGAATGTGTATTGTGGTTGGCACACATCTGTCGCATTGTTGTTGGGTAAGTTTTTCCGCGAAAATTGCACAATTCAATGAGTTTGCCTGCCCTACCCCTCCCCTCGCCACGTATATCCTTTTTTTCATGCTTCCTGCTTGTCGTCGTTGTTGTTGTTGGGTCAATTAGCGTTCTAATCAAGTGTAAACTAATGCTAAAAGCCAAGTCGAGTTTGCGCTCAACGCGTGAATATGCCACGAGACAAAAAAACATACATACAAGTATAAAAAAAAGAGTAAAATACACACAAATAAAAGATCGAATTGAAGATGGTGACGAGGGAGCCACGAAGTTGCCAAAGAAGTCCGCTAGAGGGGTCTGAAGAGGATGGAAGAAGGGGAGGATGGAGGATCAACGACGACAGCTTTCGTTGTGTGGCTATGCTAATTTGACTAATTTGCCGTGGCGAGGCGTGCGAGCGAGACAGCGATATCATTGCGATTTGCGCTTCGTTTTCGCCGTTGTCGTCTCATCTCGTCTTCATTGCCATCGTTTCGCTCTCTCGGTTCGTCGTCGTCGATGTCGTTTGTGTCGCCTTCTTTGATCTGCCAGCGCACATCTAGGAAATGTTTGTCAAATTCATTGGACCGTTCTCATTGTTTTTGACATTTCTTTTAGCTTCGCAACGCTGACTGCAGCAGCAGCAGCAGCATCAGCCTCAGATCAGCGACGTCGCACCTCTCTCGCTCGCTCTCGCGTGCACTTTCTCTTGGCCAGCGAGCTTTTACTGAAAGCTCAAAGCACACACACACACACATATAAAGTTTGCATTGTTCTGACTCTCTCCCTTTCACCCCCATCTCCCGTTCTACTGCTGCTGCTGCTGCTGCTGCTGCTCCACGCATTCATCAGGCATTGTCGTTATTTTTCTGGCGCCAAAAAGACGCCGTCTTCAACGTCGCAGCTTTTTTTTTCGACGACGTCGTCGTTGTTGTTGTTGTTGCTCCATTCTTCCTTTTTGGCTGCTATTTTAATACTGTACCAAAAGGGTTGAAGGGGTTTATAGAACACTTGACGCCAAAAGCAAACATATTGTTTTTTACACACAATAATTGTAAAACAAATGTGAAATATTAAAATACAATGGATAGTTACAGCATTTTATAGGTCAAAAACTTGGCATCGATTCAACAATTTTGGCTAGCGGGTATCTTTTAGTCGAGCACACTCGACTGTAGCTTTTTTCTGCTTGTTTTTTTTTCGTGTAGCCATGCCCTTGCTGTTGTTGTTGTTGTTGTTGTTTTTGGGGTTCTGGTTCTGGCGAATCGAACTCATGTTCTTCATTATAAAGCAGCGCCTTTTGGGCCGTCGTCATCAACATGATGATGAGCATGCATTAACATCATTATCATCATCATGTCGTTGTCATATTTTCTTCCTCTACCATCTTCTCTTCTCTTCTGTTCTGTGTGTGTGTGTGTGTGTGTGTGTGTTTTTTTTTGCGCTCTTCTCTTTATGCATTTCATGCATACTTCAAAAAATTTATACAATATGCGTTTAATATTCAATTCTTGTTCCTTGTTGTCTGTTCTTCTTCTTTATTCTTCCTTTTTAAAACTTTTTGGTTTTTTTGTTTAAGGAAAATAAAAAGCGAAAGTTTCGACTAGAAGAATCGCTTGTCGCTCTTCAACTTCGTCTCGATTTCGATTTCAGTTTCGAATTCGATTTTTATGACTAGTTCACACACACACACGCACACACTTCTGAGTACAGTTGCCGCAGGCGCCTCAAACATTCCGACAAACGAAAACGCCTTTTTTTTATTGCTCAGGTGTTTTCAAAGCGCTTTTCTTCTAAAGTGTTCAGCTGCTTTGTTATCAGTCCGAGGGTCAAGCGATAAGCATTCGAGATGCCTTTACGCTCGCTGGGCGTGGCAGAGGTGGCAGGGAGGGGCCGGGGGAGCGCGTACTCATTAGCCAAGCGGAGCGTGTAAACAGCGGAATTCTCGATTAGTTAGCCACTTAGCGGCGTTTTGTTACCAATTTGAGAGACAGTTAAACAATTTTTTTTTTTTTTTTTTTTTGGTTTTGGTTGGTCTCGGTTTCGGTTTCGCTTGATGACCAAATTTGGTGGCCATTAAATCCAAGCTTTTTTGACTTCCGCTGCCGTAGCGTAGGCGACGACAACGGAAGCAGCTACTTAATTAGCCGGCCAAGTTAACGTTTTTTTTTTGTTTTCTCAAATTAATTTTCATTTAATTTTAAGTGGGCGTAAATGCAATTTAAATTAACAGCAAATGCGCGCACTTCCCCCCGTTTTATTCCGTATTTTAATCCATCTACGTCGACGTCTTCTTCTACTTCTTTGTCATTTGTTGTTTTATGTTTATGATTATTATGCTAATTTCTTGTAGTTGAGCTACAACAAATATGCTCTTGCTTAGTTTGGTTTTTGGGTGGTTTCTCGTATTGTCGAGTCGACCAACCACACAGCTGCCACTGTTGCATGCAACTGAAAAACTTATGGCCATGCAACTGCCACACGGAAAGACACCTCTATGCATACGAAACGAGCTGAGCTGTGCTGTGCTGTGCTGAGTTGAGTTGAGCTAAGCTGAGACCCTCAACACGGAGACGGTGCCTTTGATTTGCACTGCCACTAACTTAGACTGCAACTTATAAACATAAAATGTGGCCACTGCCAACTTGTGGCAACGTGCAACTTGTGGATGCAACACACACACATACATTTGCTGTATGTGGTGTGTCTGACTGACAGTTCAGCCACGCTAAATATCCAAAATGTCGACGCATAATGCCATATATCATGCTTCTTTCTATCTGTCTATAAATATTTTTTACATTTCATGACTTTTTCGTTTGCGTTTTGAAAGCAATACAAAATTTTCATATGATTTATCAAGTGCATTGGCATTATTTATATAAAGCTTTGTATAGATTTTGTATTTGTTGATAACTTTATTATGACATGATTTTCTTTACTTATTTTCAGTGTTTTTTTTTTTTTTTGAAGTGCTGAAAATGTGTTGTGATAAAGTGAAGTGCAAGATCAATGAGTAGTCGAGGAATACCAGGTTAGATATCATAATATTTAAATTATATTCAATAATTTCTGTATTTCTATCATCATATTTTCTACATTGAATCTTCTTTTATTTCTATTTATTATTACTTATTACTTTTTCTATTCTATTTTTTTTTTAAGTGAAATAATAGTGTAAGATAAAAATGAAAAGTCGAGGAATACCAGTGAAAGTGAAATAATAATACACCAAATAAGTAAGAAGTCGAGGAATACCAGGTAAGATTTCATAATATGTTTCCAATAATTTACGTATTTCTATAATCATATTTGTTACTTTGAATCTCCTTTTATTGTCATTCATTATTTACACAAGACATTTGAAATGTATTTTAAATTCTTTATATTTTCAGTGTTTTGTTTTCTATTCTATTTTTTTTAAGTGAAATAATAGTGTATGAAATAAGTGAAAAGTTGAGGAATACTAGTGAAAAGTGAAATAATAATGCACCAAATAAGTGAGAAGTCGAGGAATACCAGGTAAGATTTCATAAGATTTATGATAATATCATTTCAGACGGTTTAAAATAATTTCTTTATATCATCATAATTTTATTATTATTAATGTCATTATACTTGAAGTCATCATTTTGTTATTTTAATTATACTAACTTTGTGAATTCAAATTCTTTATTTATTTTCAGTGTTTTTTTGTTAATTTTTTTTTTCTTAGTGAATGGAAAGTGAGATTGTGAAAAATAGTGCAAGATCCAAAAGTTATATGTGGAATACCAGGTAAGATGGCAAAAATTAATTTATAGTCAACATTATTCCATAAAATGTCAATTATTTTTATATTCAAGCTAATAGTATTTATTTTGTTGCAGTGTTTTTTTTTGTATATTAATTTTTTGATTTGTGAAATATTTAAAAAAGTCAAATAGAAGATACCAGGAATACCAGGTAAAACTATTTTGTTCAGTTTCAATTTTGTCATTTATCGTTGCTAGCTAATTGTAATTATTTTTGTATTTTCAGTGTTTATTTTTTATACTAATTTTTTTTAAGTGAGTGAGAATGTGAAAATTAACTATTCGAGGAATACCAGGTAAGACTGCAAAAATGAATTTAAAATTAAATGAATTTCTTCAGTTTCAATTATTTTGTGATGTTTCAAACTAATAATATTTATTCTTTTAATTTCAGTGTTTACTTTGTATATATATATATATATTTTTTTTTAAGTGAGTGAGAATGTGAATAAAGTCCAACATGCTTGAAGATACCAGGAATATCAGGTAAGACAATTTTCTTAAGCTTTAATTTTGTTATTTATTGGAAACTTACATAAATGTAATTATTTTTGTATTTTCAGTGCTTATTTTTTTTTAATTTTTTTTTATAAGGAGTATTGTGAAGTGAAGTGATAAAAAGTGAGAGGTATGAACACTTTCCTCATTCGCATTTGGTAAGTTATATACACATACATATGTTCTCTTTGATTTTAAGTTCTCTTACTCTTGACATTTGGGGGCGAATAAATTTGTACGCTTTATCGGGCATATTTTTTTGTTAATCATTTAATAAAAGACTTTGCAAATTGTTGTTGCAAAATACGTGGAATGCGCCTATCTTGTGCTGACTGCACTGCAATTAGTTTTAACTATAAATGATTTCGATTAGGGGATTGGAATCAATTTCACAACAAATTACGCACAAATTACCGAGGGCAGAAAGTGCGAGAGGGGTAGAGAGAGAGAGAGGGCGAGCGAGAGGCACATGCATTTTTCAGTTGTGTGTGCTCTACTCTGACGCACAAAAGTTTGCTATGGAAATGTATCCTTGCGATGGCATGCTAAAAAAAGGATGTGCGCCTTCAATTGTTACCTGTCAATGCAATTATTATGCATTTTTCATGCATCGAAATTGTGGAGTCGCGTTCTAAACTGAAACCACAATACAGCAACAACAACAACTACAGAAAACAAGTGAGAAAGCTACAGTCGAGTGTGCTCGACTGTGAGATACCCATTTTGAATAAAAGCAAAGCATTTCGGTATTATTCGGTATTAAAATAAACCAAAATAATATACCACAAAAATACTATAAAAATATATCGAATGATATATTTGGTATATTGATATGTTACAACATTCAAGATATATTATAGAGTGCAAAATATACCAGATTGACTGTGAGATACCCCTTTTGAATAAAAGCAAAGCATTGCAGTATTATTCTTAAAATATACCAAAATAATATACCACAAAAATGCTATAAAAATATATCGAATGGTATATTTGGTACAACATTCCAGATATATTATAGAGTGCAAAATATACCAGATTGACAGACGGACATGCTTAGATCCTCTCGGATGTTGACGCTGATCAAGAATAGAGAATAGGAGATGCCTTCTTATCCCTTTTGCATACATTTCCTGCCGTCACAAAGTTATAATACCCTTCTACCCTACGGGTAGCGGGTATAAAAAGAACGACAAAATGCCAACAGTTGCCATCGTTCCAATTACTCACAATTTGCGGTAAATGAGCGAGCGAGCCGCGGAGGCGTGCCAAGGAGACCGTCGACTAGGACTTTGCCACGCATTTGTCAACTTAGCACATCGATAATGCCCCCCTCTCTGTGTCCCCTCCCCCCATTCCCACCAACAACGACAATTTTCCACACACAATTATGAAAAACGCTTTAGCTACAATTTTTTTTTTTCTGTTTGTTGTAGTTGCTTTTGTTTTTGCGAGTCAAAAGTTGTGGCACGATTTAGTTAGTTGGAGCACACAGGGTTGCATTCTAACGCTAAATATAACAAAATTCTCGACCTAAACTACCCTCAGCACCACCCCTAATGACTTATTGACAAAGAGAGGGGGAGAGGGAGAGTAAAAAAAAGCGCAAAGCTCAAAGCTGAAAACTACAAAGTTTTGGTTGAAAAAAAAAAAAAGAAAAATACAAAAATTATAAAGAAAAACTTGATAGAAACGAGGAGGCAAACGCAAAGTAAAGAAGAAAATGCGTTACGCCCCTTTAATTGAGGCACGCTATAGAAAATAGGGGCGTGCCAGTGCACTTTGATTGCCCCCACCGAAAAAGGGAAAGAAGAAAAAAAAAAATGCCGTCAGCTGAGTATTTACCCAAAAGAGACCAAAGAGTCCTTGCAGGTCATTTTTATTTATGAAAATTAAACAAGTGAACTTTGACAGGCGGTTGCTCAGAGAGGGTTGACCCAACCGTCAGCTGTGGAGCGGGGAAGGGGGAGCGGAGGGGTCGTATCATTAAACATTTGTCGACCTGTGTCTTGGCACGGCCCTTTAACACATTAGCGCACGGCATGGCACGGCAAAGCAAAGCAAGCTAGCACTCTGGGATAGACAAGGTCTGGCATCAATTAGAAGGCGCCGACTAGTCACTGTCACAACCTCTAGGGGGGCGGAGGGAGGAATGGGAATGGGAGGTGACAACCTTAGACGAAAGCAAAATGTCGCTGTCGCTTATCAATTGGCATCCAGAGAGAGAGAGAGAGAGAGACGACGACGACGCAAGCAAATCAAAGCAAAGCGCAGTCGAAACATTTCGCTGATTTGACATTATAAATTTCATAGTCCTAAAATACGCTGCGAAGTTCTTAAGTGCGACAGAAAGGTATGCTTAAGTAAATGGAACTATTTTTGTTAGGCTTTGTTGCAAGAAAATTTCTTTTTAAATGAAAAGGTTTTTTTTAATAGATATACATAAATATGTATATTATTATAAATTTTTGCATTATTATTTTTTATTCTTATTAAGATTGATTAGACTTCTAGAAAAATATACTTTTTAGTATATCTTTTCTATAAATGGTATATTGTATAATATAACTTCCACAAAACTATATTTATTCTAGTATATTTTACTATAAAACGTATTTAGTATATATTTCTATAAATTACAATCAATCTACAAAAAAATACTTTTTTTTTGTATAATTTTGATTTTATATTTAGTTGTGGCGTACATTTTTTGAAGTGAAACTTTAAATACGTTTTTTCCAATCAAAAACTGAATCTTCTTTTCGATTTGATTTAAAAATACTACAACATTAGACATACTTTTCCAGGGTATCACACAGTTGGGCTGATTGGCAATCTCTTCTCGTTTTTATTGAGTTCTTTTTTTTTGCACTTTCACGCGGCAAAGTGTCGTCAAGTGGCTACCCAAGAGTCGAAAAGTCGCGAGTCGAGAAGTCGCTTTATTTATTTGCGCTTCGGCAGCAATTTCAATTAATTGATAAGTCAGAGACGACAACAACAGCAGCAGCAGCAATGAGTAGAAGAAGAAAGCGACAACATTTCACGCAATTCGCTTTGGCGATTTAATTGCCAGCGACATTTTGTCGCGCAGTTTTGTGGATGAAGGGAAATGTGAATAATGAATGCGAATCCGAATGCGAATGAATAACGAGATTCAAATGCGTTGCGCTAATTGAATCAGCAAAGTGAATAGTCTGGATACATGAATCAGTTTTACTTGCTCTCACAACTTCTGATTGGTTTTGACTTGCAACACACAGATAAATAGAGATAGAAATAAAGTGAGCGAGATGGAGAGTAGAGTGCGTCGCACTTTTCGGAATTTACGCATAGAAAATCAAAAGGTTCCACCACAGTTTTCGGGGCTGAAGAAAAGTCATTGAAAAAAAAAAAAAAACTGCGTAAATCATTATTAATTGCCATCAAAGTGCGTGTAGAGTGTGGTTTTGCAGTGTGTAATGAATCCAAAGCGTGAATGCGGTTTCAATTTGCGAATCTAAACAAAAGATGCTAACTAAATTTGTCTCATGATAGTTGTGAGAAAAAATTGTTGCTCTAAAGAAGAAGCCACAAGACAACTGAGTAGTTTATTTATGCTAACATCTGATTAAAATAAATGTTTATGACTAATAGTAGCTTTATCCATTTCAGTCTGGGCATAAATACGAGTATATCTTCTTTTTCGATTACTGATTACATTGAAATTTTTTAGGGATTATGTGAAACTCAATTCTTATAGAAAATAAGTAAGAGGGCTTTCTTTCTCTTTCTTGAAAAGGATCAAAACAGTGCAGTATTATTTTTTAAATATACCAAATTCATATACCGCAAAAATACTAAATATATACTGAATGTGGTATATTGATATATTACTAGATTCAAATACTAAAATACACTAAAGGTATATTGTTATAGTATTAAATTCGAAATATACCATAGTGTCTAAAATATACCAGATTGTTAGTCAAAGCAGCTTTTTGAGGATAACTATAAACATCGACTTCAAGTCAATTGACATGATTCACTCTGAATGACTTGGGAATGAAATGAGTATTTGGAATTTTGTGAAAATTTATAATTAAATCATATCTTTATTCATTTTTGTGAAATTCTATTCATATTCTTTTGATTTTTGGATTACTCTGAATGCGAATAAAATGAGTATTTGAAATTTGTAGAAACCACTGATAACACTGAATAATTAAATGTAGAAATGTGAGAAATTCGAATTTTATTTTATTGAAATTTCGATTACTCTGAGTGAATAATGAAAAGTACAAATATCGTTATTCATTTTCTGTAAAACTCTATATTCATACTCTATTAATATTATACTTACAACTAAAATGAGTATTTGAAATTTGAAAAACCACTGATAAAAGTGAATAATGAAAAGCACAAACATTCATTCAACAATTGCTTCACTCATTTGAGTTTTGGCTTGAAATATATATAGTTAAAGCAATTGATGAGTGCCACTCACATCGTGTATTCAAACTATTCATGAGCGCGTGAATAAGTGGCCCTCAAGTAAGTGAAATGTTGCGCGGCTAAGTGAATGCAAAATACGCATGTTGGAAGGCGAAATAGCAATTAAAACATGCAATGTGAGTGCCAAGATACTCACACACACACACACACACACACTCATACATATTCACACGCTGCCATCTGGTAGTTGCATATTAGGTGGGTGGGGATTAATGTTGCCGGCAATAACAAAACAATAATTTTGACATTGATGATGATGATGAGGCAAGCGACGACGACGACGACGACGATGATTACGTTGATGATGATGATGATGATGGTGTTGCAACACACAACAAAGTTGTTGTAGTTTTCGCACTTGTATTGGGGCATGCCACGTCGAATGTGGCGTGCAAAAAAGTTGCAACTTACATATGTGGCAGCGCACTTGCCACAAGTTGAGGCACAGCACAGCACAGAACAAACAAACGAACGAACGAGTACTTAAAACTTTTACAAGCCACTCACACAGAGTGAGAGAGAGAGAGGGAGGGAAAGAGAAGTCGAATGGTGCGCTAGGTCGACTTACAACAATTGAATGTTAGTCTAGAAACACTTTCGCAGCATTCAGCTTCTGCAAGCAGAAGCTAGGAAGCGAGAGAGAGAGAGAGAGAGAGCAAGTGTGAGTGTGAGTGAGAGACGACTTCAGTCTGCAGACTGCAATTCAAGTGTTATGCTAAACTCATTTGCTAGCGCGCTTTACACATTAGCTGCTGGGGAATGAACTGCGCGCCAGTAAATACACAATTTTTGCATTGTGGCAAGGAGGCAGGAGAGGCTGAAGAGGCAGAAGAGTTTGTTGCAACAGGAAGAGTTTGCCAGCAAAAATTCGAGTGGTTATGTTTATGGATGGCCACTTGGTTTAGTTTCACACTTGAGCGCTGGCTGGCTAATGAGCTTAAGGATTAAGCGAGTGCGAATGCCAGCACGAAAGAGAGAGAGAGATAGAGAGGGAGAAAGGGAGAAAGGGAGAGCAACTCCCAATATGAGGTGCAAAAATTTGTGCAATAAACTTTTGCACAACAACAGAGAAAATAGCAAGTTACATATTTAAAAAGCCTGCGCCGCGCCTCCTCCTTTTGTTTGGGCGCGTCAATAGTGGGGGCGTGGCAGCAACAGTAGGGCAGCAACAGACTTGCAGCAGACGCCAAAAGCGTTTGGCGTTTGGCTGCAAAACGCGAACGCGCCACTCGACGAAAAACTTTCCGACGCTGTGCAAAACTATTTTCGCAAATATTTGTTTAGTATTTTTGTGTTATGTTGGCCAAAGTCAAATGCAAAGTCCCCCCATCCCCTCTTTAGAGGATTTAAGCGGCTAGTAGCGGAGGCGTCAAACAAATTTGTAGCTTTAAAATGCAACAGCAACAGCAAGAAGAACAACAACAACAGAACAAAGTGGCAAAAGCATAGAAAACAAGGTGAAAAGCGTCGAACTAATTGAATTTGTGAATGAATCATTGAGTGAATAAGCGAATGCGAATGCGAGTGCATAAAATAACTCAGCTAATGACAGCGACTAGACACCGAACAACATTTCACTTGGCTTTTTGTGCTGCTTTTTTCTGCATTCTCTTATCAATGAAAGACTGCTTTCATAAATAACTTTTTTTTGTAGTTTCTAATCATATTATTGTATCTTTTTCCATTTTTATTGATTTCTTGATTCTACTTGTTGGCTGAGATGAAGATTGTTTATAGAACAAATTGTGAATTTTAGGTAGATTTTTTTTTTTAAGAATGTGTGTATATTTTTCTATTTATGAATTCCTCTTGTGAAGAAATTTTACAATTAGATTGTTTGATCAATAATTTATGCTTTTATTTAGAAAACATTTTGTTTTATTATTGATTCTTCTTGTTGGATGAGACTCATAATAAGTGATGAAATCATGAAATTAAGATTGTGTGTAGAACAATTTGTCAATTCTATGTAGAACAGAGTTTTTTTATTTATTGATTTTACTTCTTGACTCTGGGAGTCATTTGTTGAGGTAGAACAACATATTTTTTCTTATTTATTTTTTTTTTCATTGATTCAACACTTCGTTTACTAAGATTTAGAATAAGTGATTAAGTCTTACAATGAAGATAAATTTGGGGAATAAATTTGGAGAATAAATTCGTTGTAATGTTTTTTTTTTTTTAAATTCATTCAATTGAAATAGTTTGTGGAACAACTTTTGAATTTTTGTAGAAAAGAATTGTTTGTATTGATTCTGCTTTTTGGCTAACAATTAAGATTAACAGTTTTTGTAAATGAAGAAATAAAAAGTTGAGCTACTTAATGTGTAACTCGACATCAATATAGAAAACTGTGTTTTGATTGATTTGCTGAATAGATTCGTTGGAATGTTTTGTTTTCTTTGTATTTTTTTTTGTCGCCTTGCGTGTGGCTGTCAAGAGCTTTGGAAAGATTGCATAGATGTATGTAGATGAGAGTTTGGGAGTTGAAGTGACTCACAGTCATTGAGATTCATTCACAGAATGCTGCCTCAACTTCAAGTACTAGGTGTGAAGCTTAAAACGCATTTTCACGCGCGAACGCAACTTGAATGTCAACGTCGACCTCCGACGTCTGGAGAGCTTGATTACGATTACAACGTTGACAATGATGATGATGATGACGACGATGATGACGATGATGACACGCCTTGACTACTTACGAATAAGTTCGAGTGTGTGTGTGTGTGTGTGTCGAGTGCTGAGTGTGTGTGTGTGTGTGTTATAACGATTGTAAAATGCGTTTTTCACCTACTTTTCCCAAAGACAATTCTCCTGCCTCGCGCACATTCGCTATCTCTCTCTCTCGCTCGCTCACTCATTCAGCTATCTCTTTCACCATCGCTGCTGTCTGTGCCACATTAGCCGTTGATGCGACTGCTTGAGACGCCACACGTGCTCAAGTAGCTGCCACTGGGCACCGTGTGGCATTGAATTGGGCACAGGGATGCAACACAGCAACAACAACAGCAACAACAACAACAACAACAACAACGATGATGACGACACTTGCTACTCAAGCTCTACTCTACTCTATGTGGCAGCATTGCTTTGACCTTCGCTTCGTGAAGAATCTGCAAATGCAACAGAGTTGACTTAAAGTGCTCTACGAATGGAGCAAAAAGCAAAGCTTTTGACAAATTTGAAACTTAAGCTAAGCAGTAAAATAAAACTATTATTATAAAAGGAAATCTTTATTTATTTATTCTTAAGAATTTCCATTTGTAAAGCAAAGTATTGAAAAACTTTTAAAATGTTGCGACAAATTATTTTAAAGTTTAA
The DNA here is from genome assembly GCF_023558435.1 of Drosophila sulfurigaster albostrigata. Lineage (NCBI taxonomy): Eukaryota > Metazoa > Arthropoda > Insecta > Diptera > Drosophilidae > Drosophila > Drosophila sulfurigaster. The sequence goes on along the minus strand of NC_084885.1, from coordinate 8,076,786 downwards.
CCAAGGATCAACACAAAAAGATTTTTTTTGATAGGACATTTTTATTAATATTTTTTCTTTTGGATTTTCATTTCTAAAGAATCTAATATCTAATCTAATCTAATATAATATAATTTTTGAAATTATGTAGAAAATTATTTTAATTTTTAGCTAAGAAGCAACACAGAAAAATTTTTATAAAATGAAAATTTCATTTTTTTGTTTGTTACTAATTTTCATTCGTAAATTTTGTTGTTGCACAATTTGATAATATATAGGAAAAGCAAAAACTTTTGCAATTTTTTGTGGCATATTATTTTAAGAATTAGCTAAGAAACTACGAATATTTGGATTAAATTAGATGAATTTTTATAGGGAAACCTACAGGAATTTTTTTTTGGATTTTCAATTGCAACTCGATTTTGATTGTAAATTTTATGTGAAATTCGTAATAACAAATATTTCATAATTTGTGTGTTCAAAGATTAAAAAAAAAATTTTAAAGTATTTAATTCTCTTAAATAAAATTTCGTTTCTATTTCTAACATTGCGTTTCTAAAATATGATCTCCATGGAGTAAAAAAAAACAATTATTTAAGCTTAATGGAATGTATTAAAATTCGTTCTCAATTTATTTGAAATTTTTAATTTACAAAAATTCGAATCTTGAAAAATATTTGTCATTTTGTTAATGTGCACATTAAATTGAATTCTTGGTGTAATGATGAGCTTTTAACTATTTTAATCCTGCACTTTTAGTAAATATGCTTGGATCTAGTTTACCATCAAATTAGAAGCAATAAAGCAGCAAATAAAGCTGCGAATTTTTAGTGTATACTTATTTATTTTTATTTTTTTTTTTTTATTTATAGAAATTGCTCTGGTTTATCTCATTCCAATATGAAATTGTATTCGTTATTTCAATGAATTAATAATCATTTCCAATCGTTACAAAAATAGTATTGTAGTTGCACTTGAAATTAATTTGTTTTTAATTTTAAACACTCCACTATATGATTAAACTATTCTTTTGATGAGAGACTCTAGGGCAGATTATATTTTGCACTCTAATTATGCCATAGAATAAAGAAATTCTCAAAGGGATTTAAATAAATGTATAAATTCTATTTTGCATTTATTTATTTAGCCCAGTTTTCAATAGTTCGCTTTTAAACAAATTTACAAATTGGTTTTTGTATTCACTTATTTATTTATTTGAAAATTTCAAATTTTTCTTAGAGAAGTTTTCAAAGGAATTGAAATCAATTTACAAAATTCCATTTTGTATTCGCAAAATCCAAAGATTAGTTGAGAATATTTTACAAATCACTTTAGACTTGATGAAATGATAAAAGCACACGTTTTCAATAACTATTTTGTGAACTATCCCCTCAATTCTATCAAGAGAAATCCTTACACAACAAGAAAATATTTTGAAAGTTCTACTTTAAAGAACTTTCAAAGGGAGTTACCAAAATTCCCAATTTTAGATTTTGTTTGATTTTTGCAAAATCCTCACAACAAGTTTTTTAAAACTAAAATTTTTTTAAAAGTTAAACTCTAAGAAACTTTTATAAAGAATTTCCAAAATTCCCAATTTTATATGGATTTTGTTTTTGATTTAAAAATAAATTTCAAAAGTTTCCAATTTGATCCTCACAAACAAGTTTTTTTGAAACTATATTTGATAGTTCAATTTTAAAAAACTTCTAAAAAGAAGTTACAAAATTTTAAATTTTGTCTAGACTTTGGGTTTGCTATTTGAGATTTGATACTTGAGAAATCCTCACGTAACAAAAAAGTATTTTAAAAAAGAAGTTAAAGAAATTTGCAATTTTGTCTAGACTTTGGTTTTGATGTTTCACTTGAGAAAGTTTTTTGAAATTACAGTTAAAATTGATAACTGAATTTTTGAAGAGCTTTTAAAAATAAATTTCAAAAGTTTCCAATTTGATCTCGCACTTTTTTGTGATTTTTTTTTGATTGATTGATTTCGATTGCACTTGCACTTGATTTTGGTTTTGAAGCTTACCTGCCGCTCTTGGTGATGACCATCTCGGTGCCGAGCTTGTGGAACTTCTCCCACAGATCCTTGCCCTCGAGCGTGACCTTGGGATCATCGACGACGCCATCGTCCTCGGGCTGAAGGGCGCGCAGGGGTCGCATCGCCGGATGCAGCTGATGGGCGACAGCCGAAGCCAAGACGACGTCCTCGGCGGTTGTGTACGCGGTGCCCAGCGGATGATGGGCGTGCGGATGCGCCGGATGCGGGGGGAAACGCAAACCGCCGGCGGCGCTATACAAACCCGGATGATGCGGCCCCGCCGGACTGCCAGCCAAGGCGGCTAAAGCGGCTGCCGGAAAATACGGCGGCGGCGGCGGTTGTTGTTGCGGCCCCAAATGCTGCTGTTGCTGCTGCGGTGGCGGTGGATGCAGTTGCTGCTGCTGTTGTTGTTGTTGCGGTGGCAGCGGCGGTGGTGCAACGCTAGGCGAATGATGCGCGGGTAAAGAAGGTGGCAACGGCTGTGGCTGTGGCTGTGGCTGTTGCTGTTGTGACGATGATGATGACGATGGCGGTGGTGATGATGATGATGTTGCTGATGTTGTTGCGGTTGTTGCTGTTGTTGGCGTTGGCGAGTTGCCTCCTTGACTCAACGTTTCGGTGGTGCTCAAGTGGTTCTTGTTATTGTTGTTGATGTTGTTATTGTTGTTGTTGTTATTATTGTTGTTGTTGTTGTTGTTGTTGTGATTGCTGTGATTACTTTGTGGCGATAGCTGCGACGGCGAGCTGCGATAATTGCCACCAGCTCCAGATCCTGGCGAGCTCAAAGCTTGACTCGCTGCCGCTGCTGCCGTCGCTGCACTGTTGTTGTTGTTGCTGTTGTTGTTGTTACTAGAGTTGCTGTTGTTGTTGTTGGTAGAGTTGTTCTGATTGCTGTTGCTCTGATTGCTCTGGTTGCTGTTGCTACCCGCCGTCAACAGCGACGAGACGCTGAAGTCAGTGGGTCTTTGCGATAGCTGCAGAAATGGATGATATGCCATCCCATTTGCGAACCTGGCGAATGGATCCTCAGCAGACTGATGAAGTAGCAGCTCCTGGACGTCGTATCTCATTACATTACAATTTCATCAACATGTGCGTCACGCGTTAAATTCTCGTCAGCTGTGTTGAGCCAAAACAAACCTCGTGCTTTGCTCGCTTTACTTTTCTTTTCTTTTATTTTCTTTGTTTTTAATAATTTGCTTGTTTATTTTGGTTGTTGATTTGTTGTTCGCTTTCTTGTTGCACTTGTTGCAGTTGCACTGCTATTTTTTTTTTGTTTGCTCCTTCGACTCTTCCGCTACTTTGACAGGTACTTTTTGTTGTTGTTGTTTTGTTGTTGTTGTTTTTTGCTTTACACACACACACACAGTCACACACTTTTGCAGCACAAGAATTTATGTTGTTTTTCTCTTTTTCCCCAACTCGGTTTTCCTTTTTTTTTTGTTGACTTTTTGTTTTCGTTTTGTGCTGCTTTCAAGGATCGTGCCCAAAAAAAAAAATGAATAAAAACAATTTTAAATTTGCTCTTGCTTTTGCTTTTGGTTTTGGTTTTGTTTTATGCTTTTTGCGTTTTTGCTGTTTTGTTGTTTTGGCGGCGGCAAAACGTTTGGAACGCGGCGGCGGCGGCGACGACGCGACGCGGCGTTTTGTTGCACATCAAAAATATTCTAGAGTCTGAACTGCACTCAAATTGTTGCTCGCCGTTTTTTACTGTGTTTTTGTTGTTGTTGTTGTTGTTTATTTATTTTGTTTACTCTTATTGCTGTCGTTGATATATATTCTTATTGCTTTGGTTAGTTGAAGTTGTTGTTGCTGTTGCTGCTCTTGTTGTTGTTGTTCTGTTTGCCAGTTGTTATTGTTGCTGTTGTTGGTGGCAGACAAAACAAGAAGACAGAAGACGACAAAAAAAAATATAGCGAACAAAGTGAAGCTAACGCGACACACACGGCTCTGGATGAGGAGACAACACACAGAGAAAAAGACGACAACGACAACGACGACGACGCTGACGCTGACGATGATACGAACTACACGCCGGTCGCTTTCAAACTGGAAAATACACATACGCAAGCAAGCAGCGCAACCCCCGAAGAAACACACAAAGCTACGAACACACACGCACAGAGAAACACAACACGACGACAGCGTCGACTGCGCTGCCAACACGAACGTAACGAAACGAAACGAAGAGCAGCAACAACAAAGCAAGCAAGCAGGCAAGCAAGCGAAGGCAATGCCAAATGCGAACAAGCTAGAGCGAGAGCGAGAACGAGAGAGTTCTCAACTTGTTCGTGCCTACACGTGTGTGTGTGTGTGTGTGTGTGTGTGTGTGAGTGTGTTGAGTTTTGGCTGGCTGGGCGAGTGCGAGTGAGTGCGATTGGGTCTGCATTGTGTGTGGATTTTGTCGTCGTCGTCGCCGTCGTTTGGTGCTTTTGGGTGTGAGAGAGCAGGGCAGACTGAGAGACTGACTCGACTCGGGGCAGCGAGAGCGAAACGAATCGGTTCCAATAAGAAAACCAAAAACCAAAGTGTTGAGTTGACGCTTTGCTGAGTGTGTGTGCGAGTGTGTGTGCGAGTGTGTGTGTGTGTGTGTGTCGCTGTCTATGTGTGCTTGTGTGTGTGTGTGTGCAGACAAACAACAATAGAGTAAGCAGCAAACCAACCAGCGGCAGCGCAGCCAACGTCGCAAGGCGTGTGACAAGCAGCGTGAAGCGTGTTAGAAGTAACAAGGCAGCTGACACCAAAAGTGCAGCGCGCCAGAAAAATGCCTCAAAATGTGAGCGACAGCAGCAGCAGCAGCAACAGCAGCAGCCAAAGCAGCAGCCAGCAACAAAAGAGAGTGTAGTAAATCATAGCCAAAAAAAAAACAAGAGTCTGTGTGGGGAGTTTTTGGGGAGCAAGTTGACAAATGACGCGCAAGCGAAAAATGCGCTTCAATGGTCAAATGTTTTGATGTATGCGGTGTAGGGAGGGGTGATAAATGTGCGACGAGGGTTGGGTAGGTGAGCAAAGCACAGTAAATGCGATAAAGGCAACGCGTAGGCACTGAGATAAAGCAAATAGACGCCACAAACTGAAGAGGGGGTGGGAAGGGGAAGGGGAAGGGGAACGGAGGCAGAGTAAAATCCATTGGAGGCTGCATAAAAGCCAAAGGCAACATTTTTTGCGCTTCTGTCACCATTGCGAGGGAGGCGCACAGCAAATATGGTTGACTTGACAAAGTACACTGCAAATTTTCTGATCAGAATCAAATAAGGGCAGAGAGTGCTGATCAAGAGAAAAGAGAGAAAGAGAGATGGAAGGATAAAGAGAGAGTCGAGCAAAAAGAGAGAATGAGAGAGAGCTTTTGATGGCTGCGATCATAAATCAAGGATTACTGAGAGAGCTTTTAAAAGCTTTTTGAAGTGCGTTGATTGTTTTCAAGTGACTTTGACAAATTGAGCACAAATGTTGAAGAATTTTGGCTATTATTAATTAAATGAATTTTATAATTTCATTTAATATAGTGTATATTATATATACGAATTTGAAGATATAGTAGATACTAGAATAAATATTATTACGTATAAGAATTTGAAGCAGATAAAGTAGAATGAATGTCAATGAATGAATAATTTTTATATATTGGAATTTCAAGGATATTTTGGGAAGTTATTTAAAGAGTGGGAATTTGGAATGAATGAAGAAAATGTCTTGTTTATCGACGTTATATATACAAAAGTATTATCAGATTTGCTACTTTTGTAATATATTAATTATAAACCATAACTATTTTATAAATTGGTAATTTTAATAAACTGTCAAAGCTGAAGCCTGTGTTTATTGAGATTAAGTTATTATAAATGTGATTTAAATTAATGATAAAAGCTGCGTTTAATGCTTTTAAGTTGTAAAAAATTTAATTTACATTTTGAATTGAAATTGTATAAGTATTTTTTATTTATGTAGAAACTTTTAAGCAGCCAAGCTATTTTTTTCTTTGAATTGAGAACTGAATATAGGAATATAAATTTCAATTTATATTGGTGAGAAATGGCAATTTGATGATTTTTAATTTATATTTGTTAGAAATGAAATTTAATGCCATATTTTGTAAGTGCGATTCTAGTGTTAAATTTAGAGCCGCATGACAAACTAAATGATGAGCGAGCAGAGAGCAATAAACAAAAAGGAGAAAGGGCAGCAAGAGTGTGAGAGAGATGGCAAGAGCAGCAAGGGTGATGCAGGAGGGGGGGAGGGGGAAGAGGCGCGCAGTGTCAGCTCCATAAAAGTTTAACGCCTTTTAGCCGCTTTGCCAGCTTTTATGCGTCCGAAAATGTAAATGTGGAGATTTATGCAGCAGCAGCAGCAACAAACAGCAGCAGCAACAGAAAAAGCAATGCGAGCAGAGGCGTCGACATTGACGCCGACGCCGACGTCGCCTAAGCAGCCGCAGCAGTGTGTCCAAGTGCGAAAAAGCAAAGTACGAAAAAAATAAAGAAGAAGAAGAAGTAACGAAAATAAATAACGCAGACTAAAGCAGAAGAGCAACTACACAAACTGGACGCTAGGTGCCGCTGGTGAGAAGCGCCGCGCGCGTGTGACAAACTTGACGCTAAGTTTTGCGCAAACACACGGACGGGCGCGTGGGTGTGAGCGAGACGGCGCGCTGAATGGGGCGTGCAAATGAAAGGCACAAAGCTCAAGCAAGAAGTCACAAACACAAACACTCACACACACACACACACACACACACACACACACAAGCAGAGAGACAGAGCAAGAGGCAGAGACAAAGAAGCTTTAGCAGCAGCGACGACGACGACGGCGCCAAAAAGCAAAAACGGCAACGCAAATGTATTTTGTCACACGTTTTCACACATATACAAACAACTGTGGTGTGTGTGTGAGCTGGCTGACAACATGGGCGCTGCATGTGCGCAAGAAAAAGACGACAAGCGCAACGACAACGACATCAACAATAACAACAACGACAGCGTCGTTGAACTTGCTAACCGAGCGACGACTGCGACTCTCTTTTGCTGCTGCTGCTCAGCTTGTGTGACAAGTTTAACCACAAATACACGCAGAGAACAAACACACACACACACATGCATACACACACACACACAGACAGTGAGCGACGCGCCAGCTAGTTAACACCACACCTCACAATGGCGGCGACGTTAACTCTCCCCTCCTCTCACGCCTCTTCGTCAACACACTCACACACACACACACACACACACACATAGAAACGTCGGCGTCAGAGTTCTCAGCCAGCCAGCCAGCCAGCCAGCGAGGCAGCCGGCCGGTCGGTTTTATTATCGCTTGCTCGCTCGCACCTACGCGTGTGTGTGTGTGTGCGAGTGAAATGGCGTGCGAGCATTCGTGTTTGTAGTTGTAGTTGTAAGAGGTGACAACATTTCTTTGCCTGCCACTGACTCTTGTCCATGTGTGAGTGTGTCTCTCTCTCTCTATGTATGTGTGCGTGTGTGTGTGGTGTGAAAAATTACAGCAGCTGCGTCGCTGTGGTGAAGAAAAGACAATGAAGATGCTCTGCTGCTGCGACATCAGCAGCGACAGCGACAGCGACAGAGCAGCCAGCAAACATCTCTGCGACTGTTTCTGCTTCTGTTGCTGCTGCTCGCAAAGGGTGGCGTAAAGTGAAAGGCGATTAGTTTTGGTAGCCAGTGTAAAATAAGCTGTTGGTCAAATGGGCAAGGCTATAAACACAAATACAAATGCCATTCACACACACTCACACACACATAGAGTAACATTTTTTGTGCATTGCAAATTCTGCATTTTGTTAGAAATGCAAATGCAATTGTTGACAATTTCCATTGCATTGTCAACTACAGTCAATCTTGGCTAAAGCGAACCTCTTCATTCATTTTACAACTCTAAAATTTAACTAAGAAACTCTGCAATTTTCTTTAGTAATTTATGAAATTACTTCAAACCTTTTTATTTCCTATTAGTATTTATTTATAATACTTATGCCCTACTAGACTAAATAAAAACAAAAGTTATTGTATAAATGTTTTTAAATATTCTTATATCATAAACATTTAAATTGCGTCATTTATTGTTGTATTTGAATTCTAATATAATTGTTGACATTATTTCTTAAAATCATTGACACTGAAATTTATTTTAAAGCAAATTGAAAAACTCGAAATGAATCCATATATTTGAGTAATTATTATTTTTGCGTTAGCTCAATAATAATAATTATTGTTGACGGTTTGGGATATTTACTCTTAATGATTTTAAGTTAAAACGTCAAATTTAATGCTTAAAAAGAAACGTATTTGTGTAATTTGGTTCGTTTTTAAAGTGTGAATTTAAAATGGATTTTTCTTTATTCTCATTAAATTGCATTACTTTTAAAAAGGCTTCTAGTTCTTTATTAATTCATTCCAAAGCGAAATTTAAATTTGTAATTATATTTATTATTTTTTAAAAAGCTTTTAATTTATTTCACTATTTATCTTCGTGTTTTTATTTCAAAGCAAAATTTAATAATTTAATTTTTATTCAAATTTTGGTCATTTCTTTTCTATTTTTTTTGTGAGCTCAAAATAATGAAAATTTTCTTATATAAATTATTTCATGTCAACTTCAAAATTATAAATGCAAAACTCAATTTTTGACTATTTAAAGATTTTTATATTAATCTGGTATATTTTGGTTTCTTCAGCTTAAAGTTGCACTTTAGAAATAAGAAACAAAAATGAGAATCAAACTCTGCAAACGAAATAAGGAATTTTAAACGCTAAGAAATTATGTTTGTACTGCATTAAATAATTGCAATTAACTGGCGCATTAACTGCAATAAAACGCTGGAATTTATTGCGCTTAGATAATTCAGCGAAGTGTGCGTAGTGTGTGTGTGTGTTTGTGTGTGTGTGTTTGTGTGTGTGTGTTTAAGATTGATGCGAATTCATTGTGGCATAGCTTCTGTGTGAAAATTTGTGTTTATTTTTGTTTGCTCATTCTGCGGCTCCTTCGACTGTAGTTTTTACAGTGAATATTCGCTAAGTGGACAAGTAGAGAAAAGTTCTCTAGCTGAGATTTTATCATATGGTATTAATATTTCTACTTTTTAGTAATTCTTTGACAAAGATTACTATTTTAAAATATTACTTTTGATTGTATCGTTTTTAAAACAATGTTTGTTTCCTTGGAAGTTGTTTTTAATATGACTTTGATGGAATATGCTGAGAAATTTTGTCATTTTATAATTGCCCTGTGTCTCAATATTATTTGCAACTAATTTATTAACAACATTTGTCGAAACACCCATTTTTATGATATTTGCACATGTTTGAAAAACGAAAACTATTGAAAGTTATATAAAAAATTTCATTCCAATTAAAACAGATAACAATTTCAAGGAAATATTTATGAATTTTGTTTTTCTTTTTTCAATTTTGAAAAATTCTTTTCCTATTAGTATTTGGTACTATTTTATTAGCAACAGTTTCAGAAATACCCATTAGAAAATGTTTTAAAAACGAAAACTACTAAAAATGGCATAACAAAATTTCTGTTCCAATTCAACAAATTAATTGAAAAAGTGGATGAATCCTAGTAACAAAATTATTGAGAGCTTTCATGTGAAAGGTTCATGTACTGTTATTATTCTCAACTATTTTATTAACAACAGTTTTAGAAATTTCCTTTTTGATGATATTTGTAAAGGAAAAAATACAAAAATGGCTTTAAAAATACAATTTGTAATTCAACAAATTCAAGTAAAAATTGAGAGTCTTCACTGTAGTCAAGATGAAGTGCGATCTGTGTTTTTGGTGAAATAAGCTTTTTCGCTGCTTTCAAGGTGTTGAACACACACACACACACACACAAACAAGAAAAAAGCGACCAACCAAAATGCCGCCAGCAAAACTTTTTTTATCTGCTGCTCGAGAGTTTGCTACTTCTTCTTCTTCTTCTTCTTCGCACACTCGCTTGTTTGTATATTGATTAGTTGTGTGTGTGTGTGTGCGGGCGTCGCTGCCGTGGTGTATTGAAAAAGCTTACACCACACAGTCAGCATCCCAAAGAGAACGAGAGAGAGAGAGAGAGAGAGAGAGAGCGTGGCGCTGCCTCTTAAATGCTCCGTCTCGCTTGCACTTCGCCTTTGGCTGTTAGCGCGAAATTTCGTGTGATTTTTTTTTTCACGTTTTTGTTGGCGCTTTGTAGCTAATTAAAAGTTTATGTGTGCACACACAGACACAGACACAGACACTGACACACATGCATATGCTTACACCTACGCCTACACACACACACACACAGACTCAACTAGACAGACTCACACACAGACACACACACACATAGCTGCTTCATAATTATCTGCGCAAAACAAAACCTAGAGCAAAAAAAAAAAAAAAAAAAAAACAACAACTTTATTTGACGGCATTTATTTGACTGGCTGCTTCTCCATGGGGGCTCGCTATTGCCCTCTCGCTCTCGCCTACTGCGAGGCTGTTTGCCTCTCGCTCAGTCGCGCAGTGTTTATTTGCTTAACATGGTTTAGTTGCCAGTGTGTGAGTGTGTGTGTGTGCGAGTGTGTGTGAAAATTTACAAGCGGCGCGCGTTAAATTATCCAAATATGTTTTTGGCGCGGGGGGCAAAAAGGTGACGACGAATGGGTTAACACTTTCTGTGTCTTTGTGTGTGTGTGTGTGTGTTGTTAACATTATTAATATGTATGTACATATGTGTGTGTATTATCTCAACTTGTTCGATAAGCTGCACTTTTACGTTTAAACTTGTGAAAGATCTCGCTACTTAACCCTTGACATGTTTAGATCATGTTCAGACATGTCTTGGCCGTCTAGAGAACTCAGAGAGAGAGAGAGAGACACGCCCATTTGCCCAGCTTTACAGTTTATGTGCGGCAATTGTGAAATTGCTTTTTATTGCGGAAGGAGGTTGGGGGGAAGTCAATCAATAAAATTAGCATAAACTTGGAATTTCACGCTGTCAAAAACAATGCACGCACACAACGAAAGCCTGACAGTGTATTGGTGTGTGTGTGTGTATTTCTTATGTAAACACAAGCAGTGAGAGCAATAACTGCAGAGAAAGACAGAGAGAGAAAGAGAGTGGGAGAGAGAGAGAGAGGAAGGGGAAATCAGCAACAAAAGCGCCATAATAAATGTCTAGCCTTATGTAAACACAGACTGAATAACTGTCCATATATATGTATAACTGTGTGTGTGTGTGTGTGTGTGTGTGTGTTTGGCTTGACACCCCACATGGAATACCAACACACTCACTCACACTTACAAACACACTGACACGAACACGATTGGATAAGAATCCCAGCATTTACATAGAACGAATAACGTAAACGTCAAAGCAAAATTGCCCTCCTGGTGGGGGGGAATATATGAAGAAGAAGAATCAGCAGGAAAAGTTGAAGAAGAAAACAGAGAGCCAAGAACTAGGGGAGACAAGACAGATATGTGTGTGTGTGTGTGTGTGAGTGTGAGTGTTACAGCAAAAAAGGGAAATAGAAGCAATCAAATGCTTTAGAGATGACCACATTTGAGTTTCAGTTTTAGCTGCAGTTCCAATTTCTGCATCAAATGCACAAGGCACCAGCGAAGTGCTGTATTCAAATTGGTTTAATAAGGTTTTAACACACAATTTTGCTACTCGTTGCTTTGGGTGAGCGAGTAACGAATAACAAATGTATTACAAAGCAGAAAGATTGGTTTAAAGTTTGGATAATATGCAGATGAAGACAAACCTTACTCGTTGCTGTAATAAGAGATAATACTTTTGATAATGTATCATACTCGCTACTTAATCGAGCGAGTAGCCAATGCTTAATACAGTATATTCAGCACAAAGCTCTATTTTATTAAGGAACAATATACTTTGCAAACATCATTCATTGCACAGTGTGAGAGAAGGTGTTATTTATTCGCTACTCGTTACTCGTTGCTCGTTGCGAGTAACCAATGCTTAATACAGTTTATTCAGCACAAAGCTCTATTTTATTAAGGAACAACCTACTTTGCACACATCATTCATTGCACAGAGTGAGAGAAGGTGTTATTTATTCGCTACTCGTTACTCGTTGCTGTTTAACGAACGAAGTAACTAAAGTCAAATATAGTATAGGCAGCACAAAGCTCTATTTTATTAGAGATCAATATACTTAACACCACATTCATTGGTTAAAGTAAGAGTTGGTTTCATTTACTTGCTACTCGTTACTCGTTGCTTTCAATAAACGAAGTAACCAATGCCAAATATAATATATGCAGCATAAAGCTCTATTTTGTTAAAGAACAACATATTTATACAAGATTTATTGAATGTGAGAATTAAGAGAAGGTCTCATTTATTCGCTACTCGTTATTTATTGCTTTCAACGAAGAAGAATCTAATGTCAAATAAAGTATAATGCCTTTTATAAGCAAATAGAATGTCTTATAATATAGGCCACTTGAGCCAGGAACAGACAAGGAAAAATGGAATTTATTCGCTACTCGCAGCTTTTGCACAAGTGGCGAGTAACGAGTAGCGAATTTTTGCCAACAGTCGCTGATAATAAGCAGCAAATAATTGAGAACTGTAATAATACAGCTTCACTTGCGATACACACACACACACACACACACTTGCACACACACGCAAAGCGCTTTCTCTTGAAGAGTGTTGCCTACTTTTGAGGGCAAAGTAAAGCGACGTCTGCTGGCAAATGGCCGCCAGTCAAAGCAATTGCTCAATTACAGCGCAGAGATACATATACATATGTGTACATGTATAAATACTAAAATACACACACACACACACACACAGACAGATAGAGACAGACACGTATGCATGTGGTGTTGTGTTGAATTTCACGCCAAGCTGCCAAGTGTAGTCCGTAGTTTTTCGCCATTTTTAACGCATCGCTTTCACCGTATGTGTGTGTGTGTATGCATGTGTGTGTGTATGTGTGAGAGTGTTTGTATGTATTTATTGTTTAATTAACTTTACGCCTGTCTATCACACACAGACAGAGCGACTGCAGTGCCGACATTGTGCATTGTTTGCACAGCGCGCTGTCTGCTGTCTGCACTCTCATCTCTCTGTGTGTGTGTGTGTCCCTCTGTGTCTGTATATATATGTATATATATGTGTGTGTGTGTGTGTGTGTGTGTGTGTGTTTTGTGTATAACTTCCACGCATCGTGTGCTGCAAAACAGCTCTTGTTGCTATTGTTGTTTTTTGCAGCTCACACAAAAGTTAATCAGTTAGGGCAATGTGTGAAAAACAAAGTGCATTTCGAGCTGTTGCTGTTGCTTTTGCTTTTGCTGTTGCCTGATGGTTTTAATACCCTCATCATCAAGTGAGCACTTGCAAAAAAAGCGTGTATTTGTGCTCACAATTTGAATTCCATGTGAGTTCTTATATATGTATCATTAATCGATATTTTTATATCGAACACATATCATTGTTGTTTTTGCTATGCAATTTTCAGCACTTAACACCTACATTAAACTAAAATCGAATCAGAAGTTTAGCTAGCTTATACATTTTTTTGTAATCTATGCTATAATAATAATTAATAAGGAATCGGTTTATATTTAATACTTTTATTTGGTTTAGCAATCTATTTACCGTTTCATCATTAGCAATTATAGAAGTTATTTAAGAAATAGTAATGCATGGGAATTCACTGCTAACAATTTGGTATATTTTAATGCAGTGCTATATGAGTATACCAAATATAGCCTTTGGCATATTTTGGATTTATATTAATTAAGTATATTTTAAGAATAATATTGCAGTGTTTTGATTTTTTCAATTGTCTACTGCAATCGGGTCTTAGTTGCGTTGACTGACCATATATTTGGTATATTTTGTGCTCTATGGTATATTTTGTACTCTATAGATTTTTTATTGTCTATTTTTACTCTGATTGTGAATGTGATAGTATATTAATATACCAAATATATCCTTTAGTATTTCTTTCAGGTCTAATTTCTTTGACTCGCCATATATTTTGTATATTTTGTACTCTATGGTATATTCTATACGTTATGGTATATTTTTTATTCTATTGTATTTTTTGTACTCAATGGTATATTTTTTACTCTGGTATATTGTGAATGCGCCACTATATTAATATACCAAATATACCCTTTTGTGAAATATAATACAATTACTTTTATTATATTGAAATCAGAGCTTCAAATAGAATAATATATTAATTTACCAACCATAAATATTTGCACTAATCTATTATATGAAATATTCCCTACTTCAAATCAACAAAATTAGAATATATAATATATATATAGAATATATTAATATTTTCTATTTAATTTAACTTTATTGTTTTAGCTGAGCTTTAAATTAAAGTCAGCTTAAATACATAAGCGATGGAGAGTTAAATACATATTATTTTATTTATTTCAAAAGCGTTTCCTTTCAATTTAAATCATCTAAAATACATAAAAGTAATGAACAGTTCAATATATATTTTAGTTTTGTGTATTTAATAATTTAAAAATCGTTCTCTTAGACGCTTTGTTTGGTTGAAAATGCAGCTTCGCGCTTTACACAATAAAAATATAAATAAAACTTAATCTTAAGTCAGTTAAAATTTTTATTTTGCTTATTTTGTTTATCAATTCAACAAAAGAAAACTAAAATTTAGTCAATATGTGTTTTATTGGACTGCTTTATCAATTTAAAAGGTGATTTTTCAAATATTCTGTTTGCTGCTGCAAATTTGCGGTCAACATAAATATTTTTCTGTTGCTTTTTGTGAAGTCAAAGTAAATTTAGTGTAAAAATTACATATTTGCCCAACAAATTGTGGCCAAAGTTATTGACTTTCTCTTGCAAAGATTTACTTAAGAGGAATCTTTAATTGATTTCATAACAAGAGGGGGAGAGAAAGAGTATTTAGTGTTCGTTGTAGCGCAATATTTTTGGGGGGAGGAAAACAAAAATTCGCTGCATTTAAGCTAATGAGAGAATGTGTTTTGTTTGTTTGCAAGTTTTGCTTTAAGCTGTGACTAGTTGCAGACAGTTATTCGAGCTGCACACACACACACACACACATCCTCTCTCACACACACACACACACTCTTACAAAGAGAGTGAATTGATGCTGTAAAGTATGCAACATTTTGCAAATGGAATTAGTGTAAACTTTTTTGTGTGCGATTAGTTGAAGGCGATTTATTAGGCGATAAGAGCTTAAGTTAATTACAAGAAACGAAAGCGTAGACAACAAACTCGAAAAAGAAAAGTGTTGAAAATATGTTTTCGTGAAAAGTTTGAGCGCATTTCGGATTTTCTTTCCACTTGTTTTTCACATCGTTTTTGCTTTTTTTTTGTGTGTTTTTACCATCTTTGATGATCTGATGCTTCTACTTGCTCTCTGTTCTTCTGTGTTTGCTTTTACGCTTCTGCTGCTGCTGTTTTCTATGTGTGTGTGTGTGTGTGAGTTGGAGTTTTTTTTGTGTGTGTGCATTTTCCATTGAAAAGCTCGCTTCACAAGCAATTAAACACACAAAAGCGTTTTGCGCGCCGCGTCGCGCCGCAAGGCGAAACGGACAACGGGCAGTCGTTGGGTAGGAGGGGGTGGAGAGGGGAGAGGGAAGGGGGAAGGGGAGGAAAGGAAGTTGGAGTTGCAATAGAAATAGCAGCTGTGTGGCACCAACAATGTGGCAAGATAAATGGATGGCAAAGCACAAGCTGCAATATGAATAATCGCAGACGTGCAAGGGAAAGAGGCTAAGAGAGAGGGAGAGTGCGAGAAAGAGCGAGATTATGTGAAGCAAAGCGAGCGAAAGAGAGAGAGAGTGGGAGAGTAAGAGGCAAGTGGGCAGCCCCAACACTTTTTGTGTGAAAAACTCGACTCGTCGTCGAGGTGCCACACTCAACGAGGAGGCAGAGGAGAAGGAAGGAGGGAGGTAGGTTGGGTGGTTGTGTTTACACAAGCGATTGGCCAAGACGGCGACGACGACGACGACGGCGCTGGCGTCAGCCAAAGGAGTGGCCAAAGTACACAAGATTCACACCGACAACGACACCAACACTTGACAATTTAAGCAAGCCCTCGACAAATGAACACCCTACAACAAGAAGACTCAGCTCAGCTCACTCGCTTGCTCGCTCGCTCGCTCTCGCTCAACGATGCTGCTGCCGACGCCTTCGCCTGTCGCCTGTCGCCTGCCACACCCACACACACGTACGCCCACTGTCAACCGCCTCCCGCTGTCGCTTTTGGACGCCACCAAGTCGCCTACTACGAAAACGAACGCATTCTCCTTGTCTCCTTGTTTGTCTGCTGCGTATTTCTCTTTGTGTGTGCGTTGTCTAACTTTTAGCAGTCACTGTGGCCCAAGTGCAACCCACACACAGAGAGCTTCTTCTTCTTTCAAAATCAAAAGACAGCCGCTGACTTGCGACATCTTCAGCAAATTTTGGCAACACATTCTTTAGTTCAACTTTAAACTAGCCATTTTTATTGATAATTTTTGAGCTTTTTTTATACTAAATTTGTTGTTCAAATGTTTATCTATAATATGTAAGTTTCTTTAAGAAAGAAAGTGCTTACAAAGTAATCGTTTAATTAGCTCAAATTAATCACTATCACTTTTTCTTCATTTTTTGTTGATCATTTTTTTAACATTTACTTATAATATTTTCGTTTGTGTCTTTCAGAATGATCTTGTTGCAATGGTAAGCTTCTTTTCTTTATCAATATTTAGTATTATCAATTGTTTTCATATTTTTTTTTCAAATTATTGTGTCAATTTATCTAGAATAATTTCAAAATTGTTTTGCACTCTTTCTTAAAAATTCATTGGTTTTATTTATAGAAAATAATTAAAAATTCTGAATTCTGAATGTTTGAGGAAGTCTAAAAAGGAACAAAATGAAGTTCAATGTTTGAGGAGTTTCAAGGGGGAAGAAAATTAAGTTAAATATTCCACAATTTATCTAAATTTTGTACTGTTTTCCAGAAATGATCTTGCTACAAAATCAAACATTTTCTCTCTACAAATTGTTGTTTTTTATATATTTTTCAGTTCCCTTTTGAAAAAGCCTTGCCTAATAACCACACATTGCTGAAAGCTGCATTGTTTAGTTATTTAATTGCATTATTGCTTAGAACTTGAAAAGTTGATGGCAAATGATATTAAATACTTTCAATTTGATGAACTTCCAAGGCAACAAAAAATCAACAGTTATAATTATAATTGTCTCGAAGTTTGCAGATAGTTCTCATAAATGTCTGCTCAACAGAGAATTTTTGTGATGTGAACTTGAATTGTGTTAGATTTACGTAAGGTTTTTACTTGGCTTTTGAGTGAAAGCAACTTGCAGCAGCAGCAGAAGCGTCAGAAAGTGGCATTAAGCAAAAACAACAACAATCATAATAATAAATAACAATAAATAGCAAGAGTGTAAATGAAAACATGACACCTGAGCACAACTTTTACGAGGCAAACTTTTGACATGACGTTGCGGCAATAAAAAGCAAAGCCAATAATGGATAGAATAGAAAAACTGCAGCAGAATAAATTGAAATTTGAAAAACAAGCAAGTGTGATTAGTAAGTTTATAGAGTGTAAAGCACAAAAAGGCATCAAAACTAACGAAAAAGCAAAAAGCGAAAAAAAGGCGCCACTTCGTCGACGCTCTCAGCAATTAAGCCACAGGCTCAACAGCAGCACAGTGGCGCCCTCTGCAGGTCAATAGACGCCAGCGATGCCGAGGTGCGATTGTAAACAATCCAAAAATTGTGGCAGCAGAAGAAGGTGGAAAAATCCACTGAGAGAGAGAGAGAGAGAGAGAGCGAATTGGACATTGCGTGTTTTTGAGCCACGGCAACAATGGATCAACTCTAAAAGCGATATGAAGTGAGGGTTGAGCGGGGTTAAACGCAGCCAAAGAGGGTGCAAGGAAGCAAGGGGAAGGAGGCGGGGGCTGGCAATCAACTAAATGACTGACCAAAGGACGCGTCAGCGGGCACATCAAATGAAATCGAGCGTCGCACAAGACGCGCCAAGCGACAAATATCAAAGTCGCGTCATAGAAATGCACTAAAATACAACTGAAGAAAGCGAGTATGCACGACTAAAGGATACCTCTTAAATTTGCTTTCATTTGTATAACAATCTATTAGATTGTGAATATCCGTTTTCACACAAACACAACATCGATTTAGTTTTAAATATATATATTTAACACACAAAGAGAGAGAGAGTTGAGTTCAAATGTGATCAAAGTAAGGAATATTACAAACTTAATACGTTTTTATGCTATTTATGATATATATGACAATACAAACTTTTACCTAGCTTGATGCAATTGCCTCAAAGTTCTGTTGGCAACCAAATTTAGCTTAAGAATTTTGAAGGGAACAACTTTAAGGTTTCATATAAACGAATAATAGAGAAATTTGTAAAATACACATAGGGAATAATTAGAAAAATTTTTAGAATGGAAATAATTATAAGGAGGCATTTCGTTTCATTCTGCAATTTTTTTCGAATTATGTATTTGCAAGAAATTAAATTTGGATTTAGAATATTTGAGTATTTTTAAGGGAAATAGCATAAGGATTTCATATGAATTAGTAAAGTGGATGGAAAAATCTCAGGCTATAAAGTCAATGATTGAATATAACATAAGTTTAATTCAAGACTGTTAGGATATATGTAATTCGATACCAAACAAAGTACCGAAGAGTCACGAGTTAAATGAAGAGAATATGCGTTTACACTATTGAGAAATAGTAACGAGTTTAATTAAATAGATAGAATAATTGATGATAAAGGATTTGTTTTGGGAAATTTCTGAAATAGGACAAAAAATTTCTAACTCAAGAAATATTTCAAAGTTAAGTAAGGAACGCGTCTTATATTTGAATACGAAACAAAGTAAAATATATGTTCTACTCTTGCTGTCACTGGAACCGGAAGATTTTTAACATTTTACGGGTCTCTCAGTCCCGATTGCAGGGTATCAAAGAGCAACAACAAGAGCGAGAGAGAGCGTGCCGAGACCGAAACAAAAGCATAAGAATAGAATCAAATGAAATGAAAGTAAAAGAAAAGCGCTGAATAGAAAACAAGTACAACACAGAGCAACAAGACAACAACAACAAAAAAATAAGAAAGAAAGGAAACGAGAAGGAAGAATAATGACAATAAGAAGAGAGAGAGAGGTTGAAGAAGACGACTATGACTGAAGATGAACGAAGCAGAAGAGGAAATAGAAGTGGAAGACGCAGACGAAGACGAGGAGAAAAACACTTATAAATAAAAACATGCTCATTAATGTAAAAGTCAGACGCAATGCCAAAGCACAGCGCTTCAGCCCTTGGACAGACAGAGATGGCCAGCTGATGGTGGGAGGGAGACAGCAATACAAAAGGTGGGTGGATAGGGGAAGAGGGAAAGAGGGGCTGCTAGCTGGGGTGCGACTGACGCTCTTCAATTCAGCAGACAATGTGAGGAAAGCGCTCCTTGGCTGCTGCTCCTTGGAATTGAAATTGGAATTCACTTTTGTCTGAACGACAACACAGTTTACCAGACCCCCCCCCCGCTCTTGATAGCAGCAACAACAACAGCTCCTTGGCCATTATGATATTGTATTAAGAGTGCCAAGTGATGCTGTCGGGCGAAATGTACAAAAAACACATAAGATTGAAAGAAAATGTAGCATTATTTGCTCTCCAACCGAGCGATGAGTCAGCGCAAAATGTTTTCGCTGCTACTGTGGAACTCCTCCTAACTTGGCCAACATTCGAGGCTCCCAGCGGGTGACAACTTATTTCAATTGCCAATTGAGCAAATGAGCAGCGAGCAGAGAGCTTTAAGCAGCTTAAAAAGCTTAGCAGATTTAATGTTGAACACCTTAATTGCAAGACAAAGTTGCATGGACATTTTCTCTTACTTTAAAGATGCTTACTTAAATATTGCCAGATTTGTAGTGAGCTCAAAGCTTTAGATTAAGTTTAAGCTTAACAGATATTTAACTTAACATTTAGCTTCTGTCTAGAGCTTATTCTGACCAGGCCATTGCCCAGAGCTTTGGCTTAAGTTTAAGCTTAGTTTCTGAGAAATTTTCTCTCCCAAACATTGATAGATATAGCTTTAAAGCTAGTTATTACATTTTAAGCTTTCTATTGAGATCAAAGCATTAGCCTTTGCTTACGATTCTAGTTTCAGCTTAAGTTAAACTTATGTACAGAGCTTTATATCAAGTTTTAGCTTTCCTTCAGAGCTTAAGCTTAGTCTCTTACCTTAAGCTTAATGTTAAGCTTACTAGCAGAGCTTAAGCTTAAGTTGAAGCTTAGACTGACAGAGAGAAATCCAAAATCAGAATGAATCTAAGAAAATTAAAGTCGAGTTTAGTGCGAAACTTATAGAAATTCTCTAAAATAATATTAAAAATCTCTTAAAAGCTTAAACGATTCAGCTAAACTTAATAAAAGTCTTCAAAGTCAGCATTTGAAAACAATTTAAAACTGTCTAAACTGCATAAAAAGTGTTTAGATGAAAGCTGCTTGGCGACAAACGGATGCAACTGATGCGACTGCAAAACAAAAGCTCACACAATTTGCATAGCAATTAAGGAAAAAGTCAAAAACTTGTCAAGTGTTTTTCCTGCTGCCGCTGAAGCTTGGCGCTTGGAGCTCGGAGTGTGAGCTGAAGAAAACAAACAAATAGCGTGAAAATGCGCCAAATTGTTAGACAAAAATTGTTGTATACATTATGCAGACATTTTGCGGAGCGAAAACGGAGATGAATGAAAGGAGAGATGGAGAAGGAGAAGCCAAGGATGGAGTGTGAACGAGTGAGATGAAGGAAGTGTGCGGTGTAAGCGTATGCACAAGTTTTGTAGCCAAATCATTTGAGCAATGTCAAGAAATGAAAAAGAATTTTCAGTTGGGTTTTCAGAGTAAGAGAGAGCGAGAGAGACGGAGAAAAGAGGAGAGCCACTGCACCTGACATTGTCAGACTTCTGGCTGACTGAAGTAGTTTCCCTTCAACTGCCAAGTTTTTACGTTTTTTTCCTTCTTATTTTTTTTTTTATATCTCCCAGAGAGTGAGTCAAGTTTGGAGCAGAGAGGAAAGGGAGAGATGGGGGATGCTGCTGCATTGACTTGACAGCTTTTAAGAGCTCAATGAAGTGCTTGAGGAAAAGCACTTGAGCAAAATCAATATGACCAAAAGCCCTACGCCCAGCCCACCACGTCCCGTTCACGTTCACGTTCTCGTTCCCTCCCCGTCCCCGATCCCCGATTCGTAACACGCCACATTCCACCCAACTCTGGGACTCAAAATCCTGAGCACTTTTAGCTCCATTCGTAAGCACACTACAACCCCAAGGGCTGGGACGATAGCTATCTCTCTCTCACACATGCTTTTGCGTGCGCTATCTCTCTCTTTCTTTCTGTCTAAATTTCTTGTTTCCTGTGCACGACGCGCGCGCTGTTATAAATTAAATTCGTAATTGATTCCTGAATCCGCAATCCTGCAAATGGGATTACAACACGTTGGAAAATCAGCAAAACCACCCACTCACACAAATACACATCCAACACACACACACACATAGGCAACAGCAACCACCAACAACACCAACAACAACAACAAGATTCAGGACAACAATGAGTGTGTTGTTTGTTGTTGTAGTTGTGTTTGCTCTATAGATACAAAATTGCGTGCGCTGTAAATGAAACTGAAGTTCGTTCTACTCTCGAAGCCTAAGGGATGTGTGTGTGTGTGTGTGTTGTCCTGGCGTCAGCTGCCCTCCTCAGCTGGGATATCACTTCTAAGCAGTCTCAATATTCTATAGATATCTCTCTATATACCAACATATATATTTTTCCAACCCCTCCCCACAACTACATCGAGAACAATTCCATTCTTCCGCCGGTAATAACAAGAAGAATAACAACACAACACAACACTCTGCATTTTATAGCAAAACGAGACTCCACTTGAATTTCCACAGCGTCCCAAAAACGTTTCACATGATTGTCTCCCTCTCCCTCTCCTTCTTTCTCTCTCTTCTCGCTCTTTGACCTCGTTTATTGCTGTGCCCAGCTTACAATAATTTCAATGCCAAAGTAATGCTCGAGCTCTCTCAACCCTCTAGGCCTCTTAAAGCTTAATAAGTCATGGCATTTTTAATACCCCAACACAGCGTACTTTTTTTTTGTTTTTGTTGGAAGCGCAATTGGCGCCCAACGTGCGTTGGGTTTTGGCGCCCAAAAAAAGTACTTTCAAAAATAAATAAATGAATGCAACTGAATGTCATTGCATTTCATCTTCGTTATTGTTGTTGTTGCAACTCTGTGTAAAGCCAATCAAGTTCTTGCCACGCTTTTGTGTGTGGCACGTTGCGAGTTGCAAGTTGCAACTGAAAAAACCGGCTAAACCGACTATGCGCTTTGACTTGCGGCGATATTATGTTTTCCACAGCTGTCAAATTTGATTTGACAAATGTAAATGATACACAGCACAGCACAGACAGAAGACAGCAGACAGCAGACAGAGAACACAAGCAGGGCTTAGACTCGACTCATGTCTGTGCTATAGAATATCCACACACATAGAGACAACAAAACCCGGTACTGCGCTAATGACAGTTGGCATAATGCAGAGTTGGCAATTTGCATACAACGCATACACATATGGAGTTTAGTTTGTACAGCGAACAACGAACTTACATCTATTGATAATGTCAACAGATTAGCACGTTATTGCAAATCTTGTTATTACAACCTTTATGAGACAATCAAGAGACGGATATGAAATTCTACTCTCTGCTAACAAAATAGAGCTCAGTAAAGTGTGATCGGTTGTGAGATACTTGTTATCCATTTTTAATAAAAGCGAAATAGTGCAGTATCAAAATATACCGAGTTAATATACCACAAAAATAACAAAGGCTATTCTTGGCATATTGATATAGTGAAATGTGTCAATTTAAATTTAAAATATACCAAATTTATTTTGCTTAAAACTTTAAATATACCAATAACCTTTGGTGTATAGTAAAATTTAACAAGATAAAAAATATACTAACAGACATATTTGGTAAATTGATATAGTGCATCATTCGAATGAATAATGTGAAATATACCAGATTATGATAATCATACCAAAAATAATAATTGATATATTGATATAGCGCTAAATTTAAAATATACCACAAGATGTAAAATGTACCAGATTGTCAGAAATATACCAAAAAAGCTATTTTTGGTATATTTATATATAACTACATTCAAAATATACCATAAAATGTAAAATATGACCAGATTGTCAGTCAAAGTAACTCAAACCTCTAGTTGACCAAAAATATATATGCTTTATAGGGCCGAAGATACCTCTATCTGCCTGTTACATACATTTCCTGGAGGCATATATATTTCTATACAAACACAGCCGTTGATATTTTTGTTATATCCAATGAATATAAGTAATCCAATTAGCTACCTAAAATAAGTAAAAAACCGGAATTTTAAAGAGACAACTATAAAAGAATTGTAAGCCGTTGGCTGCCGAAAGCTAAGTACAAATTAGGTATTTAAGGAGGTAACTGTAGAAGAAAAGTATGTATGGATATAAAAAGGCAAACTATACATAAAGTAATCCAGTTGGAAACTCATAACATTTTCATAACATTTCTATAAATGAATCAAACCAAATTTGTGGATAGAACTTAACTATAAATATTCAAAATATAGTTTTATACCACAAAGTTAATATAAAGCCAATACAAGTTATTGAGTATTTGATGAGGCAACTATAGATAAGAGTAATCTAGTTAAATGCCTACCATATGTATGAACAAATGAATATTTGTTAAGCGAACTTAACTACATTTTCAAAATACAGTTTTATACTTGAAAGCTAATTATTTGTTGTCATAGTCCCAGCAGATAAAAGTAATTGAGGTTTTAAAGGGACAACCATAAAAGAAAAATAATCCAGTTAGATGCCTCACATATTTGTACATATTTGAAATTTAAATTAAGTTGACATTTCAATCATTTATTGTTGTAGTTACACCTCAAAGAAGTAATTCATTAAATACAATTTAACAATATGACGAGACAACAACGATAAATGCCAAGTAACAACTTTCAATAAGAACAACAATATATTTACATCAGACAATTGAAGATATCTATTCGAGAAGAACAACTATAGAACATAGGATTCATTTAAAGTTTGTTGACAGCAACTCTTGAAACCCCTTTAAGAAAGACATTAACAGACATTTGATGGTAATGTTGGTAATAAATTTGCTAGTGACAAAATAAATGTAATTATTATTAGATATTTGAATATATATTTTTTGTGCTGTTTTCCGTAATCCGATGTTGAACGCGAGATGCCGACGATGCCATCAAAAAGAACATTAGCATTAAACAACGTGAAATTCCAGCAAAAATGCAAAAAGCATTTTGTATTCTTCATTTTCAAACCTTTGTTAAGCGTTTCGTTTTGTTTATTTACTTTTTCTTTATTTTTTTTTTTGTATATATTTAAGCTGTTGAATCGCAACTTGTTGTTGTTGTTGTTGTTGTTTATGTTGTAGCACAAAACACTTTGCAACACTGTGAATCACAATTAACAAAGCAAGTTTGATTATTTTTGTTTATTATATTTTACGCGAGAGGGAGCAAAAAAAACCAAAACAAACGAAAGAAATTTGATTTGCTTGTGAAACGCGACGGCAAAAACGCGACAAATAACGCAAGACGTTTTCTTATTGGAGAACGACGTAAACAACCAACAGAAAAAAACAAGACGAATGCGTATTCTTCGTATAGATTTTTGTGAACGTGGCAAAACACGGCTGCAGGCCGAAACGTGTCCAAGCCAAAGCAGCAGGCAGGCAACACAGCCGGGCCGGGTTAAGACAATCGCAGCAGACAAGTCGCAAAACGCTTCCAAAGTCACAAACTCGCAGTCGACGTTGACGTCGTCGCGCAACAACAACAGCAACAACAGCAACAACAACAACAAAAGCTATGCGACAGCAGAGAACGGAGAGCAGAGAACAACGCCGGCAACAAAGTTGCGATTCCAATTGCGATTGTTGATGGACAGCGGCAAAGTTCACCACAGCATCGACATCGACATCGACGTCGTCGTCGTCGTCGTCGTCGTTAAGTAAAAGCTTAGCCTAGCTTAGCTTAGTTTTATTTTCTTTTTTTGCGCTGTGTCGCGACAAGCATTTTGACACCGTTTGCTTGTTGTTTCTTTCCTCTGCTCTCTGCTCTCTTCTCTTCTTTTCTGCTCCCCCCCAAACCTTTTGAAACAAAATGGCTGCCCTGTGCTAAACTGATCCTCCGACGGTACAAAAAACTGTTGCACTCGAGATTTTTTCTGTCGTCGCTTCGTTGTCGCTTCGTCCGTCGTCTGCCGTCGAAGGGCATCAAATGACAGACGCGCGTTGAGTGTCATTGTCGCTGTGCGCATTTGCTTTTTCTTTTTCGTTCTTTCTTTCTTACTTTGTTTTTTTTGTGTTTTGTGTGCAGCAAACTCACCACGACGCCGACGTCGACAGCGACAGCGACTGCGACAGCGACTGCTGTTTGCTCAGTTAATTAGGCGGTGGGCAAAACGCCAGCGGCGACAGCGACGTCGACGTCGACGTCGACAGCGACGTTGAGCCGAACTCGAACAGAATTTTTGAAATTGGAAGTGAACTAAACTGAACTGAACTGAGTGAGTGTGCGGAATTCACTCCAAACCGGTTTCTCACTCGCTCTCAGTCTCTCTCTCTCTCACTCGCTCTCGCTCTCTCTTCTGTGTGCGTGTGTGTGTGTGAGTTGTAGGCCGTCTGAAGGCAAGGCAAGGATAACAACACGCTTCGAGACATGCGACGCAGCCTCGCGCGCTTCGCTCTCTCTCTCTCTCTCTCTGTCTCCCTCTCTCACTCTCTCACTCTCTGCTGCTGCTGCTGCTTCTTCTTCTACTACTACTACTTGCTGCTGGCGCAGCTGCTGCTGCTTCTTCTTCTTCGGCGTCATCGTCGTGCACTGGGTTTTATTGCTCTCCTGTTGTGTCCTTTTGCGGTAGCCAAAAAACCCAAAAAGCGCAGCGCCAACGAAAAATTGCGACATACTCATTGCGAGTGTGTGTGTGTGCGTGTGTGTGTGTAAGGGTGTATGTGTGCGTGGGGGCCATTTTAAGGGTATTGAGGTCTCGCTGGAGTCCTTTAAAGACGGCATAACAGATTTGTCTGTTTGCCCATAATGTTTGCTTTATGTCGGCCACTGAAACTGGAGCAGCAATCATCAGCAAAACATCTCAGGGAATGCCTTAAAACACACATACACACACGCACACACGCACAAACACACACACACATATGCGTGAGTTGGCAAAAAGTTTGCTTTGGGATGATAACAAAAGCTGTCTTGGCATTTGTTTGTGTTCTGAGCCGAGTTTGCTAAACATTGGAAAAGATCTCGCTCCCTTTCCATCTCTATCACTCTCTCTCTCTCTCTCTCTCTCTCCCTCTCTCTAATACTGTAATAAGCGTAAGCGTTGTCTATTTTTTCTTGCTTACACTCAAAATTTATCAAATTTACTTCACGCACATTTTTGACATTTATTTTGAAGCTTTAAATTAAAGTTGAGAAATATTTTCATTTTTGTAATCTGAAAAAAGTAATGAGCTAAAAAACTATTGTAATAAGCTAAAAATAATTGCAAATTTAAACAAATTAATATTTTGAAACTTTATAAATGGAAGAAAATGCTTCAATACATTTTTAAATATATAGTTTTCTATACTGTTTGTTTATTTATTGTCTTAAGTAAGTATTTAATGATGGTCATTGTTTTGGTTAATCATCAAAATACTGTTATAATATTTTATTGTTTCATTATCAATAATTCTTTGTTAATTGTGAATAAAATAATAGTATTTATATATGCTGATTTCAAATTTATATTCATTTGGTTTTTTTTTATTAAAAAAAAACAGTTTTCCCAATTCTTTTTCTAAAGTACAATAATAGTATTTATATATGATATATATGATTTTAAATTCATATTTATTAAAGTGTTTCAATTTTAGTTTTTTTAATAATAATAATAATAAATAATAAAACTATTTTTTCAATAAAGTTCCTCTTTTTGTTTTGTTTTTTAAATTGTGAAGTTTTGATATAAATAATGCTTTGTTTTAAAATAAAATAAGAACGTTGATTTAAATTTATATTAATTTTTCATAAAATTTTTTATAATAATAATAAAAAACTTGTTTCTTTCAAGAAAGTTTCCAATTTTTAATAATTGTTAGGTAATATATGTTTTTTTTTAACAAAATTACACTTATTCAATAATTATATTTCAAAATTTAAGTATAATAGGAATGGTATAAATAAAATGAGAATTTACACTGGATATTTTATTTATATTTTACATTGAAAATTAAAGTTACAAATTACAAATTACGCGAAATGTTATATCCATATTTTTTGTTAAAGCTTATTAAAAAAGTGTCGTAAGTTTAGAAAGTAAAGAACAAGGAGCATTAAATGAAAAGTGCATTGAATAAATGCCAACTAAACTAAGGGAAAATCTCAGAAATAGCTGCTGAATGTAATTTGTAAGATGGAAAAATCATACCCAAAACTGACAACAATAAAAGCGACAACAACAAAATGAAAGGTGGAGATAAAAGAAATGGTGTCATTAATGATAAAAACAAGAAAAACAAATAAACACAGACGACGGAGGCGAAAGCAAAAACCAAATAATATGACAGCACAGCAAAGATAGAGAGAGAGAGTGGGAAAGGGGTGTAAAGAGAGGGGAAGGTGTGCTGCCACTGAGCTGAAATGCTTTTGTGAATGCCTTATCACACTTTGTCGTCTCTGTCGCTGTGTCGCGTTTGCTGCCCGTTGCTGTTGCTGTTGCTGCTGCTGCTGCCCGTTGAGAAGCGCCAGAACGTAATGAATAAAATATGCAATAAGCATAAAGAAGAAAAATATGCAAATTCGTTAACGGCCGCCGACAACAATCGTCGTCTCGCAATACGAATCTAAAGAGAGAGCAACGAGCGCAACGAGCAGCGAACAGCGACCAGCGACCAGGGAACACCGAGTGCGAGCGAGACGACAGCTGAGCAACGCCCACAGCACGACGACCATTTTACATTGCGGCTCGGCCGTTGGCATGGGGCAGAGCGAGAGAGCGCTTGCGTCTGCGCCGACGTTGTGAGAGAGCATCGAAGACGACGACATCGACATCAGCATCGGGCAGGCAGCATGCTGTGCTGCTCACACACATGCGCTCAGCATTTGCTTCGATTTGTCTTGTTTGTTTTGTTGTTGTTGTTGTTTGGTTCGTGTTGTTTTTTTTCGCTTTACTTCGTGTTTGTGTGTGTCGCTGCTTTGCTGTGGTGAATTTCACACACACACACACACACAGGCAAGCAACTTGGTGATTTTGTCAACTGCTCAAAGAGCACACTCACACACACACACACACACACATGCTTTGACTGCACAACAAAAACAATGCGCACGATCGCTTTGTGGGCGGAGTTTAACCGTTAGCGCCGCAGCTGCGGCGAGTGCGAGCGAGACGCTTGCAAAAAAGGAAAAAAGGAAAAATAATAAATAAACGCCTTGGACTCCTTCTCAATCCTGACGTTTTGTCACAAACAGCGCAATGTCCTGTGGCGCAACTTCAACTTTCAGCTTCGGAATCGGAATCGTATTCGGATTCGGATTTCGATTTCAATTCCGAATGCGCTCTGCATCCTGACCAAACAGCAACTTCGCCTTCGCCATATATCCTTCGACGCATGCTGACTTCATTTTTGGCGCCAAATTTTTCGAACGTTTCGAGTTGTGCGTTTGTTCAAAAGTTAAAGCGCAATAAGACATTTCATTTTCCATTTATTGTTTCGCTGTGATTTTATTTACTTAATAAGAAATTGTATTTTCCATTTATTGTTAGGCAGTGATTTTATTTATTTTCTTGTCAGAAATCATTTAATAATTGTGTGTACTTTTTGTGTATAGTTATCGCAATATATTATTTATTTATTATATTGCATCTATTATTAAATACTAAATTTCATTTACAGAAAAGAGAGTGCTGGCTGACTAACTCTGCTTATCATAAATTACGTTTAGTTTATATTATAAAATTATAGATTTTCATTATGTTTTCCTTTGAAGGAGTTTGTAAGAGGTTGAGGTTAATGGAAACCAAACTCAGAGACCTTAATGCTCTTTAATTTTAGACATGTCTTAAGGATATGATCCATGGCTCGTGCTTTTATTCATATGGAACATTTAATAGAAATTTGTATGATTTTATTTAAACTTTATATGAATTAATTTTAATTTATATGATTTTAGTTATACTTTGGCATAGATTGTTTTGTATAAATTAATATTTATGTTCTTAGTGTGAAGGAATCATAATATTTCGTGCTTTTATTTACATATGCAAATGAGGCACTTCATAAGAATTTTTCTGATTTTGTTTACATTTTTGTAAAGATTGTTTTGTCTCAATTAATATTAAATTAATTTTTTTAAATTTATGATTGAATTCTGCACTTAAGAACTTATCTCAAAATTTTCGAATTTGTTTAGTATAATTTGTGATTTATTAAAATGTTCTTTTGCTTACTCCTTACAACTTTTTCAATTCAAAAATGAAATGGACAGTATTTAACTTATTCACGCCACAAAATTAAGTCGTTAAGCTGCTATTATTGAATTTAATGAAATATGCATTTATTGAAAATTACATATTATATTACATTTTGATTTTATTAAATTTGTTCTTAATGAAATGTTCACCTTTTCTTTATGTTTTTTCTAATGAGCCAAAGCAATATTTTAGGCAAACAAATAAAGAAAATACGTTTACAACAAATTCATTATCATTGGATTAATAAATACTTTTGAACTTGTACGTTTATTACATTTTTTTGTGTATATTTTCATCTTACTAAAATGTTTATTTTTTTCTTAAAGAATTGAATTGATTTTCTTTGGTTTAAGTTGAGTTAGTAAATACTTTTCAACTTGTATTTTGGGTTGAACTCAATTTCTTGGGTAAAAATTCTTTAAAAATAGTCATTGATTACATTAGTTTGCTTTGCTTAAAAGTTAACTTACTGATTTATTGTCATAGACAGTAAAGATACATGAAGGAAATATACATTTTGTAATTTCTTTTAGAAAACGAATGAATGAGACTCGAATGAAATGTTGATTAACGAACATTTTCATTAAATGTTTGAAAAAGTGAAGAACATGAAGAAAAGTAGAAATTGAAAATACATGTGACTTCTCACATTAATGAAAATAATGTTGTTGCTGCAACGCAAGAGTGCAACTTCTACGAAGTTAAAGACATGCCACTCCGGGAGGTTGAATGTGCGTAGCATCAACAACAACAACAACAACTGCTGAACATGCCAATGCCACAAAATGGCGGCAAGTTTTGCAGCTGCTGCAGACCTAAAATAACAAAAAATAAGAAGAAATGCTGCACAAAAAAAAAAAAAGCAAAACAACAAAAAACGAAAAGAACGAGCAGAAAATTAACTGTAAAATGTGCCACAATATGCAATTGTTGATAATGAGGCATGTGGCGCGCATATCCTACGTGCCACCAAAAACAAAACTCAAAACTCGAAACTCGACAAAAAAAAAAGTGCCAAGCGAAACCGAAACCGAAACCAACTCTGGCGCCTGCGCTCTCAGCTCTGCTAATTAGTTTGGGGAGTCAGGAAATCAACAGAGAGGAGACAGAGAGATAGGGAGAGAAAGGGAGAGAGAGAATGAAGTTTTGGGGCGCCGTTGTTGTATTTGCTAAACTTTGCATTAAATTTTGGGGCGCTTGCAGCAGGCGGCGGCAATTAATTTTGAAGACGCAACAAGCGTTGAGAAGCGTCCAAATGAAGTGTGACGAGCATCCATCTTGCAACTGTTTCTTTCATTCCCCTCTTCTCGGCGTTTTTCCACACAACTGTACTCGCATCCTCTCCTCCCTCTCCTCTCCACTCCACTCCGAGTTGGAGGAGCAATGTTTTTTCCCACCTTGACAATTGTGAATGTGCGTGACAATCTCTCTCTTTGGCCGCCCTCTGTCGTCGTTTTGGTCTTTTCCAGTTGCATCATTCATGCATGACAATAAAGACTATTTGCTGGCAGTTGCCAGTTTGCCAGTTGCTGCTGCTTCTGTTGGCCAAACACTAGGCAACAAATTGTTGTAATTATGGGCTACGGTTGCGTTTCGCTTGTCGCTTCCCGATGTCATAATGTCGGTGTTTGTCGTCCTCCTCATCATCGTCTGCTGCTGTTGCTGGCCTGCAATTATGGTAAAAGTTGCATGAAACAACAGCAAACCAGCAACAACAACAACAATTACAACAATAATCGACGACTAGCAACAACAACACAACGTTTCATTTTCAGTTATGAATTGAAATCATTTTGTTGTGCTTTTGTTTTCGCAATTGCCATTGACGCAGTCGAAAGCCCAAAACCAAAAACCAAAACCAAAGCAAATGTAACTTCAAAGTTAACAAAGTCGAGTCGCACCTTTAAGCACCCTACAAATGTGAGTCGAATCTTTCAGCTATGTCTTCTAGCAGCTATGTTAGAAATGCAATTGAAGAGGAAATAAAAAATAATGTAAATATCAAAAATGTTAATACATGTTTTTAGCGAGTTGACTTTTCTTTTAGTCCTTGAACTTTATATTTATTAAGAATACTTAATGTTGAAATTGAATAGAACAAAATTGGAAAACAATAACCAGCGCTTTAGCGCTTTTTTATGAAATATTTTTATGTTTTTTTTTTTCTTTGAACTTAATTTATTATGAAAAACAATGAAAGATGTAACTAAAGGGGTTAATTGGAAATTTCAGAGTTTCTTAATACAAATTATTTTGGGTTTTTTTAAAGCCACAAACTTTATATTTTCGAAAAACAATTTTAATTGAATTGAATTCAAATAAGGAAATAAACACAACAAATTTCGTTTTTATTTTTTGATACAATAACAATACCATTATTGAAAATAATAAAATTTCAAATTGACTGAAACGAAATAAGCAAATAGCTTTAGAAAAATAAGTTGTTAGCGCCTCTTTATGAACTAGATTTTAGTTTTTCTCTTTAAACTTAATTTATTATTAGGAAAACAATAAAAGATGAAAGTAAATATAACGAAATGAGAAACTTCCATAAGTTATTAGTGATTCTTTAATTTTATTCAATCATTAAGCTTTTCTTTTAATTGATTTATTTATTCATTTTAATTCAACAAACAAACCTATCATAAATTCGAAACTTTGTTTAAGTAAATTTTGTCTAATGATTGTCTAATAAAAGAATTTGATAAAATTGGAATACATTTTAAGAGAGTTTCCATAAAATTATATATTTTTAAATAATAAATTTATGAAATTGGAATAAATCTTTAGAGAGTTTTAATAAAATAATAAACTATTCAATAAAACAAATTAAATATATATATGAAATTGGAATATATCTAAGAAAGGTTTTATAAAATAATTAATACAATTAATTAGGAGTTCATTTGCAACTTTAAGCAATTTAAATTGCCTTGGTCTTGTCTTGACTTCTTTTCAACTTCTCTCTTAAGGCTTCTCAAGCAATTTCGGAATTAAGATCTTTTGCTGAGCTGCTGCTGTTGTTGGCCGAATGGTTGAACACAGCTGACACATGCAGTCGAAAATGAGTGTAGCGTGTGTGTGTTTGTGTGTGTTGCATACCACACGCTGCACATGCAACATGCAACAAGCGGACTGAGCCTCAGTCTGGCGTTTTGGCTATTTTTATGATTATTAAACTGTCTCCGTGAGGTCTTCAGAACGGCAACGAAGCGCGGAGATAATTATGAGATGCGCGTTGAGCTGTTTTGACCTGGGTCACGTCAGTCGCACAAAAATAAAAACCCAACGCTACCCTCTCCCCTTCTTTTGCTTTTCTTTGCTATGATTCTGCTATTGAGCGTGTGATCATGTCATGGCTCAATTTCATTATTTTGGGGTGCTACCTTCTCGACCTTACCTAATTTTCAAATGCAATTTAGTCCAAGTACCTCAGGAAGCTTTGTCGCTTTGTATGCTATGATCATGATATTGAATGTGTGATAGTGTTGAGCCTCAATTTTATTATCTTGGAGTGCTACCTTCCTGACCTTACCAGGCCAGATCTTCCTCCATGCTAATTTTGTCCAATTGCCTCTGGAAGCGACATTTTGTCGCTTTCTTTGGTATGATTCTGTGTGATCAATTTTGACATTTTGGGGTGCTACCTTTTCGACCTTACCAGACCAGATCTTCCTCCATACTAATCTTATGTGTAGGCACAAGTGAAATGCAATTTAGTCCAAATGCCAAATTGTTATGCTTCTGCTATTGAGCGTGTGATCTTGTCGTGAAATTTAATTATTTTGGGGTGCTACCTTCTTGACCTTACCAGGCCAGATCTTATCCCATTCCATGGCTTGGCAAGTGAAGTGCCATTTAGTTCAAGTACCATTGGAAGCGACAATTTATCGCTTTATTTGCTATGATTCTGTCATTAGGCGTTGTGATCGTGTCGTATAATTTCATCATTTTGGGGTGCTACTTTCTTGATCTTACCAGACCAGACCCAACCCTAGGTTAATTTTGTGTTTGGGCTTAAGTGAAATGCAATTTAGTCCAAGTGTCTCTGGAAGCGACATTTTGTCGTTTTTTTTTCTATGATTCTGTTTTATTAAGCGTGTGATCAATTTCGACATTTTGGGGTGCTACCTTCTCGACCTTACCAGGCTCAATTTCATCATTTTGGGGTGCTAACTTCTCGACCTTACCAAATCTTAAACCATGTCAATCTTTTGAGAGGGCACAAGTGAAATGCAATTTAGTCCAAGTGCCACTGGAAGCGACAATTTGTCGGACATTTGCGTGAGCGTGGGCGTGGAGTGTAAGTGTAAGGCTGAAGAGGCTGAGGCTGAGTCTCTGAGCGCCTGGTAGGGTTAAGGGAGGCTGAACGGTTTGCTAGGGTTGAGTTTGCTTCGCAGTTTGGGGTATTTTGCTTGCTTACATATGCAAGTTCCGTTTCCTTTTTGAATACTCTCAGCTCTCAACTCCCACCCCCAAGCCTCCAACACCCCAAAAACAAAAATGTCAACCAGGTCAGCTGCTGCTGTTGCTCTTGCTGGTCCTTTTGGGACCCTTTGCGTCGCGTCGAGTGTCGAGTGTGTTGCTTGAGTGGCCTTCTGCACTTTGCGCCTCCTTCTTCACCTTCTTCTTCTTCGGTTTGCCTGCTCTTGGGTTCCTGTGAGCCGTCGTCTAATGTGCTAATAATAATCATGGCAGTCTGCCCCCCACCCTCCCTACCCCTTTTCTCCATCTCTACCCCCCCTCTCGACATCAAATGGCATGTTAAATTTTGCACATTTCAGCTGAAAACCGACGTCGCGTCGCGTCACCCGGAAATATTTTCCACTCATTGCCAGTCCCTGAGCCCAGCCTCCTCTACTACTCGCTCTTTGCTCACTTTTGGCCTTGTGCCTGGCATTATTAGCTCTCATTTAGGTAAATCCCATTACAACAAAAAAGCAAAAAACAAGCTCATTTGACGTTTGGTTGGCTGCATCAACGTTGTTTCTCTCGTTTGCTGATGTTGCCTTCGTTTTAGGGTGTTTGCTGGCTCCTCGAGCTGCTGCTGTGATTATTCTGTGCTCTATACTGAGCTCAAGGCTTTGCTGGTGGTGTTAATGCAAAGCCTTTTAACCACCCAGAAAAAAAGCATCGGTCTCTAAAGTCAGTCGAGTCAGCCAAGTGCTGCACTGGGAATAAACACACACGGTGTTTGGCTGCTTAGCCAGAAACCTTCTTTAAAACAGCGATTCATAAAGTCAGCAACTCCATTGATGTCAGTAGCTATTTATGGTAGATGGATAGATACTTTTGGTCATTGGGGAGAGTTTAAAACAGTTTAAAAACAGCTGCAGATTTGTAAGGAATGAAATGGAAAGACTTAAGCATGTTGTGCAAAAGTTTGATGGGCAATCGAGGAGCAAGTTTACAATAAATTTACATATTATATCACTTCATTTGCATTGGCAGTTTCGTTATTTTTTAATCACTCTGTAAACTAACTTTAATTTTCATAATAATTGTGAATTTATAAATAATAAAATCAAAGTTTTGTTATAGTACTTAATTCGTCAACAAAGTAAGCCAACTTTGCAATTTTCGAATTGACTGTTCTACTTAATTTATTTAAAACCAAATAGTGCAGCTTA
Organism: Drosophila sulfurigaster albostrigata; assembly: GCF_023558435.1. Classification (NCBI taxonomy): domain Eukaryota; kingdom Metazoa; phylum Arthropoda; class Insecta; order Diptera; family Drosophilidae; genus Drosophila; species Drosophila sulfurigaster. The sequence goes on along the minus strand of NC_084885.1, from coordinate 8,041,450 downwards.
AAATTAACTTTATATCACATAAAAAAAAATTTTTAATTATTTGTCTGCATTCAAAATATTAAACTACATATGATTATTGTATATTTTCTATTTATTAAGCTATCAAATATAAACAAATAGTTGCAGATTGCAAGAAACTAAGCTCTAGAGGTATTAAATATAATTATGTAATAAATTTGTTTAGAATATGTTGAAAAGTATTGCGAAATTCGAATGTTTGTAAATCAAACTATTTCATTGCACATTTTGTAGCTTATAAAATGTTTTATTTGAAGATCGACAAAAAAAAAAATAAGTAAGAAAGTTACAGTCAAGTGTGTTCGACTGTGAAATATGAAAATAATAGTCAAGCAGTGCGGTATTATTCTTAAATTATACAACATAATATACCGCATATATACTAAAACATTATGAATGACATATTTGGTATATTTCTGAATTTCTATATTCCTAATATACCATTAAGTACAAAATACGATTATACCTGATTGTCAGCCAAAGGACCTGAAACCCTACAACATTAAGCGTAATTTGCCATACAGAAGTATTTCTTAAATCACTTTTACAATCCAAATCTCAGGACTCATAAATGTTATAGTTATTATCGTCTATACCAAAATTTTTGTCTAGCTTCGAAATTATTAGATTTTTCTTAATATGGAATATGGAATAGGAACATGAAAGTAAATACAGTTTGTATATGTGTCTTTTGTATAAACAAATATATTGTGAATATATGTGAAAAATTAAATTTCAAAATACTCGATTTTCGTTTCGTTCTAGTTATTACTTTTAAAATTTGAAACATGTAATTCACAAAGAACTTAATTATGCAATCTGTTTTAGAATTTGTCATTTAAGAAATCTAATTTAAATTCAAATATAAAAAAAATTCGTAAGTGTTGCATAGTTTGGTTAATTTTTTTTATTTTATATATATAAAACATTTGTTTCTATTATTCTCTAAAAAAATTGAAGCTCTTAGCCCTCATATAAGCTATTTATCTTTATATTATATTTGTATCAAATATTTTCGTATTACTCTCACTGTACTGTATTTAATATTCTTCTGCTTGCTAAATAACATATAAGTAATTCAGTTGCTCTCTCATCATCGAAATATTCATAATCGAATCGAGTGTTTCTCTTCACCTTGCTGCCAGATATGCTAATGATGTCTGTGTTGTTGTCGCCTCAGAGCTTTGAGTTTTTGGGCTGTGCTTAACCCTTGACAACTCGGTACAGTTGCCGCACAAAGTCAATGAGCATGCCAAGAGTAGAGAGATTCTGGCCCTGTCTAGCGTAGGGGGGAGGGGGCGTGGCAGGCAACAAAATTGCACATTAGATTCTTGTGACCAAAGCACAGTTGTGTGTGTGTGTGTGTGTGTGTGTGTGTAGGAGGCGGCTTCCCTACTCTGTGTGTGTGTGTGTTGCGCAGAAAGCGTTGCAAGCGGGTGTGGAATTACACGGAACCCTAGCTGCCCCTCCATGCCCCTTCTGTGGCTGCCTCGAGGTCTGAGGTTTGAGGTTTGGGCACAGAAATTGTGCAGTTTGCAGCCATAATTATTTTTACGGCACATTGCGTCGCAGGAGCGTTCAAGAGCGGGGGCTAAAGGCGTAGTCCTCTGACTACGACGACGACGACGCCGACGACGATGTCGAGGGCGAAGCGCACATAGAAAATAATAATAAAAATAATTATGCATATGCCACGCCGTTGCACGCCACACTGCGAGCGCTGCTGTTCGTCGTTCTGCTAATTTAGATGAGCATGCTCGACAGTAATTTGCATGCCAGTTGCAGTCGCAGTCGCAGTTGCAACAGTTGCCAACATTTGCTGTTGCACTCTAGCCCCCCTCCAATCTCCAATCTCCATACCCATCCCCTTCCCTTCAGCACCCACGCTCAAGCTCACTCCACGTTTGAACCTTCGAGTAAGTGCACGATGGGGCAAACACACAGAAAGACAGAGGGAGAGAGAGATAGCAAGAGAGAGTGAGCAAGACAGTTGACAAAGCCGCCTTCATCGCTGTTGTCATCAGCAACGTGTTGTCGTTGTTGTTGTTGCTGCTGCTTTTGTGCACATGTCGACGTTGTCTTCCAGCTGCGACTTTTGCTGATGCAGTTGATGTTGCAGCTAGCTGCTGTTGCTGCTGCTGTTGCTGCTGCTGGCTGTGCCATGTCATTCACACACAAAGTGTGTGGCTCTGAGCTAAAATGGCATACACTTGCACACTTTGCTTTGATTCGCCCTCGCTGCAGCTCTCGACAATAACGACAACAACAACTACGACGACGACGACGACGACAACGTAGACGACAAGTGACAGCGGGCGACAAGAACGTTGTGTCTACTCGCTGCCACTGTGCCACACAGAGGCGTGCCACTAATTGAGGCAACCAACTGCAACAGCTATTGCGCACTTCAACCAGCAGCAACAGCAACATCAACAACAAAAACAACAACAACAACTGCAATCGCATCTCACTCACACCAGATGACATCCTTTGCAGCTGGTTGCTGCCTTCAACCAACTCTCTCCAGACCTATATCGACCTATATTTATGCATCTAGCCATTGATTCGAAATGAATTGATTATTCACATTGTATTATATTAGGTTTCTTTGTTAATGTTCATGTTAAAAATGTACCCAAGTTATTGTTGAACTAACTAAAATAATGGAATATAATATGAAGAGAGAAAGTCTACAATTTTCACTCAATATTTCTGTCTTCATAGTATATTAAATTATTATTTTTTAAATACATTTCTTAATATAGAATTCAGAAAAAAGTTGCCAATATGTTTATTTTGTCCACTTACAATCAAAACTACAGTTCTTATGATTTCTGAATGAATTGTACAAGTTATTTACTTTGGCTGACAATCTGGTATATTTGGTACTGTACATTTATAATATACCAATAAATGTAGTACTATACCAAATGTAGTAGTAGTATATATAGTACTATAAAATAAATATTCCAATAATATTTATGGTAAAATATTTATTAACATTAGAAATTAAATGTATGAAATCGTTAAGTTAGCTGCAACCTTTACTAAAATCTAATTAAAGAGAAACATTTATGTTATAAAATTTGAATACATATTATTTATAAGTACACTGAAAATATGTTCTAAAATCTAGTTTTGATTTTAGTTGTAAAATTTTTAGTCAAAACATGAATATGTTGTATGTTAGAAAATACATCTTGGTTTTAAGAAAATTTGATATAATCTCCCAGTTCTTATGAATAAGAAGAAAAAATCATATGGTTTTAGGACCAATTATCTTAAAATAAGATGAACAAAATGTTACAATATTGTCGTATTTTTTTGACTCTACTTATGACATATTTACGCATGTTCTTGGATTTTATAAATTGGTTTTTTTTTTCAGAGTATAAACTCCTCACACATTTTAGAAATATTACAAGTATTATTATAAACATCAATAACTAAAAGAAGTGTTTATTTTTTAATGTTTTGCAGATGAAATGCAGCTTCTCCAACACATTTAAAGTAAGTCGAATGCTTCGCTATCTCACAAATATTCTTTAAAAAAGAAGTAGAACATATTTGAGAATAGAACAACGAGTGATGGAAAAGCAGAAAGAACCTAACTATAAATTACAAGCAATCAACGTTGTTGCGCTTTATTGAGATTGATTAAATTTAATCAAGGCAAGTTTGCAACTTGCATATTTGAGAATGATTAGAAATGGGGCGCGAGGGAAAGGCGCGTAGCACTTAAACGCAGCGTCACTCAATTAAAGCATGAAAAGCAATGGATAACATTTGATTGAGTTGCAAGTGAGTGTGTGGCACACATCAGACAGACAGACAGATAGACAGCTGAGGAGAGGCGGCAACGGACTCAACTGACAACGAGACAACAACAACAGCAACAACAACGGCAACAATATTGTGGCAAGTGCCTGAGGTGGCTTTTTGGCGAGGCAGGCGGTAAATTATGCGCTTTGGGATTGGCTGTTTGTTTTTCTTTCTTTCTTTCTTTTTTTATTTTGTTGTGCTGAAGAAGCAGAGAGATGGGCGAAGAATAAAGGGAGGAGGAGACAGGGGGAATAAGTGAGGAATTGGCTGTGACAGGTGCATGCAAATAGAATACGAATGTGGCACGACGTCTAAATGATCCACTGTGTGGCCTGGCACCTTGTGGCAGCATTGCACACAGCACACACAAAAAACAAAGCTAAGCAAAGCAGGTGAAAAGGGGCGAAGCGGTGGGAGGGGGAGGTGGTGGGGAAGGGAGGCTTTTGGGGGGCAAAGGCAAAGGCAACTGCAACAAATCATGGCGCGGGCAACGTCAGCATATCGGAAGCCATGCCAAAGCCAAACAGTGAAAGGGAGTGGGAAAGACCAAGAGAAAAAGAGGTGGACAGAGAGAGAGAGAGGGGGGAAAGTGGAATGGGGAGTGAACAAGAAGAAGACCATTGCACAGGCAGAAAACACTAACAAACTATGAACATAGGAAATATATTCATAATACAAAATGTGATATACCAAATATAGCCTTAAGTGTATTTTAGCTGCCTATATTAATTTGGTATATTTTAAGAATAATACCGCATTGTTTTGCTCCTACTAAAATTTTAACTTTAACTGTTGCTATGGTCGAAAGTTTATGCATTTGTTAAAATGTCTACTCTTGCTGATTTTTTCATTGTTTTTAAATATATTTTATAATATTATAGAATAAATAAAATTAATATTGTTGAATTCTCGATAATTACCGACTCATTTGGCTTGCTAATTCGTTTGAATATTTTGGGTTGATTTACTTAATTTTGTATTGATTTTTAAAAGAATATTTTAACCAACTAGAAAATATGATTTCTTAAAGAGCTTTTCAATGTTGTTTAAAGAAATCCAAAGACATTTTTTTATCGTAAACATTAATTTTTATAAATATTTGCATTAATTAAAAATACCTTAAGTGTTTTGCTTCCGAGCTAATGAAAATTATGTAAGTCATTTATTTCAATCGGTATATTTTTGTAGTCTATGGAATAATTGGTACTTTAACATAAGATTGTGTACTAGTGATATATTTGGTATTCTTTGGTATATTTCGAATGTAGAATGTGCAGTATACCGAAGGGTATATTTGGTACATCAATATTGTGAAATACCGAACATAGCTTTCGGTACATACCAATATTACAAATATACCAATATTATACCACAAAAATACTAAAATATATCGAAGTATATATTTGGTATATCGATATTGTAATATACCGAACATAGCCTTCGGTATATACCAATATTACGAATATACCAAAATTATACCTCAAAAAATACTAAAATATACCGAAGGATATATTTAGTATAGCGATATTGTAATATACCGAACATGGACTTCGGTATATACCAAAATTATACCACACATAACAACAATGTTATTACAATATCAATATACTAAATAGAGCCTTCGATACATTTCAGTATTTTTGTGGTATAATTTTGGTATATTGGTAAAATATGGGTAGCGGGTCTCTCACAGTCGAGCACACTCGACTGTAATATTCTTACTTCTTAATTGTATATTTCGTTTTTATTATATTTTTTTTTTTATTAATTTCTGAATTATCAAGTGCTGAAGTTTTTTGTAAACAATTTCAATGCTGAACTATGAAATGAAGAAGTTTAAACAGGTTCAATGCTAAGTTATGAAATAAAAAAACTATAGTTTAAACAATTGCAGAATAGGAATTATTTCAATGACATAAAGTATTTGATTACCCTCGAAAATTTAGTTGTTTGCAAATGTTTGCATTACTCCTTCTCTCTTTCTCTCTCTCTCTCTCTATAAGTGTTTTTGTTGCTGTTGCAAGTTCGCCATTTTTCTCGCTGTGTGGCAATCAAAAAACTGTAAACTATGGGCGACGCCATTGCTGATGTGTGTTGAGCGAATTTTACCGCCCAAAGTGCTGGCAGCGACGCCAAAGACCAAAGCCAAGAGAGTGGACGCAGTGCGGCAGTGCGGCATGTGGCATGCAGCATGTGGCATGTGTGGCAAGTTGGAGGTGGTGTCGTTGTCGTAGTCATAGTCGACGTCTCAGTCTGGGCGACAGCTTTTTATGCCACTCAACCGCCTCATTGTTGCTAGTTTTTTTTTTGGTTGCCTCTGTGTGGCAACGTTGCTCGCGTTGAAAGCGTTACAATGGCGTGAAATAATATGCAAAATACTTGCACACGACAGAGAGAAACGTTCAGAGAGCGAAAGAGAGAGACTGCTAATGCTGCATTAGCCACTCCATCAACAAAAAAAGAAAAAGAAGCAAATACTCGACGCTCGACGTTGTCGACGGTGGTGCCCCGAGTGGTGTTGATCGCCGCACGGTTGCTAATTAGGCCACTTAGAGCCCGAGTACGTCCACCCGCCTTCGCCTTCGCCTGCCCCTCTTCCTCCTTCTCCTCCACCCTCGCCACATCGTCTCCGGTTGTGAGCACTTTTTACAGGAAATCACAAGAATGCAAAAAAGGCGGGCCTCCGTTCACTGAGGGCTGCGCCTCAACAAAAAAAAAAAGGGGGTTGTTGTTAAACTCTCCTCTTGCCCCTGCCCCCTCCCACTCCTTGTGCAGCAAGTCGAGCAACCATTATTGCCTAGTGCCATGTAAGTGTGTGTTGTTTGCCATGTGTGTGTGTGCTTTGCAGCTGTGTGAAGGAGGTCAATGCATTGGCTGCGCCACACTTGACAGCAAACAAGACGTTGTTGCCCACACGTTGCACGTTGCAAGTTGCAAGTTGCACGTTGCACGTTGAATATTCACCCGCTGGAGGGTGTCAAAAGTGCAAGAAGCAAAGAGAAGAACCAAGTCGCGTCTATTGCCAACTTTAAGCTCTGCAGCATGCACAACATTTTCCCATTTCAACATTTTCCACAATTTTGCAACTTTGCATTCTTGCCATCGCAGTTCATTGGCTTGACTTTCGACTGTAATTACAATTACTGCATATTTTATGACACAGTTTGTCATGCAGTTCCAATAGTTAGACTCTTGTTAATGCTTTCAAGTATTAGGTATGGTATTAATGTTACTTTGTTTTGCTTTCAATTACAAAATGTTGTCTTTAATTCGAATTAGAATTTTTGCAGAAATAGAGTTTACTTTTCTTTAATTATAATTCTAAAATTTTCTTTTATTTGAATTTGAATAACTTTTGCGTAAATTGCGTTTCAAAATTTGTCTCTAATTTGAATTTAAATTACTCCAGAAATAGAATTTACTCTTACAAAAATTTCATTTTAAAAATTGTCTTTTATTTTTACAAAAATTTAATTTCAAAGTTTATATTTTATTTGAATTTGAATTGTTCCAGGAAAAGAATTTAATTTTGCGACACTTTTATTTCCAAATTTGTCTTTATGTCTTCTTTAACTGAAATTTTATTTCCAAATTTTTTGGTTCTTACTTTAAAATATCTGTAGAAATAAAATTTATAATACCATAAATTTTATTCACTTTTGCTGAAATTTCAAATAAAATTTGGGCCTTGTCAGCACTTCATAAATCTTAATTATGATGTCTTCGACATTGTCTTGATATTTTACCTAAGATTTAAGATTTTTCTTGATTTTTAATACCAAATTATTTCCTTCTAAAACATTGACATCAGCTTAAACTCGTAATGTATTTGTTTTTAATTCAACTTCATTCAACAACTAAGCTTGGCTCTTCCTTTAATTTAAATAATGAATGTAATTGACCTTTTCTTTCTTTCATTCTTGATAGTTATTAAGAAATTTTATTTAATACTCATCACAACATTTAAGTTTTTCCTTCACTATTTTCAATTCAAAATGAGAGTTTCATTTACTTGTAATATAGAGAATATAAAAGCTTGTTTTATACTAAAAAAGATGTATGACTAATTTTGATTGTACGTTGATTAAATGTTTAATAATATGTTATTTTGGAATGTAAAATAATAATTGCTAGCGCAAATTCTGTTCTTAAATAATGTCTTCAACTATTTGCTATGAATTCTTAGATGGTTATATCTTTAATATATGAATGTATATTTTTTAGTATAGTTTGCTAGCAACTTCTGCGAGTAATTTTCTCTTTAAATTGCTCAACATTCATTTGCAGACTATATTCATAATGACTTGCGCTTTGAAGACTTTAAAATGCATTTTAATAATTCTGAGTGGTGAACTAAATTGAGTACTAAATGTGTACTAATTGTGTTCTAAACTCCTTTATTACATTTAAAGATTATTTGTATTGTTTTTGAGGCTCATTTTCCAGGGTATTCAATGACTAAAAGTAGCTCGAGTAGCGCAATGCTATTTAATGAATTGATTTGGCAGCTGGCAGACAAGGCAACGGGCAAGAGGCATCACACCTTGTGCCTTAAATCTAGGCACGCAACAGCAGCTGTCGACAATAACAGCAAGAACAACAACAATGATTTAATTAAGCATCTATTAGCATCAGCTGAAAGCAAAGGATCTGCCCACTAAACTCCCATTAAAGCTTGAGCTGAGCACAAGAAGTGAAAGAGAGAGAGAGAGAGGGGAAGAGAGAGAGATAGAGAAGGAGGGAGCGACTTGCTTAGTGAATGAATGAAATTCAAGCACAGGATATGCGGCACTTTTGATCCACATTTTAGACGGGGTGGATGGCAATGGCAACTGCCTTAAGAACATTGACAACGACAACGACAACAACAACAACAACAACAGCCTAAGAAACAACAATCAACAAGAAGAAGCAGAACGAAAAGATCAGAGAAACGCGACCGAGAGAAGCGAGAAGAAGCGAACTCGGCATTTGTAATTTGATCCAACTGAAAGGATATACATATTGTACAGTACAAGAAGCAGCCAAGGCTTATTCGGCAGGATAACTCGATAACAAGCACACACATAGACACAGAGACATCGTCTTCAACTTCAGCTTCAGCTCCAGCTTCAAGTCGCTGCGGGTCGTTCAACTGGAGCGGAGTCAAAGCGCCGACGTTTCAGCTCTTTTTTTGTTTTTTTTTTTGGATTAGTTTTTGTTTGTCGTTTTGCTTTTTTTTTAGCTAATGATCAGTAGGTGAAGCTTAGAGCTTAATTAATCGATGAACTCATTCATTAAAAGTTGATTGAGCTTGATGAAGCAGTTTATAATTACGTATTTCTTATTATTATTATTATTAAAGGTTATTATGCGTTATAAAAATAAAACTAAACAGCTCATAAACAATATTAGATTAAAGCTAAGTTTTTCAAAGCTGCTTTGAACAAAGCTTTGTGTGTAAAAGCTTTGTATACAGCAAACTTTGAAAGCGCATTGTTGAGTAGTTGTTAATGGGACAATTTTAAAATATAATTTGTCAAACTAAATATTTAGTAAAAGCGTAGATATGACATTCATTATAAAGTAAATTTTAAGAAAGGATACTTTATTTTATAATAAATAAATAAGTCCAATTATAAGTAAAAACCAAAACGTTTTGTAAACCTCAATAGGAAAGTTGATTAATTAGCTATTTAGACATGAATCGCAGAATTTTAATATGTAATTGGGTAGACTAAATATTTAGTATGAGTGTAGATTTGATGTCCATTATCAGCTCAATTTTTAGAAAGAAATAATGATAATTTTGTCTAAGCTTAAAAACAAAGTGTTGTAAAATTCGATTGCAAAGTTCATTAATTTGACATTTGATTAGAAACATGATTTATATTTTGATGTTTTACTATTTTCTTCCGCAAAACTTCTTCACTCTCAGAAAGCAGAAAAATGAGAGAAAATATTACAATGTGCCTAGACTTTATACATAAAGCTTTGTTCAAAACTTGATCGTAAAGTTTATTAATTAGACATATGATTTATATTTTGATGAATTAAAATTTTTTATGCGCCACATGCAGAAATTATGAAAAGAGCGATAATATACCAATGTACAAAGTAAAGCCTTTTAAATTCTTCCTTTCATCTTTTTCTCTCGATTTGCTATTAAGGAAGTTCTAAACATTTCGTCTGAGTTGAGAGAAAACAGAGATTATAGTAAAGTGTGCATAATATATAATTTCAAATAGTTTTGATTAAAATGTAAATGTTGTTTGTGAGCTCAACTTGATGCCCAATTATGGAGAACAAAGCCGCGTTTTTAGCTGTCTGCCATTCTGCTGTGATTCTTTCTAACCGAGTGCACTGATTGAGCTCTCAGACTGTCGACTCTAATGCTGCTGGTCAGCTGAGTTGAGCTGAGCTGAACTTCTGAGTTGATCAACTCAACTCAATGGGAGAATAAGAAGTTACGAGCTGCTGTCAAGCGCGAACGCATGACGTGACCCTTTGGCTGCCCTCCATAAATTGGCGACAGTTCGTCGGAAAATGTCAGCACGGTGGTCTATATACGAGTATGTCAATTAAGGGAGACCACGAAGAGATCCGAGACCCAAGACCCGGGACCCAGGCACGCTGATTTATGCAATTTGCCAGCGGCTACAGCGAGAGCGGACTCTCCAAAAATCGGAATCGTAGTGAAGACTTTTGGCGTCGATGGTTTTTTTCTTTTTTGTTTTTTTTTGTTTTTGGTTTTTTTGAAGAGATTTTCAAGCGGGTGACGGGGTCACTTCCTTCCGTTGTTACAGTTGCCCAAAAAAAAAACGAAAAAACAATGCAGATAAATACTCAGCGTATATATGTTTGTGGAGCCCGCTAATTGGCGGACGTCGTCGCGTTCGGTTCGTGCCCCAAAAATGTATCCAGAGGAGACAACAGACAACGAGTGGCTTGATAATAACTTCTTCAACGAGCGCCATGAAGTGAAATTATTCGGGTAAACATGCACGCTAATTACAAAGCCTCAAACGATCCACCAAAAAAAAAAAAGAAAACCACACTCCAACAAAAAAAAAATACAACAAGAACAACAGCAGCAGCAGGAGAGGAGAACAAAAAATGATATAATATTTTATGAATCAATTCACGAGAGCGCCAAGTGGACCACCGTCGCAGTCGCTGCCAGCGTTGGCAGCTGCGTCAGCGTCGACGCCAGTGTCGGAAGGCGCGCAGGCACACGAATATGGCCAAGCGCACAGTGACACCAAAGTACGCAATCTGTGCGCAAAATATAAATATTTCAAAAATCTATTTAAGAAAACTAAGGAAATACAATTTAAAACAAAGACATTTGCAAAGAAAATATTGGAAAAAAAATTAGTTCAAAACATAAATATTAAAAAAAAGTAGAAGCAAAAGATTCAAGTGTTTTAAAAAATTTATTTAGGAAGCGAGTACCTCAATTCATTTTTCATTATATTAACCACTTAATGAACAACAAGAAAAGTTACACTTTAAAACAATTTAAGTAAGTAAAATAACTGAACAAAATTAAAGTGCTTGTTAATCAATTGTTAATCAATATTCTGATTCTAGTTCTAACTTTACTTCTTCAATTATTTTAGAAAATGTTATTTATATTAATTACAATTTAAATATTTTGTATTATTATGTAAAGTTAAATAAAATATTTGCTTTCTAGCAACATTAATGATTTCTTATTCTAAAAAAATCAAGTATTCTTAATTTTGATTTTGTTGCATAACATGTTATAAAAAAATGGATTATATCAAAAATTTTAATCTTTGCATTCTCTTTGCCTTAAACAGTGTAATAAATTTTAATATTATATTCTAATCGGTTCGCTTAATTTCTTTTGACGTGGATTGTTCTACAGTTTAGAGAAACTTTGCTATATTTATAATCTTTTACTTTATTTATTCATTTTAATTTATGGATTATTAAAAATCAGTTAAAAGTGCTGCTAATTTTGTTATGTTTTAATTTGTAATATTTTGCTTTGCTAACAAGTTGTTTAAAGTGTCAATACAAGACAAACTTTAAGAATAAATTAGTGTTAGTTTCAATCATATATAACCTTTTTAAATAAATAATTAAGTTTGCTATCACTTTTGTGAGACACTCGACTCAATTAGAATTGCTTTTGCGCCACTGTGCGCAGGCGCAGGCACACGAATATCGCCAACGTCGTCGTGCAGTTAGCGAATGAGCCACTTAAAGAGCCACAAATAATAATAACGACTTTAACGACAAGCACACACAGCAATAATAACCACAACAACAACAACAACAGCAACAAGATCAAGACCTCCTCCTCCATCTCCATCTCTTGGCTCCTAAATATTGCTGGTGTACCGCCTCTGCTCAGCGCACAGTTGGAGCCACACAACATGCTGCAGGGTCTGTTTTTGGCTGCTGGACAGTGCAGAGAGGGAAGGGAGGGGGAAAGAAAGAGGGAGAGGGGTAAGGGGCAGTCAAACAAAGTTGAGGCTTTGCGTCCGCCCGCTTATGACTGAAGTACGTTTTTTTTTTTTTTTTTTTTTGTTTTTTCCCTTTGGATCGTTTTTTTTTTTTTTTGCTTTGATTATGACGAGAGGAGGCTCATCATCATCATAATGATGGTGATGATGGAGCTGGAGCTGGAGTTGGAGATGGGACTGAGGCCGCGCCTTAACAAGCTTAAACGAACAGGTTTATTATGATATGGTCGGAGCAATCGACGCGGTGGCCACAGTGCACACACAGTGCTGCTCAAACTGTAAACTGACGACAGCGACAAAAGCCCTTGCGAAAGAAAGTCCAAACAACAGCAGCCAAAGCAGCAGCGAATGAGTCACAAAATCGTGCAACTGTAACTGCAACTCGTAATTAAACTGATCGATAGACACACTGCATCGATAACATCGTGATCTCGATTGAGATCTCGCAGCTTTTGTCGCTTGCGCAATTTTCCATTTCTCACACTGATCAGAAGTAAAAGTCAATGAGGAAGAAGCTGGTGAGAAATATAGATTTTAAAAAGAAAGTTCAAGAAATGTGGAACAAGAAAAATATAGATTATGGAAGCGTTAACAAAAATAAATTGGAAAATTTTAGAATACAAAAATAATAAAATAAATGAAGTTTCGAAAAATGAGTCATGAGTAAGAAGAACAAGTTAGAATACAATAGAATTGAACAAGCAAATATATCTATTAAATGGAATAGAAAATTATAGAATTATAGAAAAGGAAATATATCTATTAAATGGAATAGAAAATTATAGAATTGGAAAAAATATAACTATAAAATATATCTATAAAGTTTGTTAATTAAAGCTTCAAAAAAAATAAGTTATCAATATGATAAAAAAGTAAGGCATGCGATTAAGAAAGTGTTATTAAAAACACGTTAGAATATTATAGAGTGTTAAATAAAGTATAGAAAAATCAGTTGTCAATTTGTTAAAGAAGTAACACATGAGATTAAGGAAGTGTTCAAAAAATAAATTAGGAAATTATAGCATAGAAAAAGAAAAGATATACATATATTAAATGAAATAAAAGAGCACTAAATAATGTGTAGAAGAATTAGTTAAGAATATGATAAACAAGTACTGCAAAAATACTAAAACATAACGAAGGCTATGGTATATTTAATAAAGTACTTCATTCAAAATATACTATAAAAAACATGGTTAATTCAAGTAAATAAGGAACTATATCGATTGAATGAGATTAAGAAGTGTTATGTAAATCGCTGACTGTGAAAATTAGGTAGAGATATTGCATGAAAAGTTGGAGTAAATCGGAAGTAGAAGAGAAGCGAAAGAATGAACAGTTCAACTATAGATGAAGCCAATCAGTCAACGATGCTTTGTTGCTAAATTGATGAACACAATTTTCATTACAAAAATGATGAAACAAATCTTAAATTGGTATATCATTAAAAAAAAGATCAATAATGTAACGATGTTAAGAGTACTAAACTACAAACTCCTCTTTTAATTTTAGAGCGATAGTGAGCTTAAAAAACTTTGTGTTTTATTTTTACAGTGACGCTTAATATAATATTTAATCGATATTTCGATAAAGTTTTTATTGGTTAACATAAACTATAAAATTACAGACGGTAACGATGTTATTCTACATTTAACACTTTAAAATTTTATTAAGTATTTTTGAAATTATAAAATAATTTTAGCGAAAAATCGAATACTCTCTGGCTGTGGTGTTAGCTTTAGTGTATAGTCGAATATTTCTCTCTCGGTTTAAGATTGCGAACATGAAATGCACATACTAATCGATACGTATGTATGTTTGTATATTTTGCTAATCGCCTGGGTTGCATAACTGATTAAACATTGCACCTGCAACTGATATATGGCTGTCAACAAATATTTGCAACTTTGACGCCTACGCAAATCATCGAAAGACCCGCCGGGTAATTGCAACGACAATCTCACACTTCACACAACACAACTACAACTACAGCTACAATTACAACACACACACACACTTCTGTCAAGTGTGAGATTTGCAACAAGCTTCCAATCCACCTTTTTATTTAATATGCAAATCTGTTGTCGATAGAACTCTCTCTTGGATTACAAAACTACATATGTATATAAAGTTTGTAATGCTTTCGGTAGCTTGTCATTTACCATGTTAGACATATACCTCTTTAACGATCAATTACTGATCCTTAGCAATATATGTTCCAAGCTGTCTTCAATCAATAGTCTCGCCTTGGGCGACTTATTTAACACTGCCAACTTGATGTCGATTTAATGGTTTCCTTTCAGTATCGTAAAAGGAATCACATAAAATCAAACGGCTAGCATGAGTGTATTTAACTAGCTAACTGTGTGTGGCTGTGTGGCATGTCCGATAATCAAAGCGATCATCTCTTCTCTTGTTTTCTTTTTGGCCAACGACGTCGCACTTAAAAAAATCTCTTTGGGCCATAAAAATCTCATTCATTTTGGCTCGTCAAGTTCCAGTTCTGCTGTTGCTGTCTAACGCTCTGGTGCTCTGCGTCTCGATAGACTCATCACATCCGCGCGTAATAAAATGCACGCACGCATCGTCGACACCACACACAAAATACATGGGGCATGAATGAAAATTGAGACTTGAGGCTAAAGGTGCAGCATCCGTTCATCGTTTTTCTTTTTTCTGTTCTGTTCTGTTCTGTTTTTGGTCATCATCATCTAATCAAAATCAACGATCATTTGGGACATCGCGTTGAAAGCCCTCCAAAATGGGCAACATTACGCGGTCTGTTTCGCTGTCGTGTAGGTCGTTTTTCCCCTCATTCTAGTAGCTTCCCTCCCCTCTGGCCACTCTCTTTGGAATCGGTTGCGTGTTTGGTCATTTGTAACACCTAACGGTTGATTTGTATAATCTTTTATTTGAAACATTATAATTAACATAAACTGCTGCTGCTGTTGCATGTCTCGATTCTGTTAATCGATATTCATTGATTGGACCAACAATTTGGCACAGGTTTCGAGAGAGAGAGAGAGAGAGAGAGAGAGAGAGAGAGAGAGAGAGATAATTTGGAGAATTACCATACATAATTGTGGGTCTTAATCTTAAGTAGAGAGTTGGATTACTTTGAGATTTGCATATAGATTGAATGCGATTGTATGAGGTGTTACTAATACTATCGATAGTGCTCAGTTTGTTTGTATTTGTGCTATCAACAGAGGTGACAGCTTAAGATAGTTCGAAAATCAATAGATTGAGAAATAGACATTATTTAATTGTAGTCGATAGTATTGAAATACTATCGCTTATTTGGGAATTAATCCAACTTTAGTGGCTTGCCTTCTCTTAATAAAAAGTTTTTATAAGCGAATGTTTTTGGAAAGAGATATTTAATATTAGAGGTTTGTTGTTTCTTTTGATTCAAGTAATCTGCTATCTACTATCGATTGTATTTCTACTGTTCATTAAGGCAAAGTTTTAATTTAGTAAATTAATTTAATTTTAGCGTCTTGCCTTTACTTAAAAATTGAGGTTTATAAAAAAAACTTTGCAACTTTCGAGGAAATCAATTTGATTTATTTGCTGTCTCCAGTGTATCGATAGTATTGACGACTTACCTTTCCTTAATAACTGGTGTTTATAAGAGAAACTTTGGGACTTTAGTGATTCTTATTGGCGAGGCTATTAATTAGTGATTAGTGATTTCGTGATTCATTTGGGTAAAATACTCTTCTTACTATCGATAGTATTTCGAATATTGATTAGTCGATTACTATCGGTAAAGTTTGTTTTCTAAATTTCAATTGCCTGAGTTTTTGTTAGTTTTAATTTTTGTAATATAAAGTCTATGCTTTAGGTTAAGCTACCATTAGTTTCGTTATGCGATAGAAAGTCATCACTAATGCCCAGGAGAATGGAAATAGAAACACGATAATGTATGCATATATTAACTATGATGAGGACCACCCAAAAAAAAAACAAAAAACCGAAAAAAACTGCTGTCCAGATTATGAATCGAACTGAAGCTCGCTCAACACATTGTCAACATTGGCAACTGTTGTTGACCCGAGCGACGAATGTTGTTATTGTTGTTGCTGCAATGTCCAGTGGCGGCATGAGGCAAGCAAAACTACCAAACTGTGCAACTGCGGCGACCAAGACGAAGACAATTGAGATGAAGCTGGAAAACGGCAATGTAGTGTTTTTTTCTTCTGTCTTTTCTGCTTTGTTTTTGGCATGCCGAGACTCGAGATGCTGATGGAGGCGGTTGCCCACCCACGCCGACAACGGGGCGTATGATAAACAATTTTCGAGCGGGTTTCGTTGCAAGAAGGGGACAAAAGCACAGTCATTGTTGCTGTTGTTGCTGCTGTTGTTGTTGCTGTTGTCTTTCAACATTTTTTTGACTTGTTGTGATTATGGCGGGCCGCCGTCATCATCGTCAACGTCGTCCGCTCGTTCGTTGATTTCATAATCTCTTCCGTTGCCATTTACTTCGTTTCGTTCGTTCGCTCGCTCGTTCGTTCGTTTGTTCGCTGCTGGCCGCTCGTTGTTGTAGATTTGTGGGTGACCGCGCACTCTCTAAAAACGTCAATCACTCAATTAAACTTAATTATAATTGCGAAGCGATGATGGCGGGCGGGCAGTTTGTTGAATAAATTCGAAAGAAAGACAGCAACAAAAAACGAAAAAACTATGGATTTGCCAAGGGGGATCGTGTCAGGCTGCAGAAAAATAGTAGAAAGAGATGTAGAGTGCCACAGAGAAAAGTGTGTGTAGCGGGTGGTGCTATAGGGGGAGGGAGGGAGGGCTAAGGGTTAGTCCAGAGAGGGTAGCTGAAAGATCACAGCTGGAAGATTGACTTTGCGCCGCGACTTCCAGCACTTGGTTGCTGCTGTTGTGTGTGTGTATGTGTGTGGGATTGTTGTGCGAGCTGCTTTGCTCGCTGTTCAGATTTCAAGAAATTCGCAGAAAATTGTAAATGCACGACGCTGGACATCAACGTCGTTGTTGATGATGGCGACGCTGGGGCAAATAAACCAACGTCACCATCACCATCACCAGCTGGAGCAGCAGCATGAGCAGCCACCTTGGTGGTTTCAAATTTTTTGCTCGTTGTCTGCTGCTGCTGCTGCTTTGATTGCGCAGCCTGAGAAAAGAGAGAGAGCAGCGCTTACATGATGTTGTCGCGTTATGCAAAATACTTGGACCACTCCACTCCACTGCCCGCCCCAAGCTTGTCGCTTTTGTACGCCCCCAACCACCCAGTCGCATGCAGCACAGTTGCTTTTGCTTTTGCTGTTGTTGTTGCTGCTGCTGCTGCTGCTTTTGCGCCCACCCAGAAGACAAGCGAATGGCCAGTGGCCACGTCGATCGTTGAATGTCGAACGAGACGAGACGAGACGAGACTAGCGTCGCGACTAGAGATGGACGCGTGCTCAGTTATAGTGAATTCGAGTCATAACGACACGAGTTGAAGCGATCAAGCACGATTGTCTACAAAATATGTGTAGAGTTAGAGTGTAGAGAAATGTATTTGTTACAGGTGACAGTTGAGACTGTTTTGAAAGGATAGGTGTAGGGCTTGGTAGAGCTATGTAGAGTTGTGTAAAGTTCAAATGGAAGCACGAGTGTAGAGTTAATGTCGAGACTTTTGTGGACTTTTTTTGTTTGCTGTGCTGCATTTATACAGGTCACAGTTGAGAGTGTTTTGGAACGACAAGTGTAGGGATGGACAAAGAAAAAAAAGAGGACAAAGAAGTGTAGAGTTAATGTTGAGACTTTTGTCGACTTTTGTGTTTGCTGTGCTACATTAGCTCACAGGTGACAGGTGAGAGTGCTTTAAATTCCAAGTGTAGGGCTTGTTGCGCTATGGAGAGTTGTATAGAGTTCATATAGAATGGAATGTGCTAAGCAAATGTTGGAGATTTGTAGAGAAGAGTTTATTGAAAGTGCTACATTAATACAGTTCACAGTTCAGAGTATTTGTAAAGACAAGTGTAGGGTTTGGTAGCGGTATGTAGAGTTGTGTAGAGTTTATTGTAGATAAGAGTAAAAAAATGTTGGACTTTTGTAGAGAATAATAAATTAAGAGTACAGTTCACAGTTAAGAGCGTCTTGGAAAGGCAAGTGTAGAGCTTGTCAAAGCTATGTAGAATTGTGTTGAGTTGTGTAGATTTCATATGGAATAGCATTGACCTGGGCATCGTCGATGTTGCATATAGTAGATGGTGCGAGGAAATTGTTGGACTCTTTTAGAGAAGAGTACAGTTGTGTAGAGTTAAAAAATAGTAGTAAATATCTGTGTTGCGTTAATGCTTTGTATAGAAGAATGTTCTATTACGATGTTCTAGGGAAGTGTAGAGTTTGGCAGAGTTGTGTAGAGTTCATATGGAGTAGTAGAGTTGTAATAAATTGTTACGTGCAATAGGGGTTATGTAGGGATTATGTAGAAAAGTGTAGAGGTGCTCTTGAGAAGTGTAGAGTTTGTCGAGCTTAAAATTGTGGCTAGTAGACTTTGTTATGGACATTAGAAAAAGTGTAGAGTTGTATAAAAATGTGAAAAGTTCGTTTAAAGCAGTCGTGTAGAGTTTTTAATACCTCAACCACATTCAAAGTCTTAAGATATTGATTGTGAGCTAAGTTGTGATGATCTAACTTTATGGAGAATACAAAGTAGATGCTTAGAGATTAATATAGAGCTTCTATAATCTTCAGTAAGTTAGCAAAAGAAAACACGAAACGTGACCATCGCTAGTCGATCCCACAGACGACAGTTGCGGAGCGTTAAGCGTCTCAACGGTCTCGACGGGTACTTTCACCTAGACGACAGAGGACAGACGAAGCGTAACCCTCGAGGTCTACGCTTGAAGATCTTTCACACACTGTAACAAAATGCCCCCAATAAGCCAATGAGTAGAGTGTAGAGAGGGGGAGGCGTGTCTGGAGTGGCAAGGGGGGGGTCAGTATCTAAAGTAGGGGTACAACGAACGCACTTGCACAACAATTGCATTGTCAGCCGCGGCTCTTGTGGAGGGTTCGCATGAAAACTCTCCAACTCCCCTTATTATGTAAAGCGGCAAACACAACACAACACACAACGCAACACAACGCAACGCAACGTGTGGGCGTCAACTGCATCCAACCACTAGACCGAGCAGGGACAAAGTGAACGAGGTGGACAAAAGTGAGCAAAGTGGACAGATTGTGGACAGAATGTGGACAAGGTGGAGAAGAGACAAGCGAGCGGAGCGACCATTCGACCGATGAGATGCGTTCAACGTTGTCACATATTTTTACGCTTTTGCGATTTGTACCAAGAAATAAATAGAAATGCTTGTTGTTGTTGTTGTTGTTGTTGTTGTTCTCTCCTCTGCTCTGGTTATACGACGAGGTATCTAATTAGGGGGCGGCTTTGTTGTCGGTTCGCCGGTTGACAAACTGTTGGGCAATTTGTAACTGGGATTTCGAAATTGGAAGCACAATTGCAATTGCCATGCTAAATGCTAGGGCAAAAGGGGACAATAAACAAAGGAGCCAAAAGACACGCAAGGCGACCAACGAACGAACGAACGAGCGAACAAACCAACGAAGGAAGAAAACTGGCAATAAACACACAGAAACACAGCTGGGAAGCCGTTAAGAGTACAAAACTAGAACAACATATCATTTGAGATTTTAAATTAACTGCTTTAACGGCGATCAAAGGTCTTGCTTTTGAAAAAGCTTTTCATAGTTACGTAAACTTTTATTAACATAAAATGCCAAGATTAAATATTTGATAACATTTTAAAAATTTATTTCCTAGTTACATAAATTTCAGATGTAAAAAATGATTTGACAAATCAAAAGTATTTGAATCCAAAATTGAGGCTTATCATTGTTAATGACAGATTTAAGAATTAAGTAAAAACTTCACATTTATTCTTTTGATGGTTAAATTCCTTTGCTGCATTTTTGAAAGTTGTGTTCTGAGTATATTTATTTACTTCACTAAACGAAGTGTCTAAAAATATTATTCAATTTATTTATACTCACATTCAATGCCAATATATTTATGTAATTAATTTAAAAGCGTGATGATTTTTGTACTATTTTTGAAAATCGTAATTTAGTCCAAAGTTTGTAGAATCAGTTTAGGTATTGCTAAAGGTAATAATATAAATTGATTTCTATCGAAGAAGTTGTTTACTAGTGATTCAAATTTAAAAATGTATTTTCATAAAATTAAAGAAAATTAATAGCAATATACCAAATATAGTCTTAGGTATATTATAGTATTTTCGTCGTATATTAATTTGGTATATTTTAAGAAAAACCCTAGTACTATATCTGTATTATATACTATATCAATATACCAAACATAAAATTTGTTATATTTTTAGTAATTTTTGGTATATTATAGTATTTTCGTCGTATATTAATTCGGTATATTTTAAGAAAAATCATAGTACTATATCTATATTATATACTATATCAATATACCAAACATAATTTTCGGTATATTTTTAGTATATTTGCGGTATTAATTTGGTATATATTAAAAATAACACAGCACTGTAACGGGTATCTCACAGTCGAGCAGACAAATTCAATTGCCATATTGAAAAATAATAGAAATATTCTTTTAGTCACATTATTTTCGACAATCACAAACTCTCTGCACTTTCCTCCTCCACATTGTGTATTACTTTCACTCCCATTTGTTAGTTAATTTCTCAATTTGGAATCAGCGCAAAAAAATCTGTGAATGTTATGCGTCATTGGGCAGGAGTTGTGGGCTCTATTCTCATTACTAGAATTGCAATCGACGCAGCTGTCGATGGCGATGAGGCGACTTCCAAAATGCAACCACAATGTTGTTGAACTTTTGGGTTTCGTTGGGCATTACGAATGCACTGCGAGTAGTATGTTTTGGGATTGAGATGTATTGAGTTTGATATGGAATGGGTGGGGGTGGAGGGGGTATATTGACAGAGACGGGGGTGTGTGTGTCGAGATGGTTAACGGTTCTCAGTTTGTGAAATGCAGTCAAGTACATTTAATTGCTGCAAGCCCTCAATTTTAATTCGTAGGAAAATCCATTTTCTTTTTGTGTGTTTTCCTTTCTATTTTTTTTTTTTTGTTCCATTCTATGTGCTGTTTACTTCATGTGTGTGTGTGTGTGTGTGTGTGTTTGTCTATTTTCAATTCTGCAGCAAATGTTCTCAATTTCATTGATTTCAATTGTTGCATTGCGAAAAACTATCGATTACAATGCAATGCGACGAACAAAAGAGAGCGAATCAGCAGTAGCGATTATGCCAGAAAAAGAAGGAAGAAAAGAGTGAGAAAGGGAGAGAGAGAGAGAGAGAGGGAGTGAGAGGTTGTGCGGGCGTACTTAACAGATTGCCGATGCACAACACAATGGGCCAAATCGTTTAGGGCCATTAAATGCGTCTGCTACCTGAAATCAGATCACTTTTCAACTCTCCACTTCACTCCCTCTACTTATTATAGGTTTGTCTGTAATCTCAATTCTCTTTTGTCATAGATTAACATTCACATTCACCTAGTTTTCACATTCGCATTCAATCCCTGGGTAATCGATATATTTGACGCATTCTTTTGTTATCTATAGTACATTGCCCGTCAGCAGGTGGCGCTACAGTGCTGCAATTGATCGATACTTTTGCTCAATTGCTCACCCACACATATGGCCACCGCCTCCCCCTCGTTGCTCCCTCCTCGTCACCCTCCGCCCTCGGTTTGTTTGGGCACTTTACGCGTAATTGCCGCACATCGTCAACGTCAACGTTAAAGTTGTTGCTGTTGTTGTTGTTGTTGTTGTTCGTCTTCTGCTCGCCGTTGTTGTTAGCTTCATTGTAGTCGGCATCGAGACCATTCATCAAAGTACACATACATATATCGATTGGCATTGGGCCGGCCGTCTGTTGAACAAGACCTATTATTTGTAGGTCATAAATTTTATTGCTCAACTGCCGTTTGCTGCAATTAAATCTCAATGGCTGGATGGCACACTGCACACAGCGGCGTCTTTGTCATTTGCTGCCTGCCTCACAGCTCACAACTCACAGCTCTCAACAGACAACCAGACAGACAGACAGATAGATACTGAGTTAGCTTGTAGCTCTTGATGCAGCCACCCACCCAATTTTGAGCGAACTAACCCTCACAGCATGACTTCTCTTGGCCCCCTTTGACTTTCAGCGTTTAAAGTGCAAATATTGTGACATTATTTGCACCCAAAATGCAGCCCAAAAAGGCAGCCGCCTAATGAGGCAATTGCAACTGCACGTTTTTCTTCCCATCCATCGATCGTTTGATCACATGATTTTTATCTACACTTCGTTAACTGCCGACGCTGTGGTTAACGCTCTTAACGGGTCCAATCTTATCATCGCCGGCTGCCGCCGTCGCCCACCATTAGCCACAAATGTCGCTTGGCTATCGTCCTGAGGTCATCGCATCGCATCTGAACTTATCTTGAACTTGGATAATAATACACTGTAACTAAGTTAACATTTGTGTCTAGAACTATATATCTATATATGGCCTTTTCTCTATACACTAAAAGAAAAAGATTAGTTTCTAAAATCAAGCCTGTTCTTTATAATGACACCACCTTAAGACGAAGTTATTAAAACTAATTGTGTTCTTCATAAAAGAACATTAATCCAAAATAATTTATATCACAATCGCAAAAAAAAAACAAGTAAGAAAGTTACAGTCGAGTGTGCTCGACTGTGAAATACCCGCTACCCATTTTGAATAAAAACAAAATATAGCGGTACTTTTTTCAAAATATACCAAAAATACTAAAAATACACCAAATGGTATATTTGTTATATCGATATAGTACCAGATTCAAAATATACCATAGACGGCATAATATACCAGATTGTCGGCCAAGGCAATTAAAACCCCTAGTAAGTTGGCGTTTTGGCCCCCACAAAAGTATTTCTTTAATAACTTCGACAATGTTTATCTGATCGCAACCAAATCATAACTACTACTGTTATTATACTCCACAATTCGCAGCTATAGCTTTAATATTACGCTTGTTATTCGATTTTTTTTAATTTCGGGGGCGAAGGGGTCGTGGCAGAAATTTGAAACAAAGTTGATCTTTGTGCAAACATAACAAATGCTGTCGAAAAAAAATTAGAGCTCTATCTCTTATAGTCTCCGAGATCCAGTGTTTCATATGGACGGACGGACAGACGGTCATGGCTAGATCGTCTCGGCTGTTGACGCTGATCAAGAATATATATACTTTATAGGGTCGGAGATGCCTCCTTCTACCTGTTACATACATTTCCTGCCGGCACAAAGTTATAATACCCTTCTACCCTATGGGTATCGGCTATAATTATACATTAAGGATTCTCGAATCATAATTTCTCTAAAGTTTTTATCTATCTTCCATTGTTCTTGTTCATAACGCTTTTGCAAACCATTTTTCGTAGTAGTCTGAGATGAGTTTATGTGTTCAATTGCTGCGCGATTCGATGCTAAGTATTTCGTATGTAGAGTTTTTCGACATATACGAATAAACAGCACAACTATAACTATAACTATAATATATAACTGAATATTTTTATGTCCACTTACCATAGGGTATCACGCCCACAGCCGCACCGGCAATAATACAGTATTTATGATTCCTTAAAAATTTGAGAACAATTTTAGATGTTATTTAAGAAAGACTTATGTTTGAAAAAAACGCATACTGGAATCGGGTCTCAGATGCTTTTACTGACAATCTGGCATACAATCAATGTTAAATTTGGAATGTAGTACTATATCATAATATCAAATATACCCTTTGGTATTTTTATAGTATTTTGCAGTACATCGGATTTGGTATATTTTAAGGACTCGCCCTCCAGCACAGGACTGGAGGTGTTTTTTTTTTGACAATTTATTCCTATTATTATTAACAGCAACATATAAATTTGAGTGATAATACTGCACTGTTTTATTCTTATTCAAAATGAATACGGAGTATGTCACAGTCGAGCACACTTGACTGTAGTTTTTTTTACTTGTTTTATCTTATTAAGATTTTTGGTATTGAAAATATTAGATTATTTTCTTTTATTAATAGAACTTGGTCTTATATCAAATGTGCTTGAAATTAGGATGTGTTTTGTAGATTAAAGATTTTTTGAAGAAAATTCTTATTAATAAATAAGAACTAAGCAATTTGTTGTTCAGTGTATATATATTCAATATATGTATATACATTAATTTATATGCTTATAAATTTGTTTTGCATTATACCCACTACCCATACTTCTAACGGTATTATAACTTAGATCCAAATACAGGTTTTGGTATATTTCAGTATTTTTTGGTATATTTTAAAAATAATACCACAGTTTTGCGTTTATTCAAAGTGATATCTCACAGTCTAGAACAACTGACTTGACTGCAAGTTTCTTACTTGTTTTATATGCATATATTGTTATCTTAATTCGTTTGCCCGTTTGTTTTTATTATTTCTGCCTCATTAATTTCAATCTCAGCTTACACTTCATTATCTAAAGTGATTCCTTTGACAAGCCAAAAATATAAATTCGAGTCAAAGGTCAACTGCTGCAATTAATAGAATTATTCGCATTAAATTCGTAAGCTGAGCATTCACATTGTAAGCGTAGGTGGGCACAACACAAAGAGGAGCCGATGGATACGATGCTCTGGAAGTGGAGAGGGAAAGGAAATGAAGGGTCTGGTCTCTCTCTCTCTCTCTCTCTCTCTCTGTCTTCTGGTTGTCAATGGCTAAACGTTGGCAGCTCTGGTCACATTTTACGCAGACTGGTCAAAGCAATTTCAAGTGGCTGCCGCCGTTGGCTAACTCGACCCGGTTGCAGCTTGTGGCAGAGTGGCAGCGTGGCAGTGGCAGTTGTGGCAGCAGCACGATGCCACCATGCCACCACACCCTGGCTAATAAACGTCAGATTTTTCCCACAGGCGCCTCCAACCGGCGCTTGCTTAAATGAGCTACGTGTCGCCGCCATCAGGTGGATGTTGCTCCACGTTTTGTTGTCTGTTGTAGCGACAACAATCTGTGGCACAAGAGGCAACACTCGAGGACAGAGCTTAGACAGAGTCAACCCTTTGATAAAAAAAAAACTACAACAAAATCCAAAATCTCTGCTCTCAAAGCTGTGTCTGGGCTCTGTGATTCTATTAGCAATTCCATTGAAATCGAGTCGCATCTCTCTTATATATGAAACCGTTATGGGGGAGAGTCGCGACTGCTGTTGTTGTTCTTGTTGTTGTTGTTGTTGTTGGAGGTAGTCAGTGGAGCCTTAAAGCATCAAAGAGCAGCGCCACTTGGCGGTCGTTCCGTGCCGTCAGAGAGTTGTGCGCTTCAGCGAAAACAGTAGCGCCGCCTTCGAAACGTCACTTGCGACAAACCAACAACAACAAGAGCAAGCAAAGGCAACAACAACAAGAACAACAACAACATCGACAGCGACAGCGAAATGCGAAAGTTCAAAGCCTAATGCGAAAAATTCGCAGAAATCTGTCATCGCCTTGTCAACGCGGCGTCATCAGCAGGAAGCTGAGACTTCTGCGAGGAGTGAGAACAAGATAGAGTTAGGTGTGTGTGTGTGTGTGTGTGTGTGTGTGTTACCCATAAGCTGCCCTCAGCCAAGTGTGGCACAGAGCTATCTCCAATTGGCGCTACACACACAAACACATAAACACACAGAGGACACATCGCATGTGCCAGACATCGCCAGACAAGCAAAAATATTGTTCCATCAAAAATCAGTGCCACGTCGGCGATCATATCAAAAGCAGCGCAAATTTCCTGCCACAGCCACAGCGATAAGCGGCAGACAATCGAGGCGTGGGAGGAACTCTCTCCCTCCCTCTCTCTCTCTCTCTTTCCCTTTTGCTCTCCCTTTCTCTGTCTGGTGGCGACAGGACGCTTCGCAGCAGCGAGCTGCAATTGAGTCGAAGCTCGAATCTGATGCCTGAATCTGCAACTCGTCTGTGACATCAACTGGCGTCTATCAAAGTGTTCAAACGAACCAAAGAAATGAAAACAAAAGTTAGTCGACTACTCGACGCGGCATTTCATTTAATACAAAAAAAAAATACTCTACTCTATACTCTATAATCTACTCTATACTCTACTCTATACTCTACTCTATACTCTACTCTATACTCTACTCTATACTCTACTCTATACTCTACTCTATACTCTACTCTATACTCTACTCTATACTCTACTCTAAACTCTACTCTATACTCTACTCTATACTCTACTCTATACTCTACTCTATACTCTACTCTATACTCTACTCCATACTCTCTATATTCTGCTCTACAGTCTACTCTTTATGAAGCTTACTTTTTTCGTACCTTGCGCCATTCTTCAACATTTCTTAAACTTTTCTAATAAATACTCTAGTTTTTTACCAATTTTATTTACTGCATTTCATATAACTATACATATAAATCTTAATTCCCTTTCTGTTATAGTTTTATAATTACATTTCTTATCTTCATTTTTTCTCTTTTATCATTTTTTATTCATATGTTATCTTTATTTTATTCTATTGAAAACTGTTGATTTCTCATCTCAATTGTCTTTCCATATTACTTTTACAATTACTTATTGCATCTAAATCTTTTTCTTTTTCAGTTTTATCAGATTTTATTTTATCTTTTTGTTAAATTCTATTTGCATTTTTTCCTTTATTACTTTATCTCTATTTTCAAATATTGATTTCTGAGCTGAAACTTTTTTCTGATATTTTATATTTTTCATTATTATCTTTATTTTTTTTAGTTGCTATTTATTTCTTATTTGTTTTTAGAGTTAATTTAGTATTTTAATTACTTGAGTTTTTTAAATAAAATAAAAAAAATATTTTTTGAAATGGAAAATATAAGATTCCCATTGAAACATAAATAGCATAAATGGTATTTTCTTCACTCTTTTAAAATTGTTTATAATTTTTTTATTCCCATTTCTCTTTATTTTATTTATCTAACGTTT
The DNA here is from genome assembly GCF_023558435.1 of Drosophila sulfurigaster albostrigata. Classification (NCBI taxonomy): domain Eukaryota; kingdom Metazoa; phylum Arthropoda; class Insecta; order Diptera; family Drosophilidae; genus Drosophila; species Drosophila sulfurigaster. The sequence continues at coordinate 8,014,120 of NC_084885.1, read as the reverse complement.
TCTTAAAATCTTGCATTTTTTCTATAGCATTAAGGCTTATTTTTATTTGACTTTTCTATTTTGCTGTATTTTTCTTCACTCTGATAAAATGGTTTATATTTTTTATAATCTCATTTTTTTTTAAATTTATTTAACTTTTTTCTTATAATCTTCAATTGGATTTCTCTTTTTTTCTCTAAATATATAAAGTCTCTTCAGTCTCTCTCTCTCTCTCTCTCTTTCTCTCTCTTGCTCTCTTTCTCTCTCTTTCTCTCTCTCTCTCTCACTCTCTCTGCGTCTTATTGAAAAGCAAAGTTCATTGTGCCAAAATGTGTTTGACAAATAGAGCATGTTAAATTCGATGTCCTGGCGCATTGTCAAACTGCTTTTCTTTTCTCTGGCCAAATATGTCGAAACATATTGTCAGAATGTTGTTGTCGATTTTTTTAAAGATATTTGCTGTTTGTGAGTTGTCAATGTTGCGGCCTGTTGCATGTCATTTTGAACGTTGCTCGGCTCTATTAAACTTCAAAAGCCAAACTGGCAACTGGGCGCAGAGCATTTAACGCCAAATTCCTGCGGCGCACAAAACAAAAGGCGACAGCCAAATAGCAGGTAGCATCTAGAAACACAAGAAGATGATCAAGAAGCTGCCTCAGTTTGTTGTTTGTTGTTTTGAAGAAGAAATTGTCGCGGAGGAATGCCACAAATTGTTGTCGTTAGATTTTTGTGCGCTTAATTGCCGCAATTAGCGTGGGGCACTTTGTAGTGATGCCACGCTGCAAGTGCAAATGGTCTGGAAAATTTGTTGCAAATGTTTTAGTTTTCGTTTTCGTTTTCTTAAATGAAAGCGAAATGTGAACCCCAAAAATAAATGAATATAGCAGCAGGTATTACTGCTGGCAAATGCCGAAAATCAATTGACCAGCAAATATAGTTCACAAATGTGAAGCATTAATTAAAACGATCTAAGAAGCTCAGTTTTCAAAGCAAGATTCTTACTAATTAGCAGTTTAAAAGTGAATACACTCATGGGTGCAAATGAATAACAGACACAAAGCGAGAGATGTAAATATCACAAGTTGTTTGACAGTCTATATACTTATTTATTTAGATACCAACATGAAACACATCTTGTGAACAATCCGAAGATATTAGTAAATTTAAATATTGCTTAAATAATCTGGCACTTCCCTTGAAGTGGAAAAATAAATGTACCTTCACATTTTATAATAAAGTGTTTCTTCAGTTCAAAACAAAAAAAAAAAGGAATAAAGAAAAATACCTGCTACCCAGTATTATTTATTTAATATACCATAGTGAAGGCTTTAATTGGTATATCTGTAAACTATTACGACAGGAATCATAAAGACTCAATTAAAGCAACACTGAATGTACCAAACGAATGTACCGAAAAATACTGACATATACTAAAGCCTGTATTTGATAAATCGACATACTATTGCTTTCAAAATATTCCAAAAAGTAAAAATATACTACATTTTCAGGAATCTCAAACGCAGAAATGATATGAAGGCTGTATTAGGTCAATCGATATATTATACGTATACAATATACCATAAACTACAAAATATACCAGACATCTAGGCATAATAAATACTGAATAAAAATAATACAGTTGAGTATTTTTTAAATATACCAAATTAATATACCGAAAAATACTAAAGTACAGTTGAGACTATACTTCGATATACCATTACTTTTGAAATACGGTGCAAAATATACCAGATATCCAGGCATCATAAGTACTGAATAGAAGCAATGCAGTGCAGTATTTTTCTTAAAATATACCAAATTAATATACCGAGAAATACTACAAAAATAATTGAAACTTATTATGATATACTAGCATCATAAATACTGAACAAAAGTAATACAGTGCAGTATTTTTCTTTAAATATACCAAATTAATATACCGAAAAATACTACAAAAAAATTAAGACTTTATTTTATACTATATACTATTACTTTCGAAATATACCATAAGGTGCAAAATATACCAAGTTTTGAGGAATCATAAAACACAGTTGCTATAATTGTATGTACCAAAAATGGTTCAAGTATTTTAACGAACTAAATGCACTCATTACAAACATCTGAATGAATGAATGCAAGCAATATGCCATAAATGAATACTTTTATGTTATACATACTTTATACAGTTATCGATATTGCACAACAAATGTTCTTTTTTTATTGCCGCCGCATCAAATGAATGAAATGAATGCATTCGCTCTTTACTTCCGCCTCAGTGGCGCATGATATGTATGAGTGTGTGTTAGTGTGTGTTGGCTTCAGTGGAGATTCAGAGAGGCAAAATGAAAGCGCAGCCTCGCACAATTCACACGAGTGCCAAATGATTTGAGCCCAGAGAAACCGTTCGCTGCCAACTGATGCTGTCAATAAAATTTGCGTCTGGTGCTGATTTGGTCTCGGCCCAAAAACAAAAAAAAAACGTAAAACAGAATCTGATGGTGGGAAGAGAAGGGAAGGGAAGAGAGCAGAGGCAGGATGCAGGAGGCACTGAGGTGCGCCTGTCGTGGCTGATCAAAATCAATGCGCCATGGAATTGCGAATCAATTGCGGGTCGCAGGCCCCCAAAAAAAGAAAAACGAAATCAACAGCGGAGGGCAACTTGCAACGCGCAGCCAGCAACTTGCAACTTGCAACTTGCAACAGCAACAGTCAACGTCCGTCGCCAGTCGCCAGTCGCCAGTCGCCGGTCGTCAGTGAGCAGTCGACAGTCCGTTTGGCAGTTGGCAGTTGCTGAGTTGCCTGATGTTAAACAGTCGTCGATCAAAGACAAAATCCCGGCACGCCACAGATCCGGCCACAGATCCTGTGTGACGAAGACAATGCTCAGCTCAGCTCAGTTCGGGAGATGAGAATGAGCTAGAGAATCGAGGGAGAATTGAAGGAGAAGAAGAAGAAGAAGCAGAAGACTGAAGGAGACTAAAAGATCCCCCGATGAAGACGACGTTTTGCTTTTTTGGCGACACTGACAAGCCGCTTGACAGCAGCGAATACAAATACAAATACGACTGCGACTGCGACTGTGAATGTGAATGCTCGAGTGTATGAATGTATTCAAATCGGAGCCACCGAGCAACGCAGAGATCAGCGACAGGCGATTGTTGCTGCTTTGTTGTTGTTGTTGGATCGCAAGCTGCCGCCGCCGCCGCTCTGCTGTTGCCTCACGTTTCTCGTCGTGGCGCTTGCAACTTGATCGATGAATGGGCATTCGCTTGGTTAACTGGTTGGCTGGCTGGCTGACTGGCCCAGGGACACGCGGCGCCGCTGCCGTTGCGAATTCAAGCGCCGCTTTTGAGTTGGGCTCACACAATGCTCCCGACTCGGGGTCCAAAACACAAAATCCTCGCCTTTGCCTTCGTCTTCGTCTTCTTCCACATCGAAGTCACTGAATCGATCTCGAGTCTGGTCTCGTTTCGTTTCGTTTCATTTCTTTTCGTTTCCAAATTCTTTTTTTTTGTCTTTTAGTTCTTCATCTTATTTGGTTGCTCTGGTTAAGCGGAGATTAAGCTGTCCCAACTGCACTTATCCTCTACCTTTCATTTCAGTTTGTTCAACAGGTGTTTGTTAGACAATTCTATTAGTGGAAACTCTTTGATTAGCGCAGCTTAGTTAAGCCAGAAAATGTGAAGTATGGAATATTCGAAAAGCTATTCAGAGTTACACTAAATCATTGTATATTTTATTTTACGAAGGAATATATTTATTTATCATTTATTCAGAGTTACACAATATACTTTTGTATCAAACAATATTTTATATTATTCAGAGTTATACATTTATAATATATTTATATTTATATTTTATTCATTTATTTATAAATTTCGATACAATATATGATTTCATCAAACAATATGAAATTTTCATCAATTTTTTTTTTTGTACTTTTGAGAATTAAATTTATTTATTATACTCGATATACGTATAACATGACATCAATCAACATGAAATTTTTATCATTATATGTTTTTATTTTAGTATGAAATTGATTTATTATATTTATTTATTTATTATATTGGATATAGAATGACATCAACTAATAAGCAATTATTTTTTCTTTCATTTCAGAAAAGAATTTCCAATTTCCTAACATCATTAAGGTAAGCTGCCTAAATTTTGTATGAAAAGCTATTCTATTGAAAAAGATGAGTCATTGAATATTGGAAAAGTTATGTGTACTTTGTATTACTAAAGAATTGTTGATCCAAATCATATTTTTTGTGTTATAATTGTAGCTAAGAAGTAGATTCTTATAGCCAATTTATACATAGGAATTCAGACTAACAAAACATATTCAAGTATTCGATGTCTGTATTAGATTTTTGTTTATAAAAGATTGCCTCGTTTTATAATACGGAAAATGAAATCTTTTATTGTATGGTATATTTATAAAAGGTTAGAATGATTTTTTCTAACAACTACAGAGGCCCTTAGCTGTATTGACTAGTTTTATTATCAGATAAATTTAGTTTTCTTTGACAAGAAACTGAATATGTTAAGTGGTGCAACAAAATCCAATAACAATTAAAATGATATCTAAAAAAAAGTATTTGATGAGTAAAATATGAGATATGCATTAAAAAATTACAAAAAGGATACAAAAATGTCCAAAAGTCAAGAAAAGTAAAGTGCTTAAGAGATGACATAAATATCTTAATGAAATTTTATGGTTAAAGAAATGATTATATTTTTACAAATTTTTCCTAAAATGTTCTCATTAGAAGGCAATAACAAGTTGTAATTTATGCTGTATGGAAACATATGTAAACAAAATGTGAAATTAATTAATAGAAGCTAAACAAAACTGAGGCAAATGTGCAACTGCTTAGAAGACAATAAAATGAAATGAGAGAAAGAATGAAAAAAACGAAAAAAAAAACAAAAAAAAGGGTTAAAGCTGGTGAAAAATTGATAGACAGAGGCTAAACGGCCCAAGGGATAATATCATATCATTATGATATGCGTTTAAGCCTGATAACATTTAATTAAGCTGATGGTAATCTACGCGTAGCTAAATGATATTGCTGTCATAATTAAGGCGAGCGAAGGAGTGGAGAGTATAGAGAGAGAGAGACGTAGAGAAGAGCTGATGAAATGAATGAGTGAGAATTGAGTGCAGCGCATTACAGTTTGATGGTTGGCTTAAACCCTTTTTTGTTGTCTTCTTTTGTTGTTGTTGTTGTTGTTGTTGTTTTCTGGGGTCCAAATGAAATGCAAGGCATAGTCATGTCCACTTTGTTTGCCTCCAAATGACAGCTGATTGCTCTCGGTCGCGCCGCCGCAGCTTGCCACAGGAATCGCGAGTTGGGGTCTTTGCTACGTTTTTTTTTTTCAGTTTCGGTTTCGGTTTCGAGGTACGAGGAAAAGGTTCTCAGGTTCAGGTTGTGTACGCCGGCGCCTTTAATTGGCATTTGAATGATGTGCACACGCCGCTTCCACTGAGAGAGAGGGAGAGAGAGAGAGAGAGCGAGAGCGTTCTCGCTTATCACATTTTGGTGAGAGCGCGCGTTGTGCTTATCAAACTTGTCGATCGGCTGCAGCCACAACAGCGACTGCGACTGCGGCGACTGAGCGCTTATCTGATGCTCGTTTTGGATAAACGCATCATTATTACTGTCGCCGAAGCAGCCGAATAAACCGAAGGGTTAAAGCAACAGCAGCAGCAGCAGCGGAACAGTCGGTGGTCTGTTCTCCCGCCTGTTCACCCGCCTGCTGCTGCTGCTGCTGCTGCTGTTTGCTTGTTGTCATTATCAAGCGATCTCAATCGCTGCTAATTAATTTCTAGGCTATTTAAGTTAATTTACATACTAAACAAATGCTCGACTTCGAAGCAGCTGCGCTCAGCTCTCAGCTCTCTGCTCTGTTGTGCGTAGGCGTCGACGTCGACGTCGACGTCAACGTTGATGATCACACTGTTGTTGTTGTTGTGGCTGCTGCTGTTGACGTTGACAGTTGTCAGTTTGCTGCGACTGCGCTTAATTTTCGTTAATTAAAGCAAATGTCTGCTCAAGGCTATGTTGCACTGTGTGCTCTGTGAGCAGGGGAGAGAGAGCAACTCAAGTGGAAGGCTGACCCCCTGCCCCTGCCCCTGCTCCTGCCTCCTTCCACTGCCCCCTTCTACACTTCCATCGCTGTGTTGTGTGTGGGCGGAAAAGCGTTGCAATTGACGGCAACAACAACGCGAGACATTTGATTTCCGTGTCATTAAACAGGCGCAGCAGCCACCCAAATGTTTCGCTTCAGTTTTACTTTTTCACAATGGCAACGACAGCGACAACGACAGCAAAAACAATTACAACTACAACTACAACTACAACTACAACTACAACTACAACTACAACTACAACTACAACTACAACTACAACTACAACTACAACTACAACTACAACTACAACTACAACTACAACTACAACTACAACTACAACTACAACTACAACTACAACTACAACTACAACTACAACTACAACTACAACTACAACTACAACTACAACTACAACTACAACTACAACTACAACAGCAGTCACTATTCTACAAATTGTACTTTATCATACATATACTTATATTTCTTCTACAACTATGTATTTATATCATTTCTTTTACCCAATTAACAATCAACAATTACAATTTTTAAAACTAAACTAAATACAATATAAAATACAATTTCAGTATTTTCTTTATTATGAAGTTAATTCAATTTGGAATTCTTTTTATAATGAGGATTCAGAAATGATTATTTTTATACTCGTTAAAAGGTTATTATAACATTATGTCACCTTGATATCAGAGGCTATAAAATATAGAGATATAATTTTGTTTCAAATCAAGTTTGTTTCAAATTTTTGCCACTCCCAGCTAGAGTCGCAATTTTTGGTACATACAATAATAACTACAGTTTTTATGAGTCCTGAAAATTTGGTTGCGATCATATAAAATGTTGAAGTTATTTAAGAAATTCTTTTGTATGGGCAAAACCGCCTACTTACTAGAGGTCTTGTTGCTTTGGCTAACAATCTGGTATATTTTGGACTTTATGGTATATTTTGAATGTAATACCACATAAAAATGTCAAATATACAATTTGACAAGTGTTTGCTATTTTTTAATAATTTGTTTTGGTAAATTTTGAGAATATTACCGCAATATTATGATGTTACTCAAAATGGGTAGCGGGTGTCTCACAGTCGAGCACACTCTATGGTACTCTATGGTATAGAATACCATATATTTAGAATGTAGAACTATATAAATATACTAAATATACACTTTGCGATATTTTAGTATTTTTGTGGTATAATAATTTGGTATATTTTAGGCATAATACCGTACTGTTTTGCTTCGAGCACATGCGACTGTAGTTTTCGCATTTTTTTTATACAAATTGGAAATAAATTGGCATTGTCGCTTAGGAATTTTTTGAGCATGTAACGTATATATATGATAAGGTATAGATATCTGAAGCATTGAAAATACAAATTAATCGTGCTCTCGTTCTTTGTTTATTTCATTCCTTACAAAACTTTGTTATAAATTAAATAATGCAAATAAATCAAAAATAAATTTTTGGGGTCTCTCAGACTTTTCATTTAAATTTAGCACGATTTCTGTGTGCTTTTAAAGAGAATTATAATTTATTCTTCAAATCGAAATTAACAAAGAAATACGTTTTTAATTTATTCTTAATTATTTTGAAGTTTTATTTATTTAATTTAAGTGCACAAAGTGAAAAAATGTGCTTGAGATAAATTTCCAAATTTAAAATAGGAAAATGTATTTGTAGTGAATTGAAATGTACATTTGAGTATAAATTTGTGTACATCCATCAATCGAGTGGCATAAAATGAGACGCCAAATCACTTTGGCCACATTCTTCAGATTGAACTGTGACTAGTCGAAAAGTTCACAAGTTCACAAAGTTACAACAATTGTTGCCGACATTTGCATACGATGTACGCCAGCACTTTGCCCCATCAAAGTGAGTGTGTGTGTGTGTGTGTGTGGCAGACACAAAGTAGTTGCCACACCGAAAAACTAATTCGATCGTATCTAATAGACTGTGTGTCTGGCAAAATGGCTTGAAAGATTCGGTAAATTGAGGGGGGCGAGAGGGAAAAATGTTATACGTTATTCGATTGTGTCGCAGTTCGTTCTTCTTATGCGAGACGTTTGCGATAAAAACTTAATAAATAAATTGACTTTATGGTTATGGCGCGACGCGCTGAGATACACTCGAAGACATTGAGATACATTCTAGAGAGAGAAAGAGAGAGAGTGTATGTGTGTGTGTGTGTGTGTGTGTTTGTCTGCTCATCCTCGTCCTGACGCAGTTGTCCCTTTTGTGTTTGCCACAAATAAAACCATAAATAAAACGCAAACGGCGGCCCAGGCGCAAAATGTATTCATGAGTAATTGTCACGCGGGCTGGGAAAAAAAGTACACATATATGAAGGGGTGGTGAGGAGAGGAAAGCGGAGTGGGGGGGTGGGTAGATGCCACTGCCCATGGTGAAGTGCTTTTGGGCTGATTTTTATTTGCCGTTGTCATTGTCATTGTCATTGCCGCCGCCCTGGACTCTCTCTCTCTCTCTCTCTCTCTAGGCTTTTGGCTGATTTTGATGGGTGGATTTCGGGTGACTTTGGCGGTGACGGTGGCGGTGGCGGACGGAAGCTATCGGCTGAGCGGAAGCAACGGCTGCAGTTGGCGTTGCGCCACGTGATCGGAAGGAAGCGCAACTTGCGAATTGATACATCCGATGCAGACACACACACACACACACATACACACACAAGCACATCACAGCATCAGCAACAGCAGCAACATCATCAGCGGCAGCAACAACATCAGATACATTTGCCCAAAAGATGAAAAGATACTTTTGGATACTCATCAAATTGTCAGCGCTCTGAAGCTGACGCTGACTTTTCACAATTTCATTTTTGGGTTTCTTTTCTTTTTTTTGGTTAAGTACTTTACCCTGTAGAGTTGCCACCCCACGCGCAGCTGCTGACAGCACTTTGGACAAATTAGCACAGTTTGAAAGCTAAGCGACACAGTTGCAAAAACACTGATTGTGTTGTTGTAATTGTTTGTTGATTGCTTAAACACCTGATAAAGATTTTTATTATTATAACTTTCATTGCATTGCTTTGTTGTTATTATATATAGTTTTTATACACGATTTTTAATTCACAGAATAACTACTATATATTTTTAAGATTTCGAAGAATTTGGTTGCGATCAGATAAAAATTTTAGAAGTTATTTAAGAAATACTTTTGTATTTGCAAAACTTACTCACTATAAGTCTTAGTTGTTTTGGTTTTTTGATTATCATCTGGTATATTTTACATTCTATGGTATATTTTGAATTTTGAACTATTTAAATATACTGAATATATAATTTAGTATATTTTCTAGTATTTTTGCGGCATACTCATTTGGTAATTGAGTAATTCTCTAGCGGAATTTGTCGCTAGCAGAATTTGTCACCACTTACAGTGAAAAACACATAAACTGCAACAATTTCTAAAATAAGTAAAGGTTATTCTTAAAGTTCAGGATTAGCACTATATTTAGAGCTTAGTTTGATTTTAGAAACTTTTGCTGTTGTACGAGAATATATGTATATAAATTCGTTCGTTTTTTTGGTTTGTTCATTTTTACAATTATCTTAAAATAGAAAAATAATTCCGAAATCATTCTTTGTTCTAATTAAAGTGCAAATCACAAGCTATAAGATTGATCATTACTCAAAATACAAATATGTTTTGGTTTATGTTTTTTCTCTATAGATAGTGTCACTCGTGATAGAATTAGTCATATTTTAAAATTAATACCGCACTGTTATGCTTTTATTTAAAATGAGTAGCATATATTTCACAGTGGAGCACACTCGCATCTTTCTTACTAGTTTGTATTGTACTAAGTTAGTTAATGCTCATCTCATTTTATGGGTACTAATTGTAATTTCCCAATATCTAAAGCTTCCCTTTTGGAATTCATTTGCATCTAACAGATTTTCTCAGTATTTTTCTTATCTTGAAGCCAATATTTATTTGATAGTTTTTTAATATTGTAATAAAATCATTTGTCTTGGCTGTACTATTATTTTATAGTCCCAATTTTCAAATATGTATAACATTTAAAATATTATACTCTACTTTATTTTAAACTACTCCCTCCGCCTTGCATTTGCATTTATTGCCATGTTAACATAAGACTTTTTATTGATTACGTTTATTACATATGCATCAAAAACCTACAAATTTCTATTGTTTTTCGACATTTTGTAATCGATTTGTGGTTGCAATTTGCATATGATAAAAAAACACGAGTAGCATACAAATTAGCACAGTTTGAAGGCCACTGCTTGCTTGCTACAGTTGAAGCAGCATTGGTCAGCGCATTGTTGCTGCACGTTTTGCTTATTTTATGAGTGTGTGTGTGAGTGTATGTGTGTGTTGTGCTCCTCTCTTATTTAACGTATTTATTTTTTATTTTTAAAACGAAAAGCGAAAAAGAACAAAACAAAAAAATACAAAAAAATTGTTTGACTGGCGCCACTTGAATAACTTGACGACGACGTCGTCGTCGTCGTTGTTGTTGTTGTTGTTGTTGCAGCTTGGAGCTTGGAGCCTGGGTCTCCGATGCATTGACTGTTTTGTTGTCTCAAAATAAAGACGATCCAATCCGAAAAAATCGAACGAGTGCACACTTAAATGCAAAAGGACATGAAAAGAACACGACTTAAGGATTGCGCCTCCTCAGTATATTTTCTTTATTCTTTTGCTGGCTGTGGCTGCCAACGCGCTTTTGTTTTACTGCATTGTTGTTGTTGCTGTTGTTGTTGTTGTTTGGGGCAGCCGCCGCCGCCGTCGCTTGTCGTTTGATCAGAAGCCGCCGCCACAAAGCTCGCTTCGTTGTGTCCAAGACTCTGCACAAGTTATGCGCGAGAGCAATCCTTCTCCCTCTCTCTCTCTCTTTTACTCGCTCTCTCTCTCTCTCTCTCACTGGTATCCGTGTCCACATGGGGGCAGCAGCAGCAGCATCGACGGCGGCGGCTACTTGAGGCGCCACCAGGCGGCGGCGTCGGCAATGTCTATAACACAGTGAACAACAACTACACCAAAAACGAACAAAATGCTTCAACGTCGTTTATTTTGTTTTTTTTGCTTTTTGGGCTTTTGCTTTCGCGATTTTTCGCTGTGGCGCTAAGCAGCCAACAGGCCAATTGGCGTCAGCCTTCATACCTTAAGCCTACACACACACACATGCAGTACACACACTCGCACACACACACTTTCTGTGGTGCAGTAAATCAAGCAGCCGCCAAGCAGCAGCAGCAGCAGCAGCAAAAAACCTATTCGGTGGTCTCCACACACAAAACTGGCGGCATTTTTCTTGTTTTCATTTTAGGCAATTTATTATATTCATTTTTTCCATTTTTTTGCTCGTCGTTTTTTGCGATTATTATTATGTTTTATTAGCCCAGCATGCGTGTTTGTGCTGCAATGTGTTCGCTTGTGTGTTTGTGGGTGGCAACTGCTTTCAAAACTGTCAAGCCAAGCATGCCAAACTGTAAGTGTCAAGTTAATGTGGAAATGGCTGCTTAAGCTGTTGATTGCTAGGCATTTAAGTTACTATTAATACAATATTAAGAAGCTAACTTAATCATATTTATGTGTTGGAATACATATTCAATATTTAAATATAGATTAATGATTTCTCGCAATTGATATTTACTTAAAAGTAAACAGTTATCTCTAAAGTTAGCTAGTGTTGTAATCTGACAGTGAGTGACAGCAATAAAGAAAAACGTATAAATCTGAAGTGACAAAGTGTTTACTTAAATATATTCAATATAATACATTTTACTTCTCTTTCAATACCAGCAATTAATAACTTTTAATCATATTTATTTATTAGGTAAGCAGTTCTTAATTTATGTACAATTTGACAAGTTTGTGTGGATTTTGAATACATAAGCAAATGAATAATGAAAGTAAAGAGAAATCAGTTAAAGCACATTTTATATTTTATTCACACTCAAATACGAAGAAAACAAGTAAATGTTGGAACGAAAAGAACACGTTATAAAATATTTTCTAAGGAAGAACAAAAGAATCTAAATTCTCGGCGCAAACTTTAAATCTGTTTTTCAATAACTTCTTTTTATTGTACCCGCTTTCTATGGGGGCGAAGAGTATTATAAATTTGTGACTCCAGGAAATGTAACAGGCAGAAGGAGACATCTTCGACCCTATAAAATATATATTCCTGATCAGCGTCAGCAGACGAAATGTCTGTCCAGCTGTCTGTCTTAGCTGCTTTGGCTGTCAGTCTGGTATATTTTTGACCTCTGTGGTATATTTCGATTGCAGTATATTTTTAGAATAATACCACAAATGTGTTTTTTTAATTTCACAAGTGTGTGTGGATTTACAATCTACAATCAGAGGAATAATGTATCTAAATTCAAATAGGTTCAAGCACATTTAATACGAAGATGAAAATAAAAAGAACATAATAAAATGGGATTTCTGAGAAAAAAAAGTAAGAAACGAAACTCTTACCGCATGCTTTGTATCTATAATTCAATAATTTTCGTTATTTATATCGCATTTTACATTTACTGAAAATATTGTTACGCTTTAATACTTAAAGAAGTAAGAAAGTTGTGTGAATAAAGCAAAACAGTCCTAAAATATACCAAATTGATATACTGCAAAGTACTGAAATATGCTAAAGGCTATGTTTATGGTATATTAATGTACTAAAATGATGCGATATAGTGCAAAATATTTTAAATTGGCAGCCAAAGCTCTCGCTCTACTCATTGTAAAATGAATTTGTATTTGATGTTATAAAACAATGAATAAATAAATGAAAGAAGTTGTCAAAGCAGTTTGATATTTTAATTTCGGTAATTCTAAAGCAAATTTATGATATTTATAAAGATATATTTTATAGTACAAGTATTTTGATGAATAATTCGATGTTTATGCAGAATACTAAATCAATCTTTTGGATTACAAACTTTAAAAGCAAATAAATAATTTCAATTTGACAAATGAAATTTTGAAAATAACAGAGAATTTTGATGAATAATTCGACTTTTATATAGAATACTAAAACTGTTTTTTGGAAAAAGAAGCTATTACAAACTTAAAGTTGTGAACAATTTCAATTTTGCAAATAAAAAGGAAAAGTAGGAAAAATCTCTGGGAATTCATTTAAAACTAATTTCAATGAAATTGAAAGTTATTCGTTATTTTGAAATTATAAAATTTTAATGCGATTTGTATTATTCAATAATAAGAAGGAACGATAAAACTTGCATCGTGAAAATGCAGAAGAATATTCATTAAGCAGATCACGTAACTTTGTCACGCCCTTTTGCAGTGCTGCTCAAACTGTGGCACTCCATTTTGAGCACTTTGTACAGCAGCAGCTGCTGCTGCTGGTAAAAACTGTGCGTCAATTGCCGCCAGGTTGCAATTAGCCGCCTTCGCATAGAGGAGCTAGACTGAAGAAGCTAAAGCTCTACAGCTAAGCTGAGAGGGGAAGCTTAAGTCAAAGCCCAGAATCAGGTCAAGTGCTGCTCCAAGGCGCAGGCCAAAAAGTGGTTGAAGATGCAGTAGCAGCAGCAAGTGTGCCCATTAGGCAATGACAACAACAGCAGCAGCATCAAGTTGTAACAACAACAACAAGAATGACAAACAAGCATGACTTGGCTGAAAAGTTTGACAGGCGTTGTTGTTTGGTCGAAAGCAGAAGGCAACAAGAGGAATGATAAAGCAACGCCCACTTTTGGTTGCAGCAACAGCAGCAGCATGACAATGCCACGAGCGAGGAGGTGAATGGAGGGGGGGGCAAAAGGGGGCTGAAGGCAGAAGGAGTTTGCCTCTCTTTGCCTGCAGCTTGAAGCACGGAGCCTCGTCACATGTTTACATTCAATTAGAAGTTGCCTGCCCTCTTCCACTTCTGCTTCTTCTTCTCCAACTGCTTCATTTTCTTTTCTTTTCGTTTTTTTTTTGTTTTTTGGTGCTGCAGCAAAGCCTTTGGCTTGTTTGCCACCAACAGCAACAGCAACAGCAGCTGAAAACTGGAGCAGCTGCTGCCACTGGCCACACTCCACTTTAACTCGATCCACGTTGCCAACAACTCCAGTGGGTGGCCAAGTGCAATGAACCGCCAATTAAGATATTAGCCGAGTGACAGAGATGCAGCAAGACATTCGAGAGAGACAGAGAAACCAACAGTGAGAGCTTGCGAGGCGAGAGATCACCAAAGGCTCCAAAGTGAAGGGGGAAGAAAGCCAGAAAATTGACCAAGAGAATAAAATGGCAGTAGAGAAAGGCAAATGAATCGAGAAGAGAGAGAGAGAAGTTAAGAGAGAAGCAGACCAGATGGTTCAGTTATTTATTTATTAATTAAGTTAAATAACACTGTATAAGAATAATATATTTAAGAAAATGACAGAAGAAAAGCAAAAAAGGCGCGTGAATTGAGAAGAGAGAAAGAGAAGTGTATAAAGAAGCTTAAAAAATAGATTAGATATTTATTTATTAAATAAGCTAAATAATATTATACCATAATAAGGAAAAGGTAGAGGAGAATATATGTAGATAGAGAGAGAGAGAGAGAGAGAGAGAGAGAGAGAGAGAGAGACAGAGAGAAAAAGAGAGAAGTTAATAGAGAAAAAGTCCAGATGATTCCAGATGGCTATTGATTCAGTTAAATAATATTAAAAAGCCATGAAAATATATTTAAGAAAATTAATAGAGAATATTAAATATTATATAGAGAATTCGTTAGGAATTAGTTATTTATTTAACAACTAAGACAAACGACTTATATCCCAACTAAGAATAGTTTACAGATTATATTAAAATGAATAAAAGTGTGTATACGATTAGTGCAAAAAAATATAGATTAAAAAGATGTGAGGAAAGGAAAACGAAAAGAAAGAGTAAAAGAGAAGAGAAAAACATCCAAACTAACTAAAAGAAAACTACAATAAAAAAGTACTAAATGGAAAAAAATTGTATGCCAGCTAAATATGAAATAATCTACAAGGATAACATGTGAATAAAATTGTAAAAGTTTATTATTAAATTAAGAAAAATAAGAATTTTAGTATGATAAATGTTAAATACAATAATTTGAGAGTGGAGAAAAATTTAACAAAATGCAGAATGAAGAATACAAATGAAAATAAATATAAATAATATAAAGAATAAATAAACATATATAACTTAAAGAAAATTAGAAACAAAAATTGAATCCATATAAAATTATATTAGAAAAATAAGAAAGTAGAAAAATATCAAAGAAGCTAATATGTAGAAGTATAGAAAAACGAAATAATTTTGCATTAGGCTACAGACAATGAAAAAATTAAGAACTAACAAGAACTAAGAAAGAAAAATATAGAGAATATACATCTTATTATAGAATAATAATAATATTATTATTATATATTTTAGTGGCGAAGAATTGCATTAGAATGGAAATGCAGAAAAACACGAACGAAGTAATGATAAAAACAAATAGGAAGGCTGCATTTGAGTACATTTTAAATAAGATAAAAAAAAGCGTGGTATTATTCTAAAAATATACCGAATAAATATACTATAAAAATACCGAATGCCGTAGTTGGTATATTGACAGAGTGATACATTAAAAACATACTAAAATATACCAAATGCTGTACTTGGTATATTGTCATAAACATAAATGAAGTGAGCGTTTTTTTGCCATACAAAAGTATAAATAAGAAGACTCAAAGTGAAAAAAAGGACTAAAAAAAAGTGAAGATGTGCATAATTGCAGATTAAGATGGAAGTAATAAAGAAAATCAATTAGATGGACATCAAGAGGGCGGCAAAAGAGTTACAAGGACAAAAAGAGCAAGCAATTAGAAAACATAATTCGGGAGGAAATGGCGCCAAGGAGTTGACGAAATTCAAAAACAGGTGGATAGAATAGCCAGGTGAGCTGATTGAGATCCAAATAGAGAGGAGTGACTGGCAATCGAATGCAATTTAGTCGACACTCATTCATTAACTCTGCAAGGCGTAATTCGCATTACTTTTTTAGTTGTTGTTTGTTTGTTTATTCTGTGTAAGTTGAATTGCATTCAATTTGGTTAGAAGCCACTCTCAAAAGTCAAAAGCAGATGATCATCGACCCCTTCCCGCCTCCCCTTTTTGGTGGCCACCCCTTGGATGACGCCGTCGCGTCCGTTTTTGCTGATGAGATCTGTGTAAGTGCCTCCTCGCTGGTTGGTTGCTTCGACTCCAACTCTAACTTCAACTTCAACTTCAACTTGGACTTGGACTCTCTTCTCTCTGCGCTGACCGTTGAAAAGTAAAACGTCCAAGACACGAACCACGCCAAAATCGATATGACTCGATTAACGTGGTTTGGACCACGCCGTCGTCGTTATTCCTCTTGTTATTCCTCTTGTTGTTCTTATTGTTGTTGTTGTTGTTGTTATTGTGGTTGTTGTTGCCGGCGTCTACGGCGTCGACGTCGTCGGTGGTGCTATTGATGGCCTGTTGCCTGTTGCCTGCTCAAAAAGCAGTCTTCTTGGTGGCGCTACGTCGCCAACGAGGGTCGCTTCAATTGTTTTAGTTTACCTGCAACTTGATAGACTTTTTCATACGAAAGAATTGATTCATATTGATTTCTGCTGCTTTTAGTGCTCTTCTCTATAACACTCTCTTTTTAGATTAACAAACATCTTAAATGAATACATTTTTTACTTTTTGGTAATCACAAAACATTTATTTTTTATTTACTTTATTGATTTATTTTTCTGTTTTTCCTAAGGCCTCTATTAACACAAACGTAAGCTAAATATAATGTGCTTCTTTAAATATTTAACTTAATCCAAAAAGGAATAACATTTATTTTTCTCACGCTTATCAGCAGGATGTAGTGTTTTGATAATTGTTGAAGTTAACATAAAAAAACAGCTTCCTTTCTTGTGCTTTATCTATCTATAATCAATTATTATTATTATCTATCTATCTATCTATCTATTTGTTTTTATTTTATTATTCCTAATAATTACAAATTTGTCACTACTACAGTTAGTTACTAAGTTATATTTCTTCTCTTCTTCATAACATTTAAATGCAAATATAATTATGATGTTAAAGATATTAACTCTCCATAATTTATGTATAAAAAATTCTCTTTCGAAAGTGTCGCGTGCGAAAAAACATACATCAAAACATTTTTTTATTTTGAGTAATGATGAATTCTAAATTCACTTTAATTAGAGTTAAGAATGATTTTGGAATTATTCTTCTGTTTTATGATAAGTGCAAAAAAGATCGAATTCGTTGCCAACCAAAAAATTAACGAATTTGTAAATTTTATCGTAAAACCGAAAACGTTCCTAAAATCAATTTTAGCTCTAAATGTAGAGCTAGATCTAGAAGAATAACCTTTACTTATTTGAAGTTTATGTTTTATCACTGTAATTAATATTGCACCCGACGAAATACAGAGTGAAACAAATGCTTTTAAACTTAAAGATTATTTGTATTTTATTTGTTGATTACAAATTATGTATGATAAAGCACCAGTATAAATTTGGTTTCTTTTTAAAATAACTTACAACTTTTGCATCCAAATTGAAGAGATTTTTCAGATTGCATAATCAAAAATAAGGTTTTCAGTCCTTGCTTGTTGCTTCTAATATCCAAGTGAGTCAATTCACTTATTGCATAAAGGAAATTATTAAAAGTAAGCAGACATATAGCATATGGAAAGCTAATGCTATAGAACTCTAGAAGCCACCTGCGCTAGTTTGGACAGACTTTGGCTTAAGGCTGTGGCCCAGACTCTTGTTGTTGTTGTTGTTGTTGTTGACTGTGTGGCAGCAGCAGCAGCAGCAGCAGCAGCAGCAGCAGCATCGACAGCAGCAGCAGCAACAGTTGCTGTGTGTGGTTGCTGTGGCGGCTGTGTGGCAGCTACTTCTACTTCGCGTGGTCGCGTTCATCATTTTGGTGTCTTGTTTTGTGGGTTTCATTGCTTTTTGTTGCTGCACTTAAATAGCTGGGCGGAACTTGATGAGATGATGGGCAATTATCTGCGGGAGGTCCACACACACACACACACACTGAGAGAGAGAGACCCATAGTAAAAGTACAAACAACAACAACAACAACAAGGAAATATGTCTTACAACATTTGGCTGACTTGGCTGTGTGGCACAATGCGATTTTGTGGTCGTCGTCGTCGTCGTTGATGTTGCGTTGCGTTGCGCATGCGCGCCAGCTTCAGCGCCATCGCCATCAACGCCTCACACACTGGAAGAGAGAGAGAGCATGAGTATGTGTTGCAGTCACAGAAAGAGAGAGAGAGAGAGATCGAAATTGCGCGACAGAGACGTAAATAAAATGAAACGAGACTGCAGAATTGGATTGAGGCTGCTGTAGATTGCAAAGAGGCAACTGCAACAGCAGCCAAGAGCAAGAGAGAGAGAGAGAGGCAAAGAAGGAGGCAAGGGAGAAGGCAAAGGAGGAGGTATCAAGAGGAGGTCAAGGAGGAGGCAGCAGAGGAGAAGGTAGCAAGAGGAGGCCAAGGAGAAGACATCTGAGGAGGTATCAAGAGATGGCTAGGGAGAAGGCAAATGGGGAGGTATGAAGAGGAGGAATTGAGAGGAGGTAAGGGAGGAGGAAGCAGAGCAAGCAATGGAGGAGGCATAGGAAGAGGTAGCAGAGGAGGCAACAGCAGCAGCAACATCAAGAGAGAAGACAGCTGAGGAGGTAAAGGGAAGACTGTAAAGGAGAGTATAGAGGAGACTACAGAGGAGACTATAGAGGAGGCAAAGGAGAACTCTATAGAGGCGGCTAAGGAGAATGTTGTAGAGGAGTCTATAAAGAGCAGACTGCAGTGAAGACTTACTACTAAAGGGTAAGGCAGCAAGCAGAGACAGAGGCAGCAGCAGCAGCAGTGACTGCAGCAAGCAGCGTCTGTGGCAGCGGCAGCCAATCATTGCCTCAAGGCCAATTTGGGGAATGGGCATGCGTAGAAATATTTTGCGAACACGACGCTGATCACGACCCAAGTTCGAAGCTGTTGCCGTTGCCGTTCATCGTTGCCGTTCATCGTTGCTGCCCCATGCCCCACCAGGCAGGCAGGCAGCAGGCAAGGCGAACTTGCCACAGCCATCGTGTGGCGTCGGTGGCGGCTCTGACGGCGGCTAACCAAACACGATGAGGCGTTGTTGGCGTCATGAAACTACAAGCAGCCCACGGTGCAATTGACGCTGCCGCCGTTTTTCTTTTCTTTCCTTTTTTTTTTTTTGCTTTTTTTTCTCTCTGCTTTGCTGGCGAGAGATGGCGACGCCAGGGCGATGACAGAGACGCTGGGACACGGCTGGCATTCGATAATTGCTTTAGAAAGTATGCGGCTCATCGAGCCGATTGGTTGGCCATTTAAAAACATGCGACGACTGCCACATTCGTATTGCGAATGATGTGTGCTGCAAGTACTCTTCTACTTCTACTTCAGCAGTTGCAATTAATTACTTTTCGAGTCGTCATCGTCATCGTCTTCGACTTCGTCATCGTCATCGTCAAGCGACGAGCTGTGAGAAATGTTTTCATTTTGCAGCGTCCGCTAATTGGATGTGTCTTCTGCGCTTTCAAATCTGACCAGAGAAAGGGAGATAGGAAAGGGAGCGAGGGTGCACCTCTTTTTTCCCCTCCTAAAGAGTGTTGTCTTAAGGCAGTTATACTCATTAGCAGAAGGAGCGTCTACATCGTTGTATCACTCAAGCATTTTGCATAAATCATTCGTGATTACGAATTTTCAAATCACTTTAAGCTATCGATCAGATATTTAGAATTTTAGGTGTATGCAAATGTTGCTTCCTTTTTTTTAAGTTTAAAAAACAGCTACGTTAATTAGTTTTATATTCATTTTGAAATTCAGTTTAAAATCACAACCTAGTTTTTATGATAAAAATTTATTAAAAATATAATTGAAACCCACAAATTTGATAATCAGGGGTGTCACAGAATTCCAAGAGATTAAAGCCGAGTGGATGGGTTTCCTGTGACATCCCTGAATATATTGAAGTGTGTCAACAAATTATTATATATTATTTAGAGCACTGAAAAAGCAACATCATTATTTCATTTGAAGCAACTAAGAAATTGATTGAAGGTTTTGCCTTATTGCTAATTGTAATTTGTAATTTTTTTATTACTAAAGCAAGAATTGCGAATTTTAAGAATGGATAATGTAGAATATTTGTCGAATTTTGATCTTGATTGAAAATTTTACCTTCCTAGTTCAGGTTTGAAATCATCATTCTTGAATTTAGCACTTTTTTGTAAAAGATTTATTGTATTTCTCATTAATTAATATAATAATGATGCTTCAAAAATTTGAACTTATTTCATTCACTGATCGGTGCTGACATTATGCCATTATAGTAAACAGATTATAGATCACACGCATAACAAGCTATAGACAACATGATTAAAAAATGCAGTGTGCAGATTGTCGATGACAAATTGATTACTGAGCCATGTGCGAATTAACGTTGAGCCCGACTGTCGATTGCTTGCGTTTTGGCAAATCCTGCGGTTTTTCTGGTTCTTTGGTTTTTGCGGGGCTTAGCTGTATCGCTTATCTTGATCGGCAGGACTCTGCGTTGTCGAGGACACTTCAACTCAATTAGTGCACGTTTAACAAACAAATCGGCAAATGAAACCGAAACAACAAAAGCGGCCCAAAAGGCTGCAACTGCGGCGGCCCTTTAGGATGTCAACCCAAAAATAAGGATGCAAACGAAAAAAACGTAGAGAGAGAAGAAAAGAAAAAAGAAAACAAATAAACAAGGAGATGAAGGAAAATCGAGAGGCAGCCGGAAGCAGTCGGCAGTCAGCAGTCGTCAGTCGTCAGTCGGCTCTCGTCTCAGCGATGCATACATCCTTACAGTGGCGTCCCATCCGTTAGGCAAGCCAACCATTCATCCATCCATCATCCATGCAGTAGCTACCTCAAGTGTGTGATTGCCATCAACAGCTTGATTTGTAAAACAATGCAAAAAAAACATCTCTCTCTCTCTCTCTCTCTCTCGCTCTCTGTCTGTCTGTCTCTCGTTTCGTCTGTCTCTGCATTTTTCCAACTGTTTGGGCTGCATCCTGCGTGGCACTTCCTTAGCAGCGATGCGGATAAGCCGCATAGTTCGCGTCAGCTGAGTGGAAAAATCAGCAAGGAAATATGTTTGCAGTAGTTCTAGGTGTACAAAAGGATGAGCACTGACTGGAGGATGAGTATAATTACTTTTGTGCAATTATGCGATTAGTTTATAGGCCAATAACTCTCTATGCCAAGACACACAGAGCACATAATTGATGCGCTTACAAAACTTTATATAGGGTCTCTACAGATACAGACGCACATTAGACATGCTTGTATTGCTTTGATTTAATCAAAATAAAAAAAGAAAAATACACATTTAAGAATGTGCTCGACTGTGAGATACCCGATACCCAGTTCGAGTAAGAACAAAAAAAGTTATTTTAGGTATTTTGATATTGATATTGACTACATTTAAAATATACCATAGATAATAGCAAAACAGTATGGTATTATTCCTAAAGTATACCAAATTAACATTGCGGTATGTTACTAAAAATATACTGGGAAGTATTTTGCATATTTTTATATTGACATTGACTACATTCAAAATATACCAAAGATAAAGCCAAAGTGTGGTATTATTCTTAAGATATACCAAATTAACATACCGCAAAAATACTACAAATATTATGAGAGGAATTTTGCATTATTTTGATATGGATATTGACTACATTTAAGATATACCATACATAAAACCAAAACAGTATTATTCTTAAAATATACCAAATTAATATACCGCAAAAATACTACAAATATATTGAGATATATTTTGTATATTTTTATATTGATATTGAATACATTCAAAATAAACCATAAATAAAAGCCAGAGTGCGATATTCTTAAAATATACCAGATTAATATACCACAAAAATACAAAAAAAAAAATATACTGAATGGTATTTTGTATATGTTAGGTATTTTGATATTGATATTGACCACATTCAAAATATACCTTAGAGCGCACAATATACCATAGAGTACATAATATACCATAAAGTATAAAATACACCATATCGTCAGCCAAACCAACAAAGACCCGATTGCCATACAAATACCCTTCTACCCCATGGATAGCCGGTATAACAAAAATATATATTAATATATAACAATACATCGTCAATATATTATATGTATGCAGGAAAACAAAAATATAAATACTGTTGCACACCATTGATAATTGGCCGAGTCCGAGACTAACACTTAAATCGCCAGCCCATTAATAAAATGCAATCAAAACTGGTTTAAGTGGTGTTTTGTCTGCCACCTGCACCACCAACAGCTTGCCGCACAAATTGGCCCTGGGGGGTGTACAACTCCCCACACACACACACACACATACACACATACAAACACATATATTTTTCACGCTCATAAAATAAATGTCAGGCATAAAACCGTGTCCAAATTGACAGCGAAGCAGAGAGACAAACAAATTACGAAATAAACGCGAAATGAAAAGCAACCAAAACTAAACCGAAAGCTAGATGGAATTGCATAGATAGAAAAACCAACACAAACATGGATAGATACAATTGATAGTTGCTCAGATTGTTGCTTAGATACGCCAACAAGACGTGTGTCCAGCCACAGCTCGTTGTGTGGAAATGGAAATGGAGATGGAAATGGAAATTGCACAGAGAGAGTCCGAGTTCGAAGACGGAAATCAGCTGAAGATACGCATACTTGTAGTTGGCAAGATATTAATTTGCAAGCACACAGAGGGGTAGAAAAAAGAGGGGGAATTAAGGTCAATCAATGCGGATTCCAATTACAGCATTTTCTTATGGATGAAAATAAAATAAATATGGTTGATAATAAAATTTAAGCAAAATAAGAATTGCAATTTTCAGCAAAGATTTTATATAAAGTATATTTTGAATGTAGTACCTAAAAAAAGCATTTGGTATGTTTTTAGTATTTTTATGGTATATTAATATGGTATATTTTAAAGTTAGTACCGCACTGTTTCGCTGTTATTCAAAATGGATAGCGGGTATCTGTTCCTTACTTCTTTATTTTACTATCGAATTATAATTACAATTTATTTTTAGTATATTTATATTCAAAGTAGGTTTAACGAATAGTATATTTAGTATATTTAATGGACTATATCTCCCTATCTATACCGAATGCAATTCTTGAAGAGTATTCAGGATATCGTCAGTAATGAATTGCAGTGTCTTATGACCACACATGTTTGCTTTAATTTTTCATACCCGTTGCTGTTCAGCCCCTTTGCAAAAATATCCTGCCGCCGCTCATGGAACGAAGAGACACCACCAGCAGCATCAGCAGCCACCCTTCAGTACTCAGTACTCAGTGCGTGTCCGAGTTCGAGTTTGAGCCCGCGTCCGAATTGTTGTCTTCGTCTCCGTCTCCGACTCCGAGTCCGTTTCCATCTCAATCCGAGTCAGAGTTTCCCCTTTTTGGATGGCTGCATCATGCGTGTCCCTTGGTGCTGAATAACACCCACATCCCGTTGGCGCATACAAAATGTAAATATTTAATTTTGAAACAGTGTAACTAAAGGGATTTGCAACGCGCGTGGACAAAACGAGAGCAACAGCGGCAGTTGAAGTCTCAGCCTCAGCCTCAGTTTCAGCTTCTGCCTGATCCTGCTGCACGTCCTGGTCCAGCGGCTTGACTCAGTGTCCGGTGTGTCGTGTGTGTGTGTGTGTGAGTGGGGAGAGAGTGAAGGGAGAAGGGAGAGGGGGAGGAAAAGGAGATGACTGGGAGTTGGGAGTTGGTTGGACTAACGACGGAACCCGCAGCATTCGTTACGCTTCATTCCATTGCGACATTGTCTCGTCTGCCAGTGTGTGTGAGAGTGTGTGTCTCTGAGTGTGTATGTGTATGTGTGTGTGTGTCATCCCCTCTCCTGCTTCCTTGTTTGCCTTTTGCCACTGTGACATGTGAAAAGTTTCCTTTTGGCTACAGCCTCATTTCTTGGGCTTTCCTTTGCCTTTTTTTTCATTTTGTTCAGCTTCTTTTTTTTATTATTTGAGTTTTTTCTCAAGTCACTTACGTGTGTGTGTGTGTGTGTGTGTGTGAGTGTGTGCTGCCCACAATTTGGCTACTTTACAACATTTTGCATGGCTGATACAAGCGGAGGACGCAGGACGAAGGACGAACAACAACATTGCCCATTGCCCAGATCCCTGCATGTCACATAACAAATGACTAGAAGCCGTGTCCTCATACGTGTTTGCTTCAGCCCTTCCCCCTACTCCTTCCCCCACTCTTTACCACTCGCTTGCTCCTTTTTTTATAGCAAAATAATATCGAGATAAGCGACACAAAAACTGAGCAAGTGGCAAGTCCATTTTAGCTGCGGGTCCCCAAGGCATGCTTAAGCTCAGCTAAGGAGATGAGGAGGGGAGGGAGATGAAACACACACACACACATACACACACTGCCACGAAACAAATCTCTGTTTAAAATTGCGCAAGTTTTTAATCGATTGATTGCTGCCTGTTTAGTTTTTATGCGGGGCTTAAAGTCGCACGCACGAAACTGACCCACGTTTACCTTACCTTCCCCTCCTCCTCCCCCTTCCCTCTAGCTGCCCCCTCTCGCCATCATCTGACTTGGCTGGATAACATCAAATTGCAAATTGGCTTCGCTTCAACTTTCGATCGAACTAAACGATTGTTGCACTCGCATTTTGTATTTCTGAAACGTTTAAATAGTTGTCTTATTAATTATGGCAAATCTCAAAATGAATGTGAATAATTAATCCATGCTTAGAACGTATTAACATTATCAGCCGCTTTAAGCTTTGATTTTATACATTTTTGAACATTCCTTGATTTTGCTCTAATAAAATGATTAACGATTGTACATTAATTATGTTGATGTTATATTTGGTATATTGATACATATACAAAATATACATCTATGTCAACCAAAGCAATTATGATCCGATTGGATTTTTAAATCGCTCAAAAACAATAAAAATAAATAAAATAGTATGTAACCGAAAAAAGTGTTGCATTGACTATACTTGGCATGCTATAATACCACTTATATAACAGATTGTCAGCCAAAGCATTTAAGATTTATATTAAGTAAGTTTTTCCCCGTACAAAAGTATTTCTTAAATAACTTAAGCCATTTGTATGTGATTGCAACGAAATTTGCAATAATCATAAAAACAATAGTTATTACTTTATGTACTATCGCGAAATTTAATGCAAATTATAAGTGATACGCAAAGAAAATATATTTACGATCAAATTTATGTCACAGCTTGAAATGTTAAAGTTAATTAAACTTGGAATATATTTTGACAGCATTAAAGCTTTACGTTATATCGTTGCAAACTTTAATATAGAAGCAGATTGTTGATCAGATTGTTAATGGTGCTTGTAATAAATATTCCCAAAATCTAAACTTTAAATTTATTCGTTGAAAATTCAAGTTTAAATCGGTGTTAAAATAAAAGATTTTACGTTAGTAAAAGCATTTATTATTAATGTTTATTTCCCGACTACATGCAATTATAATAATAATTTAATACAATTTAATAAAATATGAAATAAAAAAAAAAAAAATTAAAAAACAAAACAAAATTCGGTATTTAAAAAAACATTAATCATAAATCGCTGCTAGAATATGTGAAAAGTTTATTCTTAAAACTTCTTCCAAAAAAGGCATTAAAATAATTATTAATATCAATTTAATTATGCATATATATTTGCCAAATATGTTATGTATCATTTTCCGATTAATATAAAATACAAATCAGAGTCAAGAACTAATTACAGAACAATCATAAATTGTTTTTAAATATATGAAAAGTTTCTGCTTGAATCTTGTGCTAATTGAAGCTTTACGATGCTTATTTGACGGCTCCAAAAATCGAATCATCAATTTCTTGGCATCCACTGAAAGCTCAACAAATCGAAATTGAAATTTGGCAAATGAAGCGAGTTTATCGAGAGTTGTCGTCGCGCTTTCGCTTTGAATCCTTTTTTTTGTTTTGTGTGTGTGTGTGTGTGTGTGTGCTTATCTCACAATTAGGCAGTTGGCCAGTTGTGATGCCCAAATGAATCATTTAGATCATTCGTTTTCTGTTGCAATTCTCAACCCCCCTCTCTCCTCTTTTACCCCTCTCTTGGCACTCTGAGTTGATGCTGCCTGCTGTGTGTAATCTTAACCACAATCAAATGTTAAACAAAATGCCTCCGGTCGACTGCACAGCGGGTGCTTTTAAGCAATAACAATAACAAGAGAAGCAGCAACGAGAGCAGCAGCAACAAAAGTGACAACAACAGCGAGAAGATGGGAAAGGGAAAGGGGAAGCCAAAGGTCGGCTGGTCACACCTTCTCTGTGGCAATGACTATGCAAATCTGTGTGGCAGCAGCAGCAGCAGCAGCAACAACAACCACGCATTTAGTTAATTTTGCATGCCGAGTCACCCACCAAAAAAATTAAAAAATCAAACGACAACAATTTAATTTCCAAAAGCCATAAAAATGAAATAAAATTTTCAATTGTGTAGCAATTGCTTAAGCAGTGGCAGTAGGGGGAAATGAAGAGAGGAGGAGGGGAGTGGACCAGTGAAGGGGGGGAAAGTGACAAGCAAAACGCTGCCAATGACACTGACAGCCAATCCAAAGATTCCCCATTTGGCTGCCCACGCTTTTGGCTTTTTTTTGTGTAAAGCGACAACCCCTGAGAGTGTGCGTGTGTGTGTGTAAGTGTGTGTGTGTCTGGCTGGGCGCATCCTGTTGACGCCTGCGACTGGCTGCCGCGTTGTCTCCGCATTTGCCCCCCGCTTCTGCCTTTCCACACTCCAAGTCTGTTGGCTTTTTGGCTGCCGCGTTGCTTTCTTCTCTTCTCTTCTCCTCACCTCTTCTCCTCCTTCTCTGGTGACTATTCATTGAGCCGGGCGCGAAGCCAAGCAGTCGACACCACCCACCCAACAAAAAAAAAAAAGAATAAAGGGAAAAGAAGAAGCACATCGAACCCACCCACAGCTGCAACCCTCTCGCTTCGCGCGGGCATAAATCACGAACAACTGGCGACAGGCGACATGCAAATGCTTCAGCTCAAACCAGAGACCCGTAAACTGCGACGACGACGTCGACTTGACTTTGTCGCTTAGGGTTTGCTATACCCGGTAAAAAAAAAAATACATAAAACCAAAGACTGAATAGGGTATGATAATGTCACTTAAAAAAGTCAGAGACTGCAAATGCGTTGCTTTAGAATATATTCCACAGTCGAAGCGAAGATTTACAATCCGTCTGGCTGTCTGTCCGTTAGCATTAACAGCGAGAACTGCGAAAGTATAAAAGCTACAGCTATCAAAATTAACCACAATATTAAACCACATTTTTGTCATAAAAAATGGTTTTTTAAATTTTTCCTTAATCCTAATTTTGAAAGCTAATTCACATAATAAATTTGTGTAATTTAGAAACCTTGATTTCAAAATAATTCGAACACAAACTGAAAAAACATGCCAAAATTAAGAATAAAATCTTAAATCAACATTGTTTGTATGTCACAATTGAACAAAGAAGGTTGCAAATCTACATTTCTAGATTCAAGATTATAATCTTGTTTCAAGAATGGAAAAAATCTTATACCAAGGCGGCAAAATCTCAAGTCGAGATTAAACAACCTTAAATTTAGATTGTTTAAAATAAACTAAAAAAAAATAGACTGTTTCTTTTCTATAGAGCTTACAAAGTTAACCACAATAATACTCCTATTAAACTATTTATTTATTTATTTAGAAAGATTATATTATATATAATTAAAATTAAGACTTAACTTAGCACTGGCACTATATATTTGTGCCTTTTAAATCGCATAAAAAACACGAATTTTTAAAGATATTACAAAATTAGTTCACATAGTATTTTGTATTACTTAGAGCAGCTTATTTATATTTATGAATTTATATTACAAAATAAGAAAAGTTTATTAAAATTTGACATTTCTACCTCAATAGAAATTAAAGATAAAAGTACATAGCACAATTTACTTAAGTCTTGAGAATATTCTAAAAACAGTTCAAAATGTTCACCAATAAATAAATGGAAATTTCTTTTGTGCATTTTAAGTCGATTATTTATCC
Source organism: Drosophila sulfurigaster albostrigata (assembly GCF_023558435.1). Classification (NCBI taxonomy): domain Eukaryota; kingdom Metazoa; phylum Arthropoda; class Insecta; order Diptera; family Drosophilidae; genus Drosophila; species Drosophila sulfurigaster. Next base: position 7,985,826 of record NC_084885.1, on the reverse strand, counting down.
ATAATGAAATGTTTAAAAATTACGAAAAATAACAATATTTATATTATATTTATTAACGAATGCTAATTTAAATAGTTTCTACATTTCAAATATTTATGTATTTATTAAATGAAGTCACTCCAAATATATCTTAATACCAATTAACAAGATACGAATGCAATGTATGGAATATTATAAGAACGGGTATTTGCAAGTCGAGCACATGCGTCTTTCACTGTTTAGCTTGTTGGGTTCTAGGGACTCGGCAACACTCTGCGCATTGAAATGCAATTTGCTTGGAGTGCACATAAAAGTCACATAGAGCATTCCCATTGGCATGGCAATGTGGAAAGGCGAGAGAGAGAGAAAGAGAAAGAGGTAGTGAAAGAGAGACTAAGAAGAAGAAGCAGGAGAAGGATTTTTGGGCAGGCGTTTTCTCTCAGCTTGAGCCGCTCTAGCTTCTAGCTGGGGGTCACTCACTAAATTGCGGATTGCGGGCAATCAAAGGCTTAGCAAAGCCGCAAACGCAGCGGCTAAAAACGAACGTGCGTAACAGCCGCAATTTGTAAATTGTAATCCTCGACCTTTCCTTTCCTTTTGCCTCTTCCTCTGCCACCTTCCACCCCCTTCGGGGTCATCATCATCATCATCACCGTGATTATTGTCATTGGCATCGTCATCATCAGCTAGCTTGCCACACAAATTGTCGCCCCATATTGACAGACAATCAACCACTTGAAAAAGCATACGGCCAAATCAAAGACACACACACAGTAGAAGTTATCACAGCTTTTCATTATCAAGCATTTAAGCAAAACCCCTCCGAGCGGGGGACAGCAGGGGGTTGATAGCTTACAGATTTAAGCTTTGTTTTTTCTATTATTTTATGCGCTGCTCACTCACAAAAACTTTGAAGCGAGTATGCTCAGTTTGTGAGTGGGTTTGTCAAAGACTTTTGTAATAACAGAAAATAAATCATATTTGCTTTAGAGAATGAAACTTCTAACAGAAAATAAATCATATTTTGCTTTAGAGATCGAAGCTTCAATCAGTTCCAATACCATTTTTCCACAAAGTTTGCACTTTGATATCTTTATTGTTTTTATCAATCTATACTTTTATCTCATTAAATTTAACTTCGCTATAAAGCGTAAAGTCAGAATAATTAATAAGCTTCCAAAACACAAAACATTACTTGAAATCATTCTCACAATAATTCCGATCAGTAAGTATAAAGTTTCTATATGCTTTAATAATATAATCAAGAATTCTATTTGCTTATAATCTGTTGAAAATAACCATAAATTAAATTAAAAAAATAAACTGCAGATTTTAACATGTACTTTAAGTCGACATAAAAAATAACATATTTAATTTCAATTTAAAATTTTTTATAGCTTGGCTTTATAACTTTTAATTTTTGTTTTTAAACTGCAGTCTTCTTTTTTACTTATTTAAAGTTAACGTACAAAATAACTTATTAAATTTAAAATGCACTTATTAAGTGAACTTTCATACTTTCATATCCTTAAACTTGCTCAGTACTTTTTTTATATTACTTTCAATTTTAATGTCCTTTTCTTTTTTCATATTTTTCGATTAAAATGACTCCACTTTTAGTGGCCAGGGTAGTTGCCGGTCGAGCACGCTCGTCAACACATTTCGTGTGCCTTGATTTTTTGCTCTCCGCTGGTCTTCGCAAATTAAATTAGATGCTTAATATGCAGCGAACGTTTCATTTGTTTTGCGGCTAGAAAATCAACGTGGAAAATTAGGCAAACAAACAGAACGGCAAAAAGGAAAAAGCGGCAAACGGCAAACGGCAAACTGAAGCTTTAGAGGCTAAAGACCGAATTGATATTGGGCACCAGAGAGACGGGAATGGGATTTTTGGAATGGGTCACGGACTTTGGGTCCAGGGAATGCTCAAGGCAAACCAAAAGCCTCACTCGCTCTCTCTCTCTCTCTCTCTCTCTGTCTCGCTCTTTCTCACACGAATGAGCTACGCCCACAGCTTAACCTCTAATGAGGCGCATTACTTCTGTTTGGCCACAGAGCTAGAGCTAGAGGAGAGCAGAGAGCAAGAAGGTTGGAGGGTTGGAGAAGATTTGATATCATTATCCCGTTAAAACTAATCTTATTTATCTGCTCGCCGTGCCCAGATCTTTCATTTGTTAATACTATGTAAACATTCGATACTCGCTTTTGTCTGCTGTCTGACCAACGGCAAAATACTTGAATCAATATTGGCTTTTGCCTCTCGAGTTGCATTGAATTTTAAGCACCTCGCATTTTGGCCTTCACCTAAACCCGCCCCCGATTACAACAAATCATTTATTTGTCTTGAAGAAATTGCCAGATTTTGATTTGATACAATTGCAATTGCAAGCGACAGATTGTTATTCCCAAAAGTATTCGCAACTGATGATGTTTGGGAACAGAAACATCTTGTGATTTCACTGATTGGACATTGGAAATGTTTTCTGAACGAATTCTTCACGACTAATTTTAGGCAAAGAAACACATATTTGAATTTTTATATCTGCTACCCATAAGGTAGAAGGACATTATAACTTTGTATCTCCAGCAAATGTATGTAACAGGCTGAAGGAGGTATTTCCGACCTCTTAAAGTATATATCTATATATATCTATCGATATATATATTTCCATCTATCCGTATGAACTGTTGGATCTCAGAGACTATATGAAATAGGGGTATCTTTTTATACCAGCTACGCATAGGGTAGAAGGGTATTATAACTTAGTGACGACATGAAATGTATATAACAGGTAGAAGGAGGCATCTCCGACCCTATAAAGTATACATATTCTTGATCAGCGTCAACAGCCGTCTGTCCGTCCGTCTGTATGAAACGCTGGATCTCAGAGATTATATGAGATACATAGGGGGTATCTTTTTATACTTTGAATGTAGTATTATATCAATATACCAAATATATCGCTTGGTATATTTTTAGTATATTTAAAGAATTACACCTCACTGTTTTGCTGTAGTTTTCTTAGTTGTTTTTTTATGGTTTAAAATATATAAAATAATGTCAAAGTCAATTAAAATAAATATATACATTTAAGACATAAATATGTAAAACCAAGTCAAATATTAACAAAAACATTCAATATATTTAAATGCATTTTAGAACTTACTTTTAATTCAAATTCTTAACACCAGCTAAATAACAAATTCCTTTAAATTAAATTAACATAACATTTTGTAGGATAATATTTAAATATATTTTAATTTTACATTAAAAAAACATGTCAAAGTTTATTAAAATATTTAAATAAAATTGAAACCTTAGATTTAATTTAAATACTTAATTTACAAATAAACTGAAATTAGCTGAAAATTTCCCAGAAAAATACAAATTGAGTGGAGTGAAAAACCTAACGATTACTTGTCATTCTTAATTGTTTTTCACCACATCCCATTGCTCATCATTTGTTGTCTCCCCTATAAGACAAGTTGGCTGTCATTTGATATCGTAATTGTTTTTCTTATTACTCGAACAATTAACTGATTTAAATCTCTATTTATCTCAATTGCAGCTCCTTTGGATAGTTAATGAGGGTAAGTTTGTTCATTTGATATTTTTCCAATTAATACATAATTAATATTTATATTTGATATAGATTTCGAGGATTAGAAATATTATATGTTACTATGGAATTTCTTATGTATTTCTATAATTTACTCCTTACCAAATTGCTTTTTACAATCTTTGCTTATTGCAATTTAAAATAATTTGATATTTTTTTCGAATTTGGAAATTAAGAATATTTATAAAGATATGAGAAATACTTTAATATGATTTAGGAATTTCTTCCACATAATTGGCGAATTAAGAAAATTATTAAACTTGCAAAATTTTGAAAACTACATAAAAAGTAATATTGAAATGTACAAGGTTTTAATATTAACAAATTTTTTTCAAAATTTAAAGAATATAAGATATTTTGTAATTTGATTTGCGAATTTCTTTTAAATCATTGGCAAATTAGGAAATTTTGCTAACAATAAAAATCTTCAATATTTAAAAGATTAAGAAATTTTGTAATTTTATATAATTTTTGGATGATTAATTTCTTTCAAATTATTGGCAAGTTGGGAAAATGTGTTACAAATCGTTGAAAAATTTTTAAATACGAGAAATCTTAAAAGTTATTCAAATACTTAGTTCATCGTTTAAAACTTTATTACTGAAAATATTACAATATTTCAACAAAATTTGAGAAATCTTTTAAAATTATTAAGAAAGCGTTTTCCAAAGATTAGCAAATTAAGGGAAGGGATATATAAATTAAGGAAGGAATATGAAAATTTGGAAAATTATTAAGTAGAAACCTTAAAGAAACACATTTCTATATCACAAAACTAAAATTTAGAAATTCATGAATAGATTAAGCTACGGTAGAATTTTAATCAAATTTTGTTTTCACAATATTTTATTGCTTAATTTGTTAAACTTTGCTATAATTCTTTTCATAATGATTCGAGCAGTAGCAAAATATAAATTTGACAATATAACTATGACAATTTTCCCAATTATTTAAACTCTCTAGATAATAGAAATCAGCGTCGTTGGCATCGCTTGGTCAGAACTAACTAGAACTTTTGTTCGCCACAAAAGAGATAGAAGATACATTTATGTATGTATCTATGTATGTACATATGTATATTTGAACAGATTTTTTTTTGCGAAAGGCAGGCAGCAGCTGGCCACAAATTGACCTTAGCCGAAAGTCCAGTTGTGTATTAGGTCCGATGCCATTCCGTACAGTCATATGCAAATTCTTGTTGATTGCCTCGGATTGCCAGGAGGAGCCACAAAGAGAGTATTGAGGGAGTGAGAGGAGTGGAGAGTGGGGAGTGGGGAGTGGGGAGTGGGGAGAGTTGGTGGCAGCCATGTTTCAACTGGTCAACCACAAGACGAAATGCGGTAGAAAACCACACAATAAATGGGCATAAATTACAAAACATGATGAAGACCCCAATGGACCATGGAAGAAGAAGAAGCTGAAGAAGAAGAAGAAGGATCTCTGCACACGCCAACGTCTGTGAAATTGATAATTTCTGCCAGACTGACTGACTGACGAACTGACTGACGAACTGTTTCGGCTGACTGTGTGGCGCCATCGAGTGCGGCGTTGCCACTTGAATTTTTGATTTAACAAAAGTCTCATTTGTAAAACGAAGCCCCCCCTCCCCCGAAAAACCGAAAGACGAAAATTCAAATTCAAACGCGGGGAGAAACGAGGAGAGATGGAAGTCGAAGTAGGAGTTGGAGTCGCGGTCTGTTGTGTGTTGCAAGTCGAGTTTGAGAGAGAGAGAGAGAGAGAGAGACTTGAGTTGGAAAAGTTTTGCACAACACAAACTGGGCAGCAAACAATAATAATGTCACGTTTATCGTGTGCAGCTAATTACTAACAAAAAGATAGTTTGTAATCCTACACACAGGCAATGAATGCAGCGGGGCAGCCAAGTCAGCCAAGTCAGCCGAGTTAGCCAAGTTAGCCAACTCAGCCGAGCGTGGCCGAAAGTGCCCCTAGGACAACGACAACGACAACAACCACAAACAGCAACAATGCTGATGATGTTGTTGTTGTTGTTGTTGTTGTTGATGAGGACCAGTAGCTGTTTCTGTCCATTCTGTCTGTTAACTTGACTTCACTCACTGTTGTTGTTATTGTTGTTGTTGCTGGTTAGTTTTGCTAGCCAAGCTAAGCGAAAGCCCTGCGCACAAACTTCTTGGCCCAAAACATGTGCAACAAATCTTTGGCAACGAGTTTTCGGCATTAGCACACGCCTGAATCTCTTGGCTAAACACACACACACACACACACACACACACACACACACACACACACACACACCTACACACACACAGATAGATTCACTTGCAAGCAAGCACAACAAAAGTTCATGCAAATCTGGCCACACCCACATGGCGCAAAAGTTTATGCATATTATGCCACAACAGCTGGCTTTAGACTCCGTTTCTTCCACTCCTTCACTTCCCTCCCGCCCCCCTTTGTAACTTGCCCAAATTTGCTGTGCGCTGCATGTAAGAACAGTTTATTCTTTTGTTGTTGCTGTTGTTATTTTGCTGGACAAAATGAAAAGTTTAACTGCTAACCAGACGCGCATTAGCCGCATTACACTTGCCACAGCATTTAAGCAGCTCGCAATGAGTCTATGCGACTGATGAAGACCCTTTTTGATCTGTTCTCTATCTACTATATGTTTTAGAAACTAAAGTAACTTCTCTCTGAAGTTCATATTATAAAAACGTCGAAGCGAGTCTACACAACTTCTGAAGACCCTTGTCTTTACGACTAATTTTCTATTATTTGTGTTCTTACTATTTCAATTAGTTTATTTAAGTAGCTCGCGAGGAGTCTATGCGACTGATAAAGACCCTTTTATTTGCAGTTAAAAGATTTGTATTTATTTTCTTCACTTCTTTAGGCCTATTACATATTCCGCAGTATATAAGAAAGTCTAAAGGAGTCTACGCGACTGTTGAAGACCCTTTCATCTGCACCTAATAATCTAGTATTTGTGTTCTTAATTTTTCTGTAGCTCATATTGGTTTTTTCATAAGACGCATTACACTTGCCACAGCATTTAAGCAGCTCACAACGTGTCTACTAGACTGCTAAAGACCCTTTTAACTCTGTAGCCAAGCTTCAAATTGTTTTTAAAACTAAAAAAACTTCTCTCTAATTTTTGTTCACTATATGTTTTACTTACAGCATATTATAACAGCGCCGAAATGAGGCTACACGACTGCTGAAGTGTTTGTGTTCTTAATTTCTCTGTAACTATTATCCATTTTATAATATTTATTAGGCGCATTACAATTGGAACAGCATTAACTTCGTGACCTCGCAACGAGTCTCTGAAGACGCTTTTATTTTTGAATTTTAAATTTCTTTTCTTAATTTCTTTTTGATTCTTGTTGGTTTTTTGGCTAGTCCTAATCCGCAGAATACGATAAAGTCTAAAGGAGTCTAAACGACTGCATCTACGAATTTAGTATTTGTGTTCTTAATTTCTCTGTTCGTTGTTTTTTTTATTTATAGGATGTTCCACAGTCAAGAAGAAATATGAATAAAGAGTGCTAGAATTTTTTGTATAAACATTTCTTTATTTTGTATATAAATATATCGTATATAGAAGTATATATAAGAATATCAACGATAATACACAAAAAATGCGTATAAATATGTGTGAGTGTTTGTGTGTGTTAGTATTTATATGTATATCGATATACGTATGTTAGCATGTGTGTGTGTAGCGTACATATATATATGGGTAATTCCATGGCGAAATTTTGTCCCGTGCGAGACTTTTACAGTTCACTGCAGTGAAAATAACATAAACTGAAACAATTTTAAAAATAAGTGAATGTTATTCTTAAAGCTCTAGATAAGCACTATATTTAGAGCTAAGATTGATTTTAGGAACTTGATCTGTTTTCCGATAAAATATATAATTTCGTTCATTTTTTGGTTTTGCGTACGAATCGGTTAATTTTTGCAATTATCACATCAGAAAACAAAACAGAAAAAAAATTCCAAAACCATTCTTAGCTCTAATTAAAGTACTTATCTAGAGCTATAAAAATAAACTTTTCTTATTTTCAAAATTGTTTCAGTTTATGTTATTTTCAATGTAAAGAGTCTCGCACGGGACAAATTCCGTTTTGGAATTACCCATATATATATGTGTGTGTGTGTGTGTGTTGGGTGTTTCTTCACTTTTTTGAATTTTGGCAAGACACAGGAAATGATGTTTTAATTTGACAATTACAAAAGAGTTCATTACACCAACACACACACATACATACATATACACACACATATACATGCTGTTGTGCTTAAGTGTGTGTGAGTGTGTGAATTTTTAACAAAGTGCCTTATCGATTAGCTTTGAGGAACATTTTGAACATTTTCGCAGGGCTTGTAAAACGTTCCCCAAAAAAAAAAAAGAAGCAAAGTTAATTTTTGTAATAAATTTTTTTTCCTCATCGTTGGCAGCACAAAAGTCCAATTAGTTATTTGCTTTTATGTAATAATTTAAATATATATATATTAATAATTTTTTTTCTTCTTTTAATTGACACGGCAATATATAGAAAACAAACAAACAAATACAGAAAAGAACAAAAAAAAAAACCAAGTGCTAATGAATTGAGCAATAGCTGAGCATAAAACTCGTTCATTATATGATGATGTGTGTTGGTGATGGGGTAAGTGCATCTCACTCTTTAGAGACTCTATATGATAGATGGTTAGATGGATGATACTAATATCGCATTGCAAAATTGAGACTCGAAGACAAACCAAACGCGACAATACATTTAAACATTAAAGTTTACTAATGTCGCGTCATAGTTTGATTTGCATCGTCAACACCGCCGCTGCTGCTGCTGCTGAATGAGAGCAGATCTGCCTGGTCGGGTTTGTCGCGCGTGGCATGATAGGCTTCGCGTTCGCGATCCGGGAACTTGGTTGGCAGGTTGGGTGAATGCAGATTGACCTTCGCCTCGAATCGCACACCGGCCACCTCCACCTCATAGTGCCCGGACAGCACGTACTCGTTGCTCACAGCCAGCTCGTGGCCATGCTCATCAAAATTGCGCACAAATCCCAAGCAGACCTGCTTCTCAAACGTATACCCATAGCCGGTGGTTGTTGTCATCCCCACATACACGCCATCCCGATAGATTGGCTCACCTCCCCAGCACCACATATCGACCTCATGATCGTGATCGTTGAGCAGCAATTGAACATACATTCGTTTAACGCCCTCTTCGCGTTGCTTCAACAACGCACTGCGTCCAATAAAGTCAATGGGTTTCTGTAATACATCAAATACTATACTATATCTATTTACTTTATAAACTATATATAAACACTACCACTCACATTGAACTTGACTCGCCAACTGCGTCCACATTCCAGCGGTGTTGTAAACGTATCCAAATCCTGTCCCCAAAACGCATAAAACTTTTCAATTCGCAGCGCACGTGTTGCATAGTAACCTAAAATGCATTGATAAATAAGTAAAATTCAATATCTATTATTCATTCACATTCACATTCCGATCAACTTGCCTGCATGCTGTATTTGATACTTTTGACCCGCCTGATGAAGTCTAGAATACACATGCAACGCATACTCGTTGGGTATATAGAGCACATAACCCAATTCTCCAGTGTGCGTTATGTTCAGCACTCGAATGCCATCGGCGAGGCCAACATCGAGTTCCTAGGGAGATTAAGAGGGGAGAATTGATGAGAGAATGAGTTGAGATAAGTTTTGACAGTCGAGTCTGCTCGACTGTGTGTTACCCGTTATCAACAGTTAAACACTAGTTGCTTACGAAGAATACTTTTTATACATACAAAATACAACTTCAAAACATTGACAAGATCAATAGAAAACCGATATTTTCCTAGAAAATTAATTGTCGCACAACTGCAAAGTTGTTGCTTGACATAAGCTGTCGTATTTTGTTTTCTAACATAGAAAGAAAATTCTAGAGAATTTATATAGAAAAAAATAGTAAGAAAATAGATCAAGTAAGAGGTTTTAGGTTAAAATATTAAACTCCGTTTAAATAAATTCAAAAGCTCTCTTGGGTCAATGTAATCATTCAAAGTTGTCGGCACTATCTTTTTTTTGGTTTTAGATTAGATTAAATATCTAATAATTGTGGTAATACATATTTTTATATAAAGTAAAACAAAAAAAATAGTTAAATTGGCATTTAGGTCGGGTGGAAGCTTACAAAAAAAAAACACAATATATTGTCATTTGGTATTTAGCCGCTTTTCTTTTAGACTTTGAAAAAGTGATGCTATATTTAAATATGTAACTATTTATGAGTGATGCGTGAATATTTTGCTGATCTATATGAAATTTGCAAGCAATGTTCCAATTTATAATAGAAACAAATTAAAGATACTTGAACCTATAAACTTGAATATTAGTTTATACAATAGAATTCTGCATATTTTCACACATTTTATCATGTGCTACCTACACTTAACTTTCAGTTGTATGCAGCTATGCAAATTTAATTTTTTTTTTTAATTTTTCTAAATAAATTTGGTGTCATCAAAATGCAACTAACTTATTCTTATTGAAATATGCTTATTGAAATATGTTAATAGTTTTTTTCCGAGCTGTAGCAAAATTTCAAAACAAGCTGAAAATATTGCAGAAAAATGCTTTTGGTAAATTTGGTGGCCCATGTCAATGGTGTTGATGTCAACGAACAGACAAAGTGACAAACAAGTTTGCATAATTTAAGCTGCTAATTTTATAGACTATCATAATTCTTTTGATTTCACTGTGTAGCGGGTAGAATAACGCAAAGCTCTTAGAGATTGGAAGAGTACAGAGATGAAATCGAAGCAAAGCGACAGCTGGCAACTGAGTTTGGTCATCAGCGCGTTTACCTTGTACGTGAAGAAGGGGAAGCTCTTGGGTGTGAGATCAGTGTCGGTGAGCTCAGAGAGCAGGATGCGCGAATAGGGTCCGAGTATGCAGATGGCGGTGTACATCGAGGTGACATCCGCCACATTCACCTTGGCACGCAAATGCTGCGGCGTATGTTTTCGTATCCAGCACATCGAACGCGTCTGCTGTATGGTTGGTGCAATCATCATATAACTGAAAAGTAGAAGATGCTTGAATTATAAATCACAATTGTTAATCAAATGATGATGGACTTACTGATGCTCGGAGAGACGTGCCAGCGAGCAATCGTTCTCGTAGCCACCATTTGGATTCTGCATCCCAGTGTGAATGATGGAACCCACAGCGACGTCCACATCGTTTGAGCAGAGATACTGCAGCAGTTCAACAACCTCATTGCCCTTCGACCAGAAGTCGTATTTCGTAAACGAACTGTAGTCGGCGAGGCCAATGCGTTCGCGACACGCTCGATACTCGGAGGCCACATGATCGAACCACGGCGGCTTCCCAAATGTCCGTGTCTGTGCAATGCGGAAGCGCGGCAATCCGAATTCATCTGGCGTGGATACGACGAAATAACATTAGCAGTGGCAACTAAAATCAATGTACATTTAACTGCAAATCTGAGATAATTGCATAGTGTTGTTAATGCGTTGCATATAATGACATATTTTTTGTTAGAATGCGTTGCTTGCTGTTTATTTGCCTCATGTTTCCAATTTAGCTGCATTAAATCGTTTCACTTAAATGCCTTGCATGACTTACTTATTAACACATTCGTGACCTCTCAATTTGTTAGCCTAAATGTCTTGCATACAAGTATTCGTTAAACTTTAACACAACTGGAAATTTCCAATTTATTTGCATTACATCTTTTCGCTTAAATGCTTTGCATTTACCTGTGGCAGTTTTTTTGCTCTTTGTTTGTTATCTTCAATTTACAGTTCGCTCTAAATTTGTTAACATAAATGCAGTTGTTAATGTCTTGCGTATAATGGCATATTTTTCATTCGAAGGCATAAAATCACCTCACCTAAATAATACATTTCTAATTTGCTTGCAATAAATCTTTTTACTTAAATGACTTGTATTTACTTTACTTTTTAACTGCATATTTTCAATATGTATGCAGATTATCCTCGCATTTAAATGTATTTAATGCTTTCACGTTTCGAATTTTTTGTGCTCTTAGTCTTTGCGCTTAAAGACAATGCATATAAATGCACATTTGCAGCTCATTTGCTCTACATCTCTTATACATGGTCTGCGCCTGCACATTGTCAATTTGATTTGCATTAAATGCGTACATATTTGCAGTTTAATTACTCTCAATCCTTGCATTTCAAATAATTGCATATAAGTGCATACTTTCACTGATAAACTTTGGCTAAATTAAACTATTATTCTTTTCAATAATGAAAAGTTGCAGTTAAACGCACAATTGTTGTGTGGCTCATCCGTTGCGACTGTGAAATGTTAGTAAACCCAAAATAATTTGCAATTGAAGTGCACATTGCAGATAATTGCAACAACTTACCCTGCTTGTCGTTGAGGTCAAAGAAATTGGGTCGCTCGTAGCCCATCGACTGGCCAAAGACGGCGCCCGCCTCCTTCAGCTGCGGATAGATGGGCGACATGCGCAAATTGCGTCCCGTCTGGAACTCCTCAAACGGATAGTTGATCTCAAAGTGTTTGCCCGGTGCCTCCTTGCAGCGATCCCGCAAAAACTTGCGATTATTGTGCAAACCCAAAAACCGGGAAATATCCAAAATGTGCAGATCCAAATACGTGGAACCCTTCGTGATCAGATCGGTGAGCACCCGTCCAATGCCACCCGAGGCGGAGACACCCATCGTCTTGTTGCCAGCGGCGACATAATAGTTTTGTATCTCAGGCGCCTCGCCCAATATCCATTTGCAGTCGGGTGAAAAGACCTGCAGCGAGTTGGTCAGACGATCGAGGGAAGCGTCCCGAAACGAGGGAACACGCTGTAACAGGGCATCAAGGAGTTCGTGAAAATGATCCCAGTCAGGGGGATATTGTCGTGCCTCCTGCGACAGCGGTATAACGCCATCCTCATAGACCATCTTCGCCTCCCTCTCGTAGCCGCCGGCTAGGATGTGTCCCTCGCACTCGCGGAAGAAGATGCGCCCATCGAAGTCGCGAACAAACGGCGTATTCGGATCGAGGTTCTCGATGGGTTTCGTGTGCAAATAATGATGTTCCACCGCCTTGAGCGGCACCTTGACCACCGGCTTGGACAGTGTGCCCACCTCGCGTGCCCAGAAACCGGTGCAATTGACAAAGTAATCGCAATCCACATCGCCAGCTGTGGTCTCCACACGTGCCACCTTCCCGTGCTCGCTGTGTATCTTCTTTACCGCACAATGCTCCACAATGCGAACGCCGAGACGTTGTGCCTCTGCGATGAAGGCATGACACACCAGATGCGGATCACAGACACCATCCTCGGGTATCCAGAGGCCACCCTCGATGCCATCCAGCGAGATGAGCGGACAATGCTGTTGACACTGTTCCGGTGTCAGGATCTCGCAGTTCATGCCCCAGGCCACCGCTAGGGATTTCATGCGATGAAACGATGTCATGCGATCAAAGTTGCGGGCCAAATTCAAGCTGCCCACCTGACGCCAGCCCGTGGGCAGACCACGTGCCGTCAGCTGCTTAATCAGATCGATGGAGTACTCCGCCAGCTTCAGTTCCGTGTAGCTGGGCTCAAAGCGTCCGGCCAAACCGCATGCACTCCACGGCAACTCACCGCCCACGCCATCCTGTTCGATTAGCACCGTCTCGCCGCCCCAGCCATGGAGCGCCAGGTGATAGGCCACCGAGGCGCCCGTGATGCCCCCACCACAGATCACGACACGCGCCTGACTGGGCAACTGGGTGGCCGGTTTCTCATTGGGTTCGATGGCATGATGCGGCTGAAATTTGCGTTTGCTTAGCACTTGTTCGTCGGCGCCCGTTGCTGTGGCTGTGCTGAGGAGACGACGGCCAAGTTGTTGTGTTGTCCTTGCGAATATAAGGGCCGTGTGGTTGTTGTTGACTCCGCTGTGGGCGGCGGCATGCTGGCAGCATGCAACGCCACGGAGTAACTTGTACATTATTCGCTTATCGTAGTTGTCTTTTCGTTGTTGTTGTTGTTGCTGCTGTTGTTATTGTTGTCCCGTGCTCGCAACGTTAATTGGACAAGTTGATTCCCACTGTAGGCCGCAACAGCAGCAAGCACAATCAGCTGTTTGTCGATACAAAACTTATCGGGCCAGGGCTGCGCATTGCGAGCAATATCCAAATGCGGCGAGCGCATTTTTGCGTTCGCCATGCTCGCATTTTTGCGTTCGCAGCGATGAGCGCGCGCGCTTATCGAGTTATCGCTAATCGAAATTCAAATTCAAATGTGTGTTTGGTTTAAAAGGTGCGCATTTGTTTTGTGTATTTTAAATCAATTGTTATGCAATTTATTTATACGCTATGTAAATATAATTTGTTCACAACTGTTATATAATTATTATTTTTGTTTTTCTCGTTTTTGTTTTTATTTTATTTTAAAGCAGTTGCTTTCAACAATTGTCAATCAAACAATCAATCAATCAATCATTACTGTATAATTCACACGATTTCTTTTTGTTTCCATATATGATTTGTGTAATTGTAATTTGCTTTAACTACAACTACATATATATATGTATATATATATATATAGACGACATAGATGTACGCTGGGTTTTTTTTCCCCTTACGAGAGACCTTACGAGCTGAGAAATGTTAACAAATGTACAGACTTATATATTGTTATTACAATAATATTGAAATTGTTGTTCTTCCTTCATTCTTTTTTCTTGTTGTAACAGGATTTACTTTTTGTGGGACATACATTTAACTTGGCATCGCCAAATTTCATACTATAACAGTTGACAGTTAATAAGAGATATATAGAGGGGGGAATAGTTTAAAGAGTATTTGCAAAACACAAAAACATGGGGAAATAAAAAAGAGAAAAACAAATTTGATTTATTTAAAAGTACTGCTTAGACTTTACTTAAAAACGGCCCATCTCGCTTATACGTTAGTTAAATTTCCATTAATTTGTTTGCTTATATTCATTATTTTTGTTTTTCATCTTCGATTAAATCTGTTGAGTGAGAAAAAAGTGCTCTAGTTGCTGCTTGTCATCGGGAGCTAAAAACGTCTTGTTGTTCTCAATTCATATATCGTTTTTATTTTTATATATTTTTGTTTATATGTATATATATTAATTTTTTAATTGCAATTGTTTATTCATTAGTTTAATAATAATAAGTGTTAATGCTTCTCATTCGATTTGTTTTTTAAATGCTATAATGTATGTTAATACCTGCCTAACTTTTTTTAATATTTAATTTAATGCTTTTTCGTCTCATTTGGTATTTTATTTTTGTTTTTTTTTTTTTGTAATATTTATTCGCTATATTGAAATTTCTTGTGTAATGTGTGTTAAAAACTATTTTGGCCTTATTGATTAAGAGGGTAGACGATACGCTACACTACGCTACATGCTGAAACATTTCTTTGATTTCATTTACTCTTTTGTTTTTTTATTTTTACTTTAAATTTATTTATATATCTTATTCTTTTTTTTTTGCACCCTAATTGTGCAACAATTAACGAAAAAAAATTTATGTTGTGTAGTGTAGTTTATATATATATATATATATTAATTGCATTTGCTGTGGCTCGCTCTACTTATAAAGTTAACGATAAACTTGCTTATATACAAAGTATTCTGGCTAACAATCCTAAAACTCAAAACTGCTTCTTGAGGTTGGCTGGAGGGGTGATAAGAAAGGGGGTGGGAAGAGGGGAACTTGGAATGTGTTTACTTCATATACGCGTCTTTAGTTTTCATTCATTTGTGCAACTGCTTCTGTGCGATAGCGTAAAGTGAGTGAAAGAGAGAGAAAGTGTAGTGTTAGAGAGAGATAGATAGAGCTAAAAAGTAGATTTATTTAAGTTTATGTTTATGTTTTGTATGTACAACAAAATGTATGCAAAATATTTGCCATTATTTTTGTCCCTTTTTGCATTTTCCTCATTTTCTTCATAATTTGCTTTTGAACTCTTCTTCTGTCCTCATCGATGTCTACTGTTTTTTTGCTTCTTCTTCTTCATCTTCTTTTCAATTTGTTTATGTTTATTTGCATCTGCACAGCAGAGAGAATAATTTTCGTATGCAATTTCCAGTGGTTGTTTAATACTATTACGATTTCTTTCTGTTTTTATTTTTGTAATTTTTTTTTTTTTTTAGTTATTTATTTATTTTAAATGTTTGTATGTATGTGTTTGTTTATGGCTGTGCTTAAGAATTTTGTTCTTGTTTATTGTAATTAAATAATGCTTATGTAATGTACATTAATTTGATTTGCCATTTGTTTAATGCAAACTTCATTTAATACTATATAGTATATATGGTATATATCTGGTATTTTTTTCATCCAAACGTCTTTTGTATACTATATAGTATATATCTGGTATTTTTATCCATTGCGTTGTTGTAAAAAAAAAAAAACGGGAATATAATTATTTTTGTTGTGTGTTTTGTTTTGTTTATAGAGTATATTTAAACGCCTAACAAAATTTCCGTTTCCGTTTGTTGTAAATGCAGTTATTGACCTGAACATTTGTTTTTTGTTTGTTTGTTAATAATATTAATTTATATTATTATTGTTTTGTTTCGTTTGGTTTGGTTTTGTTTTATTCTTTGTTTATTTTATATAATGTATAATGTACGTATGCATATTTTTTGTTTATATTTATATTTGTATATATATATATATATATATATATATATATATATATATATATATATATATATATATATATCTATATCTTTTGATGTTTGTAAATTAGTTAAACAATTTCTTTTATTTTTGTTATGGCTTTTCGGTTTTTTTATTTATTTCGCTTTTCACTTTTTTGTCGCTATATATGCTGTGTTTTTATTGCTTTTGTTGTTTTTAACAATTTTTCACTTAATGGAATTACAAAGTTTTCTTCTTCATCTTCTACTTCTTACTGTCTGTTGATGTTCTTCTTCTTCTTCTTCTTCGTCGTCTTCGCTTTAGATTTCTGACGTCACAAAAATTACAAACATTTCGCTGTCTCGCAACGGATTTTTAAATAATAAAAAAAATAAATGTATAAAATATAATTAGGTTGAACTAAAAGAAAATATGACAAATTGTGGGGGAAGAGGATGAGTAGAGGGAGGAGGTTGGAGGTAGGAGAGAGGGAAGGGGAAAGGTTTCGACTTATGTGCATAAATAAATAAACGTAGCTTAAAGTTAGCTTAACAAGGCTGCAATTCAACTTAAATGTACATCAAACAAATATTACAAACTAAATATCGATTTATTCGGTACGTAAAAAAAAAAAAACTATAATTAAAATATTTGTCGTAGTTATAGAGTTGTGTGTTTAGTTTATGATTAGTTTTGGATAATTTTACATTTAACAATAGGCAACAACACGGAGCAAATGATTTTTTTCTTTCTTCGATTTCGATTTCGTTATCGTTTTTTTTTTTATGTTTAGTTTTATTTTTTGGTTTGGCAGCTGCATCAATCGGCAGTTGGCAACTGTAACTTAGTAGAAAAAGAGAGGCGGAGAGCAGGGCGTGGCATGTGTGTGTGTGTGTGTGTTGAGAGTGTGTGTTGCATGAAGCACGTTTGACTTTGCCACACAAATAAAAACAAATCACGCACACTAAAACATATTCGCTAAGTCCATTTAGGGGGCGTGGTTGCAAAGGGTTTTCTTACAGTTTACCGTTTTCTGTTTTTCTCTTTTGTTTTGGTTTTTGTTTTCTTTGTTGTCAATTTTCAATTTTCAATATTCAATTTTGAAGCTTTCTTATTATTAGAAAAATCCGCGCCGCAAGTTGTTGCACGTTGTCATCGTCTCCGGCTGCAAAATGGTTTTGAGTTTAACGCGTGCGTCGTCTACGCTGCGCCATGCCATGGTTGCTGTTGTGATTGCTGTTGTGGTTGCTGCCGTCGTCGACATCGTTGCCAACTTGTCGCGGGTTGGGCAATTTTTATGACGTCTCTAAAAATCATACTTTGAAGGTTTTCTCACGCCGCTGTTGCTGCTGCTGTTGTTGTTGCTGCTGCGCGTGATGGTTGCTGCGATGCGACGACTGTTGCTGTGGTTGCTGCTGCTGCTGCTGTTGCTGTGTGCCATTGGCTGCTGCCAGCAAACTCATCGAACCAGCGCTGCACAACGCTGTGGCAGCATCTTCACACGCATAACTCGGTATGCGATGATCGGAACGTGAACGCTCGCGATCGTGTGTGCGATGATGATGTTGCTGCTGCTGCTGCTGCTGTTGTTGTTGTTCACTGGCTGCTGCTGCTGCGGCTGCTTGTGCTGCGGCTGCTGCTGCTGCAGCGGCGGCTGCGCCATTGCGTTTGCTGCTCGCTGCCTGTTGCTGCGAACGTCGATTGCCTAGACGCTTCAACTCGTAATCGCGCGCATCAGCAACATCAAAGGTTGCAGCACGTTGTTGCTGCTGCTGCTGTTGTTGCTTGCTGCTGTGACGTGGTTGTTGCTGCTGCTGCTGCGTTTCGTATTGCTGAGGACAGTATTCATCGTATTCGTGGTCATCGCACAAATTTGCATTGCAGCTGGTTTGCTGTTGCAAATGTTGTTGCTGTTGCTGCGATCGATGCTTTTTGGGCGGCAATGGAATGGGCGCCTGATTGAGTTGCTGCTGTTGCTGTTGTGTTTGTGTGCTGGCTGAGGCTGCCGCCGTTGCTGCGTGCAGCGATGTTGCTGCTGTGCTCGTGCCAATCGACGATGACGAACATGTGGTTGTCGCCGTCGTCGTTGTGGCACGTCGCACAACATCAACGCCGCCGCCGCAGCAGGCGCACTCCTACAATTCCGTCACCGAATACAAATCAGCAGCGGCTGCCGCTGCCACAGCAGCCGCATTGTTGCCCGCTGCTGAGGCGCCACGTTTCAGCGAGCGATAGAAGAGCGCCTGCTGCTGCTGTTCGGCGAGCAATTGCTGTTGATGTTGCTGCTGCTGCTGCTGCTGTTGATGGTGTTTGCTGCTGCCAGTTGTGTTGCTGCTGCTGTGATGATAGTTGTTGTTGTGCTGTCGCTGCTGCTGCTGCTGCTGTTGTTGCTGTTGGTAGAAGGCCGCCTGCTGTTGCTGATGGTGATAGGTACTCGTGTCGTAGGAGTGCTGCTTCTTCATGCTGCTCAGCATCGGCTGTCCACCGTATTGCGCCTGCAACTGTTGCTCCGCATAGCTGCGAGCATTGTCCAACGTCTCAGCGCGTCGCGGTCGCTCGCGTTCCCTTTCTCTTTCTCTTTCTCGCTGCTCACGTTCACGTTCTCTCTCTCTTTCTCTTTCACGTTCACGTTCACGCTCTCTCTCTCTTTCCCTTTCTCTGTCTCTTTCTCTTTCCCTGTCACGCTCACGCTCTCTGTCTCTATCTCTGTCCCGCTCGTAGCCAAAGCTTGTCGATTGCTGTTGCCGCAAACTCGCCGATTTTGGCGGCAACATTTGCATATGATTCGCATTGTTCGCCTCCCTCGCATTCTTGTGTCGATTCTTTGGTGGCAACGATGGTGGTTGCTGCTGCTGTTGCTGTTGTTGCTGCTGCTGTACCAGTTGCAACTTTTGCTGCGCTGCCGTTGATTGCGGTCGTTGCAACGAACGATATTGCCCCAAGTTGGCTGCACACAGCGGTTGCGCTGAAATCTTTGTGTGTTGCTGCTGCTGCGTTGCCGGCGTCGTTGCTGGTTGCTGTTGCACTGGTATTTCGGGCAACGGTTGATTGACTATCGAGGCCGGATTCAATGAGCGTTGCACTCGTGGCGCTGCCGTTGGCACAGTGGCTGCTGCTGCTGCTGCCGCGGCCGATGTTGCTGGCGGGTAAACGCTGCTGCTCTCAATGCTGTATACCGCTGAGGGCGGCAGAATGTGCGTTGTCGGTGGATGATGTTGTTGTTGTTGCTGCTGTTGTTGCTGCAGCTGTTGCAGCGCCAGCAACTGTTGCTGTTGTTGCTGCTGCAGAGCGAGCAACTGTTGCTGCTCCTTGGCATAGGAGCTGCCCACGCCTGTGGTGCCCGGTATTTCCGTAAAGGTGTTGACTATCTTTGGTTTGGGTGGCGGCGGTGGCGCGGGCTGTGGCTGCAACACTTGTTGCTGCTGCTGCTGCGGTGGTGGCGGCGGTGGCGCCACCTGTTGCTGTTGCTGCGAGGGAGGCGGCGGCTGCTGTTGCTGTTGTTGCTGCTGCTGTTGCAATTGCAATTGCTGCTGCTGCAATTGCTGTTGCAACTGTTGTTGTTGCTGCTGCTGCTGCAACTGTTGCTGTTGCTGCTGTGGCACCAACATGTCCGTGGAGCCACCCGCATAGACTTGCGGCATGCAATCGGCCGCCTGTTGGCAATAATCCTTCGACACGGTGGCAATCGATGGCGTTTTGGCGCTGCGCAAATTCGGCGACGGCGACGCCCCCTTCAGCGATCCCCCGTAGCGTCCGACGTGCCGCAGCGTGGCACATTTGTTGGCCGTCGCGGCGGCCACAATGTTCAGATTGTTGTTGCCACGCACCGCCTTGGGGCCGATGCTAATGTACTTGGGATCGAAGCGATTGAAACTGTTGTTCGTCACATCGCGCGGATCGCGATCATCGCCCAAGCCATCGACATCGAGTCCGTTGCCCGTCGATTTGCACATCGCATTCGCTGTTTGAGCTGAGAGCACGGAGCGTATCGAGCTGCCTGTGGAACGTGGCAAGGTTGCGGAGGCAAAGATATTCTTAAGTGTGTTGCTGCCATGATGTTGTTGCTGTTGCTGCTGTTGTAACAGTTGGTGTTGCTGATTGATGTTGCTGCTGTGGAGGTGCTGCTGCTGCTGCTGCTGTTGTTGTTGTTGTGGTTGCTGCTGCTGCTGATGCTGCGTGTTGTTGTTGCTATTGCCTGCATACGTGCTGCAGGCAAGCGAATCTCAGTAGAAATCGTTCGATTCAAGCGTCTTACACTGCTTGCTGAGCGTCGCGTATTTGCCATTGTTTGGCCCCGGCAAATACGATGCCGATTGCTGATGATGCGACGGCAATCGACCCAGCGTATGATGGCCAGATCTGCAAAACAGAAAGTGAATATAGATTTAGTTATAGCTTTGTTTATGGGTGCAAAAATACGTTATAGAGAGAGAGACAGTTGCAACAGTTGCTGATAGTTAAGAGTGGTTGGATGGAATGTTCGGTGAATGAATGTTTAAGAAATTGTTTCAGTTTTTGAATGAATGTTTATGAAATGTTTAGCATTTGTTCTTGGAGATGTGGTCGTGATAGTCAGGCATAAAACTAAGAGGAGTAAGCGGACTAACTACAAGAAATGGGGACAAGACATCTATGAAATTTCCAAACTACAAATTAAATAATTAACCTAATATATATACCCTTTTTTTCTAAGCTTTCTTTAATTTTGGAGAAATTTAGTGAATTTCCTCACTTCCACTTTCCACAATTATTAAACTAATTTATGCTCTTTTCTTTCTATACTTTCTTTAATTTAGTTTTGTTTGCATTTTAACTTTTGATTTCCTTTCTTTTCTTTCTAATATTGTTTTTATACAGGCAGGATGAGGCATCTCCCACCCTTTAATTATATATATTCTTGGTCAGCCATGTCCGTCTGTCTGTCTGTCCGTCCGTCAGTATGAACACCGAAATCTCAGAGACTATAAGATATAGAGCTATAATTTTTTTTCGAGAACACTTGTAATGCTCGCACGCATTTAAAGATTGGTTTAAATTTTTGCCACGCCTACTTTCGTCCTCACGTATCGACAAAACTCGAATAATAAGTGTAATTTTGAAGCTATGAGTCGATTTTTTGCGTAGAAAATAGTAATAATATGGTATTTATGATTCCTGAAACTTTTGTTGTGATCGGATAAAAACTGTAAAAGTTTCTTAATAAATAATTTTGTATGACAAAAAAACACCTAATGAAATCGGGCTTTAGCTACTTTGGCTGAAAATTTGATATATTTGAACCTCTGTGGTTTATATATTTAGTTTCGGTATATTTTAGTATCTTTGCGCTATATTATTTGGTATTTGATTTGCTTCCATTCAAAATGGGTAGCGGGTATCTTATAGTCGAGCTCACTCGACTTTCTTGTTTTTTCTTTAGTTTAGTCCACTTTTAATTTGACTACATTTTAATATTGTCAATGTATTTTACTGTATTAGTATTAAAGTTAGTTTTTTAATGAGTTTTTAAAAATGATTTTAAACATTTTTTAAGTTCTTCTTCTGAAAGAGCTAAGCACATGATTCATCTTACATTTTTCGCAATGTAGATATTAAACTTGAATTGAATCATTGAATAACAATTGCCAAGTAATTCACTATTACCAATATTCTCTCTCTCTCTCTGACTAATATCGGATATAGTAATCCCATCTGCTTGAATTAGAATTTAAAATGCAGTATAACCAATCTATTTAAAGTCGCTATTTGATTATCAATGTTAAGCGCCAGCAGAGTTTGAACTTTTGTTTAATTCAAATTTCCTTACAATTAAGTTTTTTTCTAATACCTTCATTCTATGATTTCCATATGATATTTTTGAAAGAAATTCTTTTGATTTCAAATATATATTATACTAAAAGCATACCAAGAACTACTAAAATATACCGAATTGATCAAAATTTGTTGTGCAAAATTCTTTCCCAAAAGCAAATGTTCAATCTTTTATTGGCTTCTTAAACTGCAAACTATTTGCAACACTAACCAAGCTAAAAATAATAGCGGTAATAACTTGTTCATTTCTTCTCGCTTTCAAAAAGTTTCTCGTATTTTATTCAACTACTCGATTTAACAATTTATAGATTAGTGCATTAATTATGTTGTAGTTGTTTTTTTGTATGCTTTGTTACTGCTAGGAATGAAGTTTAATTTGCAAACACCAGAAAAAATGCTTTTCAAATGGAATTTTAGCAGCGCAATTTTCATAGCCTATCAAAAAATCTAAATGCTATATGGCTGAGCTTTAAGTACATAAAAATTGCTCAAGAGTTGAGTTCATAAAACAAATGCCTGACTACCCCGCTGGACTGTTGTTTTTTTGGGAGTCTCGTTACGTAAATGTTAGACTGTGATGTCCTTGTACGAAATTAGATATGTATAAATGTTATAATAGTAGTAGTAGTATAGTAGAGTATATATATATATTGAAATATATATAGTGCAGTCATGCAGGTGTGGGCGTGGCCTAGTGCAGAGGGCAGGTTGGACACACACAATAAGGAAATAATAAATGAAAATAAAAATGGAAAAAGTGAAATGAAAAATCCAAAAATGAATGTAATTCAAATAAAAACAAAACTTGACTTGCTGCTACTTAAAAATTAATCTTAATTGTGAAATGAAAAGCAAAAAAAAAAGAAAATTAAACGAAAAAGGATAAGAAATTAAACTTCATGCCTTGTGCCATGCACCAAATCATAGCCGGGCGGCGGCGACGGCGAACGTCGATGATTATTGAAGCCCAACGAAGCCGCCGCCGACGTCGTCGTTGTTGTTGAGTTCGAGTTAGTTCTATGCTGTGTTGTTGTGTTGTTGGTGCTGTTGTTGTTGTTGTAGTGGTTGTTGTGGTTGTGGTGGTGGTATATTGATGTGTTGTTGTTGCTTGACTGTTGTTGCTGTTGTTGTTGATGTTGCTGAGGAGATGATGCCAACCCTTGTCGCAATCCCGCGGTGCCATTGCGATACGCAGCACCGCCATTGATGCCACCGCCCGCTAAGCTGCCACCGCTGGGCAGTGTGCCCGTATTGTGACCCACGCCCACTCCAGTCCCATTGCCAGCCATCAGTGAACTGTTCCCCCCGCCCCCGATGCCGCCATGCGCCTGCTGGTGATGCAACAGCGTGCGATTGATTGTCCCGGTGCTCATCGGAGCCGTTGGCGAGATGCTCGCACTTGGCGCATTCGAGGCGGGAAACAGTGGCGCCGTCTCCGATTTGTCGCCATCCATCGAGGGCCTGTTGAAAAGTGAAAACAAATATATAAGTAAATATGCATATGGAAGTGTAACTAGCAAAATTCGCATCGATCTCTACCGCTTGCTGAGATATATCCAGGCATGTGAATCCGCATAGACGAGTATCGTGAGCAGAAAAGATGTCAATAATCCGGCCACCATCATCAGACTTAAGCCGAGCAATCCGCCGCCGCAGAGTCCGTGCAGCGCCTCCGCGTAGTGGCGATCGATGGCGCGTTTGTCCAGCGTGGTCGATAGCGAGGTCAAGTTCTGTTTCGTCTGCTCCAGATCGTTGTCCATCGAATGCAGTGTGCGTTGGATGTCGATGCGTGGATACGTGTCCTGGCTCATGCTGCAAGCAAAAAGTTTCGCATAAGTTGTGTTGTGTTGAAAGCAAAACAATTCTAGCAAATATATCATAGGTATTCTTAAAATATATCATATTAATATACCAAAAAACAGTAAAATATACAGAACTGGTATATCGATATACTAATTAATATAACATATACTAAAATATACCGAATTGGTATATCGATATACTACTACGCTCAAAATATGACAAAAAAAACTAAGAATTGTGGATTTGGTATATCGACATACTACAATATCCAAAATATACTACTACTATATACCAAATTGAATACGAAAGCAACCATTATTTGATATATAAAATACCAAAAATAGTAAAATATACCGAATTAGTATATCCATATACTGTCACATTCAAAATATACCTAAATATACCTATATAGACCATATACTAAAATGTATCGAATTGATATATCGATTTACTACTATATAAAATACTAAATGACTATCAAAGCAACTCAAACCCGACTTCAGCAGCCCTATTTTTTAACCAAATACTCAGTAATGAAAATATATAGTGAATTGCATATCCAACAAAAAAAAATGAATATAAAACTTTATGGATTTCTCAAAATGAGTAGAAGAGTTGTAGCATTGTTCTTTAGTTTTGCGAACATCTCTTTATAGGTATAAATCTAGTTAAAAGGCTTGCTTTGCTGCGTTTTCTACACAATATAAATTTTTTATTTTATTATCGAAATGTTAACTGCCTTACATTGATTCAAATTCATTTTATTTCATCTTTTGCATCTTTTTGAAGCGGTTATTATTTTTTAATCAAAATTTATTTGTTTTCCTTATTAAAACTGACAAATAAAATTTGGTTGTATAAATCTTGAATTCTTTTTTTGAGCTTACATTTTATGGAACTAATCAGTTTTATTTGTAAGAAACGAAATCCACTAAAATTGAAATAGTAACTTGAAACTACATAATTTTCCTTTACAAATTGCTGCCATCAAATGTTTTATTAAACCTGAAAGTCTAATTGGTTGCCCTTTAAATGTTCCACCTACAAATGCTTCAAGTGATTTGCTTATAAACCTCTCTACATATAAGGATACTTTGGATTTCCACAAGGATAGGATCCTACGCTTACCGTTGCATGAGTTCAACGCTTTCGCGAGCACGTTCCACGAGATCGCGCGACTCGTTGAGGCGCAGTATGAAGCGATTGCGCAGCGTGCCACAATTGAGGAAATAGACATACGGACTGCGCTGTAAGTGCCAAGAAAGAAAAGATTATTAAAAACAGATCGAAATGATATATCATACATTATAGAAAGACTTACCATTCCCACCTGTCGACACATGTACTCATGGGGTCGCATACAAAAGTCGCCGGCGGCAACGCTTGAGGCGAGATAAATGCCAGCCAAGAGCCAACAGATGATGATGCAAAACAGTCCCGAAACACTGAAGAAGATCAAAGTGCAACGCGAGCGACGTGCAACACCAATCACCAGCACAGTGCAAAGGAACAGCAACAGAGTGAGGAAAGCCAAAGTCGCTGGCCAACGTATCGATTCATAAAGTTCACCCAACTAAAGAAATAGAGAAGAGCAAGGTTATAGAAAGAGATATTTGATTTGTTTATACCATATGTATGTCTCACTCACATGCAGTATGCCCATCAATGAGGTCTCGTTCTCGCTGCCCTTGGTCTTCATAAAGTACAAGACCATGTTGTCCAGCGAGGTGACAGCTCGCGATGTATTGTCGCGAACCAGACGCGCTGTCTCGATGAGCAGCATGACAGCCGTTTGATTGTACTGCGGTTTCTCCACCTGAAGCACCACATTGTGTGAAGCCATTTTCGTTTCGAGATCATGCTTGATGGTTTCAGTCTGTAACGGGTTAATATTGTGGTTAATATCGTGTGTCAAGTTAACTCTGCTGACAAGTTGAAGGCTTCAACAGATCGGTTTAAGAGAAAGGTGTGATTTAAGGAAACATTTTGTAAATTTATGCACTACTTTGTATCCCGAATATCTAAAATATTATTTATTATATTCTTAGCATAACATTGCAAAATTGAGGAAATTTCATTTCAATTTGCTGCATGTAAATTGTGGTTAATATCGTGTGTCAACATCTGTCAAGTTGAAGGCTGCAACAGATTTTTTAACCCTTCATACTCTCAGATTTATGGAGATATATTGTAAATCTAAGTTTATACTATTTGTATTGTATACTATTTTGTTTCCCGAAAATCTCAATTGGTAGAGTCAAGTGCTTGATATTACAGTTAATAATGTTGGCCTTTAGAACAAAATGCAAGTTTATGGGTTATTTCTTTACTATTGGTTTCACTTGGTGTGGAAAAAATCCTTGTACCATATTTAAAACTTTTTTTGATTTCAATACTTAGCTATGAGAATAGTTAAAGTACAAAAAAAGAACTGCAGTATTTTTTGATAATGCTATCAGAGATAAAACTTATTCGGCATTAGATTTTCTAAGATGTTGAATACCATTTAAAAAATAACTTTGCTTATCGGAACTACAAATCAGACGATCTATGAAATACCCTTTGCTCTAACATCGATTATATGATCGTAATTCAGAATTTGAAATTTTTATTTATAGTTGGCGACTTCCATATTAATTTTTTCAATTTTTTTTTAACACAAAGATATCAATTTACGTACGAACAATAATATTGAACAAAACAAAAATTTGTATTTAGTATTTCTCTTTTTTTTACAGTGAGTTTTCATCGCATTTTGGTTTACATACAGCAAATTGAGTAAGTTCACTCCATAATTATATTCTTTCCTTAGTTTTGCTTTAGTTTTAAGCAGAGAATCTCATTCTTTAAATGTAAATGTTGTTCAAAGTATTCTAAAATGTATATTGATTAATAATGCAGAATGCAGTAAAAAAGTTTTGCTAAAATACTGAAACTTTCGCATTAATCAATAAGTATTTCTCCATATTCCTTAAATAAATAACAGCTGCTTCCATTGCCCATTGACCACAGAAATTTCGCAAAAACTATTAGAGACAGCGCGCTGTCGAAAGTTTGAGCAACAATATTCTTATGATTGGCACATTGTTTCAAGTTTGCTTTTGCAATTTTGGCCACGCCCTCTTCTCAAATAAACTTTAACTCAGTTTCCTATATGTTCACTTCACACATTGTGTCTATTATGTATTTTAAGTGTACTACTATATCCATATGTTAAACATAGCCTTTGGTATATTTTTAGTGTTTTTGCAGTATATTGCTTAGGTATATTTGCAGCTCTATGGTATATTTTAACAATTTTGCGGTATATTCATTTGGTATATTAGTAGGATATGGTTTTATCGAGTTCACTCGATTGTAGTTTTCTATATCTTTCGTTATACTTTAGTATTTTTGCGGTATATTCTTGGTATATTTTTAGAATATTAATTTATTAAAAAATGAATAGCGAGTACACTCGATTGTAGTTTTCTATATGCATTTGGTATATTTTTAAAATATTCTTGGTATATTCCTAGAATGGGATTTTTATTTTCTATAGATTTCCATATATTTTAGTACATGTGTGGTATATTTTTAGAATATGGTAGCAAGTACACTCGATTGTAGCTTTCTATTTTGATTTTTTTTTTATTAAGATACTAAAAATGCATGTTTAAGCATTGTAAGCCCACAGCGTCGTCTATCACGCTTTTCCTATCTCTATGCATTAAAGTCTACTACACATAACTATGCGCGTTAGTGTGTGTGTGTGTGTGGACGCGACTGCGATAAATAGAATCGAAACAGGATAAGACAGGACGTGAATTACAGCGGACAGGACATGGTGTTTCCTCTTAGGCAAAGATTTCAGCTTTCTGCTGCTACTATTCATAAACTTTCAGCGCACACACACACACTACACAACAAACAAACACACACATGCACACACACCATACAATACACACACACACACACATGTTATCATGTATGCACATAAAAGAAGCCGATAAGGCAAAAGGTTAAGAGAGCGCGCAAAGTGAGATAGAAACAGTCAGCAAGAGAGAGCAAGAGATAGAAGGAGACGAAGTGAGCTAGATAAAGGCGCAAAGTCAGCTGCAAGGGGAGCTCGGAATGGGCGGGGGGCGTGGCTGGGGTTTAGGTGCCGACAAGTTGATGCTGTGGCCCAAACAGATGGCTGGCATTGCTTGGCTCTTAAGTAAAACGCTATTAATTATCTAGGCACAGGACTAAGCACACAGCAAACATGTATGGGCAATACACACACACACACACACATACACATGCATATAGGCAACACACATACACACATAGACACAGAGCAGCACACATGAAAGACAGCGTGTAGAATGTAGTCTGCTTTTAGGCGCGCCCGCGACCCTTTTGCCTGTCAGCCTTCCAGCGCTTTACCTCTCGCTCTACCTCTCATCCTCCATCTCTTTCTAGCACGCTCTCCGACACACAAGTGCGGAAGCAAAAGCATAACGGTTGAAAAAAAAACTATATTTATATGTTTGTGCAACGTTTTTGGTCCTTTGTTCCAGGTTTTTTTTTTTTTTTTTGTGCTTTGCCTCGTTGCATGCCACACAGCCTTCTCTCTGTCTGTCTGTCGGTCTGTCTCGCTCACTTGGCGTCCCCTCCGTCTAGCTGCATGTCTGCGTGTGTCTGTCTGTGTATGCGAGCCGAGCCGAGCTCTTTGTGCGGGGTTTTCCCTTTTTGTCCCTCATTTCGTTTCTTTCCTTTTTTGCCCATTTTTGGTCATTAACTTTTGAACTGTTCTCTCTCTCTCTCTTTCTCTTTTTCTGTCGCTCTCTCTGTGTCTCTTGCTCACCTGCCGTGTGCAGGACTCAAGTAATGGACAACAAAAGCTAAAGCTAAAGCTAAAGTTAGAGTCGGAGTCGGAGTTGGAGGAGTTGCCGAGCTCTTGTTCCGTTATTCGTTGGCATATCTTTGTTATAATCACATACGACAACATCTTGTAAGCAAAGTCAACTTTAATCTATGCGAATTACATCAACCTTTGCTGGATATTCTCTGCTTCTACTCTCTACTCTCCTGCGTTTCGTTTCGTTTTGTTTGCTTTTCTTACAGCTTTCAGCTTTCACTTGGCAAAGGCAAATGGAACGAATAGTTAGTGTAAGTGCACTAGGCACAAAAAAACAGAATGAACTCGGTTAGTCTAATGGATTTACGTTCTAATTTTAGACACATTTCGTTCGCCTCCTATCTATGTCCATGACAGCCTCTCTGTTTGTCTAACAACTCTTTTTTTTTCCTAGAGTTTGACATCATTTTATTGTTGTTGCTGTTGTTTTTGTTGTTGTTGTCCTTTCGTTTAGATGTCGGCTTAATTTGTCTCACCTGTCGTTTAAGATTGAGCACAAGGCTCTCCACCTGCTTGCCAGAGCTGAAGGCCTGCAGCAAACCATTGTGGAAATCATCGTTGCCATATAAACCTGCAACAACAAGAAGAAAAGACACATAAATTATTTCATTTTCTTATTGAATATTCACACTTGTAAAAGGCGTTTAAAGCAGTACAACTTTAGTAGAGCGCTTAAAGTTATAATTCAAACTTAAAATAAAACGAATATTTTAAAAGTCGCTGATCTAGAACATTGTGAACAACAATACAAATTATAAACAGTAGAAAAAATTTAGAAATTCAGCCTTCCAGCATCAATGTTATCTATAGATAAGAACGCAGCTGCATTTCTATTCTTCAATATCTTTTGATTTTTTCCCTTTTTTAGTATAATTATTTTTGTATTGCTAACGCGACGTTTAGTATTATTTTTAGTATTAGAATTTAGTATTATATCTTATAGCATCAGTTCAGTATTTTGTAGTATTACAAGTTAAGTATTATATTAACTATATTGTTTTGGGTATTTGGTATTATATCCAGTTGGACAAATTTAGTATTATATTTAGTATATTGCTTAAAGTTTAGTATTATAATCAGCATTACAAATTTAGTAATATAATTAGTACTACATATTTAATACTATATTTAGTATAGAATATCTTGTTTTGAAGTTATCTAAATTCGGTTCTAAAAGGATTAAGGAATAGTTTACTAATCTGACAACATCTAAATGAAACCCTTTAAAGGAAGATTACTCCATTAATGATTATCTTAATCACTTTACAAATCGTTTATGCAACTAAACAGACTACAGCTAAAAGACTTTATCAGAAGTATTTTGAATTATGTAGTCACAGAGCGCGTTATAAAAGTTTATTCCAAAGATGAAGCGCAATCATATTTGTCAAATTTATATTCCATTAATATTTTAAATTAAATGTATAAAAGCTAAAAGCTTGCTATTAAATAGTTCTTTAGTTTGTTCATGATTAGATTCAATTAAATCTTCGATACCAATCAATGGCTTTTTCTAGTGCTAAAGTTTTCAATTTCAATCAATGAATATTGTATATTGTGCTTTTTTCTCTATTTATCTATTTTCTCCCCATTTTTACTACAAAAAATATATATATTAAAATAAAATAAGCAGGAAAACAATTAAAAAGGAATATTGATATCATAATGGAAATTATGAATTTTTTTAATTTTTTTTTTTTTTAATTTTAATCCTTTTCTTGTCTCTCACTCTCGCTCTCTGGCTCTTTATCTGTTCTCTCTTTTAGCAGGGAAAATAAATGTATAAAATAAAAGCCAATGAATATTGCTACTATAAATTCTATAGTTTGTAAGTAAGTGAACTTTTTTTTAAACTCAATTAATGAATATTCGCTATTGTTTTTCTCTCTCTTTCTCTTTCTCTTTCTATACGCGGTCTCTCTTTCGCTCAAGCAAAAGCGCGTAGCTCGCTCGCAATTTGACGTCAACATTTTTGAGTCAATTAAGAGCGCTAATTAAATTATTATTTTATTATTGTATGCGGAGGTTGTTGTTGTTGTTGGATTATAATGATGCCGCTCGCTGTTGTCGCATAGCTGTGGCTTGCCCCATTGACAATAACAACAGTTATTGCTCTCGTTGTTGTTGTTGTTGCTGTTGTTGAGCTCAACCCGAATTGACTTGGGGCGTTACCTTTGCCAGTTTGACACACTTTGCGCTCCGCATGGGCAAATTAAGTGCTTGTGCTTTTTGACTTTTGTCCGACACAAAATTCAGTTTCAGTTGTTTCGATCGCGATTGCAGTTGTCCGCCCATAAATCCAGATACTACGTGCCAAAGCCAAAGCCGAAGTAAAAAAAAAACCCCACACGTAATGGGCCCGAAATGCAACGACGTTTTGGCTAATTGCCAAGTCAAACACGCGACGTTGGCGGCGACGTGCTTTTGCCATTTCTTTCCTTTCTGCTTGTTTTTCTCTTCTCTGTTCTCTGTGCTGGGCGTGACCATTGGTCAGCAGCAGCAGAGGCACTCGACAGGAGCAAGTTCATTGACATTCGAGCGGAAGTTGCACTTACCTAGTCCAATGGCGGCGCAGGTCATCAGCGTGATGATGACCAAAGAACAGCTCTGGCAACGCTGAGCACTCGGTTTGCGTTGTTTGCGATCGCAGCATCGCGTCAGCAGATAAAGCAGCAGGCCGAGTAGCGAGAGGATCAGTAGGCCAGCTGGTATCGAGGCCAGTATGCCAAGGCTCTGAAAAGATAGAAAATGTTAAGATATTAATATGATAAACATGAAATACAGAAAGAAATCAGTAAACCATTTAATCAGAGTGAGAAATTATGATGTATTATAATAAATCAGTTAAAATTTTCGTGATCAAATCATTACAACTAACCGAGAAGTCAGAGGAAAAGAAGTTTGCGATAAATATTTATCAGTAGAAAAGTTATCAAGAATTTACAAGATTCCATCGTATATTAAGAGATAGCTTATGACTATGATTTTGTGAGTGATGAAAGTTTGTATCGTGAACATATACTCAATTTTTCTCGCCACTGTATGTTTATCGATCATTAAGTTTTACATATTATTCAACACATTTTTAGAAAAGTATCGATCAATTCTTAACAATCAAAAGTGATATCGATATTATTCGAGAAAAGAACAATTATTAACAATTCAAATTTCTGACAAAAGATCGATTTATCGATTTTTTATTGATACAATACCATAAAGATATATCGATAATCAATTCTTAATAATCAAATGAGATATTCATATTACGCAACTGCATAAAAATTCTTTCAACAATTCCTACAAATTTCTGAACTTTTAAAAATGCATCGTTTTATTTATACAGACTATACAATAAGAATATATCGATCAAGAAATTGTTCAATAAATCTGTAGAAAATCTGTTTGTGATAATTGGCAAAATCATGTCTAAATACAGAAATGTTATAAATAATTGCTTAAAATCAAGCAAGACATTCATAACAAGCGACATCGAAAAGTAGCAAATATAATTACGATATATCGTATAGTAATCCATAAATTAATACAAAACTTTTGAATAATCAATAAGGCAGTAGAATAGCTTGTGAAAATGAATAAAAATCAATGGACAGGAATCAATAACACTATGAAAACGTTTCACAAAGTAATGAAAATTTATCGAGAAGCTTTATATATATTAATATTTATAAATAAATTAGTTAACAAATAAGCCAAAATTCATACAAATCAAGTGAACAATTACATATATTATGATATAACATTGTTTTAAGTATTAAACTATAGAACTCAATATATTCTTACTAATGCGATCGATAGCAGTAAAACAAATGTTATCGACATCGAAAAACATTAGCATAAATATTTATAGATATATGCATAAAAAAGTGGTGACCAATTTAATATTCCGAGACACTTGCATTCACAAACGTAAATTAAATTCAATTGCAAATGGACAGCAATCAATCTTTGTTTATTAATGCGATCGATAGCAGTGAAGCAATGAAGAAAAAAATTCGACAATCGGTTGTCAATCAATAACTGAATAAATAATTGATCATGAATACAGATTAGTATATTAATAATTTAATAAATTTAGCATTTTTGACAATTCAATTTTATTGATAACTTTTCAATATTAAAATAAATTGCAATGTATCAAGCGATAGTTGAATTTCATTTCATTTCTTCATGCAGTCTGCTGCATATTTCAATCAAATGACAAGTTTCTTCTCAGAATGAAATGTTCATTCGAAATCAACGGATGAAGGATAAACCAGGAACTTAATATGGGGACGGTTCACAAGGAGAAACAGGAGATTGACGAACTGTGTGGAAGAGTGGGCGGGGAGAGCGAGGAGGCGTGTGGGGGTGTTACAAAATTTGTTTCAGGGTATTGAGTGAACTTTTAATTGAATAACTTGCAGCTCGTTTTCTGCTGTTTGAGTTGCTGTTGAGTTCGTTGTTGTCGTTATTGTCCTTGTTGTTGCCTTGTTGTCGTTATTCTTGCTGTTGTTGTTGCTGTTGTTGTTGCTGTTAGTTGGCTGCCCTGCCAAAAATATACAACAACAACAACAGCAACAAGAAAAAAGGACGAGAAACCGAAAACGAAGCAAAAATGTGTAAAAATACGTCTGCAAAGTTAATTTTTTGTCGCCGTGCCCCTCGGTTTGGGGGCGAAAAATTTAATTGAATTGGCAACACTACGCCTCGACACAACAACAACAACAACGACGACGACGACGACAACAACAGCAGCAAGTTGGAGTTGGTAAAGTTTTGGCCAGAGTTGCCAGGGTAACAGCGACGCTTTTAAAAAAGAAACGAACAGAAAATAAAAGAAAAGAGAGCAAAGTAAAATATCAACATGAAAATACCGTTGACTTAACGGAAATTTCATTTGCACTCATTAAAAAATAAGTGCGACAGCCAAGTTGTGCTACTAGCTGGACTAATGTATACCCTGTAAAACAATTATGTAAAGTCGGCATTAATTTTTTTGTATTTTCATGATATGATTAGTGTCTAAGCAAAATGTAATTTTCTTTTTAATTTTTCATTTGAAGGAAGTTAGAAATAAAATAGAAAAAACTGAATTGGATTTGTCTATTTTTACTTTATTAATTTAATGAAATAAACTTAGATTAAAATGCCAAAATTTATAAAAAAAATTAAAGCATAAATTTCATAAATAATTTTTATTTAAAATTTATCCAAAGATAAAATAATACAAATATCTTAATTTCAGGCACTTAATAAATTGTAGTAATAATAAAGAATTTAGTGAATCTTACCAATTCAATGTAATAAAATTACTTTAAAATGAAATAACTTCAGTTCTAATTTCGGCAATATTCGAATTTTAGTGAATTTTGAGTTTTTAGGTTGCAATCAATATGTACATATAAGGATTAAGAAATATTTTCTGTTTTATGACAAAATATATAATTTCGTTAATTTTTCGGTTTTGCGAACGAATTCAATAATAATTGCTAATATCTTAGAAATGATTCCAAAATCATTCATAGCTCTACTTGGAGTTATAACCAAGAGCTATAAGATTCATCTTTACTCAAAATAAATAAATGTTTCGGTATATGTTTTTTAAAGACACGCAACATTTTCGCCAACAAATTATGTATGTCTATAAAAAGAAGGAACGGAGTACAAGGACTCTCTCAAAAGTCCAAACAACTGATATTATGATTGGTGAATCATTCTCAGTTGTCATGCAATAAACGATTGCTACACAAGAAAAATAATGGACTAAAATAAAGATTTTCGTGTTAGTACTGAGAATTTTAGACCTGATTTTGAGAGTTTGGCATTTTTCAGATTACTGGAAGAGCATTCAATCTTTAAGATTTCAAAACGTTCGACAAATTAATAATAATTTATCGACAAGCTTTTTTTTATTTATGTAAGAACATTTAAGCTTTAAGATTTGACATTTATTTTGTTTTTTGTTTTTTTTTTTAGAAACGGAACTTCTTATCAGTGAGTGTGTACAATATTTGCTGCTCCTTAGGAAAACAATTTGAGAGCGTTATTTATTTATGTGTTGCAAAAATGATTTCGCTGCTAAATTCGTTTCGGCTATTCCCATTGTCAGTTGTGTTTGTGGTGCAAATTAGAAAAGGTTTCAAAAAAAAAAAAAATGAAAAAAAGTGGAATAAAAATAAATAAAGGAGTGTGCTCTCAACGTATGATTCGAATGCTAAACAATGGGGTTTACTATATTAATTTGAAACGGGTTGAGAAGAAGACTCTGCTCATGCATAGCTAATTCTCTGTGGACTAATCGAATTCGCAGGGTGTAGAAATAAAATATACTGCATATACTGTATGTGGCAGGTAGCTCGGATTACAGACTACGTTATTGGACACCAAGAGGGGGGAACAGAAAAAAAAAACGACAACAACGTTTGGCGTCATTAAAACGTCTGACGTTTGGCGACTCATGGCCACAAAATATGAGTCAGCGATCGATGCCACTTGAGACGACAAACCACAACAACAACAACAACTTTGGAGCTTGTTGTCAATCAAGTTCAATCAGAATGATGTTGCACAGCTGTGTTGAGGAAAGCAGAGCGAACATGGTGCACATTTATTTATTATTTATATGCTAGTTGCAGGCAGCCTTTTGTGCAACGTGCAACGTGCAAATAATCATTAAAACTAGCGACTATGCCACCTGGCACACACACTATTTTGTTGGCGTTGTCGTTGTGTCGTTGTTTTTGTTTGCGTGTCCTCGCACACAGTTGAATGACACTTGAGAGAGCGAGCATGCAACAACACGGCTCGCAAGTTGCAACTATATCTGTACACTGAAAAAAAAAAGACCCAGTTCTAAAATCAAGAACGTTCATCTGAAAAATTGTGTTCTTATACTTAGGATCAAATTCT
The DNA here is from genome assembly GCF_023558435.1 of Drosophila sulfurigaster albostrigata. NCBI lineage: Eukaryota > Metazoa > Arthropoda > Insecta > Diptera > Drosophilidae > Drosophila > Drosophila sulfurigaster. Next base: position 7,950,133 of record NC_084885.1, on the reverse strand, counting down.
TAAATTTAAGAAGAAGAACATTGGCTTAGAAAATGCCAAATTTTTTAAATAAGTCCAAAAATTCTTGATCTAGATTACAAAAGTCTGTAATCAATCGAAATATTCATATAAAGTTTCTATCTAGATTTGAGTGTTTTCGTTCATAGTTCAGTCAGTTGAGCTGTCGCGAATCATTCTCAAAGTAAAGTAAATAAATGAATGTGCTTACTAAATCATAAAATGAAAAAAATAATAAATAAGTAGAAAAAAAAAGAAAAAAAGTTGAAGAAAAAAACGAAAAAAAAGTGGGAGAAAGTCAGAAATAAATTTTACAAATTTAGACGCTTTTCCAATAAACAAATTTTTTATGTTTTTTTCGAAACTTGTCGATATTACGTTTTATCTTATTATTTTGTTGATTTTAAATACATATTTTTTTTTAATTTCATTTATAATTTGTTGGTTAAGAAAGGCGGAAAGGAAATAAATGTATTTAAAAAATTTTGTCACTTTTCCAGTAAATATTTTTTCAGTTTCTTTTTTCTTTTCCAATTTTATTCAAGAATTTTATTTAAGAATGTTGCTTATTTGTTTTTTTTTTTTATAATAAGAAATTGGTCTTAAAACTATAAAATTTGTTCTTATTAATTAATTTTATTAATTAGGATTTTCATGTTCTTGTCGCACTTTTTAGACCAAAATTCTTAGCACTAATACCGAAAATCTTTATTTAAGAACATTTTTTTTTCTGTGTATGTGTTTTGTAATTGCACTTTAGCCGTCGCGCAGCGAAATGAAGCGCAAATTTGGCCATAACAAGGCAAAGTCCTACAGCGAAGGGTTGCAAGCTGCAAGTTGCAACGCAACGCAGCGCAGCGGCGCTTAAAATGGAAAATTATGCAAACTGCGGCTCAGCGCCGCAACGAACGAACTACGAACGAACGAACGCCATTAAATTGAATTAAATCAAAGCAAATTGCCAGAGCAACATCATCAGCGAGAAAGAGCCTTGGGGCATGCAACATCCCCACTGTGCCCCAGCTTGTTTACCCTTTTCGCAGCGAGCGTCCAATTCAAAACGCTGCGCGATGGCAAATGTGTGAAATTTGGCTAGGGCAAACAACAGTGAATGAGCTAGGGATAGAAAGAGATGGAATGAGAGCGAAAGAGAGAGAAAGAGAGACAGCTAAATAGATACTACAGACACAAAGTGACTTTTAGCTACTGTGTTTAGATTGTTCATATACACGAAATTAGCACTAGCTAATATAGTATGAATATTTAGAGCAGCGCTGAATCAACAGCTGAACAGTAGACGGTGGGGAGGGGGGCAAGGCAAAAGGGCGGCACTGAATCAACAGCTGAACGGGGGACAAGGGAAAAGTCGAGAGCAGCAAGAGTTGAGCGAGCACAATCAGCGACAACTTGAATTGAACAAATAAGTATAGAAGAAATTTCTATATGCACAATCAGCAAACGCAAAGCGCAAGCAGCAGTTGAGGATTGATCATTGAACCAATTTAAAGCGCATTTTCTTTTAAATATCGACAGAAAAAAGCGAAAAAACAAGTAAATTAAGAAAAGAAAACCATACAAAATTGATATATTGACAACTAACGCAAAGAAAAAAGGAAGAAAAGAACGAATACAAAAAAAAAAAACAACTTAAAATGTAAAAAAGAACGAAGAAAAAGAAAACATTTAAAATGAAAAAAAGTACGAAGAAAAAAATAATGAAAAACAAAAAATAAATGAATTTAAAATTCGATTCGTCGATTTTTATTTTCTTTATTAATTTAAAATTTATAATTTACATTTAATTAAACTTTAACCATTTTCCCAATTTTGTACATTTTGTCAATTTTCTAATTTTAGCAATTTAAATTGTTATTTTTTTAATTAAAAAAGTCGTTGATTTTCATTCTCTTTTTAATTGTTATTTTTTTTTTATTTTGTATTGTATTTTTGTTGATTTTTCAGATTTTTTAAATGTCTGTTTCTAACTTTTTTTTGGATAAAAGAAACGCGAATTTCACATGTTTATTTTTTTTTGAATTTTTAAAGAACTGCCATTATTTTAGTTGCAAACAAATTATTATTATTATTGAATAATACAATTTGGACGTAGTTCTTCTTTTAAGGTTTATCCAAAACATCCACGCATTTAAATAAAAATGCAAGCTTTTACTTTTTAAATTAAGTAGAACAAAAAATAGTCGAAAAAAAAAACATTCGTGTGCACAAACTTTCTATTAACTACAACGAAACGACAACATTTTGCGTAAGTCAAGAGTACGGAACAGATTAAAATAAATGCGCAGTGCTCAACAAACAAATCCCTTTGTCTACGTCTCCGTAATCTTTAAAGGAATTTGATTTGACATTGACACTGTAAACATTGCCATAGCCCAAAGTCATCGAAACTTTAGTGAAAAGATTAAGAAATTAAAAACAATTTCAAATGCATTCAATTTACAGTAGTCTCAATGAAATACATCAAAAACTCATTGGACTATCAAGTCAGCAACTAATTGAAGCTGTTGCTGCTTCAATGCAAATAATGAGTCAGTTTTGTAATAAGCAGCTAGAAAGATAAGTAGACGATGGATCGAATGATCTCTCTCTGACTATTTATAGACCAAGTTTGAACAGTGCAATCGATTGAATCGATGCACTGACGACGACGACGTCTCTTTGACATTGAGCAAGGTAATTCGATGCGAGTGCAATTCAATTGCGAAAAAAAAACAACAAACGAGCAAAAGAAATCTTAAACCAATGTAATCCAAAAGCACTTCGTATCGTTGACGCTTTAGAAGCCGAACATTTTTTTTTGCTGTCACTTTTCACTGCAGGTTGGCAGCGCTGTTTTTATACCTGCCACCCAGAGTGTAGAAGGGTATGACAACTTTGTGTCTGCAGATCAGAGAGTCTGGTATATTTTTGACGCTATGATATATTTTGATTATAGAACTTTATCGATATACCATATATTACATTTGGTATACTTTAGTATTTTTCGATATACAATTTGGTATATTTTGAATGTAGTACCATACTAATATACGATCTATATCAATCGGTATATTGAATTGGCATATTTTTAGAAAATTGTTTTATTGATATACCTTATGTATTTATTGATATACCTTAGCATTCGGTATTTCAGTATTTTTTGCTACATATATTTGGTATATTTTTAGAATAAGATTTTATAGAAAATTTGTATTTTGGTATATGTATATTTATTTGGTATAATTTCAGAATATGGTTTTATGGAAAATGTTTTTTCTTAATATTAATTTGGTACATTTTCAGAAGATTGTTTTTATTGAAAATTTACATTTTTTACGGTAATTCGGTATATTTGTATTATGTGGTTTTATAAAAAATGTGTAGCCAGTATCTCACAGTCGATCACACCCGATTGCTGCTTTCTTACTTGCTTTTTCAGTTGGTCTAAGCCTCAAATTGCAGGCAAAAACTTTCATATTTGAAATGCAACACAGCGCAAGTTGTTGTTGTTATTTTTACCTCTCTGGCTGTTGTTGGTTGTTGTTGTTGTGTCGTTTTATGTGGCCCCGGTCTTGTGTCTTTAGTTTGGGATATAGTACGTAGGCGTTGCTTGTGGACGACGCTCTATAACATTTTATAGTCGCCGCCGCTTTGGCACTTTGTTTTCCCCTCTCACTCTCACTCTCAATCTCTCTCTCTCTCTCTCTGTCTGTCGCTCGGCTTAGCCCCGAAATTAGAACGTCAATATTGCCGTTGAATGCGATCCAATGGAGGAAAAACCAGTTTCCCTCTCAGCACAACAAAAAAACCGAACAAAAAAAAAAATGCCCTTAGCCAACAAAACACAGTTATGAGCATAAGTATGTGCATGGTTACGGTTACGGTTATGAGAGAATGTTATGGATATGTTGTTGAGCTGACGAAACTGGCCCCACACACACACACACACATACAGAGAGAAGAGAGTGCGACATAATATCTGAAATGAGCTCGCTTCCGGGGCACGCTGTGAGGTTTCCCCTTTTGCAGCAGCAGCAACAGCAAAGCTGCAACTACAACTGTAATCAGCGTGGCACACAATGCAAAAAGCATGCCGCAATCTGCAAGGCGTTTTGTTGATAGCTCTAACAGAATTGTGAATCATGCACAACAACAAAAATGGCCACAGGCAAACTCGCACTCACTCGACAGACAGAATGGGAACAGATTGTGATTGTGGAGAAGGGAGAAGGAGGTGAAAGAGAAAGAGGAAGAGGAGGACTATCCACATATGTGGATGCCACATGTGCCAAAGGAATGCCAAAAGGGATTACAGTTTGTTATCAGCTGCTGCTGCTGCTGAACAAAACTGCCCAAAACGGAAACGTCATCGAGTGCTGCACAGGAAGTGAATCCGACACACTCCATACACACACTCACACACACACTCACACACATGCACACACTTTTCACATTCTGATTTATATTAATTACTACGTGCTTTGTATATTTAATCACACAACAGCTTGTCCGACTTTATGTTATGTCATATTGTGTCGGATAATGCAAAATAAGAAATAATATATTAAATAACTTCCACACAACATTTGTCGTGTATTAATTCTCTGATGATCTATAAATTTTAAGTACTATTCTCTGCGATTTATATTTATAGGTATTTCGGAAATATAGACATAGATATTTCATATTCATTATCAAACTGAAACTGTAAATTTTCAATAAAAACAATCTTATGAAAATATACCAAATTAGGAAAAAACATTTTCCATAAAACCATATTCTGAAATTATGCCAAATAAATATATACCAAAATACAAATTTTCTATAAAATCTTAATATCATTTTCATATAACATTTTCGAAAGAATTTTCTGCAATTCCTTAAATTTCATTTATTATTATTATTAGACAAAATATTCAGTTTAATATATCTTTAAGTTTGTAAATTAACAATTTTTGCGATATAGTTTACAAAATTAAAGATGTATTAAGCAGTAAATTGAATACAGTAAAATAAATCAAGAACAATTACAAAATGTTACAAAACATTTAAAAACATTTATTCTCAACAAAATACATTTAAGCTCTTTTTCACATTGATTCATAAAAATATAAAAGAATTATAAATACAAAGAAAATTTACTGGAAAAATAAAATAAATAAGTAGAAATGAAATGATATTACACAACTTCTCGAAAAATGTATTCCCTAAAAGCAATTACATTAAATATAAAAACTAAATAATGTTACAAAACTTTCAGAATACATTTTAAATTTACATTTAAGTTATTTTTTGAGACGCTTTAATTTAAACAAAAAGTGAAAAAGTTTCAAAATAAAAAAAAACTGTTTAGTACTTCAAATCAGATTAATGTTATTTAGAAGAATATAAAATATATTTGTTGTTTTTGAATTGGTTTTTGGCGAACTTTATTGTTGGATAGTGCAGATACTTTAACAATTTCAAGTTGTTGCACGTTTGAACTCGCACTTAATGCTATCCATTTGATGTATGTCTGTGATTAGAGGGTATTCGAGGGAGGGAAAGAGAGAGAGAGAGAGAGAGAAGCAACAAAACTAAAACCGGCTGTCCACATGGCAATTGCCATAGAGAGGCAGCTGGAGACTGGTTGGTTGGTTGGTTGTTGCTGTTGCTTGTGCTCGATGAATAAATAAAAAGCAAAGGCAAATTATTGAAAAGCGTCGCCCAGCGAGGAAGTCGAGGAAGTGCGCACAAATGGCAGGTAAAATTATGTACACAAACTCAAATCGGAGGAGGGAATGGAGAAGAGAAGAGGAAGACGAGGAGAAGGAGGCGGGCGGGAGTAGTTGAAGTAGTTGGGTCGGGCCTTTGATGGGGACACAGTGAGGCAAAAGCCGGCATTTCATATGCAAATCACGTCACGTGACGCACCGTAACAAAAACTACACAAAGAGAGAGAGAGAGAGAGAGGAGTAACAAAAGAATGGAATGGACACACAGCATGGAATTACAATTGTGCAATTTCCAGATGGGAATAAAGATCGCATATTATATGTAAATTATAGATGAACTCGACACAAACAATGACAACGAATTGCAAATGCAAAATTAAAGTAGCGCATTTGATCGTTTGCTAGAAAACTAGCCAAAACTAATTAGAATGTAAATAAATAAATCAAAAGTGCTAAATTCATGTTAAATATTTCAAAAGTCAGAGAGAGAATATCTGATGACGCATCAGAGTTTTGCATTGTTTTGGTAACTTTCAACTTTAACTTGCGACTTGATTGCAACTTCAACTCGAACTTTTGATTGAATGCAAGAGAGCATATTTGTTGAATCAGTTTTCATTGCACATTTGCACAGTTGTACTTTTTGGAATAAACAATAAACAATTCATAAATATGTTTACAGCTTCGCCGCAAATAATGGCAATATAAACATTTCATTCAATCGATATCGATCCAATAATAATCAGACACTTAAATAATGAGTTATTTAAGCGCAAAACTCATTTTTCTTTCCGACTGCAAACTAATTAATGATTTAGAAAAGAAGAATAAAAGATGCCGAATTGAAATAGAGCACGAGAGCTAATTTTATAAACACATTTCTTAATCGATGGACGAGATGAGTATTGAAACACACATTTCCGAAATCAGATAAAAGAGCTAACCATATGCACATGTCATTATCACATCGAACAGATCGTTTAACCAACTGACATAGATTCAACCAGAACAGAAAAAAAAACAATAAATAAATGCACTCATAAAGAACCGATCAAGCATCAACTCGGAGGAGAGAAAAAAAAGTCAATTATGATGTTGCTGTTGGGATCAGATCATAAAATCGATGAGCATATAAACAAATACAAACGAAGCGTTGGCGTGAGATTTCTTCTTAAAGCCATTAACAGTAAAGTCTACACAATATATGTATGTATATATATATATAGAGAAAGAGAGAGATGGGAGTGAGGGAGATGGACGAGACGCCTACGCTAAACTTTCACACAACATGAAAGAGGCGGAGAACAGATGCGGGAAAAGATCCAAAGGCAAACAGCAAAAAGAAATCTCTGCAACCCAAAACAAAGCATAAAGCAAAGAGCGACGACGACAAAGAGAGAATGAACATTCGAGTTTGAGTTTGAGAATGGGAAGTGATGTTGATGACAGGAGCAACAGCAACAGCAACAACAACAACCAGCTTCAGACCAAATATACCAAACGTATTAAATAAAAGATTCCCAAAATGAGCCACTTGGGACGCCCACCAAACACAAAGAAAAAAACCGGAGAGAGATCCAAATAAAGAAGATGAAGAAAAAAACAAAGAACATGCTGAGCGCATTTTCAAACTGAAATCGAAACGTTTTTGAACTTGAACTTTATATACCCGCTACCTATAAGATAGAAGGGTATTATAACTTTGTGCCTCTACGAAATGTTTATAAAAGGCTTGGCAAATACAATAACTATAATTGCGATCAGATAAATATTGTCGAAATTATTTAAGAAATACTTTTATTGAACGAAAAATGGATCTTAGCTGCTTTGGCTGACAATCTGGTATATTTTGCACTATATGGTATATTTCTATACTATATCAATATGCCAAATGTGGCTTTTGGTATGCTTTTAATATTTTGCGGTATACTAAATATACAAGTTACTAATACTTTAAAATGAATACCGCATTGTTTCGCTTGGCATATTTCGAATGTACTACAATACCAATATACCATATTGAGCTTTTGGTATATTTGTATAGCATTTCGCGGTATACTAATATGGTATATCTTACATTTAATACCGCACTATTTTGCTTTTATTCACAATGGGTAGCGGGTATCTCACAGTCGTTCACACTCGACTGCAGCTTTCTTACATGTTGTAGTTGTTGTTGTAGATTAGCAGCCGCATTTTGAACGAGTTGTGACTCATGAAGCAGTATTTCCCATAAGATTGAAAGATAAAGGATCAAGTTGAAGTTGAAGTTGAAGTTGATTTCACAAATTATTTGTCAATCTCGTTTGTCAGTAAAATTTCATTATACTACTTTAAGTTGCAAATGATTTGGGTGTTATTTTGATTAAATTCCATTATGCTTAGAGGGTATATGACAGTCGAGCACACTGGACTATAGCTTTCTGTCTTGTTTATTCCTTAAAAACAACTAAAAGAATTTCTTGTTATAATCTTTTATGTTCTCTAGAAACTAACGAAAGAATATCTTCATTTTAAACAACCAAATGAATTTGTTTTTAAATATTGTTTTCCTTCCTAGAAACTACCAAAAGAATTTCTTCTTTTTATGCCATAAAATGCACAAAAAAATTTATCTTCAACGAGTTTAAGTTTCAAATTCATTCGACTAAATTATTAATCTATTGAATTAATGCTTGTTTTTTAGTCCAGAATTGTGTCCTGCATTGATCTCTTAATCGGTTTTATTCCTTCCTTGCTTATTCAGCAGTTTCTTTTCTCTAGTGTATTGTACATCCGACCAAAGCTAAAGGTGGAGAGAGCCAAGGGGAGGAGATGGAGATGCCCGTCTTGCTTATGCCATGCACGTTTATTTGGAGTATGACTGGGCATTGAAATATGCATTCAAAATGATGGTGAAGGGGTAGGAGAGAAGCAGGAGAAACCTGCTGAGTGGACCAGTTAGGCACAGTTAGTAGTCGAGTTAATCGAAGCGCGTGGGCCAAGGCTGTTCTCTGTCTCTGACTCTCTGCCTGTGTGTATGTGTGTGGTCGATTCAAAGTGCTTAAGTTAGCAACTTTTTAGTTGGTAAGGTGTGAGAGAAAGAGCGAGAGAGAGGAAGAGGAGAGACAAAGTCTGGGGGCAGTTTTAGAGAATTTGAAATATGTAAACGATGCAAAGAGGTCGCTTGGGGCGCCCTTTTTATGCGTCTGTGTGTATATCGAAATCAAAACCAAATTAGAGCACAGCCCGCCAGCAAAAGCAAATAAACATTCCAAAGTTCCAAAGTCGACACGACGCTTGTTGCACAAATAAACAGCTCCAACTTCAAATGAGATAAACAGCCAAAGCAGCAGCAGCAACAGTTCGAGTTGCAGGCGAAAAAGGTCTCTCCGATTGCTCACACAAGACTGGAATGTCTGGAATATATATCGGAAAGTTTACGCTATATACATATAGCAGATACTACATGCTATATGAGCAGATATATATATATATAGTAGTTGGGCGACATATTCTCCAAATGTGAGATTGAATGGCAGCAGATTTTATGACAGAGCCGCAGACGTAAAAGCAAAAGATACAAATGTATCTGTATGTATCTTTTACTTTTTTTTTTTTTTGGTTGCATCTGGCAAATGTGAGGGCAGCTGCCTGACAGACAAACAGACAGACAGACGGCCTGCTGCCAGCTTGTGTGTTGTCTTGTTTTTGTTGTGGTTGCATTTGACAGTCAGGAGGCAGGCAGACAGCCGGGGAAAAACTATTTTGCCGAGGCCGAGACTAAGGGAGAGCGCTCTCTCAACATCTCTTTTTGGATTGCTTTTCAATTGCAATAACCCAAAATGAAAGTCAGCAGCTCAACTTTGGCAGGCAGGCTGGCAGGCAGGCAGTAGAGTGCCTGATAATTTGCTTGAGATACTTTCGTATGATATATTTTGTATACTGTATGTGGATAGTCTTTCTAAATATAGAGACCACAGACCCGAGCTCAGAGTGCTGAGCTCTTGCTTCAACAGCTGGCCTCAAGGGGACGCAAGCGAGGGCAGTTCATATACATTTCCAATTGTGTGCACAACAACTGCAGTTTCATTGTGGTTTTTAAATAGTTCACATACACTTTTGTCCTGACCTTACAACCTAATTTATTCTTACTTAAATAATATAAAGTTCCAACATTTTTCTTGTATTTAAATTGCCTTTAAAGGAACTATTTAAAGTTGTTTTATTTAGTAAAATATATTTAGGAAACATTAAATTGACCAAAGATTGTACTGAAGTATTAACCTTCTAGGTTTAGACTGACGTAGAATGCGATGAGAAGATTTACTAAAAATTGTACTAAAGTATTGAACCTTCTAGGTACTACCAAGTAGACTGTATTGGTATAATAAATCCTTTAGGTATATTAAATTGATGAAGAATTCAATGAGAAAATGTACTACAAATTGGTTTAAACTATTGAGCCATCTAGATGCTGCTGCTTAGAGTGTTTGCTGCTTGCTCTGAAGTGTATTCAGCCTCTTAGGTACTACCATTTAGAGTGTTGTCTATGCAACTCGTCAGCAGACAGGACAAACACGTTGATAGCTATAGATTACTTTGAAGTAATGGACCTTCTATGTACTACAGTTGATGCACTTATTTGATAGCAGACAGAATATAGATATCTTTAGATATATAACTACATAGGGTACTGTGAAGGAATGAACTATGTACTACAGTTGATAAACTAATGATCAGGACAAACAACTGGGATATTTTATAGATATACTACTATAATGGGCAACTGTGGGAGAAAAAAGGGTGCGAAAGCGAATGAATCACTAGTAGATAGCGCTATGGGTGGGAGAAAGAGGAGGAGGTGTGTGAAGAGTGTGTGGTGTATGCGGGTTGTACAGTCAAAACGAGTTCCCCCCCGCCAGCTGCCCGCAGCAATAGCAACAGCAACAACAACTGTGCGTCATCGTCACCTTGGATGCCTAGACAAGCGACAAGCTGAAGAGAAGGCAATGCTAAAGAGGAGATGGAAGATGCACGATGCAAGATGGAAGAGGAGAGACAGAGGAAAGAGGGAGAAGCTCTTCATGAACACTAGAAAGCAGCGCATAGCATCACAACTCATCACATCACATCACATCATAACGCAATGCAATGTAAAACCTATTGAAGGGGTGCCAGGTTGAGGTTGTCGCTAGTCGCAAGAGACGTAAATAGAGAGGGAGAGGAAGAGAGCGGAAAGGGAGAATCGACAACGAGGGATTGGGACCAACACTCGACGCTGTTGTTGTCATTGTTGTCAAGAGCAATTGTGTTGCTATTTGAAGGTTAAATTGATCATCAACAACAGCAGCAGCAACAGCCAGCAGAAATGCAATGTCTAAAGACTTGTTTTGGAACAGGGCGGAAGAGGGCGAAGGAGGGAGGTAAAGGGTTGACAACACACACACCGGAGGAAGAGGGACTCCCTATCCTATCCCTCCCTCACACAGATGTGGACGCGCAGCGAGTGTGACAAGTGACTGATTAAATGCAATTTGAATTAACAGACTAGACTAGCTGCAATCATAACTTACAGACGTTCAGAGTACTTGGTATATACATATGTATGCTTAATAACCTCTTGGGGTATATAAAAGTATATCTCTAGAGGGAATAAGAACTCTTTATGTCGAGCAACGATTAATATAAAGAGCTAGCGGAACAATAAACTCTTCGTTTTACCGCAAATCTCAATTTGAAGTGCAGCTATAATTTTGTATATAAGTGTATGAAAATATAAACCAAGCTTCAGTTTACAGAAAAATTCACTACTTCTATAACAAATTAGGTTCTAAGCTAAGTTTGGACTAGCAAACTTTGTATAAAGCTGATCAATTTAATATGAAGTTCAGTATTCTAAGATAGTTATTATATTATTTAATTTCTCTTCCTTTTCTTGTATTATTCTCGTAAAATAAAATGATATACCACAATAATATAAACGCCCCCGCGAAGTCTCTGTTCAGCTTATAAATTTCCGACACATTTAACCAGTTTTAACTTGAAGGTAATTAAGCAATTGATATTGACGTCAATCAGCAAAGTATAACTTTCCCTTAAGACACTCGAATGTTATTCACAAATAGTTGGAATTACAAAAGTAGAGGAATTACAAAAGAGTGCTAAGCTGTCGCCTTGACAATTACCAAATGAGGGAATTGAGCAGACCATTTGAACAACGCCCTCTTGTTGCAGTTGCCGACTGCATAACAGTATGTAAAATACCCTCAAGGTTTATCTCCCCTTCTCTCTGTCTCTCTCTCTCTCGTTAGGTCTTTCCGTCCTTTTCTTATCAAGTAATAAATCCTTATGCAATATCAACATATATATATATATGTATATAGTTTTTTCGTTGTTGATTCTATTAGGGGTTCTTCTTCCGTTGCATCCGCTACCTTTGGGGCATGTCGCGTTCTACTTTCTATATTGAGACCAGACGAACAGATAGCGAGGGAGAGACACAGAAAGAGAGTGAGAGAGGGAGAGAGAGTGGAGAGTGAAGAGAGGAAGTAGAGCCAGTCGATAAGCAGATTAGCTTAGTGGGCTCATTTGCCAGCCAACCGCAAACAGAATTGGCTTAAGTGGTAGCTCATTGTCAGCCCTATTGTGGGTACTCGGTGTAATCCCATGTGACGTACTTAGCTCAATACTCTACCTCCCCTAAACCCCCATGGGGGGAGGTTATGTGGGATGCTCCAAGCACGCAGACAGAGACGGAGACAGCTGTCGATAGCCGGCAAATAGCTTGAAAGTCGTAGCCACCTGGAGCGACGAGTCGTCACCTCGTCGCGTCTCAGTTCACCTCACCTCACCTCAACTTAGCTGAACTCTGGTTTTGCTGACGCGCGTAAAAAACTACGCCCAATGCAGCAAAGCGCGCCCAGCTGACCTACATCCGTATTGCAAAAAGAAGCAGCAGCAGTAGAAAAAAAAAATATAGCAGTAAAGCCAAAGCCGAGGCAAAGCCACGACACGAGCCGGCAGCCAACAATTCGAGAGTGCAGCAGCAGTAGCAGAGAGTGGAGAGAGAAGAGAGAGAGAGAGAGAGAGATGAGATTACAGCATTCGAGAGGGAAGCGGGAATCGCTCAGCTGACCTGAATTTGACAATGGCAACGCTGTGGCACAGGACAGGCATCGTTGCTCGGCATCGGGTGTTCGGTAACGCAAAACCGGCAACACACACACAACTCTGGCCAAATCCTAAATCCTGAATCCCGAAAATGCGCCATGCTAATTGAAATCAAATTTAACAGCCGGGGAATTTTGTCGTGTGTCATTGGGAAAACCTTGTGCAAAAATCACCAATGATTTCCGACACCCAAATCCGAGGGCTGCTGACCCGCTAAAATAGCCGTTGGGCGTCGTCCTTGGCAACGGTTACGTCGACGGCATCCTTTCATTTTGTGTGTCTGTGTGTGTGTGTGTGTGTGTGTGTGTGTGTGTTTATGTTGGTGTTCATTCACGTTGACGTCAATGTTGTTGGCACTTAGCACATGGCAACGTTAAGGTATTTTTTGGGGGGTCTCTTATCATGCCGACAGTTGAGCGATAATCGACGGTTTGAAAGGGTAAGCTACAATGACAGATCAGTTAGTCAGTCAGTCAGTCAATAAGTTGGAAAGTCAGTCACTCAGTGGGACAGACAGTCAGTCAGTCATTCCAGCAGTCAGTCGAACGTTTACGAATTGAGGTGAGTGCTTCTCCAGTTCGGTTGCCTTTAGTTTGGACACTTTTTTTTGTTGTTTTCGATTTGGGTACCATTGATACTCAGCGAGACAGCGACAGCGAGACAGCGACACAACGTCGTCGGGCAATCAAAAGAAACCAAACAACAACAAATGGGAAGCCGGAAGTGTGTGTAGTAGCCCCTCTTTGCCTCTCTAACCGCTGCCGCTCATCCATTGAACCCAACTGACAACTACCAATCGACCAATTTACCAACATCTTTCATTTACCATTCACCAATCCCCTTAGTGAAATGAGCTGCCTCTTCACAGCGAATAAACCGTCGAAGGTGCAGATGCTGTCCACGAAGGAGTAACAGTAGAAGGAATAGAAGAACAAGAGGACGAGGACGAGGAGGCGAAGGCGGAGGCGGAGGAGAGAGAACGACCGAACATAAGAATCTGGGCACATGCAGCGCACATGGCGCACAGCGCCGTTGTGTGTGTTGGAACGTTGTGGGAATGAAACAAAAAGGGCTCGTCGACGCAGCAGACAACAAAAGGCGTAAACAAAATGGGAAAATTTCGGAAATTTATTATCCGACTTTGAGAGGTTTTTGTTGTTGTTCTTATTCTTGTGTGTATGTGAGTGTGCAATTGCAGCTACAACAACAACAAGAAAAACCATGTGAAAGAGAGACAACAAACGCGAAGAGTTAAGTGGTAGAGCGGGAGAGAAAGCGAAAGAGAGAGAGAGAGAGAGAGCGCGCGTCATACAGGTAAATGAGAGCGTCTGTTTTTCGGGTAGGCAAAAAAAAAACGCAGGAGATGGGTTCAAAATAGTGACAAAGAGAGCGTAAGAATTAGGAGCAGGCATATATAATAAATATACCAACAGCACAGAACAAAAAACTAACTATGAGGGGGCCACAAAAAAAAACAAAAAGAAAGAAAAAAAAACCTAAACAAATCAAAACGCAATCAACGTAAAATGGGAGCGCACTTCAAGTGCAGTGTGTGCAGTGGGAAGCGAACGAGGACCGAGAAACGGTTTCGGTTTCGGGTTCTCAAGTTCCTGAGTTCGGGTCTCAAGTGCTGGTGGAGCACCCACTTAAAGACCTACTCCACTGCTCCCAAGAAGAAGAACCACATAAACTAAACTATGTGTAAGTGTGTGTGTGTGTGTGTGTGTTAGGGGTTCCCCCAAATGGTACTCACCTCGAGGTAAACATCGCTATCCGGATTGAAGGTGTCATTAACCCGACGAAATGTGTAATTCACATGCGGTATTGAATGCAGGATTTTGACGAGTATGCTCGGCTGTTCCATTTTTTATGACTCCTTTTTGCAACGTTGTTATCGCTATTTGCTGTTGTTGTTGTCGGTTGTTGTTGTTGTTGCTGTTGCTGTTACTGTTGCTCACTCACTCACTCGCTCTCGCACGCACACAATGTGCTGCCTCGCTTCTCTTCTCTCGCTTTCTTGCGTCGTTTCTTTATGGAGGTATGGGATCCTTTATTGTTATTACGTGAGTATGAGTGTGTCAGTGTATGTTTGTGTGTATGTCAGTGTTTATGCATGTGTGTGTGTGTGTAGGAGTGCTGCCGCTGCTGCTCCTCTTGACGTCACAAAACGTCGCGCTGCTGCTGCTGCGTCTCGTTTCAACGCAAAATTGACTTGAGAGTTTAGCGCATTACACTCACTAATGCTAGAGATAGCAAAAAGAGTGGGGGAGGAAGTAGTATGTAAGTTGAGGAACGTACTTAGATTTACGCACACACACACACACAGACACGCACATGCACACGCGCAAGCCAGAGCGAGAGAGCACGACAAGCACTAGAGAAGAGGCTGCTGGATTGTGCTCTGTGTTTGTTGGGGGTGTTAATGCGTGCGCTTCACACGCTGTGCCAAATTCCAAATTCCTGAGCCAGAGCCTGCTGCGTTCTCTCTCTCGCTCTCGCTCACACAATAGTGGTGGCGCTGTGCTCTCTCGCTGCTGCTGCTGCTGCCTAGACGCGCGCTCTCTTTGTTCTCATTCGCTTTTGTTCCTGACTCTGAGTGCGTATCTGTGTGTGTGTGTGTCCTGGCGTGTGCGTGCGTGCGTGTCTGTGTGTGTTGCCTGTGCGCTAAATTTTCACTTTCACTTTTCACACACACCCAAAAAAAAAAAGAAAAACGCAAACCCAAAAATGAAACGGCCGAATTTGACACACGTTGCATTAAAATTGCACAATACTCGAGAGCGAGGGCTGTCACAGCAAATACACACTAACAAACACACACAACAAAAAAAAAAACATTTGTTTTGATTTGCCGCTCGCTCTCGCACGCGCAGGATCAACAAAAAAATATCCAAAAAAAAAAAACAGCGCACAAATTTTGATTTACCACAAAAAAAAGAAGGGAAATGAAACGTATGAAAAATTGCAAGGAGCTGCTTATCAACAGCGTTCGTTTTAAATGCACTTTATCAATTGTTGCTGTTGTTAGAATTGCACTGCGTTTGAAATATTATTTAACTGTTTTTTAGTGTGTTTCTTTTCTCAACATTTTGCTTTTTTGGTTGACTGAATAATAATTTTTACCGTCGCGCACACACACGTTATTTTATTTGAAAACGGACCACGGGGCGTTGTTTCATTTGCCGTTTCGTTTCGTTCCGTTGCGTTTCGCAAGCTTGGCGTTGTTGCCGCGTCTGCGGTCCAAATGCGAATGAGAATCGTGCAAAACCTGCGCAACGTTTTTCGCCTGCAAAACCAAAGAAAGCAAAAACAAAACTCACAAATGTTCCTGTTCGCTCTCTTACACACTCTCTCTCTATCTCTCTGTTTGCGCTCTCTCAGCCGCAGGCTGCACGCGCTCTCTTCTTTCGCTGCTTGACTAACTGTTCTTCTTATTAGCTAATTAGCTGAAGCTGCTGCAGTTGAGAAGCTATGCGAGAAAGAGAGAGGGATCTTGTGCATAGACGATCTTCTCTGCGTTGTGGGAGGAGGATTAAGACAAGTCGATAACGATAACGATAGCGATAACATCGCCAATTCAAATGCAAGTTGAACTTTTCTTTTGTTCGTTTTTCTTGCTGACTTTTCAGTTTTTATGTTGTTTTTATTGTTGTTGTGTTAGCATTTTAATATGTGTGCCACTTTGAACATCGTAAGCAATAAACGAGTTTTACTCCAATGCAACATCCACAACAACAGCAACAACAACAACTAACGAGAATAACCGCTTTGCTAGTTTCGCTGACTACGAGAGCGACTCCGATTTCAACTCCGGTGACAACTTGGAAGTGTCATTGTATCCAAAGTTTCTAGGGAGTTTGGGAGGGAGGGAGACAGGTGAGAAGCTCCACTTACGTATGCGCTGCGAGTGTTTGTAATGTGAGCAACCTCTAAAAAAGCAAAAGGCAAAAAAAAATCAAATTCTTAAGCCTGGCGTCAGCGTTTTATCGCCCCGCCAAGCGTAAATTGAGGCAACCAAATACTATTACTAATAAATATTTGTTCAATGGCGGCATATCTTGTTCATGCATCGGAAAAAAAACAGCAAAAGGAACTAACTAATAATAATAATAATAATCATCATCATCATAAAAAAGGGGGAAGAAAGAAAAACGAAAAATAAAAAAAGTAAGCAAACACACACACGTCGAATGTTGGGACTGTCATCTTATCAGCACATGTGAAAAGTAAATAAGAATAAAAAAAATGGAAACGTAAAAACGTTGTTAATGTGATTGTAGCCGCTTGTCTTTAGAGGGTGGTGGAGGGGCAGGGGGAGTAATGTCGGCAATTCGATTCTAAATGTTATCGATGACTCGCGTTGCATTCTTGCTATCGACTTGCGATGACTCTTCTGGGGGAACTGGACTTGAACTTGGACAAGACACTGCTCCTGTCTCTCTCTCTCTCTCTCTCTCTCTCGCATGCCTGCATCTGTCTCTTGTTGTTGTTGTTGGGCTCGACAATTGCATTGATTCGATTTGCAGGCTATTTTTACAATGCACTTTTTCAAACATCCAACGAAAGCATACACACACATACTCAGGCGCGCTTACACACACACACACACACACACACACACACACACACAGAGTCACGTTTACACACATTCACACGCACGCTCACACACACAAAGTCACATAGCGGTTACACGGGATACACAAACAACACACAAAAAAGAAAAGGAAAAACGCAACAAATCGTAGCGCAATTTTATTTTACACATACTTTTCTGCTTTGATGCACAGCGCGTTCTTTTTGAATTTTATTTGTGCCGTTAAGAATGAATCTTTTTTAAATTCACATATTCATAATTTCATTGAATGTTCGTTCATTCGCACACTTCTCTCTCTTTCTTTCTCTCTATGCAGTAGTATGTATTTGCTTTTGCGACGGCGGCAAACACGACGACGACGGCAACGACGACGACGACGTTAAAACGCTTAACGGTGACGGCGACCGCGACTCACAACATACAACAGAGACGAAACGCAACAGTGTGACCGCTCTGCAGGTAAGCTTATAATGACTTAAGTGACTTTTCAAAAATACCCAAAAATATATTATCACAATGTTAATAACTATGTTAATACATTAGGGGGTTGCTTTTTGAATGTTCATATAAATATACAATTATTTATTAATTATAGTTGACATAAATAACAATTTTATCTGATTAAATAATATTTATTAGACCAATAATTTTGTTTTTAAGCATTTCTTAAAGTTATGTGGTGTGATATTTGAAAAAGTCTCCAAATATATGTTAATGTTAATGCTTTAACCTATATTAAATATTAATTTATTAAATTAAATATTTAGTTATTATATTTAGTTTTAGCTCAACACTTTAATTCATTTAAAAACTTGAATTGGTTGAACTTTAGTCAAACAATGTAAATGATAAATACCGCATTTAAGCAATGTATGCCAACAGTTTTAGGGGAACTGTCTGTTAAAGGTTTCCAATTTAAAATGTGCCCACTTATGTTTTAACATTAGTGTAATATAAATTCAAATTAAAAGTGGGTGCTTAGCACTTCTTATAATATCAACACTGCTAAGCAGGCAAATAATTTAAGCAGCAAATAAATTGCATAATGCTGCCAACAGTTCTACAGTTTTAGTCGTACAGTTTGAATCCGCTGTTAAGCGCAGCTTAAGGCAGCAAAAGTAAAACAGCTGTTTGACTGATAAGAGCAGTGGCCATGTAGCAAGCCGGTTCGAGGCAGTTTGAATGTCGCACATGTGGTCCGCACTAGAGGTGAGAGAAACATCGATAAATTCATACATCGATGTTATTGATGTTTCATCGATGGAATGTACAAATGTATCAACTTTAAAAAATTATAACTGAGTGTGTAGGAGACATAATATATATTTGCTTTCAAATTGAATAAAACATAAAAAATAATACAATTTGTTCAAACTACTTTATTCGTATTTTAACGAGCTTCAAGTTGTTGTGTTTGTACGTTTTTCAAACGTTAATTTTTCGGAAAAATTTTATTTTTAACGGAAATCATTCAGTCAATAATGTAAATGTACTTTTCCAACTATTTTTATTTCAATAATATGTGAAGCTACACATGTAAATTATGCAATTATATCTGATTGATTTTCTAGTAATATTCCGTGGTGTGAAATAAAACAGCAAAAAATTAAACTTACAGAACAATTTTGTGAATAATAAATGAATTTGTTTACTTTTGCCCGCAAAACATAAATCGATTATTGCCAAGCAAAGAAATCGATGTTTAAGCACATTTCAAAAGCATCGAAACAATATCGATAGCTAGATAGTTGTGGCAACATCGATATTTTTGGCAGCACTAGCAAAGGCAGTTCTAAGGGGCAACATTTGAAGCGCTTCATTTATCCATCTCCATCCAGCAGACGCTGAAGCGAACCGCCGAACCGATAAACAATGGATAAACAACAAGCACAACAATTGCAAATTGCAGCGCTGCCGCCGGAGATTGAGAGCGAGCACTTCTTTGAGGGCGTTGAGAAGCTGTTGGAAGTGTGGTTCGATGAACGTGCCACGGGCGATTTGCGCAACATAACGCGCAATCAATGGGAGAATCTGTTGCGCCACGTCAAATGTGAAATAATCAGTTTCACACAGAACGAACATATCGATGCATTCCTGCTCAGCGAGAGCAGCATGTTTGTCTCTCGTCGCCGCTGGATACTGAAGACCTGCGGCACCACCACGCCCCTCAAGTGCTTGGAACAATTGCTCAAACTGGCCCAAGTCGAGGGCTATACAGTGATCACGGATATCTTCTATTCGCGCAAGAATTTCACACGTCCCGAGGTGCAGAATTCACCGCACAAAGGCTTCTACGAGGAGGTCACATATTTGGACAGCATCTTTCCCGAGGGACGTTCCTATTGCTTGGGCTCAATCAATCAGGAATGCTGGTATCTCTATACGTTCAGTCAACCCGAGAAGGAGGGCGAAGAGGAGGAGGAGGAGGATGAAGTTAAACCGAATCAGAAATTGCAACAATTGCAATTGCAGCAACCCGCTGATTTTGGGGATCCCGATCAGACGATTGAGATACTGATGCAGCAGCTCGATAACGATGTCATGGCGCTGTTTACCAAAGATAAGTTTGCCACGGGTCAAGAGGTCACACAGAGTTCGGGCATTGATCTGTTGCTGCCCCAAATGCATATCGATGACTTTCTCTTCGATCCGTGCGGTTATTCGATGAATGGCATCAACGATAAGGGCGAATACATGACCATTCACATTACGCCCGAGGAGAAATTCTCGTATGTGAGCTTCGAGAGCAACGTGGCCTTGGACAATTACACGCGTCTGATCAGTCAGGTGATCAAGACATTCAAGCCGGGCAAATTCATTGTCACCATCTTTGCGAATAAATCATCGTTGGCCTACGAGACGATGAAGGAGCTGGAGATTGAATACTCCACGCTCTCCAATTGGCAACGCACCGATATGCAGTGCTGCAATTTTCCCTCTTATAATCTCCTCTTTGCCCAATACTCGCGTGGCAAGTCCAGCTAGACGGCACTCTCTTACCGGACCCTGATGCGGAGTTGGCGATGGGAACAACCGTTCCGCATTCTCATCCGGATGAATAACTCTGGCTGGAGCTGGTGCTTTGGCTGGAAATGCTGCAATTCCAAAAATTCCTTTGTTAATAAATCTTTTGTTATTTTAATACTTTCGCTTGGCGTTCGTTTACAAACTACAAATTCATTAGAGATTCGATTGGAGATTTTCCTTTGAGGGGAGATTTCTTTAGGAAAACAAGAACAAATCACAGAAGAGGTCTTCCTAAGGCAATGAAAGAAGTCTTCAAAGGGCAATGAAAGAAATCTTCCTAAGGCAATGAAAGAAGTCTTCCTAAGACAATGAAAGAAGTCTTCCTAAGGCAATGAAAGAAGTCTTCCTAAGGCAATGAAAGAAGTCTTCCTAAGACAATGAAAGAAGTCTTCCTAAGGCAATGAAAGAAATCTTCCTAAGGCAATGAAAGAAGTCTTCCTAAGGCAATGAAAGAAGTCTTCAAAGGGCAATGAAAGAAGTCTTCCTAAGGCAATGAAAGAAGTCTTCCTAAGGCAATGAAAGAAGTCATCCTAAGGCAATGAAAGAAGTCTCCTAAAGTGGAGTAGACGAGTCTTAAGAAAGAATACAATAAAATGCATAAATGGAATGAATAGACATGGTCTCCCAAATGGGGAATACAACAGATATCTTAGAGGAAACAAAGGTCTTAGAGTGGTTTACAAAATATCTCCAAGACTAAGTAGAAAAGGTAGAAGCCTCAAGTTCTTCCTAACTTGTCGGTCAACTATCAAAGGGAAGACCTTCCTTTAGAAGACACTCCTTCACAGATATCAGGCAGCTTCATCATTGCACCTTTTGACTTTTAGCCTTGAAGAAACGCGCCGTGCGCGCTTGCACTGAACCGAATCCCTCGCTGGCCACGCTCAGCGAGCGCGCAATCCACTGCGGCAGCTTCTGCTGAATGCGTGCACTCGCATAGCGTTCATCCAGCAGATAGACGCAGGCATAGTCACGTATGTGCCGCACCGAGCGACCAATGCACTGATTGACCGCCTTCATGCAGAGATTCTCGTAATACTCGTTGCCCGCACCTGGACCCAACTGTGCGTCCAGATGCCGCATGCGCTCCTTGAGTTCGGGCGCCGTGCGATTCGGATACGGTAGACCGACTACAATGACGCCGCGTCCCAAGTCATCGGCAAAATTCAAGCCCTCGGATAATTTGCCACCGACGACGCTCAAGAGCAAAGCGCCCGTTGCCTTGGGTTGAGCAATTGCCTCGGCATATTGTTGCAGCAGTTGCTCCACATTTTTGCCGCTAGTCTCGCGAAAGATGCGCTTGCGTTGCGCAATCCTTGCCAGCGTGCCGCTGCGCTGTAGATGGGTGTAGACAACGTCCAGATAATCGTAAGAGGGCAGAAAACAAACGACGCCGGCGGGCAGCACATTGCACAGATTCTGCAGCACCATGGCGAGTTCCTGAAGCTGTGCGAGATTGGGAGTCATTAATCATGAATGGATTAAAGTCATTTCCAGCTATACTTACCATGCTGACGCTGCTGCGTTGGGCGTAGTTGAAGCAAAGTGTTGCGCCTGTTGGTCCAGTCGGGAGCACAAAGGGCTGCACTGCATCCGGTGGCACCACATGACCATAGAAGTGCTCCACCACACGGTCCGGGCACTGAGCAAAGAGTTGTGACTTCAATTCCTCTGTAGGCTGCATTGTGCCGCCTGCGATGACCAGCTGAAGCATGAATAAAGTAGAATTCAATGTGTGGCAAAGATGAAATTGGAGTTAGTAAAATAAACTTATTGAAATTGGGCGTCTAAGTGGGCGTAGCTAAAGTTTAAGTAATGTCATATATATTGTGTCTAAGTTTTATATAAGCTGAGTTATAGGAGTTTAGCTTAGAGGACAGACAGACCGACGGATGCATTTTGGAGGATTAAAATGGATTAAGTTGCTTTCTTTTGGTTGTTGTTCATATAATATGAAAGGAAGATGAATCCCTCTAGCTTTTGCAGTGGGCGTGGCTCAAGTCTTAAATGCAATTGAGCTGCCTAGAGCACTCATGGGTATCGCAAACAAATTTATTAGCTCTGACTGAACAGATGCATTTTAAATTGCTTTAGTTACTTATTTTTAACAAGCTTTTTTTTACTTTTTATGATTACTATAAATATGTGCATGAACTGAAAAAAAAGCAGCTAACAAGAAACTAAAAACTCTTATAACTTACAACTCAAGTTTAACCCAGAGTTTCTTAGTGGAGTATTGTCCATTGAGGAGCATGCAAGTGGGCGTGGCTAAGGTCTAAAATGCATTTGAGCTGCCTACAGCGCTCATAAGCGTTGTGACCAACTTTGGCAGCTCAAGCTTTTAAATAAGCTGTGTTTAAGAGACTTAAACAGGCGGACAGACAGACAGACAGATCCCATTTAAAGGGTTAAAGCTGCTTGCATGCAGTATTTTGTTTGCTTGCCTAGCTACAAATATTATAAGCCAATTTGGCAGCTCTAGCTTTTATGTAAGCAAAGATTTGGGCGATTAAGTAAACGGACAGACAGACAGACGGAAGGATTTCTCTAAGTTAGTTAGTGAACGGTAACTCACAGCGCGCGCTTCTTTGACAATGTCAGCGAAATGCTCGGCAGGATTGAGCAGCAGATACTTGAGTGTGCCCGTCTTGGGCTGCAGCAGCACACGTCCATCGGCGGCATCGCTGGTGAGCGTCTCCAGAAAGGCGAGCAACGGGCGCAAAGGCGACGGCAAACTAGGAGCAGGAGCAGGAGCAGGAGCAGGCGATGACTGCTGCACAGCAGGTGTTGGAGCAGGTTGCTCCACTCCTGGCTTGCGCTTCTGACCACGCTGCTGCTGCAGTTGATGTTGCGTGGCCAGACGCTGCAGCATCTGCTGCGTGGGCGGCGCTTGATTCTCGCTCGGCTGCGGCTCACGTTCGCGTTCCCGCTGCACGAATCCCTGCAGCTTCTGGGCGAAACGTGTGCGAGTGCAAAACTGCAGCAATGCGTGCAGATCAATGTTGAAGAAATCGCCCTCGGCCGTCAGTTCATAGGTGCGCAACAGACGTGGCTCCAAGCTGGTCGACTCCGTGAGCAACTGCAGCAGGCGACGCACCACAAACAGCAGCTGATTGAGACGCAACAAATGCGTGGCACTGAAGCGATTCGCATAGCGTTGTTTATAGCCAGCCAACTGCTGTTTGAGCAGCTGCAACTGCTCCAGCTGCACTTCGCTGCTGTGCAGTTGCATTAATGTGTCGAGCAGATTGTGCGCCTCGTCCACAATGATGATGGAGCCGATCAACTCGATGCCCAGTTGCTGGCGCGAGTTGCGTTGCAACAGCAGCTGATAGGGGAGCAATACGAGTTGCGCCTGCGGCTGTGCGGCACGTGTGGCATAGTAGGGGCAGCTGCCACAGGCAGCACCCTCATTGGCCAGCTCTTCGATGTCCAGCGGTTGCAGCAGCGCCGCATCGCTTAAACGCTGCAACTGGGCGGGCGCTTTGTAAATGCAAGGATTACGTTTGCTGGCCATGTCCAAGCAGCGTTCGTTCATCAGTGCCACATGTGGCAGGCGACGTACCTGTGCATTGATGCACAACTGTTGCCGGGAGCCCAGCGAGATGCAACGCGTCCAGGCGGCATGCGGCGTCTTGCGCAGCTCGGCAACGATTTGCGCCAGCTGCGAATGCGTTCGACTGCAGTAGAAGATCTGCACATGGCGAAAGCGTTCCGCTTCCTGTTGCAGTTCTTCCTCTTCGTCCACTGCATCCTCCTGCGCCGGCACCTCGTCTGCTGTCTCCGGCAGCGATTGTTCCTCATTTGCTTTGCGCGCTTTGCGCTGCTGCTGTTGTTGCTGCCGGTTGCGCTGCTTTACCTCCGCCAGCTGTTGCTCCTGTTGCTGCAGCAGCGCTCTTAAGTGTTCCAACTGCTGCAGCTCTTCACGCTGCGCCTGTGTGGCGCCCTGTGCCGTTATCCAGTCCACCGCCTGCTCGTTTGCCGCCTGCAGCTGCCGCAATTCGCGCTGCACCTGCTCAATGCGCTGCTGCAGCTCGGTGCGCACCAACTCTTCGTGTTGGCGCAGCCAACTGAGCGCTCCGCACAGCAGTGTCAGCGATTTGCCCGTGCCTGTGGGTGACTCAAAGATGCCAATTTGTTTGCGCTCCAGCACCAGAAAAAGCTGTTGCATCAGTTGTTCCTGTATGTCGTATGGTGTGTGTGGGAAGCCAAAATCTTGCGGCTGCGGCACTGGCAATGTTTGCCGAGGCGAATACATTGTTGTGTTTGGATCTTGTTTAAACTTTTAATTAATTGTTTAGTAATTACAAAAAAATCGCGCCATGTTCGATGGAGCGTCGCGCAAAATAATCGCGCATTTTTGCGTCTCGCGTGAAGTTGGCTGCACGCAATTTGCGCTCAGGAACATACATATTTGAAAACTGCGTGAAGTTGGCTGCACGCAATTCGGCGCTCACGCATATTTGTGAAAACTGCGCTAAGTTGGCCGCACGCAATTCGGCGCTCGCTCTGCTTAAAACCCATATTTCAAAACTGCGCGCAATTTGCTTCACGTTGGCTGCGTCTGGCAGCTCTATCAGCTTGACCACTTTTCTAAGTCCGGCAGCGCGTTTTTAACTGTAAAGTCGTGATTGCTTATTTTTTCAGAGTGCTTGAAATGTTTTTTTTTTTGGTTTTGCAACGATTAGTAATCACCATAAGACACTGTCAATTAGCTATATGTTATAAAAAAAACGCTGCTAGGTGTCAAATCGCGGTAAGCTTCATAATTCATATGCGTCAGCGGCGCACAACAAATTGCATATTCACATGCGCCTTTTTTTCGCTTTTGTAGTTACCTTTGTTTAACCTGCGGCCATATCGATTTGAATATGAATATAAATTTAAAATTTTGATTTGCAGCCAATAGGTGAGCTCTGCCCCTCTGCTCTGTTGCTCCAAGGATCTATGCTATTAAGGCGCATGTGTGTATGTGTGTGTGTGTGTGTCTGTGTGGGGGCGTTAAGAAATCGTTTTTTTATGTCCCGCGTGAAGTTGGCAGCGCGTAATTTACTCACGCACTATTTCAAAATTGAGTTAACTAGGCAGCGCGCAATTTGCGAACTAATATTTTAAAAATACTGCACTAGATCTAACTACACCTGGTAACTCTACGGTAGTCCAGTTTTTTTTTTCACTCCACCGGCGGAGTGGTGCGGTTTTTTCAGTTTTTTTTTAAGTGATTTTACACAAAGTGCTTTTTTTGTTTCGTTTTTGTTTTTGTGCTTGTGATTTTACTCAAAGTGTTTTTTGTTTAATTTTTGTTTTTGTGATTGTGAATGTGTGCAACGATTAGTAATCGCCAAGAGATGCTGCAAAACTTGATTAATTGTCAATTAGTCATGTGCAGTATTAACGCTGCTGGATGCCCAATCTTGGTAAGCTTAATATTTCAATTGCGCCAGCGGCGTACAAAAAGTAATTGCAGTTGTTATTGTTGCTAATTATTTATGTTCGTTACGATTGTCGAACGACCTGCAGCAATATCTATTTGAATATGCATATGAAATTGAAATTTGATTTGCAGCCATTAAGTGCGCACTACTTGTTGCCCCAAGGAGCCCCAAGAAAACTATTAAATCTACATATGTGTGTGTGTGTGTGTGTGTTTTGGCGCAAAATAATGGCGCGATATTCTGTGTCCCGCGTGAAGTGAGCAAAAAAAAAAAACGTTAAGTTGGTTGCGCACAACATTTTAAAAATACGTTAACTTGGCTGCAGCAGTTCTAACTGAGAACGTATGGCAACTTTACTGTTGACCATTTTTCTGGAGTCCGGCAACACTTTTATGCAAAGTCTCGATTGCCATTTTTATTAAATGATTTTATAGACTGTCTTTTTTTGTTTTGTTTTGTAATGATTAGTAATCGCCAAAAGACGCTGCAAGACTTGATTGATTGCCAATTAGTCATGAGCAGTATTAATAAAAACGCTGCTAGATGCTATATCTCAATAAGCTACACGTTTCAAATGCGTCAGCGGAGCACAAAAAGTCGTCGGATTCAGACGCGCCTTTTTGTTCATTGCAGTTGTTGTTGTTGTTAATGTTTCGTTGTTCTATTGCGATTGTTGATTGCTGTGGAACGACCTGCGGCTAAATTTGATTTGAACATGAATACAAATTTGAAATTTGATTTGCAGCTAATAAGTGCGCACTACTCACTGAGCCCAATGAGCATATTCATATTATTCAAACTATTCGCCGCATGCGAGTGTCGTTGAGTGTTGAGTGTTGTGTTGTGTTGTGTTGTGGGCGTTGCGCACAGTGGCTGAAAGATCCGAGATTTCATTTGGTCGATCTATTTGTGTATGTTTATGCGCCGACATTACTCATACGCAATGTTGGCCATGCTGACCTTAGCCAACGGCCAAAATGCCAACTCTCGACTGCTGCTGCTGCTGCACCTTGATTGACTGACTGATAGACTGACTGCAGTTCGAAGCTACAGTGAAAACTCTGTTAAAGAATGTTCGATTTTTATTTACATTTTTAATTTCAATTAAAATTAGTAAAATCTTTTTTGTCCGTTCAACTCTTGTTCTCCCGTTTATTTCAAAGAAATTTGTGCCCGTCTACGAGAGGGTTTAGTTTGATCCTTGTTTGAAGAAGCTTCAATGTAAGTTGTCAGCTCTATATATGCGAAATGCTTCATTCAATAGTAAACAAAGTGTCCGACCAAGAGAGGGTGTAGTTGGATTTTATTTGAAACAGTTTCAACGAAAGAGGACCACTCACAGCAGGCGAAATTGTTTTATCTAAACAAAGTGTCCGTCCAGAAGGGGGTTCTCCTTAATGGACGTGTCCACTGACTGGGGTTTCACTGTACATTCGCAATCGTACATAATAATGCCAATGATTGACGGCCATATGCACACACATAATATGCGCAGCAATTCACAATTCGCATAGATTTTGCGGCTTTTTTGTTTTGTTTTATTTTATTTAGTTTTTTTTTCTTGTCACAACCTGCGGTAACCTGCATTGCGCTGCCCCCCTCCTTCTGCACCCCACCTCTCCCCTCCCTCTCGATGTCTTGGCCGTCACATCCCATTTGTTGCGCCAAATGTTGCATTGCCTCAGCTAATGTCGCGTCATGCACCTGAACTTGTTGCCATAACATGCCCAATACTTAAAAATACTTTAAAAGTGTTTTGAGTGTGTGTGTGTGCAACTTGCCTTAAATAAATATGCAATAATATTTACATTTATGCAGCTGCAAGAAAAGTGCGTACAAGAAAATTAATCATACATTTGCGAACAATGCATTCAAATTTTTATTTCTTAACTTTAATAAAATGTAAACTACTTATTGCGCAGTTAAAACTCAATTATAAACAAATTAAATTTATATCAAATATAAAATGTAAACTACTTAATATGTACTTGAAATTCACTAATAAACAACTCAAATAAAAATAATTACATTTCAATTTAAACGATAATAATTTGAATAAAGATTTCTGTTTTTAATTTACCAATTCGTTTTACTTTTTGAGAATTTACTTTAAGAAATTGAATGTACTTTTTTATTAAATGTTTCTCAATTTTAACCATTTCATTTATATAAATCAACTGAGAGATACTTGATACCCATTTTGAATAAAAGCAAAACAGCACAGTATTAATTTTATACCAAATTATACCAAATTAATATACTACAATAATTATTAAAAAAATATACCAAAGGATACATTTAGAATATTTATATATCAAATCAATGTACCGCAAAAATACTAAATATATACCAAATGCTATACTTGGTATATTAATATAGTAATACAATGAAAATATACCATAGAGTACAAAATATACCAGATTGTCAGAGTTTTTCCCCATGCAAAAGTATTCTATTAATAAAGTCTACAATTTTCAACTGATTACATTAAGGAATCATAGAGACTATAGTTATTATTCTGTGTACCAAAAATATATGATATAACTATTTTCAGATCTTCTAAAAGAGGAAGAGATGATAGCTGCATTTGATAAGTAAGGTAAGGCAAGAACTTTAAAATAATATATTATATATAAAATATATAACATGCCTAGCTTCGCATCTAATTGCTTTTAATAGCCATTTAATAGTCTTTTTAATCATCATCGTGTACACATTTAATTTTAGCACAACCTTTGCTCAAACTAAAATCATTTAAATGCTCACAGATAATTTATTAATATTTTGTTCCCATTTCTCACAATTTCCCTCAATTCAATAATTTGAAAATGAATTTCCTAATTAATTGATCAAGTGTCGCGATTTCTAAATTACAAAGGAACAATCTAAAGAACAACAAAAAAAAAAATCTCTTTCGAAAGGCCTTTTAGTGATTCATTCACTGCCCTTAAGATACTTTCTAGCATTCGAAGAGCTCATGTTATTTCATGCCCAAAACATGCCACGCCCTCTAACCTGACCTTCAATCGAGTTTGGTGAGAACCTATGTATGCCTGATATGCCACAGAACGAATGGTAGACAGCGGGTCGACATCGGCAACAGTAACGTAACGACATCGACTTTGCTTGTTTCGGTGGTTCTCGAATGCTTTGCGCCCTGGTCAATGCTAATCTTGAGCCTTTTGGCCGCAAGACAAGCCCATTTATCACACAGGTTGAACTTGTGTTGGTAACGATTTCGATGTTGTTTGCATGCCCTGTAAACCGAAAACACACTGCAATGGGGTATGCTTGGAGAGTATTTGGGGATAGAATTGGGAATTCTAAATCAATGAATTGATTAATTTCTTGTTTCACTTTACCTGCATCAAACTGCTTTGAGTACAAGCTTTACTTGGTTTTTTATGGTCCATATTCAATTATGAATATTTTATGGTGATTGTCGCTGTTGTACATTTCCTATAGTTATTAGTTATAATATTGCATATTTTATTGCAGTTAATACGTGGTTAGAAGTTAATTAGTGTTTGCCTAGACAAGTCTATAATCCTTTATATAAGAGATGTTATTAAAATAATAATTTTATTCAAATACTAATTTTATATTGGCTGATAATCAAGAATTTTTTTTTTGTACTCTATGGTATATTTTGAGTGTGTTACAATATTTGTATACCAAATATAACCTTTGGTATACATTTTTGTAGTTTTCGGTATATTTGTAGAATATAGTTTCATTGAATATACATAGGTAGCGAGTATCTCATAGTCGAATACATTCGAATGTAGCTTTTTTGTTATCAAATGTGGTATGTTTACTACATTTTGGTATATCTTCAATGTAGTGGTATTTTAACACACTAAATATGGCTTTCGGCATATTTTAATACCTTTGCGGTATATTTTTGGTGTATTTGTAGAATATGGTTTTTATTATTAGATCTAGTACGTTTGGTATTTTTGGTATGTTTTGAATATTTTATTTCAGTATTTTTGAGATATTAATTTGGTATATTTTAAGAATAATACCGCACTGTTTTGGTCTTATTCAAAATGGTTCTCACAGTCGAGAACACTCGACTTGAGTTTTTTCTGGTATATTCTGTAATCTATGCTATATTTTGAATTTTGTACTTTATTAATTTATCAAATATAGCCTTAAGTATATTTTAGTATTTTTGCGGTATATTAATTCGGTATATTTTAAGAATAATACCGCGCTCACTCTCTCGAGCACACTTTCTTGTTTCTCACTTGTTGAATAGTAAACGAATAAGAAAGTTAATCTCATTGTAAAATAAGTTTAATTATTGTTTGTCATGTTGTGCATTTAATTGTTCACATTTTTGTAGGGTATCATTGTGCGCGGTTCATTCAATAATTGTTGCAATAAATATAATTGTTGTTATTATTGTCTAGGTGGCATAATTTTTCACTTAACGCACAGCTAAAAATACACCACACTACAGCCGGCACTTCTACTACTACAAGCAAGCGAGTGTGCACACTCTAAGTGTGTGTGTGTGTGTGTGTGTGTAGTTGTGTGTGTATATCTGACTTGTCACTGTGATTGCTAATAGTACGTTCAATGATAATGCGTTTCGTTATTTATGAGCAGCATTTGATACGATTAAATGCTATAATTTATCACAACGTTGATTTCCTTTCGATTCCATTCCATTTCGTGTTTTTTTTTTTGGTTTTCTGACCATTGTAACTGCTCTTTAAACTGCCTTGACTTGACGCACGCCTATTGCTGGAACTTGGACGTCATGCAGCTGGCGATTTGCAAATCACCTGCAATCTAACCAACCAATCAAGCCCAACCAATAATCGTTCAAAACTGAAAACTGAAAATATGAGAAAAGCAAAAGCAAAACGGAACCCTCAACCTTCTCTCAACCTGTTGCTATCAGTCAGATGAGCTGCGTTGGCGTTAACAAAAAAACAAATACAAAAAATAAAGAACAACAAAAAACAAAAGGCAAAAATGAAACAAAAAAACAAAAAAACTGAACGCAGATAGCCTCAGAGACCCCGGCAACACTTGCACCCATTTCCTCTTCCACTTGACAGCGCCGCGTATCTCAAGAGGGGGCGGAATAGTTTTCTTTCTTTCTCTTTTTTTATTTTCATTATGCCAGAGGGCAATCCCCATTGATAAAAAAACAAATACCACAATTTGCAAAGAGTTATTATAAATGCGTTCGTCTATCGTTTAGTTTTAAAGTGCAGTCGAAAAGAATCGATCGCATTGAACTGTTATATTTATACGAAAGTTTTGCCATTCTTTGCTATTAAGTTCTATGGTTATTTGATCTTCCCTTATAATTTTCGGTATTAATCTTTCAATGGCTGTAATTTTTAATTGTGTAACATTTTGCTACAACAAATGAATATAATAGTTGATCATACATAGTAGAGGCGATCAGTCTTTCAGATCAGCAATTATTCCTTGTTCTTGCCTTGCTTTGGTATATTTTGGCAATTTGAGGTATATTTCGGTATATTTGGCGAATATTGTTTTATTGAAAATGAGTAGCGACTATCTTACAGTCGATTCTTTGGTATATTTTAGTATTTTTGTGGTATATTTTTGGTATATTCACAGCCAACTGTAGTTTTCTTATTTGTTATTAAATTGCTAAGTTGTTTTTCATATTTCCATCGTCAAAAGCCTGCAATTAACATTTGTAATATCAATTAATTGACTTTAATGTAAACTGATTATCTTCGTGAAGCTTTGCTACCCAACCACGCCCACTTATCACATACGCCTACATTCATCACTAGTTCGCCGTCTAACCTTATACATTGCATGCAATACCTTCAAGTGGTGCGCAACTGTTGAGTAACAGTTGAGTTGAAGTACCCTAATCAATATCTGTGAAGCTCGCCTGCCTGACCACGCCCCCCAAGCCAATCCGCCTTCACTATTTTCTCGGTCCGCCGCCTAGACTAACACATTCACACGCATTTAACACACATATTCTAAAATTTTTGGCAATGACTTTTTTTGGTCATTCACTTAAATCAACTGCCAGCAGCTTGCTCTTTCAATTTATTGAAACAGTCACAACTGTTGAGCAACAGTTGATCAACAGTACCTTAACTGCCTTGCATTTCTGAACAACTGCTTAGCATTAGTAACAACTGTTGGGTAACAGTTGATCGAAAGTACCCTAGACAGGCTGCCCAATCTTTGCGAAGCTCGCCTTCCCTACCACGCCCACTTATCACCTCCGCCTTCACTAATATCTCGGTCCCGCGCCTAATCAAACCTATCCACATGCATTTGGCATACGTTAACTACAATTTTTGGCAACCCATTTTTGGACACGATCGATTTCCTAGTGACTACTTGCAATGTGTTGAGGCTCTGCATAACTGTTAAACAACAGTTGATCAAAAGTAGTCTAAGCAACCTTTATGAAGCTCTCCTGCTTGACCACGCCCACCTATAGGATCCGCCTTCACTAATATATCGGTCCCAAGCCTAGTCAAAAACACACACATGCAAATTTTAGGCATATGTACAAATTTTTGGCAACGACTTTTTTCATGCTTCAGGTTAACTACATACCTTTACTGCCTTGCATTTCTGAACAAACAGTTGATCAACAGTACCTTAAGCATCGCTTAGCGACCTCTGTGAGGCTCGCCTGCCTGACCACGCCCACTTAGCAGGACAGCCGCCTAGTCAACACACATACACGCATACATTTTGTGCACAAAAACTAAAATTTTTGGCAAGCCATTTTTACACGCACTTTTTCAAAAATCGATTAACTGATCAACTGATTACCAGCAGCTTACTTTGTCAATTTCTTGCACTTTATTAAATTATTTGCATTGACTAACTTACCAACTTAACTGGCTAAAGAAGTTCATTCTTAGCAAAGATGTTGATTAAACTTTTGAATAGTGTTTAAAACATTTTCAATACCTGCTTTCAATAATTGAATTTTTTCGATTACTCTTTTAGTAGTTGTGTAATTTGATTATAAATTTGATATATTTTTACTATTTACGTATTTATTTTGAATATACTAATTTTCACTTTTAGTATATATTTTATTTTATTATAAATTTGTTGTTTATTTACAATTTACTATTTATGCATTTACTTTGTATATTTATTTTATTTACTATTCTGTATTTTATTTACGGAAATCAGTATTCTTTTCATTTTATTATAAATTTGTTATATATTTACATTTATTCTGTATATACTAAATTACGCATTTAGTATTCTTTCCTATTATTATAAATTTGTTGTTTATTTACATTTTCAATACCTGCTTTCAATAATTTTATTTTTTCGATTACTCTTTTAGTAGTTGTGTAATTTTATTATAAATTTGGTATATTTTTACTATTTACGTATTTATTTTGAATATACTAATTTTCACTTTTAGTATATATTTTATTTTATTATAAATTTGTTGTTTATTTACATATATTGATTTTAAATTGGTTTAATTGGTTTCTGGTAGAGTTTTAAGTAAATCCTTAGAGTCGTATGAATTTTTTAATATAGTTTTCTAGTCTTCCAATCGAGATTTGAGCTGTCCAGCTGACTCGCTTATCGAGTTATTACATTGACCCACATTTGCCAAGAGAGAGAGAGAGAGAGAGAGGGAAAGAAAAAACATGGCATGATTGATAATGTGATTTTATACGTTGGGCAAACTGTCTTGTTAGTTTATGAATTGGATTCGCCCACGCATCCAGCTAACTAATTAATGATCCATCGTTCGATCGTTCGATAGATCGATCGATCCTAGGCATCGCCATGCGATGCGATGTCATGTGTCCAGTAATGTGATTTTCTGAGCGATGATCGAACTGAACAAAAAAAAAAAGAATGACACATTTAGCCACGATTTGCATTTAGAAGGATTTTTACATTGTTCACAATTACTGTTATGACATTCAATAAGCAATTAGGCATTAATCACATACACAGTCAGTGCAGCGACTGCTAAGAGAGAGAGAGAGTGGCAGAGGGGGGAAGAAAGAGAGAGAGAAGGAGAAGGGGAGCGCAGAGCTGGTGTATTAATCATCGAAGCGCCGAAAGCATCGCCCAAGCCTTCAAGTTATGCAGATGACAAAGAGAGACAAACAAGATAGTGAGTGAGACTTAGATGGAGAGAGAGAGCGCGAGAGCGAGCGAGAGGGAGTCAGCGCACTGACACACTAAGCTTTGGCCCCTCTTTGCTTCTCTCTCTCTCTCTCTCTTTGTGTCTCTTTTCCAGTCTGACTTGTAGATTCTCAATAGAGTCGTCGTTGTCTCTTTGCATAATAACATGATGTCATATTCTTTTTATATATGTCCGCCCATTCTTAACCGAACAACTCCCGCTACCACCACTGCTACCCCTTTTCTTCACTTGTCTCCCTCTCTCACCTCTCTTGAGCACTGAGTCTGTGCGCCAGTCACTGCGCCAATTGAGCTGCCAGATGTCGTTGTGGCTGTCGCATGGGGCAGCAACAAGTAATCAGCAGCGATCTGTGGTTAGCAGCCAGTGTCCCACGCCCACGCCAAGACACGCGCCAAGAACAGCAACAACAACGACTGTGATCGACTGGCAAATACCCTAGACTTGTCTTACATAACTATTTAACTTTGGAAAAAAACGTACATAGTTATTTGCAGAATATCAATCTATTTAAATACATTTATATTTAAAGAGACAATATAAAAACATATTTGAATTTTTCGAAATACTTACTAATAGATGAAATAATGCATATTTTATTTAATTATGTTATAAGGTGATCAAATATATTTAATAATGCTGAAATTTTCAAAATATCGAACTATTGAAATTAATTTTCAATATTTTAAGTATTTTGCGCCGGAGCATAAACATATATTGTACTTTTTCGAATAATTAGCTAATAGGTGATATAATTAACTTCTTATTTGGGTATAAACTGAACAAATATATTAAATAATGCTAAAATATTTAGAATGTCGAACTAATGAAATAGATTTCCAATATTTCAAGTATTTAACGTCAGAACATACACTAGCTAATAGATGAAATATTAATAATAATTAATAAATCGTATGTTTAGGTTAAAGGTGAACTGATATTTTCAGATTGTCTAACTTATAAATATGATTTACAATATTTTAAGTATTTAACTGCAGAATATTGAAATATATTGTAATTTTCCTAAACACTAGCTAATAGATGATATAATGAATTTTATAGTTAAGTATTAACAAATCTATTTAATATAAAAATTTCAAGAGCTAAATTAATAATTGAAATATTTATTTTCTTGCCTGACTAGTTGACTTATCTATCTGATAAATTTAGTTTTAATACGTTGCCGAAATTCTCTCCTAAGAATTTATTAAGCTATTACGATAAGTATCGAACTGAAAGTTTCTAGATATCCATCTAATATATCGCTATAGAGATGCCATTCTTTCTAAAACCTATCAAACTAAGATCAAATACTAAGCAAAACAAATGTTTAGACTGAATATAATACAGCTTTGTGCCTACCCCATTTCAATTTTGGTGCAGGGTATCTCGTAATTGAGTATACACAATTGAGGCAGGCAGACTGTGTCGTGGCCACAGACAAAGGCGTCAACCGAAGATCACTGCTATAGAGGGGCGGAAGGCGTGTCAGACGGCGCTATGAGTAAGAGTGCGAACCAGTGTTGGCTAAGCGCCAGTGTTGCTCAATCTCCAATTGAAATAATTAAAACACATTTTTTTTTTTTTTTTTTGATTTTGAAGCAGAACATTTATTTTTACATTTTTGCTTTTGTTTTGTTTGTTTGTTTTTTTTTTTTTTATGTTTTTATTTGATTTTTTTTGTATTTTTAAAGAAAATGTTGCCATTTGCTGACAAGTTCTTGTATTGTTTAATAATAAAAAACAAATATTATTATTTATTATTAGTTAGTTTTTAATTTTATATTTAGTATTAGCTGCTTAAAATTATCTAAAAAAAAAAATATGTAGAGTTTTTCTTCAAATAAATTTAAATTTATGCAAAATTCTTGCGTTCGTTTTGACATTTTCTTGGATGTTTTTTGTTGTAGGTTTTTTTTTTTTGGGAATTTTGGATTTTTCAATATTTTTGCATTTTTCATTTTTGCGAATTTCATTGTAATTTGTTTTTTTTTGTTTCATGTTTTTACTTTTAAGTAGCATAATAAATTACATTTGGGTATTACAAATATTAAAAACATTTATAAAGCATTAAAACAGTTAGCTGTGTGTGCGTGTGTGTTGGTGTGTACTTGTGTAGTTGTGTATCTGTGTCTGTGTGAATGTCAGTGTTATTTTGTGTGTGTGACGCTGTTGTAATTTGGCTTTGAGTTTTGTTTTATGTTTCGTGTGCCTCTCTTTTGTGCTTAAAAAAAACTAAAAAAAAAAAAAATGATTATTTATATTATTTTTCTTTCTTTTTAACAATTGAAATATGTTTATAACAAGCGCATATTAAATATGCAGTTAAACAAAAACAAATACAAATATAGCAAATAAAAAAATAATTAAATTACAATTGCTTGTTCTCAACTAAATTTAATTGAATTTTTCCGGTATATTTTTTAGGGTATATATAAAAAATATTCTTGCGAATTTTTCTCGAATTCCTTAAGCTCTTTTTATTTGTTTTTATTATTTGATTTTCAAATGTATTTACTTTTTAAATATGACAATTATATAAGTAATTTGCAAGAATATTTTTTAACTTCAGTTTATTCCGAAGTTGTCTCTTTTGTGAGTTGAATTTAAGTTATAGCGGCAAACTGAAAACGCAAATATTAATTTGCATATATTTTTGCACTTGTCAAAAATATATAAATAATACTTTTGATGCCATTTGTAAATGGATAATTTGAAATTTCGTTTCGGTTCATAGATTTCTTTACTTCATTTTTTTTTTTAGCACAGTTTATGGGAGTTTTTCTCTTTTAGTTGTTGTCGTTGTTGTTTGTTTGTTTTGTTGTCATCATCATTTATGTTTTTAATTTCGTTTTCGGGCAATTGTAGTTATAATTAATACACATACACATATCATATCATAAATATTTTTGTAAAGAACAATGTATATACTATACGATTGCGATACAGTGAAATTTTCGATTTTTTGTATCGACTATTTTTTATTTATTTATTTTTTTTTTAGTGCGTCCTTTTTGTGTCTGCAGCTGAAGATTTGCTGATTTTGTTTTTTGTTATACATTTAACAATATTTATGCATATATATTTATTAACATTGTACAGGTACTTCGTAGCGCATTTTGTTGCAACAATGTTGTTGTTGTTCTTGTTGTGATTGATGATATTATCGTTATCGATATCGATATCTGTATCGGTATTGTTGTTGACCAGGATTGTAAAAACTAAAACTAAGAGCTAAATGAGAGAGTCGAATGAAGTTACAAAAAGTAAAGTGAGAGAGAGAGAGAGATGACAGATGCGCCACTACTAGTCAAAACTGAATGAGAGAGCGAGAGAAACGGATAGACAGACTGAGAACAGGGGGACAGAATATATAGATATATATAGGGGAATATTGGGAGTGGAAGAGAGATGCAGCATGATCTATTTATAATCTAGACTTATTCAACTGATTTTTCTTTTTTCGCTTTCATTGTTTTCGATCAAGCAAAAGTTCAGCTGCAGACACAGAGAACGCATATACCCGAGCTTAGCTAGGTAGCTAGGGTATAACAAATATGTTTTGTATGTATGCATATGTGAGAGGTATTCTTTATTATAATAAATATGTTTCTTTTTCTTTTTCATTTCAATTTTTGTTTTGTTTTGTTTTTGTAGCCAAATTTTGCACTAGAACGTTTTTTTTTTGTTTTGTTGTTTAAGGAATTAACATTGATTACAATTTAACATTTATGTGTTTATTTTCATTTTGTAATTTGTAATTTTGTTTTTCTTGAATTTGAAGAAATGATAAACAAATACACACAAAATATTTGACCTGAGTTCAATTCATTTTCTTTTTCATTTTTTTTTGTTTTTCGTTTCGTTTCTTGGAAGCTGAAGTAATAATATCATATATATCAGGCAGCAGAGGGTATCTGGGTATATATATTTATATAGAGTAGAGAGGGCAGAGGGCATACTATATAGTATTTTTTTTTTAATATTTACAACAATTTCAATGAACTCTGAAGTTTTTCTTTTTCGTTTTTTTTTTGTTTTTGCTTTCTAAAACAATTAACAAATTGTACACAGACAGACGACAAAACCTTTTAGAGAGCCGATCAAGGATCGTAATTTGTAGAGAATAGCTATCATTATTATTATTATTATTATTTATAGTGTATGGTAGACATGTACAACTACAAAGCCGTGCTCACTAAATGCTACATGTATAAGTATTTATTTATTATGAATATCATACATACATCTTTATGTGTTGTACAATATATGTATATATAAATAGTTGCTTTGTAAATATTTTAATCTTTAGTACAAATCGAGGCAATTTTTATTCTGTTACAAAAATAAGAAAACAAACAAATATTTTATCCTTTGTTAAAGGGGCAACTAAAAGGGAAAATACAATATGGAAAAGCACTTTTTTACGATCTCTTTCAGTTAATTGTTTTTTTTTTTAGGCCACTTTTTGGTGTTCACAGCTGTTATATATTTGTTGTTGTTGTTGTTCTTGTACACACATCGGTATATATATATATATTTATATATATGTATAGTATATATAGAGTTATCTTGAATTCTGTCCAAATATTTTGCTCAAGCGATAAAACACACATACACAAATATTTTTCATTGTTTTTTTTTTTTTTTTTGTAAGTATTTTTTGTTCTTTAAATTTAATAAGGCGAATTGTTTTTGTTTTTATGTTTTTTTTTTGTATATGGTCAATTTTGTTTTGAATATATATTGTTATATATATCTATCTTTTTTATTATTTTTGTTTAAGAGCACATTCTAGTTTCGCAAAAAATGTTTAACAAACTTACAAACTAAATTGGTTTTTGTTGCTTTTCAATTTATAAATGTATACATATTAGATTTTTGTTTTGTTTTTGTTTTTGTTTTTTTTTGTTTGTTTTTAGTTATCCAGCGTGTAGGTTTTTGAAATTTTTTATTTTTAAGGCAACAGCTTTCAATGTTTCTGGTTCTTGTTCACACAAATATATATAATATAGTAAATATATAAAGACGAAATTAGACATATACATCAATTACGCATAATGTTAAGTTGTTGTTGTTTTTTTTTATCATATTTATCACTGACTAAGTTTTAGTTAAAAAAAAAAATATCAAACGTCATCATATCGCATGGTTTTTAAGCTTAAATTTCTTATTTCATCATCTTCATAATTAATAATTAGATTAATTTGCATTTTTCTTGCTTAGTTGTGTGTTTAATTTTCCTTTTTTTTTTAATAATCTCGCACAAATTGTTGTTTTTTTTTAAGTTTAACTGGGGATGGGGTTGAGGGGGGTGGGGTTTGGGGAGGGTTGTAACGAAATTAAAATTAATAATTACTGATGCGGCTGTGACTGCCAACAAATTGCCTGTTGCTCGGAATGTTATAGATACACATAAAATATCGATATACATACATACACATATATAGAGTAAGGTTACAATTTCTATATATATATCAAATTTAAGGTTATGTACAAGGTGCTTCATTACACGTCTAAAGATTAGTCAAAAAAAAAACATCGCGCAAAAAAAAAAATAAGTAATAGTATCGTATAATAATAATATATATGCATATAATTAATTCATTAAAAAATATCGAACAAAAAGTGCATTTCATTTTTAACGTTTGTGGTTTTTTTTTCAATTGTTTTTTTTGTTTTTTGTTTTGATGAGGTAGTCAAGCCACAGAGACACACACACACACACACACGCACACACATGAGCATAGACTATCGAACAATTCGAAGAGGCAAAAAGAAGAAAGAAGAAGAAAACTAAGAAATGTTGTGTAGTGTAGTGTAATGTTTTTGTTTGTATTCGAGCCAAGAGGGGAAAAGTGAAGTAAAAGGAGCTGCTGTTGTTGTTGTTGTTGTTGGAAGAACTTGGATATTTGCTTAGCTGTGTGTGTATGTGTATAGATAGATGTTTCAAATAGCTGATCGATAGCTGCTCGTTACTCACACACTCACACTCAAACACACACACACACACATACACTTTTTGTGCTCTGCCTAGCACCAATAGTCCACATTAGCCCAATTTGCATCATCCTCCACCTCTCGCTGTTGCTCGCGTTGTTCAACATGTTGCTGATCGTCTAGTTGTTGCTGCTGTTGCTGCTGATGCTGCTGTTGATCGAAGATCAGCAACAGTTCGTGATCGTTAAAGCGTTGCTGTTGTTGATGTTGATGTTGGGCCCGATCTCACGCCAGGCAACCGCCATTTGTGATAAACGCCGCTGCACCCGTATCCAGATCAACAAAATCGGCTGCATCATCGTTGAGATGCGACAACAGATCGTTCGTATAGCAACTGTTTTTCATCAACAGCAATTGATCCTCCTCGTAGCACGGCGTCATAATGCCACCAATGATGCCGCCACCAACGCCGCCGATGGCACCGATGCCGGTGTGTGGCAAACCGTTGTGAAAGTCCAACAGATGATTGTTGTTGTTGTTGCAGCTGCTGTTGTTGCTGTGATTGCTGCCGCTGTGCACCGCCAAGCTGGCCACACTGGTCATGTTGTTCAAGCTACTCGGATGCACGCTCACCGCATGCTTCGTATCGGGGAATCCCTCGCTCGGCTCGAACAAAAAGCGTTCGGCACTCAAGGCGGTGGTGTAGGGACTCTGTGAGTCGACCAATTCGTTTTTCACAAATTCGATGGCGCTGCTGGTGGGCGTGGTTGCTGGCGGCGGTATCACAACAACATTCGACGTCGAAGAGCTGACAATGTTGCCATTGCTGCTGCCGTTGTTGTTGTTGTTATTGTTGTTGTGATTGTTATTGCTGCCGTTGTTGTTGTTGTTGCTATTGTTGTTACTGTTGTTGCTGCTGCTATTGCTGTTGCGACTGCTGTTGGTGTTGGTGGGCGTGGTTATGGCTATGGAGAGGCCCAAACCCAAGCTAAGTCCCTCACAATTCGGCACATAATCCGACACCTGTTGACTAACCACCAAATTGCTATTGTTATTGTTGTTGTTGTTGCTGCTGTTGTCGGTATTGCTGTTGCTGCTGGCGGGATTCATGGTCGACTGTTGCTGCTGTGGCAGACAAAGCGCCTCTTGGGTGGGCGAACTCAAGTAGCCAGCATGCTCGAATTCCTGCGGACTCGGCGATGGCTTGCAATAGCCATTCGGCAACTGTTGCTGCTGCAGCTGATGATGTTGCTGCTGCTGCTGCTGCTGTTGGGCGGCGGCAACAGCTGCTGCCATTGCTGCTGGCGACTTGGAGCCAAACTTGAACGTCGACATGGATGGTATGCTCTGCATATGTTGTTGTTGTTGCTGCTGCTGCAGATGTTGCTGCTGCTGTTGTTGTTGGTGGGAGGTTGGCGTATTGGCCGCACTGCTCGTTCCTGTTGCCTCGCTGCTGCTGCTGCTGTTGCCACCGTTGCCATTGCCATTGCCTACGCCATCCAGCTCCAACTCAGGCAAATACTTGTATGCCGGCGATTGCAGCAACTTCGATGGCAACTGGCAACCACCGCGTTTCACACAGCTCGGCGCATGCGCTTGCAACATCTCGAGCAGACGTCGACGATCGGTTTCGAGGGTGCGCACTTGATTCTTAAGCTCCACATTTTGTGTGTCCAGCACTTCGGATTCTTTGATCAGGTTCTGTGTGCGTTCGCGTTTCTTCATGCGGCATTTGGTGGCAGCGATTTTGTTGCGTTCACGGCGACGTCGGCGACGATCCTCGTCCTCGGGCGTCAGTCCTTTGGGGGCGGATTTCGTTTCGCTATCCTCATCGCTGGACTCTTCGCAATCCTCGTCGCGACGCGAACACTTTGAGTTGGGCTGCTCCGAGCCGGAGCTTGAGTCGCAGGTGGACAACTTGCGTTTGCTCTGTATGGACAGTTTGAGGCCGGCTTTGATCAGCTGCGAACAGGTCTGAAAACAAACCAAAGAGAGAGAGAGAGAGAGAGAACATGAGTTGATTAGTTAACGTCCTTCGGCAAGCAATAATAACAACGACACACAAAAGTTGTTTGTCACCAATAGCCAAATTGGTGGCCAAAAAGCCCGTCCAAAGAAGGCATGACAATTGCATAAGACGCCACTGTAGACAAAGAGAGAGAGATAGATAGAGACGTGTGTGTGTGTTCAGCTGACATTTTGCAGTTGACCCATTTGCCGAAAAGAACTTGCGCCAAGTTCAACGAGATCTCGCGCTCCACTCTTCAGGTAGTTGATGTTGATGATGAATCAACAACAAAACACTCGACAACAAAACAGAAACAGAAA
Source organism: Drosophila sulfurigaster albostrigata (assembly GCF_023558435.1). Classification (NCBI taxonomy): domain Eukaryota; kingdom Metazoa; phylum Arthropoda; class Insecta; order Diptera; family Drosophilidae; genus Drosophila; species Drosophila sulfurigaster. Next base: position 7,907,788 of record NC_084885.1, on the reverse strand, counting down.
CAGAAACAACTCGACAACTTGAACTCAAAACTCATCGTTCACATTCCTGTGCCACACTTCAGAAATGGTTTTCAGGGCAAGGTCCCCAAAATCAACAACAACAAAATTCTACTCAGATTGTCAGCTGCGATTCGCTGTAAATTGGAATTATAACTTCTGAGATTTGCCAACTTTAGCTTGAACTTCAATTTAGGGCTGGGTTGGTTTTTTTTTTTTTTTTTTTGGGGCCTACCTTTATCAGCAGCAGCGGCATTTGTCGGGGTTTCGCTTTGTGACTTGAGCGCGCGCATAAATTTTCAAAATATTAAAGTGAAAAGATTGAAATCTGTGGCACGCCCAGGACAATGCAAAAACTGACAAACTGCAAAATAAAATACAAAATAAACAAAATACGAAAATAAACTGAAAACTGAATAACAACAACAAGGCCACAACAGGTTGCAACAATAAAGACGATCGACCCACTCACCGAGCTTGCAACTCGTTGACGTCCTGAAAGAAGCAGTTGAGAGGTGGGTGGGCAGCGCCTGTCAGCGCCTTTTATGGAGAAGAGTTCGCAGACAACACAGAGACTAAAGACGACTAAAGACTAAAGACAACAGATGGTCATCACGTCGTCACGTTGTCAACTTTCATTTCAACGCAAAGGGCTGTGTAACGAGTGCATTGAGTGCATGCTGCAGAGTGTTGAAAGCATGCGGCAATTGGAAGTTGAAAGCGACAGCGAATCATTTAAATAAGTAGCACAAATGCACAAGTTGAGCAAAGAATGAGATGCTTTATAACCGCTAACTATAGGAGACCAGCGGAATGTATGTAAGAGGCAGAGTTGCTATGGTATATTTTGAAAGTTACAGTGTATCGATATACCAAACATAGCATTTGGTATATTTTAGTATATTATTTTGGTATGTCTTAGTTACTTTGGCCGACAATCTGCCATATTTTGCGCTCTATGGTATAATTTGAATGTTGCAGTATATCGATATACCAACTATAACATTTGGTATATTTAAGTATGTACATTTGGCATGTCTTAGATGCTTTGTTTGACAATTTGGCATATTTTGTACGCTATGGTATATTTTGAATGTTATAGTATATTGATATACTAAATTTAGCATATGGTATATTTAAGTAAATTCATTTGGTATATGTGTTAGATGCTTTGGTTGACAATTTGACATATTTTGTACGCTATGGTATATTTTGAATATTATAGTATATTGATATACTAAATTTAACATATGGTATATTGAAGTATATTCATTTGGTATATGTGTTAGATGCTTTGGTTGACAATCTGGTATATTTCGCTATAGTATATTTTATATACCAGTATATCAATATACCAAATATGGCATTCGGTATAATTTCAATATTAATTTGAATACTACTTGAGTGCTACAATCAAGCTCAAATTGCAGATCAAATAAAACTATGTAATTTATAAAAGTTATTGCCATTAAATCGCTATTAAAATGCCTCTATGCAAATTGAGTTGAAATTAAAACAGAACTAAACCAAAAATGGGGTCAATGCTTAAGTCGTTGAACTGCCATAGCAACAAAAAGTCAACGAAAAAAGAAAGCGAAAAAAAAACAAACAAAAATGTATGCACATTGAATTGAATTGAAGACGAGATTGAAACGCTGATTGAAACAGACGGATCAGAAGTCAGACATAAGCATAGTAAGTAAATTGCAGACTTGTTGAAAAAACAACACAACATGAAGATGGTAATTGAGGCAAAGCTTGCTGCTGCCTGCCTGCAACATGTTGAAGAGTCGGTAGCTGAAACTGAAGCTCAATGAGAGCTCATTGAAGTGACTCGACTCTCAACATACGCAAACATTAAATATCTCAGTCTGCCCATCATCATCATCATCATGAACATTGTCATTATCATTATCATCTTCATCATTTTTTTTTGCGCTTTTGTTTTTGTTTTTATTTTGTGTTGTCTGCTCGAGAAATTGTTCGAATGCCACTGTCGAATAGCTGCCCAGCCCCTGAACGCGCCCTTCTTGATTTCACAGTTTTGTTTTTTTTTTGGTGTTTTTAGTTGATTTTTTTTTGTTGGGGGATTGCTCCAACAGTGCATTGTTTCATTTTAAATTTTAGGCACGCTGCCTTTTTTATTTATTGACCCAAAAAGCAGATAAATAAATTTTCAGTGAGGGAGAGAAAAAGCACCACGCATAATCATAATAATCGCATGCGCCAACGAATCGACTTGAGACTTGAATTCGAATATATTCGACCGACCGACCATATGGTCAAAAAAGCACACACACAAAAATTGCGTTGCCTTCAACTCGTAGACTTCTACTTGTTTTCAATTTTCAATACATTTCAGTGTCAGTTTCAGTTTCAGTTTCGATTTGTTTGTTGTTGCTGTGCAACTCTCAGTCTGATTTTTAAATCGACCAGGAAGCAAGACAAATTTGGGTTGCATTGGGTGAGGGAATCTCCCATAAATTATGCTTATATCAAATGCGAAGCAAGCAAAGATATGTGTGGAAAGAACGCGAAAGATTTGCTGCTATAGAAATGAGATAAAAGAGATAAAAATCGCAGCTAATCAGTTAAGATAAGATAATACAATGAAATTGGCTAAAAGGTGAATTTATTGCGAAAGAGATGTGAAAACTACAGTTTAGATAACATCAAGAACTAAGGCTAGAATAATCGGGAAATGGGAATATTAAAGAAAAGACTAGAATAGAATAAAAGAGAAAATCTAATATTCAGATTTTTGTAAAGTATTTTTTGAAGCATGAAAAATAATTGCAAAAAGCGAAGCCACACTTTATCATTGAGAACGCGATCTTGAACTTGGATAAATACGTTTTTGATGAAGTTGAAGTTCTTGCAAGTTGAGTCACCAAAAAGTCAAGGGAGATTCACAGTAATCTCAACACATCGAGTAAAGAGTTTAGAAAGCGTTTGAGTTATGCTGATGCAAAGTTAAAGATAAAGATGCTATGCGAGTGAACTACCCACTTGAGTGTTTCCAAGTGTACGAGTTCAGTATGCAAATAAACAACAGCAACAACAACAACAATGAAAACAACAACAGCGATAACAGCGACAACAAATTGGCCAAACAATTTGAGATATGAATGTATTGCAAGCCTTTCTTTGCACTTTGCTTTTGTTGCAATTCGCGTTGACAACACACTCGACTGTAGCTGTTTCTATAGAGCACATATATACTTATGCATATACATACATATTCAAATGTGTGTGTAATGAGTGTGCGTGTGTGTATGTGTAATGTTTGCTGAGCAGCGCCCAAAAGTCAAATTTCACACGAATCGTCTCGCAAATTTGCATCTTTTTATTTGGCACCGCATTTTGTTTGTTCGCTCGTTTGCCACATTTCTCGATATCTACCCAAAAAAAAAAGTACCACAAATGGGGTATGCCCGACTAGTGCTGCGACAACTGTGTTACACTGCGTATACTTAATATCCCTGATAATCTAATATAGTAATAATATTTTTTACACTCTATGGTATATTTTACACTCTGTGGTAAATTTTTGATTCGAGTACTGTATCAATATACTTAAAATAACCTTCGGTATATTTTTAGTATTTTTGCTGTATATTAATTTGGTATATTTTAGAATTAATACAGCACTATTTTGATTCTATGCAAAGTAAGTAAGTAAAATTAAAGTAACTAGCGGGTATCTCTTAGTCGAGTGTGCTCGACTTCTTCCTTTTTTTACAGGTTATTTTTGTGAGCATTACTTTGGAATCTTATTTTTACTTTTGCCTTGCTCCAACTTCATCAATATTTGCCATTTTTATAATTTGCTCTGCGTTTTTCCGTTCTCTCTGCATTTTGCATGCAAAATGAATTTATATTTTTTTCCTTAAACATTTGTGCAAATATTTGCGCAAAGCAAATAAATGAATGTGGAGAAAAACAAGCACACACACATAGTATAATGCAATAAAAACTTCCTTCATGCTAAGCAAATGCTTTTTTTGCAACAAAATTATAAATTTTGTGCGAATATTTTGGGAGGAAAATGTTGTTTCAAATTTATGTGAAATTTGTTAGAAAACAAATTGAAAAGTGTTGGACTGTCGGGCAATTAAAACGTTCAATGCGGCCGCTCAATGCCCATAAATTCGTTTTGTAGTAATAATCATAAATCAGACACACACACATACGTTCACACGCACACCTACAGCTGGCAATTAGTGCAGCAGATTCATATGTGTATCGCAAATTGTATCTGTTGGATGCGTTTGCCGCCTGGAGCTAGTCGCATTGGCATTTAATTGCACCGCGTGGCAAATGTTATTCATATGCATTAATCGCACTTCCCCCCGCACCTGTCTCATAGATACTCTGCTACGTGCCTCATTAAGGCCAATGTCAGTCAAGTGATGCTTTTGTACAGATGCATTTGCATAGCTATAGCGAGAGATACTTTATTCAATTTCTGTTGAAGTGAAATCAATTCTCGCTGCGTTTGAGTTTTGCAATTGAAGCGTCAACAGCACAGCACAGCACAGCAGAGAAAAACGCCCACGAAATAGCGTCAAAGCCAAAGCCAAACCAAAGCCAAAAGCCTGACCCAACATTGGATATTGTGGAGGCGTTAGAATTGTGGCGGATGCCAATGGCCAATGGCCGGGGTACTGTTAGTTTGGCGACAGAGGGCGACAAAGCGACAACTCAGAGCGAGAGAGCGAGCAAGAGAGAGTGCGAGAGAGGGACGGACAATTGCGTGGGCAGCGAATGTGCACATCGCTGTCGCTTTGGGGGCGCTGCGTTGGCGTCAACATGCAACTGGACGTCGCCAAAAAAAATAATACAAAAAGCAAAGCAACAACAATCGACGTCAGAGTCGCGAGTCATCGCGCTGCAGCGATTGTCAATTTCAATTGAAAGCGAAAACTGTGCTGTAAGCACAAAAAAAATTCATTTCACAGAGGAGCATTGATAGTTGACATAATAATCAGAAAAGGCATCGAAAGAAAGCTGAGCTTAAGAATGCAGCACGATTGAAAGTGAAATTGTAGCGGCTGTTCAATTGAAATACGTTTTTTTTTTGCTTAATTGGAGTTTAGTTAATTACAAATTGAAAAGTAAAACTCTGCTGTATTATTCTTAAAATGTACCAAATGAATATACCAAAAAGTACTACTGCGGTTATATTCCTTAAAATATACCGTAAAAAATTTACTTATATACCAACCACTATTTTTGGCAGCGGTATTATTCATAAAATATACCGAAAAATATACTTATATACCAACCACTATTTTTGACAGCGGTATTGTTCTTAAAATATACCGAAAAATATGCTTATATACCAACCACTATTTTTGACAGCGGTATTGTTCTTAAAATATACCGAATTAATATACTGAAAAACTACTAAAATGCGTTCAAGTCAATTTTTGGTATATCGATATACTAGTACTACATACTAAATACAGAATACAAAATATACCACATAAAATATACCCTATCCAAACAACTCAACAAGAAAAGTGTCGAGTGTAAAGTTTAATTTCAGCATATAGCGTAAAATAGTCCAAAGTATTTTGTTTGTTGTAAAATTGGATTTTAAATTGAATTTCACTTTCAATTGAAATTTAAATGCAGCTAAGAAACAGCAAATTAATTTCTAAATTCTTTTACGCCACTCAAACGCTTGTTAACAATAAAAAAGCCACTTTAGTTAATTGATTGCTAGCTGGCTGCAATTTCAAGTTTTCAACTTTGAAAGGTGTTTTATTTCGCCAGCTGTTGAAAGTTGCAATTTGAACAGTTTTCAAGAATAGAAATTTGCGATTGAAGTGAAGAAATCGAATGCTGACGAATGTTTAATTACTTTAAATGTGGAAGTTTTGAATTTATGAACCGCCCATTTACCTGTTGCACACTGGGCGTGGTCGCTGTGCCCGCTGGCGAATCGAGCGGCGAAGCCGAGCAACTGGAATGACTGCTGTCCTGCGAATGCGACTGAAAGGACAATGAAAAACAAAGAAAATGAATCTTTAATTGAAGATATAAAAAAGAAAAGAAAATCTAGAATTTACCTGTCCATTGGGATTGCCGCAAAAGTTGCGTATGGTGACAAGGGGCGTGGAGGCGGCACTGCAACTGTTTGAGGCATTGAAATTGAAATTGTCGAGCGGATTTGTCATGGCGATCACCGAATTTAATATCTCTGGCGTCTTCGGTGTATGGGCGCCCAAGCAATTGCTGCCCTCGATGCTGAGCAACGATGTTGCCGGTATGTTTGAGTTGAACATTTTGATTTTGATTGCTGCCTCTTTTTAGTTGTTTGTTGTTGGAAAGGTTTCTTTTGCTTGTTTTGTTTTACTTATAAATTGGACTTTTTGCAGGCGTCGAAAAACACACACGAAACAATAATATTAAAAAAAAGGAAAACAAAAACGAAACAAAAATGAATAGCACGATAGATTTTTCTTTTTTTGTTTTTAACTTTTAGTTTTGTTTTTTTTTTTTAATTTATATTTTATTTTGTTATGTTGTAAATCACAGTTGAAGGCCTACGCGTTGCATTTGTTGGACTGCTTTTAGTTAATTAATTTTTATTTTATATTTTTATGTTTGTTTTTGAATTGTTGTATATGCGCTTTGTATAAATATATATGTATATATATATATAAGTATATAAATTGTTTTTTTTATTATTTATTATTTATGTTTTTGGACACTCGCGTCTTCTTCTACTTGTTGTTGTTTATTTTTTTTTGTTGGTTGTTGTCTCTCTCGGTTATCACAAATTGTTGTTAATAAAACTTTGACTGCTTGTGGAAATTTGTTGTTGTTTTTCTTCTCAACTTTGTTTAGCTGGCTTTTGATTGTTGTTGTTTTGTCAATATTGTTTTTGTTGTTGTTGTTTTTATTGTTGTTGTTATTGTCGCTGCCGCTGCTGCCGTTGCCGCTGCGTCGCGACGCGGTTCCATCGGCGCTTCCAGCGTGTGTTGCTCACAGCGTTGAATTCGACTGAATGTTTTGGCCACCGGCACCGGTCGACATCCACATCCACATCAACAACGACATCCGAGACATTAACGACGACAACGACGACGACGACGAACCGCACGCTTGCTCTACAAGTGAGAGAGAGAACGGGAGAGAGAGAGAGAGAGAGAGAGAGAGCGAATTAGTGAATGAGTACGTGTGTGCATGAGAATACAAGTCAAGTTGCGAGCGCAAATAGCCATAAAATAAAAGCAAGTCAAAAAAAAAAACACGTTGTCAATAGAGTCACCGACAGTCAGATACCCTGTAGGGGCAGCTTATCAAATGCTTAAGTTAGAAATACCCTGTATTAAGTTCGGTCACCTAACAACAGTAGAAAATTTTAAAAATACTTTAAAACTCTTAAAGAAAATTAAAAAAAAATAAATTAAATTGGCCCTCAATTTATTCAATAGCAATAATTCATAAATAAGAGTCAAAAATAAATTTAAAAACTACTTAAAACCTCTTTAAAAAAAAATTAAAATATTTTTATGTTTAGCTATAAACAATAATTCATATAAATTGAACTATGTACATAAAGGAATTATTAATAAATTTAAAAATACTTTAAACCTTAAAAAAAAGCAAAAAAAAAATATATTATTTTAAACTTGAATTCATAAATATTTATTTATATAAAAGAGTCATGAATAATTAATTATATGCAGACTGAATTAATTCTTGGCTGCAAACAATAATTAATCAAAAATTTAATTATTTTATAAATTCGAATTCATGCTTTATAAAAACTAAAATAATTAATTATATGAGCAACATTCTTTAAAAATATTTTTACACAAATTTTTATTGCGCGTATATTTTATCGATGCCATATAAAAAATATACATATATCATAAATTATATCATTTTTATATACTAATAAAATCTATGAAACATTTTCATACTAATTTCAGTACTTCTTTTTACTCATTTCTGTATTTGCCGTATAAAAAATTTGTTAGCACTTTTCCTACATTTTTAAAATGTTCTCTGCGCTTCTTCTTACAATTGTTCTTTAGTTGTGCATACCCCACGCAAGCACTTAAGTACAGAGTATGCACAGCACGAGAAAACAAAAAAACAATTAAATTATAAAATAAGCGTAAGTAAATTGATTTATGTAAGCATTGAGCAGCTGACAATCAACTGGCCGACTGACTGACTGACCAATTGCCTGACCAGCTGACTGACCCAATGTTACAAGCAAATACACACAAACACAAATACACACACACACACACATACACACTTAACACACACGTTTGTTGTGCGTAGTTAGTTAGCCAAGTTGCGGTCGATGTCTCAATTAAGAGCTTAATCGTTTAATTGAATGCAGAATGCACAAACATTTTTATTGCTGCCTTTTTTTTTGTTTTGTTTGACTGATAGCCAGAGTCTGAGGATCTACATCACAGTATGTAAATAACTCTCTGTGTGTATGTGTGTGTGTGTGTGTGTGTAACACTCTCCATGGGTGTGTGCGGTCAATCACAGTTGAAGGTGAAATGGCAATAAGTAGCTCAAGTATTCAAAGCATTTCGAGTATTGCAAAAAACATTTCAACTATTCTCGGGTCAATTAGGTCAATATGCGCGAATATTCTCGGTTCTGTAACAGAGAGAGAGAGAGAAACATTCCCTTGCCGATCATCAAGTTTTCTAATGAGCCACAAATTTCATTTTGTAATCTTTTTGCATCTTTTTTAAGCACAGTTTAGAGGGTATTTTTTTGAATGCGGGGTATATGCACTTTTGAGGACATTAGAACTGCCAACTTAATGATTTAGAGCTGCCAACTCGCATAGTCTTTCGCATGTTTTTTAAGCACAGCTTTTCACTCTGAGGTATTTTCGCTTTTGAGCACTGCCAACTTATATTTTAGAGCTGTCAAATCGTTACATAGAGTTGCCATTCCATTAAAAGCTGCACAGAGTTACCACTTGCTGAGCTGAAAACATCGTTAGCGAGTTTCTTTTTTTTTATTTGTGTGATTCCATTTTAGTTCTCAGTGCCGTGTTTTTATGACAATTTGTTGCCCTTTTTTGAGACAGTCGTGTAGACTTTTTTTTAGTTTGTATTTGTTTTTTATGGAGGCTTTTCAAGGAATTGAGTTATGTCGCCCGGTCAGAGATTAGCTAAGCGAATGCCAGTTACGTGTGAAAACCGAAATGCCAAGCAAACGAAGCAATGATAATGATGTCGAGTCGACTCGAGTTGCGAGTTGAGTTGATAGCCTAACGATAACTTGGTGTTTCCCCCCATATTATTATATATTATATAATTTCACTCAAAATGCAAATTGACAACGTTGTCAAAAAAGAACTTAAAAGCGAAACCACCCCCATGAAACGCCCGCTTTGGCAAAAAAAAAATTATAGCTATGCAATTTTTGACTATTGCCTTTTTCCCCATTTATCATTTTTTGGTTTTTTGTCAAGAATTTTTTGCGCAAATAGATACATATATGTATATAATATGTATGTATATACTGTTTGGCTGGCAAAAAGTTTTAGTGCTACTTTTATGTCTCACACACACAGCTGCAAATTGAAAGTTAGTCAAAGAAAAAACGCAAACAACGACAACAAAAAAAAAAAAAACGAAATAAAAATAAAACACGAAAATTAACAACGAAAAGCGTAAAGCTTGAGCAACAAACAAATGAAAAAAGCCAGAATAAAGAATTATGATTTATGACTTTCGCATGTTTTTCAGCAGAGCAGCAGCAGCGATAGCGGGGGGGGGGTTAGAAGGGGCAACAGAGTAGCAGCTCTTTGGGGTGTGAGGTTCAGCTTTGTTGGTTAGCTTGTAAAGCCTTTGAGGCCTCTGAAGTGGGGGCAATGCAATAGAGTGTTGCAGAGCGTATAGTGTTGCGTAATTCAGTATTTTTTAGTAAACTGTAGTATTTTGTTGTAATGTTTGATATTTTAAAGTGTAGTATTTTACGGTAAAATGCAGTTTGGCGTATTATAGTATTATAGTAAAATATACTCTTACTGCGAAATTTAGTATTTTTGTCAAGTGCAGTAAAGTATTGTATAATTTTTCTTATTTGTGTAAAATATTCTGCTTTTAAGTATTTTATAGAATAGTTCTGAGTAATTTAGTATATTTTGTGAGGCTTAGTATTTTATAGTAAAGTATTGCGAAATGTTGTTTTGTATTTTGAAGCAAAAGATGGTGTATTTCGGTATTTTATAATATAATGTGCAGTATTTTATAGTAAAATACAAACTACAGTTAAGTATTTTACTGCACAGTACTGCATAATTCAGTATTTTATACAAAGCGCAGTACTTTATGGTAAAGTATTGTGTAATGTTGATACTTTAAAGTAAAATGTAGTGCAGTTAGGTATTTAATATTATATTGGTATTTTGTAATACAATGCAGTGCAGTATTTTATAGTAAAATATACTACAGTTAGGTGTTTTACAACACAGTACTGCGTAATTTAGTATTTCATAGTAGCTGTGCTGATTGTTTTTGCAACTTTGTTCAACGAAAATCACTTTTGACATTCGCCACACAAATCTGTATTTCGCTTCTCATTTTGCCCAAATGCGGCGCATGCGTGCCACCCCACAAACCCCTCGCCGCACCCCTTGTGTTGTCCCCTGCCACCACTCCCTAGACATGTCCCCACTGACTGTGTTGAGTTGGTAGAACTTTTGAGGTCATGGGCGCATTTTGTTGTGTGTGCTGTCACTGATGTTGCTGCTGCACATTGCGCATACGCCGCATGTGACTTGCGCAAACAGATGACAATCGCTTCGCTGACGACTTCGATAGCTAATCGATAGACCCAAAAGAAGCAACAGCAGCAGCAGCAGCGACAGCTGTTGGCAAGTGGCCCAGCAGGGCATCAACAGCGACCAACTCACGGGCAACTTTTATACTTGGCTTGTCTACTCGCACTTGGCTTTTATATTTTTTTTCTCCATTTTATTTTTCTTCATTTTTTATTATTATTTTATTTGTTGGTCATTAACATTCCGAAGCGGGTTTTTGTATGCGTGTTTGTGTGTTGGCTGAATGAAGCCTTGTCGAATGAAGCTATTTGTGGCTTGGCTGGATTTATTGATTCGTTGGCATTTCTGAATTGCTCTCGAGTGTGCGCAAAATGCAAAAAGCAAAGATCACAGCATGTGAGCAGTAGTGACAATAAGTAGTGTGCACACACAACGCCGCTCTAAGGGCAGATGTCAAATGCAAGCACATGCACTCAAGGGTGCTTCATCATAAATTATCGATAAAGCTATTGATCGATTTACAATTTATGACGATTTTCAACTATAGAAACTCAAACTTACAAATTATTTTGCAATTTACTATAAGTCGATTATAATCGATTAGTAAGTTATCGATAAACTGCTGGTCGATTAAAAAGTTGTCGAATAACTGATGATCGTTAATAGAATTTCCATTATAATGTTTAACACCAAAATTTGCTTAAAATTTATTTAATTTGCCTTATCGACATGTAAATCGATATACCTATCGATCTGAACGTTTATCGATAGGCATATTTTTGCAAATTTTATGCATTCCCATGAATAAACGCAATTAATCGTGAAATTTATTACTGAATTCCAATGAATATATTGAGTGTTTGTCGATTGTTTGATAATTCAATTGACATTTCACGAACAACTCAAAAAAAAAAAAGAAGAAAAATACCGCAGTCAGTGATCAACATTAATTAGAAGCTATCGATACATACATGGAGCAAAACATTGATTTATTCAACATGCATATAGACAGCAGATTGATCCGTTCAACAATGATAAATAAGTGCCAGCTACTTAAGTGTCTTGATAAGAGACAAGTTGCTTCAATTTATTGTGTAAGATTGATCATTAGGCAAGAAACCCGTTGTTATCGATATACAGTATATAAGTATATACGATACATGCATAAATCAATATAACAGTTAAATAAATTGCTGTGAAAAACACACACACTCGCACACACGATAAATTTCAATCGATATACAATACGTATTCATGGATTTATTTGAAACAATTATCACGAAACCTGTTAGAGTACAGGCTATGAATACTGCATGAATACAGCACAGCACAGAAACACAAAAAAAAAAAAAAAAAAAAAAAAAACAGAAACTAAAAAGAGAAAAGAGAGAAGGCAAAAAAAAAAACAACGCATCAATACAATACTATATATAAATAATAAGCAATGAATCGCAAATTGCGAAATGACTCAGAAGAAGCCGCAAAATTTCGTTCAATTATTACACAAAATACGTCGAAAAAAAAAATCAGTAAAATAACAAATTAAATAAATAAATTATTGTATCTGTTGTTGGAAACAAACCGCAACGCGCAATGTGCATAAAGAAAAAAAAATGTATATCACACGAATATTGTATAATACCCATTGGAAAGAATGTGTGAATTCATATTCATATTCCCATATTTATAAAAAATTATTATTATTATTGTTATTACGATAACGAGTTGATTTGTTGTGTCTATTTCTGCAAGCGCCAGTTGGTCACTCATCATATTATATATTCATGCCATCGGAATTGGTTTCTGAATCGTGTGCAATCCCCCGAAATAAAACATTGCTCTACATATAATACACACATGCAAATGATATTTGAAAAATGTCTGTATTTAATATTTTTATCAGGCTGTCTGTGCCAATGTTGTTGCTGCTGCTGTTGCTGTTGTTAGTTGCAAGTTGTGTTTGCGGTACGTGACTCGCGCTGCACTCCACAATTCACACGAATCACGAATCACACGACAAAACGAGCGAAACATCGAGCAGCGCGAAAACAACATAAAAACAATCAAAAAGCAAAAACAGCGCACAACACAATATTGCATACTGAACGAGTGAGTGAGTGAGTGATTTATGTGGGCGTGGCACGAAACAAAAAACGTTTTACAAAACAAAAATTCCCTAAAATTCAAATTGCATTGAATATTTCTGTGGCTTCAAATTCCCAGAAATTCGAGTGCATTCAACAGATCTATATCTTTTAGAGAATATATTATTTTTTTTATTATTTCTACTTCCATTTAAAATCTTTAATCTTATACGAAATAATATATTCATTTCATTACTTATAGGGCGGAAGGGTATTATAACTTTGTGCCTGCAGGATTTTTGGTACATTCCATAATAATTATACTATTTAAGATTCCTTGTAGAAGTTATTTAAGAAATACATTTGTATGGCAAAAAAAATGCATAATATAATTGGGTCTTCGTTTCTTTGGCTGGCAATCTAATATAGTTTGCACTATATCAATATATCAAGTATAGCCTTTGGAAAATTGTAGTATTTTTGTGGTATATTTTTAGAGTGTAATATTTAAAATACTATTATCAATATATCAAAAATAGCCTTCGGTGTATTTTAATATATTTGTAGAATACGTTTTTTTACAGGCTCGGTATATTTTTGGTATATTTGTAGAATATGGTTTTATACAAAATGAGTATATACTAGGGATCTCGCTCGACTGTAGCTTTCATAATTGTTTTAATGTTGTCTTGAAATATATATTTCTGAGAAACAACACTCTAATATAATTAACAAGAATTTCTTTGTCGCTCTTTCATTGTTTGAGTAAAATCTTGTTATGTGTTATTTAACAAAACTTTAAAAATGCAAAAAGTCGTAGTGATTAAAGTTGAACAGTTTTGTGGACAAAGAAAGCATAAATATGAAAATGTTTCTTCGATTTGCTGAGGTGTTTGCAAAAGCTGAGGATGGGGAGCAACGTTGTCGTTAAATATCCGAGCATAAAGATATCCGAAAAACTTTGTTGGCCAAGTTATTAAAGCCTTTCATGGAATGGGCATACAACAAAGAAGACAATAATGAAACAATATACAAAGAGATAGAGAGAGAAGTGGAAGAGACAAAAAATACCAATCATTGGCTGCTCACATAAAAACTTTGTTAGTTTTGTGTGTGTGTGTGTGCGTTTCCCCCTTTTTGCTCTTCTTTTATTTTTTGCACTTAGGGGGGATTGGCTCATAAAAGAGAGAGAGAGAGAGAGAGAGAGCGAGCGCGAGATAGTGACTTTGTTATTGTTGTTGCTGCTCTCAGACTCGGCTTAATTAAAAGCATTTGCCAGCGCCAAACACACAGGGCACGAGCCAAAGGCAAACACAGATACAGAGCGAAGTGTATCTCTTAGATACAAAATTGCCACATTAATGGATAAGCTTCTCACACAGTCGGTCGCTTTAACCCCCGCTCCTCCCCCGTGCAGCCGATCACTATATTTTGCTGTCAGCTATTTTCTAATTAAGTGTCATTGATTCGGCGTCGTCTATCGCAGTCAGACAACTCCCCCTTCCCCTCCCCTCGCGTTCTTCTCCATCCCTGGCTGTTTTTCATCCCCCTGCGTGTGTGCAGCTTTCGCCGAAAGCGCTGCAAAATTTACACTTTAATTAAGCATTTAGATAATGTATCTGCCTTTGATTAGCTGCAGCTCGTCAAGTTGCGAACGATTGGGGGCGAGGTTTGGGGGTTGGGCATTTTATGACACTGCGTGGGTGGTAAAAAAACAAAAACACTAAACAAAACTTGCCTATTAACATAAAAGCTTACGGGCAATAGAAGCGACACGCGTCGCCTTTGCAAAAAGCTGAAAGAAGCAAGAAAGAAGGCTCCAATCGAGTGTGCTCGACTACGAAATACCCGCTACCCATTTTTAATCAAACCAAAACAGTGCGGTATTAATTTGAAAATATACCAAATTAACATACCGCAAATTTTTGCGCAAATTTTTAGTATTTACTAAAAATATACTAAAGGTTATATTTGGTAAATTGTTATATCTATACGTTCAAAATATGACGGGTGCAGATTATCAACTAAATCAGTCTAAAAATATACCAAATTCATATACTACAACAAAATATTAGAATATACCAAATGCTACATTTAGTATATTGGTATAGTACTACATTCAAAATATACCATAGACTGCAAAAGAATATCAGATATATTTCTTAAATAATATACCAAAAATATTTCTTAAATAACTAGTTGGTATAAAAACGAAACTTAACCACATTAAGCCCCAAAGGAAGGAACAAGGCGTTGAACCTCGCAACTCTTGTGAACCAAACTGAGCTCTACTGTGAACCACAGTCCAAAAAAAAAAAAAAAAAAGAAATAGAAAAAATGGGCCGCATGGCTGGCTATTCAATTAATTTATTATTCACTTAAGAGCGCACGCCGGGTGGCAGGAGAACTGTCAAGCAACGCGCCAGGGGGGCAGGAGAGAGAGAGAGAGAGAGAGAGAGAAGAAGTGGAAGGGAAGGGATGAGAGGGCAGAGTGTTGTGTGACTGTGTGTTTAGCATGCACATCTACAGCGGCCATAAAAATGTTATAAAAATTAAATGCGCGCACAAAAACTCCGCCAAAGAATTTCGCACATTCAAAACGGACCGCGCCCTAAAGACCTCCCGCGCCTCCACCTCCTCCTCCTCCTCCACCTCTCTGCCCCCTCATTCTCCCCTGCTGTTGCTGTTGTCCACGCAGCAATGCAGCATTAGAATTGTTGTTGTTGTTGTTGTTGCCAAAAATGTCCTGTTTCATGGCAAGGCAAATGGGCCAAATGAAATGGAGAAATGAGGAATGGAAATGGAAATGGGAAAATTGATGGATGGGGAAGGGGGTTGGGGGGAGAACTTATGGCGAACGCGTGGCGCAAGTTTTACAGTTATAAACATTTCTATGCACGTTTTGTGCGTTAAATTTAGGAACTGAACGTAGAACAACTCAACTGAAAAGCGGACGAGACGCGAAAAATTATGAAATGGCAAATTTATGGAAATATGTTAAAACGGGGCAAAGGCATTAAAAACGTAGCGTAGCCGTAATCGTAATCGTTATCGACATAATCGTGTCTATCGATAAATTACACCAGTTTACGAATATCTCGAAACCGCGTCGAATGCGTCACCCCAAAAGCCAAGTGGAATGTGTCAACGCACCTATCAGATATATACTATATATATAATATATAGTATATAGTATATCAGAGGGTATGACTATCAAGCGTTTAGTATCTAGAATATAATGTGTGTACACTGGCAGAAAGTGCGAGAGCATTTCTCTCAAGTGGCCAACACTTTATGCTGTCTTTAATTCAATTTCGAAATTCGCAGATAAGATTGCACACAGTCTGCATAATAAAACCGTATTATGATAGATTTGCACTAGCGAAAACTTGATTAATTTGCGCGTCAGTCCGTTGATTACTATTCAAATGAATGCAGAAAACAAAACCCAAAAAAATAATGTTTAACTGTAAGTTAACAATTGAATAAAACTAGCAAAGTGCGGCTTTAATTTGATGGTTACGCTTAACTGACAATAAAATTATACATTTAGTTGTCCACTTCTTTTAATTTGTATTTGAAAATTTCAACTATTTTTGCGTAAATATGAAACTTAAATAAATTCGTTTTTGTTTAACTTTAAGGTTATCATGCACATAAAAAATACAAAAACAAAGGAAAAATTGATCTACGTTTGTAAAAGAGAATAGAAAATCTTTTTACATATCAAAAATATGGGAAAATGTTTCATTTCCTAATATGAGATAAGATTTTAGTAGTAATATTATAAGCTTTAACTTTGAAGTTAACTTTAAGTGAAATTGTTCGATTGCCATTTATATTAAGCAGTTGACTCTTGTTTTGCATTAATGTTGTAGTTATACAAAATTAAAGTTTATTTGCACTATTTTTAGCATTAACATGAAGTTAAATTTGTACATGTAAATTGTTCGATTGCCACTGTAGTTAAAAATGTTGAATTATTTAGCTATAACATAACATAACTATTTTAATTTTGTTTGTATTTGCAGAAAATTCAAACAAATAAGATGTTATATGCATTAACTTTAACTTTAATTTTAACTTTAACTTTAACTTTAATTTTAATTTTAACTTTGATTTGAATTTTAACTATAAGTTTTAGTTAAACTTTATCTAAAACATTAAGCTTAACTTTAACTTTATTTTTAGCTTGTACCTTTTAACTTTAGCTTTTGAGTTCACATGAAGTTTGCTTCAAAAGTGTCTTAAATTGCTTTCATACTCATTTCGAAATTTACTCGAATTTGGAGTACAATTTCGCTGAGTGTAGCTGCAGTTATCTGCTGACCATTTAGCTCTGTAAGTCGCGCCCCGTGTCGTGTATTAAACATGTGTATTTTGTGTGCCTTTTAGGCTTGGACATTTACCTTCTCCCCACCTTCCGAAATACCCCCGTCATAGAACCGTGCGCTACATATGTTTAGTTGGCATTAGTCAGTAATCAGATAAGCTCTCACATACAGTTGCAGTGCGTGTGCCTCTCGCTGTGTGTATGTGTGTGTGTGTGAGTAAAGTGTTGCTTGAGTACTTATTATTGTTGTTGTTGTTGTTACTGTTGTTGCTACTTTGGTGTGCCTTTCGCAAGGACGTTCATAATCAAAACTTTCATTACACTTTTTGTTTTATCAAATAGCTTATCAACCGTGGTTGAAATTGTTGTTGCTGCTGCTCTTGGTTGCTGCCTTGTCTTTCATGTCAAAGATGCCTTATCAGCAAAATATAGAGGGGGAACAAAAATTAAAAAAAACAACAAAATTCTTATCTATTGCAAGTTCTTGTTCGTATTTGCTTTTGCCGCTCTTCAATGCTCTTTTCTGCTGCGTGGTAGAAAATCTAATTAATTTCCAAAATTAATACATGTGTGACATCAAAGCGATTTATGTTGATTAACCAAGCTGCCGTCATTGACACTATCTCAGTTTTGCAGCGGCCTGCACTTTTTTTTTTGTTCCTTTTGGTTTTTATTTATTGCCATTTATGAGCGAGTGTTTGTGTGTGAATGCTTTGGAATTTTATCAAAAAAAATATACAAGCGAGTTGAGTGAGTGCTTGGGAGGCCGCTTTTAAAGACATTTAGTACACTTTTCACACCTCATTTTATGTGCAGATACATTTGTATCTTTTTGCGTGGCAGCTGCGTCGCTGTCATTGCCATGCGACAGCTGTCAGCAGCAGCAGCATAGATAGTGATAATGATGATGATGATGATGATGATGATGATGATGAACAAAGGAGACGCACAGACAACACACAACATTCGACATGATTTTTATGAAGGAATTCGCATTAAAATTGTTTATTATGTTTATTTATTGCAAACGGGCCAAAATGAAAAGAATAATACACGCTGTTGTAAGCAGCAGCTGTTGTGTTGTGCCCCGCCTCGCCTCGTGTATTATTCTTGGCCAGTTGGCTGCCACTTGCTGCTGTTGCTGGTGTTGCCGCCACGTTGCCACGTTTGCCAGCTGCCAGCAAAACGAAAGAGAACAAAAAAAAAAACTGTTCTTGGAAATCGTGTGGCAGCTTCAGCTTCAGCTTTTGCAAAACCGAAACGTGGCAAGCGACTTTTTGATTAAGTAAACACTGACTGAAATTCTCCGCTACTTTGCTTCTTCGTTTTTCTCATTTTGTTGTTTATGAAGCGCACGCGTTCTTCTTGCCACAGATATCCGCTGGCTGCCATTCTGTTGAATTTGTGTGGCATCGATTTTGTTTCACTTTAACTTGCTGCCAATTTTTTCATTTTCAAGCGCACGAATATGCAATATAAATGCCAGCAAGTGCAAGATAGTTACTCTATAAAATTATAAAGAAAGAGAGAGGGAGAAAGCAACGAAAAGCGAAAGAAAGTGAAATTTTGATAGCGCAAAGTTCAAGTTGAAGATTATCGATATTTGACAATGCAAATTTGTGAAAAATGCATGAAGTTGCAAGCTAAACTCTTTATATAATATGTAATAATTTTATTATAAAATTGTTGGAATTTCGCAGGCAAATGTTTGAAAACAATATCGTTAAAGTTCTTGCAATTAAATTTTATTATTTCATAATAAATTTCCATTACTCTTACAGTGTGAATTTAATTACTTTCTTGATTGACTATGAATAAATAACGAGTCTATTGTATAAATACTAAAATAAGCAAACATTAGTGTTAATCAATATTAACTATACGCATGAGCATGGTTGTTTTAAATGCCTTGTAATCTTTAAGGAACTTCGTCCACAAATTTATTTTTACTCCAAACAATCAGTATTTATTCCTGTAGATTGAAAATTTCATAAAATAACAAATAAACAGGAAAACATACTAATAGTTAAAAAATACCAAATAAATCTAATAATATTTATAATAATAATTATTTATTGGTGTATTTTAAAAAATACCCAAAATATATTGAAACATACCATTAGTTAAAAAATACCAAATAGCTATGCAAGCTTACTATTATATATCAAAAACCGAATATTAAGTATACTCATGAAACAATTTACATATAAGAGAAGAGTATTATGTGGCGTATACTTAATGTTGAAAGCATGCTAACAATATTTAGCCTTATTAAATTTAAATGCAGTATTCTAAAGTTCTACTTAACTATTAGTATATTTGCATACTTATGTGGTACTTTTTAAATTTTGAGATAATATGAAATCTACAGAAATAATAAATAATCTACTACGACTAAAAGTCTCTCGAAAAGAACTCAACTTGATTGGAATTCAACACGTTTTGAGCACGATTATGTGCATTCATTTCACACACACACACACACACACACACACACACACACACACTGACACAGTCGTCATTCAGTCATTCATTTCGAGCAATTACCCTTTCCAAATGCCAAATATCAGTTTCACAGTTTCGCTTCGTTGGTGGCCTTGTGTTAAGCTCATCATCATTCTAATCACTTTGCGCTAAGCTTGGGCGTGTTCTTTTCCACTCTCTCTCTCTCTCTCTCTCTCTCTCTCTCTCTCTCTCTCTCTTTCTCTTTCTCTTTCTATCTCTGGAGACCACGCAGAGTTGAAAAACGCATGTGAAACATGCTGAAAAATGGAGCAACTAAAATTGTTGTTTGTTTTCGAAAATTTATGCGAAAAGGCGCGCCAAAAAATGAGGGAGAATAAGGACTGTGAAAATATCAATTAGTGTGCTCCAAATATGTCCCGAATGTCGCATGGAAAGGCTTGTGTGTGTGTGTGTGCAGAGTGTGTGTAAAATGACAGCTGTGTGTTAACTGCAGTTAGACACGCCTACACACCCAGAACAGAACTGAACTGAACTGAACTGAAAAGAACAGTGGAGCGCACACACATAACATAAAAGAGCTGAACAAATGGCAGCTGAGTTGGCGCTCGATTGCCGCGTGTCCTTGACACATATCCTCGCACATTTTGCTTGGCACGCACAACGCTGCGAATCGTTCTCCTTCTCTTTCTCTTTCTATTCTTGGGCAACGCCTTGTTGGGGCTTCCGCTTCAAGCTTGCCCCTAATCCATTTGAACTTTTTACGTATTTTCTTTCTTCATTTTTTTTTTTTTTTTTTTTGTTCTCCACCAACTCTCTGCCAAGGATAATAAAAGAAAATTCTTCTAGTTTATGGGCCAGCGCAACTTTTGTGGCTTCACAAGAACACCATAGCCTGAGAGTGTGCGTGTGTGTGTGTGTGGGCTTGTGCCACGTAATATAATCCTAATGGAATTTACACTGGAAACTTACAACAATGTCCCAACACACAGAGCGTGCAACGTGGCCTTTTGTCATGCCAGGCGATTTGCTCGCAACATTTTCGCTTGATTTTTATTGAACTTAAGCTGCCTCAATTGCATTAAAATTAAAGCAACAACAAACAATTGAATTAACAGCAAATCAAAGAGAAATTCCATATGAAAATTAATTTTTATGTATTTTATTCCCAAAATGTAACAAAATAATATGCTGACAAATACTAAAAATATACTATGGGCTATATTTGGTATATTGATAAAGTACTACATTCAAAATATAACACAGAGTGCAAAATATACCAGATTGTCAGTTAAAGCAAATAATTGTAATGAAGATTAAAACTATCAAATTATTGAATTGTTTAATCTAGCAACACAATTAATCGCATAAACAAAAAACCACAATGAAATAAAATTAAATAGATGTGAAATAAGTTTAAAATATTTGCTGAACGTTTGCAATTTTCAAATGAATAAAAACATAAGTTCCATTTAAAAAGAAATAATAATAAAAAGATGGAAAATAAAATTAAAACTTTTCCAAATTGCACTGAATTACTGAAAAAGTTTGTCAAATAAAATACAAATTAATTTCTAAAGCTTTATTTTAATTTTAAAAAGAAACTACAAACAATTTTAATCAGCTTTATCGAAATTTTATCAAATTAAAGCAACACTTTACAATGAAAATTGAGTGCACTAAAAATGGAATAAAACGATTTCGAATAACTTTGAAAATGCCATCAAATAGTTTTTCGCTGTTTGGCAATTTAAAACTTCAGTTGAATTTGCGTTTTGCCATTGAAATGTTATTGAATTTGTGCCGCAATTTGAATACAAATCGCAATCGAGTTGACTCACAATTTACGTTTTTTTTTTTATATATGTATATATATTAAAACTAAAACAAAGTGAATCATAAATGGAACGGAAATATATTATATATATGTGCTATGCCACAATCTTTTGCAATTTAATTGTGAGTTGCAACTATAAAGTTGAAATCAAAATGAAAAAAAAAAAACAAACAAAAAAGGGAATTCAAGTGGAAATTTTGCTGTGTTGCAATTCAGTTAATAAAAAAACAAGATTCGAAATCTAAAACGAAACAAAAACTTGAGAGTAAATAGTTCTATTTATGTGTGTATGTGTGTGTATAAATATATATGTATGTATTTTGTTTGTGTAATTCTTTTTTGTGTCGGATTTTGTGTGTGTTTGGCTGAAGGTCAAGTGCATTAAGGCGAAACGGAAATGAAAATGTTAAATAGATATATAAAAATAGTCGAAAAAGCGAAAATGAAAAACCGAGCGCCACAGCGACGAGCGACGAGCAATTCAATATTTTAGAGAAAGAGTGAGAGGGTGGTGGGGGGGGAGTGGTGAGAAGAGAGGAAGGAAGAAGCGTGCGTGAGTGTAGTAAATTTTATTTTATTTGATTTGATTTTGAAAGAAGCTAAGACAAGACAAGAGAAAAGCAGGCGCGCATATCGTTTAGCATTATCCTTGAGCCTCCTGACAGCGAGAGAGAATGAGTGAAAGAGAGAGAGAGAGAGAGAGAGAGAGAGAGAGAGAGAGAGAGGCACTTAATTGTGCGTGTCAGGCAGCCACAACATGGACATGAACATGGACACGGACACGGGGATGGCGCCCACACACACACACACACACACACACACACACACACACACACACACACACGACTCAAGCATTTGCTGGGTGTGTTTAACAAGCGAGTGAGAGAGAGAGAGAGAGAGAGAGAGAGAGACTCGGAGAGGGAGACAGCAACATTGCTTTGGGTTGTAGACGAAGCCGTCGTTAATAAAAGCGGAAATGCTGGCGCCGACATTATCATTTCCAGCTTGGTGTGTCAAAGCCCCGCTCTTCGTCTCGCAATTATGATAATTGAGCGAGTGAACGTTGAGCGAGCGACAGAGACGGAGACGGTGACGGAGGGAGGGGAAGAGAGGGAGAAGGCCATGTTGCCAGCTGCAAAATTGTGGCAGACAGGTTAAATTGCGCGTAACTCGGCAGTCAGATTTTCAACTCTCCCTCTCTCTCTCTCTCTCTCTCTATCCTTCTCTGGTTCGCTTAAAGCGTTATTCATTTTGTGCTTTTGATTGATTTGACGCCATTTTCAGCGCACAGCGTAAGGAGCACAAGGACAACCGTCGCTTTTTGGCGTCAAATTGTCTGTGCAGCCCCACACTCAACCAACACACACACACACACACACAGAGAGAGAGAAAAAAAAATAAGTCGACACACCTCGTGACGCACATTTTTCCCCTCTTAAAAACAGCAGAACAACAAAAAAAAAAATACAAATTGATTGCGTGCTGCAAATTAGCTGGCTTTGATTGATTTCGTTTTCATTTCATTTCGGTTCAGTTCATTTCATTTTGTGTGAGACGCGTGCCACGTTCAACGTCGCGTATACGCGATATTTGCTTTTTCTTGCCGCCCAGGAAGCTGCGTTTGCCCGCCTCTTGTCGGTGGTTAACTAAATTTAGCCCCCAAAAGCCAAAAGCCATTTGGCCACAGCGCGCGTTCGTTCGCTATGTTTACATTGAAATGGCAAAAAAAAAAAAAAAAAAATGGGCTAACAAAACGGGCAATGGCCCCCGACAATGTAAACACACATACAACAACAAAAATATTTGACATGGACAAAAAAATATAACAGGCAACAGCCAGCAAAATATTCAAAGTCGCATCCGCACAGACAGCACAGAAATTCAATTCACATTTTTATGATTTATTGCACGCAATGCGAAGAAATATGAACTTGAAATAACACCAAAATGTTTTTTCATCAATTTATGTATTCTTATTTTAAGAAGTATTATTTCATTAGCTGCATGGTAAAACTTTGTATTTTAATTTAAAACAATGACTTTTTATATTAAAATATTTGCACACATTGGAATCTTTAAATTTGGAATAAAAAATTAGTTCTTTATGAAATATCATACTGATTATTATTTTATAGTTTTAAAATATAAAAAAATATATAGAAATGAGTTTAAACTTTCTACATTTTCAATTTCAACAATAATTTTGTGTAATGATTGACAAATTGTATTATAAAAAAAAATAAAATAAATAAATGAATTTCAACTTTTCACACTTTAATTTTCAATTTCAACAATAATTTAATTTAATTTAATAATAATATAAATAAATAAAATATAATTATATTATATTATATTAATTATAATTATAATTATATTATATTTGAGTTCTACAAAAATAAAAATAAAAAAACATTATACTTAAAATATACCACAAAAATACTGTAATATACCCAAGGGTATATTTGGTAGCGGATATAACAATAAAAAAATAATTTAATATAATGCAACAAGTCTATGATATTTAATATTTAAAATATAACAAAAAAAAAGTAAATAAACCTTTTCCTAATTTTAAAGTTTTTAAATGTTTTTTTGCAATATACAAAATACTATTTAATTTTCAATTTAATTTTTAATATAAAATAGATTTTAGTAAAAAAAAACTTTAAGTAAATGAAATTTAAATAAATTTTGAATATAAATAAATATAAAAAATATATTGCTATACAAACAATTTTATTAAAAAAAAATTCTTTTGAAATAAATTAAATTCAACTACATTTTTTATGTGAATAAATATATAATTATACGAGTTTTTATTAAAAAAAAAGAACTTTTTAATAAATTAATTTCAAATAAATTACCGCTTAGCAGAGCTTAACTAAAAAAATATGAATTATCTTTAATTTGAAATTAGAATAAATGAAATACTTCTTTTATAGCCTTAATAGGATTTGAATACATTCGATTTCTCACTACAAATTGAATTGAAATAAATCTACAATAGCGTATAGAAGCAGTGTGTTTGCGATGGCATTAGCATCGAGCTGAGACCTTAGCTAAGGCTTAGCATAAAATTCTATTCAATTAGTTTGTGATTTTTTTTTTTTGTGTAAGTTGAGAGCTATTAAATTGCATGGAAAATTGTATGCAAATCTTATTAATTGCTGGTCATAAAACGAATCGTCTAGAGACGTTTTATTGATAGTCGCCTAATGAGTCGCTGCCTCGTCAGTCAGTCATTCGGTCAGTCATTCAATCATTTATTGTGACTTTGTCCTTGCACTTTGACTTACCATAAAATGCAGCAATCGTTTTTGTTTTTGTATTTTCTGCTTATTTTTGTTTTCCTTTTGGGAGGCTGTAAAGAGATAAAGTAAAGAAAACGTTTAGCAAAAAGCGAATAGACTTTCGAGTTTTGTGTAATTGAATGCGAAGCTTTTGCTTTTGGCCCATCAATAATTGCAGCTTATGGCCATCCATTATCAACTAGCTCTCGTGGCATGTATTTTGGTTATTTACTGTATGTAAGACGATTGATGATTATTGATTAAGCGACGATTCTCTCCCTCTCTCTTGCTCTGCGGCATGATTCATCGCAAAAATAAAACACAGGCAGAAGACAAGACGTGAAAAATATACAAAATATACACACAGTCTCGACAATAACAACCAAAAAAAAACACATACACACCAAAAATAAAACAGCAAAAGCTAAAGACAAAGACGCTAAAAACAAGCGCGCGTAGGTAGCGCCAATTTTTTAGGCAAACACAAACAGAAAACCCAAACAGACAGACGGTATAGGGAGGGGGGAGAAATGATGAGGGAAGGTGGGGGGACAGAGGAAGAGGAAGAGCTGTATAGTCTCCCCCTAGTCGCTGTACATTAATTTGGCTTAAATCTTAAAAGCAAAGACGACAGAAGACCAAAAAACCAAAACGAAATACGTTTTGTTTATTTGGTTTTTCGTGTGTGCTGTCTCCTTGTGTGTGTAATATGTGTGTGTGTGTGTGTGTGTGTGTGTAATGTGTGTGTGTGTAATGTGTGTTTGTGTTTGTATGAATTTAAATTTTTGGTAACCCCGAGTGCACAAAAGTTGTTAATCTAACAAATCGAAAGAGCTACCTAATTTGCAACGATTGCTGAGGATTTGCAACGTTGCCACATTAATTCTCTGTTTGAAATGCCAAAAGGCGTAAAGAAGCATACACAACGAAAAAAAAAACACACACTTCATCATAAAAAATATACATATATTTTAAGCGTTTTGGTTATTTTGTGCGAATTCTCACAAAATTGTGCATTGAAATGTGCAAAACTTCAATTAGCTGCAATTAACAACAATTTGCAGCGCTTATTTAGAGACCTGCTAAAAAGAGAAGCTCCTCAAAGATGCCAGAGATCCAAAAAAAATAAATAAAAAATGGCACAGCCACGCCTACAATATCTTAGATTGTTGAAAGTTGGAAGTTTAAGGTGCCAAAAATTGAAAGTGAAATGAGGCAAGGAACGAAAAATTTGTTAAACCAAGAAATCATTATCATAGCGGTATTTTCTTAAAATATACCGAAAAAAATATATTACAAAAATACTATAAAAATATACCACGAACTATATTTGGTATATTGTTATAGTTATACATTCAAAATATACCAGATAGTTAAGAAAAATGTTCTGAATTAAGAAAATATATTGAAAATTAATTTTCATCAATACAATAATAAATTTATTGCATATATTTAAATATTCGAAAAACAACTTGCACATTTTAATTGACAAATTGCAAATTTATGACACATATAAAAATATACTACCAAATGAAAATCATGTCAAGTTGAGCGGTTTGCAATACTGAAATTATTATTTCTAAAACACGCTTTGAAAATTTTTGCAAATTATTTTGCTCCGATTGAAACTGGTGCAACAAAGAAAAAAAGAATGATAGAATGCATTCAATTCAATCATGAAGTGATTGGAAAATATGTTAACAGCTAAAGTGTAAAATGTGTATTTTATTAAAGTTCAATTAGAATTGAATGAATGGTTAATCGTTAGGCAGATTAATGCCTGCAAGACTTGCAATCAATGTTTTGTTGTTTTCTGTTCAATTGAAACCCTAATGAAATGCAAAACTGCCAACAGCATCTAATGAATTCCATGGATTTTTTTTCTTACTTTAAGTTGTTTGCCAATAAAAAAAAAAACAAACCAAAAACAAACACTTGTTATTGCTAATCATTTATTAGTATTTTTTTTTTGTTCTTTTTGTTTCGTTTCAGTGTTTCGTTGTTTTTTTTTTCGTGCCGCGTTTTACGAGTCTCATTAGCAGCCATAAGATTTATAATGTAAGTATGAGCATATATAGTATACAATATACATGTATATACATATGTAATTCGTCGAGCAATGTGCTCGCTTCTTTTGTTAGTTCGTTTATTTGTTTGTTAACCCATTGACATAAGATAGCAATTGGAATTGTCAGTTGTGTAGTGTGTGTGTGTGTTGCCTTAGCCTTAGCCTTGGCACGTCTGCTGCCTCTACAACGACAGACAGACAGACAGACATCATGGGTAAACACAGTGATCTATGTTCGACAAGACAGCGCCACAATCGATAACACACACACACTTTGCTAGAACATTCGCAAATCTCATTCTCTCAGGCTTTATCTCCCTTTTGAATGTTCTCAGTCACTCACTCAGTTGACTCATCTCTATCTTATCTCTCTTAATTCAATCTCTGCAACATAATCATTTTGAAAGCATACTTTATAATCTTAAATATATTGTATATCGATATTTGATCACACTGATAATTGCACAAGTTCTTGTTCTCTCTCCTGGCAATTATCATTAATTTTTATTTGTTAGTTTATCTTTTTTTTTTTGCATTTGCATAAATTTTGTTAGTTAACTTAGTCGCCATAAAATCTACAAAGTAACTGATATTGATCTGTGAATCTGTTCTCTGCCTGTTATGACTCTATTATATATCTGCGACTAGTTCTCGAAAATCGAGTGATGGATTGTTGTCTCGATCGATAGAACAAGCAAATCTTTTGTTTTAATAGTCGAAACTTTTCGCTCTCTCTCCCTCTCTCTGTCGCTTAGTTGCTTTCTGTACTTTTATCTATCTGCATTTCATTAAAAATTGTAGAAGTTATTTAAGAAATTCTTTTGTATGGGGAAAAATGCTTAGTTACTACAGATTTTAGTTGCTTTGGCAAATAATTTGTTATATTTTGTACTCTATGGTATAATTTCTATCCTACGGTATATTTTGAAAGTAATATTATATCAAACTACCAATTATTGCCTTCGGTATATTTTAGTATATTTTGAATACAGCACTGCATCAATATACCAAGTATAACATTAGGTATATTTTAAGTATTTTTATAGCATATTCATTATGTAAATTTTAAAATGAATACCGCAATGTTAATATACCAAGTATATCATTTGTTATAGTTTTAGTATTTTTGTGGTATATTAATTCGGTATTTTTAAAATATATACCGCACTGTTTTGCTTTTGTTCACAATGAATACCGGGTATCTCACAGTCGAGCATATTCGACTTTACCCTTTCTTACTAGTTTATTAGCTGTATTTGGTTTAGCATAACGATCGATAGTTTTGTGTTAAAGATCGATGACAACTATTGTTTGTCATATGACTGATTTTTTTTTTGTGGTTTTTGGTTTCTTCTACTCAAATCGTCTCTCAACTTTTGCTTCCTCTTTTTTGCGCTCTCTCCCACTCTATCGCTGCTGATCAGTTGTGGGTTGTGTGTGTGTGTATGTGTGTAGATTGCTGATCAATTAGCGCATATCGCGTGGCCTTCATCTAGCCCAAGTGGCGTCTGAGTTCCAGAATGCGAGTTGCCACTTTGCATAGAGAGCAACAACAAATAACAAGAGCAACAAAAATAGATGCCAATTTGTATAATGAAGATGAAGCAAGCTCTCTTAACGGTCATTCTTTGCAATTAACAAACGACAGCTGCTCCACAAACAAGCAACAAAACAAAAAACTGCAGACATAAAACACAATAGTACAGACAACAAAAAAAAAATAGCAACAAAATAAAACTTAATTTTAGCTATAGCAATAACAACAACAACAATGGCAACGTCAACAATTAAACGCACAACGAAGCACATTAAAAATTATTTAATTAAGTGATTTTAATTTTTCGTTCTACTATTTCGAGTCTCTCTCTCTCTCTCTCTGTCTCTGTTTCGTATCTCTTTCTCGCTCTGTTGATTGTCTAATTTCATTAATCGAGCGCCGGGGTGGGGAGTTCTGCCACCGCACAAAAGTGAGGGGGGAGGGCAAAGTGGAGGTCTAAGAGGTTGGACCAATCAAGCGCTTGACGTAAATTGATTGGCACTATGCCAAGGAAATGGGTCCAATGTGAATTTGTTGGATCATTAGATCGTTTGAACAACGTTTCACACAGCGCGCAACTTTTTGTCAATTAGAATAGAGAATTTGACCTTTTTGGCTTGCCGAGGAAAAACCCTGCAATGATAAGCGATAAAACGATCGTTTTATAGTATTCTATTCTATTCTTTTTTTTTTGTGTTCATTTCTTGCGTGGGCGTTGCACATAAATCACACTTGAAGAAGCGAACAAAAGATAGAGAGACAAAGAGAGAGAGAGGGGGGGAACCGAAACTGAATAGAATGCCAAATGAAAATGAATGAAATGTGCCGCCGTGTCTATCTCGTAATTGAATAATAATCGTTTAATTAGAGCAGAGCGCAACAAACTGCGGGCCAAAGTCGAATTGGATCAGCTAATTAATGGCGCTACCTTTGAGCTGATTCAAAACTTGCCAAATTTGCGACAACAAAGTTTGCGAGGAAACCCAAAATAAAAATAAAACGAATAATACTGTGCGCCAACACGATCAAATGCCCTCAATTAATGTCACACTACAAAAGCAACAAACTAATCGGTGCGATGTGATGCGCTTGTCTTTAGATTTTATCAATGAAGTTTACGATATGATCGAAGCAGACAAATTATTTTAGATGTATATTAAGACAGAGTTTTAAGAATCAAGAACATAAACTCAAGTTTTTAATGGCAGCAGAGTTTAATTGAAATTGAAATGAAACTTATTATTTATTTAGAGAGATTCACATTTGTATATTTTAATTATCATATTATATTTTCAAGCATAAAATAATGACAAAAGGAATACAATTAAATATAATTTTCTTCACTCTTAAAAGTGTGAAATAGGTTGTATTATATTAACTTAGATAGTATTTTATAATATACTAAATAATATACTGCTTTACTATATAGTAGACAATGAAATGTGCCATTTAAATTTACATGTAAAAGGGAAAGAAAGTTTATTCAAATTTCTATAAAAAATATACTAAATAATATACTAATCAACTGAAATAATAATAATAATAAAATAATAATCTCTAATAATAATAATTTATAGAGAGTTCTCTAAATAAATAAAAGTTCCATTTAAATATGGTAAAGATCAAGAAAATGTATTAACATTTCTTTGAAAAATATACTATACTAAATAATATACTATAAATACTTTAAATATACTATACTATATACCACTTTATTTAATAGTATAACCGATTTGGTAAATTGAATTGTAGTTAAAATTGGGAACGTCGATAGTCCCGCTTCGGTTAGAGTATCAAAAGGTAAGCGCAACAAAAGCACGAACAAATCACCAAAATAAAAAAAATACAAAGTCAATCCCGACGACAGGCTAATTGGCAGCTTCGTTTCGTACATACGTAGTATGTATGATCGTAACAACATTTGTGGGATACAACCACGCAGATCTGGCCATATAAAGCGGATTAGTGAGTTAGTCGGTTAGTCAGTCAGCGAGCCAGTCAGTTAGTCAGTCAGTTCGGTAATTTAATGACGCTTTTCGGAACATTTCCATACAAATGGGAAACGTCAAGAAAAAAAAGGCGAAATGCTAATGCTGAATTCGAGGCGAGAGAACTGCGCATCTGCCACTTAATTTATGGCCACATTTTGAGTGTTTTTTTTTTGTCAGTTTCTTCTCATTGCTTTTTTTCTCTTATTTTAGGCTATACATATAATTTAAAAACAATAAACATAACAAAAGGCGGGGCGTGACAACTGGCATGGAAACCGAAAGCTGAAACACTGTAAGCACTGAAACTCTAGACCCAAAATAAAAAAAGCCAAAAACCAAGCCCAAAACACAGAAAAAAAAGCTGGTTGGCCCTCAGTTACAACTTGGGCCAAAAGACACGAACAGCGAGCGACTCTCAGCTGGGGCATCTAATGCTTCCGGTTTAATTAGGCTTAGCCCGTTTGGGTTTAGTTCAGTTTTAGTGTAAATTTTTTTTGGTATTTTGTTTTTTTTTTTGGTCTAGGCAGTTTTGAAGGCCCTCGGTTGCCTCAGCTATGCCGATAAGATATGACTATAATAATATATGTGTGCTGTGTTGCGTATTGATTGCCTGACCAAAGTACAGTGCCCATTAAAAAGTCATTACACACACACAACAACAACAAAAAATAATAATTAAAAAAACATACGTTAAGTACATGGCATAATTGCATAGGAACAACTATAAAGCTGAAGGCTCGTCTCTTGCAACGGGAAGTTCATGCCCAAAAATATTGTCGTCTGTCTGTCTGTCTGTCCGTTCGTCTGTCTGTCTGTCTGTCTATAACCCGTTTTTGGATTTCCGCTACAACATGTCAAGCGATCGGTTAAAGGGTTTTCCAATTGAGCTGTATTTGCCCATTGATAATGAACACCAATTATCGTATGGACAGCTTTTTTTGTTGTTGTTGTTGTGTTTGCATTTGGCATGCAAACGGCGCCCCAATGCCTAACAAGACACACACCTAGACTTTGCAAGAGCGAGAGAGAGTGAGAGAGACAGAAAAAAGTGAGAGAGACAACTAAAGACGACAACGATACCATTTGACCGTGACTCAGTTGTGAGTAATTGATAAATATTTGTTGATCTGATGCATTTATTTGGTCTTTTCTTCTGCTCCGCAAAGTTTGCGTTTCCCTATACAGACTTTTTCCTTTTTTTTTGTTCGTTTTTTGAGTAATGCATCCGCGACATCGAAAGTTCAGTGAAAACTGAGTAATCGAATTATCGAATGTGCCGCGACTCACGCTCAAACTCCAGGAATTGTGTGTGTGCTTCACACACACACCTCATGTCAACTCATAATTGAAGTTCACTTCCAGTAAATGTTAAGATAACATTCAAACAGATACAGCTGTTTAGTAATATCTACTATGTATGTATGTATGTGGCTATCGATAACAAGAAAAACTAATAAAACTTGCAATAGTCTACAAAAATATCTTATTATTTTTATTGCAAACACATCTGATCAATATCTGTGAATGTAGTTCATGTGAAATTTATTTGCTAATATATTTTTCGATTTATCGATTTGTTGCGTAATGAATAAGGCATTGGTATCGATTACGGCTGTTGTAAATGTGAATGAATTGTTCAAAATATTATGTTGCTCTGCAATGGATTGGAAATGTATTATTTACATTGTTATCGATAAATGTATATCGATAATTTGGAGCATATTCAAAGCTGATAATATTTGCAATCTATCGTATTGTTCAAATTTATGCATTAGTAATTGTTTCATATTTATCGATTTGTTATATAACCGATAATACACATTTATCGATAATCGATAACTCTTTCTTTCATCATTATTACTAAGCATTACATTGAAATTCAACTATTCATCGATTAACTGTGTTATCGATAACATCTTGGCTCACACTCAGTAGCTGCAATTATGAAATTTGCTGTTATCGACCATCAATTCAGACACTTGATCACTCGATGACCCTTTGGCGATTTTGTAAATGAATTTTCGCCTAGTTTTCTCAGTTCTTTCTCTCTCTGTCTGTCCCTCTCTCTCACTCACTCACTCTTGTGGTATTAACTCATTTTGTCAGTTTGTTGTTTGGTGATATATGTGCGCCATTAATTTTGGGCACAACAATTTAAATCACAATTTATCTTCGCACTTTATTCCACCTGCCAACTGAGGAGATGAGAGGCGCGAAAGCGCAAAAAAGCGAAGAAGAATAATAATAAAATGCCAGGCGAAATATGTAAATGTATAACAATAAATTTGGTTAAGTGCGTGTTTTACATTTTCCAAAATAAAAAAAAAATCAAACGAAGAAAATAGAAAAAAAGCAAAAAGCAAGAGAAAGAGAAAGAGAGAGATCAAGATGTATTATTGCTTGAAGATCTTGGCACACTTTGTGCATAAATTTTGGACTTGTCGGATTAGCTATAGCTGAAGATATAGATATGTAGACATGAGTGGGTGGCTAATGGAGGCGTCTAACTATCAATTTGCAAGGCTAACACAAAAAGTATTTTTTGTTTCAGCTTGGGTGGCTGCTTTTTGCTATGCCAATCGCATTGTTCTCTGTCGGCATTTGGGGCTTTGTTGGCCAGCAACAACAACAACACGAGCAACAACAACGATAAATCGCTAGAACAAATCAGCTCGTCATTATTACAGTAATTGATTGATTGATTAACTCGCACCGCTGTAATTGAAAATTGACCGCCGGGCATGTGCCCGATCGATTTGGGGGAGTGGCATCGCAATTGCAAATGCAAATGCAAAAAAAAAAACAACAACAAACGATTGCTCTTGTCGATGATGTCTCGCTCTCAATGTCGTCGTCGCTTTTCAGTTGCAAATGAATGCTGACAATTGCAAACATCAACAACAACAACTACAAGCGATCCATTTGTAATACTATACTCTCAAACAAATGCAAATAATCAAATAGAAATAGCGAAAAAAAAAAACAAAAAAAAATAAGCCGGCAAACAAAAGAAAATGCAAAGCAAACATTTGACAAATAACAGAAATGTATAGAGCGGGGAATTTGGGTAGAACAAGTGAAATAAAACAATGTATTGTCGTGGCATACAAAATTAATATGCATATAATAAAAATGTGGTAAAACGCAAATGAAAAAGCACTTGACAATGCGAACAATGGCAAAGCAATCATAAAAAAACACAAAAAACAACAACAATATAATATAATATTGTAGAAACAACAGTCTAAGAAGAGAGTTGGCGAATGGAAACATAAGTAGAACAGAACTCTGCAAAAAAAAACACATGAGCTGCATAACAATTTTAACTGAAAGAGAAAGAGAGAGAGGGAAGTGCGAAGAGAGAGAGAGAGAGAGCGTATGTAATCTCGCAAATCGCTCAACAAATGAATACCAAACAGCAGCAGCACTCCACAAGCTAATCAAAACTTGAAGATTTATTGCTTTAATTATGCCAACAGCCAAAAATTTCGGAATGTTTCTTCTAGTGGGGAAGCGTGAAGAAGGGGAAGGGGACGGGGAAGACAAGTGTAGGGTAGCGTAGTTGTAGGGTTGTTGAGAGATTTTTGTGTGGGTGACAAATGTGACTTGAAATGCAGTTGTAAAGTAAAATTTTGTAAGGTAAGGGAGGTTCAGGGTTGTTTTGGGGTAGTGTAGAAGTTTGTAGGGTTGCCTATAGTTGTGTAGTGAGCATGGTCGTGTAGAGTAGTTTAGAAGTGTGTAGGGTTGTCGACGTTTGTGTAGTTGCTGCGGCAGTCTAGGGTTGTTCACCATTGTGTAGAGTATTCTAGGATTCACAAGCCTTCTTGTTTTCATTACTTATAAGAAAATACTATATGGTGTTGTAGAGCAAGAAATGTTGTAAAAGCATGTGCTGGGCAGAGTGCGTGATTCTATTATTTATAAAGAATTTTATGGGGCTGTAGAATGTACAATACTTTATAGTTTTATGTAAAGAACGTATTGCAAACTAATAGGAAATAAACTGTAAGGTATAGAGTATAGAGTAAAGGTATTGAAACGAAGGTAAATTTAAGGTAGTATTGGGTAGTAAAGTTTAGAATAGAGTCTAGCATAAAGATGATTATTATAAAAAATGTTATTATTATTTTATTTTTCTTTTCTTTTATGTTTTTCATATGTACTGCTATTATTTCACTATATATCGATTTGCACAATCGTTTACTAGTTATTTTATTTACAATAGTGGATTTACTTTCTCAAAAAGTGACTCGTAAGAAAAGGAGTTATGACATCTAAGTCTCTCAGCTGCAGTCGTTTAATTAAGATTAGATAATTTGTATACATTTCAGCAAGCTAATAGATTGGAGTTGTAAATTCTATAAAATTTATTTTAGTCTTGATTTTCTATTTATATATTATGGAATTGATTTAATGTTGTACGATAGCGGTTTATATGAAGTCTTTATAGAATACTATAGATTGCTAACTACCTTAAGCTGTGTTCATACATATGCAAATATAATATACGAGATTTGGTCGATTGCTTATCAAATGAAGATAAATTCGATATTAAATCTTTTTTGGCGACACCAACCAACAAAAAAAAATGTGAAGAACGCCTCGTTATATAGTAAAACGATGGTTCAGTTGGATTCGATTCGATTCGCTTCGGTTTGCTTTGAAGCCAAAACATTTGGTATGCATATGACAAACGGTTCATAATTATGATACCAAAATTCGAGTGTGTGTGTGCTTTATGATATTTTAATTTATTTCGAGTTTGTATTTTTAATAAATTGCTTATTGTTTTAAATGAGTTTCGTTTGTTAATTAGCATGAAAAAATATGTTGAAAAAAAAAAAACTAAAATAAATAAATTGAAATACGGAAAGACAAATGAATTCGAATAGAATAAAAGAAAGGAACAACAACAATAGATAGAAGAGAAACTAGTTTCAAACTAATGAATGGTCGACTGGCACGTCAGTGTGCGTGAATGGGAAGTTGCACACACACACACACACACGCACACACCTAACACACACACAGACGAACAGATGAGTGTAGAATATGGCAAATGAAATGCCAATGAACCAAAGAGGCCAAAACGCTCAGCGTTGAATTTTTTTTTTCGTTTCGTTTCGTTTTTATTTGTTTTGAATAATTTATGAATGTTTGCCAAATGGCCAGCAAAAGAGAAGAGAGCGAAACCAAAAAAAAAAAATGGCCAACTCGCTTTTTGGAGCTAAAGAAATGACTTGAGACCTTATGGTCAATCAATGGGCCATTTGAAAGTCAAACACACAAATTCTGCAAATGGGCAAAGTCGCCAAAAAGCAGCAGCAAAGTAAGCAATACTTCAGTGTGCAAAAAAAAATATATATATATATGCTATATAGTGCCACCCACCCAGCAAATAGATATCTTAACCACCTAGAGGAAAAATAGGAACAACAAATTATAAGAAAGTATGAGTTCTAAAGCTCGACTGTGAGATACCCAGTTCTCAAAATATACAAAATTAATATACTGTAAAAATAGTAAACAAAAATATATGAAAATACTAAATTTATACTATTACATTTAAAATATACCATAGAGTACAAAATAAAGCAGCTAAGATCCAAATACTCAAATATATCTTAATATATCCATATACTTTTCACCGTTTTTATTCAAAATTCAAAATTATTTCTTATGCAAACATAATATTCTGAAAATATTTTCAAATATACTGAAGGCTACATTTGGTATATTATTGATATATGCTTTTATTTTCACCTTATTAACAATCTTGGAATACTGAAAAATACTAAAATATACCATATAGTACAGAATATACCCTAAGAGTGATCGAGTACAGAAATCCACAAATGGTTTGCTGGTCAGGCGACAAATGGAAAAAGTTGTACCGCATTTTTACAAGTAAGATATTAACTCCCACATTCATACAAACACTCACTCACACACACACATACACACACACCCACAGTGTCACAACAAGAACGTAAAAAGTAACAAAAGTGTAACGAAGTTATAAATCCAAAAGTTTGACGCCCACGTCAAGGCCACAGCTAATTTGCATATCTCAAACAAACTCACGATACTCACACTCACACACACACTCGAATGCTCAGCTATGTATTCATTTACAACACTCACTCACATTCAAACACTTCTTCTTCTGACTAGCAGTTTTTTTTTTTTTTGGGTTTCGGTTTTTCGGCTACTTTTTAGGCCCTGTTTTTCGTTTGTTTCTTGTTTGTGTTTTCCGCCACCCAAAAATGTGTCATGTTTATGCATCGACAGTGTGAATAGTGTGAATACACTCGTATGAGTCTTCAAATTACGTACACAATTTACATACACACACACAACGATCGATAGCTCAAGACTTGCCAACTAATCCTAAACAAAAGCAACTCATATCAAATATTACTTACAAACTAAAATTACAGTAAATATCATCATTAGGTGGCATGCAAAAGTTTGTTTCGAAAACATTTGAAAAGTCTGCTGAAAGGTTTACTATAAATATAGCTTAACATTATTCTTAGAACTTTAATTTGTATAATTAGCAGAATAACACTAATGATTTTGTTTCCGAAGCGATTTGCAAGTGAGACCTTCAGAAATATTAAAGTTGGAATTCTAAGTAACTCTATTTTGTTAATTTAACAAGTTTTAATATTTTTCCTTAAATTGTAAATTACCTTTGACTGATTTGTTTATAATGAATTACATATATTGTATTTTAAGTTATGATAAAAATGAAATTTTGTTTATTATTTATTAAATATTATTTGAGTTGGATTACATTCACAAATATTTTTATATATAAATGGTTTTTCTTAGATTTTCAAAATTTTCGAATTTGTATACTTTGAATTCAAGTTCAATTGTCAAAAAATTGAAAACTGGTGAATTTAAAAGTATTAATAATGGCAATCATATATTTTTGTCAAAGTTTTCATTATCTTCTATTAATTGCTCTCAAAATAGAATTTAGTACTTAGTTTTGAATTCATTTAGTTGTTTATAATGAAACTTTTCGCAATTTGAAGTAAGAACAAATTTTTTTTTAGTTTTCTTTCTACCCATTGTCTAAATAAGTAATTCAATTAATATTAAGGCATTATTATTTGTCTTTTTCGTATTCTTTTTGCAATTGCACAAAATGGTTTTACTTTTTGAGTAATTCAATTATTTTTATGATTTTCATTTAAATTTATATTTACCAAATCGCATTGTAATGCAGCACTTTTATTAAGTTAGTTTCATTTGATTTTCATTGAACTTTATATTTGGCAAATCGCATTCTATTGAAGTTTTTTTTATTAAGTGCCTCTGAAAGCTTAACTTTTGCTTAAAAAAAAAACGTATTTGAATGTTTGGCATCAAAAGTGGAGCATTTCAATTTGCCGTAGTCGCATTTTTCGCACTTTGCTTTATTCAGGTGTAAATTGTTGCTGTGTTCAAAGTGAGCTCTCTATGTAAATGTATCTGCGCTGTCTACACGACGAGTGCGAGCTAGATACATGTTGTATCTATATACATATATATATATATATGTATATGTGTGTGTGTGTATGTGTGTATTGTGGATGGCACATGTGCGTGTGGTAACTAAATACAATGCAAATTTTATTCCTGCTACGCTTTGTTGTTGTAATTGAGTCCGAAAAACAAAAAAAAAACTGACAACAAAAAAGTCATTGAAATATATTATCACAAAACAGCGAGAGAGACAGCAAGAGATAAAGAGAGAGAGAGAGACACGCACATGCAAATAATACACCCCCGTGACGCTGCTGCAGCGGCATAATTAATTAGTTGCCAGCGGCGAGTGACCGCTGGTGGGGAAGGGGGGGAGTAGGAGTGCTGCCGAGGGGAGATGGGGGAGGTTAGGAAACGGAGCCGAGTCGTTTGTGCTAATGAGCCCATATTGTGCGAAAAAAAAAAACACAGAACGAGAGACACTGAAACTGAAAGCAAACAAAAAGCGACGGCGGCGGCAAAAAAGCTGTTAACAACACTGGTCAGCAAGGGGTGGGGAGAGGGGGAGGGCGTTGTATGTAGGGGGTTGCTGTGAAGGAAGCGACGACGTTGGGCGTTTGGCGAACGTTGAACGCTATTAAAATGGATTCCCGCCGGACTTCCTGGGCATATTATATTACCAGCTGTTGGCTCTGATGGACATGACCCAAAAAAACACACACACACACACACACACACACACATAGCAAACAGTGGAGGGCAAGGAACGGAAAGGAATGGAAAGGAAAAAAAAGAAGGTGACCCATAAAAGGCGACAACAAATGTGCAGCGAAAGTGATGAGAGAAGAGGAGACAACACAAAGTTCCTCTTTAATTTTCGAGTGTGTGTGTGTGTGGAAGCCAAACCTTGCAAGAGCCGCGCCCTAACGCACAGTGGGGACAGTGCATTAATATGATTAGCAGCAAAGCACGATGAGGAGTACGACAGAGAGAGAGAGAGAGAGAGTGAACGGAAAGAGAGAGAGCTAATGCCATTTCCTGAAGAACACGGGAAGGTCGTTGGACAATGTCCCGATCGCCTGTCAGTCAGCCATATGGCACCACTAAACTAACTACACACATTTCAACTACATATATTTGTATCTACCACATTTTGTGGTTGCAGCCCACGTGCAGCTAGCAAAGAAACACAAAAAAAAAATGGGAGAGAAAAAAAAATGATACAAGAGTTAAGCAAGTGGCATGTGAATTTCATGTTGTCACGTTGGCGTTTCAATCGCCAGCTCGCTCTGTGCTGTGCTCTGCTGCGGAAGTTGCAGCTGGCGTCGCTGCCACCGCCACCGCCACCGCCGACGCAGTGGCCACAAAACGCCAACGTGCAACTCGAAATGGGAAATAATCATAAAAAAAAAAACAGTCAAGTTCCGAGGAAAGCTTCAAAACCAAGAGAAACACTTCGTCTGATTTCAATAATGATAGAAAAAAGCAATTATGCAAATGTGGTCACCCTTAAGCAGTGCACCAAACTCATTTGCGCGCCTTATCTGGTCACTCTAATCGGCACTGCTTTTCCCACTAATTAACGCTTTAAGTAATAGCATTTAAATGCAGACAGTTGTGCAAAATGCAAATCGCAATCTGCTTGTGTGTGTGTGTGTGTGACATGGTCACTCTACTGGGGTTGTTTCATGAGTCAGGTTAACTTTAGTGAAGTTTTGGGCAAAGCTGGTCACTCTAAATTGCATTCTTAGCTATTTTTATTGGCCAAATTATGATCACTCTGAGTTTAGGTTATACTAACTAATTATTAAGACATTTAGTGCAAAGCTGGTCACTCTAAATTTTAAATAACTTCCAAATTAAAATTTCACTAAATTTGCATCCAAAGATATTTCTATTTTTAAAATCATGTTTACCTTCATTCTGGGCACGGATGAGTGATAAATTATTGATGCATGGTCACTCTAAATAGTATATATGAATAAAAATTCACTTTTTTCACTAAAATTTCAGTTATGTACCATTGATATGGTCACTCTAATATGAATTTACTAATTATTTAATCGCAAAAGGCACAATCACATTAAATATGGTCACTCTAACACGTCAGCATATGAGTACCTCATTTATTTCGACTTCGTCACTCGAGACACTGCCAAAAGTGAAAAATTTAATTACACAGTGCATTCGAATAGCTTTTAATTGCAGCTAATAGTCAGCTGTTGATTGAAATTGCAGCCTTCTCAGCGCTGGACACCAAATGTATTAAACATAGCTATTAGCTGCGTACGCTGGTCACTCTAATTACGCTAATGACATGGAAATTTGTTGCTCTTTAATTACGCTGTCTCAACTATTAGTTATTATGATTGTGAGACTCTCAAAACGTTGGATGATGGTCACTCTAAACGTTTGATCACTGAGATTCCAGAG
Organism: Drosophila sulfurigaster albostrigata; assembly: GCF_023558435.1. Taxonomy (NCBI): domain Eukaryota; kingdom Metazoa; phylum Arthropoda; class Insecta; order Diptera; family Drosophilidae; genus Drosophila; species Drosophila sulfurigaster. The sequence continues at coordinate 7,867,490 of NC_084885.1, read as the reverse complement.
TTGCTGCTTATTAAAGATCATTAAGATGCGACAACAAATACACACAACACAACATACAACTAGTAGAAGCGACCACCTGTTATGCAGGTTATAGCCAAAGTGTATTCAATGCAGATACAGATAAAGTATCTTTTGAGAAAACCTGAACAATGAGTCGGATTATTTATATTTATAGTATATATATATACATCTATTTATATATGAGCATAAACATATACAACATTCAATTTCCCTATGCAAATGAACAACAACAAATTTGTTGTTATTTTGTTTTTGTATTGTATTTTTTTCTGTTTTTTTTTTCGGCTGGCATTTGCTGCTGCCGTTGCTCTTAGACCTTGAACAAGGTGAAGTTGTTGCTGCCGCTGTCGTTGTTTTTTTTTTTGTGAAGTTCAAAGTTAATTTGCGCCAAAGCAAAGCAAACCAAACGAAACGAAACGAAAACGACGACGAAAAAGGCGCAAGAGAAAAACGAGACGTCGCCGCATAAACAATGCAAAGATAAAGATACAAAATCCAATTGCTGAAAAATTCACACCTCTGGCAAACAACAAAACAACAACAAGAAGAACAACAATAACGAGACTCATGACCGGCAACGTGGCGTATGCTTAATGAAAAACATTTCTGCCTTTTTAATTTTTTTTGCCCCTCTGCATTATTTTCAAAGTGATAGAGAGGGACCGTGGGGCGGGGGGGCGATCAATCATTGAGCATCACATGGGCGCAGCAGCAATAGCAACAGCAACAGCAACAGCGAACGATTGAAAAACAACAAAAATACAAGCACAGTCAGAGGTCTGCGTATTTCAAAATCGGCTGCAAGTTTTCACACCTCAGCGAGATAAGGCTGCATAAAGAAGGGGTGGAAGGGGGGCGGCGGAGGGAGTTGAGGTAGCAAACACTTCCGCACCATGGGATACAAGACACGAGGCAAAACGCACCACAGGCGCCGCAGATACTTTTCAAACTAAAAGATACGTTTTTTTTTTTGGCGAAATAAGTGCAATTTAGTGTTGCACTGTTGTTGTTGCACCCCTTTGTTGCATGTTGTGCACCGGCAACGCCCAGCAATTTGCCTCCCTTGCCCTGCAGAGCAAAACCCTTTTGGCACGCGTCTAATTTGCAGACAGCGCCACCAACAAAAAAAAAAAAGAAATGAAGTTCAAGCGACGCCACTCGGCGCATTCAAAATGAAAATGAAAATGAAAACGAAAAGTTTTTTGCAACAAATCGCATGTAATTATTTTAAATACCCTCGAAGGTTTGTGCATATGTAAAAGAGGGTAGTCGATATTTTTATTTTAGAGTGCATGCGATGACAGAAAAGAATTTCAGCGTTGAGCAAACTGATTGAGTGAAATGAAAGTTCTCATATTTTTGTGCCTTTTTCTTTCACTTGAAAAGTGATCGTATTATAGAAAGAAATTAAAATACCGATTAAATACTAAAATATACAGAAGGCTATATTTGGTATATTGATATAGTACTTCATAGTAAATATACCAATGCGGAATTATACTTAAAATATATAAACAAAAATACTAAAAATATCGATATATACAATTAATATATTACTATATTCTAAATATAACAGTGTGATATTATACTTAAAATATACCAAAAATACTAAAAATACCGAGGGTATATTGATATAGTACTACATTCTAAATATACCATAAAATGCAAAATATACCAGCAACTAAGATTTAAGACTAATTTTAATAACTTCAGTTAGTTGTTTTTATAAGAAAGTACAAGTTTCTTCTTAAAATCTAGTTTTATGCATAATTCTAATTACTACAAAATTCCCACCCATTTATACTTACTATGGTGCTGGTGCTGTTTTAGAAGCCATAAAATCACGTTTCACTTTGCCAAAGTCTCAGTTGAAATTCTTGAAATGAATTCAAGCGAAATGTACATTTGAATTCATTAATTTCCACACACATTTCACTTTAGGTATTTTTGTCGAAGTTCTCGCTGTATGCTTGGCGATTTTGGAAGCGAGAACAGCCTTGAGAGGTCGCCAAACATTTTGTGCTGTGAATATTGCGCAATGACAACTGACTGCGTTTTGTTTTCTACGTTTTTTGCGTTTTACGTTCTACTTTAATTGTGTCTGCCTCACGTTGCCAGAGTTGTCGAGTATCAAATGTATGTGTGTGTGTGTGTGTGTTGACAAATTGCCTGCTTGGATGTTTGCTAACAACGCAACACAATCAGTTGACCTTGTCGCTGCATTCTCCCAACAAACACAGAAGCAGCAACAGCAATTGAATCCAAAAGCCCGTAACGATCATCATTTTCCATCCCAGCGCAATTTGTTTTGTCAAATTTTCTTTGTTTTAAATAAATTACGAATAATTTCAGTTGCCGTTGCGCAGCAAAAAAAAAGCAAAAAACACTGAAACCAAAATTACAGTTTCCCATATTTAAGCAACCTTCATAATTTTGTGTTTTTTTTATAGAGGAAACCAACTGTGCCGCTGTCTCGTTCGTTCTTAATGTAGCTATCTTTCTCTACGTTTAATTGTTATATAATTAAGATGCGCGCTATTATTATACTTAACTATTTTGGAGCGAACCGACAGAAGGTTTTGTTTCTTTTTTTTTCTATTTTTCATTTACTGTCTGATTTTATGGCTCAAAAAGCGTAACACCGACGAACTGAGAATCTAAATCTGAATTCAAAAAGCCAAAAGCCGACAAATGTTTTTGGTTTTTGTATTTTTTTTTGTAGCGCTGTCCAACGCAGCGGAAAGTCATTTTTTAACATCAACATAAACAACAACAAAACGCAGAACACTAATGCGAGTTTATACGAGTGTATTTTGGGTTTTCTAATTGCCACACACACAAAACACTCTCAAGCATTTTCAACTCTGCGAATTTTCGGTCTACCTGGTTGCCCCCCGCTTTCCCCCTTCTCTCTTCGCTCTCTTCAGACTTTCAGCTGCGTCGTCGCATCGCATCGCAGACGTGACGCGGTGTCGTCTCATGGAACTTGACTTCATTTTTACAGCCGGACGAGGCTCGTTAAACCGCGAGTGTGCCACACACATACACATATATATATACTACATGTGTGTGTGTGTGTGTGTGGGTAGTTGAAGATGTCTACGTTGATAGCCGAGCTGTCAAATGACTGTCGGCTAAACAATTCCACAGCACACAATGTGCCCAAGAACTTCCACGATTTACCTTAAAAAAACACCAACAAAAAAACTTCATTGTGCATTTTACTTTCGTTCGCATTTTACATAATCTTTCACACGGTTTATAGCATGAGCTGCAATTTCAATTTGCGTAAAAAACTTTAAACACCAAATTAAATCTAATTGTCAAACAAAAGGTTATATAAAGTATAATTCAATTATTACACTTATAGGGTTAGGATGAAAAAAATAAAATAAATGCAATTTCTAAAAGCTTTACAATTGCATAAACTTTAATTAATAAAGTGTTATTATTATTGTACAGTACCTATCAAGCTCATTACCCAAGTTATCTTTGTCTTTAATTGAGCTTACCTATATTTGATTAATCAATTATGCAAATACTGCATACTTTTTATGTTAAGTTAAAGTAAATGGATGTTTTTAAGATTAACTTTTATATAACATATTCATATTTTAAACATATACTTTTAAACTTTAAATAAACAATTTATTTTTTTCAAATATTTAAAGTTTAAAAAGATATTTAACATATATGCTACAAATCTCTATATTCTGTTTAAAGATAATAATTATTGATCACGTCGAGAAACCAGTAATTATTGATAAACTATAAAAAACTAAGCGACAAAAGCTGATTGACATGACAACAGTTTCACAATAAAGCAATATTATATATTGGTAATATATAGCAATGATACAAGTAATGTAAATATAGTTTTTCTGAAGAAAGAGTGTTAAAATCTTTATGAAGCTCCATTTATTTAACCACTGTTTCCGCCCTTGTTTAGTGTTGAATTCCGTAAAGATTATAACACTATTTTGCTTAGTCGTTAAATAATTTAAAAAACTCAATTTAAGTTACTTGTGTTATTTGCAACATAATAATAAATATAATAATACTTTATTCTAAAACTAACATGTGTCATAGCAAGCAGCTTTTGTCTAGCTGCGCTTAGTTTTAAAAGATATTTTCTTTGCTTTTATTTAGATTCGATTTTAACACTTTTTTTCTTGCTTTAATTTAGATTCAATTATAACCCTAATTTGCATATCAATTAAACAACTAGAAAAACGCTATTTACATTAATTTTGCCATTGCTATAGATTAATAATAGTATAATATCACTTTATTCTGAAACTGTTATCATAGCAAGCAACTTTTGTCTAGCTGCGCTTAGTTTTAAAATATCTTTTCTTTGGTTTAATTTAGATTCAATTATAACCCTAATTAAACAACTAGAAGAACGCTATTTACATTAATTTTCTCATTGCTATAGATTAATAATATAATATATCTTTATTCTGAAACTGTTATCATAGCAAGCAGCTTTTGTCTAGTTGCGCTTAGTTTTAAAAGATCTTTTCTTGCTTTAATTTATTGTTCGTGGTATTCGGGGCAGAAAACATTGTGTTTGTACGAGTCGTGTTTCTTTTTTCTTTTCGGGGCGTTATTGCCACGCCCACTTGAAAAAGCCGGATCTTAATGAGCCCACGCTTGTTTTCTGTTTCATGTGTGTGTGTGTGTGTGTGTGTGTGTGTGTGTTGAGCTTTTCGCTTATCTTTGGTCACATTGAAGCGTGAGAAGCGCGACTTGAGGGCGTCCCAAGCTTTGGCAATATTTCAAGTTCAATTTTCGGCAGCTCTTCTTCTTGTTGCTGCTGTAATTGTTGTTGTTGTTGTAGTTGTTGTACGTGCAATGAAAGCAAAAGTTGCGTTTGAGCCATTAAAGCGCAACGACGCGTGACGCCAAACGCCGACGCCAACTGCGACTGCGACGGCGACGTTGACGTTGACTGCAATTCAAATGACCAAATGAGGGTTGCCAGAGAGATAGAAAGAAAGACGAGAGCGAGGGCGAGGGCGAGAGAGACGTGAGAGCGAGGGTGGCGGGATGTCAACAGACCGTAATTTATTGAATAGCATAAAGAGAAAAAAAAACGAAAAACGAAAAAAAAAGCAAACGCATAAATAAATAAATAAAACGACAACAGCAACAGCGAGTTTGCTTTGCGCTTCCTTAGTGTCGTTTTTTTTTGTGCGTTGTTTTATTTGCCTGCCTCATTATTATTTTCTTCTTTTTGGCAAAATAAATTAGAATTAGATACAGGCAAGAGAGCCAAGAAATGCGTAGATAGAGATAGATAGAGAGATTGAAACACACATTTCCAGTTTAGCGCCCAGGAAAGTTCAAACAAGCAAAAGAGAGAGACGACGATGAAGACAGAGAACGCGACACACATATGGCTGCAATTAAGTAATTTTTGGAGCAAGAACAACAACAACAACAACAACAAAAAGATGATATACTATGTATAATACTATACGATTTCAGCTAGACAGAACAGAACAGAACAGAGCTGAAAAAAAAGACGCGACGCGGCAGCCGCACGAAAATTCGACAATTATAATAACAGAAACAACAATAACAACAACGAAAAATTCAAATAAAAACAAATGCAAAATTGTTGTAGTAAAATACATATACATAGTACGTACATATATAATGGGCACTGTGCGTATGTGTGTGTGTGTGTGTGTGTGTGTGTGTAGTTCACTTCCCCCTCTATAATAATAATGCCACAGATACATTTGTATCTATTACACATATATTTAGAATGCTCTCTCTCTCTCTCTCTCTCTCGCTCTCTTTGGCTTCCTTTTAGTTGATGTACATTTCATAGTTGTTGCTGTTTATTTTCCAACAACAACAACCGAATTTAATGTGCTTCAAGGTTAGACGAAACGTCGGAGCAACAACAACAACAAAAAGAACGAACACAACACAGCCAAATAAAATTCGTGATGAATTTTAAACAATAAAAATAACAACAACAACACAAAACGCAAACAACAAACACTCTAAAAAATGGTTTGTGGAGAGGAGGGGAGAGGAAGACGGCAAAGTGAGCTACGCAAGAATCGCAGCAACAACAAAAAAAAAAAAAAAAAAGGTTAACAAATAACGAGTATACGAAAAAGGCGAAAAACACAGCGAGAAAGAGAGAGAGAGAGAAAAAAAGAGATTAGCAAGCAACAAACAACCGAAATCATTAAGAACCTTTTTTTCTACTTTTTGGTTATTGCTTTAATTTTATTAGCTCTTTAAAAAAAAAAAAAAACTTAAGAAATTACTGTAAATTGCCAAATTGGCAGACAAGTAAATATGTCTCAATCTTCGAAATGCGAATACAAATTATTTGATTATTTTTGGCAGTACCACAAATTCCAAATTTCTTTATAGTGTGCCGATTTGTTTGATTTTAACATGTGCATTACAGCTAAATATAAGCAATAATTTCTGCAAATTTCAGCTCAATAACTCAACTAGAAGCTGAGTTCACATAGGCTAATAAACTAATAAGCTCCCTCGATGCAAGTATATATACAGTACTTAGATAAAAAGGGTAAATCTTCCATGTATAGCACACATTATTATTTTTGACAATTTTTAATGAAAATTAACCAAAAATTCAAAATTTCTCTATAGTGCTATAATGTGTTGTAATCAGCCGATCTGCTTGATTTCAACATATGCAGTTTATGCAAATATTAGCAGCATTTTCTCAAAATTTCAGCTAAATAACTCTGCTAGAACCTGAGTTCATACAGGCTAATGTACCAAATGTGTTGCGTTTGTAGGGCATTTGTAGTGCGCATTGGCTAGCCTGGGTTCTGTGATTGCTTTTATTGTTATTTTATGGAGCTTGCTTTATTTTTTGGCTGCTTTTGCTTTGCTCTGCTCTGCTTGGCTTTGACAAATGGCTAACCGGTTTGGCTTTTAGCCCAGCTCTGTGCTGTTGCTGTTTCGAGCTGTTTTAGAGCTTCAAATGCTGTTGTGTTACTGTTTGGGGGGAATTTGTACGTGTTTGAGTGTGTGTGTGAGTGTGTTTGTTGCCCGGTTTTCAGCATTTTTGGCAAATACTTCTTATGGCCAAAGTAAATAAATTGTACACAGAATCCCATTTTAGCCATTTGATTTTTGCCAAGCAGTTTTTTTTAGTGCCATCCGCTTCTGGGCCAAAGAAAGCGCAAGTGGGCGAGAATCATCAACCCAAAGAGCAACAACAACAAAAAACAAAAAAAAAGGGGGGAATCAAATAGACAAACCACCAAAAGTGTACTCGACTAACAACCACAACACTGAATTCAACATCATCGTAGAGCGCACAGAGCAGATAAAGGGAAGATAAATTAAGGTTCGAGGGTATGGGTTAATCGAGTATGGGAAATAAAGACAGAGGTCCGTCCGTCTGTCTGTCTGTCTGTCCGTCTGTATATTCGAGTTAATTGTCTAATGAATGGAGCTACATCGATTGATTGTCTGATTGCAAAAGGCCACAAAAACGAATAATGCGGGTATTCTGATTGTATGAAAATTGACGACTGGACTCCGAATTTATGCTTTACGATTGATTTTTACAGCACGTAAAATTTCTTGATACGCTTCCTCCTCTATCCAATCATTTTTTTTTTCCTTTAACTACCGCTTAAAACAATATGATATCAACGTCTCGCAGTTGAGTCAAATAATAATAATCTTATCGGCAATAAGAGCAGATATCGAGTATCAAAAAACATTCCATTCGACGTCATAACTAAGCAGACTTATCGGTAACATTAATCTCGGAACAGCAACAACAATTGCTATTAATATATCCATAAAATTTTTGTAGTGCAAAATATTTATCCAAATTATCACAGCGAGATACTTTAAGAGATACGCTTAACATTCTTTATAGAGTTATATTAAATTACATTTATTATTATTGGTGTATTAAATAATTTTAGATATTTGTTTCAAATATTTCTTCATTTTTTTCAATCCTTAAGTATTTATTTATTTAGCTTGTTATATCATAATTTGAAAATCATATATAATTCATTTACTATTTATTTCATTTTTAAATTTTAGTTATTTCTATCATTCTCTAATAATTTGAGTTCTTCAATTCTTTGTATATTTCCTACTTTGAAATTGATTTCTAATCTTTATCCAGTTATTCAATAATATAATCTTTAACTTTTTCTTAAAATCTTTTAATATTTAAAATTTATAAATCATATATTCTATATCTAATTTCTTACTTTTAAAACTTTAGATATTTTCTCATATTTATTCAGCTTTTTAAATTTGAATCCTAAAGTATTTAACTAACTTTAATTTGTTCTACATTTAAGATCTGTAAACATATTTTATTTGTTATTTAGTCCTTTTTAAACTTTAGTTAATTCATCTGTTAATACTCTAAATTTGAATTTCTTCAACTCTTTGTATATTTCTTAGTTAGAAATCTTTTGATTACTAAACACTAAATATTTGTTCATTATTTCTTTTGCAGCTTCTTCATCAACTGCGCGTAAGTTTGTCAATGTCAAAACTCTGTTTTAAACAAATCTATTATTAAAATCAGTCATCGATCTGTGTGCAAACAGTCTTATCGTGTCACTTTAGTCAATGTTGACTGTAGTTGACAGCATTGCACATGCGACTGTTTTTGGGATTTCGTGTTGCAATTCGTGTGTCGAGGAGGGAAAAACTGGGGGCTACTCTCGCTTTTTTTTTCGTCGTTGTTGTCGTTGTTGTTGTGTTTTTGTTTACATTGGCTCACACACGTCGACTACACATATATTTCTTTATTAGTTTATTTACTTGGCAGCTCGGTGACAATTTCATTGCGCTACAAATATTTCAAAAAAAAAAAAAAGAAAAAAAACCAAATTCGAAAATCAAAAAGAAAAGACAAAAAGCAAAAATATATCTGGGGGAAAGAAAGAAACAGCAACAACAACAACGCGATGCCTTCATAAAGTTTGACAGTTTTGTGTCGTACACATTTTTGACAGGCCCCGAAAAGGAAAAAAAAAATACTGAAATGGATGAATGCACGACTGGGATGTGAATGGGATATGAATATGAAATACAAATATAAGTATGGGCTTTTTTTTTTTTCGGTTAATGGGATGTCGCCACGTACAGTTGTGTATACTATTAGTGAGGGGTGGCAACTCTGCTGATGGGATGCTCAAGGCTAACCCCAAAAAAAGAAACTTCACTCGGACTCGACACTTATGGTAAAAAGCCCAAGCAACAATTCAACTTCTGGTTAGAAACTGAAAAGAAACACATGTTGTTCACATTCTTGTGCTATTTCGTGTGGCATAGAACTTTAAAAAAGAGAGATACTGCTTGCTGCTTGGCACTGGAAGTGCCACTGGAATTTCTTCGTCTTTTTTTTTTGCTCTCTGCAATGTGACGCCGCACTTTTCGGAACATTAGACGCACATGCCAAGCAAAATGGAGCTGCTTCTTCTGCTTTTCAAGTATAACTCTCTCAACTACTGCGTCTTGGACTCGACAACAATGGAAATCATTCATCGCACACACACACACACATGCTCTATTACAAATATGCTTGTGAAGAGTTCTCCCCTTTTTTGTGTGTGTATTTGGATGGGTGGTCAACCCTGGTTTTCAAGCGTCCCTGGCACGCATGTTGACAACAATAACAACAATAACAAGCGCAGAGGGTTGGAGAAACTATACGACACAAGGGTGAAGGGTGAAGGGTGAAGGGTGGTGTGGTATGGGGTGGTGCTATGTGGCCTGACTTTTCCATGGCATTTTCCGCAGTCGCTCGCATAAATCTTGATGCGATAAAATGCGCAGCGCAAATCTTTATGCCCAATTTTTTTTTTGCTTTTTGGGGATAGAAATAGACAAACTGCAGTTTCGGTCGGAGAAGGGGGTGGGCAGCAGAGGGTGGCTTTTGGTTTGGGTTGCGGAGGGGCGGGGGCAATAAACTGAATTTGCGCAAAGGCAAAAACGTTGTTAAAAATGCACAATAAATTAATGAAATTGTTCATGGGGTGCAACGCTTTGCTATATGAGAGAGTGTATGTGTGTGTGTAAGAGTGTGCGTGTGTGTGTATGTATGTGTGTGTGCTTCGATGGCAGCTGATTAGCAAAGCGACGGCAGCGCCAAAAAGGCAAAAGAAGTGCGCAAAGAGCCAAAACACCTGTTAACCTCGCTGCCCCTCGCTGTCTGTATCTGTGTGTGCGTATTTGTGTATCTATGTGAGCTTGTATCTGTGTGCTGATGAGTTGGCAAACGTCTCTCTCTCTCTCTCTCTCTGTCTCACTCTCTTTTGCTGTCTCTCTCGCCTGTGGCACGAGCGCTTTTGGCCCTCGAGACAAACTGTTCGAGGCTTGGTAATTGCTATGCTCCCTGCAACAACAGCGTCGCCTGCCAGCTCCACAATCATGCCACACACACACACACACACACACACGCACACACAAACAGAAACAGAAGCCGCAGCAAGTGGAAATTGGCAAAATTCCGCATGCTCCATATGCAAAAAGAAAAAGCAGAATGGAATTTTAAGAATGGTTTCTCAATATGGAACAACAGCAGTGGTAAACAGCGCCCCCCCCACCCCAAAGTGGATGCCACAGCGTGCCACACACACAAAAAACGGGGCAACAAGGGAGTGCACAATCCAGACAATGAAGATTAAAGCGAAAGATCTCAAGTAAGCACAACGAAATTGTGAAAACAAAAACCAAAAAACTACAAATCATTTCATATTTGTGGACGAACAAAATCAGAAAGTAAAAGAAAGAAAATTTATAGGAAAAATACATTTTTGTTAAACTTTATAGTAACTATATAAGGTCAAAAGAAGCATCAGAGACAGCAGAATAAATATTACTGAAGAGCATGAAGGAAAGACAGAAAAATTTCAAGATGAAAGAAATGTTGGCAAACTTTATAATAACTATATAAAGTCACAAGAATCATTAACATTATCAGAGAACTAACTTTAAACTAAACATAACTATAATCTTTCTAATAAAACCAAACATTACTAAAGAACAAGATCAAAAGAAAAGAGAAAAACTTTAAAGATGAAAGAAAAAGTATTGGTAAACTTTATAGTAACCAAAAATATATTAAATAAATTGTCAAGCTAATACCCACATTATAAATGACAAATTATGAATAATAATAATTTGAATTTAAAAAAGATATAGTTGTGATTTATATACAACATAATACCAACATTAGAAATGACAAATTATGTATAGAAACTAATTTTCTGGACATAGTCCAAATTTTAACATGATTCGATATGAACAAAGTTAATCTTAAATGAAATTCTAGTTTGTATTATTAACAAATTGCGATTATAATTAGACAGTTATCGTGGAATGTAAATATTTAGATATGACAACACCGCCTAGAGATAATGATTCGCATAATTGATCATAAGTCGGTAAAGTTCTGATGGGGAATGCCGTGATAAAAAATCGACAGTTTGGTGTGATTGGAAAAGTAAACGACGACAGCGACGTCGCGCTAAACCTTTGATCAATCAGTTGCAGTTGGACCCAAGGGCTCCCGATATCGCTATGTATGTATATATGTATATATAGTTCTATAGATTTACTGTTATGAGTCGTTGAGCAGATGGACGCTGAACCTAAAGGGTCTTTCCCGTTAACCGCAAAGCAAGCATTCTACATTCTACATATAATCAGCAGATTGGGTTCGGAATGGGAACTGGGAATTATGTGTTTGTGTGTGTGTGTGTGTTTAGAGTACTATAATACTTGGATGGGTCAATAGAGGAAGTGCAGAGAAACGATGATTGAGGTAAAAAGGGGGGCTAAAGCGATAAATGTGAGAGAGCGAGTGAGTAGAGTCACGTAGTCGTAGAATCATTTCGAGGGGGGGTGGTAAATGGGGAGGGGGTTGAACTCACCTGTTGTGTGATTCGGTTTGCAGCTGAAGAGCCGGATGAAGATGTTGCAGAAGAATGTTGTGTTGATTGTCTCTTGTTGTTGACTTCTAGTTGTTGTTGTTGTTGTTGCTGTTGTTGTTTACCAACACTGTACACTCCAGCACCTGTCAGCGAGTCGAGTTTTCTATATACAACTCTCTCTCTCTTTCTATTTAGCTTGCTTTTTTTTATGGGGTCCCTGTGGGTCCCTCGATTTAATAAGTTGCACTTGTGACACTAAAGCGTGACGCTGTTATAAGGCATTTTGGTAGCACTTTTATTTTTCTTGGGATTGTATAACACTTAAAAAAAATATATATATATGGTATAATAGATATAGTACGATCAGGCAGATATTGCTATATCGATTTTTGGAAGCTGCGACGCGACGCGCGCTCGCGATACGAAAAATTTCCAATTGACGAACCAACAAACAAAAAAAAAAAAATATACCACAAAAAAATGTATTAAACGCGATATTAGTTTTGGGAACACGGAACACACACACGTATAGGAGGCGAATAGGCTTGCGGTTTTTAGGGTTACGCTACGAATGCGTGAGTGTAGTTGTATGTGTGTGTTGTTGTTGTTGTTGGTGTATTTACGGCCGTAGAAGGAAAAACTCAAAACAGTTTGAATATATGTATTTTTGTTGTTGTTGTTTTTCTCTTTGCAAGTTTTGGTGTGGTGTTTATATAAATACATATATAAATGAATTTTGTATATTGTTGTTGTTATTTTGCTTTTAGTATTTTTGTTTTCAGTTTCAGAGTTGCTCACGCGACGAAACCAACACGTTGAATAAAAGTTCGAGCGAATTTCAAATTCGCTTAAAGCCAATAAGTCAGTCGACGACGACGCGACGTCGCGACGTTGGCAGCGCAGCGACAGCACACGGCGTGCTCGCTCGGCTCGGTAGCGTTCGTTCGTTCGTTAAAAGTTCGCTCGTGTTTTGTTCTAATGCAGAGAGACAGACAGACAGACGAACAGCAAGAACCAGCGAACAGCAAACAGCGAACGGCGAACGAAACGAAACGGAACAAAAAAGCAGAGAGACTGCGAAACGAACGAACCAAAAGGCAAAAAGGCGCGGCCCGAATGTTTGTTGTTATTGTTGCTGCTTTTGCTTTTTGCTGCGTTCTAAGCTCGACAACAAGAACAACAACAACAAATAAGACAGAGCAAAGCACAAATCTAATAAGAACCTCGTCGGCTGTTATTCGTGCATTCGTTCGGCTTTCTTAGCAGCGCGGCGGTATTGTTGTTTTTCGCTTTATTTTTGGTGGTGGGCGACGACGACGACGACTGCGACGACGGCAGCGACTGCGGCGGCGGCTGCGTTGCGTTGCGTTCAAGTCTGGTACACGAAAAGCACTAAAATGCGACGAGTCGTCAGACCGACCGACGACTGCTGGCCGACTGCTGAAGCGCAACGCTGAAAATGGAACGGGCCCAAGCAGCACCGCACGGCAAACAAATAAACAAACCCCAAAAACCGACGCCGACGCCGTCGTAGTCGTTGTCGTCGTCGGCGATGCCGTCGCAAACATCGACCCAGTGACGGCGGACACTTGACTTTGGACAGACCCCTGCAGCTGGCGGCGACTGCGACGCCACTGGCAAAAGCGTCAAATGCTTGTTGTTGTTGTTTTCTTATTTCTCGGTATGACTTGGAATTGAAATTGAGTAGCGCACGCACACACGCATGCTAAGGGGAATTGTTTCCAAAAAAAGAAAATAATTAAATTTGTTTTTATTTTTTGGGAATGAAATATACAAAGTAGTGAGTGGAATACAATGTAAATTTATATGCTTTGTGGAACGCATTAAAAGTTACACATTTTATAATTTTTGCCTGTCAAGTAAATTGAATCGAATAATTATAGTTCTTGACCTCTAAAATTAGCAAACTTGTGTTATTTATTCCCTTTGTGGTTTTTGTGGCGGAAGAAATTCCCACAGGGGGCATGGCATTTCTATGAATTGCGAAAGATATAAATAATTGTTATAAATATTGAAATCAATTTATTTATTTTAGTATTATTAATACAACTAATGAATGTTGTATGACAAACTATGGAAAATGGGAATGAGAGATTAAAGTAAATAAATCATTGGGAAGGTTATTAAATTTTCTACTACAAAATCTTAAACTTAATTTTCTAGAATGACAATTTATTAATTCATTTATGGTCAGTATTAAGTACACAATAATTAAGACACTCGAAATTGAATTACTTCAGTTAATTGAAAAGCTCTGCATCCAATCCAATTGAACATACAGCATTCACAATCACACACACATACATATGCAAGCTAAGTACATCCTTAAGCTGCAGTTGAAACGTTTTGGCAATGAAACAAACGCAACACGCATTTCAAATGCAGCAGCAGCAACAGAGGCAGAGGCGCAGCGATGACCTTGAAAATTCCACGAGGGACAAAGTGGCAAATGGCATGCGCAGCCGGTTGAGTGGGGCAAGTGATGGGGCCACAGCTCAATGCTGCAACAAATGTTGCCCAAAGCAAATACAACAATGTAAGCAATATTGCACGAAGGCTGATAAGTCGATAACGATTGCAGCAACAGTAAATAAAGTACAACTACACTATTAATAAGCATGCGTGTGTGTGTGTGTGAGTGTGTGTGTGTGTATGTAAGCAAGGCAACAATTTGAAATTGTCGCCACCTTCTGATAAGACGTAAAGCGCGCTTATCAGCTTTTAACAGCAGCAGACGCAGGGACGGCGACGGCGACGACGACGTCGACTTCAGACTTCGATTCTGACGCGTCGCTGGGCGACGTGCCAAAATGCTGAAAAAGAGTGCGAAGCGACTAAATAAATGCACATACAATACAAACATACATACATATGTATACGTACATAACTATGTATCACTGTGTGGGTAAAATGTTAGGGAACAGTCCGACAATCAATCAAATGTTATGATTTATTTAGCAAAGCGCACTGCTGAAGAGCTACAGTTCTGTGTAAATAACTACACACATACTTGCAAATATACGCATGCACAAACGCATACATACATACATACAAACATTAAGTGGAAGCAACCGGCGAAGAGCCGGCAACGCCAACAAACTCAAAACAGAAGACGAAAGAAACATACACAAAATGCCAAAAACAATAACAAAGTGTGTGCTGCTCGTGACTGGAGCAAAAAGAGAGAGAAAGAGCAACAACACAATAACAAATACAGCAAAAGAGCAACTATAACAAGACAGTGTGAACCGGCTGTGTGTTTGTGTGCTTCGGTTTCATTTTCGCTCACAAAATTTCGTTTCCACTGTGTTCCCCTCAAACGGCTTGCTGTGTGTGTCCCACTCACGCGACGACACGACGGGCAGTCGCCGTCGCCGTCGCAACGCACTTTGCAGGTCGCTTTGCTGCAATCATTGCGTTTGTCGCTGTCAGTTGATGCAGTAAAATCAATAAATCTACATACAGTATGTAAATATGCACAAATAAATAAATACGCATATTTACCAAGACACATTCCAATGCAACAACAGATAACTACATACATATGTGTGTATGTATGTGACTAACTTAAACTAGCTTCGATAAAAACTTTTCCAGTATATTTGCTCGTCGGTGTGTCCCGGTTTTTTTGCTCATCAATTACTTTGTAAGTTGGCTGCGCATTCGACAGTCGCCAATTGGCAGCACATGAAGCACATGTCAAATATTTTTTTTTGGGAGCATTCCAATTGTTTGTGTAGACCACTTATCGAATTGCATTCACATCATAAATTGCATTTGCCATTTACTAAACGCTAAATTGTGAACGCATCGTACCGTTAGTTGAGCATTGTGATACTGTTCATCGCATCTAATTAATGTATAAAGCGTTGTTTTCATTTTCATTGATGCTGCGCTTTCTCTCTCTTTTTGCATTGCAAAAACAACAAAGTGTGAGAGTACTCGCCTCTCTCTTAGCAGACACCGGCGACAGCGACAACCAGCGACAACCAGCAACAACACACACTCGCACACACATTTCGTTTCCAGTGTTCCAAGGCCGTCGTTTGACGCGTCGCATTGTGTTCGGGTTCTAGTTCGGGTTTCGCTATCGGTTCGGGTTTTGTGTGTTGCGAGTGTTCGGGTACGCGAAGTGAATGTATAGAATCTATTTATAGACATCGCATCACGTCACAAGCTTTTGCTATTCGTTGGTGATGTCGTGATCGCCACGCTGATTGGCTGATGGCCGTGGCGAGCACAACAACAATCTGCATTGGCAAGCTACGACAATCGGCAACTACAACTACACCACTACACTACTGAGGCAGCGACACAAGCACAAATACAACACAATACAACAACAAGAAAAGTTCTATGTCGCCGGCATTGTCGTTGCTGTAGTATTTGTTGTTTTCGGCTTCTCTAATATGCGAATTTATAAAGGAATAAAACGAGCATTAAAATGGCAATAGCATAAAAAATTGAAATGGTGCAGCGATGGCTTCAACGGCGACGTCGACGTCAACGTCGCTGTTGACGCACAGAAAGCGTGCCAAAAAAAAAAAAAAGTAGAGATGCAGAGGAGTAGCAGCTGTGTTGCTGAGCGCCTGTTAATGCGTTCCCACACACATGCATACAAAGAAGTACTTAAGCACACGCACACGTAGTAACACTAATACACTGGCACACTCACACACAAACAGGTGGCTGTTGGCGTCGCTGCCGCTGCCGCTGCTGCTGCTGCTGCAGTTGGCGTTGCAGTCGCCGCCCAAATAACATTCATAACTGAAATTCTGCTGTTAATGAAATGCAAAAACGTGTTATGTAAAGAACAGAAACAACAACAGCAACAACTACAACTACAACAATAAAAGCAATAACAACACGACAAGTAATTTTAATAGCAATTGCTTTGCACTTTTGCATATATTATCTATGCATGCGTATGTATGTGTGTGTGGGTGTGTGTGTGTGTGTCTACATGCAAATAAAAATTAATCATTGCAAAACTAACGAAAACCATAAAAAAAATATTAGCAATTGCCCAGAACAAAGATAAAGGTTCAACGAATTGCAAATACCCTTCAAATGACATTGGAAAAGTGCGTTTTGCAATTCATTTCATTCATAGAAAAAAAAAAAACTTTGACTGAGTATATTTAATAATATTTATTTAAATTTGTATGTTTTAGTTTTAATAGAAAATAGTAATAGAAAAATACAAACAGTAAATACACATAGCTTAGAATTCTTTGCAATTTTAATTTTTCAAAATTTGATATTTAGAGTATGGAATAGAAGAAATAAGTGAACTTTTCAATTGAAAATTAGATATAGTTCTAATAATTTGTTATTTTAAAAAAATAAGTTTTTAAACTTGTTAAAAAAAAATATCCTCAAATGGATATTGCTGAATAGATATACATATGTATATGGTGTAAAAAAGATATTACTACATTTTCAGAATAACAATATTTCAAATTATCTAATTTACACAAAAAATATAGCAAAATATGTCAACATAAATTTTAGAAAAGAGTTACTAAAATTGTATGCAAAAATGTTAGAGATTTTCAGGAATTTTAACATAAGCTTTTTTGAAAAGAACTAATTTATGAATTAAATTCTTTAGTTTTATTACATTATGTATTTTTTATGATGTATTGAAAATACAGAAAAATAAATAAATAAAAAAATCTTTAAAGTACAAATTTACATTACAAATTTTGAGATCAGATATTTGTTTAGAGCATTACAAATTTTGGAATCAGAAATGGAAATGGTCCAAAATTTTAAAATCAAATTTTTATTTTAAAGTTGTATTTTCATATCACATTTATTGCAATAAAGAAATGAAAACTAATCTTAACATTAATTGGACATTTCACCAAAGTGAACGTGCTTCGATCGAGAGCAGGGTATCAAAGTGTTTGTGGGTCGGCTTTGATGCGCCTAACAGTAGGCAGCAACGGCAACTCCTCGGCCCCGTCACCTCCTGCAGTCCCCCGCCACCTCCTCGCATACGGTCGCAGAGACCGCTGTGCGACAGACTGTCCGCTAAATAGGCGACTATAATTTTTAATAGCTTTTGTTTGTTACTCATACGCCCGGTTGGCCCGCCGCCGTCGTGCACGTCCCTAGCACCCGCTTCGATCAGTTGAGCCGCTGCAATTCGCTTCGTTTCGGTCGCACAACGGCGGCGGCATTGCAATAAATTGCTCTAGCAAGTATATATACATCTGACATATATATGTATATTCACACAAATATCTGCTTTGCTATATTGAGAGTACATATTATATTATAGTATGAATGTTTGTGTGTGTTGTTTTGCATAGTAAAATGACTTTGTGGCAATAATTAGTTACAAATTGAAATAGTGTCGCAGCAGCGAGCAAACACAAATCAAATTCGAATAAATACAAATATCAATATACAACTTGAAATTAGCATTTTTTAGTTAAGTGGCCCGGCAATTTGCATATTGATCTTTTAGCACCGATCACGATCGGGCCGCAATTCAAATCTCTATCTCTTTTTCTCTCTCTTTCTCTCGCTGTCAAATGATTGCCATATTGATGGCATGAATGCAGCCGGAAATGCCGGATGAGCTAATTGAAGTCGAAACAGCAGCAACAAAATGGTTTGTTAATGGATCTGCATTTCGTATTTCTTTCTTTTTGCAAACGGAACTAACTCAAGGCTTGCTTTGATCTTTTTATGCAGTGCTTCGATCTATTGATTTAATGGCTCGTTAAATCTGATCTACAGGATATGCACACTATTTTATTTTTATAGCATTATCTAATTGGTTGAACATTATTTGTGGCAAACACACCTCGCAAAAAGTCGTCAGCTATTATTATAAGGCTGCCTAGATCACCTGTAGCTAATTCGGCGGATTATGGCTAAGATCAATTAGTAACTAAGACAGAGGCAGAGACAAAAGAATCGTTGGATGTTTGTTTAGTGATACCCACTGAATCAAGCAAAGAGGCAAAGTATGCTCAACATATTGTTTATTCAAGAAATTATTTATTCTTTTGAAGTTCTAACCTATTGACTAGCTAATAGCTTAGGTAATTGACTTTGTATTCTGCAAGTTTCAACTCTCTAGGGTAACTGAGAGTCGAGTAAACTTTGCTTATGGCATTCGTATTTGCTTTGGTTTACCATGTAATTTTCAATGCCAATAGAAGTGACTTGAGCCCAGCCCAAGTCCAGTCAGCTCAGCTCAGCTCAACTGGAGAGAACACACACGATGTCAAACGACAAAGACAACGACAACATACGTTACGTATACGCACCGTATGTGCGTGCGTGTGTGTTTGTGAACAGTGCCGAAATCTTTGACAGATCACCGTGTCAACGGTTGTCGTCATTGTTGTGTTGTGCTGCTGCTGCGGCTGCTGCTTGTCTCGATTGTTATTGTTGTTTACATTGGAATCGAATTTGTTGCTTGTTTTGTGCCCGCAACAAGACAAAAGCAATCACAGCTCTCCACTGACTTCTGTCCATTGTGATCTACGATCTGTGTGAGCTACCAAATTGCGCCGTTCTAATCACAATCGAATTGTTTGCAGGGGCACAGCACAAGAGATTGTTATGAAAGTAAAGACAGTTAAAGTCAAAGATTGAGTTTGCATACAGTGGAAACTTTTAATAAAGTTTAAGCATTGAGTTCAAAATATAGCTAGCTACAAATTGATCTTAAAGTAGAGCTGAAAATACAGTTAAATATTAAGTTTGTTTGAGAGCTTAATGTGGAGCTGGGAGAATGTTGAAAAAATACTAAATCAACTGTGAGATACCCGCTATTTTGAATAAAAGCAAAATAGTTTGATATTATTCTTAAAATATATTAAATTATTTCAAAAAATTAAATTATTATAAAATATATTAAATTATTAATAATAGTACTACATTCAAAATATACCGTAGAGCGCAAAATATACTAGATCGTCAGCCAAAGCAACTTACTAAGTAAGTAGGCGTTTTTGCCTGTTAAATGCAATTCATCGAGGCACAAAGTTCAACAAATTAATTATACCAAATTCTATATTTGGTATATTTGTATAGTAAAAATAGTCTATAGAGTACAAAATATACCAGATTTTTATATACCTGCATTTCATCGAGGCCCAAAGTTCAACAAATAAATTATACTAAAGCCTATATTTGGTATATTGATATACTACTACATTTCAAATATACCATAGATTAAAAAATATACCAACTTGTTACATACATACATTTCATCGAGGCCCAAAGTTCAACAAATGAATAATACCAAAGCCTATATTTGGTATATTTATATACTATTACATTTCAAATATACCACAAAGTGCAAAATATACCAGATTGTTATATACATCTATTTCATCGAGGCACAAAGTTCAACAAATGAATTATACCAAAGCCTATATTTGGTATATTGATATACTACTACATTTCAAACATACCATATTCCAAATTGTTATATACATATGTATGTACATACATTTCATCGAGGCCCAAAATTAAACAAATCAATTATACCAAAGCCTATATTTGGTATATTTATATACTACTACATTTCAAATATACCACAGAGTGCAAAAAATACCAGATTGTTACATACGTTTCATCGAGACCCAAAGTTCAACAAATAAATTTAAAGAAAAACAATCAACAACAACAACAAGTCACATAATAGAAGACAAATGTTAAAAACAAATAATAAAATCAAATTGGTGGACGAAGTGCGAGTTTAAGACGTATTGATTGAGCATAACATGAATTCACACCAAGCGTATCGTTGTCATTGTCATCAAGCTAAGAAATCGAGGGGCAAGGCAACAGGTTGACTTACAACTATTACAACGACGCATAGAGGAAGTAAAGGTCTAGGGCAGGGCAGGGCAGGGCAGGGCAGAGCTTGTCAAAGCAAAGAACGTAAACAAATTGAGATTCTTTTCATATTTATTCTCCACTTATTATCAAAGACTCGCCTTTTGTGCGTTGTCCATTTGTTGGCTACTGGATTTTGTTTTTTTGGTAAATGCCTTTTTGTTTTCCGCATGCCAATCGTTGTTCAGCAGCGCGTTAATCGTTAATCGAACTGCAGAAATTGAAAAGCAATGTAGCAATGAGATTATAAAGCAGCTAAGCAAAATTGTGGATATAAATTTTGAGCAGTTTTGTCAAATGACTTGGACTGGGTTAAACGACACCGTCGATGGTCAACCTGTCCAATATATATATTGTATATTGTATATTATTGATTATACAGCTTAATAACAGAATGCCAGATTTGTTAAAAAGCGGAATCTGTTAGAGAGCGACAGACCGAAAGAGAGAGAGAGAGAGAGAGAAAAGGCATTAATCACTGCGATTAGCTGTCAACCGAAAATCGTATTTTGTTATGCAAATCGTTTGGGCATTAAGTATACGACTAGTTAACAGCTTTGATCAGTGTTTCACTTTACAAAGCGAAGGTCTAATAAAGACATCGCTCATCGTTTTTGTTGTTGTCGTTGTTTTTGTTGTTGTCGTTGTTTTTGTGACTCGTCGCAATGGGATTTACTCGTCATAATACAACATACATTATTGTGACTCGACTCTCATGTGGAAATTGGCACAATGTGCCACATTGTAGAGCCCTGGAAGTGTCGACCCTTCTCTTCTCTTCACTTCTCTTCTCTTCTTCTCCTCGTCGCCTTCTTTGCGGTTCTGGCATCCATGCAAAGAAAGATGCACGCGACGTTTTTATGGCTCATGCAAAGCCATAAAATGCGAAATGAAGTAAAATGCGAAAGAGGGAGAAAGCTATGCGATGACTATGCCAAACTATGTATAGAATATCTATTAGGAATGGCCAGGAAATTGCATACAGCGCACACAAAGCTAGCTCACAGCTTATTGCGACCACAACATTGTTTGGCATTTGCCATCCCCAAGTTTTTAAAGTGCGCAACCTGTCAGCCGCACTTTTTCTGCCCTCGCTTCTTGCTATGTATGCAAAAAATATTGTACCATATGGCAATTGGGTGGATTTTGGATATATTTCGCATTTTTACTGCCGGATTTTCTCAGTTCGACGAAACCACAAAAACCACCAAATTACCTAAAATTCAACGCCTCTGCCAAAAATGATTTAAAATTGGCAAGTTTGCTCGCTGAATTAAAAAGGGTTATAATTTGAGTCTATCCATTAGTTTTGTGAGCTTAAATCACTCGCTGCATTGCGAATTGAAAGAGGCTCTTTAAGTAATATCAGTTGCCTAATTTTTTGTACTCGTTCATTTTTTTAACAACTCAAATTCGATACATTTATATTTAATCGTTCAGATTTCACTTTTTTCTCATTACACGTTTTGTTTTACTCGTTATTCGGTACCTCATTGAAAAAGTTTTTCTTACTCGTTATAATAATTCGTTATATTAATTAGTTATTCGTTACTTTTATATATATTAATATTTTTTTTTATTTATTTACTCGTCAAAACCATTTTCAAGACACAAGTTATTCGTTGCTTTTACTTGGCGCATCTACTCGTTGAATTGCATAAATATTTAGTTGCACAGCGAATCGTTGCTTTCAGTCATCAAAGATATTATATAAGCTTTGATGGCATTGGCTTTAGTTACTTTGTCTTACCAGTTGCATAGCTATTCGTTTCTTTTATTTACTTGTTAGTATTTAAGTTTTAGTTTCTTTAAGCAAATCTATTACGTTACATTTATTTACTCGTTAATATTTCGTATTTCCACACGCTAACTTCTCTAAGTAAACTTATTATTCATTATTTCTAATTTAGTCACCAGTTGCTTAGACTCGCCAGTGAAGCATTCGCTATTCGCTACTCGCTACTCGTTGCTTTTGCTATTACGTTTGCTGAGTCAAACCATCTTGATAAGCATTTGCACAATAAGCCAAAGTGCAATTAAAAACTCATTAGAAGAGAAGCAGCGAGCGCTGTTGGACAGGTGGAAGTGGTGTTAAAATTGCAGTTGTAATTGTTGTTACTGTTGTTGTTGTTGTAACCACCCAACTGTCTGGTGGTTGTTTACAAGGACCGTCGTTAATCCAACTGATATTTGCACCTACTTGGAAGGCAAAGTTTTGGTGGCGTTTCCCAGTCCACCAGCGATAAGAGCAGCCACTTGAGAAAAGAACAGTGAGTGCTTACTGGTTTGTGATTGTTGCAGGTGTTGGTAGCCACAGACTTATAAAGTATACATGTATGTATATGCTTAGTGTCGTGACGTTGCGTCGATTGCGGAGAGTTTGCTTTTATGATTACGCGGAAAATTTCCTTGAAGCAAAAACACCAAGTTGACCAAAATGAAGAGCTGCAATTTGCAGTCAGCAACAACAACGAGCAACAACTCAATAGAAATGCAAACATTGTTGTCTGTGCGCAACACGCAACTAAAATGCTTCCGGCCTTGTATCAAGGTGCATGCCCCATGCCCCCCACAACACAAAAAAAAACCAAACCTCAAACGATTTGAGTTTCTGTTTTCGTTTGTTTTTCATGGGAAAAAGTCGAGTGAACAAAAAAAAAAAAGCGGCGCTTAAAGTGGATCAATAACACGCGGTGCCCGGCGACGACAAGGGCGCATGTCACTCACTTAGTCAGTTAGTTAGTCTGTCAGTCAGTCAGTCAGTCGCCGTCGCCGTCGCCCTTTTATAAACTTCAATTACAATTTAAGCGCCACGAAAGCAACACTGTGAACTAGAACTATGCTAACAACAACAACAACAACAACGAGAAGAGAGCGGCCAACGCTCGAGTTGAGTTGAGTTGATTTGAGTGTTGGCAACAATACCGCGTGAACAACTGCAACTGGTGACCCATTTCCACTTTTCTTTTCTTTTCCATTTCCATTTTCTTTTTTCTTCTTTCCTTTTCGTTTTTGGCACTGTCTTCGATTCCCTAAATGTGTCGCTTCTCTCTCTCTCTCTCTCTTCTTTGGTTTTGTGTCTACGTGAAATTGAACTTTAGTTGGCCCTGTAGAAGCGAGCATAAATATAAAATAAATGTATAATTAATTCTGCATACATTTTGTGTGTAATCATGTAATTATACTCGATACCCATTGGGTAGAGTATTAGAGTAGAGTATTAGAGTATTATATCAATCAAACTTAATCTTGCATGTATATTTTATATTTTATATATTTTGTAGTATATTTTAGTATATTTTGAATGAAATATGACATTCAATACATCTGGTATATTTTGTACTGTTTGGTACATATTGAATAAAGTATTGTATTAATATACCAAATATAGCCATCGGCATTATTTTAGTATTTTTGTGGTATCTTTTAAGAATAATACCGATATGGTTTGCTTTTAATCAAAATGTGTTCGACCATGAGATACTCGCTATCCATTTTCAATAAAACCATATTCTAGAAAATATACTAAATGCTATATTTGTTATAAATTTATTGCGTACAAATATTCAATAGAGTACTAAATATGCCAAATTGCCAGCCAAATCAACTTAAATCGCACTTCGATTTTATATATAAAATAATTAAATCTATCTTATTAAGCATTACTTTATTTATCTACCCTTAACCTATTATTAAAATTAGGAAGCTAATTCTTAGAGAACTACTTATAGTCCGGAATTTAGAAAAAAAAATCAAAGAAAGCTAACAATATGTGATTGACATTCTTCAATTAATATAAAAAGTTTTAATTAAAAATAAGTTTTCAGCTGCAATTTATTTTTTAGAATTGTTGTGTTTGTGTTCTAAAAAGAGTGAAGATAATTTGTATTAAATCCAAAAGAAAACTGCGTTAATCTTGAAATATAGTTTTTGTCACCTCAATTTTATGCTTCGCCGTATATTTTAAAGAGTTTATGTTTAATTACTCATATGTTAGGCTACTGATTGTGTTTTACCTATCTGCCTTTTGTTTTCTATATAGTAAATCATAGCTGAAGCTGAGTAATCTGTGCTAGCTATGTTGTTTTATGGAATTCTAGTCATATCATTAAGAGGGAAACTTGTGAAGAAGATATGCAAGTAGAGTAATTGTACTGCGAACAAAGTGAATGAAAGACAAAAGGTTCTGCAATGAAATTACTACGCAAAAGCTAAGGATTTTATTTAGAATTTTTCTATTAATTACCTTCTAACTCATTAATTTATTTATATTTGATTTATCAAAAATTTTGTATTATTTTAGAATTTTCGTATTTAAAAACTGTTTTCATTTTTCAATTCTAAATTCAGTTCTTCAGTTTATTTCTTTCAATATATTTTGAAAGATATATTTTAGAAAAAAGTCTTTTCAGTGATATTTATACCATAAAGTTATATAATTTATTGAGGAATTGTATAAATTAGTTTAGATTTATCAGCAATTTAGTATTTTTGAAGTATTTTGTTAATATTTTAGTTTTCGCAAGCTGTTTTCACTTTCCAATTCGAAATCAGTTGCTAAGTGAAGAATATAATTATATTATTTTTCGATTAATTACTTCTTCATTCATTAATTATTATTTTCATTTAGTTTTCAATTACCAGCAATTTAGTATTTTTTTTTATACTAAAAGTATTTGCAAAGTAGTTTTCACTTTCCAATTCTAAATCAGTCCTTCAGCGCTTTTCTCTCGATAGCTTTTTATGAGAATCATTAGCAGCTTTTCAATTTGCTTTCGGGGTTTTCTCTTTATTTATTCTATATTTTTTTTTTGCCTGTGCCTTTGCTTTGTTTGGTGTGTATTCTATATGTGTATTTAATGAATCTAAGCGCTGTAGATTAACGCCTTGAATTGTTCAATCTGTCGCTATCGAATGTTTGGAAGGGAGAGTTGAGTTGTGGGGCAAATGCCAGCTGCGACTAACCAAAATAAAAGGAAAATATACGCTGCTAAAATATATGTATAAAGAGAGAGAGAGAGAGAGAGAGAGAGAGAGAGAGATAGAGGGAGAACGACAGAGAGAGAATGAGAGAGTGAGCCAGGACGAAGTCCTGCACGCAACACGAAAAGTTTTCTTCGACATTTTTTCGCCGCCCGCTTTTACGATACGAAATTACGATTGTATAATAAAGCGGCGGGCGGTGGCAAGTGTTCGAGAGGGTGGAAGGGGAAGGGGGAGGCAGAGTGCGGCAACTCAGGCAAAACGCAGGCAGCTTGTGCCACAGCAGGCCAAGTGGGCCGCCATTTTGTGTGCAGACTCGTGGCGCCAGTTTTATGTACTCGAAAAGCAACACGCGTTTCAACTGCGACAACGAGAGGATTACGGAGACGGCCCCAGGACGAACAGGACTGCTGTCGACTGCGCCGATTGTCGATTGTCGACTGAGGTCTGAGGACTCCGTGCGGACTGTGCGGACTACGGACTGCGGATGTGCCGGCGACGCCAAGCGCCGGACTAGGACATAAACTCATTTATTGTTTCCATGTGTGTGTGCGTGTGTGTGTGTGTGTGTGGGACGTAGGCACTGCCAAGCGCATAGGGCAGCAGTAGCAGGCAGCAGCAGTACGGGGGGAGAGGGTGGTGGGGCGTGGCAGTCAGAGGTGTGAGGGGGTGGGGAACAGGCGATTGTCGGTCGCCAGCCGGGCGTGCGCTACGAAATTAATTCAAACACTCGAAGGACGGCACAGGACATTTCCATTTTCCATTTCCACATGCGGCAGAGGCGCAACGACTTCTGAGCACCACCACCATCTCTCTCCCCTTGCCCGCTTGCTCTTGCCTTTTTTATTAAAGGTAACTAGCAAAAAAAAAAAATGCCAAGAATGGAACAAGCTAAACTTTTTTTGGTTGTTTTATTGTTTGCCGATTTGTGTGTTGTACGACGCTTCTCCAGCCCTCGAAAGTTTTGCCCACCCCTGGCTCCAGCTGCTCCACTGCCCGAAAGTTTCGCACATATTTGCGTATGTGATTTGGCCTTTGGCATGCGGCTAATGGCGTCAACAAATGCGTGGGATGCCACTTAAAACGCGTTCCAAGTGTTCGTCCTGAATGTGTATGCGCCTCTCTCTTTCTCCATCTCTCTCCCTCTCTCTCTATCTCTCTCTCGCTCTCTCTCTATCTCTTTCTCTGTCTCATACCCTGCAACTTTTCCATTTTCCCATCAACTGACCGCTGGACATTCCCTGAGCGCAATGAAGTCTCAACTCTAAGCAGATCGACGCTTTTGATATTCGCCGGCGCAGACAACGCACAAGACGCATGAACACAGACATACATACATACTATATAGAATATATACTGCCTCTCACTCATGCTCATTCTTATAAACACCTCCCGCTCCCGCTCACAAGGCACTTTGTTGCGCTGATAAGAGGAGGCAACTGTGTGTCTTACCAGTGGCTTCGCCTAAAGGGGGTTGCAATGCACTGAGTTGTTCCCAATTAATATTGTTAGTAAAAGGCTAACAGCACTTGACAGGGCTGACAAGTTTTTGGTTATAACTTTGATAGTCACTGACAATTGGCTGTTTAAAGAGGCGGACAGACAGACAGACGGACAGATACATATGCGATTAACGTTGTATTAATATACTTAAGACATTTGAGACCACTGTTTAGCTTGGTATAATAAATTTAAATATATAAAAGTAAAGTACGAGTATATTAAAAGTCAAAAGACTTCAAAAGTCTCCTCTTTTAGTATTTTTTTAGATATATGTGCTATAAATCTTCCTTATAGATTATTTTATTGCTAACCATTTATTTATAATAAAATAAAATATAGTATTTTTAAATACTAGTATTATATTTGTCCTACAAAACTTCTTTATAGATACTTTTAATACCATTTATTTAGGAAATTTGTGGCCACTCTTTATAAAAATTACAATATATGAAAGTACAGTATTTTTTTAAATGCTCTTTTTTTATTTATTTAATACTGACCACCAATATTAACTTATATGTTTTCATCCGTCCGTCTGTCCACCTGAATTTAGACTTCGATCGCACAGATCATAAGATCCTACAGAGGTCACATTTGCTATGAGCACTTCCACAAGAGCATCTTAATTTGAAAAAAAAGTTTAGCTCAAATTTGAATTGGTTTGCGTTGTTCGATTTGCATACCAAATATTCCAGAGTCCATTATTATTTTTTTTTTATTTTGATTTAACGATTTTATTACATTGATTATTTTTATTGCAATTTACTTTTATTTAATTTAATAATTTCTATTTATTTACATAATTTACCTATTATTTAATTTCAAAATATTTTTTTTTTACATATATGATTTCTCTTAAAAAATTAGTCTTAATTTTAATATATTCCACTTTCATGCTTCTCATTAAGAAAATTGCGCTTAATTGCGTTTTATGGTCTGTGCCCCCCTCATCATTTAAGTGCAAACTACGCCCCTGGGCGCAATCGTAGTGCTGTTGTTGCTGCTGTTGCTGTTGGAAGAGCATTTGAAATGCTCTGGAATGTTCTAATTAAAATGAATCATATCCTCAACCTATACGTGAACTTTAAATTAAATAAAGATTACATTTGTGCGGCAAAACAACAGGGTCGACCCATAAACTGCAACAACAAACGACGCACACACACACACAATGACAAACGACTTGTGACTTTCAGATGACGCGAGGGATTTGTTTGATTCCCTCCACAGAACAGGCGAACAGCAGGCAAGGAGGCATTCAGTCAGTTAGTGAGTCAATCATTCAGTCAGTCAGTCAGTCAGTTTTGCAACTGAAAGAAGAAGCTGTTGCTGCGTCTTGAGCGATTTTGTTTCAAGGTCAATTGATTAGCGCAATTTATCGAACAAATACCAAAGGACTTTAATATTCTTTTTTTAAGTGAAAATAATAACATGCCACACTTTTTTTTTAATGAATCACAAAGTTAACATTTATTCTTTTCATCTTTGCAGATACTTTGAGGTAAACTCATTGTCAGAATGCGTAAGTCTGTTTCTTCTTCTTTTCCTCTTTATTTGTAATGAATATTATTTAGTGACTGTGCAACGCTTTCACTTATTAATTTTAATCAGTTGAATGCAATAATATTTCCGAGAATCTGTCATTGCAGTATCTTTTCAAAACACTTGTTGCTGCTTTGTCGCATCCTTGATTCATCAGTTAGTTATGCAATGACTCAGTTCTAAATAGATTTTGTATGTGTGGAAAATACAGTTATAATTTTGATGGATAATTATACGCGCTACTAATAGGGTAGAAGGGTATCAACTTTGTGTCTCCAGAAAGTGTATGCAACAGGCAGAAGAATACATCTCCGACCCCATAAAGTATATATATTTTTGATCAGCATCAACAGCCGAAACAATATAACAATGTTCGTCTGTCCGTCTGTATAAGCACCTAGATCTTAGAGACTATATATATAGAATTTTTGCTACGCCTTCTTCCGTCTCAGCAAATCAATAAAAATAAATAGAATAATTAAAGTTTTTATGGATCCTGATTTGGTTGCGATCAGATAAAAATTGTAAAAGTTATTAGAGACTTATGGGCAAAAACTCCTACTGAAATTGGTCTGACAATCTGGTATATATTTGGCATGGTATATTTTGAATGTAGTACTATATAAATATACCAAATATAGCTTTTGGTATATTTGTAGTATTCCTAGTACATTTTAACCTGAAATTGAGCTGGTAATCTGATATATTTTGCAGTATATGCTATATTTTAAATGTAGAACTATATAAAAATACCGAATATTATTAGTATTAACTCGGTATATTTTACAATTGATACCGCACTATTTTGGGTAGCGGGTATCTCACAGCCGAGAACACTCGACTGTAGCTTTTTACTTGTTTTAGACTTGCCTTATATCTAAAAGACCAATTTCGTTGCGGTTAAAGTATTATTATACCGTATTAACACTTTTATTTTCAGTATTTCTAAATATAGTTTACTCCTTTAAATTATTGAATGAGGTGCTTAAGATTTTCTACCCTTCACCGCAGGGTTTAATAATGTGTTCAGCAACCTATTTCTAGAATATTGACTAAGACACACATATGCAAATTACGGATGACTGAACAAAAGCTCACAAGGCTGACAGGTTACTTGGGTTGTTGTTGTTGTTGTTGTTGTTATTGTCGGTTGTTGGTAAAACGGAAGTGATAAGTCAGCGGTTCACTTGGCAATCGGAGGCGCCTCAAGGCGAAACCTAAACACAATTTAACGTCGGTTAATCTAATGCATGCTGCATATAATACGAGTCAATTGAATGCATGTCCAAGTCGTGACTCAGTCGCTTAAGATAGTGCTTACAAAGTGTACATAGAACTAAAGCATTGATTGACTGGCAGAGATATTGTCGCAGATATGGCGATGAGGGAGCTAATAATTGAATGAGTCGAACACGAGAATCAAAATCGTGTTATTGATGAAACACTTTTGAGTTGTTTTGTGTTTGGAATATCTTCAGCGAAATTACGGTTGAAAAATGTTCAGGCTCGAGTTGACTTCTTGTGCGGATTTTCTTAAGAGAAGGGAAGGGGAATTGCGGCTGGAAAATATTCTGCTTGGAATTGAGTTTTTGTACGAAATTTCCTATGAGAAATGAAGGGAAATTGCGGCTGGAAAATATTCAGCTTCGAGTTGAGTTTTTGTGTGAAGCGAAGTAATTCATAAATAAGAAGTTAAAGCTAACCTAAAATTCAATTTAATTCATATAAAATTATAATAATATGAAATTAGATTAATATAATCGAATTTATGTGTAAAAATCTAACAATATTATATTTAAAGTGGTATTATTACTAAAGAAAGTAAACAAAAGAAATGATAACCATCTGTTGATCTATTGAGGAACGTAAAAGAAACTAAATGGAGTTCAAGTGTGTGTCTAAATCTTGCTTACAAACTAGATTATCATTCTGATTTATAAGCAACTTTAAAGTGACTTGCTTTAAGAATTAAATTTTAAATGGCCGTAAGCATATTTATTAATGTTAAAATGATCAGCAACAACTGTTTGTTAAAAGCATAATTCAATAAGAACTTTGTTTAACGTTAAACATAGTTATCTGCATTGTCTAGGAAAAGGATTAAGGACATGTTTATCTTTACTGTGGGTTTATTTATGAAAAGGAACTTTGTAGAACTTTGTCTAAAGTCAAATTTATGAAAAGGATTAGTTTATCTTTATTGTTTATGGATCACTATGTTATGAATAGAATTTATTAAGAGCATTTGCAGTATTTTGCCTGAAAGTTCTTTTTATTGCGTATTGATCACTTTATTTATGAGACGAACATGATGCAGAACATTTGTAGAACTTTGTCAAACTTATTGATCTCCGTTAAGGGATTAATTTTAATTTATAGATGAAGCATGACAAAGTTGAGCTCCACCCACAGCAAGAGCTGTGAGCTCAATGAGTCAGCGCTGTTCACTTTGATTAACATATATGCAAAATGAAAGTGATCAATTAACCAACGATCTTTACGATGCAAGACATGAGTCAGAGTCAGAGACAGAACGAAGGATTTGCCGAGCATCAGTTTGTCAACTATTTAAATGCACTTGATCAAAATGCTTGAGTCATCACGCTCCACCCACCCAAAGATCATTAAAGTGAGGAACAGAGAGAGAGAGACAGAGAGAGAGGGTGAAAAATGTATGAATCAGAGTTGTAATCAAAGTTATCGATTGCTAGATCCTTATGCAATATTCAGGGGACTGAGTCAGCAGTTAAAAGTGCCAACTAACTGTTTGTTTTAGGCTCCACCCAACACGAAATCGTTTGGCCAATGGCGTTGACAGCGATCGCTCAAGCGATCGACGAGCGATCGTCGTCGAGCAACGATCGTGTCGGGTTCTATCGCTCGGCCCCCAAATGCGACGACGAATGTGAAGTCATTTGTTCAAAATAGCAATAATTACTTAATTCAATTAACTAATAAATTCAAGATACTCGCAGCAAGCACATAGTAAGTATAAATGCTGTTAAAGGCAATAAATTATAAGCGCCCGTAGATAACTGAAACAGTAATAATAATGCTTCGGCGCCGTTGTAATAGCTAATTATAACTGGGGGACTCGACTCGACTTGACTCGACTCATTCAGATCGAGATCGAGATCTAGTATGCGCATATAATAATCAGAGGTTCCCCCATTTCGGATTGGTGAACTTGGTGAACAACGCTTATCGTTGGCCAATGGCAAATCACGACTGCGCTGATATATAATATTTTGCGAAACCCAAAGGGATTTCCGTGCACTTCAAAAAAAAAAATGGGGTTGAGGGGAAGATACGGGGGGAAGTGCGTTCAAAAGTCAATGCCGATTAGATTAAATCATGACTATATTCTTATAATAGTTCCGTTTGTTGTCGCTCCACATTCCACAGCGCAAAGCACAAAGCAGCAGCAATGACCAGCCAATGTCATTTGTCAGCGCTGCTTAAATTCTTGCCGTCTTAGACTCTGCGTATACGTGATATCAACTGCAGAAGCACTTACAGTACACAGTTTACATAAGTGTGCTGCGAATAATACAAACAACAGTGGAAAGTTTTAGCTAGCCGATAATTTAAACTTAAGTTCAATCTCACATCTCGATTTATTATTATTATTATCATTCTTCTCCAATGTTTAATTTTTGCATATATTTGCAAATCTTTTCATTAAACTTTCATTCAATAATTTTGATTTAATCATTACTCTGTTGCTCTTGCGGTGTTAAACACTACGTATACGTAATATCAACTGCAGAAGAAATTACAATACACAGTTTAAGTGCGCTGCAAATATTACAGACAGCAGCGAAAAGTTTTAGCTAACCGAAAATGTATTCTTTAAAATGTTCTACAATTTATTATCGTTTTGCAATTTGCAATTTTATTTATATATTTTAAATTTTTTTCTGAAACTTGCCTGAACTTCTGTGCAGGAGAAAGTGCTTACAATAGTTCATGTCAAGTTACTGCAAATAATACGGCAATAAAATGTTTTGCTTAGCCGAAAATTTCGACTTCATTTGAAATGTTTCCAATTACGCTTTTCGATTCATTATTATACATTTTATTTTCATAAATGTATAATAGAATTATTGTTATGGTTCTGCAATTGCAATTTTGTGTAAATATTTCAAATATTTTTCTAAAACTAGCTTGAAAAACATTTTACGAAATACTTTACTAAATTCTGTTACAACTGGCGAGTTAGACACTGCGTATACGTGATACAACCTGCAAAATAAGTGGTTAAAGTGCTTTAGATTAAGTTACTGCCAATAATTTGTTAATTGAAAGTTTTAGCTACTAAACATGTGCATAGACCTCAATTAAATCTTTTTGCATATACTCTTTTCAAGTTGTTTTTTATCATTATTGTTTTGTTCACATTTTCTGTAAATTTTAATATTCTTCTTAAATTTGTAATTTTTACTGTAGTTCTCTCTATTTTTATAATATTATTTTGAGTTTCGTTGAAACAAATTGACTTTACAAAATTCTGAAGCAACTGTCGTGTTAGACACTGCGTATACGTGATATGAACTGCAACAGAAGAAGTCGTCAAAGCTTTCACAACAGTTTATGGTAAGATAGCAGGGGAACAAATAGCAATGGAAAATTTTAGCTAGCGAATTGTAGACTCTATTTGAATTAACAATAATTTATTTTTTTTGCTGAAATTTG
Source organism: Drosophila sulfurigaster albostrigata (assembly GCF_023558435.1). Classification (NCBI taxonomy): domain Eukaryota; kingdom Metazoa; phylum Arthropoda; class Insecta; order Diptera; family Drosophilidae; genus Drosophila; species Drosophila sulfurigaster. The sequence continues at coordinate 7,833,927 of NC_084885.1, read as the reverse complement.
AACCGCACTATTTATTTTAAGTCATTTGTTAAACTTTTTTGTCATAAATTTCAGCAACTTAAATAATCAAACTAGAAATTGAAAGTCTTGATTAGTTGTATTGTTAATGGAAATAAGTTAAGAGAATTGTACAATACAAAAACTGTTTTTAGTTCTGTAATTAAAATACTCAAATAGGAAATTCAGAAAATCGTTGCCTCACTTTTATAGAAGTTGATAAAAAGTGCATCGAATTCTACAATTAAATTATGTTTCTGTCATTTGCCGTAAGATTTAACATTTTTTCCTATTAGTAAACAAATCAAAACTTCCCATTAATAACATTAAAATGGAAATGATTTCGTAGGAATATGTGCATTCTATATTTTCATTGTTAATTTCATGGAATTTCTAACTGAACTTTCGATAAACTATTTTGATTTAAATAGCCACAAACAAAAAAAATAAAAATAATGGCAATAAATGGTAAATGTTTTGAACGAAAAAAGAGTCATAAATCATTTGGGTTTAATCTGCGTTATTCTAACTAAAATAAAAATGTGTTTTTGACTTGCAAAACTTGCTGTTAACTTTCTCAACAACTATCGTCATTTAATGTGCATGTCCAAACACGTTTAACCGGCGCGAAATCTTCTGCAACGCCCACGCTGCGAGAGCTCGACTTTAAATCAATGCAAATGAGTTTCAACTTTTATTTTGTGCAAAAATATTTCAAGTCGCCAAAATAACCAAAAAATATAACTAAATCGATACGTACAAATTTATAAAATAAGCTGATTATTTTGAGTATGTTTTTTTTTGTTGAGTGGAATTTGTTGCTCGTTATTTGGCTTTTGTCTTTGCCATGTGAGAGAGAGAGAGAGAAGGTAAATAATAATTTATATGCAAATTGAAATATTTTGTGTATTTTTTTTATACCCTGTTGCGATCACATACAAATTGTTGAAGTTAGTTAAGAAAGACTTTTGTATGTCAAAAGCGTGGACCATTTGGTATATTTTGTATCCCATGGTATATTTTTTAATGCATATTTTTGTATGTATAGCAATATACCAAATATAGCATTTGACACATTTCAGTATATTTTTAATGTGAATAAAAGAAATCGAACCTTTGGTATATTTTTGTATGTATAGCAATATACCAAATATAGCATTTGACACATTTCAGTATATTTTTAATGTGAATATAAGAAATCGAACCTTTAGTATATTTTAGTATATTTTGAATGTAGTACAATATTAGTATACAAATTATAGCCTTTGGTATATTTTAGTATATTTTGAATGTAGTTTTATATCAATATACCACATATAATCTTCGGTACATGTTCAGTTTATTTTGAATATTTCAGTATATTTTCAATGTAGTAATACAATGTACCACATATAGTCTATGGCATATTTTAGTATATTTTGAATATAGTTCTATATGAATATTCCAAATATAATACTCGACGTAGTATATTTCGAATGCATTATTATTTCAATATACCTAAACAGCCTTCGGCACATTTTAGTATTTTTGGTATATTATAAGATTAATACCACACTGTTTTGCATTTATTGAAAATAGATACAGGGTTTCTCACAGTCGATCACACTCGAGTGTCGCTTTCTGTCTTGTTGTTGTTTGTTTGTGATTAAACTGTTTAGCTTTTTTTATTAGCAGGCGGCACGCCCAATTCGCCCAAAAATAAAGAGAAGAAATACCACTAATATTAATAATAATAATAATGCTTTGAGCCACGTTGTCAACGCCGCTGCTGCCCAGCGGGTTGGCCCAAAAGCCGGCTCAACAGTTGGCAGTTGCCAGTTGGCAGTTTGTGAGTTTTGCTATTTGCGAGCTCTGTTTTTGATTAAGCTCATTTGCATTTGAATGCTGCCTGCGTCGCTTCCCCGCACTCCTTTAAGTCACATTAACAAACACGGTCGAAACCCTGCTTGAGACCTCCAAAAAAAACTGTCGCTGGTTTTATGTTACTGAGGAGAGTGCAAGAGAGAAGGAGGGGGGCGAGAGAGAGAGAGAGAGAGAGAAGCAGCTTTGAATTTCTAATAAGCCAAGTTATTTGCGCATGAGTCAACGCAGCGTCGTCAATAATATCCATGACACCCGGTTAGTTGGGCAAATATTTATAGAAGCTACACTTGCTATATCTCTCTCTCTCTTCCTCTCTTGCTCTCTCGATGTGTATTTGCTCACTTGTTTGATCTTTCAGTTAGTGCGACAGACAGTGCCAATTCAATTACAATTCAACACAACAAATATATGTAGATTCTCTCTCTTGCTCCCTCGCTCAACTATCAACCATCTCAACGTGTGGTTATCGATGACACTCCCTTCTCCACACACAAACAGCAGTCCCCCCCCTTCCGCCACTCTCTCCCTCCTCAATTTGATGGCTCTGCTACTCATCAGCGAGCTGGCAGCTATTTTTAGCAAACTGAATCTCCAGCCAATAAGTCTACGATGTTGGAAAACAACATCAACTTTTGTAGACCCAAGTTTGCTCGACAGCCAAAATGCTCGCTATGCAAATGCAGTGATAAATTGAACATTATTTGATTTTCATTAAAAAATACACAAATATATACATATAATGATATACATATAATATTATATATATAATATTATTTAATTGATATTATATGTATTTATAACCACTCCAAATGCACAGTTAAAGAGAAACTTAAGATCAAGTGTTACCATACAGCAATGTGAAGGTTATTTCAAATTAAGTACGGTCACATTTGTGGTGTTATATATGAAGTACATAATATGGGCACATTTAGAAAAAAATATATATATTTTCATTGTCATATCTGACCATTTATTTTATGAAATTTCGTATAGAAAAATTGACAACAAAAATGTAAAATTTATTTGTCATAAAAGCTAAATATTGGCATTAGATATTTGACCATTTATTTTAGCGAAACTTGTGCTATATTACGTTCTCAAATTGTCTTGATGAATTATTGTGTGAAAAATATATATTCAAAATAATAGTGCTGCTAAAAATAAGTTTCACAATATTTTCGTCGAAATATCTTTAGCATCATTCAAAATTCGCTTTTACAATATTTCGCTGATATATCTATAGAACCATTCAAGATTTTCATTTACAATGCTTTGTAGATATATTATTAAAACTATTTAATTTCTGTATTTAAAACAAAAGAGTGTTATCAAAAATCTAGCTTTAATAATAAGACACTTCTTTAGTAAATTGAATTCGTAGAGATTTAAAATTGAAAGACAGACGGAACGAAGGAAAGACAGATAAAGCATTAATAAGATTCTTATTTAGTTGAAAACAATAATTAATTTCTTAGTTTACGATTTTTATCTGAATATAAAAATAATAATGAATTTGTTATTGAATTTCTGAGTTTGAATTATTTACTTACAAATATAAATTATTTTGTTCCTTTGTTTTAAAAGTACAATTATGAATTTATTTGTTATTTAATTGTTGAGCTTAAATTGATTAATAACAAACACAAATTATTTTTATTTATTTTTATTTTCTTTTAAATATTTTTTGTAATTATTTGTTTTCAATTTTCTAATTTGAATTTTTATAACATTATTAATAATTTCTTATTTGGTTTTCTAATTAAAGTTGCTTAATTTACAAAAATTAAATTGGTATTTAAAATTCAAATTTAACTTAATAAATAAGAAAATATTTCGAAATTATCATTTTTCTAATTTATGTTATTGAAATTTAAAAATGAATTTGTTATTTAGTTTTCGAATTTGAATAACGTTTTCTACTATATGTAACAAACACTCTCATTAACTTGTTACACTCAGTGCAACCTTAGAAAATCGCGAGTGTTGCAAGCTTCGTCGTTTGGCTCGCGCAACAACAACAAAAACAACAACATTAAGAACAACAATACACATTACTCATATTATGCTAAGAATCACTTCGGTGTAGAACAATTGAAGGCTATCGCAGCAAAAAATGTGTCCAACTTATGCGATTTCAATGAGTTGTGCGCTGACTGACCCTGGATATCAGTTTCCCCCCTACGGTGACTATGACTACGAAATATGATTGCACTTGGGCGCAGCGCGATTTAATCGTTTCATTTCATTCAAAGTCCCCTGTCGAAAGCTCTCTGGCATGAGGAATTATTCTTGAGATTGCGATAAATGTGGCAAGTTGACATTAATTTGTTTAAGCTGAGGCATCCCTTCATTTTCCAGATGACAGTCTACATATCATCTTTTATACTCGTATATCTGCATATCATCTTTTATAGTGACTTATACGTTTACGAAAATTCATTACAAAGAAGAATGAAGAATATTGAATAGGCTACTTCATATCGAATTTTTAAAAAGATAAATTTCTGTTCAGATAGTTACACTCTACATTTTTCCTATTCTTTACAACAATTTATAGTGCAATGCTTACAAAAATGCAGCACAAAGAAGAATAAAGAATATTGATTAGGCTAAATCATATATTTTTTTTAAAAAAGATAAATTTCTGTTCAGATAGTTGCACTTTATATTTTTCTTATTCTTTACATCAATTTCTAGCAACGCAAAAATTAATCAAGAATTTTATTTAGACTAGAGTTTACCTTATTTTTGAAAATTTCGTAGTTTACGAAAATGCAGCACAAAAGGATTGGAGATTTTCGGTTAGTTTCTCTTTCTCTCTTCATCTTAATTTTTGTAAAAATAAGTTTTTCTATTCCTGTTCCTATTCTTTTTTAAGAAGCATATTCTATTATCTTCTACATTTATCAGTGCAACGATTACGAAAATGAAGCGTAAAGAAGAATGAAGGATAGAGCATATATTATTTTTAAAAAGACAAAGATTTATTTTTAGTTATATTCTACATTTTTATTATTTTTGTTTACTACAATTTGTAGTGCAACGTTTACGAAAATGCACACAAAGAAGAATGGAAAATTGTTACTTAGGCATTTCTTGAGTTCAAGCATTTCTAGATGATGCTAGTACCAAATTTTCTTTTAGTTGAGTTTCCCAGTAATGAATGTAGGATAACTTTTTGGCATGCTGTGAGGAGTTTGATTGGTTTTTAACTTTACATTTGCCAGCGGGTCAAAACAATAAGAAAACCTACGATTTTATCCTTCGAGCTGATTGCTTTGCTGACTATTCCAATGCCAAATGAAAAGAACAGAAAAAAACACGTTAAGTCGACTTAATTGAAGTTTGTCTTTCGGTTAGCAGCTCTTTCTATCTTTCTCTCTCTCTCTTTCTTTCTCTTTCCATCTTGATGTATGCGGCGGCATAATGAGTGTGGACTTAAGCAGCTGTGAGTACACAGTGAGTGTGTATTCTCATATGTAATTTATTTATTAGCAAACCAAAAATCCATTAAACCAACCAAACAACAAATAAACAATCGAAACGCTGTCACGATCTTTTTTTGCACTCTCTCTCTCTCTCTCGCTCATTCTCTTTCACTATTTCGCTCTCGACACCCTCGCGGGGGCACGTGATTATCCCCCTTTCCCCTCTTGCTCACCCCTTTGGGTTATGGTGTCGACTATCTGCAATCTCCATTCGATCTGAGCTCGCTAATGAAGTTACTTAGTTCTCGCCAAATGGTTTTTTTTTTTCTCTCTTGTTTTTTTTTTTTTTGTGCGAATTTCGTGAAGCGCAAAATGCCAAAAAGAAACGCAAAATGCGAAACGCCATAGAAAATAAATTTTTTGCAATATTTCATGTGTTGTCTCTTTCTGTCTCTCCCTCTCTCTCTCTCTTTGGCTGTGTCTATTGCCGTTGTGCGTCTCGTTCTATTATTTCTGTATCTTTTTCGTTTTGGTTCTTTTTTTTTTTTGGCACATTTGCGGCTCCAGCGAGTCGCGCATTGTGCAGGAATTAGTCAGGAAATTAATTAATCAAAACTATAGCGAGAAGAATAACAACCACAGCAATAGCAACAGCAACAGCAACCGCAACAGCAACCACCAGAACAGCAACAATGAGTGGCCAGCATCTCCGACAACAATAATAAACACAAGCAAACATTGTTCTACAGCAAAATGCTCTCACTAGCAATACCCTGTAATATTTTTCATTATTAGAGCACTGTATTTAAAGGAAAAGTTTTCATTTTTTAGAGTTTTATTTGCAGCTGTTTAGCAAATTTCATTAATTTTAAGCTGACAGTTCCACAGATTGCAGCCATAAAAATATTGACAATTTTATGAAAATAATTTAACTGCAATTTGTTAAGTATATGAGATTGCAGCCATCAAAATATTAAAAAATTTCATTAGAATAATTCACTTTTAAATTATGAGTTTTATGAGCTATAGCTAAAAGGTTTTCCATGCAGATTTTTTCTTTCAAAGAAAAAGTTATTCAATAGCTTTAATGACATAAATACTCACATTTCACAACAACATTTAGCTGAAGTTTGGTAAAAACTATATGATAATATAAATAATTGTGCAAAGTAAAGTATTTAAAAATGACCAAAAAAATAATCAAAATATTGCTTAGCATGGAAATTTATTGTACATATTTCAAATAATCTACCTCTATCCGACTTGCTTTTATTTTGTTCTCAATAATAATTATAGTATGAAAAATTCTCCATCAAAAGCTGTATGCGATTACTTATATTTGTGCCAATTAATCTATTTAAGAACGACGAAAAGAATAATCAAAGTATGACTTATCACGACCATTTATTTTATTAAATATTGTCTACCAAATATATATATATATTTATTTGCATTAGATTTTTTGCTCAATAATAATTATAATATGAAAAATATTATTTATTGCAATCCATGCTTAAATTAGTGTTGATGTTAATGAAACTATTGAAAACATACAACAGATAACAATAATTTTGTTATGTAAATTTTTACCGTTATTCAATACAATCTATTTATTTAATTGTTTAAGTTTAAGGGGTTTGGTTTAGGAAATTATTATTATTATTATTAAGGAATTACCAGCAATTATAAAGTGCGGGTAATATTGGTTTGTGTAAAGCAATAGCTACAAAGGCCTTCTGCTTAAAATCTACTTTATAATATGAATCTACTATATAATATTACTTAAATAATATGAGATGACTTAAATAAGTATTTACATAAATACAAATGTGTGCACTTATTCAAGTTTAGGAAATTGCATGTGAAATTTCCTCAACTATAGTTTAAAACTATATTTTCGGTCAAACTCTGTTCCAAATCATTTTTTTTTTTACCGATGTTTGACATTTACATTTATGAATCTATGTAACCGATAGATTATCGTATGGCTTATTTATTAAAAGTCAGTTGAATCATGAACTCTCAAACGTAAGCAATAATTAATTGTTTATTAATGAATTTAGTCATCCCTCAGTCTGATAATTTCATGTTTGCAAAAAAACGTGTTGTGCTTCAAACACTATTCAAAACTTCTTTTAATTTTCTCTATTCTCAACAGATAATTCAATTGCGATATAGTAATATTGAAAATATTCTCTTCACAACTTCTTTTATTTTATGACTTTAACTTTCAATAGTTATATTATATCAAACAAATTGTTTTTTTTTATTCTAGTTAACTTTTAACTTTCAATAATAAATAAGTTCTCTTTTTTTCTATTCAACTTTCGCTGTTACAAAAGTGTTCTGAGGTTGCGTATACGCCACGTTGTCCGCTTAATGGCTGCTGGGTATAAAGAGAACAGCAATAACAACAACAGCAGCGAAATAACGACGCTCTACAATTTGTTGCCTGTCATTTGTTTATTTTATGTGTGTGCGCGCTCTGGTGCCCCCTTCCCCCTCCCCCTCCCCTACGCCTTGCGTTGCCAGAGACAGCCTTTTATTATTGTTTAATTTGTTGCGCTTAATGTTGTTGTCGTTGCTTTGGCTGTTGCTCTGGCTGTAGCTCCACTTATAGCCTCTCTCATACATTGTAGAGCATTGGCGAGTCCGCTTTAGCTGGAGCCACAACCACTCATCTCATCTCATCTCACACTCCCCCTCGCTCCCCCTCTTCCCAGCAATAAAAGAGGCACACGCCCAACTAATTCGCTGGCCCCTTTGGCCCCGGGCTTTGGTGGGACTCGTCAGCCTTGAGAGGCGCTTAAAATGTTTTGATTATTGTTTAATTATTTCTCTCTTCGCATTTTGTATTTCGCTTCGTTACGTTTCGTATCGTTTCGTCTTTTTTTTTATTATTATTATTTTTGTCAGCTGCGTTATAAATTAAAACTTCTAATAATAGCTATAGGACAAAAAAAGAGGAGAGAAGAGAAATAAAATACTCGTGTGTAGACTAAAACGCATTTCAAAATCTGGAATAACTCGAAAACAAACTGCAAAATACGGTATCCAGATGTCAATTTGATCAACAACAAAAAACAAAGCGCTATTCCAATATATTCGATTATTAATGGCGCCTTTAAATACCCTGTAAGCTTTAGCTCTTTTATTGTTGGGTATTTCGTTTATTGGCAAAGTTTTTAGTGAGCTAGCCAAGAGTCGAAAAAAGGTTTATATTTAAGCCTGTGCTAAAAGTTTTAAATACTTGACAAAGTTAAGCAGTTAAAGTTTTATATATAATGTTGATTACAGGGTATCTATCGGTCACGTATTTATGCTATGTCAATATTATTGAAGTAAAGTTTTAGACAAAGGAAACTTTGCACTCTGCAATACGTTTCATAACAATTACAGGGCATCTGTCTGTCACATATTTGTGTCAAGTTAATATTATAAACATTTAGCGAGTGAAGTTTGAGGCAAAGAAAACTTTACAGTTTGGAATAAGTTTTATAACAATTACAGGGTATATGTTAATCTATATATTAAATAATAAAAGCAGTTCAAGATTAAAAGTTGATCTAGGGTATCTGCTAGTCGTTGCTGCTAGTTAAACAGCAGCGGAGCAGAGGCCAAATTGTGCAGGGAACTGCATGCAATTTAATAAGAAATGAAAGGGAAGGAAGGGAAGGAAGGAGGAGGGAAAATAGAAGTAAAAGAAGATGATGAAGAAGAAGAAGAAGCAACAGCGCTGCCCCTCGATGCGAATTGACAGCTGTCAAATGTGCCATATGGAGTTTCTTGGCGGCGCTGCCAACTCGATAATCGAGCCCATTTAAATGCATTAAACGATTTCTTAGCCTCGCTCCTTGCACCAAATGCAAGTTAATTGAGAGTGTGCCAGAGTGTGTGTGTGTGTGTGTGTGTGTATAGGTTTGTGTGTGTGTGTGTAGGTGTGTGTGTGTGTGCAGTGAAGCGGCAAGCGAGCCAAGTGCCAAGGCGAAATGCAAAAAGAAAGCCAAAAGCCATCGCAAAGCATTTTCACTTTTGAGTCACACGACAGCGAAAAGAAGTGGATAATGAGGGGGAACGGGTAAAGGGGAGGAAGCAGCTGAAAGTGTTGGACATATGGCAGCCACAGCCGTAGCCACAGCCACAGCCGCAACCGCTGCAAGCAGGCAGCAAATTTCTTGAGCAAACACAAATTGCAATTTGTAAAAGAAAACGTCTTCTTGCTTCTTACCCCACGCAAAAAGCAAACAAATAAGCATATAACCAATAAGTTGCATTCGGGTGTGAGCGACCAACAGATACGCTGCAATTTTGCAGAAAAATTCTGAAAAATTCTCCCTTTTGACAAATATCATTCAATATCGCTCTCAATATTTTGCGTATATAGTATTGAGTTGCCATATTGATGAGTGCTGCTTTTGACGTCTTTTGCACTTAACTGCCAAACTGCAATTAATATCAAGCATTTACTTCGCTTAAGAATCACACTCCAAAGATAACTTTAAAAAAATAGCACAGAAAACATTAAAAAATTAAGTTAATTTTTTTGTGGCCTGCGTGATAAAGATTTTCAAATATGTTAAATTGATTTTTCTAATATTTTCTTTTGGTAATTTGATCAACTTTGAAATTTTGTATTTTAAAAATCTATTTGCTTTGCATAACGATTTCTTGAGGCCTTTAATTGAGATATACGATAACAAATTTTAATTATGTATATACTATCGAATTTACACTTGTTTTATCTATGATATTTTATCAACATTGAAATTTTTATACCCGCTACCCATAGGGTAGAAGGGTATTATAACTTTGTGCCGGCAGGAAATTTATGTAACAGGTAGAACGAGGCATCTCCGACCCTATTAAGTAGATATATTCTTGATCAGCGTCAACAGCCGAGACGATATAGCCATGTCCGTCTGTCCGTCTGTGTGTCTGTCCGTCTGTTCGTCCGTCCGTATGAACACCTAGATCTCAGAGACTATAAGAGATAGAGCTATAATTTTTTTTTCGACAGCATTTGTTATGTTTGCACGCAGATCAAGTTTGTTTCAAATTTTTGCCACGGCCACTTCCGCCACCGCAATTTAAAAAATCTAATAACAAGCGTATGTGCAATAATACCTATAGTATTGTGATTCCTGAAAATTTGGTTGCGATCAGATGAAAATTGTAGAAGTTATTATAAAAATACTTTTGTATGGGCAAAAACGCTTACTTACTAGGGGTTTAGTGGCTTTGACACTGTGGTATATTATGCCGTCTATGGTATATTTTGAATGTGGTACCATATCGATATAACAAAAATACCATTTGGTATATTTTTAGTATTTTTGATTTTTGGTATATTTTTAGAAAATACCGCAATGTTTCGACTGTAACTTTCTTACTTGTTTATTTTAAAAATGTAGTTGATTTTAAGTTTTTAAATGTAATATATTTCTCTTTTTAGGCTTATTTAAGTAAGATGTGCGATAAGGATTTTCAAATATGTTAAATTTTTTTTTTTTTGGAAATTTTATCAACTTTGACATTTTGAATTTTAAGAACGTAGTTGATTTTTATCTTGTTTTGCTTAGCGGCTTTTTTTGTGGCCTTTAAATGACATATAAGATAAAGATTTTCAAATATGTTCAATTATTTATTGAAAATTTGATAAAATATTTAGTTGATTTAAAGTTTTTTAACTTTATGGATTCCTATTTTTCTTTTTATTTGGTTTCGCTTTGGTTTTTTTGTGTTGCCTTTAAGTGACATATGCGATATAGATTTTCATAATAGTTTATTAAGTTTTACAAAACTTAACTTTATTAGAACTACTGAATATTTATTTATTTGCTTTTAATTATCGTGTCTGAATTTGCACCTAGCAAATCTTATGAATGCTTTTGGCTTAGAATGAATTAACATTTTTGCAGCATTGGAAAATTGGATTTCTTAATTTGACTCACTTCGTAGTTCTCTTCACCTATTATCTATTTTTCTCTGTTCTATTTCTTTATTTTTGGTTTCTACATCTTGCAAGTTGTGTGTTTCAACTGCCTTTCTGAATTCGGAAATGCCGCTAAAACAGTTTTGCTTTCTCCTCATGAGTTAATGAGTTTACAGGGTATACAAAGGCGAGCATGTATGTGTGTGTGTGTGTGTGTTTGTGTGTTTGTGGTGTGTGGTTATTGTGGCCAATTTATCGTTGCATTCGCCAACTGGCGGTGAAATTTGTTGCTCGCTTTGATCTTGACGCATTTTTGACACTTTGCGGGGCATTTTGTCGATTTTGCTTGGCTTTTCGGTTTTTGGTTTTTCGGTTTTTCGGTTTTTGGTTATTTTGATTTTTGCTTGTTGCTGCTATTTATTTGATGCATGTTCTGTGTGTGTGTGTGTGTGTGTGTGTGTGTGTGTGTGGTGTGAATAAGCGGCATGTGCCGCGCATTTTTCATCTCTGATTTTTTGTTTTGTTCAGAAATAAAGCAATTTTCCTCACATTTCTTCATTCGCATTTCACATTTCACATTTCGACGCATTAGTCAGACAGACGCAGCAAGCAGCAGCACGTTGCAAGTGTGACGAGTGTGTGTTTTCAAATCGCATTTGCATTATTTTTAGCGCTCTTCTCTGCTCGACACATGTTCGACGAGTCCCTGAAAGCAATCATTATGCTGATTATTAATTATTGTTGCTCATAGATTTTTCTTGGCTTCTTCAAAATTGAATTACGCTCTCAAACTAATTGTCTTGCTGTCTGACTGTCTGCCAAATATATTTGCTGCATTCTTTAATATAGAACAATCTCATGTGCTGCTTCTTGAATCAAACTTAAGAACTTCGGAGCTTAGAAAGCTTAGGCGAGCTTCAAGCGTGGTGTGAAACTTGGCTAAGCCAAGTCCTCAAAAGTAAATACTTTAGCCTTGAGTTTATCTTTAAAGAAGTTTATAGGATGTCATCCTAACTCTAGGAACTCAGTTCACAAAGGAGATATATGATTGAAATTTTACACAAACATACGAAAGTTAAAAGTGCTTGAGAAACTATTCTTTCAAAGTCCATTTTAGTTACCTAACTTGCTTCAAGTGCTCAAAAGTAAATACTTTATCTTTCAGATTATCTTCAAAGAATTATTATAGGAATTATTATAAGAATTATTATAGGATGTCATCCTAACTCTAGGAACTCAATTCACAGTGGAGCTATATGATTAAAATTTTGCACAAACATAGAAATGTTAAAAGAGCTTAAGGAACTATTGTTTCCAGGTCAATTTTAGTTAACTAACTTTTAACTCACTAGCTTCAAGTGTGGTGTGAAACAAGTCGCTTATTTGTCGCTAGCTTTGATATTGTTCTTAAAGATACTTTTCAATATCATCCTAACTCTAGGAACTCAGTTCACAGAGAAGCTACTTTGTTGAAACTTTGCATAAAAATACAAATTTCAGAAGTAGTTAGAAAACTATTGAATATGAAAATGGAAATTTAGTTTAGTTCACAACTAACTAATTACTATTAAATTGAATTCAATTGTTTGTTGCTCTCGCTTGTTCTTTGTCGTATTGCGTTTCATCTCGAACATCAGTTTGTTCTTTTTGTTTTTTTGTTGTTGCCTTGCCCTTCCATTTCAATTATGCCACGCAACCAGATCGCACCAATTTAATGTGCTGAGATTAACGCCACACGGTCGCATGCTCGCAGACGCAGTTTTAACCTCCTCTACCGCCTCCTCCTCCTCCTCCTTCGACCTTCTTCCTCTCTTGGCACTGGCCTCTGGCTGCTGCTGCTGCTGCTGCTGGTTGGCGACTGGCCAAAGAGGTTCCTCGCCCACGCACTTGACGTGGCGCACGCACGCACTCAGTGTGACAGTGTCTTATGGATTGTGTCTCTCTTTCTCTGTATGTGTGTGTCTGTGTGTGTGTGTGTGTGTCACAGGAGAATAACGGCATGTGCCCGAATCAATATTTTCATAAAGATTCATATGCATACAGTGAAATTCGACTAAAGTTCACTTCAAATTGTCATGCTCTCATTATAATATCCTTGAAATTCAAGAAAAATATTTATGTAGAACGATATTATCGACGACTATCGAATAGATATCGAAAACTATTGTCGAATATCGATGGCATACATTAATGATTCATTTCGTTGCGATAAAGATTCATTAGTGCCTTTGATGCTTTCTCATATGATAGTAAATTCATATTCCATTTGAACATTTTCTAATTATGCAACCATTCTTTTTTCGTCCTCAAATATCTTGAGTTCATTTTTGTTGTATATCAGCGAATGATCCTAAAATAAATACATTTTCTTTAATTTCATTCTCAAATAATACAGTATATTAAGATTATTTATATCAATCAAAATTCGATCTTAACAAAAAGTATCTTGAATTCAAATGTAATGAACATTTTAATGAGCATTAAGAATTTTCTTATAATTACGAAAAGGTTGCATAAATTGGTTTTAATTCATTATTCTGTAATTTCTAGTAGTTTTTTTTTGTTTAGTTCTTTCTCACTGAATTCTGAAAATGTTCTTATGCATAGCTAGTAACTGGAATTCATTATATTGTATATAAACAGATGTAAAACATGTTAATTAAATAATTGATTGTACTTTTAATATTCTACTTGTTGAATATTTGTTACACATTTCTATGATTTACTTATTATATTCCTTTATTTTGATTATTTTAAGTAATTCCTTTCCTTCTTTATATTATTTATTTAGTATTTGCGTTTATAATTTCTAAATGTTTGTCACTTTTACATTTATGGATTTTATGTATCTTTTCATTTTATTTTTTTTTAAGAATTTTTTTATTTTATTATTTTATTGTATTACTTTTTTATACACTATTTCTCATTATTATTATGTCTTTATTCAACACCGTTAAATTTATTGTTTTTTAAAACTTTTCTTGATTTTGCTTTTACTTACATGATATCTGATTTATGTATTTTTGTAATTTATTGATTTTTTTTAATTACAAATTAAGTCATTTTTTGTATCGTATTCAAAAATATTGTTGAAAAGAACATCGTAGCGAGCTTTGACTGCATTTCTAAAGATATTCGACCTATAAGTAGCCAAAGCTATAGCATAGCTATATAGCTAGAGTGCGTCAGCAGCTGCGGAAGTATCGCACATCAATCCCTTCCCCCTTCCCCCTTCTCCCTTCTGCTTGGGCCTTGGCCGCGACGGCATCGCCATCGAAGTGGGATCGTAGGTCAGCGGGGTGTCGACGACGTCGACGTCGGCGGCGGGGGTCAGTGGGGCATCTAGATAGAGAGAGAGAGAGAGAGAGAGAGAGAGAGAGAGAGAGAGAGACGCGTCCGACAACGGCAAACGGCAAATTTGATTTATGCGCTATTTTGCCAAAGTCAACAAATGAAAATGACACTCGGAGCGCTTTTATTCTATTTTACTATATTTATATTTTATTCTCGTTCAGTTTTTCAAGGTTGTTTGCTAAACATTAAAAACCATGACAAGCAGCAAACAGCAATAACAAAAATAAACCACAAGAGTGTATTATTAACCCGCGGGCAGAATACACTAAAGTTTTTAGGACAAAGCGGAGGGAAGTGGGGTGGGTAAAAAACAAAATACAGAGAACTGAAACTGGAAACTGGCAAAAAGTAATATTTTGTTTCTCATCTTATTGGCACCAAGAGTCTAGAAAGATTTTATCATTCAACGACTTTTCCTGGCTTCCTTCCGAGAATACTCTTCTCTCCCCTCCTTAAGTAATCATTGGCACACCTACTTGCAGTATTGTTAAGCAAAGGAGGCGCGTGGCGATAAGGGGTATTTTATTAATATTACTTTATATAATTTTTGAAATAATTGTTCATAATCATTAAATTGGCTGTGGCGTGACCAATTTAATTAAAAATTCACAATTTTCGGTTTTGGAGCAGAGTTTTGTCGGCGCGTGACTCGAACCCGGCATCCATAAACTTACAACGCAAGGTTCGCGACACTCGACGCGCATCTCAGCGCTCAGCACCAACTCATGTCTCACTTTGTGTATGAAAATCGCTGCGGCACTTTCTAGCAACCAATCGACAATTGGCGCCACCTATTCACTTTGGTATGTACTAATCGCATTTGTAAAGCGTCAGCTGTGTGCAACTAATATACTGTTATATGTGACATACTTTCAGGCGCAGCGACCAGAATGCCATTTTTAAATATACAATCGGGAATGATAAATTGTTAAAAAAACATAAGTTGTGAAGAAAATATCTTAATCGACTAGTATTAATATTTATTCACAGCGTTTTCTATTAAGCAAATATGTCTACAAATGTCGTAATTTACTAGCGCCATCTATGCTCATCGCACGCAACCTTACTCCAAGCAGATCATGCGCCATCTGTTTGTTCAGCATTGTACTAGTTTCACTTCGCATTTGGCTGGCGGGTTGCCAGACTGTCGCAGTAGTTTCGACATATAGATGGCGCTGCAGTGCTGTTATACATAAATGTGCCGCCAAATTCAAACACTCAATTCAAAATTTTCAAATTAAAAGCGATTTCTGAAATTGTTCATGTCGATTGAAACACACATTTTAGGTATATGTATTTATGTCATCCATTTTATTTCATCTAACTTTGCATATATGTAAGGTATATCTGCACTTTGTTTGTTGCACAATCAATAAAGGGGGAAAAACAGCGAATTAAATTTTGTTACAATTGTGTGTGTGTGAATCTATTAACTAAGTTCATGTTAAATGTCGGTCATTGATTGCTGTGTTTTCTTTTGTAGTTTTTTTTTGTATTTTTCTTTATTTTGTTTAATGTAATTTGTAATGAAATATGTAATGCATTGAAATGTGTCTCCTTTGCTCATTTTTTTACTGTTTACTCTTGCATTTTCTCCCTTTTAATTATTTTTTTTTTAACTTTCTATATGATTTGATTTCGTGATGTGCGCTATTTACATTTATTTTAATCTTGACAAAAAAAAACAGATTATTTTGTTATCATTATTTATAGATATATGTATATATTTATATATGCGATAAATCTAATTAAATTACGAGTACTTTAAGGACGACACAAACAAAATTCAATTGGAAGAGACATCGAAAAAAAAAATTGTTTTAAAAAAAAAATTGTATCTTAAATGATAAAAAGCCTTTTTTTCATTTTCATTTTTGTTTTTTTTGTTTTTTGTTTTGCATGAAAACTAAATTAAATCACATTTAGCATATATATTTTTTGTTCCTCTCAAAATAATTTAATATTTACAAGTTGTCGAAAAAAAAAAATTCGCATTTTGGGGTGTCATTTTTGTTGTTGTTGTTAATTAGGTGCCTTAGGTGTATGAAAAAAAATGTTGATTACATTAACGTTTACGATGTGTGTTCATTAATTTATTTTATGCCTTAGAAATTAATCATTGCCGCATTTTGCATCGCTCCAATAAATACGTGTGTGTGTATGGGTGTGTGTGTGTGTGGTTCGTTGTCTGATTTGCTTAGAACAAGACGTCGATGTACATGTTTCATCTGCTGCCACAATCGGTGGCGCCACCAGCTGCAGCCGCTTGCTCCTGCTTCACCTTGAGCAGCAAATGTTGTTGTTGTTGTTGTTGTTGTTGCTGCTGCTGCTCATCGTCTTCATCGTCGCAGATATCGATATCGCCATCGGCATCCACATCGTTGTTAACGTTATCGTTATCGTGCTCCACATCATCCGCATCCACATCCGCATCCACATCCGCATCCACATCGCCATCGATGTCAGCCTCGACATCGGCATCCACATCGCAATCCTTGTCCAGCAACATCTCTTCATCCTCATCGTCGTCCAGCTCGAGCTCGGCTGCTGCAACAGCAACAGCGGCCGCAGCTGCCGCATTGCGTTGCGCATTCGCTGCGGCAGCCACAGCGGCAGCAGCCGCAGCAGCGGCAACCGCTGCCTCAGCGTAACCCGCCGCCGTGTTGCCATGATGATGATGATGATGCAAGTGCAACGCTGCCGCATGTTGCTGCCTCTCCAGTTGCTGTTGCTGCTGCTGCTGTTGTTGTTGCTGTTGCTGTTGTTGCTGCTGCTGATGTTGCTGTTGCTGCTGCTGCAACTGTTGCAAGTGATGCAGATGCTGTTGCTGATTGTATGGATGGTGTTGATGCTGCTGCGGCGTCGCCGTCGCCCCATGTCCGCCATGATGGCCCGCTCCGTGATGATGCCCCCCGCCATGGTGATGCCCCCCGCCATGATGATGCCCCCCGCCAATGCTCGATGCATGCATCGCTGCGGCAGCGGCTGCCGCTGCAGCCGCATCGCCATGATGATGATGATGGGCAGCAGCTGCCGCAGCTGCGGCTGCAGCGTTCGCTGCCGCAATGTGGGCGTGGGCATGGGCATGGGCGTGGGCGTGAGCCGCCGCTGCATGCGCCTGAGCGTGTTTGCTCTGCTTGCCCCCTGCCCCCACGCCTGTGCCACCAACACCAACACCAACACCCACACCGGAGCTCGGCGGCGGCGGAGCGTCGAACAGGAGACGCGATATCGAGAAGCTCGAGATGGGCGAGTTGTGTGTGCTGCCAGCGGAATACGAGGTGTTTGTGTCATCCGACGTCGGTGTCTCGCGATCGCTTTCGTCGCTCTTGAGCAGCTCGGCTGCCTCCAGCGATTTCTTGTGCATCCCCAGCAGCCACGGCGCCACCGATTCGTCCTCCTTCGCCGACTTGATGATCGTCTCCGGCAGCGGCAGCGAGTGACGAACCATCGCGCCGTAGAGTCCGTACTCGGCCATCTTAGTGCTGTGGCCCCAGCACTTTTCTGTCTTGCGCCACTTGGCTCGACGGTTCTGGTACCACACCTGAAGAGACAGAGAGAGACGGAGAGAGAAAGGGAGAGTGAGTATGAGTGTGAGCTTGAGAATATCCTGTAAAGTTGAGTAGAAGGAAATGGAGAACTCGCTTAGGTTGCATACTTAAATTTACTTTTATAACTTAAAGATAATGTCTGATGTGCTACTTAATACCCTGTACATTAAAAGGGAGACAGAGAGAGACAGGGAGAGTGAGTAAAGTGTGTGCTAGAGAATATCCTGTAAAGTTGAGGAGCAATAAATAGAAAGCTAGCTTAGGTTGCATGCTTAAATTTACTTTGGACTGCGAAGTCAACGCAATTCATTTATAATTTAAAGATAATGTGTGATGTGCTGTTTAATACCCTGTACATTTAAGGGGAGAGAGAGAGACAGGGAGAGTGACTAAAGTGTGTGCTAGAGAATATCCTGTCAAGTTGAGTAGCTTAGGTTGCATACTTAAATTTACTTTTAACGCAATAAATAGAAAGCTAGCTTAGGTTGCATGCTTAAATTTACTTTGGACTGCGAAGTCAACGCAATTCATTTATAATTTAAAGATAATGTGTGATGTGCTGTTTAATACCCTGTACATTTAAGGGGAGAGAGAGAGACAGGGAGAGTGACTAAAGTGTGTGCTAGAGAATATCCTGTCAAGTTGAGTAGCTTAGGTTGCATACTTAAATTTACTTTTAACGCAATGCATTTATAACTTAACGATAATGTGTGATGTGCTACTTAATACCCTGTAAATTAATGGGGTCTCCCCCCTCCTCTTCTCCTAAAGGGAGAGTGACTAAAGTGTGTGCTAGAGAATACCCTGTAAAGTTGAGTAGAAGGAAATGGTGAACTAGCTACGGCTTCGGACTTAAATTTACAATGATTTTGGTCAATCAATTTATAATTCACATATATTAAAGATTGAGCTTGATATGCTAGAGAATACCCAGTAAAGTTGAGTAGAAAGACAAGCTAAGGTTGAATGTAGACTTCAATTTTCCTTACTTTGTAAAGTCAAATCAATCAATTCATAAATAACATATACATATATATATAAAAGATTATGATGTGTAAAGTTGAGTAGCAATAAATGTACTTAAAATTACTTTAGACTATAATTTAAAGATAATGTGTGATGTGTTACTTAATACCCTGTAAATTTGAGGCGAGAGCGAGAGAGAAAGTTAGAGTGAGTATGAGTGTGCTGGTGAATACCCTGTAAAGTTGCTTAGGTTGCATAGTTAAATGTACTTTGGTTTTGGTTAACTTAATATAAGGATAATGTCTGATTATTACCCTGTAAATTTGAGTTCAGTTAAAAACTAGCATAGAATGATTGTTTGGCAATGGTATAATGTTTGATGTGCTACAAAATACCCTGTAAATGTGAGTAAAGCAAGGTCAAAACTAGCTTAGGTTCAATCAATCCAATCAATCCAATCAATTTATAAACCATATACTGCTTGATATGTAAGAGGATACCCTGTAAAGTTGAGTAGAGAGCGCTAGAAAGCAAGTTAATGTTGTATACTTCAATCTACTTTAGCAACGAAGTTGACTCAATCATTTTATAAATGCTGTACTTAAAAAACAAATGCATGATGTGCTAAAAAATACCCTGTACGTTTGAGTGCTGCAAGTTGAAAACCATCGTAGGATGCTTGGTTGGTTTATGTAGTCTACTGAATCAACTCAGTAAAGATAAAGTGCTTGATGTGCTAGAGAATACCCTGTAAAGTTGAATAACGAGAGCTACAAATCAAGCTAAGGCTGAAGACAGCGCAAAATTTTATAAACATATTAAGCCAACTCAAACAGTTCATTACAATAATAATAATAAAAGCTGTGCTTGATAATACCCTGTAAATGTAGACTAAATCGACAACTAGTTAACTTAAATGTACTTTTAGTTTTTGAAGTTAACTCACTCAATTTCTTAAAATAAAAGCGAACTTTAAGCTCACTTTAAGAGAATCGAATTGAAGAGAACTCGCACAAAATTGCAAGCAGATACCCTGTAGATTCAAATATTTTGAGATTTGTATACTTTTGTATGTCTTTAAATCGTAAAATTCAAGTCTGTGGCTTGCTATTAATGGTTGTCTAAGTTTCTAGACTGTAAAATGTAGGAAACTACAGTTATTCCGAATGTAATATAATTCAAACAAGTAAGAAAGCTACAGTCGAGTGTACTCGACTGTGAGATACCCGCTACCCAATTTGATTAAAGGCAATATATTTTTCGGTGTTATTCTCAAAATATACCAAATATACTAAAAAAAATACTAAGAATATACCAAATGGTATGTTTGGTATATCGATATAGTACACCATTGTACAATGTGCTAGATTGTCGGCCAAAGCAACTCCTAGTAAGTAGGCGTTTTTGCCCATACAAAAGTATTTCTTTAATAACTTCCACAATTTTTATCTGATCGAAACCAAATTTTCAGGAATCATAACTACTATAGTAATTAATGTATATACCAAAATTCGCAGCTTTAGCTTTAAAATTACGCTTGTTATTCGATTTTTTTGATTTGCGGGGGGCGGGAGTGGGCGTGGCAAAAATTTGAAACAAACTTGATCTGCGTGCAAACATAACAAATGCTGTCGAAAAAATTATAGCTCTATCTCTTATAGTCTCTGAGATCTAGGTGTTCATACGGACGGACGGACAGACGGACAGACGGACAGACACACAGACGGACATGGCTAGATCGTCTCGAATGTTGACGCTGATCAAGAATATATATACTTTATAGGGTCGGAGATGCCTCCTTCTTCCTGTTACATACATTTCCTGTCGGCACAAAGTTATAATACCCTTCTACCCTATGGGTAGCGGGTATAAAAATATAAAAGATATATAATCCTCAAAAAGTATCGAGTTTTTTTTGCAGACTGAGTAAGAATAGAAAATAAATTCATTTTTGGAGAGTGAAGCTAAAAGTTAAATGTTCAAAATACTCGAAATATTATTTCTGCAGCATTCGCTTCGCTTCTTGAATTTCTCTTATTTTTTTTTTTTTTTGTTTAACTTCCTCTTCACTTGCGTTTTGCTTGATATTGTGTTTTTGTTGTTGTTTTCTTCTTATGTGCATTGCAATGTGAAAACCCAAAAGTGAATTGCAAAATGAGCGCAAATGTGGAAAATAATGATGAAAGTGAACCGCAATTAATGCCAGCAAAAAAAAAAAAACAAGAGAAATAAAGAGCGAAAGTGCCCATTTTCACTGACATTTTAATTGGGCATTGACTTACACTTCACATTTGTTAAATTTCTTTTTCGCTCTGCAATAATCGATAAACCACATGTGTTTCTTTTTAATCACTGTTTTCCCCACTTCAAAGTCTGTAAATTTTTGAACAACATGAAGTAATTTTCCTAGAATTTTATTATAAAGAAATTGTACAATATGTTTGCTTTAAGTCGATAAAAATTCTTTCTTATCTGCGGATCTTTTTATAACATACTGTCGTTAATTGCACAATAAACTTTTTGGTATAAAAAAGGAGGCAACTAAATTACTTTTATATAAACAATTGAAAATTGAATTCTATGCAAATTTCGAGTCATTTCTTAGAATACAATTTTGTTTAATTTTCAATATAATTTTAATTGAAATCATGAGAATGGAAAAAACTTTTAGGCATTGAAATGTTGTGCCACAGAATTGAATATTATTTGAATTTTAATTAGTTAATACTTTTTTTTTTAATTATTCAATACTTTTCCTTCTTGGTTAAATTTTTAGATTTTTCAAAACATAAAATAAGACCAAAAACTTAAATTTCAAGAATTGGCAATCTAGAATTTTCATAGAATTTTTAATTTGATTTAAGTATAAAGCTTCTTGTTTTAATTTTGACATCAAACAATCTTGATTGCAGACTTTATTCTTGACTTTAGCACTTTTTTTCATTCTGTGTACTATAAGAAAATTTTGAACTACAACAGATATAATTCATAATTCTTAATTGCTCAATTAGTGTAATAAAATGTTAGACTTGACAGCAATTAGTGAATCTATTTCGATGCGAATATAAATATATTTGATTACAAATATAAATAAATTTGTTTCGTTTATATGCAACTACGAATATAGAAATTTGAAAATGAGTTGAGCAACTTTTCTCGTTTCTTTTCTGCTGCTGTTTCCTCAGGGATTACACGGAGAAACTGTCGAAAATTGTTGTTGTGGCAATTTCATTAGTGCATAAATCGGAAGGGGGAGAGAGCGAAGGGAGGGGTGAGAAAGGAGCTGAGTATGAATGCAGCAAAGCGGCCAAAACTAATTAAATTAAATGCAACAACAACAACAAGAAGGAGAAGATGAGCACAAATACAAAGCGAGGATTTACTCGCAGCACAAACACTTGTCACGCAGACATCCTTCTGAGTCCTTGACAAACTGGCGTCGCATCCTTGCCACTCCCACTCCCCCTCCCACTCCCGCTCTTCCACTCACTCTCCTCTAATGCCACGCGCTGATTTTCGAGTACTTATTAGTGCCACGAAATGTTGCCAGCCGCATTTCCTCAACTCAACTCAACTCAACTCTCAACATTAAACGGTCAATTTTCAATTTCACAGACAAATGAAGAGGCTTCGGCAACGGGGTGGTGCGGAGGGGAGCGGGGGAGATGATTGTGTCTTCTTCTCTCTGGGGACAACTTAATCTTCTGTTGCGATAAAAGTTCACAGTGTTCTGTTTTTTTTTGTTCCCAGGGTTGCGTGTGCTACACTTGCCAACACGCTGTCTCTCTCTCTCTCACACTCTCTCTTTCTCCCTCTGTTGCTCTCTCTCTTTCTGTAGTTGTTGTGCGGCATGTGCCGCAATTCTCCGTGGACCATAAAAATCCAAGTCGCCGCGGCGGTCGCTTACAATTTGTTTGCTTGCCACGCGGCAAGTTTTGTGGCAACCAAAAGGGGTTCTGTGGGTGGCAAGAGGGTGAAGAGGGTGAAGAGGGGGGGCGATGCTGGTGTGATGTCAACATTTGCATTTACAGTTGCTTAGTTTGTTTGTTGTTGCACTTGAGATCGGGCAACAAACATGGCAAATTAAATCTGCTTGAGTTGACAACACTTAACACACCCCTCTTCCCTCTTCCCTCTGCCCTTCCCCCTCTCTCTCCACTCATTGTCTCTTCGCAACCTCACCCCTCTGCGGACCTTTCCTAACGGATTTGAGGCGGGGTTAAACTCAATCAGCGTTGTTAATGCGTTGATAAATGACTTTTTAAAATGCGACTAGTTCACAATTCTTCGTTTTTTATAGGGGGCGGAGAGATGGAGAAGGGGGTGTGGCACTGACTAGTGGCAAAATGCTAACAAGTGTGGCACGCGCAACACATTTGCACATTTAATGTGCTATTTTTTTCTTATTTAATGCGATACTTTGTAATTATGCACAAATGCAATTCAATTGCGTGTAATAATCATATTATTATATCTTTCATCATAATGCTATATGATCTATAGACTGTATTTAAAATACCACTAACTGATCTATATACTGCATTATAATATAATATAATAAAAGTTGTAGTGAAGAAATTTGATGGACACATCGAAGCAAACGCTTTTAGAATTATTATCATTGTGGCATTAAAAAAGAATAGAAAGAAAAATCTATACTAATCAGTTTTACGATTTCATTTATAGAAAGACCAATGCATAATAATTCTTAAGCCTATGCATTATTATTATTATAAATACTATATATCCAATATTATGTATAAGGATAAAAATTAGAATTTAAGAATCTAAAATAATTATTATAAATATTGATGGTAATTTTAAAAATTTCTCTGTCTATTTATGAATTGAAATTTAGTAAAAATTATAGATGTTGATATATTATTATTATATTATAATATTATATTACAATGTTTTTATAAATTTTTCTGTTTCTTGAAATTTGAATACATAACTGAAAACTTTACTTATCAATGGCTGAAAAATGTGTAATGTAGTAGTAATATATAGATAATATATCTTATATAATGTCTTATTATAATATATACGTACTATATTTCAAATTTATCTATAGACAATATATTCTAATATTATAAATTTTTTTTATGTATTGATATCTATCTATCCATTGATAAGTCTTCAGTGTTATATTTAAATTTTAAAAGACAAAATAATCTATCAAAACAAATATTATAAAGTATTCAAAATAATAACGGGAATGTTTTGATCCTAAGCTCAAAATATATAATTTCAACTAATTCAAAATATGAAAAGAAAAATTAAAAAAAAAAAAATATAATAATAATCTTCTTTTATATGAACATTTACAACAAAAAACGCATTGAAATCGGCTGAAATATCAGAGTTATAAATGAGGAATTTTATATTACGATCCTTAATAAATGTACAGCAAATTCTAGAATGCAGCGTATTGTTAAAGTCGAGTTGCTTTGCGCTATTTTAGGGCGATTTGACTGCGATATAATTTTCATAATTTTTTTTTAATGATGTGCAATGGGCAAAAATGCAAATAGCAATTTGTGTAATGCTTTTGTTTCATAGACATAACCTCTTTTGTTTAAATGTTAATTACATAATTATGCATAATCATTTTTAACAGTACAATGTGTGTGTATGTGTGTGTGTATGTGTATTAACAGCTCATTAAAAACGCAGCAAGAGAAAAGAAAAAAAAATAGAGAGAGAGAGAGAGAAGAGAGGGACATTGTAAAGTGTATAATTAATGTGCAAATGAGGCTGAGCACTGAAAATTATGCAAAGCAAAAAAAAAATTATTTGTTACACTTAGAAAGCGCGGCCAGAAAGAGACGGGGAGAGCGTGAGGAAGAGGAAGAGCTGCACTCTAACAGATTCTTCATGTAATTTGTCGAGTTCTTTTTTTTTGCGTTTATTCGTATTGTATTTTTGTGTCATATCGATTTCAATGGAGTTCTTTGCATGAATCGAAAAGTAATCCAGCTTATTGGGTGCTTCAGCGATTTCGTCGATTTCCTTTTTTTTTTTTTTGTTAGATTTCCTTGAACAATTGCAATTGCAATTGCAACAGGCGGTTAAGTGCACTGCACTGAATGTGTTTTAATGCATTGCTTTTTGTTTTATTACGGCGATGATGATGATGATGTTTTTTTTTTTGTGTATTTGCAACCCGCTTAAGAAATTAAGCGAAACTGGTTAGATGAGGGCTTTGTATTGTGTGTGTGTTTTTTTTTTGCTTTTGGGTGCACACTTAAAAAGTTGTATTTGTACTGAAATTAGCAAAGAGAAGAAACAACAAAGGCAAACGAAACGCCAGCCAATTGCAATTGCAATATTGGCAAAGCCAAAAGCAGTACAATGTGTTTGCATCCTTGTCGCACGCACGCATGCACAAGTTGTGCGCAGGCGACAACAAAAACAGAAGCAAACACACTCATTAGCAAGTTATGTTAGCTAATGGCGACTGTGTCGCCTGTGTTGACTTTTGACAGACAGCAGGCGGCACAACAAAACTTTTTCGACTGCTGCCAAAGCTTGCTCTCTTTTAGATCTGCGCTCACTCTCGCTCTCTCTCTATCTTCGCTCTCAGTTAAACGGCGAGAGAGCTGTTGTGTGCATGCATATGCGGGCAAGTGAGTGAGCGAAAAAGAACATGTTGCTGTTCTTCAGTCAGACCAGCCATATTTCTTTCTTCGCTCTTTGTGCGTTTGTGTGTGTGAGTGTGAGTGCAAAAATAAGCTGACAGCGCCGCAGCAAAAACAAGAACAACAACAAGAACAACAAGAACTCGAACAAGGGGCGCAAATGCAGACTCACAAACATACGCACGCAACACCGGAACACACACAAAATGGAATGCAATTAAAAACGGCAGGCAAAAAAACAAAAACAATCAACAACAACTACAACGAGAGCGTAACGCAGCAAGAGAATGAGTGAGTGAGTGAGAGAGTGAAGAGAACGAGAGCCAAAACTCGGAGCGAACTTTTAATGGTGGCTTCGATTTGCAGTCGTTGTTGTTGTTGTCGTAGCTGTTGTTGTTGTTGCAGTTGTCTGCATGAATTTTGCATGGCTGCCGCATTTGCCTCCACCTCCTTGCCTGCTACTCCTCTCCATTCCTCTCCACACACCACACGCTGCCAGCCAGCCAGCCAGCCAGCCAAGCAGCTCTTCCATTGCAAATTGCACTCATCGTTGAGTTGCCGTCGCATTCACATTCACATTCACATTGAGATTCGCATGCAGATTCGTAGTATCCTTGTCGCTTGTCGTGCTGTTGCTAATGATTGCCTCAGCCCGAAAACAGAGACCAAGTGCCCAGACCCCCTGCCCCGCCCTGCCCTGCCCTGCCCTGCCTCGCTCTCAGTTTGCATCCTCTAGCTCGCTCTCTCTCTCTCTCTCTCTTTCTTTTGGCTTTTTCAAGCTGTGCGCTGACTGCGCCATATTTGCACTTAATTGAAGTGCGTGCGTTTGTGTGTGTGTGTGTGTGTGTGTGTGTGTGTGTGACATTCACTCAATGTTATTCTGTGTGTGTGTGTGTGTGTCTGATTCGAGTTACTTGTGCGTATTACGTTTTTTTTAAGCCAATTGTGCTTGTTAATTTGATTTGCACACACACACACACATACTTACACTCACTCTAGCTTTTCAACTTGCATTTATTCAGACACCCCCATTTATTTATTTTTTGTTTTTTTCTTAAGACTGGACAATCTTCAAAACCTCAACGTCAGCCATTTGACGAGATTTGACTGTTGCTCCCCTTTCGCTTCTTCACATTCTCCACCTCTCCTCTTTCCTCTTTCCTCTCTCCTCCTTCCTCCCTCCTTCCACCTCACACACCTTAACGACGCTCCACTTGAGCTGGCGTTTTATCTGCTGCACATTGCGGCGCCATCTTGTGGCTTATCAAGTGTCTGCAATTGGGGATGCACTTCATCCCCATCCGCCTGCTGCCAAATTGAATTAGAATTGGCCATGATATCCAATCCAATTGCAACCCATATGCCAAAAGTGCCTCATTAATGCGCTTCCCAATGGGATTTATGTGGAAACCGGGGAGTGCCTTGAAATTATCAAAGGAACACACAATTGGAATGAGTATATTTAAAAGCATTTCAAGTAGTGTTTCAAAGGCATTTCAATATAATATTAAATTATGAAATTATTAAACTTTTAAATGCATATTAAGTATAATAATAATGAAGCAAAGAATTAAGTAATGAAATGTACTATTGCTATTATAATGTGTACGCATTTGTTACAGTCTCAAAATAATATTGAATACAAATTTTAAAGATTTTCACAATTAAATATATAAAATTTATTACAAATTTGTTAAAATGTTTCGTTCATTTAATCGATGGTTCTCTCTTCTTTTTAATTTCAGATGATTCGATTTGAAGAACTTCAGTTGTGTATTATAGAAAGATTTTGCTGCAGTTATCATTATCTTTGGATGTTCCGCAAACATATTTACGCAAATCGTTTCTATTTAATGTTGTCTAAGTTTGTTTTCTTTCGATGGTAAGTTATTTTTCAACATCATATTTTATCTATCAATATTTATATTTATTTGTAAAAAGTAAGTTGAGTTAAGTTTTAATTTCTTAAGATTCCATTAGGAAATAAGAACTTGTAAGTTGAGTTGAGTTTCGATTTTCTAAGATTCTTTTAGGAAATATAAATTTATTTGCTGTTAGAACTTTGAGAATATATTTTCAAAGTCTTTTTTTTGCATAACAAATTAGTAATTTTTAAGACTGCCTCCTAAGGACTTTCCCCTAAGGACTTTCGCTCTCGTTGCGTATTGTGTTACAATATTTATATGAAATTCTACACCTAACCGAGTGTCAACACATTTTTTTTTTTGATCGTGGTTTGGGGCAGCTCTTGAAGGTTGTTCTCTCGCTTGAAAGCGAAAGGGGCAAGTGCATTCAATAGGCTGGATGGCTTTGCCCCAAGTGTCGTTGTCATTGTCGATGCTGTTGCATGGCCATTGAAAGTGTTGCAAGTGCGAAAGTCAGTCAGAGATTTGGGTATGATGCCGCCGCTGTGTGTGTGTGTGTTTGTGTGTGTGTGTGGCACGTTCAACGCTCAACGATTGTCGATCGTCGTCGCCTCTTTTGCATTTTGCAACTTGCAATTTGCAATTTGGAGTGGAGTGTCGGCGAGTGCCGCTTGCCACGTTTTCTTACTTCATTTCTGTTTTGTTTTGTTTTGTTTTGTTGCCTTTGCCTTTGCTGGCAAGTATCTGAGAGTATGTGCGTGTGTGTGTGTGTGTGTGTGTGTGTGTGTGTGCACTCGTAATTATGTAATCAGTGTGCGGCCGTTTCTCATTATGTGTGCGGCAAGTGTGGCAACAACGCGACTGCGTCCCAAAGCCCAACCAATTCGAAATCTGCCTTTGATTTGCCTCTGCTTCAGCTCAGCTCAGCTCAGCTCAGCTCATCCTTTCGGCCATAAACAAGAGTCAACTCTGTCAACAGCCAACGAAGTTTTACGAGCGGCCATAAAATAAAAAACCAACAAACAAACAGAGACGCCATTTGTCGCGTCTTCCATTTGCGACCACTTGCCACTTGACACATTCGAAATCTGCCACAGTACGTGGCTCTGCAGTGAGACGTGACTGGGAATCAACTGGGAAACTAGGAGTCGTAAGCGGTGCTGGATTGCGAATTAAACTAAGGAGCGAACTAGAAGTAGTATAAGGAATTGAAATAGGAGCAGCAAACGGAATTAAACTAGGAAGCGAATTGGAATATAATAGATGCCGAAGTAGAAATTAATCTAGGAATCGAATGTAGAATAGGAAAAGACACCGGAGTGAGTATTAAACTAGGAACGGGGCTAGGCAGCAAACGGTGCTAGGAAGAATTGAATTGAAGAATTGGAATAAGTATCGAAGTAGAAATTAATCTAAGAATCGAATGTAGAATAGGAGTGAGTATTAAACTAGGAACGGGGCTAGGAATTAGGAACCGAATAAGCAATCAGACAAGAAATCACTTACAACTAGAAACCCGACTAGGAATGAAATTAGGAATAGAAAAACTGACCGGGAATTGAACTTGAAACCAAATTAGGAAGTTGATAGAATAAGAATAAAATTAAGAAACGAATTAGGAATCAGAGTATGAATCAAACTGGAAACTGAAACAAGATCCAGACTAGGAGCCGATATAGGAATTGGAAAGCAAGCCTTAATAGGAATTAAATTAAGAACAGATTTAGGAATCAGTCTAGGATATGAACTGGGAATAGGTATTTCAATATGAATAAAACTGGGTCTTGGACTAGAGATCGAACTAAGAGTAAGAGAAGGCATTGTACTGGGAATTAAACCATAGTGGGAGCTGAACTAAGACTTCGACGAGGAATTAAATTAGGAATTGAACTAGAAACAGGAATTTCATTAAGATCCAGAGTACCAAATTAAAATAAAACTAGCCGTGGAAACTGCACCAAGAATTTAACCAGGAACCGGAGCAGGAATTGAACCGAGACTTCGATTAGGAATTAAATTAAGAATAAAATTAGAAATAGGAATTTGATTAAGATCCCGAGGAGCTGCACCAAAAATTTAACAAGAAACCGAAATAGGAATTAAACCAAAACTTCGACAAAAAGTTACATTATGAAGAATCGAGAAGAAACACGTAACTTAAACTAGGATTTGCGCAATTGCTTAATGTAAAACTAGTTCATAGACTAAGGAAGTTGGATTTGAACTCAGATTCGAGAGCTTGCACTCAATTTTCTTTTGCTGTACTAACCTGTATGCGATCCTCAGCGAGTCCCGTCTTCATCGAGAGCAACTCGCGTGCACTCACATCCGGATAGTGGGCCTCCTTGAAGGCCTTCTCCAGCTCCTCCAGCTGGCTGCTGGTAAAGATGGTGCGACCATGCCGACGCTTATTCTTCTTCTTGCCCCCCGGTCCACCAGGTCCACCCGGACCGACAAGCACATCCCCGCCATGGGCGCCCAAGAGCCCATTGGGACCATTAGCCGCAGCGCTCGCTGCACTCGCGGCGCTCAGAAAAGCCGCTTCGTGTGCGTGATGCACATGCCCATGGACATGAGCGTGAGCGTGGGCGTGGTGTGCGGCATGGGCGTGATGGGCATGATGCACCGCAGCAGCGGCGGCGGCATGATGATGAGCGGCTGCCGCAGCAGCTGCGGCATGTTGATGGGCAGCCAAAGCGGCGTGATGATGCGCCGATGGTTGACCGCTCTGCTGTTGCTGCTGCTGTTGTTGTTGCTGCTGCTGCTGCTGTTGTTGTTGGGCGTGGGCCAGAGCGGAGGCGGTCGAGGAGGAGGAGGGCGAGCAGCGACTGTTGGTGGAGCCCGAAACGGAGCCGGAGCCGGATCCGGAAGCAGAGCCGGAACTGCTGCTAATGCTATTGCTGCTGGCTGTGGCTGCTGCCGCTTGGCCATTGCTGCCAACGGCTGTTGGGGAGCCGAGATGTGTGGCATTGGTGGTGGCATCCACAGCGCCAGCGCCAGCTGCGGCGCTCGAGGCGCTCGTTGACTTTGTGGGCGATTGCTCGTCGCCGCTGGCATTGGCCAAACTGCTGGCATACTCCTGACCACGTGCGGCAGCTTGTTCTGTAAATCGAAGTAAAGCAGTTTTAGTTTGTTTTTTGTTGTTGTTGTTTGTTTGTTGGTGGCATGCAACATGCATTCCTGGCGCTTGTTCAACACGATGTTTTTTGTTGAGGCGCCATTCAATCTCAATTTGCAATCCCATTTGCCCCTTAAATGCCTGACAATGCCAGCATGTCACGACAACCGATAAGCGACAAACGACATACGAGCTCATCTCCCTGTAACTACAAGATGCAAAAAAAAAAAGAATACGAGTGTAGAAAAAAAAAACCTTTGCATCGGCACCTTTTTGTGTTGTGTCGCATTTTCCATTCAAAACACTTTTTTCCCTGTCGCTTGATTTTTTCGCACACGATAAGAGAGACGCAGCTGAAAAACATTTTTCCATGCTCGCTTGCCTCGCATTCAACGACGCGCAGATTTTTGACAACTTGCCAGGATTTATTCAAATGTCAGACGAAGGGTTAAGTCCTCCACGACATTTCCCTCTCTTTTGCACTCTCTCTCTCTCTCACTCTCTTTCGGCTTCTCAGAAAATTTGCCACAAAATATTTTCTTTAGACTGTTTTGTTTGGCTTTTCTTCACTCGACCTCTCAACCTGAACCTGAGCCTAGGTGCTTGGCTTGTGGTGTCTACGAAATCAGCAAGATGGATTCAACTATGTATGTGTGTGTGTATATGTGTGTGTGTGCTCTGTGTGTGTTGAGTTTCGTGTTCGTGTGCGCTTTGTTTTGACAATTAGGGTGTTAGGGTGTTAAGTGGTTTAGCCCTTTTTTTTCCTTTCTCCTCTATTTCTATTACTCGAGTTCTTATTTTTTTTTTTTGGTTTTCGGGTTTTTGGTCTCAAATTAAACGGGAATCGGCTTAGGCGTGTCGCACGGGGCGTTCTATTGTGATTATATGTCTCACTTGAGTGTGTGTGTGTGTGTGTGTACAATGATGGTCTCACTTTTCACCATAAGCGAAATTAGTTTCCGGAACCACACACACACACACAGCTGACTGCGACTTGTTCAATAAAAGGGTTTTATTTTTGGCAAGGCAATGAGTTTGCCAAAATGCCGCAACTAAACTTGAATAGGAATATCAGATGAACATTTGTGGTAAAGCTGTTTGATAAGAAGGTAGCACAGATCAGATCAGAGCAGGCAATATTGTAGCAATTAAATGACTAGAATTCGCTATTAGTATTACAATTTGAGAACATTAACAATAAATCACTTAAATTGAGAATATGGTATGACTAAAATAGCTATTGAACTAGAACCTTCCGGTAAAGCTGCTGCTTTGCTTTGACAAAGTAAATTATGTTACCTAAAAACATTTACTGACTCAATATGTAATTTTGATTATTACAAGAATATGTATCGAACGCAAAACTAACGTTTTAAACAGCACTAACAACCGTCTAACGTTGGACCTTCTAATAAAAAGAGATACTACCGGTCGGTGGTAAGGCAAACAATGTTAGCCGAGGTAAACTAGAAATTGTTGCTGACTAAGATTCACTAAAAAATGCCGCAAATGTAGCAATTAATATTTTAGGCAGCCTTCTGATAAAAAATAGTTACTACCAGCATATGGTAAACCAAGCAAAGTTTATTTTGTAGTTGACTTTACAACTAATTTAATTTGTTGGAAAAACCTGCAACAAATGTAAACTAATGCTTTAAGCAGCAGCAACAACTTTTTAAAATTACATTCTCTGGTAAAAAAAAAGACGACCGTCTATTGCTAACTTATGTGAACTAGAAACAGTTGCTAATGAATAGAATTAATAATCGAAATTCATAAATAACATTGCAAACAATGCGACTATGACTAGTCGTCGACAAGTTGAAATATTATATCGTTAAGTACCCGCTGTCGTTTAAAAATAGTAGCAATGATCTCTGACTCAGCAAGCAGAGCTATAGATAGATGGACTGAAGAAAAGTGTTGGTCAAATGGTGGCAAGTGATAGGCTCAACACAGTGCCTCAAATACTTGTTGCTCACATGGCAAAAAAAAAAGATACAGAAACAAATTGAGGAAAAAATACGAGAAGAATAAAGAAGCAGAGGGCAAAACAGAGGGCCGCGGGGTTCAAGTCACGAAGTGAGAGCAGTGTTCACTTGTCGTGTTGCTCTTGTCATGTGGCTGTGATTGTTTTTATTGCCTGGCTACTTTGGCGGCATAATTAGACACACATCAATTAACAATTAGCCAGGGTAGAGGGGGAAGACAGAAAACAGCAGCAGCAGCAGCAGCAGCGACAGCGACAGCTGTCCAATGTCCAGTTTGCTGCCCCCGTCCGTCGCACACTTATAAATAGCAATAATAATGATGCCCGCCCACTTGTGTCGAGTGGTCGACGGAAAGGCGAGAAGAGGAGAGGAGAACAGGGGAGAGCGGGGAGCGGGGAAGCGATGTTGCGAGGTCGGTTAGCCACTTTGGTCAGCTATCGATGTCGATGCTCGTTTCTCGTTCCTCGTTCCTCAATGCTGACTGCTGTTGGGTCTCTGCTTTGTCTCTCTTTCACTCTGCCTTTCTCCCTAGCCAGCCTAGCTCGAGATACGATCCGGTCCGACGGGCAACGTCCACTTTCGGGCTACTAATTTAATTTGTTGCTCAGACACACAGTTGGGCAAATGAACGGACCATAAGACAGGCATAGCTGGTCAGTGAATCGGCGCCATGAGTTTGCTTGATTTCGTGTCATGCGATATTTTGCGGTCTTTACTTGTCCATTCCCATTCCCATTCCCATTCGCATTTCCCTTTTTGCTTTTCCTTACAGTAGGGGTTTTCCTCGCTTTCGAATTATTTCGTTTCATTTTCCGCCTAAATTAATTTGATATTGAAGTTCGCCTCCCATCATCAGCCCGACAACAACTGTAATCTATACTCGGTCCATGTGCATTGACGTCCTTGCCTTAATAGCCAGCCACTGACCACTTGACTGTGCCCATTGTGCGTCTATTAATTGTTCAATTAAGCAATTTCATTGTTGCTTTGTTCGGTTATCGATAGCTATTTGCTAGTTAATGCATATAACAGTCGGACCGAAGAAAGAGCGAAGAATTGCCGGGGAAAATCAATCGATAACTGAAGGCTTTTTAGTAATTAGCTTACCTGCTATCGATAATCGATATTTTTATTATCAAAAAACTATCAATATTGCAATATTCTAACTAGAATATATTTTCAACTTGTTCTTCTGTTGTTGGCAACGCAAAATACCTGTTAGAAACTGTACAAAATCTCATTGATCGATAACTATCGATAACAAGATTTGCTTAGCATTACATTTCATGCCAATTGAATTGAGTCTGATTGCCTGACGCTCACGCTAAGTTCTCTATTACATTTACGAGTAGCTTTACAACCTTCAGCCAAGTCAACAAATTCAGTTCTCCACTTTTGCCCCCACACACACACAGAGAGAGAAAGAGAGAGAGAGAGAGAGAGAGGGAATTGTCGCGAATTTGCCACAAAGCTGCGCCTAGTTTGCGAGTCGTTTAGTAGAGTGGAAGACGAAATGTAAAATTACCAATAAAGTCAAATTGAAATTGCCAGACATATTAATAAAAGCCAAAGGGAAGCTAGGAAGTTGGGAAGCTAGAAAGTTGGGAAGTTGGGAAGCTGGGAAGGTGGCGTTGCGTAGACAACGCGATGTGGCACGAATGGGTCGCATGGGTGCCACCAAGCAACCAGCGCAACTAGAGCAAAGCAAGAGGAGGGCACAAAAAGTAAAAGACGCCATAAAAAAACAGACGCATTTCTACGTTTCTCTTAGCGATTCGCTGCGTCTGTGTGTGTGTGTGTGTGTGTGTGTGTGTTGCCTTCCCTCTCAACGATATTTTTGCTTTTAATTTTATTTCCTTCGGCATACCTTAAGAAGGAGACGAGGAGAGACGCCATGAAGGCAAGGAAATTTCTGTTGACAGGAAATACACTCGAAATTGGCAATTTTGCATTTACGTTAATAATACTCAAGCGTATTTACTACTTACACTTACACGGCACACAACACAGCCGCGGCTGCGGGGAGGGGGGGACGGGGGCGTTGCCAATGTCTGTCTAGGCAGAAAATGGGGCCACATTTGTGTGCTGTTCGCTACTCGCTGCTGCTGCGTATTTATTTGCGCCAAGAACAAAAAAAGTTGGCAGCACGAAAAACTTGTCGAGACGGCAGTGCTGCAGCAGCAGTCGTAGAAGGTTGGCAGGTTTTAGAGGGTGTAGAGTGCGGGAGGTTGCTGGGAGGCTAGAAGGCAGGCAGGTTTGTAACTGGGAGCTAAGTATAGCTGAGCCAATATGACGCGCAATTATTTGTAATGGAGACGTAAATAAGTTGAAGAAGCAAAGTGGCAAAAGGAAAAATGGGGAAAATGGCAAATGGCTTTTACTTGGGGGTGGCTCTCGACGATGCTTCTTGGTACGGTGCGGTGCGGTACGGCAAAGGAGGCTGCTGGCTGCTGGCGGTGGGTTGGCGGGTGGTTAAGTTGTTAGTTTGTTACACAATCCCGAAAAGCTGCCTTTTTATATTTTGTTGTTCTGTTCTTTTGGGGGTTGATTTGCCACATTCATTGCCTGTCGCGGGGGTGCCTTTGGTGGTTGCTTTTGTTTTTTTTTTTGCAACTGTGTGTGTGTGTGTGTGGTGGGGAGGAATATGCGAATGGGAATAGGAATGGGAATGGGGAGTTAGACAATTTTTCGGGCTTGCCTTGCCCCCGCCCCCCTGCTGCGTTAGCTCGTTAACTCGATTTGTTGCTTGTCCGTTCGCCGTCACCGCCGCCGTTCTTGTTCTTGTTCTTGTAATAAATATGTACGTCGAAGCGGCAGGCGGCAAACGTTCTTGGCAATCCCGTTGTGTTTTCCAAGATGGCGGTCGCCGGCCCTTACGCATTTGTGCGAGTGCGAGCGAGCAAGCGATACGCAAAATGAAATTTTCTGCTTTTTTGGCAACTTTTTTCTTGTGTTGCGTTGTGTTACGTTGTTGTTTGGGTTGGGGAGCAACGTTTAGTTGGTAGTAGAGGAAAAGTTACGCTGGGTGCGAGATTGATAGCCAGCAACAAAAGTTGTGCTCAAGTAGGGTCCAGGGTTGTCATGTTACACTTATTAGATCACGCTCGAGTTCTCTAGTTTTTCTTTTTCTATGCCAGGATTATTCGCAATTTGGCAAAAGTTTTTATTTGCAAACAATTTAGCTGGTAAATGGGCATTGAATGTGTGTGTGTGTGTTGAGTCTAGGGTTGTCATTGTGCAGCAATACGTTAAGTTTCTGATTGCCTAGTTAATGCTGTACGAAGAAGTTGGAGAAGAATTTGGAAAATGTTTCTGTATTTTAGTAATTTGATGTGTTGAAAAGTAAGTGCAGGGTTCCCACCGCTTGCTTAGACAGATTGAAGTGTTTTTTTTATTGAAAACTAAAGGGTTTGAAGATCAGAGGAACTTTGCTATTAACACTTTAAGCTTTCCTAGGTTGACAACTTTAATAGTTTTGAGTTGAAGTATGTGCAGGGTTGCCACCGCTTCCCAAGTCAGATTGTATTGCTGTCTATTGTTCATACGTAAGACAATTCAAGGGTTTGAATGGTTCTTAGTGGCACTCTAGGCTGTCTAGGGTTGCCACCTTTCACCGTGTTAAGTTAAAGTATGTGCAGGGTTGACATGGCACTGACTAATTAAAGAAATGTGTGTATTTTAGTTTTCTACTGCAAGGTTAGTCAGTCTAGGGTTGTCACTTGTATGTATCTACATACTTATTGGCCTATTACTAATATTAGGGTTGCAGGGTTGCCATGGCGCTTACTAATTACCACAACTCCAGTCAGCTCTCCTCTTATGCAAGTTATGAATGTAAAGTGTCGTAGGTTTCTATTGATATTCATGACTACCTAGGGTTGCCACCTACATGCACTTAGTTTTCAGGGTATTATTAACAGTGTTCAGTACAAAATGGCTTTGCCTGTCTCCACTTGCCACTCAATAACAACAACAACAACAACAGGCAATACAATAATATGGCAACAGTCAGTTTTCAGATAAAGCTGAGGGGAGAAGCGAGTTTGTGTTTGGAGCAAAACCCGCGAGCTTCACTTTTCCCGGGGTTTTGTGTTACGCTTATTTTCCAATTTCACTTTTCCACTTTTTTTTTCTTCTGTTTGCCATTGTCGTTGTTATTGTTGGTATTATTGTTGCCGTTGTTCGCCTCGTTTGCTGTGCTGGCAGCACAAAGATTTTTTTCTTGCCATTGATTTTCTGCTGTGCTTAAATTTGCTTACAGCAAGCATTCATCGCTCCCCTTCCCGTCTCCTCGCTCCCCGCTTCCCCAAAATTTACATTGTTGTAGTTGTTGCTATTATTATTGTTGCTGTATTTTCATTTTTCTCTCATTCTTTTATTGTATTTCATGCTTTCGTTTTGCTCGCATTTCTTCAACCATTTTGCGTTCTTCTTTTTTTCCCCCCATTTCGAGCGACTGCGCCGTGAAGCAGTGAAGCTTAAATGAAATAATTGGGTAGTTAGTGAGTTAAATCCTCCCCTTCCCTTCTCTTCTGTTCCCTCGATCCGCCTCCACACACTTTGCTCTTGTTGTTGTTGCTGTTGTTGTCGCCTGCACATTTTCCTTTATCGCCGTTTGGCTTTCGCATTCTTCGGCTATTCAATTATTTATATGCCCATGCACTTGAGGTTGAAGTTTGTTGTTGGGTGGAGAGGAGAGGAGAGGGCGACGACAGGTGCTTAGGGGAAGCGTCTCAAACAATTTTCTCATTTTCCAATTTTCGCGTTTTTTACGTTTTTTAATATAATTAGACTTTGCTTGGCATTCAATTGTGCGTTGTTGTTGTTCGCTTGATTGGTAATCAGAATTGCATTCGTAGTGGGGGGAGGAGGGTCTCAAATTGCTAATCGATAAGTTTCCGATAGCTTTCTGTGCGATGTGCTTCTAATGATATTTAATTGTTTCGTGGGTCTTTGATAATTTAAGCTAGCGATGAAAGTTATTGCTGGAGTTTAGATTCATTCTATTGTTATCGATCAATTTAAAGCAATAACTAAATTATTGTTATCGATAACCATTAACTAATCGATTGCCATAAGTAATTGGCTACGAAGTGTGTCATTTCCATTTTCATTTGGAGTCTTAAATATTTATCGATGTTGAGCTTAATAAAATTTGAAGCTAAAACCAATAATCGTTATGTTTAGCAAAGTTTAGGTTATCGATAATAATAAACGATAACTTGATTGAATAAGTTGCTTAACATCAAATAAATTTTATCCAGCGTTAGTTCATTTTACTTCATGCTTGTCTTCAATAATCGATACTGTTATCGATAACATTTCATTTTCGATAAATGAACTTCTTGTCTCATAGATGCTCGAGGCGCCATTTCGAGCGATAGTTCATTTTACTGCATGCTTTTCTTCAATAATCGATAATGTTATCGATAACATTTCATTTTCGATAAATACACTTCTTGCCTCAATTCGTTAGATTTAACTTCATTTTCATTGCGCATTTGCCAGCTTCATTTGTGTCGTATTTTGATCCAATTTAAAGCCAGTGTCCACTTTGCACTTATCGATAATATATAGTATAGTTTGTGTGTTGGCCTCCCTCCCCCCCGATGCTTCCACTACCGCTTCTTCTTGTCATTTCAGAGTGTGAAACTTAACATTCAATGTGTGGCGCACGTTGTGTCCGCAACGAATCACAAACCAGGCCAAATTGTCTGTAGTATTTGGGCTTGTGTAAAATTCATTTGGCTATAAAACTGCTTGCCAAACTCACTTCACTCTGCTCCCCACCTCTCCTCTTCTGGGGCAGGGAAACGTGCCATTCAAATGGGCAACTAACTTGCAACAAGCAACAACCCTTTTGTGGTCTGTCCATTTTTCGGGGCGCAACGTTTTACAACACTGCAAATGGTGCACGGAAATAGCGGTAAATATAAAAATACACACACACACATACAGACGTGTAAAACCGGAGGGCGTTTAATGTGCATGTGTGTGTGTGTGTGTTTGTTCAAATATTTATTAACCCATCAACACATGCGGAAGTTTTGTCGGCCGTTTCGTTACACATAACATTCAGACCCAGGACACAGGACTCACTCACACACACACACACACACACACACACACACACACACACACACTTGCTGTTGGTGGTAACAAATTCGTGTAGCGTTGCAAATTGCTGTCAACAGGGAAATTAATAAAAAAGTCAAACGCTTTTTTAAAGGCTACACAGGGTACTTGGCTTTTGCTGCTGTCTCGCTGCTTAAGATCGGGCAAAAATAAATTGCGCTTGGCAAATAAAATAAAGTTTCAGCAAAAAGGGAGAAAGTCGAAGAAGAGGAGGAGGTGGAGGAGGGATGGAGAGGGGCGTGCTACTTGCTGTGCGCTGCCCGAAAATAGATTAACACGTTTAATATTCAATTTGTGAACGCAATGCGCTGTAAAAAATGCCACACACACACACACACACACACACGCACTCTTCGTTTTTTAAGCTGCCTGGGGAGCTACTCGAAGTGCTGCCATCTCTTTCTCGCCCCCCTCTCTCTTTCTCTTTTGCATTTCATTAGATTAACGGCAGTTTAAGTGCCAAAATTTGTCGGGGTAATTGCAAAAACTTTGCGGTGGCCAAAGCCAAATAATAAATCACACAAAATGTAATATGAATGATAAGATGAATATGAATTCACATTCACATTCACATTCACATTCGTTGCTATCAAGTGCCTCTTTCTTCATTTGTTTTTCAATTAATAGCCATTTGGGGATTTAAAGTATCTGAAATATTAGACTATAATTTGAATCATTGTATTGTATTTTGCATACCAGCAAATTAGCTGATCTTAATTACATTTTCGCACATAAATTGAATGCCCTTTCGATAGTAAAGATTGTTCTTTTGCCTTTCAATATAAATATATCATTCCAAAATAGTGAAATTACTTCATTTTTCCCCTATATATTTCAGCATTAGTCTATTAACGTATTTTATTCTTATTCGCTTCAAAATTTTCCGTTTTAATTGAAATTTATTATTACAAAATAGTCGAATTACTTTTGCCATACTTTTTTTTTGCTTCTTCTCTTTTCATAGAAAAGATTATTTTCAAAATAGTTTAAATTTATATAGAGAAATTCATTATCCATCAAATTATGGAAAAGTTTGTATATATCGTTTTTAAATCCTTGTTTTTTTTGCTACCAAATGTTTAAATCAAATTACTTTTCCTCTTAAAATAATATATTTAATATCTAATATTTTTATGCTTTTACTATTGTTTTTTATTTCTCAGTTATCTACTGCATACTTTAAACTGTTCACAGATGAAAACCTGAACATTATTTATTTTATTTTTATAGAATAGAACTTTAACTGCAAATCATTTGAAGACTTTCCATTCACTTGCTAACTGTTTAGACGTTTGTTCTACACAATTTGCTGCACAGCTTTGCTTTTCTTTCTTTTTTTTTTCTCTGTTGCTGCACATTCAAGTGGCGCCGCAATTTGGCTAAAAAGCATTTGCCAGTTAGCAGTTAGCAGTTGGCTGTTGGCTGTTGGCAGTTGGCTCTTGGCAATCGCCAAGTCAGTCACTACTATTTATGCTATATACAGTACAATATAGACTTTCCCAACAGACAGACACTTGGACAGCGACAGTGTTTGCAGCAAGGCTTTTAAATGCAAATCATGCAGAAATTGTCTAGAGTCTAGAGAGACTTTTGTAGAGTGTATTTCATCGTCTGCTGTTTGGTTCTCTCTCTCTTTCTCTCTCTCATTTCATTTGGTTTCTTTACGTAGATCGGATGGGAACAAAGCCACTTAAAGGTCGCGCTGATGCGCTGACTAGCCTTGTAGCTATTTTGCCCACAAAAGGGGTGAGACAGCGAAAGAGATAGATAGACAAAGACAGAGAGAGAGAGAGAAGAGTAGAAAACTCTCAGCGAGTTGTTTACACGCAATGCGCGTCGAGTGCTTCCTAGAAAATGACGACGACGAATCTGAATCTGAATCTGAGGCAGAGACTGAGTTTGAGTTTGAGTTTGAATCTGCAGTCTGAAGTGCCTTTTGGCCTTTGGCTGATCATGAGCAAAGCGGCGAGCGGGGGCAAGGTGCCAGGTGGTAAGGGGCAAGACGCAAGGGGCAAGTGGCAAGGTTCAGGCAATTGGTTTGCAGCAGTTGCACTCGAGAGTCGCAGCTCCTTTCGACGCTGACGCTGACGCTTTGCTTTTGCCACTTGTTGTCATCAATGTTGTGCGGTGGCTCTCTTCCATCCATCCATCCATCCATCTTTTTCCCAATTTGAAAATGAGAAAAAATTGGGTGTTTATGCAGCAGTTGCTGCCACTTTTCGTTGCAGTTCGCTGGAAATGCATTTTTCGGGAAATTATCGTATCTTTTTTTCTCTGTTTCTGTTTCTGTTTACGTTTCGGTTGTTTGCTTTGCTGCTGCTCTTTTGCCTTTTCACTCTAAACTGAACTTGTACTTTTCTCTAATTAAAAAAAAAACGATTATTATTATTATTATTATTACTATCATTATAAACAATAATTGTTGACCACAACTTGTGCCCCATCCCCGAATATTATTTTTCCTCACTTTTGCGTCTCGTTTACATCGCATTTTCTCGTCGACTCATTGTCACATAATTAACACTTGATATACCAATTTTCCCTTAATTTTCCTCAATTTACCAACTCACAAAAAAAGAAAAAAAAAAACTCTCAATTTACTACAACGTTTTTCACATGTTGTGGCAAAATGTGCGAAAAACTATCGAATTACCATTGTCCGATTTTGGCAGGAAATGCGCACAGAGAAAACGTTTCGGAAGTCCACAAAATGCATCTTGAGAGCGCATGAAAAATATCTTTAATCTCCACCTATTCTTTTTCATTTTTGCTGTTTATCGTTCTGCAAGATTTTTTTTGTGGTTTTTTCTCTTTTGTTGTTTGCCACAAAATTGGTGCGATTGATTTTCTGCCACACGTGGCAGATGGATGGCGAATTTATGGCGAAATTCTGAGATGCTAGAGCAAAGATTTTTGGAATGGGCAGCTGAAGGCATAGCATAATTGCTAGATAATCGAATAATGGCATTAAACGAAAATTGTGAATGGATTAGAGATTGTCAACAATAGTAAAAACTTCAGCGGAAGAACACGAAATGAGCAGAGACTGAAGTGTCTCTTTTGAATAGGCTTAAAGGGTTCTTCGAGATAAGTCATTTGAATGTGTTGAAGAGCAAGAAATACAAATTGGCTTAGCAGACTTATAGATGCAGATATTTCAAAAAGATTCTAAAGAGATGAAAAGGACACTAAAAGAGTTGAAAAATTATGTTTTAGAATTTCATGAATGCTTTTAAATGAATTTTTAAAAAAAGTTGAGAAACGCTATTGAGAATGTATTTCTTTAGATAGATTTTAAAGAATTGCCAAATGCATTTAAAAGGTTGAATATTGTACAAAATTAATAAAATTTAAAAACTTTATGTTATAATAAATTTAATATGAATTTATAATAATTAAGAATGAGTAGAAATAGTTAAAAAATGCATTTTAAAAGTTGAATAGATCACAATTTTTTTTTAAATTTAATACATTTTGAATGCAGTTTTTACAGTGTCGAAGATATTTCAAAGTCCCTTTAAGGAGCTGAAAATATTGCATAGTTTTATAAAATTTTATAAATTAAGGATGCAGTTTTTATAATTTGAAGAAATTCATTTAAATAATTGAGAATACCATAAATTTTATTAAACGTTGGCAAC
The DNA here is from genome assembly GCF_023558435.1 of Drosophila sulfurigaster albostrigata. NCBI lineage: Eukaryota > Metazoa > Arthropoda > Insecta > Diptera > Drosophilidae > Drosophila > Drosophila sulfurigaster. The sequence goes on along the minus strand of NC_084885.1, from coordinate 7,791,445 downwards.
GATTTTTTTATGATTCATTGAAATTCTTTTTATTATTTTTCAATCGATTTAAGTAAGGATTGAAAAATCAAGTAATTTCAGAATGATTTTCAATATTTTGAAGTTAGGATTGTAAATGAAAGTAATTACATAGAGGTTATTAATAATTTTAGGTAAGGATTGTAAAAGAAAGCAATTCTAGAAAGTTTTTCTGGAGTTACAAATATACTTAAAGCGTTGGAGTTACAAATACACTTAAACTAAACCAAGATAATTTGTTAAAATCCTAGATCAACATTATATGATATAAAATTAAAAGTTAGGCTTTCATATTTTGTCGAAAGACTTAGATAATATGCTGTCTTGAAAAGTTTATAAGAAGTAACCAAATACATTTTGAGACTTGGAAATATAGTAAATTTGTTGAATATTTGAATGTGTTGATTTTTGAAAAAATGTTGAATTGTTGAACTCGAAATATCACAAAACATCATAAAAAATCGTCAAACCATATTATAAAATGCATTTCTCGGAATTTAGACTAAATCATTAATGTAATTTGCATTATGCTAGATTTTAAAAGTAAGTATTAAGGGTTGGTTTTTGTAAAGATTTATTAAGAATCGTTAAACACATTTATAGAGCTCGAAATATAACGAAAGTGAAGCATTTTGAATAATTTAATAGAAATATTGAAGAATTTGAATAAATAGCATAGAAATAACACAAGTTAATTTGGAGCAAACACTTTAGGCGATTTGCAGTTGGCGTCTCTTAAAACTTAGAGCTTAGTTAGCCCATAAATCAAAGTGACAAATTGTATAACCCACTCATCACAATGTGTGTGGACACTTGTGTGTGTGTGGTTGAAGCCCAATTAGAGTGCAATTATTTGCCATTAAGACAAAAATCCACTTACTACACACTGCCCATGACTAAGGCCAAAAGAAGAAAGAAAAACAACAAGTCAGCTGTCGGTGGTGTGAAGAAAAATACAAGTAGAAAGAAAACAACACAAAGGAAAAAAAAACCTTGACAACAACGAAGAAAAAGTGGGCAACAATGACAGTGATCTAAGGTGAGAATAGAGAGAGAGAGAGATAGAGAGACAGCTGAGAAAAGGAACTCACACACACACACAAGAGAAGGACACACACAGGTCGCAGTTGCATGACTTTCAAGTAAATATTTGTTAAAATGAAAGGAGAAAGAAGGAGAGCAAGCGAGTAGCCAGCTGAAAAGTATGCTAGGACTTGGACTAGGACTCGATTGCCGCTGGCTGCGTGTCCTCTCCTGACAGCGTCCTGCTCAATGGCCACTCAAATTAAGGATAACAACGTGGTGGCACCCACAACACCAACACTAACACCAACATCAACACCAACACCACAAGCTAAAGTAGCAATTTTCGTGCCGTAAAAGGATATGCTGCTCCTGGCTCCTACTTCGACTCCCAGTTCGAGTTCGAGTTCGAGTTGCTGCTGCTGCTGCTGCGGTTAACCACTCGAGTCGATTTATTTTGTACACAACTATAGCGAGGACGATGACGATGAGGATGACGATGAGACTGCGTCGTCTTCTGCTTGGCCATTGTGCTCAGGCTATAGAAAAGGACAAGACGTTGCCTTTTTTACAGCCCGAAGCAGCAACAACAACTACAGCAACAACAACGCAGTCGAGTCTGTTGTGCAAACACAAAATGTGGCCCTAGAGCAAATAGAAGAAACAGAAGCCAACACAAAAAAATAGAAAAATAGAAATAGAGGCAACAGCAGGCGACTAACGCAAAGGTCAACAATAACAATAACAACAACAACAACTGTTGTTAAGTGTGAAAATTTAACAAATTAAGGCTCGAAACAAATTTTGAGGTTTACAACTTGGCAACTAATTAAAAGAAACATCAAAATGAATTGCATTTGCAATGCTCTTCACTATCAACTTCATTTCTATTTTTTCTATATTTCTATATTTATAATGTTTATATATTTCCATATTTTTGATTTTTATAGTTCTATATTTCTATATTTCTTTGTTTCCATATTTCTATATTACTATATTTGTTATATTTATTGTACACTCTATGATTTATCTCATTTCTTGGGAATTTGCTAAATTATTCATAAGTTGTATTTCTTTTCTGCTTTTCTAGTTATTTATATAAAGTGGGATTTTTTGTACTCCTGCTTGATTTATTATAATGTTTAATACAGAATTCCAGTGAATTGCCAATTAGTCGCTTTGTGACGTTGATAAGCATTTTATTGCTAAGAATTATTCTAAAAATATATGTGTGTGCGTGCGTTTTTATTTTCCTGCATATTCTTGTTAAATTTCAAGAAAAGCATATTTATTTAATTCCATTTCTTTAACGATTAAAATATGTATACTACAATTTTATGCATATTTATTGAATTTATTTATTATTGAAAGTAAATATTATTTATTTTTTATATGCACACAAGTTATATTTATTTCAATTATTTTTCTTTTCGTTTTAGTCTACGATAATTGAAAAAAATAACACCGAAAAAAGAAAATTTGGAAGTGGAAAGTAAGTGAAATTTAATGCTGTTCCATTTTTTTACTACATTAAGTAGAAATTGCCTTCAACTATTCCACTATTTTTACTTCTATATTATATTATATATATTTCTCAAAGGGATTATTTCACATATTTGTATTTAGCATATATTTTGATGGTACTTCTAAAGTATTCTTTCCACAACTGAAACAAATTCGCTATTTAACTTACATATCAGTATTATATAGAACTATTTCTACAATACTTCTAGAATCTTCTATAAGAACTTTAATTGAAATAAACCATTTCCAAAAATATATTACTAACTATGTATTTTATAATACAATTATTATTATATTATTATGTATTATAATAATAGTACTTTACAGAATCATTTCTACAATACTTCCTAAACAAAAAAACTAATCCATTTCAAATGATATTTGAATGGAACTTCAAAAATCTGATTCTCCCAAAGAAAGCTGAAAAATATCATTATGCCTCATTTGAAAAATGTTATTATTATTCAAATTATTATTCCCCAAGGAAAGTGGAACTTGAAAAATAATCCCACATATTTCGCCATTCTATAGCTACACAGATCTATACTTTCATATTACAATATTGGTATTTTTGTTGTTCTTGGTTTTTATTGTAATGTTTGAAAACATGCTTATCGTGTTGGCATGACGTTAAACACGCTTTTACTTATCTCTGGGGAGTTGTGTAGACTACTTTACGAAACGCTTGAAATTTTCTTTGAAAAAGAGGCGGGCGAAGAAGAAGAAGAAGTTTTGTAGTTTGGGTGTTGATAAGCACTTTGAAGTGTGTGAAGTGTGAAAATGTTTTGGAATCCAATTGGAATGTAATTGCATCAGCTCATAAGCTTGGACAATTATGCGCTTAATTAGCGGCGTGCACACGCAGGGAAGGTGCAAGGGGTAAAGGGGAGAAAGGGGATGCAGAGGAAGAGAGGAAGAGAGAGAGGGAGCAAGCAGAGAGCGTAGCGAGTGTTTAAAGTGTGTGCGAGATTTCACACTTTTAGCGTCAAAGCTACTCAGCGATTGAATGAGTGAGAGGTGTGTGTGTGTGTGTGTGTGTGTGTGAGTGTGTGTGTGTGTGTGACTGAGGTGTGTTTCGATGTGTGTGTGTGTGTGTGTGTGTGTGCGTTATTAATAAGCTTCAACCGTGTGTTCGTATCCTCGCACCCCTTTTTTTTTTGCTTGCTGCTTTCTGTTTTTGTTTTTGCTCGTTGCCTTTGCCTTTGCCTTGTGTTTAATTTGTCGTTTTATTGTTTTAATTTTGCTGCGCAGCGAGGCGAAAACAAAGCGTAGCCCAAGCTTAATCCACCTCCCAGTCCCCCCCTCTGTACTCTTCACTCCGCCTGAGCCTTAGCTTATTAGTTGTGTTGTGCGCCTTCGTTCAGTTTGCCAGTTGGCTGCTTTCGTTGTGTCTCTCTCTTTGTCTCTCTCTCTTTCGCTCACCACAAAGACAAAGCTTTGTGTGTGTTTGTGTTGTGGCTTAATTAGCTCGCTTGTTGCACTCTTTTTTTGCACTCACCTGCGAACTGCGCTCCGAAATGCTGCTGAAAGTGACCGCGAAACTCGTGCGGCGTCGTAAAGCCCGGCGGCAGGAATCCCCTCAGATAGGCGGCCGCTGCCAGGGTTGTCATGTGATGATGATGGGCCGCAGCGGCGTTTGCCGGATCGGCGGCCGCTGCATAGCCGGCGGCTGCATAGAAATTTGCCGGATTGAATACAGGCAGTTGACAGTGGGCGGCTGCGGCGGCCGCAGCGGCAGCGGCTGCAGCTGCCGATAGTCTGGTCACATCTGGCGATATTGAGCGTGAGTCACGCGATGTTTGTTGCTGTTCAAGCGATGATTGTTGCTGCTGTTGCTGCTGCTGTTGTTGCTGCTGCTGTTGGGCGCTGCTTACCGCCGATTGTTGTGGCGTATTTGCATTGCGTGGCGGGGGCGTGGCAGCTGGCGATAGTGGCGCCTCTGTGGCACTGGGCGTGGCAGCTGCCGCAGCTTGTGATGATTGTTGTAGCTGTTGTTGTTGCTGCTGTTGCTGTTGTTGTTGCTGTTGCTGATAGGCGCCAACGCCGACGCCGAGGCCGAGAATCTCTTGGATGGCAAAAGGTGTTCGCATTTTGGTTGCCTGCATTTTTGCCGACGGCTTTTTTCGCCCCTTTTATTTTTGTTTTTACTTTTTCGTGTGTTCTGCAGTTCTCTCGATAACGATAACGATATCGATATCGAAAGGGTTTTTTGTTTTCCTTAATTTGGGTTTTTTATTGCACAGTTTTTATTTTGTTTTTCGCTTTTTGCATAGCCGAAGAAACAACAACGAAGACACACAACAAGAAAAAAAAGACAACAAACGTAAAACGCGAACAACGCGACAACACTGGTTAGAACAAGAAGAAGAAGATGAAGAAGCAGCTGCAGATCTTTTAGCTTAAACCGTTGCAAAGTGTTTGATTTGAACTTTAACTGTTTTTTCTTTTGATTTTTGGGTTTCGTGTTTTTTCTTTTAATTTTTTTTTTTTTTTTTGAGGCTCGCACAACACACGACACAACAACACTGGAGACGGCGACAGAGCGAGAGCTTTACGTGCGTGCGTGTGTGTGTGTGTGTAACGTTTTTTTTCTTTCTTTCTGTTTTCTATGTTTTTGGTGTGTGCGTGTGTGTGTGTGTGTGTGAACGCTGACCGCTTGCGTTCGGCGTGGACAACGTACGAAAACGAACTGAAACCAAAGCGCGCGCTGCACGCGAGCAAAAGCGTCACATCAACGACGCAGTCGCTGTCGACGCCAGCTGCGACGTCAACGTCACCGTCACCGTCAACGCCAACGCACCTTGAAACGTTTGCTGCGACGGCTGCTGTTGCTTGTCTTGCCTGCTTGCTTGCTTGCTTGCGGGGTAGCTTCAACTGCCTTCGCTTGCCAACTGTCGACTGAGGCTGGCTGCTGACGCTTCGCTGCTGCTGCTGCTGCTGCTGCTTGTGTGCTGGGCTCGCTACGCCATCTTTGACGTGCCAGAGCGAGACGGCAACACTGTGCACACGCATGCCGTTTCAGTCGCAAGCACGCTGCGCTAATGCATGACTTCCAATTGCAGGGGTAATGTTAGTTGCCTGATAGCATGCTATCTCTCTTTCGCTTACTTTACTCGTATTATGCTGTTGCCCTCTACACTGGAAGTACGCTGTGTTTACACTATACGTGTGAGTCGCTTATACGTGTACACCGTGTGTGTGTGTGTGTGTGTGTGTGTTAATTATTGCGAGCCTTTGCGGGGCAATTTGCTGGGCCTCAGTTTCAGTTTGTTTTGCGCCGCCAATTTGGCGGGCCACAACGATTCCATGCGAGTGTGCTTGAGTATGTGTGTGTGTGCGTGTGTGTGTGTGTGTGAGTGTGATTTACGTGATTTGGTTTTGTTTTTTTTTTTTGCAATTTTTGTTGTTGTTTTAATGTAGCTCAATATGCAATATACTTGATTGCAGGCACTATTTAGTGTATTTGTTTTATTGCATTATTGTATTATGCACATCTTCAATGATTAACTAAAACGATTGCGCAACAAGAGCTGCTGATCGCCTGATCTACAATTGCCTTCCACGCAAAACATTTGCTTTACAAAAAAAAAAAAGCATTCAATACAATTTGATTGGTTTAATTTTGGAATTTGAAAATCGATTGTTGAAAACAATTTTTGCAAGCGTTGGAAAATTATTTAAATTTGTTTATGGTAGTTTTTGTTTGGTTTTGTGGAATTTCACTTTTGAAATATGTCGGCAACAAATTTTTCAAATTGGTTTCATTAAAAATTTGAAAATTTTTAAACAAAGAAATATTTAAATGTGTTTTCAATTAATTTGTTTAATTTGAATTTGAAAATGTTTTAACAAATAAATGTTGAAATGTGTTTTCAATTTAGAAGGCAGTGTAATTTTGTATTATTAGTTTTATTTGAGTTTAACATTTTTAAAAATTAACTACTTTTATATAGCTTCAAGCAACTTGATAAATTTATAGGAAAGCTGGCTTAATTTATTATGATTGAACATAAGGAATCATCATAAATGAAACCAGCTGTTGAGCATTTTTAAGTTTATAAACCTTGTTGAGCATATTTTTAATTATTGCTATTACTATTACTTATTTTTGTATTGTTTATTAATAAATACAATATTTATTAATACATGAAATAAACAGTATTATAACTTAGTTTATTATTTAGTATAATTCTATGTATTTATTCAGTATTCAAAACAACTAAATGCTAACAAAGCAACGCGAAATTGTTGAAGTTATGCAACTGTAATTTTGATAGAAGTTGATTCAATTTAACTTTATAAATCATGCAGTTCACCGTTCTATAGCATAGTGACTTTTCTTAAACTTTTCTTCACTTTCTCTCAGTGCAGCGTTGAAAAGTGTTTTGTTGTTGTTGTTGTGTGTTTTCGGCTGCTTGTCGCTTTCCTTTTGCCCATTGCCCCCCAAAAGTTTGCCATTCCAGTGCAATTCCCACGCTCAAGCATTTCCAATTCCCGTCCCCCCCGTCCCCCTCTCCACTCCACTCTTTGCGCCAAATTGCACGCATTGTTGTTCAAAGTTGGCCATGTTAATTAAGCGCTCAGTCTGCGCTTTCCCCCCTCGCCACCGCTCTCCCCCACTCTTCTACTGCAGCACAAACTCTCTCTCTCTCTCTCTCTCTCTCTTGCTCTCTTCTTCACTATGTGTGAGTGTATGTGTGTGTGTGTGTGTGTGTGTGCTATCGATTAGCTGGCGCTCCCGCTCGCTCCACTGCAAACGCGACTCGTTGACACGCTTGCCCTCTCGCTCGCACTCGCAGTTGGAGTCGAAGTCGTCGCTGAGCATTCTGTGTGCATTAATTAGTCGCATTGCATAACAATTGCATAATCAATATGCCATTTCAATTAACTGCTTGGTTTGCAATTAGGCACCTCCTTCCCCTCCCCTACCCTCCCCTCCCTTCCTTCCTCTGCACTCTCGCTCTCTCTGTTGCACTTGCTTTTGCCATTGGCGTTTTTTGGAGCCCAAAGCAGCGTGTAATTAGCACTCTCTCTTTCTCTCTCTCTCTCTCTGTCGCTCCCTCTCCCACTATATGCGGTGTGCGAAGAGTGCAGCGAATGCAATTTTGCAATCGCATTAATTGCATTGATCATACGCCACGTTGCATCGCTATAATTTTGTGTGTTTTTGATTGCATTTATTTATCTTGCACTTTTTCTCTCTTTTTTATTTTTGTGGTCACATTAATTAAGTTGATTTCTATATTTTTTTGTTTGTTTTTTTTTTCTGCTGTGTGAATGTGCAATATTTATTTTTCCGACCAAAAGCAAGCTTTCTCCTCCCACTTATCCCCCTTTCTCACCTTCTCTTTGGTTGTGACAACTTTCATCTCGCATTTCCATTTAGATTTTGAAGCGTGTTTGAAGCGCATCTCACAGACCTGCGACGATTTGTTGTTCTTATCGCTGTCGAGTGGATTTGTGCATTAAGAATTTCAACTTGAAGTAATTCTAATTGCAACTACAGTAAGCACACGCTAAGTGAAACTGCTGTTTACTTTGCTTTTTTATGATATCTACTATTGAGACTTGCTGCAAATATTTCAAATAATAATTTCTCGAAATTTATTGTATTTTGTTCCATTTTTCTATCATATATGTAATATTTCAGATAATAAAGGTTTGTTATTTTTAGTATTTGTTTTAATTGTCTTTCTAATAAATAGTTTTTATTTGTATAGTTTTAATAAAAATAGAATTTCATAACCAGCGTTTTAATACTTGACAATTTTATATTTATTATTACCATTTTTTTATTATTATTATATTCATTATTATTATTAGATGGTTTGTACAAATTTCATATTTTTATTTTGTGTTATTTCTGCTGTAATTTAACTGCATTTAAAATGACATTCTAAATTATTTCCTTTTTATAATACGTTTATTTTAAACTTTATTACAAGAGCGAAACTTTATATTGTTTTTTTTTAGCTTCTTTATCGCAGAGCTAGTTATTCCTTTTCCATGAAGAATTTTCGTAATTTTATTAATATTTAATAAGAGTTTCTTTTATTATTTTATTATTTTGTGTTTCCACATTTATTTAGCGTTCCTTTGTTTATTCAAAAGTTCTTTATTTTTTGTATTCAGCATATTTCACATTTTTTTTACTTTTGCATACTTTTCAATTTATGCATTTAGATTAGAATTTAATTTTAAAATTATAGTTTAAAATGAACAAATTTTTACTTATTTGGACTCATTTAGTTATTTCATTTGGGCATCTATTGATATTTTATTTATTTAATTATTCCATAAAATGAAAATTATATAATTTGTGTATTTCTTTTTATTATTTTATTATATTTATGTAAAGGAAATGATATAGTTTGTTTATTTCTTTTAATTATTTTATTATGTTTACTTATAGACTCATTTGGGTTTCTTTTTTTTCTTTTAATTTATTTCATTTATTTAATTTTGTATATAGTTTTTAATAATTATGTACTTTATTTCATTACATTTTATACGATTATATTTCTTTCATTTTTATTTATAAGACTTGTTGTTAATTTTTTTTTTGTTATATATTTTATTTCTTTTCCATTTTTATTGTTTTTCAAACTTGCTTGTTTTATTGTTTATTTTTATTTTATTTTCATTTTTTTTTATTTTTATTTGCAAGTAATATAATATTATTTGTTTCTCCTGTTTATCATTTCTTTCGTTCATTGATTTTTTCACAATTGTTTTCGCAGCTTTAACTAGCTCGTTCTCTCTGTTGGATTTAGCTGCTTTCTCGCTCCCTCTGTCTCCCTCTCGCTCTCTCTCTTTCCCGCTTGGTTTACCCTCGTGTCTAGAGAGTTTTGATCACGAATTTCAATTTCCGTTTGGCATGTCCTCAAGGACCTGTGCGCCGACTCGTATTATTTCATATTTATAATGTAATCTGCACTTCATCCTCAAAGAGACGTCGCATAAATCACAAATGCCACTTGCACGGCCATCTCCCCTCTCTTTCTACTCCTGCCTGTGTGTGTGTGTGTGTGTGTGTGTTTCTGACTATTTATAATACATATGCATGCAAATTCAGAAAAGCAGAGAGAGAGCAGCGCCCCACTTCATGGAGGACGCTGGTCTAAAAGCCTTTTTAGCATCGTTGTTCTTCTTGTTTTTGTTTGATGTTCGGCGGCCACTTGAAATGCATTTGCAAAGTTTTTGCGTACATTTTTTTTTATTATTATTATTGTGCACACTTAAAGCAGGTTCGCATTCGATCCCTCTCTCTCTTTCTCTCTTTCTTTCTTTTCATATTGAGATTTCCACCAATTTTGCAGCTTCGATTGTTAAACTTGTTTTTTTTTTTGGGCGTCATTTGCTGCTCGCTGCTCGCCACTCGTTGCTAATTGACTCGTTGCTTTTGTTTCTGCCTACTTTTGGGCGTTGTTGTCTCATTAGACTAAAAGCCAACTAATTAAGCCACAAACATCTGGCCTCTGCCAATTGTATTTGCTCACTTGCAACGCCTCTCTCTCTCTCTCTCTCTCTCTCTTTTGTCTCTCCCTGGGGAGCAGCCAACTGCAGCCAACTGCATATTAGCCTCCCACTCGATTCTCTCGCTCGTTCTTTCTTTCTTCACTCGCTGCTCAACAACAATTTGGCCGCATTTCGATTATTTTGATTGCCCGCAATGTTTTGTTGGCCGCTTTTGTTATTGCTTATTGCCATCATCTCTGCTTCTTCCTCGTCTTTGCTCCTTTGTTTTACGTTCTCGTTTCTCCCCCCACCCCACAAATTGTCGCATTCACTTAATGGCAATCGCAATTCTTATTCATGCACTCCAATCAGTTCTTGTTCACTTCTTTAAAAGACTCGCGTATATTTGAATTTCTTCATTTTACTTGCTCTTCAACAAATACTAAGTATTCAAAAGCTGAAGTATTTTTTATTATTATTAAAATGTCTCTAAAAATAACTTTTGCTTTTAAGTATCTTATTTATGTTTTTTTTTATTTTGTTTACTTGTATGCAAAAGCTTTTGCTATTGTTTCAATTGTCAATATAATTTATATATAATATGATATAATTTTTATATTGTTTATGCAATTTCTTTTGTTGTCTTTGACAAAGTTGTTTCCCAAAGAATTAATAAGAATGCGAACAAATTGGAAATTAGCCATTTTCAAAAAATGTTGGTTGGTATCACGTCATCATTTTGGTATATTTCGCACTCTATGGTATATTTTGTAGTGTAGTACTCTAGCATTTTCTTATGAAATTTAATATTCATTTTACACTACATTGCAATTGTATTTAAGTTTTTCTATGTAAAAAAAAAAACAAAAAATGCAATTTTCACATTTAAATTTAATTTGGTTTTCATTTGAATTTTAAAAGACCTACAATTTTATCGTTTACTTTGGAATTCTTGAGTTGCAACTTCTCTTTTAATAGTTTTGGTGAAGTTTGAAATTATGATGAATTTGTGGTGACTGTTTTTTGTTTTTGTTCTTCTTTTCACTTGTTAGCTACAAATATTTTGTTTATTTCATAAATTTAAATCCTTAAAATTTAAGAAACAAGAGACAGACGCTGTAAATTACATATTTTCTGGCCTTTATTTTTATTTGTTATTATTTTATTAATAAATGTACTATTTTTTATATTTCGTATCTTTTTGTAGCTTTATTATTTAAATGTGAGTTTCTATACTTTATGATTTTATTAGTATGTATGCTTAGAGCTAAAACTAAAGTTGGAGAATAAAGTAGAATATTTAGTTTAGAATTAAACTACTTTCTGGCTGAATTTTAATAGACATATTGAAATTATTCAGCATTTTATACTTAAAGTATTTTAATCACAAATTTAATATTATATAATATTACACTTCACAATATATATATATATATATATCATACAAATCTCTTTCTCTATATATGTATATATATATTTAGTATTCTTATATTAATTATAAATATGGATATTGATTGACGCTATTTCTGCTCTAAAACAAAGCGCTTTGTTTGTCTATCGCGCTGTCCGCTTGTTTGTAGTTCGAGTTTGTTGTTGCTGCTTGCTGGTTGCTAGTTGTGTTGCACACACACACACACACACACTCGCACACCCAATGGGCGGTTGATGGCGTTGCTTTTGAGCCACTTGGCAATCGTTAATTTCATAATTACATGTTTCATGCACACTCGCTCTCTCCTCCCGACTTTGGCCCAAAATGGGCGACACACCACAACAGCCCAAAGACTCCATTGTGTGTGTGTGTGTGTGTGTGTGTGTGTGTGTGTGTGTGTGTGTGTGTGTGTGTGTGTGAAGTGGCACATAAGTGGCAGCCAGCCAGAAAGCCAACACCATTTTGGCCATAATTTAGTTTTGCCCGTCCATTAGCAAGCCAGGCCACAGGAGAGCAGCTGGAGGAGGCAAAGAGGGGGTGGGAGAGGGGATGGGAGAGGGTAGAGGGTGAAGAAGAGGCAGGAGATGAGGACGGCCTTTGTTGCAATGCCACTCAACGAGAAATCAGCACCAGCCACGACGACAGAGAGTGGCCAAGTGGCCTCGACAGTGGCAACAGCAGGCGACTGAAAAGCAGTGGTGAGTGGAGAGAGGGGAACAGAGGAGGGGGTGCGTGTGGCAAGAGGAGCTGCGACTGTGGCAGCAACAACGACAGCGACAACGACGACGACGACGACGGCGGCAGAAGAAGGACGAGTGGATAATTATTAATAATTATCGCATTGACGTGTTTTCGTTTTCAGTTTTATTTATTTTGTGGCCTTTGTGTGTGCCACAGTCTCTTTCTCAGTATGTGTGTGTGGGCAAGTGTGTGTGCAAGTGTGTGTGTGTGCCTCGCTTGACTTGCTTGCTTGCTTGCTGCGTTGTAACTTAAGTGGTTTATATAATTGGTCAACTTCTGCTGCTGTTGCCTGCCACTTCTCGCATTCTTTCTCTGCCACTTTTGAGTTCTCGTTCTCGTTCTTCTGCTTCTGCTTTTGCTTCTCCTTCTGCTTCTCCGTCTCCGTCTTCGTCTTTGACTCCCCCTCTTCTACTACAACTTTGGCTACCTCAACTGCCCCTTGCTTGCCCACTCTTTATGCTGTGATTTCTTAAGGCTTAAGGGTAGCATTTTTGTTCTCCAAGGGTTGCACACACACACACACACACACACACACACACACACACACACACACACACACACTGAAAGTTAGAGAAACTAAACTGCATTTCGAGTTGCGTCATTTGCCAAATAAGAAATGCGACTTTCAACTTAAACAATGCAATGATATAAGTAATATAATATCAAATTTCTATTTTTATTCACTATACTTATAATAATAACAACTGCTACTTTTAATCAATATTTTCTATCTTTATGTACAATAATTAACTAATACATTGTCTCACTACATTAAACATTTTATATTACATTTAAAAAACGGTTTAAAGAGTACTTCTACATTTTGGGTATAAGCCAAATTAATATTTAAAGACATTCAAACAACATTGCTGATAGTTTTTAAACAACAAAATAAATGATGAATACAGAACTTGACAAATAAAAATGAAGGTAAAAAGGCTTCAGGAAAAGGCCAAGTTATTCAAGAAATGCGCAAACAAAAGCAAAGTACTTGAGACTGCAATTATGCTTAGCTTAACCTTTGAAGAGTTTGAACTTAATATAATAATGTAACAACATAATAAAATAATGATATAATAATAAAATATAATAATAATATAAAAATATAATAATTTAATAGTACTATTAGATAATAATATAAATATATATAAAATAATATACATATAATAAAAAGATAATAGTAAATTCTATAACACTAAAAAACTTAAGTAATATAGCATTAGTTATTCATTTGATGTTTAAACTTGTTAATTACTGCTTAAATAATTCGCTATAAATGTTACTGTGGTGGAGGCTAATCGATAGACCTTATTCGTATCGGTTAGCATTAGCAAGTCGATTAGCTAACGGTATCATCAGTCATCAGTAGTGGATCATTAGTCAAAAATAGTATGTCATCAGTTTTTAAAGGTAGTAAGAAGTTGAACAATAGCAGCCGCATTTGTCAATCTTAACGAAATCAGTCGTCAACAGAAATAAGTATTATTTGAGTACTTTTAGATACACATATTATCAATTATACAATATATTTAATAGTCAAATAGTATCAATATAACCCACATTAGATAAATTACCTAATGAAAACTTATATTTAGATACAGCTAAAAGAACGCTTAAAATAACTGCTCAATATAATATAATATATTATATATATATATAATAAAGGCTACCAAATATATCCTTTAGTATCTTTTTGGTATATTTTAAAATGAATACCGCATTGTTCTGGTTTGATTTAAAATCTATAGCGGGTATCTCAAAGTCGACCACACGCGACTATTGCTTTATTATTTGTTTTTTATGGGGAGAATTTATTGCTAATGTGGAAAACTGCCTCAGCGAACGCTTCCATTGACCGGACATTCCTTTCAGCGGACACTTTTGCAATATCAAGAGTATAATGCATCCAACAGAAGTTTCTTTGCAATAGCTTCATTAGTCGAAGGTTAGGTTTATTCTTTATATAGTTTATTTTATTCACAATTTATACGCACAGCTGTGAACTTTGAAATAGCAGTGTGAAAGAATAAAAACTACATAACGGTGTTTTTTGCATATTCCTTTTTGTTAATCGATCGCCTGCACATTGTTTTTGTAAAATGTAACATAGAGAAACAATCAAAAACAATCAAAAACCCCGTTGATAAAAAGAAATATTTACCGAAATTATTAACATTATAATTATTTTTCTTTTTTTATTTGTTGTATTTGTTATAATTTCTTTAATATTAAAGCAAAAGGGACAGTAAGTAGTCAATTAGTCGAAAATCTATTTCTCGAATCGTTAACTGATTGTAAAATACAATTTTGCATGCAAATAAATAATAGCTTGTTCAGCCATAAGTCACCGAGGTATATTCAACAATAATTCTAAAGCATTTTAATTATGTTATTTCTTTAAAATGCCTTTCAATTACGTTTCATTTGGCTCAGTCAGCTCCCCCACAAGCTAGCTGCTCCCCCATCCTAATCAGCTGCCCTCTCTTTATGCATCCCTCGCTTGTGTGCAGCCCTCAATTGTACCCAACCCTGTTGTTTTTGTTGTCGTTGCATACGAATGTGTCGCTACAGTTTATCCTTGGCCATTTATGATTTATAGATTTCCACCTGCATCCTTCCACCTCTAAAGATGAAAAGCATATTCTATTCCCTCCCTCCCCCTCGCTCCGAGCTCATTAAGCATTAGTCGCATTAAGCGTGCTTCTTTCTGTTTCTGTTTTTTTATTTCAATTATTTTGCAATGCAGCAAAAAAGGAAGAAAAAAAAATGAAATATGAAGAGCAAAAGCATTTAAATGGAATTCAAAACGCGCGTAATTCAAAATTAATCTCGAAAACCAAATGAATTGCTACATGAAAAGCTTTTATGGTTGATGGTTGAGAGGGTAAGGGGAGGGGATTTTCTTTGTGACCAACATTGCAGCCATTGCGCCTAAATGAGCAGCAGACGCTCTTCAAAAGCGTCTGCAGGTACAGTTAGCAACGGAGGGGATGCAAAGGGAGGGTTGGGGTTGAGGTTGAGGTTGAAGCTGTCTTTTCACATTTCGTTTACGTGGCTTTTTGTGTGTTGACCAAAGAAAATTGCGGCGTTTCTTTGTTTTTGTTGTTTTTTTTTTTGGCGAGTTTGGGGTTAAGTTTCTTGTTAATTGCGCTGCTCGCATTGGCCGCCAGATGTCGTTGTCGCCCTCAATTATGCCATTTCAGAATTTTTCAATTAAAAAATCGCAAACACACACGCACGCATAGAAAAACTGTCAATGCAACAGCGTATTTTGTTTGCCATCCATGTTCATGTTTTTTTTCGTCTCGCTTCTCGCTTTGTGCGTCCTTTTTCAAGGATTAGCGACAACGACGTCAACGACAGCTGAGGCATCAGTGTAAAAAAATTATTGTCGCAACTTTTGCCGTTCACTGCAAAATTTAATCAACGTCGCGAAATTGCAAAACAAAACTCAGTTCAACAGCAGCAACAACCCCAGCAGCAAAGTCCTTGAACAACAGCAGCAACAGCAGGCAACGGTTTATAGCGTTTATGGCAGCTGCTTTTCATTCTTTATAGCGCACACTTTACTGTGCGCCGCCAGAGGGCGCCACGGTGCAGCTAAACGCCCTTGGGCCAGAGACCAAAGGCTGCAGCTGTAGGCAAAATCAGCAAACGTAACTCAAAGCTTTAAGCTTCGCAGAAATACTTTTGCGGCAAAAGCTGCGCTAATTGCGCAATTCCAAATAAGGGGCGAATAAAGTAAGCTTAAAACTAATAAGGATTTTAATTGTAGCGTTGATAAGCAAAGAAATTATTGAGATCTGTAGAAAATTGAATATGCATATATTTACATTTATTATATTTTTAAAATATGTGTATTATTTTCTTTTTTTTGCTATCTGACAAAAAAATTTACCAATTCTACTAAAAAACAAAAGTAAAGATTATAAGTGTAGTATCGGAAATCTTACATTTTTTCAAGCAACATTAAATAATATTCTTGGGGTAAAAAATGTATTCATTAATTTACCAAAAGTGTTTCGAATTTTATTATTTTTAAAGTTTTTGAGATTGTGAAAAAAAATATATATTTATACATGATATTTATCAGAAAGTTACATTTAATGGTACACTGTTGTATATATATTATATATTTTTTTTCATTTTTGCATGTATATATTTATATACAAGTTTATACAAGTTTAATTTCTGAGATAGCTTTAGATTGTTTTAATAATAATAATACAAAAAAAACACATACTTTGTTTGCATTGATTACATTTTGTATAATACATATCGTTAAAGTATGTATTGGTAAATTTCTGGCGAAAAAATCACTATTATTATTTAAAGTCTATTGACTATTTAAAGTCAAAATAATTTGAAGAAAGATACAACTTTAGCACTTGATTTGCTATTTAATTAGAGCGAAGAATGATTTTGGAATTTTTTTTTTTGCTTTAGGATAATTGCAAAATAATTGAAGAATTTATATATTTTATTGTAAAAGTTCCTAACATCAAACTTAGCTCCAAATATAGTACTAATCCAGAGCTATAAGAATAGCTTTTACTTATTTTAAAATTTGTCTCCGTGTATGTTTTTTTTTTTGTTTTCAGAGAATTGGGTAAAATATGTATTACAATAATGCGATATATAATTTATATAACTAATTAATATTTGTTTTCTGTTTTTTTGTTTGTAATTCACTTGTTAATTATTTATTTTTTGCTACAATTTTTGTATTTGATTATGCATAACTTCGATTGAAGTTTACTCAAAATTTAACTTAGTTCTCAATTATTTTTAGTTATTCAATAATTATTTTAGTAATAAATATTACAACTTCACGAAATTACATACAAATACAAATTCGAATACAAAATACTACTAAATGAATACAAACTAACTGTTAATAATAATAATTATTATTATTATTATGTATTATATAAATATAGAAAGATAGATAATAGGTAGATATATTATTAATTATATAGATTTATATATATATATATATTATAATAATAAGCTAGATTCTTATCGTGGCACATTAAGCTTAAATAATAATTTGTCATGTTTGATTTGACTTCTATTCATTTAAGTGTAGTTGGTAAGAAGTTTCACCTTTCTCTCCCATCACTTCTCACTCTTTCGCTCTAGGTTGATTTAGACAAGCAATTTAGCACTCTATAAATATGCCAATATCCACGTATACTTGCTTCAAAGTATATTGATATGGTATTTAAATATGTTGTGGATATCTGCTGATACACTTAGTTAGTATTCAAGTTTCGCACCGAGTGATGGTTGAGTGATGATGCGTGGCAGTTGTTGTTGCTGTTGTTACCATCATTGGATGTATGCGTGACAGATGCCATCGCACACACACACACACAGAGAGAGATGTGTGTGAGTGTATCCTTTAGCCCGCATTGCAAATGAATGTCACAGAAACTGATTGAATCAACTTTATTTCAAAATGATGCCACTTACACAGCTCGACGAGTCTGTCTCTCTGTCTGTCAGTCTGTGTGCATACTAGACTACAGTTTTGCATGATGTTGACTTCCCTACACACACACACACACACACACACACACACACACAAATACATATGGACGCGACAAACACGTAACAGAAATCGTAGCATACTTTTTGGCATGTGCCAACCAAATAAACTTGATAACAAGCAATTTCTCACGTCTCTGTCGCATCGGAGCGTGCCATTCCAAAGATGATGACGCCGCCGACTCTTGGTTTGAGTTCTCCTCGCTTCATAATGATGAGCTGCCACATGCCACATGCCACATTGCCACATGCCACGACAAATCAATGTGCAATGTGCGCCACTGAAACTGTTTCGAGCTTTTGGTTGTCGCCGCTCTTCCTCCTTCTCCACCTTCTCCTCCTCCTCCTGATCTCTCTGATGTTTTGACTTATCATTAGTTTAATTGGTGGCATGATGCCACTGTCTGTCTGTCTCTCTCTCTCTCTCTCTCTCGCTCGCTCTCGTAGCAACTCGCCTGAATATTCCAACAACATTTTGTTGCCATTTAATTGGATGTCGTTGTTCAGCTCAGCAGGTGACTGAATCGGTCACAGCGCAGGCCATGCAAATAAGTACAGTGTGATTGTTTTTTTTCTATCTTAACGTTTTTATCTATAAATAACATATATCTACGCAGAGAAAGAAAAACATCTAGATTGAAAAAATCTTGATTTAAAATTTGTTTGATCTTAAAGAGAATAATCTTGAATCTAGATTTTTATGCTAAATTTACTATTTACGATTAAAAACATCTTATTTAAAAATTGAAATCTTGAATCATTGAATGGAAATTCGCAAACCCGGATTTAAAAACTTTTCAATCTAAACAAAAAAGGTATTTTATTATTGTTTCTTAAAATGTTGTAGTTCCCTTCCTTTAAAATTAGAAGCTAATTTCTGGTACTGTTGCTGCTAGCTCATTGTGTCGTGTGGTCAATGGTCTTGGGTTCAAACTCTTGTCGATTCGTATATAAAAACGTAAGCTAATAATAAAAAAATGAAACATCATACATAATGTAAAAACAAACTAATTAAATTTAAGATTGTTTGATCTTGATTTAATGTTTTGACTTTTTAGTTCAAGATTTTTCCATTTTTATATTCTTGAATTTCCAGATTGGCCAATCTGGATTTTATGTAGATTCTTGATATTGATTTAAATCTTCTTGGTTCAATTGTTGTCCTACAAATAATCTGGTTTCAAGATTTTATTCTTGATTTTAGCACGTGTTTTCTTTCTGTGTAGATGATTATTTACCTTGACTTATTTGCATAACTCGCACTGTTGACGCATGCTAAATTCGGGTGGATTTCGAATTCGAGTGTGAGTTAGCTGCGAATGAGTCTGAATACGGGTGCGAGTGAGTGTGAGTGTGAGTGTGAATGGGTGGATTCGCTTTCGCCAGTGTTCGACTGAGTTGTGTGTGCTTTTAGTTGGGTTGTTTATTTTGACATTTGACACAATTTGCTTAGCGGCAAACAAAAACACCTCCCACTCCAGTCCCTTCTCCTTTTGCCTGCCTCTCCCCCTCTCCGCGGTCCATGGTACTCCCCCTTTGAGCCGCTTGAGGGCGCTGCTGTGCTTTGACTTTTAATTTGTCACTAATTTGTTCATGTCTCATCAAATTTCAGCGTGATCGCCCTCAGGCAACAACATTTTAGCTTGTTTGTCCCCTCATTTTCATTTTTTTTTTTAGCAGTTGTTATCGTTGCTGTTATTATTGCTGTTGCTGCTGTTGTTGCTGTTGTTGTGCCTCATTAACGCCTTTTAAGCCAACAGACAAGAAATTATTCCCAATTTGTCGCCGTTGCCGTTGCCGTCGCCGTCGCTTGACCAACTTAATGAAAGTGTCAACTTTAACGAGCCTCAAATTGTTTTTATTTTTACTTACTAATAAAAATAATAATAATAACGACAGCAACAGCAACAACAACAACAGCAGCAGCAGCAATAATAAATAATAATAATAATGTCAACTGACTTCCTGCCCTGCGACAAAGTCCCACAGGCAAAAACATCAACGCTATTGATTGCTTCATCAGCAAACGGTCATCCAGTGTCTCCCCCTCCCCCTCCCCTTTACACGCCACTCTCCCCTCCTCTCTTCCATCGCCCCTCTCTTACTGTTGGCTGCCCAATCATTTCCTTGTGCGGCTTTGCTGCTGATGTGATTGATTGGAAAAATGATTCAATCTTGTGGCACATTTTCCCATTATTTGGATTATTACATTTACTTTAGCATTATTTCGACACACACACAGACACACACACACACACACAGTGATGCATAATGAATGCGGACAGTTGACAGGTTGTGCAGGAAGTTGGGGGGGGAAAGGACACGCTGTAAGTGACCAATGAGCAGCCCTGATTGCTGTGCGCATGTTATTCAGTTAATCTATGCCAAGGGCTGTTATCGAATTATGCAAGTTATCGACAAACGATATAGATGTTTACATATAAATCGAAGACAGTTAAGTTAAGTTAAGTGAAGTAGGAACGTCGAAAGAAAGTTAAGTAAAAATGAAGTCGATTTTTATTAACTATGTGTAACTGTGAACAATCGATAGTATTTCGATAGCTATACATATTTTAGATATATTGATCGAAGACAGTAAAAAAAGTTGTGTATTAATAATGTAAGAATGATAAGTAAGAATAAAGTGAGATTACTATGTAAGAATAATGTAATAAAGTTAAGTAAGAATAAAATAAGATCATTAGTTTCGAACAATCGATAGTATTTCGATAGCTACATATAACTATATAGACATTTAAAAAGTTACGTAAGAATATGGTAAGAATGAATAGAATAATAAATAAAGTTAATTGTGTTAGTTTCTTACCAACTAAATGTAATTTTTAAGCATCGATAGTATTTCTATGACTAGATATATTTATAGAGATATAGAGCAAAGATAGTTAAGAAGTTAAATAAGAATATAGTGAAAATTAATAGAATCTTAAAATATTTATTTTTATAAACGATTATTATTAACTACATATATTCAATTCAGATCATGAGTGAAGTAAGATTCATTTCTCAGTTGGTGGAATAATAAATTTAATTTTTTCAATAATAATTGCTTGCTTATTAACTGTATGAAATGTTAAGCAAAATAATGGTTAATTTTGAATGAATATGTTAAAAATAAGTAAGCTGCTTAACTTAAAATATAATATGGATATGGAATATCAATGAATTACACATTAGCATTTAGAATTCCTTTAGATTATTTTATTTTCCATTGCATTTCCTTCTGTTTTTTGGCCAAGCCAACTGTTTTTTTTTTTGTGCATTTTAAAATTGATTTCGTGTCTTGTAGTATAAATATTATATTAATTTGCATAACATTTTTAATACAAAAATATTGTGCGCTATTTAATTCAATGGATTAAAATGGGTTTCTTATCGACTGCGCTCCTTTGATCAGCTTTATTGATGCGCTTAGATGCTGATTCTGTTTTTTCTGTAGTTGTTATTTTTGTTTAATCATTTCAAGGTTGATACGATGAGATTTGAAAAGGATTTGTGCCGAATTCACAGAAAGGACAGCGGAGACAGGTCACAGAGCATTGAAGAGAGTCGGAGGAGAAGATCGGTGTATGGTTGAAGTGAGCCTATTTAGACAATTGCTGTCAAAACATTTGGTAATTGATACCAGGATGCAGTAGCAAAGGGAGCGGGGGATGCCAGCGGGAGGGGAAACGCGTCAAGTTGATTAAATTGCGTGAAGAGCAAAAGCGACAAGGATAATGACAATCCGTAGAAGCTGAGGAGGGGGAGATGGAGTCAAAGGGATGCCTGGCGGCAGGATTGCCCGTGTCATGGCCATGCGAAAGGTTTCAATTACGAGCAGAGGAAGCGGCAGCCACAACAAACAAAAAAAAAAGAGGAAAACAAATGGAGCCAGTGCCCAAAGCAGAAGCAGAACTCCACGATTTGGATTTCCAATTCAATTGCCGCTTCCTGTGAAAGAGAAGGAGTTATACATAAAGAGAGAGAGGGAGATATATATAGAGTGGGAGAGAGAGAGAGAGGGCGAGGCACAAAGACTTCCTTCGAGTGCTTTTAATTACGTCAAGTGACACGCCACAATAATCAAAATGGAACACGCCATCTTGCCACACAAAAAAAAGGGGCAAATCCAAATCTAAAAAAAAAATACGAGGAACTCTCTTGTTCGGTCTCGATTTCAAATGACATTTCGCGTGTTTTGACAGCTCGTTTGATGTGCAACGCGCAATTAGAGACGCCTTTTCCCCCCTCCCTCTCTCACACTCTCTCTCTCTTGTTGACAATTCCATTTCCTGTGGAAATGGGCCAAAATGGCGTCGCATTTGAGCCCAATTTCTCTGTGCACATTAAATTGATTTGGCTTAGCTCGATTTCCACTTCTTCTCCTCCTCCTCCTGCTTCGCCTTCCCTGGTTGCTCTCTCCTTCCACCTCTTCAGGGAGAACAAAAGCAATCGACACTCGGACCTGAAATCGTTTTCCACTCGAGTTGAGCCACAACATTTGCCTCATCTTCAGCTCAGTTCACACTTATTGCATCCGCATTATGCAATCATTATATTTTTATGCCTATTAACGTTAAATACGTAAATCGTCATCGAAATCGCATCCAATATTCAATATTTGCATAATTTATTTCCCATTTTTTTCTCCTTTTTTTTTTTTGAGCGCAGGTGAATCGAAGCGTGTGAATTTTCATTCGTTTTGTTCACTCGCCCAGACGCAATGAGTGTCTCCTAATGATTCACAAGTGTGCGTGTGAGTGTGTGTGTATGAGTGTGTAGTTTGCATCAATTGAATAACTTCTTCTTCTTCTTTTTCTAGTTGAGTTTGCACTTCATTATGTCGTTCGCAATTTATTCGTGTGTTTAATATTAACGAGTTGTCACAAGTTTTACCTTTACCTATCGATTTTCTACTCGATTCCTTTTTTAAGATTTTCGTGAAGTTTTTACCAACATTTATTTCATTTTTTTTTTTGCAGATCTCGTGACAAATACAATATAAATGAATAAAAATTTCATTCATTTCAAAGTGAGTACAACTTTTTAATATATTATAATACTAAATGTTATAAAATATTTGAGTTTGTGAAGTTGATTTTGAGTAAAGAAAATGCAAGGATTTAGATACCGATTCTCTTATTTTTTCGTCGGTTATGGATTGCTTCATTATTCAGTAATATTGAATTAGGCAGATCAGATTTTGAAAGTAAGACGTTGTCAGAAAACAAATTAAGCATTTAACAATTTTTTTTATGTGCATTTTAATCATTGATATTAAATGAAATATTTTGTATGTATTAATGTATTGTATTAACATATGTAAAGCAAAATAGTAGTATTTAAACATAAAATATTCCAAAGACTATATTTGGTATATTCAAAATATATCATAGAGCACAAGATGTACCAAAGGCTATATTCAGTATATTGAAAATATACCAAAAAGTAAAAAATATACCAAAGACTATTAAGTATACTCAAAATATACCATGGATAACCAAATATACCACAGACTATATTTAGTATACTCAAAATATACCATGGAGAACCAAATATACCACAGACAAACAGTCGGACATGGCTAAATCGGCTCGTCTGTTGACGTTGATCAATAATATGATACATATAATTTATAAGATCGGAGATATCTTATTATAATAATCCATATTAAATTATTTACCTTTTTTTTTTATAGATTCCTATTTAAATATTTGTATAAAGAAAACATATAATATATTGTTTGAAATAAATATTATATTTAACTTTTCGAGCGCTTCTCAAGTTGTGTCCGTTTCCAAAGTTTGTTAATCTCTCAGTTATCAATTTGTTGAAGCCTCAGCTGGCAGCTGCAATTCGAGTTACGATTATTTCTATTCTTTTCCTTTCATATAACTTAACTTATCTATCTCTCTCTTGCTATTCAAGTGAATGTAATTTGCTCATTTGAAGTCAACTCAATTCGATTTTCACACTTGTCACACACAATTTTGCGAGGCAAATTGAATTGCCGCATTGAAGGAAAGAAAATGCAATTCGTGAAACAAAAGAAGATGAAAAGCAGCTGAAATAACAGTGATATCATTATCATCATCATCAACAATAAGAAAACAAAAAGAAAGCGTTAAAACTTATTGAGAGCGTAAAAAGTTTGTCGCTAATTGTGCTAATTGCTCGACGCGCTCTTTGGCGTTTCACCAAGAAAGTCAGCCATGAAATTTTAATGACTGGTAAATTGATATGCCTTTTGAGTAAGCTGGAGAGAAAGTAAGGAGGAAGGGATTGGAAATGTGGCATGCAAATGAAGGTAACACAAATTCTTATTAAGTATCAAAGGACACAACGGGAAAAAGGAGCTGGCTGAGACACTCGGCGTGGGCGCTGAGTTAGAAAAACGACAAGGAAAAACCAAGTAGAGAGAGAGAGAGAGAGAGTGAAAAAAATGTGAACACAAAAGAGGATGTGTCAGGGGTTGGGAAATGGGAAATGGGAAATGTGCCCGGGGGGTAGCGCACGTCAAAAGATTATGACAATTTTCCCACCACAAATGAGCGCTAAATCTGACAGCAAGGCGACAAGGAGCGAAAGGAGCATCACAGGACCCATTGTTAGCTGCCGTTGCCGTTGTGAGTGTGTGTTGACAAGGATTAAGGACATCAGCGAGTGTCGCAAAGAAATGATAAAAATTTATCAATAAAAAAAGAAGAAAGAACGAAGCGAAACGAAACGAAATGAAATGAAAAGAAAGCAGCGAGAATAAATGTAATCAATGTAACAAGAAAATAGCGAAAATTATGATTGATGTCGATTGTTTGATTGGGTCGCCAGACGCGCTCACAAAACACATCGAAGGAGGAGAAGAAAGACAGTAGATAGGGAAGAAAGCAGGTCAAAATGGCGTCGTCTTAAGCACAGGAAGTGGCAATCAGAGCTTGGGCAACGGCATTCACTCTTGATCAACTAAGTGAATCAATTCACTTTGCTCTTCAGACATTGCTTTCACTCGATTAGAACGATACAATTTATTGGGCACAAGTGCAACTACAATTTGTCGGCAACAACAAAAAAAGAAAAAAAAACATTTACTGCTGTAATTGAAACAGAATTTTTGATAAGGTTTTTGCTTTTAATGCGAGTTGATTTTTTGGGGAGTTTCAGCTTAAGTTTCAGTTTGAATTTAATAATAAGCATGAGTATATTTATATGATAAAATGACATTTTATATATTTAATTTTGTGCCTGCAGGAAATATTTTTTAAGAGGCAGAAGGATGTCAGAAATACTTTTTAGAAATAATTTTGAATGGCAAAAAAGGCCTACTTCAATCGATTCATAGTTGCTTTGGCTGACAATCTCATATATTGTGCACTCTATAGTATATTTTGAATGTAGTACTTTATTAATATACCATATATTACTTTTGGTATTTTATTTTGGATTAGTTTAGCTGTAGTACTATATTAATATACCAATATTACTTTTGGTATATTATTTTGGATAAGTTTTGCTGTAGTAATATATCAATATACCAAATGTAGCCTTCGGTATATTTTAGTATTTTTGTGGTATATTAATTTGGTATATTTTAAAACTATGTTGCCTTTATTCACAATAAGTAGTGGATATCTCAGAGACTGTAGATGTTTTAATTGTTTTGCTGTATCTTGAAAAAAGGTCTTAAATCAAGGTTTTTGTCCTAATACTAATATGTCTAAAATGTACGTCAAGCTATTAACGAAATTCGATTGATTCGAGAATTTTGTAACCGTATTATTTAGGTATTATTTTGA
Organism: Drosophila sulfurigaster albostrigata; assembly: GCF_023558435.1. Lineage (NCBI taxonomy): Eukaryota > Metazoa > Arthropoda > Insecta > Diptera > Drosophilidae > Drosophila > Drosophila sulfurigaster. The sequence goes on along the minus strand of NC_084885.1, from coordinate 7,765,909 downwards.
GAATTTGTCATATTTCAGGCTAATGTTGTTAGCTTTAGTCTTATTTCCAGAATATAATTGTTAAGACGAATGTTCTTGAAATTAGAAATTTGTATTCATTCAGTATATTTTTATATTATTTATTAGGCTTAACAGCAGAAACTTGATGAAACAAATCTCGCATCAATCAAGATTTTGAATTGTCTCTCTCGATCGCAACTTGCGTTTCTTTTGGAAGTAAATCGCACTTAATGCACATAGAGTTAATCTTCTAACTAAGCAACTATTGGCAAAGTCTTGATGCAACTGCAACTGGAAGATGCAAGCGGTTGGCCACTTCAGTGGCGCAACTTGAACTCGCATTTTGAAGATGCAGCTGCCACCCGGGGCGTTGCCACACTTGAGTGGCAAGAACAACCCTGTTTTTTCCTTGGTTGTTTTTTTTGTCACTCATTAGAAATCATTTAAGCAACAATTTTAATAAATTTCAACAATGCACTCAAGGCTGAGACAACGACGTTAAGGGTTAAAAAACGCCTCATGTCAGGCGGCAACGGGGGGGCGTGCCAAGCGCCATTCATGCCGCATGTTGCATGCAGCATGGAGTCAAGAGTGAAGTGAAGTCGAGTTGAGTTCAGTTGAGTTGAGGACGCGCCCATCACGCGCTGCTGCAGCTTCTTTTGATCGAATTAACGCACAGCATGGCGTTCAAATATGGCCAACTTCATCCGCCTTTCCCTCCCTTCCCCTCTGTCTTCGCTCACTTGGCACCTGTTTCCCCCTTGGCCCCATCAACCCGTGCTCGAGTGCAGTTTATTGTTTGATTTGTGTAAGCAAACGCGAAAAAAAAGAAAGAGGAAGTCATGAAAGATATTAAAAGGGCGTCAGAGTTTAGTGCATTTTTTTTTTTTCATTTTCATTTTCGTTTTTTTTTCTTTCGTTTTGACTTTCAGACTGTCGCGGCCATTGTTGCCGCTCGTCGTGTGGGCGGTCTTCGAGGGCTTCTTTCAAACACGAAACTCAAAATTCAAATGCAAATGCAAATTTCAATTTCAAACCAAGTCGTTCACTCACACTCTCAATTCAAATTCAGATTCAAATTAAAATAAAAACGTTTCGTCAAGCAAGCAACTGTTTGTTCAACGCCACTCGAGTGCTACTTCTTTTGCATTTTCTAAATTTTTTTTTTTTTAGCTCATATTTCATGCATACCCTGTATTTAAGCTGGAAGAGTTGTCTAGAGTTAAGATTCGGAAAAGTATAGGTTGCTGTTGCTGTAATATTAATCAATTCTCATAAAGATCTTTTGGCAATATTTCCCAGTCTTTTTTTTCTCAAAAATTATACAAATTTCCAGGCATTTATAATTACGACAAAAATTTACAAAGCGCCAAAATCAAAACAAGAAAAACATTTTGAATTTTCAACGTATGATAAATTAAGAGAACTCGAAAGAAATTAAAATATTAATAAAAATTTTCAAGCAACAATTTATATAATGAAATGCTATCTTCGACTTTGGAATATCTTACAGCAATTCAATTGAAGAAATACTACATAAAAATACTTTTTGAGTGTAGCAGCTGATGAATTTAAGCTTTTACAACATTTCAAAGTCACATTTTGTAGAATTAGTCAAGCAATGATATAAAATGTAAAACTAGAGGAAATAATAGAGAAAAAATATAAAAATTATGCTATAGAAATTCAGTTGATAAATTAAAATATTTGTAGTATTTCTTGCTAACAAATTTAGGCCAAATTAAGCAAGGAAATTACGTGTGAAAATGCTAAATAACTAATGTTGAATTAATTAAAAGAACTTTAGAAAATTTTCTATGCAAATTATTCTATAAAATGTTGCAGATATATTTGTAGACTAAATTAAACAATGAAATCAATTTTAAAAGAAAGGGAGTTGTAGAAATTAACATAAATGTTAAATGTAAGCTCAATATTCGAAGACGTTTGTTGCTTTGCAGGGCAAATTCAAGTCGATCACTTTCTTTTGCCTTTGGCGTCTTTCATTTTTGTGTTTGTTCGCTTCACACGCAATGAACGCCGCCCAATTCCCCCTCACAAGAGGGGGAAATCGCATGGGAAGTCCAAGTTCCATATCTCCGCGCCATAATTTGTTGACTTCAAAAGAGATTGGTTCATGGCTGATGTGGCTCATGCATATGAAATGTGTAAGCGATGCGCCTTTTGCCACCGCCTTTGTAATTGTGCAACTTTCTTCGGTCTTAGCAAAGTACTAAGAAAAAAGATGTGTAAAACATAAAAAATAGAAGAACAACAGCAACAACAAAAATAAAATAAAAGGGACAGCAAAGAGATATTCAAAGGGATTTTGAGAGTCGAGTGAAAAGTTTTACGCTTCAACGCCAATTCGCAGAAATGAAAAGACCCCCAAAGACCCAACTAAAGAGGCCATTAACATGCACACACACACACATGCTTGAGTGGTGTATATGTACGTATGTGTGTGTGTGTAGCACGTATCAATTGTGCTAATGCAACTAATTACGAATCGATATCGCACTTACGATGCGAACATGTGCAATAAAACACTTCAGTTTCGAACTCAACTTGAACTTCAAATTAACTTGCTGATTTCAGCAGCTAATTGAAGCACGTTCAGGAGTTTGCGATTTAAGAAACGTATTTAGGATAGTATATGTATATAAGAAAAGTATTAAGATGGCACTTCATCTAATCAAATATAAAGAATTTGTAGTTTATTTGATTCCGAATTATGTTTATATATAAAAATATATAAATATGTATATGTAGTAAGAAATAGACAATTGAGTAGAACTATTTATAGCTAAATTACATTTAAGCCGAAGAAATAAGATATAATCAACGCCAATTGAGAGGAATACTATAACAGCAGCTATGAGAATATTGGAGAATAATGAAAACTACTTTTATTTGTCTCAATATGAAATAATGTATAGGTTCGTTTAATTTTATAAATATTTTCTATTTAAATTTGAAATAATGTAGAGATATTTTTTTATTTATATTTATTTATTTCATTGAAAATAATGTTATTAAGTTATTTTTTCTTTTATTATTATTTATTTATCTATGGCTAATCTGATTTTAGTTGTAGATGAAATTGAGAAACAAGGTTGAAAATTGAATACAATTTTATTAAAACCAACTCTTTTTAGCTGCATGGAATTAACAGAGATAGCTGCTGATAATCTGTAGTTAATCGATTCGTGTAAATGTGGGTGTAAAATTCGTATGCCAAAAATTTTAGTTAATGTGTGCGAAATGCATGTGTGTGTGTTTGACTAGGCGGCGGACCGAGATATTAGTGAAAACGGATGGGCTTAGTGGGCGTGGTTGGGCAGGCGAGATTCTCAAAGATTGTCCTCCGATTGCTTCGAGTACTTTTGTTCAGCTGCTGCTCAACGGTTGTGACTATTGCTAAACAGTTGTGCAGAACTAAACCGAATTTCAACGCATTGCTAAAGTAAGCTTATCAAAGGGGGCGAAGGTGATAAGTGGGCGTGTTCAGCCAAGCGAGCTTTACAAAGATTCCTCAGCGATTGCTTAGGGTACTTTTGATCAACTGTTGCTTAACAGTTGCAAGTATTTAGCAACAGTTGTGTAGAACTGAAAGACATTTCAATGCATTGCCAGATTTAGCTGCAGCTTCTTGATTCATGTAAGTGACTGAAAAAGTCAGTGCCAAAAATTTTAGAATAAGTGTGGTAAATGCATGTGTATGTGTGAGGTTAGGTGGCGGAAGGTGGATTAGCTTAGGGGGCGTGGTCAGTCAGGCGAGCTTCGCAAAGTTTGATTAGGCTACTTTCACGCAACCGTTACTCAACAGTTGTGCAGCCCTTCTAGTCATTGCAGGTAATTGCTTGATAAGCGATCGTGTGTAAAAATGGCATGCCAAAAATTTGAATGTATGTGTGGCAAATGCATGTGTGTGTGTGAGGCTAGGCGTCGGACCGAGATATCAAAGTGGGCGAAGGTGATAAGTGGGCGTGTTCAGGCAGGCGAGCTTCACAAAGATTCCTCAGCGCTTACTTAGGGTACTTTTGATCAACTGTTGCTGAACAGTTGCAAGTATTAAGCAACAGTTGTGTAGAACTGAAAGAGATTTCAATGCATTGCCAGAGCAAGCATCTGGCAGTTGATTTATGTAGGTATGCGACTGAAAAAATCACTGCCAAAACTTTTATAATAAGTCTGGCAAATGTATCGAAGTGTGTTTAACTAGGCGGCGGACTAAGATATTAGTGAAGACGGATGGGTTTTGTGGGCGTAATTAAACTGAAGAGCTTCACAAAGATTCCTAAGCGATTGCTTAGAGTACTTTTGATCAACTGTTGCTCAGCAGTTGTGACTATTCAGTAAATAGCTGTTCAGAATTTGTCATATGCTTTTAACTATCATTTCGATCGCCTTTTGGTGATTACAAATTGTGCATAGTTTTAAATTGCAAACTTTAAAAAAAGATAAAAAATGCTTTGTTTCATCTCCATTATCAAAAATGTTTAGTAGTAAAAAATGCCAAAAATATCTTGTATTTTTATTTATTTTAATTTGTAGTCAAACTAATATAAAAGTCTCCTTAAAGTTGCAATTAAAAATCTATGAAATATTTTTTAAGAGTCTCTTTATTGCTGATTTCATTTGATGCTTTGATGCTCTTGCTTGCCTTTTTTTTTGTGTAAACGCAGCTAAATTTGTTTGAAGTGCACCTTTGAATGCCTTTTATTTATATTTCTTTCTTTTTGTTGTTTTTTTTTTGGTTGAAATGAAAAGGATTTGCAAAATGGCCGCTAGCTGGAAATGTGAGTGGCGAGGGGAAGCTGACAGCTTTTTTATGGTTGCAGGACATGTGTGCGTGTGTGTGTGTGTGTGTGTGTGTATGTGTGTGTGAGTTTGGACAAATGAATTTGCTGAAATGTGCAATATAAGAGATGCAGATGCAACGTCAGTTGGCAGGTGGCATGCGGCATGTGGCACGTGGCAGGATGGTAAGGAGGGAGGAGCGGAGGCCATCTCAATGTCTCAAAGGATGCCGAGTGTGTCTCAAAGTAAAATGCAAAATAATTGTTTATGGTGTTTTAACAATTTGCGCAAATGCTGAATATGCGCTCGCTGCAAATGCGAAACATACTCGCGTGTGTATAACAATTATAAAGCGAAACCAACTTGAAAGGCATCCACATTATGCAAACAGAGAGAAAGAGATGAAGAGAGAGAGAGAGAGAAGGTGCAGAGGGATGCGTCTCATTATAGAGCTACCCGACGTTGGATCGACGACGATGACGACGCGTCGTTATCCTTAATTTATAAAAGTGTGTGCGACGCATTTGCGATTGCGTTCGAGTCCTCGACATCATCTTGTGAATATGCATGAAACTGGAAGGAATTAAATTTCCGCTAACAGCAACATCGTTCCACCTTTTTTCCCCCCGCCCTCCCCTAGAGGCATTCGCCATCTTTGCCATAATCAAATGTAACCGAATAACGAACCAACCAACCAACAGTTCTTCTCCTTGCATTGCAAAGCTCTTCGCTCTTCCTCTTCCTCTTCGCTTCCTGCTGTCCTTTGTGGCACGCAACGTCAGCGACTCTGACTCATAATTTGCATATAACATATACTAAGAGCGCCGTACACGATTACATATGTGTTTGCATTAAGCCGCCTGCCTCAAGCAGCATCTCACATGTGCATAAGTCTAAATACTTTTCCCTCCACTTCCTTTTTTTAGAGACCCTTCGAGTACACTCTACATTGATTCTTTGCATCTTCGATACTCTTAATTAATTATTGCTTAATTGCAAATTTTAATTGCAAGTGTAATTATTATGCTGCGCTTTTCCATTTCTTCGATTTGAAAATGTATATAAAGCAATTTTCACCACGATTTTCAGAAATATGAAATTTGGGATTTCTATAAATTTTTATTCATTCATAACTTTTTTTGACTATATGAGGGAATTCTAATTATATTGTAATGTTTGGGTTCATTTTCATACTCGGCTGCAGGAAATGTATGCAACAGACAGAAGGAGTCAACTCTAACCCCATACAGCATATTATAGTATATTCATGATCAGCAAAATAGAAGTTATGTAAGGAATACTTTTGTACAGCAAAAACACCTTCTTACTAATGGGTCTCAGTTGTTTTGGCTGACAATCTGGTATATTTTGAATGCAGTATTAAATCAGTATACCTAAAATAACTTTTGGTATATTTTACCAAATATTTTGAATGTAGTACTGTATAAGTATACCAAATATAACATTTTTATATTTTTAGTAAACTTATTATTTGGTATATTTTATAGAAGTTATGTAAGGAATACTTTTGTACAACAAAAACACCTTCTTACTAACGGGTCTCAGTTGTTTTGGCTGGCAATCTGGTATATTTTGAATGCAGTATTAAATCAGTATACCTAAAAAAAAACTTTTGGTATATTTTACCGAATATTTTGAATGTAGTACTGTATAAGTATACCAAATATAACATTTGGTATATTTTTAGTATATTTATTATTTGGTATATTTTATATTATACACATTTATACATATTTTCAAATTAACATCGCACTCTTTTCATACATTAAAAATGGATAGCGGGTATCCCACAGTCGCGCACACTTGACTATATCCTTCTTAATTGTTATACTTCCAACGCTTCCTGTGAATATAAATATTTCGTTTTATTAGTGAGGCTTGTGAATAAATTATCATACGAGATTACTTTTTCAATATTTCTCTAAACAAATGATAATTCAGTATTAACACACATTTTGTAATCAAATTCAGTAACCAATAGAATTGTTTATTGCTTTTCAAACATTGATTTGACTATTTATTTTCTGTAATTTAAAAATATCAACATTTTATTTAATTTTTAATGAATCTATATTCAATAATGTATCAATTCAGTTTTTTATTCTAAAAACTTAGTCGATGGCCTTAGCAGCTAGCACTCCGTTTTTTTAGTTATTATTTTATTTGGTATAATAATTAACATGTACATAAATAAATAAATAAATATTGTAAATCGAATACAATTCCTTATTGCAGTGACACAATATAAAAGACAAAACATTTCCTAACAAATTTCATTTCATAATTTATTTATTTACACTCATTTCAAGAATATTCAGAGCTGTTTTCTTAAAAATGAGGAATTTTAGTTACTTTTAAATTTTAATTTTTGAGCAACTATAAAAATGAACCCATTAATTATATATACTATGAACAAATATTTAAATGTAGACTGAAGGCTTTAGTCCCTCTTGCTTATCTCATTGCAATAAGGAGTTGTATTCCTTAATTCAATAAAATAATAATAATACTAATAATTAACATTTATAGAAATCCGTGAAATAGACAATTTCATAATGTAAATATTATATATCATAAATTAACTGCAGTTGTTGGAATAAGTTATTAATTCGTTAAGATTAGCTTAGGAATTGTTGGCTTGAGTTTGCTTTGCGTGTGCTTAATAAAGTCCTTCAAAACTGAAGAACAAGAGTAGAAGTATGTATGAGGTCCCCTCATCCCCTTTTCCCAGGCAAAGCTAACCAATACGTCAGAGGAAAATGGGACATGAATTAGTTATTTTATTTGTAGCAAGCTGCAAAGTCGAAATTTGAGGCACACCAACCACAAGACACTGCCACAGAAGTGTGTGGCAACCCCTGCAGTTGAGTTGTGTTAAGTTCAGTTGATTGAGGGATGCGAATCGAGTAATCAGCGTTTTAATAAATGCCCAGCCTCTCGCTCTTCACTGTGTGTGAGGACAAAAATGTATAATGGCTTCCTGCTTGCGCCTGGCTGAGTGAATGAATGAATGAATGAATGGACAGGAAGCCAGCATATTCAGTACGTTGGCAAAAGGCAATGAGTGAGCGAGAGCGCAAAGGCAGAAGAGAAGAGCGAAAGAGAGAGAGAGAGAGAGGGAGAGAGAGCAAGAGCAAGAGCGAGGGCGAGCGACAGACAACGAGTGAGTGTGCGAGCGAGAGAGCGCGAGGGCGAGAGCGCAAATGCAATTCATAAAATGAAAATGAATGAATGAATGTTATGAAAAAAGGACGAGCCAGAAAGAGAGAGAGAGAGAGAGAAAGAGCAACTGCGAATAAGCGAAAGAGAGAAAGAGAGAGCGGCGACAGCGATAGCTGAAGGCAGGCGCAAGTGCGAGCGAGAGCGCACAAATTAACTGGGAGGGGCATGCAACACACACACACACACACAGACACACGCACACACAGCTAGCTGAGGCAAAAATGTGCAAAATGTTATAGAGTAGTTGGCAAAAATAAAGTGTGAGCAGTGGGAGTGGGGAGCTGGTCACACTGGCAAGCGGGGTTGCTGCCTGTTTAGCCGCATGGCCACTCACTGCAGTCAGGTAAGAAGCAGCAAAGATAGTCGAGCAACCACCACGTGACAACACGTGGGTGCAAAAGTGACAGCAGCAGCACTAGCTCCCCTTTCTCCCCACCTTCCCCTCTAGCTGCCTCGCTCCTCTCCATCCCTCGCTAGTCTTTAGCCCTGGTCTGTGCTGACCCTGATTGGGTTTTTTGCTTGCGAATATATCCGAGCGGATATTAGATTGGAAATATTGACGGTATATAATGATGATGTTGTTGGAGGGTCCTTACATCTCTCTCTTACTCTCTTACTCACTCTCTCTCTCTCTCTCTCTCTCACACACACTCTTCACTCGTAATGATGCTGGTAAACAGTAAACGGCTCGAATTGAATTCAATTTGGAATTGCATTCAAATTCGAAATCAAATCAAATCGCAACGAATCAACAATTATGCATGTGTATGTGTCTCTGTGTGTGTGTGTGTGTGTGCTGCAGGTTGATTTTATGCCCGCTCATAATGAGGCATATCACAGACACTTTTAATGAGGCATCTCTGCGGTTTGCATGCAATTAAGCAGTCGAAGCAGCAGCCAACAACACACAAATTAAGCCAGAGTTGGAGATTCAGGGGACAGGATAATGAGAATGATATGATAATAAGTACAATCGCTTCTTGTCTGCGGCGATTAAGACAAAAGACAAATAACATGGGCACCATGATGAAGTAATTAAAAAAACGAATTGAATAAAAATATAATGTGAACAAAAAATAAAACAAGAGTTAAGGAATTTGTATATTTGAGAGATGCGTACGTGAACCTTATAAATAATTTTAGATTAAAGAGAGTCTGAAAGTAAAAATAATAATAAAAAAACAGAAAAATAGTTAAAACATTATTCTAAGCTCTAATTAAAGTTCTAATCATAAGCTACAAGATTTATCTTTACCCAAAATAAAAAAAATGGTTTGGTATATGTTTTTTCACTTTAGATAATGTTGTACGCGACATTTTCGCCAGATAATTACCCATATACTATTTTCACTTCCATTCTCTACTATCCTTATCCATATTTTATAGGAAAAACGAAGCTATTCAAATACTAAATAGTAGCTAATATAGACTGTGATACAAGAAAATGTATGTTAGGATTTTATTATTATTATTATTTATATGTTAATTATTATACAAAATAATATAATAACTACAAGAAGGGAGTGCTAGCAACTAAGCCCATCGACTCGACGGTTAATTTATAAGTTGTTGATGTCTATGAATTTAATTAGTAGTTTAACATTATTGTGAGTAGGTAAGGATTTTAGATATTTTATAAAACATTATTTAATAAATATTTATTTTTTTGACGTTTTTCAAATTTTTATTCTACATTGTTTCATTCATTTCTATATAAAGAGACTTATTTAAAAAATCTTGGCTTAGCGTTTACATATTTTATAAAAATTTCTTTTTAAATATTTATTTTTTACAAGTTTATCAAATTTTTTTCTTAGTTTGTCATTTGTTTATCAACTCACATTTGTTATATCACATTAAAAGTAAATACCAATTGAAACTTTTCTTCTTCAATGGAATCTCATTACATTAAAAACCCCATTAAATAAAATTGACACGTAAGAAAATCAGTAGAGAAATCAGATTTACCAATAAGTTAAAGACCGCATTAAATCCTTTGTTTTTTAATGGTGATCGAAATACTTAATGATTAATGTTAATGGAAAGAAATGATTTATACAGCAGTCCCTTAACTGATTAATCATGTTTATCTTATTTAATAAATAAAAAGTAAACTGTAATTAAAAATCTTGTCAGCAGAATGCTTCAATAATAGCAAAATGGAATTCTTTCTGAGCAAATGAAATTGTTGTGTATTAATAAGATTAAAATTAAAATTAATTTTTTATAATTTTCAAAGCATTAAAATTGAATTTCTTATGAATTAATCAGAAATTAATTAGGATACCATACATAGTATTCTAGTAACAAACAAATTTGTCAGCTAATAAGAATTACTAAAACTTGGCTAAACTGCAAGTGATTAATTTTGGTTTATCAAGAGCAACAGCAACATTGACAGCGACAACAACACAAACCCAAATTGTCTCAAGAGACTATTAACGAATCGTCGAGAAAAGCAACATAAGCCCCAAGCTACCAACAAAAAAAAAGAAGAAAAAAAACTTCCTCTTTGCCCAATATGCTTCACTTTTTTTTCCATTTCGCTATTGAGTGTCGCTTCATTTGCTTTGCTGATTTCGAAGTTTTTATATTTTTATGCAATTTTCATTTTAATTTTGTACAAAATTTGCGACATTTTTTTTTTTGTTGGTTGCTATTTCTTGAGGCAGAGCGGGAGAGTCAGTTGATTATGGCGTTGTGGGAATTGAGTTTGGGGAATTACGAGAGTTTATCTATATATTCATATGAGTGAATATCTAGATGAGTGTGTGTGAATATATGTACGAGTATGGGAGTGAGTGCCACACATAGTGGAGAAAGCATTCACTCGCATGCATATGCAAATCTCGTTAGTTGTTTGGTTTCCCATTTCCCGTTTTCTCGCTTTTCTCGCTCGACGTTGTCGTCGTCGTCGTCGTCGTCGTCGTCGTTAACGCGTCTCTCGAATGCAGCCCAAAACGATTGAAAAAGGTGCAAATTGAATTTTGTAACTTGTAACTTGGTCCCAAACACTTTTGCACAATGACATATTAATTTCAAATGTAGGTATCAAGTGCTATAGCTGCATAACCCAACCAATACACTGAGAGAAATGTCGCGTGAACTCAGCAGCTTTACATCTTGCATGTTGAAGTTTCAAGCCGAGACTTTTGCAGCCAGTACTTTAGTAATAATGTTAGTGTTAATTTTAGTTAAATCGAAACTCTTGAAAATAAAAAAAAGATTGAAATTTCAAGTTGTTTTCTGTTACTGATTTTTATTCAAACTGCTTATTATTTGTGAATACTTTACCTAATTAATATTCTTTAAAAAGCTATACAAAAGTCTTCTAGAAGAGTAGCCTGAGAACCTTCAGCAAGATTCTCTAGAGACCATAAGTTATATATATTCTTGATTTGCGTTAACAACTGAGAATATATAACGAAGTAAGTCTGTCTATCGATATAAACATGTTGATCCCAGAGACTATAAAAGTTAGAGCTATAATTTTGTCTTGACAATCTGATTATTCTCTACTCTATGGTATATTTTCAATATTGTAGAAAGTTGACTTAGTATTCAGTATATTTTAAGAACAATACCATACTGTCGTGCTTTTATTAAAACTGGGTATATTCAGTATATTTTAGTACTTATTTTAAGAAATATATCATAGTATTTAAGTATTAGTTAGTATTTTTTTGTATTTGGTATACAATTTAACGAGTATTTCTCAACCGAGCACACTGACTCGAGTGACTTTCTTACTTGTTAAAGATTAACTAATTGTTAAATTAAAATATAAGATCATTATAGAGTATTCTAAATTATATTATATTGATTGCCTTTAAGGTTCTGTGGACAATTAGAAGTCACCTAAAGATTGTGATTACTCTAAGCTAGAAAAATTGCGAGATAAATTTAATATATGAGAGGTTTAATCACTTGCAGTAATCACTTGAATTGATGCATATTTCAGCTGAATTAGCAGTTAGATTTGGCTAAGGTATAGAATAGTTTTCAAATGCATAACAACTTTGTCGCCGAGTGTAGTAGAAAGCATTTGACAAACGGGCTGAAGAAGCCAAGAAGCCAAAGTGCACTTGAGGCGCGACTACGGGAAAACAAGTGCGACGAATACGACGAATGACTGCGATGACTACGGCTGCTGTTTATGAGCACGGGCCGGGCTCTAGTTACGGCTAACGAGTTGCAGCTAAGTCCGAGTTGGGTTCGATGGCAAAAGGCGAAAGAGAGAGCCAGAGAGAGAGAGAGAGAGAGAGATGGATGGATGGATGGATGGATGGATGGATGGGTAGCATCTCATTCATTATACGACAATTTGCAGTATTATGGCCTCGTTTGGAGTGCCTCGGTTTTCCTCGGTTGAGGGGCACAAACGTCCTCAAGGGTTTTGCTTGCGCTTGCCTTGGTTCTCCGAATGCGCCCCGCGGCCGCATCGCTAGAGCACTCATCAAATTTTTGCGAAAATTTGCATTAAGTGAAGTAGTCATCAGTTATCAGCATCAGCATCAGCATCGTAATGATCACCATCGCCATCATCATCATCGAGTTGATTGTCATCCTCGCAATCCGCAACCCAATCTCAATTCCAATTCCAATCCCAATTCACATTCAGGCAACGCAGCAAATTTGAATTTGAATTCAATGGGCGGGCGCTGTGTGCTTCGTGTACTTCGTTCAACCAACCAGCGAGACGTGCCCCATTCCCTCACCCCTCCACCCTCTGAAGGGGGGCAACAGTTGGCGGCATTGTTTGCGCGACAAAACTCAAAACTCAACCTCATTTAGCCAAGAAATATGCCAACCGTTGGCGTCTCTCGTGCTCGGCACTTGGCATAATGGAGATAACGCTAGCGGCGCAACCGTTGGCCGAAGGGGGCGTGGCAGCAGCGGGGAGACAAAACAGTTTGATGGTGGAGAGGGGGTGGAGGAGAAGGTTTGGCATTTGATGAGGGAGAACGCTTCAGTTGCTGTTAGTTTGAACGCAAAATCAGCGACATTATAATCGTCCTCATTAACGCTGCCATCCTCTTTCTTCCTTTGTCCCTCCCCCCTTGTCACCCCCTTGTCCTTGGCAAGCTGCGTTCTGTGAGCTGCGTGTTAATATCCTGGAAAAACCTAACCTAACTCGTCAACTCATCAACGTCATTAGCGAAAAGCAGCGAACAGCGATAAAAAAAAAAAAGAAAAATGTGTGAGAAGAACACAAAACGACAGCGATGCAATTGAAGAAGTTCGGCCAGCAGGATTTCCAAAATGAGCTACTCAAGAAATGATTATAAAGCAGGTGATTAGGAAGAGATAAATAAGAAATAAATAAATAATAAGATAAGCCAAAGTTTAAAAGCTGAGTCTAGGCAACAAATTTTTATATAATGAAAAATAAGTCAAAGTAAAATAAATTAAAATGAATGCATACGTAAATAAATAATAATATGTGACTAGAAGTAAAAAAAAGTAATAAAACTACTAAAAATATAAAGAAAAACTAACAAATATACGAAATTAGGTAAAATTAAATGTGATGAGTTAACAAAAGTAATGAAGAATAGAATAGTTTTCTTAGATAGTGAGAAAGACAGAAAGCTTCTTAATTTGAATCAGAATCTCAAAGAAAATCAGAGAGCTTCTGAAAGAAAAGCAGATAGCTTCTTAAACTAAAGTAGAAAGTATCTAAACGAAAAGCAAGTATAAAACCGAAAGATCCAGAAGTTCAGCTGACAATGAATTTAGACTTAAGAAAACTTAACAAATGAAATAATAATTTAATAAAATATTAAATACCAAATGTTATTAATTATTTTGAAGATAGCTTAAAAGGAATAGAATATTATTTTCATGCATCGTATTAAATATAACAAGTATCAAATACGAAACTTAATTATTATATAATATAAAGACTATTTGATAGACGTCAAACTCCAACAGCTAACATAAATTCATAAACTGTAAAATAATTATGGACAAATCAACTTTAATCCAAGCACAAAGTTGAAAGAGGAATGTGGCTAAAGAGTTGTCTATAAGTTTGCCAAAAAAAAAAAGAAGAAATATTTGCTAGATTGTGAATTGATTACTTGCAGTTAGTCGTTAGAGTAGCACTTTGAGTGGATACTTGACTTCATGTAGAGCACAACGGCGATCAAACCAGACTAGACAGCACAGGACGGCATTGAATGGTGAAGGGGAGAGAGGAAAGAGTAAAGGAGGAATGCCACCTGGCAGAACTCGTTGAGTTTTTCAATTGATAATACACTTGACTGGGTAAGCAGCGTTGCGCCTTCAGCGCACTTTAACCCGGCCAGAGAAGCGAACTACACAATCAATTCAAGCCATGCCCACTGAAGCGTGCAGACAATTGCACTGCAGACTGTCAGCGCCAGCCATTCAGCTAGGCAGACAGTCAATCAAGCCGACAGACAGACAGACGGACAATCAATCAGGCAGATAGTCAATCAGATAGACATCCATGCAGTTGGAGACACAGTCAGTTTGTCCATGAGTTCCTGTGTCAGTCAGTTAGTCAGTCAATCTACCAATCAGTCAGTCACTAAGTTAGTCAATCAATTAGTCTGTCTTTCAGTCACTGAGTCAGTCAATCAATTACTTAGTCGTTTAGTCATTTCCTTATATAACCAATCACTCTGGCAATCATTCATTTATTGATATATATATAGTGTTATCAGTCAACCAATCAGTCAATCATTCATTTAGTTAGTTATGAAGTACGTTTAGTTAATCATTAAACCAATCATTCAGTCACTCAGACAATCAATAAGTCAGCCCATCAATGAGCCAGTTATTTCATCATTGAATTTATTTAGTTAGTTAAAATCAATTAATCAATCAATCACACAGTAGTTCAATAATTTATTGCGTTCATCAGTCAATTAGTGTTTCACTCAGTCATTCAATCTGTCAGTCATTCACTCACTCAGTCAGCCAGTCATTCATTTAGTTAGTAATGTAGTACATTGAGTTAATCATTAAATCATTCAATCAGAATAAGTCAACCCATCAATCAGCCAGTTATTTCATCACTCTATCTGTGAATCAATCCGTTTGTCAAACAATCATTTAGTTAGTTAAAATCAATTAATCAATCAATCATTTCATGCGTTCGACATTCAATTATTCAGCCTGTTAATCGTTTGGCCTTTCACTCAGTCAATCAATCAGAGAGTCAATCATTCAGATAGTCACTCAGGCAATGACTAAATCATTTAGTCACTTAGTCTGTCAATCAATCGTACCAAGCAATTTTCTATTGGCAAGCATTCGACAGGATGCGATTAAGGATGACTAAAAACGAAACGAATAATATCTAGCTTCTTCCCTGCTTCCTCGAACAGTTTTTCTCTTTCTCTTTTTCTCGTAGATTTATTATGAGTTCTGTGTGTATGTTTTTTTTTTGTTGAGACTCTCTTAAGTGCACTTTGAAGGGGTTGTGTAAATTATGCAGCTTAATTCTGGCATTATTCGCCTCCCTGGTTGCCACCCACTTTGTGATGCAACCCTGTGCCCTGTGCTCACCATTTTGATTTGCTTTGGGTGCCCCTTTTGTTGCTGCTACTGCTGCTGCTGCTGTTGTTGCTGGTGCTCAAATTTCGCTAATGGCTGCCTTGCCAGGACAGCCGCAGCCTGTTCACATCCTTGCAGCCTCTTTGTTGTTGTTCTTGTTGTTGTTGTGGGTTGCAACTGCCAGAGGAAGGAGAAGAAGCAAGAGGGCTGCGCGCCCAGGAAGTCATTATGCTGCGCAACTGCAATGATGAATTACATTGACTGTGTTGTCCTTGTTATCCTTGCCTCTGCCTCTGTCTCTGCTCTCGACTTCTGCCTCTCGCTTTTCTTATCAAGCAATTGAATTATTTGAAATTTTGCAATTTTTATGTGCAGCGACAGTTAATGGATTGCCCAATAGCAATTGCAATTCGCAAAGAGAAAATAGCAGAGTGGAAAGCCAAGGGGGAAAGCCAGCAGAGAAAACTCGTTTGCAGTCTCAATGCACTTATTTTCCCTGCTTTTCATTCGAAATACCCACGATAAATTAATGAATTAATTTGTTGTTTACTGATATCATTATTTGCTTTAGTTCTTAATTTATTAGTAGATTTTGCTTACTCACTTAATTTCTAAATTTCTTATTTCTTAATTTTGTATTTCTTCGAAATTTATTCTATTTTTATGTTCCTTAATTATATATCTCTTTTCTATTTTGTTCAATTCAATTATATATTATATTATTTGTTTCTTAATTACATATTTATTTCTTTAATTTGTAGATATGTTTTTTACTTTCTTATTTGCATTTTTATTTCTCCATTTTGCTTTTTTTTTTCCATTTCCTTTTCTTTACCCTCCAAAATTCAATTATGTATTATCTGGTTTCTTTTTTCATAAATGCCTTATTTATTTATTTCGCCGTGTGTTTTTTGGTTAAATTATTTTCCAACACAATTTATGATTGAAAACAAAAATGGCTTAATTGAAAGACAAGTGATAGAGTTATCTTAAATGTTTTAAATAAACGCATAAATTCATTTATTAACTTACATCCATAGGGAAAAAGTTATTTAAGAAATTCTTTTGTATGGTAAAAAACGCCTTCTTACTACGGGTCTTAGGAGCTTTGGCTGACTTTCTGATATGTTTTGTTATCTATGGTATATTTTAAATAATAAATTTTAAGAATAATACTACATTGTTGTACTATTATTCAAAATGAGTAGGAGATATCTCACAGTCGAGCATACTTGACATGTAGCTTTCTTACTTGTTTTGACTTAGCATAGTTATATATTTATTTTATTTTTAAACGCACTTGAAATATGTAAATAAGTTGCTCTCTTGACTGCAAGAAATGTCAGTTAAAGGAATTTCAAATCGAATAGTTATTAAGTAAGATCTAATTGCTTTAAAGATCGATGAAATCACAAATATCGAGAGGACAATACCAACTGCTTAGTGAAGTGGGAGAAGGGAGAAGGAGAGGCAAATTGTGATGCTGTGATGCGATGCGGTGCAGTGCTTGAAGTAAACGCATAAGACGATGCGATGCGATGCGATGTGAAAAATGCACAATTCCAAGTGCAATATCAACAGGCAAATAGTCAACATGCCAAATAGAAATAGAAATTCGTTTACTGCCTCTGCAACTTGCAACACATTGGGGCAACGTTCAAGGATGCTGTCAGCAGCAGCAGCAGCAGCAGCAGCAACAACAACTGCGTACAATACATATTGTTATTATGATTGCACAATAAATATGGCGCAAGCAAGCGAGCGAACGAGCAGCGAACTTGCACCTGAAGGATGTTGCAACAAGCAACAAGCAACTAACTGAACAGCAGGGGGCAAGTGCGTAAATCGCAAATCGTTGCCAGACATCAGACATCAGTCGAGAGTTGATTCGATTTAATAACTTCTGTCAAACACACACACACACACATACTCATAGAACTAACGGTGAATCGCAAGACGCGTCGTTATACCCTTTAATAAAGCAAGTCAGCTAGTGGGGTGTATTTGTGTAATAGATACAGATTATAACAAATAGTTTAAGAGGATTTATTAGGAAACTTTAATATGAAATATTTTATTTTCACTCATTATCTAGCTACCAAAATTTGTGGATTCAAAGATTTTTTAAACTATTTCTTTAAATTATTCCACTTGTAGGCAATTGATTAACCAATTTCATTTTGAAATCTTACTATGAATTTAACTATGTAATTAATTTCAATATGAAATCTAAATTTATTTATTTTAATCCAAATTTATTTATTTTAATAAACTTTAACTATTTCTTTCAATTATTACCACTTATGTAATTTTCCAGAATATCGGAAAGTCGCCTACTATTCTAATAACTATTTATAGGGAATTCATTAGTCAACTTCAATAGGAAATCGTTTACTATCCTTCCCTTACTTCCTCCTTCATTTAGTTCACTTTAACTAATTCTTTAAACTATTAAAATGTTATACAGGGTATAACAGGGTATCATTGCGTCGCTTACACTTGCTCTTATTCTAAACATTCAACTGCGGGCTACATTTAAGTTGACTTCGACTTCGACTACAACTTCGACTTGGATGTCGAGTGCTGCCAATATTTGCCATGTTTAGTTGCTGTTGCAACAACTTATTTATGATGAGGCTATGCAACATCTCTGAGAGGGAGAGAGGTGAAAAAGAGAAGAGGATGGAGAAGAAGGCAACTGTTGGCATTGTCGAGCAAATAGCTTTAGTTGCAAACTTGTCAAACGCAACAGAAATCCATTCGGGAATTAAGGCGGCAATTGAAAATCGCAAAATCTATTTCTCGATTGTATATCGATGTGTGTGTGTGTGTGTGTATGTTAGAAAGTGTGTGTGCTAAAGTGTGTGTACTTAGTGTAAAGTATGGGAGACTAAACAACCTGTTGACTGTGCAAATTTCACATTTCTAATCTACGCGATTTGGTGAGGCAAAAGTTGAGCACATAATATTGATTCTTTTATGCAGCAATTATTAAACAGATTTAACATCTAAAATGATGCAGCTTTAAGGAACTTTTTTTTAGTTATCAAGTTAGGGTAGAAGGGTATTATAACTTTGTTCCATCTGTCTGTCTGTCCATATGTAGAAACATCTAGTAAGAGATAGAGATATAATTTTGTTCGACAGCACTTGTTATGTTTGGTGGCGATCAGATCAAAATTTTAGAAGTTATTTAAGAAATACTTTTGTGTAGGCAAAGAAGCCTACTTACTAAGAGTTGCTTTGGCTAACAATCTGGTATATTTTGTACTCTATGATATATTTAGAATGTAGTAATCAATATACAAAGTACTATCATTAGTATATTTATAGTATTATTGCGTTATATTAATTCAATATATTTTAAGTATTTGTAGTGTTTTGGCATGTTTGTAGGAGTTTTGAGGTATATTAATTTGCTATATTTTAAAATAAATATCTTGTTTGTTGTTTATTACTTGTTTTTATTTAATATATATAAATATTAATGTAATATTATATAAATAAAAGTTTCAGTTGTTTGTCGCATTATAGAATAGAACATACAAGTTTAACTTTAATTTAAATTGTTCAAGCTCTACACTCGTTATCCATAATTTATAACCTTATTATAAAGACCGTTCAATTTTCAAACTTAAATGTTGAGCTAAGATTTCCCCAACACATATTGAAGATAGATTGTCACTTTGACATGCTTAAATATGCGCTGTGAAATCTATAAAATGTATAAGTAAACATGTATTACGAACGTTCCCTTTTTTCTCTCATTTTCTGCTCGGGAATTTCTTTTTGAGTACTCGTTAGAATGATTCATGTGATTCGAATGATAAACCAATAATAACCCCGCAGCCCTCATCAAATTATCATGATTAAAATCATGATTATTATTACATATTATTATAATTATAAAGTGGATGATGATGTGGATGATGCGGATGATGATTATCACCCTTGTTTGCCATTGGCCTTGCCTCAACGTGTCATGCCACTTCAGGGGCAAAATGTGTCAGAATATGAATTGAATTGGTTGACATGTTTGCCATAGAGTTCCATCCACGTTCACACATCGATATCCTTATATCCTTATCCTTGTTGTCTGTCTGTCTGTCTGTCCGTCCGTCCGCCTGTTTACACTTCATCCTTTTGTCTGTCGCCTGTCGTCGATAAAAGGCCATTGTATCTGAGAGATACACGCTGGGCACATTGTATCTATCAGATACGCACAGGCGCGCTTCTTTATTTGCCTGTCGACAGATGTTGCGTTTGTTGTATATATTTTTCATCAACATTTCTCACTCCCTCTCTTATGTGTGCATAAGCAAATTTCGGGGAACTGCCAAAAAAAAGAAGAAATAGATAGAAGGAAAACCAAATTGAGACTCGTTCCCTATAAAAGTGGTTCCATCTTTTTTTTCTCCCTCTGTCGAAATTATTTAATTTTGCCGCAATAAAAAGCAGCTGTCAGGAGTGGGGGAAATGGAGAAGGGGAAGGGGGCAAGCATTGCCTCTTTATGCAACATAAGCACAAATTTACCATTTTCCACATTTTTCGCATTTTCCATTTCTCATTTGCATCGCAAAGAAAAGCATCAATAGATTGAAATCGCTGTTGCCCCAAGCTGATGATGATCCCCTTTTGCAACTTGTGGCAAGTCAGCAACATTGCGGCTGCCTCTTTGTGCCGCGGCATTAATTCATTTACAAATTTCCGATATTACGAGCGAGCATTAACACACACACACACACACACACACGCACAACAAATTGTGCAGTTAAGCAATTTTTGAATTTGAATTTGAATGCCACGCAAAATTGTCTTTGCACAACATTTGCTATGCCACTTGCCTCTGCTTTCTGTCGCTGCCCCTTCTCTTCTTCTCTGTCTGCCCCACAACTAGTTTCTTGGATTTATCGAAGCAGCAGCAAATGTCGTCTATATTAACAGTATTTTCTTTATTTAGAAGGCAGCGATTCATAAATAAATTCATTAATATCGATAGCAAATAAATTGATAATATATCGAAATATCAACTAATATTTTGTTTTTGAAGAATATTTAATGCACTCAATATTTATTTAAAATGCCTTTTTTTTAATTTCTATTATTATTTATATTTTATTTATTTATTAAGTTGTATTTATTTTTTATGCATTTAAATTTTTTTTTTTTTTATTTATTTACAATCTTAATGCATTTAATTTGACATTCATATTTTTAATTTTTTTTCCTTTTTTTGTATTTACATATTTTATTCTTTGAAATTTAGCTTTCTTGCTTAATTTATTTTATAAAGGAGAGAAGCTTTTGAAATCCTAGATCACTTTATTAACGTTCTTTCATTTTCTTTGACAGCCTAGATTATTTATTTAAATTTATTTCATTTGCTCGACTTGTATAGCTAACTAAATTAAATTATGGCAGCTCTTCTATACTCTTTCAAATAACATTAGTGTCGTATACTATTATATATACCTATTATATCTGTATTTATTTTCATAGATAGATTGTAAATAAATAAAGAATATAAAAATATATATATATATTTAAACCGATATATTTTAAATATTAGTTTCTTATATGATTATACTTCAATTCTTGTTTTTACCAAATTAAATGCTTTTCCATTAAGCAATTAGGAATTGAGTTCAATTTTTAATTATTTTTAATCGATGCTCATCGTTCGATAATCTAAATGCTTAACTGCGATTAATTTATCAAATTTATTGCTGTTCCCTTTGCAATCTTCGGCAATATGTTGTGTCAGTTACATGACATGTCTGAACCCCGCCCCGTTCCCTTCCTCCAGCCCCGTTTACGCCCATTATCTGGTTGTTTGGCAGCCGCTTGAGTGCAAATAAATCTTGAATCTCTTGGCTAAAGGGGTCGCCATTTGATGGGAAAGAGAGAGAGAGAGAGAGTGAGAGAGCAAGAGGGGGGAGAGGAGAGTTGTCAGACGGATTAGAAGCTGGCCGAAATGTCAACAGAAAAACAGGACGCAAGTCACAATGGGCGGCAACAATAACAACAACACAAGACGGGGAATAAGACGATGACGATGAGAAGACGTAAAAGAGGAAGAGATGAGGAACAACAATAACAACAAGAGCAATGAGAACTTGGCACATTGTCAAGTGGACTCCAAAGCTTTTAGCTTAAATACACTTTGGGCCAACTACTTAAACGCAACTAACTCGAAGAGAAGAGTGGAGAGGGCAAAGGGGAGTGGCTAGAAAGGCGGACACAGTCGCTGTCCGTGACATATTTGCCGTCAGTTGTTGTTGTTGTTGTTGTTGCTGTTGTCTGTTGCCCCGAGTGGTTGCGAGTGTAATTGAATTTATCGGTCTGGATTGTGTATCGAGAAAATTGCTAAATGCAATACACAAGCAAATCAAGGAAATCAACTAAATTGAAATCATTGAAATTAAATCATTCAAGCAGATTAAACTAAGCGCATGACGCATACGCAGCGTGGTCCAAGCATCCAACACACGTACTCTCACTCACACTCACACTCACACTATCGCACTGTTGCACTTGCTTTGCAACCCTTTCAAACGTGAAAAAGCTTTGCGCGAAAGCTGCGTCGCTTTGTTTGCAGAAACCTTTTTGTCCGCCGCAGGCGCTTAGCCAGGACACGAACCTCCAGCAGAAATTCGCGAATTCGCCGCTGCAGCTCCAGCGTGGTGACAATTGAGCGTCACTTGTGATCAGTTCAAATCTACTATCGATAAACGATAAGTTATCAAAGTTGTGCAAACTACTTTGTTTGCTAGCCAAGCGAACGAGTTTTCTCATTGCAAAAGTTTTAAAAGCGTTTTATAGCATAAGTTTCGTTAATTTGCCATTAATTTGTTAGTGAAATCTTAAAAGTGCAACTTATCGATAAACGATAGTAAATGCTAATAAACAAAATTAATGCTGCATAATGCTGGTAACTCGTAAGCAATTAAACAATAATTATTCTATAAAAAAAAGATAGTTCATAAACAATAAGAAAGTGACTAACAATTTTATGGATCATAAATTCAATACTTAACTTATTTTAAATAAAAAAAAACTATTCATTCAATAATCTTATTATTATAATAATCATTTCATATTCTTACTCTGTATATTAATATTTATTTGTTTATTTTTCGACAAACATTTCAAGATTAAGATCATAGATATGATGATAATTTTTGCTAAGTAAAATTTTTAGCTTTCAAGAGCTTGCCTCAAAATGTTTAAGCTAGCCAATTAGTCGCTAATAAATGTTTAGTTAATGAGAGCTTAGAGAGTATATTAGAAGAAGGAGTAAACACATTGAGCTTAGGGTTTTGGGTGCATTTTTTTTTGGTAGGGGGCCTTTTGGTAGAGTTGCATTGAAGTGCAGCCACTTCAGAGTGCAAATGTGTGAGATTATTCAAGCATTATGTGATGCATTCATTCAGGCAGCGATAAATACCCAAATGCTTAATGCTAAATGCTAAATGCTAAATGCTAAATGCACTTCAAAGTCAAGAATTGAGAAGAAAAAGAAAGAAATCTGTTCGAGAGTCGTGGCTTGATTACTTATTTAGCATTTTTCCAATTTCCATTCCCGATTTAGCCCGCAACTCATTTGACAATTGTCTCGTCTCGGCTTCTGGCTTCTATACTAATTGCAATCTGTGAAATCTGTGGATCGACGGGATGGAGCAAAAGTCAATGGCACACACATTGGCCTCTCCTCTTTTTCGTTTTTCGTTCGTTTTTTGTCTTGTGACTGCGGCCTATTATGCAATCAGCATAAAGTCAATGCTTTTTATGAATATGAATATGAATATTTGATGCTTTATATGATTGTTTTCACGCCACTTGCGCATTATTCAAATTTTGCAATTTCGAAGAAGAAA
The DNA here is from genome assembly GCF_023558435.1 of Drosophila sulfurigaster albostrigata. Taxonomy (NCBI): domain Eukaryota; kingdom Metazoa; phylum Arthropoda; class Insecta; order Diptera; family Drosophilidae; genus Drosophila; species Drosophila sulfurigaster. The sequence continues at coordinate 7,742,458 of NC_084885.1, read as the reverse complement.
CAAACAAACAAACAAACAAGAACAACACGAACACACAAAAAATGTGAAGCTGATGATGATTGTGATGTGAAACAAAAGACGAGGCGCGCTCTATTCAAAGTATAGTATATCCAGTCTATATGGCATCCATATGGCAATACCTTTGGCAAAATGTGGGTGTGGGAACCGAAATGGAATGGAACAGAACCGAGCGGAATTCAGAGAGAAAGAATGAGAGAGAGAGAGAGAGAGAGTGAAGCGTCAAGCGTTGCCCACAAATCCTTTTATGATAATTTCTCAAGAGTGTCGTCCTTTGATCAGGCAAGTGCCTGGCGTGCAGAAAAAACTCATTCAAGCATGAATGTGAATATGATTTTCAACCACACTCACACTCACACTTACACTCACACACACACACACCCGAACACCCAACACTCACACACACACAGACACTCACTGCTCATAAGGATTTAATAATTCGTTAAGCGAAATTAAAATTGCCATAAGGCAGTCAGCGCACAGTGGGCAAAATGAGTGCAGTTGTGCACAAAAAATTACACCTTGAATGTGATAGCAAATGAGAAGAATTATAGATTTTTTGGCCATAATAACTTTGCTAATTTTGCTGCATTTCAATTGTAGTAATTCCAAAAGGACATAAAAATAATCATAAAAAAATCTTCAAACCAATATGTGATAATTAATGAAAGAAAAAATCGATAATTAAAAAAAAATATATCCACATATCTGCTACAAATTATAAATTCAGAAAAGAAAAAACAAACAAGTAAAGAAGCTACTGTCAAGTGTGCTCGACTCTGAGATACCCGCTAACCACCTTGAATAACAGCAAAACTGTGCTACTCGATGTTTATCGATTTACGGGGGCGGAAGTGGGCGTGGCAAACATTTGCAAGCAAACATGACAAGTTCTGTAGAATATAAATGATATATCTTATAGTCTTCCTATAGTCTCTAAGATCTAAGTGATCATATATACGGACGGACAGACAGACAGATGGACATGGTTATATCATCTCGGCTGTTGACGCTGATCAAGAATATATATGCATATATATTTTATAGGGACGGAGATGCCTCCTTCTGCCTGTTACAGGTACAATACCCTTCTACCCTATGAAAAACGAATTAAAATATGGCTCAACATTGCACTCCAATTCAGATTTTATTGAATTAGGAGTAAAGTAAAAAATGTTTAGGAAAAATTCAATTTTGCAATATTCAATACATTTTTCTTTTATAATAACCAAAATGGACAAATGGAAAGCTGGTGATATAATTAACATATAACATTTGTGTTGAGCTTAATTTGTTCTTGAAAGTTGTTCTTTGTCTGTTTATTACTTGCATTTATTATTGTTTACCTTATTCAATATTTGAATATCTGAAATTGCAGTTATTTGCGTTATTTCCGTTTGCTTTTCTCCCCACTGTCGCTGCAGTGTTGTTGTCACCTGGTTTTTCGGATAAAGCTCCGCATTCGCTGACTACCTTCGGCAGCAGCCATAACTTGCAGGAAAAAAAATAATACATTGCCACCCCCCAGCAGAGCAGTGTTGCCTCCCCCTTCCCGCTCTCTAGTTGCGCGCAAATGCAACTCGCGTCTTGTTTTCTATTCTTTCGTTTTTTAGCTCAATTTTCGTTGGCGCGCGCTTTGCTTCTGCTTCTGCTTCTGCTGCTTTTGCTGTTGCTGCTGCTGGGGGAAATCATTGCAATTAAAGCGTAATTGTTTTTACGCATTTGTCCAGTGCCTACCCCAACCCCCATCCCCCCATCCCCCATCCCCTGCCCACTTGGTGCTCCCTCCCTTTTAGTGCATGCTGCTGCTTAGCTTGGCTCGTGTCTTTTCAAGTGAAGAGCGAGACAGCAAGCAAGAGAAAGAGAGAGCAATAACGAGTCTGAAATTAATTTACAACATTCATAATGTCTGCAGCGTTTTTTTTTTCACTCTGCTTCTCTTCTACATGCGCTTAATTTCCGCGCATTTGGTTTGGGCTGAAGGACAACTGAAGAAGAAGAAGAAGAAGAGGAGAAGGGAGAAAGGAGCAAGAGGGGAAGGAAAGAGGGGGAGAAGGAGGCGACGCTGAGCTGGGCGAATGCGAATCCACGAATTCATTTGCATAATTTTTAATACTCCATTTCGGTGCAAGGTGCGTCGGCGTCGTCGCTGCTAACGAGCTGCTACTGTATGTGTGTGTGTGTGGTGTGTGTGTGTGTAGAGGGAGGTGTGCAGGTATGTGTGTGTGTGTGTCCTCATTATTATATTTCATCGCCTCGACGAGCACATACGCTCTTTCTTTCTCTTTCCCTCTCTCTCTCGGCACTTTATCCGTTTACATTTTTTTTCCGCTTTTTTTTTTTTGTGTGAATTTCCTCGCAGTTTTTCCGGCTTCAGCTTGTTGTTGTTGTTGCATGTTAATGCGAGCAACTTTTAACTCGTTCCGTTTGCCTCGTCGCATCGCAAATTAATGTTAAAATATGTTGATTTCCTTTGAGAGGCTCGCGCGCTGGTTGCCATCAACCCATTTTGTCCGCATAATTCTAATGAATGCCACATGCCACACGTTGCATTCCTCCTCTCAGTGTAGCTGCCTACCAATTACTAAAAGCATCCAACTATAGTTTGCTATAGTTTTGTATCTCTCAATCATCCATAGATCATTTCACATTTCCTTGTAAACTTTTCATATTTGCTGAAACTGACAATTAAACAATACAATTAAACAATACAATATTCAACAAATATACCGAATGTGTTATATACCGCTAAAATACTGAAATATACCGTACGTATTCGACTGTGAGATGCCCGCTAAACATTTTCAATACCGTATTCTACAAAAACAAAGTTTCGACTGTAAATAAATAAAACAAAATCATTTTGTACATATTATATATTTCAAAAATATATACCAGAAAATACTAAAGTATACCAAATTCATTTGATATATCAATATTGCTCTACATTTAAAATACCCGCTTTCGATTTTTAAAAAATATATTCCACAAAACTATACCAAATATGTGCCGAAATAACATTTAAATATACCAAAGCCTATATTTGGTATATCGATTATATACTACATTCAAAACACATAAATAATATTGCTCAAATAACTAAATTAAGTTGCACAAAATTGAATCTTATTCACTGTTGTTTTTTATCAAAACTTATATTCAATTCTCAATTTCTCAATCAGCGAAACTATCTGAATTATAACAGAATTAAGTTAATTCCAGAATCAATATATACTTCAGCGCATTTGGAAATTCCCTACTCTATTTTTCTTCCTTCCCAAAATGATTTCTGAAATACATACATAGGTATTAATCTTATTGCCAGCATTCAGAAATGTACATTCTCAATTAAAGCTAGCAATAAAATTTGTAAAGTAGTTGAGAATTTGAATAAATACACCTAACTTGACTAAGATTACATTTATTTGATGACATCTGAATATAAATAATTTTCTCAATAAATTGAATGTTTATAGAACATGAATTCATTCCTCAAAATCCATTCTCTGAATTAACATCAAAATCCGAATGATTTTATGAAATGAATTTATAAAATTAATATATATGTACATACATATATTTTAAAAAGCATTAATCTTTAAGCTAGCATTCACTGAGTCATCTCTTAATATAAAAAAACTACTTTTAGTTAAATCAATCGCTATACAATGAAAAGTTACTTGTTTTCTCAAAATATTTAATCCTTTGCAAAAGATACTTAAAGAAAAAGAATTTTACAATTGTCTGACTAAAAGTTAGATTCATCTAATAACTGATTCATCTTTAAAGATCTCTGCAATCTGTGAAATTGAAACTAGTTTAGAGTATTGATCAACTTTGTGTCTGTTCATCACATGATTATCATAATTTCTATATAACTTCACTAATTAAGTATCCAAAGATAATTTCAAAAATTGATAAAAAAAATCTTTGGTTATTCAGCTGCGTGAGTAAATTGCCAATGGAAGGCGTTAACTTCGGCAACATGAAGTTAATGCACATGTGTGTTTCTATGGAGGCACTTGACTTTCGTGTGGCAAGGCGTGAGTGAGTGAGTGAGAAAGGGGGGCGTGGCACTTGCCGCCCAAGCGGTAGTTGTTTTCAAAAAGCCACTTGAGAACCCATTTTCGCGGCTCAGCACAATTTTTTTTTTGTGTATTTTCCCAGTTTGGCTCGTTAAAAGACAAACAATGCAGGTGGAAAAAACAAATGCCAAAAAAAAGGTGAGAAAAATAAAGTTGAAAAAGTGTTGTAATTGTTTTTACAGCAGTGTGTGTGTGTGTGTGTGTGTGTGTGTGTCTCATAATTGGTTCTGACTGCTAAATGAACCATTTTACCAATTAAACTTGCGATTGCCACGCCACATGTGAGAGACCTGAGACCTGAGACAGGTCGAGACGAGAAGTGCTCGTTAACGGCTTGTTAGGAGAAACGCTTTAGTCACGCTTAAGGCTCGTTTTTCTTTCGTTCTCTCGTTCTCTCGTTCTCCCGTTCTCGCCTGGAGTGGCAGGAAAAAACAACGACAAATTCTATAAACGTTGCCAGGAAAAACCTGCTGAGCCATCCGCACCTGTGTCGACACAGAACAGAGCATAGAGAAAGAGAGCGAAAGAGTGAAAGAGAGCGAGGAGCATGTCAAGTTGAGCCTCGATTCGATTCAAGTCGAATGTTCTTTTTTCTCCTTGTATTATTTTCTATGTGAAATGTGGAAAATTTCAAGTGGATCATCGTGTTGCATTGCATCGCATCCCATAGGTTTTCCTTGCCAGACTGACAGACTGCCAGACTGACTGCCTGATATCTCATCCAGAGCACTTACAAGTTGCTTGCAACGTGCAACAGCGAGGATGAGGCAAGGCAATTGCTGATTGACGTTAATCATGCAATTAATTGGGCTATAAGTGCATATCGAAAAGTGTTTCACTAACGGGAGCAGAGCAGAGATAGAAAGCGAAGAAAATGGTGAAATTGAAGACGAGACTTGTAAAGAAAGGAGGAGAAAAACTGAACACCAAAATATAACAAGAATTAAAAGGACATACAATAATAATTCAAATAAAAATAAAAACCTAAATCAGCCATGAAGTAATAATAAAAAAATGAAGAGTAGATATAAAATTATACGTAAATAATAAAAGAATGCGGAGTAGATGTGAAAATAAATATAAAATAAATTACATATATAAAATGAAGAAAATAAAGACACCAACAATAATAATTAACCTAAAAACAAAATATTAAATCAGCAATGACATAAAAATAATAAAGCAAATAAAAAGAAAACTATTGAAATAGAAATGAAAACTAAAAAGAAAAACAGAACATTAACTAAGTAAAATATCTATATTACAATTTTATTTAGGTTTTGTATAAATAAATAATAAAAAAACAATTGAAATAGAAATAAGAACAAAAAAGAACATCAAAAACTCTTCAATATACAATATGTCAACTTATTTAAATATCTACATATATTAATAACTTATGTATTTATATTTTGTATAAGTAAATCATATAATATGATTTAATATTATCATATAATATGATTATTATATTATATTATTATAATTTCGAACACGCTTAGTTATTAAGGAACTCTAAGAATGCATATTTGCAGCTCAAACTTTAAACACAATATTCATTAACTAGTCACAAATTATTTATTATAATTTAGTATTATGCAATAAAAAGAGGTCAATATTAGAATTGAAAAAGAGTCGAGTTAAGCTAAACCTTAATATTATTTAAAAAAGTTATTAAAAACAAACATTAAGAATATTCTAAATTAAGTCAAAATTAGTAGTTAACATAATTCATATCCCAAAGAAATTACATATCTTTTTGTATCGAAAAATTATCTCTCAATAAGATACTAATAAGTAATATATATTATTATAATAAATAACAAGATATTGTAGATATCTATGAAAGTCGCTTAATTTCATAATAAACTTTTAATAATTCAAAATCATTCAATAAGAGGTACATTTATTAAGTAAGTTAATACAATTTAATGCAAACTTATTTTGAAACAAAAACAAAATTATTGAACTTTATAATAAGACTATATAGTATTATATTTATATTTAGTATGAAAATCATTTAAAATCATAATTTTGTTACGATAATTAATCCCACTTAAAACAATATTATAATTTATAAAAAGATATTTAAGTTTAGTCCGGAAAGCATTTCCAAATCTTAATAAACTTATGATGCTTCAAATTATTCAAAACTCCATCAAATTATTAATGCGCTTAGAGAATAAGTTAATGAAGATTAACATTTATTTGTGGTGCAAATAAAATCGAAAAATAAACCAAATTAATAGATTTAAATAATATGAAAGGCTATATTTAGTATATTGATATACTACTAGAGTCTGACATCGTCTCACCTCTTGAATACTTCAATGATGTTCAACATTCGTTTGTAGCGCAAATTTCTAAATCAATAGATCAGCAACAGATCTTAAGTTCTTACAATTCTTCAGCTTTATTATGATGCTAAATAATTGTATTTGTAATCAAAAGTAATTTCAATGTCTCATTGTAACAGACAGTTGAAACTGTCTTGTTGTGAAAAGGTCTGTATTGAAAGGCCTAATTAGAAGTAAAAGGATTAGACTACTACAAAATTAGAGAAGAGAATAGTTTCAACTTCTACTTCAGCTTCAGCTTCAGCTGCTGTTGACGTTGCTGTTGCTCCAGGCAAATGTCAATTGCCCACTTCACAGCAACAGCAACAGCAACAGCTTCATCTTCGGCTCAAATCCAAATCCCAATTCAAATCTCATTCTCCTACTCATTGTTTATACTGAACTCTGAGCTGTGGCAACAACTGCTCTCATAATTGTTATTGTTGTTGTTGTTGTTGCCACTTGAATGCGGCATTTTCTTGACCAGTTTCAGTTCGAGGTTCACACATCAGGTCTGCTAATCTGCTTTGGTTTCTCGCTCTTGTTATAATATTTGGCCAAGTCTTATTTTGTTTACATTGCCACTTCTTGGCCAAAAAAGGATCTTAACAGGAAAAGGCAGTCGCAAAATCCTTGTGAGTGGGCGTGGCTCTCATTGTTGTTTGCTCAGCAAATAATATAATTACAAGTAATTGAAGGAACAAAGTGACAGTGGCTACGATCACGATGATGATGATGATCCCGATGATGATGATCCCATTTAGAGCGAACGTCGAGTGTCTGTTTCGCTTCACAATGGAATGTCCTTCGTCCTGTCGGTTTCGTTCACACCACACCACACCACATCCAGCCAGCCAGCCAGCCAGCCAGCCAGCCAGCTGACAACTGTTGTGTAAATATTTTGACAGAAGAATGCCAAAAATCTTCTTTTTTCCCCTTCCTCTTGCTCTTTCTTTTCCAACTTCCTCAATCTTATCCTCTTTTTTCGTATTTCTTTATTATTTTTTTGCAAAACAAATGAAACTCGCAGGAAGAAGATGTGAGGCAAAAAAAGATCACATCGAACATGCCGCATGTGGCATGACTCATGCGAGAGAGACAATAACAAAGCAAATGCATTGGGGACAAGCTTTTAAATCATTAATTGAGGGTGTTTAAAGTTGTAGAGCAATTGATGTATTTAGAATATTTATTTTTTAGTTATTTGTAGTTAACTTATAATTAACCATTTATTTTACTAGAGTTCCTATTTCGACTCTGATTATGCAGCTCTTTATTCTCAGTACTTAAACAAAAACTTAAAATTTAGACAAGGTATATTTAGCAATAACGATATACCATAAAATAAATAAAGAGCTAATCAATTTTGTAGTTAAAAGGTATATTAAGTTAAACATACAAAAAATACCATCGAGTGGCTTTACGATATACCATTCCATATACAAAATACAATAAAGTAGTATTTGCACACGAAAAAAAAAATCAAGGAGTAGTATTATTTGTATGTAGTGGGTAAACAACCAGATGGTATATTTTAGTATTTTTGCAAATAATAGTTTAATTTTAAATGTATGATCTCTTACTGCTAATAATAATAAAAATAATGTATTTATGTAGTCATATGTCATTACATAAAAAAATACTACTCTACGATAATATACTTTGTGGTATCTTTTATGAATTTTGCTATTTATTAATGTGTAGTAAAAGTATATGGTATATTTTATATGTAATGGTAAATGGTTAAACATAGAGTGCTAATCGTTTTTATAGTTAATCGCTTAACTTGTTATATTTTATATACTTTGAATGCAGTAAACAATATTAAATATTTGTATGTGACAAAAACAGAAACTTTCGGAATGTATAATATAAATTTAGTATATAAAATCTTTAGTATGAATTTCATATACCATATAATATCAAATGCTTTAGTTAAGCAATTGTAAAAAAGTTTACAAAGTTGTGAATTATAGACTTAAATTTCTATAGAATAATCTCTATTAAGCTATCTCTGTATTAAGTTGAATTTTGTTGCATTTGATTTGCTTTGATTTTAATTAAGAAAAGACAATAATATAGCTAGAGCATATAGATATAAGTTAATTTATTTCAAAAAGAATTTACATATATCATAATAATATGATGCTCTAAAGTAAATATATTATAGCAAAGCTTGGGAACAGAATCCAACGCAAAGTCTGAGATGAGTTGAGCTGAGTTGAGCTGAGTTGAGTTGGGTTGGGTTGAGAGTTGGGGATCTTAGCTTATGGCTTGCTGCCATTCCCATCTTTCACTTAGCAACAATTGGAGCATGCACAGAGACATTTGCATTTTATGAAGTGTCCAGCATGAGCCGAAGAGAGGGGGGAGATAGATATGGTATATAGAGACAGACAGACAGACAGACAGACGGACAGACAGACAGGCATTTGCATGAAAAGACAACTAAAATAGAAATTAAGAGAAATGCAAGAGAATACGAAAACAAAGTGCAGCTCAGCTCAGGAAATGAAAAGAAATTGCATATAGAAGAGCCTACAGAGGAGGTAAGAGGTGGATGGGGGGAGGGAGAGTGGCAAATATGTGTGCACAAGTGCATATGTATATGTGCTTACACAAGTAATATACACATAATGAAAAAGTACTTCATTAAAAATCAACAACACAGGCAGCAACAACAACGACAACAACAACAACAAGATTTCAAGTGTGTGTGTGTGTTGATTTCCATATAAAAAAATAAAAACAGAAAGAAAGCAGAAAACTGAGGAAATGCTAAGTATACTGCAGAGAGAGTGTGTGTGTGAGGGGCGGGGATTGGCGCCCCATTGTTGTGCGAGGGAGCAAGAGAGAGAAAGAGAGGGAGACAGCTGCTTTGACGCAGAATTGAAATTAAAAAAATGTGTAAATGAAAAAATGAATAAATATGCATAAAGCTCTGATAGGTGTTGGTGAAGAGAGTGAGGGAGAAGTGGGAAGGGGAGGGAATAAATTTGCGCAAAAAAACACGCTCATAATTGCTACATTTGATATTAAGCAGTTTGTGCCACGCCCACGCCCACGCCTCCCAGCCTCAGCCCCTTTTCTGAGCTTTGCTGTTGGCCCGTGGAAATTACTTTGGCTGCCGGCAAATGGCAACAATTGAAAATGCGTCTTTGATCTTTCGTTTGGAAATTCATTTCTAGCGCCTTTTTCTGTTTTCCCCTCTCTTTCACTTTTTTTTTTTATTATTCATTTCGTTTTGATTCACTTTTTTGTTGTACTCTTCAAAAGCTGTTTCCTGGGGGCCAAATTGCAACTGATTACAAATTAATGTTGATTGTTTTCATTATGTGAAACTGATTTGCTGATTACGTGATTATCACCTTAATTTACTTGCAGTTCGCCCGCACTTGGAGTTTCCTCATTTTATTGCTTTACTTGGTAAGTGCTTTTAAATTTGACTATTTTAAATGGCTTATGACATTTTTGGTAACTTTAAAAGAGCTGCGGCTAATTTATTAAAATTATATTGCCATCTAATTATATTCGAGTGGGAAATATATCAACAGTAGTCACAAATATGAAAATATGAAATTAATAAACCGCCAAAATACTAAAATATACCACAAGATATATTTAGTTTTACGACATACCATTACATACCAAATATACCAAGAGTATAAAAGTCTTATTTCGAGTTGGGAATATCAACTAATAATCATCACAAAAATACTAAAATATACAACAAGCTTAACGATATACCATTGCATACAAAATATACCATAAGGTAAGTTCGTAGAGAACATGTTCATAAGTCTTAGTTTCGAAATAGAAATGGATGCACTTAAAAATTGATCTTAAAGAGGAAATAGTAACACAGTCACAGTTTTTAGTAGCTTAAAGCATATATTCGTTGAAGTCATAGTTAGAGTTACAGTTACAGTCACAGTTACAGTTACAGTCACAGTTACAGTCACAGTTACAGTCACAGTTACAGTCACAGTCACAGTTACAGTTACAGTTACAGTCACAGTTACAGTCACAGTCACAGTTACAGTCACAGTCACAGTCACAGTTACAGTTACAGTCACAGTTACAGTCACAGTTAATCTAAATGCTGAATTGGAATTGAAATGCATTTATTTAGTTCACTTACTAGCAATTTAAGTAGGTTACAGGTTACAGTAACAGTTACCTTTCAAGTCGCACTTACAGTTACTATTTAAGCTAAGCGATATTAAGACTCGCATTCTTAGTAAAAGTTACTATAAGAATACATTAACATTCGCACCCACAATCAAGTAACATTTACAGCTTTAAACACTGTGATGGTGAAACAATAATTTCTATTGAAAGTAACAGTTACAGCAACTCAAATAGTGAATACTTTAATAAAAAGTTTGCTCTAAATTGCTCTTTCTGATTTCATTGCAATAGGGAATTGTATAGTATTTGTTATTTCATGAGAATAATAATAATAATAGTAAATTTAATTAAAGACACACCTACAGGAACATTGATTATCTGAGTTGTGCTCACAGTAGCAGTTACAGTTACTAGTATTTCCCCTCCTCAGAGTTTTACTCCAGCATGTTATCATCGGTCGAATTTGAAAACTTGCCCCAAATACGAGAGACAATCTTTCATTATCCTCTGCTGGGGCAAGCTTGTTAAGTGAGCTTGCTGGTGGGTGGCAACTCTAGGTGGCAACTCTGCCTGCTGCCTGCTACCAGCTGCAACTGCATAATCAGACCATTGCATAATTTTAGGCGCACACGCATTGTAATTATGATTTATGGCTGGCCGACTCGCAATCGCAATCGCAGCTTATAATTATGCAAAGTCTGTGCAACAGCTTCCACTCTTTCTCTTTCTCTCTCTCTCTCTCTCTTTCGAGTGCATAAAAAACTTGCAAGAAATAATTGAAAATTGCACAATTCTCACAAGTGGGAAACAGGACGCAGCCCCCAACTGCCTTCTGCCTTCAGCCCTCTCCTTGCTCCAACTCGTTTTTTTCTACTTTATTTTTTTTGTTGGTTTGCGAGCAACCACCGCAATTAACCAGACACATAACAGAAGCCACATAACCACAAACTGCCACGCCTTGCCGCCCCCACCAGCCAACGAATGCCGCATAAACAGAGTACTTCCTTTTTCGTTTTTATTCTTTTGCGTTCCACACATACCCTGTAAAGTCGGAGCAACTTCTCTTCGAATTTTGTTGTGTTATTTAGTTGGATTATTTCGTAATTCAAATACGAGAGAGAAGAACTTTAAACTTTATTCAGCTCTTTTTTCCTTTTCATTTAAGAATCTTCTGAGTTTTTTCATTTGAAAGAAAAGACCAATTTCTAAAATCTATAACATTCATCTTAAATATTGTGCTCTTGAAACTATGAACATTCTAAAAAAATCCAAGTTCCAAGATTTAATACTTAGGTTTCAAAATTGTGGAATACATCGAGATTCCTTTAAAGTTTATATCTATCTAGATTTGAGAGTTTTCGTTGAAAGGTCAGAAAGGAAGTCCTGGGTTCAAAGGTCGATGATAAGTATTTTGTATGGTGTAGTGAGTCTTTTATCAAATGTTATTGAAAACTTGACGTCCTTTTTACTCCAAAATTCTTAGTACAAAGACCATAATCGTGAGTTATTCAAAATAAGTCTTTCTCACTTTTGTTTTCAATTCGTTTAAATAAAAGTTAAGAAAACGTTCCATTAAAATTGACAGCTAAATATTAATTTTAATTTTCAACAATCGAAGACTTAATGACTAAAAATTTTAATGACTTTTCTAATGCATTTCTTGTATTACCAATTTCTGAGATTTTTTCGGAAAGTATATAATAGCATAGCAATAAAAAACCATTCAGCTTAAATTAAATTGGGGAAAAAGCTTTTATCATTATTATTGTTATTTGATTGTAACAACGATCAGAATTTTTTACTAAAAATGTTTATAAATTCATGTTTGTATATCTTGATCACAACTTTAGATCAAAACTTTCTGCCTCGCTTATATGTCTGCTATATTTTTTGTTCTAAACATTTTACAGGGTATCTCATATGTGAGTTTTTTCATTATATCGTTTCCATTTGCATTCGTTGTTGTTGTTGTTGTTGTTTTTTTCACTCAGTTTTTTGCCGCATTTTGCAAACATTTTTTTCTCGTATTTTATTTTTCTTCGTTTTTTTATCACTGTTGTTGTTGTTGGTTTACGAAACGCCAACGCCCTGGCCCCAGGGGCGGCAAACACACATACACACACACATACACACACACACACATACATGAGTGTGTGTGAGTGCGATTATTATTATCATGATTATTATGCACAAATTGCAAAATTCCGTGGCAGGCAGTCAAGTCGCATGTGTGTGTGAGTGTGTGTGTGTGTGTGTAGATTACATGTGTATGTGTGTGTGTGTGTGTGTGTATTGTTGGCAGCCAACGAGAGCGGCAGCCACAAATTGCTGCGGTTTTCAGCCTGCATTTTCTCATTGTTGTCACAAAATGGCGTGGGGCAAAGTTCCTCCTCCCGCTCTACTTTCCTCCCCCCTTGGCAGCTCATATGCAACAATGGTGGGCAGGAGCAGAGGGAGGGGGAAGCAGTGCGGAGAGGGAAGGGGAGCATAGAGGCGTGTCGCTTTGTTCTACTCACTTGTCGTATTTGCATAATTGAAATGAAAATTCACACCCAACAACAACGCAATCTGAATGTGTGTGTGTGTGTGTGTGTGGTGTGCGAGACTAAATCAGCCTCATCATTATCATTATCATTATCAGCGTAGCGTGGGAAGAGGGAAAAGGGGAGAGAGAAAGGAGAGAAGAGAGCGAAGAGAGTGAAGCGAAGGCAGCTTCATTTGCACCACAAATCCGCAGTCGAGTGGAAGTGCAACGCGAGCGTGCAACATGCAACGCGTCACATTGCCTCCCCTCTCTCCACTCCACTCCTCTCTCCTCTTCCTCCGCAATAAAGCTTCCTTTTTCTCCCATTCCACATGTTGCCTCAGTTTCAGTTTTCTCATTTGCCTCCCATCATCATCATCATCATCATTATCATCTCAATCATTATTTCGATCATCATTCGTAGCGCACTAATTGAGAATTTTAGTGCTGAACTAAAGCAAATCCTTAGCCTGATTTTTCTCATTATATCATATTATGCACATTCTCGCAGAGACAAGCTATCATTGAGGCTATCTCAATGAACCTGCAATTGAGGCAACCAGGAAGTGCAACGTGCCCCGTGCAACGTGCAACGTGCAACGTGCAACGTGCAACACACGCCTCTAACTCATGCCACATTACGTTATTTTGCCTTCGTAATTAGTGTAAACTTAAAGGAATTTTTAAAGTAATTCAAAGAAAGTTATTCCCATTCAATTCAATTGCAAACTCTCAATTTAATTGAATTGAAAATATAATTCCAAAATCATCCTTAGCTTTAATTAAAGTGTTAATCAATTATTTTTATTAAAAATAAAAAATATTCTGGTTTATGTTTTTTTTTTTCACTTTAGATATCGACATTTTCGTCAGGGAATTCGCTATATGAAAATTTAAGAATATTAAAATCGTGTTTTTTTTTCAAGTAAAAAAGTAAAACAAAATAAAAAAAAACTAATAAACATTAATCAATAAATGCATTTACTAAATTATTTAATTATTTATTATTAAATTTAAAAAAATTAATTAAAAACAAATTTAAAAAAGAATCAAGTATTCAAAATCGAAAGTAATTCAAATTTATTTCACATTTAGGGATTAAGTGATGTTTTAATTTTATTATAATATTTAGTCTCAACATTTTACCGTCGTCATCTTTTTTAGATATATTCTTAAATTATTGACCAACAGAAATTCGAACTATATACTAAAAACTATATACCAAAAACTAAATACTAAAAATATACTCATATTTATCTATGCTTAAGAAAAGATTGATTCGAGCATGGTTTTGAATAGTTAGGAGAATTTTCTTATCTCAAATGTTGCTCTCAAGCTTTGCTCATAAGATGCCATTCAATATTGAAATTGAATGAAACACCTTTGCAAAATGCATTTAAACAACAAACGGCATACAAAAATTTAATAAAAAGAAGGCAATTATTAAGAAAAAAATGCGAATGAAAACAATGAAAAAACGTGAAGTGAGAGTTGGGAACTTGAGTACAGCAAAATGCAATTGCAGTTGGGATTGGGATTGGGATTGAGATTGTAATTTCGAAAGGAGGTGAAAGAGAGGAAGGCGAAAAGTAGGAGGAGGTGGGCGGAAGAGGCGTGTCAGCCAGCCCAAACAACCTGTCAGCCTTTTTCTCTCCTTTGCTTCTCTTTTATTTCAAGCTTTTTTTTTGTGAATTTCTGATTAATTTTTGTTTGCAATCAAAGAGCAACAGCGGCAGCTTCTCTTTTCCTCAGTTTCTGCTTTTTTTTTTACATATTTTTGGTCTCTGCACATGCAAATTGTTTTTTTTTTCTGTATGCTGCTTTTGTTTTTATTTGCATTTTCATTTGTTCTTTAATTTGCTGTTTTTTTTTTTGTTGTTTTTTTGTTTTGATGTTGGCGAGAAATCAATTTGCGATTTCACACCATTTGCCGAGGGGCAAAAAGAAACGCACAGAGTTTAGCTGAAGAGTTTGCAGGACAATTTCGGAGAATAAGCAAAGTAAATATAGAAAACTGCGTTGACTCCATGTGGATGCATAAATTGCATCCAAGAGCTACTTGGCAAATTGCAATTTCAAGTGCTCAAAAATATTTCTATTGATCTGTTTTTGAGAGTTTATTTCAATTTCGGCTTAAGCAAATTTATTCTCGGTTGGTCTATTAATCTCTCTACAAATGTTTTAAGTATTCTAACGGTTTTAAAGTTGGTTTATTAATAAGATTTTAGGCAATTAGTTTCTTGTTCGGAAATATAGAAATATGTTGCAGAGAAAAATGCGAGACATTGAAAGATATTGAGAAACTGAAAGAATGCCAACGTCGAGTATGCTCGACTGTGAGATACTCGCTGCCCATTTGGAATAAATTCAAAACAGCGCCGCCTTAATCGCAAAATATACCAAATTAATATACCAAAAACACTAAAAATATACCATTCGGTATATTTGGTATATTTGTATAACAATTTATTCAAAATATACCGTTGAGTGCAAAATATACCAGATACCAGATATACCAGCAATTGGTCGAATTTTCCCATACAAAAGTATTTCTTTAATAACTTCGACAATTTTTTTCTGATCCCAATCAAATTTTCAGGAATCATAGAAACGTTACTTTTTATTCTATGTACCAAAACTCTGTACCGAGACTCTATCTTTAAAATTAAGGTTGTTTTTTTGATTTGAAACAATCTTGAGCTGCGTGATCTCTATTATTATTACTGATTTTAGCGCGTGTTTTGTTTTTTGCTATCGAAATATGCAATATCGGTAAATTAAGTAAAATATATCTCACAATTTACATAATAGCATTGCAAAGAATGAACTTTCGAGCTTATGTTTCTTAAGTTCTTTATTATATTTCATACAAAGTTTATCTTTAAAACTTGATTACAAATTTAGCGAATTTTCATAGATTTGCAAACCTAAATTTAAGCGAAATTAATTTAATTTAGAAGTTAGCTTCTGTCAGATATGCAAATCCATTCAAAATTCGTTTAATTTTCAAACAAATTTCATAGATAAAATTCTTAGATCTTTCAACTCCTTTCTCTGCAACTTCGTAAATAAATAAAAATTGGTGCAAAATAAATGCTACGAATTTGATCTATGAAATATTTGCATATATTTTGATTTACTTTAGAATTAAATGCAAAATTACAATTTATTATTTACCATTTATGCAAAATAGTCGCCATCAACATGAAACACAAAAGTATTCAAATTTTGGCTGCATCTTTTTTTTCTTCCTGTGTTTTTTTTTTGCACGCCAAGTTCAATGGCTCATTAGAGGAAGCGCTGAACAAAAGATGACTGCCCGGCTGGCTGGCTGGCTGGCTGGCTAGCTGTGTGCAACCCTTAGCCAGGGTTGCAGCCCCTATAAATAGAGTCAAAAATGAAACTTAGGTTTGAGGTCGCTGAAAGAGCGCTATAATCAAATTTGCGTCATGTTGCATACTTCAAAAGTTTTGATTTGAAAATTAACAAATGAGAAATGCCACAAACAAAAAAATGCTTCAATGAGGGCGAACGAGAAGAGTGTAAAAAAAGCGAAGAGGTGGGAAGGAGAGGGAGAAGGGAGAGGGAGAGGGAGAGGAAGGTAGAGCAATGGGACTTGAGTCAAGTAATGATGGCAGCCGGAAACGCCTGCAATTTGCCACAATTGAAAGTGGCTGCCGCTGTTGTCGTTGCCGCTCTTGTTGCTGTTGCTGCCTCTTCCCGTTCTGCTTGCCTCTTTCCCCTGCTCACTCCTCTTCTCACTCTGCTTGGGCAATTGTTCAACGCGCTGCGCTGCCATGTTTTTTTTTCTCTTGTTTTTTAATGTCTGCGCCCCTTTTGGTTGGCTCTTGTTGCCGCATGTTGCACCCGCCACCACGTCGCATCTCTCTCTCTCTACCTCCCTCCCTCTCCCTCTCTCTCTCTATCTCTCTCTCTCTCTCTCTCTCTCTCTCTCTCTCTTTCCCTGTCTCTCTTTCTCTCTCGACTGACAGCTGTGCCGCATCTAATTGAAGTCGTTGCCGCTGCTTTGCATAAGTCCGCGCTTCAGTTGCGCCCTGGGCGGGCACACAATTTGATTAACCCATGGCGTGCAAAACTTCCATCATCATTAGTCGCTCCCCTGCCCCTGCCCTCTGTCCCTCTGTGTTGCCCCCTGCCAAGCTGCTGCTGTGTCCACTTTGTTACACTTCAATTGTAATTCAAGTTTAAGCGACCATTTTGCCAACGCATAAATATATGTCTATGCATGTAAGTGTGTGTGTGTGTGTATGTGTGTGCAACTAATTTTTCACACCCTTTTACTCCCCTGTACCCCTTAGTCACTTTTGCTTTGCTACTTTGGCTGCTTTCCCTTTCCATCTTTTCGTGTTTACCAATTTTGCATTTCATCTTTATTTTTTACTTGCCTATTTTCTAATTTGCGCTTTGCATCCCCGTTTCTGAGCAACTTCTACCCCCCTCTGCAACCCCTTGTTGTCTTCTCCCCTTCTTCTCCTCTCCCTCCTCTCCCTTGTCTCCCTCTTTTCGCCTAAATGCTGCCTCAAGTGCCTCAACTGCTGCCCGCTTGTCTGTCCCTTAAATTGGTTCCTCATCATTGTTACACATTCTTACACACACACACACACACATACTTGGCCACTTCGGTAGCACACACACTTACACACACACACACACACTCGCTGTCAGCACTATTCGCACTTGAATAACTCAAGAGTTCCCACATGATAAATCATTTTTCACTTTAGCCTGTCAAACGAACCACGAAATCAAAAGAAGAGCAGCGATTATTAGTAAAGATAATCCTATTAGAATACAATTATTTATACAAAACTGAATAGAGCAACGACTTAAAGAACTTTGCTTGCTAGATTATAATAATAATAATTCTAATTGTAGTTTTTATCACCTATTTCTTTTATTTTGTACATTTCTCGATAAAACAATATAAAAATGTTGTATTTTACAGCTCGAACAGAATCTTTTTTTGTGCTCACTGCAAATCTGATTTGTTGAAGCTTAAGAAAAAAGTGTATAAGCCTCATTTTCATTCACTTACAAAGCAAATTTGATAAAGAAATATGTTCACTTTGAAAAGAGATTCACATGAAAATCAATTGCAAGTATTTCTAAAATGAAATACTAGTTTAGTTGAATTCTGATAGTGAATTTGGAGGTCCTTTTATGAAGAGACGTGAATATAGATCTAAGTTATTTTGTAAGAGAGGAATAAAATCACTTTATAAAAAAAAAAACTTTTAAGAATATAATAATTTGGGGAGTAAACAAAATGCAATGAGAAGGAAGCTGTTTATTAAGATTAGTAAATAAATCCTGAATGATTTATTTAAAAAAGAAATAAATTCACTCTATAAGAAGATGCTTTAAAAAAAGCAAACTATTGAAACTATATTCTATGAATCTGTTTATAAAAAGTAGTAAATAAAGTATAAAGGAATTTATTAAAAAAGGATCAAAACTCACTTTAAGAAAAGTTGTTTTCATAAAAACAAACTGCATAGGAACTACATATACTAATTTATGAACAAAACAATATAGAAAGAAAAGGAAAATAAAAATTGTTGTTAAGTTATGAATTTCTACGTTTTCTCAAATGAATTACATGTAATTACTCTTATTATAAAATACTTATTAAAAGTTGTGAACATGTAACGGGGAAAGGAAGCAAAGGATTAAACAGTATAGTTTCTTAAACAGAAATTAAATGGAATAAATTAAGAATGCTGATGCGCTATATTATTGAACTATAGAATTGTATTGTAGTACTAGGAAGTATTAAATTTAATTAAAAGAAAGTACTTTTCAGTTCAAATTCAAACTCATTACATTTAATTTTATTGATATACAATTTTAAATTACTGTTTATTAATTTCCTTCTTCAAACTCCAGTTTTCAGTTAAATTCTATTTGAATCTACTCCATTTCACACTCTCTTTAAAAAATGGAAATGGAATCTTTCGTCTCCTTTCTCTCATTACAATTTCGCAACTTTTCCGCCACTATTTGGCGAAAGCACAAAGCTTATTTTGTGTTTATGCTTGCTAATTGGCTGTTAATTGGGAACTATGCTAAGTTTTTAATTAACTTTCGTGAGGAGGAAGCGTTAGCGAGGACACAAACCACAACCGCAAAATTAGCCATAAATTGCACACTGGCGCCATCTGGCAGCCGCAACAGTTGCGGCTGTTCAGGACCGTTTTTGCCAGTTTGACAAAATGCAAAATACTTAACTCAATTAAATGAATTACTTTCAAAGTGCAATTTGACACGACTAACACATACCCTGGAAATCACACTCTTCAAAGGGATTAACTAGAAATGTTAATAAGGCTTTGACATATCCTTTGATCTATTCAAATTGTTTCGTGCGCAACTCACCTACGAAAACATTGCTTACTAGCTTATGCCGCAATTATAAGCTGAGTTCAATGGGGATGAAGACAAAGCGAACGATTGTTAATGCTGAGCAAACACAAACAAATTTGTATGAAGGATTACAAAGCTCAATCAAATGCAGCGAAAATTGCAAATTTACACGGTATGAGGGGGCTAGCTTTATTAAAAATATTTTAAACAGTTCATAAATTGAAAAGAATAATATAAAATGAAAAAAAACCTCTTGACAGCGGTGGGATTCGAACCCACGCCCTTTCGGACTGGTGCCTAAAACCAGCGCCTTAGACCACTCGGCCACACTGCCTCATGTGGATGATCTTTGTTCCAGCTCCCGATAAGATTAAAAACCCCCCCTCAGAAATCAAATAAAAAAAAACATTTTCAAGTCAAGCTGCTTTCTAATTCACAAGCTCTTATCGGTAAATCAGTTTCTTAGCAGTTTCAGCTGCCCACAGCATAGTTTATAGTTAATTTGATAATTAGTTTTATAGATTGGTGAAAATCAATGCGAAATTCGAAACTTTTGCGGCACTTTAACGGCAATTCACCTTTCTGATTGTTGAAGCCAAATTAATTTTCTCACGTTGCAAAACATAAAACAATTACAATACATAATTGAAAGTTAAACTCGATTTAATTGAAATGCGATAATGACGAGCTCATTTATTTACAAGCTAATACAAAATGTGTCCTCTCCGAGTGTTCACACTCGCTTTATACGCTCTCATCGCAGCGGGCATATCAGTTACATAAACTTTTAATTCTGAATTTCATTTTGTAAAACTATAAATTAATTTCGAACTAGCCGACGGGTTTCATTTACCGGCGGAATATTTGATTCTTTTTTCTTATACTTTTTTTTATGTGTTTCTAAATTTGTTATTACTAACATTACAAAATGGTATAATAATAATAAAGCATACAACAATTTTTGTAAACTATCTTACCTGCCAACAAAATTAAAGTTGTTACTTTATATTCCGATTGTCTACATAGTTTAAACTTTTCACTCAGCAAATTTAAGCTTAATCAGCTGAATATCCCCCAAGACTTGAAATTTCCTTTATATATCTAATAATAATTATAATTCATATTAAAATTTGAAACAAACTTATATATATTATCGATTCCTGTCGCCTAACACTATATTATAATTAATATTAAGAATTCAAACGAACTTTCTTATATATAACATCGCTTGTTCTCGTTCAACTCAATAATTAGAAATTATATTTCTAATGTATTTAAATGATCGTTCTTTTTCTTTTAGATATTTCACAAAATGTAATCGGAGTAAGTGAAATACTTACATAATTTATTTACTAAATTGTTAGAATAGATTTTAGAATTTTATTTTTACTTTAATACTTCTCAAGATTAAGTCTCAGTATCGATAATATAATCTTAATTTGAACCCAAAAATTCTTAAAAAAAAAAACACTTAGTATTCCACTGGTCAAATTTAAGCTGAATAAGTTAAGAACTTTTCAAGATCTGAGCTGATTTATCCAATATCCAAATATCAACTAAGCTAATCTCAATGAACGATAAACTCTAATATCCAAACAGCTATTTTTTTGAGAGTGTATTGCCAGTTTGTTGCTGTCCAGTTGGCAACTTGTTTGATTATTCAATTAAATATGTTTTTTGTTTGGCCATTATGAAGCTATTATTGTGTCTATTATTATTATCATTATCATTATGATTGCGATTATGATTTTGATGTGAATTTTGATTATGATTATTATTATTATTACTATTAAGCTGCCATTGTGCGGCAATTAAAGTTTCAACTAATCACAAAACAGACAATTGTGTGACAATAATATTATCATGTTGTTGTTGTTGTCGTTGTTGTGTCTATTTTCGATGTCTAACATTAAAATGGCCGGCAGCCGAGTTTGAAGATCCAAGAGATGCGTTCATTATATGCTCATATGTCCGACAGCGAAACAACTTAATTACACAACAATGAGACAGCAACAACAACAACAACAACAACAGCAGCAACAACAACGATAAACATACACACGATTGAACAATGGCATTTTGGCAAAGTTTTACAACGGCTCTTCAAGTTTTTGTGCTTTTGACAGCTCTTTGGGGTCTATACCCTGTAAATCTAAGTAAGCCCTGGAGTTTATTCAAACTATATTGAGCTTCTAGCTGTCTATAAAAGCAATGTAGCCTCATTGAACTCAACGAACTTAAGAATAACACCTGTGAAATTTGTCAAATAACTTTAGTTAAACTTAATTTACGCACACACAAAACGTTTTTGTAATCGCAGCATTTCTAAGAAAACTGTCCCATTGAACTCAGCGTACTTTAAAGCTACACCTGTGAAATTTGGTAAGTAACTTTAGTTAAACTTAGTACATGCTGACACAAAACCTTTTTGAAATCGCAGCATTTCTAAGCAACCAGTCCCATGGATCTTAATGAGCTTTAACGCTACTGCTGTGAAATTTGTTTAGCAACTATTTCTACACTTATTTAAGGCATACACAATTTCTTCTTGTAATCGAAGCACGTTTCAACTTTTTTTTTCGTATAAACAATTTAGTCGAAAACAACTGCCCATCTGCTGAGCTAGGTCAACGTTTGGTCCATCAGTCCGAGCTCAGTTTTCGGTGAGCGCTTCAAGTTATTGACCAAAAATAAAGTAACTGAACTTTAATTGTTTATTTTTTTTATTTTTTTTGTTGTTGTCTTCTTTTCTTGTTTTCATAATTAAGTTTGTCGAATTGCTGAATAGATGAATAGGTGAATGCGTGTGTGAGTGTGTGCGAGCACTCATAGTTGAGTAAATGAAACGTCGACACATAATTGACAAGTCGCAACACCTTTTTAATTTTTTGGGTAATCCGAACTCAAACTCCTACTTTGGGATTTATCGATTTGTTGTATGGGCAACTTTCGCACTCGACTTGAAGAGTTGTGCCGCAAAGCGATGATGATAATTGAATCATTTTGGCGGCATGTCAACTACCAGAAAGCGCTGAAGGATGCCTTAATTGGGGCACCCTGTATGCTCGTGTGTTGGTCAAGTCAGGTAAAAAGAAGAAAGAAAAAAAAGAAATGATTATGGTTAACAAGAGACTGTGAGAACCGCAGAGCAGAGAAAAACGTCAAAATATTTGCAAAACAAAGCTGAGCAAGTTGAAGGACAAAGCAGGACAACTAACCGCAATGAGAATTATTTTCAACTAAAAAGGAATTAAAATGATCGCCAGCTGAAGAAATTGCTCTCAGTCTGTCTCGCTCTACTTCTAATTCGATATCGGATTACAATTAATGATCATCATCATTATCATTCATTATCATCATTATCGTTATCGTGTGTTATTGCAATTATGACGATTATTCGATGAAATTCAATATTTTCGTATTTTGACAGTCGAATTTCTCCGCATACGCATTTTCTTTAATTGCAAGTTAATTAACAATAAAAATGTAGTTTTTGGATTCTTGAAAATTCGCATTAAAAATGCTCACAGCATGAATCACATTCCACATTCCCCAAGGATTTTTCGCCGCGCAACCTGCGCAGTGTTAAAAATATCAAATTACTTCTTTGCACAACATTCTTAGGCTACGCAGTTGCCTCCCTATCTCTCTCTCTCTCTCTTGCGCTCTCGCTCACAATAGACGCGACACGATCAATTGTGAGCCGTATTATTACTCAGCCATGTAGCTGTCTCGCTTGCACCCACGCAACGCATAAGCAGAGCACAGCAGCAGACTGCTTGTCGCTTTATAGCTGCGCAGACAAAGAGACGACGACGACGACGACACAAATACACACGCACAAACAATCACGCATAGTTAACGCTATCGCTTTAGTTGCTGTTGTTGTTGTTGTTGCTGTGTGAGCTTTGGCATTTCAATTGTTTTTTAATAGAGTTGCTGCGACTCGAAAGCTCAGCGCTTGTTTTGCTTTGACTTTGATGTGCTGCTTGTGCGGCAGAGGAAGTGGAAGAGCGGGTGGTGGGGGGTGAGGGGGTCTCGCTTTCTCAACTGTTGCTGCTGATCGGTTACAAAAACAGCTGCTTCTTCCAGCTGCCCTTCCAACAGTGCAATCCTAAGTCCTACAACATTTTAATTAGACGGCTTTTTACAACATTATAGTTTTTAGTGTTTTTTTTTCCCCCTTTTTTTTGGTTTTTATTTTTTTTTTAGCAGTTGCTCTATAAATTGGCGTCCTTCATTGAACGAGTGTCGAAAAGTTGTCCCACCCCAGCAACAACACTAACAAACAATACAAAATGGGCACCACGCACACATTGAAAACTCAACTCAATACAAGCGCATTTGAAGGCACGCACACCAACAAAACGGTTGGCATGACTGGAACATTTCCAGCGGACTGGAAGCATGGCATGCGTCAGAGCAGTCGCACAGCTTTACACCGCGCACACGCTAGCTGTGCTGCTCTAACGCACACAAGCATTGATCGCACATGCGCCATATTGCGCTCGCCTGCTGTGCAGGGGAAATCTGCTGCTGCCGTGAACCATGTACGCGCAACGTGTGTGCGAGCAGTACAGCTAGCTGTGTGTACCAGAGTGACGCCGCCCCTGATGCTGGCGTCGTTGATTTACCGTTGCCTGGCAGCGACGTCAACGCAACGGCAGCAGCGACGCCAACGATGCGCGAGCGTCGACTCGAGGCAGCGGCAGATGAAAATGTCGCCAAAGCGCCGAGGACCAAAGTCCAGGCGAAGCCAGGCAAAATCCCGTTGCACACAGAGGCTTTGCTTTGCTAGGCGAAGAGCTACCACCAAAAACACAAAAGGAAAAAAAAAAATAAGCACCAAGCTGAAAAAAACTGGGGGCAGGCAAAAGCGACGTAGACGACGACGACGGCAACGGCAACGGCAACGATGAGAATGACGACGACGACGACGACAAAACTCCTGGTGCACATTAAGTCAGGCAACAGTTTAACGTGGAAATTATTGCGAATTTGTTGTGTGTTTTTGCGACGACGACGAACAGGCGACACAAAAGCGAAAAGCGCGTGTAGCGAAAGTCGCGAGCTGCAGCAAGTCAACAAACAAAATACAAAACAGCAGCACAAACAGTTGCAACACCGGCAATCTCAAAACATCGAAAACCAAAGCCAAAAACCAAAAAACCCTAAAAACCAAAAACAACAAACAGTTTAGTTTGTTTTTTTTTTTTGTTGTTGTTTGTTAGTGTTCTCTACTCCTCTCTCTCTCCCCTATCGTATGTTAAGTGCTAGTTGTTATTGTCGTTACACACACACACACATATATATATATGCACATAGACAGGGAGCAGCCGGCATATTAGCCTGCTAGAGCGAGATAGCAAGCGCTGCGAGAGCAACGGAGATGAGAAGAGAGAGCGCGTGGTCAAAGCTCCGAAAATCGTTTAATTAAAAGCAAACACAAAGCAAGCAAAGCAAAAACAAAAACAAAACGCAACTTTGAGCTGTTGCTTTGCCGAAACGGTTGAAGCGGTTCAAAGCGGTTCAAACGGTTAAAGCGAGTTTTTAGGACATCGGGGAGGGGGGGAAAACCAGACGCCATGCCGCAACGTTCACCATTCGCCATACAGGAGTTGCTTGGGCTTGCTGTGGCAGCAGCAGCAACAACGACAACCACAGCGACGACAACAACAGCAGCAACAATAACAACAACTAGTGCAAGCAAAACAGTGGCAGCAGCAACAACAACAACAACAGCGTGTGAAACGCCAACAGATCTAACAACAACAACAACAGCAGCAGCAAGTGCATCGACAACAACAACAGTGCATTACAACAACAATGCGACAGAGTCAACGACAACAGCAACAACAAGTGCCGTCGAGCAACATCAAAATTTTCGGGATCATCATCAGCAGCAGCAGCAGCAACAACAACAACAACAACAACTGACCATGGCCGCTGCATCGCGAATGGCGTATTTTAATGCACATGCCGCGGTGGCGGCTGCTTTTATGCCACATCAATTGGCCGCTGCTGCAGCTCATCATCATCATCATCAGCATCATACACAACATCATCATCACCATCCACATCATCATCCGCATCATGCACACGCTGGACATCCGCATCCACATTCGCAGCCGCCGCCGCCTGCAATGCCATCGCATCATCCACTGCTGCATGCTCAGGGTAAGCTAGAACAGAACAGAACACACACACACACACACACACTCTCCCTTTTTTCAGCACCCACTCAGTTGAACTAGTAACAACGCAATTAGCAATGGGCAACTGGTTTTGTCACCTGCATAGAAGAGAGCGGCAGAGAGAGAGCGAGCGAAAGAGTGCCGCTTAGTTAGCATAAAAACACGCCATCGACACGCACACACACATACACAAACGCATGCAAAACAGACTTCGACTCGAAGTCGACTTTAGCTTTTGCGCCACTTCACTACACCTCCACTCAAGTTGAGCTGCTAATTGCAACGGCAATTGCTCAACACACAAATTCAATGTGCTATGTAAGTGTGTGTGTGTGTGTAAAACAGATGCTACCGTGGTATTGCCATTGCAATCAATTAACAGACAGAAATTAAATTATACACAATTTTTGTTGTGTGTTTATTATTTTTAAAATACAATACAAATAATAATGGCTAATTGTGTACTTTATAATTTTTGTATTTTATTGTGCAAATTAATTGTGTTTTATTTAAAGTTTATTTTTGCTTCAATTGGCTGCAATTAATTTGCATTAATTTTCGTTTTAGTTTTTTTTTTGCGCTACGATAATTGTGTAATTCAATCAATTGTCGTAATTTTGCTCCACTGTTGAGCGCGACTTTGTCTGCGCGGATCAGCGACAAGCGACGGCATGAAGAGAGCAGCGAACGCTAGCAGCAAACAAACTGTAAAGAGAGAACGAGAGCACAAGCTTGACTTGAGCAAGTGGCAATATCACAAAAACAACAACAACAACAACAACAGCAGCAGCTAAAGCTCGCACAACGATTGACTCTCCCACACAAATACAGCTGCCTAACCGTATGCGTGTGTGTGTGAGTGTGTGGGAGACAGATAATCTGGCTGCTTGAAGTGCCAACTGTTATTGTTGGCTGCGGCTGATGCTGTTGTTATTGTTATTATTATTTTAATTAGCGTTAAAATGTCATCGTCATCACTTGTCGTTGTAGCTGCTGTTGTTGTTATTGGCGCTGTTTTGCTTTGTTACTGTATTTCTCACTGTGCCAAATTTACAGCTTAACATTCCCATTCACATGCACTCTCCCTCTATCCACTTCTTCTGCTCCCGCTGCATTGCTAACTCACGCACTCTTACTCTCTGCTTTTGTACTCTCTCGCTCTCCCAGCTCTTGTAGAGTTAGGAATGTCATGCGATATTTTGCTAGTTTTTGCATAGTGCGTTTTCTCTTTTTCGCATGTGCACATTGCAAGATTGCAAGAATTAATTCTACTGCAAACGGAGTTCAACTAAAAGTGTATTGTATTTTTATTATTTATTTATTTATCGCGACCGCGTAATTTGTTTAATAAATGTGAGAAAGAACATTGTGTTTTTTTCGTTCGTTCATTCGCTCGCAATTTCTACGCGTCATCTTATTTAATTTTGCATATTGTTGGCGTTCTGCTTTACCTTCTTTTTTGCCCTCATGTAAGTACGTGTGTATGTATGTATGTATGTTTACGCTGTTGTTGTTTGTCTCGCTGATTTTTTACACTTTTGTTGATTTTTCCCATTTGCCGCTTTCGTCAATTAAAGTCGCGTCAAGTTTGGGGCCAAAAGCCCCCAAACGGATTTCCTGTTGTCGCCGAAGCCACCCAACTCAACTCTATGAGTGGCGCCTCTCTCTCTTTCTCTCTCTCTTTCTCTCTCTCTATCTCTTTCTTCCTCTTTTACTCTCCATCTCGCTTCCTCATCGCGGTCACTTTGCTATGTGGGGCCATTAAGTGCCTTTGATCTTTTACACAATTTTGTGCTAACGGCGAAAGAAAAAACCGATTCGGAAAATTGCTAGCACATAACACAGGCCATTTATAGCGAGTATATTGTATATACATATATACATGTATATATATTATATAGTGCACAGACACACACACCCTCGAACACTCGCTTAATATGCAAGCATTTTTTAACATTTAATTGACAATTTTCACTTTGGCGCTGGCTCGCTTTGTTGTGACATTCGTTTTGATGTGTTTGCATACACACACACACACACACACACATACAGGCGCTCTCTTTTACTCTGACACCCACACACACACTCAACCGCTCGCCTAGCAAATTGTTATTGCAAGCTGATAGCGAGAACTTTCATGTGTGCGGCATTTTTAACTTTAAAGCGCCATCTGCTGGCAATATTCGTTTGTCCCTCTACTTCTTCTTCCTCCTCTGCTTTTGCTTTGCCTTTGTTTTTGTGTCTTTTGGCAAATTACGCCTTGCTTCAATTAACCATTTCGACATTCCTTCAAAGCATTTAATCAGCTTTTGTTTTGGCAGCGTCTAAAATTTTAAAACAGCTGCTCGACTAGCAAATGCTCATTAACTTACAGTATTAAATGGTTTTATAGTTGTATTAAATACAAAAATTATAATTATTATTCAAAATTGATTCCTTTTGTTATCTTCTTAGTTCTATGTATTTAAAACAAAAAGCTTTGCAAAAATGATTTAAGTCAATTAAAATTGACGGAAAGTAAAGTTGTCAAATTTTTGTTTTTTAATAATTATTAAAATAATAATATATCTCTAAACCAGCTTTCTATTATATTTAAATAATCAATTAATTCACTTGCAGTACTTTTACTTAACTCCAATAAATCAGTTTAAAGAAAACAAGTTAACTCAGTCTTATTTCTTTATTTAAAAACATTTGCATAAAAATGTATGATTAATGAATTTATTTCTGTGTGTTTTAGATTGAGTAGTTATCAAGTGTTAAGATTAGTCTCCAAACGATTGAAAACCAACTTTAGTAATAAAACAAGAGTTCACGAAAAGTTGAGCAAAATATCTACACATATCATTAAGTATTACATTTTTTCATATGTGCAACAAATGAAGAACTTTGATATCCCTGTTATAGTTATTTATCAATTAAATTGAAATATTCTATTAAATGATTATTATATAATTATCCATTATCATATTAATACAAAATATAGCTACTTTTATTACAAAATTTCTATGAAGAAAAAATTACGTATTAAAAAAAATGTAAAAATTAGGCAATAAATAGCTAAACAATAAACAATTTTAAAGTCGATTATAATTTTGTACTATTTATTTTTACTATTTTAATAAATATTCTTAAAATCAAAAATTTCGATTTTCCTATTATGCCTAAAAATGGTTAATTTATAGCAAAGATCTCGTAATAAAATAATTTGCTAAAATTAATTACATCATAAACTTTAATCTTCTTATTGCACTTAATAATAGTTTCAAAATTACAAAATTTGTAGCAAGTTTTTTGTGAACTGAAAGTGAAATTAAACAATATATATAGTATAATATCAAGTGTTAGGTATTTGAAATATTCATGAAATCAAAAATCTTGATATTCTTATTAATAATAGTTAAAAATATATTCAATTGATAGAATTACAATTAATGTGTAGCTAAGATTAGTATACTCTATAAATAAAATAATATGCTAACATTAATCAAATCATAAACTTCGATCTTCTTATTACACTTAATAATAGTTGAAAATTACAAAATTTGCCACAAGTTTGTGTGAACTGAAAGTGGTGCAAACAACTTGATTATGATGATGGAAATGGGCTGAGTTCGCAACCAAAAGCTGTTGCTATTGCTGTTGCTGCTGCTAATTGCTGCACGTCAACAATGTTGTTGGCAGAGTGTGGCAAACGCAACGCAACGCAACATAACGGGCCAAGTCATGCAACAACTTGCCAATGCGCCTTTGATATTTGAGACTGTTTGCTAATAGCCTCCGACTCTTGTCTAACTTCCCTTCGCCTCCCCCCTCCCCCTCCCCTACCCCTACCGCTTCTACTTGTGCTTCTCTAAAGCAGCCTGTCTCCTCTGGCTGATAGAAATCTTCTTAATTGTCTGAGTGTCCAATGTGTGCGGTCCACAGAACAACAACAACAACAACAACTACTACTACCATATAGACAGCAGACCCTGAGCAGACAATTTGCTTTGACTTTGCTTTGATTTTGCGTTGACGTAAATTAAAAAAAATGTTTAAAAATCAAAAGGAACAAAAAAAACAGCTCAACAATCGCCCTTCGTGGTGGCGTGTGAGTGAAACGCTGCCCCCTTCCCCCGCTCGTGTCCAGTCAAGTGCCCCAATGCCGCGGCCCGCCCGCTGCCTCGCCTGCTCTCGCCTGCCAGCTTGCCACATGCCACTTGTGTGCATTGTCTGAGGTGTGAACAGTTTGTGCGAGGCGACGAGGCGACGAGGCGACGCGTCAACGTTGCCAACACACGAGTGCAATTGTTGTTGCTGCTGCTGCACTTTAGAAGGCGACCTCGACAAGTTCCCAACCCTCCCCCCCGTCCACCTTCTTTGGCTTCTGTCGAAACATATTTCGCTTTGATTTTTCGTAAATTTCATTTCAATTCAGTTTTTTTGCTTTTTGTGCAAATTTAAAAGTCAATTAAAGCAACTTGACAAACGAATCTGAGTGGCACTCAAGGGGTTAATTTGCTGTGTGACTGTGTGTGCCTCGATATGTCTGTCTGTGTGTGTGTGTGTGTGAGTGTGAGGGCCGAAAAGTTGAGTCAGTTTGACATTAAACGGAATTAGCCGCAATTAACTTGAATCAATGTATGGAAAAAGTGCACAATAATTATAATTATCATAATCATAGTGCGAGCAGCACTTTGTGTGGGTGTGAGTGTGAGTGTGCATATATATAGCATATAATCATATGCTAGATTTTATGCCGCGTCATATGGCAATCAGCGGGGCAATCGTGCCCAAAAGCACAGCGCACAGATACAGACAGAGAAATACAGATAGATACAGATAGAGATACTTAGCAGTAGATACAGATACAGATACAGATACAGATACAGCTACAAAGATACAAAGATACGAGTGAGTGCTGCGCTAATTTTATAGCGCAAATAAACACGATTTGGCACTTGAGGCCGCTTCAGCTGTCTCGCTTCTTCAGCGGCTCAGGCTCAACTTAACTCAAACTCGTCTCATTTTGAATCACATTTGAATCCATTCGCAATCCATGTCGAATACTTTGTTGTCTTTGATTTATTTTTAGTTGCTTTCACTGTGTCGATGACTGCTAATTATGCAGCCTACTATATGAGTGTATGTACCTGTATTCATTCATATATTTTATTCACATTCATACTCATCATCATAAGCATTCATCTACCAATTGATCATTGAAAGTGGCCACTTGGCGATTTGACCGCTTGCAGAGACCTATTTCATTTACATTTTTCGTTCAATTCAATCTTTTGAATAAGTGTGAGTGTATTCACTGGGCTCAAAACTCTTTATCTCAGCTTGCGCAATTGTTTTTGCCACTGTTGCAACTAATTTGACTACTTTATTTTGATTAATTGGCGTTTTTTCGAATCATGTGAATACACTCATAAATGACATTCCATTTGAACTATTACGGGTGCAAGCACTTGTAAACAGTTATGTGAATGTTTACAATTATTTAATTTGTTAATCATTGAAGTAAATACTTTATGAGTGCATTCATTGTATTCAAATAGACTGTGCTTTGATTCAATTAACAAAAATATACTTTTATTTTCATTTTTATAAGAGTTGATCACCGATATGAATACATTCAAATGTACATTATTTGCATTTTGAGTATATTCACAAAGAATTCGTTGTACTCAAATATATTTTTCTTTGTTTAACCATAGTTATTCATTGAAATTAACAGTTTTTGAGTGTTTTCATTATATTCAAATAATCAACATTTCATTTTAATAATGCTTATTTGCATTTTGAGTGTATTCACAGTGCATTCGTTGAAGTCTTTAGTTATAATTAATAAAAATATGTTATTTTTTTAATTTTAATTATAGTTATTCATTGCAATGAACATTTTTTGAGTGTATTTTGAGTGTATTCACAGTGAAATCATTGTAGTCTTTAGTTTTAGTTAATAAAAATATGTTCATTTTAATTATAATTATTCATTGAAGTAAACACTTTTTGAGTGTATTCATTATATTCAAACAATCAAAATTTAATTTTAATAACGCTTATTTGCATTTTGAGTGTATTCACAGTGCATTCGTTGTAGTCTTTAGTTATAATTACATTCAAACAATCAAAGTTTAATTTTTATAACGCCTGTTTGTATGTTGAGTGCATTCGTTGTATTCTTTCTTAATAAAAATATGTTTTTTTAATTTTTAATTATAGTTATTCATTGAAATGAATACTTTTTGAGTGTATTCATTATATTCAAACAATCATAGTTTAATTTTAATAACGCTTATTTGCATTTGGAGTGCATTCACATTGCACTCATTGCACTTAAGCAATCGTCGTTTTGTTTTAGTTAAGAATAATTTGTATTCTAAGTTTAAGTTATTCACAATGCATTCATTGTATTCGAGGCGCAAAATGCTTTCATGGCAAATCAAATGTATTCGAAACACATGCAACAATGTATTCAACGTGATTCATATGTTGTTGTAGTTGTTGTTGTTGTTGTTGCCTGCATTGAAGTAAATTGAAATCTATTCAAAGTGCGACCTACCGCTAGCTGCCATTCACTTGTCTCGCTCGTGAGTAGTGTGAGTGCTGTCTGCGAGTAGTGTGTGAGTAGTATTCGTTGTTTTGTGGACACTGAAGCGGCTACTTTGCATGACCTGCGGCGCAATATTTTTGTTTAGTTTTTTTTTATTTTATTATTTATTATTATTTTTTTTTTTGGCGATCTCACTCACGACGACCCCGTTGATTATTGGGGCCAGATTCGGGGGCACACGTTGTGTGGTCGCCTGTGATTAGAAAAACCGCTTCAAAGCGGACCAGAAGAGCACAAAGCAAGAAAGAAAGAGAGAGAGACAGAGAGAGGGAGAGAGTGAGCGTGTGTAGAAAGAGAGAGAGCGAGTCAAGACCCATATCAGCTATTGTTTAGCGTTAATCAGTTTATAAATACTTCGTCACTTGCATTCATGAGTCTGAGCATGTGAGTGTGAGTGTGAGTGTGAGTACACTCACAATAATGCCATGCAATATCGAATTTCACAATTCTCGAGCGAACATACGAAAAATTCCTGGTAAATCAGCAAAAAACAGCGACCGCAGTTTTGCTGATTGCTGCCGCGTTGACATGCCACAGACTCGATGCTCGTAGCTCGTAGCTCGTTGCTCGACTCCAGAACGGGAAACTCGCCACGGGGGGAATAGGGAGGGAAGAGGGCGCGTAGGGACTTGGGGAGTGAAAGCTAATAAATGTGGTTCCCAAGTTTGATGTGTGCTGATTGTTGACATCCTCCGCGTTGCAAGCGGGTTACGTTGGCAATCTTAAGCACAGCGAAAAATTATTCAAATTCATAAGTAAAAAAAAAAAAAAACATTGTATTTAAATGAGAGTAAATTTCAGTCTGTAGAATTGTGTCATGTAAATTTTTTAAAAATATAATATAGAAAACAATAATATACAATTTAATATCAAAAATTTTTAGAATAATATATAATATTATATTAATACTGAACACTTACAAATTTGCAACACATAATTTAACAAACTTAAATATACAATCAGTAAACACAATATTGAATTAGTTATTAAAGCTTAGTCATTAAAATTGTGTGTTACACATATTTTGTGGCATGCAATATTAAATATAAATTCTGTGAGAAAAATGTTGAACTAATTATTAAACCTCAACCATTAGTCATGAGTGTTAAACACGTTTTATAGTTTGCAATATACATTTTAATAGAATCAAAGAGCAAAATGTTGAACTAATCATCAATATTTCAATCTATTCCGATAAATTGGCTTATGATATTTCTTATTTGATTATTTTTATAACTTTTACAATGTTTACATATTTATAATATTACATTTTTTATTATTCAACAATATTAACAATTGATAAATTAAGGCAATACATAAGAAATCTCATTTTTGCAATTCCAATTTCTAGCATAGAATTCTCAAGTCAAATCTATTTCTTATTCTATATTTCATAGAGTTCTCAATGCTCTAATATAATATAATATAATATTTTGAGCTGAATATTGAATAACAAATCTATTTTTTACAATTACAATTTCCGTATTTCATCGAATTCCCAAGTCTTTAAAAGTTTTGATTTTGTTTTCTCTTTCTTATCAAATAAAACGCGTTGCTGGATCATAAATGTTAATATAGCATAAATGTGATATACAACTAAATAAGAAAATATAGGAAAAATGATAACAAACAACAAAATCGTAGTTAAATTTAACTGTAAACCTCTGTTGCTCTTAGCATCGTCATTAATTTGATAATTTGTATATAAATAGCTGAAATTTGAGCAATTTTCTCGCAGTGTTCAAGCTCGCACTCATGCTCACACACACACACATACACTCACAATGTGCTCGACACTATATAGTTGTCGTATTATTCGAAATGCGTCAGCACAACAATTGAAGCCCGATTCCCTCGACGCCCTCCTCCCTACCTCCCTGCCTCCCTCACGCTCTCTGTGTGTCTCTCTCGGTCCGATTTTGGTGAGTCGCAACCCCGATTTTGCGGCATGGGGCACAGCACAACAAAGGCAGGCGAACGCCTTGAAACAATGCAACATCGAGCAGAAATTAGCGCGGTTGTCTGTCAAATTTGATTTTACTTTGATATGTCATTCCCAAAGACCCCTACAAGACTCGCGAGGTTTCGCTTGAAGCACTCGATTTGCATTTCTGGCTTCAGCTTCGACTCGACTGCATAATGCAGACAACATCAGCAGCAGCAGCAGGATGTGTTCCGGGCGGGGAAATGAGTCTGCAAGAGAGAGAGAGAGAGAGAGAGACAAGTGAGGTACAGAAGGGGGTCAGGGTCAAGTTATCATAGGGACCGTTTGGCTTTCATCTGGCTAATAAATACGACAGCTTCTGATGAGCAATGATGTGCTTTCAAATTAAGCGTCTATGGAGCCCAGTTCTGTGCTTTGCGTGCATGTGTGTGTGTGTGTGTGTGTGTGTTTTTGTGTGACTTTGTTTGGGGATCACAGGAGAGTTCCACTTAATGGTATTATGAAGTTAAATGGAATTGTAAATCGATAAATTATCGGAGCAGTGAACACTTCAATTTACTATTTTGTTAGAATTGATAGTAAATCAAGAAATAAAGTTATCGATAAATATCTATAGTTACGTAAAATGGTTATCGATAAATTATTAATAATATAATTGTTCTACCAATAAAGTAGATAACATAAAACGATAAATCACTTAAAAAACTTCGTTTTTTCACCACTCTTCTCTTGCAGGATTTCCGCAGTTGAAGAACTTCGCGGCCACCGGAACATGTTTACCAGGTAAGCAAGAGTGTCCTGCTCCCTTTCTCAGCAAGGACAATGCGGTTAGAAAATAAAAGCGCTCGCCTAAAGGTAGGCAACGTGCAATGTCCAAATGCTGGAGAATGCAAAGCAAAAGGACTGCAAAACTTATTCACATTGCACAAAAGCCAAAAGCTGTGTGAATTATCCTTTGACCGACAGAGGGCAGCAGCAACGTTCTCTTTGTTTCTCTCCCTCTCTATCTCTATCTCACTCTCTTTGACGCTCTCGCTTTGCTAATTAATGGGCATTCCGACGCTTCATTTCGAATCGGTTGCCGAAAGGGGTAAAAAGTCCTTGCGAAGCACATAAATTTCCCAAATTGCTAATAAAATAAACAATTTAGCTTAAAACAAGCAAAAAAGCGCAAAATCGACACACATGTGTCGAGTGTTGAGTGTTCTGAATACGAATACGAACACGAACACGAATACGAATGTGAATGTGAATGTGAATGTGAATGCGAATGAACTAATGAAATTTTCATTTTCATTTTGTTGGATTCGCAACGGGCAATAAATATTTTCAACATACGCTTTTATACGCAATTTACACGCACATACATCTATCTCCTCACTCACTCACTTCGCACTCAACATCCTTGACGAGCACGAGCACGAGGACATGTGTGTCCTGTCTGTCAGTCTTCACTCTATCTCTCTCTCTCCCCTCTATATGTGTGCGTGTGCGTGTGTGTGTCGAAAAGGGTTAAAGCACACAAAAGAACCAACCAAAAAATAAAGAAATGCGAGCGAGGCTCACATAAACTTGTCTAATAAGAAGCACATAACAAACAGCATTCGAAAATCCAATTGGAACCCAGAATTGGGGTTGCAGCCTATAGTCTAAGTAAATTGAATTGTTTGCACTAAAACAAACAAATTACGGGATCAACATTTTATCGGAGGATTTGCAACATATGGAAGTAAATCTTTGGTTCGATCGAACTGAAGAATTGTGTTGATAAAAATGTATGAATGTAAATGGCAAGAAAAAATGATGAGTACTTTCAATTTGCTTAATATTCTTAGTAAAAGTTCTGTTCATTTGCGCTAACGAATTTCTTAAATTGTGTTTGGAATATGCTTAGAATAGGAGTATTTTGAAGAACTTATTTAGTAAAGTTAAGCTTCATAAAATTTCGACTTAAGAAAAACTTAGTTAGTAATGTTATTCTTCATAAAGTTTCCTCTTAAACCTTTAATGAATTCAATTTATTGGAACATAGAAAACCTCAAGTAAATATGGGTAATTCCATGGCGAAATTTTGTCCCGTGCGAGACTTTTACAGTGCACTGCAGTGAAAATAACATAAACTGAAACAATTTTAAAAATAAGTGAATGTTATTCTTAAAGCTCTAGATAAGCACTATATTTAGAGCTAAGATTGATTTTAGGAACTTGATCTGTTTTCCGATAAAATATATAATTTCGTTCATTTCTTGGTTTTGCGTACGAATTGGTTAATTTTTGCAATTATCACAACAGAAAACAAAACAGAAAACAAATTCAAAAACCATTCTTAGCTCTAATTAAAGTACTTATCTAGAGCTATAAAAATAAACTTTTCTTATTTTCAAAATTGTTTCAGTTTATGTTATTTTCAATGTAAAGAGTCTCGCACGGGACAAATTCCGTTTTGGAATTACCCATATGCTTTTATTATTATATGGTAGTATTATTATTATTATTATTATTATTATTAATGATTATCACTTTAAAGTTTTAAATATGAATCAATTATTATTTTATTTTTATAGTTATTAGTGCTTACCATTTTAAAGTTGTATACATTATCGAATATATCTCTTAATGCCAACCTTTTTGATAAAGTGGTACTCGAAATATACAATTAAAACAAATATAAAATTTGTGAAGTAATGATGATATAGGACAAGTTACATAAATGGAAGCATTGATACTTGTTTATTATGAAATTATTTGAATAGAAATCCTAATAGTTTCATAAATTCTGTATAAAACTTTAAATTTAAATCCAAAGCTTTCTTAAGTTGTGCATAAAACTTGAAATCAACAGAGCTAAAGTGTGCTGTTTTTGGCTTTAGAAATATGCATATCTAATATGCAGTACATGTAATAATATGTAATACAGTTTGATATTGATAACGATCTGTCTGTCCGCCATTTGCTCTCAGTTGCTCTTCATTCTGCTACTATTTAGAGCACTCGACTTGCATAAAACTTAAGCTAAACTTGTGAGCTTCTCAGCATTAATTTAGCAAGCTTTAATCAACTTGAGTTGAGCTTTCGCCCACTTTGCTTTACTACCTACTTAATTGCCATTTTGCCGCTGCATTGTTCTTGTTATTGTTATTGTTGTTGTTGTTGTTGTTGTCTCTCTAATCTCTAATCTGTAAGGAGTTGGTCGAGCAACACGAACTTGGCCACTTGGCAGCACATTCTTGACTATTCTTGTTTTTATGGAGGCCTTGAGTGTGCTGCTTAAGTATTTTAGTAGCAGCCACTTGACGGCTTGCATTCTTCTGCTTCATTTTTTCTGCTGCTTGCAACAAGCAGTGAACAGCGAACAGCCAACAGCCAAATGATAATGATGACGATGATGAAGAGCAGCAAAGCAGAGCAGAGCAACAAGAATAATGAAAAGAAGCCACTTTTGTGCCATTTGCGAGCGGATAGCAAGAGAAGGCCTCCACACAAAGGCGACAAGTGGGGCAATTTCCCTTGCCGACTCGACTCGACTCAACTTGAGATGAGATGCGATGGGTTGTGTTGAGTTGAGTTGAGTTGAGTTGAGTTGCTCGGCGTTCGGCGTTGCGTTTGTGTTGCATTCAGTTGCTGGCAATTCCACCAACCAGGCCAAAGCTAAGCCAAGTGCCGAGGTCTAGTATTCTTCTATTTTTTTTTGTTGCCACTTGCATTTCTTTTCCACACTGTCCTGGCGCCTTTCTTGCCTTGTCTTCGGCCTGATGATGCACTTGTCCCCAGCTAAGATTTTAATTGGCATTTTTTCTCATTTCTCTCAACGCCTCGGCGCGCATTTCCCTCGGGCAGTCGGCAGTCATTGTTAACCCTTTTTTTTTGCTTGTTTGCTGGATTGCGTGTCTAAGTTTTATTTGCTGGCCATGTCGAATGCCTTATTTTTGCGCTTAATTGAAACAAACACACTCGCACACACCACATTTTACACACACACACACGAGACAGCAGCAGCAGAGGGAGCAGCGAACACATGTGGAACCAATCGCATTTCGCATCGCACCAGTTGAGTGAATCCTTCAATGCGTTTTACCTTGTGTATCTAACATTTGTGACAGAGGGAGGACGAAGGACATCAGCGTGACTTACCAACCTGTAGTCAAAAATCATTCGCATCACATGTATATTATGCATACGAGTTGAGCTATGAATACTATTCACTTGAATGATTCCCAAAAGTCTGAATTTGAAGTTGCGCCTTGAAAAGTTTTATACAATTTAAAGCTAAAAACGTGTAACTGACGATAAGTTTGAGATAATAAAGGGTTACACAAACAAATGGGAGAATGAACAAATATTATAATCCTGACAGATCTTTGATGATAGATAAATATTATTATTAATACTAAGTATTCTTATTTTTATTATTAATTCTATAGCTCAATCATATACTAATATAACCAAAGCAACTTTAACCTTCAGGCTTATAGATGAACATAAATATAGTATATAAAATCTACTGTAGTTGCTCGCTTTGTAAAGCTTTGCTTTGCTTTCTTTTTGAGATGCGCATTCAATTGAAATTATTATCGCAAAAACTATTGCCAAACTATCGACTATGAAAGT
Organism: Drosophila sulfurigaster albostrigata; assembly: GCF_023558435.1. Classification (NCBI taxonomy): domain Eukaryota; kingdom Metazoa; phylum Arthropoda; class Insecta; order Diptera; family Drosophilidae; genus Drosophila; species Drosophila sulfurigaster. The sequence continues at coordinate 7,703,632 of NC_084885.1, read as the reverse complement.
TTTGGTAATTCTAATAAAAATGCATAGTTGAAATACTTATATACTTTAGTAATTCGGCAATTAACTTATAATTGTAATGAAGTATTTAATTCTTCTTTTTAAAGAGTAAGTTTACTTAATTACATTCAACTCTCTAGAGTCACTTGAAATGCAAACTAAACGAATCAATAGGCTAGTTATGTCGCGAGAACTTTGCGCTAATCGTTTACTTGCTTTCTAAGTTTATCTATTTCTATTGCTCTTGCTCTCTTTCTCTCTCTCTCTCTCTCTCTCTCTCTCTCTCTCTCTCTCTCTCCCCTCTCACTCTCGCCTTTTGCTGCGTTTCACTGCTCTGACAGCTGTCCGGCTGTTCAATTGCCTCGCATCCGTGTTATTTCCTGCACTCGTTACCGTTGCAAGATTTCACTAAACCGAAACCTGGAGCTACTCTGCACCACACACACACACACATAGGGAGAGGTAGAGAGAAAGAGAGAGCGAGAGTTGGTCGAGTTGTAAAAAGTGAAAGAGCAAAAAGTTTAGTGCAAAAATTGTGCTTACTTTGTTGTTGTTGTTGCTGTTGCTGTAAAACGCTTTGCACTTAAAGTTCGTTGGGAACGCTTGAGTCGGTGAAGCGGAAAGCAGGTTTCAAACAATTGCTAGCCACCAGAATCGTGAGAGAGAGAGAAGGAAAGAGAGAGAGAGGGACAACAATCACGTTAACCAACTCTGACACAAAGCTCTGGCTAAAACGCTTCAGTCGAAAGGCACAAAAAAGGGGCACAAAAAAGGTAGCACACAACTGACTGCGCTTCGGTTTTTGGGGGCTCAAATCCGACTCACTTGCTCCGCTTCCTTGTTCACTCACCCCTTCACTACTCCCTTTGTGGAGTGGCGCATAACAATGGCCGACAACGACAACGACAACGTGGTGCAGAAGACAAAGTCACACGGCAAGCAAGGAATCTAATTAACAATTTTCCATTGAGTGCGCAAATTACGAGCAACACCCAACACACACTCACGAGTACCCGTTTGCCTGAGTTCTGAGTATCCCAGTATCCGAGTACCCGAGACTCGAGTCTCGAGCTGATGGTATCCAAAGTGAAGGGTGCCGCCAGCCCGAATAGCAGACTGAAGTCGACTCCTTTTTGCATTCTCGCTCTAAGCGAATTTGCAAATAAGTTTGAAGACCCAGACATAAATATTTATATGCACTCGTGTGGTTGCTAGATTCAATTCAAGTCAGCAGAACATCTGATGTGGATTACTTTTATACAGTTCTGTGAGGCTGTTTTTTAAAGCACTTCAAATATTGCTAAGATAGAGGCAAATAGATCAAATATTGCTGTCTTTAGAAAAGCAAAAATTATAATAAAATATAATAACATCGTTAATATAATATCTTTAGAACAGAAAAATGGAAACTTATAATAAAAAAAAATAAGAGCTAATTGGAGTTATTTTCTAGATTGCTGAAATTGCAACAATTTTCATTCTTATAAGTCAATGTTATGAAAGTTATGAAAACAATTTATACAGTTTCAGTTAATTTATAAATATAAAAAAAATAATTGTTTTTTAATTAATCAAATATGGTAATGTAAAGAAAGATGTAATTATGATTGAAAAGTGTTGTTTATTTGCTGTTTATTTTGTTTCAATTTGGGCTATTCTTATTTTTAGTTTGATGAGAACTTTATAAAATTTTGTTTTATACACTATAACATATGATAAACTAAAATCACAAAATTTACGATATTTCACATTTTAATATAAATAAAATATAATTATAAAATAAAAATAAATATAAACTTTAGAAAATATATTGTAATAACAAGAAACAAATTCAATTCCGTAAAAGTTAGTTCATTGACTTTTTCATAATTATTGTTGTCTATATATGTTATCTATCTATATATTTCCAGTCTATCTTTATACTATTTTCATGCAATATATGTATGCAATGTTTCTTTTGTGTTTTGTGTTTATCTATATCTTTTATTTCTATAAGAGCAGCTTTATCTTAACTTACAAGTCCACCTCGAATTTAGCACATTTTAATGTTTTGTAAAGTTCAGTTAAGATAACACTTTAATACGTTTAAAACTTGAGTAGAAAAAGACAGACACACATTCTGAAAGGATCAAATTATAAAATCAATTGATAAATATGTTAAAATATGAAAATTCAGAGATCTTCATCGTGCATTCATAAATTTTCTGTTCGTCTTTAAATATTCTTTTCGATGTCGTTGTGCCTCCTTTTAATATGTTGGCATAACGTTATTGAAAATTCTTATACTCAACCTGACGCCTTCTTTTCTCTCCTTCTCTCTCAGTGTCTAACTCTCACTTTATTCGGATTTTGTTGCCCTTTTGGTATATTTGTTTTTTGTACGATTTTTCAAGCAAATAATTCAATTTAATTTCTAATTAGTACGAAAAAGGCAAGCAAAAGTCACAGAGTGCGAGAAAGAAATGCAGCTAGGAAGAGAAAGAAAGAAAGAGAAAGATAGAGGGGAGAGACAGCACGCATATATGCACAAAAACGCAGCCACTTTGATGCTAATGCAAATTGCATTGCCCCATGCTTGCTTGCAACATGCGCGGGTGTGGCAAGAAGCAGTAGCAACAGCAGAAGAAGAAAAAGAAGCTGAAGCAGAAGACTGCGCTGTCGCAGTCGCAGTCGCCGTCGTTGTCGCTGTTGACGTCGCAGTCCAACTCAACTCAGCCACTTTATTAGCGTATTTTGCCATGCAACTGTTTATGCTACACACACACACACACACACACGCTCGCACATCCACACATCCACACACTCACACACACATACACACACACACAGAGTTGGGGCAGGAATTAGTCATTTTGTTGGTTACTTGATGCATGTCTCTGCCACACCCTCCGCGCACTGACAATAAACGCACACACACACACAGACACACTCACACACAGAGTGAGACAGAATGAGAGCCAACAAAAATGGCGCCCAAGCTGGAGCCCGCACGTTGAGCGCCCGCATCGCATCGCATCGCAGCGCGTTGCGTTGGGTGACATTTTTTATGCGCTTTTGAGCAAATTAGATTTCCTAATTAAATTTTCTAGTGAAATGCGCATAAATTTCATAAAATTCACTTGGCAACGACGACGTCGACAGCGTGCACACCGAACTGGCACAATATCCTGCTTGCCTCCCCCCCCCTCCTCCTCCTCCTCTTTCCCCTCTCACTCTCTCTATGTCCTTCGCTTTGTCGCCTTTCATTTTGCTGCGACATTTTTCGCTCTGGAATTTTGCGTGTCGACGTCGTCTGCTTAAAGTAATTAACTAAGAAAATTTTAATTGCTAATATGTTGTGATGCATGTGCGAGAGAGAGAGAAAGGGAGAGAGAGAGAAGGGGAGAGCATGCTGACATGCTCCATGCGTGTGTGTGTGTGTGTGTGTGTGTGTGTCGATGTTAACTGTGGGGCGCGTTGACTTTCATGTGCCAGTGAAAACTTTCAATAATAAAGCTGCGTTGCGTGTTTGCCTTTGTTTGTGTGTGCGTTTGTGTATGTTGGTATGTGTGTGTCGGTATGTGTGTGTGTGTGTATGTGAGCTCATTAAAAGTATGCGGACCAAGTGTAAACATACAAAAGCTAAATTTACGTTGCCTACTTTTGTGCGCACAGAATTAACTAATTTCGCACATTTGCTCATCTCTCTTAATTATATAATTAGATTTATACAACACACATATATATATGTATGTATTTATGTATGACGCACAGTAGCAGTGTTGATTAGCAACAACTTCAAACCGAACTCATTTATCAATATTATTTTTTGCCTCCATATTTCGAATTCAATGCTTGCATAGCAATTCTTGTAATTATTTTGATGAAATTTGAATCCTACTAAATTGTAATTTGAACATTACACAAAATAAACTATAACAAAAGAGATTCACATAATTAAATACTACTTATATTACAGCAAAATTTAATTGAAAGGCGGATTAAAAAGTCCTTTTAGTAAAATTGTTTTATTTTTTACATTTTTTTTAAAGAAAGAAACATTATATGAAAGCTACAGCATGAATTATTACAGTGTTTAGTTAGAAATTGCTTAAAAACTTGAAAATTTGCAATACTTTTGACTATTAATTACAACAATTAAAAGTTTTTTAAGAAATACTTCTATATGGTTGACAATCTAGTATTTTTGTGCTATATTTAAAATGAAGTATGAACTACATCAATATACCAAATATATCAGCATTTTATTGGGTTAATTTAAAGTATAATACCGCATTGGTATATTTACAATGTAGTGTATATCAATATACCAAATATAGTATTCGATATATTACAGCACTATTTTGGTTTATAAATTTACTATATTTTAAGCATAGAACCAAACTGTTTTGTGCTCTATGGTATACTTCAAATGTAATAGTCCATCGATATTTGGTTTATTTCATTATTTTTGCGGTATATTATTTGGTATATTTTAAGAATAGTGAGATAGCGTGGTCTCTAAAAGTCGAGCACACTTGCATGTAGCTTCCTTACTTGTTGCCTATCAAAAACTATTAACATAATGCGAGAAATGATTAAACAATTGATAATTAAATTATCAATACAAACAAGTACTTTTCAAACCAATTCCAGAATACACATTATAAAACCCATTGTCAAGATCCAAAACGAAGAGAAACCACAGCTGGATGCATGCATTTCTTATTCGACTTTTTCTCTGAATATTTACATTTACCTTTTTCAAGTGTCAGTACTTTAATCGATAAGAATCGTTGATCTTTAATTTGAATCTTTAATAGAAAGAAGTGTAGAAAAAATCCCCAAGACTATTTGAAAAGATTACCAGCTGCTTATTAGCAAATTGGTAAATTTTGCTTCATAAAACGATATTCAACAAATCTGAAATTGAATACAATAATTAAGCAAAGAAAACTGAAAGCGATTTTGATTAGTCAATTGAGCTGCGATAATTGCAAATGCTTTATAGCGTATTTCATTTATCAATATCAATATCGATATCAATATTTTCATTGGAAAATTGCCTTTGCTACGTTGCATTACTTTGCTCTGCGTTGCGATGCGATGCGATGCTCAAGTAACTCAAGATGCCAAAAATCGCATTCATTACACTCGCCATGAAAACAAAATTTTCTTCCACTTGAGTGCAGCGGCGGCATTCAAAATTCGTTGCGATGCGTTTTGCTTGTATGTATTTTTCACGCGTATTTTGTTGGAAAACGTTGCCAACGTTGTTGTTTCGTCCCCTTGGCGACTAAAATTGCCCCTCGCTAAAGAAAACGACAAGAGTTGAGAAGGATCCCCCCGTCAGCAATTCACTTGAACAACTCGACAGCAACAGCAACAACAACAACTTCTGCTTAATTTTTCATATCGAATTTCAATGCGAATTGTTGTTGTACTTTCCCAAAATGAGTTGTTGTTGAGTGGCTGCTAGGCACTTTTCCTCTGCTGTTTTTTCCGGGTGCTTCAATGCATCGATTTGCCATTGAAAGGCATCTTCAATCGAGCGCTTCAATGATTTGCCAACATGCTCATAATCCCCTCCACACTATACCACAAAAAAAAAACGAGAAGAAAAAGAAAAACTAAACACACTCTCATCACGACAACTTAAAGACAAAGTCTGTCAACGCTCATCATCATCATCATCATCGTCATCCTCGCCACTTTCACTTTCTTTCCCCCAATTTGAATGCGGCAGGTCACGGCAATGTCAAGTGGAGTTGTTTCTTCTTTTTTCTCATTTCTCAAAAAGGAAGTGGGAAACTAGATACAATTATTAAATATTTAAAATAACACAGACTAACCGAGAAAAGAGAACAGCTACCAAAAAAAAAAAAAAACAAGAAAATTAAAACAATAAAGAAAACAAAAACCACTTCAAGTCGCGCTTCAGCGCCGTCTTCAACTCGGGATATGGGTTGCAATTGGATTTTGGATTGGGGTTACAGAGGAGCGAGAGTTCCTTTTGGGTCATGGGAGCAAACTCTGAGAATGCTGTGAACTAATTTCGACAAGGAAATGCTGAAGTGCAGTGCAGAAGAAACACAGGAATGTGTCGCCAGTTGATTGAAAGACGAATTAAATTGTACGAGTTAGATGAAAAGCGGAGATTATATATATATATACATATATATATATTATATAATATTAGTAAAAGAACTATTACAATAAGAAAAAAATTAAAAATAATTTCATTAAAGTTTTAGCAAAGAAAGTTAGTTAAAATTTTATATTTATTTGTTAACTTAACATGAGAAATAATATGCAAAAAGTGTGCAAAGAATATTTACCTAGATTTTAAAACACAATGTTTCAGAATTTTCTAATGCAATTTGAACTCTAAAAAATCTGGAATTAAATTTGTAGTTCATTCTCATGAATTCTGTAGAGGAATTAAAATCCAGCCAATTATATAGACAACATATATTTGATATTAAAGTGTTTTCGACTGCGAAATACCCGCCATTTATTTGTAATGAATTCCACAAGTTATTGAATTTCAATAGCACTTTATCTAAAGCCAAATAGGTATTTCTTTTGATTTAGAAAAAAGATTATGTCTTTATTTATAATGTATGTACACTTTATTTATAATCTGTCTTGTTATAATAATTGAGTTTTTTTAGTTTATGTCTTAGCTTGGCATTTATTTGTATCATTTATATCAAATTTATATTCTTCTTTTTCGACGTAATATACAAATAATTAAAAAACCACACTTACTATAAGTTAAATACTATAGATAATAAACTGAAAATCTGTATTGAAATCAAAGAGTAACTCTTTTCTTTTCTTGGCTTCTTTTTCTACAGGCTCATTGGCGGCCAAGGAATTTGGCATGGATGGCCTAAATGGCTTTGGTGTGGGCGCTGGTGTTGGCGTTGGTGTCGGTGTGGGCGTGGGCGTGCCCGGCATGGGCGTTGGGCCAAATAGCAAAAAGAAGAAGAAAAAACGACGCCACAGTCGCACAATATTCACGAGTTATCAGCTGGAAAAGCTGGAGGAAGCCTTCAAGGAGGCGCATTATCCCGATGTCTATGCCCGCGAGATGTTGTCACTGAAAACAGAATTGCCCGAGGATCGTATACAGGTGAGTGAGTTATTCAATTCATTCTCAGTGTGTGTGTGTGTGTGTGTGTGTGTGTGTGTGAATGAGTCATGAATACTTGATGCGAGTGAGTGAATGGTAATTTGATATCTCACTATTGTTTGGCCAAAGACACAGAGCACAGAAGATGCGGTTTAATGAATTAACGAACTAATTACATCCGCCTCTCGCATTCTATATAAATATACATATATATAGATATATATTCATGTGATGTATAGTTGAGTATGTTAGGTGTTGCCTGTTGGCAAAACAGTTTGAATGCTGCGCTGGAATTTGCATTTCCGCTTTGTCTCAGCTCTTTGTTTTGTTGTTTGGATGTCTCACTGCTGATTTTTCACACCTTTTTTTTGTTGGGTTTGTTGTTTGTTTGTCGATTGTTTTTATTGTTATGCGGCAACTCATCCTGCAGCTCATCCTTAAGCTGTTTAAGATGCGGCTGCTGTTTTAATAAGCCATCAACTGCAGCCAGTTCTCAAGTGCAATCGTCCCTCTCTCTCTCTCTCTCTCTCTCTCTCTCTTTCTCTGTATTCTGCCTTGTCAGCAAGAATTACTAAAAAAAAAAGGGGAAAAAAGAAATCAGCTACGTTTGCGAATTTATAATTAAGCATTTTAATGGCCGTTATTGTTCTAGCCCAAATTGCCAATGCTGCACAGCAGAGTGGGAGCGAGATGGCGACAGGCAAACACTGTCTATGTGAGCGAGTGTGTGTGTGTGTGTGTGCGTCGAGTGAACTTCAACGTTGCCAAATTGCCACCCTTAAAAAGCTTTCGCTCTCACTCTTTCGTTCTCTCTCTCACTTGATAGCTTCGCTGTGCGTTTCGTTCTCGCTCGCTCGCGCTTTGTGTTTGATTAGCAAAAGGAATCAGACAACAAAAATAGGGGAAAATGTGTGTAATTATGGCGCGGTTTGTCGATAGTCTCCCTCTCTGCGCCTCCCTACCTCCCCACTCTCTCGGCTTGCTATCGAATTTTTGCCCTTTTACCCGCATCGAGTGCGCCACTCTCTCTCTCTCTCATGTCGAGCGTGAGAAGCGGCGACGCAAGACGCAAGACGCAACCAAAGGCAGCCACTTGCGACAGCGATTTCAAACCGTAACCGAAACTGGGACGGGCCACTGAATCGTCCCTCGTCCCGCGTCCCGCGTCCTTCGTCCTGCTAATGGCAGAGAGCCGCCTCAAGTGCTCAGGCACTTAGCTCTGCGACTCAACTCGTCTTGTCTCGTCTTGACTTGGCTGGCAATGCAGTCCACGTTGCGTCTTCGAACTTGACTTTACTTTCGCATGTGCTGGAATCTACGCATTAGCAATCGATACCTCAGTTTTATCGGACAAAGTGTGCTTTATGAATTTATCGTTAAAGAAAGTAGTGCTAGAATTATTACATTTGTATATAGTATTGAATGAGTTGTTGTGGTGATATTTGGAACAGATATTTATGTTATTAAACTTATAGGTAACTTGCATAATTTGATAATAATGCAATTATCGATTATTCCTTGTCTATCGATAAGTACATTGATTTGTAATGATCTTTACATTTTACCTGTTTGATAATCTATTAATGCTTGTTAAGTGAACTTTCCACTTCAACTCTTGTTCATTTAGGATTTGCAAAAGTGTGTTTATCGATAACATTTTATTATCGATTCGTTAATAATTACAAACATATATCGGCCGTTGATTATCAAGAAATACGGCAATGAACTTTTCCTCTAATTAACTCTGTATGTGCGTCTGTAAGTCTTTGTGCAAATCTTTAATATTTTCGATACATTGCTGTATTTGATTATCGATTAACATTTGCTCAGTAAACTTTGCACTTCAACTCTGTACTATATTATTACTATTGTTCATTTATCGGAAACGGCTTGTTATCGATATTAATGTCAAAACTTTTCGTTTATCGATTTTTAATTATTTATTATCTATTATCATTCTCACCATCGTTTATCGTCTATCGATATATGTAATCACTTATCGATGACTGTTTGTTTTATAATAATTATAACATTTATCGATTTATTTAATCATTTATTCATAACTGTTTGTTTTTACAATGATTACAAATTTAGTTATTTACCTTGCATGCTAGCAAATTTATTAACATGCAGTTGTCTTTGCAGTCATGCCACTTAACACTACGCCTCACCCCTTACCCGCTTCTACTTCTCTGTCCCTCCACTGTTGCATTGCTTTCGTTTTTGACTTGACTCTCCTTGCGGCTTTTGCTAATACTGCACTCCACTTAGTTACTTAGCTCATGCTAAAGACGTAGTTGCAAATTGAATTTCGAGTGTGTAAAATTTTCCAATTATAGAATTTTGCACACAGTAAGTGAGTCGGAGAGGGAGGTGAGTAAAGAGGGAGAGAGGTTGAGTGGGCACTCTCTCGTAGGAGCTCTTACGAGCGGAGCGGGGAGGTGGGAAGGTAGGAAGGGAGAAATGTTGCTAAAAGCGAGTCCAATTAGTAGCATTACAACTAACACTTCAATTCTGGCCGCAGTCTCCGTCTCAGTTGGCCTCCTCTCTCTGTCTCTCTCTCTCTCTCTCTCTCTATTCGTTCTCTTTCTCTCCTCACTCTTCTTCCTCACTCTCTCCTCTCTCTTACGCACTTGGCAATAACGGCAATAGTCTTCCACATCCACAACAACTAAGGCAATGGCGCCAAAGTACGGCCATTTTGTGTGTAACAGTTTTTGGGGGGAACGAAGAGTCTTTTGGGGGTTGCCAGCAGCAGCGGCAGCACAGCAGGGGTTGCTTAGCAGCAGACAAGAGGGGAAGGCAAAAGGGAAGCTTGATGGTTATGGACTACGATGCTTGGCGTAAATTTGCATTTAACGTTGTTTGCGGTGCCCGCAAATAGTCAACGACTGTCACTACGTCTCCCCTCTCCCACTCTCCCCCTCTCTCTCTCTCCCTTTCTATGTTGACTACACCCACATGACTGTAAGCAACACTAGCTGCACACACACACTCACACTCGTTGTTGGTGTAACAGCTCAACAGTTAGACAACCACAAAATACTCTAAAGACCAAACGAGCGCAATGACTACGACGACGACCCCAAAGCACACATACATACATAGAGAGTCTGCAAATGTCATGCAAAATAACGGCACTATTTGAGCCTTTGTGTGTGTGTCTCTCTCTATCTCTCTCTCTCTCTTTTCCTCCTCCTTTCCCGCTCTTTTTGCTAGCAAAAAAGCTTTAGAAATTTTACTTGATGACAGCAACGGCGCCCAAAAAACTAACAACAGCAGCTAGACTAGACATACACACACACACACGCATACCCATACACATACATATGCAAGCTAAGCAAGCATACTCACACACACATACATATATACTCTCTCTCCTTCTCCCCTTTTCGCCTTCTCCGCTTGTGTTGCATACTTTCAGGCACTTAAGCTATTTTCATGAAATGTGCACAACAACACTCACTCACACACACAGACACACACACACACAGACAGTGTGCTATCATATGCAGCTGTAGATTACCCTCAAACCTCACTGCCACGCCCACACCCACGCCCATCCTTCGCTCTCCGTCGCCTCTCCGTTTCGTTCGCCTGCAGTTGACTTCACAAAACCGAAAAAAGCACTCGGTATTGATTTTAATTGAAAAATTGTTAATTTTCCATGCCAGCAACAGCAGCCACGCCCACTGCCCACACACACATACATGAATGTGTATACACACAGACATACACACACACTCGCACGCTTTCGGATAGAAGTCGAGAGACAAAAGCAGAGCTTCAACTTTTGCCAAATGAACTTTTTGCCAATTTTGCCAGCAGCCTGTGTATGTGTGACTGTATGTGTGTGTGTCTGTATGTGTGTGTGTGTGTGTGAGAGTGTCTGGCTAAGTATGTGTGCTGTGCCATGTCTGGGTAATTACACATTTATGTGTGAATAATTTGCAACCCAAAATTCAACTCTGCGTCTTCCGCATTTTTCGCCAGTTTCCGATTTGCATTTCACAAGCTTTCACTGCTTTCGCAATAACAATGGCTATAGAAATCGGTATAGGGAAAGGAACTTTAAGATTCGCTTTAATGACCTTGATTTAAATTCAAATATCTAGTTTAGCTTGATCTATCTTAATTGCTGTTTAGATTTGATGGACTCTCACATCTAATATGAAGCACCTTTGACTTGCCTCAAGTATTGATTTCAATTCACATATGCTGCATTATTCTCTAATTATTTTACCTGATTATTTCTCCTCTGTCTGTTGAACTGTCTCGCACTCTAAGTATTCATTTCACTTTGCCCATTTGCTTGCCTCATTTCGAGGTACAGACACACAGAGCTTCAACTACAATTGGCAGCATGATCTTTGTTGAATTGGCATGGGAGCAAACATATTTGCGTTTCTCGCAAAACTCTGGACATGGCGAAGAAGCTGTTCTCATGCTCAGCTCACCTCAGACAGAGCAGCTAAAGAGAGAAAGAGAAGCAGACACAGAGAGAGAGAGACACTAATTTCAATTGTGTGGCAGCTTCAGGGGGCAGTCAAACAATGTGCGATCCAACAGCCTACAAGTTCTACGAAACTAATTTACTCAAGTGGCGACTCTGCGTCTTTGGGGCATGAACATCCACTCCACACACTCCACACACAATCCATGCAACAAATGGCCGCCCAGCAAAACTCACTCTGAAGGTTTTCTTGACCAAAATGTGCAATCGTCATTCTTCATTTTTTTCTTTTTTTTTTGCCTTGCTTTGCATCTCTTTTCTTTTTTTTTCTTTTCTGTTATTTTGGAGTAGCTGCAGCCCGATTGGCAGCCTCCAAAAAGAGTTGTGGTCATGGGAACCGAAACCGAATCGACCAGTAGACGATGCAGTCGAACTCGAAGTCGAGGTTCCAGGTTCCAGGTTCGAGGTTCGAGTCCAGCAGCCAGACTTGTGGCAGACATGTCGACTCGCCGCGATGCTGCCACTTGACGCAATGCCGTCTACCGACGACGATCGACGATCATGTTACTCTTTCGATCGATCTCCCTCTCTCCCTCTCTCGATCTCTCTCTCTCTCTCTCTCTCTCTCTTTAGCTTGCACTCAATCAGCTTGTCAACTCCTTTGGACTGCATTTTCACATGCATTTACTGTAGCTGATCGAGAACTGAAGATCTCGACGATCTTGAACGCGATCGCGATCGCAAGATCATCATGCTGCTTCTTCATTTTGTCTCCCCCCACCCTACCCCCTCCCTACAGTCGGACACTGCGAGTCGAGTACCAATTCGTTTAAAATGGTATCAGTTCTAAGAAAAATATTATTTTTTTATAATTTCTCGAGTGCGTTAATCTGTTGAAGAGTTTTTTGCTCGAGTGAGTGGCTCGACCCTGGCCCTGGACCGACTGGAGCGACTGCATTTCAACTGATCGTCTTCTGATCGTCTCTTCTTCACATAAACTCATTCTCGTTTCCATTTCTTGGGTTGTGCATAATCACGACACCGACGCTTCGCTTCGCTTTGCTTTGCTTTGCTTTGCTTCGCTTCAACTGCGGGACCTCACACCCTTTTTTCCTTAAGATTCTACAAGAAGAATACTCTACCTCTCTCTCTCTCTCTATCTACCTCTCTCTCTCTCTCTCTCTCGCTCTCCACTTGTTGGTGTTGACGTGCCCCGCCGAACCAAAATGAAACGTCAATTTCAAGCGTTTTTCCTGGTAATAATTAGTAGCTGAGGTGGGCATTTAAATACTTGGCGGTTGCCATCGTCATCATCATCATCATTCTCAACCTCAACCTCATCCACATTCTCATTCTCAACGTCATCGTCGTCGTCGTCGTCTTCCATTTTTATTTTCCTCTTTTTTTCGTTGCATTGCGTTTCGGTTTTGTTTTTTTCTTGTAATATTCTGCGTATTTTTGTATAAAAATAAAAATTACTCGCACAACAGCCAAATAATGCATATAATTGCATTTTAAGTAGTTGCCTCGACAGTGTTTTTTTCTTTCTTTTTTTTCTTCTGACTCTCTCGTATTGTATTACCTACTCCAGCCCCATCTCTTTGCCTCACGGCATTTTGGATGTCAACCCTGGCTGTGTTAATAGACCCCGCGTCTATTCCATATGTGTGGATGTGTGGCAGCCTGATGCTATAAGTGGTTTTTAATTTTCTATACTTGTGAATTCCCGGAAAAGCATGCAGCGGAAATGCGACAACAACAGCAAACAACCAAACAACAGGCAGAAGCAAGTGGGTGGCTTTGTCTCCAATTGGTCTGCCAACTTGCAGCATGCAACTTGCAACTCACAACTCCAAATGCCACTCAAGCTGCAGCTAAAATTATTGCCTATATACATACGCAGTACTTATGTATTAATTGCCAACTAATCTTTAATCAATAAGCGGGATTTCAATATGTTTGTTTGTTCATATTTCATTCATATTTTATTCAGATTTGTTCATATTTTATTTCAACTTTAACAGACTTCTGACAATTCGATCTCGAAAATTCATCTCGATTTATTTTTCCATTCACTTTCTAGTTTGGAGTGAATATTCGTTTGAAATATATCATTGAATTTCTATATTAGTTATATTGATATGTTTTTACGTTTTTGTGCGATTCGAAGTCAGTTAATCTAAATTAAAGAATATTTTCATGTTAACAACCGACAAAGATATACAATTTTCTAATTTTATATTTTTCATTAACTTGAGTACAAGAATAACAAGTTTTAATTGTTCCGTTAGTCACATCAATGTTTCATAAATTTATAACAACAATAATTCTATTTAATTTGAAGCTCAATTCCATAGTACTATTTATTTCACTTTGAAAAAAGATATTTAAATATCAGAAAGTTGACTATTTATACACGCTACCCATAGGGTAGAAGGGTATTAAATCATTGACATATTTTAGTATTTTGTGGTATATTTTTAGTATTTTTGTATAATATGATTAAATTGGAGAAGTATAGTGGGTATCTCAGAGTACAGAACACTCGACTGTAGTTTTCTTACTTGTTTTCAAATCTATTCATAATATTTTCTATAAGGTATATTTCAATACTTTATTAGTAATGCTAATTTACTTAAAGTATTTTATTTTTCAAATTCATTATATTCATTGTATTTGCTATAAAGCATCTTAGGCAATGCTAATTTTCCTGAAGTATTTCAAAGGTTCTCAAATCTATTTTCTTTATTTTCTTAACTTTGTTTGAAAACTGTTTACAAAACTGAGACTTCCAAATGATTTATGAACTCGAATTTATGTAGTTTAAATGCGAATTCAAATAGACTGTCAAAGCGACTTCAATAAAGGGCTGCGCATTATTTGAATACAGTCAGATAATAAACAATAACAATAGCAATAACAACAACAGCATTAACATGAGGGAAATTGGGATTTGGGTTTGTTCCAATTGATGTTCGTGTTGCGGGTCCTGGGAAACACATGTAAAAGTCAATGGCAACAACAATGTGTGCGTGTGTGTGTGTGTGTGTGTGTGTGGTTAGCGCCCAAGAAGCTGAGGGTTGAGAGTTGGGCGAACGAGGGGTGAGAGACCTTTCAAGGGTTGCAATTGCTTTGGCAAGTGTGTAACAACAAGTTAGTGGCACTCGCTGATTATCACGATTACGATGATGATGATACTCTCACACTCTGATGATGATGATGATGATGATGATGATGATGCTGATGACACGTGTAAGTGCAGCAACATTGTCGCAATTATCCGACTGTTAGCGGCTGCTGAATCTGCTGCCAAGGGATTGCGGGCATTTTTTGTTTTTTTTTTTTTTCTTTGGGGGGAGGAGATTTGTTCGCCTGTCCGGTGGTCGCTTTTCACATTTTCTGTACTGTTGTTAATTTGCTGCGTTTTTGTTTGTTATTTATTTCGAGAGGGATATTCCATTCGCATTTGCCACCCACAGCGCGAAAACGTGACCTTCGCCTTGTTTTCCACTGTTTTCACCCGTCGCTTAACACGGACGCACGTTGATAATGATTTTTACGCAGTTGTTCGTAAAACAAGCATCCAAGTAACTGACAGCCCAAATACCCTGTAATACCCTGTGCCTAATATAATATATTATTAAATAATTTCTTTGTTGAATCTGAATCTTTTGTGATTCCACAAAATTGTGAAAAGTCTTAGAAATTAGTGATGGAGACATTAATTTTTTTTACCTCCACATAGCAACTGTCCTAACTCACGATTTGTTGCAGCGTTTGTTCTTAAATGTTCAGAATATCAGCTTTATACTTAAAATTATATGCATTTAAAATGTCAAGTATATAGCTCTGAAAAAAAAAAACATTTAACGTGGCTTTAAGAATTTACCAAAGTGTTGATACTTTTCTACTAAACTGCAGAAAATAATTGTAAGAGCGCAATTGTAGGGTATCGGAAACGTATCCAGCGAAGCTAAAACCCACGCTAAAGGCGCTCAATACGCACGCACTTCCCTCTCCCCTCTCTATGCTCTTCCTCTTCGTGTCTTTCCGAGTTGTTATTGCAGACTTATTAGCGCTAAATGAGCACAGAGCGTTCGCTCATTTAGATCTCATCAGGCAAATTCATCATCTCGAAATATTTCGAGCGATTTTGGTTTCTTTTTATTTCAGTCAAAAACTGTTGTTGCTACTTTTTTTTGCTGTTGGGTGCTTTGAAGTGGGAAAGTAGCTTGTTAAACACTTAACGCTTCAGCTGATGGCGCAAACGGATTTCGCACTGTTGCGGATCCGTTTGCTAGCTGATGGAAGTTCGATGAGCGAGGGGGGGGAGGAGAGGGTGATGCGGTATACCGCAAACTTATAAGTTTGCGTCATTGGCCAGCCAAGTGTGTGTCGAGTAGACTAGGTAGAAGAAGAGAGTGTTCAACTAGAAATTCCTATCGAAATTACGATTTATTAAAGAAATTGTTCTCGATAACGAGTGACAACGAAATCAATTTAGTTACAATTTACTGAAATATTCAGATGGTATCTTCAGATAAAATTTATTACTTTGTATCGATAATTAATAGCAATGAAATTTGAAATATGGAAAATTGATTAAGTTCATTTCATAATTAATGTTTATGAATATGAGCTTAACAAATGTGAAACTAATGTAAGCAATTACTAATCTTTCTATAATAATGTTATCGATCACTTCAATTTAGCAAATGTACAAATATCCGATTATCAATATCGATTATTCAAAACTTAGATAACTTAAAAACTTATTTGCTTAATTTGTGAATATGTCCATTGAATTTGATTTCTTTAGCTTGTTTTATCGTTCACTGATATTTATTAAAATATATCGATAACTAATAATTTGATCTCAAATGTATTAAAATGCATCTTAGCTTTAATCTACATGATTACAAATTTTTGTAAATAACGTTTATGAAACCCTTAAACTTCATTCTTCCGCTCTTTTGCTTAGACAATTGATCGATAATGTTATCGATTTCTTAAATTGATCACAATTGCAAATATCCGCTTATCAATTATTGATTATTAACAGCTTAGCAATGTCATTTGCTTAGTTTGTGAATATGTCAATTCATTTTGGTATCTTTAGCTTATGTTATCGATCACTCTTGTCGCACATCGAGAAAGAAGCAACTGCATTTTTAAAATATATCGATAACTAAAAATTTGATCTCAAATGTATTAAAATATATCTTAGCTTTAACGTTTATGAAAGCCTTAAACTTAATTTTTCCGCTCTTTTGCTTAGACAATTGATCGATAATGTTATCGATTTCTTAAATTGATCACAAATGCAAATATCCGCTTATCAACTATTGATTATTAACTGCTTAGCAATGTCATTTGCTTAGTTTGTGAATATGTCAATTCAATTTGGTATCTTTAGCTTATGTTATCGATCACTCTTGTCGCACATTGAGAAGGAAGCAACTGCATTTTTGAGCACAATTAAAAAAAACAGCTTTTGCTCAAATTTTGTTGTGTTGCACATTGAAAGCAAATGAAAACTCATCAAACAATTAGAGCAAACGCTAACAAGCTGCTCTCCCACCATCATCACCAACATCATCATTATCATCATCATCATCCAAGTGCTGTCATCATCAACGTGAACATCTTTGTTGATCACCTCGCAGTAACGCGAAGCGATGAGAAAGGGAAGGGAAAGGGAGGGCAATCGATTGAATGAGGCCTATTATCGAATTTTGAAAAGCGTAATTATCGCATGACAAATCAAACGAGGCGACTGTCGATGCATTATTTACTCAATAAACATTATCCTCAGCTCAGCCATCGTCCGGCTTGAGCATCGTCGGAGATCTTGGGAAACTCAACAATCAAAAAAGAGGAAAGAAAGAAAAAAAAAGTCCGAATCGAAAGCAACGAAACGAAACAAAACGAAACGAAACGAAACGAAACCAAACCAATTTCCAACACCCACAACTGATTCACTCACCCGCTCGCTTGCTCACTCACAAATTGTTATTATTATTACACATTTGATTGGGGCCGAGTGTGAGAAGAAGCTGGCCAAGTGTTTGGACACCCAAAAATTAGTCATTCGAAATGTTTGAATGAATAGATTTCCTGTATGAGTTCGCGTTCGAGTTGCCAGTGAGTTGAGCTGTGAGTTGCGAGTACTCGCATCCATCCATCCATCCACCAATTAACCAATTCAAAAATTGTAGTGTGTTGTGGCTCTCTGCTCTACAAAAATAAATACGTATTCGAATACAAGTTTATTGAGTTGAGTTGAGTTGAGTTGAGTCGCGCGATCTCCGGATTGAATGCCCGTAATCATTATCATTATCAGAGTTGCCACAATTAACACACAAATACGCTCCCAAAATGAATGCCGCCGCCGCGTTCCGCTTTTAAAGTGTCGAACGGGAAGTTTATAACAAAGTAATTAATTCCATTTTTTCACTTTGGGCATCAAAATATTTTGGGGTTTATTTGATTAGAAGCATTCCTTTCTATTATGTAAATGGCAGCGGAATAGGAAGAGTGATGGATGAAAAGAAGCTGTGGAAAATCGAAGCAGTTGCAATCGAATTCAAATTCGATTCCATTTCAATGCAATAAATATAGAATATACAGAGTTTTCCTCTTACGGGTTTTATTATGTGCTATTATGTGTTTCTTTCTCTCTCTCGCTTTCTCTATTCTACATATGCATATAGTATAACATATATTTTATCTCTACTTTTATTATTTTTTTTTTCCCTAGATTCTTTTAGTTAGTTAGTTCGTTCTTAGTATACCTTTTACTTCCAAAATTATAATATGTGAATTTTTTATGGATTATTCTTTGCTTTTTTCATTATTTGGCTTCTCTGTATATTTTTTCCCTTTTTATTATTTTCTTTTTTATAATTTTTATACATACTTTAATTTTACCTCCAATGCTTAATTAAGTTGTTTTAATTTTTTGATTTTTCATTGTATATATAATATTATAATCTTCTTCTCTTACTATTTTATTTTTGTCGTATATTTCGTTTATATTCTATTTATATCCTATTTACTTTATATTTCATTGCATTTTATTCTTCATAGTATTAAAGCAATTTTAAATTTATCTGTCGCAGCTCTTTCCCGCAATTTGTTTTGTTTCTTTTCACCTTGATCGTTCCCAAGTTGTTTTTTTTTTTTTTGCATTTCTCTTCTTTTGTTTTCAGCAGCTCGTTGCAGAAACAAAAGCTCTGTTAATCTCTCAAGTTGCTTTCATAAACCGTATCTTTCTTCCACTCATTCGAGCAATGGGCAATTCCTCTTTTCCCCTCTCTTTTGCTCCCTCTCTATCTATCTCTCTCGCTCTTCGCTCTGTCGCCGCTGTCATGCGTCAGAGTTGAGAGGATCAGCGCTACTTTTGAGCTCATATCTATTTAAATCGCAAAGTCGTAAGTCTCTTCGAGCTGCAGATGGAGTTGAAGTTGGAGATGGAGGAGGAGAAGATGGAGATGGGGAAGCGAGCAGCACTTGGAGGCGACCCTCAAGGTGGGTTCGAGTACGACGATGCGTCGTCAGCTCTCAAGTGGCTGCTGTTTCAATTGTCGCACCTTCTCTCTTCTCTCCATCTCTCTCTCTCTCTCTGTCTCGATCTGCTTTGGAAATTAAGTATAACTCATTATCGCAATCAAGAAATCCTTTTTCTCACTCTCTCACTCACTTGCTTCACCTTCTGTTGTGCCACACTTGACAACAACAAACGGCAACTGCTATCTGAGATTTTTTTTCGCTGTTGTTGCCCGTTGTGTGTGTGTTGCACACCAATTTTCTACTCAAAACTTATGACAGCCAATTCGAGAGAACGAACGAAAATTATACAGACACTCGGCGACTGCTCATCGTCAGCTACGAGCTGGGTGGGGGAAGGGGGAAGGTGGCAGGGAAGGGGGTCATGACTTGACAGTTTTGGCATTCGATATGCATGCAGCAGCAGCATCGACTACACACACAACACACACAACAGACTCGCAAGTTGCAGCTCAAAACTCCAGTTCCATATTTTATTTTTCACTTGCAATCCCCAACCCCCTCCTCTCTTGCCGCCTCTCTTATCTTACCCCCCCTCGCCATGGAGTGCCGTGTGCGCAGCTTGTTAAAATCAACATCAAACCTTTAATTTGATGATTCTGCAAATAATAATTCGTCGGTTTCGGAGTCGTTGACGTTTTAGCCATTGTCCCTACCTCCTCCCTCTCCCTCTCTTTTCTTCCCTCTCTCTCTCTCTCTCTCTCTCTGTGTTGTTCGCTCTCTTTCACGCCCTTTCTCTAGTTTCGACGATGAGTTGTTCGAGTTGCCAGTCGCTCGTCGAGGCGTGAAAATATAATAACACCTTTTTAATTATATTTTGAAATGCCTTCCCCTCCGCTAGTGTCTGCTACCCCTCTCCTGCTCCTGCCCCCTAAAAAAGTGAAAGGCTTCTGCAAATTAACCAAAATTTCTGTTTGCTAAATTAGACTTATCATTTGATGTAATTCACGAGTCTCGTTAGTCTATTTTGACTCAGTTTTGTGTCACTGAACCACAAGTTGTCTCCGTCTCCCTCTCCCTCTCGCTCACTCCCTGTCTCGCTCTAATGATCGCGAGTTTGAGGAAAGTCTGCTTTGGGAGTTTTACTCATTTGATTCGCTGTCTCTTTGACAGTCAATCGATTTGTGTAGCTGCCACTTGAGTTTGCCACAAGTTGAATGCACTGTCGAGGCCGCCTTATAAGGCTGCCGATCGATTGTGTAACCATTTATAGCTTCGTCACCTACTATTCTCACTCTCTTATTATCCCAACTCGTTCATCGTAATTGTAGCATTAAATATCGATATTCAAACTAGACAACAAATTTATAGCATTTCAGATGAACTGCTTAAAATAAAGCTGTTTCTTCTTCAAATAAATTAATTTTCATTTTTCATTCAAAGACATTTTTATGTCTCGAATATTCTATTCCATTGCAATACAACATATTTTGGATTGGGAAAATAATTTTTTTAACAGGCAATAATTCATATAAATTGTATTTTACTTAAAATTAAATTTCATTTTATTTAAAATATATGAGTTTTTATTAACCAAATAATACTATAATTCTATCACACAAAAATTACTTTACAATTTAACTAATATTCATATCAACGTATTTTTTAACAAACGAATATTGTATTTCATTTCATTACAAAATATTTTTAGGCATATGGAATACACTTTTTTTGTGGAGTTAATAATTTACAAATGTAATCGTTGTATTTTAAATATATTAGTTTGCATAAACGAAATTTTTTATTTACGTTCAAACAATTCTTTAAAAATCAGCAAAAACTCGGATCAAAATAAAATTTTTTTTTTTTTTTGCTATAGAAATTAATGAACTAGCAATTTGTACTTCAGGAAACAATTTCAGACCTTACAAACTATAGAACTAGATTTTATTCTTAACCCTATAGAAAATCAGTTTCAGTAAAAGCAACATTAATGAACAGAAGCGTGATTAAATTAAGTGAAATTTCGGAGGACAGACACCAACAATTGCATAGAATGCATTTTACAGAAACTGAATACGAAAATCCAAAGCGTAATAAACTCACTCACTTTTACTTGTTTCACAAGGCGGTGTACAAAATGCTGACTGACTGACAGCAGTTGCTAAGCTTAGACAGCCAAGCCCTTTTTTGGCCCCATCAACAATATCAACATTAACATCGTTATTATCATCATTATAATACACTTACCTTGAGGGCGGGTTTCGACACAAGAGCTGAGATGTGTTGCCGACTTTTAAGTGGAAGTTTAGCCAAATGTTTTACTTATTTCGAAAATTATATAATATGATATTTTTTTATTACTTGGATGACTTTTGAGTGGAAGTTAATGATATTTATTTATTATTTCGGTAAAAGTTTAGGAGCTTTGAAATTATGCCGAAACTTGGCCTATTTCAATAATGGTATACTATTTATTACTTACTCTACCATAATAGTTTGGTTAGGTTTGTTGAGTTAGATGATATCGTATTTATTATTTTGTTTTTCGGATTATTTCACTAACTATGTGAACTCAGCTGTCTGTTAAGTTAGCTTGCTGAAACTTGGTAGAGTTGATATTTTAATGTAATACAGTTGACACATATCTGAGCTTCGATCGGTATATGATGCTAGTACCTAATATAGGAATGATAGTTCCGATATATTATATGTAATTACACAATAACCTTGTTTGTTTTATTTTAGAACTCTTCAAGAATTCTCATTATGAGCTTTTGAAGATCAATGATAATAATAATGATTTTTTTTGTAATCCATTGATTTAAGGTTTTCTCACTAACTATGTCAACTCGGCTGTCAACTGCATTAGGCTGCTGAAATTTGGCAGAATGGTTATTTTAATAATAAAATTAACTTATAAAGTACATTGGATCAGCAAAGTTAACTGATTGTTGAGATAGAGATTCTTAAGAACTTCCCTTAGGAACTAATCTTCTCATTTTCTTTTCACTTTAGTTTTTGGTTTTTTTGTTTCTCTTCAAAGAAAGAGTATTTAAACTTCGTTTCAATGCAGTTAACTCTTTGCTTCTTGTTATTCTGTGTACGCAGAGTGAATATTCAGCAGTTTTTCAGCATTTTCGTTGGCCATTTCTTTAGTTCGTTAACGAATTTCCTTCCGGCTGTCCAGCTGCAAACTGTGTTGTCCATTTGTTAAAATAACAATAATAATAGTCGTAATAATAATAGTAATAATACAAACAACACTTTGACATTTGCTGTTTGGTAAAGGGTTGCGCCACCTGCGGAAGTGGCGGCAACTCTGGTCTTGGAAATTAGGCGCGGCCTCGTTATGCAATTAGAGCAAATAGTTTACAAGCATTTTTAGCCATGCTTTGATTGATGGCACAAGGCTACGGAACCAGTTTAGCTAGGGATGGAGTGAGAGTAGAGAGTGGGGATGAGTGAGGAGGAGGAGGAGAAGGAGAAGGAGGCGGGGCCATTGATTGATGAGTTTGTCTGTGCGAAAGGAAATTCCTGTATTTTGCCGCCGCTTTGCACGCAACTAATCCACACTTTCATCTTTGTATATGTGTGTGTGTGTGTGTGTTCGCGTATTGTGAGCATATTTTTCAATTATGGCCAAGCTGCGTGAAATCCACGTCTCAATATCTATATATATATATACTATATATGTATGTAGTCCATACAATTGACATTATAAATCGCATTTCACGCTAATTTGCAACAAACAGCAGCAAAGCCAAAAGCTTGCGGTCGCTTTTCAATGCTGCTGCTGATGATTAGTGAAAGAAAATGGAAAATGGAAAAGCAGTCAACCATCATCACAAGACTCTCTCGCCCCCAACTCCAACTTCGATTCCAGCATCGCAAATTTTACAGCGTAAAATATATTTTACAATTCTCTCAGCCTGAATCTGTGTGTTCCCCAGGGAGCTGCCTCCTCCTCCGCCTCCTCCTCTTCCTCTTCTTCCTTTCGCTATCTACTTAAGCAAGTACGGAGATGAGGCGGAGGATGGAGGATGGAGGGGGGCGTGGCAGCAACACTCGACAACAAGGCGCAACAAGATTTTGACAAAATTAATTTTATAGATTAGAAAACATTCATCGCTTTGCTCAGGGGTTGGAATGGGGGGAACAAGCGGAAAGGAAAGGAAGGGGAAGGGGAAGGGAGTGGTTGAGTGGTTGTTTGTTTTGTCTACTTTTGGTGGTGGTGCAACCTGCTGCTGCCTGTCGCAATGAGCCTTGTCACACAGCCTCGTTACCTGCCGCAGTAATTGAAGAATTGTCAACGAATTATGGTTTAATAATGGTCACAGCATGCCAAGAGAGCCAAGCACAGTCATCAATAGAGATGCGACTCCCCATTCTTTCCCTCTCTCTCTTTTGGAGGCAAGTTGCCAAGTTGTGCACTTTATCAACTGTTGCAATTTGGAGGCGTGGCGCCACGCGGCGTCCTCGTCTGGCTGCGTTTGACACGCCAATTGGTTTGCCTGTCACCCAACAACAACAACACGCAACACGCAACGCGTAGAACAACTACTGTTAAAGTGACAACTCGTAGACAACAATGTGCAACAAATTCGTAATACACTTTCTTATCGTTTGGAATCTCGAACTTAACTGAGATAAAGCACAACTTAATCGGCTCAAGAATGTTGCAATCGAATCTAAATCAATTACTAACAATATCTTCTTCGTTTTCTACTCAAATGTTCATAAGACATAAAATTAAATCAGCTAGCCATATATTTTTCATCTTCTATTGAAATGTTTGTAGCCAACAAAATTAAATTAGATAGCGATATCTTTTTCATCTTCTATTCAAATGTTAATTAAAAAAAAAATAAATGAAATGTATTTTAGCTAATTCATAGCAATATGCTATACAATATTCAATAATAGAAAATATAAATAATATCTTCATATTCGTAAATTTTGGATTTTTCATTTTCTAAAACATATCCATACAACTACTTAACCGTTTAATATTTAAGAGTGTCTTGAGGCACTCGTCAAATAATTTGTATTATTTAAAAAACCTCTCGTTTTTTTTTTAACTTTTGAAGCTTTTGAATAAAAGTTGTCAGTTGGGAATAATCAAATATCAAATAAATTATGGTGTAATATAAAAGTTGGCAGTTGTCAATAATTTGATTATTATATATATAATATGGTGATTATTATCAAATATAATATGGTGATAACCAACTGACAAATATTTCACTTCAATTTCGTTTTTTAGATAATACAAATTATACAATGAGAGCCTCGATGCACTCTTGGATATTAGATAGTTAGCAGTTGTATGAATATTTAATAGAACATTGTTCTTTTTTTTTTAATTCAACAATTGCATTATAATATTGCATATAATATTTGTTGCCAATTTTGCTGAAGTTGCCTACGAATTGAGCTGCGAAAACAAAACAGAAATGACAATTAATTTGTAATAGGAATACATAATTTATTTAATAAGTTATTTTATTTATTATTCTAATATTTTTCTATTGACTAGGTTAAAATTTTAATGTTGATTGAAAACAATCAAACCCTTGATAATATATGAATCATTAAAAGTTTTTTAGTGAAAAGTCTGAAACAGTTTTAGCTATCAAAGTCTGCTTGCCTTGAATTTGTTGATTTTTGAAATATGTTATTGAATTCATGTAAGCAACTTTTTGAAGCATTTCGAAATCGTTTGCGTTGTTCATGTAGCCGCATTTTTAAGTTGCCAAAAAAAAAAATAGAAGGTGGAAAAGTAAAGAAAAGTAGAGAAATAAGTAAAGAATTGGCCAAGTGCGAAGGCGGCTGCAAAGTACAGAAATATTTCGCCTGTTTAGCTGACAATTGACACGTTAGTCGAGTTGGGCGGGTGGGCGTGGCAGGGCGAAGGCAGAGACGAAGGCATGGCGCCTG
This sequence comes from Drosophila sulfurigaster albostrigata, assembly GCF_023558435.1. NCBI lineage: Eukaryota > Metazoa > Arthropoda > Insecta > Diptera > Drosophilidae > Drosophila > Drosophila sulfurigaster. Next base: position 7,678,616 of record NC_084885.1, on the reverse strand, counting down.
CCATGAGCAATGCTCAAACACACACACACACACACACACTAACACAGAGACAGAGGCAGAGATTGAAACGCAGACGCAAATCAGACAATTTGTATCCAGCGGTGAATATAATTGAAAAATGATTGGTTTACCATCAATGAAAATGATGATGACAACGCAGTGACACGCCGTGTTGTTGCTCCTTGTTGTTCGTTGTTGCTCATTGTGGTTGTTGTTGTTGTTGTTATCGCTGTTGCTGTTGTGTTGTGAGCTGCTGTCAATGACACGCACCTGCAGCTGTATCTTTCGATTGTGTTTGGGTCAATCGGCCATTGAACGCTGCATATAATAATAATCATCATCATCATTATCATCATCGTCATCAACATTATCATTATGATCGTCGTTGTCAGCGTGATGATGACGTTGACAATAATACTCAATATTATACTTGACTTCTGTACCTCTCTCTTTCTCTCTCTCTCTGTCTCTCTCTCTCTTTGAGTTAAGCTCTTAGCGCATTTACAAGCATTTCAAAATTACTTGTTGACTCACATGCTTTGGCAATGCTATTCACGAGTACCATGTGAATAGCTGATGAGTGCAAAAACATGGCATTTGAAAAGCTGCAAAAAAATTTCATTCTACGCTTCATAAATATTATAAATTGCATTAGATTTAATCGATGATATTGTTTATCGCATAGAACAGCAAAGTGAAAAGAACAATAACATCGAAGAAACAAAACATTTAGCTTTTCATAATATTATATATCACAAATTTAGTTCAATTCGCATATCTTATGTATGTAAGAGGCAGAAGAAGTCATCTTTAAGATTCCTACAAATTCGGTCGCGATTAGATAAAAATTGAAGTTATTAAAGAAATACTTTTGTATGGAAATGAGGTTTTAGTTGCTTTAGCTGACAATCTGGTATTTTTTGTACTATACGGTATATTTTGATTGTAGTACAATATCAATATGCCAAATATAGCCTTCGGTATATTTTAGTATTATTTTTGCGATACAATTTTGGTATATTTGCAGTACATGGATTTATTAAAAATGGGTAGCGGTATCTCAGAGTCAAGCACACTCGACTATAGATTTCTTACTTAGCCGCGCGAGACTTATCCATGTGCCCTTTGAATAGTTCTCTTTATGCTTTAAGCTTTAACTGATTGAAATTTATATGGTCAATTTATTGAAATGGACTCTACTTTAATATGCAATTCGAATAGTTCCATTTGCCGAATATCGAAATAAATATCAAGCTCTATTTTCACTTTATCTATCTTAAAGTGAAGTGAAAAATGCTTCACTTGAGTATTAATTGGAAGATTAAATAACAAATAAACTGAAATACTCTTTAATTACAAAAATATTAATGGGAGTATTTCATATAATTTGTAGAGATTTCTACATGAGAGATTTATCATGCAAATTATTCAAAATACTCAAACTATTATTTGAATAAACAATTTTTCACATTACTTATTGATTTGTTAAATGAACTATATATTATAATTAAAGTATAGTCAAAAAGCTGCTCTGTAATGATATTCTGATTAAGTTTAGCGCTTTAGTTTTGTGTTTTAGTTAAAACAAGAATCATTCCTTCAGATTTGTAAGTTGTTGTTGAAGCTTTTCATCAATTGGCTGCGTCTTTAAGCTGCGTCTTTAACTTGTTTCGCTTCGCTTTGCTCTCTCGCTCTTTCTCCCTCTCTCTCCCTTTCATTCCCTCTCTCTGAGTCTTCTCGAGTGCCTACTTTGTGTGTCCTGTTGGGGCATCCTTCAACTCATTCTCTGGCACAACATCCTCGTCACAATCTGTGTCAGCTGCTGGGCAAACTCGATTCGCTTTTCGCATAGCCGCACGTTCGTTGAGGAATTTCTATTTTGCCTAAGACCGCAGCATGGACGTTTTGTTGTGGACAGTGAAGGGGAAACAGGGGATGGGTGGAAAAGGGGGGCACTTGGCATTATTGGCATTTAGAACTTATTAACATTAAATCGCTTTCACTCGCCAAAGCATGCTGTCCGCTCTCTTTCTCTCTCTCTCTCTCTCTCTCTCTCTCTCTCTCTCTCTCTCTCTCTCTTTCTCTGCCACTTGGCGCCTGTCTGTTCAAATTGGAAATTCCTTCATTAATTCTAATAAGATTATTAGTTGCCCGACGCCAGCGAAATGTGCCCCAAATAAGTCGCAAGTGCTTGGGAACCTTTTGCTGGCTGCACAGCAATAATCGAATAATTTGGCAGAAGGTCGAACGACGGTCGTATTTTGACACCTCGAAGTCAACTTCAATCAGCGAGGCGATGGAAAAGGAAAGGGAGAAGGAGAAGGGGCAAACGTTGTCCAGGGTATTTTGTGGTTTCGTGTGAAACTTCAACAAATAGATAGCACAAGCACTGGGCAAACACAACCCTCAAGAGTTCGCTTTTCCCTCCGATTTCGAGTTTGTTTTTGGGTAAATCCAATAAGCATAAGTGTGCGCGATCCCGCGAGAGCAGCCATCGAGTGCGAAATGAATGAAATTAGCGCACGTTAATCATAAACAAACTAATGTCCACAACACAACACGGGGATGAGACAGAGAGTCCTTTGTCCTTAGTCCCTTGTCTCTTTTTCGAAGCAACCCTTTGCAATGCGTGATTTACGCTGTGGGAAGGGAAGGGAAGGGAAGCGAAAGCAAACAAATTGCAACAGTTCTCACAAAAGTAACAACAACTCAGCCTCAGCCTCATCCTCAGCCGAGGGTCTTTGCCACTTGCAACATACTTGCAACCTGCTGCGCACACACGCGACACAACCAACGTCGCTCATCGCGTCTCGCATCACGCGCTGCACTTGCCAATTTGTTGTTCTTAACTAGTCAGGAGCGAAGCCAGAGAAACCGGAGAAACCAAACGAAATCCGTTCGGAAAACGGAAAACGAACCCAATCTCAATCTCAATCTCAGCCGCAGCAGTTGCTAATGACAGTTGGCGGCTTTGTCGCCCGCTGCGTGACGATGTGGCCAACAAAGCCAACTGCTCTGGCAAGAGGTATCGATTAATGAGTGCGCCATGGACTACAGAATGCACTAGTGCCATTAGTGTTAGCAAACGGTAATAAGAGCAACAACTGCAGAGAGAAAAAGAGAGAGAAAGCGATTGAAGAAGAGCAGTCAACATTCCCGTTGACTGAAAAACTAACTTGAAGTTTATGCTAATGAAGAATTTGCTAATTGGAATATGTTAAGTTGCATCAAAGTATTCGATTTGTTAATATGTATATATATGTATATTGTATAGATAAAGTTGTATCAAATATAAGGATTAGATTTATGAATCTATTTAAATCGGTTTCTTTTATTTGGTGCAACTAAATTTAATTAGCAAACTTGACAAGAGAAAGAAGAAATACTTGAGGTAGCTATATATAAATATTTGACACCGATTTATTAGAAGTTTTTCTGAATAAAAGTTCTCATATATATATAGTGTAACTAGACTTGCCGTAAAAATGTAATATGAGTAGAGACAGAAAATAAATGTAAAACAAAAATTTTAAAATTACAGTCGTAATTTTAAAGCTTTTAGTCGCGATTTTGAATACATGCAATAATAAATACAGTATTTAAGATTCCCGAATTGAATGCGATCATATTGAGTTTAAAGAAATTATTTAAAAATACTTTTTGTATGGCAAAAAACGCCTTAGCTGCTTTAGCTTACAATATGGTATGTTAAGTATGTTATATTCAGAATGTAATACTACTAAAAATATACCAAATATTGGCTTCAATATAAAATATACCTAATATAGCATTCCGAACAAATACACCATACACGCCTTCAGTATATTTTCTTAACTTTTCGCTATATTAATTTGGTATATTTTAAGAATAATACCGATCTCTTTTGCTCTTATTCAAAATGGGTAGCGGGTATCTGAAAGTCAAGCACAAGCACTTAAATTTAGATACAATAACATTAGCAACCTTTACAGCCATTTGTGTTATTATGTTCAATAATTATTTATTGCTTATGTTTGAAACTACAAATTAAATTGCACGTGTCAAGCGGATCAAGTCAGAATAAATAAATAATAATATTTGAAAGCGTAGTAAATATTGAGACTTTGAAATACATCGAAATATGTTAATAGAGATGGAGAAATCTTCTAATGCAGAGTGAACTCAATAAAGAGATGTAATCATTGTATTTGAAATGGAAAACTTCATCTCAACAAATATGAATATTCGAGTTGGAATGAAGCACTTCGATTTGGATGACAATTCTTGTATCAAAACAATTGAAACTTAATTATGCTTGTTCAAAGCATTATTGTTTTGATGTCAAGCTAAGCCACCTGCCATTAGTTTTGGGCTATTAAAATGATAGCAAAGGCAAATTGCGATAACAGCTGCTAAATTCGATCAAGTGGCAGCTGAATGCGAAGCCACCGACAAAGCAAAGCAAAGCAAAGCAATGTGAAGTAAAGTGAATTAATGTGAAGTGATGTGGTCAAGTGGAGTCTGCTCATAGTGGATGCTATTATGTCAAGGTTCGAAATGATCTAATCGCTGTCAGCGAATAATTACTACTTAGTACTTAGTACACAATAGCAATAACAGCTAAACAATTGTAAATTGTAAATTAAATTACTTAACGAAATGCTAAAGGCTCATTTGATGTCTGAGTGATATTACTTAACCCTCCACTGAGGCAGATGAAGTTTGCCACCTCCCTTTGCCTCCCCTTCTCTCTCCCTCTCTTTCATGCTGTGTGTGCCACCCTTGAAAACGTTCGTAATTAGAAAGAAAATCGCATCATCGATTAATCATGTTGCATTTACAAATATCATTTCAATTGTAATTAATAGTCGTCAACTCTCTGGCAATTCCGATTGCAGCCGCAGCAGCAGCGGCAGCGTTCAATGTCAGCCAAAGGTCATTAATATCAGTCGCATTAGTCAGAGCAGCTAGTCCAACTAGTTAAGTCAATTACTTAGTCTATATACTATTATGTGAGCCATCTCATGACTCGACCAAAGTCAAGTCTTTTGTTCCGTTTTTCGCGTAAATTAATACTCCAAGTTCAACAACAGCAACAGATTGAACAACTCAAAAAAAAACTCAAAAAAAATAGCAGCAGCAAAAACTTGAAAAATTGTGCAATAAACGCGACGAGACATTTTTTTGCATTCATATATTGTAATCACAAAGCTGAACGGAATCGAAAAGAAAAACAAAGAAAGTTCAGTTTGTGTTGTCAACTAACGAATAATGAATACGCTTTTCGAATTGTATTTGGGTAATAATTTCAAATAAAATTTATAGCAAAATATATGTGATTCCTCAGAATCTGATTTTAATATTGAAGTTATTTAAGAAATACTTTTGTATGGCAAATAACGCTTGTTGCAATCGGGATTTAGCTGCTTTGATTGACAATCTGGTATAATTCGACCTCTGCGGTATATTTTGAATTTAAAACTTCAACGGTATATTTTGGTGGTATATTATTTGGTATATATATCGTGTGTCTTACAGTCGAGCACAGTCGACTGTAACTTGATTAATTTTGTGTCGCTAAAATTATGCTGAGAAAAAGTTTTGTGTCAGAATTTTATCAAAAAGTATTTAATTATGTATTTTAATAACTGCATTAAGCTACAGAATAAGACACAAATATTAGTTTTGTTGCTAGAAATCTTTGCTGAAATTTAGCTAACTTTAAAAAACTCGACAATGATAATAAGAACATTTTATAAGCATAATATAGAAATAAAGTTGGCAAGTGAAAAATAGTGTAAGAAAAATATTATTCCATTTTTACTCAAACGGATAAACCTAAAGAAAAAAATTTAAAGAACATTTTTTAAAAGAAGAACCTTTGATATACATTCTTTTAGAGTTTTGATACCACTAATCTCTTTTTTAAATTTATCTTATTTTTAATTTAAAATTTTTTGGTTCTTTATTTTATGTTATTTATTTCATTATTTATTTTGTTTTTTTTTTTGCAATAATGAAAATTTGAACTGTGAACTCACTCCAAAATGAATGTAATCATCAGAACTTTAGATTCCGAAAATTTCAGCCACAGAGCTATACCAACAACTGAGTTCACATAGTTAAGATTGGCATTAAAATGTCGAGAGATAGCGAGAAAAAAACTATGATACCATTTGCAAAGCGTACAAAAAGGAAAAACAAAAGCAAACAAGTAGCTTGCGACCGTTAAACTCATATGGAAGTTGAAATGGAAGTTCCAAGTGAACATCAAAGCGGGCGGTGGAAAGGGGAAAGGGGAAAGGGGAAAGGGCAATATATGGATGATAAAAAACAGAAAGAAAATGCCGCGAAATGCTTTGCGTGAATGTCAATTGAATATTGCATATAAAAGAGGCTGTGAAGAGAGAGGGGGGAAAGGGGAGATGCGAGAGTACGTCGCGTTTGTCGTTATGAAATTTCCACACGCCTCAAATGGTTGGCAGACAGAATGACGGACTAACTGCTGGACTGAATGACTAACTGAACGAATGTTTAACTGACTGACTGACTGACTGACTGACTGACTGACTGAATGACTGACTCACTAGCTGCCTGTCGAGTTGATGAAGTAAACCAATAAAGGCCGCATGCCGCACAAGCTGAAAGCCAGGCCAAATCCTTCGAGAGAGAGAGAGAGGTATGGAGGGGAGAGAGCGATGCACTGCACATGTCACCTGAAAACTATGAGGCACAGGCCTCTGTTGCCTGCCACGTTGCTGCATGCTGCATGCTGCATGCAATTTGCGCAATTTTGCAGCACGAGTGCGCAAATATTTGTAGCTGTCCCCCTTCCCTTTAACACTCCCTCCCCCCCTCTCGCTGCCGAGGAATGCACAGCAGGCAAATAACAGAGCAGAGCAGAACGGAGTCGAATCGTGTCGTGTCGTGTCGAGTTGAGTTGAGTTGAGTCTCGACTGCCATTGAAAATCTTTGATTGGTTACCAATATTTTAATTATGGCCAACAGTTTGAGCCACCGCAGGCAGTCACAAAGCTGACCTTTGTCCAAGTGCAGCCGCCCATGCTTATGTGCGCAAAATTGATTTCCCATTTTCCGTTTCACATTTTCCATTTCCCATTCGTCGCATTTCCCTCTTTAAGCCGCTCTTTCTCAGTATTTCTCCAGCACCTTTTGAACTTGACCAAAATGGTTATGGAATCTTACTTGGCTTCATGGATTCCCCCATAATGCAAAGAGAGTTTGACTTTATCATTACTCTAAAGATCGTTGTAGAATTCTTCTAATAAAAGATTGCTTCTTGAGAAAGTAGCTATACATAATGTATGTATATTGGCACTCCAATTGCAATTCTATATTCAAGATCCTATGCAACAACAGTTGTAAATTAGTGATTCTTGAATTGAAAATAAATGGGATATAACAGATAAAGATTAGATCTTTGAATAGTACACAAAATTGCTGAAAAAATCATTTGTTTCATATGCTTTTGCAAATAATTAAAATTTGATTTAGAAATTAGCATATTATAAAATTTCTATGCAATTTTTATACAAATTTGATTTTTGATGCATTTTTTATAATTCATACTTTTAATTTAATTTAATTTAAAAATGTATTTAGGTTTATACTTCTTTAGAAATATAGTAATTTAAGTCGCGAAAGCGAGCATCTTGATTGATTTAAGTTGATTTAATTGTGCCGAACTTTTTGTTGGCAAAATTATAAAAATTATTAAATTAAACTTCTCAAATACATTGAAATTTAATTTCTGCTATTTAAATTAGTATTAAAATCTAGCTTTTACAACAAAAATTAAGCTGCAGAGCTTTAAGCAGCTTCGATAAACTTTAACAGCTTTGCGTCAAGATTAAATTAAAGCTTCGCTGAGATCAACAAACGCACTTAAGCAAATGAGTTGGAATTGAAAAAACGATTGCTCAAACTGTCATCCAAAACACATATGTACATATGTTGGCTAATAGCTGAAGTAATCGGTTAAATTAGTGGCCAAAGAAATCCATTTTTGTTGGGCAAACAAATCCAAAGATTGAGATTCAGATTGAGGGCTAAAGACATGTCTCTCCCCATCGATGATTTCATCGCCTCATTCAATTGCTGGCAAGCAGTTTCATAGTTCAATAAATCAAATGCATTCACCATTTCGTGGGTGTGGCCAGCGACGCATCGCCAGTGAAGCGCAGCCATGACAACCACTTGACTTGAGTTCAAGCCACCAAAAACTGGACACAGACTCGAAACCTGGCCAAAAAGGGGGCGCGTCTCGATACGTTGCGGCCCATAAAAGCGAGCCAAGTTCTTCAATAATAATAAATTTTCAATCAGCAAATTGACATCGTGATGCTGACCACTCTTTGGCTGGGGAGGGAAGGGGAGGAGCATCGTCAAGTAATCATTTAGCGAATGATTGCCAAAGCTGTTATCTATATTAAAGTGGTCAACAATGCGGCTCGAACAAACTTGGCATCATCTTCAGCTGCACAATTCAATAGCCAACGAAAAAGGTCAAAAGTGAAGTCATTCTTTGGGTTAAAAAGTTTATCCACTCAATTTAGTATCATTATTAAAAAATACTTGATAGCAAAAGATTCACAAAATGTGATTAACTGATAAATTAATTTCATGTTTTGAACACATTTAAATATAAGAAAACAGAAAAGGGAAAAGGGAAAAATAGCAAGATTCAATTATTTTACTTATAGTTACTTTTTTTCTGAAGTTGGTATATTATGTTTCTTACATTGTCTTTTTCGTTAGTTCAATCTGTTTTTTTTTTTTTTTAATAATTTAATTAAAGATTTATTTTTCTTTATATTTATTAAAATTATTCTACTCTTTTCCGATGTTAACAACAAAGAAAGCTACAGTCGAGCATACTCGAGAATGCAAAGCTACCCGTAAATATACCAAAAATATACCACAAAAATATAAATATATACCGAATAGTATATTTAGCATAACGGTATAATATAGTAGTATATACTGAAGAATTTCGTTGGTATATTATTATAGTAATAAATTGAAAATATACCAAAGAGTAGAAAATATACCAGATCTTTACCCAAAAGAATCTAACACCCAATTAAAAGACGATATTTGGAAAAAGATACAATAATAATGGAATAAATTAAGATTTATCGTTCATAGTCAATTTAATCACTAGATTTATTTAATGATTTTGAACCTCAAAGCTCAAATTTTACTATCAAATATATGTATGTGCATATGATATTTTAAGTAAGAGTTTAAAGTTATATAGAATAAGAGTAATTACTATATAATACTGCTCTATATACCCAAAAAAAATACTGCTTCCCTAAAAATACTGCTTTTAAAATTCGCAACGAATTTACAAATTTATTGAACAATCTAAAGCTAGTAAAAAAAACAAACTGCATAGTCCAATTGAATTTATTTGGCGCCTAAAATTATAAATATTACAGCTCTACGTTTGATATTTAGGAATGCATATATTTGCGATTATTAGAGAGAACATTCGGAAAGAGAAAGCGAGAGAAAGAAAGAGAGAGGGAGAGGGAGAGAAATAGAAGCAGAGTAGATTAGAGGGATATCAAATCAAATAGCTGCAATTGGATTGCTTACACAGCGACAACAGTAGAGCGGGCGAAAGGAAGAGAAAGAGAAGAGGCATACACACAGGCTGCTAAAAGCACCTCTACAAACACACACCTGTATGTGTGTGTGTGTGTTTTGGTTTGTCAGCGAAGCTTCCGTTTTGGCAAATTTATGGCATTTCCTATTTTGATTTCCGCACTCAAAATGGACGCTAGCGAAGCGACAGCTCCGACAGCAGCTCGTTGCAGCTATCATAATGAGAATTGAAATTGCATTGGGCGGAGGGAGCGGAAAGAGGAGAGGAGGGGAGAGGAGGGGAGAAGGAGGAGCGGCAGCAGTTGAATGCCGCACAGGCAGCGTCGCCAAATTGCAAAATGATATAATTCAATGAGAGTTGATTAAATTATCAGTGCTCGAAGTGTTGTCGGGGCAGCTGCTGCTGCTGTTGCTGCTGCTGTTGCTGTTGCTGGCCGGGAAGACAGTGGAGAAGAGAGGAGAGAAAGGGCGGAAGGGAGAAGAGCAGCTAGGCAGCTTGGCGGAGACGAAGCAGCTGCTGTTGTTGCTGTTGCTGCTGGGCGGCCCTACAACAGTGGCAATTGGGTTGCTGTTGCTGTTGTTGGTGTTGTTGGTGTTGCTGCTGTTGCATGCTGCTTGTGTGCCTTGTTAATGAAATTTTCCGCTCCTTTGCCAGACGTTTGTTTACATGACGCTGTGTGTGTCTCTTACTCTTTCTCTCACTCGCTCTTGCTCTCTATTTATTATTGCAAATTGTTGCTGTTGCTGTTGCTGCTGCTGTTGCCGGCTTTTGTCTGTTGTTGCAACTGATGATGATGACGTTGACGTTGCATGATGAAATAACAAACCGGATTAATTTGATTTCGCAGCCCCGGACTCAACTTAAGGCGGAGGCAGCGACAGGCATTGTGAGCTGTTTGCCACACAGCACACACAGCAACCTGCCACCAGCCACCAGCCACCTGCCACCTGCCACGCCCGACGCAAGCTCTCTTAAGTGCAACTCGTATTGCCCTCGGCATTGAGACACGCCATGTGAGTGTGTGTAAATTAATTTCAGCAGCAGTTGGCAGCTCACCTGAGCAACAGCCTCAACTTGACTCAACTCGACTCGACTCCCAATCAGAGCCATGCCACATGACACAGTGTTGCATGCTGCAACATATTAAGCCCAAGTGGTAATCGCATCCTTCAGCTTCAGCAACAACTTGAACTTCCCCAGCGATCCTCGATCATTACCAAGAAGTGGCCTTAATTCAAGCCAAACAAACGCAGCAACCAAACAATTAACTATCAACTGACAAAACTATTTGTGATACAAATTGAATTACTTTTCGTATTTGTTATTTCTTTATTAAGCGATCCCAATGAATGTAATACGATACTATACGATTATTCTGAAAATGGAAACAGAAATATTTTAGAACTAGAATGGTATTTAAATACTAAATGCAAAGCTAGTTAATACTTGAAATGTGTCGCATACTTTTGATACACTTACTTAGCTAAAATTCTGTGCTTTTTGAGATGTGTATTAAAAACTCAAAGCTCAGAATACTGCAATGAACACACACTGCAACAACTCAAGTAATCTTTAAGAATTATGTAGTATAGCATTTGGTATATTTTAGTATTTTTGGAATATTTTCAATGTAGTACTAATCAATACGCCAAATATTGCATTTGGTATATTTTAGTATTTTTGGAATATTTTGAATGTATTACTATATCGATATGTCAAATATAGCATTCGGTATATTTGAGTATTTTTGGAATTTATTTATATCGATATGTCAAATATAGCATTTGGTATATTTTAGTATTTTTGGAATATTTTGAAAGTTATACTAATCAATACGTCAAATATTGCATTTGGTATATTTTAGTATTTTTGGAATATTTTGAATGTATTACTATATCGACATGTCAAATATAGCATTCTATATATTTTAGTATTTTTGGAATATTTTGAATGTAGTACTTTATCGATATGGTAAATATAGCATTCGGTATATCTTAGCGACTTGTTGTATATTTTCGGTATAAATTTTTTTGTATATTTTCAGTATATTTTTGGAATAAATCTTTATTGCAAATAGGTAGTAGGCATCTTAGATTGATTGAAACAATATACAAAGGGAAAAACAAAAATAATAATTTTATGTTCAAATGTTTTTTTTTTTAGTTTTAATTTGTATATCGTTTGTTTACTGTTTTTATATCTAAATATGAAAATTCGTTTGAGTATAAAATTGCGACTGGAAGCTTTATATTATATTATGTTGCCCATTGCCAATAGTTTTTGAGCTAGAAATTTCATTGTTCTAAGAAAGCAAGTCGAACTTGAAAATGTTAAGAACGTTTTTGGGATAACAATTACAGTTTAAATTGAAATAATCTTAGCATAGCTTATAAGCTTCTTTGGTATAGAATATCTTAATCATATTTAAGAGTAACTGCAGATTGCATTCCTTTCTTTCTTAAACTTTCTTTACACTCTCCCCCCCTCTCTATCCCTTTTCCCCTATGGTTTTCTGTCTAGGTCTTTCCCAGTGCCATAATCCCCTTGATGTGACTGTGTCGAGGCACTCAGCCAATGCTCCTTTTAGCTACTAAATTTAGTGGGCCGCACTGAGTGGCTCGCCTGACATTTTGTGGTGCTGCCAATTTCTCATATGCCGCAATTTATGAGCCAAGTTGTCAGTTCCATATATCTTCTGAAAGACAGAGTGGGAAGGAGAGTGGAAGAGGGAAAGAAGAAGAAGAATACGAGTTGCAATTGCCAAAGGCGTAGGCACCTTCCCGACCAGCAGCTGACACAATCAAAAGCCAAATCACTTTGTCTTCGTTTTGGGGCGAAAGGCTAACTCAACCACCTTCCCTCTCCCTCTTCCCCTCCCTCTCGCTTCCCGTTGCTCTGATTTTGTAGCGATTTGTTCAATCTTCGAGTGAGAGAGAGAGAGGGAAGAGAGGGAAATGCTGCGGGGCTGTCTTTGGGCCGTGCCAAAAAGAATTTCAGCAAAAATGTCGCCACATTGCTGCACTCCCCCCCCCTCCCCCTTCCCCTCTCACTACCCCTAGTATAGTGCTTCCCCTTTTGCTTTTTGCTTCTTCTTCTGGTTCTTTTTTTTGGCATGCCAACCTATTTTGCATATTTTGCTTTTTATTATAAATTTTCATTTTGCAGCGTTTTTCCAGTTGTGTCGTTCTCTCGTCGAGCCACTTCAAGCAGCGTCGCCTCGTCGATTTCAGTTTAGTGGCCACCCCTCTTAACTCCCCGCCCTTCCGCTCTACCCTCGCTCCCTTTCCATCTGTCGCTCTTTGCTGCCTGTGTGTCCTTCGTCGTACCGTCGTCGCACATGACTAATAGCAGAACTAAACGATTTGATGGACCAGAAAAATGATGACTTCTTTTGCGACTCGACAGCGCACAAGAGAGACAGTGAATCAGCGACAGAGTGGGAAGAGAGTGAGAGGGGAAGGGGGAAAGGCGAGTGCGTGCGAGGGTTGCAAGTCAAAGTTAAATCCTTTTCGGTCCTTGCTTCAACTTGAGCTCATCCTTTTGCATGTGTGTGTGTGTGTGTGTGTGTGTGTGTGTGTGTGTGTGTGTGTGTGTGTGTGTGTGTGTGTGTGTGTGTGTGTGTGTGTGTGTGTGTGTGTGTGTGTGTGTGTGTGTGTGCCAAATCCTTTTATTGTGACAGTTGTTGTTGTGGCTGCTGCCGTTGTTGTTCCTCTTGTTGTTGTTGTTGTTGTTGACTCGCTTTTGTGATCAACATTTAATGTTTTCTTATTATTGTGCATTCACATTGTTGTTCTTGTTGTTGTTGCTGCTGCGAATCGGTTTAATGTTTTGGAAGATAATCTAATTTGGTCACTTATATGCGAATATGTATATTATTTGCTATTATGTGTGAACACACTGTCCCCTCTCTCTCTCTCTCTCTCTGCCCTCTGCTTACCATTCTCAATGCTGTCATCGCTGCTGCTAAAAGCGTTTACGGTCCGAGCGAATATTCTCTTCGTATTAGCATTTCGCAAGCATTCCATTTACATTTTTTCAATTTCAACGAGTTTTTTATTTAATAATTTGCAATTTGCATGCCATTTGCCCCGCCACCGCCCCCAAAGTGTCAGCCACGCCCAGCCTTCAAGCTCAGTGGCCAATGACCAATGGTCAACTTGGTCAACACAGCTCACTCAAATGGCCAAATGCTTAAGTTGTGCTCCTTTTGCTTGGCTTCTCTGCCATATGGCGCTCTCAACAGGCAGAAAAGAACAAAATTTGTATAAGTCTAGTAACTATTAGAGAATAGCTCTTTAATCTTAACTATAACAGTGTTTTTATATATACATATTTGGTATATTTTGTACTCTATGGTATATTTTGACTGTAGTACTATATCAATATTCCAAATATAGCTTTTGGTATATTTTGAATATCTTTGCAGTATATAATTTTGGTATATTTTATAATATATATGTAATAATAATGTATACCGTACTATTTCGCTCTTATTCCAAATGGGCAAGCGGTATCTCACATTTGAGCACACTTGACTGTAGCTTTCTTACTTGTTTTATAAAGGTTTCGCTTTTTTCATTTCAACTTTTTTTTGTTTAGACAACTGGTCTTAACTTAGCTCTAAATTTTAGTATAGCAATAGCATTATATTTGCTTTCTTACGAATACGAACTTAGAAATGTATTAGAATTTCGCCTTCGATCTCATACATTTTTCGCGATACAATCTTTTCCACGATCGAGCATCACAACTTTTTATACCCGCTACCCATAGGGTAGAAGGGTATTATAACTTTGTGCCGACAGGAAATGTATGTAACAGGTAGAAGGAGGCACCTCCGACCCTATAAAGTATATATATTCTTGATCAGCATCAACAGCCGAGATGATATAGCCATGTCCGTCTATCCGTCTGTCTGCCTATCTGTGTGTCTGTCCGTCTGTCCGTCCGTCCGTATGAAACTCTGGATCTCAGAGACTGTAAGAGATAGAGCTATAATTTTTTTTCGACAGCATTTGTTATGTTTTCACGCAAATTTTTGCCATGCCCACTTCCGCCCCCGCAAATGACATTATGACTTCCAATTTCTTTTAACATATATGACAATGAATTTGACAATAATTGCGTTGATTTCTTAAAAACTTTTGCAGGTGTGGTTCCAGAATCGACGTGCGAAATGGCGCAAAACCGAAAAGGTTTGGGGCGGCAGCACCATCATGGCTGAATATGGATTGTATGGGGCGATGGTGCGACACTCGCTGCCATTGCCGGAGACCATACTGAAGTCGGCCAAGGACAACGATGCGGTGGCACCCTGGCTACTAGGTATGGAACAGAAATGTAAATGCAACAATCATATCGAACTATCAAAACTAACAAATCCTCCCAAAAACCAAAAAAGAAAAACAGAAAACACAGAAAAACCGTGAAAACCCAAAATCCCAAATCGAATAGGAAATCGCAATCGCAAACGAAAACGCAAACGCAAAATCGCCATCGAAGTCGCGTTTGCATTGAGGCGAGTTTAATTGAATTTTGAGCGAGACAAAGGCCAGCAGCTCGGGGGATTATAAAATGATATCGGTTTGGTCGGCGAAAGAGGAGGGGGAACGAGAACGGGGAAGGGGGAAGGGGGAGAGCTGAAAATTGTGAGCATATTTGGTTTCGTCCTTTTACCATTTTTGTCGTCATATGTTGCGCACATTTCTTTGACTTCAGTCGACTGCCTCGAAATGACTTTGCGGATTAGCGACTGGCAGTTAACAAGTGCCAAAAGGGGACGCGCAGGCGAATGAAGGAGGAGGTTAGCTGAATCTGTTTCCCAGCCCAGTTCAGGGTTGCTTTCGACATTCTACTCGTGGCTTTTATTTGTTAATAATCGCTTAATAAATGCAAAATGCACACGCGATAGGGTGACGCAGGGCATTCAAGGGAATTCCGCTTTAATTTGGCATTTATCGTTTATCTATTTCCATTGTCTGTGGCCTGACTGAGAGCCAGAGCAAGAGGAAGAGACTGAGGAAGGAGAGGAGAGGAGAGGGAGAAACTGCTAGTTTTATTGGCACTTGTCTTTGGCAAACTTCCATCCCTCCTCGGTGATAATTCTCTGGGTGTCTCGCAAATTAATTTCCAAGTAACTCCTCCTCCTCCTCTTGCCTCGGCCACTCTTCAAGTCTTAAGTGGCTTAACGGCTTAGCATTTGTGAGGCTAGAGTTTTTAATTAAGTACGCGACTGTCAAATTAGTTGGCAATTTGATGTTGAGTAGTGACCCACCAGTTAATAGTAGTCTCATAGTTTTGAGCCTCCTCCCTCTTCCTCTCTCAATTTGACTTGCAGTCCATTAGATCACTTGGGCGTGACGTTTTTCGCTCTGTGAGATTAATGTCAAACATCTGTTAGTCCTCGTTGTCCCAACTATTTAGCTGATTCTTTAATGCAACTGCAGGTTCGAATTGTTGATAAATATATAGTTTAGAGGTAATCATTTTTTATATTTTTTTTTTTTAATTTTTTGACAATTTTCCTTTTAGTTTAAATGGCTGAGTTTTCTTAAAGCTAAAGTCTATAAATGTTTGTACTCTATAAATGCATAAAAGCTGTTTTTTATTGTTATAATAAATTTCAATCTTTGACTTAAATGAGGTAAAGTTTCATAGATAAAAGCAATTGCTTTCCTTTGCAGCTTGTGCTGATTTTAAAGAAGCTTTTGTTTACTAATATAAAGAGCTTTGGTTTTAGATTAATGAATAACTGTGAGCTTATTCATTTTAGCTGATTTTAAAAGAGCTTTAAACTTTCGGGCAGTACAGCTTATAGCGTTGCGTTGAGATGAAAGAAACACGTTTAGATTAGTATTTACCACAGAATTGAATTAAACTATATATAGAGTAATCAGCTTCAAAAACGTAGCTTCAAAGCTTCATCAGTTCCAACAACTCCCCCAACCAAACTAAGAGCAACTCACACTTGTAATAAGTAATGCTAACATTCTATTACTTCTTCTCCTTTTTTTAGGCATGCATCGCAAATCGATTGAGGCACAATCTGCGCTCAAGGACGATTCCGGAGTAAGCGATCACGAGGATTCGGCTGGCTCCAAGTCGGCGCATTCGGATGAATTGCGCTCACACTCGCGAGCGCTGAGCTCATCGACCGAGTCGTTGAATGTTGTGAGTCCGGCGCCAAGCAGCTGTCCAACGATTGCATCCACAGTGCCGCCAGCATCGACGACGCCGCACGGCAGCAGCGGCTATGCGGCAGCCTCATCGGCGGCCACAACGCCAACGGGGGCAACAACCAACAGCTCTGGATCGCCGCACATCGAACTCGGTTCGCCATCGCCACAGCAAACGCAACAGCAACAGCAGCAGCAGCCGCCACAGACGACGCACTTGTTGCAGCCACAACAGCAACAGCAACCGCCACAGCAGCAGCAGCAACAGACGTCGCTGGCGGGACATTATGCAACTGCCACGCCCAGTTATCATCCGCTGTTGGATGCGGCAAATGCGGCGGGTGCAGGAGCCGCTGCCTCGAGCAAGGACTTTCACATGATTATGAACACTGCTGTCGCAGCTGCAGCAGCAGCAGCCGCACAACACCAACAGCAGCAGCAACAGCAGCAACATCAACAGCACCAGCAACATCAACAGCAGCAGCAGCCACATGCAGCGTTGCATGCACATCATTTGTCTGCCGCAGCAGCAGCCGCTGCGCTAATGGAGCACGATCCGGATGCTTTTAGGTAAGCGTTGATTTCCTCTGCATTTGTCTGTTTAACAATTGCTAACGGATTTCTTTGCAGGAACAACTCGATTGCTTGTTTGCGCGCCAAAGCACAGGAGCATCAGGCGCGTCTCCTCAACAATGGCGGACTCTTTCTCCAAGTGCGCAGCTTTGCTCAGGCACAAGCTCAAGCTCAGGCTCAAGCTCAAGCTCAAGCTCAAGCTCAAGCTCAGGCCCAGGTTCATGCTCAATGCGAGGTCTTAAAACACGAGGAGCGCAACAACAACAATAACAGCAGCAACACGCAACAGTTGCTGGCAACTTCGCATCCCGTCAAAATGGAGCTGACGCCTTGCGTCAACATCGAAGATGTCTGACAGAGCAACTACAACAACAACAACAACAGCTTGCCACAGTGAAAAACCAAAAAAAGGAAATACAAAACAAAATGGGAAAATAATTCCCTAAAATGATCTCAAATCTAAGCCCAAAAAGAATGTATCCATAAGCACACCAATTTTTTTTCTACCTTTAAGCAATTTATTGATCGATAATTAATCAAAATCAAAATCGTCTTGATCTGTAATCCAAAACACAATATGACATTTTAACAATGCTCTAGACTCGATAAGTTTCGTTTCGATTCGTTTAGCTCCTAAGAAACCAAGAATGTAATATTTTTAATAAATGCATAATCTACGCTAAAATCGATAAAACACATAAAGGATACGAAGCTTTATTCGTAAGGAATATTATCCCTTCTTATTTGCTTGCTTCACTGTCTGTTCAAATTTCAATTCGAATTTAAAATTTTGCGGTAACAAAATTAATTTTTTGTAGCATACTTTGAGGGTGCTGTGGGAATTGTTTTATGAAAACAAGCTATATCTCGGCCATATCCTGATTTTCAAAGGACATGTATTACTAGGATCGTAAGGAGCTCCTCTACCGATCACCATAAAAAAAATATAGGGTCATCTAAGAATCCAACACTTCAAATTTTTCAGTCTGAGGGCCGAGAGAAACAGGCGAAAATCAAAAATTGCGGGATATCTCAAGAACCAGAAGGACGATTGGAATGTCCTTTGGTACACTAATAGCTCTCCTTAAAGGACTTCGTTTGACACTGAGCCCGCAAGGATCAGACAGGATATGGCCAAGATATACGCAATTTTCTATTTACAAAAAGTTCATTTTATCTCGAGTCCTGTAAGGATATTCGTCCTTTTGAAAATGCCAATCGATTTCTATTGACTACATATATCCTTGTGCCAAAGGACATCACGATCGTCCTTCAAATAATCGAGATACGGCGGATTTTTATAATTTTCGACAATTTTTCGAGACTTACCCTTAAAAAATTTTCACAAATTTCCGGACCAATTTTGGGAAGGATAATAAAAATCCTTGAATGGAGATCGATAGTACTTGTTATCCTGATTACAAAAAGGTAAGTCCTTCCAAGATCCTTAAGGATTTGACAAATATATGGCAACAAATTAGTGCTAAAGAAATAAATTTTTGTAGCATACTTTGAGGGGGTAATATGTGTATTGTTTTTAAAAACAAGCTATATCTCGGCCATATCCTGCCGGATTTTCAAAGGACTTACACTGCCAGGATCGCAAGGACCAAGTCTATCGATTGGCATCAAAAAATTATGGCGTTATCTAAGAATCCAAAACTTGACATTTTCAGTCCGAGGGCCAAGAGAAACTGGCGAAAATCAAAAATTGCAGGATAACTCAAGAACCACAAGGACGATTGGAATGTCCTTTGGTACACTAATAGCTCTCCTTAAAGGACTTCGTTTGACACTGAGCCCGCAAGGATCAGACAGGATATGGCCAAGATATACGCAATTGTCTATTTACAAAATATTCCTTTTATCTCGAGTCCTGTAATGATTTTCGTCCTTTTGAAAATGTTAATTGGTTTCTATTGCTTAGATATATCCTTGTGCCAAAGGACATCACGATGGAACTTCAAATGGCCGAGATACGGCGGATTTTTATAACTTTCGACAATTTTTCGATACCTTTACCCTTAAAAAATTTTCACAAATTTTGAGACCAATTTTTGAGGGTGCGATAAAGGTCGTTTTTCGAAAACAAGCTATATCTCCGCTATATCCTGCGCGATTTTTAAAGGACTCATATTACTATGATCGTAAGGACCAACTCTATCGATTGACAGCCAATACTTGTAATTTTCCAGTTCCATTGCTTAAACGAAATATCCGAAAATCGTAAATTCCAGGATAACTCGAGAACCACAAAGACGATCGGGATCAAAGCTGGCAGGATAATAGTCCTTACGAATACGCTTCGATTGACACAGGACTCGCAAGGATAAAATGAAATGTAACCGAGATATGCACTATGTTCTGTGAACATAATATTTCGGATCCTGTAAGGACCTTCGTGTTTTTCAGTAAATCAATTAGTTTGTTTTTATATGAGGAATCCTTGCGCCACGATCCTGCTTCAAAGGCGAATTTTCTACTACCTTTACATCTTTAAAAATTTAAAGACCAATTCGGGCAAGGATAATTCAAATCCTTGAATTTAAATCGATACTACTAATTACAAAAAGGTACAGGCTGTCAAGATTCTTAAGAATTTGCCAGAGATATGTCTACAAAATTAATTTTCTCTTTGTCAGTTTTATCCTGACGTTGGTCCCTTAAACCGTTAAACTTAACCTAGCCAGATCGATGCACATCTTTAACTGTTATACATTTAGTAAAATTGACTCATAGATGGCGCATTTATTGACCAAGTCCGGCAACGTCGTCATACGCCATCTGTTGGCTTTACATGTTATAGCAAAAACAGTGCGGCCAGCTATGCGATTGCATACATTTTTAACATTTCAAATAAATTTGGTTGAGGTTTTTAGAAATACTTTTTCTTCTGAAAATCATTACAATACTATTGGAATTATGCGCGTTCTTCTTCACGTTCACGTTCTCAAGAAATAGTTGCTACTGTTCGTTGGATAACACAAGTTTTGAATTGAGAATCATCCGGAACCATATATGTACATAACAAACGCATCTTTAAGCAAGGATAACTGGCCTGGTTATGGATGGAAAGTCGAACTCAAAACAGCTAAGCGAACAAAGTTCTTTTCGGGATTTATCCTAAACCTTAATACTACTACAATGTTGATCAACTACCAAAGAGACGTGTTTCACTCATTCATAATGAGACGCAGGAAGAGACGATAGTCAACCTGCTTCTTGCAGTTGGTCATGCCTCGCGTGAGCGTGGCAAGTTCGGCGATGGTGAAACGATCTCCATTCGCATTGAGGAGCTGCAGCAAACGTTCGGCGGCAATGTAACCGCTGCCACTCGCATCCAAGTTGCGAAGTGTGGCAATGAATTCGTCCCGCTTACGCATGTCCATGTGACTGGCATTCTTGCCAACGGCATCCAGATACAGACGCACCTCTTGCAACTTATTCACCGCCTGCAGGTCGACCGCAAAGATCGACTCCAACAGCCGCACATAGTTAACATTGCCCTTGTCATCCTGCAGAGCATCGAGCAGCGCACAGATCTCGGACTCAATCAATCGTCGTCCCATCGCGACGAGAAGACGCCGCAGTTTGGTCAACGGCATGACACCCGCACTCTGACCATCACACGATCGCAGACCATTGATCAGCACCGATGACACGATGGGCAACTCCTCGGCCAGTTGGCTGTACAGCGTTAGCACCAGCTCAAAGCTGACACGATTCGGCGGCTTGCGGTCCGGCGGAAACTGGAGCAAACGCTCGGCCAGGCAACCGTTGAGTGTGACGCCGCTGCAACGCAATCCCATCGCATGCAAACACTCGGACACCTTGAGCACATCGATGACGTTGCTTGTATCTTGAACGTACAGCTGGAAGACCTTGCGCAGCTGCAACACTTGCGGTAGGCATTGCAACAGCTCATCGCATGTCCAGAAACTGTTCACCACTTGGCTGTCGCCTTGTTGCTGTTGCTCCTTCAGCGCCTGCAACTGCTTCTCCTCGTCCTTCGACTCCAGCTTTTGTATCGTTGCTTTCTCTGGCTGCTTTTGAATCGGTTTCTGTTGCACTTTTTGATTCGTTCTTGTCTTCAGATTCGCATTGATGGCGCTACTCATCTTCAATCGCTACTGCAAAACAAATAAAAGCAATTAACCTTAAATTTGGAACAGATGAAAATAAAGGAAATGTACAATTAATGTGTCAAGCTAACTAGATCACAAAAAAAAAAAGAAAATAAAACTTACTTCACAGCTGTAGACTTCGATTGACCTAAAGGAAAATAATCTTAAGCATTTCAAAATCATTTGCTTACATTTCACATAAATAGCTTAATTTAATGTAATTTCATTCCATTTTATATTCTAGTTGAAATATTTCAAAATCTTTCCAAAAAACCTTGTATGTAAATTCGTACGTTAATCCTTAAAACATTCAATGCTTAATTTACAATTTTGTTTCACAATCTACTTGTCTGTACTTTTTGTGAATGGGAAGAGTTATCGGGACATTTATAATGCAATAGCAATAGCGATAATAATTTGTTTAAGATTATGTAATAAATACAAAAATATGTGATTGCAATTTTTAAAACTTAAGATCTACATTTTTGGTGAGTGTATCGAAGATTCGTGCATAAAATGTTTTTTTTTTCTTTTCACAATAAATAAATAAATGCTTGGCTAAAAATGTAAACTAATTAAGGAAAACTAATTTCGAGTGCATAACGAATTCGACAGAGACGTGTGTAGACAGAGAGAGAGAGAGAGCGATAGATAAAAATAAAGAGAGAGCGAGATAGCTGATATTCGCGCTTGCTCGCTCACTGGGAAATGTTTTGTTTGCTGGGTTCCTTTTTACGAAGAGGAATTCGAGTTCATGTTGCTGGATGATGCAAAGATGGTTTCGCAGTGCGTGATCAGCGAGGAGAGCATAAAGATCTCCTCCGTGAGATTCGTCATGTGCTGGGGCGTGGCAATCAGCGTGGGCGCAAACACAGTCGCCAAATTGTGCTCGTTCATCTTGTTGACAGCGTAATGCGAAGCAACGCTGAAAATTAAACAAAATTCATATATTATTTGTATAGCTGAGATTGTCATCAATATAAGGATATAAGGATATATGATAACCTAGAGGGCTTAGTCGCTCTGCCACATCTGATTGCAATAAGGAATTGTATTCGTTATTCCAATAAAAAGATAATAATATTTATATGATTATTTCCTCTTCTACTTTATCGGAAATATAAAAATCTAGTGAAACGTTGACACACGATAACAAGAAATCTGTGTAATCAGCTCTTTTTTTAAGTTATGTATCACAAAGTGATTATATTTAAGAAGTATTGTATAGCAAATTATGTGTCATCTATTCTTCAATTTATGTGTCACATAGTGTATATGGAAGTTTATCGGAGCTATAAGATATACTTAGACGTCGACTCTGTATAATCAGCTTATTTTTATTTTAAGTGTCACAAAGTGATTATATTTAAGAAAATGTATTCTATAGCAATTATGTGTCATCTATTATAATGGTCTTTTTTTCTATTTATGTGACACATAGTGTAAATAATGAAGATATTGCGTTGACTTTATATGGAAGTTTATGAAGTGTAAAGATCTTGTGAAATGTTGACACACTCCAACAAGAAATTTGTGTCATCAGCTGTATTTTTAATTAATGTCTCACATAGTGATTATATATAAGACAAAGTACTTTATAGCATTTTGTGTGTCACATAATAAATGAAATGAAATTTAGCTTATTTGAATTATTGAGAAATCGAGCCGAAATATGTGATTTCTACTTAAAAAGAGATGATTGCTTTAGGTGACTGATAACTCAGATGTGCATGGAATGTGTGTGTGTGTGTGTGTGTGTGTGTGTGTGTGTGTGAGTGACTCACCGCTTGAGATGCTCCAACATATACTGCAGACAACTGTAATGAGCTGGCGGCAAGCGCAGCGCTGCCTCCGCCATCAACTGCAGCTGTTCCGTCTGCTTGGCATTTCCTGTAAAATGCAAAAGGAACAAATTGAAATTTAAGAGTTAATTTACACTCCAAGAGAACTCACGACCTGCAGCCATAAAACTGGGATACGCCTGGAACGTGATCAGCGGCACAGGCAGCAGACGCAAATAGAGCTTCAAAGTGCCGGCAATCACATTCACATTGCCATAGGTTGCCTCGGACATGTCCGTTTTGTCGCCATCGCGATCCAGTGCCAGCTTCAAGGCATCGATCTCATCGGCAAAGCCAGACACACGATAGATGCCCTCCTGCAGCATGCCGCGTGCCTCGACCTCCTCGACGCAGCGACGCACCACGAAGGGAATGTGACACTGATGCAGTTGCACCATGGTGGCCAGATCGGTGCCAAAGACGCCGCGAATGTACTTCAAGTCCGGCACACACTTGGGCGGCACCAGTTCCGAGCACTTGTTGTGCGCCATAAAGCCGCATGCCTCACATTTGACGCCCTGCGCCGTGAATCCCCACAGAAAGTTGGCGCAAAACTCACACCAGTTGAGGCCCTTAAACGTGTGCACCTTGAAGTTGTGCGGCTTCTCGTAAACGAGTGGCATCGGATCCGTTGCCTGTGCCGGCAGCTGTTGCTGTTGGTGTTGCTGCTGAGGTACTTCCTTCTGCTGCTGAGGGGCCTCTTGTTGTTGGCTCACCTTGAGCGTAACGCTGCCATCACAATCGTCCCCGACTGCAGTGGCCTTGCCACCCAGCTCATTGGACAGCGCTCGTAGCTTGCGACGATTGAGCGTCATGTATGGACTCTGTTGATAGCAGTTCTTTGTCTGCTGATTGATCTGCTGAATGATTGGACTGGCATGCAGCTGCATATGGAAATTGATTAGGCCATCGGCGACCATTTCGTGCACCGTCTCATAGTGCTTGTCCTGTTCCCGCAAATAGTGTCCATGACCCGGCTTATAGAAGACCTTATAATGCTTGGTGCGCTTATTGAAGCGCACACTCAACGTATGATAACAGCCATCGGTTTTGGGGCTGCGCCGCACCAAATAGCTGCCATCGTTGGCCTGCGACAGCAGCTGTTCGGCCTCCAGGTGTCCCATGATGCCATGATATTCGCTGCCATACAAACGCATCGCTTGCTGCTGTTCCTCCAGAGTGGTGTCGAGAGTGCGTTGACAACGCACTGGATGCGGTGCTGGGGCATCCAATTGTATTTTATACACTACACGCACACACATTAAACACACACTATTATTATTCATACACAGTACACTCATCAATCACAACTTACATTCGGGTTTCCACACCTTTTGAACGGGCGAACTTGGTTCAACGCCGCCACCGCCAGGCAATATGGCTACGATTCCTGCGCCCGGTTTCGACATGGCAAACACAAACAAAAGCTACAGCCAGCGATAGATGGATAGAGAGAGAGAAGCGCAACACAATTGCAACTAATTAAGGAATGCAGTTTAGCACTGTTCGTCGAATTGCTTATAGCTTAAATTAAACGCATTTTAGCTTTTGTTTATTTCTATGCAGTGTGACCAACATCGAGCAAAGAGCAAACACGCACAATTACCTCTGCACAAGTGTTGCAAAGTGTGCAAATATTTCCATATTTATTATATGTACACAATTATATATTGTACATATTTAGTTATTACATATATATGTATATTTTCTTATTTATACAAAAGACAAGGAACACCTTTCGCTATTGCCAAGCACATTTGCAATAATCAGCTATCGATCAATAAGCATACATCCACTCGCAAGCTCATTGCTATGACATGTTCAAGCAAATACGGCGCACAAATTAGAATATTAAAGTTCACACAGCTTTACGTTTTTTCGGATATAAAAAAAAGAAAGGCGTATTGTTTGGGTTTCATTTGTTTTTAATAACTTTAAGTACGTTTCTTTTGTAAAAAGATCTACTTTCATTTTGTTTTATTCATTAAATACAATTAAATTATTAAAAAAAAATAAACACTTGTAAAACACTTCAAAATGCGCATAAATATTAAAGTTCATATTATACACGCTCGATACACTCTCGCATATACAATATCAAAACATTAATTTCGAAATACTTGTTGTTAAGATGTGTGTATGGTGTATAAAAAACGTGTTCCATGTCGATACAGTTTTCGATTTAGTTTTTAGTTTGTTTTCTTTTTTTTTAGAATAATACGCAAAACGCCGCGACTCGGGATTTGGAAAATACCCTGTAAAATGTTGTGTGTGTGTTTGTTTGTTTGTGTGTATGTATAGGGTGTGTGTTAGTCGCGCTGAAAGATGTGTAGATACTGTTTTGTTGTCTTTAGATGGAATTCAATATGCAATTTTTGCCCATACAACTTTGGGGCACGAAAAGGACAAGGTTAATAATGCTGCTGCTGTTGCTACTTAAATAAAGTGGAATCTTGGAATTGGAGTTGGCGGAATGAACGGCTAGCTAGCATGGCAGGTTGTTTCTTTAACATTTTCTTGTTGTTCTTGTTGTTGTTGTTGATGTTATTTTAAGTTATTGTTGTTGCAGTTGCAGTTGCAGTGGATTGTAAAGAATCTCGTTCTTAACCGCTCATCACCATGCGCACAAACTCCTCGTAATTGATATTGCCCTGTTGATCCTCCATGTTGGCCAAAAGTTGTTCCACCTCCTCATCGGTCAGCTTCTCGCCCAGCGTGGTCAACAGATGACGCAGCTCAGCGGACGAAATGTAGCCGCTGGCATCCTTATCGAAGTGACGCAATCCCTCAATGAAATCATCGGCCGTATCGCCGGAGCGTGCCTTCGATATGGCCTGATAGATGGGCAGAAATACCTCGAACGAGATGCGCTCATCGGGCTTCAGCTGATGTGTGCACTTCTTCACATCCGATTCGGTGGGATTCTGTCCCAAGGCACGCAGGCATTCGCCCACCTGGCTGAGCTGGATTTTGCCATCGCCGCGATTGTCAAAGAGATTGAAGGCCTCCTGGAATTCTGTATCGGAAAGAAAGAAGGCGAAATTGCAATCAGTTAATGTCTCATAAGATAACGGAGGAATGAAAAAACCTTCCAGTGTGGTAAATGTGGGCTTAACGTGGGCCGTATAATAATACATAATGATGATGGTGATGCAGGTGCTTCAACTGTTTGCCTGCTACTGAGTGACTTCAGCTTGAGACTTTCAACAACAGATTCAACAGATTGCACAGCATGCCACAGCAGCATCAGCAACAACTGTTGTTATCACGCGCTTGCAACAGCCCAAAAATGGCATTAAAAACCAAATACAGCCAACTGGCTACAGTCAAGTGTGACCGACTACAAAATACCCGACAGCATTTAAGTGAAGAATTCCAACTTGCATTTTTAAGCTAAATAAGTAAACTTAAATTTATAAATTTGTAAACCCTAATCGTATAATGCTTACATTTTCCATGTTTAAACTAGGCATTAAGTTACAATTCCTACATTTTTAAACCTCAATCAATTAATGCTTAAGTTTTCTACTATTAAATTCAGCATTAAATTTAAGTTCGTAAATTTTCAAACCGTTATCATATAATGCTTACATTTTGCATTCTATTTTAGACTAAAAAGAATACAAATTTTATGTTTATAAAGTTCATTATATAATATAAACAGCAAAATATGTTTATAATATAATACAAACAGCAAATTTTGTTTGTTTTTGGTCTAAAATATATGATAAAATCTTTATATCAGGCACTACATTAATAAATTCGAATATTGAACATTATGTTTCACATCTTTTTGGGGAACTAACGTAATTGCAAGCATATAAGAACATTTTACAGTTTGTTTTTTTTTATACTTTCCATCAATTTTGATTGGCGCTAATTGACCAATTTCTATTAGGCCAATATATCAATCATAATACTGAATGGGCTATCGAAATTATCAAAATCATTGCGAACAAATCGACAATGATTCGACATTATTGACAATCTGTCTACTTCAGCACTGCATGTAAATACCTTGCGTGTTTTCCCGACCGGGTATTTAACAAAAAAAAAAAAACAAACAAAAAAGGCGACTAAAGCATTTTGCCCATTTTAGGCAATCGAAGTGAAGTGAAGCCGACGACGTCGTTTTTTGTACGTGCAGCAGCTAAATCAATACGTTCAATGCGGTCAGCTGACGTCACTGCAACAACAACAACAACAACAACGACAAGAAATGCGACAACAACAAAAACAACAAGAGCAGCTGCTTATCGGCGACAAGCAATTCAATAGTTCTTGATTAAGTTATCACAGCCAAAGTTAGCAAAAAAAAAATAAGAAAAAAAAAAGAAAAAAAACACAAAACTCGGCGATTGCGTAAAGATTTGCCGGGAGGCGGCGAAGAGGCGTGGCATGTGTTGCTGCATTTGAAAGGCGGCCTTAAATGGCCAAATCGGCAAACGAGGCAGCAACAACAACAACAAATCGACACAATGCCAAAAAGCTAAAATGCATTTTTTTGGGCTGCTGTTGCCGCAGTTGAGTCGAGCAATCGTTGAGTGCGCATCGTGTGTCCTGGTTGCACGTTGCACGTTTAATCTTATCCAGCTGATGTTGCATCTCCGGCTCCCTTGAGTTGAGCTAAGTTGAGTTCAAACAAAACAAACAAAAAAAAAAACTGTAGCTTTCATTTCTCGCGGTCGTGTGGAGTGAGTCACATTTTTATACATATTCATTGTATGGCTGCTTTCGTTGTCGTTGTTGTTTTTGTTGTTGTCGCGTTTTTATTTTATCAATGATTCATGCGCCGCATATGAAGATGTGTAACACACAACACACACACACACACTCACACATGCATGCCAGCACATCACACACATTCGCACATTACTCACAGACAAACGAACTCACGCACACACGCATGCATGCCTACACAAAGAGAACATGCAAATGGTTGACAACACGTATACACAAATAAATGCTTTGCTTGTCTTCTTGTTGTTGCTGCTGCTGCTTCTGTTGATTTGTAGGCCGCCGATTTTACAGTTTGAGTTGGCACTTTGAACTCTTTTTACCAACAAACCAACACCCACTCACTCACACAATCACACACGGACACACACAACACTCACCAGCCAACTGATCCTCGGTGTAAGCTGCCTGCAATAACAAAAACAACATGTTACTAATTAATTAACACTCCATTTTGTGCACACTCATGCATATGCTACAACAAGCATTTGTGCCGACATTTGTGCAAACTTACCATATTGATTTAATTTGATGTGGGAAAAACACAACACAAAACACGGGATAAAAATTCGATTGAATTGCCAAAATGGAATGCACTTCCAAATAATATATTAGCGATACAGTGTGACCAGATATGGAATTTTGAAATAAACTCTTTTAAATGACACTAGATATGCCTATACCAAAAAAGGCATTTGTTAGTATATTGATATATTCATTACAATAGCCGCAAAGCGCAATCCCAGTATGCAATTTTTTTTTTGTTTGGCTGGCAAAACGTTCAACATTTTGTTGTAATAAACGTACAGTAACAAATTTATCCCATTAATGGTCATACTGCTGGTGTTGCTAATACAGTGTGCCGGCAAATAAGTTGTGCGCATATCAGGTATTTACTAACACTGGCTTTTGCACAAAATTCAAATTTGTTTACAATTGTGTTTTGATGTAATTAAGGTCTAATTTTCTATTCTATTCACAGGTTCACATCAATTAGCAATTACGAATATTTCTTTCATTCAATAAAAACCAAATGCAAATGTATTTTTGATTTTATTTTCAATTTACATTTTCTTGCACGCATGTTCTTGCATGTTTTTTGTTTGTTTTATTGTAGTATGCGTGTGTATGTGTGTGTGTGTGTGTAGTGTTTGGTAGCTTATGATTAAATTTAGTATTGAATGTGATCATCAAAATATATATATAAAAATTGAATGATTTTTGTGTTTTATTTTGTTGTTTAGTTGCCAATACATTTAGCTAATAAATATTTTAAATTATAATGCAGCAAAAACTCTGTTTGCAAAGTTTCTTGCCACTCGTTCTTCGAATGTTTGTTTTCTGAACACTTGTTTTTGTTGTTGTTTGTGTTTTTGTTTAAAATTAGATTTGTTTAACCATTTAAAGACAAAAAAAAGTTATTTAAAAATAGTTGGTAATTTTAAAGTAAGATTATCAAAGAAATGTATGTGTTTGTGTTTGTGAGTGTAATGGAGCGGGTGGGAAAGGGAATTGGGGATTTTTGGAGCATGGGATTTTATTGTTTTTGTTGCTGTTGATGTGTGTTGTGTGTTGTTGTTGGTTCATCTTCATCATTGCCGCGGTCGTCACTGTTACCGTTGTCAGCCAACACGATGTCGACCAGCAGCAACTCTCTATGTATCCGATTTCCATAGCTTTATGGTCTTATCATTCTCAAGCGCAGCAGAGGCGATAATGTTTTCTGTGGGATGGCAGGCGGTGCAGAGCACTGTGTCGGTGTGTCCCTGCAGCTTTTGTACAACTTCCTTACTCTGTAGATTCCAAATGTAGACCATATTGTCCTCGCTGCCACTGACAATCCACTGTAGGAGTAAAAAGTAAACCATGTTAGTATATACATAATATTAAATACGAAAACTAAAAAAAAAACTATAACAGGTTAGTATGTTGCTTAAGTTCTGATTGTAATGTTTGTTACGGTTCGTGTCTTAGCCAAATGCAAAAATAGTTACAGAGTTACAATAACTGTGACTTTTTCGTCCTTACCTTGCCGCCCGTGACCGAGAAATTGGCAAATATGCAATACTTCTCATTCTTGTGGCCCGTATAAGTCTTCAGGCACTTGCCCTTGGAGTAATCCCAGAGCTTAAGCGTATTATCGAGCGTGGCCGCCAATATATATTTGCCATTTGGGGAGAATTTCACAAAGCTAACGGGCGGATTATCATCATCGATCAGTGTCTTCAAGCACTGTCCACTGGCCGTATCCCAGATGCGGCACAAGCCATCGTAGCTGCTGCTGACAATTAGCGAACCATCGCGATTGAAGTGCACTGCCGAGACAGGATCTGAATGGGCCGGCAAGGTTTTCAAACATTTGCCAGTACGTACATCCCAAATGCGTACGCTTTCATCGAAGCTGCCCGAGACAATTAGATTCGATTGTGGATTGAAATTGCAGCAGAAGACATAGTTGCTGTGTCCCTTCAGCGTTTTCAAACTTTTGCCAGTGCTTAGCTCCCACACTTTAAGGGTTTTGTCATCGCTGCCGCTGACCAAGAGACGTGAATCCGATGACCAAGCCACATCGCTGATGCCCAGTTTATGGCCCGAGATGGTCTTCTCAAATTTCCCATCATAGGCGCCCCAGATCTTTATGAGTTTATCAGCAGCTAAACAAGAATAACAAACAATATATGATACAACTATTTATGTAGTAGTATATAGAGGGGACTTTCGTTACTTACAGCTGCTGGCCAGCCATTCGCCATTGGGACTGAATTTGACCGCTGAGACGGCTTTAGTGTGACCAGCCAGGGTGAATTTCAGCGTATAATTTGGCTTGACGGACATCGAGCTTTTGTTCGACGACGGTGTGTTCGACGATGTCGACGAGGCCGAGCTCGGTGTCAAAGTGTTTGGACCGCTTGGTGCTGTTGGCATCGCCTGTGGCAGTTGTTGTTGCTGCTGCTGTTGTTGTTGTTGCTGCTGCTGTTGTTGCTGCTGCTGCTGTTGTTGTTGCTGATGCACCACGCCGGGATGTCCGGTGTGCACGGCTCCAATGGGCACCATGTTGATAATGATGGCGTCTCAATTGTATTTATTTATATGTATGGGGAACTGCAATCGAAAGAAAATGTACTTATATCAATCTCACTTGCAAATGCAATTTTCAAGATGAAGAAGAAGAAGAAGCAAAACAACAAGAAAGCGCAACCACGCGGTTTTGTTGGTTAAATGGGCAAGCACTTGCGTCCGGCGGGGGTAGCGAGGGATTGTCCACTCGCGTTCAAGTTTGCGCGTGTGTTTGCCTAGATGTGTGCGTGTGAGTCTGCGCTGCAATTTCTTTTTTTTTCACCCTTCTCGCGTGCGCGTGTATTTGTATTTGCATGTGTGTGTGTGCGTATTTTTGTATGCGAGTGTGTTATTGTAACGCGGCGTGCTGCGGCTATAGCTTCTTCTTCTTCTTCTTCATTTGTTATTTACTCTATTGTTGTTGTTGTTGTTCTTAGCCTTTTCGGCATTATTACCGTATTTTTTTTGTTTTTTTTCTTTCGCACACAAGCTCAACGGCGGCTTTCACGTTTTCAAACACAATTTTTGTACACAACAATTTTGTTTTGCGGTCTCGCTCGCTTGCTCAGCCAGCTGCTGCTGCTGCTGTGCGTGGTTATTTTTTTTCGTAGCTGTGTTGCCGCGGCGTATTTGTGTGTATGTGTGCTCACAATTACAAAAAAAAAATATATATGTGCAATTTGTTTGCGTTCTTCTCGCGATTCTGTGATTATTTCGGTTAGCACGTGTGCTTCTTCTTTCTACTGCAATGCGTGCGTGAGCAAAAACATGGCGCGTACTTGACAGTTGGTGACAGTTAGCGGCCCGCTGTTGCCTCTTTTTTGCGCAAACAGTGTTGGGTAGCGGCAGCGCCCAGATGGACAATCAGCTGTGCATGCACAATCACAAGCTACTTGCTGCGGCATTCACCAATTCAAAATTATCGTTGCGGCAAATGCATGTGGCGACAATTATACAATTTAAAAAGGCAACAAATTGAAATTAAGAAATTTGTTTGTTAGTTAGTTGATTTGTACGAATGATTTATGGGCAGTAAAAGCGAACAATATTTGTTATAAAAGCATATAGAAGTTTTTAGTGTAAATATATTTGATGAAACTGTTTGGTAACTGAAATTCAAATTCCAATTTAAAAAAAAGGTTTTTTCATTGTGATAACAATGTTATTTGCATTTTCCTAGCTTGTGGTTCATTAGTCATTATTTCGTGTTGCGGTCAGAAGTTCAATTAAGCTTGCAATTTGCTGACTGCTTCAAGCATGTTGCAGCATCCAAAATGTTGCAAAGCTTGCACAATTACAAAGCACACACACGCACACACAGCCATAACTAATGCATAACAATGCAATCGACCAACAAAAAAATTTGCAAATTGAAAATGACGCTGGCATTTTTCTAGCTAAATTGTTGTGTAGCAACAACGAATTTTATCGCAATCTTCTCGTCAAAAAAAAAAAAAAATTAAAATAATATTATTGTATGCTAATTCAAGGCATTAGTCACTAACTTAATGGACTACATCGTTTTTGGGCAATTGAAATATTCGTTTTGGTTCTTAAACAACGAGTTTCGTATTTCTTGTTTTACTTGGCATTAAAATTGTTGGGGCCATATTTTAGGTAATTGCAAACTAGATTTTCTCAAGTTTCAAATTGTCAGACTGCATGAGTATCTGCGTGTGTGTGTGTGTGTTTGTGTGTGGACCAAGGCTAAACAGTTTTCAATCGAGCAACAACAACTTTACTTGGTGTCATGTGCGGGGTCTTTTGTTATTGTTGCTGTTTGCTGCGTGCTTCAATTTTATGGCTGCATTTAATATACGAGTACGCTAAATAATATGAAAATGCCTCAAATATATCTTCTATGCCGTATAATAAAGCCAACTCATTGGCTTATTTTCTTGCTTTTGCCTTTTGCAGTCAATTCGCAACTCTCCAAGCGCAACCCTGTTTTTATTGTTTTTGTCTACATTTTTGAGTGTGTGTGTGTTGTGGCCTTTTGTTTTTATTACGCGTTCTGTTTTGCGCGCTATCGCTACCTTTCTTTCGACGCCAACGCCAACGTCGCAGTCGCCGTCGCCGTCGACGTATTTGACTTGGTTTCGGTTTCTGGTTGCTTACTTTGAATATGCTTCGATTTGGTTGTCACTGCTCTTCTTCGTTTTGTTTTTTGTTTTAATTCCAGTGGTTGTATTTTTCGCTTGCCCGTCGTCTTCTTCTTCTTCATCTGCTCTGACTAGCCGTAGTAGTAGTTGTTGTTGTTGTTGTTGTTTAGCTTAACTTGCGAAACACGTAAAACACAATCGAACGAACCAACAACGAACGCTGGACAATGGACGGAGGGGAGTGGCTGGTGTGTGTGGGCAGGCGGAGAGGAGGAGTGGGGAGGAGAAGGCGACGTCGGGCATAGCAAGTGGAGCGCATACGAAAATTGTTTGCCAATGTCGCGATAAAAATGCCGAAAACCACAAAAACCTCAAGTACATGGAAATTAATGGACATGCGAATACCCTGTAAAATGCATTTGCATGGTTTATGTGCTTCTTTTGCAGATGATATTCATAAATTTGATTTGTTTGTATTATAAAAATGTAAAATTAAAATTGTTAATTATAATATTAAACAACTATGTAAATGCAGTTTAACATATTTTTATCGAGTGTGTCAAATTCAGAGCCCCGGCTAAACCTTCTACTTTACAGCAAACGCCTTTTACAGGGTATACGAAGCGTGCAGAGGTGAAACAATCGGCTAGAAGTCGAATTCGGCAGCCGGACACTCACACAAGCTCACACGTCACGTATACGTATACGTTTATGTCCACGTGCACGCACCGTAGAACACACACGCACACACATACACACGCAGCGACCTCCAGCACTGGAAACAATTGCAAATGGGTTACGTAAATAGCACACAACGTCCAAAAAAGAAACAACAAAGTGCGACAAGCGCAGCATACATACATAAGTACTTGCAAGTATAAAGCCAAGCCGTCTGCCGCAGCCCATTGAGCTGAGCGTGAGCGAGATAGCGTGTGCCGAAGAGCGCAGGAGGCGCAGGCGAAAGGAGCAGGCAAGAGGGAGACAACAAGACAGCTGGGCCTGAGCTTAAGTTCGCATAGCGAGTGCAATGCCTTAAGTCAAAAACTCTCAGCTGCAAGCACGGCTTGCGTATGGGGGCAGAGAAGGGGACTCAAGTTCATTTTTGCGAGCAGCGAACAGCGAAAAGCAACAGCAACATCAACAACGACGACGGCGACGGCAGCAGCAGCGGCTGCGTCTAAAGAAACTTCACACACACAAATCAGTTGCAGTCGCGAATTAGCGTCGTACAGACGCGCTTTTTACATTGTCTCGCTCTCTTCGCATTTATTTTCTGTGTTTGTTTTTGTTCTGTTATTGTTATTGTTATATTGTTTTTGTTGTTTTGAGTTTTGTGTGAAGAAAGAAAAGAAGCAGCAGCAGCATGGTGCACAGCAAAAAGGATGATGATGAACATCAGCTGCTGATGGCCCAACGCCTGATCGAGTTTGAAAAGTTGATCAAAGCGCAGCCGCAGCTGCCCCACAATATTTGTATGTACCACACAAGGGCTGTGTATGTCTGTGTGAGGGGCGGGGGACGGGGGAATGTGTGACTTGAGGCAGTGGGGCACTGGGACTTCCTCAAAAGGGTCTAATTAAAAGACACGGAAAAAGAAATATGAAAAATGAGCTGCTAACTTAATTTACATTAAGTTGAAGTTTATTTCCGAGTTTTAGATTGCGATAGTCAGATAATATTTATAAATATTATATTCAGAAATTATTATATTAAGAGTTTAACTAGGAAGTTATTCGTAGAGAGCTAAATCTTTATATCTCCAAAAATTCTGTAGTATCTAAAGAAATTCTTGTCTTACACCATTATAGTGAAGTATTCCCAGAATTTTGTAATAAAAGTTCAGAAAGGTTTACTACAGGGCAGCCAGGTAACAAGTTGGTTGCTATTCAAACTCCAAAAAATAAAACTTACATTAGTTTCTAGATTAATTTCTTGAATCCCAAAGGGCGTCAAAAGATTAAGTAGAACTTCTATTAGCTCAAATCGTATTGTAAACAAACTTGACAACTCAGAAATTATACATATTTCTACAAATTCAAATCAAATGCAAATCTTATCGCTACTGGAAGAAAACAAAATGTAACTCGTAAAGAAAGCTTTTAATTATATAGAGCATCCTAATTGAGATAATTAGTAGAGTCTTAAAACGTTTTTAAGTTGAATAAACTGTACTCTATAAATAAAACAAAGAAAAGCCTAAAAGATCTGAAGCAATATTTAAATTAACACCTGATAGAGTTAAGTGAAATGAGTTTATAAAAATATGAGGAAAAAATGCATATCTATTAACATTTAGTAAGCATATCAAAAATAATTGATAGACACGCTCTAAATATATCTTTTTTTGTTAAACTCCTATTTGAAATTTTAAAGTTCGCAAATTTATTTTGTTTAATGAAATGAAATGCCGAAAAGACCTTGTTGCGAATTGGACCATGATTATACATTTGTATAGACCACATTTGCATACGGCGATAAACAAAAATGTTGTACAAAATTTGCATGAACAACTCTTGCCGCAGTTTGTCTCATCTTACTAATAGTAGTGTAATGTTTTATTTTCGAAAAGTAAACAATTAGAAACTATTATTTTTTTGCTTTTTTTAATTGTCGTATCAAATTGTTGAGTTCTAAGATCAATGCGATAATATCAACAACGAATTGTTGTCTAACAATTTAGTAAAGTTTTGAACTCTAGACAAAAGGTTGTGTTTGGCAAATTACTAAAAACAGAAAACAGAATGGAACTTTGTCAGAGACACGAGCGGAGATTTTGTAATTTATTTAACTACTTGGTTTCGTGGCTTATTATCATAATAATAGAGACATGAAGGAAAATAATTTGATTAGCTGGGATTTGTTGACGCAACTGTGGTTAGAGACAAAGTACAAGTTGTTGGCAAGTGAGTTGAGTGTGCATGTGAATGTGAATGTGACTCGACAGTTGAAATATTCGCACACAGAGAGAAAAATTACTAGCAATAAATGAAAATGTATGCGAGTGGACAAGAAGGATGAAATTCTGAAATCAAGAATAAAATAATACTTTATTTTTAAAAAGATAAGAACTAAACTTTTATTAATAGTAAATACAAATCAAATACATATAGCTATCTACATATGTGAACTTTGAAATAGCAGTGCTTAGGATCTACACGATTAAAATTGAAAAATACTATTATAAACACAACTTCGAGACAAAATTTAGCTCATAAAATAATAAAGAAAATAAAATAAACAAAAATTAATAAGTAAATAACATAAAATTCAAAGTTCAAAGTCTAAACATAAATGATAAATAAACATGAAGTCAACATAAATTTAAAATGGAAAAACGCATTTCTTGAAGAAACTGGGATAAAATATTTTGCTAACAATAAGAATTGAAAATAAGTTATTTCATAACAATTATAAAGGAATTCAAATTGGATCAATTATTACTTTTTATTATAATATAAATTGAAAAATATATATTGAAGATAAGATTTCTTTTTTTTTAAAATAGAAATTGAAAAATATATATTTAAGGTAAGATTTCTTTGAATAGAAATTGAAAAATTATACTTGAAAATAAGATTTAATTTTTCTTATAATATAAATAGAAAAATTTATATTGAAGATAAAATGTATTTTAAAAGAAATTAAAAAATGTATCCTGAATATTAGATTTCTTTTTAATATTATAAAATTTAAAGAATTTAATTTAATATTCAGTCCTTTAAAAGCATTAAATATCAGTTTTTATTCACATGCAAAATGTGATTTCACTTCTTTGACTTTCTTCTTTGACTTTCTTCACAACTTCTCTTTGCAGTTGCATAATTTCAAATTCATATTATGTGAAATCAAACTAAAAATCAATATTTCGAATGATTTTGGAATTAAGAATTTCGTTCTTGCGATTTGCATGCTTTTCTTTGACATAGATCTTTTCTCTCTGTGTCTGATGTTGGATAAAAGTACTACATAGTCATCATAATAGAGCTCTAAGCATGGTCAGGTTGTTGCACAAGTTGCACAACAACTGCAACTGCAACTGCAACTGGCTTAATGTTTTGCCCACATTAACCACAATACTAAAATTACTCCTTTCTGCTGTGTTTTTCCTCCTCCTCCTGCTGCTGCTGCACTTGCTGCTGATGTTGTTGCAACAACTTCTACTGTGGCATTAGCGTCCACATTGTTGCGTCGTTTTGTGCACACGACGCGCGGCGATTTGGCTGCCGCACAGCGTCTGTTGGAGCTGAACTATGCGCAGCGCAACAAGCATGCCCACATCTTCATTGATCGCGATCCCATGGATGCCAGCTCGCAGCAGTTGTTGCAAGTCGCGTAAGTGGCATTGGGCACAAAGTTGCACGCCCATTTTACAGTTCAGTTCGATTCGATTCGGTTTAGTTTGTCGTCTCCAACCGGTTTTCGACATAGCATATATAATTAAATCGCTTGTCTTTGGCTTTTGCATTTGCAGTGATCTGGTGCCGCTGCCCGGCCTGACGCCGGAGAACAACAAGCTGTTATTTTATCGTCTCATCGACTACGATGCCGACAAGGTAAGACAAAGAAATACAAAACAAAGCTTCAACTCAATGTGCAGTAATTTTTCGCATTTTTGTTTTATCGTTTGCTAACGACAACAATTTGCCAAACAGACAACAAACTACAATTTAAGTGCAATTCAAATGCACAAATTGGCAGCACCGCATTAACAAATTGGCAGCACCAAAAATGTTGTACGACTTGTTAATCATATTATTATGTGATCTAAGTGTATGTTAGCTTTCAACTACAAATTATAAACAAATTTGAATGCAATTTCATTGCACAAGTTGGCAGCACCGCACTAGCTAATTGGCAGCACTAAAACGCAGCTTAATTTAGCTATTCGTTACGTTTATTACGTGTAAACTTTGAACAACAAATTAACATAAGCAAACCAACTAAATTTTAGCAGCAATTAAACTCACATTAATTAAAAAATTCGGCTACAAATTGAATATAATTTTTCTAAAAGGAAGGAAATGCAAATGTTACCTTAAACTCTAAATAAACAAAAAAAAAAAACAATTAAATTCTGTCAACAATTGAATTCCCATTAAATAAAATTGGGATACAAATTGGCAGCACCTCATTAACAAGTTAGCAGCACCAAATATATTGTGCGATTCTTAATTATGTTATAATGTAATCTAAGTGTATGCTAACTTTAAACTACACATTGCAAATCAGATTTAAATTCTATTTTAGTGCGCAAGTTGGCAGCACTGCATTGGCTAATTGGCAGCCCTAAAATGCTGTTCGTTTGAACTATTCGTCACGTTTATTAAGTGTAAACATAAAAACAAACTAAATTCTAGCAGCAATTGAATTCACATTACATAAA
Organism: Drosophila sulfurigaster albostrigata; assembly: GCF_023558435.1. Taxonomy (NCBI): domain Eukaryota; kingdom Metazoa; phylum Arthropoda; class Insecta; order Diptera; family Drosophilidae; genus Drosophila; species Drosophila sulfurigaster. Next base: position 7,640,011 of record NC_084885.1, on the reverse strand, counting down.
ATTTGGCTACGAATTGAATATAATTTTTCTAAAAGCTAAAGTTAAACTAGCAAGGAAATGCAAATGTTAACTTTAAACTGTAAATTAAACAAAAATATCTAGCAAATAAATGCAAATGTATTTGTGTTTTGGTATTCGTAAATTCTAATTCAATAACAAAATGTGCTGTACATAAACTTTAGAATAAAGTTCGCTAAGTTATCTTTAACATATAACAAGTAAGAAACCTACAGTCGAGTGTACTCGACTGTGAGATACTCGCTACCCATTTTGAATAAAATCAATATGTTTTGCGGTATTTTTCTCAAAATATACCGAATATAGTGCAAAAATACTAAAAATATACCAAATGGTATATTTGGTATATCGACATAGTACCGTATTCAAAATATACCATAGACGGCACAATATACCAGATTGTCAGCCAAAGCAACTAAGACCCTAGTAAGTAGGCGTTTTTGCCCATACAAAAGTATTTCTTTAATTACTTCGACTATTTTTATCTAATCGCAGACAACCAGGAATCATAACTACTATAGTAATTATTGTATATACCAAAATTCGCAGCTGTAGCTTTAAAATTACGCTTGTTATTCATTTTTTTTTTTGATTTGCGGAGGCGGAAGTGGGCGTGGCAAAAATTTGAAACAAACTTAATCTGCGTGCAAACATAACAAATGCTGTCGAAAAAAAAAATTATAGCTCTATCTCTTATAGTCCCTGAGATCCAGTGTTTCACACGGACGGACGGACAGACGGACAGACACACAGACGGACATGGCTAGATCGTCTCGGCTGTTGGTGCTGGTCAAGAATATATATACTTTATAGGGTCGGAGATGCCTCGTTCTACCTGTTACATACATTTCCTGCCGGCACAAAGTTATAATACCCTTCTCGGGTATTAAAATCTATCAACAAAGTGTATGCATTAAATGCATATTAAAAATTGACACCTAAAAGTTAACATCAAGATGCAAATAAAATTGGTTATTTCCTATTGCAAATAAATCAATTGAATTTCCTTTGCGGGAAATCTAGCTGCACATTAAAGGTGTTTTTTCGAGGATGAGAAAAGTAACAACAAAGTAAAATTGTGGATTTATTGTTTTGCAGTTCAACTTTACGGCCAGCATTAAGGTGTTCTTCATGGTGGCGGACTGTCGCTTTGCCACAGAGACTGAGGGACGTCTGTCGGACGGTGAGATACCGATTTTCGATATGGCCGGCTACACTTTGCGGCATCTGACGAAGACGGCGTTAAGTGCGCTGCGTGTGTACATGAAATTTGTGCAGGAGGCGCATCCGGTGCGCTTGAAGGAGATTCATGTGATCAATTGTCCGTCGTATCTGGACAAAGTGTTGACTGTGGTGAAGCCGTTCATCAAGAGCGAGGTCTTTAAGCTGATACACTTCCATTTGCCCAATGCGGATACGCCGTACGACCATTTTCCACGGGCCATGATGCCCGAGGAATACGGTGGCAATGCGGGTAAAATGTCGGATCTGAAGCAACACTGGATGCAGTTGCTGCAACAGCATCGGTAAGTGAATCAAACTTGTGGCAAGTAAAGTGACTTTACTCCCTCTCTCTCTCTCTCTCTCTCTCTCTCTCTGTCTGACTCTCTCATTTGTACAGAGAATATCTGATGGATGCAGGCAATTGGCGACTCAACAAGTGCAATGACAAAAAGAAGCCGACGCAGAGCCTCAAGACGCTGGAGATTGATTAGTTTACACGCTTTAACTTTAGCCCCACCCCCCTTTTAGCCTTAGTTTATACTTTGTACTTATATTTTTCCTGTATATATACTTTTATATATATATATATATGCCCTGCTGCTACTGCTGGGCAATTCCCCCAGACGGGCTTGGTTAATGTAAATATTGGTTTTTCATTTCGAATGCGAATGCAAATTGAATTGCCAACACGACTCGCCAACTGTAAATTGCAGTTTGCAAACTGTTGCTCTACAGTGCCACTCAAACTGTGCTAACAATAACAATTTGAAACAGCTGTATTTTATTCCTTGATACCATATTTAGATGGGTTGATGCAAAACTAAATAGGAATATATTTCTTGAATTTAAACATGGATTTTTTGTTAAAATGTTGCTTATCTAAGAGTCGTTTAGTAAATACTGAAATTGAGTAAAGTATTTAAATGGGGTTTTTATTTTGAAATTAAAATTAAAATGCGAAACGCCGGAAAAGTTCTTAAACTTTTTTATATATCAAATACTCTAACTAAATAGGACTTGTGGATTTTTTGTTAAAAGCAAAACAATTGCCTATCTAAGAGCAATTTTTTAAATACTGAAATTTAGTGAAGGGAATGTTACTTGACAATAAATAAATTTAAAACAAATAAAATTTTTATTTTTTAATGAAAATTTAAATTAGAAATGCTTGAAATTTTCTTAAACTTTTTTCATTTGGCTTTTTGCAAAAATATAGAAATTCAATTTGAAATGAATATATTTAAAAATGCATATTCTCTATACACTATATATTTGTGATGCCTCGCTTAATGGTTTTCTTTGGTACAATACAATATAAACAATATAAATTAAGGGAGAATGAATTGGGATTGGAGTTATGTGCTAATTATACAAATGGGAATGTCTGCAATGAAATTGATGATTTATCGTCTGACAGCAGCAATCTTACTCGCTGTCAACTTTTTGTGCAGTGCATCGGTGTCGCATTGCTAACTGACACACATTTAACGTTTCAGGTATATGTATTCGACTGCGTATGTATGTATGTGTGTGTGTGTGAGTGTGCTTGTGTGTATAAGTGGAGCAGCAGCAGAGCACTTGAAAGCATAATGCGCATATCGACATGTCCAGCACTCTTCTTCAAAGGGCGTCAATAGCAAAGCAGAGCAAGAAAGAGAGATGGTGTGTGTGTCTGGGTGTGTGTGTGTGTGTGCGACATATGTATTAAAGTGCAGCTCTTTAAAACGCAGTCGTCTCTCATATCTATCCATCAGCTCCAATAAACGATACTTTTCTGCTTGCCTATGCGTGTTATTCGTATGCATTGTATATACTTATATACATATGTATGTATGTATATCCATCTCGCTCCCTCGCTATGTATGCAAACAAGGGACGTGCAGCGTGTGTGTGTGTGTGTGTGTGTGCGTGTGTCGCTTAACACCGTTTAACACTGCAGCCAGCCAAGCAGTTATCCATCAGTGGTGCGTGCCATTCTCAGTCAAATCCGAAACAACAATAGACAAGCCCCTCTGCCAAATATACCCCTCCCACTCGCACGCCTTGCTTTTGCTTAATGTTGTGCTGAGGAGGAGGAGGAGAAGGAGGAGGAGGAGGCTTATTCTTTTATCCTATGCGAGACGTGCACTGCATGCAATTGCATGGTAATCGAATTATGTGGCAACTCTGCTTGGTTTTTTGGTGGCTAGCACACACACACGCATACATACAATTGCATTCACACACACACACACACATACTTAGACTCACACATGCGTCGCATTCAAAATGGGGCAGCCGAGCGTCCAGCCAAAGCATTGGACTGGATTGGATTGGAGTCGAGTGGACTGTGGACTATGTGGACAGCGAGATTTGCGTGTGCTGCTGGCCCCGAAAGCTGCGCTAGATAATGCTTCATTTATACCCTGCACTGCAGTGCAGTCAGCGGGCATATTGTTTCCAAGTTATGTACATATATTTTACAAAATTTCAATAGGGAGTGTAATTTTTTACTTTTCATATGATCAACAAACAAATAAACATTTAAAACGAAAAAAAAATCATTAAATATACTCTCATAAAATTTACTTATTATCTTTAGATAAATAGATTGTAAATAAAAAAAATTGAATATACTTTTTTATAATAACAAAACAAAAACTTTACAGGGTATGCCAAGGGAAACAACGACTGTCTATGATGGCAATAAGAAGAGCTTTATGATCGAAGGAGACAGTCTGACCTCTATTGTTATTGCTGCTGCTTGGACACACCTGCACAGACACACATAGGCACGAACACACCTGTGTGCATTGTGAGTGCAGTGCTGTGATTACAGGGCATGAACAAAGGTGTTGCCTAGGCAATGGCAATGCTGATAAGCTTATGCGTGAAACAGCAAAATATGCTGCACAGATTCAATTAGACTGCCAAACGAATTATAGCGCAAAGTTTATGAGATGAAAATACCAAAGGGATTCCAGTTAACCTCACTGTGTGGACAAATATTTTGACAGGCGAAGTGCATAACACAATTAAGGCGTAGCAAAGGCGTGGTGTGCATGTAATATAATTTGGGCAGTGCATTGGGTCAACAAACACCCTGTGCACACTCACCCTGTGCAGTGTACACACCCTGTGCACACACAAATTGATCAATTTTTGCATTTACCACAAGAATTGAATGAAGCGACGTCATTAAAAATATTATGCAGCTGCTGACTTCGTCTTTCAGTTTCAGTTTAGAAGCCAAAAACAACAACGGCGGAAGACGAACACAATCGAGTCGAAAGGAAACGAGCAAAATGTGCAGTCAACAACAACAATAGCTGTTCGCCTCTTGCGTGTGTGTATCTGTTGTTGTGCTCACACAGACACGAAGCATACACACACACACACACACACACACACACACACACACAGTGAAACACTTACACAATAGTTTTGGCGCAGCTTTGACGCCGGCAGCGCTGTTCAGACTGCTGCGCGTCGTGCGTCGCTTGAGTGATAAGTTCAGTTGGCGTTTGGCAGGCGCCGAGAACGGTTAACGGTAAATACGAATTGCGATTTCCGAAACGCAAACCGAGACGAGTCGAGTCGAAAGCGAAACAAAACCGAAACGAAACAAAACGAGACGAACTCACATTGCGATCTAGTTGCTGTTTTCTACGGCATCCTCATTCTACTCTTTGTTCTTGTTGTTGCTGTTGATTTTCGTTCGTTTCTGCTGCGCGCCAATTCAAACAATTTGTTTGTGTTGCTGTCATTTTATTTCGTTTCTTTTTTTTCGGGTGTTTGTTGCTGTGTTTTTTTTTTTGTCGACAAGTGCCATTGCCCGAAGAAGTATGCAACAACACAGTCAGCTATGTTGGTATGTATATGAGTGTGTCTGTGTGTGTGTGTGTGTGTGTAATAAATGGCTGCTGATTTATGATGAATATTTTGTTTGTTCGTTTGCTGTTGTTTATTGGCATAGTTTGTAGCATGTGTATGTTATTATGTAAGTAAACTAGCTGCAAGCACTGTTACTAGGCACCCTTTACCGTCCTGTGACATCAATAATGCGAGTGTGTGTGTGTGTTTATTTTTTTTTTTAATATGTGCTCAACTCAACTAATTGCCCTCAGCAACATTATCAAATGTGCCCCCAAAAAGTATGCTATACGTAAATGTAGTTAGAAGCTTTTCAATGATTCAAAGTAGAAATACAACTGTTGCATTTCATTTCAATATCGAGAACTGAGCTTAAAATAAATAAGTACACTTTTGAAACTATGGAAATTATAATATTTGTAGATTTATCTCACTTTTTTACATTTCAAACAATTTTTATTTTTGTCAAAGTTTAAGAAGTTACCAATCTTGTATATCAAATTAAAAAAAAAGATTATCATAAGTTACAAGTTGAAGCTTTCTCTCACTTTCATTCTAAATGATGCGTGTTAATTATATTTATTGGTTATTAAATAGTCTATATATAATTTATTGCCGCTATTTAAATAATAAAATACAAAATTACGAAATCTAAACTAAAATTTTGTAATTAATTGGCTTTCCATTTAGCACACTTCCGTTGAACCTTTTAACGTAATTATACATTTGTAATTGTCTGCAATATTCATGATGATGAAACACTACTAAATGGATACCAAGTTGACCAAGTTATGAAAACCCCAAAGTACTTGTCTAATGACTCAGTTACTTTGAGCCACACAACTGACAATTTAAGCAAGCAAAACTGTTCCATTTATGTATATTGTTAACCGCTTTTCAATGTCTTCGCCACAGCGCAGATAAAAACTTTCTTATGCTGGGAACAATAAAATGAAAATAGACGAAAGAAAGTTTACGAGACATGCAATGACATCAGAGCAGAGCAGAGCAGAGTTTGTCTCTTGTTTAGCTTGTGCAAATTTTAGAGCTTATTTTTGCCAAGCAGCCAATGATGTTGTCATTGTCAACAGTTTTCCTATCTATGTATATATGAGATGACTGAGGAGCTTCGCCACTTCCACTTCTACTTACTACTGCTTCAACTACTATTAGCAAATGAGGCTCAAACGAGCAAATGCACTGAATAACCCTAATGTGCGACTACAAGTGTGAGTGAGTGTGACTCTCTCTCTCTATCTCTCTCGCTCTCACTTCTGGCATTACTTAACACCTACAAGCTGGCATTCGTCTACACGCTATTGCACTATTACAGCCATAACTGTCGGTTTCAACTACCCCCAAAAGACATGGACATGGTATGGGGTGGGGGAGGGAAGGCGAAGGGGAAGGGGAACCCGGCGGGGTCAACCTCAATGCGGTGGAGGAGAGAGTATTAGTCATGGGGCTAGCTTCGTTCGTACTGTTTGCCTTTTTTGTTATTGCATGCTAATTTCTTACTACACTCCTCGCTCGCTCTTTCCCACTCTCTCTCTCTCTCTCACTCTCTCTCGCTCTGTCACTCTAAAATGTGACCGCCTGAAAGTATGCAGTAAAAAATGTAATCGCATTTAACGTAACTATCAGCCAAGCAAGAGAATGAATGGCAAGCCAAAGACGAAGACGAAGAGAGTGCGAACGACCGAGAGAATAAGAGTGTGAGAGAGAGAGAGAGAGAGAATGAACAAAATGCCCAGTCAGTTACAGTTAGCATCATCGTTTTGTGTCTTTTACTTTTGCCTTTGCCATTGCTTTTGCTTTTGCTGCTGGCAGACAAAGAGCAACAGCAACGCCTGAGCACCTGCCCGCAAGTTTGGCCTAAATTGCCAGGCAGACCCGACAACTCAACACAACAACACAGCTACAATGTACAAAACATAATGAAAAAGAGACTCCCACACACACTTACACACACACACACACACATACACACAGTCGCAGACTGATTTACGGGGCTGCAACCAGTGCCGCTTATCAAAAACTGGCGATCAAAGGCAACGGGGCAAAGAAAAGCAACGACAACCATTTTAAATACTCTTTCAAAAGTTGTGTGTTCGGCGGGCATGATGAATTAATTGCCACGGTTCGTAAATATCGCTTACATTACTTTCGTCCATATTCTTTAGGTGAAAAACAATTCGCTTTTAATCGCAGTCTAACTAAATTGAATACTATTTAATCATTTAGTGAGCAAAAACTAAAATCATCAATTGAAGAATTGGAAATTGAGTATGAAAAAATGTTGTAAAATTTAATTATTTAAAACATCAACGTATATGACTTTTTATACGCGTATCTCGCAGTCGAGCACACTCATATAAAGCTTTGCTACTTATTTTTCTTCTCCTGCTATTGCTGCTGCTTTACAGTTTCATTCTGCTTTCTGTCTGCCTTTTTGCTCCGACTCCCCTCTGCCCCACTTGGCTTCGTGTCGCTTCTCCTCACTGACTTTTTGCACAGTGTGCCACACACAATGCCCTGAATTTGACAAAGCGAACAGAAAGAGAGCGACAGAGAGAGAGAGAGGGGGAGAATGTTGCTCTTGGTACTTATATCAATTGGAAATGAAAGGATCTGATATCGAAATGTTACCATTTAGCTTAGGTGTCACTACTCCACATACATTGTACTTTACATAAATGGCATTTATAGTGGCATTTAGCTTGTAATTGATCAATTATTGGGCTTAAATGCTAATCAAACTTGGTTAGTGGAGCAAACGAAAGTGATATCGAATCAGAAATATAAATAGATTTTATGACTTACTGGTTCAATCCAATTCTGAAAATATAAGAGAATGAATAAAGAATTAGTATTACAAATTTTCTAAATATATTTTATATTATAAACAAGTAGGAAAGACACTGTCGAGTGTGCTCGACTGTGAGATACTCGCTAGTAGTATGATTCATAACATATACAATAAATATACTAAAATATACCGAAAGTTATATTTGGTGTGATAAGTGAAGTGTACTCGACTGTGGAATACACGCTAACCAATTTGAATAAAAAAAAGTTCAGCATTGTTTTTTAAATATACTGCAAATATACAAAAAATATACCGAAGCAAAACAGTGAAGTATTATTCTAAAAATATATTTAAAAAAAAGGTATACAGCAAATATACTAAAATATACCGAACGCTATATTTGGTATATATTATATAGAGTTTTATTTTCGCTGCGAGTTAAGCTTCTTCGGTTTGTTATCGATTTTGATGTCAAATGATATCGATCGACGTTCAGTCAGTCAGTCAGTCAGTGAGTCGGTTCAATGCCAAACAAAAGCGTGGTGCAAAAGTTAGAGCTGAAAAATTCAGAATGTACTTAGCTGAAAATTCATTAGCCAATTTAGGTAAAGTGCATTTATGCATATGAGAATGTGATGGCCGTTTCCGCTTTGGCCATTTAACTTATTCATTTGCCAGAAAGAAGAAAGAAGGTCGTCCAACAACGAACTAACTGACTGACTGACTTTGCCTTCGCCTTGGACTTTCGCTGGTTCCGCCTACTGACCGTCGACCGTCGACCGTATTTCGGTGTTTTCTGTTTTTTTTGTGTTTTAAGGTTGTAGGTTGTACCTTTAGGCTAAACCTTCGCCGAACCTTCCCTCCTATACTCTCCGACTCTGCCTGAAGCAGCTATTAATATTCACCCATTTGTTTCTTTTCGTTTGCTGCTGTTGTTGTTTTGCTTTTAGTGGGAGGCTAACCGTTAAAAGGCCGCATGCTTTGTGGGTGCCATTTTGGCGGCGACGGGTAGTTGCTCATGGAGCAACGTGGGGGAGGCGAAAGTCCTGGCCCAGCGCAATTTATGAGGTCAATGAAATTGTTGCTGACTGCTGACTGCCGCCTGCTGCCACGCGACTTGTGAGGAGCGAGCGAGCAGCGTGCTTAGCGCGTTTACTGAGTCGCCTTTCACATTGGCCCACAAAAATAGTAGAGGGAACCAAAATGAAACTCAAAGCAATTGGGCACAACGGCGACGTCGCACCATAAACCGCGCTGCGTACTGTGCCCCCTATTCTCCTCCTTCCCCGCAATCTGTTTGCCACACTGCGCGTTTTGCCAATGTCATTGGGGCCAATGTTGCTAAAGGTCCTTTTTCTTTATTTTTGGGATAGTTTTTTGGCGCACTACAAAGTTATGTTCGTTAATGTGGGAGGCAGTCGTCGAATACAGTTGGTAGTGTAGGGAAGGTTGTTGGGATATGGGGAGGTTGCTTGGCTGCGAAGTGTTTTTAGTTGGAGCTTTGCTACAGGCAGTGAGCAGTTAGCAAGACAGTGAGGTATTAATTTTAAAATATACCAAATCAATATACCGCAAAAAATACTAAAAATATACCAACGGATGTATTTGTTGTATACATTTTACTATATACCAAATCGATATTCAACAAAAATACTAAAAATATACTAACGGATAGATTTGGTGTATCGGTATAGTACTACATTCAAAATATACCATAGTGTATGGTAGTGTAGTGTTGGGTAATATGGTAGTGGAGTACATAGAAGGTAAACATGTACCTAAAAGTGTAGAGTATGAAAATTATGTGTTCTTGAGTAGATAGTGGGTTAAAGTTGACAAGCATAGTGCTGATTAGTCGAGGGTTAAGTGGAATAGTGTTGAATAGCATAGCATTAAAAAAAGTTTTACTGTAAGGTCTGGGAGGTTGTCGGGTGCAGGGTTAGGCAGCGTGTGTATGTTGAGGGAACACACAGTCCCATTGTAATTGTAATACGTAGAGTAGCACGCTATAGAATAGTGTTGGGTCCCCAAAAAACTGTAGACTAACTGTATGGTAGTGTAGTGCCTAGGAGGTTGGCATGTAACTAAAAGTGTAAGCTATGAAAATATTGTATTATTGTGTAGAATAGTAGCTCAATATATTGTTGAATAGTTACGGTTAAAGAGTAGAGAGTAATAGATTAGAAGAGCTTAGTAGCATAGTATTGAGTAGGGTGTACTAAAACTAAACTACTAAACTTACTGCATGATAATGTAGTACCTAGGAGGTCGGCATATAACCAAAACTGTAGGTTGTGAAAGTGTCGTATTATTGAGTAAAAAAGTAACGTAATATATTGTTGTACAGTGAGGGGTTAAAGAGCATAGTGTTGAGTAGCATAACGTTGAGTAGGCTGTAGTGTAGGATCTGGGAGGCTGTTGGGTTCTGTTAGGCAAGTTGCCTGTTTCTTGAGCTGCCAACAGTTTTTCTTTCTTGCTGCGATGATTGAACAGCCAGCCGACCCCTTGTCAAAACTTGTTATCGATTTTCAATGCGGCAGCGAGATTGAGGCGGGGAGGCAGGAGGCTGAGCGTATCCGCATTATTTAAACGCCGCTAAGAGGTTTAGAGCAAACTGTCACCGCTTAAAGAAACTTATCGTTAGTTGAGCTGGAGTCGACGATGCGGCGTCGCCGCACGCCGCACGCAGCATGCGGCAAGTGGCAAGTGGCACAACGCGTTGCGGTTAAAAGTTTTTGCCTACTTACAGGGATATTCTCTGAGTATTCATCTAGATTTGTGCGGCGCATCGAGAAGGAAAGGGAAGCGAAGGATAGGAAGAGAGGAAAGGAAAGATAGGAGGTTGGGGCTTATCTTGAAAGCTGCTTAAAAGTGCGAGGATTTGCGCATGTGAGTACACTCATGAATGTATTCACGGGCACACGCACTTAAGTGCGCGCCAAACAATTAGTCGACAAGTGTATTTGCGATGTCGGCACATTAACTTGATTATGCTAAAGGCAAGCACTCGCATGCACTCACTATTCACACTATCAATTTCGAGTGCATTCATATGTTATTCATGAGTGTATTCGCATTATTCATGTGCTTTAAATCGAACAACTTGTTGTTAATGCTGTTGTTATTCACTCATGCATTCATCGTATGCATAGCCACAATTTCATTTGCAGTTGCAGCTGGTTCATTGTTATGCGTTTTACTATTATGACAGCATTAACACAGTCTGTATTCATTAGCTTATTCATGAGTGTATTCATGAGTGTATTCATTGCCAATTTTAGTTTTCACTGCACGTTCTGTAAACTGCCTTAACTCGCTATAAATTTAGCAGCGCGCGCAAAACACAAACAAAAACACTCACTCAACCAGGTATAGACTTAATCTGTATGTGTGTGGGAGTGTCTGTGAGTGTGTGAGTGTGTGAATGTTTGAGTTTATGAGGCAGCGAGGAGCAAGCGTAGCTGACAAGTTTATCAGTAAACTACATCAACATTGGCGTGCTAGGTGAAAGCTATGTGTATGTTGTGGCTAAGCGAGTGAGTAAGTGAGTGAGTGAATGAGTAAATGATTGAGTGAATGAGTGAATGAATGAGGGAATGACTGACTGACCGAAGGAATGAGTGTGTGTGATGGAAACGGCAAAGGCGCCTCAACGAAATTGCCAAACCAATGCCAAACACCTCTATTAATACACTTACATACATTCACACACACACACACACACATACACTCATACTACTACACAACGAAGTTATTTGTTTGCCATTGTCATATAAGTAGCTGTATGTGTGTATGTATATAAATCAAGGTTAGAGCGCGCTCTGCGATTATTTAGTTAGCTCGTCGATTTAATATGGGAAATCAAAGCGAGCTAACCAAATGTCAATCAGCGGAGAAACACGCAGCTAAAAGGTGACGGAAGAAGAGCTCACTCTAAAAGTTTACTAAATATACATAAATCCTTAAAAATAAATGGAAACAAATTTAGGTAGATTGTAAAGATTGTTTTGCAAGTAACAATTTTAGATAACAAGTAAATTAACGAAATGCGCATTTTAAAAATCATGTCAATAACGTTGTTCTATCAAATATTAAATATGTCAATAATATTGTAATGAAATACAAACACTATAGGTAATTAAATTCAGAAAGAAATCTACAGTTGAGTGTGATCGACTGCAATATACCCAATACCCTTTGTGAATAAAAGCAAAACAGTGCGGTATTTATTTAAAAGAATACCAAATTAATATACCACAAAAAAGCTTAAATATACCAAAGGTTATATGTGCTATATTGATATAATAAATACTACATATAAATTATACCATAAAGTCAAAAATATACTATATTTTTTTGTAACATACAAAAGTATTTCCTCAATAACTTCTACAATTTTTATCTGATAGCAATCTTAAATATTATAGTATGTGCCGAACATTGTACAGAAATCTACAAAGTTAAAATACCCTTCTACCTTATGGGTAGCAGGTGTATGAATTGTAATCAGAAATGCGCTTTTGAAAATTTAAATCAGTCAACCATAATGAAATGAAATATAATTTCTGGAGATTTTTTTGTTTAATAAAATTTTCCTTTCAAATTTTTACATCTATATTTTGTATGACAAATTTCAAGCTCACTCGTATAATACATTTTTTTTCAATTGTTAGAAGAAAAACAAATAAAAATACTACAGCTAAATTAACGAATAATTTATTTCTCTATGTAAAATTTGTGCATTGAAAAGTTATTATTATTGTTTCTTCCGGTGCATATTCTCCATGCACTCATGAATGCACAAGTCACACACACACACACACACACACACACACACACTCTCTCTGTGCACCATATTCAATATTTTTCCATTCACAATTCACAATTATCCGTTGCTGCCCCAAAAAGTAGGCAATGAATTCGATACAACTCAACTACCACACACACACACACAGGCACAGTCCGTAAAGCTGTGTGTGTGTGTGTGTGTGTGCGTGAGAGTAAATGTAAGTACAAGTTTAAAAAAAAATATAAATAAATCCCCTCAGGCAAAAGCTTTTACTCATATTGAAGTTCTTGCTGCAACAACAATCAAAACAAATGGCAAAAAGCATGAAAAAGTACAAAAAAAAAATCGTAAAAAAGTTTTATTTTCGCAGCGTTATTGCAGTCAACTGCAATAATCAGATGTGCTCAGTGCCTCACAGTATGTGTTTGTGTGTGTGTCTCTATGTGTGTGTGTGTGTTTATTAACCGTTGCTTGCCTTGCGAAGCATACATTTCGTTTACGAATATGTCAACCGAATTCGAATCCAATTTCCAGCTGCACTTCTTAGTTCGGGCATAGTTCTAATACCCTGTAATCACACAATGACTGCTAAAGGGTATGCAGGTCTAAGACAGTAATTTGCAATATTACATCAAAATTATACTTGAATCACAATTATAAAAAGATTGCATCATTATCCAAGTGACTTATATTAAAATATTGATTTTTGGCAATTACTTTATAAATATGTTTAGTAAATATTCTCAAAGTTTCATGGCAATCCATCGAAAGCCTTTAAAGTAAATCGCATACTTTTCAAATTTACTAACATTGCCAACTATATTAGCTAAATATACTCAAAATTTACAACAATCCATTGAAAGTCACAAGAGTAAGTAAATTAAAGAGTTGTGTCAAATTCATAAAATCCCAATATAATAAAATTTCGTGACATTTTATAGTCGATCTCTGGAATATAACTATATCAATATATCAGCTAAATATTCTGAAAGTTTCATCACAATTCATTAAAAGGTACATAAGATATGCCACGCTTTATCAATGGATATCTTGCTAGTTGTGCCCGCTTTTGGTTCTTATGCTGGTAAATGGTATTCAATTCAAGTCGATAAAGTCATTTGACTGTCACAGCATAAAGTTGAATAAGCGTTCTTCCACTAAACAGAGATGTTTACTTAGTTCATTCAACACACAGGCATTGACTGACATTTTTGTGCACAGCATTCGACTTCTAGGGAATGCGTCATCCTTAACGATAAACTAAGTTTTTGGCACTGTCATTTGCACAGCACTGCCAATCAGTCAGTCACTCAGTCGCTCATTCAGTCAGTCACTCAGTATGCTGTAAGTAGGTTGAATAACAAAAGATACTACGTTGTTATGATAGACATAAAACCCAGTTACGAGGGGCGTTATGCCGTTGCGAATGCCACAGTTGAATCAAACAAATATTCAAGGCAATCGAATTGATCGATACTTTGTTGCACTCCTTAAAGTTAAAGCTCCGACACCAAAATTGTTATTGAATGCACACGAAATTTGAACAAATTTTCATAGATTAAGGAGGTAAATTTAAGCGTCCGTCAGGCCGTCTGTCCATCGCTTTTTCGACACTTAACTCTATCCGTATTTATGTGAAGTTAATGAAAGTTAAATGTTATTCACACGAAATTTGAACAAATTTTTATAGATTAAGAATATAAATGTAAGCGTCCGTCAGACCGACTGTCCATCGCTTTTCCAGCACTTAACTCTATCCGCATTAATGTAAAGTTAATGAAAGTTGAAGGTTATTCATATTTGAAGTGTCAAAACTACTTTAGCGAAGTTTTCGAAAATAATTAATTGAAAATTGCACACAATTTAGTGTCCGTTCTCCATCAAAATGAAATTGCTAGCGACTTTTGTAATTACAGCTGCTGCTCAAGGTTCTTGTTACAACGCATTTTACATTTTAACAACATGGGAGAAAGTTTCAATTTAAAATGCGTGGACAATTAGTTGAGTGCAATTCGCGTTTTGCTAGCAAAAGGAAATGAGTCGACACTTCAATTAAATTGATTTGAAAGTGTTTGCCATCAAAGCGAATGTGCAAATATTGATTGAATACCAGACAAAGCACTCGCAAGCACTTCAGAATGAGCTCTAGTTGTTGCTGTTGCTGTTGTTGTTATTATTATTATTACTATTATGAGTATTATATCATTTTTATAAGGCAGTTCAACGAACTGCAAGCACGAAATAAATGTCTGGCCATTCGCCTGTCTACGGTTATTACGCCAATAATTTGTTGTCATTGCAAACAGTAAATTATTTTGCCTTGTTTTTGTTATTATTATTATTACTATATATTTTTGGTGCGCTTTTTTTAGTTTCATTTTTATTTTTATTTCAATCTTATTCCCTTGTTGATTGATGGCAGACTATATGCATGATTGTTGTACTTGTTGTTGTTGTAGTTATTGTTGCCGGCGGCAATTATGAGCAGGCAAAAAAAAGACTGCTTGCCAATAGCCATCTAATGTGTTTCACTTCCCCCTTCCTTAACCCTGCACACTCTCTTCACATACACACACTGAGCAAAAAGTCAAGGCACTTGACTGTTGATACTGATTGATTTTGAAGCGAATGATTTCAAATTGATTTCCATAAAAATTGCAATTATTTTATTTAATATTTTTAAATTTAATGTTATACTATTTATTATATATTTAATGAAAACTAATTTCTAATTGTAATTTGCTTTTTACAATTGTGTTGTCTAACTTCTTTCTGCATTGAAATTTGGTTATAGCAATTGTTGAATATTCTATTAAACTATTGAAAATTCTTCGAAAATTTGCGATTCAAATTTAAAGTTGCCATATTTCTTAAAGTGAATTTGAATTCAAATTGTAATTTGATTTTTCTATGATTTTTTTAAAATCGATTTTATTTGCTTTAATTATTTTCATAGAAAAAACTTCAAATCTTACATTAAAATGTGTTTTACAATTTATTTTGTAATTAAAAGTTCTAAAAGTGATTTATATTCTCAATATTTCTCTCTGTGTATCTTTCAGCTGAAGGCCTGACGCCTGCAGGACGACGACCACAACGTGCTCATGTGTGCGTGTGTGTGTGTGAGTGTGCATATGTCTATGTGTGTGTCTGTGTGTGAGTCCTAGTTGTGCAGCCTGAAACAGGATGGATGCTAGGCGACAGAAGCGACTTGGCCCAGCGCCAATTGCATCGTTCGAAAAGTCATTTGAGGACAATACCACAGCAGCAGCCACAGTAACAGCAACAACAACAACAACAGCAACAACAACACAACAAGAGCAACATCAACATCAACCGAGAGGAGCAAAGGCAAGTGCGACTATCTGTCTCTCTGTGTATGCATAGTGCTTATATATTATTTACGATCTGAGCCTAAAAATTAATTAAGTCAAACATAAGCAAAACACCGGCAAAAGCTTTAAGTGTGTGGGAGTGAAAGAGAGCGCACGCGAGCGAGAGAGTGAGGGAGAGGGAGAGAGAGAGAGAGCGTGTGTTGTGGTCGATGGCGAATGCCAGCAACATGCAAATGGCCACTTAAAAGGCAGGCGAACAAAACGCTTTTGGGCTAATAAACAAAACGAAGCTTAAACGATGCCCAGCAACAACAATCGAGACAAGAAGAAGAATGAGAAGAAGGAGAAAATGAGGAAGAAGCAGCGGCAAAAGCATCGACAGCATCAGCGATAACTGTTTCCCGCTCTCTCTCTCTCTCTCTGGCGTCCCTCTCTTTACTGCAGTGGTCAGAGGGTGGGGGCGTAGGGGGGGGGCGTGGTCAGCGTCGCAGTCACAGTTCGGCATTCAGGATTGTGAAAATATTTTGACACACATCAAATCAAATGTGAAGTGGATGGAAAGTGTGCTCTAAATAATGTCATTTCACAATGGGAGCAGCAATTGGAAAGCGTGTATGTGTGTATGTGTGTGTGTGTATGAGTGCATGTGTGTCAGACAGTGCGTGTGGGGGGTGTGTGAGGGTGTGTTTGTGCTTGCCAAGAGATGGGAGAGGGAACTAAATAAATACAGTAAAAAAAAAAAAATAAAATAAAACATGCAAAAGCATCAGCAGCTGGGGATTGGGATTGTTCAGAGGGGAGCGTGAAGAGATAGAGAGAGAGAGAGCAAGCGAGAGTGAGGGGATGACGAGCACAAGGGAGGCGGGCAAGACGAGCTTGGCACAATGCGCGACAGCAGCATAGAAACGAGGCTAGCCTATGAACATTTTTGTACATAAAATGAAATGCTCTAAGCCAAGTGAAAAATGTCAAGCTCTAGACTTTCAAAGAAACAGCTAAATTATGAAAAGAAAATAATTTAATTATTATTTTAAACAATGCATAACTTTGAAAAAATATGAGAAATGTAGCGAAAATAAAATTTATTAAAATTACCCATAGAAAAGATTTAAATTTCTATAATTTATGTAACGCTCTGAAATTAATATGAATTAATTCATTGTTGCATTAATAAGTGTTGTCAGCATACAAATAATAATAGAAAAAAAACATAAAAAAAAATATAAATAAAGTTACATATTAAAATAAAATGAAAATAAAAATATTCAAATAACAAAATAAAAAAAGATAATAAAGTTGATTGGAACCCAAAACTTTGTTTTAAAATATGTATTTCTTAATAAGTATGCCTTAATAAAAAGTCCTTTCAAGAAAATGGATGGAAAATGGTTTTAGAAATATCAACGAATTGAACGAATTTCAGTTTTTTTTAGGAAGTAGCTAAATATCAATTAATATGAGTTAGCAACTTCACAAAATAACTGAAACTCCTTCAATTTGTTGACATTTCTAATACAATTTATAATTTTTAAATTCTTTAGTGCAAAATTGTTTAGATAAACTGGTGCTAAACAATTTGTAAGAGTTTAAGTGCAAGTCAAACACTTGCAGCTAATGCATTACTTTTATTGCATAACTAATAAACAATTATTAATTCATTATGAGTAGAGTGCTTCCACCCCGTTCGGTATTAAAAGCTAACAATTATTTATGTATGAACTCGGCAACAACAACATGAAATCCCAATCTCTTCTGACTCAATGCAGTCTCTAGTTGTGTGTGCAGTGCTGTGTGTGTTGGTGTTTTTGTATTTTTGAGTAAAAAGCTCTGACAGCTGAGAGCATGCGATGTCTGCTGGTGTTTGGTGTTTTGCAGCTGAAAAGCTTTCTATAGCTTCGAAAGCTTTGGCTTCAATATATGTCTGCCCAAAGCCACACGCATACACGCACACATACCACTGCAGCAAGCCGTAATCACAATCAGCAGCAGCAGCAGCAGCACAGCAAACTTTTAGGCTGCCAGTTGAGTTCAGTCGACTCCAGTACGACGCTGGCGCTGCGTGCGTGCAGTCTAACGGTATTGAACGGCAACGAAAGCAAACGACACAAAAATACCGAAGAGCACCAAGTTTAGATAGAGAGAGAGCGAGAGAGTAACTAACTGCTTGGCGTTGAGCGCGCGCGCTACGAAACGAAACCAAGAAGTCGAAGAGAAGAAGAAGCAGCAGCAGCAAGCAGGCAGAAAGCAGATATTGTAGTTTGACTTTGCGCTTCCGTCGCAGCGTCGTCGTCGTCGTTGTCGTCGTCGCCGTTGTCGTTGTAGTTGTAATTCCTTTTTTTTCGGTTGTTGTTGTTGTTATTAATATATATTTTTTTTGGAAATTGTTGGTGAAAAGTTACAAAAATAAAAACAACCCGAGAGCGAGAGAGAAGAATAAATTATTAATAAGGACAAGTGTGGGAGAATATAAAAAGATATAACAAAATCAAAAAAAAAAAAAAAAAAAAGAAAAGAAAGAAGCAAACACACAAACATTCAACGAGGCGAGAGCGAACACAAAAGAGAGAGTGAGAGAGAGCAGAAAGGAAGCGAACTTTTGGCACACGGTGAGTAGTAAAGTGCGTGTGTATGTGTGTGTGTGTGGGGGGAACACAACATTAACAATAAACAGAAACAGCAGCACGCTGTCAACCAGAGGCCTAAAGGCAGCTCTCAGCATGCTACGCATACACACACACACATACATAATTATAAATATATGTAAATACGTATGTACATTCTATACTATATGTGTACATACATGTATGTTCTGTGTGTGTGTGTGTGTGTGTGTGTGCGGTTCTTATTCAAATTATATGCATAATTATGATTAATTTCATAAGACTTCAGACTAACTACCGAGTGTCGCAAGCCAAAAGGCGCAAGCAAAACTTAAAGCGCAGCACCTAAAAGTATGCAAGACCAAAATGAATTTAGCTGCCATTTGCCTTTTCGGCTGTGTGTCCCCATTTTGCTTTCTATTTTTTTTTCGTTTTTTTTCTTCTTCTTCTGCTACTGCTGCTTTGGCTTTGGTTCGTTTTCTGTACACCAACGAACCACAACAATTCGTTTTTTGGAATCTATGCCGGTTACTTGTTTATTTCAAATTAATTACATATTTGTATGTATGCGCTGTTGGATGCGGTGCGGTGTATTCCTTAGCATAGCAAAGCGTGTGTGAGAGCGAGAGAGCGTGAGGAGACGTGCTAGCGCTAGCACGTGAAAAAAAGCATTGCATACTTTTGAGCGGCGGATTTAAATTAATTTCATTTGCGCGTGAGTGTCATACATATGTGGGTGCTTAAGTGTGCGTGGTTGTGTGGGTGTGGGTGTGTGTATGTGTGCGTACGTGTGTTTGTGTGGCTTGGCAATCTCAAGGACAATAAACGCATGCTTTTCGTGTTTGCAATTTTTGCATTTAGCAGCGACGCCAACAGACGAAGCGCCATGTGTCAATCAGCGTCTCTCTCTCTCTATCTATAGAAGTCTGTGTGTGTGCGTGTGTGTGTGTGTGTAAAGTCTTTTCCTTGAGCTGCATGACAGAATGTGAAATCGCAACGTGCTCGGTTGTTGCTCCGCTAAACTATGCGTCGTATAGTTTGTGGCATGCAACAGCAGCAGCAGCAGCAGCAGCAGTCTTAACTTTCCAACTGGATAATTGCATTGACATTGCATTTAACTAACACAGAGAACCAATGTTCATCATGATCATCAATGATGATGATGGGGTCAAGTCAAGTGGCAGCACTCGAGCTTTAACTGAGTGTTAGCTAAGCTTTTAAGCACACACACAAATTAAATTAAATGTTTACTTGCAACGTGCACGCGTCCTCCATGGTCACTTTAAGCGTAATTGCAAATAATATAGTACAGCTAAAGATGATGATGAAGCAACAACAACAACAAAACCAACAACAACAAAAGCCAACTAAACTCGAATGCAATAAAACGCACAATCAAATACAATTGCCTCTTAAAAGGCAAAACAAAAAAGAAAAGAGTGCGAGTAAAGGATATGAAGGCAACAAATGATGAAAATTTCGCGCTAAAGAAGTACGTTAACTATATAGCACACACACACGCACATACACACATACATACATTTGCACAAAGAACACAAAAGTAATTGCATTGAGAGCATTATGAAACATTTCCCCACAGAGAAATATAAAATAAATTCGAAGCAAAGTCAGCAAATGTGCTTTAATGGCAGCACACAGAACACAGAGCACAAAGTACGAAAAGAGTGTAATAAAGTAATAAATATTTTATGACAACATGCAAAATAATCATAGTTGATGAATATGACAAAATTGTTAATACAAAATGTATTATTTGAACAACAAAGAAACTTTCAAAGATAACTAGAAATCTACTACAAAGTTTAGGCATCAACTTACAAAAATATTTGGCTTTGACTTTAATAATAAAATGAAATTTACTGCTGGCAAATCACATAAATCAATTATAAAATTTACTACAAAATTAGCTATCAACTTACAAAAATATTTACAATTCATTTGCAAGAAAGAAAATCATATTGCAAATGCATTTAACTTTCGTAATAAAAGCTAACATTTAAATGAATAATCCGCTACAAAATTACCCAACAAAATTATATGCAATTTCTTTGAAAATTCAATTACAAAAGCATTTTACTTTAATAATAAAATCTTTAAAATGAAATTTACTGTTGGCAAATCGAATAAATAAATAAAAAACAAGTAAGAAAGTTACAGTCGAGTGTGCTCGACTGTGAGATACCCGCTACCCATTTTAAATAAAGGCAAAATATTGCGGTATCATTTTCAAAATATACCGAAAATACTAAAAAAAATACTAAAAAATATACCAAATGGTATATGTGGTATATCGATATAGTACCGCATTCAAAATATACCATAGACGGCACAATGTACCAGATTGTCGGAGTTTTTGCCCATACGAAAGTATTTCTTTAATAACTTCCACAATTTTTATCTGATCGCAACCAAATTTTCAGGAATCATAATTATTACAGTAATTATTGCATATACCAAAATTCGTGACTCTAGCTTTAAAATTACGCTTGTTATTCGATTTTTTTTTGATTTGCGGGGGCGGAAGTGGGCGTGGCAAAAATTTGAAACAAACTTGATCTGCGTGCAAACATAACAAATGCTGTCGAAAAAAAATTATAGCTCTATCTCTTATAGTCTCTGAGATCCAGTGTTTCATACGGACGGACGGACAGACGGACAGACACACAGACGGACAGACGGACAGACGGACAGACGGACAGACGGACATGGCTATATCGACTCGGCTGTTGACGCTGATCAAGAATATATATACTTTATAGGGTCGGAGATGCCTCCTTCTACCTGTTACATACATTTCCTGCCGGCACAAAGTTATAATACCCTTCTACCCTATGGGTAGCGGGTATAAAAAGAGCTGAAATGGCATTAAGAGCTCATGAGCATTTAAATAATGAATGAAGCGCGTCTGAGCTCGCGATAATACAAAATGTGTAAATTATAAAGCATCAAGTTAAAACGATGTTAAATAAATGAAATCACAATATTAAATATGTATAAGCCAAAAGCGAACTCTTGACTAACAACACAATATTAGATTATTTTAGTGCAGAAAAGAAAAGAAAGTTCAGTTCAGGGTGCGTAAAGTTTTCTTTTTTTACTTGCAAAAATTAATAATGTTGTCTCGATGCGAAAACTGTGTCGTTATAGAAGAAGAAGAAGTAGAAGAAAAGACAATGTGTGTGTGTGTGTGCGAAAAAGTTGTACAAGTTGATATCCCTGTGGTTCGTTAAAATAAAGTGGAGAGCTGTATCCTAACTTTGCTAACCTGGTCATGGTCTTGTACGATGACAATTTCGTTATCCTTGGAGCCCGGGAGCCAGGACACATGTTGTTTTACGTCAGTGTGCGTTCGTTCGTTACGAAGAATTTGTCGATTTTGGTTCAGTAAACCCTGCAGCATTAATGTAGTTTTCAATTATCCAATTGCACACATTTTGGGAAACGTCCCTTTCCCTTTCCCTTCCCCACCGTGCAACCAGGCAACCAACTTGCACCAGTGGTGTGTGTGTGGGTGCGAGAGGCGGAAATCAGGTGGGAAACGATAAGAAAAAAAAAGAAGGCAACTGGATTTTAATTAAAATCACATGCTATGGAAAACCATAAAGGATACAAAGTTAAACGTTGTCCGCTCTCTGGGGGTAACACAAATGACGTGGGAGCTGACGTTGTAGGTTCCCCCAAGGGAGTGGAGTTATGCCACGAGGACTGCTCCAATTTGCGAGTGGCAGCTGCTGCTGCTGCTGTTGTGCTGTTGTCAAGCGACGCACTTTTTTTGTATGAGCATGCTCGACGGCCGAGACACTTGTTAAGCAAAATTTGCAGCGGATAAGTATGCTCAAATTTACGTTTAAATTGCATAAAAAGTATTTTGCATTGTAGCGTTTCGAAATTCGAAATTAATACGTCCAAATTTGCATACGCTACATCGCATAGTCTTTGAGTTATAGATGCTTTTGTACGCGGACAGACGGGCAGACGGATGCTAAGCTGAGTCAGCAATTTCTGCTAATAAAATATACACACTTTTGCCTTTGCTTTATGTGTGTACTTTATGGCTTTGTGGAGCATATATGTATGTATGTATATAAAGCACGCAGCAAAATGCTAAAGCAAGCAATGTCCAGCTAAAACCTTGTCAACAAATTGTCCAGCATTATCTCTTAAGAGTGAAAGTAATGCGGTGTATTTTAAACAATTTTGCTGCTCAATTTTGACAAAAGTCTACATATAACATATGTATATGTATATATAGCAGTTTCTATTGCATGTTAACGTTTAAATTGTTGCTGCTAACACTTTGTTTTAATATATCATTTAGCATAGAAGTATATTCAATTATTCTATAATATACAAATTTAGTCTTTAAAGTCAAGTGTGCTCGAATGTGAGATACACGCTAACCATTTTTAATGAAAGCAAAGCAGTGCGGTATTAATTTTATAATATACCACCTTAATACACCACAAAATACTATAAATATACTAAAGGTTATATTTGGTAGATTGGTAGAGTAAGTTATAATTCCCTTCTTCCTTATGGATAGCGGGTAAAAATATGATAAGTGAAGAAAATACAAATTTTAAAGGAATTATGCATATCAACACTCTTAAAATGATGTAAAAGTAATAATTTAAAACTGACGAAAATCTTAAAGTCAGCAAAAAAATATATAATCGGGTGAAGCATGAATAAAAATGCAAATCAAAGCTCTTTAAACGATGTCAAATTAATAATTTAAAATGGTCAAAAATAAAGTATAAATAAGAATTCAAAATTCTGCATAAAAATAACAAAATTACGAATGTATTTAAATGTAATTAACTAGATGAATGGTAAAAGGAAACCTACGACTAATTCTTAGAAAATTTCAGTCTGAAACAACGTGAGTAAAGTGAAATTCTTAGCTCCAGCTGAAGATATGTTAAGGCATTTCAATTATGGAAATGTATTTTCAAGAACTTGTTCAGAATGCGCCAAAGAGTATAGAAATAGATGCCATTTTTATACCCGCTACCCATAGGGTAGAAGGGTATTATAACTTTGTGCCGGCAGGAAATGAATGTAACAGGTAGAAGGAGGCATCTCCGACCCTATAAAGTATATATATTCTTGATCAGCGTCAACAGCCGAAACGCTATAGCCATGTCCGTCTGTCCGTCTGTGTGTCTGTCCGTCCGTCCGTATGAACATCTTGATCTCCGAGACTATAAGAGATAGAGCTATAATTTTTTTTCGACATCATTTGTTATGTTTGCACGCAGATCAAGTTTGTTTCAAATTTTCGCCACGCCCACTTCCGCCCCTGCAAATCAAAAAAATCGAATAACAAGCGTAATTTTATAGCCAAGGTTGTGAATTTTGGTATATATAATAATAACTACAGTAGTTATGATTCCTGAAAATTTGGTTGATAAAAATTGTCGAAGTTATTAAAGAAATACTTTTGTATAGACAAAAACGCCTACTTACTAGGGGTCTGAGTTGCTTTGGCTGACGATCTGGTATATTGAGCCGTTCATGGTATATTTTGAATGCGGTACTATATCGATATACTACATATACCATTTGGTATATTTTTTAGTATATTTCGGTATATTTTGAGAATAATACCACAAAATATATTGCTTTTAATCAAATTGGCTAGCGGGTATCTCACAGTCGAGTAAACTCGACTGTAGCTTTCTTACTTGTTTTTACTGAATAATCCCCTCAACCATTTGACTTTTCATTTGTGATTGTATTACTTGTATTGATAATGATTATACATTATTTTGCATTTATGGCAGATGATGGAGCAAACGCTGCGCAAACAGACAACAACGACAAGCGGTCCGAGTTTAACGGGATCCGGAACCGGCACCGGCACCGGCACCGGAAATGGCAGCGGGACAGGGAAAGGGACAGGGACAGGGAATGGGAACAGCAACAGCTCATCGTCCTCATCATCGACGGTGTCATCGGCCACCTGTTCAGCGAATGCGACAACAATCGTTGCCAAGCAACGGCCGCCGCCATTGAAAACGGCCACGACGACGGTGACAACGACGCTCGTGAGCAGCAATGAAGGCGGCCAGCCGCTGCCGATGCCCCATCCAAGCGGTGCAGGCGGTGGCAGCAGCGGTGGCGGTGGCGGTGGCAATTATCGTGGCACCACAACGCTAACGACACCGTCGACGCCGCGCATCGAGTTGAGCCGGGCGTCGAGTTCATCGCATCACGAGGAGGACAGCCGGGAAAGCAGTCCGGAGAATGTCTTCGAGCAGGTAAGAAGAAGAAGAAGAAGAAGAAGAAGGAGAAGACGAAGACGAAGAAGAAGTGCAAGTGGATGGGAAGGGGGAACAAATGCGTGGGAAATACGTTGTAACTGTATAGACGGCTTCTTGTATTCCTATTTTTTTGTATTCGTTAGTTGGTTGGGCGATTGGTTGGTTCGTGGGTAGTGTTTGTTGTTTAGTTGGCTTGGCTTCTAGAGCAACAACCATGCCCGAGCAACAACAGCAAGAACAATAACAATAACAACAACAACTAAAAACAACAGCTATAAAACACAGCAACAATTACATGAACAACAACAACAACAACAAAATAACATCTTAAGAAACGAATTCCATTTTTGTGCTAATTATTTGTACTTTGTTCTTCTTCTTCCTTTACATTTTTCGTATTTTATTTACTCTCTTTCCGTGTATAACACACCAACTCTCTTCTTCTCCCCTCTCTCTCTCTCTCTTTCTGTCTCCCTCTCGCTCTTATGCTCGGCTACACTCTCGATGTGTGCACACCAATACACCTACACTACGTACACACTCACACACTAACACACACTTACTCACACACACACACACACACACGCCCCACCGCAATGCACCACAAAATTGGCTGTTGATTTCTTGATTTGCGCTCTCTTGATTTTTTTCTTTTCATATTTTTTCGTTTTGTTTTTCGACTGCTTCTTCGACTCACTTTGTTTTTTCGGCTCTTTCCCTCCGCCTTGCATGCTTCACCATTCACCATCTCCCCCTCTCCATCACCCTTTTGCCTATATCCCCGCTCTATCCAATTAACCGTTCCTCGTCTTGCAAACTTCACTTTACATTTTTTGCTCCTTCTTCCCCCGCTCCGCAAATTTTTGCTATAAAATTCTCTGTATTTGTGCGTGTGTGTGTGTGTGCGTATACGTTTGTGTGTGCGTGTGTGTGTATGCATGTGTGTGTTGGTTTGATGGTAACCAACTCCCAAAAAAAAAAAACTAACTAATGCTATGAAGGTCGGCACTGGCACCCTACAGGAAACCATTGGTCTCGGTTTTCGCGAAGAGGGCGCCCTCGAGCTACGCAGCTCCACCGAGGAGCTCTATTTCATGGATCCCGAGCAAAAGAAAGAGGAGCAAGAGCGCCTCCAGCAGCAGCAGCAGCAACAGCAGCAGCAACAACAGGTGAGTGAGGTAAACACTACTCTAAATACCTAAATACCCACTCTTTATGCCCCTAGAGTATTTCTACCCAATTTTTATGCAGAGTGCCAATCGTTTATCGATAAATGTTTCTTTTCCGGCAATTGTAAAACTCCAATTTCCCTAATTTCACCAACCGAATGAAGAATAAACTAATTTCAAAACAGAAGTTGCAGCAGTTATTTTAGATAACTACATATTTATATTTTATATAACTAAATACATTAAAGCGATTTTGAAATTTTGTAAATGAAAGCAGAAGAAATAAGAATGAAAGAAGAAGAAAGTTGAAAAAATTGTAGTTTTGAAATTTGAACAAACTGATTATCAATTTTAAAATTGGAGCAATTAGTTTTATCAATCTCACAATTTTGAGCAAGTTTCCCAAATATTATTATTGCTTTTTCACGAAGAACTTGTGAAGATTGCGAATTGAATCCTAGACAGTAACCGAATTGTAACACTTTCACATTAATTTCAAAGAAAATATTTGAAATTAAGTTACCACATTGTATGATCATAGTAACTTATTTCCAAAGTTAAGCGATCCAATAAATCCAATTATTAATTACAAAGCAATAAAGTAACAAGAGAACTTTGTAACGTTTCAATCTTGCTGAGACGAACAAAAACTCTCCAGAAATTTGTTATATGCTATTCACTACACAAAATGTAATTCCATTGTAAGCAAATAGTAAAGGATTTGTTGTGTTCGTTGTGGTATTTTGCGTGTGGTTTGCGGTCGAAAACAAAGTTCGACAGCTGTCGGAGATTTTACTACAAATTTGGCAACAAACTAATCACAATTTGAATTTTCATTGTGTAACGCAAGTTAACTAACTACGTGTGTACCTCTAGTGTAATAAAATGTAAACATACAAATAAAATCATATGTCCATTTGATTCGAAAGGAACTCCTTCAATTATCCAAATACCTGCTCTGTCTTTTTAATCAGCTAACCAAACTAGTTGACTTAGGAAACTAAAGCGTTTGCTTAGCTCAACTTGAGAGCACAAAAGAAACACGCTGTGTAAAATCAACATAGATTTGACAGCTTTGCTCTTGAAGTGTAACCGCTTACCTTAAGTGTTTGCAGCTAAGTTTGTGCTGTTGTTGTTTTATTTTGGTTCCTTTGGTTGGTAACCTGAGCGAGTCAACTTCAGTTTATTTGACGTATTAGCTCAGGGGTAAATACACCTCGAAGGCCTTGCTTTAAGTGCGCGTATAATCACGTTGCGAGCGAGAGACAGTTAATATTCGCAAAATCGTGAAATCGTGAAAAACCGCAACAAGCAACGCAGCGCAGCGTCAAGAACAGCAAAGCAAAACCCCAAGTTGAAGAGCTGTCAGTCGCACTACAAAAATAATGAGAAACATTGCAGTTTGCGTTGAAGAATTGCAAATACGCTAACAAACGGGAGAAATGTTGCAAAATTTTATGTTATGCTTTGGGAAACCTTAAATATCAAAAAGTAAGACTCTAATTTACTTTATTTTAGTTGATCAATTGATTTGACTATGCATTTGTCAACCTTGGTGATGTGATGATGATACTATCGATATACTAGCAATATTTCACACTATCGAAATACTAGCGATATTTCACATTTTCGATATATCTATATATCTATTTCGATATATCTATATCGTATATCTATATTTCGCACTATCGATATACGAGCGATATTTCATATCCAATGTAAAGCCCCTAAGCGTTCTCCTCCATAGACCGGATATACTATCGATATTTCATACTCGAAACATACTATCGATAGTCCTCCTAAAAATATGAATATCTGTCATCTGAATAAATAAATTACATCAGATAAATAGTACCTAACTCTATCGCAAACTTGAACAAAATAAAATTGTTATTTCTTGGTTACAACCAACATATTTATTCGTCACTGACTGTTTGCACATTCATAATTTCCCTATTTGTTGGGTAGTGTATTCAAAATGGCAGTGCGGAAATTGAAAGAAATTGAAATACTGTGAACTACTCAACTCTGCTGGTGCATGGCATTGAAGGCAGCCAAAGAGCTAAGAACAGTGAGCATAAAGCCAAAGCGTAGCCACGGCAACAAAGTTGAATTAATAATTTAAGATTGCGCGAGCAAGGGAAGGAAATGCAACATCACAGAGAGCTGCTACTGGCACTGGCATGTGGCATGTGGCAAGCAGTAAGCAGTAAGTACGGCAAGCGGAAGTCGCGACATAAACGACGGCAAATGACAGATGGGGAATAGTGGGAATATATAGTATGTATAGTATATTGTACAAGAAGATGGAAGATGAAAGCAAACTGTTGACTGGCGACTGACGGCAAACTCTTGGTTGGTTTACTTGTAGTTCACCTGGCGATTGACGCGAGAGTAGCGTAAATAAAAAGCAAATAAAAGCTGAAGGACAAACTTTCAAATGTCAGCTGACAAGTGCAACGACAATAGGTGGCAGCAACAGGCAGAAGAATAGTGACTCTGCACGACTGCCAAATGCCCTGTAAAGACACAGTATTAGTAAAAGCATTGCCTTGATTGATTGATCGATTATAAATTAATAGTACTAGTCTACAGCCAGAGAATATGTGCAATATTTGATGGCTGATTGATTGATGTACATATAATTAATTGGGAACTTTAATCTGAAAATATATATTTGCTATATTTGCATTTGATTGATTTAATAATTGATTCATAATTACAAGCTTTTGAAACAACAAATTGAATCATCCACAAGCAGAGTTTTCGTTTTTTTGTTATTAATGCTCAATTAAGAACTTGAAGATATATATTTGCTGACTGATTAATTACCAATTAAAAGCTTAATTCGGAAAATTATAATTGCTATATTGGAAATATTGATTTAACGACTCGATTGATAATAAAATAAAAGCTTTTGTTATTTAAAAAGTACCAAAAAATTAATTCCACAAACACGGAGTTTTTGCTACAATTTATTCAATGGCTGGTTGATTGATTAATGCCCAGTTAAGGAACTTGCTTGATTGATTGATTGAGGATCACTAACGTACTTATATTTTTGTATTAAATGAGTAACAAAACAAAATAAATACTTTGACAAATATTTTATAGATAGTAGGATTAAATCATTAAGTGATTGGCTGATTGATTGAATCATGTAAATGCTTTTTCACTTAAATGATTAATATTAATTGACTAATTGAAGAATAAACTGTCAATAAATGTTTAAAGGGTATACTGCCAATTACAAGGTATTTCAGTACACCTCAAAAAAATAACAATAAGTCCGGCAGCAAAAAAGTATGCAACATTTTTATTCCTGATGCACTTTCTTGCTGCCTTTTGGCGAGTTAAAACTTAAGTTGCGCTTCCTCGAAGTTGCGCGTAAGCAAAAAGTTTCGCGACCAATTGACAGGAGGACTTAATTAATTGAAATTGCAATAAGGTGGCAACGCCGTCGCGCACACACAGCAACACAACAATAGAAAACATGTTACTGCTGGAAAGTTATTAATGAAAACGTCTTGACAACTTTTCAATTTGCCATTAAACAGCGACAGCACTCGGCAGTCGACAGTCGGCAGGCAACACGGCCAACGGTAAAAGAAAAGTTTAATAAGGCAGATGGCAACAAGGTGGAAAGTGGCAAAGTAACTGTCTGCCACATGGACGCCACACGGTCTAATCAGGAAACTTAGTTAAAAAGGAAAAACTGTATTTGAGTTTTGTGATTCATAATTTCATTGAGAACATGTTGGTGGCTGCACTCAAGTTGCCCTCCTGATGAACGCACATTAACTCTTCTAATTGAACAATTGAATTGATTAATTATTTAATCAATGTGCAGGCCACATCGATATTGTTAATTTTGTCCGTCTGTCTGTCCGCACATTGAATCGTTTACTTTCCAATGATTGGGTCAGGCATACATAGTTACCAAATTTATGGGCAATATGCCGTCGACTTTAGTTTGTAATGAAACTTAAATAGCTCGTCTCTTCATTCGCACAAATTGCAAGCTCAACATTAATTCATTAATGATTTACTGGAATTTGATGCTTGCATTTGATTATCACTTTGTGTCTTGTGTATTTTAAGTCCCGAAACCTGTTTCAGATCAATCTCATCATTCGTCTGTCTGTCTGTCCGTCCGTTAATTGAAGCGTTTAGTTCTTAATGATTGTATCAGATTGAATTACCGAAGTCATGAGCAATATTCCCTATACTCAAATGTAGCTTTATTTTGTAATGAAACATCAATAGCTGTTGCTATTCACAAGGTGAATAGTTTTTTTTTATTATGGCTATGAGTCTTGGGTATTTAAATTCCCACAAGACAAATTGAAACGATAAGCACTCAAATTAATTAGACACATTTATGCAGCTTTATTTTGAGTTAAAACTTTAGCAGCTCTAACTTCAGCCTACAAACTTTATTATACTTCTTCATTTGATTATGATGTTGTACCTTATTTAGCTTCAAGTGCAAAATCCTACAACATTTTTCAGTCCAACTTCAATAGCATATTATGCGACTCTAGTATAATTTGTCAGCTTACATGTGGCATAATGTAATCTAATTAAATGCAGCAACAGCTTGGTTAGTGCCAGCATGTTAATGACATTCTGCAGGACGCTCGGCAATTTTTTTGTGTAATTGCATTTGTCACTCAAACGAATACGAATGGAAATAGTAACCACGGTTGCTAATTAATTCATTTTTTGTACTCCACCTCCACCTCTCTCTTTATCCCTCTCTCTTTCGTTGGGTGTGACTATCTCCGTTTCTTTTTAGCACATTTCGCATGCATTGATATTTCCTGCAAAGCCCTAAAAAGCGACTCTCTTACTTCTCTGCCCCTTTTTTTGACACTTGTAGCAATACTCGTAATTTAAATTCGACTGCATGTTTTTTTCCCCCCACTTCTTTTTCTATCTCTATTTCGCTTTATTGCTCTCTTGAGCCTGTCTCGTTCTCATCCACTATGCACATAGCTCATAGACTCGGACTGACCTCATTGATTGACAGCGGCGAGGATGGGAGGGGATGCGCAAAAGGGCTCTGCAATTGACATGAGATTGAATGAAAACCCGAGATTCTCCCACTTATCTACCCCCTTTCCCACCCTTCCGCGCTCTTCATTCATTCTCCCCTGTTTTTGACAAGCGAGCGCGTCGCGTGTCGCTATCCTCTTGAACGCCTCGAGTGACAATCGACAATTGTCAATCGTCAATTTCGAGTTCACATTGCGTTGACGATTGCTATTCTCTCATTATACCCGGCAATTGCGGATCCAACAGAGTGCATCAAATCCATAGCTGCATCCATCATATTTAGTATAAAACCCCTAAGTGTACTTCTTCATTAGCCGGATATTTCTTTTAGGATTCAGATCTATTCCTCTTCTCTTAAACGGATACAACTATTAGACGATAGAGTTGTCACGGTTATAATTCTAGTCTGTCTGTCCGTTTGTTGGATCAACTATATTTCAGTTGCTATTCTAACTAGAAATTCCTAGTTTACTTTCAAATTCGAGTCATAAAATATTAAGGAATTAAATTAATGTTAGTAATGATTTTAAAGATTCACCAAATACACCAATAGACTGAATATAAAGCGCATTCTGTTGTAGTTCGCAGAAATTTGCAGACTTACACGTGATCTTAGATCACAGTCGTGTATGCTTGACTCAAGCTTAAGAATGGCTACTACTTGCAAGAGGTTGAACATAAGGAGCAGTCTGTTGTAGTTTGCAGAGAAGACAACCCCATTCTTTATATGTGAAGAGACTTCACGAGCACTTAGTTTAGCTGTTGCTTTTCTCAAATTAATAATAGCTACTGCCGCCAGGAAGCTAAATATAACGATCAGTCTGTTGCAATTGCAGTTGAGCAGTTGAGCGGACTCCTTGCGCTTAATTAACAGTCGTCTCTGCTCGACTGTAGTTTTGTCAATAACACTTCTAACACTTGTTTCACTAACATTTGTGCGTACGTATTTTTTTCGCCCTCGACCAGACGAAACGCTCCTCGCCGCACATCTTCAAGTTTGACGATCACCAGAGCTATCTGCAACAGCACCAACGAAAAGATTCCGCCAGCTCCGAGGTGGCCGCCCTGCTCTGCATCTCGGGACGCACCAGTCGCATCTCAAGCGTCGGCAGCCAAGGCTCCGCAGTCAGTCGCCTCTCCGCCGTGTCGTGTGTGTCACGCTCACCGTCACCGCATCGCATGCTGCTCGAAACATCGTTTTGCGGTCCCAAGCCCATGGAACCGGGCAGCGATGGTGTGCTAAGTGGTGCTGCGAGCAATGCTTCAACAGCGCCCAGTTCAGCGCAAAGCCTGGGCGAAGCAACGCTGGCGGTGGAACAATTGCTGTTGGCACGCACCAAACACGATCCCACGCAGGTGGTATTGGCCGAGGGCATACAGATGCAAATGCAGCCAGCGACCAAGACGGGCACCACAGCACGCAAAACGAAGCAGCCGCCCACAACGCTGGCCAACGGGGAACGCAACAGCAGCAGCAAGGCGCCCACAAGCAGCGCAACGCAGTCCAGCAAGATGGGCGCCCAGCGACGTAGTACCAAAAGTCCCGGACAAATGGTCATAGGGAAGACGGCCAGCGGGACCGAGTACATACGCATTAATCTGCGACCCGATCACATGTACAGCGACAAGGGAATTGCGGCCAACGAGCGTGTGGTGGAGGCGCCCAATCAACTGACGCCCGTCTACTCGAAGGGCACACAACCCAAACCGCCGCCCGCATCGTTGTGCCTGCAGAGCGGCGGTCTAGACGATGATCAGCAGCACCGTCTGACGCCCACCGCAAGTCCGAAACCTGGACGTCATGCGTTGCGTCTGACAAGTCGATCGCCCTCACCCGCTGCAGCCGCCGGCGGTGGAGGTTCTGTGTCACGCAAAAGCTCATTCAGTTCGCTATTCCGACTGGGGGGCAAGGATTCACCCGACTCACCACGGGAAACGTCACGTTCGCGCAGCAAGAGCAAAGAACGTCCCTCGACCGCATTGGGACACGGTTCGAGTGGCGGTTCACAGAACGTGACGCCCAGCAAACAGAAGTCAGTGCTGGCGATCTTCAAGCCGGGCAAACGTGGCAGCAGCGCTGGCTCCAAGAGTTCATCACCGATTGAGGGCGCCACCGAGGCGCCACCGCCGCCGCCACCAGCGCCCGGAGGCGCCGGACGCAGTCGGACACCGGCGCCCGGCTCGCGACCGAATAGTCGGCTGCGCTACTACGACGAACCCGTCGAGGGTTACATCCATATACCCTTGCACACGCCTCCGGAAGAACGTGAGGCACGCACCCTGCTCCAGGGCATACAACAGCTGGCGGCAGCGCCATCGCCACCACCGCTATTACCCACAGCAACACCGGCAGTCACAAGTGCCACAGCTACGCGCATCGCAGCTGTGGCACCGAATGCGGCACCCGCGGGCGCCGGAGCTCCCATCACAGCCAGTCAGCTGGCGGCCGCTGCGGCCGCTCTCAAACCCGTGGGACAACGGAAGGCAGTGCCAGCGCCACCGCCTCGCACACAACACGATCTGGATGCCATCGATACGCTGCCACCGCAGGAGGAGCTCGAACAACAGCAGCAGCGCAACTGGAGCCTGGAGGTGCAACGGCATAGCTCGTCCCAAGAATCGCAGGACACGCTGCAATCGATTAGTTCGGTGGTTAGCGCACGTGCCGCAAATCTGGCTCAGGTGGCGGAAAATTGCAATGCAGAGCAATTGCAACGACTGCCGTCGGTGGACAGCACACAGAGCGCGTGTGAACCGCGTCTCGTGCAAACGGTGGCCACGGTGAATGCACCCATCGAGGATGCGGTGGCCAAGGAGCGACGACGTCTGTTGTTTGCCACACGTCTGGGCTCGGGCAGCCAGGAACAATTGTTTAGCACACAGTTTAGCATCTCAAAGACGGAGAGTCAGTCCAGTCAGTTATCCGAGCAGGTTCAATTGCCAGACTCCACTGGTTCGACCGGCTCCGATGCGACTAACGACGGCATCCTGCAACGTCAGGGCACCGTCATTCGACGCACAGATGTCCCGACCGGCCAGGTGACTGCTGCGAACACTGTGCGCTCTAGTTCCGAGGAGGATGCGGAAGAGCAACCGGTCATTGTGAGTGCTGCTGCTGTTGTCATGCGCAGCAAGCACAAATCGTGCTCCAACTCCGAGGAGGAATCACCGGGAGCAGCGGCAGCAACAGCTGCTCCACAACAGGCGGCCGATGTGCGACACTCGCGCTATCTAGAGAACTTTGATGTGCGCAAAAAGTATCACGAGAATGTGACGCCACGGGAGTCCAACACGCCACACGTCCCTCAAGCCCAACCTCCAACTCAGACACAGTCACAGTTGCCACAGGGACATGGCACCGTGCCACGCAAGCCCAAGCGACAGAGTGTGCCGGAAGTGAAACGTAAGTAACGAAACGACTAAAGACGAAAGGAAGTGAAAATACTGTACTGCCATATTTTTAGATGTCTCTCAAGCATTTGACAGAGTCTGGCTAGAAGGTCTAATGTACAAGATCAAGACAATGCTCCCCAGCAACACCCATAAGCTTTTAGAGTCTTACCTTTACGACAGAAAATTTGTTGTGAGATGCAACTCTGCTATATCTGATGTTTTCACTGTTGGAGCTGGAGTTCCTCAAGGTAGTGTGCTAGGGCCAACACTATACGTCCTCTACACAGCAGACATCCCGACAAGCACACGAATAACAACATCTACGTTTGCTGATGATACAGCTATTCTTAGCCGCTCAAAATGCCCGAGGCAAGCAACTGCGCAGCTAGCTCTTCATATGGTCGATGTTGAAAAATGGCTATCAGATTGGCGAATTAGAGTGAACGAACAAAAATGCAAGCACGTTACATTCACCCTGAACAGACAAAACTGCCCGCCGCTAACGTTAAACAACACTCCACTCCCGCAAGCAAACGAAGTGACATATCTAGGAGTACACCTCGACAGAAGACTCACATGGCGCCGGCACATTGAAGCCAAAAGAACACACCTAAAGCTAAAAGCCAGCAGCCTTCATTGGCTTATCAACGCTCGGTCTCCCCTTAGCCTTGAATATAAAGTCCTGCTGTATAACTCGGTACTAAAACCTATATGGATGTACGGCTCCCAATTATGGGGGAGTGCCAGCAATAGTAATATTGACATAGTCCAGCGAGCTCAGTCGAAGATCTTGAGAACCATCACCGGGGCACCGTGGTACGTTCGCAACGAAAACATACAACGCGACTTAAACATCCTACCAGTCAAAGAAGTGATCGCAGAACAGAAGGAAAAGTACTTTACCAAGCTACTGTTGCACCCTAACCACCTGGCGAGAGGTCTAACAAGGTTGAGCAACCAATCACGTCTTCGTCGTAATGACTTACCTACCCAGCGACCGACCTGAGGGACGCGCAACCAGAATGCAGTTTTAACACACTGTTAGCTAAATTTTAATGTTAAGATTCGTAAACTTATTGTTAGTCTCAAAATCTAGAGAAGATTCAATAAATAAAAGCAAAGTCCTCAAAAAAAAAAAAAAAAAATTGACAAAAGCAGTCAAAGGATGAAGCAGTACCAATTGAAAAGCAATAAATCGATAACATTTTGTTTATATATCGATAGAGGCGAAAATAAAGCGAGTCTTACTAGGAGTTTGAGATCCTCAATCGATATAAGCGATATACTCACAAATTCAAGCTTGCTTGTAATTGCAACAGGTCTTTGTCGTGCGGTTCTAACTAACTGTCAAACAAAATGGTAAATGAAGCTATCGAAACTAGAAAGCTATTAGAATCTAGCGAAAGTCACTTTGATTGGGAGAATTAGTCATAAAATTAGTATTGCATAGATAGTCCTAATGTTTAACCCTTGAACTCCACTTCCAACTCTTCCCAAACAGCAATTGCCAGCAGTCAGACGCCCACGACGCCCATTGCGAGTGAACTGCCCGTGGAAGTACCCCCCAAGCCAACAACGCACCCATCGACTGAGGAAGCGATGGAACTGGACGAGGAGGCGACGCCACCAACGCATGTCAGCAACGAACGTGACGAACGACGCCATTCAACGGATGATCACGAACCCATTGAGTCGTCGGAGAGTGAACGTGACTCGGACATGGCGGGCAGCTCGTCAGTGGCAACCGCAGTTCCTGTGGGCGCCGAAGCGAAACGTCATCACTTTCCGCGCAACGTTTGCCTGATCGAGGAGCACGAAAGCACCGGTCTGGTGTCACAGGAATCGTTCGACGATGAGCTACCCTATGTGCCCACCACACTGCCGGAGGAGCGAGCTCAGGGCGTGCCTCTGATACCGATGAAGGAGCGCGCCAATATGGAGCTAAAGACATGTCCCGTGGATCGGCCGCGTTCCACAACGCCGCTGAATCCCTCCCATCTAGAGGAATATTGCACCGGCATTATGACGCCACAGGAATCGCCACACGCGGCTGCCGGTCACGAGCTGGACATTGGCGGTCCGGTGCGGGGCGAGAAGTTGCGCATCAGTTTGCCACGCAAGGACTCGACGATCAAGGACAAGGGACAATGCAGCAAGTCGCCACGACGCGTCTCCAATGCCAGCGGAAAGTCGTGGTTCGAGTTTGCCGAGGAAGGACTGCGTGCCAATAATCTGGAGCGCAAGGACTCCAACAAACAACTGCTGCCAGCTGCACCAACCACGGCAGCCACATCAACGCCAACGCCAGCGGTGGCCACGCCGCAAACGCCCTCAAGTCTGGAAGAACCGAAGCCGAAGTCATCGACGCAACGCAAACTGTCCGGCCACTGGATTGACTTTGAGAACATACCGGAGAAACGTAAACCCGCCAAGCGCATTACCACGCTGCCCAAGGAGACAATAACCACAACAACCACGGCCATCACAAGCGCCTCGTCAGCCTCGGCCTCGGCGTGTGCCAGCTCCCATCGCACGCATCACAGTCACACACACAGCCACAGTCATACTGGCCATCAGCATCACCATCATCAGTCGCAGCAGCAGCAACATCAGCAGTCGGCAGGACGTCAACAGGATGCAACTGCTGGCGGTGATAAACTGCACTACAACTACGTGAAACCCGAGGATTGCCAGTGCGAATGCCATGAGGCGGAACGCGTTGAATCGTCGGTGGGTGAACGGGATAAGGACACGAGCACAGGCACAGGA
The DNA here is from genome assembly GCF_023558435.1 of Drosophila sulfurigaster albostrigata. Classification (NCBI taxonomy): domain Eukaryota; kingdom Metazoa; phylum Arthropoda; class Insecta; order Diptera; family Drosophilidae; genus Drosophila; species Drosophila sulfurigaster. The sequence continues at coordinate 7,602,708 of NC_084885.1, read as the reverse complement.
ACCGGCACGGGCACAGGCAGCGATTCCCTGGCCTCGGTGGATGTGGAGCTGCTTCAGCAGGGCGAGGATATGTTGCCGCTACTCGAGCCTGAAACGCAGCCAGACACGAGGTAAGCATTCTCGTACTGTCCTCTATGCAAATCTCTCAATCATTCTTTCTCTCTGGACAGAATTTACTCGGATGAGCCGCTGCCACCGCCACGTCACAGCAACAAACCTACTGGCTCCAGGGTAAGTTTCTATCTCATTTCGGCCTATCTTTCTACGAAAACCCTAATCATATTTATGTTATATCCCAATTATAATCTGTCTTCTTCCTAGCTTACCATATAAAAATGCCAATTATTTTTATGTTTTAAACATTTAAACATAATATTTCTATGATAAACTTTTCCTATCCCATAAGGAATTGCAGTTCACATATCCTTTCATCTAAACTTTCTCTGTATCCTTTATTCTTATCCCACATATCTTGTTACTTTCCTCTCCCTTATGCAATAAGGAATTTGAACTCCCACATCTTTATATACCATTTCACTACTTCCATTCATCTTAATGTTCTCTGTTTCTTTTACTTTTCACTGTTTTGAACCAAACTATTCCCCATTGCAGGTGGATGAGTTCCCTCGACGCGATGCCGCACAGAGTTCCAGAAATCGCAAATTTCCCGATAGAAAGTAAGCAAATCAAAACAAAAAAAGAAAACAAGCAAAAGCAAAATGTATGTGGGTATGCGTGATGTTTTTTTTTTTTTTTCCTAAACTAAGACCTAAACTATTTGCATCTTCAGGGTAGCTAAACCAATAAATTCTCACTCTAAAAGTCGATCAGGATGGCTAAACTCCTGATCGGTATCCTTAATAAATGTACCTCAAGCAGTGTGGTTGTTATAAGCAAAGTGTTGGCAAGGAAAATAGCAATGAACGAAGTAAAGCCTATTAGCATTGGATTCTATTAGCTAATTTATATACAATACGATACGATTACATAGCAATGCATCTTACATTCAGATATATAGGAAAACGGATAAATACATTAATGAATAATTAATATGTATGTATATTATCTAGGGTAAAACTTTTTTGATAGGTGCAATTAAGAAACCCTCGTCTAGAACCTTAGACCTTAGACCCAAGATTAACCCAAGTGCAACTCTGCTTTTCGAGGCGAATTAAAACAGTTGAATGTGATCTCTTAAATGTTATGATCTATATAGCATGATGGATTATGTTTTCTCTAACTGTTGTCTGTCTCTGTCTCTATCTCTCTCTCTTTTTCTAATTATATAACTACTGATTGTTCGGATCGGTTCGTAACTGTTAAGTCGCTGTATTGTATTAACGTAGTAGTTGTTATCTCACATATATAGCTCAGTATCGTACAATATAATATATACAGATACCAACCTAAAAATGTATACCTTAATTAATTGGGAAACTTCTGTTAAGCGGTGGGTGCGGCACTATCCCAAAAAGACATCACATGAGATATAACAATAATACTAATAATAATTGTAATAATACTATAATGAATACTCGTACTTAATGACAAGTCTGAAGACTGAAAACTGGTAACCTTGCTAGCATCTTGTATCTGTACAACCCGCCCACCAAAACCAAAACCAAAAAAAAAAAAAAAAACAAAAAAATGATAATAAAAACATAAAACAGAGCTAGCCTATTGCCAACCCTAATCGGTCGAGCCTTAGTTAACACACCTACTAATAATGCTTTTCAAATTACCTAAAACAACTTATATATGTTACATACATACATATATAGCCAAAAATACTGCCAGCATTATGTTCGTCCATACTCTTGCATTTGCGAAATTTCATTTTACGAATTGTCCGTCTAACCAAACTCAGCTCAAATTGGCACAACTTTTTCTTATTAAACTCATTCGCCATTGAAGCTAGTGAAATTAGTTGTAAAATCTTAAACAAAATACTTATTATTAAATTATAGTATTCCTTTTAAATATCGCCTTTGCAAGCGTATCCAAGCTTCGGCTTGCCGTTGTAGACAATTTCTTCAAATTCTTATTGTTTATTTTGATTTTTAGTTGATGGGGTTCACATCTAGCAAAAATTGAAACGAGTTTTCCTTGAGCACAATCCACAAGCGGCAGGTAGAAAAGATTAACCCCAAGCGTTTATGCGTAGACATATATCACGAATTCAATACCAACAAAAACAAAATATAAACAAATTTGCGCGAGATAGTAAATGTCATAGCTTAATCTATGTAGATTTAAGGGGAAAGAAAATAATTTGATAAAAATTGTCGAAGAAGAGGAGGGAATTGAAGAGGAGAACACACTTTAGCTAGTATTTAAATACCAAAATTGATTGATATTAGCGCAACGGACATTCATTTAATGGAAAGATAAAAAACCAAAAAAAAAACAAAAAAATTCTATGAAAATGATAAAATAAACTTTAGGTAAATTATACAAAAAATAAGGAAAAGAAAAATTAAACGAAAATAATAATATAGAAAAGAACATTTAAAATGTGCTTCAAAACGCAATAACAGGCTAAACAAAAACTTAAGAGTTTCGGCACTGAATTCATCAATAATTAAATACAATGTATTTGTATTAATCTTATGACACAAAATTGTGTATGAATGCATCGTGTGGTTGACTGTGAATGAGTGTGTTTGCAATTTTTTTTTTAAGTAGTTCCTGACCCTGCAAAGACCTAAGCGGACAAGCACAAAATGCACTTGACCTAACACAAAAACAAGAAATTCTTGAATTAAATAATAGTATTATTAATAATGATAAACATCAAATGCAAAATGTTACAAACTTGTACAATAATTTAACGAATCAGGCAGCATCTCAAATTCGCAACAAAATGTGCGCAATTTTGAATGGCAACTGATCGAAGCCCATTATATACATATATGGTATATCATTAAAGATTTATATATACACATGAGAATATATATGAATAGATTCCTTTCAAATTTTTGACTCTTCTTTTTTTTCGGCATATACCATTATAAATGCTTCAAATATTTCTACATACTTATAGTATAAAATAAATTTAAATTTAAATTGAAAATGAAAAAAATATATATGGTATACACAATATATTATATATTTTTTTTTTTGTGAGCTATTTATTGTATTACCTACACAAAACTAACGAGAGAACATAAAGCAAAGAAAAATCAAGAAACGCTGATGAACATGAAACACAATGAATGAAGAACGAAAAGCAAAGCAAAGCAAAACAAAAAAAAAAAACTGTTGTTGAAAATGCATTTAAAATACCAGAAAAAGAAAACAAAATGTTTAAAAATTTATTAAGCAAGAAAAAAATCCAAAAAATGACTTCAATTGTTATAAAAATTTCAACATTCATATATACAAAACAAAAAACCAAAAAAAAAATTAAATGAAAACAAAATCGAAACGTATATGCACTTTCATTATTTAAATCAATTTCATATAGATACTATGTATGTGAAACAAATCGAAAATCAGCTGCAAGAGAAAACTGACAAACGAAATACGAAAAATGGAAATGGCAAAGAAAACCGCAAAAGGCAAAAAAACACAGAACATTAATTGAAAATTATTCATTAAAGTGACAAAACATATTTAAACAAAACAAAAAAAATTTCCACAGTTGGTTTACTTGAACTGGGTGGGCTAATAAATTGATGTAGTCGACTTGCATATACCCTGCATTTTGACTAACATTCATTTATATTTTTAAATTCGCAAAATCTTTACTTAATAATGTTTATGTAAGTACAAAATGCTGCCTAGCTAAGCAACCTCTTTGGGAACCAACTGAAAGTACTGGGTAATTTTCACGTCTGGTAAGTCACCCACAATATTTCTGCTGATAAGCTTACTTTTATTTTATCAGACCTGCATTTGTGGTGGTCTTACAATTAAACTGTTTGCATTTGACTTTGACAAGTGTATTGCCGTCTCAATCTGGTCACAACGTTGTCAATTTGTCATGATTACAATACAATATAATATATAGTATATAGTACGTAAATCGAAACTACAATTCGTTAATTCTACTAAGTAGAACACTAAGCATTGCAGCACATCAGCTGACCTTGAATGGCAAAAACCGAACAAAAAAAAATTGCATTTCGCTTGCTTATGTTTGTTGTCTATATCGTGAAAACAATGCAGCGTGTAAACATTCGTCGCATAGCGGCGAAAAAAGTCAACGGCAACTGCTTACAACTGACCCGCTCAACAACGCGCAGGCGCGCTCTCATCTCACACATTCTTCACCCTTCACAGCCTCTCTCACACACACACACACACAGATGGCACAGTCTCTCTCACTCTCTTCCTTAACTCAAGCACGCTCTTTTATTAGCTTGGCACAGTTATTTACTTAGTGTTTGCTGCTGCCGCTGCAGAGTTAAAAGCCGCTTAGCATAAAAAAGTGCATTATATCCGCATGTCTTGCTTGCACTTTAAGGTGTTCTTCATTTACATTCATACTTGCAAAATAGTACGAAAGTAAGTATTAATATGTTCGATTTATGATCACTTTATTATTTTATATATCGCAATGCAATATCGTAAATATTAATTTAGTTTTGCTCCTGTTATTATTGCTCTTCAATTTTTAAATAACTTCTTGCATAAATTTTGCATTTATTTCATCATTTACAATTTCGTTTTTAATTACAAAGTTCTTTTTATTGATTATCAATATCGTTAACTTCAGCAGCAAAAGCAAGCACATTTATCTTCCCTCGCACACACACACCCGCTGTAACGCTCTCTTGCGGCCACTCTCTGAAACACACAGTGTAATTTGGTGACGTCACGTGAGAGAGCGCGATACCCGCTAATATTTCGTCGTCTCTTTGTTTGCGTTTGTGTGCGTGCGTTCGCGCGTATGTGTTTTTTTGCGGCGGCGGGCAACCCAACGTTTCACTTCAAATCACAAATTCAAATACAATTCAGCAGTTGCAGCGAACAGACGTGCAGTGGCTCTCGTGCTTGCGAAAAAATAAAATAAAACAAAGCAAAAAACCAAAACGAAATTCAATTTCGCTTGATTGTTGAATGCACTTTTATATATATTTTTTTTTGCGGTGTTGCGCGCGTGTGCATGTGTGTGTGTGTGTGCGTCGAGTTTAACAAGTGCGACACGTAGCGGCTAAATACTGCAACAACGACGAAACACAGAAACATCGAGAAACAATTTAACATTGTTGATACTTTGTGCGCTTATTGTTTGGCATTTTTATTTTGTGCGTAACGACCAAAGAAAGCAAAAACATAACAAAAACATAAAAATGGCTTTCATGATGCCGGTGATGAAAAACAATTACGATATCTATAAGGATACACGTTCACGTTCACGCAAAACATCCGAGTGCTCAAATGCAAGCAGTGGCGGCGGCGGCGGCGGCATCGTCGGCGGCGCTGCCAGCGCCCCAGCGTCGCAGCAGCAGCACCAGCAGCGACGTCGCAAGGTGTCCGAATGCAAATCGGAAAGTTTTGCCACCTCGCCGTCACATGGACAATTTGGCTGTGGGCAGCGCAGTCACAGTTCGCGCGGTTTCACACGCAACGCATCGCGCTGCTCGCAAGGCGGCTCCTCGCTGCAAATGTCGCAACTGCAGCTGCAGATGATGTCGCCGACGCGTTCAAGTCCGCCAAGTCGCACGCAAACTGCATCGGCGTTGGAACGCCAAGCGGCAATGCAAGCAGCAGCGCAGTCGGCAGCGGCGCAACAGCAGCAGCAGCAGCAACAACAACAGCAGCAGCAACAACAACAACAGAGCAACAATGATTATACGAAATTCCATTTGCGTTTGGTCGACAAGCTGCGTAAATCCTTTCGCAAGGATAATGGCAAGCGATCATGAGAACAGGTCACACACACAAACAGCAACAGCAGCAACAACAACAGCAACACCAACTACAACAATAACTACAACAGCAACAACAACGTCAGCAGCAGCAGTAGCAACAACAACCACAACAACAACAACAACTACAACGATAATTGGCAGCCGCAACGTTCGCGCAGCGTCGTCAGCCGCTTAAGTCGACGCCTGCGTCGCTGCTGCCAAGCATTAGCAGGCGCACCCGCCGTCGACGTTGGCGTCGTTGGTGTTGAACTGGACTTTAATGACCTCGGCGGCGGTGGCGGTGGCAGCGCTGAGCAGCTAACTGCAAGCAGTCCCTATGCCATCCGTCGCTGTCGACGCCGCTGCAGCAGCGGCAGCAGTCTAAATCGTTTGAAGCTGCGTCTGCGTCGCACAACTTCATCGCCTGGCTAAGAACAACCAAACCAATAGAGGGCGCTGCGCAGGCGTCTTTCCAATTTTTGGATGGAATGACATGGGAATGGAACTCACGAGTGTCAGAATGCAGTAACTGGCTGCTGCAACCGAACGAAAGCAGCGAAGCGCGCAGCACTTATTTCCAGTGCAAGGCGCAAAAACTGAACGGTTACAGCAACAAAAAAAAAAAAAAAGCGAGAGCGTCGATGACGACGACGACGGCGAGGGCGAACGAAGAGCGACATCTAGCGGACATTTTCTATTGTAAGAATGTTGAATAAGTTGGCAGCTGTTTGCGAAATGTTTTTACTTTTTTGTTTTCCTTTTATTTATATTGTATGTTTATGCTTTACATAAGTTAAATTCCCTCTTTTTGCTTCTCAGCGTAATATACGTACATATATTTGAAAACAGATCTAATTATATATACATCTAAATATATATAAATATTGTATTAGTTAACAATATATATATACACAAGAATATTTATACATGTATTGTACTTTTTACATATACTAAAAGGCTTCCACACACACACACCCCCACAGACAGACACACACACACACACACACATACTCGTCATACACATCGAGAAACCATAGAAAAAGCAGAACCAAAAAGAAAAAAAAACACAAAACAAAACAATTGAGACAAATTTGCAACTGCCAATTGCATTGTACAACAAACTGAAAAACAAAAATACATAACTAAAGAAAACACACACAAAAATAGTAGCAAAAGACACTAAAAATAACAAAATGAAACAAAAAAATGATTCAATAAAGAATTTGACGAACGTAAGTTAAGCGCAATTTAATGACAATATATATTGTATATCACATCTATATATATATATACATATATCATATATAGTACTATATACATATATAGCGCATTGCGATCAACAACCACAAAAAGAGCTGACAAACAGACTTGAACATTATTATTGAATATACAATATATATATATATACATTTTTTTATAAAATGTTCAACTAAAATTTAAAAGAAACATTTGTACCTACTTATTATTATTATGATTATCATTATCATTATTATTACAAATATTATTAATAAAATATATATATATATATTTTTTTTTTTTGGTTTCTACTTAATTGTATGTAACTAAATTTGTTAGTGATTAGTTATTAAATTTTATAAAAACACAAAGCATACACAAAACAAAACAAAACAAAACAAAAAAAAAACACCGACAACAAATGAGAAAAAAACCTATTAAAAACGAAAAAATGATATATGTGAAAACCTCTTAATCTACAATTTTCTTGCAACGTCAACACGCAAAGGGGGGAAAGAGAGGGAGAGAGAGAGGGAGAGGGGGAGAGAGAGGCTCTGATGTCTAGGGTTGGGTAATCCAAATGCATTGCATGCCAAATGCGCAGAAATTGCGTTGGGCGCCTCATCAAAAAAAAAAGAAAAACAAAAAAAAAAAGGAAAGCACATTCAGCCGCCTCCCGTTTTCACCCCCCACCACCCACAAAATGGGTTGTGCCATTTTCTTGTGGCATGCGGAAAAACAAAAAGCAGCACCGCAGCAGGAAAATCAATAGCAATGACAACAGCAAAACAAATAAGCAACAAAATACAGCGTCAAGTGTGCTTGCCTTTGACATGCACGCAATACCCTGTAAAATCCGGTCGCATCTAAGCGGGTATGCACAACGAACTCTTCGAATCATCATTTCAAATTCACTTTGCAATTGATCAATTGAAGTAAAATACAATAAAATTAAACAAATTGCAATTTTCTTCATTTCTTTACCTACTTTATTTTTATGATTTAAAAATCAACTTTTTACTTACATTACGGTATTTAAAAGTTTTCGATCTCATTCTTTGCATTGATTAATTGAAGTTAAATATAATCAAGAAAAACAAATTACAAATTTCTTCAAACTCTCCCTTCGCTACTTTACTTTTTATTTTGATTTATAGATTGAAACAAACTAAATATCTAATACTTTATTTCATAAATTGTACTTAAATTACGTTATTTAAACGATTTCGAACTCTTGGAAACACTTCAAATTCATTTTTCATTGCTGTAATTAGGTAAGACAAATTGCAATTTTGTTCAAACATTTCTTTATATGATTTAATTTTTTTTTAAATGTTATAAATTGGAAAATTAAAATTTAAGACAAAAAACTAAAAAGAAAATACTTTTGATAAAACAAAGGCCATTTTCATAAAACTTTTCTTTACCTATTTACCTACTAAAAAAAAACATTTTTTATATATCAACTAAATCAAATTGCAATTTTCTTTCAACTTTTCTTTCCCTTTTTTTAATTTTATTTTATAAATTGAAACAATTGAAAAATTTTATGTTTTATTTCAAGACAAAAATCTAAAAATAAAAACTTTTTTTATATATCAACTAAAACAAATTGCAATTTGCTTCAAACTTTTCTATCTTTACTTTTTATTTTACTTAATAGATTAAAAAAAAAATTAAAAACTATCGTAAAACAACTAATAAAATAATAATAAATTTAATAAAATTGCGTTATTTAAAGGTTTTTGCTCAGTATTAAACTTTTTCCCATATTTGCCTTAAATTTACTGAGTATTTGGTCATTTAATAATTGATTGGAAGTACTTATTTCTTTATTTTTTTGTTAACAAATGTGTTCAAGGACTTTGTTGTAGTTTTTGGGTTTTTGCTCTCTATATTTGATTAACATGCATAGTAAGAAGCTCTCGCTTTAATAAGAGCAATGCAAATATTCGGTTTGTTTGTTGTTGTCATTGGCCTGATAACATTTGACCTCATCGAGTGTCTCTGAAAAGCTTAGACTCAAAGCAAATAAATGCAATATTAAAGCTTCACTGGCTTGGCTTATGCTAAGCTGATAAGATCCGATTAGTTTAGTTCGGATTAGTCAGAATTGAGTGGCTGAAGACGCTACATCTAAAAGGTGCCTCAAACATTTATAAATGTTATTTTCATATTCATGTCAAGGTTGCTGTGCGTCGTTTGAATGACCCAATTTCGAATTGGAAAACTATTAAGGCAATTAAGGCTGACAATCAGTGAAATATTTGTGCGACAATCGAACAAATGATTGATTTCACAGGTGTTTAAGTGAACTACAAGCAAAAAATAAATAGAGGTGTTATCCCCTATCTCAATTATACAGAAGCGTAGTGAATATTCCCGTTCTTCAACGATTTCCGTGTTCAATCGACAGTCGCAATTCAATTTAAATTAAAGTGTGCCAAAAAAAAAAAGAAATAGAAACAATTTAAGAACCGAAAATGTAGACAGCATTAATTGTCATATAAATGAATCTCAATGTTAAAAATAGACTAAAGAAGAAAAAGAGTAAAGACAAAAACTGATCATTGGACTTTCCTCTCTGCAGTTTGTAGAATTCTTCTTCTTCTTCTTTTTGTTGGCTTTCAATTAGTCACAACAAGTGCAATGTGCACTATTAACAATAACAAAATAAACATAGCGATAGATAAACAAACAAGCAAACAAAACAAACTAAACTAAAAAAAAAAAAGCGCAATAGATGGTAGATAGTTATTGGAGAATATTTTGCGAATATTATCTGTGAATGGGATTCTTATCGTTCGTCATGGACTCTCTTCGCTGTTGTTAATGGAACCGAAAAAACCGGTTCGAAGCAGTTTCGTCAAGGCGTGCGGCATATTTTCAATTTCACATGACAATAAACTGCTGCTACGCAGTTGATCATCGATCGAAAGATATGCCAGAGATACTAGATGCGATAGTTAGATGGATATATACGTTGAATGTCATGGCAAATAAGTAAGACAGCTGCAGGCGAGTCGACTCGACTATTGAGATACCCGTTAGGCATTTTTGTCATTGCAGATTGAAATCATAATATATATATTTATATTAATAATGTCTTCAAGCTGATTATTTCTGTATATATTTATATTAATAATGTCTTCAAGCTGATTATTTCTGTATATTTTGCTCTGAAAAAATTTCTCGTAATTCAAAATATTTTAGGATAGGTAAGTTATTTAAGTATTTTAAATTATGGAACAAAAAAACTTTCTTGTATTTCTTAGACTGAAACCATATTTTCAATAAGAGCTAAATCTTTTGTCTTCAATATGATTAATTCTTTATATTTCGCCGTTAAAATGATATATATCACTTTTAAATATAAAGTTATGGAAAAATAGGTTACTTAGATACGCATTAAACAAAATAAGTCGAGTGTGTTTGACTTTTGCTATATTATTATAAACAAATTTTGTTGTCCCATAATCTAAAATTTGTATTAACACCACATAATATTTTTCGATTGTCACTAAATGCATATAACCTCTTCATAAGTACATTATTACACCATATATATGGTTGCTATATAAAAACTTCTTTGATTTACAGCGGGCGTGTTCAATAAATTGAATGATTGATGGAAAGCGTTGTGCGTTTGACGCTCGCAAATCAATTGAAATTGGCATGTTGCATGCTTCACTGAAGCTTGTGACTCACGCAATTTCCTCAAATGCAAATTTAAATTTCAACAAAAGTTTCGAGTCGAAAATAGGTTCTAAAAAAAAAAACACTTGAACGATTTCATAACGATCGACGCGAGAAATGCAAAAGTTATGCAAGCATGGACAGCGAATGATTTTATATGGCTGCATCGAGTCACACTTTTCATGCTCCATCAAATGGCTGCCAAATCGAATGCGTCTAATGCAATCTGCAATCCATTCGCTACAACAACACGTTATATCATATGTGCATGTGCGCCCGTGTGTGTGTGCAGATCTATTGCAGCTGTCGCACGAGAACGGCAGAGAAAGAAAGAGAGCGCACACACACATTTGCACAATGACGGCCAATTGACTTAGCCTTTCAACCTCCCGCTCCCCTTCTATGAACATCCGCAACATTGACTTTTTCCATTCTTCTTTGACACTTCACTGGCATGCTCTCTCGCTCTCGCTTGCACACTAACAAATTGGGTTGGCCTTGACACGGGTTAAGAATTGTAGTTGCTGTTGTTGTCGTAGTTGTTATTGTTACATTTGAGTTGCTTCAGTTCTATTTGCTAATTTACGACCGCAGCTTTTGTTGTGTTTGATGTTTATGCGAGGCAACAACAACAACAACAGTAACGACAACAACGGCAACAGGTTTTCATTGGAATCACACAACAACAGTCATCGATATTTCATTCAGCTCTCTCTTCCCCCTTCCGCTTCCCCATCCACAAACACAACGCGGTGCCGTTGAAGCACATGAATGTGTTGCGCGTGCCTCGTTCAATTATGAATTGATGAACAATTTCTTGTTTTATCCCGTTTCGATAACAAAGGAAATGTCTTTGCAAGCAAAAAGAAAAGAAAACAGCAAATTGCACTTCGCACTCACACACACACACGCACACCGGCGCGGCCACTGACATCTGAGACAACAGCTGACCCCTTCCCTCTCTCGCACCTTAAGCTCAGCTCCCACACTCTGCATTCTTTCGCTCTCTCTCTCTCTCTCTTGCAGTCGCCGCTCTCTTAAGGCTCACATGCCTTTGTTTAATTAGTGACGACATCGTTGCATTGTTAAGAGTACAGCACAGTTGTATTTGTATTGCATTGCATTTGTCCATGCTGTGAGTGCGAAGTTCAATTTCTGTCCATCTGGGAGCAATTACAAAAAGAAAAGGAGCTGAGAAAAATATGGACACTTGTGATCCACTTGCAATTAAAGACAAAATTACTATAAAAAAATTAAAATTTTAAATTGTAAAATTTCCAAAAGCAACATAAGTTTGTTTGGCATTTGCTTTAATTGTTGTTTACAGAGATCGGCTAAAGATCAAGGTGAAACGGCAGCAGCTGCCAAAAAAAAACAACAAAATAGAAAAACATGAAAACAGAGAACAACAGTAAACAAAAAAAGAAAAAAACAAAAAAACAAAAAATTAAATCTCAACATAGTTTGTGACTGTGGAACGTGTTCAACATTCCGACGTCCGCCAATTTGCATTGACGTCACATAACGCAAAAAAAAGAGAGGCAAACACAATTACTAAATGTAAAGGGAGGGGTCGGGGGCAGGGGCGAAGACGGATCGAGTCGTTCAACGCTGCAAAGCGGATTAGGACGACAACAAAAAACAAACTCGAACACATTACACGTGACCATCGAATGAAAAGCTTCCCTTGGGATGCTAAAGGGAACATTAGCAAATTATCGTGCAATGCCAACAGACTCGTGCTAAAGTACACTTAAGTGCAATGCAAACAATCAGGATAAAAAGGAAAGCACAAGGATATATGCAGGCGAGCACTTACTCAAAAAAACAGGGCATTAACGTAGGAGTCAGTTGCCGATACAGTGGCAAAGATAAACGATTTCATTTTGAGAATATGAAAAATCCAGCGGTAAGAGCTGCGAGGCTGTAATTTATACCCAATGTTGAGAGATTTCGTAACAGTCATTTGTACTTTCCGTATTTAGATAAAATTCTCTATCCTAACTGACTGAACTTTAAAGCGGTAAGAGCCGTGAGTCTGAAATTTATACCCAACATTGTTTACGAAAACAACTTTACTTTTTTTATGTATTTATTAAAAATTCTATATCCTGACTGAATGAACTTTCAAGTGGTAAGAGCTGCAAGGCTGCAATTTTTACATAAGACATAATAAAAGCAAAAGATTTCTGACTAAACTTTCAAGTGGTAAGAGCTGCAAGGCTGTAATTTTCACACAAGGCTTTACGAAAACAAGAGATTTCTCGAAATTTCTACTTTCTGCATTTGTACAAAATTTTCTAACCAAACTAACTGAATTTTCAATTGTTACGAGCCACGAGGCTACAATTCTTACGAAAGTTGTTTTAAAAATATGTATTTACAATCCAAAGTTTTTAGTTTACTTTAGATAAAGATAAAGCTTGCAAGTTAATTAAAAAATTGTCAATTCATTGCATAGTGTAGCTTTTTCTTAAAATAGATATCTTAAGAAATATATAAAAGATTAAATACATCGATAACTACATACCTTCTGATGGCTCAGCGTGCGTGATAAGATTGTATTCCATCTGTAAGCAAAATAAAAGTTCATTTTATTCAATAAATAACCAGTTAAAGGTATTTCGTATGATATTTTTCAAACTTAATTCCCTGCATTTAATAAAGAAGAAAATTGTGATAAATGCAACAATTATTGCAAACAAAAATACGTTAAAATCAAGACTAGAAAATATAACCTAATTACTCATAAGTTCAACGCGAGAATTGTTGACGTACTTGAACAATAACCCAGCGTTTGTACAGTTTAATAAGCTAACATTATTACTCGCATAAATGTGTTACTTAGTTATTAATTACATCTTATTACGATTTACTGCTATGCTAATTGCTTAATCGCTTGTTTGGTCGATAGCAAAGCACTCAACACAATTCTTAGCATTTTATAAATATGTATATATTTTTTGGGGTCAACAACTGTCAATGCTGCCCAAGGTGCAGCAACAGCAGCGCATGCTGTTGAAAGCGTCATGAAAATCAAATCATGCTATGGAAAATTCCCAAAACTCGCCTTGCTCCAGAACAAAAAAAAAAACAATGAACTTGTGCATGAGTTCTCTGAGGCGGCGAAGTGGGGAAGTGGGAAGCGGGAAGCGAGAGCGACATTTGAGCATGGGAATGTGACTGGTTACGAGTTAACTACAAACGGGGTTGCTTCATGACAGTCTCATCGATTTAACAGCAGCAACAACACGTAGAACACGAACACGCCTTAGTTATCCTGACCTAGTCAAAGTTGCCATTACGCGCAACTCTCCCGCTCTCTCGTACGCGCTCTCTCTCCCTCTCTTCTTAGGCTTGCTCTCTTGATGCTCTCTGCACAGAAGCTGGAGACATGCCGAAACTCACGTCAGCCACATTGGCGACAGACAGCGTCGAAATTCTCGGTAAAAAAGATGATATGTCCTTTCCCCTGTCCTTGTCCCTGCAGCTGTCGCTTTCGATGTCCTGCGGTCGCATTCGCCTGCTTGCCTGCCTGCCTGTGTCAAGGACATTCAACTGTGGTCGCGCGTTTCATGGATTATGACGGCTTTATTGATTTTGTATTTTAACGGATTTCCCCATTGTTTGCGACATCCTTTTTCATTTTCATTTCATTTTCAACAATAAGGATCCAAGGACATTGCCGCCAAAACTAGCTCAAATTGATACAAAGTATGTAAAACGTTAAAACATAGAATCTTAGATAAACGACGGGCGGCTTTTTTCCTCGAACCTTTCCATATAATTTGCATAAATAAGTTTACTTTGCACTCTTAAGTTGTTTATTAATTAACTTGAACCCAAATCATAATTTCGTTGGCACGCAAATGTCACAAGGACTCCCATAATTTTCTCCCTAATCGTGAAATCCTTGACACCTGCTACAGTTTTAAACAATTTCCGTAAATAAAATCCCCAAAAGCCATTAAAATGTTGTCTGTGAATCAGTGCAAATCAAGTGCTATAAAAGCGGGAAAAGCGACAAAGTTCAAGTAGTCTGAGCTCAAACGGAAGTCGAAGAGACAGGAAAGTATTTCAGGTTTACTGTTGACAACGTACGTTGGGCGCCAAATGCCTAAAACAATGACTTGATATTCGCTTAATCAGTACATCACAAATGGATTCAATCAATGATAAACCCAACCGAAATATATTCGGTCTACGAGGTATTTGGGCCACAATTGTGCCGGTCATATTGACAACGCTACTTATTGCGTTGATTTTGTGGCTGCTACGAAAATTCATTGAAGGACCATTCTATCGCAAAAAGAATCGCATCGATGGCAAAGTGGTCATCGTCACCGGCTGCAACACAGGCATTGGCAAGGAGACGGTCCTCGAGCTGGCGCGTCGTGGTGCCAAGATCTACATGGCCTGTCGAGATCCCGCACGCTGCGAGGCAGCTCGCATTGAGATCATCGATCGCACCCAGAACCAACAGCTCTTCAATCGCAGCCTCGACTTGGGATCATTGGAGTCGGTGCGCAACTTCGTTGCTCGCTTCAAGGCGGAGGAGACCCGACTCGATCTGCTGGTGAATAATGCCGGCATTATGGCCTGTCCACGCTCCCTAACTGCCGATGGCTATGAACAGCAGTTTGGCGTTAATCATCTGGGTCACTTTCTGCTCACGAATCTCCTGCTCGACCATCTGAAAAAAGCGGCGCCTAGTCGCATTGTGGTCGTCAGTTCGGCGGCCCATTTGTTTGGCCACATCGATCGTGAGGATCTGATGAGCGAACGCAGGTATGGCAAGTTCTTTGGCGCATACAGTCGCTCCAAGTTGGCCAACATCCTCTTTACCCGCAAATTGTCCACGATGCTTCAGGGCACCGGGGTTACCGTCAACTGTTTGCATCCGGGATTGGTGCGTTCCGATCTGAATCGTCATTTTCGCGCACCTCGCTGGTTTCTCGGTCTGCTCAGCATTGTCTCTCTGTATTTCGTGAAATCCCTGCGAGCTGGAGCTCAGACTACTTTGCGTCTCGCACTTGATCCATCGCTGGAGGCTTGCTCGGGGGATTATTATGCGGACAGCAGGCGGTTTCCGCTGGTGCCGTGGGCACGTGACGAAAAGACGGCCAATTGGCTGTGGGGGGAGAGCGAGAGGCTGGTGGGACTGGCGCACAACGTTGAACAGTCGACAGCACGTGATGATGATGATGATGAATCAATTAAGACGGTCGTCGTCAGTGAATAATAGTTTAGTAGAAAGGCTAATTGATGGCGAGCGACCGTTAACTGGCACTTGATAGAGGAACAAGAGACCCATCCTAGTGATTTCCTCAACGTTCAGTTCCAATTGAGGACTTTGGTCTTGATGATAAACCGACTAATGTAAAAATTGAATTGTAAAAACATTTTCTCACAACCTCGATGCCTATTGAATTCCCTAGTTATGCATACAATAGTTGTTTTAAATATCCCATTTTAAAAAATGATAATAAATATGATTTTATATTAAGTTCTTGAACTTTGCTGTTGAACCCAAAGCTTACTTATATTTTATTTGCCTCATGATGAGTGTTAAAGTCTTAAATGACTTAAAATGTTTTCAAATCTGTTGTCTCCAACGAAAATTCAATTTATGTTTTGTCTGCTCGTTTAACAACTTTTGATTTGCAATCCCAGTGAAATACCCTAGAGTTTTAAACATTTTGTTTGTTCTTCCAAAAAGTGTTCAGCTAAATAAAAAACTGTATCTTTACTTTTTGTGCACTTTGAAGTTCTTTGAAATCCAAGTGGAATAGCCAAAAGTTCTTGACTTCTGGCAAAAATCCTTTAAACAGAAAAACTGAAATGCGAAACTCTTGAAGTTTGTTCCCATAGCTTGGGTTCAAAAACTTTGTTGTTCCAAGTCGCTTTAAGTGCGTTAAGAGCCGAAGAAGACACTGAGAGACTCGGAGAGAGAGAGAGAGTGAGGGAGAGATGCGAAGAGAGGAGAATGGGAAATCGGCGGCAACAACAATCAAAACAAAAACAGAAGAGCAAGAAGAAGACAGAATGCAAGTTAAATTATCCAATGGCAGCGACGCCGGCAGCGAAGCGAGAAAGAAAAGCACGTTAAAGTGAAAGTCGAAAACAAAATTCGAGAGAAGTAAAAAAAGAAAAAGAAATTAAAGCCAGCAGAGGCAGCAGCGACAGCGGCCGCTTCGTAAATGGGAATGACAGGCAGGCTTGTCAATGTGTGAGTGTGTGTGTGTGTGTTTACGTGTGTGAACATTGTACATGTGTATGTGTGTCAAGCAAGCCCGCGCGACGCTGATGTCGAGGCCGACGTCGACGCCAACGCCAACGTCAACGTCAACGCATGCACATGCATAAAGTTATGTTAATAACAGACGCCAAATGGCGGCAACGTCGACGCCGCATTACAACAAAAGCAGCAGCAGCAACAACAACAAGCGATTGGTATTCAGGTTATTTTGGACGTGTTAGCGGCGGCTCAGGTGGAGCATTCGGGAGCCACAGTTAGTTTCAGTTGGTTAAGATCGCGCAAACAGTGAACAACAATATCATCACAGCCCAGCCAGCTAACTTGGCCACAGATCAACACTAAAGATAATCGCAAACAAGAGCGAGAGCAAGTGAGAGTGTGAGAGAGAGATAGAGAGAGAGAGAGACAGCCGGCTTAACAATTCGTCAAGTAGTTTTTGCCATCGTTTTGTCAGTGTCTAAAGTGTGAAATTAACGCGTGAGGAAGTGTAACGAACAGCGAGTGAGATTGAGAGACAGGTGAAAAGAAAGAAAAAAACATATTGAAACGCATTTGGCAAGTAAAACACACACACACGTCAAGTGTTGAAACATGGTTTTTTTGTTTTTTTATTTTGGGAAAGTGAACGATGAGAGTTGACAGAATGCTGGAAAGTGCACGCATTCCAATGTTATCGATAAATAGCGCGGGCTCAGCTCGGTTCATTCATAACATTCAGATGTTAAAAGCTATCGACAAGCTAATTGAGAAGAACTGTGTGTGAAACTCGTAATAACTCAAAAGTTGTTAGAGCATACGAGTAGTAACAAATAATTTATGTAATTGCTCGCAAGCTGTGCTAGATTAACAAATTGATAATGTGCTTATTACCTTAATCGATTATAACAATAATGGAAATATGCATCAATGTGTTATTGATAATTTGATCAGCATCCTAATGTTATCGATTATACCATTAACTAGAACGTAACAGTATCGATAAGTCCCGATAAAGTAAACAAATTGCTTTTGACGAAGTTATTCACTTTCCCCTACAGTAAATAATGAACGAATGCATTTATTAATCGAATGCATTGTTGAAGAATGTACCCAATCGCCATTATCGAAATAAGTGCTATCGATAACTCTAAATAATCGATCAACAAAACTATTCAGCTTTTCTTACTGCATTGTTGAAGAATGTATCCAATCACCATTATCGAAATATGTGCTATCGATAACTCTAAGTTATCGATCAACAAAACTATTCAGCATTTCTTACTATCAATACACCTACACGACTTCTCCATATCAACCATACTCATTCATAAATCATTTCCTTTCATTCACAGGACTTTTCCCATATCCCCTAAAACGTCGCATCAAGTAGAGTTATCGACGAGAACAACAACCACACATCGTGTCACACATTCAATCCGCGTTAAGTAGCTATGTCGGAGGCTGTTACGCCCACGACGACGACGCCAACAGTTTTTGACCCAACCGCCGAGGCGGCCGAAAAGGCGCTCTGCTTCCGTGGCATTTGGGCTTGGCTGGTGTTGATCCTGCTCATTGGACTCGCCGTCTTTGCAGTGATGTGGCTGCTGCGCAAGTTCATTCAAGGTCCCGTCTATCGCAAAAAGAATCGCATCGATGGCAAGGTGGTCATCGTCACCGGCTGCAACACGGGCATTGGCAAGGAGACGGTCCTCGAGCTGGCGCGTCGTGGTGCCAAGATCTACATGGCCTGTCGAGATCCCGCACGCTGCGAGGCAGCTCGCATTGAGATCATCGATCGCACCCAGAACCAACAGCTCTTCAATCGCAGCCTCGACTTGGGATCATTGGAGTCGGTGCGCAACTTCGTTGCTCGCTTCAAGGCGGAGGAGACCCGACTCGATCTGCTGGTGAATAATGCCGGCATTATGGCCTGTCCACGCTCCCTAACTGCCGATGGCTATGAACAGCAGTTTGGCGTCAATCATCTGGGTCACTTTCTGCTCACGAATCTCCTGCTCGATCGCCTCAAGCAGGCGTCGCCCAGTCGCATTGTGGTCGTCAGTTCGGCGGCCCATTTGTTTGGCCGCATCAATCGTGAGGATCTGATGAGTGAACGCAAGTATGGCAAATTCTTCGGCGCCTACAGTCAGTCGAAGTTGGCCAACATTCTCTTCACCCTGAAGTTGTCGAAACTGCTGCAAGGCAGCGGTGTCACCGTCAACTGTTGTCATCCGGGCGTGGTGCGCACCGAACTAAATCGGCATTTCGTTGCACCCGGTTGGGTGAAGAGCTGCATCCAAACGCTGGCATTGTACTTCATGAAGTCACCGCAGGCAGGAGCACAGACTTCGTTGCGCCTGGCGCTCGATCCCTCGCTGGAGGGTTCTTCGGGGGATTATTATTCGGATAGCATGCGATTCCCGCTGGTGCCATGGGCACGCAACATGGAGACCGCCGACTGGTTGTGGCGGGAGAGTGAGAAGCTTGTCGGTCTGCCGCCCATTGAGCCACAAAATGGCGGTGTGCAACAGAATGGCAATGTAACTGGGAATGGAACACGTCCTGTCGCAGGAGGAGCAGGAGGAGGAGGAGGAGGTGAGAGCATTGAGACCGTTGTAGTTGATCGCACAAGCAGTTAAGAAGACTGCACAGCTCGCCATCGCAGTCTTGTTATAAGGCATGGAGACGAAAGCTTTGCTTGGAACCAAACCAGTGGGAACTAGTTTTTTTTTACATCAAAGCGATCGGTTATCAAAATTGTCTTTGTTCTTTATTTTTTGTTGTTGCTATAAACTTGACGGCAGCAGCAGCAAAAGCTTTATGATTATTATAGCAATTTATTTAAATGCAGCTAATTCTCTTACAAATTTTTTGTGCCTAGCTTTAAGTGGAGAACTCAATTAAAATACAAAGTGAAAAAAAGATAAAAACGTTAAATTCATTGAAATTGCCGTCATGCAGCTGTTGTTGCTGATACATTAAACAGGAGGACAAGTCAGCCAAAAAGCACAACGAAGCCATCGAAAAAAGGATGTGCAAGCAACTGTGTTGTCCACAGATCAAATACAATTGGGATCTGCCCTTTCAGCTTCTTCTGTCAGACGTGCTCTTCTTTTCTCTCTCTTTCCCATTCGTTCACATGCCATTAACGCAAGCACAAAAAAAACCAAAAGCAAAAGAAAAAACACACACAATACAAAAACAAAAGCAAAAGCAGCAGCAAGAACAGCAACAACAAACTGTAACGAAAATAAAATCACAGGCAGCAGCATCGAGAGTGCAATTAAACCCATGCAAGCCCCCGGGGGTCGTTTTGGTCGGCCAATTTTGTTGTTGCCTTCATACATAGGGGGATTATCGTGAGTGGAGTGGTTTGTTGTAAGTTTTATGAGCAGCTAAAGCTCTTTGGTCAGCAATTAGCAGAGTTTTAGTTTGCAATTAATTATTAGAGCAAGACAACCAATAATGTATACATACATACATACATATGTATGTATGTATGTAACTTACATGCATATTGTGAATTTTCGCCGTCCACTGAAGGGTTAAAACAGCATACTACAACAAAAACCGTAACTGAAATTTGCTGTCAACAATTACACGAAATATTGCATGGAAAATTCCACTCGCTGTGAAGCGTCGTTTTACACACACACGCACACACATAAACATAAACTCATTTTGCCGGCAAAAAAACTTATTTGAATTGAATTACATAGAATTATTTCCAGA
Source organism: Drosophila sulfurigaster albostrigata (assembly GCF_023558435.1). NCBI lineage: Eukaryota > Metazoa > Arthropoda > Insecta > Diptera > Drosophilidae > Drosophila > Drosophila sulfurigaster. The sequence continues at coordinate 7,581,948 of NC_084885.1, read as the reverse complement.
ATATTGTATATTTTGATTGATAGCAATGCAATTACGTTTTGCAATTGATGACGAAATTTCTGGAAGAAGTTGATCGAAACTCAAAACTAACTGCAACACGTGTCTCAACAGCAAAAGATGGGAGGAAAGAAAGAAAGGAGAGAAAGAAACCGCAACAAGACATGCAAATGCAAATTTGAACGAAAGTCTTGTTGATTTTGCGTGGCGCCATCTGGCAACGCCCTGCTAATTATGCCGAGCCCAGCAAACATAACCTAAATAGCTAACAAAACACACTCACACACACACATTCATACAGCTTATAAGGCATGCATTACTCAAAATAAGACAAAACAAAAAAAAAACAAATTGGCGAATTAAAAAACTTTCCACAACCTACAAGTTTGGGCTGAAAGAACCAATCATTTCTTTCCATTCAATTTGTATTTTGTTTTGTGCTGTGCACTTCGATATGAATAATGACATTTTGGCACGTATTAAACGCGTAGCATAGAAAGGTACAGGTGAGGAGGTGAGGGGTTGTTGACTAGGTAAACGAAATTAACAATGTGATGCTACTGAAAAAAATGGGAGCTGAACAGACATTCTAGAATAATGCCAGTTCAAATAGCTATATGTGGAAACATTTCGCAATTACTAACAATGCAAGTCAAGTGACACAATCACACAATCTTGAAATTACTCACAATCCAAATTCAAGTGGATGATGTTTGCAAATATTGGAATGCATTCCACACAATCACACTATCCCTTTCAAACTAGCGTCAAAATGCATATGATGCAATTGCCTGTGACAGATAACAAACAAGTTGGCCCTACCGCAACATCACACACACACACATGCACATGCATAAATATTTATACAAATAATATGTCTACAAATCGGAGAGTCTGTTTAGATTAATCATTTGCATTTGTGCAAACGTGACTGCAACGTTTATGATACAAATTTCCAAAGCAATTTCCGACTTGAATTCACGCTGGAAAAATTTCATTAAGCTCTAGCACTTAACGGTATTATCTAGCATCTCTTTCTCTCTATCTCACTTTCAACGAAATGCGCAATTCGTTATATCTATAGATTCTATATGCAATTATTTCCTCGCGTCATCGACGCTGTCTCATCACATTTCTAATGTGAAATATACAACTTTTCGATGACGCGCGATCTTCTCAATACCAGCTGTGTGTGTGGGGGGGAAATACCCTATAAACAGCTGAAGTTTATGCACTTAGGCAGGCGTATTGAATTTCGATAAGCCCCATGGTCTTTGCTGAAGTTTATGGCAAACGAAGCTTTAAGATAACGTGTATAATATCTAAACTACATTGTGGTTTTAATTGCTCTAACTTTAATAAAAGTGATTTATCAAAATGACAATATCAATTACAGAACTGTTATTCATGGTTTTCTTAGGATTTCATCATAGATATTATACATTATGAAATCCTAAGAAAACTATGAATAACAGTTCTGTATTTGATATTGTCATTTCCTTTGATAAATCACTTTTATTAAAGTTAGAGCAATTAAAACCACAATGTAGTTTAATAAACTAAAACCACATTATGACATATGTATTTGCAATAAATTGAATTCAATATGTAAATTCTTTTGTTGCTAATATGTATTTTACTTACGCTTATTGGTTTTAATATTGCTTAAACGAAATTATATCTTATAAATAAAACAAAAAAATAAAGGGTTATTTAACTTCGAAAATCGAAATGTTATTGTCAAACATTTAAATAAAGTCAAAGCAATCAATCTTAATATTTACAGGGCATAAAGAAAAAGTGCAAAAAGTTCCTCTGGCAACAAGTTATCGCTCTCGATTGCAACAATGTGCGAACGTTAGTGGAAATATTTGCAAGTTTTGACCGAAAGCTGACTTATCTAAGTTTTCTTTATATGTGTTATGTATGTACAATGTACATGTATATTCACGACGATCGCCTTGTAAGTGGTTCAAGGTCGAGGAAGAAAAAAAACGCCGCTTGTTAATTAATGTAAAACAGACTGTGCTGTTAGGAGTGCTGTATAAACAAAACACAGAAAAATGCCTATAATTGTAACCAGCAGATGTGCCATGAGTTGGGCCAACGTGAAAATAAAATATAAATATGGAAAATTCAAAATGCAGTAATACATATTATGAAAATGTGAGTATTGCAACACGCCACAGTTTGCTCTATATATATTTTAATTGAAATGGCATTACTTAAAATAGCTGTAAGGCATATATAATTAATGCATTTTATAAGTGCACACGAATTGGCTTAAAAGCCGATAATACATTTTCCACCCAAATTGCTTGGCAACGTGACAAAAATGTGTAGCGAAACCAAAAAAGCGGCTATATAACAGCAAAATGTTGTAGGCATGTCTGTCATTAAAACTGTCTTCTGTGCCCCAAAACAAATATCTTAATTTGCAACTAATAAAACTAAACACCTTCAAATGATGTCTAACCTAATTTCAAACAAAGCGCGATTTGTTTTCAACAGCTTCACAACTGTTGTGCTCTGCAGAACGATGGAGCTAACAATAACCTACAAATTCTGCATCAGTATTCACAGCACTGCATTTCAAGAAACGCGCGCATCGCGCTCAACAGCTGCACAACTGTTGTGCCTGACAAAACGGCCGATAGTCGGCAGCGCTGCCACCCTGTCACCAGCCATAAGCACTGCAAATAATAATCAGCTGCATATTTTCGTGGCTAAATAGCATATATAGAAAAAATGCATATCATTTATTTTGATAAAAAAATATTGATTCATATATTTACTATACTAACGTAATTGATCAGAGAGTGACGTAAGCGGCGCATATATGACGTAGGCATGGCATTTGTGTAATGCAGCCAACTTCACGTTATTTCACAAATATACCAGAAAATCAAAAAGACTACGCAGCATTTTCTGTGTGCTGTACGGCCAGTGTGACCATTAATCGCCGATGTTGCCACAATCGACGAAAATTGTGTGATATTGTGTGAAGTGGAAAGAATAAAAAAAAAACTTGGTGGCAAGAAAGACGTCGGGTGCCCACAAAAAAGAGTGTTGACTATTGTAAGAAAAATTGCAACGCGCCAAATGTAAGACGACCAGCTCCCCACACAATTTGTTTTGCGGCACAACACAAAACTAAAACCAAAATAACGAAAACATTTTTTTTCATGTTTGCAGCCTGGCAAAACCGGAAGCAAAAAAAAAGAAAAAAATCCACCAACAACAACAAGCAAATTTTTTTTTGCTGGAATTTTTCTTTTAAGTTTTTGTGTTGTTGAGGCGCTGACAACGACGAAGCGACGCCACGCCGCTTAACAAAACACAACAACAACAACAATATTATTAGCATATAATTTGTTTTTGCGCGCAGCCATAACAAAAAACACACACACACACACAACAATCATGAACTCGAAACGCATGAAATACACAACGCCAACGAGCAAAGAGGAAATTATCATACAACAACAACAACAGCAGCAGCAGCAGCAACACGATGTTGTGGCAGATGTGGTCGCCGATGTGGAAGACGAAACCGGCGCCACAGAACTATACACTTATGCCTATGCCACCAACGACGACGAAGTCGATGAGGGCGATGTCGATGACGAGGAGATCGATGATGTGGACGACGATGTCGATGGCGTTGTGACCAATGCCCAAGAAGTGATCATCGATGAGCATGGGCATGCGGTGACCTTGCAACAGCTGGTGGAGAACAGCACCGTCGAAGAGGTAGAGACCATTGAACAAGGTGACGGCACACACACCATTCTACACATTGTGCCCAATATGCAGCAGCAACATGTTGTCCATGATGTGGACGATGTCGAGCACGATGAACTCGATGACGATGTGGACGACGAGGATGTGGATGATGGCGGCGATAATGTCGGTGTCGAGGAGGGCGAAGTCGATGATGTGGACGATGAGGAAGCCGATGGCGATGAGGATGATGATGAATTGGGTTCGATTGTGTACGAGGGCACCATCGATCACAGTCCCGATTCCGATTCGCAATCGTCGCGCAACAAAACCTTCTATTGCCCCAATTGTGGCAATTGCTATAGCGCCGCCGGCTCATTGAAGCTCCATATGCGCGCCTGTCTGCGGCAACGCAACGAAGTCTCGGCCGAGGATCGCAAATGCAAGGTGTGCAGCAAAATCTTTAATTCGGTGGCATACCTCAAGGAGCATATGATGCGACATACGGGCGAACAGCCGTTCCGTTGCACACGCTGTTATCGCAAATTCGTCGATGAATCCAAATACAATACACACATGGATTCGCACAAGCATCAGGATAAACTTGAGGCCGAGGCGGAAGCATTGGCCGCCCAACACGGTGGCAAAAAGGTTGTCGTCAAGGAGTTTACATGCTCGTTCTGTGCGCAGAACTTTACGGTTGTCTTCGATGTGGGGCAGGTGAAGCGTCGCTATGCCTGCGATGCGTGTCGCGACAAATATTCAAATGCGGAGGCGTTGCGTCAGCACAAACAGCAGGTGGAGGAGAAGCGTGAATTTAGCTGCGAGCGTTGCGGTCGCAAGTTTGTCTTCGAGGGTTTCCTGCAACGTCATTTGCCAACCTGTGATGGCAGCATTAAGCGGCGTCGCGACATGAAGTAGAGGTGGCAGCAACGTGATGGCAGCTGGCGGCGACGTCGCAAGGAAAGGAGCAAACAACACGATCACGAAGAGGAGGAGGAAGAGCAGAATGAAGAAGAGGAAGAGTCACCGCCAATGCGTTACGTTGTTATTAAACAGGAGGAGCTGGAGGAGAAGCTAGAAGAGCTGTAGGAGGCGCCACACTATCAGCAGCAGCAGCAGCCCAAGAGGCTGCCACGCCCCCCAATACCAACACAAACACACATGAACACACACACGCCCTTGTTTTAGCTAAATATTATAGCTCTTAGAACTGTAAAGAAAACCACACAAAACCAAGAAAACAATTTTCATTTTATACACACACACACACACACACACATATTGAGGAACTTAACACATGCATGTAAACTGCGCTTGTGGAACTTAAATGCGAGCTGTCTTTTATGGTTTGGCATCCAAAGGAGAGCGAATTGTCTTTGATGTGGAACCTAAATGCTAGCTGCTGTTGTGGAATCCAAAGCGCAAGCTTGGCTGACGACAAAGCAGAAAAAACAACAGCGCAGCGGTAAACGAAAAACCAACAACAACATACAAAAAGGAACCCTAATACACCCACACACACACATACACACATGCGCAGCTGCCAGCGAAGAAGAAGATGCGGTAGCTGCAGCCGCAGCCGCAGATGAAACCAATCAATTATTTTTTTTTAAATATGTAATCATAATTATAAGAATTTGTTATCGCAATTCGATCGAGACATCAAACAAAAACAACAACATCAAGGCAAAAAACAAAACCCAATATAATACAAAACATCAAACGACAAAACAAAATGGCGCATAAGTCTCTCAGTCTCTAATGTATAGCTTACGTACTTTTAATTTCAATGTATGAAATGTATACTTACATTTTCCAATACAAACACCAAACTCCAACACACACACACACGAAAAAAAAAAACACTTTTATTATAATAGCCGCTAATCTCTAAATACAACAATGCTAACAAATGCATTCATTGATGTTGATTGAATTCAATAAAAACGAACACTTAAACAAAAAAGCGAAACAAAAAAACAGCGATTATTTTGCAATTAAACAATTTTCAAACGCTGCACTTGCACTTGCACTTGTAAAACCGCCAAAAATAACTGCGCAACTAACAGTTAGAAATGTGGTACAGTGGCAACGCCATAGGCAAGTGATCCTTTTTGGCTGAGCTTTGTTGCCAACTATTTTTGCGACACTGGCGTTGCCAAGCTGAGCGAGTGAAAGAGAACGCAACACATTGCCAACCACATAATTTTGAACGTGGCGTTGCCAAGCACATGCAAATAGAATAAATATATAATGTGACCAGCAGACAATTTTCTTGTTATTGTTTTTCTTTTTCCACTCGGTATTAATCAATTTTGCTTTAATGATCAACAACAATGAGCGAGCTTAAGGCGAATTCTATATTAACAAAAAAATGTAGTTTTCTTTTTTAATAGTTGGTGCATTAACTAATCCAAAGTTGTTTCGTTTACGACCAGAGCTTCAAATTGGCTCGCTTTGCTGTCGATTTCCAGTCGGCATGTGCATAGAACTCCCGGAAATGGGGCGATACCAAAGTATCTTCAGGCAGCGTCTTGTACACTGGCTCACCATACCAGGTGCCCACCTATGGAAAACATAAGCATATCAATAGTTAATTTTATGAAATTCAATAATATTGAAATGTATTTACCTCCCAGCCGGGGACGTTCTTCATGAGGTCGGCTTCCTCGTCACGATTGCGACGCAATTGACGCAAAAATTCGCGATCACGCTCTGCAATCAGCAGTGGGAAAATCACATTTTCGGCCGAACGCATTTCAATCTCATCGCGTTTCACCTTTTTGGCTGTCAAATAATAGATGCCCAAGCCGCCAATGGTGGCCACCAGATAGGTGCCAATCATGGAAAAGCCTACAAATCATAAAAACGCTTAGTTAAACAAGGATTATAGCTTGCTTCGGATCGATTTACCAGTGAAGTAACTTTTGGGTGGCACACGAGCAAAGGGAATCTTCTTGTAGCCACCGGGTGGTGGTAAATCCTGTTTAGGGGGCACATGCGGCACGGCCGTCGCCATCTTGGCTGCTGCAATAGCATTAATAAGTAATGTTTACATTTGGAACATTTGCATTTTGATACTTACGCTTTGTTATTATCGAGAAAATTGAGGAAATTTGCCAGTCAAAAATTCACGACGACTTTTGCATAACACACAGCGCGCAGTGTGGCCAAAATTGATAAACTAACAAAATACCAAATAGAAATGCACAATATATTAATTGTATATGTACGGATTTAACCGTAATGCAATGCCAACTATGTCCATTGCTATTATTTATTGTTTATTTCATAATTTATGTACTCATAATAGCATTTTGCTAAGTTGTCACATATAAAATACTAAAATACTGCAAGTGGAATTGCCAAGTAATTAGAAAATCTGGCAGCTTGAACAGCTGACAGTAGGCATTGTAAAGCAACCAATTTTATTTGGAAAAAAGAACATTAGCCAGCATTGGACATATTTTTTCCTTTTTATTATTACAATTCAAAGTCGATACATCATCTACACAAAAAATGGCTTTATTAAACAAATTCCTGGCTCAATCACATGTGCGTACATTATTTACTAGTCGCAACAACAATTTTAAGGATTCGGCAGCCTGTGGTAATTTACTTAAGGAGATTAAGATAAATGCGAACGCTGCAGAGCTCGCAGTTACTATAGAGGAACAATCAAACGTTGAAGATGCAAATTTAATACAGGTGAGCTAGTATTTAATATTATTTATTTAAAAATTACCAATGCGCGGCAAAAAATGAAAAGCAGCTGGAATCAGCTGTTTTCTGCGTAGGTGGGAGTAGTTTTTAGTCGGTTTAGTATTTATAACGTTATCGATAAGCGGCATCTTATTTATGAAATCAGAATTTGCATACTTATTGCGTTTAGATGCGTCAGCAGTATTAAATTGTAGTTAAACTAAGCATTGCGCTTTAGCAATTTATTCATAGTTGTTTGTCTTGAGTTGCAGTTTCTTATCGCGGTTTATGTGGGAGAACTATCGATAAATTGGCAGCGACAACAATCGGTGGTGGGCACAAATTGAATGCCAAAACCAAACCAACCAACCCAACCATTCGAATTCGAATAATATTTTAACATTCAGTTTCAGTTGCCGCGCAGCTGCCGTAAAAGAAGGGAGAGTAGGAAACAGTTTTTCGCTCGCCAAAAACGACAGAAAAAACGCCACAAGAAAAAGAACATTTCCAACAAAAAAATCCATTGGGGAAAGCAATTTTTTTCTGTGTGTGTACGTGTGTTTAGTGTGTTTCCAAACTCAGTTTTGTGTTGATCTCGAGCGCAAAATCATTTAGCCGAAATTAACATAAATCATGTCGTTCTATCGCATTTCTGCACGTAAAATTGCCGAAGCACAGGTGAGTTAACTTATTTACGCTTTCCTTTCCCTAACTTTTTTTTTTTGTTGGTGCTACTATTGTATAAAATGCGAGCCTTTTTGTTAATAGTGAGAGACTGGGACAGTCCGAAAATTGCGCCCAAAAGTGTAGTTTTTGTTATTGCAAAAGGATCCTCAAGGCAAAACCAAGCGTGGCTTGCCAACACACACACACACATACAGCTCTCTCTCTCTTTGCTAAGTACGTGTTTAATGTGTGTGTATTAGTGTTAGCAAGGGCAACGTCACGCCAAAAAAAACAGCCATGTGCTTGCGATTAAAAAAAAAACAGCGCAAATGATGAATTAATTTTTGTTTCTTTTTTTTTTTTTGAATTATGTGTTGTGATAAGTGTAAAGTAAAATCCTGTTGAGAACAAATACATACACAATGCATTACACACACACAAAATACATACACAAATACATATATGTGTGTTTGTATCTTTTTTTGGTAACATTTGCGCTATGTGCTAATTTTCTCGTGATTACATAATCGGGGCGCAACATTTTTCACTTTGCCTCAAAATAGCGAATCTTTATAAAAATAAAAATCTCATATAGAACACAGACGCAGACGCAGAAAAGCAACATCAACGTTTTAGTTTTTTCTTCTTTTTCCATTTTTTCTTTTTTTGGCTTTGCGACAAGAAGAGTTTAATGAACTTCCCACTTTTGTGCTGTGCATCTGCTTCAAAATGTCATTTGCATAACTTCCATTCGACAGTTGTTGTTTTTGTTGTCCATTTCGCTTACAACAAAATACCACGCGGCCTTTTTAATTCTTGTAATCTTACAACAACAAAACTACTACGAGTCTACTACGATGCTCTCACGGAGAGCAAGAGAGAGCACGCTTAAGAGAGCGCAATTGTTTGAGCGCGAGAGAGAACGCACAGGTAAAATATACACAGCAAGCCGTTTATTGTGCTTTCTCTATCGCGCGCATTTTGTTTCACTTACAAAAAAAAAAGAAGCGCGTCACGTGTTGTTGTTGCTGGTGATGCTGCTGGCCAAAAGTGTTGTTGCATCTTTTGTTGTTGTGCTGTTGCAAAGATTGTCCGTCGAATGACCTTAAAGCAAGCAAAGCAAATAGACCGCTGCCGCCCACCCGGCAATGCTAAGAAAATGCCACGTATACACACACATGCATACCAAGTATATGCTTAGTGTATGTGTCTGTGTTATGTAACTTGGCAAAAAAACAAACAATCGGTGCAAAGGCACTTGGCAAAATGTTAATCGATAAATCAATAGACACACACACACACACGCCCACATGTATGGCGGCTTACAGGACGAGCCTCCTTTTGAAGCGGCATTTTCGTCGTCATATGACGCGAGAGCGACTGCGTGCAGAGAGCCCAAAGAGACGGAGAAAGAGAGAGAGAGAGAGCGCGTGAATGTGACGCAAACAGATTTTCGATGCGTAATACTATAAAGTTAAATAATCTATTTGAAAATGTTATGCATACGCTTATGTTGTTCTTGTTGTTATTATTATTATTGTGGTACATTTGGCATGGCGCCAAAACGCGCAGCCACCACAGACGGCGACAAACGTCCTTCACTGATTTGTTACGATACACTCTCGCTCACTCTCTCTCTCTCTCTCTCTTTGCTAAAAATATCGTAAGAGGGCAAATTTTGATAAAAGGGCTTGTTCGATATTTTATGCATTCTCTTCCGGTCTCGAGTGCAATATGTGTGTGTGTGTGTGTGTGTATGTGAAATGCCAACTAAATATACCGAACAACAAAACAGTAGCGCACGCAAAGCCTTTTGACGTTCAACCAAACTTAATAACACACACGCGAAATTTTTTATCGCCCCGCCGCTAATACGTCACGATACGTGACCAATGCTTACGTAAAAGTTTCGCTCGCCCATTAAAACGGGACGCACATCAGCGTATTGTCTGTCTGCCCTTTTGGCAACAACAACGCTGGCATGCATGTGTGTGTTTGTGTGTGTGTGTGTGTGTGTGGGGGTGGGTGAATGAGAGCGAATGTGCAAAACAGCTGATCAAACGAAAACGATTGCATAACAACGACGAGAAGAGCTCATCTCTTTTTGCTTTAAGACGATTGCGATTAATTTTTGTTGTTATCGAATCTTAAATTTGACCATTATCGATTGTGCCGTATAAGCATTATATGCCTCTTAACTCTATGTGTATGTGGAAGTGTGTGTATATGGGGCCACGTATTATTGCATTGGCATTTAATTTATGGGTTCGCCTTTCTAATCATTAGATTAGTGGAGTGGTGTGAAGCTCGTGCCAATCTCTCAAGTAGCAGCAACAATTTATATATGCACCATATTTTTTGTCGTTTTGAATAATATCTCGTTCTCGTTCTCGTTGCCTCGCCCCCACTTATGCGATTATTATTATGAGGGGTTCGTTCAAAATTCCGCACGTTTATGTGCTGGGTAATGGTAGTTGATAAATGATAACAACGCAACCTGGTGAAATAATGCCGTCATGGAAACTTTAAAAGTGTCAAGATAAAGCCTGTGATAAGGCGCCACCACACATAAATTGTTGCAAGATTTTAATGATCATGTGATGCAACACATTTTTGAGAAATTCTCACTCATTTCAACTACAATCTCTTTCTCTCACTCTCTCTCTCTCTCTTTCTCTGTGTGTCTTTGTGTCAATTGAAAAGTATAGAGACATTTACATTTTTGTCGCAAGTGGCGATTCGCTACTATATAGTATATGAGGGCTTAACTGATAAGCATGACAAATTTGTTGTACGGGGCACATGATCGAGAGATCGAAATCGAAATACAAAAAAAAAGCGAACTGAGAGAGCTGCTGATAGCAAAAGGAAATAGAAAAATTTAATAATGCGAAAATAGAACCTTCCCCTCTGCAGCACCTCCCTTCCCCCCTCGCCCCCACAAAACAAAAAACTTCATCGCTCGAGCGTAAAGTGCTAATTTAATTAGGGAGGTGGGGGCTCTCGATAAACCCCTTTCAATATAAGTCGCACAATATTTATGATCCCTCAACACACACACAACACACGCAGTTCAAATATTTACATAGCTTGCCTTGCTAATGAAGACGACGACAACAAACAACAGCCTAGAAATGCATAACAGAAAAAAAAAAGTTGCAAAACAAAAAAAAATATACGTGGCTAATTAGCTTAGATATGTGAGAGCGAAAAGCTCGCATGATTGATGCGTACACAATTGAGCGATTGATCATGATTGACAACGTAATAAATTCAAAGATTAATGATAATATTTCTGTTTGTGGGAGAGTTGGAAAAAATACAAATAATACATACATATTTACAAACAATATTTGCAACATTTACGAACAATAAATTTTTATTTGCTGTAAGTTATTTAAATAACTCAACTTAAAAATATGTACTTGGTTTTCATTTTTTATTTACTTTGATTTATTATTTAAACTGTTATTTCGATTTTTCAATTTTGTAAAGCAATAACTTTTATTTGTTTTTAAATCGCTAATACTGCGATTGACTGATTGATGATTGAGAGATTGCAAATTGATTGGCAACTGTTTTAGACTGATTGATGATTGAGAGTTTAAAAATGTGATTGGCAACTGTTTTTCCGCTTGACTATGATTGAGATCAGCAGTATTAAGCTTAATATAACTGTGAAGCAATAACTTTTATTTGTTTTTAAATCGCTAATACTGCGATTGACTGATTGATGATTGAGAGATTGCAAAATTATAGTTCTTAGCAACTGTTTTTGCGCTTGATTGTGATTGAGATCAGCACTATTATGCTTAATATAACTGTGAAGCAATAACTTTTATTTGTTTTTAAATCGCTAATACTGCGATTGACTGATTGATGATTGAGAGATTGCAAAATTATAGTTATTAGCAACTGTTTTTGCGCTATTAAGCTTAATATAACTGTGAAGCAATAACTTTTATTTGTTTTTAAATCGCTAATACTGCGATTGACTGATTGATGATTGATCGATTGCAAAATTATAGTTATTAGCAACTGTTTTTGCGCTTGATTGTGATTGAGATCAGCCGCATCAAACACAATAACGACAACGACAACGAAAACCAGTTGTCGGAAACACTTGACACTGTTTCATTGAACCGTTTGTCTTCGTCCCGTCGTGTGATTTCCCCCGCCTTCAGCTGATGTTGATGATGATGTTGATGATGATGATGGGATTCTGAGTCAGAATACTGAGAATTCTAAAAAGAGAGAGAGCGAGTCTTGCTCGCTATTCGAAAGAGACTTCGTTTGACTCAAAGTATTTTTTTGTTCTCTTCATTTTTTTTTTTTTTACTGATTAGCGCGCATTTGTAATTAACGATCTGAACACTAACCGGGGAAGGGGTTACGTCATTTGACGTATTTACTTTTAGACGGCGTCTAATTTTTTTAAGTTATTTTTTTTATTAGTATTTTACGCGCAACGATAAAGAAAGGGGGAAGGACAAATAGCGACGACGATTGCGCATAAAAATTTAATTAAATCGTTTTTATCTGACGCTTTGGGGTAATTCCCTCCGGGCGGCGGCCATATTTGATAAAAATTGAAATATGAATGAGTTTAGAGAATTAGTATCGCAAGATTGCAATTATATCCGTTAAACGTCGTATTAAACAATTACAACCAATAATAATAATATGAATAACAGATGGAGACGGGACAATTGAAATAGTCACGCTAACGATGAGCGTTGGAATTGTGTGAACCTTGATTCGATAATTATTAAGAGCGTCGTTACTACGGATCAAGTGTGCTATAGTCCCCCCCTCTAGTTGTCTCGCTCTCTCGCGTGTTCTATTGACCGATAAGTGGCAATACTTGAGACTTGAGCAATATAATATGCAACTTTGCTGTGTTTTGTCGTGTTCACCTTGATGCCAAAACTCACGGAGATTATTTCGAGGTTGCAAAGCGTTTTTTTTTTTATATTTAGAGATTGTAATAAAACAAAAAAATACGTGTAATATTAAGATAGAGAGAGATAGAAGAAATAAAGAGATTGTCTGATGATTCTTATTATGTAAGGCAAAAGATCGAATGCGACGCGCTATCTCTCAATATTATGCTGGAAACACGCGACTGCGATTTCCTCAATCATAAATTATATGTTTCTATACTATATATGTAGGTATTATATATATAGAATATGTATATATATATGTATATATGTAGTATATGGTTATGCGATAATTGGCGATAAGTTGGTCGCGCGTGAGACCATTGTGGGGACCTTCAAATTTCAATGGCGTTATCAGCTGTTCCGTTCCCTCGCCCTCCCTTCCCCCCCCGCCCTCTTTGTACACTATGTCTGTCGCCCGTGAAACTAATCAGATTATGTTCATGACTTTTTCTTTTTTTGAAAATTGCGAACAGCAACAACAACAACAACATGCATACGCAAATATTAAGTGTATTTTATTTATAAGAACGTGCGATAAGATAATGAGACAAAGCAACAGTTCCTCAACCGTTGGGGCTATTGTTATGCAATGCAAGCATTGTCCCACTCATAAGCTCTCTCTCTCTCTCTCGCTCACTCTCTCGCATCATTAATCGCAACGTGTATCTCTGACAAACGGACAGCTCAATTAGCAGAAGCAGCAGAAGAAGAGAACCGCGAAACCGCTTAAGGGGCATCATCGTCGCCTGTAGACGTCAAAATCGTTCTGTCTCTGTTGCACTGCCTGCTGTTGTGGTTTAATAGCCACCTGACAAAATGCTGTTTGATACATTTGTCAGCCGCAGCCGCAGCCGCAAACACACACATTTGCATGCATGCATGTGGAGAGAAAATGTCTCCGATTGCAATGGTCATGTCATTAAGCTTTTGTCATAACAAACAAAATGAATCGATATCTAGTTACACACAGTCTGGCGGCCTAGCGGCTGTTGATGACGATTTTTCTCTCTCTCTCTCTCGCTGTCTCTTGCTTGATTGTCTAGTGCAGCATTTTTTATGATTGCATGCCGACGTGTTTAATAAAACTGCGCCAAGATTTATGCTATTCGCAATTAATTTGCATACCATCAATTAGTATATGTGTGTGTGTGTGGGTGTTAGTGACGTAGCAATCAGCTGTCAAACGTCAGCGACCAACTCTTCACATCACAATCGATAAACGATGCGTAAAATGTTTGTTTTTTTTTCGTTTTATCAATGAAACGGCATTCCTTTTTTTTTTGGGGCCGGTTGAGTAAACCGGTTTGCTTAGTGTGCGTGTAAACTTTGATTGTGTGTGTGTGTCTGTGTGAGTTTGTGTGTGGAAAAGGAGCAACAATATAAGCTGACAACAAAACAGGCATGCAATTCTATTTGCTTGTCGCTTGGCGGCGCCGCGCCACAAGTTCACATGGTTAATTGAATTTGCCTGACCCACTAGCCGAGCAAAAAAAAACCAACAAGTAAAACTGATAGCATAGCAAGTTGATTGACTTGCATATACCCTGCACGCTAATAACGTGAGCCCTCTAATGCATGCATTCCGAAGCTGACAACTATGCGAGTTAAGCGTGTCTAAACTCATAGATGCCAGCTTTCTAATGCATGCACACAGGGTATGAACAAGTTGCAACGAGAAACAAACAACAAAAATAATGTACATACAACGAACGATGTCTTGTCTGTGTGTCCGTCTTGTCAATCAAATGGCAAAAATTGTACTTTAAGCTTGAGCTTGGATTCCGTTTTCATTTCCATTTCGTTCAGTAGCGTCTAGCGCGCGCAAAAAAAAATAATAAAAACGCCACGCGTAGCAACAGCAACAATAAAAATTTTCCCTACAGCGTCGATTTAAGCGTGTCTCATTATGGGGACACAACGACGATTGTTCCGATCTGATCATAAAAAAGAAGAAAAAAAAACTAGTCTTAACCGGTTTGCTGACGAAGCTGCTGCTGCTTCTTGCTAGCAACGGTCAAATTTTGCGTTGAACTTTTGCGTATGGCGCGTTGTTTTTGTTTTGCGTGTTTTCTTTTTTGTTTTGCGCATGGAATAAAATGATGCAACAACAAGAAGAACAACTACAACTACAACTACAATAACAATAACAAATGCAGTGTGTACACACTTGCTGCTTGCCTGCCTGGGTTAATGTCTGCTCAAAGCTCTGACTCACGACGAGTGCGCTGAATGTTTTTGTTGGTGTACAACACGAGGCCGAGGTGGAGGCTGCAAATGCAAAAAACAAAAAAGAAAACAAGAAAAAACGGGCGGCTTTGCCTTCTTATCAGCAAATGTGTGGTGTGTGTCTGGCGCTGCTTATCAACAGCTTGTGTGTGAATTGAGCGTAATTTTACGCTTTGATTGCGATTTGAAGTGCAGCTCAATGACAGTCGATTGTCGTCGTCCTCAGCTCTCTCAGCTGTTTCTCGACAATCGATAATCATAAATTAGTAATGCATATCCTAAGCAGCACAGCTGTTCATCAATCAGTGTGACAGCTACAATCGGTTCGTGTCTTTGCTAAGCAATGGTTTAATTCTGTGTGACAGCCTACTAACGGTTCGAGTCTCAGTTAAAAAAATGGATTATTTCTAAATAATTTATTTAAAATGAAATTCGCTATTTCTACTACTTCAGCTACTAACGGTTCGAGTCTCTGTTAAAAAAATGGATTATTTCTAAATGAATTTTTTTTAAATGAAATTCGTTATTTACTTTTTTGCTTTTGCAGAAGGTGCCACTCGTGAACTATGTGCGCCAATTGTCTTCGGATGGCGCCAGTCTGCGCGATGTGCTCTCCGCCAAGATTCCCCAGGAGCAGGAGCGCGTGAAGGCCTTCCGCAAGGAGTTCGGTGCCACAAAGATGGGCGAAACCACCATCGACATGATGTACGGTGGCATGCGCGGCATCAGGGCCCTGGTGACCGAGACCTCTGTGCTGGACGCTGACGAGGGTATTCGCTTCCGTGGCCTCTCCATTCCCGAGTGCCAGAAGGTGTTGCCCGCCGCCAACGGTGGCAACGAGCCACTGCCCGAGGGTCTTTTCTGGCTGCTGCTCACCGGTGAGGTGCCCACCAAGGCCCAGGTGCAACAGCTCTCCCAGGAGTGGGCTGATCGTGCTGCCCTGCCCCAGCATGTGGTCACCATGCTGAACAACATGCCAACCACATTGCATCCAATGTCGCAGTTCGCTGCCGCCGTCACCGCTCTCAATCATGACAGCAAATTCGCCAAAGCCTACTCAGAGGGTGTGCACAAGTCCAAGTACTGGGAATACGTGTACGAGGACAGCATGGATTTGATTGCCAAACTGCCAGTGGTTGCGGCCACCATCTATTGCAACACCTATCGCGGCGGCAAGGGCTCCCGTTCGATTGACTCGAACCTGGATTGGTCCGCCAATTTCGTGAAGATGCTGGGCTACGACAGTCCCGAATTCACCGAACTGATGCGTCTCTATCTGACCATTCACAGTGATCACGAGGGTGGCAATGTCTCCGCTCACACCGTGCACTTGGTTGGTTCGGCTCTCAGTGATCCTTACCTTTCGTTTGCCGCCGGCATGAACGGTTTGGCTGGTCCATTGCACGGTCTGGCCAACCAGGAGGTGCTCGTCTGGTTGCGCAAATTGCAGCGCGAGGCTGGCAACAATCCATCGGAGGAGCAGCTGAAGGAATACATCTGGAAGACACTCAAGTCCGGACAGGTGCGGTATAACTTATAATTACAATAATTATCTTATCTGGTTCGTTTCTACGATAAGCACTGGTTTGGGTCTTGACTAAACTTATCGATGAGTGCTCGAAATTGTTGAAAGTTCCCTCTTACGTAACTCTCGCTAATGTCCCACTTATTTTCGTCATTCCTCTGCTTTACAGGTTGTGCCCGGCTATGGACACGCTGTGCTGCGTAAGACCGATCCTCGTTATACCTGCCAACGTGAGTTTGCCCTCAAGCATCTGCCCGACGATGAGCTCTTCCAGTTGGTCTCGAAGATCTACAAGGTGGTGCCCCCAATTCTAACTGAAACCGGCAAGGTGAAGAACCCCTGGCCCAATGTAGATGCCCACTCCGGTGTCCTGCTGCAATACTACGGCATGAAAGAGATGAACTACTACACTGTCCTGTTCGGTGTGTCGCGTGCTCTTGGTGTTCTTGCCTCCCTGGTGTGGGATCGTGCTTTGGGCCTGCCCATCGAGCGTCCCAAGTCCTTCTCCACCGACATGCTCGTCAACATGACGAAGAAGAAGTAAGCTTAAGATGATCGCATTGTGTGGATGGGGGTTGGGACGTTGGACAATTGGATGGTTGGATTGGAATTATTGGTGTCGTCTGCATTTCTGCATCAGGTGCAGGCGATCTAACAAGTTCAGCAAATGTAGCAAAAGCAAAAGCAAAAGAAACAACAACATCAACAATAAGAACAACAAATTATTATATGAGAAAAACAACAATAACACGAGCATAGAGAAGCAGCGAAAACAAATTTTGTAGCGAAAGTAGCATCTAATACACTTACACACACACACACACACAAAACACACAAGAATGCAATGAGTCATTATCAAATTGTGATGGACGAATGGATGGATGGATTCACGACGAATGGAGAGGATGGAGAGCGCGAGGGAGGAGATGAAGACGCATCGTTTCGAATCGAACGACAGAGAGAGAGAGAAAGAGAGAGAGAACTAGTGAGAGAGCAAGAGAGAGTGAGCAGAGAACAACCAAATACGAAATCACAAGCAAAAAATATAACAAAAACAAAACTGCAACAGCAAAACAATAAGTTGGAAATAAGACAACAAATTTATATTTAGTAGTATAGCTAAATTATGAATGATAACGAAAGAAAAAAGGAACAGCAATAGCAAACAAAACAAAAAAAAAGGAAAAACAAAAAATCACTTAATTATTTGTATAAGCGCTATTTATACCAGATTAAGTTATATATGGCTGGACGATGACACAACACACACACACACACATACACAAAGTGTTAGGTGTCGTCTGTCCACCTTCTTCTCCTCTTGGCACTACTGTTATGTTCAGCATTTTTCCAACGATTTGAACATTTGTTTTTTTTTTTTTTGTTCACTATTATTATTTTTCTGTTTCACTTTTGGTGTTTCCTTCCTGAACGATTTTCTGGATTTTATTTGTTACTTAACTACACTTTAAGCCAATCAATTATTATGTTTGGAGGCGTTTGTCTTTTCTTTTCTTTTCTTTATATATTTTTTTTTACTTTTCGATACATTGACTCGACTTACCAAATTACCCGAACCACTACTCAAGGACCCCGCCTAATATCTTAAAAACACATCTAACTTGATAACATTTTACTTTTAATTTACCCCTAACTATATAGTTTTTTCTTTTATTTTTACTTTAAACAATGGAAACATATTGTTATCTTATGTAATTTATTGCAAACCAGTAAATATAATAACGAAAAATACCAATACCAATACAAACAAACAAGTGGAATGAAAAACCTCTAAAAAAAACGTAATAAAAAAAACAGAACAATAATATACAAAAACACAAACGAAAATGCTTTTCTTTCTTTACAATGGTTCCGTTGGGTGGTATTGCAATTTAAATTGTGGCGCCATGCGCGAAAGTTATGCAATGCTTTTTTTTCGATGGCCGAATTATCGGCCTGCCACCACCTATAATAAAAATTCGATATGGCTATAGTGTGACCATGTGTGAGCACTTGGGTGGTAAAATACCGCAAAAGCTGGCAGCAGGAAAGTATATTTTTGTTAAATACGTCTTGCGGTCACGCTGATTGTTGGCGGATTTGTGCACCGCGTTACATCATTTATAGATTAATTATAGGCAAAATAAACGGTATTTGTGCAGCGCCAAGCGAGAAAACAAATCACCAGGTGTAGTGCATGGTAGTGGACAATTGGAACGCAACTTAACCAACAACAAACCACAAGGACAGCAGACACTCAACAAAAACAACGGGGCTGCGTGTTTTGGGAATCGCGTTCGCCGGAAACAACATAAACATACGATGAGCGAAAGCACAAATCAGGTTAGTTGGTGGCCAGGTTCAATTCACAGTAATTTGCGGGTCGCAATCAAAACAACGGGACCTGCTTAAAACTTATCAGCATATAATATACATATATGTATATAATTTTCGTTGATTACGATTGCAAACAGACACAAACGCACACACATACACACACTTAGAAAAGCACACACGCAGTTAGTCGGATACACAAACATAAATAAACTGCGCCGTTGCAGCAGCATCATTAGTGTGTGTGTGTGTGTGGTGTGTGTATGCGTGTGAGTGTGGAATTTTTGCTATTTCGACTGTCTGTATATTTGTAGTATTTTTTATTATTATTTAGTTCTGTGCCTTTGATGTCATATTTCGTTACGTTTACTTTTTCTTTTACCTTTTCTTTTCAGTTTTGTGCCATAGCTTTTTGAGTACTTTAACCCCCCCTCAAAAGAAAAAAAAAACCAAAAGAAATCAAAACAAACAAAATAATTAAGACAAATTTAGTGCAAATTTGACGGCGACAACAACAAGTTCAGTAAGCAGAGCGATCGATAACGATAACACACGTGCATTACTCTCCTTTCCTTTTATCGTTACCAATTTGTGAAGCTTTTACTTTAATTTTTTTTTATGTTTGTTTCATCATAGTTTTTGTTGTTGTTGCACGCGTGGCCAGCCTAAAAGGGGGGGAAGCGTCGACGGCGGTGGCATCAAGAGAGGGGATTCCTTTATCTAGGCTACATACCTTTTGTTTTGTATCAAAATTCTCTCTCTCCTCTCTCTGTGACGTTTTTGGCGAAAAACAATAAAACCAAAAAATAAACATAAATAATGGCGGCCTATCTGAATCGCACCATTTCACTGGTGACCGGCCAAACGGGCCCCAACAATAACGACGATAAAAACTCAACGGCCACCGATACCGTGGACGATTCACGTCACAATCTATCGCTGCAAACATCGGCGTCATCGACATCGGCCAATTTCAATCCAATGATGTCCGATAATCGTATGTACCAAACAAACGATAAATCACCGCTGCAGATATTTGTGCGCGCCAAGAAGAAGATTAACGACATCTATGGGGAAATCGAGGAATACGTGCTCGAGACCACAACCTTCATTAATGGTGAGTTTACAAACTGTTTCCATGCTTTATCGAACCGATCACATTTAAAATAGAGGTTAAACGTAAAGGATAACTTTTTATCTGGAGGTTAAACTTAACTTAGAAATAAAAACCTTTACAATATCAATGTCTTATTTCACGCATTAACTTGAGGTCGATGTACTGAAAAGTGTTCTATAAAAAGAAATTACAAAGTTTGCACTTATTTTTAGCACTACACGCGGATGCCGAAATTGTGGACAAAGCGGAGCGGGAACTGTTTGAGAGCTATGTGTTTAAGGTGGCCGCCATACGCGAAGTATTGCAGCGGGATCACATGAAAGTCGCGTTCTTTGGCCGCACCTCCAATGGCAAGAGCTCTGTGATCAATGCGATGTTGCGCGAAAAGATTTTGCCCAGCGGCATTGGGCATACAACAAATTGTTTCTGTCAGGTTGAAGGCAGCGATGGCGGCGAAGCGTATCTCATGAAAGAGGGCTCCGATGAGAAGCTCAACGTGGTAGTAAGTATGCTAAAATTGCTGTAGCTTGAACTCCTTTCTAATACAGTGTTCAATTTTACTTGCAGAACATTAAACAGCTGGCGAATGCTTTGTGCCAGGAGAAACTCTGCGAGAGCAGCTTGGTGCGCATCTTTTGGCCCCGCGAACGTTGCAGTTTGTTGCGCGATGATGTTGTGTTTGTCGACTCGCCGGGCGTTGATGTCTCCGCCAATTTGGATGATTGGATTGACAATCATTGTCTCAATGCCGATGTTTTTGTGCTCGTTTTGAATGCCGAATCGACAATGACGCGCGCCGAGAAGCAATTCTTTCACACCGTCTCGCAGAAGCTATCGAAACCGAATATCTTTATATTGAACAATCGCTGGGATGCGTCGGCCAATGAGCCAGAGTTCCAGGAATCGGTAAGATCTTTCAAACGTCCAATTCTTCTATTTATATTTTTGTATTTCTCTCTCTCTCGATTTTTGTTGTAAGCCTATTTGTAAATGTTGTTGTTTTTGTATATTTCCATTAATTTCGTTTAAATTCCTTTACCTAAAAAAACCAAAAACAACAACGCCAGGAGCTGGCTAAGGTAATGTCATCCAAACCCAGATCCCGACAAGCTCACAATACACTTAAATGCGCTTTGTTGCCTGTGTTTTGTTATGATTTGCCTCTGACCCCCCTTCCAAAAAAGAAAAGAAAAGAATTTTCCAAGCTTCAAAGCTTCTTGCAAATTGCGCATGCAAATGTCTGGTTGAGATCTCGAGCTAAGCGTAGTTTAAACACCATCATCTATTGTTTGCTCAATATACTATCGATTATGGTATCGATAGTTAGTTTAGTAATTCAATAAGTCGCAGCTTAAAATTACAAAAATTCAATTTCTAAAAATATATATAAACAAAATTGTACAATATATATTTATTTGTTCAATATTTAATAGTTGCAAAAAAAATCAAATATTTAAAAAATTCCAAATTAAAACATAAAAGAAGTACGACATTTGTATGCCAATGAAAAACACAATCCAACAAATGCAGTCTCTCAAACAATATTAATAACTCTCGCAATCTTTTTGGCCTGCACTCCCTCCCCCCCCGCACCGAACTGTAAAACAGGTGAAATCCCAGCACACGGAGCGCTGCATCGATTTCCTCACCAAGGAGCTGAAGGTGAGCAACGAAAAGGAGGCAGCCGAACGTGTGTTCTTCGTGTCCGCCCGTGAAACGCTGCAGGCGCGCATCGAGGAATCGAAGGGCAATCCACCGCATTTGGGCGCCATCGCGGAAGGCTTTCAGATACGCTACTTTGAGTTCCAGGACTTTGAGCGCAAATTCGAGGAATGCATCTCGCAGAGTGCCGTCAAAACCAAATTCCAACAGCACAGTTCGCGCGGTAAAAGCGTGTCGGGCGATATGCGATCGATGCTCGACAATATCTATGAACGCATCACGATCTTTCGCAATTTGAAACAGGATCAAAAGAATTTGCTAACCGAACGCATTCAAGGCACCGAAACACAAATGATGCAAGTCACACGTGAGATGAAAATGAAGATACACAATATGGTCGAAGAGGTCGAGGAGAAGGTCTCGAAGGCCCTCAACGAAGAGATTTGGCGTCTCGGTGTCCTGATCGATGAGTTCAATATGCCGTTCCATCCCGAACGTCTGGTGCTCAACATCTACAAGAAGGAATTGAATGCCCACGTCGAGAGCGGTTTGGGGAGCAATTTGCGTGCTCGTCTCTCGATGGCGCTGGCTATGAATGTGGAGTCCGCACAGAACGAGATGACGGATCGAATGCATGCTCTCGTCCCGAATGAACAACTCGTCACGAATAGCAGCAAAATGGTGGTGCGAACACAACCATTCGAGATGCTCTATTCGCTGAATTGTCAGAATTTGTGCGCCGATTTTCAGGAGGATCTCGAGTTTAAGTTCAGCTGGGGCATTGCGGCGATGATTCAACGTTTCACCGGCAAGGTGCGAGAGCGCAGCAAAAAGCAAACGCCGGCGCTGATTAATCGCCAGAGCAGTATTGGGGTGAGTTAACATTTTGAAAACAGAGAGTATGGAAAACCTTTATCCTGAAATCCCATCAACTTCTTGCAGCACACTGTGGTCACGCCTGTCAGCACGCCGGTGGAAACAACGCCCGTCTGTTTGCTGCCCACGCCGGGCGTTGTGGGCGGAATTACGCCGGAACAGCTGTCGATTATATCACGCTTTGCCATGTCCTCGATTGGCTCGCAGGGCACCGTTGGCGGTTTGGTTGTCGCT
Source organism: Drosophila sulfurigaster albostrigata (assembly GCF_023558435.1). Classification (NCBI taxonomy): domain Eukaryota; kingdom Metazoa; phylum Arthropoda; class Insecta; order Diptera; family Drosophilidae; genus Drosophila; species Drosophila sulfurigaster. The sequence goes on along the minus strand of NC_084885.1, from coordinate 7,558,937 downwards.
GGCGTTGTAAGTAGCCTTCTTGCAAAAGGTTTTTTGTGTTGTTGATCATTTTGAAACTGCTGCTGGCCCAAGCAGGTTTTATTATATCGCTATCAACTGAATACCGAACACTTGCAGATGCTGAAAACGATTGGATGGCGGGTCCTTGTCGGCATCGGAGCGCTCTATGGCTGCATCTATCTGTATGAGCGTCTGTCGTGGACCAATTCGGCCAAGGAGCGCACCTTCAAGGGGCAGTATGTGCGACATGCCACCAAGAAGCTTAAAATGATCGTCGATCTGACTTCGGCCAATTGCAGTCATCAGGTGCAGCAGTAAGTGACAGCTACAAATTCACATATAAAGCAAATCTGTATTCGATTTCTCAACGGTTTCTTAAGTTCAAGTTAAGCAGTGATCCTCAAGTTAGCAAATTATTCTTAAGTTTATCTCAAGCTAACAAGTTTACCTCAACTAAATCTCAAGCTAACAATTTATTCTCATGTTAACTTTAGTTAATAAGCTAACTTCAAGTTAAATTCATGTTAATCTCAAGATAACCTCACGTTAACGTCTAGTTAAATATTAAATGACAGAATAAATATGTTTAAGATCTTATGTTATTCTCAAGTTAATCTCAAGTTAACAAGTTAATGTGAAATTTGCCTCAAGCCTCCAGTTAAATAGTAAATGACAGGATAAATGATTATGATTAGGTATCAACTGAAATTTAAAAGTAATATATAACATTAATAGAAGTCTATTAGTTTAGGGATTGTATTTTATTTTTAGCTGTGTTATGAGCTATTTATATTTATAGCTCCTTATCAAACTGTTAGTTTAGAGTTTGTTCTTTTTTTTTAACTGTGCTGTAACTAATTAAAATTGTTAGATGTATAGATGTATGAAAGATTGGTTTATATTTGCATTAACTTTATGCGAGGAAAATCTTGAAATTGAGAAATTCAGCTTTCAGAGAGCTTTTCAGACTTATATTTTATCGTTAACATAACTTTTGGCGAGAAATATCTTGAACATGAGAAATCTGGATATCAATTTGTGTAATTCATTTTCTAATTGCGCTCTCTCTCTCTTATTTCGCTTTTCTAGGGAATTGTCGAGCACCTTTGCCCGGTTGTGCCGCACTGTGGACACGGCCACCACCGATATGAATGAGGAGCTCAAGACGTTGGAGTCGCAGCTGAATGTGCTTGAGGCGAATCAGAAGCAATTGAAGTTGCTGCGCAACAAGGCCAATTATATACAGAACGAGCTGGATATATTTGAGCATAATTATATAGCGCCGCAATAGGAAGATAAAGATGATGGAATGAAAGTCGATTGTGCAGCGCAGTTCACTCCCCGAAGTTCCAAGCTTTAAACAACACGACAACTCAACAACAACAACAACTAGAACAACAACAGACGACAACAACGACAACAACAAACACCTAAACAACAACAACTCGCCTCTCGTTCGTTGCAAAACAAACTGAAAAGCAATTGAAATTACAATTATTGTGATTAGTATCCATTTTTTTTTTTTAGTTCGTTTTGCCAAATTTTTTTTTTCAAGCATGTTTCAATTTTTTTTGTGTTGTATTTAAAATTTTTGCAGCTAGAAAACAAACTCTGGTAAAAAAAAAAGAAAACAAAGCAGGCCTTTTGTTGTTGTTGCTTTTACAGCATTCTTAACTATTATTATTATTATTATACCGATTATTATACATATTTTGTTTTTCTCTATTTTTTGTCGCGTAATTCGCGTTGTTGCGACTGATCAAGAAAATTGTAATAATTATACATTTGCTAGAGAATATATGAAATTTAGTCGATTGTTATTTCGCTCACTATTTTTTTTGATTGTTGAACAACTGAACAACTCAAAAAGAAAACAAAAAATAGAAAACAAAATCAACAAACTACGAGAACTTGTTAAATAAATTAATGTAAAACAATGAATGCGTATTTTGATTTTTTAATTGTTGTCTACGTATGTGAAAGAGACAGCCCTATGCGGTGCGAGCGAGACGGCAAGCATTTGGATCTATAAGCATTTTGCAATTATTTGCTTTTAATTGAAATAGTTTGCTTTGAATGTAAAACAAATGAAATTGAAAATCGAGATTTAATTGATTTATGCTTTAAAGTCTTTATTTTGGAGTTTAAGTTAAAAAAAAATATGTTCCAGATATATATTTGGTGCAACAAATTGTTGGAAGAAGCTTTTAATGGAATTACTTTTTAGAATGCTTCAAAATTTCGAAATTTTTAATAAAAAAATATATTTGTTGACAGGCGTGAAAGGTAAGTTTATTTTATTTAAACATTTTCTTTGAATATAATTTTTGTTGTTCACTCATTTGAAAGTACAAAAGCGTATTCTAGTCATTTAAATACAACTGGTTTAAAACGAGCTGCTTCGATATAAATTATATGTACATATAATGACTGTTGTTTTTCTTTTTTTTATAACATAATATCAGCAATTTTATCAAATGCAGTTTAATAGTAGTTTTTATTTTAAGGCAGGCAATTTTTTTTTATTTATTTTGTGTTTTTTTATTATTTTGAAACGTCGAAAAGAAAACAGCATGTTCTATAATGTCTTTCGGTTTTAATCAGTTTTTTGTTTGTTTAGCTTAAGTGCCACACATTAAATTTGAATAACTTTTGTAGAAAATTAAACGATTATGAATTTAAATAATAATACAAAAAAAAAAATAAGATAGAAGGAAAGAAATGCTGAAGAGAAAAAGAGCCAGCGACCTTCTGATTAAAGAAAAGTCGTAAACTAAATACAAGGATTGGTTGCTATTTTGTTGTTGAGCATAATTGAGAATACGTGAGTGTGTGTGTGTGTGTGTATCTGTCTCTGTGTGTGTGTACTGCTCTGCGATTTGCAGCTGGAACGGCAATAGGATTTGGTTGATTGACTGTTGAAGTGCTTTGTCGATTTGCATGCTTTTCGTTTTGTGTTTTGTTTTGGTTTTTACAAGAAATAAGGCGTCGTATTCTGTTTGGGGATGACACGCTCCGAATCGGGCACAGCCAGGAATATCTGTGTCTGACGCTCCTGCGCCGTATCAAAGCTCAGGATGGCAGCGACATTGCCGCAGCGATAGCAATAGTTGGGCGCGGACCAAACTGTGACCAGTTTGCCTTCGAACATGTATTTGATGCCCTCGTTGACCAGCTGATGTGCTCGACATATCAGATCCAAGTTGTTGATGCTCATGAAATCCTTGGTCACATTGTGACCAAATAACCAGCCGGCGCCACGCGGACTTTGGCCCCTAAAAAAGCCAAAAAAAAATAACATATTAGAATTTATATTTATACGATATATCGAACACTATTTGCCAAATGATAAATTTCATAGTTTTCAGCATATAGAGTTCAAATATGTATTGAATAAAATAGCGCACCAGTATTCCATGTCCTCGGGATCGGACCACACAAGATCACAGAAAGCACCCTTATAGGGTATTTCGCCGTTGCGTTCGATTGTGCGTATTTGATCGAGCGTTATAATCTCCGGACTTAGGCCGCCGTGTACGCAAAGCACTTCCTCATCGATGATCTGCAAATGTTATCGATAATAATCAAGCATGTGTTTAGGGGGAGTGTGTTCAATGTCGTTGTGTGTGTGCGTGTGTGTGTTGTGTTTATTACTGTGTGCGGGTGTAATATGTTTATTGTTGACTTACCGCCGCTATTGTGAGCAAGTCAAAGACTTTGCAACAATATTTCCAGCCATTCGCATTGCCATACTTGCTAAAGCACTCATCGAAGAAACCATAAACCTTGGTGATCTGACGTGTTTCATGATTGCCGCGCAGCAATGTGATCCGACTGGGATAGCGCGCCTTTAGCGTGAGCAGGCGTGTGAATGTCTCTAAGCTGTAATAGCCGCGATCCACAAAATCGCCCATGAATATGTAATTCGTGTCGGGCACTTGGCCGCCCGTGCGAAACAATTGCTCCAGATCATAGAACTGTCATAGGAAACGCAAAACAAAAAACCACAAAAAAAAAAAGGAACAGGAATTGTAAAGGAGCACATTGACAAGTGTGACCAGCGTTGGCATGTCGCTTACCTGGCCGTGAATGTCGCCGCAGACGGTGACGGGCGTGCTCACGGGCTGTATGTTTGTCTCCTCCAACAGTATGTCACAGACCATATCACAGAGTTTCTTCAATTCATTTTCCGGCAGATATTTGCACTCCTTCACTATCTCAATCCATTTGTCAACATCACCCATTGTATATATTTACTTTCTCTGTGCAACCGACAGAAATTGATGTTGTTAAATTCGGCAAAGGTGGGAACAACAAATATAAAAAGAAATTTTTTTATTCTACTTGTTGCCAGAAATTGAAAATGCGCTAATAAATGCGCACTAGGCAGCTAAAAAAATATACTGACAAAAAATAATTTACAGCAACAGCAACTGGCAAATATACTATCGATAAATTCGATATGTTAGCAGCATGTTAACATATGACAGACTTTTAACAGCGTCAGCGTTTGAAATGAAAAACGATCCTTTATTTTGATTTATTTTTGTTGTTGTTCTTGTTGTAAGGTAAACAAGCAAGCTGAAAGCAAAATGAAATAAAAACCCCGCCGCATTTTTCTTAATCAGGCACTTTTTTGTTGCCTTTGGCTTTTAGCGCGAAATTAGTTGTAATTAGCTTTTGTTTAAAGCAAATCATAATTAGCTGCGCTAGCTGCCGTCTCCTTTCTTTCACTCCTTGTTTTTTTTTTTTTTTTTTTGCATAGCATAGAAATAATCACGCTTTTAAATTTTATTGCTAGCTGCTGGCTGCTTGTTGAATTTTTCGCTGTGTGCTTTGCCTTGGGTGTCAGCGGCGCAGAAAGAAACATGCTGGCATGCTGTTGTTGTCTAGGGACTAAGAAGTGGGTGGTTGAATGAGGAAGGTGGGGGAAAGGATGCTTGGAGTATGCTCGGGTGTTGTTTGGAGAGTCTCATTAGTGACGCGAGCGCGGTTTTTCGGGTTGAGATGGAGTGAGAGAGGGGGGAAGAGGTACTACGCAAGTTATTTGTTTTGTTTTATTTTTATTTATTTGTATGTTTTTTTTTTCTTTTGGCGGAGCCCTATGTATGTGCTCTGGGCTCTATGTGTGCGTGTGTGTGTGTGTGCCATGAAATTGGATTTAACTGGCACAAAAGGGTTCAGCTGTGCCTCCACTTTCTTCTACTTCTTTGACTTCTTCTTTACCTTTGTGTGAGCGCACGCATTAAAGTTGTCAAGCTGCTCTAGTTACCATCTCCCGGCCATTTTGTTTTTGCATTTGAACTGAGTTTAGCGTAATCTTTAACTATTTATGGTGTGTGGAGAGGGGGGAGATCAAAGGGGGTCAAAGTGTTGTTGTACATGCCATTCGCATTGCGTGCTGCATCATTAGTAACGTTATTTTTATGCTCTCTTCCGCTGGCAAGCAACTTCTTTTTTTACTGCTGTCTGTTTCACTTCCGCATAGTTGTTGTTGTTGTTGTCAGTTGCTTCTTTTGCCTGCTGTTATTCTTGGTCTTGTTCTTTTTGTTGTTGTTGCCTCTCACAATGTTGACAATTAAGTTAAACTTGTTTTCCTACTTCGTTTCGTTTCGACAATTTTGCTTTCCCACTCACCCACTCCACGTACGTACGCCCTTCCTGCCTCTCGCTCTGTCACACGCACGCTGCACCTCTCCTCCATTCGCACTGTTCTAACGTGCGCCAATGTCCTGGCAATTTTCAGCTGCCCTCTGTCGCTGTCTCTGTCGCGCCCCTTTGACGCGCTTTGCTGATTATCAATGCTCTCGTCGTCTTCGTCTGCGGCTGCCGTTGACGCTGATGTGCTTGATAATTATGTGTCCATGTCCACCTTCTCCCCGCCTCCCCCCTTTCGCAATTTGTCCACGCTTCACCATCGGACATTTCTTTCTTACGCTTTTTGTGCCTGCAAGCCACACAAAGAGCCAAAGGGTATTTTGAGTTTCTGACCATTGAAAGCTGCCTAGTATATTTTTAATTTTAATATAATAATACATAATTAATAACTACATTTTTACCAGCGATTAACTAAAAATAATATTGAATGGTAACCACAATATTTTTACGTTCTTTGGTCTATAAAAGTAGGTGACGGGTATCGCGCAGTCGTGCCTTGAACTTTGACTATTTTTTGCTTTAATTTTTTTTGCATTGTCTTCGCCGTCACCGTTGGCCGCTTCTGCCATTTGGCCGGCTTTCTTTTTATTGTTGACGTTTTGTTAACTTGTTTTTTCCTGAGCGACTTCTTCTTGCTTCCCATTCCCATTGCCAATTCTCCACCCCCATCTTCATGTTTATTGCTCCTTCTCACACCCAGCATTCGCCATAGTTCTTAATGTCAGTTTCTGCTGCTGCTGCCTGCTCCTTGACTTTTGTTGTTGTCGCTTTTATTGTCGTCGAAAATTAAATAAAATTAATTACCGCGTGTGTTTATACACACATACACACACACACCCACACACACATACAGAGGAAGCATACAAGAGGCTGGCAAGACACGCAGCATTGACATTAACACAGCGATAGCGCTTTAGTTGTTGTTTCGCTTTTGTCCTGACTTTGCCAGAGTCGAAGACACAGACAGAGACGGAGATGGAGATGGAGACAGCTGCAGAGTCAGAGTTCTATGCCATGATTCACGCGCGTGTGCGTGAGCGACAAACAGAGCAGCAGCCATAAGTTGGCACAGCTTTCGCTCTTCAATGTGACACTCTTCTTATGCGACATATAAGTACAAAGAGAGTAATAGGACAGCAGTGTGTCAAATAAAATAGATCATGTAACTTAAGCACACAGACTGAATGTGCATGCAATGCAAAAGAGCGTGTGTAAAGAGTGAGTGCAAGGATCTTTAGATGTTGTACAATACACCTTTAATTAGGATGGCTAGTAATTTGTATTATTGAAATTATATAATAAAACATTCAACTGTTCTTAATAACTTACTAATTGATAAGGATGTTATTACTGCCTGCAATAAATACTTATTTAATAATTCGTCTAACTACAGTTTTTACAGTGATCTAATTTAATTTCACCCACCAAGATCTGTTGGACTTGCACTCTCTTGCTTAAGTTGCGCTCTAATTTGTTCTCTTGATCTGTTTTACCGCAAAACGTCGAATTTTTTGCTCACTGTTCGCATGCGAGCAAGGCGAGAGCGTGTCAACGGCATCTTCATCAGCGTCATTATCAACAGTTGCCAGGCGCCGCTAAAGCGAAACAACCTGTGGGCGAATTCGAAAAAAGGCGCCTTCGTAAAGTGAGTGAAGAGTGTGTGAGAGTGTAACCGCCTAAAGGCATAATGTCGTTCAGTTGTCGAGTCGTGTCGCGTCGAATGTTGTTTCAAATTACAGTATGTGTGAGCAGAGCAGTGCCCATGCTCTTTTCTAACTCGTTCTAACTAACGCGCTTCCTACATTATTTGTTACCGCATTCGCCATCATCATCTTCGTTTGCTGTCACATTTACTCAGGCGAAGTGTGCGCCAGTGTGTGTGTGTGTCGGTTTGTGTGTGGCCATTCGTTGTATTGCGAGCGAGCGAGAGCAAGCGAGGCAAAACACATTAGGAAGAGTAAACACGCTGCCTCCTGCGCTCAGTGTATCATTTCATGCGTTTGCTTTGTTTTATTTATTTATTGTGCGCTTTTAACTTTGCACCCATTGCCTTCCCACGAAAAACTGTGTTGCGTTGTTGTTCTTTTGTTGTCATTACAACTACTAGTACAACAACTAATACATGTTGTTGTAGCTGCTGTTCTTGTGGCCTTTTGACTTTTTAGTGCCTTGGCATTTGACTTTTTTTTTCTCTTTTTTTGTGTTTTCATTGCTTTGTGTTGTTGTAAGCGAACAAGTCGCAAAGTCAAAAGCAAAAAGAAACTCAACGGGACATGAAGCTGTTGGTCAAGAGTGACGGAAGGGGGGAGAGGGGCTGGTCAAATTGTTGTGCATAGTTTGTTACTGCGATAAAAACGAAAATAAAAGCAAAGCAGATAAAATTAAATAGTGGCCAAAACCGACAACTGAAATGGGCAGCAACGAAGGATATAGATAGAGAGAGGAGGTGGGGACTGGTGGGGGGCTGTTTGGTAAAAACCTAAACTGAATCAGGTGCCCCTGGGCTATGGTCGGTGGGCGCTGTGGGCGTGGCAACACGTACAAAAACTAATCGTTCAATTAAGTTGCTGAATGTTCGGCGAAAACGGTGACGTAGTGCGGTAAAAAGGGGCGGGGCGTGGCAGCGGGGCGGGAGGCGTGGCTGGCGGTGACTAACACTGGAAACTCCTCAGTTTCCTCAACATGTCCAGAACAAGAGCAGCGAGCACAAAAAGTTAATGAAAAAGCAAAAACACACAATACACACACACGCGCACACACACACACATATGTGTTTGATAAAGTAAACTAAACGCACAACAAGACAAATACCCTGTAATTGTGTAAATAAGCCGCGAGTTGTTTTGTGCGCTGAGTAAACAAGTAAATTTCAAAGTGAATAAGTGGTAAGTACATTTTTCATATTATTTTTTCACTATAAATCTTAATTTAAAATGAATATTTTATTTGATTTTATATTCACGAAATGAAATTATAAGTTTTTATTTTGGAGTAGAAAACGATGTAGTCCAAGCTTTTTATTAGATAACAAAAAATACTTTGCAAAGAAAGAAAAATAGTTTTCAAGCAGCATCGCATACGCTTTCTTTGATTTTACAGCTAGGGTATTTAAGCGTGGTATTAACTAAGGAGCGTGCTTGTAGAGCTAAATGACAGACAAACCTATAGCATCACACACACACACACATGTATAGCGAACACAATACAAACGCAATGAACGTAATGGAGCGTGGAGAGAGGGAGAGCGAAAAATGTGCGGAGTTGGGATAGCAGCATTAGAAATTGGAGAGTGGGAGAGTGAGATGGAGACAGAGACAGAAACGTGTAGAGGAGGGTAAAACGAATGTCGCTGTTGCTGCTTCTGCTTCTGCTGCTGCTGCTGCTGTTGTTTAATTTCTTTTGAGCACAAAACAATTATCAATTAATGTAGCGTTATGTGTGTGGGAGTGTGTGTGTGTATGTGTGTGTTGTCAAATGAAATTGTTGAAGCTTACGTTGTCCTACGAAAGAAGGGAGGGAGGGAAGAAAGAGGGGGGCGCTAAGTTTAGCGGGTTATTTGGCAGCATTGTCGTATTTTTAGCATACAATGTAAATATTTATGAGAGCGAGGGAGAACGCAAAAGAAGCCAGGAGCAGGAGCAGGGGCTGGAGTGTGTGCAAATTGTGCGAGTGTGTAAATGTAAATGATTCACATTCTTATTCACATTCGTATTCGCATTCGCATTCACAGTCAGAGTCGCTGGATCGCTTTATCAATGTCATAAACTATAAGCAAGTCGAATGTCTAAAATCAAGAGATTGAGAGAGAGAGAGAGAGAGAGTAAGAGAGAGGCACTTTGCCTTAAGTTGTTGACTGTACTTTGGGCCAAGGCACTTGGCAAACTTGTTGACTGTTGCAACTGTTGCAAGTTCCGCTGTTGACCGAACATCCGCTTTGAGTGCAACTACATACATATATACATACATACATACATACGCACATATATAGAATATTGACGCTCTCTCTAAAGTGGGTGTGGCATTTGTGTGTTTAACTAGTCGATGGCCGAACTTTGATTGACCCTCGACTGTCTTCTCTTGACTTGAACCTTCGATACGGTTCTTCCTCTATCTCCCCCCCCTCACTCACACACTCACACACATTTCCTTTATTTTTTTTTATTTCTTGTGAGGAAATATTGAAAGTAAATGTGGCAAGAATTTTAGATATTCGCAAGTTATTAAAAGTTATTGCATGCACACAGGAATCCATCAAAACGGAACTAAACAGTTTCGAAAAAAAAGGACATCCGCCTTCATGATTGATTGCATCATCATCATCATCATCATCATAATGATGAAGTTACATACATACTACATACATATAATGAGCAAGCTCTACTATTCGTTCGTTCTACGAAATTGTTAAGCAAAGTTATTGACACAGCTCTTTGGGTTTGACTTTTTCCCTCAATTTCCCTGATTTGTTGTCGCAATGAAAACGAAACGAAAACGAAAACCAAATTTTTGGTTGCATATTTGAATGTGCCACGCTGGAAAATTTCAATTGAATTTTTAAGCGGAATTTCTTGGAAATATAATTTTTTTTATAGCTGGTTTTATAAGCATTATCGAATGGGTTTCCTTTTACATATGCCATAAATGGAATTTGAATTATTAATAGTTATTGTATTATTTAACAATTTTAATATAATTTCTTGGAGTAAAAAAAAAATCTTATTGCTTTGTATATTTCTTTATACTTATTTTTATAGACACTTTTGAATGAATTTGATTCGAATTTGAATTCTCATTTCTTATAATTTTTCGAATTTGAATTATTATTAGTTATTGTTTATTTAACAATTTTAATATATATTCTTGGAGTAATTTTCTTCAAATTTTTCTTTAAATTTGTAGTCAAATAAAATTCTCAAATTGTATATTTTATTTGTTTATTGATTTCGTTTATTCCGCACATTAAGAAACCAACATTTGTCATTGTTACAAAAAAAAATATTATAATAGTCTTGTTATTTTTTTTTATTTATTTCTTTGTACAACATTTTGATGCATTTGTTTTTGTATTTTTTTTCTTTGTATATATTGTGAAATACAATTCAATGTTCTGGGAATTAGTTAGATTTAAGCAATATTATCTGAATTTTGCCAGCATAAATATTTAATCTGATATGCAATTTAATTTATATCATGCTCTACCAACATATTGTGTATTTATCAAGCTCAATTTCATTTTACAGTGCTGTCAGTTGCAGTTGCATTTGCATATATAAATAACATATATATATATATATGTATACATGTCAAATCCTGCCTTCTTTCAGCCTCCGCTTCCTCCTCTTCGATCTGTCGTTTTGGTTTCTTTTTGCAAGACTTTAATATTTATTTTGACATTAAGCTATTAGTTTCGCAATTATTGTGAAGGTTGCTCGCGTTCTCTATGATTGCTGTTGGATTACATTTTTTCTGTTTCTGTTTCTGTTTCTCTTTTTTTTTTTGTTGTTTCTGGCCTTTTCTTTTAAATTCAATTTGCAATTTTGATTTCATTTCGTTTTATTGGCATTAAATTCGGTTCATTTGTATGCATGATTTCTGGCCAGCGGTCAAAGTTCAATGCTGCAACTGAAGCAGCACATTTTAAGTATTACTTTTTTCTTTTGTATATTTATAAAATGCAAAAGAAATATAAAACTGAAATTTACTCTTTGCGTATATGCTGTAAAAAAGTATGTTCAAGTTAAAGTATATATTTTTTTTAATTACATTTAAAATCAAATAATTTAAATATTCCAAGTATCTTCAATTACATTTTTACACTTTTTTATTTTCTTGAAATTACAATAAATTTAAATAATTTGTATTTGTTAAGCAACTTTATTTACATTTTTACACTTTGAAGAATCTTTTTCTTTTCTTGGAATTATAATATTATGATTTAATCATCATTTATTATAGATAAAACTCATTAAAGTAAATTCCCTTTGAAATTTATAGATGAAAAAGATTACTTGGAAAACTAATCTTAACTTTATTAAAGGATATTCAAAAGTATAGCATACTTATGTGGGTCGCACTTTGTTTCAAGTGCAAATTTTGTAGTTTGTCGAGTTGAGTTTATAAATTATTTTTCTTTTGGTATTTTAACGTTGTCAAGCACATTCAACATTTGGTTTTTGCTTCTTTTTTTTTGTTTTTTTGAGTACATTGTGCAGTTTATTGATGTTGATTTTATTTTGTGAACGTTTGGTATGATTATTTATGTAAATGATTATTTTTTGCTGTTGTCTACGAGTTGCCCCAGCTGGGGGCATGTGGCAACATTGTGTAGTGAGTGTATGAGTGTATGAGTGTGTGTGTATTGTGTAATAGATGAATAACAAGTGAGCTCATGTAATTGTAAACCAAAAACCAGACGACTGTAAGGCAAATTTGTAGTTCATCTATAGAATAAGCAACAATTCACATTTATCTGTTTTCCATGTTTGTCTAACACAAAGCAACAAACACACAAACACACACACACACACACACACACACTTTGGGTGTAGATTAGTAAAATTGAGTTAAATTGAACTGGTTACTAAATCTACAAGTTGGCTATTTGGGTCGGAATGTGGAGAATACTTTCAGATAATCGTATATTTTAACGTATTTAAGTTTTATTTCTCTTGGTTTTGTTTGTGGCACACCAGACTTTGCCTGCAAGTGTATAAGTGTGTTTGCTTGTTTGTATCTGTCGGTGTGCGAGTGTGTGTGTGTGTGTGTGTGTGTGTATGTGTGTTAGTCTGCCACTTGCAATTAAGGATGAGTGCGAGTCGTGACACGACTATCGCCTATCGCTTATTTCCTAAGTGTGTAATTATATCTGTGAAAATATGTTTTCCTATCAAACTTTGTATTGTGAAATTTTATAAATTTAAAGGAAAATTAATTTAAATTATTTAATTTCTTTTTGCTCATCATTTTGGGCAACAAATATATAATATAACGACTTTTATATGTCATTCAACATTTCTTATTGATTGTGTAATTCTTTTTTTATTTAATTAATTAGTGCATTTAAGATTATACACATAAAATAATTCTTTTGTTTATAAACATATTGTTTTATTTGTAATAAATTGCAAAATTGTTTAATCTACTTATAATAAATTATGAAAATTCATAAAATAATTAATTTGATTTATATACAAATATAATAAATTGCTTAATAGTTTTATTTATACAATTTGTATGTACAAAAAATAATTATATTATAAATTTCGATAAAGTTTAGAGAAATTTTCTTCGTCGAATAATCGTAAATGCATTAATCGTGTTAAGCACGGTGCCATCACTATTGTTGAAGCAGAGTTGCTCCGCATGGGAACCACATAAATAGTCGAAAAAACATTTTGTCTACACGCGCAATTATCTGCACTTTAAAATGCACATTGCTCAATGGATCGTTCTGTATTTTATATGCCTTTCTTCTATCTCTTTTGCACTTACACGTTGTATGCGTGTGTGTGTGTGTGTGTGTGTGTGTGTGTGTGTGTGTGTGTGTGTGTGTTTATCAACACATGCAAAATGGAGCGTGTAAACATAACCTCACTAAGCCTGGGCCAATGTTACCCGCATTATAAGCAGAGAGCAAAGAGCAGAAAGCAAAAATAAAGAGAGAGAGAGAGAGCGAGTTATGAGTGTGAGACAGAGATACGCATTTCAAATAGATAAGGAACGAGCGAGATAGCAGCACTCGAGACAGACATCTTACACACACAAACACACACAAACACACAAACACACACACACACACACTTGGCCATAAAGAGCCACTAAAAGTCTAAAGTAAAACTTAGCAAAATGTTAATTAAATTCCAACAACGAATCAAGTAATTTACAACGACTAAGTCGAAAACCCCAAAGCACCGGCCCTCAGCTCAGTTCCTGCCCTCCTCCCCTCCTTAACCCCCACAGTGGCCGCACTCCCCTCTCTCTCTCTCTCTCTCTCTGTCTCGCTCTCACCTACACACACACACATACATATAAACACTCTTGCGCCATGACAGTAAAATACGGGAAATGCTTAAAGCTAACTGTATTTTCGTGTACGGCGGATGCCTCTAATTCAGCCCTGGCTGCCCGCCCCCCTCCCTCCCTCTCGCTCGCTCTTTTAGTCGCAGTCGCAGTCGCAGTCTCTGCTGCTCTGTCCCTGTGTTGCAATGTGCGTCCCTTTTGTCTGCCTCACACTGATTGTCGTCGCGTCCTGGCCTGTCCCCTAAAGCCAGCCGACAAAGCAAACGTTAAAGAATATGCCGCACACTCACAAGGGAGAAGTGTGGAGAGGGAGCGGGGGGAGGAGTAGGAGATACAGGAAGTGGATAGGAGAAACAGACAACTGTGGCGTAGAACAAACATTTTCAGGGAGTTAGCTAGGATCAGCGAGATAAATGGCGATAATGAAAAGCAAAAGAGAGCGATGGCAGTTTAGATAGTTAGAAAGAGAGCCAAAGAGAGCAAGTGAGATTAGCTAAAATTTGTACAAAATTAAAAAATGCATTCAAAATTGCAATTTACTACGAAGCTTACATGAATACTTTTGTTTGTGCTTAGGTAATTGAAATTGAAAAACAAATTTAAGAAATACAATATTTAATCTTTAAAACATAAAGCTCTCTAGACATTTGATGGATATTAATACTGAAGCGAAACAAATTTAAGAAAAGGCAAAGCAACTCGAAATAGCTGAGAACAAATTAAAAGTGAGTGAAAGAAGTCTCGAAAAAAAAGTATAAACTAAAGCAAACAAAATGCTAATGATATACATAGATAAACAAACAAAAACAGTTCGAGCTAAATAAAAAAATGAAAAAATATACGAAAGAAATACTAAACTTGGCCAAGATAAAAAACCAACCTATGATGAAGAAGCAGACCGAGTAATGAAAACAATTTATAAAAGAAAATAATGGAAATACAAAAAAAAAATATATATATTTTCGAAGAAAGAACACAATACTGAAAAGAGAAACACGAAAAAAATGGAGGTAAGCAAACAGATATACATATGGAAAACTATAGATGCAGAAATGGAGAGAGAGAGAGAGAGAGAGAGAGATAGAGAGAGATATGCACAAAAGAAAATGCTAAAGTGGAAAATGAGTGACAAAAGCTGTCAACTGGAAAACTAAAAAAAAAAAAAAGTGAAATAGACTAAAAATGTGCGAAAATAAGAATTGCGTAACTATTAAGGATAACAAGAGACAATGTGAAAAAGACGACGAAGAAGAAGTAGAAAAGGAAGTTGAAAGTAAATTATACAAAAAGCGAGGTTTCATTCTTTTTTATTTTATTTTCTTTTTATTTTGATATTTACTTGAGTTAGTTCACATGACAGCAAAGCTTTGAGCAATGTTGAGGAATGAGGAAGAGAAAGAGAGAGAGGGAGAGTGAGGGAGAGAGGTAGAATGTGTGTGTGTATGTGTGCATCCATTATTCTCTGAAACGTGCGAAATGAGTGCAGAAAGTCGCCTCAAGTGATGTGCGCTTCGTTTTGGCGGTAAGACACGGCCAATGCCTCATTGCTATGAGCTGAAGTTGCACGCTCAGCCACCCCCCAACCCCCCAAGCCTCCAACCGCCTTTCTCCTCTTCTCTTTTACTCTACTCGCTGCTAGAGTTGAGCTTTTGAGAGCAAAACTTGCAAAACAAAAACGATTTTCAGCCGCCGGCGTCAGCTGTCGCAACGTCGCCTTGTCCAAGTGCCTGCTCCCTTCTGCTCAACCAAGTATTTTTTTTTTTTTTTTTAGCATTTTTTTTTGCGCTGCTTTTTTCTTCACTTTTTTCATATATACATTTTTTTTATTTTTTTATTTTGTCGCTAATGACGCAACAGCGGCGGCAAGGGATTTGATGGGGGCACGCCACGAGAGAGGGGAGTTGAGGGGGACTGAGGGGGTGGACCAACAAATGTTGACTAGCCCTAAAGGGAAAATTGAAAAAAATTGCGCTGTCCGCGCGCGCTGCCTTGACTGTCGAGTGTGTAAGAGAGAGAGAGAGAGAGTCGCGAAGTGTTCTGTCTGAATGCCTCGAGGGCTTTCTTTTTGGCCCCAGCAAGAAACTGGGGGATAACGTAATTGCTGTGCCACTGCGTCTCTGTGTGCGTGTGGCCAAGTTAACAACACAATTTGGCCGCAAATAAAATACAAGTTAGTTAATCCCACAACGTGTTGAATTTAATCAGTGGCCAATTTTTCACTAGCCACCCGCGTGCTCCCAACTCACTGTGCGCCAGCCCTCGCTCTTCCACAACACACACACACACATACGTACACAGCAGGCTGGCGATCTCTCACACTCTCATTCGCACTCTCACTCACACTCTCTGGCATTCGCTCGCTCTCTCAGCAGTTGCCTTTGCCTTGTTGTTGTCTGACCGCCCGTTGATTTTGTTGTTGTTCAGTTCTGTTCTGTTTTTTTGTTTTTTTTTGCTCTTCCTTTTCGTGCATGCTGCTGCTGTCATTACTGTTGTTGTTGTTGTTGTTGTTATTGCTGCTACTCTCGTTGTTGTTGCTTTTGCTGTTCTTGCTGCTGTTGTTTTCGTTGTTGTTGCTGCTTGTTTTGGCTTGCTGCTGTTTTTATTGTTGCTGCTGCTCCTGCTGCTGATGATGTTTGCTGCTCTCCCTCGTTGTGGTTGTTGTTGTTGCTGCTATTTCTGCTCTCACTGCGGTTGTTGTTTTTGCCTTTTTTTTTGCAGCTCTCTCTCTCTGCTGCTGCTGCTGTCGGATTTGGCGCTGCGTCCAGATTTGTAGTCAATAATTGCATTGATGATGATGAGCTTGATGCCTGGCCGCTGGGTGGTTCTTAATTGTGCTTTAAACAGAGCTTAATTGGTGATTCTCAAAGGGGGATTGAATGCTGACAGCGATGGAGTGAGAGACAGAGAGAGAGAGAGAATAAAAGAGGGTGGAGTGTAGGCGAAGCACGTTGGGGATTTGGTTTTAGATGACGACAAGCCGCAGCATTGGCAGGCGATGGCCTCGAAATGGGGTCACTACTTCTGTGTGTGTTGAGGAGTGGGAGCAATGTGAAGGTATTTAAAAGCAACAAAAGACAAGTGGAAGCAGAGACAGCCGACGAAAGTGAAAGACAGACAGAGAGAGAGAGAGAGAGAGAGAGAGAAATAGAGGGAGGAAGAGAAAGAGCGCGCGTAAAGCCATAGTTGAAAGGTTAAATTAGTGTAAGAAGGCAAAAGCGATAAGATAAAGTTAATGAAATGAGACTTAAGTGTGCGAGCGAGCAAGGAAGCGAGCAAAGGAATTGCCAGAAAAAAGCATGCCATTCATATTAGTGCAATAAAGCCTATATAGCACAAGTAGAGAGGAGGAAGGAAGACTAATTGAGGATGGATGGCAGATTAATTTTGTTTTCGAGGTTTTTTCCTAAAGCGAAAATATTATATATATTTTTTTAATAATAAGCATATTAAAATCTCCATAGTGCAGCGATTGAAATATAAAAAGATTTAAATAAGACTTAGATGAATTCAACAATTATAAAATATACAAATTTTTAAAGGATAAAGTAGAGCATATAGTACAAAAAAATGAAGATCAAGTACGATTCAGAATAGATAAAGAAAGGTTAAATTTGGAAAGAGCGATAAGAGAATTTTGAAAATAATAACACATCTGTTATAAATAGACAACATTTATAAATAAATAAAAACTTAATCAATAACATGAAGCATTTTATTTTACGTATACGCAACAAATAGAAAGAAATTAGACAAATCACGTATACGCAACGTATACATACATAGTACATAATGTTACTTCACAATCGAAGAGTACGAAAAATACTAAAGTTACAACAAAACAAACAAAGCCAATGAAAAGATGATCAAGCTTAAAACAAAATCAACAAAAAAAAAGGAATACGAAAATTACGTATACGTAGCCAATTCGAATTGAGCAGCGTATTACGTTATTACATGAAAATAATTAGCAAAACGATGAATAACAAGCGTTACAAATAATGAATGAAAATATAATTTTAAGTTCAAAATGAAATAAAGATAGGAATGAGAAATATAACGTATACACAGTGTATTACTATGTATACGTTACTTTCTACCCGAAGAGTGGGAAAAATGTTTGAAGTCACAAATAACAAACATTACGAATGAAAAGATTATTAACCTTAAAACAAAATCGACAAAAATTAAGATAGAAAAAAATTTACATTACGTATACGTAATATATAATATACCGGATTATGATGAAACGTAATACACTAAAATTCAGCCAATGGATCGAAGCAACAAAATAAACAAAATTTCACACTTAAAGCAAAAAAAAAACAAATGATAAAGCTAAAAATGAAATTAAGTATACGTAACGAATTCGAATTAAGCAACTTATTACTGTATTTCAAATAATAAAAAGTCAGCAAAAGGATCGAAGCGATAAATAATATTACTAATAAAAAATGAAAAAAAAAACTTTAAGAACAAAAAGGACTAAAGATAGAAATGAGAAAGATCACGTATACGTAACGTAAACGTATAATAATGTAAAAGATTATTACTTCACACCCGAAAAGTGTGGCAAAATGCCAAAAAGCACATGGCAAGCAAGAAGAGAATAGAGCGAGAACAAGTAAAGTAATTAAATAAATTATGAAACTAAAAACCGAGAAAAGGATTAAGCAAAGCCAAAGCCAAAGTCGAAGACAAGAAGCGTGACAAAATGCTTTTGGGATAGCAAAGAGAGAGAGAGAGGGAGGAAAAGGCCAAGTAAGTGTTGCACATGCTCGATAAGGTGCTGCTGAAGGCTGTTCTATCAGCTAAATCAAACACTTTGCTAACCCACTCACACAGACACACACACACAGACACACACACATATATAGAGGAAGATGGACTCACACACAGGGGCAAACAATAGCAAGAGACAGACAAATATTTTGTCGAACGTCCGCTGGCGTTGGTGATTTGCTATGACCACAGATCCAACAGCGTTACATACTATTCCCAGTTTCCCAATTTCCACATCATTTTCATACCACACACACACACACACACACATACGCATACACTGCAAACATTTGCGATTTCGTTTGTGGCGACAGCGGCTTCGATTGCTCCTCTGGCTGCCTGCCCAAATCGCCTGTCCTGCCGTCTGTCTGTCCGTCCGTCCGTCTGTCCGTCCGTCTGTGCTTTTGTCCCTTAGTCTTCCGTTTATCCATTTTGTATGTCGCTTGCTCGCTCACTCGTTCGTCCTGTCCTGTCCTGTCTGTCCATCTATTTTGTATGTCTCGCTCGTCTGTCTGTTCGCTTCGTCCTGGTCATGTTGTTTACGGTTTTACAATTCCGCTGATTGCCAATGGTTGAAGCGGCGGCTTAGTCTGTTTGCCAGCTAAGCACACACACACACACACACATACACACACACGCATCAACTCAATGTGGCACGCACGTATTGCGCTGTGGCGAAACGGCGCCCACAGTGGGGCTGTGGGGCAATGTCTCCTGGCTACGGACGCAGGTTATGCGAGAGAAATTAGTACAGTAATCATCTGTTAAGACTGACAATTAGATAATGCGGCCCTGGATTAGGCAGCTTGTCTTGTTGCTTCGCTCATTTACGTCGCCCAGCGCCACCGCGGGGAGCAGGCAAGCCAACACACAGCAGCAGCTGGAGCCGGAGCAGGAGCTGGAGCACAGTAGCTAAGGCAGTGCGTCTTTCGAAGTCTTGCTTCTTCTTAGCTCCTTTCCCTCTTACCCAGTCTGTTATTCTACGGCCCTCTTCTTGGTGGTTGGCTGGTGTTTTGACAGCGTTTATTGTCAGCGCCTAATGAGCCATGGAACTTAATAAGCAAGCACTTGTAATGACTTCTTCTCTCGCTCTACGTATCAGCGTGTGGTGTGCGGTGCTGTGCTTATTATACCCGGCATATGTAGATTAGTGGGGTATGATGGAAATGCGATAACTGAAATACTGTAACATATCTTAAACAAATAGTTATAAAAAAACGGTTTATATTTAAGTTGTGTCACGCCCCTTTTCCATCCAAATAACGCAATTATGATTAGCACCTACATAAATATCTACCTAATATTTCAACATTATATTATTTATTTCAAAAGGACTTATTTAAATACTTTATCCGTAATATATCTAGCTTACTTTTATCAATTGTCATATTGTCTGTCAATATTTTAAAATATAATCTTAAAAAACTATTAAAATTTACATACTATTTATTTACCCATTGCTCATACAATAAAATATGTTGTTTATTTTCCATTCATATGCATTTTTCTATCTAATGAAAGATTCTTTCTAATACATATTTTGAGGCGATGGTCTTAGTAGCCAGCCCTCCCTTCTTTTAGTTATTATATTATTTTATATAATAATTAACATGTAAATAAGTAAATAATATATTTAATTTAATTTTTAATATTAGAACATAAATTCCAGCAATTTTGTTTACTTGTTTTAAACCAATTTAAGCAACTCTTTTATATTATTGATTTTTATTTTATACTTATTTATATTTTTTAATATTATAAAAAGTATTAATGTTATTTTTTTTATTTTCTGAAATATATTTCATTTGTTTTTAATTAAATTAATTTTTTTTTTACTTTTTTAATTAAGTTAAGCTATTTTTCATATTATTTTTTAATTTTTGAACTTATTTATACTTTTAATGTTATTATTTTTGTTCAATTTCTAAAATATATTCGATTATTTTAATTATATTTTTAATATATCAATATTAACACAAGCAACTATATTTATTTTTGTTTAGCCCGCTAAACCAACTCTTTCATATTATTGCTTATTTGTTATACGTCTTAATTTTGTTTATGTTAATTTTTTGTATTACTTTTCTTGTTAATTTCTGTAGTTCAGAATATTTTAACATTAATTCAAGCAAATTTATTTCATTTTGTTAAACCAACTCAAGCAAATCGTCCTTATTATTCTTTATTCTGTATACTAATTTATATTTTTTATATTAATGTTACTTTTTCTTAATATCTTTATCTTTAATTTTTTAATTAGGGAACTGTTCTATGATTTTTTATACAGTATTTCTTTGGGTAATTTAGTCTTTTAATATTTCGGAGCAATAAAATTGTCTAATGCGAGAAAAGTTTTCCCTTATAAGTTTTGTTTTTGAATAATTTTTGTCTGAGTTTTTTTCCTTTCAATAGTTTAATTTTTTTTAGTAGCAGGTATCACAAAGCCAAGTTGAATAGTTTACATACTTGCTGTATGTGTGTGCGAAAGTGCGAGGTGTGTGTTTGTGTGTGTGCCATGCATGGAAATCAGCAGGCAAAATGGGCAGACGATGGCTCACAGCCATAAAGTCTGATTCGTTGCGCCTGACTGGGATTGCTGGAGAGGAGTAGAAGGAGTCAGAGCGAGAGGGAGAGGGAGAGGGAGGAAAAGGTTGCCGAGGGGAAGGGGGAGGGAAGGAGAAGGGCAGCAGTCGGTCATAAAGCGCGCATAGTAAATTGAATTTTGTAGCCTTTTGCGGCAACAGCGGCGGCTGCTTCGCATTTTGATGTACGAGTAAGCGTAATGTAGGTGTGTGTGTGTGTGTGTGTGTGTGTGTGTGTGTGTGTGTGTGCGAGCAATCTAAACACACTCCTTCCCTACACTACTCCTCTCTCTCTCTCTCCATCACTCAGCTGTTACTCTCTCTTCTCTTCGCTTCAGTTCAAGTGACGCACTAGAGAGCAACAGCTGCGAGCAACGCACTTTTTGTTTTTAGGTTAGAATAGAACATCTTTTACGCTCTTCGGGCATATTCTGAAGTAGAAGAAGAAGCAGCAGCACCAGCAGCTGGGAGTGCCAAATGTCTAGAGATGCATATGTGTGTGTATGTGTGTGTGTGTGTGAACTCGCTTCTTAGACGATTTGCTCATAAAGATATTCAGCTTAAATTGCATTTGCTCGCCTTATTTTCCCCGCCTTTCTTTTCCGCTTTTCCTTATTTTTTTTTTTTATTTTGGTTTTTGAGGTTAGGTTAGGTTAAGTTATTGTGAGGTTAGTTTATGTTGCGTGTGTGCATAAAACTCAAATCAGTTGGGCAAGAGAGCTATGCGTATGTGTGTCTATGTGTGTGTGTCTTAGTATTGGTGTAAAAGCAGTCGCATTAGCAGATAGTTTAGCCATTGAGGTTATGTATAGCACTTGTGAGGTTAGCTCGAATTATAGCCAAGCAAATGGAGTGCGAAATAAGTGCAAATTACGGACTTAAGCACACCATATACAGAAGCCTGACGAATCAAGTTAACTATTAATTCAAACGTATTTAATTAAATTTACAAAACTTCCCAACTCAGTTGCGGTTATTTACGAATGCTATTCAAATTTGATAGTGTAACTTTTTGAGGTTATGCATATTGAGAGTGAGGTTATGTCATGACAAAGACATCAAGAGATATGACTGAAAGTCATCTTGACAGCGAAATGTGACACGCTTTATGGGAATGCTATTTCGACTGCGACTGAGGGGGGAATCTTGCTGGCTGCTGGTTGCTGGTTGCTGGTTATTACATTCCAGCATGAAGTATTCGCTGTTATCATTTGTTCGCTGCGTGCAATTTGAGATCGAGAACTGCCAACTGAACGGAGAATGGAGAATGGAGAATGGAGAACTGTGTGAGCAGCTTTGATTGCAAGTGGGCGGGAAATTGTCGTATGAGTTCTGAGCCACGCAGCACAGCGATTGGTAATAAAGCAGCAGCAACAGCAAGAGCAACAGCAACAGAAGCAGCAGCTTGCAACTCATTGTCCACTGAGTGTTGTATGCACCAATTTGTTGCATACTTAATGTCGCCCGCTGCTGAGGCTGTTTATGTTGTTGTTGTTGTTGTCACTTGTTTGTACCCGACAATCAGCATGCATTGAAAGGATGTGATGGATTGAAAAGATATTGCATACAATTATTAATTGGAATATTTTAAGAAAAGTGACTTTATTGAAACATCCGTCGTTCCGTCTGTCCGTGAGTATATTTAAGATATATCAGAGTTAAAGTCAGCAAATATGGCGACAACATAGTTGTAGCATATAGTTTATAAAAAAATACAAAAATAGTAACACAAACTTATGAAGTTCATAATTAAAAATATTATTGAAATGTTTCAATTATTTAATTACATTAAGTCAATATACATAAGAAAATGAAAATCACATTTAAAATGCACTTATGATTATTTAATAAACTGAAGTTGCCAACTTGTCTAAAAAAACGAGGATAACATTTGAAATTTATCATATAATAAACTGAAGTTCAGATATATAAAATATAATTGTATATATATGTTGTATATTGTATTTTGATTTTAATATGCAATATATTTTGAGTTTTCTTGAAAAGTTTACATCATATTATTATATGAGATTAAGAAAAATAACTTACTTTTTAACTTAACCAATCAATTATCATATAATAATATGGTCTGAAAAAATGAGAGATACATAGGTAATAATTTTAATATAATAATATTCTTCGAAGAATGACACACTTCTAAACTTAACCGATCAATTATCATATAATACAATAACATAATCAGCAAATAATAATATAATACAAATATGTTTCAAAGTCGATAGGAAAATCTACCTATATTTTTTCAAAATATTTGAGCTTTAGCTTGTTACTCTAGGAATTGAATTAAATTCAATAAATATTTACTAGGCAACGTTAGCACATTTTGTCATTCTATAATTTCAGTTTGCGTATGTTAAGGTATCTTGCAGTCGAGCATACTCGTTGGCAGCTCGCTTTAGTTGCTGTTTGCTGTTGTCTGACACCCAATCGACAGCATACGCTCGACAAATTTCAATAACAAGCCCAAACGACAACGGTCACTGGCAGCTGGCAGCGAAAGTCACAACGACGTGGTTGCCACATGCTGCATGCGGCATGTGGCATGCAGCACTCCCCTACCGATGCCCCCATCCCCATCCCCATTCCCACCCACCGCCAATGCAACCAACGGCAATTTGTGTGGCTTGCGATGATAGTTGAAGTTGCTGTTGCTTTTGATGTTGTTGTTGCTGTTGCTGTTGCTGTTCTTGTTGCTGCTGCTCCTGTTGTTTGCCTTATATTTTTTTTGTTGTCTGTTTGGCGAGACGACTGCATTCGATGGTAGTCAAGGGGAGTGAGTGGAGGGAGGGAAGGGAGGTGTGTTGCCACCTGTTTGACAGGTGCAAATCAGCTACGAGCGTAAAAAGCCGTGTGTGCTGTTTACTTGCATATGACAGCTATCATTGTTACTTGCATTTTGCAATTAGAAATTGTAATTGAGTAATGGGGAGGGGGAGAGATGGAGAGAGAGAAAGAGAGACCGAGAAAGAAAACAGGGGAGAGCAAAGGAGGTAACATTTAAGGCAACAAAAGGGATTGAATGTGGGGAATTCAATAGTAAACGGAGAAAGACAGAGATTGAGCATGAAGGATGGAAATCAGTGTAGCAAACAGAGGGAAGCAAATAAATAAATAAGAAGAAGAAGCAATATAAGAAGAAGAAGAATGTGAGTGGATTGGCAAAAAGAGAGAAAATAGAAATGCACAAATGTAGTTAAGAATGAGGAATAAGAAAGCGAGAAAGAAACATAGACTAATTAGGTAGAAAGAAAGTAGAATGATGAGCAAGTAAGAAAACTAAAAACCAAAGCTAAGGAAAAAGAATACGAAAATGTGAAAAATGAAAAAAAAAGAGATAATACACGGCAGAAGAAAAAGTTGAATGAAAAACAGGCAAGATAAACAGGAAACAAAGAAATGAAGATCAAAGAAAAATTAAAAAGTTTATAGAAAGATATTGGAAAACAGAGCTAAATAAAAGATGAAAAGTTTAAGGTAAGAAGGAGAGAAACGTAAAATCGAAGTAAAAAAGAGAGAGAGAGAGAGAGAAAAAAAGAGAGAGAAAGAGAAAATGAGATCGAGTGAGAGAGAGAGAACGGTAAAAGAGAAACTTTGTAGTAAGTAGCGGAATGAAAAAGAAGAAAAAAGAAAGGAATGGGCTAGGAAAAAAGTGAGAAGGAGAAAAGAGTAAAGCGCAAAACATATATAAAAGAGGTGTGAGTGAGGTAGTGAGAGAACGAGAGGGAGATATATACATATACATAGAGAAAGAAGAAGAGACAACATATACAGCAGTTAACGGCGCCAGGCTTTTAGACCAAATGGCGTCTTTCTGTTGCGGCACTCAAATCTCTGCACCACTTGCCACTCTTGCAACTCTCCCCACTCTGCCTCCCTCTCCCTCTCTCTGCTTCTTCAGCACCTACCCCTGTCTGTCGGCTTGTTATTGTTTTGCGTCCATATGTCGCCAGCCATTTGGATGCTTGGGCCATAAAAGTGCATTGGCGTCGTCAACGGTTTGCAGTGTCTTTCGGTCAAGTGCAATGGCAATGGCAATGCCAATCGAAAGAGAATGGCAATGGGATTGCGAATTGCTGTGCTCATGGAAGATATGTGCAACAAATGGAGAGAAAGACAGAGCGAAAGAGAGGGTGACGGGGAGTCGGGGAGATTTGGGTATCTGGTTGACTGTCGCCACTTTGGACATTAACCAGGCTAACGAATATTTGCCCAGAGTTGACAACGCAAACCAAATCGAAACGAAACGAAACGAATCGAATCGAATTGCAGCGATTGTGGCATGCGGCATGTTGCATGCCCCCCTTCTCGCCTCCTCACTCGCTCCACTTGTCGTAATAAAATCAGTTTTGACTTTATGAATGCATTTCACTCGCTTGCCGCAGAACGGTAATTGTTTGCCCCGCAAAGACGTGCCACCGTGCCACCGTGCAACCGTGCAACCGTGCAACCGATACTCGATTGTATCACCATTTAAATTTCGCCTTCGGTGAACGATTGAATTGCAAATTGCAAACTTGAGCAAAACTTTCGTTATTGTTAACACAAATAAATATGTACACCTATAATCGAAAAAAGTCTGCTTTGCACTGCAGAAAACAAAACAAGTTTCATTGCAGTTGAGCTGCCCGAAATAACTTTAATTCCCATGCAACAAAATTGATTAAATTCGAGTAAGGAAAAGTATTGCACTTGTGCAACAGCTTAAGCAATTTTAATGAGAAACAACTTACGGCAACAGATTCTTGTTAAAGTCGATGCTATAGAAAGTTGAATGCGAAATTCAATGAGGAAAAAACAATCTTATAAACAACGCATAATATTTGAAAGATTGTTGATTCAAGTAAAGAAGAAGTCAAAAAGGGGAGTATGTATGGGAAATTAAAACTTAATTTTTATTATAAGTTTGTGCTTTCAGGAAATGAATGCAAAAGGCAAAATGAGTCATCTCCGACCCTATAAACTATACATATTCTTGATCAGCGTCAACAGCTGAGACGATCTAGCCATGTTCGTCTGTCCGTCTATGTGTCTGTCCGTCTGTCCGTCTGTCCGTATGTACATCTAGATCTCAGAGACTATAAGAGATAGAGCTATAATTATTTGGGACAGCATTTGTTATGTTTGCACGCAGAGCAAATTAGTATCAAATTTTTGTCACGCCCCCGAAAATCAATAAAGGATCGAATAACAAGCGTAATTTTGAATCTAGGGTCACGATTTTTGCTAAATACAATAATTACTGTAATATTTATGACTTCTGAGAATTTTGTTGCGATCGGAAATCTTTTTCACGGTCAAAAACGTCTAATTATTCATTGTGTGACAATCTGGTATATTATAAATGTAATACTATATCAATATACCAAATACAACATATGGTATATTAATTTGATATTTTCTAAAATTAATTCCACACTGTTTTGTTTTTATTTAAAATGGACTGTGGCTTTCTTACTTGTTTTAACAAAAAAAAAAATGTAGTTAATGAACTGAAATAAAATGTTTAATACAGAATAATTGAATATTTTCAAAAGAAAATAAGCTTTGAATAATAATAGACAAATTATTTGATGACCTTTGTAACCTGAAACATTTATGCAAAGTATTCTACATCTTATGCACAGCAATAAATAAATGGAGACAGAAACAGAGTGAATGAGAAAGAGAGAGAGAGATAGAAAAAGAGGGAGAGAAAAGTACTGCTCATATTGTATTTAATGATACGCAAACAAATCGATTGTAATCATCTTAAACTTTTGCATAATGCGTTGAGCTGATGTTAATAAATGAAATTGATTTATGCTGTCATTTATTTTATTTATTGCATTACAGTTACACAATTTGCACGGAAGCAACATGGCGTATACGCGATGTAACGAATGATTGTGCGTATACGCTGCGTATACACAATGCGAATGCTGCTTAGACCAACGTCAATCGGTGAGTACTATTCACAACAATCAGTGAGTGTGTGGATTGTGAGTGAGTGTGAGTGCGTGAGTGAGTGAGTAGTTGTTCAATGGTGTGAGTTTCATTAAACTCATAAAGCGAAGAAGGCGGCAACAACAAAACGTAAACAATGTGCGCGCGATGGAGATTGGCCTCTAAAATCACGCTCAAAAAATGCGTGAACCAAGAGGGGTAACGGAAAGGGGGACGGGGGAGGTGTGTGTTGTGATATGCGGCAATAATCAGAGGCAGTTTTCTTTTGAGCCAAGAGCCAGTAGCTTCTTTGCTTCATCCAACGTCTGTAATCGCTGTCTGACTGAGCAGCAGACGTAGATGGAGGAAGAAGAAATCGGAGATGGAGATGGAGATGGAGAAGGAGAAGGAGCATGGGGAGAAGGGACGGAAGCGGAGGCTGACGCTGAGTCTCGTCTGCCATTTGCCATTGCCATTCTGCATTGCCATCTTCATTTCCATCATCATCTGCGCCTCGCATCATAATCAACATGAAAATCAAATTTGAATTTATGAAGCAGCAGCCGGCAAAACTGAAATGACTGCGAAGCCAAAGAGCCAGAGAGTGAGAGAGTGAGCAATAGAGTGAGAGAGAGAGAGAGAGAAAAACAAAAATGGGAACGAGAGTTTTTGGGGTCGCAGCTCAGTTGTTGGCCTGGCTGGCTGGCAACACTGAGCGAACAGTGAGCCATCATCAACTTACACTTGCTCATTTTCGTTGTACAACTGTGCGTGTCTGTGTGTGTGTGTGTGTGTGTGTGTGTGTGTGTGTAGCAATACCCTGTAGTTAAAGAGCAAAAAAGGTACTATAGCTTAATCAAAATTGACGATTTATTAAAGGATAAATATATTACAAAATTATCACATGTCTAATAGAAAACAAAAACAAAAAAGCATTACAATTTCACAGCGATTGCATTAACAAATAATTAAATTTTGTGTTAAAAATAACTTGTTGAAATATATGTTACAAATGTCATTACTAATCTGATCATAAAAGATAAAAACAATAACATATATTTGTAAAATTTAAGCTTTGCAAAAAGTAAAATAAAGTGTCTCTTGTAGTGAGCAACAAGAGCTGTAGCTATACATAGTATGAACATACTATTTAGTCCGTCTGTCTGTCTGTCCTCGCTTTTGAACACTCGTATCTCAAAAACGTGCAGAGCTCGAATAACCAAATTCGCTTAAAAATGTTTTATCAGATGCAACGCAAATTAAACAAAAATTTACATTTTATAAAACATTTAAATTTTGTGTAATTA
This sequence comes from Drosophila sulfurigaster albostrigata, assembly GCF_023558435.1. Classification (NCBI taxonomy): domain Eukaryota; kingdom Metazoa; phylum Arthropoda; class Insecta; order Diptera; family Drosophilidae; genus Drosophila; species Drosophila sulfurigaster. The sequence continues at coordinate 7,530,649 of NC_084885.1, read as the reverse complement.
TGGAAAATAATAATTATATGTATATCCTCAAAGCCAATTTATCTTATAAATCATTTCTAAACTTAAAAATCAAATAGAGAAATGAAAGGAATCAATGAAAGAGGTTCAAACTTGCCAAACTTTTTGCAAAACCTATTCTACGAATTTATTTAAGTTGTGTGCCGGGTATTTCAGAGTCGGTTAGATTATACATTCTCTTGCTTACAAGTTGTTTGTTGCTTTGTGCGTCGCTTGGTTTATCAACATTTTCTTTTGTTTTTTTTTTTTGTGTTTCATTTGAATTTTTTTTTTTTTATACCCGCTACCCATAGGGTAGAAGGGTATTATAACTTTGTGCCGGCAGGAAATGTATGTAACAGGTAGAAGGAGGCATCTCCGACCCTGTAAAGTATATATATTCTTGATCAGCGTCAACAGCCGAGACGATATAGCCATGTCCGTCTGTCCGTCTGTCCGTCTGTCCGTCTGTGTGTCTGTCCGTCCGTCCGTATGAACACCTAGATCTCAGAGACTATAAGAGATAGAACTATAATTTTTTTTCGACAGCATTTGTTATGTTTGCACGCAGATCAAGTTTGTTTCAAATTTTTGCCACGCCCACTTCCGCCCCGCAAATCAAAAAAATCGAATAACAAGTGTAATTTTAAAGCTAGAGCTACGAATTTTGGTATATACAATAATTACTGTAGTAGTTATGATTTCTGAAAATTTGGTTGCGATCAGATAAAAATTGTGGAAGTTATTAAAGAAATACTTTTGTATGGGCAAAAATGCCTACTTACTAGGGGTCTGGGTTGTTTTGGCTGACAATCTGGTATATTGAGCCGTTTATGGTATATTTTGAATGGTGTGCTGTATCGATATACCAAACATACCATTTGGTATATTTTTAGTATTTTTTTTTTTAGTATTTTCGGTATATTTTGAAAATGATACCGCAATATTTTGCCTTTATTAAAAATGGGTAGCGGGTATCTCACAGTCGAGCACACTCGACTGTAACTTTCTTACTTGTTTTTTTTGCTGTTGTTGTGTTGTGGACTGTTGCTTGCTTTGTGCATTGCATTTCTGAGTCGAACAGAAGTTGCCACGCCCACCGTACGCCCCATATGGACTGCGCAAGAAACATTACACAGATATCTCATATATTCATTTGTTGCAATTACATTCCATCTTTTCTTGCGTTGTTGCTTTCTTCGCATTTTATCATTTTTTTCATGTGCATTTTTATTTGTGGAAATCATTTAACATAGTTTTTGGGCGCGTCTGTTGATTGCCCCCCACTTTGTGTGTCTGTGTGTAGTAAAAGATAAGACTATATTTCATAAACGAATTTGATTAGGAAGTCTTGTGCATAAGGAGAATATTTAAACGCCGAGAAGAGGAGCAAAGTAAGAAAAACACATAACACATCCATATTTAGTTCTATATTCGTTTATTTTAAAGCAAACACATTTGCAAATTAGTCGCACATCAATATTTAATGTGCAAAAAATGTGTAAATTATTTGGCGATATTTATTCAATTTTATATCAGCTTTCAATTAAGCAACAATTTTGATTACATTGTTGCCTGACACGCTCGCCGTTGGGATACATTGAAAACTTTTAATTAGTCTGCAATTTTTATAACTTTCATTTTTGTTTTTGTTTTTTTTTTTTGTGCGCGCAATTAATTGAATTGATAAAATCGATTGTATAGTGAAAAGCATAGATTGTATAGGAATAGAGGGATAAACAAAGATAAAGTTGCTCCAATGAAAATTAATGGAAAATGTTGTGACATAAAAACGAGCTTTGCTTGGTTGGTAAAAGTTTTTAAAGTCAAGCTAAAAATTCAATGATAGATATATAGAAACGGAAAATAAGTTAATAATTATTTATTATCTATGAACTTTATCTAATGGCAAAACAATCAAAAATCAGCTGCTCTTAATAGAAAATTGAAATCAAATGAAATTGATTATTCCAAGAGTACTGTAAAGTGAATTATTCTTGGCAGCTCTTCTGTTTTGTTGCTGTTGTTGTTGTTGTTGTTGGTAAATAAAAGTCAATAGAAATTTAGTAAGGAGCAGTTGCTGGCCATAAAATTGTTGTTGTCGGCAGCTTTGCAGTCATAGATTTAGCATACAAGTGTAGTGAGTACAATGCTCGATGGCAGTCGGTAATCCCTTTAACTTTGTTATTGCGGGCACGTTAAACAAATAATACGTATACGTTTACTTAATGCGTATACGTAATATCGAGACTCTGCACAGTCATGCAGAGCAAATGGGTGAGGCGCACAGGAAGAGGGGAAGATTGTAGGAAGTGGGTAAGGAAGAGGTGAAGGAAGCGGGGAACGCAAAGAGGAAGCGCAGCCAGATAAGTATCAACTAAGCAGTTGGAATCTGCTGTTATGGCCAAAGCAGTTGGCCCACACACACACACACACATACACGAGGTCCTTCTGCAGCTCCTGTGCTGTGCTTTCATTGTCTCCTTGATGCGTATGCGTATGCGACTCTGTGTGTGTGTGTGAGTTGAAGTATTTTTTTGTTGTATTGTGCTGTGTTGTGACCTTGTCGCTGTCGCTTCGTTTGTTGTGTTCTGTTTATCTCGCAATGCACTTGCCATTGCCTTCTCATTCTCATTCCCATTCCCATTCCCATTCTCATTCTCATTCTCATCCTCATCTCCCTCGCCACGTCTTGTCACGGGGACATTTTGCCGGCTTTGTCTGTCAGTGGAACTTGTTCGAGTCGCAAGTCTCGTTCGCTTTGACTGCTCCGTTTTTGCTGCTGCTTATTTACAGCAACCACAGCGAGTTGCCTCGTATTGTTTGTTTCTTGTGAGCTCCTTTTGTTATTATTTATTTGCAAGGGTTTTCTTGTTTTGTTGTTGCTTTCCCCGATCTATGCTTCTTGTGCTTCTTTTTTCCCCCCAATGGCCACATTTATTGGCTCGTAAATTTTTTTATTATCAGTTTAAATTTAATTTATCTCAAAGATCCTTCGGTCGTGGATGACAGAAGCTGGAAGTAGTGCGGAGTGACGAAGCGCAAATAAATACATCAAAATCAAAGTGTGTGCAAAAAAAAAAAGGGAAACGAAGTGAAAGCGAAGACAAAGCAAGTGAAGGGAAGGGTGAAAAAAGGGATTGATGTGTGTAGTTGTCAAAGGCGTCGAGCAGAGTGTGGGGAGACATGTCTGTTAATATACCCGGTAAACGTAGTAAGAGAGGGCATAATAAGCGAGTGCTAAGCGAAAATTTTAAAGTTAGAAAATGAAAACATTTTAAGTGTCTACAACTTGGGAAGTATATCAATTTTGTTTAAGTCAAAATTAAGGAAAATGCTATTGCATTTCAAAATATAAAACTGGAAGTGTTTGAATGAATTTATCATTTGATATTGAAGAACCTAGATATATTAGAGTGATATTAATTCTTATTATTCTTTGGTATTAATAATTTTTATTCAAGAAAATATTCATCAAACCGAAAATTATTTTAAATTTATACATATTAAATTTGAATATAAGATGCAAATTATTTAGTTAAAAAATACTATTACTTTAAAAAATAAACTATAGCTTCAAGAAATTATAAAAAAATAAATAAATTCTACACAAGAAAGAAGAATCATAGAGAAATATAGATAATTTTGTAGAGACGAATTGACAGATTCCATTGAATATAATATTATGCGAAACACACAAAATATTATTAAATATTTTTTAAAAATATACTTGAAATATACGTAAATGTATATTATATTGTATTATATTTCCTGATCAAGAAGGAAATACTTTAATATCGAGAAATTTCGAATATTATTAGACTTACGGATCATTTTTATTCAAGGGAAAATAATATTACGCCTGAACACATATCGAAAAAGTTAAAATATTACGCTTTTATATGGTGATCATTTAAAAGCCAGTACTCCCTTTCTCTAGAATTAAGTAGACTATTAAATACTAGATTTAACATAATAAATAGATAATTAATTAATATGATTTATTTTGTTTAAACAACTAAATATGTTCAAAAACATGATTATAAAACTGATTATCTTATGTGAAAGAGTGCCGGGTATGCCAAAGTCGTGCACACTTCATTGTTATTTCCATACGTGTTAGTTTCAACTTGCTGTTTTTGTTGCTGCTTTTGGTATTCGTAACTTTTGAACTGGTTTTATTGTTATTAAGATTCGGTTTTTGGCCTTCAATTTGAATTCGTGCTGTGCTCTTTTTATGGCCCCAGCGGCACCTGAATGTGCGTGTGTGTGCGTATCACTTGCCATCTCTCTTTCCCTCCATCTATCTCTCTCTCCCTCCTTTTTGTTTTTTTTTTGTGTGTGTGGCTCTTTGGAGACCCATTAACAAAGGACCTTCGGTCACGCCCCACGCATACTTATTAGACTCTAATCAGTTGTGACCATCGATGGCAACTGGTGGCCCTTCTCTTTCCACATACAAAAAACAACTGTGTCTGAACAGTATTTGGCGTGTTCTAGGTTTGGATTTCGCCTGCCAAATAACAAAAACTTATTGGCTTTTTCAACACTTGCTTTCAAAATTGATTTGAAGTACAATTAGACAAAGTTGTGATCTCTATAAACTATATTACGATGAAAATTTTAATAATCCAGTATTTGTCTTTTATTTAGTGTAAAAAATTACATTATGCGGAAATTTAAGAAATTTAACTTATAAAATGCAAGTGCAATGTTTTTATTTGTTTTGATTTTCTAACCATTTTTTTTTTAGTTTTTTGTTCTGCGTTATACCAAATACCAAATAAGGGAGTTTTCTGAAATTTCAGAAATTTAATTTTCTCTAATAACATTACAGGTAATTTAAGTTTTTATTTCTGATCCTTTTACTTTCAAATATTAAACTTTTTGTGCTTAAATTAAAATAAAATATATTTTGAAAATAATTACTTTAAGAGCTGATTCTATATAGTACATTTATATTTGTTATATCCAACTCTCTTAAAGTTGATGCAGGTTTTTACTTATATTTATTTAAAAAGGTTAGATATAATTAAAATGAACACTAACACTATAACTAAAGCACTGGCTGTAAACGTCTTCGGCTCTTTTATTTGTAATATTATTATTTATCGCATTATTAGTTTTATTATACTATTATGACATGTTAATTATGCATTATGTATGCGGTCAAAAGTTGTCGAATTTGCGGTGATTTCATTTTGGTCAACAACGCAACAGAGTTCAATATGTTAGCGCCTATTAACTTGACCACACACTCACACACACACACGCACACGAACTCACACACACACACACACACAGATTCTTTAGTGGGTCATGCTGATTAGAAACGTGCTCACTTTTCTCGCTGCTTCTCACACCGTTCGCTTTTGCTTGCTGTCTACGGATTTTCTATTGAAATGGCAGTCGAATTAAAGAAAAAAAAAGTGTGGAGAAATAGACGAGACAGAGAGAGAGAGAGAGAGAGAGAGAGAGAGCAAAAGAAATTCCTTTTGCGGTGCGGTGTTGAACGCTTATCGCTCCTTGCTGTGGCTGTGGCTCTGACTGTGGTCTTATCAAAAGGTTCATCTAATGGGGCATCAAGCCGAGCGACAACAACAATAGGAACGAACAACAATAATGTAGAAGAACAAGAAGTAGGGACAACAACAACAACATGAACGACATGCAAGCAGCAACAACAGCAACAACAACAATTACAAAGGCAGTGGAGAGAATGGAGAGAGTGTGTGGAGAAAAGAGAGAGAGAGAGAGAAGGGATTATTTCTGGTTCTTTCTGGTTGGCCGTTCAACTGTACAACTGCAGCAGTTTCCGCACTTGAATTGATTTCGATGTGCCATTCAATGGCGTGTAAGGCTAAGGCCAAAAGGGGGAAGGGAAAAAGGAAGGAGCGAAAGGAAGGGGAGGAGAGAGGGAGAGTTTACAGTCATTCGCTTTTTGAATGCTAGCAAACCGACGCGTCGTCGTGGCTTTTATTGTTTGTTGTTCGTTTGTTGCCTTCTTGTTCTAGTTCGCTTCTCTGCACCGTTTCTTTCCTTGCTGCTGTTGTTGTTGTTGTTGTTGAGCAATTGAAAATCAAGGCATTATATTTGTAGTCGTTGTTGTTGTTGAGTATTTTGGTGCTGTTTTGCACTCATCGGCAGTCAAAGCTCTTGCCGCCAACAACTGCTTAACAAGCAAAATAATGCAGGCGACACAACAACAACAACAACAACAACAACAGCTGCAGCTGTGTGTGTGTGTGTGTGAGCGAGACAGACAGAGGAAGCTGTAGTAGCTTAACAACAACAACAACAACAATAAAAAGAAAAAGAACAAGAACAACAGCTAGCTAATAGAGTCTCCTCCTTGGCTGAGGGTGCTCGTCTAGAGAAGCCTGTGGCCAGGCTCTCAAGTATCCCTTCGCATCCCTAGCATCCTTGACATTCTCGCATAGCTCTAAATACCAATTTGCTCATTGGGTCAAGCTCCACTTGCCTCACGCAAGCCATTTAACGGCACGTCATAATTTATGCATTATGGTACATTTTTCAAATTTATTTTATTAACCCTACTCGACTCTGATTTTAATTAGTTGTTTTCATTCGCAAAATATTTATGTGGATTCTTAACTTTCTCAGGTTCTCAGGTTTGCTGAACCTTTTTGAGTTGAACTACAAAATAAAAAGTCTTTAAAAATAAAAGAGTTCTTAGCAGAATAAGATAAATATGTATTTTGTTTTTAATTGAAATGATCTTATTACATTTATTACGAAAATTTACGCAGTTATTTGCTTTTGCATTTCATCTTTATTGTTAATATAATTAATAATTTTAATTTTTTTTATCTTTTATATGGTTTTTATATTATTTTTATGAAGTACAGATTTTAAACAGTAAATCAATATTTATTTATTATAATTTTTTTTGTATAATTTGTATTTCTTTATTTTTTGTTTATTAATAGTTTTCAAATATTGCCATTTATAACAAATGTATCTCTTTTGTGCATAATTTTTTTTAAATATATAGTTTCTTAAGTGACAAATTCATATACAAAATAACTATAAAATTTGCATACAAATATCCTTTAGTCAGTTTTTTTATAATAAAATCACAAAATAAATATCAAGTATACGCTGCAAAAAGAGTAATATAAATATCAAGTATACGGCGATTTGATAAGAAAAACAAAACAAAACACTTGTTGCTTAAGTCGAAGTTTTCTTAGTATTACACTATTTTATGTTGTGCTGTTCATTATCTTCTTTTCTCCATTCACCGAATACAGGGTATTTCAACACTTGGCTGTTTATTTTTGTTTACAAAATTGGCAAAACGAAATCAGTGATTTCATTGTAAATGGCAATGAAATTCTTTCTCTCTTTCGCTTTGCACAAAGTTGGTCGATTGCCTTGTGTTTCGCCACTTTCTTTGCGTTCTGCTGTTGCTTTATTTCTTTTCCTTTTTGGTCTTCGTCATCTGCATTCTTGTTCCAATGTCGCTGCTTAAACCTCAAGTTCAACCTCATCATCATCGCCAATGGCTTCGCCATCGCCTTCGTCATTGTTGTCGTCATTTTAATCGCCGTCGGAAGGCGTTTCATTCGATGCTTGCCAAAAGCAAACGCTGGAGATTATTGCGTTAATTCGTTTCACAAAGAGGGAGAGAAGAGAGAGGGACAGGGAGAAAGATAGAACGAAAAGCCAAACAGTTTTAAGCAGCTGCATTCAATGGAAGAAAACTGAATGCATTTGCTTCCAAAGATTTAGATATGCTACGCTTTGTAGTCTATTCAGCACAACTAACGCAAAACAGTTCCGTAAATTACGACTATCTACCGCGGGGAACAATGGAGAAAAGGAAAAACATTTTATAAGAATTATAATAAGTAAAATGTCATTGAGAAAATGAAGCCAACGCTTTAAAAACATTTTACTTTTCTTGCCAGTTGATATCGTTTTAAAGTTTCCTTTAACTTAAATATAATGGAAATACAATTTATCTTGAATTTGTTACTGCGAAAGTTCACTGAGAATCAGGCTTAAACAACATATAATATTTTCAACGACTCTAGAAATTCCACGGGATGTTTATGTGCAATGTTTTTGCATATTTTTACGGTTGCACCGTCAAGAGCCTGATTCGATTAGAGAGTTGCAAACCGCTTTTCAATGTTCCAACTATTTGCACTTTATGGCCAGCAATTTAATGCGTCGGACAACTGCATATGACATTCGATATACATTTGCTGTTTTGCCAAACCAGTTTGATGTGGTTTGGCGGTTAGGGAGTAGTTCAGCAATTAAACGCAATTAACCATTAGTTGTGTAGTATGCAGTGAAGAGAGCAATGCTGATAAGCAGCATAAAACAAGTATGAATATATTTGTTAGAATATTAAATTTGATTATATATTTAGTATACCTTTAACAGCCACAACTCAAACTAAAAAAAGGGCAATTAAGCGTAAAATTTGAAGAACATTTTTTTAAGCTTGCTATGCTTTGGAGTTTTTTTGTAAGCTAGAAAAGTGGAGTGGCCCTTAAATGAGATATGCTTGTAGTTTATTTGCACATTGTTGTATTTAGCTCGACAAATAAAGATATTCGATTTATGCTTTACACTTGTATTTTTTGTGTGTGACCATTAAACTAGGAGAGTAGGTCAGTAAAGCACGTAAAATAGAGTGACCCTTAAGCGAGATATGATTGTAATTAATTTGAAGATAGTTGCATTTAGCTAGGTATATAAAGAGTTTTTTATTTATGTATGATAGTTATATCTGTCTTTGTGTGAGCATTAAACGTAAAAAATATTCTAGTGAGTGTTGTAAAGTGGAGTGGCCCTTATGTGAGATATGCTTGTAGTTTATTTACAGGCATTTGCATTTAGCTGCGCAAATAAAGATATTCTTCCTATGCTGTATTTTTTTTTTGTGTCAGCGTTAAACGAGAAAAATAGTTCTCTACTGCATGTAAAGTTAGGTGGCCCTTAAGCGAGTTATGCTGCTTATTGCTTTCAGCTCAATAGTAATTGCGAAGGTGAAGTATTGAATTCTACTTGCCCATAATAATAATACAGCTTAGTTGAAGCGAATGGATGCAATTATTTTGTATGCATAAGCTGCATATTGTATGACTAATTTTGAAGTGCTTATGTTGAGACAGAGATTAATCAGAGGCAATGCTGGGAATGCAGTCAAAGCTGATGAATAGATATGCAGATATGTTAGTTGCATTTAGTTGGGCAAATAACTGTTTGTATATATATATATATATAGAGTATCGTGAATATATATCTGATAATTATATGTATTGTATTGCTAACCTGTTTATGTCAAATGATGGCAATCAATGAAATTCAGCCTCGCCATGTAACTCGGGGTTGATTTTGGGGTTTGGGTTGGGTTTCGCATTGCATTTGCTTATCGAGTTGTGTGCAGCATATGCAACATAATACAAATGTCGCTTAATTAACGCAGCAATGTAAAGTGCACGCTCAGGTAGAGATAGAGAGGGGGAGAGAGAGAGGAAGAGAGGAAGAGACAGCTGGATTGTAGTAAATGCCAGTGGCAGTTGCGAGGACAATGCGAGCTTAACATTTATTATGCAGCAATTAAGTGATGTGCGACGCGGCGTATGCGTAATGCAATAATAAACAAAAACTATGCGAATATTTTTAGTGCAATGCGAACATACACACAAATATATTCACATACATTTATACAATTTTCAATTCAATTGAATTCAATTGTCATTTTGTTGCGATTCGTTTCGTTTCGTTTCGCTTTTGCGTAGCGCGTTGCGCTTCAATTAAAGCCCGAGGCGCTGCTCCAAAAATGTATCCTGCTGTCATTGCCTACCTACATATGCCTTTAACGTTGTGCAATTGTGTTTACAAAATTTTAATCCTTTAATGCCCACAGTGGGCAAGAGAGAGCGAAAAGTTCAACACACTAGAATATATATATTATATATGTTGCATATGCCAAACACGTGATGTTCGCCTCGCCTTGCGATTAACATTGTTGCTTACATTGTTCACATGTGAACCCGCTCGCCATGTTGACAGCGCCAAAAAAACAAAAAAAAAAAATGAACCACAGGCAATGAAAAAATAAACACAAAAAGAAAAGTCAGTTAACCTATCATCAGTTATTAAAATATCATGTCATGCTCATAGTTGCCACTAAAAACAAAAAAAAAAAAAGAAACGACTACAAAAAATGTTTCAAGTTTTTTTTCGCTCTGCTATGATTGATTTTGCAAGCTGCCTTCTATTTATTATCCATTTCTCTTTCTGACTTCCTTTTTTGCACTTACCAATTGCAACTTTGCTTTGGCATTCAGCTTATGATTTGGCTTTTACATTGATTGCCCAAATACTCGTACTCAGGCAGACCGCATAACGAATTTGATTTATTGAGATTGCCGCAATAATTGATTGAAATCTTCTCTACATTTCGTTTGTGTACAATCGCATTGCGTTCTGCAATTGAAATGGCTTAAAGCATAAAAGAGACGACGACGGAAGTGTTTTCCAGGGGCTTGTCGTAATTATGTTTCTCAAAAGAATCCTTTGTACACGAAAGCTTATTGAAAAATCTTCTTTCTTCTTTCTGACCAATATTGCAGTAACAGTTTTTAAATTTAATACGCTCTCAATATCAGTCCTAAAAATGGAATACAATTTTGAAATGAAACTTTACGTGAAAACCTTAAGGAATTAATATGAAATTATGTTTAAGCTTCGCAAATTTAACTACAACAAAATAAGATGAGGAAAAGCATTAATATTATATAAAAATTACTTACAATTGAAAGACAATATCAAAAACATTTTTCAAAACATTAATAATAATCATAATTATGATTATAATTTTAAACTAAAAAAACATTTTTAATAAAATCAAAACAGCGTGGAATTATTCTTAAAAGAAACTGTAAAAGATACTGTAAGTATGCTAAAATACTAAATTCTTTGCCAAAGACAATAATTGGTATATTGACGAAGTCCTACATTCAAAATATACCAATGAGTACAGATTACACCTGAAAAATATATAAAGACAAGTGATTTTATAGGGATTGTTCAAAAATTTGTTGAAAGGACAATATAGAAATTTGTTTAGTCTCCAAAATTTAAGTTATTTAACAGAAAAATGTGTGAACAAGACAAATTTTAAGAAGTTAAGTTTATAAATAGTTTTTAATTTTTTTATTGTAAAAGACTAAAATAATCGGATAAATAAGGTAATGAGTAATATATTTATTCTACATATAAAATTTAAAGAAGGATAACACTAAGTAATATTAATCAATTACTTAATATCTTTCAAAAATACTAAATATTATATTCTATTTGGAATAAAATAAATGAATAATAAAAACTGCTTGTATCCTTTTTTAAATACAAAGTTTCAATGCAAGATAAAAATGTGTGTTGCTTAACATTCAATAATGGCAACAAATAGTTGAAAGGTTATATTGTAAAATAACAAAATAGTATACGATTATTATTTGCGGGCCTTAAGAGGTCTGTAAACATTGTCAGCAAAAGTGTCACTTTATTTTGCAGTTGTTTTTGTTGTTGTGTGTTATTATTGTTTGGGCGAGTGCGTGTCGAAAAGAATCGAAAAGAATCGAAACGAATCGAATCGAATTGAATTGAATTGTAAACTGTGAATTGGTGTGTCAGAGTTCACTAATTGCCAATTATTGTCGAATTGAGCTGTTGGCCGAAACACGAAACTTGGCCAATTGCAAACTGTAAACACAACTGGCGTCGTTCTCTCTTATCATGTTGCCAGGATCTGTTGTTGCAACAACAATGCTCTGACAAACTCTCACTCATTCTCTTCAGAGCTTCAAATGGTTCTTTGGTGCGCCGCAAATTTCATTTCTTGCTGCCGAAATTTTTTTCGCTTTTTCTACCACTTCTATTTTTTTTTTTTATTCCGATTTTTCTTCTTTTTTTTTTTTTGGTGGGAGTTGGAAGTTGACCTGCGGCATAGCAACTTTGTTGTTTAGGTTCGCTTTCTTCCCATTTCTTTTTTTTGTTGCTTTTGCACTTGTTTTTGATTTTTCCTCGCTGCTTGAGAGTCGATGGAAATGCTGGTGGAAACCAAAGTCTAGACGAAGGTGGCATTTATTGCTTCGCAAATAAGTCAAAGCGGGCGTGTAAATAAAAAACCAACAACAAAAACAACAACAGCATAAAACGTGCAAATAAATTGAAGCTATACAACAACAAAAGAAGTTGAAGAACACGAACAACATTGAACAATTTGTTGTGTGCGAGTAAAAACAAGTTGGGGCAAAAAAACTTTGTTGATCGCTCGACGCTAGGGAAAAATGTTTCGTTTTGCAGGTTTTCCAATGAGTTTTTCGCTTTTCGCTCTTGTGTTGCTGTGCTGTGCTGTGTTTTTTTTATTACCTGCTTTTCTCTCATTTCATTTTCTTGTGTTCTGCCTTTATTTTTTTTTTTTTTTTGTTCATTTTCTATGTTTTTTTTTCGTTGTATTTTTTGAGCTGTTTTAATGTAAAAAACTTGCTGCATACTTGCAGGCGCCGCCTGTTTCTCAACATTTTTCCTTCTCGTTTCGTTTTGTTTTGTTTTTCACTTTTTGTTTGCTGTGTGTAACACACTAATTAGGCAGCGTGTTGCATGTGGCAACGAAGGCGTGGAAGAGGTTGGAATGTGAATGCGAATGTGAATGCGAATGCGAATTGTGCATACCTGAAGCAATTTTCACTAACCCAGTTGATTATTTCCCACTGCTTGGCATCTGCTCAACTCACAGAATGATTATATACAGTGCAAAGGTGCAGTTGCAAGTTTCGCTTCTGTTGCTGCATTATTGTCAAAGTTTAATCACTTTGCCTCAAGATTTGTCACAACAACCTGTAATTATTATCAATATAAAAAATATATAATATATGTTAAAAGTAAGACAGCTACAGTTGAGTATGCTCGACTGTGACATATTTGCAACCCATTATGAATAAAAGCAATACTGTGCGGAGTTCATTTTAAAATACACCTAATTAATGTATTAAGAAATATATGTTAAATATATACCAAAGGCTATATTTGGTATATTGATATACTACCAGATTGTCAGCCAATGCAACTAAAACCAGTAGAAAGTAGGCATTTTTGTCCATGCAAAGTACTCCGTAAATTACATTTATATTTTGTTCATATTATTTGTGTGCTTTATATAAAATTAATTATTTTTATTCGTTCCAAATTAATTGTAAATCAATTTTACTTTATTTCAAGCAAATAAAGTAAATTATAACTAGTTTCTAACTCTACGAGTGTCATTAAAAATAAAGTAAAACTGATGCATTTTGCCAGGCTTAATAAAATCACATCACACAATTTTGTTAACGTTGTTTATTGTTGCTGTTGCAACATTCTGTGAATATGCAGGAAAGAACATGAAGATAAATTGGCAAGACTCGATGAAGTACACGTGTTAAATGCCGTTGTTATAGACAGCAAATAAAGCGGGGCCCATAAAAAGAGCTTGTTGGCCAACTTTATGATATGCTTCGATCCGACTTTTTTTTTTTAATGGCAACCGAATCAAACTACGAAATCAACATACACACACACACATCCACAAAAAGCCAATTACAACAACAAGGGTGGCAAACGAATGCACCGCAATGTGCATATAGAGGAAAAACGAAAAAAAAAACAAAGAAAAAAAATGCAGGAAAATCTCAATTTTTTTTTGTACCTGGAAAGGCAAAACTGAACTTCGGGTTGCGTTGCAGCAAACAAATTCGAAAAATGACTGAGCAAACGCTTTGATTTATGAAGTTATTGACTGTGTGAGAGCGTGTGAGCGTGTGAGTGGGAGTGAGTGCATGTTTTGTGAGTGCGAGTGGGAGTGAGTGTATGAGTGCATTCATATGCACATACTCAGGGCCCCAAGAGTCGCATTTGTTGTATTCGCCGGCAGCCGCCTCTCGCCTTAATTCAATAAAATACAGCTGACTGAGTGCTTGAATCATGACCCGGCGATTTGAAATGTTTGCGCTCTAGCAACGAGTGCTCGTTTGCAACACAGAAGGCAGAGAGGGAGAGAGAGAGAAAGAGAGAGAGAGAGAGAGCGGTAGAAAGTTGTTGGACGTTTCGAAAACTCGGCAGTTTGCTGAACACGATCCATGGGGAAATCTCTTTTGTTTTTTGGTTTTCTCCACTTGTATTTTGTTGTTGTTTTTTTTTGCGAGCTCTCTCTCGGGCGCGGAAACAATGCAATGCCAATGGAAAATGGGGAAATGGGAAAAGTGGCAGGAAGAGCAGGGATAAAGGGATGTGTGTGCGTGTGTGTGTGTGTGTGTTGAGCATAGCAAAAGGCGAAACGCTTTTGATTCAATAAACGTCAATGGCGTTAGACGAAGCTAAAGCTAAAGCTAAGCTAACATATATCTGCCAAGTGGCAAATGGCGAACTAATAAACCAAAGTGTTTTCAGTTTCAAGTCCTTTGAAGTTCCTGCCACACACACACACACGCACACACAAGGACACACACACACACACACAAAGACATACGCATCGATAGAGCAGCAGCTAAAGAGCGCTAAGGTTGACTTTTTAGATTATTTAGATAGCAACCAAGGGAAGAGCTAAAGCTGCCAACTAACAGCTCACGGCAGCAGCTAAAGATCGACAGGCCGATAGAGAACAAGTAAGAAAGCTGCAGTGGAGTGTGCTCGACTATAAGATATCCGCTATCCATTTTCAATCAAAGCAAAATAAAACAAAACAAATACAAACATTATATAACAAACATACTTAAATATACTGAAGAGTGTAATTGGTATCTTGATATACTGGGTTATTTGAAAAATTCCATAGTGTACAAAATATACCAGATTTTAATATCTTCTATCAATACCTTCAAACAAGGGAAGAGCTATGGTAAAGGTGTCAACTAATAGCTCAGAAAAGCAGCAAAAGATCGTCAGGATCAAGTAAAAAATTTGCAATCGAGTGTGCTCGAATTTGAGTTAACCGCTACCAATTTTGAATTATAGCAAAACAGTGCGGTAATATTCTTAAAGTATACCAAATTTAAATACCAAAAATACTAAATGTTAAAAATACTACCAATTTTCAATAAAAGAAAAACAGTGTGGTCAAAATATACCAAAGTAATATACCAAAAATACAAAGATGTGCTATAATAGGTATGTCGATATACTATATTACAAAATTCGAAAACAAATATATATACAAAAAAAATCAAAATACACCAAAGATTATAATTGGTAAACAAAATATACCAGATTATCATACCCTTCTACCTTATGAGTAGCGGGTATGAAAAGTGAGTAAGTGAGTGAGAGAGAGGGATAATGGGATAGAAGGAGATAGGGAGAGCATAGCAATATGTGTTTATTTTACCTGCGGTAATTTGAAAATACATTGCATCCTCGCTTATAAGCAGCGATATGACAGCTCAGCGCACGAAAAATGACAGCTTTTAAGCTGTTATCTTTCTAGTACAAGTTCTTCGAAAAAAAAAAACAAAAAAAAACAATGCAAATGCAATGCTTAAGCAACTTTTTTTTTGTAGTGTGGAGAAGTTGACGTACTTCAACTATCAAATTGAATAGCACAAACTTCAGCATAACTTCACTTTTAGTTCTAGACTTTCGACTACGTGTGGGTGTATGTGTGTGTGTGTGTGTGTGCCAGTCAAGAAGAGGTATTTCAAAGATATTTTGCAGTAAATTTTCATAAAATTTCTCTGACATTTCATATGCTTTAAATATTGCTTGTTAAGGTAGTAAACTTTTAACAATTGTCTTGAATTGTTGTTTTTATTGAATAGCTTTGCAGTTGGTTTCAATTTTTAGTTTATACATTTTCTTCAAATTGTATTTCATTGTTTCTATTTCAGTTCGTTTTACATTTGTTGATTTATTAGAAATTCGAACACAAATCGTTTACATTTTTTGAATGAATAAATTTCGAAAATTTACTTTGTAAATAGTTATTTGATTTATTTATTTGATATTATTGATGTATTGATTTACAATAATATTGTCAGAGCAATTTAGGTAATTAGGTTGACAAATTATTTACACAATTTTATAGACTTTCAAAAATTGAACTATTTTCATTACTTATCACAATGTTACAGAATTTTTAGTATTAAAAAAACAAATTAACATTCATTTATTATTTAATATTTAACTATTTTATACAAAATAACTATTAGATTATTATTTTTTATTGATATAATAAATAAAGGTTTTACTTAAGTAATTATATTTTAATGCATTTGTATTTGCAGTGAAAACTTCTTTAGGTAGATAACGATTGAATTTTGTAAGTAATTTTCAACTAATAATAATAATATACTAGTTTATTTATTTCATTATTACTTAAGTAATATATATAAATGCAATTTTATTTTAATTTAATAGTTACATAGTAAGTTCCCACAACTAGTTGATCAATTGCCAACAGAAGCAGAAATATCAAAAGCTGCTGCTGCTGCAGCAAAACTATGCTGTTGTATTTCTAATTAGAGCATAGTTTTATTTTGGGACTTTTCATTTTGTTCCTCTTTTTTTTTTGTGAGAGGTGGCAAACTTCTTGAGAGCGTTGAAGCGTAGCAAAGCATTAAATGCAAATTGTCTGGTCTAAAAATTGCGAATGGCATTTTTGTCTATACAGCTGTGACTTTCACAGCTCACATCAAAAAAACAAAAAAAGAACGAAGGAATTTTTGCATAAACACAACTGAAAGTCAGCTACTTAGTTAGTTAGTTTTGTCAGTCAGTTAGTTAGTTGGTTAGATTTTTAACGCAAATTTTTCGACCCTTTTGTGGCGCAGGTTTTACAACTTGAAATTGTATTTTTATTTTAGTTTAGTTTTTTTTTTTTTTGGGATGTTGCAATTTGCCGGGCAATTGGAGGCAAAAGTTGCGCTGTGGCTGCAATTAGCTGTGCTTAAAATGTGTATATAAGATATATATGTGTGTGTGTGTGTGTGTGTGGAATACACATACAAGGACACGCCCGAGCACTCAGTCACGCAATGTGTTAATGTGCGTCCCAAAAGTATGCAATCAAATTATAAAATTGCACAAAAATGTTTGCTGGGCATAACAAGTGTGCACAGCAAGCAGGAGAGAGAGAGGAAGAGAGGGAGATGAGAAGAGAAGAGAAAGGGAGCGAGTGCGAGGGGCCACGCTGCAGATAGCAAACTCAGTTAAAAGCGCTGCAGTGGCAACTGGCCAGATTTCAGATAACTTACTTCGCTTCTCCCCAAATCACACACACTACACACACACACACAGAGACGCAGACACACCCCGCTGCTCACATACCGCCACATATATTTAGAAGCATTTGCACAAACACAGACACACAGTCGCACACACACACACACACACGTATACATTGGCATCCCCACTCACTTAACAAGTTGCATGCGGTGGACTTAAGTTGAAGTTAAAGTTAATGCCATGAATTTTAAATTGAATTTAATGCGTATGCGCATGTGAGCAGACACTGCTTGTACGTGTGTGTGTGTGTGTGTGTGTGTGTCTGCGCGTGACAGAGAGCGAGAGACAACAGAAGAGTGAGAGGAAGGTAGACAGAAGTTAAGAGTTATACGCGCTGGCTGCGATGAACGCAAAATTTACGCAGAAAGTTTAACGGCGCACAAAAGTATGCTACGCTTTCTGGCCACTTATTTATTATTGGCTTGGCCAGCACACACACACACACACACACACACACACACAGCAGCACCTTTTAGCAGACGGGGAGAGGTGCACGACGACGCACATTATTGTACATTTGTGTGTGTCCCTGCTGTGCGGTCTGACCTTAAGCTGGCCGCCTGGACATTCTCTCTCTTTTATTTTGTTTTTGTTGTTATTTTTTTTGTGTGTGGAACTAATAGCAGCGCGTTGTTGTCGCTGTAGCTGTAAATGTTGTTGTTGTTGTTATTGTTGTTATTGTTGCTGCTGTTGCTCGTCGTGCTGCTTAAATAATTTAGCAATTTGTATGCATGGAAAGCGCTGCGGGTTGGAGGATAATACCCAAGTCGAATAAGCGCATCATGGAAATACATAAAATCGCATCAATTCGGCAGGCACCAAAAATACGCAATACAACCGAACCGAAGCGAAGCGAAGCCAACGTGCAGCATTTAGCTGCCATTTCGCATCGTTGCACAGCTTTCGTATATCTATTTTTGTTTTTTTGTTCAGTTTTGGCGTTGCATTGAGTGCTGGATGGCTGCAAATGAGCATTCAAGGAATGCAATCGTGCACACGCAGCAGAGCAGGGCTATGGCCACTATGTAGCTCGCTTACTCTTTCTCACTCTCTCTCTCTCTCTCTATAGCTGAATACCTGCTACACAGATGTGCATCAGGCTAACACCCACACACCTACATACATACACACCTCGTAAGCAGAGGCGTTGAGTCCTTTGCTGCAACAGCAGCATTAGCATCAGCATCAGCTTCAGCTTCAGCTTTGGCTTCAACATCAGCCGAAGCTACACCGGCAAAATGCAGCCCAACAATTTTATCATTCGCCACATTTGTATTTCATATGTGTGTGTGTGTGAGTGTGTGTGCAGTTTATGTGCTGGATTTTTGCTTCGCAAAATTTGTGGTGCTGGTCTAGCTGAGGTCAGGTCACTTTTACAGCTCCTCCAGTCCAGTTTAGTCCAGGGCTCCTCTGCACACACACACACACACGCTAATCAGCTTCGTTTTGAACAATTTGTTCACACGGCAGCAAAGGGAATTTCGCACCTTGCACTCGATGAGAATATTGGCAAAGTGGTCATTGGGATATTGATGGGACTCAATTAGATAGTCCTGACAATCTGACTTATTTTGCACTCTATGGTATATTTTGAATGTATTCCTATATCAATATACTAATTATAGCCTTTGGTATATTTTCAGTATTTTTGCGGTATATTTTAAGCATAATAACGCACTGTTTTGTAACTGTAGTATTCTTACTAGTTTTATTTTATTTTGAACTTTGTTTTATTTTTTAATTACTTTTCTGTGTGAAATTCATAAGAAATTATTTTTATTTGCAGTAGCTTTTAATTAAGAATATTATATTTATTATTTGTAAAATGTATATTAATAATATTTACTTAGAAAACGTGCACAAAATATGAAAGTAGATCTTTGTGAAATCTCTTTGAATTTTATTGCAATTTACAATGAGTTTGATTTGTATTCTATAGAAAAAACTAGATTCAAATTTGAATTCCTTAACGAAAGTTCAACAATAAGCTCTTTTAATGTGCTTTTTTTTATGGATTTCGTATTGAGTTCTTAAGGTATCAGGTCAGCTTTGACAGCCCTAGCGCAGTTAATACGCATATTATCAATTGTCTTCTTTTTGCTTATGCTTGAGCTTTATAAACTTGACACCACGTTTTATTTTTTAAGTTTTTTAATATCTACCAATGAAAGCTGTTTAATTTCGAGCTTTTGTAATGTGCTTTAATGTGCTTTTTCCATAACATTTTAATATATTTTTGCATGAATATCATAGTAATTTTGTTAAGATGTAGTCTGGTTAATTGTCTTCTCTTCGTTTGTGCTTGAGCTTTTCCAACAGCTTTATAAATTTTACACAACATTTTCTTTTAAAAGTGTTTTTGGAAAATGTATTTAATATAATATAAATATAATATAATGAAAGCTGTTCAACTGCGAGCTTTTGTAATGTGCTTTAATGTGCTTTAATGTGCTTTTTTCATAACATTTCAATATATTTTTGTATGAATATAATAATTGTTAAGGTGTAGTCATAGCAATTTTCTTAAGGTGTAGTCTGGTCAGCTTGGACAGCCCTGGCGCAGTTAGCACGCAAAAGTCGACGACTAACGCGAGCAGCGAATACACTTTGTTAGAAGAAAGTCACGTATTCATATTAAAAATAACCGAAAAGTGTTTGTAAGTGGCAGGAGAACGTGCAGTGAAATATATTTGAGGCTTCGCCAGCCTCAAATGCACGCAAAACGTATAGACACACTCTTAACATTTTGTCATCTAGTCGAGTCTCTGTATGTATGTATGTATGTATGTATAACATATGCCACCCAAAAAAAAAAAAAAAAAAAAACGAAAAACGAAAATAAAAAAGAAAAGTTGGGCAAGTGTTTGGCCTAAGTCAGTTGAGTAGCAGCCGCGACATGTTTCACGCTCTAGAAAGGTGAGCCCCCAAAAAGGCAGCAGCCATCAACATCAGTATTACAATCATCATCATCATCATCATCATCATCATCATCATCATCATCATCATCAGCATCAGCATCAGCATCAGCATCAGCATCACAATGACGATGATGATGAAAAACGTTGTCGTTCACGTTGTCGTTGTCGTCATTGGGAATTGTCGTCAGTCGCTTTTGCGAGGCCGCTGTCAAAGTGAAAATGTCCCATTGAAGAGGACGTTTTGCGTCGTGTATGTGTGTTGAAAACGCGTCGAATCGTTGCGTTGCGTCGCGTCGCGTCTCGTCGCGTTTTTGGCCCGTTTGATTTTTGGCAACGTTGACAAGAACATTGCTCTGCCACACACACACGAACATACGCACGCACGCACACACGCACACACGCACACACGCACACATACATATGGTTGCCACCACGTTGCCGCAGCTGTCAAAGCGTCAAACATTTTGCGTCCGTTTTGCCAACTGACAAATGCGCAGCTTCAGCTTTAGCCTCCACACAAAACTTGTAATATATGTGTGTGTGTGTGTGTGTGTTTGAAGAAGTGTGGAGTGGGTAGTGAAAGGTGGGGTGAAAGGGACTGTCGTCAGTCGTCAGGTAACTGACTTTTGCATTTATTTATTTATTTATTGTAGCCATGTGCGTGCCTGGTCGTCATCGTCATCGTGCCAACGACAACCCATCGATGCCTATCTTGTGACTTTAATCAGTTGCGCATACGCAGCGTAAGCCCAACACTAAAACTAAAATAGAAAATTAACAAAAACACAGCATGAATGCAGAGAATGAGATAGAGAGAGAGAGAGGGAGATAAAGTGCGACAGAGAGCGAGTTTAACAATTATGCAAAAACTTGTTTCGCTAGCTTCACATTTTTGACGCATTTCAGTGTCATTTGTCTTTGTTACGATTTGTTTACTTTTCATTGCTGCCTTAGATGGCAGCGTTGTTCCCTCTCTTCTCTCTGCTCTTTCTGTAAAACGCATGTCATTCAATGCAATTTGAGTTGTTCTCGCCATACTCATTGTCCTTTCGTTAGTCTTTCTGTCCATGGCTGCTACTCCATTTTTTTTTTTGTTGTTGTGCACTGTTTGTAAATTATGCAAACTTCTCTTCATATTCATTAGAAGCACAACCCCAAACAATCCACAAAAATGCACAAAAAAAGAAAATACGAAAATGAAATAACAACAATAACTAGAGGCGTTGAACTGAAATGGCAGTTGCTTGCTTCTCTCTCACTCCCTCTCTCTCTCTCTCTCTCTCTCTCTATGTGCTGCTCTTAGATTAGTTAGTTAGTTAGTGGTCGGTATCAGGGTCAAAGTGGGTCATGTTTTTTTGGGAATTACAAGAGTGCTCGCTATGAAATGCTTTCAAAAATGAAAGGACAACTGCAAGTGCCTGCCAAAAATAACAAATGTATGAAAGACAGAGAGAGAAAGAGGTGAGACGACAGAGAGCGAAGCAAATGTAATGTGGCGAATTCCTTTAGACAAATCAGATTTCAAAAACAAAACAAAACAAAACAAAACAAATACACTATGGCTGCAAATAATTGAAATATAATAAATAGTTCGCTTAAGGGAGGAAATGAATTAATATTGCTCTCAGCTAAATCATTACAAAATTTATAATTACCAAAAACTGAGAGTGTAAAAGTAAAAGCGAGATGAAAATATGTTTAGAATGCTGCATAAATTATTGTGAAATAGGTTTCAAACTACAAATTTGAAATATTGCAGATCGATAGACAATTTATTGTATTATAATAAATACATATACGATTACTATTATTATTATATGTGGGGGAGAAGGTTGAATTAATTTAAGAAATTCTTTTATGTAGCAAATTACACCTAGCCTTCGATATTATTATTATTATTATTAATATTATTAGTATTGTTATATATTATTGATTTAAAATCTGTAATTTTGCTTCGACATAAAGAAGGAATAATGTTATTGCATTGATCATTTCGTATTACAGAAGTGCTCACGAGTTAATATTACAAAAGAAATCAAATATTAAATTTAAACAAATAAATGTGAATGCAATTTGAGTGAGCAGCAAATAAAATAATATCATATGATGTGCGAGCTCTTGCACTCGTCGAGTGCTATTGATTTTTATTACACAACAACAACAATTTACAAGAAAACGTAAAATAAAAGAATTTCCATATAAAAGCAGCGTAAACGTAAATAAAAGAAATGTGAGGGGAGTGAAAGAAGTTGAGTAGGTGGTTGGCTGGAGATTATGCTTAAACGAGCAAATGGGAAATTAGAAACACTCGGCAGACACAAAAAGGGGTTTACTTAGTATTTAACTTGTACTTGAGGCGTTGACGTTGACGTTGAGACCGAGACTGAACCTGAAGCTGGAGCTGAAGCTGAGAATGGAAATGGAGGTAGCAGCTGCTTTTTGCTTGCTGTGCTGTGCTTGCTGCTTAGTTCATGCTTAATGGCCACCTTCTTGATGGCGTTACGTGTCACAGCTACAACCCATTGTCTTATTTTCAGTAACGACCCAAGCTCTTTCTCTCACTCTTTCCTCCACACACATTCCTTTTGCACCCTTTCCATAGTCACGTGCTTAGCGTGCCGAAAAAGTGCGTCAACAGCAGCTTAATTATTTTTATTCACTTTTTGCTGCGTCTCTCCCGCTCTCTCTCTTTCTCACTCGCTCGCTCTCTCGACATTTTCATTCACTTTGTTTGTTCGTTACGCTTCCTGTTTATTGTATGTTTGTTTGTTTGCTTCACTCGCTCTCTCTCTCCCTCTCTCTCTCTCTCCCTCTCTCTCTCTCTCTCTCTCGTGCTTTGTCTGTTGTGTTGGTTTAAGCGCACTTGCAAGTATATGTTCTGGGGGATTACGACTATCCGAGGCACCCCTTAGGGCACCCCTAGCCTCCTCATACACGTTTATGACAGCACACACCCACACAGAAAAAAAGAGGGGATGAGAGAGGTTCTGTAAAGTCCTGCTGGACTGCTGGACTGCTGCTCTGCTGGTCATTTGGTAAGCGTATCACTCACTCAAAGTCACAGTGGCTGCTGCTGTATCTGTTCGGGGAGTTGCAGGTTCTGTTTTAATACCCGCTAGATATGGAGTAGAAGGGTAGTGTAACTTTGTGTCGACAGAATATAGCAAGCGTCACCTTAGTTTTTATGTTTCCTGAAAATTTGGCGAGCAAATTGTATATGTTTGAGAATCTGGTATATTTTATGGTATATCTTGAATGTAAACATATATCGATATACCAAATTTTGCATTTGGTATATTTTAGTACTTTTCAGTATGGTAATTTGGCATTTTTTTTTTTTTTTTTTAAATAATACCGCACTGATTCCCTTCCAGATATCGGATATCTCACAGTCCAGCACACTCGCCTGTAGATTTTCTGTTTTTTCCTCCTTTTTTTACTGGCCTGCCATATAAATCTGACATTTAAAGTGAACGTGTAGGAATAGGAGACAATGCGAATTTCTCTTGTCGCAAAATTTAAATGCCAGTGGACTCTATATATATACTACTGTACATACATATAGTATATATATATATAAGTATATTATAGTACATAGTATATGTGCTCCAACGAAGGGGATTTTACGAGCAGAAGGTGTTTGTATAGCATCAAAGGTCACAATTCGCAATTTTATGTACCTTTCTAGTCCACTTCTAAGCTATGTTTATTCGCATAGATTTGCCAACTAATGAAATCATATTAAATTACATTTGCAAAGTCGGAGGAGCAGCAATTATTTATTAAGACCTCGGGCCAGCGACGGATGGTATTATGTGAAATATGAATTGGACTTTGGCATTTCTCTCCTCTCACTCTCACTCTCACTCTCACTCTATCTGTCTCGGTCTCTATCGCACTCTTTGGCACACTATCTATAGGAGAAGTTGGTGTGCACAAACGAAGATACTTTTGCAGGTACTTGAGAGGCACTTGAGTATAACAATTGTGTGTGTGGGCGAAAGCAATTTGCGTAGAACTTTGACAAGCTAATATTGCAGGCATTCACTTGTTATGGTCCTTACTTGATTTGGGTTGAAGTGCACAATATATATTATTAGAATTATGATAGTTTTATCTCTGCTATATATCATTACTTATTGGCTTACATGTAATGCATTTATTTATTGAAAAGTATTATTTAAACGGTTGTGAAATTATAAGATAATACTTTGGATTTTTCGTTTACAATATTGAACAGTAAATATTTACAAAATAAATACGTATATGGTATATTTAAATACTAAATTATTGCGAAATTTCAGTATTAATTTTATTATTTAATTGGTATTCTAACATAAAGTTAGTTATGAATATAAAACAAATTATAAGATAGAGCTTTGAGCTTTTCGATTAAAATATATTCATTAATAAACAAGAAATTCTTACAAAATAAATACTTATATGATATATTTAAATAGTTAGTTATTGCACTATATTTCAATACTTTTTTGTATGTTTGCTCTATTAACATAAATTTAGTTATAAATATAAACAAATTATAAGATAATGCCTTGGACTTTTCAATTCAAATATGTTCATTAATAAGCAGTGGCTATTTACCAAATAAGTACGTATATAGTATACTTAAATACTAAGTTATTCAATTATATTTCAGTATATTTTCAGTTAGTTATATATTTAAATTTTTTTTTTAAATTATGGATTTATTTGTTATCTCTTGTTTTGCAATTTCAATTTAATCATAGCTTTCATAAAATATATAGTATATATTTATATATTTATATATAGTGTCATATTTCTGATGTTCGCTTTCGTTGAAATAATATTTCTTTTAAAATTAATGCTTAATGTGCTTCTAGCTGTTGTGGCAAGACATTAATTTAAAGTTATTTGCTGCAATTAACCAGATAAATCAAATAAACAAAGAGAGAAAGATGCAGAGCATGAGAGAGATAGCGACAAAAGGAGACAGCACGCTCAATTTGTTTGAATTATTGGTTAAATCTTTGCACTTATTTTCATTCGTTTAGACGTCACACAAATCTTTTGGCCATCAACTGCATACAAATAGCAGGTGTCTGCTAGTGGACAGCAGAAATCGCTGGAGCAATACGGTTGACAGAAGAGGGAGGTAGAGAGGGAAGGGAGAGAGGGCAGCTGTCCGCTTAATGCGAAGCAAACAAACAAACAAACAAATGTGAGAGAGAGAGAGAACGATGGAAAAAATGCAAGGGGAAGAATGGAAAGAGAGAGAGAGTGCGGAAGGCGATGGCACAGTGAGGGACAGAAATAAACTAGCAGAGCAGCAATACAATATGGAGTTGGGAACAGAGATGACAAAAATGGGGAAGAGTGAAAGGAAATATGACGAGGGATAGCCAAAGCATTGAAATATGAAATGTAATGGTGACAGAAACAAGCTAAAAAGAGGGAGAGAGATAGAGAGCAAGCGAGAGCGAGAGCGAGAGCGAGAGCGAGAGAAGTCAAGAAGATGCTGCTTGCATTTGACAAGCGGCTGCAAGTGCAGAAGTAACGCGACAAACTTGCGGAATGAGTAATGTGGTAAAACTGAGGGGGGGCTGAAAGGGGATACACCATGAGTGTGTGTGTGTGTGTGTGGGTTAGTGTGGCTGGCAAGTGCATCATGCGGCAGTTGCAGCAAAGTCGCTTGCGTTGATTGTTTGCACTTTACACACTAAAACTGTGAAACACACGCGACTAACGCAACAACAACAACAACAACAATAGCGACAATGGGATTGTGGGTGGTGGAAGGGGGAGAAAGGGGAGAAAGTATAAAAGAAAACTATGAAAAAAGTGTAGTTGAGGAAAAACTCTGACGGCTGCTGACGTCGAGTGTGAGAGATGGGTGGGGGGAAGAGCCGAATTTGAGATATGGAAGGCGTGGCGCGTCGCTTGACGCTTGGCTGCAAGTGAGACAACAACGGGAAGAACACAAAAAGAAAGCGAGTGGGTGGGAGAATACTAAAAAAAAAAAACAGGAGAGAAAGGGAAATATGCAGCAGCAGCCAGAGTTAGAAAGCCAAATCAAAAATGGCAGCAGCAGCGTAAAATATTGTGCACACAAAATAATAGAAAATATAAACAACAACATCAACATCAACATCAACAGCAAAAGTATAGTAGAAATGTGTATATAGAAAACAACAACAATAACCTTAACTAAAGCAATCAGGGTTGCACTAACAAACAAGCGCAACATGTCAAACGGACTTTTTTATGCAGTTTATTGTCAATTTTTAGTGAATTTGTTGCTAGTTTTGGCAGAATTTAGGTAAATGTCTATTGTAAAGAAATTAAAATTACAAGAAATTCTACTGCTAATATGTTATATAAATAATATTCATATAATTATGACAGATTTTATTGTTATGTATTTAGGAAATTTTATTGCTATGTAATGTTAGTGATAATTTGTATATATAAACAGTAAATTAATTGTGGGGTTTAGTGGTTTTATTGGCAATGTAGAAAAAAATTTAACTAAAATATGTCGTATATTTATTAATACTTTTATAATATGTAACAAGTATGTCTATAAACAATATAATTATTAACTTTTTTCCCAGCCAAAGGCCAAAGCAGCAGTAAATTTAAGCTGGGTTATAAATGTATTTGTAACTTTTTGAAAAAGTAAAGTTGAAAGTATATTTTTTCCATTTTCTTTTTCTTTTTATTTTTAATTGAATTATATTTATGTTCATATTATTTTTGAAGCCAGTTCTCGACTATATTGATAAGTTCTAAATTTCTAGTTAAATTAATTATTAGTTTATTACGCATTATTTAACCTTATAATTTACACATTTATGCACGCTAGCTTTTCAGCTGCAAAATAATAGATGAAACTTAATTATTAATTAAAAGCTAATATTAATTGTAAAGAGTTGAAAAGCGTGCTCCAAATGTTGTGCTTGGCAATGTCATTAACATAATCAATGCAAATTATGATGAGCATTAGAATTCAACGCCAGCATTGCCATTAATATTAGCATAATCAACAGAGCCCGAATTGGATATTAACAGCATCTTATGAGGAGCACAAAAAAACACATTTTACAATCTATTCAGATTGCCCTCAACAAAAAAAAAAAAACTAAAGTAGTTGACGTAATGAAGCAATTTAACTGGCAAATGCATTTGAAATCTGCGAGAATTGTTTTTAGCAACGACTTCAATAAAGCGGGCAATGGAGTGGGAAGGGATGGAGATGAGGATGAGGATGGGGATGAGGGGATGACAGCTCGCCAGCCCTGGCAACAAATATCACACATACGCACTGAGGTTCTTCGTATGTTTTACGACAATGGCTCGGATACAATTTGGCAGAGCGACGAATAATAAAAGTGGGAAGCGCAAAAGAAAGAAAAAAAAAAATGAAATGAAGAATAGAAACGAAGTCGTAGTGGAAAAAGTAAAAGAAGTATGAATGCTACAGTCGAGTGTGCTCGACTGTGAGATACTATTGATATACTATATATAGGTATTGAGTTCAAAATATACCAGATTGTCAGTCAAAGCAACTAAGACGCGTAGAAAAGTATTTCCTAAATAACTTCTACAAATCTTAAATATTATTGTTATTATTGTATTGCTTCAAAATTACGGTTGTTATTCGATTTATATCGATTTGCAGGGGCGGAAGTAGACGTGACTAAAATTGAAAACCAATTTGATCTACGTGCAAACACATCAAATGCTGTCAAAATTATAGCTCTATATCTTATAGTCTCTGGGATCTAGGTGTTCATACAGATGGACGGACAGATGGACAGACAGACATGGCTATATCGTCTCCGGTGTTGACACTGATGAAGAATATATATGCTTTATAGTGTCCTGCCGGCACAAAGTTATAATACTCTTCTACAATATGGATAGCAGGGTATAAAAAGAAAAAAAGAAGCGACTGGCGCTGGCAGCCAGCGGCGACAAAAGAGAGCAACAATAACGAAACTGAATAGTGCAAATTAAGTTGTTGTACTGCAAGGATGAAGGAGAGGGAGAGACACAGAGGGGGATTCTTGCTGATGGGACAGCTTGTCAACGTTGCAGCTTGCAGTGCGGAAATGCTGTGACCACCCGTGGTGTGTCTACTTGATGACGAATGTTAAGGCATACGCCAGTCCGTCAGCGGAGTCAGCAAGGAGCATCAATTGGCCTAAGCATTCGCTCCAGGCTCAAGGACTTTGATTGAAGGTGCTGCTAGCGGGGTGGCATCTCTCTCACTCTCTTTTGACAGACATTGCTGGAATTGCAATAATAAAACCCAGAGTAATAAGATAAATTCCAAAGGGAACCAAACAAAAAAAGGGACAACATATGTATGTCCTTTTTTTTTTGTTGCTAGCTGCGTGTGGGAGAGTGGGAGAAACTTTGTCTTAACCTACATAAACATATGCGTGGCTTGGCGCACACAAAAACAAATCTTGCTCATATTTGCCATCGATAAATAGATTATTTTGCAATTTAAACAGCAGTTGAACTCTGACCTGCAATCCATTTGGCATCCAACTCAAAGTCAACTTTCTTGACTACTTTTTTCTTTCGTGTCGTTTTTGCCTTGCTGCTTCTTGTCTCCATCAATCACTTAGCGGCTTCAACTTTGCAAGCGTCTTTTTCTCCTTTTTTTTCTTCCTTTTTTTTTTGACTCGCATGAAAACTAAATAGTTCGAATGCTGAAAAAAAAAACAAGCACAGCATGAAAGAGTGTACTCAAACTTTGGCGCACACAATTTGGCTCGTTAAACGCCATATAGTACATATATAGAGAGAGATAGATAGATAGAGTGAGAGGAAGAGAGCATCAAATGCGCAAAGCGGTGACAATGCCACGCCCATATGACGAAATCTAACAAGTTCGCGTCCCTTAGCCGCAGTCTTAGTCTTCTCTTTCCTCCCCCTCCGGTTGCCCTTTTTTGCTTTAGCCGCAGTCTGTCACACGTGCCTAATGCGATGCCTTGACTTTTGTCTATAGGTTGCCAATACCCTGTAAGGGAATGCAGCTAGAGTGGTTTGATTGCCGGGTTTACAGGCTGAAATGTGAATCTATATAATTATGTAATACTATTTCCACCTTAAAACTGATTCTATTTTCAGCCAAAATATATACTGTGTAAACTCTATTTTATTTCCTTCTTTACTGGGTGCACGTTAGTCGAGCATACTGCCTGGAAAGCGCACTCGTAACTTGATTTAGTTTCGTTCCTTTATTTTTTGTAGCCTACTTAGCTGCCAGAAAAGTTGACAAACTTGCTTTAAAGCCACGCACGCACACGGCAAAGAAAAGCAACTGCAGATGCACAGATAAAGTCGGAGATAGAGTGAAAGAGAAGGAGAGAGAGAGAGGGAGATAAGCAGCTGCACTGCGTGTCTCGCGCTGTGTAAGAAAGTGTAGTCGACTTTTGTGCGCTCGAGCATAAAACTTAATAAATTTGCAATGTATATTTATGTGCACTCATAATAGCCAAGCTGCGCGTACTATAAATAATTACACAAATATATGCACATAAATACACAGCGACAAAAAACTGACAGCTCGAGGAATGCTCTTTACGAAATATTCGTGCCACATGAGGCACAGAATTGCATTGCATAAAAATATATCAAATGAATAATTTTAAAGTTAATTAGGCATACAAAAATGCGGATGATTAATGCTACTTTTGTGGTTTTATATTTCATTAAAACAATTTTAATAGTTCGGTATTAGAACCTAATAGAACTGGTCAGAAATAGGAAAATTTATTGTATGTTAAATACTTTTTATAAATTTTACCTTATTATATTTTAATCATTCTTAAAATATGAACAAAATGCATTTGAATTGGAATTTTTATTGTATTTTTGTGTAAGCAAATATAATATAATAAAAAATAATATATAAAGTACTGAATTCAAAATAATGTGCGGTATTAATTTCAAAGTATACGAAATTAACAAACCGCAAAAATGCTAAAAATATACCGAATACCTATCTTTGAATATAGTACTACATTAAAAATATACCACCGAGTGCAAAATATACCAGATTGTCAGCCAAAGCAACTAAGACACGCCCCAAGCGTTTTTGTTTCTTAGATAACTACTAGAATTTTTATCATAAAAACCAAAAAAAAAAAGAAAGCATTTGCTGCACACAGATTTTGGATATTATCGAAAGATTTGAAATATTTTCACATTATTTAAAGGTTGAGCTAGTGGCTACTTTTATTGCAACATGAGTTGAAAACAAAAGACACCAATTTTGAAGTTTGAAATTTGCATACGAATTGTAAATGCATCGCATTTTCTTTGCGTGTAGACACATGTATAGACATATGCATGTATGCATGTTTTGGGCGTGTCCGTGAACGTGTTTTGAGGCAGGAAATTGCAAGCGACACACAGATGTGCGCAGCTCGGCGAAAAGTTGCAAGTTGCAACACGATGCGAATATGCTGGAAAACTTGTACCTGCCTCAGAGGCGCTTCGGTTCAAAAACGGACTCAGAGTTCAGATGGTGTGCAGGCTTCACTCCCTCTGGCTGGCTGGCTGGCTGACTGGCTGACTGCCTGGTCGTCTACTGCCTTTCGCAGCTGACCGCAAGTGAAATGCTGGCAGACACAACTGTACCGTGCACCGCAACATCAAATTACAAAGCCTCCTCGTGGCTCATGCTACACTTGCTGTTGGAGTTTGCGTTTGCAGTTGCAGTTGTAGTGCCAGTTTTGTAACCTCAGAGTCGCATGCCATCATGGTTCTAGCTACTATGCTTAGCTACAACTATGACCACGATTTTCTCAGCGCCTGCCGGTGACTCTAGGCTAAGGCTTTTGCTTCGTTTCGTCTTGCCTCCTTTAGTGTCTGGCTTGTCCGCGTCCATGTCCGTGCACGTGTCCGTGTCGGTGTCTTGAGTGACACTGGTAATTTCAGACGCCGTGAAAAGCATTTTGCACTTGCACAATCTTTCAGCTGTTGCCTAAGTAGCGGTATCTATCAGTAACACGCGCACCCATCCTCAACAATGTCTCTCATCTTGGGTGCGTAATAAAAAACGTGAATGCCTTGCATGCCGCACCTTGCACAGTGGGGCAACGTTTATTAGTTTTGTGCCTTTGATCTGTGATGTTTTTGTAGCGACTCATTAGTTATATGACTATTGTTAAGAATTAAGATTTTAATTTGCTTTGAAACACACGATTATGAAACGGTTGAAGATTTATTTATATGACTGCTGTTTAAAATTTGGATTCGTGTATGAAACAGTTATTTATTTATTTAAATGAAAGTTGGGCTTAGGTTATTGAGAAAGACAATTATTGAATCCGTTACCAAACGGTTATTAACCGGTTATGACACGATTAGCCATTCAGTCAATAATTTTCTTGTATTTTCCTTTTTTTCTTGCAGACTGCAATTGTGCATATTATTTTGACTCCAATTATTGGTAAGTGATTTCAATCTAAAACATAAATTAATCAGTTATTCATAAGTTATAAAATAGTAATAAATCGGTTATGATTTATGTGAAGCCCCGAATTTTATATTTAAGTGCTTTTCATGGAAGGTATGTTTTCACCTTAGTGTTTTTTTGTTTGTATCTTTCAAGAAACAATTGCGAATCGGCTATGAAACGGTTATACATTATTGTAACGTCTAAAAGTTATGATTGTATAGCTTTTAAAAAACGATAACGAATCGGTGACAAAACGGTTATAATCTCTTTTATGTTCTGAGTTTTAGTTTTACACATTTTTCATTGAGTAAAGGTAATTTCAATCGTATTGCGTTAAACTCACTTATTAAATCGTTAACAATCGGTTATTGATGGTATTGATACAAAGTTGGTGTTTTGTATTTGGGAATTTTGAATTACGATAATGTTATTGAAATGTGAAACTGTTGTGAAACATTTGGAATTTTTGGAAATATTTGTTATTTCACATCGCGAATATACATATATTTTCCGATTCAGTTGTGAACAGTTTCAATATCGGACAAGTCAGTTATCGAATGGTTATAAAATGGCTTGTGTATTGCTTTTTGTTCAGTCTTGCGTAATGTGCTTAATAAGCACTTAAATCATGCATTACTGATGGCATTTCCAACTGAGCAGCATTGCTGTTGATGTTGATGTTGCTGTTGCTGTGTGCTACGAAATTGATTCGGTTATGCAATGTCATTTAACTGTTATTGCGTTTAACAAAGTTGCGTCAGTGCACTTATCAAATTTCATAATCAACATAGCCCAGAGACTGTCGTTGTTGTGATGCGACGCATGATTTGTGGCACTGTGCGTGCTCTATGCGATTGAAAGAGATAGTGATAGAGAGACGGAGAGAGAGAGAGAGAGAGAGAGAGAGAGAGAGAGAGAGAGAGAGAGAGAGAGAGAGAGAGAGAGAGAGAGAGTGGGAAGAGAGACAGAGATAGGAGACAGTTGCAAGTGTGGCAGAAGATGAGCAGCAGTCGACGTGAGGCGCCATAAACACTCGCGGGCAGGCAGCAATTTTGACGCGTTTCGTAACTGAAGATGAAAAAGCAAGAGCAACAACAACAGCAACAACAATTACATTTGAGTGCGCCCTAAAGGACATTTTACTGATTTAATATTTGTTGCAAGTTGCAACTTGATATGCGTCGAGCCATCGTCGTCGTCGTCGTCGTCGTCGTTGTTGCGCAGTAAAGCTTAAGGAGCTGGCTGTTGGAGATGTGAATGCCATTGCCCAAACCCAAGTTGCCACTTGTGCCACTCGCTGGTTGCAAGTTGGCAGTCGCTTAGCTGTTGATGCTTTGCCTGCTGCTGGTTTTTGCTATATATATTTGCTTCCTTCTTTTTTTTTTTTTTTTTTTTTGTCACTTAACTCGAAGCGCGCTCAAAGGACGCTAAATATTGCATTACGTATCCTTGCACTTTATGGCCGACAGAGCTGTTGGGGGAATTAACTCAACGCTGATGATGCAGGTGTAGGTGTTGTGGTACGAACTTCTTGCTGCAACATGCCACATTTTGATAAGTAGCTCGGCTTGTGCATTGTGCTTGATCTTCCGCTCTCTCTTTCGCTCTCACTCTCTCTCTATCTTGTAGTCACACAACAAATATCAAGTATACGCCGCGTCGCTGCTGCGAATTGAATGCCATCAGGAGTATGCCATAAACTGAGCCATTTCTAATGTGAGTGTGTGTAGTGTGGAGTGAGTGAGAGTGGTAGAGAGTGAGAGAGCGAGAGAGAGGGGGGGAATAGGAGATAGGGGGCGAAGGGAGAAAGCTGCTTGGCAGATTTGAAGCGCAAGTCGTAAAAACATTTTTTATTAGCGAGGCATCATAAACATATGCATGCCCTAGTGGCAGCACAATTCGAAGGCGGGGGCAAGCGGGGAGTTGTGGCAGCTGTGCCTGATGATTGCCCACTTCCCTCTCCCTCTCTCCTTCCCTCTACCTCTCCCTCTCGCTCTCTTTCGCTCTCTCATCTGCAGCACTTACAGCTGTTGCTTGTAGTTTGCATTTGTAATTGCTTTCATCTGCTCGCTTTGCTCTTGTCTTCTTCCCCCTGTCCCCCCGCCTCACCCCTGCCGCGCTCTCTGCCCTCTCTTTGTCTCGCTCGCATTTTTTATATTTTTTCACTTTTATTTTTTTATAGTTTAGCTGAGTTTTTATGGCGCTGCAAGTTGTTGTATGTGTGTGAGTGTTGCACGTGTATTTACTGCACAATACGTGCGGCAAGCAAATGCTCCTCTTTTCTCTCTCTCGCTCGCTCATCAAAAACTAAAGCTTTTCTCTCACTCTACTGCTCTGGCCATTTCACCAGCTGTTTTTAGCTCGATGGATTGCCAAAAAACTTGAGCGCACTCGTTCGATGCCAACGCTTTTGAGTTGTTTACAACCTAAAGCTGATTATCTCTGGCCTCCGAAATTGTGCCCGTTCCTCTTCTTCCTCATCTTCCTCTTCAGCGTCGTCTTCCGATGCTGCTTGTCGCACTCTGTCTCTGCTCCATTTCAATCAAAGTTTCGCCTCGCTGTCTCTCGACATTCCACAGCATTTGAAAGCCATTTGAATGATGTTGTTGTCCAGCTGGTGGTTGGTTGTTGCATGCCACACATACTGCCTGCCACACAGCCTCATGCGCCTCTTTTACCTATGTTACGTTGTACGTGGCTCTAACATCATAAAGTTGATCATTTGCTGACCCTTAGCTGCGTATTAGACCAGACAACAAGTCATTTCTAAAATATTTGCAAAACCAACACGTGTGCAAAGCCGACGAACAAATGCGCTATCCCATTACTTACTGCAACGTACTATATACTTTTAAATTCAAAAAAATTCAAATTATAAACAACTTGTTATTTGAATATTTGTTCCATTTATATATAGAATAAATTAATAAAGATTATTGTTGAAAAATTAGAAGTGACAAACATGTATGAACATGTGCTCGCCACTAAGTTTTTTTTTCTAAGTACATTCATTGCTATAAAGAATATTTACCTTAGTAGTATATTAAAAATATAGTTTTGTATCTTATATATTGTTTAAACCAAACCTTTCGATACAATCAAAAGGATTAAAGAGTATAGGCAAACAACTTAAACAGATTGAAGTATAGCTAAACAATGTTAACAACAGAATATACGATTTCGATAATAGACTTTAAACTTTAAAGCATTCAGAATATAAAAAACCGTTAAGGTCACACTGAAATAAATATAAATATTATGATGATATTGAAACGCTGTTTTATCAGTGTTAAAATACAGACTAAACTAAAAAAGTTAGAATGATAAAAAAGAAACTCAATAAACCATTATTATAACGTAGGAAACGTTGGTTCGAAAAGGTGAATAAAGAAATAAAGCAAATTTATATCTGAGATGAAATATGTAAAAATATTTCAGTAATAATTATTTTGCTTTAGATACATTTTAAGCATTATTATTTCTAAAGTTTGTTTTTGAAGAACTACGTTTGCCTAAGCTAATATTAAATTTTAAACAATTTGTTGGATGAATTTATATATTTCTTTTTATACATTTATTTTTTGTATATATTGTATATTATTGTATATAAAATAGTGTATATATTTTTGTAATTTAATTTCTGTGTTAAATTCCAATTTAAAAACCTGGCACACTAGACAAAGCAATTGATGGGCATACAATTGTTAGGGTATACAAAGGTGGGCAGCTTTTGAAATGTTTTGAGCAACCATAAGTGAATATTCAGAGCGTAGCTGAGATATAGTATGTACTATATATGCTGCGCATTTCTCTGGTCTTTGCTTTTGTGGGTGATACATTTAACTCATTGCAAAAGTGAAACAAACTCCTTTCACTTATCTGCTAACACAATTTTGTGGACTGTCCACTTTGAGTGCGCTTCAAAAATGTGTGACCATGTGTGTGTGCATGTGTATGTGTGTGTGTGGTATGCTTTAAGAACTGTTCCGGCTTTTGGCCAAAACTATTTTCACTTAAATCATGCAGCAGTCGGTCGACAATACAACAAGCGAGCGCTGCACAAACGCTACTGAATGGAGACGGGGTCAACAAGGCCACCATAAAGACCATAAAGTGCAACAGCCACACGGCCACACAGCAGTAGCAACAAAAGCCCAAGCAGTAAGCGAGAGCGAGAAAGTGAGAGAGAGAGGGAGAGCAAGAAAGAGATAACAAAGAAAGAGAGAGAGAGAGAGAGAGAGAGAGAGAGAGAGAGAGAGAGAGAGAGAGAGAGAGAGAGAGAGGCTGTAGTTAAATGTAAACGACATTTGAATGCGCTTTTCACTGCAACTTTTGGCCAACAAAAAACTTTTGTTTTTACTTCAGAAATTTGATGGCGGAAGTGTCTTGCATGAAGAGCAACGAAAGAGAGAGAGAGAGAGAGAGAGAGAGAGAGAGAGAGGATGTGCGAGCATTTAATAGAAAAGTCAACTAATTAAGCTTTGTCTGTCGTTAGCTGCAGCGACTGTCTTGGGGAATCGGCCATGCAACATTATAAGAAAAGTCAACTTTGTTGATGTGGCGCAAGTTGGCAGCTGAAGTTGAGGTTGGAAAAGCTTTAAAAGCTTGTGCAAATTGCAAACATTAGCTGCGAATATTTAATTAGTTTATGCGCTAAAGCGATGATTAAATGCAGTTTTGTAATCTAAGAGATAAACTCATTTCGGAGCTGCCAAGCTTTAATGCGATTTCATATCAATCAAACTGCAGCCAACTTTTCGAAACTTAACTCTCTGCAAATCAATGTGAAATTCTTAAATTAAAGCTTTGCTTCAAATTATGTGCATATAAATGTGAAAATAGTAATTGAAAAGTAATTGATTATAAATGCATTACAATAACAAAACAATACAAATTTTAAGAAGGAAAAGGAAGTGCTCAATTTGTAAAAAAAACTATTACTAGAATCATGTGCACATTAATGTAAAAATAGTTGCGAAATGATTGATAAATGTAGAATAATGATTGTATATTGTCTTTAATACTTTTGTCCATAAATAATGATTTATTTTGAGTGGCCTTTTACCAAATGTCAAGCAAAATGTTGCGCTTGAACATTTATCGCAATGTGCTTTGAAATGGAGTCAAAAATCCCATGAGTATTGAAAGTTTTATCTTTTTTTGTTATTTGTTAAATGGCAGAAAATGATTAAAATCATGCCAACCATCTTGCAAAGTTTAATTATTAATAATTGTAATTTTAATGTGTTTTTGCATGAGCTAAAAAGATTCAAGAAGATTCACAAAGTGTTTTACGTTTCGATTATAAACATTTAATCCTTAGTAAATGACTGATTATCAAATTGTTTAATTACCTACAAATCAAATACCTTCGAAAGTTCGTTTTATAATAATGTCAGATTTAATGTGCTTTCGAGAATCTCAAAAGATTTTCAAAATATTTGATTATCATATTATTTAAATGAAATACTTTTAATCAGAAGCTGTATATATTATAATTTTAATTTTAATTTGCTTAGAGATGGACTCAAAAATCTCAAAGATTTGAAGAGTTGTTCAATGTGTTTTTAAAGCTCTTTTGCATACAAATTTCTGATTGCTTTTCTAAAAACTCGTGTGTTATCAAATAATTGCAAGTAATTGTGAAATGGAATGCGCATCAAAAAGACTGTCAAAATGTTTGTTGTTAAACGGATTCGACGTCGTCGTCGACCACAAGCTGCTTGTTAAAATTGTCATACCCTCTCAACAGGCTGACAACAACAACAACAACGACAACAACAAAAAAGAGCAAACAAAACAAAGCACAAAATACAAAATACTGAACACAGCACAACAAAACACTTTTGGCGCTTGCCAGACGATGCTGCTGTTGCTGCTGCTGATAATGATGATGATGATGATGATGCTCAGTTGGAGAGCTGACAGTGGGGAGTGAGGACAGAGAGAGACCGTGTGAGAGAGAGAGAGAGAGGATAAATGGGCGTCTGTGACTGGGACTGCGAAAAGACATTTGAGTGTCACTTGTGCAGTAGTTTTGAATATTTTGTGAATAGTAAATTACGATCATGAGCGTTGAAGAGCAACAGAGAAAGACACAGAGAAATAACGACGACGACGACGACGTCGACGATGTTGATGAGAGGACCGGCTGTGACCCTTGACCCCCTTGCTCTAACTTTTCCTCTGCTTGACTGCTTGACTGTGCCTTATTCATTTTGAGGCAACTTGATTGTTGTTCTTGTTGCTGCTGCTGCTGCTGTTCATTCATGTGGTTATCTCTCAGTCTGTTCCTCTCACTCTATATCTGTCTCTCTCTTTCGGTCTCACTCTAACTCCGTCTCTGTCAGTGAGCTGTTAAAGTGTGAATATTGCCGCAAAAATTGTGTGTTGCAATTTTAAAATTGCGCATTTGCCCCGGCTTGACCCAGTGTGGCAGCTGCCGCATTTGATTGGTGCCGCAATACGA